>NC_064629.1:492512405-495012405 GCF_023864275.1 Schistocerca cancellata | reverse complement strand
GGTTGAGACACTCGTCTTCCTCCGTCTGCCAGGTTGGTGCCAGAGGAGCAGGGGACCGTAGGAGGTGGACAATTCCAACAGCTGAATTATCAGAGCTATGTTAGGCACACTTCACCACTGTCTTGTGTTGCACAGCGACAGCACTTGTTATATGTAAGTACGTTTCTCAATACAGTCTTAAACATGTGCAGTATGTAATGACTGATTTTAAATAAGTTTTATCAAACGTAATCAGCCGTAATTACGACCAACACTGTGTAAAATAAACGGCTCAAATTTGTAATCGTCTCCTCAGTCTTTTCTGTTGGCAATATAATAATACATTAATACTAATTCTCTAGTTTTCAGTGAAGTGGTCTTCACAATAAAAGTATAACAAGTAAGTTTAACAATAACATGTAGTCTGATATGACTGAAGAACTACTACAAGAGTGCCCTCTTGTGGGAATGCAAGATAAAGCCTTTCCGTATCTTCAAAATATTGAGAAGATAGTTGACACTATTACCTCTTCTTTATATCGAAATCATGCACTACAGTGATGTTCACACTCCATTCCGATGTCATTTCATTTGCCTGTCACTGTTCGTGAAACTGAAAGTGCTGCTGGATCAGGTCCTAAGCTACAAAAGACTGATTTTATTAGTCATTGTAGTTAAATTGAACGTATAGTTGAACATTTCATGCTTTCTACAGTTCAATCTAAAAGCATGAGAAATTGAAATATTCATAACCACTTAGCTGGACGTAGGGTGGAGGTGGTGGGGTGGTAAGGAGAGAGGGGAATATTTAGGCGTGTCATCTGATTAGGATGCGGCTAACCCATATCTGAACATCGGCATCGGAGTCGAGCGTTGCAGAGTGATATAACTCCGTTCTATCACGGTCTGATCCTGGGTACTTGGTGCCTGTGGCACTCATGTCTGACACCTTGTAGGCACTAGGGTTCTGATGTCCACTATGTTAAGGGTGAACCGTTAGTACTTCTATTGGGGAAAACAGCCACTGCCATAATAAAATGCCACAATGTGCTCATAATACGGTCGCTGAAACTATCGAGGCTTGTTATAGCGGATAAGCAGCTCACTACGCAGAAAACCAGGCCTCAATGTAAACTAATGAACAACAACCACTGAGTAGATCACCATGCGGAACAGCATTACGAAAACGTCGATGGTATTGCACGAGTACGATGAAAATCACAACAGGTAATAAATTAGGTTTGTCAACAGTGCATAGTTTAGACAGGTACTATAAGTAATTTTCTTGCACGTATTTTCACACCCTTACAACTTATTTTCTCATTCATACTCCCCCACCAAACAACGAAAGAAAGAAGGTTTACAGGAAACTCAATTCTCGATGTTCCTGCATTAGAACTGATACATCAGGCATGACGTTTTAATTTATTATTTCTTTACTAATAATTATATTCGTAAGAAATTTTATTGCACTATTTTAATATGCCACTAGGTGGACCTGCAAAATTATACGCTTGTGCAACACATAGCTCAGGAGATACGATGGGAATTTCATAATTAACGTACAGGTTGGTATTACTGTCGACTGTTTGATGCAACAACAATGAAAATTACGCAGATGTAGTTGGGAGTTTGAGGAAGAAGCACCTGTTTTTGTTTTTCGCTGTGTATTCTAACATAAAACAGGGGAGATATAGAAATGGACCCTGCAGGGGTCCCGGGTACTGTGACTGTTGAAGACCAGATAACGTAAATCAAGATGGAAACTTTAGGCGGCAAAAACTCAACAGAAATCCATGGTGCATTAAGTGAAGTTTGTGGTACGTTTACAGTGGACCGTGGGAAAGTTTCATGGTGGATTAATCAGCTTCGCGGTGGTCGTATGAGCATAGACGGTAAGCCAAGAACCGGAAGGCCAAAAACGTCAACAAATGAACGAAGACTTGAAGACGATCTCAGTGCGACTTGCGAGAAACTCTATGAATCAACGGGAATTCCTCCAATAAGAATATTCCGTATTATAACATGTGACTTGAAGAAAAGCAAAATTTCTGCGAGATTGGTCCCAAACTGTTTTACTCCTGAAGAGTAGCAAAAACGACTGGGCATTGCAACCATACTCAGATGAAGATTGGACCTTGAAGGTCAAGGAACCTTGCTTAAAATTGTCGCTTTTGATGAGACAAGGATTAATACCTTTGAACCGGAGTTGAAATCACAGTCCAGTGAGCGGAGAGCTTCAGATTCTCCATGTCCAAAAGTATTTAACGCTATCAATCGTACCTGAAACAAATGACAATTTTTGCTGATGATCACCAAGGAATCATCATGACAGATAGTCCCATGTGGAAAAACTGTCACAACAGTGTATTTTCGTGACTTCATACCACTCTTGCTCGACGCTGGGACATTCATTAGTCGAAGACAGTCCTGGGTCACGTATCGAGAATGTTGTAGCCCAAAAACTACGCGAATACGGATGAGAAATGCTGCCGTATCCTCCCTACAGCCTGGACATTCATTCGAATTGTTCCCGAAGTTGAAAAGATATACGCTTGGACGTCATAATCCTTCTTAGGCAGAGATTTCTAGATTTCTACCACTGTTACCCGAGCCATTCGAGAGATGCACACCATTTGTGTCCTGGATGGAATAATAGGGTTTCCGAGACGTTGGGATTCAGTCATAGAGAACCAGGGAAGCTGTACTAAAGGACCGTAAAGAGATAATTTTAAATATGAACTTCTAAGTAAAAACCAAATTAGAATGTATGGTATGACGTCATTAACTTTAAGTCGCGCGAAACGAAATTTGCTAGAGATACAGGTGATACAAGTGTACAAATACGTGTGAAAAACGGGTGCCAAGTGCTTATCTGGGCAAATCCGTGGATAAAAAGCTCTTTCAGAACCCAAAGATCAATTACAGTTATCTTGGTAAACATGCTACTTAATGTGTGGAAAGAAATATTGTGGGCGTAAGAATCAGAAACCAGATATTGGGGTGGGTGTGATAGTGTCGAGAGAGAAAGGGGGGAAAAATATGTAGAGGCAGAGGAGGAGGAGGAGGAGGAGATAAACATGGGCCTAGGGCAGGAGTGATTGACAGAGAGAGGGGAAGGAGGAGATGAACAGAGAGGTGGGTAAGGAGGAGATGGACTTAATAGGGAATGGTAACCTCCGATAAGTCGAAACCTACGTTAAAATTACTGATTTCTGCTGCACGAAGAACCGCTTGTACCAGTGGTTTCTTCAGTCCTACTTCGCTTGCGCGATTCGGTAAATAAGCAGCCGCAGCTGTGACAATAGGTCGTAGCACCACTTACCGCGAAGTCGAATGTGGACAGATATGAATTTTAAGCTCGTAAGCCATAGCAGAAACGTCTTAAACCACTAAATTTCGAATAACTAGCAGTTTATATCGACAACTAAACTGTTCTAAATGTCACTGTTACGTAAGTTGCTAGCAGAGGGAAGAAAATGATGCAGTGTATGATGTCACATTATAGATGACTTCCACAACGAGGACGTTTATATCAAATACTTTATAACAACTTCTGCAGCACAGTTCTTAGAATAATTCTTGAACAGTGTTATTTTGCACAAAAATGCGAACTGTCTATTGGATGACGAAAACAATCATTTTCCTTACACCAGGCACACTTGATAAATAAAAAATTGAAGTATTAATGCACACCAATTACTGATCGTATTTGGAGAGACCCCTAATGGAGTAAGAAATCGCCGTGGTCATTGTTGTGGATATTGTGCTGTGCACCATGCATTCTTGATCAAATGCGTAAAATGATGCTACTCTATACAAACAACTGAAGTTTAACAACTTCCTTCCACTAGTAAACCCGAAATGACAAAGAACTAATGGATTTTAAATGGCCTGACGATTCTCTGAATAAAGCTTTAGGTTGTCGAAAAAATTTTCTATCCAATGGTTGAATCACACTGTAAGTTAACTGTGGAATGCCAATTGCATGAACAGTCTTTTCATCGGCCTCCTAAGGACAGAGATGTTGTTACGTCCAAGCTAAGAGTCCAACAAAAGCAATAAATTATTTACTTTAAATTGTAAGGTGAAGCTTCCGATGTAACATTGTAAATTATTCTCTCCCATTTTTCCAGATTTGGTTACGTTGATTACAAGATTTTTGCAAGTTACCAGACCTTTTCAAAGTTATTGTTTGTTATTTGTCTTGGTGCTCCTGGAAAGAGATACAAAACAGTGGAAACGACAATCAACTGACATTTATCACCGACATTGTTGGGTACTAATCTGTCATATCTTCCATCGGCTGTGCAAACGTCGTGGCCCTTATTTTGCTTGAAATATCAAGGTGGGCTTTTTCATTAAATCTGACTGATTGGCTTAATAAACAGCATTTTATGGGACAACAAGAAGCTTCATCTTCACATCAGCTACGAATTTCTCTAGAGTACTACTTATTAATCATATCTCCTCTACAGATTCACTTGAGACAAATTACGTAAGACTAGAAATCACTAATTTTCATCGCACTTGCAATTCAGAGGGCCCAGTCTCCTAGATCTCCCGCAACAATAGTGCACTGACTCTCAAGAGGTGTTCCAATTTGTTGGATTGCTTTTAGCTTCACACTTTGGCGTGTTTTATTTCGGTGCATTACTTTATACGTTTAGACAATTCTTATTCACATTTTACGAAACTAAGGCGTCTTATACACTGATTATACGCCAGCTTTACCTCCTTCCGTCGTTTAAATGGCTCTGAGCACTATGCGACTTAACATCTTAGGTCATCAGTCCCCTAGAACTTAGACCTACTTAAACCTAACTAACCTAAGGACATCACACACATCCATGCCCGAGGTAGGATTCGAACCTGCGACCGTAGCAGTCGTGCGGCTCCGGACTCAAACGCCTAGAACCGCTTGGCCACCGTGGCCGGCTTCTGTTGTTTAACTAAAAACATGTAGCCTGTAATTTTTCTCTCAAAGCTTATACCGTACATGGTTCTTTGTGTCTGTTCCCCGACTTTAATTCGCCAAATATCATCGTTCGAACCACAATTCAGGGAATTTTCTGTTTCTTCCAATGTTCACGAGATTTCTAACAAAATGTCGACATAATTCCGATAAATGTAGAAGGAGTTAACTAATAATGTAGATGCAGTTAATTAATAATAGATCTTCAGCAGAAATGAATGATTTTGACTGCATATCACGTTCTTCATATTTTATCTCTGCAAGGTTGAAATCATAACCTGGACTGCACTTCATTGTGAAACTCAGCAACTTAAACAAAGCCAGAGCCTATCACCGAGTATATACGAAGATATCCCATAGAGTATCAATTCAGTTTCACCTCCTTTTTTAACACTTAGCGATACAGCAAAGGTCAACTGTTAATAACTATGGATATTAAATTAGAGCGAATAGCTACAGTGAAAAATTGTGTCACAGAGACTACCAATGAAAACAGAATTTAGCTTTACAAATTATGAGCGCGTTTTGCCAAGTGACCTGTATTGCGATGTGCCGTCAACCAAGAATGTGTGCCCATCGTGTTGCGCATGTGCTGTCTGATAAAGTAACGCCATAGGTATACAGTTCTCCTGCCATCTCGAAAGCTACGAATTTGACAAACTTCAAAATTTCTTAAATATTTATAGTGTGTCTTAAAATTAAACTACATACCGCCCGAACAGGCCATGAAGGTCAACGATACCGACAGGCCGACGTGTCATTCTCGGCCCACAGGCGTCAGTGAATGCGGATATGAAGGGGTATGTGGTCAGCACTCTGCTCTCTCGGGCGTTTGTCAGTTTACGAGACCGGAGCCGCAACTTTTCAATGAAGAAGCTCCTCAGTTTGCCTCTCAAAGGCTGAGTACACCCCGCTTGTCAACATCGTTCGGCAGACCGGATGGTCACCCACCCAAGTGCTAGCCTAACCCGGCAGCACCTAACTTCGGTGATGAGAGGGGAACAGGTGTTACCACAGCTGCAAGGCCGTTGGATACAGCGTGACTAAGTAGCTAAAATTTTGACATTGTCTTTCATTCGGTGTAACCTTCCTGAATAAAAAAAATGAGGGCATGTTTCATCTCGTTGGATTGTTGCGGGTGAGGGTGCCTGGAGATAGAGGGGACAGGAGGGGATGGAATAAGAGAGCGAAGGAGGAGATGGGCAGAGGAGGAAAGAGCGGATGTACAGAGAGGGGAGGAACAGATGGGCAGATAGACTGGGGAAGAGCAGATAGATAGAGAGAGGGGGGAACAGCAATTGACTTACAGAATTGGAATTAATGCATACCTAGGCAACGACAGGTAGTCATCTACTACAAATATTTTAGAATGTTGTACTATAGACTGTTTCCAATAAAGTGTTCTCTGTAACACGTGTCCAGTTTTATTGGTTGCAGTGATGCAGATGAAAAAATGTAACCACGACAAATACTCTCGAAGGTGTTAAGGAAAGGCAATTGATAATTCTGAATTTAATTTTCTTAAATTCCACATCCCAATTCAGTATTGCTTTTAACTCTCTTCGCAACACGAGTTTTCTGGGAACAGCATTATTAATAATCCAAGCCAACAGTTCGTCTCTTGTATTTAATTTGCTTATGTACACTTCTGCTTTCAACCAGTCTCACAGCCACAAATCGAAAGGGGTAACGTCCAAGAGGCTTGGTGGTCAAGGAGTGGCACTGCTGAATCATTTCGTGGCTGATCAACGTTAATCAGAAAGTTTACTTCGCTAATCGTTAATCCGTTACTAAAAAAGTTACCTTCGTTAACCGTTAAAGCGGTACCTCACAGCAGATTTAACGGAAGTTAATCATCAATCGTTAATAGTAAACTTTACGTTGTGGATATAGTGACATAGCAAGTAAATCACACGCATTACTGCTGGTTAAATAAAAATGTTTGGGTTGAAGAGGTTTAGGTATGACATCGAATTTAAATAAAAAAATTTTTATCATTTAATCGTTTTGGTTTATAAATATTTAGCTACCAATGGTAAATCACGGGGAATAAAAATACATAAAATCAGATAGTATCTGACGTAAGTTGCATTTTCTCTTTAGAAACATCAATATGTTAAACTTTTTAACAATTAACGACGCACGCTTTGGAGACCAAACGTCTCTGATCACAGGAAAAATTGAAAAATGGTTTCATTGCAGTACTTGAGTGTATAGGGGTATTATATTTAACTAATAAATGTACTAAAACCTGGTTGCCAATAAATACTGCATCGTTTACTGAGTCTGTTGATTTTATGTCCAGCTACAGTTTGACTAGGCTCTGGGCTTTGCTTTTTACACACGTGCTGTTACTTAGCCTCTCATTAGATTCAGTTAGAGAGACAAAAAGAAACTTCTTTGGTCGTCTTCGTTGTTGCTACTTCCGCTACTGCCACTTAAAGTATCTCTGTTGTTTGAATTTTGGCGGCTTTGTGTCTCAAAGCCTCTTCTACAACTTTTTCCCATTCGTTTCTTTAATATTTCCCCTCGATTACTGTTAGACGCTTCCTGCCGCATCAGATGGAACTTTGGATTAAAACCCGCAGTAAGTTGGCGCTCCTCATCGTCTGTAATAGGTCCACAGCTTTTATCTTTGCCACTGAAACTGAAGTGATATCTGGTGTTCCCCAGGGAAGCGTCCTGGGACCTCTGCTGTTCCTGATCTATATAAATGACCTGGGTGGCAATCTGAGCAATTCGCTTAAGTTGTTCGCAGATGATGCTGTAATTTACCGTCTAGTGAGGTCATCCGAAGACCAGTATCGTCTGCAAAGCGATTTAGAAAAGATTGCTGTATGGTGTGGCATCTGGCAGTTGACGCCAAATAACGGAAAGTGTGAGGTGATCCACATGAGTTCCAAAAGAAATCCGTTGGAATTCGATTACTCGATAAATAGTACAATTCTCAAGGCTGTCAATTCAACTAAGTACTGGGTGTTAAAATTACGTACAACTTCAGTTGGAAAGACCACATAGATAATATTGTGGGGAAGGCGAGCCAAAGGTTGCGTTTCATTGGCAGGACACTTAGAAGATGCAACAAGTCCACTAAAGAGACAGCATACACTACACTCGTTCGTTCTCTGTTGGAATATTGCTCCGCAGTGTGGGATGCTTACCAGGTGGGATTGACGGAGGACATCGAAAGGGTTCCAAAAATAGCAGCTCGTTTTGTATTATCACGTAATAGGGGAGAGAGTGTGGCAGATATGATATGCGAGTTGAGATGGAAGTCATTAAAGCAAAGACGTTTTTCGTCGCGGCGAGATCTATTTACGAAATTTCAGTCACCAACTTCCTCTTCCGAATGCGAAAATATTTTGTTGAGCCCAACCCACATAGGTAGGAATGATCATCAAAATAAAATAAGAGAAATCAGAGCTCGGACAGAAAGGTTTAGGTGTTCGTTTTTCCCGCGCGCTGTTCGGGAGTGGAATGGTAGAGAGATAGTATGATTGTGGTTCGATGAACCCTCTCCCAAGCACTTAAATGTGAATTGCAGAGTAATCATGTAGATGTAGATGTAGACTTAATAAGACACTGGCTAAAGACGTGCACTTCTGCAGACTCCTGTCCTCCATATTCCTCAATTCATATTCAGATGTATCATTTGTCGGCAGGAACGACTCGAAATGTGCTTAAACGTCTTATTGAATTTAATCAAAGGCGCCAGCGACCTGGCCATCAGGTACAAACATGTTTACTAGTAATATTATTTTATATAAGTCACAAATCAAAAGTATATCTATATTTATTTAGTCAAATTAACCTTCACATACTTCTTCATTACGGTCACATTCTCATCATTGAAAGACTGAACCTTCAGATGAGTCATAATCCTATTAGGAGCGGAACTTTGTTTCCAATATTGAATTGAAAACAAAAACAAAGTCGCAGGTAGAGCGTCATCTCGTTGTACTTGGATGTACCCCTTACAGTCTAATTTAGTGTCAATGGCATATGCTGCCACCATGCTACGCGATTGTTGATTTAATAGAGCAAATGGTTTGACCATAGCATTACTAAAGCTAATTTCAAACCAGTTATTAATAGGGCAACATCTTCATTTTTGCTTATGATAAAGGTAACTGCAGAGCGAGCACACCCAATCTGAACTGGCAAGGTAATGAAGTTTTCCAGTAATTATAACAAATTTCAGCCTCCATTTTACAGTTGCTGACTCTGCTGCACCATGCTAAAAATATTCAAATTTTCTAGTGATATTCTCATGGTCATCACCGAGTTACAACGGCACGTACACAATAAGTGTTTTTTAATGAAATAAATTCTAATTATCTTGAGAGTACTGATGTAATAGGATGAAACAGCAGCATCAGATTCTGAGTCCATATCATGTCACTGCAGGTATGGTAGTGTGTCTGTCTCCATACCAAATTGCACAAATGCCTTCATCAAGTTACTGCCAACGTCGGTTGTAGTTTTATGTGAAAAAGATTCAACTGAATTTTATGATTAATAAAAATAGAGAGAAAATCAAGAAAGTGGCTCTCTTTTAAATTTTCTAATGATATAAACATATCTAAAAATAAAGTGCATATACGACTCACTATAAAAAAAAATGGTTCAAATGGCTCTGAGCACTATGGGACTTAACTACTGTGGTCATCAGTCCCCTAGAACTTACAACTACTTAAACCCAACTAACCTAAGGACATCACACACATCCATGCCCGAGGCAGGATTCGAACCTGCGACCGTAGCGGTCACGCGGTTCCAGACTGTAGCGCCTAGAACCGCACGGCCACTCCGGCCGGCGACTCTCTATCAACACTTGCTTTGCACTATGCAGTAAGAACGTGATCATGTTATATAACATATTTTATTACGCTAATAGGAAACTATATTATTTCCACAAACATTATTCATGTTTATTCACTTCATTGGAAAAATCGAAGCAAATTAGTCTTATACAATAGAAAACGCGAATAACTCAATTTTTATATGTATTACTACATTAATTTTCATTCTTTTTTAATGAAGTAAAGGGAAGTATTTATCTTCTTAACTACCCTGGTTTTTTTTAACTCATAATGGATATCAAACACTGCCTGCACTAGTACATCATGTGAATGGCAACCTTTTAATTGTATGCATGACAACACTGTATGCAATGTGGCTTTTGTTTTAGGACCTAACCAGTGAACAGTAATGCCCAAATAACATTTTGTGAGCTGATCAGCAGTCATCTGTAGCCAATCTTACCAAGTAATGTGAAATAATTTAATATTCATCAAACCACCATGGGATCATGAGAGCCGTAAAGGACTCGAGACCAAGGGATAAATCAGATATTACACCTACAAGTAATGCAACTATAGTAGCAAAATATAAATTTATTTAATTTTACACCTTCAGTATATTTACATAATAATCGTAACATCTATACTGTTGAAGTGATGTATCTGTATTAAGTTTAAAAGACTTTGTGCGAGACACTCTACATCACTGATCATAAAAATTAAAGCGAAGATAACTTTTTTAAGGCAGTGACTAATACTCATCATCTACTCATACGTAGGTTAGTTTGAATTCCTATTAAAATTTCCTAGTTACTTAATAAGATGTTGCTTTAATCAAATATGCTCATCAATGTTGCATCTTCTAATGTTCTCTTGGAAAGTGATTTTTTAGTGGGATTAACAGTTCGTAGCAGAATTTTAAACAACTTAGATTCAACGATATATAAAGGAGTAATGTTTGTAAGAAAAACATTTTTTTTGAATTCGTCTACACTATCTTGAACACACCGTTATCGGTTGCTGGGATGCCAAAAAACTCTAATGCTTTGCAGCCGTATTATCTAAACCGGATTACTGCTAATGGCTGCCCTGCCGATATCTGAAAGCCCACGAATTATTTACTTTTTTCGCCTTCTTCGACTGGATAATACCGTCAGTGTTTCTTCAAACTGTAGTTACCACGATTCATCGGCTCTCCTTATGCCTTGTTTCCAATTGCTAAGGCTCGATGTGTGAGCCCTAACTCTTAAACCGTTAGGCAAGCACAGTTTACAATCAAAAAGTATTTGTTCACCCTACCTGGCTGCAAAACTGACGTAATGACTTGAACCTGGGGCATGGGCTTTCATCAGTTTTAGCGCTAGAAATCGATTCTACGACTTTGTTTCAACACTCAGTCCACTAACAAAAAGTAGTACTTAACGCGAACTCACTAACCGAAAAACAAACAGCCAACACGTAATTACTCTCACTCGTACACGATTCTTTACATCAAACATCCACACCTCTGCCTAGCCACAAACCTACATAAATCAAACTTGTGAGAAAACTATTTCCACGAGCGGCGAGTCGTTATTTTTTTAATAAATAGTAGATACTAATTATCAGTTAACGGACTCAGAGAACCTTAACCGAAGTTAAAAAGTCGGCTAACGTTCTTTAAGATTAACTTAAAAGTTAATCCTCTACTCGGAAAGCTAACTTCATTAATTTACTTTTATGGGAAGTGCTCAGCTATGCCTAATGGCCGAGACCATGCTAGATGTTAGGAGAACATGACATCTCAGAAGGTCAACAGCTGTAAGCTCCACCCACACCACGCCCGGTTCCGCCCACTGTGTAAAGTGGAGGAATAAGGACACGTCATTGGTTGAGACACTCGTCTTCGTCCGTCTACCCAGTCGGTTCCAGAGGAGCAGGAGACAACAGGAGTTAGACAATTCCAGCAACTGCCTTATCGGAGCTGTGTTACGCTGACTTCACCTCTGTCTTGCGTTGTGTAGCAACTGTTTTTGTTATTTCTAAGTACGTTTCTCCACATGGTGATAAACTTCAACAGTGGCTCACTGATCGATTATAAACAAGTTGTATAAAACTTGATCAGCGCTAACAGCAATCAATACTGGATAAAATAAATGTCTATAATATTTAGTCATCTCTTCAGTTTCTCCTAACACTAATCTAGTAATGGTATATTATTAATTTACTAGTTTTCAGTGAAGCATCATTCCCACAAAATCAGATTAACAAGATGTAAGACTAACAATAATATGCAGTCTGATGTGTCCGAGGCAACTACGACAATTAATACTATATGTGGTAAACTTCTCAGTATGTCTCCTGAATATTGAGAGCAAAGTTGAAACAATTAACTATGATTTATATTCAAAATTTACATTGTAGTGATGTTGGGTTACTTCATTTGCTTCTCATCCTTCATATAAGTGAAAGGGCTGGAAGATAACGTCCTAAGTTACAAAAGATTGTTTTTATTACTCGTTGTACTTAAACTGAACGTACAATTTTGGATTTCGTCACGTTTCTATAGTTCGAACTAAAGCAATGGGAATTTGAATCAGACATAGCCAATGTGTTGGAGGCAGAGAGGGGTAGTGGGAATGGTGAGAGGATAGCCGCATAATTGGGCGTACCGTGTGACTGAGATGTGACTAGGCCTTAAACTGACCATCGGCATAGGAACTGAGCTCGATATAATTACATTTTATCGCTGCCAAATCCTGGATAATTTGTGCATGGGAGCCTCACATGTGATCCCCAGTATGCACTAAAGTTTTGATGTCCATTGTATTAAGCGTGAATTACTAGTACTACAGGTCAGGAAAAACAGCCAGTACCACAATTAAATGCAGTAACATGTTATTAACAGGGTCGCTGTCGTCTCTCTCAGCGTGTTGTAGCCGATAGGTTACAACGCAAAAATTCACGCCTGAATGAACGCTAAGGAACAATAAGCACAGAGCAAATTACCATACAGAACAGTTGTATCTTTACGTGATTCAAAAGCCACTGTAGCACATGTAAACGTTTGCTTCCGGTAATTCACAGGACGCAGACATCAGTATGAACTCAGGAGCAACACCACAGAAAAATCCGTGCTGACAGATAAGTCATGGTACGTGATTTTAGCTCCAACAGTAGTGTACTAGTACAACAGAAACCACAATTCCGTTTGTCAACAGGGGATAGTTCAGCTAGGTACTAGATGTACTAATCTTGGGTGGAAAGTTTGTTTGTGAGTGTTTAGAATGGTAACCGTCTGTCACAAGAAAACGCTGAAGTAACCTACCACTCGATCGTGGGCCTGTCTTCGAAAACCAGCGGTATTCAACATATAACATCTAGCCTCAGCAAGGAAATTCACTGAACCCCCCTTCCCACATTCACTCTTAAGAGCATATAATATACATTATGCCTAAAACGTTATGCAGCTCATGTGTGACACCATGGAATGTGGCTTGTTGGGGATTACTTGACCAACGCCGTCAACTGTGGATAACACTTGGGAGACCCGGAATTAGGATGTATATCTACGTATACAGGGGGTTCAGGGAATAATTCACAAGTATTGTGTGTGTGTGTGTATGTGTATGTGTGTGTGTGTGTGTGTGCGTGTGTGTGTCTTTTTATGTATGTATGTTCCACATCTCCATCTAAACTACTCTACCGTTTTCAACCAAAACTGATACACGTAATACTTACTGTCCAGAAGGAGCCCCTGTGGGAGTAAGAACCTCCTACCTCTCAAACGAATGCGATGAGGCTGAAAAAGTAGCGTAGCTCAAGACTCACGAACAGCCAGAACTTATTTATTCAGTATTTGAGAATGAGAGCACTTAGTGACTTGCAACAAATTTTACACAAAATTTGAAATGTTTACGAGAAATTTGGTCACTCGCTCCAACCATAAAATGTTGAAAGAAAATGACTTTACGTCTTACTACATTCTGACTGTTCACGCAGTGAAACTGTCACATGAGTCTTGAATTTTTCATTAATTATTTCTGGGCTAGTTATTCTGTTTGGAACACATTTGCAGACAGTAATCACATACACCACATATACCTGAAAAATTCTATCATTGGTCAACAAATAGTTTAGGAGATATTACATCATAAAAATTGAGCCACGTGAAACTGAAAGTGCAAGGCGAAATTTGATAGAGATAATGGTAAAATATATGTATAAATACGTGTGAAATATGTTACATATATATTAGATGTGTGCATGTTGGCAAAACCATGGGTAACATACTCCTTGAGAACACCTGGATCTATTTCAATCAAATACCTTACTCAATATCATGAAATAAATGATTTGGGGGTATGGACCAGGAGCGTCCTATTGGGATGGGGCTGATAACGTGGAGAGAGAAAGGGGAGGAAGAAATGGATTGACAGAGGATGGGGGGAGTGGGAGAGGGGCAAAGATACGGAGAAGGAGAGATGGGCAGAGAGAGGGAGACGGGAAAATGGACAGAGAATTGGAAGATGAGGTGAGGGAGAGAATGGGGTAGGGGGTAGGAGGAGGTTGACTCAATGAGGAGGGAAGAGGAAATGGACAGAGAAATGGGGAGGAGGAGATGGACATAAGAGGTAGAGGACTAGATTTTCAGAGAGGGGAGGACAAAGAGATGGACGTAGAGTGGGAGGCGGAACACATGGACAAAGGGAAGGGGTAAGTAGCGATGGCCAGAGAGAGGGGCAGGGTGATACGAAGAGAAAGTGGGGGGATGAGGTGGACAGAGATAGAGGTAAGCTGAAGATGAATGGAGACGGAGCAGGAGTTGGACAGAGAGAGTTAGAAGGAGAAGATAGATTAATAGAACTGGAATAGTTAAATAGAAGTAGTGTAGACTGTTTCCAAAATAATTTCCATATAACATGTATCCAGTTCTTTTTTTGTTACAGTGATAGAGATGTCAGAATATAACCTAAACAAATACTCCCAGAGGGTGCTAAGGAAAGACGAATCTACTTCACTTTTGAGTCATCGTGACAACACGATAAAGGCGTAAGGTTCAAAAATGGCTCTGAGCACTATGGGGCTTAACAACTATGGTCATCAGCCCCCTAGAACTTAGAACTGCTTAAACCTAACTAACCTAAGGACATCACACAACACCCAGTCATCACGAGGCAGAGAAAATCCCTGACCCCGCCGGGAATCGAACCCGTGAACCCGGGCGCCGAAATGCGTAAGGTCTGGGGACTTTAGTAACCAAGAAATATGAACAATTCTGCCTAGCCCTCTTCCGTCGAATTTTAGGTTTAGGGTCTGTGCCACCTGCCAGCTAATTGTATAGGGGTCCAGTCGTGCTGGAAGAACGTACCCAATCCAGCAAGCAAAGGATCTTCATCCAGTAATATGGGACCTCCGCTTCAAGGAAACCAAAATATTGGTATAATACTTAAACGCTATATGCTTTTAATAACATAAAGACCAGTTAAGTTTCATAAGTAGAGCTTCAAGATAAAAATGACAGTCAGTGAATAAAGCCACATCAACTGGAGTGCCAAGACAGGATATGAAAGTTTATCTATGTAACTAATAACAATGGACAAAGTTAACCTGGAATATTACATTTCGAATTAATCGTGACAACCAACTCATGAAATATTTATTATTCCACCTGAAACACCGAGAATATTCTGCAAACTACTACACTGTGCGTGCTGGAGAATACATTTCAATCGCATTACGAAGCTAGCTGCGCGTAAAACAATATACACGGAAAATGTCTGGCCTCTAACTGAGTGGTTAGCGCATCTGATTGACACATTGTGGTCTCAGGTTTGATTCCCGGCCCGGTCAGAGATTCTCTCCACTCAGACACTGAGTTTCATGACATTGCGTTTGAATTTGTTATTTGTATCTTACTAACACTATTCGCATAATATTTTGTAGACAGAGTACCTACAGATATGAGTAAAGGTATCTGTTAATTGATATCATTGTGCAACACATATTTCAGGAGATATGACGCCATAAACATCGAGACTCGTGAAAAACTAGCTTCCGCTTAAAGTGGGGTGCACATTACTCAACCCACATTCTTCTAATGTTTCTTAATGGTAGCAGGTAGCGATTTCCAAAAAACTTTTAACAGACTTTCAAACCTTTCAGTCTCCTTCCTGATTACATGCCTAATGTTAAATACAAAAGAGATTAACTGATTTGTAAAGTAATGAAGGACCTGAAGTTTTTTTTTTGGGGGGGGGGGCAGGAGGAGATAGGAAATCGATTCTGTAAGGATTCGGGGATACTGTTACTGTAGAGTTGGTCACAATATCGTTTTATGTGCTATTTCGATTACAAACACATTGTACTTTCCACTAACACTTCTGGCTAAGTCTTCCATATCACTTCGAATACTAAACACGGTTGTGAGACGGCAACCTTACAACATTATGATAGGTATACAACAGGCAATCGGTTGCAACTAAATTTTACTTTTACCAGGAGTAGACATCGACTAACGTTATCTCCATCAGACAGCCCCTGTTACCTAAAACGATTGTAAAAAGACAATAACATAGAGAAAGAATGGGGATTAAACAGTTGTAATTCCGAAGAGATTATGAGAAGACCTTAATCTCATGTAGTAACTGACGAAGAAATGCTTACGCTGAGAGGCATCTACTGGAGCACATTTGTATGTGGTACCAGAATACGATAAGAATATTAATAAATTAATAAATGGAACTAGGATAGTATAAACGATGAATTTGTTTGATGGGTTCGATAATGCGGATCGCCGATAGTGCGCGACCGCAGAGCGAAAGATACTGCTTTGTTTGAGTAAGACCGCTGGACGCACAGTCGTAGGTAGCTGTCTGTGAGGGAACGACGATGGGTATGCAGATTATGTGGTGTGCTGTGTGAAGCAACCAAGAGTTAAATTAATGAAGGATGTCAGTACTGCTCAATATGGAAGCAGAAGACTTCAGGCAAATAAGGTAACAATGTTCTATAGTAATGATTTCTGTTTTTGCCAGCGTGTGAGTATTGATGTTTTGGCTGATAATTTGTAAGTGTCGAGTAACCCCAGAATCTACGTAAACTCTTTTGAAAAAAAGACTAGTTCGATATTTCACTTTTGTAATGCTTTTAAGATTTTTTAGCATTGTGTGTAATCTGATGGTTTGCATTTATGTTGGATTAATGAAGTTAGATAATACTTGGTGTATAAATCTCATTGTTTGTCAATCAATTGTGAGTAATGTAGCTTCAATTGCCAGATTTTTTTGAAAAGCCAAACTTAACTTGCAATATAATTTTTCTAAAAAACTGTGTTTCAGTGATTCACCATAACCAGTACCGCCTCCCAGTCCCAGTCCAGATTATGTATTTTTCAAAGAAGTTGAATTTTCTTAACTGTTCTCGTTTGTCAAGAGTTCCATGTGCATTTCATGTATTTTGGCCAGCACTGCACACTGCTGAGCCTGTAGGTGGCATTCATATTTTTGTGAGAGACAGGAAGACATCGCGTTCCACCGTTGCTGCTTTAGAGGTAAGACAATTTAATTTACTTTTTATGTGCAGACATGCCGAAGTTATCAGTTTCGAACAGGGCCAGATGATTCAGTGCCTATGGGGCTGAATGTATTTTGGAGTGACTGTACTTCATTATTGGTACTGGGAGTTGCATTGCCCAGTCATGTGGTGTAAAGTTTTGCTAACAATAACACCGAGTAATCACATCACTTGCAGTAACAACCCACAACACAACAATTCGAGTTCTGTATCCATTCCAACGATCTGACTTCATTCAACGTAATCGTAAATTATATTATTTCATTATTATAAAAGAACGTTACGCCTGACAACAGCTCTCCCACTCGTTCGCTTTGTGAAATCTTTGATATTAAAATAGTCACATAAATATAAATTGTTCTCTCAAGGACTCTGAAGCGATAATAGCAGTTAGATTTTTTGGCGCAACACAGTTAACGAACTTGTATAAAATTATACTACAGTTTATTGGCAACATTATGCTCTGTCTTGTTTTCTTTCCATTGAGTTGAGTGTTGAAGATTTGTCTTTGGATTTGTGATCTGTAGTTGATTTACGATGCCGCGCAAAAGTGACGAGGTTACGGCGCGTCGTTTTACAATCACAGACACTGAAATAGACGACTTTCCGATTTTTGACAACAATTTTGACTATGATAGTGACCATTTTGCGGTGCAACAGTTGCAAAGCACCACAGAAAACATTAGTTCAGTTTCCAAAAGTAATGAACAAATTCCTGACACTATAATTTCACCCTCTAATTTGACTAGTAATCAGACGGTAGATTCCGGTATTGCGGACGCCGTTGATCTGCACATGGCTGATGTGCACAACTCAAACCTTGGTTGTTTACTGATTGAGGTCGGTGATTTGCCTACTTTTCACATAGTTCATCTGACCGCCAATAGTATGTCAAAGGAAAAAATAAAGTGCTCAGTATGTTCTTGGAAATCCGTCTGCTTTTATTAACTGCTGTTGTGCAGATAATGCAACAAACGAGACGTCCATGGTTGAAGAACATGTCTCCAAACCACAAAACACAACACAGGTGACATCCGACGCATCTCCTGAAAAGAACACGGAAGCGATGCTTCAAATTCTCATGCAAATGATGGTTAAACTGAATTAAGAAACAGATCATTTCAATGAACGATTTAATAAAAATGATGAAAAATCATCCATCATACGAGAATACCTGTTGTTGACATAACGACTCATTTCAATGAACAGTTTTCCAGTTTACGAAAAATGGAAGAGTTCGCCACGATTGATAAACGTTTCAAACAGGTAGATACAGACATTGTGGCAAGTGAGAAACGTCTTGGAGATAAAATAGAAGTTATAGCCAGGCAATGCGTAGACAGTACCAAACCTTTGAGAGATGACATTAATGCTTCAAGATGTCAGTGTAGTGACACCTATGAAACGCTTACAGATGAAATCCAATCAGTTAATGAAAGAATAGATCAACAAGAGACTCGATTAGAAGCACGTCTTAAAGTTCACACTAGCCGGCTGCTGTGACCGAGCTGTTCTAGGCGCTTCAGACCGGAACCGCGCTCCTGCTGCGGTCGCAGGTTCGAATTCTTCCTCGGGCATGGATGTGTGTGATGTCCTCAGGTTAGCTAGGTTTAAGTAGTTCTAAGACTAAGGGACTGATGACTTCAGGTGTTCAGTCCCATAGTGCTTAGAGCCATTTGAACCATTTTTTAAAGTTCACGCTGCGACCTCGGAAAAGCGATACCAAGCCTTGCAGCATAAACACACTGACGAAAACAATCAGTTTTTACAGTCATCAGCACAACTGCGACAGGAAGTAGAACAGCAGTTGCTCAATAGTCTTACAACCTATGTTGACCCTAGTATAAATTCCGTTACAGACTAGGTTAACAGAGTAAAACAGTCACAGAACCAAACACAGACAGATATAACTGATTTCAAAACCACTGTTTACACACGAATCCAAAAAGTTAAAGAAATGCGTAGGGATGACACTGAGTCGGCAAGTTCCCTTCTGGAACAAATAGAGCTGGTGCAGGACCCTGAGACAGTTAATGTAGAATTTAAAAAGATGAACAATACTACACGAACACTACAGAAAGAAGTCGACGCTTTAGATGCAAAGAGATCCACACACATACTTATGCTCACGAAAAGATGTGATCAGCAAGATTAGAAACACTTTCCAACACCATAGCTCTAATGCTGTACTGATTTATTTTGCCTTTTGTTTTGTTTAGTGATATATCGTTGAGTTTCTATAAATGTTGTTGGATTGATTCGATACCATGAGAGTGTTTACTCTTTTCTGTTAAAAACTTTGATGTCCTTTAGAGTGTTGCAAGTGTAATCCTTGTAATATGTACAATATGAGCAAATTATATGTTTTGTCTTCCTCATGTAATCTCTTTGGTTATCTTTAAAATTAAATAATTTTGTGTAGAACTACCAATACATGCAAATGGTCTGTTTATTTTAAATGTTTGTTGGATGTTATGTAAACTGCTGACCTTTACTTAGGGTTCTTGGTTATTTTGTATGTAAAAGGTACTGTGGTCCCTTCGGGGAGGAACGGAAATGTGTAGGACGCGCAAATTGTGGTCGGCCTAGGTAGAAAAGGTGGAACCAAGAGTCAATCGGAGACGAGCTACTAAACTATCAACTGCTGAAGTAAAAGTTGTGTATTGAGCTGGTTCCTAGAGAGGCTTTTTGTGTCGCTTTCCAGTGCCTCGGATGGATGGATAAATAGCTGGAAATATTCTGTAATTGGTATCTATCATCACCACCAAGAAGTGACAGAGACCAACAATTCTACCTGCATCTCCACCTACCAAGATCAATTGCCACCACATTGCGCAATCACTGTAATGGAACACTACAATAATGTACAGTGAAGGAACAGCTCATAGGATGTTATACAGGCTGTTACAAAAAGGTACGACCAAACTTTCAGGAAACATTCTTCACACACAAATAAAGAAAAGATGTTATGTGGACATGTGTCCGGAAACGATTAATTTCCATGTTAGAGCTCATTTTAGTTTCGTCAGTATGTACTGCACTTCCTCGATTCACTGCCATAATTTCATACGGGATACTCTACCTGCGCTGCTAGAACATGTGCTTTTACAAGTACGACACAACATGTGGTTCATGCACTATGGAGCTCCTGCACATTTCAGTCGAAGTGTTCGTACGCTTCTCAACAACAGATTCGGTGACCGATGGATTGGCAGAGGCGGACCAATTCCATGGCCACCATGCTCTCCTGACGTCAACGCTCTTGACTTTCATTTATGGGGGCATTTGAAAGCTCTTGTCTACGCAACCCCGGTATCAAATGTAGAGACTCTTCGTGCTCGTATTGTGGACGGCTGTGATACAATACGCCATTCTCCAGGGCTGCATCAGCGCATTAGGAATTCCATGTGACGGAGGGTGGATGCATGTATCCTCGCTAACGGAGGACATTTTGGACATTTCCTGTAACGAAGTGTTTGAAGTCACGCTGGTACGTTCTGTTGCTATGTGTTTCCATTCCATAACGTGATTTGAAGAGAAGTAATAAAATGAGCTCTAACATGGAAAGTAAGCGTTTCCGGAGACATGTTCTCATAACATATTTTCTTTCTTTGTGTGTGAGGAATGTTTCCTGAAAGTTTGGCCGTACCTTTTTTTAACACATTGTAGTGCACTTAAATATAAGGTAATATAAAAATTAATTTATGTACCTACCTTCATTTTTTCCTTATCATAACACCTCTAAGGTTCCTCTCCGTTTGAACTAAAGTGATTAACGAGTGTTCTTTATTAAAAGCGTATTAAAGTTAATATGGCAATACGGGGTGCTAACTTTAATATTGTTTCTTGAAAAGATCTTACAAATATCTCAACTTTGTGTTTCAATGCAGTAGAAGACCAGAACTGCAACTGTTGAGAGTTATATGTTCATGCTTGCTAAGTGTTCGTTTCACTGATGTAATGAAAGTGTGTTTAGTTTGCTCTGGTACAGTGGTCAAGATTAAGCCCCCTCCCCACCGCTCCCCCTCCACTGAAAGTAGTTCAAATGTACAAAAATACTCACTTATAGAAAGTTTCAATTACTCTTGCTGTTCAAGTCAAATTCTGTACAATATTGCGTTCCTCATGTGTATTAAAAGTGCATATTAATCTCGTAACAGGATCCACAGTGTGTCTATTTGGCTCATGCTACATAACGATTAATAGAAAGACAACTATCTAAGAAAACAGTAACCCCTTTATTCAAAAGACAGTGAGAAGTAATATGTCAGTCAATTCCATTTAATTTTCATTCTAAGTAGAAAGGTGTTTAGTAGTCAAAGACGTAATCGATAAACAGTAACTAAATTTGCTGTGAACCATATCCATATTTCATGTCAGATAGGAATGTGTTTGAAAAGTAATACTAAAACTATGTCCAATTTACGATTCTACAGTGAATATTAATAATAGCGTTATTGAGACCATTCAGTTTGACCAAGTCCACAAGGTAATAGTGTGTTTTGTTATCTGTTAAATTTATGCAAATATTTTGTTCTGATCTGTTAACTACAACCTCAACGTGAACATACTGTATTCAGATGTCAGAGTTCACTGCACTCGCGTGTGGCTAAGTGTAGGTTATGTATGTCCGTTAAAGTTACTCGTACCTATTTTCTTGAACAAGAATGTCAATCATTCTCTTGCCTAATTAGGCTGGCGACCGTTTACTATATTCTTTGAGCAGGGTAGCTAGGTAAAATATTGTTTGTTACTGTTTAAATAATTACGTAATTGTGACTTTCACTTCCGGTAAGCCACTTCCGTTAGGTACAACACGGTCAACATAACAATGTTCCTCTCACAGGGTAAGACTGCTCTGTTGCTTTATACTATAATTGCTTTAATGAGATAGTTTTATTTCACGACCCGACTCCAACTTTAAGGTTATGGTATAGCAATAGCACACAGTAGTGTTATAACTTTAAAATCAAACGGAAATCTAATCAGACGACACAGCTCCCATTCCGTTCCCCGAATCTCAAGAATATTAGTACATGCAGCAAACATTAAACCAGGTTGCTTCACATAACAGTTCGCTGCATAGGAAAGTTAACAGTTTACATCAGGAAGTAGACACTATCAGAAAATTGTCTCCACGTAATCTGTTTCAAACTAACTTGCATCAGCAACAGTCACCTACTTTTCAGCCTCACATTAGTATGAGCATACTAGAAAGAGTGCGTGACTTCCATACAAGCTAGTCATCTCACAATCAGTTCTTTTACGCCGCTGAACCCTTTCAAAATCTACAACGCGAAGGATTCGACAATAAACATTTCCTATGTGTAAAGAAATTAAAGGTATTCAGAAATAACCGCACGGATCTGCATCCCCTTGATTGGGTGCAGCAATTTTCATTTTCACTGCCACAAAACTGGCCAGTGACACACAAGCTCGAATATATCTGTACCTTTTTAGAGGGAGAAAATTCGATACGTATGAGACCCATAGCGAGACAACGTCACTCCGTCAAAGAGTTTCAAAATACTTTTCTATCTACATATTGGTCGGAAGCGACTCAGCGAGGCATTAAAGACCAGCCAATTAGTTTACACAATTCTGAACACTCCAGTTTTCCAACTGTCACCCAGTTTTCTGAATATATGGTTCAACGAAACCAGTACCTGACCGAACCGTATGGTCAATCTGCGCTCATACAATTATGCATCTCAAAACCTCCGCGCCCATTAAGAGTTTCCCTTCTCACCGGACAGCAAAAGGAAAGCATTTCAGCTTTCAGGGACTTATTACAAATATTAGAAACTCAGGTACCGGACTACCTATATGTCAATAAAAACTTTAATAACAGCAATCAAGGTAACAACTAATTCGGTTACAACGAGCAATCCCACCCATTCCACAGCAAGAGAAGTAAAATATTTGGTTCCGATAGCTATTTTCATGAAAATTTAATAACATACAACATTTTGACAACCAGTATATTCAGCAGCATCAAGTATACCAGAATTTTGACGACAACAAGCGCAGTTTCCAACCGTAATTCTTGCCGCAGCCGCAGCAGCCCGGAAATATCCAACAACAGTACGGTCGACAATCACAACCGAAGCTCGATGTGCCAACGTCCAGCTTTGCCAGTACAGCCCAGTCGAGTGATTTTACGCAACCGCAAGATAATAACTTCTCCCACAAAAACGAATGGTCGCAGTCACATCGAAACTATCAACAGCAAAGACATTTTCACAAGCATGAAGGGAATAATCTACAATTTAAGTGCCATTTTGGTAACAACAACTTTCATCACAATCAGCTTCAGCAGTCTCACTTCATTCTTAATGAACCTAATGTTAGTTTCCATCCACCGCCGCATTCTGCCTCACGTTCACTGGTAAGAAAAAATGAAAAAGGTGTAAATTTTTTTACTCTTCGCCCCACAGTCCGTTAAAAATTAATGCCAGCCGTGCGGTTCTAGGCGCTGCAGTCTAGAACCGAGAGACCACTACGGTCGCAGATTCGAATCCTGCCTCGGGCATGGATGTGTGTGATGTCCTTAGGTTAGTTAGGTTTAAGTAGTTCTAAGTTCTAGGGGAATAATGACCTTAGAAAATGAGTCCCATAGTGCTCAGAGCCATTTGAACCATTTTTTAAAATTAATATGATAGTACCTTTAGCTCGTATATTACACGACCAGCTTTGAATGAGGAGTTAAAAAGTAGATAACATGATGCAACAAAATCTACCCAGACAGTGTTTCAAATTATTTGAACATGTGAATGCTGTAAAAATGAAACAACTTTGTTTACATAAATAAATATAAAAAATATGTTAGTAGTGATGCCTCATTCGGCCATTCACCTGTAAAACATAAATAGTAATGTTTACTTGCTGTATAAGTTGAACACGTACAGCTTCAAAATTAATTGCATCTGCCTTAATTCATTTATTCAAGTCTAAAAATGGCTCTGAGCACTATGGGACCTAACTACTGTGGTCATCAGTCCCCTAGAACTTAGATCTACTTAAACCTAACTAACCTAAGGACATCACTCACATCCATGCCCGAGGCTGGATTCGAACCTGCGACCGTAGCAGTCGCGCGGTTCTGGACTGCGCGCCTAGAACCGCTAGACCACCGCGGCCGGCTTATTCAAGTCTCCCAGCATGTAGTGTAGTGTATGTCCGCTGAATAACAAAACAAGAAAGACGTGTATATAAGCGTAAGTCTTTGTGTGTGACAATAATATGCATAAGGAGCTAGCTAACCGTGGCTAAATCGATCGCCGCAGGCGAAAATGCCAGTGAATGCGCTCGTATTGTCGACAGGTTGTTGCCATCATAGCCGGCCGCGGTGGTCTCGCGGTTCTAGGCGCGCAGTCCGGAACCTTGCGACTGCTACGGTCGCAGGTTCGAATCCTGCCTCGGGCATGGATGTGTGTGATGTCCATAGGTTAGTTAGGTTTAAGTAGTTCTAAGTTCTAGAGGACTGATGACCACAGCTGTTAAGTCCAATAGTGCTCAGAGCCATTTGAATCATTTGCTGTCATATAGAGTTCACAGCTCGTTTGGGCGTGGCGAGGTGTGGGGAACGCGACGTTCCTTCCCTTTGAAGATTAACCTCACATAAAATGTCACGCTCCGCTGGTCTCTGCTCTCCTGTGAGGTCATTTGCCTCTGTCAGCTACCACCTAATCTGAAATATTTGGAGACTCCTAGAAGCACAATATTTCTTCTTTCCCCCTGTTTACAAACTCCCGACTCAATTCAAACTTTTTAATCTTTCCTCAAAGTGGAACCTCGGCAAAAGGTGATTGAATCACAAATTTTTAAAGTGCATTCCATTCAACCACAAACATGCATTCTACTGTATAGTCCAAGCGTAAAAGGGATGAACTATATCCTTGTTCAAAAAGGCAAAAAGATTAAATAATAGACCCTTTTCCTCACTCTCAAAAGAAACATCTAAACATACGCTTCTTGCTCCCATCCTCATGTCAGTCCTCGCGATGCACAATCATGAGTTGGAATTTCTACGTGGTTGCTTCGCAAAGACGACGAAATGTATTCATTGTGTTCATGAAATAATTTGTTAGGGAGATAGCAAGAGGATCTGTATTGACATTTCTCTATATGAATACCTCCTGAGCTCTTTCAGTGTTATAATGGGTTTTGCTGGCACCTTATAAGAAATATTAAGGAAAAGGCTGGCTATTTTCCTGGAGCGATCATTCGCAGCCGGTGAAAAGCCGAAAATCCTGTCACAATGTTCATATTAAAAAGCACTCTCTCATCAACAAATTATGACACTACTCTGACTTATTATTTTTCGCTATTCTGATTAAATTTCGAAGCTGTATAAGTCTAACATTGCTATAGAAAACACACAGCTAGCGTTTTCTGGAGTATGATTCTTAATTTTCTCATCCGTGAAGCTAACCAGAGATAACCAATGCAAGAGGTCTGGGTGGACAGGACGCAGTGAATATGTTGCTGTTTAAACCCACTGTTACGCTATAGGTTCACAGAAATAATCGGCCGATAGGTAGCCTGGTTCCACTGCCCACATGAGGGCATGCGCCTGAGGTCCCGACGTATCTGCCCTTCCTGCTGGCTAATGCGAAATCTCTGTTTAATTACAATAACAAAGATATCAAATGCACACATTTATTGATACAATGTTGGTCAAAAGCTAAAATTTTCTCACGGTCCATAAAGACAGTCCTGATCATTCATCACAGTAAAATTGCAGTGCTCTTTTTTTCTCAAAGTCTGAGCAGTAAAAGAAAATGCACATGGAAGTAGTGGATTTCCATGCAGTCTTGAAGAAGTAGTGTTGTCCTTCCAATGGAAAGACAGTGCTGACTCTTGACATGCTGACAGGTAATAGGCCACAACAGAGCACACCCACAGCAGAGTCATTCGACGTTTTGAAGAAGATTGGGAGGTAGGTCATCACAGAGCAACCCACTGTAGTCCCGGTAGAGATTACGGTCGGTATTGGTGGGCCACCAGAGATGCAGACCCACTGCAGTCCTTGTAGAAATAATGATATTGGTGGGCCATCAGAGATGCAGACCCACTGTAGTCCTTGTAGAGATAATGGTATTGGTGGATCATCAAAGATGCAGACCCACTGTAGTCCTTGTAGAGATAATGGTATTGGTGGATCATCAAAGATGCAGACCCACTGTAGTCCTTGTAGAGATGGCCAGCAGCCATCTGTTTGACAGTGCAGGTGCACAATCGCCATTGAAGAGTCTTGCGGATAATATAGCAAGTCCATAAACCACCACTTGTGCACTCACAAAGTTTTTTTCTAATTGTCCTTAGAACCAGCAATGCTGTTAACCAGTCCCTTGCTGAATTATTAACACACGTGCAAACACTATCAGTCCTACTTCTCACATGTTGTCCATATACTATGACCAACAGAAACGTGTGCAGTGAAATGTAACTTACAAGTTACTTAATTTGATGAACTGGTGTCAATTACAATTTTATAACATAAGAATACAATAATAATGGTACAAAATACATCATTAAAAACATAACAGTACAGATAACATTTGTAGTAACACGGACTTTACAAAAGAATAGAAATTAACATATACATCAGTGCTAGAAGAATTATGACATAAGTAAATAAATAAAATAATGAGAATAATTTTCGAAACATTAATTTTGCACATGAGAATTGAAACAGAACAGAATTAATAATGTGTAAACATCTTTACAAAGAAAATGACATATTATAAATGCAAATTATATTTGAGGATAACAGTATTCCTCGTCATAAGTCAATGTAGCTTAGTACCAGAAAAATTCTACAACATACATCATTTTAGCTAAACATATAAAGACAGGAAGAACATAGATACACAAGGTTACACAAACATATAGTGGAATAATACAAGGAAAGGACAGGGTTTTATTTTACTGCAGTATTTTGCAAACAAAACTTTCTTTACTTCTCGGAGATCTCCCTTCGTTCTTCATTATTTCCAAAACTCCTATCTATACCTGCTTTCTGTACTTTTCACATATAGCCTCTCAGTGCATTTCTTCAAATTCATCGCAACTCATTCTCTTATAGGCTAGCCCCTCTTAAGCTAACTTAAATCTACTGAGCTAAGATGCTAAACTAAG
This sequence comes from Schistocerca cancellata, assembly GCF_023864275.1. Classification (NCBI taxonomy): domain Eukaryota; kingdom Metazoa; phylum Arthropoda; class Insecta; order Orthoptera; family Acrididae; genus Schistocerca; species Schistocerca cancellata. The sequence goes on along the minus strand of NC_064629.1, from coordinate 494,984,952 downwards.
GGACGAGGCAATGCAGCAGCACAAAACAATTAACACAAACAGCAATGACCAAAAAAAAATGGAAAATTGCAAAGCAAGCTACAGTAAATCTAAATTACCAAGTAATGCAACATTACAACAAATATGAGCCAATGTGCAGCAACAAGAAAAATAAAACAGTAGTAAAACTAGCTTAACAGAGTAATACAAAGTGAAATTTAGTAGCACTATACCTGGCAAACAGCAGCAGCAAATGCAATAACTTATATCTGAACATGACATAGCTCAAGCAGAAAAAATATTACATTAAAGACAACAATGCAGACAAGGGAAATGTATATTCACATCTTAATGTCTATGTAATTAAAGTGGTGCACCACAAGAAGTTATTCTACCAAAAAAATTACCAAGTAGTTGAAAAGAAAATTCCGTATGCAATTCCTGTGAAGGGAAATGTCTTTTTATGCTCCTTCGTTTTTTTTAATAGATCATAAAATTATTTACTGGATCTGTAGGCATCAAATATTTATATTAGTACATCTATTAAATTTTATTTTAACCAATGCTGCTGCAATTAGAAACTTGATATTAAACAAAATGAGTAAATAAATACATAAAGCAAGCCATATGGCATTTCTCTCAACTAGCAAGACAATACCCGTGAAAAGTTTCTCATCGTTTCATTAGGCATTTTAGTAAATATCATAAATTAAGAGCTCCACAGTATAATCATATGTTTTCAAGTTTGAGTGTGTCGTATTTGCTATGCTTTCTACAAAGGAATGTCAATAGCGAGAATAATGGCCTCCCTTTTCTACCTGTGCCTCTGAAAAGGCACACACTAATGGCTTTTCCTCCAGGTGTCTGACACAGCTGGGTGCCCACGACGCATTACGTGCAGGTGGTCACTAAACTTTCTTGCGGAAATATTTACGACAGCAGTTTCCGCTACAGAGACAGTCTCATATAATAATATTTCAAAGGTCAAGAATTTGCGTTACAAATCTGTAGAAACGAAATCCTATTGATATAGCAGTGTCCAAAAAATTATCGTCGGCATTGTAATACGTTCACGCATTATATTTCATAACTCTTAAAGTACGATTCTTGGTTTCCAACAACCTTTTTCACAAACCAGAGTCCCTAACCACTACTCATTATTCCTTACCTTAATACACATATACATATTCGTAGACATTCTTCAATATTTCATCATAATAAATATGTAGCATAATCAAATTCCTCATATAGCATCATCTCATTGATCATAAACATATCTCAACAGCATAATACACATCGTCGACATAATAATAATATCATAACAGATCAATCACATCTCAAAATCCTCATAGCTTTCTGAATATTTTAAAACCTACAAAAAATTCTCTGCTCGTTTCAAAAGTGTCATCTACCTCAAACGTACTTTAAAAATCATGATCCCATACCAAATACATCATTCAAAGCTCTCATAGTATCACAATGGTTCCTAAAAAATATGAACAGTTCACAAAGTACAGACAAAATACAATTTTATAAGTGTGAAGTTACCCAAGTGTGTAATTGTGTAAACATGTGTCACTGACATAGTAAAAAAATGTTTGTGTCTCTCAGTTAAATGATCAGATAGCTGTGTATTTTATGTGTTAGAGAAATATGGTACCGATGTGTAAAGTTGTATAAGCAAATACCATATTGGCTAGGGCTCCCTGTGCTTGCCAAACATATGGTACACAAAGTAGGCGTGTACACCCCTGAGGATTAATGTAATTATACCCTCAGGTGTTACAGATTACAGCAGTGGAATGAAATGTATCACGGAAAACTTTCTTTGTAATTCAAAAATCTTAAAAAATAAATGGCTTAAGTACAAAATTAAGCACTCAAATGCGTGTCCTGTAGCGGTAAATGTGCGTCTTGCTGTAAGATAATTCTGTGGAAGTGTCGTAGTTATCGTCCTCTGTAAGCAAAGTTCTGCTGAAGTCAATGTACTTACAGTGGTGTCACCGCCAGACACCACACTTGCTAGGTGGTAGCTTTAAATCGGCCGCGGTCCATTAGTATATGTCGCACCCGCGTGTCGCCACTGTCAGTGTTCGCAGACCGAGCGCCACCACACGGCAGGTCTTGAGAGACTTACTACCACTCGCCAAAGTTGTACGGACGACTTAGCTAGCGACGACACTGACGAAGCCTTTCTCTCATTTGCCGAGAGATAGTTAGAATAGCCTTCAGCTAAGTCCATGGCTACGACCTAGCAAGGCGCCATTAACCATTTCAAGAGAGAGTCTCACTTGTATCATCAAGAACGCTGTATACAAATGATGGATTAAAGTTAAGTATTCCAGCAGCTACGTACTTTTCTTTATAGCATTCATTACGTATCCTGTTTCAGACCTATCGCCAGCCTGCGTGAGTTGACGCGTGCATTTCGGCCTCCTCTCTCAATTAGTGTGCGTTGTGTTGGCTAATCTGCCGACACAACACTTACCTCATCATAAACGAAAGTGAAATGCTTTGCGCATAGATATCGTAGTTATTACGTACCTTACCGTGATCAAGAAAGTACTATAATGTAACGAATGTAACGTATTGTTGTGCTACGAAAGAGTCTGTCTCATTGTAGCTATACCACAAAAGTTACTACTAATACATGTTTTACTTTCCAGAATAATTCAGAAAAACTGTGCAGATATAAAACAGAAACACCGCAAAAGCAACATTGTAAATTGTCACTCATTAGTAGCGTCGTGATAAAATCGTGTAGCTGTCACATAAACTAACCACTGTGTCATCTGGTATCTCACAGAAAGTACTTTAAATCCGGAATGTATTTTCAAGTAAACCAAAATCTTGCATTAAAATCCCATTAGCAGTACTGGTAAATGTTCTAAGTATGTGAGCCTTATAATCGTTACGTAATCGTGCAACTAACAAGCAAAAATGCACACACACAATAACACTGTGTCGTCTGTTCACAATAACAGTGCACTCGTAATTTCTGTTTAAATAAGTTCTCTTGGTTCTTGACTGGATATTTAACTTCAAACATTGTTGCATGTTAACAGATTCTAAGTCTGACAAAGCATACTAGCGATGTAAAGTGAAAAGTTATATGGCAAGGACAAAGTTAAAAAACAGATTATCTTTCAATAAACGGTTTTACATGTGAAATGTGGTGCAATCCTTTACGCTTCCTAGTACGCAGGGTTTCAACTTCAACGCAATTATCATGTGGTATACGTCGGATTCTGTAAGGTCCATTGTAAACTAGAAAGAATTTGTGACTCAAGTGTTTCTTCTTATGTGACAATGAATGAGCTTTAATGAGAACTTTCTGACCAATATGTAATTTCTTTGCATTTGCTTTACCGTGTTGTTTTCTCCTTTTGTCTGCTGCAGATTTTACATTTTTAATAGCCAAATCAATTATGTCCTTGTGTCGAAGTTTACGTGTATTCGGGAAAGGTACAAGCTCTCTGATTCTGTTCGGTGGTTCTTCATTCTTCAGTACAAGCGTAGGTGGTAAAGCAGTGGAATCATGTGGCATTTCATTCAGCACATTTTGAAATAAGTCTAAATATCTGTCCCAATGCTGATGCTTTCTGTGACAATAAAGTCTGCAAAGCTTATTGATGTCTTTCATAATCCTTTCAGACGGGTTACAATGTGGTGAGTACAATGAAATGAAAACAGGTTTGATTTTATGATTCCGAAGCATGCGTGACCAAACAGCAGATCTGAATTGCGGTCCGTTATCTGAAATGACTTTACTAACGTGTCCAACTTCACATAAGAAATTTTTAACAAAGGCGGTGGATACAGACCGTCCAGTGGCTTTACGTAACGGAGTGAAAGAAACAAATTTTGAAGTAAGTTCAACAGCGACTAGAACGTACGAAAATCCATTCGATGTTCTGACAAGGGGTCCCAGGAGATCAACAGCAGCAAATTCTTTTAATTTAGAAGGAATAATAGGAAACAACGGAGCACGATGTGAGATAGTAGATGGTTTCGCCTTTTGACAAAGTTTACAAGTAGACAAGACTCTTCGAATTCTCTTTTCCATATTGTTAAAATAACAAGTCGTCCGAAGAATATGATAACATTTTCGTGGACCAAAATGTGCATAGCTGAAATGAATGTACCAAATGAGCTTATTAACAAAATCGTCAGGAATGCAAAGTACCCATAGCTTGTCATCAACAGTGCAGCGTTTGAACAGTATGTTGTTTCTAACCAGATAATAATGCCGAATCTGAGTGTGCGGCTTTTCATGCCATTTACGTTTGATGTCTTTCCAAATCGGATCTTTATCTTGTTCATGAGCAATGTCCTTTAAAGATGTGGTGATGAAGTTTTCAAAGGCGACTTTCTGAATGGAAAGAATACTGAAATTTTTCTCGAGGTTGCCTTCTGTCTTACTTTTCTCAAGCCCAGCCGGTGCGCGTGACAGTGCGTCCGCAACAATGTTCTCCTTGCCGGGAATGTAGACTATTGTGAAGTGGAATTCTTGCAGAAACAATGCCCAACGTTTTAACCTGTCATGATTTAATTTTTAAGAAATAAGAAATTGTAATGCACGACGATCACTGTATACTTTTACGTGCTTACCAGGAAGAAAGAAACGGAATTTGTTAAATGCCCAAACGATAGCTAAAGCTTCTAATTCAGTAACGGAATAATTTTTTTCAGATTTTGTTAGCACTCGGCTGGCAAAAGCAATGGTTTTCTGAACAGTAGTGTCATTTTCTGTGGCTTCTTGAAATAAATGGGCACCAAGACCGACTTTAGAAGAATCCGTGCTAAGGCAGAAATCTTGTGACAGATCTGGATGAGCTAGTATTGGCGCGTTAAGTAGCGATTCTTTCAAAGAATTGAATTCCAACTGTGCTTGTTCGTCCCAGTTCCAAATAGTATTTTTTCCAGTGAGAGAACAAAGTTTTGGTGTAACTAGAATTTGCATATTCAGAAAACGACGGTAAAAATTTACGAGACCTAGAAAACTGCGGACTTGTCTTTTTGTGGATGGAACTGGAATGGCTCTGACTGCTTCAAACTTTTCAGGATCCGGCTGAATGCCTTCAGAAGAAATAATATGTCCCAAAAACCTCACCTTTGACCTACTGAATTCAGACTTTTCCTAGTTAACTGTAATTCCAGATTCTGCAAAAATACGTAAGAAACTGTCGAGGATGCGATTATGTTGTTCCCATGAAGCTTCTGCTATTAGAATATCGTCCACATATAAGGTGATGTGACGTTTTAAGAACTCAGGTAATATGAAATTTAGCCCGGGAATGAATGCTGCCGAAGAAATGTTCAAACCAAAAGGAAGTTACCGAAACTGATAACAAACGCCGAAACAAAGGAACGCTGTGTATTTTCTACATTCTGGACGATGTTCGATCTGATAAAAGCTGGATCTGAGATCAATGGAAGACAACACTTTTACACCATTAAAATTTTGTTGAAGTTCTTCCAACGTTTGTGGCCTGTCTGTTTCAGGAATGATGATAGTATTGATTTGTCTCGAATCTAAGACAAGCCTGATCGATCCATTTTTCTTCTCAACAACATGTAATGGATTGTTGTATGAGCTTACTGCTGGCTCAATAATGCCCTCGTCAAGCGTAGATTGTACTTCTGTTCTAACACGGTCCCTATAATGCGCCGGAATTACGTATGGTCTAACACAAAATTTAGTATGCTCACGAACACGAAATTGGTATTGAAATCCCTCGATTGTTCCTGTTTTGTGAGTAAAAACTGTGGAATGTGCTTGTGTTGTTGTTGTTGTGGTCTTCAGTCCTGAGACTGGTTTGATGCAGCTCTCCATGCTACTCTATCCTGTGCAAGCTTTTTCATCTCCCAGTATCTACTGCAACCTACATCCTTCTGAATCTGCTTAGTGTATTCATCTCTTGGTCTCCCTCTACGATTTTTACCCTCCACACTGCCCTCCAATGCTAAATTTGTGATCCCTTGATGCCTCAAAACATGTCCTACCAACCGATCCCTTCTTCTAGTCAAGTTGTGCCACAAACTTCTCTTCTCCTCAATCCTATTCAATACCTCCTCATTAGTTACGTGATCTACCCACCTTATCTTCTGCATTCTTCTGTAGCACCACATTTCGAAAGCTTCTATTCTCTTCTTGTCCAAACTAGTTATCGTCCATGTTTCACTTCCATACATGGCTACACTCCATACAAATACTTTCAGAAACGACTTTCTGACACTTAAATCTATACTCGATGTTAACAAATTCCTCTTCTTGAGAAACGCTTTCCTTGCCACTGCCAGTCTACATTTTATATCCTCTCTACTTCGACCATCATCGGTTATTTTACTCCCTAAATAGCAAAACTCCTTTACTACTTTAAGTGTCTCATTTCCTAATCTAATTCCCTCAGCATCACCCGACTTAATTTGACTACATTCCATTATCCTCGTTTTGCTTTTGTTGATGTTCATCGTATATCCTCCTTTCAAGACACTGTCCATTCCGTTCAACTGCTCTTCCAAGTCCTTTGCTGTCTCTGACAGAATTACAGTGTCATCGGCGAACCTCAAAGTTTTTACTTCTTCTCCATGAATTTTAATACCTACTCCGAATTTTTCTTTTGTTTCCTTTACTGCTTACTCAATATACAGATTGAATAACATCGGGGAGAGGCTACAACCCTGTCTTACTCCTTTCCCAACCACTGCTTCCATTTCATGCCCCTCGACTCTTATAACTGCCATCTGGTTTCTGTACAAACTGTAAATAGCCTTTCGCTCCCTGTATTTTACCCCTGCCACCTTCAGAATTTGAAAGAGAGTATTCCAGTTAACATTGTCAAAAGTTTTCTCTAAGTCTACAAATGCTAGAAACGTAGGTTTGCCTTTTCTTAATCTTTCTTCTAAGATAAGTCGTAAGGTCAGTATTGCCTCACGTGTTCCAACATTTCTACGGAATCCAAACTGATCTTCCCAGAGGTCGGCTTCTACCAGTTTTTCCATTCGTCTGTAAAGAATTCGCGTTAGTATTTTGCAGCTGTGACTTATTAAACTGATAGTTCGGTAATTTTCACATCTGTCAACACCTGCTTTCTTTGGGATTGGAATTATTATATTCTTGTTGAAGTCTGAGGGTATTTCGCCTGTCTCATACATCGTGCTCACCAGATGGTAAAGTTTTTTCATGACTGGCTCTCCCGAGGCCATCAGTAGTTCAAATGGAATGTTGTCTACTCCCGGGGCCTTGTTTCGACTCAGGTCTTTCAGCGCTCTATCAAACTCTTCACGCAGTATCTTATCTCCCATTTCGTCTTCATCTACATCCTCTTCCATTTCCATAATATTGTCCTCAAGTACATCGCCCTTGTATAAACCCCCTATATACTCCTTCCACCTTTCTGCCTTCCCTTCCTTGCTTAGAACTGGGTTGCCGTCTGAGCTCTTGATATTCATACAAGTGGTTCTCTTCTCTCCAAAGGTCTCTTTAATTTTTCTGTAGGCAGTATCTATCTTACCCCTAGTGAGATAAGCCTCTACATCCTTACATTTGTCCTCTAGCCATCCCTGCTTAGCCATTTTGCACTTCCTGTCGATCTCATTTTTGAGACGTTTGTATTCCTTTTTGCCTGCTTCATTTACTGCATTTTTATATTTTCTCCTTTCATCAATTAAATTCAATATTTCTTCTGTTACCCAGGGATTTCTATTAGCCCTCGTCTTTTTACCTACTTGATCCTCTGCTGCCTTCACTACTTCATCCCTCAGAGCTACCCATTCTTCTTCTACTGTATTTCTTTCCCCCATTCCTGTCAATTGTTCCCTTATGCTCTCCCTGAAACTCTCTACAACCTCTGGTTCTTTCAGTTTATCCAGGTCGCATCTCCTTAAATTCCCACCTTTTTGCAGTTTCTTCAGTTTCAATCTGCAGTTCATAACCAATAGATTGTGGTCAGAATCCACATCTGCCCCAGGAAATGTCTTACAATTTAAAACCTGGTTCCTAAATCTCTGTCTTACCATTATATAATCTATCTGATACCTTTTAGTATCTCCAGGATTCTTCCATGTATACAACCTTCTTTTATGATTCTTGAACCAAGTGTTGGCTATGATTAAGTTATGCTCTGTGCAAAATTCTACAAGGGGGCTTCCTCTTTCATTCCTTCCCCCCAATCCATATTCACCTACTATGTTTCCTTCTCTCCCTTTTCCTACTGACGAATTCCAGTCACCCATGACTATTAAATTTTCGTCTCCCTTCACTACCTGAATAATTTCTTTTATCTCGTCATACATTTCATCTATTTCTTCATCATCTGCAGAGGTAGTTGGCATATAAAATTGTACTACTGTAGTAGGCATGGGCTTTGTGTCTATCTTGGCCACAATAATGCGTTCACTATGCTGTCTGTAGTAGCTAACCCGCACTCCTATTTTTTTATTCATTATTAAACCTACTCCTGCATTACCCCTATTTGATTTTGTATTTATAACCCTGTAATCACCTGACCAAAAGTCTTGTTCCTCCTGCCACCGAACTTCACTAATTCCCACTATATCTAACTTTAACCTATCCATTTCCCTTTTTAAATTTTCTAACCTACCTGCCCGATTAAGGGATCTGACATTCCACGCTCCGATCCGTAGAACGCCAGTTTTCTTTCTCCTGATAACGACGTCCTCCTGAGTAGTTTCTTCGTAATGGTTTGAGAGCCAATCTTCGAATTTCAAAGCTACTGACTTACCTTCTTTTTCTAAACTTATTTCAGCATCGTGAAAGCTTAAGATAGCTTTGTATTCACTCAAAAAGTCTACTCCCAGTATATTTTCCGTCGACAATAATTGAACAATAAGACAGTTCATAGAGAAGCTGTGGCTTTGACAAAAGAATTCTAAGTTGGTTTGTTGGTGTACATCTACACTTTTTCCAAAGATTGCACCTTGTAATTTAATCTTACCTAACGGAAGTGTGGGGCAATCGTTCGATTTGTTGCATTTGCTAAAGGCTGTTTCACTAATTACTGAAATGGGACTGCCAGAGTCAAGTACTGCCATAAATTTTACGTCATTTACTGTAATGTGAATCACAGGATATTCAATGTTGTTATGTTTTACGTCGTGTTCTTGGGGTAAAGTGTCCCTAATGTCTTCCATATTTAAGTAATTACTAGCTACGGCAGCTGCGTCGTTAGTTTCATATGTACGTTTTGTGGCTGCCAGCGGTATGAGTCATTGCCTATTGTCTCTTTGTTGGCGTGCGTCGTTATTGGGGTTTGGAGACCTAACTTCTACAAATTCACCTTGTCGAGAGGGCCCTGCCCTGTTTAAATCCCACCAGTTCTGATGCAATTCAGGTCTGTCGTTACGATCATATCGTCTGTCGTCATATTGGTAGTTCCTGTAGTTTCTTTCTTGTTGCTTAAGTGGTGGAGAACTTCTCCCTGAATCGTAACTGCACGCTGGACCATTGCGTCTAAAGTTATTCTGTCTCCTGTAATAATAATTGTTTTGGTTCCCATCTTGTCTGCTTCTCTGATTGTCTCTGTCATAGTCATTACCGCGGAGAGGTGATCTTTCCCTGTAATTATTACTACTCTGCCAACGGTTGTCATATGGGTGGTCTCTGTTTTGGTCACGATTTGTGTTGTGAGAATAGCCTTGTCGCGTCCAGTTATTATTTCTGTCATCGCGGGATTGTGACGGATGTGACCTGTAATTGTTGTGCTCCTGTTTTCGTGTTCCGCGATTGTCAGTGTCAATTTCCAGTTCTTGTAAGAGCCCCTGAAAAGCTTCAGTGTCGTCTTTGCAACGTCCTGCCAAAATAATATGTCGTAAATATTCAGGTAATTTGATTAATCAAATGCGGATGAGTTCTGAGGGGCTGTATGGGTTTGACAGGTACTGATTCTTGTGCAACATGTCTTCAAAATACACCCCTAGAAATGGAAAAAAGAACACATTGACACAGGTGTGTCAGACCCACCATACTTGCTCCAGACACTGCGAGAGGGCTGTACAAGCAATGATCACACACACGGCACAGCGGACACACCAGGAATCGCGGTGTTGGCCGTCGAATGGCGCTAGCTGCGCAGCATTTGTGCACCGCCGCCGTCAGTGTCAGCCAGTTTGCCATGGCATACGGAGCTCCATCGCAGTCTTTAACACTGGTAGCATGCCGCGACAGCGTGGACGTGAACCGTATGTGCAGTTGACGGACATTGAGCGAGGGCGTGTAGTGGGCATGCGGGAGGCAGGTGGACGTACCGCCGAATTGCTCAACACGTGGGGCGTGAGGTCTCCACAGTACATCGATGTTGTCGCCAGTGGTCGGCGGAAGGTGCACGTGCCCGTCGACCTGGGACCGGACCGCATCGACGCACGGATGCACGCCAAGACCGTAGGATCCTACGCAGTGCCGTAGGGGACCGCACCGCCACTTCCCAGCAAATTAGGGACACTGTAGCTCCTGGGGTATCGGCGAGGACCATTCGCAACCGTCTCCATGAAGCTGGGCTACGGTCCTGCGCACCGTTAGGCCGTCTTCCGCTCACGCCCCAACATCGTGCAGCCCGCCTCAAGTGGTGTCGCGACAGGCGTGAATGGAGGGACGAATGGAGACGTGTCGTCTTCAGCGATGAGAGTCGCTTCTGCCTTGGTGCCAATGATGGTTGTATGCGTGATTGGCGCCGTGCAGGTGAGCGCCACAATCAGGACTGCATACGACCGAGGCACACAGGGCCAACACCCGGCATCATGGTGTGGGGAGCGACCTCCCACACTGGCCGTATACCACTGGTGATCGTCGAGGGGACACTGAATAGTGCACAGTACATCCAAACCGTCATCGAACCCATCGTTCTACCATTCCTAGACCGGCAAGGGAACTTGCTGTTCCAACAGGACAATGCACGTCCGCATGTATCCCGTGCCACCCAACGTGCTCTAGAAGGTGTAAGTCAACTACCCTGGCCAGCAAGATCTCCGGATCTGTCCCCCATTGAGCATGTTTGGTACTGGATGAAGCGTCGTCTCACGCGGTCTGCACGTCCAGCACGAACGCTGGTCCAACTGAGGCGCCAGGTGGAAATGGCATGGCAAGCCATTCCACAGGACTACATCCAGCATCTCTACGATCGTCTCCATGGGAGAATAGCAGCCTGCATTGCTGCGAAAGGTGGATATACACTGTACTAATGCCGACATTGTGCATGCTCTGTTGCCTGTGTCTATGTGCCTGTGGTTCTGTCAGTGTGATCATGTGATGTATCTGACCCCAGGAATGTGTCAATAAAGTTTCCCCTTCCTGGGACAATGAATTCACGGTGTTCTTATTTCAATTTCCAGGAGTGTATATGACAAGACTGGAAAATTCAGATTGTTCAAAATGTTTCATGATGCTATGTTTTACTCGGTCTTGTGTAGCTTGAGACCAATATGCTGAGAGGAACGCATGGTAAAATTCTCCTCCACTGTGACAATCGTGAACGACCGATTGCATTTTTTTCAGCTGGTTCATTCTCTAAGTAGCCACACATAAATTCAAATCTGTGCTCTAACGACCAGTTGGGAGGAAAACAATGAGAGAATTGATGGAGCCATGCTTGTGGATGAATGTCGTTGCCCGAATTCTTAAATGTTTTGAATTTACGTGTAGTAATGAACAGCTTATAGTCAAAATCATCATGTCGGCGAGTCACATGTCGGTCACTGTCACGTCGTTTCGGTGGTTCCATCTCAAAATTCGGTGTGCCTTGCCAATTTCTTTCATAATTTCCGAAGTGTCCTGTGTTATTATTTTGTGGTTGTTCCGTATTTCTAAGTCCATCTTCCCGTGTTGGAGGGCGAGTGTCCTCTGAAATATGTAATTTTTGTATCACTTGTGCCAACTGATCTTGTACCTCCCAGATTTCTCTTTTGTGTTGCGTATTAATTTGATTCTGATTTTGTTTGAATTTCTTAATTTGTTCATACTCTTCTGTGTCAGTGATGGCTACAGGTCTTGTGTCATTCAGATCATCATCTACCTTTGTAGATAAGTTAGTGAACTGATCTGAAAGTTCGGCTACTTTATCCGTTAGTGAAATTATTTTCTCTGTGTGTTTTTCTGAACCAAGTTTCAGAGTGTCCATTTGTGTTAAAATCGTATCAACTGTGTCCTTTAAGTTTTCCTGAGTTTTTGCAAGTTGCATAACCGAATCGGTAGATGCAACTGAGTCAATTTTAGCTTGCAAGGTCTCATGATTTTCATGAACAGTAGTTTGCAGTTCTTTAATTTCTGCTTCGTGATTATGTAATGCATTTTCATGACGCGAAAAAATAGGTTGAAAATGCTCACAAACTTGTGTTTTTACGTCATTACAGACTTTTTGACATTTCGATTCGATTTTATGTAACTCAGTAGTTAAATCTTCACGTGTTTGTTCAAGTGTGGTGTCTAACTTTTGAAGATTTTGTTGCATTGCGTCTAACTGTTGCTGTGTTTGTCTCTGCTGTTGTTCCATTGTGTCTAACTTTTGAAGCTTTTGCTGTGATTGTCTCTGGTGTTGTTCCATTGTGTATAACTTTTGAAGATTTTGTTCCATTGTGTCTAATTTTTGAAGCTTTTGCTGTGTTTGTCTCTGATTTTGTTCCATTTGTTGCATTAGCTGTAATAACGATGCATTAGTGTCTGGAATCTGTTCCTCTACGCTTTTCGGCAGTGCATTTGCACCGGCAACATTCACATTTTGACAAGCAGAAAATGTGTCTTGACTTATTTGCGAAAACGGTGAGGACGAAAAACCTGAATCTACAGTATTTGCAAAATTGTGTCCTGTCATTTCGGATTCCTGAGGCGAGCTGTTGCCGAGCGATCGATCGATAATGCTTCCCTGTTCACTAATTGTTTCACTGCCTACGCCATTGTTTGCCGCCCGCTCCATTTCCCTATGCACAATTACCAAATGACTATGTTGAACATTAGTTAATTCATTACACGGTGGCGCTAACACACTGCTTTCGCCTTCACTGTCATTTCTCAGTTTACTTTGGAGCCTAGTATTAAGTTTTTCACACAATATTTCACACGACAACACAGAAAAACACAATTTGAAGAGCAAAAATAAGGGAACACATTAACATGGCCCCGAAAATAATATCTAGTTAATTGCAAGCGCAGCTGCGAAATACTTGCTGCAAATCTACATGCATACCATAACTGTTTTACTGTACAACAATGAAAAACTACAACTACAAAGGAAATTCTCTCTATAAATACGCGCTAGCAATAAACAAAAGCTACACTAATTACACAAACTACAAGAAAAAATCAGTATATTCCAGTGAGGTATCCTCGGCTAACGGTCGACATATGAAACGTCCCCTTAGAAAAATTATACACGACTGTGCTTAAACTGACATACAATATTTTTAGCGCAACGCAATCTGACTTTCAAAAATCCCTACAAAAGAATGGCCCTGACTAACATTAACCTATACCTTTCACAAATCACTTACCTCACAAAAATCTACATTACTCGAACTACTGCAATACAGGGAGCGCCACTACTGGCAGCTAAATAAAAGATTCAAACTACGGAAGGCACTAACTACTGATAGGCATAGTTAGCAATTGAAAGATTTTAATAGAGAACAAACAATGTATTCACCTTAATAGTCATAATATATATAGCAGTTCATGACATCCAGTCTTACAAATTTCAAAACTCCGCCATTTCTCTCCCCACATTCACCGCTGCTGGCGGCTCACCTCCAACTACCAACGCTACACGCTGTTCACAGCCAACTGCCCAACACTACAATGGCAGACAACAATGCAAACTAGCCACAGACTGCACACAGCACAGCCAGTGATTTTCATACAGAGCGCTACGTGGCGTTACCAATATAAAAACCTAAACAGCCTACTTACATACTGAAATACTTTTATAAAGCGTGCCTCCCCAAAACTTTTTGCAAATACAGCATTTAAAATTTCATACAATTGTCTCACGTAGTATTTTGTATATTCAATAAAATAATTAATAGAAATGAATATTTACACGAATAAAACTGTTACGCTACTTCAATATAAAAAGTCTTATACTCTGCTGACAGTATTTACCATAGTCTTACTTATAAGGAATAGTGACTTAACATGTGGGCCCACTGTTAATACTGGTGTGTATGTATATGTGTGTGTGTGTGTGTGTAATTATGGATTCATTAAGATAAATAAAAGCTGAAGTACGCTACCTATAACCCTAAAATACTATATGTAATACCGACTATGCCCTACCCATCACTGGAGCATGCTCACAACTACCAGTGACTCTTTAACCTCCCTAACTACGCTAACTACGCAATCTACAGTCACCACTGCACGTCCCTCGCCACATCTGATCCCAGAGGCCTCGAAGGATCCCTGAAACTGCTCAAGATATGGCTGCCGAACACAAATACAGAATGAACACATATTAGACGAGATAAAATTAGCTGCAATTGCATTAGTAATGGAAATTAATAAAAATATTATATATAACTTATCGGCTACACCCGTTTACCATACATACTCACCCGTCCTGCCCCGCTGAGACACCTCGATGGATGTTGCTGTCTCTGGTGTGGCCGATACGCTGAGTTGGTCGCTACTCATCTGAGATGGAACTGGATGTCCTGAAACTTACGGGGGAAAATTTACACAAAAAACACGGCAGACTTCGCAATATACAGTGCAAAGACTCTACCTCTGTAAACAAGTTCTTCTAAATACCATCCTTTTAGACTTCTCTTGCGTGATATGTCTCACACCAAGACACCACTTAACCGGACTTGTTGAGGAACATAATACCTACTGCATTACACCGCTCATATGAAAAATCCCTACGACCGCACACGTTCAGAGACGTGACGTACCATCTTACGAGAAACTCGCCACACTCTAGAAAGGTTGCGCCCAGCAGCAGCATCATGGGCGGGCACAATGGCCACCTTTGTATATCCGCCTCGAAACCCTAAGAGTATGGTGCAACGCGCTGTGGCGTGCCCAACACGCCAACGAAAAAAAACCTCACTGAAAATAGGTGCAACACTGCTACTGTGTGCCCATAACACCAGTGACAAATACTGCGAAATCAAACAAATGGTGCAACGCTGTAATGCGTGCCCAGAACACTGTCGATATGCACCCAGTGGCTCTTCCTCAAAAAAGACACGCTAATAGGTATGGTGTAAAGCCAAAACACACATGAAGAGCCAGTCTGTGTTACCAATGACTCGGAAGAGTGGTGGCTCCCCGGTGTAACGGAAAGTCCGGAAAAGTGAGTTAGACCGACACTTTGCTTTCTGAGTTAACCATTATCGTGCAGCATCATATGTTGCTTCGTAACCCACACAAGTTACACATGTACATGTTAAAGAATATAAAATAAAAAGTAATTACCACACTTAATGTCTAATATGTACACAACAGAAAGATGCATTCTAACCGAGTCTATTTTACAAATGTTTCCATTTGGTTCCACACACAGCAACACCTTTTTTTCCAATACAAAAAACGCTTTCGCGCTCCTTACTTTTCAACGTATGTTAACGGCTCTGTCCGAGTATTTGTGCGATTTTCCCCCAGCCGAATCCGCACGGTCCTGGCTTCAATCTCGCTCTTCATTTCTGTTTCTGTGATTGAAACTCGGGTTAGGACCATATGTTTCGATTGACTCATTCTGCTGTTCATCTGAATCTCTGCGCCTCCAGTTCGTGTCGTACTGGCGGGTATCGTTTTGTCTCTGCAAGTTACTCTGCCGTCCTGAATTTTGTCTCCCTTAGTTCTGCCTCCAGTATGTTCCATCACGCTCATTCCTCCTGTCATTGTTGTTGTTATTGTACGGTGCTCCACGAAAGTCGTCATTGTAATAGTTATTTTGCCCTTTCCTTCGATCATGTGCTGCTTCTTTTTCAAAAATTAACTCCAACTCGCGCAGAAGGCTTTTGAATGTTTTGATATTCGCTCCGTACTTTCCTACAAGCGCTTGCTGGTAGATGCTTGGCAGTTTCGTGAAACAGAACTTAATTACTTCACCATTACTATGTGGCACATCAAGAAACTGATTCTTTCAAATTAGAGACTGAAAGAGCTTCGTGGGGCTTTTGTATCCTGACGCATCCAGATCTTGATACAAAATGATTTCTTGTTTTTTCGGTCTTGCATTTCGCGTGACCAATACGTTCCGAGAAACGCGTCGGTGAATTCCTGGTACGTTCGGCAGGTACCCGCAACACCGTACATTTTCTTAGCTGCCGTGCCCTCGATGTGCCCGCAGATATATTCTAATGCTGCTGTCAATGGCCAAGATATTGATAGCGTGTTAGAAAACTATGACAGCCAAATTTTTGGGTGAAGTGAGCTTCCATTTTCCCAAAAAGTTTGGAATTTCAGGACCGATAAAAAGTGTTTGTAATCAAGACTCAGGTCCCTCTTGCGCATTTCTATTGCTTCTAGTATCAAACGCACCCGCCCGTTCGACACGAGTTGACATCTCCTGGTGCGTGCTGTGACCACATAGTCCTGCCCCATAATGACACTAGAACTGAGCGTTTCTTACTCCGATCGGGCTGTAATTCTGCGTCCGTTCGCTCTTTGGGCTGCTATGCGCGCTTAGTAGTCCACTATCTTGCGCCAAACCGATGCACGGTGGGCCGCCGTCCGGCGCCACACTTCCATGTCCGCCAGTCGTCGCCTCTGGACGCGGTGTACCAATTTGTACTTGGCATTCCAGGTGTGCTACACATTCTTCTACACTTTCACACCTTTGGGTGGTACCCGCAACGCGTTCTTCCACGCTTTCCATTCTTTGCGTTGTACTCGCCAGTGCTTCCTTCCCCCGGGCTTTTATTGCATCAATTCCTACCGCATTCACGTGTCCAATTCGCCTAGCGATTCTTGCACGGTTATTTGCGACTTTTGCCATTTTTTTGTCGCCAGCTGCTTCAACCCTTGCTAACTCTGCTTCCTTCTTGGCTTGAACGGCCCTTTTCTTCGCCTCGACACTCGTCTTACCGACTTTGGCTACTTCACTCTTCACTTCGTTCACAACCGCAAGTACCTTATTCTCTACTTCATCCATTGCCTTTTCTAGGCCCTGCTTTATGTTCTTTACCACCCCCAAAATCTCTAACAATAAATCCTTTCGGCTGACGAGGCCCCTCTTCACCAGTTGGTGATGTTACTGTAGATACTTGAACACTGTTATACTGTCGAGGCCGAATTTTCCTCGGTATGTTCTCATTTGTGTTCTTATTTATATAAACAAGAACCTCCACATGCCTGTTCACTTCTACGTCCCATTCTTTCTCACTGATTTCACCGTCCAGACCCTCCTGTTCTCGATCTGCTTACGATTCGCGTCTAACGTCCGTGTTCCACATCTCCCGTCCCGTAGGAAAACTTAAGAATTCTTCATCTGGCTCAACCCTGATACTACCCTGATCCTGCTCCATCTTGTGCAGTCTATTTATTCGAGATGCGTTCGACTACAGTCGCGCCCTGCTACGAGTGATATTCATTCACGGAACATCATCAACAACAAAAGTATAACAGCGAAAACCCCATATAACACTTGACACAAAAATTGCACTAACCGACTCCGAATACTAAAAAAAAAATTAACTCACAAGTACAAATGTCGATAAAACAACCCCTCCAAAACAAATTCAACGCTGAAGTAAGGCTGTCAGTTTCAGCGGAATGTGATGTGGTACAGAACCCACAAACATCAACCAACACACACAAAATAAAACAACATGAAATTACTAAATAAACGAACAAAATCAATGGCTATTATACGATAGCCTCAAAATATTTCTATCGCGAACTCTGATTACAGCAAAGAAAACTAATTAAAGTGTTTTTGTTTAATGAGAAAAATTATCGATCAAGTCCTGACAGAGTCTCAGCAGTCACAGGAAAGAACCGAGGCAAGGGTCGCCATATTATGCGAGCTGTCGTGGCGGGGAAGAGTTTGTACCTCTTTAATTCAGACGAATTTTGCATGCAGTACAAATACTCTCATTACAATAACCTTGTTCGGTCTGTTACTACCGTGCAATGACATAGAACATTAATAAAATTGATGAAAATGAGAGGAGACATGCAAAAGAGGGCATGGAGCCTCTCATGCATCAACCTCCTGTTTAACTTACAATTTTCCTGGAATTAGTAGATTACATACCAAGTACTCCTCACGTCATATGATGTGAAATCGTGGTCACAACGTTGTTGCTACTACATGGTGTACACAAAGCTTACAGGAAGTACTTCATACTGAAAAATCCTACCACAACATTAAATAGATTTATGCTTGTCAGTGTGATTATAGAAACGTCCACTGCAGATCATAGGTACAAGGTGCGATCCGTCGCAATCACCTGGGCTGAAGCCAGCTAGCGTCAGCCGGCCGAAGTCGGTGAAGTAGAAATTGTTCAGATCACAACAGGCAGCATGAGCCCTTCACGGAAACGGTTTCCCAAGGTTTTACTGTAACTGGTGGTTTATAAAATGAAGTATATTATTTCCGAGCTTCGAACAGATTGATGCTGTTAGCAGACTGCCGACTTTAAGTACACTGAATTACGGAAGAGTTGCATTCAACAACTCTTTTTTGTTTGTCTTTTTGCACTACGCGATATTTACTATGAACTGTCAGTGCAGTAGACTAGCCGCAGCAGGCACAACGTTTCCTGTGGAAGCTTGCGCATTGAATTTGTTTATATGACGCTTATGTGATTTTCTTCAGTGATTAAAAAAAAAACAAGTTGAATGTACGCTCTGGGTAGCTGAGGCAGCTGGGAAATGGCGATTCGATCGAGCAAGAAATGAACCAACTGAACAAAGTGTTAGCCACTCCAGGAAGTCAGAAAGTCAGTATTCCCATCCATTGTAACGCCCCTGTGCTACGACAAAATCATGACTCAGCCATATGTGGAGTTCCGTGGTATGGCGGCTTGATACTAGGTTGACAGAAGCGCTACTGTCGGTACGCTCCATGTACACCACGTGAATGCCAGTCATATTACAGTATCACTAGACTGATTGTCCTTGTTCTCTGTGGTATGTTAAGAATTTATACTTATGAAATATGTCCTTTTGACACAAGATTTAACCCATCTGTGTTTTATTTTAATGTGTCACACCTCTCATTGCCTGTTTTTACCCCTCCATGCTTTTGAGATTGCATGTAGTTTGAAGGTGATGGGATACAGAAAGGCGAGGAAGTACCTAGCATAGAGTGTAGTTGGCTTTGACAGAGTATAAACTGTAGGAAAGCTATGCAAAGAGATTGCTTGCAGGCTTCGGAAACGATCGACAGAATCGAGAGTAGAGAGTGGCTGTTGGCTACAGCCGATAGTAAAGGTTCCCTCCGTGCAACTGGAAAAGGAGACGTCTCCGGAAGTCCACCGCAAAATGGCTCTGAACACTATGGGACTTAACTTCTAAGGGCATCAATCCCCTAGAGCTTAGAACTACTTAAATCTAACTAACCTAAGTACATCACACACATCCTTGCCCGAGGCAGGATTCGAACCTGCGACCGTAGCGGTCGCGCGGATCCAGACTGTAGCGCCTAGAACTTCTCTGCCACCCGGCCGGCGAAGTCCACCGTGCTGGAGCACTACTAGATGAGCAGGCCTGAGGTGCGGACACTGCTGTGGAGTTCTTGTTGATATGACGAGTATAAGGTACAAATATGAGTTACATCATCAAAGATAACTCTCGTAATGAGTCCTTTAGAGCCAGTTTATTCAGGGAAGTGTTAGAAAATCATGTTGGTAAATTGTGAGGGTGACCATTGGGCCATCATCTCTGCACTCTATTTGGGAAATAACTGCTAGTAAAACATGTTCATTTGAGAAAACGTGTCGAGCTCTTGCATAATTAAAAAAATTTGTGGGGTAAAGCTGAAATATTAAATAGTTTCTTTGTACCATGGTCATAAGCACATTTTCGCTCCGACTCATTGTGTCAAGGTTAACAAGTAGAAATGTAGAGTTTTTCTGGCGATTAATTATCTTTAAGATGGACAGATTATTCTCATTCAGGTATTTTATAAAATTCAGCCATTTTTCTTGTAACTTGTACTGGAGCTACAGTGTTCGCCATGCGGGTGAGTGGAATCTGTTCTGAGTCCACGTGGAGTACCAGAGTGTGCTAAAATGTCTTAATGTTTCATTAAGGTGATTCTGTGAAATTTTACAAGGCGTGTTATTTAAGTAAAAACCGTTTTGAAATTAAGAAAAGACGTGCTAAGATATCTCAATAATTTAATTTTTACATGAAAGCCTGTACCTTAATCTACTTTTCTACAAAATTTCCGTCAATACTGAGGCACTTGTCATAACGTTGTACCAGTTTTTGAATACACTCCACATAGAAGTTTGCCGTCTGACTTGTTAACCACTGCATCACCACTGTTTTGACTTCGTCATCGTCTTGAAGACGCTGACAGTCCAGGTGTTTCTTCAAGTGCAGGAACAGATGGTAGTCACTGGGCGCAAGATCGGGGCTGTACGGAGGGTGATCTAGAGTTTCCCATCGAAAAGATGTGATGAGATCTTTGGTCTGATACGCCACATGCGGACGGGCATTGTCTTGCAGGAAAACGATGCCTTTCCTCAACTTCCATGGACTGTTGCTTTAACTCTGGTGTGACGTACGCCGCCCATGTTTCATTGCCCGTAACAATTTCGCTTAATAAATCAGCACCGTCGTTGTGGTAACGCTCAAGGAAAGTCAATGCACTGCCTGAACGTTTGGTTTTGTGCGCATCCGTCAACATTTTCGGTACCCAACGTGCTCACAATTTTCGGTAATTCAAGTGCTCGCTCACAGTGCCATACAAGTCCGCCGCTCGTGGTCTCGCGGTAGCGTTCTCGCTTCCCGAGCACGGGGTCCCGGGTTCGATTCCCGGCGGGGTCGGGGATTTTCACCTGCCTCGAGATGACTGGGTGTTTGTGTTGTCCTCCTCCTTTCATCATCATCCAGGAAAGTGGCGCAATTGGACTGAGCAAAGATTGGGAAACTGTACGGGCGCTGATAACCACGCAGTTGAGCGCCCCACAAACCAAACATCATCTCTTCAGTGCCAAACAAAACACTATGAGAAACATTAGGAAAGTCATCCCGCAAGGAGGAAATCGTACAGCGTCTGTTTTCTCTCGCCTTATTGTCCACTTCCTGCACCGGACTTTCATTAACGACCGAAGGACGCCCACTCTGTTGTTCATCATGCACATTTGTGTGGCCATCTTTAAATGCTCTCACCAACTTTCTTACCATTCCATCACTCTTAATATTTTCTCCCTAAACTAAACAGATCTCACGATGAATATCAATCGCTTTTAGGCCTTTAGCACTAAGAAATCTTATAACAGCACGTACTTCACAGTCGGTGGAACTCACGATTATCGGAGGATTCTTAAACACTCAGTACACAACGTAAACAAGGAAGAATCAGACTATAATGGCGGCAGTGCGTAGATTAAGGTATAGGTTTTCATGTAAAAATAAAATTATTGAGATATCTTAGCACGTCTTTTTTTAATTTCAAAACGGTACTTACTTAAAAAACACGCCACGTATGTCACTTTTTGTGTGAATTTTCTTACGGTTTTAAGTTGTTTCTTTGTTTGTGAGGTCTGGCCACGTGTGTAACTGTAATTCTCGTTGTACCTAAATCGAGAGTGATTCAGATGTTCATTAATATCTGGGACTACGGTATAATGATTTTGATGGCCATCAACCGTATGTTACGTAATAATTTAGTAATTTTTCCGTGATGTGCTTTAGTGAATACTAACGGCCTCCATGTGTAACCACCATAGGGTGTTCGTTACCCAATGTCTGTCTACGCCGCTGGTTTCAACCACTTCGTATGGAATAATAAACCATCGAAACTAAATTAATTAATTTACATCAATTTCTTTTAACTTTGCGATATTATTTGTTGAGCCAATCCATATCTGCTCGCTTTACTAAGCTATATCAAATACGGCCCCCATAATCACTGTGTATAATATAATTTGTTTATTCGCGCAGTTATACAAAGCCCCTCACATACCTCGCTTTCCGACAATGCAAGCTGACGCAATTAGTCGAAATTATAGTGTATCACTCCAGCCCCCCCCCCCTCTCCCCATCCCTCGTACTGCAACTCTTACAGGTACCTGTATGAATGTTATATAGGTTTGCTGCTACGTGGAAGAACATGAAATTTAATCCATGCACTTACGGTATTGTGTGATTGAAGGTCCTTTCATACGCAGGATACCATACGAGGTAAAATTTGTGACTGCTGTTGTTAGTTGAAACGTGGTTATAATAACAAGAACTAGGGTTGCTGAAGGCAGTGTTTTAGACCAATAAATGTAGATAATTATGAGGAACCTACGTTTTGAGACAGATATAAGCAGATCAGCACGCCCTTTCCTTACTGCATACTGATTGTATTGAACGCCACTGCAAAGATTGATTAGAAATATGGAGTGAAAGCGAACTGCAGGACGAATTATTAAAGCTTTAACGGAACAAAAGCAAATAACACCACTGCTAGAGACATGATAAAGCAAACAGTTATCGCCATCAGCACTGAATGTGTTGGTTTTGGGGTACAGTAGCGTTAATTATTCGTTGTCAAATAGATTCGGTTTCAGGTTCCTTTCAGAACCAATAGATATATAATGAAATTCTGGATGGGGTTGCTAATTAAAGTCCCAGCAACAAGAAACCCAGTGTACAGTAAGAAGTTAATATATGCGTAGGAATTACCACAAAGTAGTATAAAGAATAAGCACAACTACAGAGGCATGATTACAGTGCAAAGATCACAGAGTAATGGATTATTTGCGCTTGATGTACAAAAGTTCCAATGTATACCACTGACAGTAACAATGCATGTATATGTACGGCACAGGTTCGCTAACGACTACAGATTAGGTTGGGTTATGATAGAACAGCATGTAGACACTCCATCACCACTAATCTTACTAACACTAGAATTTTTAGTTTAGTTTAAGAGCCAAACAACATAAGGTTACAAGGCACTTATTCTACCTTTTATTTCAGCTTCAAATATTGCACATATGAGTTCTAGGTTGTGATTCGAAGTTGGATCTTCCCTTTCGCGGGATTTGGTTCCATCTTGACGACAGAGTGCTATTAATTCTTTGTTTGTTCAATATTTCAAACTTCGCAAGATGTCCATGGAAGGACATCATGAAATATGAAGTTCTGATTTGCTAACTGATATTGGCTGAAAAGGTGTTATATCACATCACTTAAAGAATAGTCAGCAATGACGATCAGCGCTGTAGTCAAATCTCGGTCACGCACAAATATTTTTAATGTCATTTTGTGTTAAGTAACATGTGCGATAGGTGGTTTTCGAAGTGCACGTAGATCAACGTACCATCATGAGTACAGTGAAATTCCTAGAGAGCGGTTAGCTGATGGCGAGGACTCGACAAAGCAGCTGATGCTCTTAATCATGGTTTTTCTAAATGGTTAGTTCATTAATAAGTGCATGAAGAAGCACCCGCGATGTGAACGATCGTTAATGGATTATTGAAACGTCTTCCAGGTAGCAAGAATACGTACATCAACGGTTGATGTGTTGGGGCTACGGGTATTAGCTGTGTCAGATACTAATGAGAGTAGTAACACATTTCGAATGTCAATTAATGTAATAAATTTGAGTTAAGAAGCATTAAGGTCTGTTGCAGATCTTCCCTGACATTTTTATGACCATGGTATTGATTTATATATGGAACTATTGCCGTACAGAGGAGTGTCTTCTAGTGGTCACTTGTAGTACAATTTTTTACCGTCAGATGACTGTACTGAAACGATATTGGAATATCTGCAAGAGATTTACGTTATGTGGACTGCATGGAACACAGTTCAGGACATTGATATACTTTTGGTCATTTTTCATCCACAACTCACATTGCTGGTTTTCCAACTTAGATGATCACATTCACGAGTAGTACTAACTATTGATTTTTTTTCTTCTATGGTAATAACAATTCACGCTATTGATAACGGCGTAGCCATGGGGAATGGTTAAAGGCTGTGGCAGTGGAAATTGAGTGGACCGAGCACGGGGTCCCGGGTTCGATTCCCGGCCCGGTCAGGGATTTTCACCTGCCTCGAGATGACTGGGTGTTTGTGTTCTCCTCATCATTTCATCATCATCCAGGAAAGTGGCGAAATTGGACTGAGCAAAGGTTGGGAAATTGTACGGGCGCTGATAACCACGCAGTTGAGCGCCGCACAAACCAAACATCATCATCATCATCAATTGAGTGGAATGACCCATACCAGGCCATAACACCACATCCTTCTGTCAGCTGACGGGGATGGGACTTCATCATCAGAAAGGGGAGAAGTGTAAGTAATTTATTCTTATTGTATAATAGCTTTTACCGTAGCATTCACTACTTGTGAGAGGTTTCTGTTTCCTCTGCGCCCTTGATAATGATATCGTCGTAGGGAAGGAGGAGGAGGATATAGATACGTTGCTAAGAGGCAGCACATTCGTATTGAGCAATGTGAGCACAGATGAATTTCTGCATAAGTAACAGAAGTTATTGCTGTTGAAACTTGCATAAGATTCTTGTTTTCGAAATCTTTACGTACAGACACACACACACACACACACACACACACACACACACACACACACAAGACACTTATCAATGTCGTTTCGTCTTAGCTGCGTGCTGTCTGGAGGCAACTTTGTGATGGCAACAACAGTGTACTCTATCGCGTCAGTGATGTGTCCTGGGCCACAAATGCCACGACCAGGTCCATCAACATCTCCAGGTACTGTACCTTCACCACATCTTGGGCTGTCAATGCTGTGCTTTCCACATCCAGAGCCTCAACCTCCCCTGGGACCATCAATGCTGCATTCCATGAGATTGGGGCAATCAACGCCACCTTCACCTCAACTGTCACCAGCTAGCTAGTCACCAACCGACTAACAACAGCTCCCCTGAAATTCCCTGGCAGATTAAAACTGTGTGCCGGATCGAGACTCAAACTCGGGACCTTTGCCTTTCGCGGGCATGTGCTCTACCAACTGAGCTACTCAAGCGCGACACACACCCCGTCCTCACAGCTTTACTTCCTCCAGTACCTCGTCTCCTACCTTCCAAACTTTACAGAAGCACTCCTGTGAACCTTCCACACTCCGCTGCAGAGTGAAAATCTCGTTCTGTAAACATCCCCCAGGCTGTGGCTAAGCCATGTTTCCGCAATATCCTTTCTTTCAGAAGTGCTAGTCCTGCAAGGTTCTCAGGAGAACTTCTGTAAAGTTTCGAAGGTAGGAGACGAGGTACCGCCGGAAGTAAAGCTGTGAGGACCGTGGGTGAGTCGTGCTTGTGTAGCTCATTTGGTAGAGCACTTGCCCGCGAAAGGCAAAGGTCTCGATTTCGAGTCTTGGACCGGCACACAGTTTTAATCTACCAGGAAGTTTCATATCAGCGCACACTCCGCTGCAGAATGAAAATCTCATTCTGGAGGCAGCTCCCTTGCCCATTCCATCATTTTAGGACCGCACTAGGTTAGCTGAACCCCTGATAAGGTGAAATTAGGCCCACTATACAGATAACGTTAATTTCTGTCAACATTTAAACTTCTATTTCTGGAACTACTGACGATACCACTACCAAATTTTTACCAAATTAACCTCTGGATGTATTTATTGCATTGATCTATAATGGAGACGGTATACATATTAGAGGTTGAGTTTTTTTATATCCATACATCTGTTCGAAAAAGAAAAGAACCGCGTTGTATACAACACAATATCAATTACGTCACTCTCAAAACACTAATTGCATACCCATATAATCAGCCTCACTATATGAATAATTTTTGATGTGTTTTACCTTTATATGTGTAATATACCGTGAGAAAATTCAGTTTTGAGATAATTCATATTAGAACAGAAAATCTATTGAAACGCATACATCTTCATCAAAAACTGGTTAAAATCATCCAGCGTAGTAGTCTGATCCTTCGTTTTTCCCTAACTTCTTTCTTCTTCTCTTCTCCCTTGTCTTCAAGCTCATTTGATGAGCAGATATTTCAGCAGTCTGCGCTGTTAACTGGTCCTAAGTTTCCAATGTTCTTGCTGTATTTTGTCCTACATTTATTCCCAGCTGATCCAGGATTTGTATCCTTCCATAATCACAACCACTGCTTCACACACAATTATCTTAAAGTTTCTGTGATTATAAAATATTTTTTGATTCTGAGTACACAAAATTTTGTTGAAGTCCTCGATATTATTTTATATTTTCCCATGAAATTATTTCTTTTGCAAAAAGGATTTGATAAATGTCTGAACATTGTCTTAATGACCTCTGTTACTGTTTCTGGTAGTGAATGTTTATATCTTAGTGCATCTAGTTTACCAGCTGCGTCTGCTATTCTATACTTGCACCATTTATCTGGTGCAGGTGGTCGAAATTAACATACAGGGTTAATGTCTGTGGACATCCTGTGAAAATATGTTTCCCACGTTACTCTTCTCATGTATCCCAAATCATATGTTTTCTCTATTACTGTTTGCCACAGGATTGCTCAAATTCATCAGTAACTTTAGCAGTAAGCTTTCCAGCGTATTTAAAATCCGATACTTTGGTGTTACTAAATGTCTATTTCAGCTGACGAACGCGAGCTCCCATAATTTTTTTAATGGCCTACACGTTGAAGCTTGTGATAGATTTATCGTAGGGTTTGATTTTTATAACAGCTTGGAAGGATTTGCAGTCTCCATTTCATACGAATTTTATATAACGAACTCCTCGTTCAGACTGTTAGTGACGAAAAATAGCCATGGAAGCTGCTACCTTCATACTGCCACTTGACCCGTCTTAGTTCCTTGTACACAGAGGCCTATGGAGACAGCTTTTCTCTTGATTATCACCTAATAAGGTACACCTCTAACAATATTTGGTGCGAATTATTTAAAAAATATATTAAAGTCTGTATACATGACTTTATTAATAAAATTATTCATCAGTACTTTTTTAAGTTGAAATACACTACAAAATACTAAATTCAATTTTTTTTTAAATTTGAGGTCTGACTTGATTTAGTCATCCACGTTTGCAGGCGCATTTGGGTACCGGATTTCGTTTGTTCACAAAGCCAACGCTAATGCAGGCGACTGAGACACAACTTTTCCAAAACATGTGTCTACCTGTCCTGGAAAGTGAACTCCCGAAAGTTCTGTACGATCCATAGTACGCTGCCATTATGTGTGGTGCAATACTATGCTGTCAAATAATATACCATATAAAGAAGACGGTAATGGCGAGCAAGATAAATAAAATCTCTACATTTGCGTAGAAAATGGCTTGATATCGCTGGCCGACTCAGTCGATGAGTTGTGTGACTATTCCTAGTGGCATACTAGGTCATTTTTCCAAAATTCAGGAAAGATGGTCTGGTAAGGCACTCTGCCGTATACAAGTTGTTTATAAATGAATATCGGGGTTTTAACACTTTATAATATTTATTATATTAAACTTACAGTTATGAATGATATGTCAAATGAAATAGCAGCTCAAACAGTTTTACCAAGAACCTTATAAATCTTCAATGTGAGCACCACTTGTCACTCGGCACACATCAAGTCTATAGCCAAGTTCTTCCTAAACGTTGATAAGTGTGTCTTCAGTGATTGTTGCAACAGGTGCTTCAATCCGGTTTCATAAGTCAGGGAGGTCTGCTTGTAGCGGAGGCACGTACACACGGTCCTCGATGAAGCCCCAAAGGAAAAAAATCGCATCGCGTTAGGTCGGGTGAACGTGGAGGCCATGCAAAGATAGCCCTCTCATTGAGCCCCTTGCGGCCTATCCAGCGCTTGGGTACAGTAAAGTTCAAGTGCCGTGTGACAAATGGTGCTCACATTGAACATTTATAAGGTTCATGGTAAAAGTATTTGAGTTGCTCTTTCATTTGACATATCATTTATAACTGTAAGTTTAATGTAGTAAATATTATAAACCATTAAAATCCCGATATTCATTTGTAAACACCCTGTACTTCAACTCAGTTTTGCCCTCATAAGTCTATGACTCATTAATGGGGGTCTAGCTATGTCAAGTTATCAAATTATACAGCCAATACGAAGGATTTATTAAGGTCCAGAATTTCAAACAATGATTGTGCTTTCCATGGTCGATACTGGCTTGCAAAAGAAATTACAGCAAAACTGCAGTTGTATCTGAGCACATAGAAGGCGGATGATATTTGTGGACTTTATAAGTTGGACACCATTGACTTCCAGTCAAGTTGCAGGATGTACCTAAATTTGAGCGGCAGAGCCTGCATAGTTCATTTCTCATTTACAGCTTGAAGAGAGATGAATACATGTCAGAAGAAGAAAAGTACGTTGATGATGCGCAGAAGTAAGAAGTGGAACATTAACTCACATACCGCTGTGCTTTACCAAATTCCCCAGTAGGCATGAAAAAAATATACGTAGGTTTGTTGTTATTCTCCAAGAGGGACAAACAACACCACGTATGGGTCAAGAATATGCCCTCCTTATGCTTCTCTCTAAAGTGTAAACATCATGGTACACAGCATTGTAGTACTAGATGCGTCATCTCGTTTACTTCGAGTGAGTTTTTGGTAATGTATCTTTTAGACTGCTCTAGCCTGGAACCTGTACTTGTCGAAATGCCCACTGCGGAAAACAAATTCTTGAAAACTTAGTATTTCCACCAGCAGGAGCTGTGCCCCTTTTTCTAAAAGCTGATTTCGAGAGCTTCCTCACTCCTGTTGCACAACGTGAGGGTCAACTCATTGCCTCCCATACAACTTTTACAGTGTGTTGTGTACCATATATGACAGTCACATTTACGAGTAACTTTACAAGCAATGTCATAACAGGTCAGAGTATGGGCATATTGTGGATATTTGATAGGATTTCAGAATCTCTAATTTATGGAAGCACGCAATGGGCGTCTAGCTATGTCAAGTTTTCAAATTATACAGCCATTACGAAGGATTTATGAAGGTCCAGAGTTTCAAACAATGTTTGTGCTTTCCATGGTCGATACTGGATTGCAAAAGAATTTACAGCAAAAATGCAGTTGCATCTGAGCACATATAAGATCTTTATTTATGAAAATATATAGTACAATCACCAACAAACTTTACATATTCACAAACACCTTTACCTTTAATCCAAATAAATACAGATTCATTAGGATTGAGTTTTCTTT
Organism: Schistocerca cancellata; assembly: GCF_023864275.1. Classification (NCBI taxonomy): domain Eukaryota; kingdom Metazoa; phylum Arthropoda; class Insecta; order Orthoptera; family Acrididae; genus Schistocerca; species Schistocerca cancellata. Next base: position 494,955,693 of record NC_064629.1, on the reverse strand, counting down.
TGTTACGTGTATACAATACAAGGGGAGACGTCGAATCACAAGCAGATTTACCATAGTCTTTATTAGCAAGTTCGAACATATGGTAGGTACGATAGGCAATGACATCTCTATCATTAAGACTTTCAAGTCCAGGAACACTTGACACTCCACTAACACCTTTTGCTATGGCAACGGTGAACCACCCATTTCCATGTGAGAATGTATCGTTAAAATCCAAGCTAAAATTAAGAGAACATCCGTGAAATACACATGGTCCATCGACGAGAGCGTGGGCTGCAACACTCTTCACTGGAATGAGATTGTTCTTGTCCCCAGCTGTTGTAGTAAGTTCGACGTTGTCTATGGTTCTGTAAACTGTTGTACGACGACGACGTCGATATCTCCTGTAAGGCATGTTGGCAACTGATGACGACCTTGGGGTGAAACAGAAATATACTATGCACTACAGAAATCTCCTGCAGTGTCTTAGTTTCTCAAGTGATACTGTACATTTGCTAGCAGATATTTTGGAGACATTCTGGAATGAATGCATGAGCAAATATATACTAGATCCTGTTTCTATCACAGTTTGCATGGGATTTACTTGGGCGCCATCTTGGAGATGACATGTAACAACATCGAATTACTTACCGATGTCGACATGCAGCTCTTTTTCAATGATAGGATCTATGGGGCACTTCGCCAATTTGTCCATAGCCATGCCAAGGCAAATAACCCACAAGTAAGTGAGCATTTTAATTTATTTGACAGTTTAAGTTACATGTTGTATGTGGATGTTATCAACTTATTCGAGCATGCTATGCAATATTCTTTGCCTGTTGGAGGGTTTCTTTGGCTGTCCGATACTAAAACGGTCAGACTAGATAAATTCATGTATGTGAGACTGGACTGTGGTGTAGCATAAGTCGTGGAAGCAGAATTGAGATATCCCAATAGTTTGCATTGCATGGTAATTGCCACTATGTCTGGAGCACCTAGTTCCACACAACAATTCCATCCCGAAACTGATGACGACTTAGGGGTGAAACAGAAATATACTATGCACTACAGAAATCTCCAACAGTGTGTCAGTTTCTCAAGTGATACTGATTAGAATCACACTGGTTGGATGACTATAGTAATGTAAATACTGAACAGAGGTCTCTTGTGATGTGTAACTTAGAATTCTTTTTAAGTTTATGAATAATGCTATTTTCGGAAATACAATAGAGAATTTAAGAAATCATAGTGAATTCTACATAGCTTATCTCTGGGACGGGCGTTACAGCACAGAGGTTAGTGCATATTAGACTTTTCAAAACTTCGCATGTACCAGTTTCATTATGAATTTGTTAAATGTTACTTCTCAGACCTGAAGTGCTAACGTGGACGTTATCGCCCTAAGGAAAGACCAGGCGAAGGTGTGGCGGTTTTGGAGTTTGTAGGAGCCATATCGAAAATGTTCAGTTACTTTACAGCAAGAGGTGCCACCTGATGACAGGTGAAGGGTGTGCATTGTGTGGCCTCAGTGGCTCTCACTATTGCTGACTACAAGGCTTGCCTGTGTTTTGGAGCAGATGCTCTGTATATAGTGCTCCAAAAAAGCATTGGCTCACGAGACCATGTGGTAGACAATATTTTGCACGTGCATGAATGTATGTCGAATAGCTTTTGAACTATTTGCCGTCGTGTAAGTAGGTGTGCATTTATGTGTGCGTGTGTTGTGTGTGTGTGTGTGTGTGTATGTGTGTGTGTGTGTGTGTGTGTGTGTGTGTATGTGTGGGCTGGCTACAATCTCAGGATGTGCGTATGTGAGTATGTACTGAAAAACTACTTACTTTTATTTCACTGCAAGCTGTTCCAGCATTATTAGTGCTAGATACATTTTTATTCGTCTCACACATAAAAAACATCAGTTATTAAAGAAGAATGAGGCATCCATATTTAATATCCAATCATCTGCATTAAAAATGTGAAAAAAGTATTGAGTCAGCAATGTCACAAATGATAACAGTAAAAACGTTTCTATTGAAATAGTTACATCAAAGAATGTTAACTATAACAGATTTTAGAAAAGATTGACCAAGGGTCATACTAGTTTTAGTGTCAAAGAGTTTCCAGTGATTATTAAATAGCATTGGTGTGAAAAGTATTAAGTCATTATTGTTGTAGTTCCTACCAGAGGTGAATATATCTCTGTGTTTCCTAATAAATGTTACGAGTGTCTGTAGAAAAGAAGAATTATAGTAAAAATATAGCTAGCGAATAAACAAGAAATTAATTGGTTATCAGATATAGCCATTTCTAATTTCAAATTCCTTTCTTTTTGTTAAAGAATAGGTCAAAAATTGGTAGCTCCATTCAATGAAAAATTCACAGCCTTCATGGCACTAAATTCCGGGTTTTCAGTCAATAAGACCGCATTGAACCCTTTACTAGAGAACATCCTCACCCACTCACATTATATGTGAATTTCACACTGCACGTTACTGAGTATACCATCGCTTTATTAGGTGAGTTATGCCATTTGAAATTCCCCCTCCCCCACCCCACCCCCGAAATGAGTGGTGCCAGTGTCGGTGCAACAGGAGCTCAGGACCTTATAATTCTGGAAAAAGAGTTGTTTTATGACCTGTTGCTCTGATATATCACCAGTGCACTCCTGTGTCGCAGACTCAGAGTTGAACGAAGTATCAGGTGTTAGAAATCTGAGGCATGATAAATGAGACAGGTGCTGGGGAAGCTCAATTGGCTCCCATAAATCTTGTGGGATCGTAATCATCAAGGTTCAACTGCACTCTGGGAGAAATAATAACAAATCAGAAACAGATATAAGTTATAATAATAGTAATGAGTAATGAGAGAAGATGGAATGATTATACTAAAAGTCGAATAACAGTCTCCTTTTTTCTGTCCTTCCAGGCAACAGTGGCTCAGGTCCTTTGCTCCTGCGTTTGTTACTGCTGCAGCTGACACTTTCTGGTGCTGGTCAATCGGTGTACGAACCTACCGTTCTTTGACCATCCCACACACTCCGCTATGAATGATACAGTAAGTAGCATCGTTGGTGTAGAGAAACAACTGAATGAGTTGAAAGGAAATAAGTAACCAGGTCCTGATGGAATCCCAGTTCCGTTTTACAAAGATTACTTGACAGCAATGGTCTCTTACTTAGCTTGGATTTATCGAGAATCTCTCACCAAGGACAAAGTGCCAAGTCTCATTTCTAACATAATAAATTTCCTTGAGAGGGAAAAGCTTCTGTCCCCAAATCATTACTGATTTAGAAAGCATCTCTCGTGCAACGGCCCTTTTCTCACCTGTGATCCTGTGAGCATTTGATGAAAGGCAACCGGTAGATTCTATATTCTTAACTTTCTGTAAAACGATTGACGCTGTGCCACACTCCCGGCTGCTAACTATGGCATAAGCATGCAAAATAGGTGAGTGGCTTGCAACCTCTTAAGCAACAGAACACAGTATGCTGCTCTGGTTGGCGGTTTTTCATCAGAAACAAGCGTACCATCAGGAGTGCAGCAGGGAAATGTGACAGGACACCTGTTGTTTTCTATATATATAAATGCTCTGGCAGACAGAGGGAAGCCGAAGTCTGCTGCTGTTTACTGATGATTCTGCGATGTATGGGAAGGTATAATCGTAGAAAGAGTGTAGGAGGATGCAATATGAGTTAGACCAAATTTCTAGTTAGTGTAATGAATGGCAGGTAGCTCTAAAAATAGAAAAATGTAAGTTAATGCAGATGGGTAGGAATATCAAACTCATAATGTTCAAATATAGTAATAGTAGTGTGCTGCTTGACACAGCCGCATCGACTAAATATCCAAGCATAACGCTGCAAAGCAATATGAAACGAATTTAGCATGTAACAACAGCAGTAGGGGAAGCCAAATTGTCGATCTCGAATGATTGGGAGAGTTTTAGGAAAGTGTGTTTCATGTGTAAAGGACACCACAAATAGAAAACTAGTGTAATCCGTTCTTGAGTACTTTTGGAGTGTTTGGGATCAGCAACAGATTGGATTAATGGAAGACAGTGAAGCGGAATGCCAGAATTGTTACTGGTAGGTTCTAGCAACTCATATTATGGAGATGCTTCAGGAGATCAAATGGGAAGCGTTATAGGGAAGGTGATACTCTTTTGGAAGAGTACTATTGAGAAATTTAAAGAACCGGCTTTTGACGCTGCCTGCAGAACGATTCTACCGCCACCAACGTACATTTCACGTAAGGACCATGAGGATAAAATTAGAAAGACTTGGACACACATGCATATATTTAATAAGTCGTTTTTCCTTCACTCTTTTTGGTAATAAAAAAAGAAGAGGAAATTACTAGCAGTGGTACAAGGAACCCTCAGCCATGCACCATATCTTGGCTTGTGGAGTGTGTATGTAGATGTAGGTACAAAGCACAGATGTTAACTCCATCTCATCATGTTGAATATTCAAAGCAGTGGTGGTAGTGTGTTGGGGAAGGGGGGAGGTTTGGTGGTGGTTGGGGCCAATAGGAATGCGCAACATGACTCAGAGAGGGGAGCCTGTCATTTCAAACTCAAAAATTATTTTAATTAAAATTAAACTTTCATAAACAAAAAAGGAATGGTGGCAGCCATTTTGGATCATAAATTATGGTCATTAATGTAATACACTTCTGGAAATGGAAAAAAGAACACATTGACACCGGTGTGTCAGACCCACCATACTTGCTCCGGACACTGCGGAGGGCTGTACAAGCAATGATCACACGCACGGCACGGCAGACACACCAGGAACCGCGGTGTTGGCCGTCGAATGGCGCTAGCTGCGCAGCATTTGTGCACCGCCGCCGTCAGTGTCAGCCAGTTTCCCGTGGCATACGGAGCTCCATCGCAGTCTTTAACACTGGTAGCATGCCGCGACAGCGTGGACGTGAACCGTATGTGCAGTTGACGGACTTTGAGCGAGGGCGTATAGTGGGCATGCGGGAGGCCGGGTGGACGTACCGCCGAATTGCTCAACACGAGGGGCGTGAGGTCTCCACAGTACATCGATGTTGTCGCCAGTGGTCGGCGGAAGGTGCACGTGCCCGTCGACCTGGACCGGACCGCAGCGACGCACGGATGCACGCCAAGACCGTAGGATCCTACGCAGTGCCGTAGGGGACCGCACCGCCACTTCCCAGCAAATTAGGGACACTGTTGCTCCTGGGGTATCGGCGAGGACCATTCGCAACCGTCTCCATGAAGCTGGGCTACGGTCCTGCACACCGTTAGGACGTTTTCCGCTCACGCCCCAACATCGTGCAGCCCGCATCCAGTGGTGTCGCGACAGGCGTGAATGGAGGGACGAATGGAGACGTGTCGTCTTCAGCGATGAGAGTCGCTTCTGCCTTGGTGCCAATGATGGTCGTATGCGTGTTTGGCGCCGTGCAGGTGAGCGCCACAATCAGGACTGCATACGACCGAGGCACACAGGGCCAACACCCGGCATCATGGTGTGGGGAGCGATCTCCTACACTGGCCGTACACCACTGGTGATCGTCGAGGGGACACTGAATAGTGCACGGTACATCCAAACCGTCATCGAACCCATCGTTCAACCGTTCCTAGACCGGCAAGGGAACTTGCTGTTCCAACAGGACAATGCACGTCTGCATGTATCCCGTGCCACCCAACGTGCTCTAGAAGGTGTAAGTCAACTACCCTGGCCAGCAAGATCTCCGGATCTGTCCCCCATTGTGCATGTTTGGGACTGGATGAAGCGTCGTCTCACGCGGTCTGCACATCCAGCACGAACGCTGGTCCAACTGAGGCGCCAGGTGGAAATGGCATGGCAAGCCGTTCCACAGGACTACATCCAGCATCACTACGATCGTCTCCATGGGAGAATAGCAGCCTGCATTGCTGCGAAAGGTGGATATACACTGTACTAGTGCCGACATTGTGCATGCTCTGTTGCCTGTGTCTATGTGCCTGTGGTTCTGTCAGTGTGATCATGTGATGTATCTGACCCCAGGAATGTGTCAATAAAGTTTCCCCTACCTGGGACAATGAATTCACGGTGTTCTTATTTCAATTTCCAGGAGTGTAGTTACGAGATTAGGCTAAAAGGACTTGGCCATTACGTAACGCAAATGTCAACAAAACTGAGAGAACAAGTTAACCGTTTATTTACATTAGGGTAGTAAAGTATTTGGTTTATTTACGTAAGGACGCTACACTAAGTGGAATACATAACGAGAGCAACTACTCTTTGAGCCAGTATGGCCACAAGTCTACAACTGCCTTGTCTCGGATTCTCAAGATTGATTTAAGACTCAGTGATTCCACTCCAAAATAAAGGAAGATGTCTGGCGTAGATTAACAAGATGTACTACGTTTGCTATATCTCGATAAATACTTCAGTTGTTTTTAGCTTTTGCCTGGTCCGCAAAGATAATTTACTGATGGAGTGTTGTTAAAACTAAGAAAACTAGCGACAAAATTGTCCACCGAGAGATAAAATTTGATCTCAGTTATTTAAATAAACAACAATGTCAATATTTTGCCAAATGCCGCTGACTTAGCTAACCCATTTACACTTACTGATTAGACTATTACTTTTAATTCGCCTTCGCATGCTTCTTTGGGTTGCGACTAATGATCTTTCCCATCGAATGGAGACAATTACATTATTTTCACGAGTTTTTGCTAGTTTGGTACGCATCTAGCAAAAATTACGTCTCTATGCAACTAAATAATCAAGCTGAATTTCTGCTTTGCATAGAAAGCAGAAATTTAGTTTGATAACTGCCGTCAACAAACGATAGCTCTCATTTTGGGAACGTGGTTGTTTCAGACATTAAGTAAAATGCAATAAAGAATTATTCCCTTTGCTTTAATTAATTCAGAAAATGCCAAGCAGTGGCTATTGGAAGTATGCTCCTGGTCTATGTAGGATATTGTACCATCAGATTGAATATCATACAGTTAGTGTCAGCTCTGTACGAGCAATTTTCAGTTTTAGCATCGCTGTTCTTTCATCGGAACTCCGTAATTTTCGATAGTAACAATGCAGTCGGGAACAGTAACCCATCTCGGTCCATTTGTTCCTCTCAGCGCCCTGCTCTCATCTCAAGTTCTCCCCCCCCCCCCCCCCCCCCGCTCCACCGCACACACTTACTCATGTACACCACACTTACAAAATTTGTGTACTTTTCTCGTCTGAGTGCTATTAACAGTTTACCATTACCGATGACTCTTGTTCTTGCATTATATGCCCGTTATTCAGAAAGACATATAATTCGCTGTGGTTGTAGTACAGCATCACTGTTTCTTATCAGAATGATTTACTTCACTGCTGTTCTCTTACACATTAAAATAATTTCATTCTTTAATTAAGCCAATAAACAGAAATATGAAGTGAGCCTCGCCATTGGTCATTAAGTTTTTAAAATGTTTTCAGATTTATTTTCCTCCCATCACCTGGTGGTCTTACTAGCTCAGATTTTAATTTACTTACAAATTACAGCTTTAATTGAGTGTTGTCTTCGAATGTAGTTTAAAACTCTAACAAGGAGCAATTATGAAGCAGTTTGAATGTAACAAGAAGTATGTAATAAAAGCACTATTGTATATGAAGCTTCTTTTCAACACCAGTTTTGTTATTAACTGAAGGTTTATATCATTTATTTACATGTAACAACAACTTAATAAACATTTAAAAGGTATTTGTAATTGCCTGAAGAATGTTTCCTAACAACCTAGACGTGAAACTGTTCACAGATTCCATTATGACGAATTGTGGCAGTGTTTAGTCAATTTAAATTCATCGACAGCTTACAAGATTATGTTCGACAGTAGCTGCAGCGGAACTCTTATTTAGATAGAATTTCAAGGAAGTGAATGATTGTATACTTCAGAAAGAATTTTAATGCTTTTTTATTTTTTTTTTCTTACATGTACAATACATAAATTTAGCAAACAAAGACATTTTATTTTTATAGGTTCTGTGCGGTGTGTGATGCAAATATTTAGCCATTCAATACACTAGCAACTACAAATATCAAGCTTCAAAATATCTATGGTCCAAAGGTTCAGTTGGCTTCACATAATAACACATTTCATGTTGAGAATTGCAACACAAACTTAAAATGTTGTCCATACTCATAACTATAGTTCAAAATGCAACAATAGACAGAAAATCAACACTGTAAATGCCAACTGTAAATTCAGAATCACCACAAAAAGTCTTTATTTAACAACGCCCTGATAATTATCCCATCAATGCTCAGTGAATTCACTTAATATGCAACAACAGGAACGATGGAAATTTCGAAATTAAATTCCTTAACATTTCAAATACATCATCAGAAACTACATTCCGTAAACATACTCTCGAGGATGAAAACTACACTACAGTGGACGTGTTCACCAGGACGTAGTTCAGATCGTAAACCTTGTATGTCCAGTTAACTGATAACATAGTAAATAGTAAATGGTTATCACGAGTTACGCTACACTCATCAAAATTGCGAATGCTGTCACTGACATAACTGACTGTACTGAAATTGTTCAACTAACGGTGGTCGAGACACTGAAAATAGTTATCACTTGAAGTGTTGACACCAGGTGCCCACATACTTGAGGACACCATACTAATTATTCTCTTCACGAGAGAGCAAATCTCGAAATCTTATAACGGGCTCTTCGGAAGTAGAAGCCTGAGATGTGGAAGGCTGACCTGCTTCACGAGGTTCAGCAGTGTGAGGAGAAACTGCTGTGCGGTCGCCTCGCCTATGTTTCCTGCAGAATTTGAATCCAATGCTGATCAAAATGAGAGCTACTACCGCCCCTAAGGTGATAGACATTGTCTTGAGCATTCTAACGCGTAGTTTATACAACATTAGTAATTCGTCAGGAGAAGATCCAGTGTATGATGGATAATGGCTTTTAGTTTTGTTGCCATCCACTGCTTCGTCCTTAGAGATAGTTGTAGTGTCTTGTTTCGCTGTTGTGTTATATGAAGTCTTTTCATTAGTTGGCGGAGTCGTTGTGACATCTGGCTCGTCACACATCAGCGTGCGGTCATCATTAATACCTGCCAGTATTTTAAAAATCGCTAGAAATGACATCGTGGAGGGCTTTTCCTGGTTGGTACCAAGGTTGGTGCCCTTACATTTAATGATTTGCAATGTGATATTACTATCGTTAGCAGGCTGTGGGAACGATGGTGTGGTAGTAGACTCATCTTTATTAGGTTCCGGACTCAAGGTGATATTTGGTCCACCACTGTGCTCTATAATATTGCCACCATCCGCAGGCACGGTGACTGGCGTTAGTGGTGACATGGTGGTAAGGTTATGTTCCGGATACACAGCAACTGTGGTGCCAACGCAATCACAATCCTGCTGTGTGCAATTTTCATCATCTGCTTGCTCTGCCACTGGCACTGAGGGTAAGGTGCTGGTTGGTAAAATGTCGTGAGATGACGAAGGCATGTTAGTATCGAGTTCACCAGCCTCTTCCATGAAATTCTTGGTGCCAGTGGGTGGTGTAAAGAGTTCAGCCGGGGGTGTAGTAGGTTCCATATCATCATAGTCGGTCTGCGGTGTTGTGGCGTAGGATTCAACATTCTTCTGCGTAAGATCCTCGCCATCATTAGGAATCGTCAATAGCTTTACTGGCGAGGTGGTGGTCATTCCAACACCACGAGCTGATGAGGCAGGTATAGCGGTAAAATCATCATCCTGCTCACTGGACTTCTCGGAAACAGTGCGGTGTATGAAGTCAACATACTGTGGTGTGGTGCTCACTTCAGCATCATTTTCGCTCTCGAATGCTGCTGTGGTGTTTTCTCCTTTTTCCTGCGTGTCATTCACATCGTTATTAGAAACAGTGAAAAACTTTGTTGGGGAGGTGGTAGTAGTCACGATTTCTTGTGCTGACGAGACCGTGGCAGTGTTGAAATCATTGTCCTGTACTGTGGAATTCTTGGTACTAGTGGGCAGTATGAAATCATCATACTGTGGTGTGGTGGTCACTTTAGAATCATATTCGACCTCGAATGTTGTGACGGTGGGTTCCCCATTTTGTTGCGTGCCACTAACATCTTTATTCGGGATAACAGACAACGTTGATGGTGAAGTGGCCATTATTCCAGTTTCTTGAGCTGAAGATTCAGTAGTAGTGATAAATTTCCCATCGTGTTCATTGGGATTATTAGTACTAGTGTGTGATGTGATGTGTTCATAGTGAGGTGTGGTTGACCGTGCAACATCATAGTTAGCCTCAAATGTTCCAGCAGTGGTTTCAACGTTCTTCTGCTTGAGTCCGTCTTCAGCACCAAGAACTGATGGTGAGATGGTGGGTGTTCCAGTTTTCTGAGACGACGAGGAATTAGTACCGTTGAATTCATCAACATCCTCCTTGAAATTATTTGTATCACTGCGTGGTATGTAGTCCACATCCTGGGTTGTAGTGGTCTCTGCACCACTGTGATTACTGGCCTCAACTTTTGTGCCGTTGGGCTCACCATTCTGCCACATCACCTCATTTTCATCTGGAGTCATGAATGATGTCGATGGTGATCTCATGGATGTCTCAACATCCTTAGCTGGTGAGGTTCCACCCTGCTCCTTGAAGTTTTTGATATTAGCAGGAGGTGTGAAGGGCACATATTGGGGAGTGGTGATACCATCTTCATAGTTGTCCTGTAATGTGGCGGTCTGGGATTTGCCATCATGCTGTTCGTGATTCTCAACTTCTCCAGGTGTTGTGGGCGACGCTGATGGTGAGATAGTGGGTGCTTGACTATTGGTTTCATTATGAGGTACGAAGCTCACGTACGGATCTTCGTAATTTTTACTATCATTACGCTGCATTAACTCTCCTTGTTGCGATGGCAAGGTGTGCACGTGTCCATAATCAGTCCCAGTGTCTTCCGTATTCTGCTGCAGGAGGTTTTCATTGCCACTCGGTAGTGCAAACGGTGATGTGGAGGTTGGCTGTAACTCGGGGACCGATGGAACCGCTGTAGCGTCAGTCTTTCCATCATCACCGAGCTTCAGGGACCCTGAAAAAGCGCCAGTAGTCGATCTGTATTGGATACTCGTTGGCGGTGTAGGAGTAGATTCACCGCGTTCAGGCGCAGAATTCTCGTTACTAACAAGACTTGTGAAATGTGACATCATCATGTAACCTTCATCTTCTTTAGCAGCTGTGGTCATGTCCCTGAAACAATGGAAACAAAAAATTATCAAATTTTGAATTTTTCTGCCTAGACTCTTTTTCTCAGTTAACACAAAAATTAAATAAAAATAATAATTAGACGTGTTTCAAATGTAGGAGAGCAATAACATAGAGTTACAAAGGCAAAAGCGAAACTTACACTTTGCGTTGATTTGTTATCTCTTCTTGGACAGAATCAGCTGTACCTGTCGCATTTTCAGCTGACAGCTGACTTGTTATCGGTAAAGCTGAAACAAAAGAGTGATTATAAATCTAGTGTCCATCAGTGATATCTGTCCGGGTAAGCACATTTGGGACCACTATACAACTAGACAATTTCATAACTGAATCTCTGTGACAGATGCGTTACATTTACTCACATGTTAGTGTAAAGTTACTGAACATAAACAAATATACGACGAAATGAAATAACGATTCATAGCTGAATGCCATATCAGAACCTACAAATACTTTCTGAGAAATTTACTACAATTCGTTGGCATTTGATGCACTGTGTAAGACATTTTTGTCATGAATGAAAAGAGATGCGGCAGACGTGTACCAAGTTCGCTCTGATATCGGACATCAATATTTTGTAGTAGTTTTTCGAAGAATGTTAGTTATTTCTCCAGCGTGCACATCGAATCACAAGCCAACTGTATGGATTGGTGCATTATCGTCTTGGAAAATTGTGTCAGTGTTTGAGAAACAAATCGTAGCATTTACTTGTATAGCATTATCGCCTAAATCAAATCAGCTACAGAGATAGATGCATATTACAACGGTGTGTGCACTGAATATAAACTTCTTCAACTGTAAAAACAAGTGACAGTCGCATAGGGCAACTGATTAAAGATTCAAAACAATCTTGTTTCCTGACAAAAAATTTAATTATCTTATTAACCTTAACTGAAAATATGTCATAAAATTTATCATTTTTGCCTCCTAGAAATACGAGTCCAATTTCAGATAGCGGTTTGATGAAATTGTTCTCGCAAGTGGCGTTCTTTCGTTGTCACCTTTAATACTGTAGAAAGTAGTTAACAACAGAGATGACTGAAGCCTTAAGATGCTGATTTATTGGCTCCTACACACGAGAGTATCTGTAAAACTTCATAACGTACCCCTATGATTAATGATTATTTTAGATCATAAATTCCTGTTAATCATTTGAATATATATATATCGTTAAATGCCGTTTTGCGTTGTTTATAGCAAGTACGTTCGACAAACGGTGAAACAAAAGCCCAGTACACAATATCTGTGTCATGTATCCTAAAAAAACGGAATAAGTGGACATTACGCATTGGAGGTGTCTATATCAATGTGTCTATACATGCAGAGAAATATACCCTAATCTATATTCTGTCTCCAAACGAGAAACATATTGGTGAAGCTCTTATTATGCGCGGCATGCGTGAAGAAATACACGATGTGTGACAGGTGAAAAATAAACAAGCTACGGTGATAACTGGAGGGAAAGACGATGCTTAAATGTGCAACAGAAACGTGCAAAGCGAGCTCAAAATAACAATGACGGTTCAACATCGAACGAAGTGCAAGGATTGTACCGTGAAGTTCGCCGAACATGAATGTCAAGATTGCAGCTGAAGTTACGGGTTGTATCCAAAGTTTATTGGATTTTTATTTAAAGAACAACTGACAGAGTGATTGTGTCAAGTGAAAGTAGGAATTAATTCGGTGCTATAAATCCTGACCCGTGAAGAATGTACTACAACATCAGCAGCGACACTATTCCGCACAGGTGGACGATTCACCGTGTTACTGCTGAGTAAGAAACATGAAAAAGCTATGAGCAGCATAGAGATAGCGAAATATTTTATACATAGTGCCTTCACGTTGCACAGAGCTCAAAGTCAGTGGAAACGTTAAGGCGTTTGTTTCGATTGGTGAGTGTGTGTTTCAGATGAGGAGCGAACGTCTGTGGACGTTGACGATAACATGAATACATAGCTGAGAGAAATGAAAGATCGTGACATAAACGATTATGGAAATTAATCATATGCACGTTGAAACTTAATGATGTCACTGAAATTTCCCACACACAACTGCTTTTACTGACAGGTCATATATCATGAACGTAACTAGATTTACGAATGGGCGTCGTCTGCGAAACCATTTCACATTTCGATTGCACATTTCAAAAAATAACACAAACACTGGGCTAAGTTGAGCACATAACAAATCAGAACGAGTTGTAGTAGATCGCTGTAATGGTAGACGACAGTGAAACCAAGGGTTAAATAGACACTCAATATAGCAACAGTATATTTATACAGAAAACGAAGTACTGAAATCTGTTATCATTGCATCTTTGCATGCTAGATGTAAACCAAAATTTTATGAAATCAATAACAGAACATATAATATGTTTAAGAACAGCATACGATGAAGGAGGGCCTGTTAATGTAATTTCAAGATTATTATTGTTGTTGCTATTATGAGTGGGTACGACGATACAATATCTCTTAATTGTGAAACGAAAGTGGCAAAGAACCTGTTGGTTCCACTGGGAAGAAAGATTTATCTGAAACACACGAAAACTTTCCAACTGACCAACTATTATTTTCCCAGAAATAAATTATTTCGTAACATGTCAACACAAAATGAAACAGAGACGAATTATCAACACTCTAAATTAATAAACAACGCAAAATTGGTAACCAAGTCAGTGGTGAAGTAGCATGGTTACGGAATTGAAACTCACCAACAATATATAGGATGACCGTCAAGCAAGTGATAATCTTCATGCTGGTAGTCCTAGTTGTCCTCTCGAGCACACGAAACACTACTCCGGTCACTAGCAAACTGGGCCGGCCGCGGTGGTCTCGCGGTTCTAGGCGCGCAGTCCGGAACCGCGCGACTGCTACGGTCGCAGGTTCGAATCCTGCCTCGGGCATGGATGTGTGTGATGTTCTTAGGTTAGTTAGGTTTAAGTAGTTCTAAGTTCTAGGGGCCTGATGACCACAGCTGTTAAGTCCCATAGTGCTCAGAGCCATTTTTGAACTAGCAAACTGAATCGGCCACCACTCGTGTGGCGCGCCTAAATACATCACGGAGCGCTGTGGAGGGGAGGACTCCGCCCACCGAATATGTCAGGAAATGGAATGCGAGCTTCGTAACACGTCACCGCTCGCTTCTCAACACCTCGCGCATGCCTCTGTCAGGCGATAACCGTCACCGAGCATTTGATATGATGAGTCAAGGGGCTACGAGTGATAATGGTAGCGGAAGGGAGTGGTTACGGGAACGGCGGAGGGGGCACTGCACTAAATCTAAAGCCTTTTCTCCAAATAAACCGAATATGAGATTTTTCAGATGGTGTTCCTTACCTGTTATATTCAAGGGCACCTTTGGGTCTTTATATTTTATTTATTTGTCCTTTACATGAGGATATTGATTACCTACTAAAACATTCCAGATTGATCGTCGAGAGTATAAAGGCAAGGTGGAATGCTCTCGATCGTATATTGAAAGATTGCGAGATTTGAGTCAAAAACACGTTTAAACCTTTTATGTTAATTAGCATTGTCCCATAATTTATAATGAATGGTGGTATTCAAGAATAACGATTTTGCTACGTATGCAAATTATAAATCTTTCTTAACCTCTTCACTGAACGCTAAATATTTCCTAACAATAGATTTGTGTAGATGGTACAGAATGGACGAACAAACATTTCATGGTTTCAAGGCCTCACGTAGCTCAATAGCTTAGCGCCCACTGCTTCGCTCGTGTAGTCTGTATGTGCTACAGAGATGTTTTTTTGTTTATTTTTAATAGAAGTTTTATGTTATTCACAAACTGAAATCCCTTCTAAGCTTTTCACACTTATTAAGGCATTATAAGCACTGTCTTTTCCGAATGTACTTCTGACCAAATAAACGATTCTGATAGCTGGAGTCTAAAATTTTTGTTAATCGAGCCTTCTGCGCTCTTTCACAGATATGTCTGTAGCAGCTCTAATCTCCTAGCAAATATTTCTTAATATCTAACCGAGATATGAAATACCAGTTTTCATAAATTTAGTTTCAAAATTTTTTAATATAATGAAATAATTTCTTACAAATTTTCATCCCATTTTACACTTCCTTAGGAACTAGATTTCCAGAAACATTGAAACATGTGAAACTTCCTGGCAGATTAAAACTGTGTGCCAGACCGAGACTCGAACTCGCGACCTTTGCCTTTCGCGGGCAAGTGCTCTACCAACTGAGCTACCCAAGCACGACTCACGCCCCGTCCTCACAGCCTTACTTCTGCCAACGCACACTCCGCTGCAGAGTGAAAATCTCATTCTGGAATGACACATGTGTTTGTTTTATTTCTGACTGAGAAGTCAGATACTAATTGTCACAAAAACCCTTCAGTAGTTCTTCAGTGATTATTTATTTTCAAAAAAAAACTTCCACTCACTGTTTTCCTCCTTAGTGTTTGAATTTCCGTAATTTATGAAACATTTATTTTTTATTTTCTGATTGAGAAACTAAATACCAGTTTTCGTAGTTCTAGCTTCAAAACACCTTAGTATCGACATAGTTTCCAAAGGCCTTTCATCCTCTGTTTCATCCCCTTAGGAATGCAATTTTGGACAATACCTTCTTGAACGATGCTTACAGTGTAAGATCCACGTCCAGTCCAAACTTCCAGTTTGTATCCTTAGCAGTTTGGGCTGGGCGATTAGGAGTCAGTGGATAAGTATGACCTTATTTCACCACATTAGGAGTTGAATTTCCAAAAACACTGAAACACATTTTTTTCATTTGTAACCAAGGAGCCAAGAACCAACTTTCAAAGATTTCGCCTTAAAAATGATTTCACAATGAAATATTTTCCTAAAACGTTTCACCCCCAATTTCACCCTCTTGGCGTTTGAATTTTCAAAAACAGTGACATGCGTATGTTTTATCTCTAACAGAGAACCCAGAGGGAAATTTTCATAGATTTAGCTACAAGAATGGTTGCAGAATGAAATATTTCGATAAAAATGTTCATCTTCTGTTTCACCCCCTTAAGGTCTGAATTTCCAAAAACAATGGAACACGTTTTTTTTTTTATTTCCAACTGAAAATCCGTATTTAACTTTTCGTAGCTTTACCTTTAAAAATGATTTCTTAATATAGTACTTTCATAAAAAGTCAACCTATTTCACCCTCTTAGAGGTTCTGTTTCCAAAAACAGTGACATATGTATTTTTTTATTTGTAACCGAGAAGCCAGATACCAGTGTTCATAGATGTAACTTTAAAAACAGTATATTTCCAAAAAAAAGTTCTTTCGACCACTGCTTCTCCCCCATAGCATTAAATTTCCAAAAATGCTGAAACACATATTTCTCTATTTCTGACCAAGAAATCAAATACCAATTTTCGTAGGTGTAGCTTCAAAATTGCATTAATAGCGATGTTTTTCTAATAATGCTTCGTCCCCTATTTCAACCTATTAGATTTGTAATTTCGGAAAATCCCTTCATAGACGACGCCTACGGTACAAGATCCACACCTTCCATAAATTTCAAATCTCTGTCCTTAAGCGGTTTGGGCTGTGCGATGATGAGTCAGTCAGTCAGCATTCCCCCTTTTATACACAGAGATTGCCAGTGTATTCTCATAGTTATATCATCCCGTTCAATGAACATCACTGTACCGTAGGATGTATATCTCGTTACCTATTTAATATAACTGTAATCGACGATGGTATAGTTCGACATTGTTGCTGATTTCATGTGAGGTT
This sequence comes from Schistocerca cancellata, assembly GCF_023864275.1. Taxonomy (NCBI): domain Eukaryota; kingdom Metazoa; phylum Arthropoda; class Insecta; order Orthoptera; family Acrididae; genus Schistocerca; species Schistocerca cancellata. The sequence goes on along the minus strand of NC_064629.1, from coordinate 494,938,756 downwards.
AAAATTTTGTCACATGCTTGACAGGGATCTTCCAGTTAAATTACGTTTACGCTTAACTATCTAAAAGTATATAATGTACGGTTATGCAGTTTGAAAGGAACTCAACCACATTACTTGAAAAAGTTGTTTAATCCAGCGTATCCATCCAATCAGTTTGACTACTGAGTAAATTTATTGCTTATTTATACTGAAATAAAAATATTTCATTTATGTAGTGCCATCACTGTACTAGTGAGCGAGATTTTCATGCTGAATTCCAATAAAGAACGACTGTGAAGATGAGAAACAGAGAAGTAGATATCCTCGGTGCAGTAAAGCAGCCTAAATCACTGAATAAAGACAAGGACTCTGGTCCGAATTGTATACCAGCCAGGTTCCTTTCAGAGTATGCTGATGCAATAGCTCCATATTTAGCAATTATACACAACCGCTCGCTCACAGGAAGTTCCGTACCTAAAGACTGGAAAATTGCTCAAGTCACACCAATATCCAAAAAGGGAAATAGGAGTAATCCGCTCAATTACAGGCCCATATCACTAACGTCGTCTTACAGTAGGATTTTGGAACATATACTGTATTCGAACATTATGGATTACCTCGAAGAAAACGATTTATTGACACAGAGTCAGCACGGATTCGGGAAACATCGTTCTTGCGAATCACCAATAGTTCTTTATACTCATGAAGTAATGAGTGCTATCGACAGGGTATGTCAAATTGATTCCATATTTTTAGATTTCCAGGAGGCTTTCGACACCGCTCCTCACAGGCGTCTTCTAACCAAACTGCGTGTCTATGGAATATCGCCTCAGTTGTGAAACTGGATTCTGCGATTTCCTGTCAGGAAGGTCACAGTTCATAGTAACTGACGGAAAGTCATCGAGTAAAACAGAATTAATATCCGGCGTTCCCCGAGGAAGTGTCACAGTCCCTCTATTGTACCTGATCTGTATTAACAACATAGGAGACAATCTGAGTAGCCCTCTTAGATTATTTACAGACGGTGCTGTCCATTACCGTCTTGTAAAGTCATCAGATGACCAAAAAGAATTGCATAATGATATAGATAAGAAACCGCGTGGTACGAAAAGTGGCAATTGATCATGAATGAAGAAAAGAGTGAATTTATTCACATGAGTACTAAAAGAAACCGCTAAATTTCGATTACGCGGTATGGCACACGTAGATGTAGATGCTGTAGTGGACAGTTCAGGTCGTCATTCACATTGTTACTAAGCGTAAGCCCTTCGCTAACATGAATCGTGAATAGCTGAGTAATCACGTAGATGTAGATGCTGTAGTGGACAGTTCAGGTCGTCATTCACATTGCTACTAAGCATAAGCCCTTTGCTAACATGAATCGTTACACTTGATGTCCTAGTCCTCACTCCTGCTCTGTACTGCACATCGTGTCGAAATAGGCGAAATTCAGTCGTTTTCTTGGAAATTCACTCTCAGGATGGACATTCTGTTCATCATTCTCTAACTTAATTGAGCATTCTATATACACGTCAACAGTGACTCTCCAGAGACCACGTAATGTTGAGTGGCAGTAGTACTTGCTCTACACTCCCTCACTGCCTTCTTTCATTTGTGAATGGTGTGTGAGACGAAAGACCATCGATGAACCTCCGTATGAACTCTAATTTGTCTGATACTCATGCCCATGCTCATTTCGCGAAATGTTTATGTAACGAAGTAATATTTGAGTAAGTTTTCGTGGATCGCACATCCTCGAAATTTTTACTACAAACCTTTTCTCGTCGAAAAACAAACCTCATGTAATATCTGCCCCTTAGGTTCGACGAGCTTACCGTAACGATATCGCGCGTACTAAAAGAATATGTGCCAACACACTGATGTGCTATAGAACTTCTCTATTGTACCGATTAAGGGTCCCAGACTAACGAGAAAATACTTAAATATTGATCAGTAAGTGGTTCATAACCCATTACTTCCCTGGTTGAATTATATTTTCTTAGGAAAAATACACTGATTGGTGCCTAATTACTACTTTTCCTACGAGCAGTTTTATGTTATGTTATGTTAACCTGGGACCTAGAAACGACGGAGAGGGTCCGTCCCCGCCGCAGCCGCAGTGGTCCGCAAACCCACGACGATTACCGCAGTCCACTTCACCCCTCCGCCGCCCCACACCGCACCCAGGGTTATTGTGCGGTTCGGCCCCCGATGGACCCCCCAGGGAACGTCTCACACCAGACGAGTTAAACCCTCTGTTTGCGTGGTAGAGTAGTGGTGGTGTACGCGTACGTGGAGAACTTGTTTGTGCATCAATCGCCGACGTGGTGTAGCTGAGGCGGAATAAGGGTAACCAGCCCGCATTCGCCGAGGCAGATGGAAAACCGCCGAAAAACCGTCCACAGACTGACCGGCTCACTGGACCTCGACACAAATCCGTTAGACCTCACGGCCAACCGCGCTGACAAGCAATTTTAAGTGGGCGTTTCACATATGAACGGACACTCCTAGACGTTTTACAGTTGTTTCGGTTTCTATTGATTTGTCGCCAATATTGTAATCGAACTGCAGTTGGGCTTTCTGCCTATTAATGCGCCGTAAGTTACATTTATTTACATTAAGAGACATGACCAATAATGCACTAGCTTGTCTCGGAGGCCGTCATCCGTTGTGCGGTTTTTTGATGATGTACTTGTTGTAATTGTAGTTAGAGGAACTGAAAGTTTGCCATAAATGGCTGATCGGGAAAACTGTGAAAGACGACTATTTAACCCACTATTTTCTGAAAAAGGTAATAGCTGTCGTATCGTAGCTTCACAGCCGAACCTAACTGGTGCACTGAAGGAACAAATGCACGACACGCACAACTACTACCAACGTAGTAGCAGCTGGCAACGAATTGACACTGCCCCTCCAGACTGTGCGCTTACATATTATGCACTCAGTCATAGGGTTCTGTGCCATATGTAAATAATTACCTTCCTATAACCGATTGGATTCTTTGCTACTTTTACGTCTGCCGTATTAAATCGTTTATTGTCGCACTGTCGTAACAGCTTAATGTCACAGTTATACTGTCGATCGCTTTTGCATTAGTCGTCGAGCGTCATGTATGAATCGAAAGCTATGAGCAGCTCATTATATTTCTCTCGGAAATTTTCTTAGAAACATGTTTCGGCACTTCACACCCGAGTCCATACCTAGTTTTCTGTTGAAGTTAAAGGTGAAATGTACCAAGTATAGCAATATGATATCTGCAGTTTATTTCTTTTTTTGTTAAAAATGGGACGTAATATTTTATTAATTATACTAGCTGGGACGCCCGGCTTCGCTCAGGGAGATGATATGAGATTGTGTGGCAGTTGGAATAAAAGAATAAACTTTAAGGTATAAGACATAAAAAAATTACTGAAAATGTATTCTCACTATTTGCAAAACTTGTTTATAAAGAAGATTTTGTTATCCGCGATATATGTATGTACAAATTTTTCAAATTTCCTTTATTGTGTGAGTGAAACTGTCCTCGTTTTTGTCATCCCAGTGTGTACATCTAGCATCTAACGGTCCCAAAGATGTTGTATTTTATGATGACTTCAATAAATCTGATTTGTTTTTGTCATAAAACTCGGGCTATGATGTCGTGTCGATGGATGGAGCTTGTTCGTATCTTAGTTGTTCTTTGATTTCTTGCCACGACAAGTTGTATGTGAATGTTATGAAGAGGTCAGGTCCTCCATATTTTCTTATGTAGGTCATAGCATCTTTGGTGTATTAGCAATCAGCAATCGGTATTGTAATTGTAAACTGTCGAAGCTGCGTTGGTAAAGTACCGGAACTTCAAGCGCTGATAGAAAGCACCGAAGCTGAAATCGTTATAGGTACAGAAAGCTGGCTGAAGCCAGAGATAAATTCTGCCGAAATTTTTACAAAGGCACAGACGGTGTTTAGAAAGGATAGATTGCATGCAACCGGTGGCGGAGTGTTCGTCGCTGTTAGTAGTAGTTTATCCTGTAGTGAAGTAGAAGTGGATAGTTCCTGTGAATTATTATGGGTGGAGGTTACACTCAACAACCGAGCAAGGTTAATAATTGGCTCCTTTTACCGACACCCCGACTCAGCAGCATTAGTGGCAGAACAACTGAGAGAAAATTTGGAATACATTTCACATAAATTTTCTCAGCATGTTATGGTCTTAGGTGGAGATTTCAATTTACCAGATATAGACTGGGACACTCAGATGTTTAGGACGGGTGGTAGGGACAGAGCATCGAGTGACATTATACTGAGTGCACTATCCGAAAATTACCTCGAGCAATTAAACAGAGAACCGACTCGTGGAGATAACATCTTGGACCTACTGATAACAAACAGACCCGAACTTTTCGACTCTGTAAGTGCAGAACAGGGAATCAGTGATCATAAGGCCGTTGCAGCATCCCTGAATATGGAAGTTAATAGGAATATAAAAAAAGGGAGGAAGGTTTATCTGTTTAGCAAGAGTAATAGAAGGCAGATTTCAGACTACCTAACAGATCAAAACGAAAATTTCTGTTCCGACACTGACAATGTTGAGTGTTTATGGAAAAAGTTCAAGGCAACCGTTAAATGCGTTTTAGACAGGTACGTGCCGAGCAAAACTGTCAGGGACGGGAAAAACCCACCGTGGTACAACAACAAAGTTAGGAAACTACTGCGAAAGCAAAGAGAGCTTCACTCCAAGTTTAAACGCAGCCAAAACCTCTCAGACAAACAGAAGCTAAACGATGTCAAAGTTAGCGTAAGGAGGGCTATGCGTGAAGCGTTCAGTGAATTCGAAAGTAAAATACTAGGTACCGACTTGACAGAAAATCCTAGGAAGTTCTGGTCTTACGTTAAATCAGTAAGTGGCTCGAAACATCATGTCCAGACACTCTGGGATGATGATGGCATTGAAACAGAGGATGACAAGCGTAAAGCTGAAATACTAAACACCTTTTTCCAAAGCTGTTTCACAGAGGAAGACCGCACTGCAGTTCCTTCTCTAAATCCTCGCACCAACGAAAAAATGGCTGACATTGAAATAAGTGTCCAAGGAATAGAAAAGCAACTGGAATCACTCAACAGAGGAAAGTCCACTGGACCTGACGGGATACCAATTCGATTCTACACAGAGTACGCGAAAGAACTTGCCCCCCTTCTAACAGCCGTGTACCGCAAGTCTCTAGAGGAACAGAAGGTTCCAAATGATTGGAAAAGAGCACAGGTAGTCCCAGTCTTCAAGAAGGGTCGTCGAGCAGATGCGCAAAACTATAGACCTATCTCTCTGACGTCGATCTGTTGTAGAATTTTAGAACATGTCTTTTGCTCGAGTATCATGTCGTTTTTGGAAACTCAGAATCTACTATGTAGGAATCAACATGGATTCCGGAAACAGCGATCGTGTGAAACCCAACTCGCATTATTTGTTCATGAAACCCAGAAAATATTAGATACAGGCTCCCAGGTAGATGCCATTTTCCTTGACTTCCGGAAGGCGTTCGATACAGTTCCGCACTGTCGTCTGATAAACAAAGTAAGAGCCTACGGAATATCAGACCAGCTGTGTGGCTGGATTGAAGAGTTTTTAGCAAACAGAACACAGCATGTTGTTCTCAATGGAGAGACATCTACAGACGTTAAAGTAACCTCTGGCGTGCCACAGGGGAGTGTTATGGGACCATTGCTTTTCACAATATATATAAATGACCTAGTAGATAGTGTCGGAAGTTCCATGCGGCTTTTCGCGGATGATGCTGTAGTATACAGAGAAGTTGCAGCATTAGAAAATTGTTGCGAAATGCAGGAAGATCTGCAGCGGATAGGCACTTGGTGCAGGGAGTGGCAACTGACCCTTAACATAGACAAATGTAATGTATTGCGAATACATAGAAAGAAGGATCCTTTATTGTATGATTATATGATAGCGGAACAAACACTGGTAGCAGTTACTTCTGTAAAATATCTGGGAGTATGCGTGCGGAACGATTTGAAGTGGAATGATCATAAAAAATTAATTGTTGGTAAGGCGGGTACCAGGTTGAGATTCATTGGGAGAGTCCTTAGAAAATGTAGTCCATCAACAAAGGAGGTGGCTTACAAAACACTCGTTCGACCTATACTTGAGTATTGCTCATCAGTGTGGGATCCGTACCAGATCGGGTTGACGGAGGAGATAGAGAAGATCCAAAGAAGAGCGGCGCGTTTCGTCACAGGGTTATTTGGTAACCGTGATAGCGTTACGGAGATGTTTAACAAACTCAAGTGGCAGACTCTGCAAGAGAGGCGCTCTGCATCGCGGTGTAGCTTGCTCGCCAGGTTTCGAGAGGGTGCGTTTCTGGATGAGGTATCGAATATATTGCTTCCCCCTACTTATACCTCCCGAGGAGATCACGAATGTAAAATTAGAGAGATTAGAGCGCGCACAGAGGCTTTCAGACAGTCGTTCTTCCCGCGAACCATACGCGACTGGAACAGGAAAGGGAGATAATGACAGTGGCACGTAAAGTGCCCTCCGCCACACACCGTTGGGTGGCTTGCGGAGTATAAATGTAGATGTAGATGTAGTAGATATTAGTGCATGTGTCTTGGACTTTCTATGTGTGATGTGGGTAAGATTACCATTGTTCCAATGTCGTCAGCGCAGCCGTCATGTATGATTGCGTCTAGTTGATGGATATACTCTTCCGTTCCTAGTTTCTTCTGATTCAGTCTTATGTAAAACATCCGCTCCGCTTCTATTTTTGCATACGTGTCTATCAGAGATTGTCGATATAAACGGCGCCTGTTGAGAGAGTGGTTGCACGTTTCATTGTCTTCGATCATTAGGCGGTAAGCACATAACACCTTGGAAGTGACTTTTTTCTTTTTATCTACGCCTGTTTCAGTTCGGATTTGTTTCACATTAAAATGATGTCGTTCCTCTCCGTGCGGAAGTAATAATGGATACTGGAGGGCATCTTGTGATTGGTGCGTCTCTGCAATGAGTTGTGTTCCTTGTCTTCTTCGTTGTACAATTGTAACTGCCTGTGTTTTCATTTTCCACGATTACTAAGATAACTTCGTCTATCTAAAGTGTATTAAATCGATCGTCTCCAAATGGTGTTTTGTGGGCTCGAATTACAACTTTATAGTCTTCAGAAATCATTAGGTCTAGTGCTGTTTTCAATATGTTTTGTGTTTTTTTGGGCTCGAATTACAACTTTATGGTTATCAAATCATTCGGTCTCGTGCTGTTTTGAATATGCGAATCAGATTATTGTATTTGTATGAGGTCCTCTGTACGTCTTGAACTAATTCTCGTCTCAATCCACTGATACTTATGCTCCGTTGATCAATTCCTGTCCTTCATGTCCGATGAAAAATGCTTCCAGAAATTTACGATCTTCGTTGGGTACTGATAGCAATGATCCTATGTTGTGATAGGTTTGTCCGTGGATGAAAAAAGTATATATATATATATATATATATATATATATATATATATATTTCATCTCTGTTAGTGTTGATCTAAGTCATTTGGAAGCAGGCGTTGTACGCTTGTATATTTGGATGGAAGTGTCTTGATTCTGGTGCTTCCCCGATTATGTAATGTAAAAATTCGGGCGGAGGTACTTCCAGTGGTAGTAATCGAATTTTTCCATTCATGCAACAGACTCCTGGTCTTTCCCTAAGGTGAATTTTTTTGTGTTGCAAAATTGCCTGACGTTTTCCATTTTTCCGATTACTGCTTGTTTGTGTTTGTTATATTCTTTCATCGGGTCATAGTGGAATGCTTCATTTGTTAGGTTGTACTGTTTGCTAGTCCTCGGCCGCGCTTCCCGTAGGGTTATATTTTCATGGCTGGCTTCAGTTCATAGCCTATTATTATAAGATTGTGCAGCTATTCTTAATTCTTCAATCCGTTCATTTCGTTGTTCTTTGGTTTCTCTGCTTCTGGCGGTGGTCATTCTCGTTTGCTGGGAACTTAACGTGCTTCACGCTTTTCTTCTGTTTCAGAAATATAAATCAAATCAACTTTTTTTTTATTAAGATAGACACTAAGTAAAGTTTACACAAATCTCACACTTTATTTTCGATTTATATTCAGTCACTGTATCACTTTGAATACTCACATACTTCCGAAACTTACCAGCCCTTATATCTTGAAAAGCACGTCTTTCAGATACAAACAGAAACCTTTTTCATGGATAGGGGATAGACGGCTACCACGCCATGTAACTCCCTTGATCGTACCGGGACTCGTCTCTGGGTTTTAACGGGACGCACACTGTACACTTATTTTTATAATATGTACTCATTACAATCAACTACGTGTAATAAATGTACCTTTTTAGCTCTGTGAGGTAACATCTGTAATTTGTAGAGTCCTGCGAACTCTGTGGTTGGCGTATGTTTAGTTTTCTGGTGGTAGTTAGTTGTTTTGATATTATATACTTACAGTAACATTGTGGTGGAGCTAGGAAGATGTATGAAAACACAGGGTTATCTAAAGGGAATATTAATTTAGTTTAGTGATCAGAAGAACCTTTGATGATAACAATGATATAAATAACTAGTTTTCAAGAGGCGGTTATCAAAACCAAGAGCCAATTGTGACTGACTACGTGGTGGAAGAAATTTTGCTACATTACTGGCTTCAATGTCCACGTGTCTAAGAATAACTGAATAACTTATTGTACCAACACCAATGGCGTCAAATTATCGCCTTGTTGCAGTTTTGGTACATGCAGCCTAAAAATAGAAAGGAGCATGCAGCAATGTGCTTACGCGTCGAAGTGTCACAAAAACATAGCACCATTTCTCGAGACCAGCATTTAAGCAATAAAACTAGACTGCTACAACCCGAGAGTATAGCACCTCTCACGTTCGTAACTTCTTGGTGTACGGCGTGAAAGATACAAAATAAGGCGAATTGATTCTGGGTTGAAAAATGAATTAGCTGTTTCGGGCTCTGAAATTAGGACAAAGGTAAAAGAATATGAACTTTTCGTATATCTTTAAGCTATCTCTGTTGTGTGTGTAGAAAGTATGGAGCCTGCTGTGTGTATGAGTAGATAGTTTTCGAAACCTGAACTGATGTCAAACACAGTGGGGCATCCCTCTGGTGTGCCAGTCCATGATTCTAAAAGGGAGTCGGGATCCGCATCATATAATTGTGGTGAGCAGTAACTTAAAGCAGAAGCAGAGACAATGAAAGAGGTGGGGAAATCAAGCATAGACAGTGCGGGTATGGCCATCAAGGACATGAAATTTCAATCAGTCCTATTAGCTTGGAAGCAAATGTTTACTGGGATTAGAGAAGATGATTCTTGCACTAAGCAAGATTCCGACTACTTACATAAGAGTTTTCAGCAACAAGCAAGATTCAGATCAAAAGTTTTCTTGATTTAAGCGAGAATCTGAACTGGAGTTTATTTTTTTAGTCAAAGTAACTTAATAAAAGCGTTAATTTTTGAGGTGATGTGCTAGAGTTTGATGCAGAAAAGCTGAAAAGTGACTTTAACGTTAGGGTTCAACTAATGGAGATTCATTGTCATAAGTATATGAGAAAGGCTGGCTCTGATTGTGGTAGCGCATACAAAAATCAAAGGAACAGTGCACCGATTTTAAGTCATCTCTGGATAACTGGTTGATTCATGTGCAGGCTCGATGTGCTGCAGTCGATGAAGGTCTATAATTCAAATATACTGAAGAGCTGAGAGAAAATACGCGAATTAGAGAGCAGTGTGTCAGTGTATTGGAGTCGTCGTCATGTACTCCAAGTATGGAGTATGTTCTGGTTAGGTGTGAAAATTTCTTAATGTTTGGCTGAATGTGATCATTTTACTCTGTAGATTTTTGAAAGTTTTTAGAGGTATCTTACCTAGTTATTGGAACAGAAAAGAAGAAGATATCGTTCATCAATAGTAACCTCATTGGCGATGCTTTTACGTGAGGTTAGTAGCCATAGAGGCACGTGAAACAGTTAAGGAGTGTGAAGATAAATTTCTTTTGAAGTATTAGTTAAAGGGATACCAGTCGTATCTCATTAGGTATATTCCAATACAAGAGTGTCCAGTGGCATTTTCCTCCCGTAAGGAGCACAATGTGTTTCTACAAAGTGTGAGAAGTATTTGAAAAGAAGGTATCCGTATGTCTGTGTACTTCCGACAAAGCTACATGCATGAAACAATAATGACGGAATTAAACTGGATATGCAGAGCATACTGTTCCCAATGGCATTCAGCCTGATTTAGCTATATTCATGTATCTGAGAAATGTATTAATGAATGGTGTCATGATGACATTGAATTACTCCATGTGAAAGTACGTTTAATTGAAAAGCATGTAATGTTGTTGGTGAGAAGATAGAGTCTCCTGTGAATGGATAACTGTTCCTTGGACAAACGAAGAAACTATCTAAGCAAAGGATGACAAGAAAGTGTGAGAGGTGTGAGGTAATGGGCGAATTGTGACGAATTGTGAAAGCCCGCAGAGGGAAAAAGGAAACTTTATGAGAAAGGCAAAACATTCAATTTTGAAGTAGGAGACTTAGTTATATTAAAGATCAAAGAAAAACCCAAGCGAATAAATGTTGAAATAACGAAATATATCTGAGTGGTTTATCATGGTCTGTTGGATGTGAATGGTAAACAGCATGACAATGACTATACGCTGATGTATAACAAATTGGTGGAAGAGACTAATCTCAGAAACATAAGAGATTTGAAGCCTTACATTAAGAGAAACAGTTACAGTTCCTAGATAATTTGCTACTCTATACAGAAATGTAATCAGCAAGTATGGAATTCTGGAGTTGGCTGTGGGATTTCTTCCTTTTCTTAATCTGGAGTCTCATTCTTTCTACTGTCCTGTGTATGATGTGGGTGCTATTTCAATTCTTGGTCTGTCTCTTTAGTTAGGGTATGATCAGAATTATGAGAGAAGATGGTATAATGTTCGTCGAGAACTGAACGTGACTTAATGTAATTGTCACGACAGTGAAATTTAGTGCCTGACTGAAGAAGGGGAGTGAATGTGAAGCTGTATTTTCTTGGAGGTATACTTATTGCAGAGGTAGTAGTGAGCATTATCAAGGTGGGAATGTTTATGTTAATTCAGAGCTACAAATGGTTTGCTCACACTGTGCCAACTATAGTCAAAAGACTGTGTTGTTGTTGGTAAATTATTATTAGTTCCAAATGTTTTGATACGTGAGTTGTAGCCTATGCATTTCAGACGTCCGTTGTGTGATATTTACGTTTTACTGATAGATTGATACAACTGTACTGCAAAGTGAGGACAGTAGCATAAGTGATATTCCATATGTTTTACGAAAGGTTCATAATACATCGTCGTTAAAAGCGCAACAGGAATTCGGTCTGCCGATTTGACTTCCACCTACCAGGTGGCTCTATAGTGATCGATAATATTTGTCCTTCTCTTATAAACCCTATCTAACAGGCATTTTACCTAAGCTGCTATGATGAACCTGAATCAATGGCTCTTACATTTTAGAAGATGAATTATCGAACGAAGTTCTTTGTATAGTATTGTAAGTGAGTAGTAAATCGTAGTAGTAGTAGTAGTACTTACATAACAGTGTTCATGTTGTACTGCTATGTAATAGAGTAGGAAGATAATTGACTGTTTTGTGGGTATTTGTGCTCAGTTACTTTCAGAATTGTTTCTGAGGATTTTAATAAAGTGAAATATTGATAAGAATGCCATGCAGCAAAGAGTTATCTCGCAGCTGAACTAGGTTGTGTGACAAATTTAAGATGTAAACATTATCCTACACCAAATGAAAGATGTAATACGTCTGACAGTACGTGCTTTGTCTGATTTGACTCATTAAATAATAAGTCGTCTGCATGGAAGCTGCAGTAACGAGGTATATAGTATGAACTGGTAGACTGGAGGACTGAATTTAATAGCCAATGAACCTAATTCTTGCAAAGAGAAGCTCTACTGAAACTGCAACAAGAGAGATGAATCATACACAAAAAATTTTTCATGACGTTCTTCACCAGAATGGGGTCGTTCCCAGGCCTGTTTGACAATAAAGGCTATGTAGTTGTAATACTTAAACGAATATGTTAGCGAAGGTAAATTATAGGTAAGTGAACTGAATGTCTGTGATTTCGGCACGTAGTGAATAAGGTGGAAAGGCTGTGAGTAACGAAACTGGCATTGCTAGAAGGACTGAAAAGGACTGTTTTGTAAAATGTGTTTATATAGATCTCGGAGACGTATATATTTTAGTGATTTGTGTTTATTTAAGACTGACTTAATAGGTCTGCATTTGCTAGTGTTTCCTTATACTGTGAGTTATTAATCAACGTTCAGGAAGCATCCATTTGTTTATAATGATATAGCTTTATGCACATGTACGTTTGTATAGATGTAAGTGTTGTGTGAGTTTTGTAAGGGGATTTTCTATGATCCGAGCAACTGCCATTATCGCTAGTTTCATCCTTAACGAAAGGCGTTAATTTCATTTTCACTACTCTGTAACAGAGCGTTGTTCACGAATATTTCATTATCAGGAGGGTCGTTAATGTGAAGCTAAGGTTTTGCAAAATACAAGTCTCATGTGTTCAAATATTTATTATAATTAAACACATTTTTGTAGCAATGTTGGAGTCCTCTAAGTCGTTGGTGTGAAGATACAATAGATACTATAATTTCTTTTATTCTTAGGAATGGTCAGGTTTGTTAACTAAAACTGGTATTTGTTTGGTTTGTTTCCTAGTCCAAGCGCTGACGATGCTGAAGCTGAGACGGGCTGGCGGTATTTCCCCAGAATTTATTGAACTATAGTCAGGAAAAGAAATCAACTACTGCGAAGCCGCCAGTCACGGCCGTTAGAATCAACAACAAATGAGAATATTTTCAGTAAGTCATTAACAGAATTGTTATTTGAATGAAGTTAAAGTTTTGTAATGAGCTGTTCGATGGCGTCCGATTCAATGAGCATCATTTTATTACATTGAGTATTCTGACTGTGAAGATACTAACTTCTTTAGATGGTGGTACCACAACCAAAGTCATTGGTAGGGGGGAGGGGGCAGGGTGAAACGTACTACGTCTGGCTATTGTGTATTTGCAGTTATTTAGTTAAAATCAGACTTAAAGTTCATAGAAATTCCGTTCCAATCAACTATGTGTTATAAATGTTAGGTTCTAACACTTTGTAGATAATATATGTTATTTGTAGAGTGCTGTAAATTTTGTGATTGATACAAGTTCGTTTTTCTGGTTGTCCTTTGGTGTTCACATATTATGTACCAGCAGTGTGAGGCTCTAGGAAGAAGTATGAAAATACAGAGTTTTATAAGTGGCATATTAGTTAATAATATTAATTAAATAATAATAATTAATGACCAGTAGAATCTTGGACGATATCTTACATTGGTAAAGAGTTTCTAAGAAGCGATTGTGGCTGACGACTTGGCGATAGTAATTTTGCTATATTACAGATTTCAACGTCCGTGTGTCTAAGAATAGGTTATTATACCAAAACGATTAATAGAGTTATCACGTTGTTGCAAAGGAAGGAAATTTTACTGGTGTGATGTACGTGTCATACATCCATACGTTTTACAAAAATTGGCGTACATAGGTATGTATGGTTGTATGTTCCACATCTTCTCGTAAACCATTAGAGAGATATCATCCAAACATGATACACATACCACTTACCGTTGTAAATCATCGCTGTGGGGTAAGAGCCAACTACCTATCAGAAGGGTGGGAATGACACATGAAAAGCAGTTTAGCCCAAGACGAGTGGATAAACATACTTCAGTCATAGAGTATTTGAGAATGAGAGCACGTAGTGACTTGCAACAAGCTTTATACATAATTATCATCCTTTCTGAAACTTCTTCTCGCTGATAACCCTCAAAAAATGATGAAACGAAATAAGTTGATCACTTACTACATTTTCGCTGTAGATTAGTAAAACTGCAGTATAAAGCATAAAGTTTTAATTTATTACTTCTTTGCTACTAAATTTATTCTCGACACATTTTTCAGACTATTCACATATACTACTAAATGTTCCAGCAAAATTATATCGTTGTGCGCCTCGTACTTCTGGATATATGGCGTACTGAACACTCAGATGCGTGAAAAACAGCCATATCATGTATGACGTTTTAATTTATCACTTCCTTACTATTAACTGTAATCACAACACATTTCGCAAGCTGTAGCCACGTATACCTGTGAATCTATCTACAAATTATATGACTGTCCATAACATAATTCAGGAGTTACGACGTCATCAGCGTTACGCTGCATCAACATTTAACTGGAGGGCGGAATAAACTAGAGATACAGGTGAAATATATGAACAAATACGTATGAAATGAGTTAAATACAAGTGAAATATATCTGACATACCCATGCGCGGGCAAAGCCATCCCATGGAACGACTTCAACCAAATTTGGAACACATGTTAGCTACGATCTGGAAAGAAACTTTGTGGGTGTAAGAACCACCACGTTCCTATTGGGGTGAGAGTGATAACACGGGGAGAGAAGGGGCAGGCGGAGATGGAGAGACAGTGAGAGGGAGAGGGACCAACGCACAGCGAGAGAAGAGATGGACAGAGAAAGTAAATGCAGGAAATGGACAGAGACAGGAGGAGGAACAGACGGAATGAGAGAGAGGGAAGGAGGAGATGAACTGAGAGAGGGAGAGGACGAAATGTACAGAGGAAGGTAAAAGGAGGAGATGGATACAGAGACGTGAAATGAGGAGATGGACAGAGAATGGACAGGGAGGGGGGAGAAGGAGATTAACAGTGAGACGTGGGAAGAAGAGATGGACAGAAAGGGGGTGAATGGTGAGATGGACAGAGAGAGGAGAAAGGAGGAGAAGGACCAATAAATGATAGGAAGGAATACATACCCAAGCAATGTCGGTCACTCAGCTAATTTTTTATTTAACGATGGTTTAACCGATAAGACGTCATAGAACGTTCGAGTTAAGAAAATATGAACGAAAGGAAGACGGTAAGAGTCAGTGAATGAAAAACATCTTGACACAATGTTTTGGCGGTCCACTAGAACTCCTCTTGAAGATTCTTTGCAGTTAATTGAACAATGGGAGTCCATTATCCCCCATAGTTACCAATTTCTTTGAGCAAGATTTTGAGGACACAGACTGAAGACGGTGTTCTTAAAACCAACTGTTTTTGGAGATACGCCTACAATATGTTTTTGGTTTGGCCACAAGGTAAAGATACTCGGTGTCGTTTCCTAGATCATTTTAATTGTCTGCATCCCAATATTAAGTTCGCGATGGTAGCTGAAAGCGACGGAAAATTTTCGGTTTTGGATTGATTGGTCTGCAGGAGGGATGATGCATGTCAGGACTGTTTATCGTAATCCCTTACATACGGACCGATATCTTCATGGAACGCAAAGGGGTCCTAGGTACGTTGGTGAAAAGAGCTTATGCCATCTCAGATACAGGTAGTTTGACACAAGAACTGGATCATCTAAAACATGTGTTCAAGCAGAATGGATATAGCGAGAAGCAGATTCGTCGTGCTTTACAGACTGCACCTTCGTGTGAATCAGCCGAAGGTACAAGCAAATTGGTGGCGTTCCTAGTTGTCGCTGGAAGCGCTATTCAAAAATTGGAAGTATTTTACATTTCATATTAAAAGTATATTCCGTTCGTCAGCTAAGATTAGAGCGCTGCTCGGCTCAATGAAGGATAATTTGGTTTTTATGAAGCCCGTTGTCTAGAAAATTCACTGTCATTGCGGGAAAGTATATATTGGACAAACGATTCGTACGGTCCGCGATCGATGCGTGGAGCACGATCCCTAGACATGTTTATTTCAGCCAGAAAATTCGGCGGTTGCGGAATATTTTCTTACTGAAGGACATAAACTGTTGTATGATAGGACCCAAGTGGTTGCCCCTGCGTCGCGTTATTGAGACTGTGTAGTGAAAGAAGCTATCGAAATCCAGCTATCTGACTATATTATAGACTGAGATACGGGGCATCCTTTAAGTAAACTCTGCAACCCCGTTTTGTTTGACATTAAAGAAACGGTCTGTGTTTCGGTCATCAAAAGGTGTAGTTAGTGTTTGAGCCCGATTAATCGTTTTCTCGAGTTTTCAGCACTGGTGTGCTGTTGTGCTTTGCACTAGAGGTCAGTTGTGTTCGCGCACGTGATGTGGACCTCCAGGCGGTGTATGAAGGAGCCGCTGCGGCATGTTTGGTTTCAGTTGCGACGAGTTAGTAGGACGGCTTACTGACATGAAGATGGCAACCCGATGTGAATATCATCAGTAGTTGGTTTTTCTATACAAAAGATATACTTCATGTTAGTGTGAGGCTGAGTAATAGAAATGACTGTCACACCACATTATTACTCGTACTTATACACCGACGGAATAAAAAAATCGCAACACAAAGCAGGAGTTGAGAGGCGTCTTTCTACATCGAAAGATCATTTCTGTTAAGTTTTCGTGCCAGTCGCCTCCGAATGGAGTTAGTGTGAGGACGTAAATCATGTTTGCTTTAAATACACACTGTGATTGCCCAACTTATCTTTGAGATTGGACGTGTTGAGTTGATGTTAGTCCATAATACCTTTAAGGCGAAAAAGACGCTATAATCAACGCCACACTGAATTTCAACGAAGTCGTTTATTAGGGTTACTGGAAGGTGGATGTTCCTTCCGTAATATTGCAGTAGGACGTGGCTGGAGTGCAGTCACCATACAGATTCCTAGCAGCAGCGGTTATGAGAATGTACGGTAGGATACAGGGCTTTAGACGGCCACGTTCCAAGACCGAGATGGAAGACCAACGATTTGGGGATGTGGTTCTGGTGCATCGTACTGTATCTTCAGCTGCAATTTGAGCAGCAGTTGGCACCACAGTGACACAACGAACTGTTACAAATCGGCTACTTCATGGACAGCTCAGAGCCAGACGCGTTGTAGCGCACTTTCCTCTGACACCAAACCACTGCTATTTTCTACTTCAGTGGTGCCAAGCCAGAGCTCACAGGAGGCAGGGTGGAGGTCTATTGTGTTTTCTGATGAACGGTGGTTCTTTCTCGGTGCCAGAGATGTCCATGTATTGGTTTGAAGGAGGCCAATTGTGGGAATGCCACCAACTTGTCTACGTAGGAGACACCTAGGACCTACACCAGGACTTATGGACTGGGGTTCAAAAATGGCTCTGAGCACTATGGGACTTAACATCTATGGTCATCAGTCCCCTAGAACTTAGAACCACTTAAACTAACTAACCTAAGGACAGCACACAACACCCAGTCATCACGAGGCAGAGAAAATCGCTGACCCCGCCGGGAATCGAATCCGGGAACCCGGGCGTGGGAAGCGAGAACGCTACCGCACGACCACGAGCTGCGGACTGTGGACTGGGGTGCGATTTTGTATGACAGCAGGAACACTCTCATGTTTATCTCAGGCACCCTGACTGAAAATCTGTACGTCAATCAGGTGATTTGACCTGTTGTGCTGCCATTAATAAATTGCATTCTGGGCGTGTTTTCCAACAGGATAACGCTCTCCCACATACCGCTGTTGTAACCCAACATGCTATACAGAGTGTCGACATGTTGTCTTGGCCTGCTCGATCACCATATGTGACTCCAATCGAGCGCATATGGTACATCATCGAACGACAACTCCAGAGTTATCCCCAAACATCATTCACCGTCATTGTATTGAAAGACCAAATGCTACAGAAATTCAACTCCATCCCACAAAATGACATCCGGCACCTGTGAACACAATGCCTGCACGTTGGCATGCTTGCAGTCAGCATTCCTGCAGTTAAACCGGTTAGTAATGCACCAGTATTTTAAATTGTCAGTAGCTTGCTTATCTTGCACCAACATTGACAATTCATCCCGCAATGTTAATCACTTAAATATGTTACTTAGACAAATGTATCCGTGAAGTTTCATTACTCAACATCAATTATTTTATGGTGTTGCAATTTTTTCCGGCAGTGTATTATTCGAAACCATTCAACATGTTGCAGGAAGCTATTGTATTTTAGTGTTCTCCACTAGCGTCTCACAGTTAATCATAATCAAGTATATTGTTTGGACAGGGCATAGAAAGGCTACAGAAGTGATAAGCTTAATCAAAAAATACTTGGCAGATATCTAAAACATATATACATAATTAATTAATTTCAAAAACCGGTCATTCATACTTAAATAAAGAGAAAGGTTGAAACATAATTTTTTTATAAAATGTAACCTATAGCTGCCTAAACTTCCAAAATTATTAGCAGTAATGTGAACCGCTATCTGTGATGTCGTTTAGGTATATTGCTTGCAGACAATCCCACATTTGTGAAAGAACGATATAAAGCTCACTGTCATCGCAACATTAGAACCAGGACAGAGCTATTATGAATTAACTCTCTTCGTTGTCTTTTATCCATGTGCTTATTCGCAATGCTGTGTACCTCTTTGTCACATACGCTGTGTTAACAGTCGCTGATGGCCACAGGATCACCATGTGTATCCGGCCGCGGTGGCAGTGCGGTTCTAGGCACTCCAGACCGGAGCCGCGTTGCTGCTACGGTCGCAGGTTCGAATCCTGCCTCGGGAATGGGTGTGTGTGATGTCCTTAGGCTAGTTAGGTTTAAGTAGTTCTAAGTTCTAGGGGACTGATGACCACAGCAGTTCCAATAGTGCTCACAGCCATTTGAACCATCACCATGTGTAAATAGTTTCTACATAGTTTCTATGATATCTGGCGGTGTTCAAAATGGCTCTGAGCACTATGGGACTTAACTTTTGAGGTCCTCAGTCTCCTAGAACTTTGAACTACTTACACCTAACTAACCTAAGACATCGCACACATCCATGCCCGGGGCAGGATTCGAACCTACGACTGTAGCGGTCGCTCAGTTCCAGACTGTAGCGCCTAGAACCACTCGGCCACTCTGGTCGGTGGCGGTGTTACTTTCAGACACGCATCTAGGGATTGCACTACTGTGGTACCACCGACATAACGTCAGACAGTGCAGTCGCCAGTGGCATCAGTGCATCTGATGTCTGCACCTGCTCCATCATCGCTGTCATTTAATGTGTCTTGCTCAGCACGTCATCCCTTAATAGGAAGCTGGATTCTGTGAACGTTGACTGTTATAACCTCTCTTTTGTCTCCTGTGCCTCATCTCTGTCTAGCTCTCTTCTCAAACCAGTCATTGGTTGTATAGGCTGTAGTGTTTTGCTTTCTTTTCCAGTTAATGTTGTTGTTACCGCAATAACATTTGTGTGCTCTATTTTCGGGTGCGGATTGTGTCCCCTCCGTGTTCCTCTCTCGTCAGTTGCAGCTGCTAATACATTGTGCTACTATTTAAAAATGACATACATTTTTGACGATTCTTAATTTCCTTTTGACTGATTAGTGCTTAGCACAGTGTACGAAAGAGTTCACGCCCCTTCATACGACTCAGGATGGTGCGTACCATGTCAAAGGGTGCATATCATTGAGGGTTGATTCCTACGGGGTATGGTGGCAGACTGTTTTCTTTCGCCAGAGTAACTGCCTGTTTTCTTCCGAAGCACAAGTTTAACAGCATCCTATAAACAGCACCACGCTACACTGAGATTCGTATCACCCATTACGATTTATATTTCTCTAAGGTTTGAAGTTTAGACAAATTTCGGGGTTTACCTTCGAAGGTGCCTCAGCCGATTTCTTGCTGCACCACTGTCTAATCATAAATTTTTTTCCAGCTTTAATTATTGCTTCTTGGATGGGACGTTAAACACTTTTCTACACTTCTCTCTGTTACCTTCACAGAGAATGTCAGCTCTAAACTTTCACATAACGCAGAGGGTGAGTACATGTACGGCGTAACACTCACGTCCGAACATGTCGTCTGGGTTCTTCAACTAGTATAAAAAATTAAGCATCTGGATGAATTGGTCAGATGTCTATGTGACTTCATACACATACATATCATCGGCAGAAATGTGATGAAGAGTTGCAATTCTCTGTTGCACTTAGAAAAGCCACCAGGGAGAAAGGTGGAAAGGTGTTTAAAGTTCCACCAAAAACGAATGAGAAGGATAGAACACACAACAGGGTATATTAATTTTATTTGTGTTTATGACTGTTACCATGTGCTAGGATAATCATCTTGGGGTTGAAGCTCTTTTCTTCCTTTTGCTTGAACAATATGTATGTTTTTGGATAGGGCCCGCCTTTAGCAAAACACATTTTTTTGTTTTTTAACCCAAACCATTCCACTCCCCCTCTCCACACACACACAAACACACACACACACACACACACACACACACACACACACACACACACACAAAATCACTAAACCTAATGCCACCCTCATTCGCTCTCTCCCTCTTTCTCCTCTCTCTCTCTCTCCCTTTTCACACATACACACACACACACACACACACACACACACACACAAAGGAAAAATTAATGACTAACACCTCTGAGAGATTCAAACGACCGCCTGGAACACCTTCAACTGTTCCACTGTCAGCCATCTTGTTTTTACACCTTCAATTGTTCCACTGCCCTCCATGTTTGTTTTTACAGCTGGTAAAGCAGTGAAACAGTTACAGTGACAGTGACAGTGACAACTCAATATATAGTGCTCGACAGTGATGAAGATGATTCAAAGGAAAACGTAAGTGAAACATTATGTAAATAGACACATAGAATTAAATAACTTCAGACACAGAAATAACAAGTTTTCAAATCGTAATTTTGGCTTAAACAATTTGTCTACTTTAAGGTATAAGTGGTTGCTGATGACAAACTGTGCAAAATAACGGTCACTGTAGAAACATAACACATCGGAAAAACCACATCATGTGGTAAAAAGGTATGAATTCGTAATTTATGTGGTTTGTTTCAAATATCTGTAATTACGATTTAAAAACTAGTAGCTACATGAATACAAACAGCAAAGAACACTCTTTATGTTTAACAGTTGGAAAATAAAAGCCCACTGAAGATGCTGCAACTGCAGTGAAACATGTTTGGGTTAAAAAACAAAAAATTTATTTTGCTAAAGGCGGACCCTATCCAAAAACATACATATGTGCTAGGATACACAAGGGTAGTGAGCAATGTTAGCTGGCCAGGGTGTCCGAGTGGTTCTAGGCGCTTCAGCCTGGAACCGCACGACCTCTACGGTCGCAGGTTCGAATCCTGCCTCGGGCATGGATGTGTGTGATGTCCTTAGGTTAGTTCGGTTTAAGTGGTTCTAAGTTCCAGGGGACTGATGACCTCAGATGTTAAGTCCCATAGTGCTCAGAGATATTTGAACCATTTTTTTGAACAATGTTGGATGTTAAGTGACCACTGCTAAATACTCAGAGATACCTTGTACTCATGAGCGACAGCGTTCTGAACACCTGACAGGTTTTGAAATGGGACTCGTTGCGGGGTCTTAAATAGGCCGGCTAGCCGAATCGTGCAGTAATCAGATTTGTGGGGCATTGAGGTGTGATAGTGGTCTGATGTTGGACTGCATAGGAACATGAGTGGAGGCATACTCGTTGTCAAGGTTCCGATCTGCCACTTCTGACCACGACAATGGAGGATCGATGTGTTGTGTCCAAGCCCATCGTAACTCCAACACATCTGCCCCTGCGACTCGAGAAAAGTAATGGACTCCCTGCAACATTTATTGTCATCTCACACCAGTGGTCAGAGACGAGTATAAACCAGATTAGGGAGTTATTACCCTCGCGTTGGATGTCGTCAGAAATACAACTGGCTACGTTTGAACTGGACTGCTGTGAGTGCCACTTCACTGTGCTCAGCGATGAGTTGTGGTCCTGCCCCACCCCGGATGACAATTACGTCAAGTATTTTGGCGAATTGGGGTGATACCGCGTTTCTAAAGTGTTTTGGAAAGGCACCGAGGTGTTACGTGTTACTCCTGGCGTCATGGTGCCATCAGCTATGACTTCAGGACCCGGCTAGCAGTGAATGTGGCAGTTCTGATGGCACAGCATTACGTCACGGACATACTGCGCACTCATGCGTTACTTCTTGTGTGACACTACCGTGGTGCGATTTTTCAACAGGACAACGCGTGTCCACAGTGTCTCTATACGTCATGTAGAGCTACTCTTGTAGCCAGCAAGATCGTAAGATCCGTTCTCAACAGAACCTGTGCGACACCAACTCAGACATCAGTTCCGACCCATTGCCAGTATCCAATAGCTGTAGGCTATCTCGCCTCAGGAGAGGGTACAAAGGCATTATGACATCTCTTCCTACCGAACAAAGTGATGCAATCAAGTCACAGGGGCTGCAATGTCATACCTCGAACTGCACTCATGCTGCTAGCTTCCTTGCAAATTTGACTCTGTTTTGTAATCTCTGAAATAACATCAGTATTCCCTACAATTCGTGAAGATTCATTTCGTCACTCCCCCCCCCCCCTCCATCTTTCTTGGGGTGTCACTTTCTTCGTCGGACCGTGAATTTATTAATGACATACTGTGGGAGATAAAGTTTAAACCATCGAAAATTTATTTTTGCCATTCCAAAAGACGAGATGGCCGACCTCATACAAGAAAAATTCGAAGTTTCGACTTGTTTTGGTTCGGGTATTTGTCCTGCCGTGTGCGGAAAAGAATCGTAATCAAGAAAAGCCTGTAATTTGCACATTTAATATTTTTCTTTCTTTTTGTATTTTTCGGGTAACTGGATAAGAGTACTAATATACAGGGTGATTCAAAATTAACTGTACACACTTCGTGCGTGTAGAGTGTGCATCAAAATAAGAGTAAGACTTCTTTGTCTGAAATTGCTTTATTTCAGAGTTATACAGAAGAGGAGAGATCAATAATGCAACACATACGACACCATATTAATTCTTCTCACAAATCAATGACACGAACTCCACTACGTACGGTACGTTTACCCCAGAACATGTTCGAAATGATGTCGGTGTAAACGAAGACAGTGATATGCTCAACTTCATATGGCTCTTGGAATGTTGCAGGCTCCGTTCATCTCATTCTGTACAGCTGCACAGCTATTTTAAATTCGGTTTTATAATTCATCTACATTCTCAACTGGAACAACATATACGAGCTCGTTGAGACGGCCCCAAAGGAAGAAGTTCAGGGTTTCATATCCGGGGATCTAGCGGGCCAAGCAACTATCGCGACAAGCAACTTTGAGATGCTCTCTTACCTCCCGACTGAAATTTGCAGGGGTTCGTCAACAAGGCAACATCAGTCGATATGTAGGCAAACTCGATATGCCAAAAGCCTGTACTGGCCCATGGTGTAACGCCTACCCCAAATGACATAATGCATCGTAACTTGAGAAAAAAGCAATTTCAAACAACAATTAACTCTTATTTTGATCCATACATTACATCCACTAAGTATTCAGAGTTACGTTTGAATCGCCCTGTATATCTACTGGAGGCCACGTTATTAGGAGGAGAAATAGAAAAGTTCCTTCTTGCAAATTTCGCACCCTTCCTGTGTATGCACTAACGGCCACTCGTTTAATCCTGACAACGAGCAGAGTCGCGCTTTACTTTGCTTTCTGCGCGTCATTGGCCTCACTCGTAACTCCAACCGCTGTTTACGCTACTGAACGACTCGTAAATCTATTGTCGACTTAAAATCGGTCATTGTTAAAACAACTGTATATGACACGTTTCTCTTCTTAGTGGTTTTGGTCTTATGGAGACCATGCACTATAACTGGAAGAAATGAAATTAACTAGAAATTGGCAGTTGTTATTCTCAATAAGAAAGTGCTTCTTTCTCATAAAAATTTTTTGACTACATAATATAGATACGTGACGGAGAAACCTATTTAGCAAAAGTAGCACTACAAGGAAACAAGTCTCTTCACATTATTTTGTTACTTTTCATATTGTTACGTTGTATACAATGTCTCCCGCAGAGTAGATCCATCTTTTATTTAGAAAAAAAATTAATGTATTGAAAGAAGCCTTTCAACAAGTAACACTACACAAAGATGTAGGGTACTTTCCTGCACTAACAACCCCATGGCAGGTACTCTACCTAGCTTCACTTACAATAATTATACATGGTGACCCATGAGGAATGATGAGTATGGGGGGTATCACAGGAACAATTTTTCGCAGCAAAAATAGCTAGCAATTATGGGGTCTAAATTGCATACCTTGGGAGATATGAGCATTTCTTCGTATTCAGTACTGTGAAATAAACCTCTTCCATTGCAATCACTGTGCTTTCCATATTTTGGGAGCGTGTAGTAGGGACCAAACCTTAAAAAAATTGTCTATTAAACTTGGTCTGTCAGTGGCATACCTTAAGAACTACGAGCACTTCTTCAGTAGAAGATACGTGTTTCACAGTAGCATAGTATAGTGGCAAGTTCAGGTAACGATGATGAAGGGGGACAGTGATCACGCACACTTCTCTCCAAGCACACAACAAGTGCGCAAAAATTTTAACTTCTTTGACTGCATTGGCCAGGAAGATGCGAAAATTCACCCTAATGCTCGAAAAACGAGTCCGGGACGATGCGAGCAATGTGAGCAGAGGCTCTGCCATTTTCGAACACAGCATCACACTTTAGTAACAAACATTGAACCATGGGGTAGATCTAATCGGCCAGATAGGTCACAGATTCTCGACGGTAATTCGACCTTTCAGAGTAACCACGGGTCCCATTAAATACGACGAAATGGTTGGCTAAATCGTTACGTCGGAAGACTGAAACCTGGCGGGAAGTTTGCTAAACGCTGGCAGATGTTTAAAATAGTGTGAAACAACACTCATCCGACCAAATTTCCTGCTACGGGCATTTTCATTGCTGATAAATGGTTTTGGATATCCAGCTCGCCATACAAGTTCATGCCTTTGGATATCCCTTTGTGTACTTTTGGCGGTGACTGGGTTCCCGAGGGGAACATTCAATTCACAGGAACTTATTCACCTGCTGTCCTTTTATTTTTCGTTACAAATCTCTGCAATGACCGTCCGTTGCGATTACTTAACACACACCTTAATCCACGTTCTCACTTAGATTATGACTTTTTTCTGGTTTCCGTGTAGGCGGTATAAATCTTCGATACGATGCCTCTTGAAACACCAGACATTTCATCCATCTTGGTTACGGAAGCTTCCACCATTCGACCACCAACAAATTGCGTACGTCCGAATTCACTTGGATCCGATATAATGCACTTACAGCTACACATAACGCTGTTCCTACCACGACTGACACGTGCGCCATACGGAGGACATTACTCAGATGCCGTTTGTGGTCAAATACAACAGCGCAACCTACAGGGCTTGGATATCATCTGCATATATGTTGAAGCATGCAATCATCACAGTGTTTCCATATTTATGTCCAACTCCTGCCGATTCCACTCACTGGCGGCGTCGTGTGGCAGTGCTCTGGGACCGAATAATCTGCTGCCCGGTTTCTGAAGGGAGAGATCGTCATATTATTTGCAGCCGCGCCCGGAACAGTGCAGCGCAGTGGTTAATACACTCTCCTCGCATTCGGTAGGGTGACGGTTCAAAGCCGCGTTCGTTCATCCTGATTTAGGTTTTCCGTGATTTCGGGAGCAGGAACTGCAGAATTGGTCGTCTAGAAGAGCTCAGTGATTTCGAATGTTTGTCAGACGTTGGATGTCAACAGTGTAATATATGTATCTAAAGCTCTCAAGGACGGCTGTTGGTGATGCAACTGTTTCAATGGTGATAACATGGGCGTCCTAAGCTACATTATATTCGGTGTGGTTCTTTTGATAAAATCATGATTTTCTGTCCATGTAACAAAAGAAAAAGTATAGTGCTCGTTCTCTCTGTTTTCCCGTTTCATGCTCACAAAACATTGCTGTGATGGTGGTTTCTTTGTTCCAAAGGTACGTGGTGAGGAACACCTTTATCGGTCATTGTTCTTAGTATCCCCCCAAATCGGCTAAAAGACCATGTACTCTACAAATTCCTTTACCCACATGTTCAGTTCCTAATATATGTTCAAGATGTTACTTCGAACATATAAGAATGTATGTACAAAAACTGAAAGCGAGTGGGATATGTTTCAGCCACATGTAGAGAGTTTGGCAATGCAATATAAAGATGTACCCCAGACTTAAAATTAGGAAATGATAGCCCCAGTTTCTGATTTTGTAACCTGGTCAGTCTTCCTTCTCCAGAACTTACGCACGATAAATGGACAGGATATTCTGGGGAGATAATTATACTGTGTCGATAACTATATTGTGTAAACTGAAATGTGATCAGCTCTGGTGGCAGAGGAAATCTCCTTTCACGGAAGAACACTAGTGCTGCCGTACAGGACGACTAAGAACCAATTTCTCCTCTAGAAGTAAAGGACAGGCTGCAGAGAATTACATATAATCTGCCCATATGCTTTTCTTGTATTTATATTATTAGCAGCTCATAATTTGTAATCAGTTTGGTGCAAACACATTTTGTGGAAAACATGAATATGATATTTTTTGTAGGAAGTCTACTGTAGTTTTGTTTTGTATTGGGAAACATTTTTTAGGTAGCCTCGGTTTTGGAGACACTTTTTACTACACGAATTTTTCCCGTTATTTCACTTCCTTGACTGAACTATAGTCGTAGAGTGGTAAATTGGCCAACGTTGGTAGTTTAGGCTGTAGCGTCCGGGTCAGATGACTCGTCAAAAAGTTGCTACGTCGTCTGTTGGTGTCGTTCTGCTGCAAGGGAAAAACTGAGCAATAAATATATTTTGAGTATTCCGTATTCGGTAAGGCACATTCCTTGTTGTCTTTTTTTTTCAATTTATATTTATGAGGTTTTTCTCAATCATAAGCGGATTTTCATTTATTCTGCTTAACTGCATATTTTGTTGCCGATATCGGTACGTGTATTCTGCACGATAGCGGGTGTACCAACACAGTGGACATCTGCAGTTTTGCTGTTCGCAGTACACACTCTTTCACTGTTTACGATACTTGACTCTAAAACGATGTTTTCATTTTCTTTGTAATTTTATTTTTTGGTACTGCTATTTACCTGCCATATTTTTAGTTTGCCGAATGTTACAGTACTTGTGTACCTCTGATAATACGAAAAAATATATCTCTTGCAGCGAGACGCAGTGAATTTATTATACTCACTGAAATAAAAGGATGAGAGTTATTCAAAGTCTTGTAATTAAATGCGAAACAGACCCAGTTCCTGACGTGAAGGGTCAACACAGGAAAACCTAGTAACAGCAGACAGAATTCCGAAGGGAGACATTGCCAGAATAATCTAACATTTGGAACTTGACAAATAAGCTTGAGACAATGATAGCTCTGTTCAATGGGCATGCAACGGTTTCGCTAGGAAAAGTAACGTGATACGAGCAAATGTTTGAAGGGTCGAAGAGTTATCCATTCCAAAGGTCATTACATCGCGGAAGTTCTCCATAATCACTTTTCATCACGTAAATGAAGACGTGAAGCTTCATGTGGAGTGGCTCTCGGCTGTCCAATAACCTAAATATGCGATCAACCGAAGAGTGACGGATCTTCTACACACGATTTCAGATACATCACCACTAATGTTGTACAATTTACTCTCGAAGAACGTACTGCATAAGTACTAATATTATACACTCCTGGAAATGAAAAAAAGAACACATTGACACCGGTGTGTCAGACCCACCATACTTGTTCCGGACACTGCGAGAGGGCTGTACAAGCAATGATCACACGCACGGCACAGCGGACACACCAGGAACCGCGGTGTTGGCCGTCGAATGGCGCTAGCTGCGCAGCATTTGTGCACCGCCGCCGTCAGTGTCAGCCAGTTTGCCGTGGCATACGGAGCTCCATCGCAATCTTTAACACTGGTAGCATGCCGCGACAGCGTGGACGTGAACCGTATGTGCAGTTGACGGACTTTGAGCGAGGGCGTATAGTGGGCATGCGGGAGGCCGGGTGGACGTACCGCCGAATTGCTCAACACATGGGGCGTGAGGTCTCCACAGTACATCGATGTTGTCGCCAGTGGTCGGCGGAAGGTGCACGTGCCCGTCGACCTGGGACCGGACCGCAGCGACGCACGGATGCACGCCAAGACCGTAGGATCCTACGCAGTGCCGTAGGGGACCGCACCGCCACTTCCCAGCAAATTAGGGACACTGTTGCTTCTGGGGTATCGGCGAGGACCATTCGCAACCGTCTCCATGAAGCTGGGCTACGGTCCCGCACACCGTTAGGCCGTCTTCCGCTCACGCCCCAACATCGTGCAGCCCGCCTCCAGTGGTGTCGCGACAGGCGTGAATGGAGGGACGAATGGAGACGTGTCGTCTTCAGCGATGAGAGTCGCTTCTGCCTTGGTGCCAATGATGGTCGTATGCGTGTTTGGCGCCGTGCAGGTGAGCGCCACAATCAGGACTGCATACGACCGAGGCACACAGGGCCAACACCCGGCATCATGGTGTGGGGAGCGATCTCCTACACTGGCCGTACACCACTGGTGATCGTCGAGGGGACACTGAATAGTGCACGGTACATCCAAACCGTCATCGAACCCATCGTTCTACCATTCCTAGACCGGCAAGGGAACTTGCTGTTCCAACAGGACAATGCACGTCCGCATGTATCCCGTGCCACCCAACGCGCTCTAGAAGGTGTAAGTCAACCACCCTGGCCAGCAAGATCTCCGGATCTGTCCCCCATTGAGCATGTTTGGGACTGGATGAAGCGTCGTCTCACGCGGTCTGCACGTCCAGCACGAACGCTGGTCCAACTGAGGCGCCAGGTGGAAATGGCATGGCAAGCCGTTCCACAGGACTACATCCAGCATCTCTACGATCGTCTCCATGGGAGAATAGCAGCCTGCATTGCTGCGAAATGTGGATATACACTGTACTAGTGCCGACATTGTGCATGCTCTGTTGCCTGTGTCTATGTGCCTGTGGTTCTGTCAGTGTGATCATGTGATGTATCTGACCCCAGGAATGTGTCAATAAAGTTTCCCCTTCCTGGGACAATGAATTCACGGTGATCTTATTTCAATTTCCAGGAGTGTATTAAAGCTCAACATTTGTTCATGGTTAATATGTTACTCACTACATGAGAAGTGAATAAGTGCATTCAGTGTGAGATGTCCTGGTGACACTTCATCTGTCCCTTATCCTTTGGAATAAGCATTACATCAGGATAATATCTGTAAATCTGAAAAAAGTATTCATATTATTTGGATGATGCAAAATCTACAGTTTAATATTGTCACATGTTCATCAGAAGTGTGCACCAACTTCAAGAGCAGAATTAAGTCAAGGTCTTTGTTTTAGAATATATTTATTACTCGTAGAAAATAAATACAACGTCAACCAAAGCTTAGTTTACAAATTCTGTGGTATAAAATGTTTCACAAAGACTTACTGTATTAACCATACGTATACTTTTAGATAGTACTGTGATCTTTTGAGTTGTCTTGGTTAAATAATACCTGATGTACGAATTAGAAAATTCTATGAAGTTCTGTATGCTATTAAACTTAGCGTACAGTGAATACTTGCGAGTAATAAAACAATGGTTTATAATTTTTGGAAAGATGTAATAGTCGCAGTTGGCTTAAATATATTTATTTTACTTACTGCAGTTTTGGCCTTATGGCATTTATCAGTGATATGTGGGAGACTGTGCTTTAGCATGAATCAAACCCTAAAGGTCTTCTGATCTGTGTATGTGTCACCTTGCATCTGAGTTTTTTTTATCTACGTTACAGCCTTACAGTCTTTTAACAGGACTGTAAATCCCAACTACGAGAAGTTAACCAATGATTTATAATGACGTTAAACTTTTATTTAAATTTTCAGAATAAGCAACAACAAATTATTATATTACCATAAATCGTATTAATCAACTTCTAAGACACTAAGGAAACACAGACATTGGCTGCGAGCGGGAATTAATTGTAATCAATGGGGAAAGCTGAAAATTCATGCCAGACCGGGATTCATACCCGGGTCTCCTGCTTACTGGCAGATGCTCTGACCACTAAACAAGGTTAGACTTTCGGTCCGGCTAAAATTTTTAACTTTCCCCATTGATTTCAATCAATGCCAGCTCGCAGCCAGTGTCTCTAATCCCTTTGTATCTTAATTCACAATGGCAGCTGTATCAAAGTGGTATCTGTTCTTTCGGACATGTTCGAAAGAAAATACACCACATGTGTATATAAACGGCTGCTATTGTTTACCAAATTTTACAAAACGTACGACTATATTGCCTGGGATGTTTTTCAGCTAAGCGGTTTGTGACTGGAGGTGGCTAAATAATGTTTTACTATTTTAGTCAGGCGTGTAACTTGTCATTTTTTATGCACATAGATATCGTGTCTAAGATATCACCATAATATATCCTTGTCTTAATAAAACGTTCATTATGTGGCAAGAACTTTTACTATACTTGTGGTAGTATCAGGTAACAATAAATATTTTGGCAAGAAATGTCTCGTAGTTTATATAGCAATGAGGAATACCAAATCACTATCCGATAAGCCAGATTTACGTATTACGTGAACTCACTAAATCGGTTAAGACAGAAGTCTAGAAGTTTCGCTGGAAAGGACGTAAGCTATTTCCATCCCTTTTTCCTTTTTCTAGCCAAGACAATACACTGTTTCTTATGGCCTTCCTGTAGAAGGGAGAATAACCTCCAATCTTCCTTCATTTATTCAACGTCAATTATTTTCCGTCGCACATCGATTTTCTTCATAGAGAATTCATATTAATATAATAATTAGTATTAGTTTTTCGCATGCGTGACTATGCTAAGAAAATGTGGGGATGAAGCGAAACTTCACCATTAGTTGATTAGCCGTGTGTGAACATCGGCGAAAAGAGACAGTATATTGCAAAACAACACCCCGAACTGTGTAGATCGTGAGTATAAAAACACAGGTGTCCGAAATGACCCATGTTTTCAATAAAGAAAGGAATTTCAATGAAGCGACTGTTGTTCTTAGTTTCATCAGAATGCATAGTTATTTAAGATTAAATGACAGTTGATGTTTGATGCCGAAGATCTGTGTAATAGTGACTGCCCTGATTCCGTAATTATACCCGTATGATTTTCGTTACCCAGAAGTTATGAAAGCAAAGACATTTATCTATATGTTGTCATGCATAAAACACCAACAGCTCCTCTCCCACTATGAATCATTTGGAGGGAGAAGATGACGCAGTAGCGAGCGTGTAACCAGGCCTCAGACGGAGACACGTCCAATTACCCAGCTATGTCTTTCCTTCCGTTATCAGCTGACACAGCGTTCAGCCTGTCTTCTACGAATACACTGGAAGGACGCGTATCGCCGAGCCTTCCTCAGACATAGCTCCCAAGTGTCAAAGACGCAATACTTGCGATGATGATACATCTGTACTACGTGCCGATCATGGGGGCAAAGTAGGACAGATAAGACCGTAGACCCGTGTTCGGAAGAAGGAATGTCTAATCCCCGCCTGATCTCCCAAAATCACATTTTACGAAACCCTCCATCGTTTGTGTGATTAGAAAATTCCGAGTTTCATCCCCAATAATTGTCCAACTTCGGTAGTGCCGTCTCTTTATTGATTACTCTAGCCTTCCTTCATTCTTCGCCATTAAGTGGCGTCTTATTAGTGCTATAAAGAGAGCAAAATGTGGCGTCCACTGCAGAATTCATCTATCCGTTTAAAATACACGAAATCTTAAAACTATCCTCACGTAAAGTGGACAACTCACGTGAGAAAACAAGAAGAATATATCATCTAAGCAGAAACCTCAAATTAAATAAATGTGGGTCGTGACGTTCTGCTGCAAAACGGGGCAAACGGAAGTTATGTTCATATCACCAGCACCGACGTATTCATGACTGAGAAAGAGAGAGACCGACGTAAGAACAACATTCTCTCCAATATTTTTTCACGTGGAACTCTCTCTAGCGTTAACCATCATATACTCATCAGCACTTTTATTTGTAGTCTATCTTTTACAGAATTTATTAACAATGCAATGTGTGCAAATCCATGTTTCATTTAAATAAACTACAGGCCATTTGATTTCAAAAAATTCTTTTTTCATAAAAATATATTTTAGTGCCCTCTCTTCGTAATTAAATTTGCTCATTCCTCTTATCGGTCGCTTAATATGACTATTTTAAAACCTAATCCCCTAGAAAAAATATTTTTTTGAAGACTCTCTTAGTTTGTCTTAAATACTAACACTTTTCGCCAAAATAGTGACGTTTTCGCATAGTTAATGTCCTGTTCTGGTCTTCATAATTTCATAGAAATACCTGCCTAATAGTACATTCATGTATTTGCTCTAGCATGTTTACTGTGTTTCTTCGATTCAAATCCTCTTGTCATCGTGTCCCTCTTTTCCTATTTGGAAATACCTGACAGCGTAAAAATTTTTCCGTGTACAAGTTTCTGTTCGCAGTATGAGAGAACAACAACCACTATATGAGGTTGTAACTGCTATACGTAGCCATTTCTTGTTACAGCTTTGTCAAATAGTTTGTACTTAGTGTTGAATATGTCTGACAAGATACTGATTAGCTGGTTTACGTTCTATGCCAGGAAAAATGACAGCAGTGTAAGATATTGTTTGAACAGCTGAAGCGATTACAAAACTAATCCTTTTGTGACATTTCGTACTGTAGATAATTCATTTATGTGTAATATTATAGCCGCAATCCAAAGCTAAACACTGCATGTACAGTCGATGTAGAACTCTTGGATAACTGAGATGGTTACCTTAAACAATCTCATAAACTGTAATCGTATGAGGATTGTTTCTTGTGCGTTTCGACACTAATGACGCCACAAATCGTCTGTAACCTATACTAGATAATACTAAATGTACTACATTTTATTAATTATAAAGTGATTATGTGGTGTTTCCACAACTTTAATAATTAAAACAATGCAGTAAGATGGGCAAGTATTTACCTGTACATAGTGTTTTGACAATATTCGAATATACACTCCTGGAAATTGAAATAAGAACACCGTGAATTCATTGTCCCAGGAAGGGGAAACTTTATAGACACATTCCTGGGGTCAGATACATCACATGATCACACTGACAGAACCACAGGCACATAGACACAGGCAACAGAGCATGCACAATGTCGGCACTAGTACAGTGTATATCCATCTTTCGCAGCAATGCAGGCTGCTATTCTCCCATGGAGACGATCGTAGAGATGCTGGATGTAGTCCTGTGGAACGGCTTGCCATGCCATTTTCACCTGGCGCCTCAGTTGGACCAGCGTTCGTGCTGGACGTGCAGACCGCGTGAGACGACGCTTCATCCAGTCCCAAACATGCTCAATGGGGGACAGATCCGGAGATCTTGCTGGCCAGGGTAGTTGACTTACACCTTCTAGAGCACGTTGGGTGGCACGGGATACATGGGGACGTGCATTGTCCTGATGGAACAGCAAGTTCCCTTGCCGGTCTAGGAATGGTAGAACGATGGGTTCGATGACGGTTTGGATGTACCGTGCACTATTCAGTGTCCCCTCGACGATCACCAGTGGTGTACGGCCAGTGTAGGAGATCGCTCCCCACACCATGATGCCGGGTGTTGGCCCTGTGTGCCTCGGTCGTATGCAGTCCTGATTGTGGCGCTCACCTGCACGGCGCCAAACACGCATACGACCATCATTGGCACCAAGGCAGAAGCGACTCTCATCGCTGAAGACGACACGTCTCCATTCGTCCCTCCATTCACGCCTGTCGCGACACCACTGGAGGCGGGCTGCACGATGTTGGGGCGTGAGCGGAAGACGGCCTACCGGTGTGCGGGACCGTAGCCCAGCTTCATGGAGACGGTTGCGAATGGTCCTCGCCGATACCCCAGGAGCAACAGTGTCCCTAATTTGCTGGGAAGTGGCGGTGCGGTCCCCTACGGCACTGCGTAGGATCCTACGGTCTTGGCGTGCATCCGTGCGTCGCTGCGGTCCGGTCCCAGGTCGACGGGCACGTGCACCTTCCGCCGACCACTGGCGACAACATCGATGTACTGTGGAGACCTCACGCCCCACGTGTTGAGCAATTCGGCGGTACGTCCATCCGGCCTCCCGCATGCCCACTATACGCCCTCGCTCAAAGTCCGTCAACTGCACATACGGTTCACGTCCACGCTGTCGCGGCATGCTACCAGTGTTAAAGACTGCGATGGAGCTCCGTATGCCACGGCAAACTGGCTGACACTGACGGCGGCGGTGCACAAATGCTGCGCAGCTAGCGCCATTCGACAGCCAACACCGCGGTTCCTGGTGTGTCCGCTGTGCCGTGCGTGTGATCATTGCTTGTACAGCCCTCTCGCAATGTCCGGAGCAAGTATGGTGGGTCTGACACACCGGTGTCAATGTGTTCTTTTTTCCATTTCCAGGAGTGTAGTTTGTAAGGAATTAAACATACAAAAGATATTCAAATATTATATAATGTCACTAGTAGTATAATGGGGTTTGTAGCGCAATTTCGATATCAAATTTTTATGAAAATTAATTTAATTAATCTACCCGCACTCGCCCAACCCGTCCCCACCCCCGCCTCCGACCACGCTTTCCCCCGCCCCCGGATGACGACACGTGTTTTTCTCAGCTGCACGTTGGTCACAGCCCCATCCTCCCCCTACCTCCTCCTCCACTCCATCCCTCCAACCTGCCGTATTGCCGGGAACTTCAAATTTAGGCGGGAATTTCGAATTTTGGCAGGAATTTCGAATTTTCTTGGGAATTTCCTTGTCCCAGTGGTGTACTGACATCCCACTCCACCTCCCGCCCGGGAATTGATCGAAAATTAAAATCGGCAGTTCCTTTTCCGAGACTCGAACCCTGGTTCTCCTGGGTGGAAAACCTAAGTGCACCCATCTAACACAATTAAACTACAAGAGGCGTTTGGAACTGACAGAAAATTAAAAATCACTGTGCACTTTTTCGGGACTGTAACCCTGATTCTACTGGATGAAAGCTCAAGTGCACCCTCAACACTTGCGGGAGAGGAAGGTTGGGTTAGCCTACTTTATTTATTTTTGGTCAGGAAACTGACACAAAGATTAATCCTAATTATGTAAGTAATCACAAAGATCGGGCTTAATTGAAAAACCATAGGCATTGTGCCACACAAGGATGGCATAAAATCACAATAGAGCTTAAAAACTGATGATACCATACAACTGGTGTTACCCTACTGGGAGACAAATTCGCAATACCACTCGAAAGTAGCTACAGACACACTCAGAGAAACGCTACACCTACAATCTGGAAGGAAAAAGGAAGGGGAGTAAGGTACTATCTTTATCCTTTTTGGTACGAAATACGATCAGCTGACGATGCATGTATTGAACAGAGAGGAGCAACTACTGTTTCACGTCAGAGTTCGCTACAGATTCCTGCTCAAAAACTATCCTGCAGCTCAGGTAATCGAAGCCAGTACACGCTACCACTGATGGAAAACAAATGTGTCACACTTGTAATTAAACTTCTAAAGTGTCATGGAAAAATCATCACTTGCAATGAATGGGTCATAAAGCGGCACATGTATGAGGAAAATCGTCGTCCTAAAAGACTGCAGAGTACAGAGGTAGTAATAGTTGAACGTGCGTTCTTCTCGACATGCAGTCACAAACAGCCAAGGTTATTTAAAAGGGAGGTTGGCGCAGTGACGTCACTGTAGGAGCAAAGCGAGGCAGCGGCTGGCGCAGCACGCGACTCTTACTAAGGACAAGCAACTACTTATAACACCAATAAGTTCTCAGGATATTATTCAAAACAGTTGATTTACCTGTTTAGAAGTTTGCAGTAGAAGAAGAGTGCCACTGTCTTGATTTCCGCTTCTGTGCTGCTGCTGCTTTCTGCATTTTATGCTTCGTATTGAGGAACCGCATACGAATGAATTATAACGTGTGACGAAAATTCCGGAAATTTAGTTTGGACAGCTGTGCATATTGTTTTCACTACATTTTTTTCCTTGGAAATACTATCCAATCCATCAAATTCATTAAAAATTAGTTCAAACTGAGACACCTTATGTAGCCACTCATCTGTTGGAACTATAAACCCACCGCGACATAGAAATTCAATCCAACCATAATTTTCAATTGTTGGAGGATTTAAAATATCAGCAGACGGCGTTCCCAGTGTCTTGTCACAGTTCTTTGCACGATATGCTATGTAGCCAGCCAGGTAACGGAATCCTTCTGCAGAGCAGTCACATCCCTCTTTGACAGCAGATTCTTCTGGTGCAGGTTGAACAGGAAAGTTAATATCTCGTAGCTCTTTTTCACCATCTATCATTTGCAGTGCTTCGCACATGTCAGGCAAAATTCCTGTGAACAGATGTGACGTCAAAAATCCGTCACACTCATGCCTCTACTGATGTGTCACTTGACAGAGGAATGTCATGAGCATTGTGTCCCAGCAGTAACAGCCGTAATCGATATTTTACTTCTGATGGAGAAGGGTTCAAATGGATATGACCAATTCCTCTGATCTGTGAGAAAAAATTCTGGTTCAATCTTGCAGTTAAAATATGTTATTTGTAGTGGCTGAAGATCTGAAAACAGTCCAAATAATGACCTAACAGTTGTCATAATGCCTTTCTGGAATGGGAGCAAGTGATTTGCATTGCTTACGCGCATTTTTTCGGCACACGTATACAGTTCTCTCAATATTCTTTCTTGAACATCCTTATGTATCCCATAACCACATGATAACACATTCTTATTGTACCTCCGAGCATTCATAAAGTCAAATGCGTCGTTTGCTAACTGAAAAAAATTTTATGCTTCCTCTTCTTCAGGTATTAGGCACTTCATGGCTTTCGCTGTGGTACTCGAAAAAAGTTGCATTGCCATATAAACCCTTTGACGCTCCCTCCCCTTGACAGTGAGATGAAGCTGTCACAGTTTAGGACACAACTTCATTTCACTCCTATCTAGTGCGAGCAGTCTTTCTACAATAGATTTATTAACAATTTTCCCACTTGGAAGCTTTAGTCCGTCATCCAGAAAGTGGTTCCCCATTAATTTAAACAAATGCGGAACATCTGAAAACACCCAGATTCGTTTCTTTTCATACTGGGAATTGGAAAAGCAGGAATTTGTTTCTGTCACATTAAAATCTTTCCACACAGATCGATTTTTTGTTCCAAGGTCGCACACTACCGCAACAACATCGTAACCAACATCTTGTACAGAGCATATAATACTGATTAACCGATCAGCTGTTATTTGTGTGTCAAAATCATAGTAAATGGGTTGCTTCCATCCAGAAAACAAACCACGTACCATAACAAATAGCACGTTACTGTGTGGCCCTACAACACGATCTTCAACAGGATCATAAATAATATTATTGTCTACATTCATTTCGTCGAATGATAGCACACACACACGTTCAGTTTTTGTCAATACCGATGAGTGGGCTTTCATTAGTTGCAAAACGTCTTTCAGCACACCAGGAAAGCATTTGAAAGAGCGTGACGTCCATCTCTTAAGTGATGACAGTCCTGGAAGTGGGAAACCGACCTGATTTCTTAAAAACAAATAACACTTCCTAGACACAGCACGAAGTGTAACCGCTTTACAAATATCTTCCCTTTGCCATTTTGCTCGTTTCTTTCCACTTAACAAGCAGTTTATCTGTGTTTTTGAAAACAATTTGCCTAATATTTGAGTCACTTTCTCCTGCACTTGCTTCTTTTGACACTTTTGTTGATATTTTATTTTCTCACCACAAGCTTTCACTTTGAGTTTCAAACGCTTCTCACTACACCTGAGATTTGCACACATAGCTGTCAGTCTGCGGTTCCTGTATTCTAATTCTTCTATACGTTTACAGAGTTCGCTGATCTGTTTACTATCAGTGTCACAGTCATCTGTCGCTCTTGACTGGCCTATTTTTCTTTTTTTCGGAGACACTAACCAGGTGCTCAATTGCATTTTTCTTCATCTTTCTTGCCTGCAACCTGTCTGCCCTATTCGGAGAAACTGTGTCATCAGGGCCTGAATTTCCACTAACACTGGGAGCACTTCCTGGTATATTCACACTCGGCACTGCATCTGGTTTAAGTGTTTTCTTCGGTGGTAGATTGAGAAGTTCTGCTCGCAAGTCACGTAGATAATCATCGTATGTGAAATGCAATGAACAAACAGTTGACGCCGCAATATTGAAGCGATCTTTTCGGTGGCACTTCATAATCCAGGCCTTCTGCACTTTAACGTCTTTTGGGAACGAATCTTCTTCTTCTTCTGCTATTACGGCCTCATTGGACCACTTCAGTCAATCATTTCTGGTCCTCTTCTTTGGTATTTTCCCCTTCCGAGTGGCCCAGTATCTCTTCATTCGTTCCGATGCTTTTAGTCGTTC
The DNA here is from genome assembly GCF_023864275.1 of Schistocerca cancellata. Taxonomy (NCBI): domain Eukaryota; kingdom Metazoa; phylum Arthropoda; class Insecta; order Orthoptera; family Acrididae; genus Schistocerca; species Schistocerca cancellata. The sequence goes on along the minus strand of NC_064629.1, from coordinate 494,900,380 downwards.
CTCATCTGTAAATACCCTTTTCATTGTATGTCGTTTGTCAATTTTTGGTTTAAATCTTATTTCTGTGTCCCTCAACTTCTTTAAATTTGGCGTTTTGTTCTGCAAATCATCCAGAGTTATTTCCAGTTCTTCCATATCCTCTCTTATTTCCTTAAGCCATCCTCCTTGTTGTTTCAAATTCCAGAGTTTCTCAATAATTTTCCTTGATAGTCTGGTTTCTGGTGTCCTCAGAATGTGACCACAAAAAGAGATCCTTTCCTTTCGTATAGTACCGGTGATGGGCTCCAGTTCTCTGTATACCACTTCATTTGGAACTATCCGCCATTGCCCAGCTTTTTGATATTTCTTATTTATGCATGTTCTACCAATTCTTCTCTCTACTTTTAAAATTTTGTCAATTCTGTTTTTCTGGGTGACTTTAAAAAGAGTTTCACTTCCGTATGTAACCTCTGGTTGAACCACCGTCTTGTAATGTTTTAATTTTGTTTTAATTGATAGACATTTTTTATTGTACGTAGACCATGTTAGTTTTTGAGCTTTTATCATTTTATTAGTTCTTGCTCGCCATGCAGGTTTCTCGTCCAATTTATGTGTTATAATTTCACCCAGGTATTTAAATTGTTTCACTATTTTAATTTCCCTATTGTTCACTGTGATGTGATCTATTACAAGTGGATCCATTACCATTATTTCAGTCTTTTCAAATGATATCTGGAGTCCTAATTTTTGTGCTATATTTTGTAAGCATGTAATTTGTTTCGTGGCTTCCTGAATATTATTAGCTAGTAATGCTAGGTCATCAGCAAATCCCAAGCAATTTAGGTTTATTTTATCTTTCTTAGTTCCAATTTTAATATTCATAGGATTTTTCTTGTACCATTCTCTCATTACATATTCAAGAGCACAATTGAATAGCAATGGTGATAAACAATCTCCCTGTCTCAACCCTGTTTTAATCGTAAATGGTTCAGATATTTCTCCTCTAAATTTTACTTTGGATTTGGTGTTTGTTAAGGTTAACTGTATCATATTTATTAATTTAGGATGAAGTCCAAAATTCCTTAATATTTTCATCATTGAAGATCTATGGATGCAATCATACGCCTTTTTGAAATCTACAAAGGTTAGGACTAGTTGTTTTTGCCTTCTTTTGTAGATATCCATAACTAACTTCAAGGTGATTATCTGTTCTGGGCAGCTTCTCCAGGATCTAAATCCTCGTTGATATTCTCCCAGTTCCAGTTCTAGTTGATCTTTACAGCGGTTGTATAGTATTCTTGCCATGATCTTATACGTCCAGTCCAAAAGGGAAATTCCTCTATAGTTGTCTGGATTTGATTTTTCTCCTTTCTTATGTAATGGATGTATTATAGCAGTAGTCCAATTTTCTGGTAATTTCTCCTCATTCCAGATTTTTACTATGCATTGGTGTAATGCTATCTTTACTGGTTCTGCTGCATTTTTCCAAAGTTCAGCAAACGTTTGATCTTCTCCACTTGCTTTGTAGTTTTTGAGTTCTTTCAAAGCTCTGTAGACCTCATTAATTGTAGGTGGATTTATATTTCCTGCTGGTGTTTTAATTGGGGTTTCTGTGTTTATCTGAAGAAGTTCTGGGGGATCTTCACAATTTAGTAACTTGTTAAATGTTTCTGCTAGAATTTCTGTATTTTTACTATTGCTATGGGCTAGGTTATTATTTTTATCTTTTAACATTAATGTTGGAGGATCATATCTTTGTAACTGTCTGCCAAATATTTTGTAATAGTCTCTTGAGTTTGTTTTTTCACTATTTGTTTCTATCATTAGAAGTATATCTTTTTGGTACTGACGTTTAACTCTCCTTATTATTTTTTGCGTTGTCTTCCTTTGTTTTGTGAGTTCCAAATATGATTTTTCTGTTTTTTTCATTTTGATGCCTTAACCAGGCTTGGTGTCGATCCAACACTGCTTCATCACATTCATCGTTCCACCACTGGTGTTTTTTCCTTGGATTTATAGGGGCAACTTGTTCAGCTATTTGTTTCAATTTGGGAATTATTTCTTGCAGATCATCTGTTATTTTTGTATCCCTGGATTGTGCTTCATAATCCTCATTTTGTATCAGTTTATGAGGGTCATAGGTTCTCTTCTTCTTCTGGTGGGACTTTTTCTTTGCTAATGGGGTTAATTTAATTTTAATTTTTATCATGTAATGATCTGATCTGGTATCTGTCCCTCTCAGTACTTTCACATTGTAAATTTCCTTGTGGTAATTCTTGTCCATGCAGACATGGTCCAGTTGCCATTCTCCTTTTTTCCAGTCTGGATGTTTCCAGGTTTTTAGTTTACTTGGTCTTCTCTTAAAATACGTCGACTTTGAGATCATGTCATGGTTTCTGCAAAATTCCACTAGTCTTGTGCCATTTTTGTTTGTTCTTCTTTGTGCTGTCCATTCCCCTATTATGTCTCTATATCTCTTTTCCCTTCCTAACTGGGCATTGAAGTCTCCAATTAAAATTTTGATGTGATTTCTATTAATGTTATTCGTCGTTTGATCTAATTTGGGAACGAATATTATATTATATCCGTGCCTTTTGTCTTTTGGCTGTACGACAGACACCCTGTTACAGCACACCCAGGCATTTTAACGCAACACTTTTACAAATCACCGCAACAACACCACAAACTAAAGCAAAACAACGACACCGGTAAAACAGCTCTTTTGGCGTCTCGACACAACGTGCTCCTATGCTGACGTCATGCGCAGAACGACGAAATATTCGCCGACCTGCGCAGGCCATTTGGGCCGCCCCTGCAAACAGCCAAAAACCAAGGCCTTCTCACTTCCCCTCACGCCTCCTCCAACCCCTCCCCCCACCCACTACGATGTTCCACCAAGGGTCTCTTTGCCCCCACTACCACCTTCAAGTTCCACTGCCCGCACTCGGCTTTCCACCATCTGGCCGCCGCCCAAAGGCGATGCTTCTACCCCTAGAAAACAGCATGTGTAGTCAACCAAACAATAGGAGATAAAAGGACGGCCCCCTCAAGCGCAGCTTGTTCGTCTAAAATATAGTGACAGAGCCCCATGCACCACCCCTGCCGGCCGTTGTGGCCAAGCGGTTCTAGGCGCTTCAGTCGGGAACCGCACAACCGATACGGTCGCAGGTTCGAATCTTGCCTCGAGCATGTGTGTGTGTGATGTCATTAAGTTGGTTAGGTTTAAGTAGTTCTGAGTTCTAGGGGACTGATGACCTCAGATGTTAAGCACCATAGTGCTCAGAGCCATTTGAACCATTTGAAGTACCATACCTGGGCAGAGAGCGGCAGTGTCTGGCGAACACTCGCAGTAGACGCACCCCCTCTGCGTCACTTGCGATACGTGGATTGCCTTCAGACGACAGTCCTAGAAAGAAAATATCATAACCCCGCCCATCCTGAGAAGGGTCCTGATGGCCCTCAAAACTTGGCTTTCCAGCCTAACGAAACAAATCGTGAGAGCTTATCTCGACCTGTGAAGGTGGGAGATTGAAATTTCATCACAAGATATCGCCGCAACGAAAAAAAAAAAAAAAAAGAAACACTTGTGAAGAATCAATCCGTGTTACCCTAACCATGTCTTCCAACCGCTAGGCGGCACATCATTGCTATCAATTTCAGAGGCTAAATAATGAAATTAATCATAAGAGTCGTTTTGTATGGCGAGGAATGTTCACTTTTTCAGCATTCAGATTACACTCGCGAAGTAGGACAAATTTGAATCCATGGAGGGAACACGATGTTCTTTTCGAGCAACACAATTGACAAATGACATCTGAGGCTAACCACAGAGGGATGCTAAAACCCACAACATATATTTCGCGTAAGATCCGCGCTATTAAAGAACACGATCATAACAACTAAATTACCTTCACCCAGCTAAAAAAGCGGTCTTGAGTTTACAGGCACACAAGGTCGCAGATAATGTTACGCTTTCAGGCAGAAATCCTGTCCAAAATGCTGTCTGCTATTTGGAATCAATTCGATCCATTCAACCCCATATTTGCGTTTTATCCTGTAGACATGTCTTTTAATGATTACAGCCACTGGCGAATTATATTCGTGCCACTCTAGTATCTCAAAACGTGTCGCCTTTCTTGTTTTTCTTTTCGACCCTAACTGCTAGGATTTCATTCACAGAGAACTCCAGAGCTGTTTATAGACAGTCCCTCTGCATCTTGTACAACTGCTTCTGAATCTCTGCCCCGCCATCCCTGCAGCTTTGTCCATGTGATCGTCCCAATGTAAGTCTGAGCTGTACGGAAGTCGGAGAGCGCTATATCTAAGACCTCCTGCATCCTGTGGGGAAACAGGACGAATTGAGTTAACGCGACAGGAGGGTGTTTGACCATCTGGCGATAATGGGAACATAGTGTTATAGCTGTGCCAACCGTATACAGTGTGTCCGGCCAGCGCCAAACGAACGCCCCTGCAACACGAAGTAATAGAACAGATAGTATTAGCAGTCATGGAGGTGTTTCTTCTTGTCAAAATTAGCAAGACTACACATCATTAATGGCTTAGAGGAAGGACGGAGACTTTGTGACACATCTCCACACCACGTACAGGTAGTCCGAAGGAGATGTGTGTCGCTCAGCGTGCATTCATGTCTATCATCCAAACATCTGTGATGATCCTGATAAATATACAGGCATTAATTAACTGGAGCAATTGGTTCGTGATCGAAGTCGCTTCTACAGACCGGTATATAATTTCATCAACTGTACTTTAGGATGACCATATCCAACAGACTATAAGTCACACGAGAGGGTTCCCATGTTGCTCATTCACAAGCAATTAAATACATGGTTTTTTTTCTCATTTGTAACACACTCAATCAGTGTACACCACCGTACATTTCTTTTCCTACTTGACTTAGAGACCCATGTCAGCTGCTGCTAAACAAACATTAACACGTTTAGATACTCTGGCTCTCACAGAAAACTGTACAGCTACCACACCACAAGCTAGTAGAAATAAAACACAGACGCAATGTTCCTCATTGACAAAAATGTGGAACAGATCGCAACCTAAGGCAACTGGAAGAGTTTGCAGTATTGAAAAGCGGTTCCAGCAATTATTCGAAGGTGATTACCTGTACAGTTAATCTCATCTTCCCATCGAAAGGCTGGCGGATGTCTCGGAGCTCCGTTTCGAACAGTATTGTTCCTTAATTTTACAGTCATGTACATGATTAGCTGGCCGGGTCGGCCGAGCGGTTCTAGGCGCTTCAGTCTAGAACCGCGTGACCGCTGCGTCGCAGGTTCGAATCCTGCCTCGGGCATGGATGTGTGTGATGTCCTTTGGTTAGTTAGGTTTAGGTAGTTCTAAGTTATAGGGGACTGATGACCTCAGATGTTCAGTCCCATTGTTCTCAGAGCCACCCATGTACGATGTGTAAGGTCAGCGTCAAATGAAGCCTGCTTCTACAACACGACCACAGAATGAACAGTTACGGTGGTGTTTGTTGCTAGGAAAATTAGTAACTCTCAACATCGAAACAGATCCGGGTCCCTCAGGATCCATTCACATCTATCACCCAAACATTCTATCAGCGTTATTCTGTGTCATTCAGCACAGAAAAATTACGATCTATAAAAGCTCCCTTAATTTCATCCGATAGATTTTTCCGTATCTCTCTCTTCCGATATGTCGAAAACGAATACCGTCTAGGTGCCGGCATTTGGCATATGTGGCGAACGTATTAAACATACAGATAATTATCCATTGGAGCAGGTGGCCAGTGATCGAGGTCGCTTGCACAGACCGGTGTAAAAGTTTTGTCACCTGTACTGTATGAGAACCTTATCACACATGCTATCTGTCGCAGGAGAGAGAGGCTGTTTCGTTGTCTGAGACACCGCTTTTTCTGCTGAAACACGCTTTGTACACTGTCATACACTTTTACCGCCATGACTTCGGCGTCTGTGTCAGATTCTAAAGTAACATTAACACGTTTGTTCCACTGACTCCGCCAGAAAACTAGACATCGCACGGTGTAAATCACATTATGTGGTAATCAACCGCGTACCTGGACTGTTGGGATAGAAGAGATACCATCAATGTACTGTAATAATTGATGCAGAACAATTCTTGTACATGGGAACGAGTATACGACAGCAAGAGGAATGCGGGAAAATGGGGAGATGGAAGCACCGGGAAACGGGAATACAATCTTTAATTTTTCATCGAAGCAACATTCTACAGTATGCTGCTGAGGTAACAGTGACACACGCGAGTTGACTGCTGTCTTCGATGCTTTCCTGGAAAAAAGAGAACCATGTGCCTCTAAACATACTTGCATTTGCGTTGAAGTATGACAGAGAGTGGGTGGAGTGATAGGGTGAGACTGAGCTGTAACGGGGTAGGATTTAATGGTAGACTGATTATGCATTCTAGAGAGAGAGGAACATGTTGCTGAAGGTCATTTGACCATTTCTTTCCGTTGCTCTGTCGGGATGTATCGGTTGTGTGACATGACCTGCGTTCGACTCTCATACAACTACGTGTTCTGTCTACTTCCGATCGTTAACAGCAAACCTCTCGGTCTTCAGGGGACTTTTATCCTGTTTCTACACATTCCTCTAGACGAACGAAGATTTATGCGACGTACTCCATTCCCCCTGCCGCATCTTAGGCATAAAATCGACTCTTCAGTTTCATAACTACGGTGATTCAAAGTAAGTGGCAGGTGTTTGTGAGGTACTACAATGTCCGTGTATACATCTGCTTGACAGATTCCTGTTTACAGAGCTAGGGCGAAATGACGTGTAAATTCACATATGGAACACGACTGCTATGCGTGTGTCCCTTTTTTGTAAGAGGCATTCCCCATTACTAACGATCATTTTTATAGGACTGAGGCGAGCATAGTATAATTTCTGAACCGTGATCGGATGTGAGTAGTGGGGGCTATACACCTCTGGAAAGCTATATTGTACGTGTATCGTAAGGAATCGATGTTTCGAGGAAGTAGGTTTTAATTTTACAATTTATTACCATAGTATGTCGCAGAGATATCTGCAAGGAGAATGTATGTCATGTACTGGAAGTATATTTCCTACATTGGGATAATAACACCGTTGCATTCCTTACGACTAAAAGGTTGGAAACAACAACTATCCTACATTATAGCGTGTTTTAAGTGAAGAACACTTTAGCCATAGGAGTGTATGTCTTTATGTTCTCTCTTACTTATACCTTCTTGGTAATGACCTCACACACTAAAACAATACTTTAGAATTGCTAGCGCAGTTGAGTTACATAAAACGCAGCAAAAAACGTCCGTCTGGAGCTCCATAATGCATAAAAACCACCCCTTTCTTCTTCTTAACCGTCTGTTGTATCATCACAACAGTTTCATTTCTGCTTTACACTGATAAGGGGTGCTAACCTCCTCGAAATTCGTGCATCTGGAGATATCTTGTGCTCTTGATTCGGCGTGGGACAGCAGTTACAGCCTCTGTTTCCACTGTTTCTACACGAAACGTAGAACGTAGCGTTCTACTTCTGGTCAGCTGCAGGGAGCGTTCGTCAAAGACAATGAGAGGAGCTCTTTCGGTCTCTAACCTTATCCTAAGAATGCGAGAATGTCCTGTGACTCCTATCCACATAGAGAAAGATCGTAAGTCATGCACTATGATCGAAGTGCTAGAGATTTGTAGGTAGCTGTCTGGTATATGTTCGAGAATTAACATTTGATGAACATACTGCACAGTCATCTTCTTACATTCACGATGGTACTCGCAAGGTAGTGGAGGGGCTGTTTAGCGATGATACAGAAATTGGTGAGCATGCTACCGCGTCATTGGTCGGTGTTGAAATTGTGATAAAATTACTAAAATTGATCGCACTATCAACTATGATGCGAACTATTCCAGTGCATCGATGATGTCTTTTCCATCCCAACAGTCCAGGTACGTGGTTGATTACCACATAATGTGATTTACACCGTGCGGTATCTAGTTTCCTGAGGGAGTCAGTGGACCAAACGTGTTAATGACAGTTTAGAATGTGACACAGACATCGAAGTCGTGGCGGAAAAAAATGTATGGCAGTGTACAAAGCGTATTACAGAAGAAAAAGCGGTGTATCAAACAGCAAAACAACGTCCCTCTCCTGCGACTGATAATATGTGGAATAAGGTACAGACAACGAAACTTACACGGGTCTGTGCATGCGACGTCGATCACTGGCCACCTGCTCCAATCTTGCAAGAAAAGGCTTCATCTGGTGCTGACATTACATGTCGTACATGGGTGGCGGAGATATGACAACATGTTCCCACTTCCAACCAGTGGTCAAAACACGCTCCTATAGCATTAACTCAGTTCACTCCGTTTCTACACGGGTTGCAAAATGTGGTGGATATTGCTCCCTCTGACGTCTGGGTAAAATTTCTAAAACTGATCTCACTATCAATAGCAGTATGTATATCTGCACATCGCTCCATATCAATGGCATCTTTCCAATCCCAACTGACCACTGGGTATACTGTTGATTACTGCATAAAGATAGACTGACACCACTCCGTTGAGATGGAGGGAACCTTGACGAACACTGTATACTTGCTCCTTGTTGATGTGGACCGTGGGATTAAATGTAGAGGTCATCACCTGAATTAAGTGGTTTGGAAGCGTTCCTCATTGCTACAGATGCTTCCTATTTCCATATGCTGCGATACCATACACATATTTTTATTTTTATTTTTTATTTTGTTTCACCAATAATATAAAAGTACCTCTTTTTATTTGTGCTGTCTGACAAGTGTTAGCACCAAGACATCCGCTAGCCTTTCGTGGGAAGATGAGATTAGCTATACAGGTAATATCTTTCGAATAATTGCTGGAACCGCACTACAATACTGCAAACTCTTCCAGTTTCCACACCTTGCTATCTCTTCCTCATTTTTGTCAATGAGAAACATTACGTCTGTGTTTTATTTCTACCAGTCTCTGGTATGGTAACTGTATAGTTTATGCCGTGCGATGTTCACTTTTCTGTGAGAGCCAGGGGATCAAAACGTGTTGATGTCGGTTTAGTAACAGCTGACATGGGTCTCTAAGGCATCGTACAGAAAACAAAGTGTGTGGCGGTGTACACTTATTGGGTGTGTTACAACCGAGAAAAAACACTGTATTTGACTGCTTATGAAGGAGCAAGTCAAGAACATTCCTGTGTGATTGATGTTCTGTTCGATATCCTCAAAATACAGTACAGGTGATGAAATTATACACCTGTCTGTGGAAGCGAATTTGATCACGAACAACCTACTCCAATGAACCAATAGCTGTATAATTAATAGGATCGCTACATTTGATTGGGTGATAGACATGAATGCACCCTGAGAGACATAGATCTCCTTCGGACAACCTGTATGTAGTTTGCAGATGTGTCACAAAGTCTTCGTCCTTCGTCTATGCCATTTATGATGTGTAGTCTTCCTAATTTTCCCAACAAAAAACACCACCCTAACTTCTCGTACTATCTCTTCAGCTACCTCGTGTTGTAGGGGAAAGCTTCCTTTGACGCTGGCAGTACACATTGTATATGGTTGTCAGAGCAATGAGGCCATGTTCCCATTTCCACAGAGTGGTCATAAACGCTACTGTCTCATTAACTCAACTCGTCCTGTTTTCCCACAGGATGCAGGGGGTTTAGATATAGCGCTCTCTGACTTGCGTACAGGTCAGACTTAAATTCGGACTATCATATGGATTAAGCTGCGGAGAGGGCGAGCAGAGAGTTAGGAGCAGTTACAAAACGCAGAGCGACTCTCTAAAAACAGTTGTGGTGTGTATGGCATCCTTAGAACATAGGTTCGAAAAAAAAGAGAAACGTATGTGACTAGTTTAGAGATACGAGAGTGGCAGGAATATGATTCACCAGTGACTGTATTTATTAAAAGACGTCTCTGCAGGATCCCACGCAAATTTTTTTTGGTTGAATGGATAGAATTCATTCCAAATAGCGGACAGCAATTCTGCCTGAAACCATGTGTGCCTTAGCCAAAACCACTTTTTATGCAGCGTGATGGTAACTTAGGCGTTCTGATCGTGTTCTTCAATATCGCGGTCCTTACCCGAAATGTATGTTGTGTGTTGTAAAATCCCTCTGTGATCAGCTTCAGATGTCATTTCTCGATAGTGTTCCTTGAAAAGAACATCGTGTTCCCTCCGTGGATTCCAAGTTATCTTGCTTGTCAAGTATAATCCGGTTGCTGAAAAAAAGTTACTCGCCATACGAAGTGACTCTCATGGCCAATTTAATTAATTAGCCTATCAAATTGATATCAATGACGTGCCACCTCGCATTTGGAAGAGATGGCTAGGGCACCACAGAATTATCTACATCTACATTTACATTTATACTCCGCAAGCCACCCAACGGTGTGTGGCGGAGGGCACTTTACGTGCCACTGTCATTATCTCCCTTTCCTGTTCCAGTCGCGTATGGTTCGCGGGAAGAACGACTGTCTGAAAGCCTCTGTGCGCGCTCTAATCTCTCTAATTTTACATTCGTGATCTCCTCGGGAGGTATAAGTAGGGGGAAGCAATATATTCGATACCTCATCCAGAAACGCACCCTCTCGAAACCTGGCGAGCAAGCTACACCGCGATGCAGAGCGCCTCTCTTGCAGAGTCTGCCACTTGAGTTTGTTAAACATCTCCGTAACGCTATCACGGTTACCAAATAACCCTGTGACGAAACGCGCCGCTCTTCTTTGGATCTTCTCTATCTCCTCCGTCAACCCGATCTGGTACGGATCCCACACTGATGAGCAATACTCAAGTATAGGTCGAACGAGTGTTTTGTAAGCCACCTCCTTTGTTGATGGACTACATTTTCTAAGGACTCTCCCAATGAATCTCAACCTGGTACCCGCCTTACCAACAATTAATTTTATATGATCATTCCACTTCAAATCGTTCCGCACGCATACTCCCAGATATTTTACAGAAGTAACTGCTACCAGTGTTTGTTCCGCTATCATATAATCATACAATAAAGGATCCTTCTTTCTATGTATTCGCAATACATTACATATGTCTATGTTAAGGGTCAGTTGCCACTCCCTGCACCAAGTGCCTATCCGCTGCAGATCTTCCTGCATTTCGCTACAATTTTCTAATGCTGCAACTTCTCTGTATACTACAGCATCATCCGCGAAAAGCCGCATGGAACTTCCGACACTATCTACTAGGTCATTTATATATATTGTGAAAAGCAATGGTCCCATAACACTCCCCTGTGGCACGCCAGAGGTTACTTTAACGTCTGTAGATGTCTCTCCATTGAGAACAACATGCTGTGTTCTGTTTGCTAAAAACTCTTCAATCCAGCCACACAGCTGGTCTGATATTCCGTAGGCTCTTACTTTGTTTATCAGGCGACAGTGCGGAACTGTATCGAACGCCTTCCGGAAGTCAAGGAAAATGGCATCTACCTGGGAGCCTGTATCTAATATTTTCTGGGTTTCATGAACAAATAATGCGAGTTGGGTTTCACACGATCGCTGTTTCCGGAATCCATGTTGATTCCTACATAGTAGATTCTGAGTTTCCAAAAACGACATGATACTCGAGCAAAAGACATGTTCTAAAATTCTACAACAGATCGACGTCAGAGAGATAGGTCTATAGTTTTGCGCATCTGCTCGACGACCCTTCTTGAAGACTGGGACTACCTGTGCTCTTTTCCAATCATTTGGAACCTTCTGTTCCTCTAGAGACTTGCGGTACACAGCTGTTAGAAGGGGGGCAAGTTCTTTCGCGTACTCTGTGTAGAATCGAATTGGTATCCCGTCAGGTCCAGTGGACTTTCCTCTGTTGAGTGATTCCAGTTGCTTTTCTATTCCTTGGACACTTATTTCAATGTCAGCCATTTTTTCGTTGGTGCGAGGATTTAGAGAAGGAACTGCTGTGCGGTCTTCCTCTGTGAAACAGCTTTGGAAAAAGGTGTTTAGTATTTCAGCTTTACGCTTGTCATCCTCTGTTTCAATGCCATCATCATCCCGGAGTGTCTGGACATGATGTTTCGAGCCACTTACTGATTTAACGTAAGACCAGAACTTCCTAGGATTTTCTGTCAAGTCGGTACCTAGTATTTTACTTTCGAATTCACTGAACGCTTCACAAGCGGTTTTTTTTTATTTTTTTGCGGCTATCTTTTACCGAAATTCCAATCGCCCCCTACACACAGCTCTCACGATCTGCTTCGTAAACGCTATGGGATATAGCATCGAATTGGTAAAAGGGTACTTGTCATAGTGTACTTAAGAGCTAGGTTCTCTTGAATTATAGCTTCTTGTTATCAAACGCTAAATGAATGTGTTTTTTTCCGATATGTGTGCCAATGGCGTGAAAGATTGCCTGCAATGTTTATAATTCAAGAGCATCTCAGTTTATTCGCAGACACTGAACGAGAGAGACGCTCTCAGGTTTCGTAATTTGTTCAACAAGCTCGAAGAAATTGCTTAATGTAGAGTTATTTTCCTTTGGAGTTTAAATTCTAGCTTTCTCTTCAGTCTGATGACAGTTTCCAAATAACGAGGATCTTCTATGGTGATCGGTAGTTCTCGCATCAAAGTATTTGAAATTTTTTTCCTCATTTTACACAGGGTGGGCATGTCTCTGCTCATCATTTGTGAAGGGTGGTGGTACACTTCGCTGCATATCACAAAATAATGAGCTGCGACTGCATTGGAACGTAAAAACTATAACGATTTTTCTCATAAAACTAAAAGAAAATTGAATGTACCAATTTTCGTGGAAAGAGGACACTTATTATGGTCGCAAATGTGTTTTCCTTTTTTTAATAGATGCTTGATTGTAGATACGTTGACGTCAGATACAATTGTTCTCCATCACCGAACAGCGGGCTGCCCTTGGGCGAGAGGGCGAGGAGGCGTGTCTGCTGTGGTGGTCACCGGACACAGCCGCTCTGTCGCTATATTTTAGAAAAACAAGTTGGTCTTGAGGTGGTCGTCCTTTTATCTCATATTGTTTAGTTGACTAATCACGCTATTGTGCATGGATAGGAGCGTAGCCTTAAGGCGGCGGCCAGATGGTGGAAAGCCGAGTGCGGGCAAAGGCCTTAGAGGCTTAGATGGTGGTAGCGGGGGCGCGAGACGCTCTATTGTGCATCCTAGAGGGGGGAAGAGGGAGCCGTCAGGGAAGGTGAGGAGGCTTTGGTTTTCGGCTGTTGGTGATTATACATCAAGAAGATTGCACGTTGAACTACCACCCCCTCTGCACCCTGCAGTCTTTTAGGACATGTGTTGTATTATGACCTGTTCATTACGAGTGCTGGTTTTTTTCATGACAATTTCGAAACGTAATTAGAACAGTAACTCATTTTGCATATGGTTGTGTAATTAGGCCCAATCTTTGTGATTAATTATGTTGATAGGATCGATCCTTGCGTCAGTTTCCCGACAAAAATAAATAAAGTATACTTACCTAACGTCCCCCTCCCACTTCTGGACAGTTTCCGTGTTTGGTTGTGGACTTGGGCTTTCCATTCAGTAGAATCAGGATTCGACTCCTGGAAAGGACACAGCCATTTTTAATTTCCCAGGTGTGGGATGGGGTGGGATTTAAGCACAGCACTGGGACAAGGATATTCTCACGAAAATTCGATATTACCGCCAACATTCGAAATTACCGCCAACATTTGAAATTCCCGCCAATAAGGTAGATTGGTGGACGGGGCGGGGTGTAGGCGGGGTAGGGGTAGGAGGGGACTGGGGCACTCCTGCAGCTGAGAAAAACCTGTGATGTCATCTGGGGTGGGGGTGGGCGTGGCTGAAGGCGGGGGTGGGCCTGGATGGGCGTGGGTTGAGGTTATTAATTGATCAATTTCAATAATTTGCGTATCAGTTTGATATCAAAATTGTGCTACATACCTCACTATACTATTACTAATGTCCTTAATACAAAACTATGTTTAAAATAGGGTTAAATGTAGAATTCACTTTCATGTAGAGCGTCTCTGGATAACATACGACGCAGTCCAAGTATGGAATGTCGTTTCAAGCGTGTAAAGGAAATCTAAAATATATTTCTTGATTCTTGTACTCTAAACTGTATTACTGCCCCATCCAGAGAACTGGGCATGTTCATTGGTTTTTTATTGAGTTTACAACGTTTAATACAATAAAAATCGTGTACTTCTCAGGCAGCTACAAACTTATCGATTTGATGGTGCTTTTTTGATTTGAATTTCGTTAATTCTTTATTCAGTCAAGGTGTTCCTCATATGCCCTGGTAACACTGTTTCTATGCTGGTCATACGTTTAAGATTGCGCTACTCTTCCACTATTGAGACTATAACGTCTAGAAATCTTATCGCTTCCAAACGGAAAAACGGTTCAAATTGGGTTTATGTATCGAGTAACAACAGCATTAACTCATAGATATCAATTACTCATTTTCACGGTTTACTGGTTGAAAAGTTTCTACACAACACAGTCTGTCTCACGCGGTTTAGAGGCAGCTACCTCGTAAGTCTGATCATTTCACGTGGCAGGATCTAACAATATAGCTCGATAATAATCTAGTTATTATTTCATAACTGGCCAGAATCGGGAAGGTGATTTGATTGCAGACAATCAACGGCAGGTAACCCAGACATTAGTAAGTGGAAAGAATTATTTCCATCTAGTTTATATCTTATTTTACTTAACAGTTTCCTGCATATGAAATGTAACCACAATTTCTATATTCGATTAAAAATTGAACTGAAGGCGATATCTCCATTAGAGTGACCGAATCCTGACATTCAGAACAGACAAACACAAGTAACAAGAACAGACCGGTGTACAGACCTAGTATCTCCCAAAATGAAAGTAAGCAAGCTGTTGAATACTTTTTTAATGATTAATACTTGATATATTTCACCTATCTAGCTACAGTCGTCAGTATAATACACTCATGATCAGAAAAAATAGAACACCATGAATGACGAGAGAAGGGACGTTCATATTCATAGGGCATCTACATTGGTATGTTCTGCAGAAATGATTAGCATTTCAGTCACCTCGGTTCAGCATGTGTCCTGTTGCCTAGTAGGCACAGGGTCTGCCAAGGGTCCTTATAACTTGTTTTATGCATGATGTCATGGTTGCGTATAAGGCACGAATGGCATCCTGTAGTATAGTCATCCGTGCTCCAATTCCTGGGTCCTGAGTTCATCTGTGGTGGTTGGCATTGAGTCACAGTACTGCAGCCGTCCTTTTACTATATCTCACACATTTTCGATAGGCGACAAGTCTGGTGATCTAGCGGACCAGGGCAATAGGCTGACATCTTGTGATACCAAGATGGCACGTCTTCGTGCAGCAACTTGTGGTCCTGTATGTCTTGCTGAAAACTGGCGTCTGGGGTGTTGTGCAGAAATAGTATGGCTTAGCTGGGAAAAACTTACGTCGATATTCAGATGGAGCTCCTGAAACGACTGAGGTACAGTTTTTTAAGAAATAAATGGGGAAACATTGGTATATACAGGGAAATACAGCGATACACTGCACCCTGCATTGTGTTAATCTGCTGGTAATGTGCGAAAATAACTGCCATCATGGACGTTGCTGTAAAGACCGTTACTAACCTGAGATCGTACTGCTTGGGATATCGACAGTTTAAGTCCTTAATGGAAGAGATAGAGTGTATCTGTGTCCATGTGCCGTAGTTTTGTGAAGTACCCTGCTGGAATCAAGGTGTTTGAGAAAGTTTTTTTCAACTTGCAGAAAGACATAGCGTATTCTACATCTACATCTACATCCATACTCCGCAAGCCACCTGACGGTGTGCGGCGGAGGGTACCCTGAGTACCTCTATCGGTTCTCCTTTCTATTCCAGTCTCGTATTGTTCGTGGAAAGAAGGATTGTCGGTATGATTCTGTGTGGGCTGTAATCTCTCTTATTTTATCCTCATAGTCTGTTCGCGAGATATACGTAGGAGGGAGCAATATACTGCTTGACTCTTCGGTGAAGGTATGTTCTCGAAACAAAAGCCCGTACCGAGCTACTGAGCTTCTCTCCTGCAGAGTCTTCCACTGGCGTTTATGTATCATCTCCGTAACGCTTTCGCGATTACTAAGTCATCCTGTAACGAAGCGCGCTGCTCTCCGTTGGATCTTCTCTACCTCTTCCATCAACCCCATCTGGTACGGATCCCACACTGTTGAGCAGTCAGTATTCAAGCAGTGGGAGAACAAGCGTTTTGTAACCTACTTCCTTTGTTTTCGGATTGCATTTCCTTATGAGTCTTCCGGTGAATCTCAGTGTGGCATCTGCTTTACCGACGATCAACTTTATGTGATCATTCCATTTTAAATCACTCCTAATGCGTACTTGCAGATAAATTATGGAATTAACTGCTTCCAGTTGCTGACCTGCTATTTTGTAGCTAAATGATAAGGGAACTACCTTTCTATGTTTTCGCAGCACGTTACACTTGTCTACATAGAGATTCAATTGCCATTCCCTGGACCTTGCGTCAATTCGCTACAGGTCCTCCTGCATTTCAGTACAATTTTCCATTGTTACAACCTCTCGATACACCATAGGATCATCTGCAAAAACACTCAGTGAACTTCCGATGTCATTCACAAGGTCATTTATGTATTTTGTGAATAGCAAAGGTCCTATGACACTCCCCTGCGGCACACTCTTACTTCGGAAGACTTCTCTCTATTGAGAATGACATGTTGCGTTCTGTTATCTAGGACCTCTTCAATCCAATCACAAAATCGGTCTGATAGTCCGTATGCTCTTACTTCGTTCATTAAACGACTGTGGGGAACTGTATCTAACGCCTTGCGGAAGTCACATAACACGGCATCTACCTGTGAACCCGTGTCTATGGCTCTCTGAGTCTCGTGGACAAATAGCACGAGCTGGGTTTCGCACGACCGTCTTTTTCGAAACCCATGCTGATTCCTGCAGAGTAGATTTCTAGTCTCCAGAAAAGTCATTATACTCGAACATAATACGTGTTCCAAAATTCAACAACTGATCGACGTTAGAGCTATAGGTCTATAGTTCTGCACATCTGTTCGACGTCCCTTCTTGAAAACTGGAATGACCTGTTCCCTTTTCCAATCATTTGGAACACTACGCTCTTCTAGAGACCTACGGTACACCGCTGCAAGAAGGGGGGCAAGTTCCTTCGCGTACTCTGTGTAAAATCGAACCGGTATCCCATCAGGTCTAGCGGCCTTTCCTCTTTTGAGCGATTTTAATTGTTTCTACATCCCTCTGTCGTCTATTTCGATATCTACCATTTTGTCTTCTGTGCGACAATCTAGAGAAGGAAATACAGTGCAGTCTTCCTCTGTGAAACAGCTTTGGAAAAAGACATTTAGTATTTCGGCCTTTAATCTGTCATCCTCCGTCTCAGTACCATTCTGGTCACAGGGTGTCTTGACATTTTGTTATGATCCGCCTACCGCTTTGAAATAAGACCAAAATTTCTTACGAGTTTCTGCCAAGTCAGTGCATAGAACTTTACTTTCGAAATCATTGAACGCCTGTCTTGTATCCCTCCTCACACTACGTTTCACTTCGCGTAATTTTTATTTGTCTGCAAGGCTTTGGCTATGTTTATGTTTGCTGTGAAGTACCCTTTGCTCCCGTAGCAGTTTCCTAACTCGGTTGTTGTACCAGTGTGGCTCTTTTCCATCTCTTACGATCTTGCTTGGTACATACTCATCTAACGCATATTGTACGATCGTTTTGAATTTTGTCCACTGATCCTCAACACTATCTGTACTTGAGACAAAACTTTTGTGTTGAGCCGTCTGGTACTCTGTAATCTGCTTTTTGTCACTTTTGCTAAACAGAAAAATCTTCCTACCTTTTTTAATATTTCTAATTACGGCTGAAATCATCGATGCAGTAACCGCTTTATGATCGCTGATTCCCTGTTCAGCGTTAACTGTTTCAAATAGTTCGGGTCTGTTTGTCATCAGAAAGTCTAATATGTTATCGCCACGAGTCGGTTCTCTGTTTAACTGCTCAAGGTAGTTTTCAGATAAAGCCCTTAAAACAATTTCAATGGATTCTTTGTCCCTGCCACCCGTTATGAACTATTGAGTCTCCCAGTCTGTATCTGGCAAATTAAAATCTCCACCCAGAATTATAGCATGGTGGGGAAATCTACTCGAAATATTTTCCAAATTATCCTTCACGTGCTCAGCCACAACAGCTGCTGGGCCAGAGGGCCTATTATTCATGAAAGGAACACCAGTAAAAAGGTTCAATGAGCCGAAGCAGATATTACGTCTTGCATTTCTAACTGACCTTACAAAGCATCTCATCGTCTTGATACAACTTTGCACTGTAGACACACAGTAATGAAGTTTTTGACACCGTGTAGATCGTTAAAAGATAGCTGCTGTAGTTGATAAGGCTATGGTCACTAGCGAACTTTTTGAATGTTGCACTAACTATAAATGAACTAAATCTTGAAAAAGAGACACTGAGAGAAAATTTTTATGAATTTGTGCCAGTGCTACATACTTTGTTGGGAGACTTTGATAGTAGATTTAATGACTTAAATTGATTTGGACTTGCAGCTCCTTTTGCAGTGGACGCTGAAAGTGTGCCTCCTGGAATTCAGTTAGAACTCACCGACTTTCAGTATAGCGCTGGGATCAGGCAGAGGTTACGCACTGCAGATAACATTGATGTAGTTTACCAAATCTTCACTCCAGAAAAGTTTCCACAATTCTTTCCAACAGCTGCTTGAATCTGCAGTACGTTTGGGACCACACATTTGTGTGAATGTCTTGTCTGAACAATGAAATTAACTAAACTGAAGCTTTGGCGCAGTCTTACTGACGTTCATCTGACTGGGGCAATGCGTTTAATGACCAAGAATCTCACTCCAAACATCGACATATTAGTGGGAAAAATATTTAAACCAATTGCAGAGTGCCGAACAAGGATTTTCTTTATTTTTCATAAGTAGTAAGCCATGTACGAACTCTGAACTTACCCCTTCTCACAGTAACATTGCATGTAATAAGTTAATAGGTGTTTAACGAAAAGAGCATGTGTTTTTCTTTTATTACCTTGTGACTGCGTTGCATTTGTGACCAAGAAATTAAGCCGACAAGACTGACAGTTTATAGTCTTTTTCTTCATCACTAGATCTCCCACTTCTCCACTGAACAGCGACAGAATCTGAAACGTATTGCACTGCTTGTACCTGCTGTCAATGTCAACCTATGCTGTGTATTACTTTGCAGCGCTGCTCTGTTTATTACGTCACTGCGTAGTGGTATGATTATTCTTTGTCGCCGTGTTACACCTCTGTCGACCTGCAGACGGTCAATCGCGTTTCTATCGTCAGATAGTGTCAACTGCTCACGAGTTCGTACTTCATGTTCCATTTCCTCTGAGCTCGCTTCCTTAAAAAAAACTAAAGGCAGAATGCCAGCCTTTAGTTTTTTTAGAGGAAGCGAGATCTATACATTCGAGTTCAGAGGAATGTAGGACATGAAGTATGAGCTGGTAGCTCAAGGGAAAATTTCAGTAATAAAATATCCCACATGGACAGACGTGGGAAAACAACACAACTGTTTTACAACGAAATATTTCACATGCATAGCCTTAAACAACGAGATGGTGCATAAAAAGTTGCACACTAGCGTAAATTCATCTGATTATGTTGATGACAGAAATTGTTGTTACTTTTATTTGATGACATTTTTGTGTAACACAAGGGAGGGTACACTTCCGTAAATACTATGAACAGTTCTTATTTGTATTGTACTATTAAATTAATTACAAGACTAAAAAGGACATAACAATCTACTGTGACTGAAAGCTATATCTCTGCTGCATGAAGGCGTGCTGGAAAGTAATGCCTCCGATTTTTTTTCATGCAAAGACCTTTTAAGTAGAACAAACTTAATTAACGTTCTACATATTTATTCTTCATTTCTGTATATTTCTTCCTCTGTGTAGTCACCCTGGTGACGAACATATTTCTTCAACGAGAGATGAGGTTGTTGAAACCGTCAATATAGAATGTTTGACTTAGTTGACGGTGGCAGAAGCTCACCTCTGCTTGCACCGCTACATCACAATGAAATTGAAGTCCTCGAAGTGGTTCTTTAAGTTTTCAAAACAGATGAAACTCTAATGTGGCCATGTCGGGACTGTATGGAGAATGATCGGTGACACTGAGCCAAAGACGTCGGATTGTTGCAGATGACTCTCGTGTGTAGTCTGGCATTGTTATGTTGAAGGTCAGAGTGCTCCATGTATCGACGAACTCTTTGAATTCGTGCTTTCGGTTTTCTGAGGGTGTCTCACGCACCGCCATACGTTACACACCGCAACATAACACGCTACAATTCGGAGCCCTCTGGCGGAAGAGGGCTACCACTTGCTTCAGCGGAATAGGGAGGTCGACCGAGTAATACGCATGACATGTAAAACGTCATCCGATTTACAGAAAAGAATAAAATACTCGCAACCATTTCTTTTCAATTCCCCCTCGTACATATTGTTCCACAAACTGATGTAGGTAGCTGCTGTCCCTTGGCGCGCAAATATTGCCACACGGACTTTTTTGTGACAGAGTCTAACGCTTTCAAATGGTTCAAATGGCTCTGAGCGCTATGGGACTTAACAGCTGTGGTCATCAGTCCCTTAGAACTACTTAAACCTAACTAACCTAAGGACATCACACACATCCATACCCGAGGCAGGATTCGAACCTGCGACCGAAGCAGTCGCGCGGTTCCGGACTGCGCGCCTAGAACCGCGAGACCACCGCGGCCGGCCTCTAACGCTTTCTCGTAACCTGTTTACGCCAATCAAACTAGCAAGTTTTCGTTGTTGATTGTGCCTAAAACGTCGTTGAAACGTTTAGATCGTCCATTTTACGTATATACCCACTTCTAAAGCCAGCTCGCTCTTTTCCTTGGATGAGGTGTTAAGCTTTTTCCAGACGAAAATCAAGGATTCCTGTAAGTAAGTATACATCGCAGACACGAGACTGTCGGGTCGGCAGTTCTTAAACTTCTTCTGCTTCCTTCATTCTCGATTAAAAATATTTTTGTGTTTAATTGCTCAAGTTTAGCTTTCACCACCTCTCTCCTTGATTTTATTGTTTCTACAGTTATCCCATCGTTCTCGTGTGTTCTTTCCCTTTTATTTTCACGCAATGAATTGCTTTGGCTACTTCACCTGAGAGTGCTTCTGGAATGCACTCATTCTTATAGTATGACCTCCTTGCTCGTCAAAACAGTGTTATCTGACATCCTGCATGACTTTATATTATGTCTGTCCATTATAAGTGACTTTTTTTGCAAACTTCTGTTCGTCTCACTGTACTTACTGATATTTTCTCGTAAAACGCAACTGGTGTCTTTCTATTTTTATGCCTAAACTATTTGAAAAACTAAAACAAGATTTATGCTTTATGTCTTAGTACTCCCTAACTTAATGTACTGTTTTATTTCGTACCTAACTAGCCTGTGATCACTTGAAATCCTGAACTGGTTTAAAACTGACACATCCCGTACGACTTCTTTGTTGTTTCGCAGCACACAGTTGATCCCTTACACAACAAATAGTGAAGCACCATCATACATAGGAGCTGCAAACTACACTTCTGCTTCCATGGCTACAGTATCTGCTTGTTAACATCTTAATATGCCCTGGTACCTACGATCTTACCTTTTACTAGAAATATATGGGTCTCGGACTCGATTACTTATCGCTTTTTTCACATTTGGAAATGACTTTTGTAATGTGAAAAATGCAAAAATGCACCTTAGCCCGACGTCTGCGTTAAACTGTAGCTCGCCTTATAACTAGCACTAGCAGTGTCAGTGAGGTTGTAGGATGATAAGTGCATACCACTCCACATAGGACCATGCCTAGGACATCATTGCGATTGTCAAGCCAACCTACGAGTTGACAAGAGCTTAAGTTTTCCTAAGTAAGCCCTCTATTGTCCAAATATTTGTCATTGTTGTGTACGTTTACTGAACTCCTCATGGAGCATTGAGGAAATTGGAACAGCGTAGAAAATTCCTGCCTTGATTGCCGTCATTTGCTTCAGTGCGCTAAGGATGGGATACAGTCCTGCGGTGAATATTATGAATTACCTTAGAACTAGAAGCATCCAACACTCAAGACTTCATCGTGTAGTTCACGAAGTGAGCGAATATTTAAACGGCAAAACCCTCTTGAATCACGCAGAGACCGTACAACAAAGAGGATTCAACACAAAGGCATTAGAATATCACAGTTAAGCTGAACGTTCAGAGAGATATGGCTAACATAATCTCGGCAAATTGTAAAAGTGAACAATTGTAAACAGCCGGAAAGTATTCTTCACTTAGATAACAGAAGAATAGCTGTCTACATGGAGTTAATAAAAATTCAGTAAACATATTACACAGAGGACACTGTAAAGGATAGAAACGAAATAAAATTATAACAGCCAGCCACCAATTTATGGAATAAACAGGATTGATAAAAACTTGGACGGATAAGTGTACGAAAGACTCATCGAGAAGCAGGGAAAGTTTACGGGAGAGATGTAACGAAATGTATTGGCTCTAAATTAAGAAATATGTAATGAGAAATTTTGGTAGACGTCAACCTCATGTGTAGCACTAAGTTCCATCATTGCTGTCTAAGGTGTGGTTGTAAATACGTGGATCTTACAGCAGTTGTGCAATACGTTCTTGGCCGCTCTTACCCCCGCACGAGCCATCGGCATGGAGGCGGTGACGCAGCAGCCTCACTCCGTTGCGCTTAGCGACTCTTCCCATTGGCCAGCGAGATATGGTGTTAGCTGACACAGCGTTGGCCTGCCTTCTCCCAGTTCTCGGAATGTGGGTGTCTTCCTAACAGCAACGAGCGCGTGTTTTCGACCGCCTCACAGACTCATCTTCCAAGTATTCCCTCTCCATTGCTTTCAACTCCAGTGATCCTCTTTCTATGCTGCGCAGTTAGACCACATGCTAGAAGTCAGAGAGCAGAAAGTTCGAATGAAATATTGACCCAGATTTATTACTGAGACAAGATATTTTTATTTTTAGCGCGGAATACACTGCGATATACAGCACCTAAGAAAAAACTCTAGACAAATGTGTGCCATTGTGTACACCACAACTGGTGTTCGTGTCATCCATGTGCGAAAGCGTGAACGTTCATAACGCAGCCCCTATCCAGACTAACAACGATATAAAGTCTTCATTATACAATTTAGAATGTTTTTCAAATTATTACTTTGCGCACCAAACGCCTACAAGTAAAGTTTGTTCAATTTTTCAACTTTAGATCGTTTTAAAACTGAAATGAATGATATAAGCCATTTTACATGAGTTACTTTGAGGGGTCTTCCATCTAACATCCTGAAGACTGTCGAAAACAATGAGGTTCAAAAATGGCTCTGAGCACTATGGGACTCAACATCTTAGGTCATAAGTCCCCTAGAACTTAGAACTACTTAAACCTAACTAACCTAAGGACATCACACACACCCATGCCCGAGGCAGGATTCGAACCTGCGACCGTAGCAGTCCCGCGGTTCCGGACTGCAGCGCCAGAACCGCTAGACCACCGCGGCCGGCGAAAACAATGAGGATTACACAGTCAGTTGAGTGAACTAGTAGAACCAAAATGATAGTTTCAGTATGCAGATCGCTTTCTTTATTTTCAAACAAAACATCAAAATGTATAAATTAAAAGAAATATATCTGTAGGTCGAAATTGGCCATTTTTTTGAAAATAAGGATCGCAGTCACTCCCTAGTTTTGATGGATAATGAGATCAGCGTGCACACAATTGAAGGACGTGTGGGGAAACAGTAGTGATGATAATGTTCGAAAATTATTCAGTAACGCTATGATAATGCGGGCACTTGGCCTGCTAGAGATATAAAGTTTTCAGTAGTTAAAGAGACGGTGTAACTTGTACACGTAAAGCTGAAAAATATTCTCTATAATTATTTAATCTGTACGCATAATTCTTTGTTTCTTGTTTTAGTAAAATGTGCTTTGAACATTTCATCCTCAAACACATTCAAAGGTTGTGAAGTCTTATAAGGACCCATTCTTTCATTACCAACGGTTAATCAATGGATGACCGAACTCATTCATATATGAAAACTTCTAGAAATGGTACACTAAATATACATCGAATAATAAGGAGATTACAGCTAAACGAAATACTTGCAACTTACCCCCGCACGAGCCATCGGCATGGAGGCGGTGACGCAGCAGCCTCACTCCGTTGCGCTTAGCGACGCTTCCCATTGGCCAGCGAGATACGATGTTAGCTGACACAGCGTTGGCCTGCCTTCTCCCAGTTCTCGGAATCTGGGTGTCTTGTTTGAGGTAGAAAATACATTGTATGACGAGGTTCTTCGAGTATCAGAGAAACAAATAATAGTTTGAAATTTGAGTATCTTGGTCAGGGACAAGGGTTGTGCAAGACATGTGTCGTAAGTGAAAAACGATTATCAAAATAAAATGCGAACTACTTATTCAGTGGTGTTTGGAGCGTTGTAAACGTAATGTAAATTACTTTTGCCGCTTATTTGTCACTACGAATGAGACAGCAGAAAATAACAGCAGTAAAACTAGTTGTTTTAAGGCGATATATTAACACCATAGAAGCCTAAGTTTATGTCATCTGCTGGAGTGGTTATAAACTGTGTTTTCTGGGATGAATCATATTGTTCCTCTAGTTAAGATTAAGACATCTTGTCTTCAGTATATATCAAGGGAAATAAATGTGACAAATGGCTCGTATTACAAAAGGAAATCTCCTCTAGCTCCAGGGCAAAGAACCAGCAACCAGTCGTGTTTTAGCAATAAGAAAGCAAAGAAAAACTGAGTATGTCATGAAATCCGAAAATCTGTAGTATATCATTTTATTTTCATTGTTTGAGGTAGAAAATACATTGTATGACGAGGTTCTTCGAGTTTCAGAGAAACAAATAAAAGTTAGAAATTTGAGTATCTTGGTCACATATCTTTCTTCCCATTAATTATTTCTGCTCCTGTGGAATGTTCAGTTAAAAGTGGTATGATTAATATAGTACGCATATTTTATAACATGGTATTGTAATGTGTTTGCAGCAGAAAATATCACGTACCTTGACAACCATACGTCTTACCCGTTAGACTGACTAATGTCTTTCATGAAGTATTGCCAGGTCGTGTCTTCGCAATCATTGGTAAGCTGACATACGAAGGCCTCATAATTCATTGTCTTGACATTCGCGAAACATACAAAATAGTTGCTAAACACCAAGATAAAGAGCGCCAATAAATATTTATCCATCTATCCAACAGTCTACGTAGAGAATAAGGAACTAAATCTTTGAGCAAGTTACTACAGCTGTATCTGTTCAGATGTCTACTGTGAAATATTTTCGTCAATACAGAGCTATCAATAGCAGCGCAATGAACAATTCAAGGCAGTTAATTTACTGTAGCTAACATGTCACAGGAAAATATGTATAGCCTGCAAAGAACGCAAAATTAAACAAGTAGCAAAATTTTAGGATGTTTATTTGCCACAGATTGCCCAACCTCTAAGTAGAGTATGTATTCGTAGATTGGGCATGTTGATGGATGTTGTCTGCTGAGTGCATCGATTTCATAGTATTTTATGACACGTTTCCCTCTCTTTGTAACAGTACTGTATGAATAATCCCTGAATAACAGAGCTGATGTGGGAAATATGTACTTCTTGTCAGGCCTGGAAACTTTTTCACTGCTCCAGTAAGATCGCTATTGATACCTTAGCTATATTTCTCTTGCCTCTTGTCCCTCAGGCTGAATTCCGACAACCGGAAGGTACTATGTGTACAAGAGATAAACGAAAAGTAATAAAACCGTCCCAACGGTGACAAGATCATTAAAGGTGGGATGTTTCCGGGATTTTTCTTAAATACTATACAGTAATTTGGGCGAATATGAACGTAATATCCCCAGTCAAGAATTTGAAAAAGACTTGAGTGCTGATTAAAGAGTGATATATCCTAGGACCTTAATGAACTCGGTTTATGTGAGTATGACATTACACTTGATTACATGATCACCAAATTTCTATTTTCAAATGATACAAGCGTCGTTGCGAAAGAGTTTCCTACACTAAATTGATGCAAACGGGACAATTTACTGGAAATACAGTATTATGATTATTAAGGTAAATACATTGTTTGTTCTCTATTAAAATCTTTCATTTGCTAACTATGCCCATCAGTAGTTACTGCCTTCCGTAGTTTGAATCTTTTATTTAGCTGGCAGTAGTGGCGCTCGCTGTATTGCAGTAGTTCGAGTAACGAAGATTTTTGGTGAGGTAAGTGATTTGTGAAACGTATAGGTTAATGTTAGTCAGGGCCATTCTTTTATAGGGATTTTTGAAAGTCAGATTGCGTTGCGCTAAAAATATTGTGTGTCAGTTTAAACACAGTCATGTAAAATTGTTCAAAGGGGACGTTACACAAGTACAACATAAAAAAACCGCACAACGGATGACGGCCTCCGAGACAAGCTAGTGCATTATTGGTCATGTCTCTTAATGTAAATAAATGTAACTTACGGCGCATTAATAGGCAAAAAGCCCGACTGCAGTTCGATTACAATATTGGCGACAAATCAATAGAAACCGAAACGACTGTAAAACGTTTAGGAGTGTCCGTTCATATGTGAAACGCCCACTTAAAATTGCTTGCCAGCCCGGTTGGCCGTGCGGTCTAACGGATTAGTGTCGAGGTCCGGTGAGCCGGTCAGTCTGTGGATGGTTTTTAGGCGGTTTTCCATCTGCCTCGGCGAATGCGGGCTGGTTACCCTTATTCCGCCTCAGCTACACCACGTCGGCGATTGATGCACAAACAAGTTCTCCACGTATGCGTACACCACCACTACACTACCACGCAAATAGAGGGTTTACACTCGTCTGGTGTGAGACGTTCCCTGGGGGGTCCATCGGGGGCCGAACCGCACAATAACCCTGGGTGCGGTGTGGGGCGGCGGAGGGGTGAAGTGGACTGCGGTAATCGTCGTGGGTTTGCGGACCACTGCGGCTGCGGCGGGGACAGACCCTCTCCGTCGTTTCTAGGTCCCAGGTTAACATAACATAACGTAAAACTGCTCGTAGGAAAAGTAGAAATTAGGCACCAATCAGTGTATTTTTCCTAAGAAAATATAATTCAACCAGGGAAGTAATGGGTTATGAACCACTTACTGATCAATATTTAAGTATTTTCTCGTTAGTCTGGGACCCTTAATCGGTACAATAGACAAGTTCTATAGCGCATCAGTGTGTTGGCACATATTCTTTTAGTACGCGCGATATCGTTACAGTAAGCTCGTCGAACCTAAGCGGCAGATATTACATGAGGTTTGTTTTTCGACGAGAAAAGGTTTGTAGTAAAAATTTCGAGGAAGTGCGATCCACGAAAACTTACTCAAATATTACTTCGTTACATAAACATTTCTCGAAATGAGCATGGGCATGAGTGTCAGACAATACGGAGGTTCATCGATGGTCTTTCGTCTAACACGCCATTCACAAATGAAAGAAGGAAGTGAGGGAATGTAGAGCAAGTACTTCTGCCACTCACCATTACGTGGTCTCTGGAGAGTCACTGTTGACGTGTATGTAGAATGCTCAATTAAGTTAGAGAATGATGTACAGAATGTCAATCCTGAGAGTGAATTTCCAAGAAAACGACTGAATTTCGCCTCTTTCGACACGATGTGCAGTACAGAGCAGGAGTGATGACTAGGACATCAAGTGTAACGATTCATGTTAGCAAAGGGCTTATGCTTAGTAGCAATGTGAATGACGACCTGAACTGTCCACTACAGCACCTACACTCCTGGAAATTGAAATAAGAACACCGTGAATTCATTGTCCCAGGAAGGGGAAACTTTATTGACACATTCCTGGGGTCAGATACATCACATGATCACACTGACAGAACCACAGGCACATAGACACAGGCAACCGAGCATGCACAATGTCGGCACTAGTACAGTGTATATCCACCTTTCGCAGCAATGCAGGCTGCTATTCTCCCATGGAGACGATCGTAGAGATGCTGGATGTAGTCCTGTGGAACGGCTTGCCATGCCATTTCCACCTGGCGCCTCAGTTGGACCAGCGTTCGTGCTGGACGTGCAGACCGCGTGAGACGACGCTTCATCCAGTCCCAAACATGCTCAATGGGGGACAGATCCGGAGATCTTGCTGGCCAGGGTAGTTGACTTACACCTTCTAGAGCACGTTGGGTGGCACGGGATACATGCGACCGTGCATTGTCCTGTTGGAAGAGCAAGTTCCCTTGCCGGTCTAGGAATGGTAGAACGATGGGTTCGATGACGGTTTGGATGTACCGTGCACTATTCAGTGTCCCCTCGACGATCACCAGTGGTGTACGGCCAGTGTAGGAGATCGCTCCCCACACCATGATGCCGGGTGTTGGCCCTGTGTGCCTCGGTCGTCTGCAGTCCTGATTGTGGCGCTCACCTGCACGGCGCCAAACACGCATACGACCATCATTGGCACCAAGGCAGAAGCGACTCTCATCGCTGAAGACGACACGTCTCCATTCGTCCCTCCATTCACGCCTGTCGCGACACCACTGGAGGCGGGCTGCACGATGTTGGGGCGTGAGCGGAAGACGGCCTAACGGTGTGCGGGACCGTAGCCCAGCTTCATGGAGACTGTTGCGAATGGTCCTCGCCGATACCCCAGGAGCAACAGTGTCCCTAATTTGCTGGGAAGTGGCGGTGCGGTCCCCTACGGCACTGCGTAGGATCCTACTGTCTTGGCGTGCATCCGTGCGTCGCTGCGGTCCGGTCCCAGGTCGACGGGCACGTGCACCTTCCGCCGACCACTGGCGACAACATCGATGTACTGTGGAGACCTCACGCCCCACGTGTTGAGCAATTCGGCGGTACGTCCACCCGGCCTCCCGCATGCCCACTATACGCCCTCGCTCAAAGTCCGTCAACTGCACATACGGTTCACGTCCACGCTGTCGCGGCATGCTACCAGTGTTAAAGACTGCGATGGAGCTCCGTATACCACGGCAAACTGACTGACACTGACGGCGGCGATGCACAAATGCTGCGCAGCTAGCGCCATTCGACGGCCAACACCGCGGTTCCTGGTGTGTCCGCTGTGCCGTGCGTGTGATCATTGCTTGTACAGCCCTCTCGCAGTGTCCGGAGCAAGTATGGTGGGTCTGACACACCGGTGTCAATGTGTTCTTTTTTCCATTTCCAGGAGTGTACATCTATGTGATTACTCAGCTATTCACGATTCATGTTAGCGAAGGGCTTACGCTTAGTAACAATGTGAATGACGACCTGAACTGTCCACTACCGCATCTACATCTACGTGATTACTCTGCTATTCACAATTAGGTGTCGGGCAGAGGGTTCAATGAACCACCTTCAAGCTGTCTCTACCGTTCCACTCTCGAAGGGCGCGTGGGAAAAACAAGGACTTAAATTTTTCAATGCGAGGCCTGATTTCTCTTATTTTACCGTGATGATCATTTCTCCTTATGTAGGTAGGTGTCAATAGAATGTTTTCGCAATCGGAGGAGAAAACTGAAAACTCCAGAATAGGGCGGACAAGTGTGGTGTAAGCAGTTTCTCTGGTAGATCTGTTGCACCTTCTAAGTGTTCTGCCACTGAATCGCAGTCTTTGATTTGCTCTACACACAAAATCATCTATGTGATCGTTCTAATTTAGATTACTAGTAATTGTAATCCCTAAGTATTCAGTTGAATTTACAGCCTTCAGATTTGTGTGCCATACCGCGTAATCGAAATTTAGCGGATTTCTTTTAGTACTCATGTGAATAAATTCACTCTTATCTTGATTCATGATAAATTGCCACTTTTCGCACCATGCAGGTATCTTATCTATATCATTATGCTATTTTGTTTGGTCATCTGATGACTTTACAAGACGGTAATGGACAGCACCGTCTGTAAATAATCTAAGAGGGCTAATCAGATTGTCTCCTATGTCGTTAATACAGATCAGGTACAATAGAGGGACTGTGACACTTCCTCGGGGAACGCCGGATATTAATTCTGTTTTACTCGATGACTTTCCGTCAGTTACTATGAACTGTGACCTTCCTGACAGGAAATCGCAGAATCCAGTTTCACAACTGAGGCGATATTCCATAGGCACGCAGTTTGGTTAGAAGACGCCTGTGTGGAACGGTGTCGAAAGCCTCCTGGAAATCTAAAAATATGGAATCAATTTGACATACCCTGTCGATAGCACTCATTACTTCATGAGTATAAAGAACTATTGGTGATTCGCAAGAACGATGTTTCCCGAATCCGTGCTGACTCTGTGTCAATAAATCGTTTTCTTCGAGGTAATTCATAATGTTCGAATACAGTATATAATCCAAAACCCTACTGTAAAACGACGTTAGTGATATGGGCCTGTAATTGAGCGGATTACTCCTATTTCCCTTTTTGGATATTGGTGTGACTTGAGCAATTTTCCAGTCTTTAGGTACGGAACTTCCTGTGAGCGAGCGGTTGTGTATAATTGCTAAATATGGAGCTATTGCATCAGCATACTCTGAAAGGAACCTGGCTGGTATACAATTCGGACCAGAGTCCTTGTCTTTATTCAGTGATTTAGGCTGCTTTACTGCACCGAGCATATCTACTTCTCTGTTTCTCATCTTCACAGTCATTCTTTATTGGAATTCAGCATGAAAATCTCGCTCACTAGTACAGTGATGGCACTACATAAATGAAATATTTTTATTTTAGTATAAATAAGCAATAAATTTACTCAGTAGTCAAACTGATTGGATGGATACGCTGGATTAAACAACTTTTTCAAGTAATGTGGTTGAGTTCCTTTCAAACTGCATAACCGTACATTATATACTTTTAGATAGTTAAGCGTAAACGTAATTTAACTGGAAGATCCCTGTCAAGCATGTGACAAAATTTTAACCTCACATGAAATCAGCAACAATGTCGAACTATACCATCGTCGATTACAGTTATATTAAATAGGTAACGAGATATACATCCTACGGTACAGTGATGTTCATTGAACGGGATGATATAACTATGAGAATACACTGGCAATCTCTGTGTATAAAAGGGGGAATGCTGACTGACTGACTCATCATCGCACAGCCCAAACCGCTTAAGGACAGAGATTTGAAATTTATGGAAGGTGTGGATCTTATACCGTAGGCGTCGTCTATGAAGGGATTTTCCGAAATTACAAATCTAATAGGGTGAAATAGGGGACGAAGCATTATTAGAAAAACATCGCAATTAAGGCAATTTTGAAGCTACACCTACGAAAATTGGTATTTGATTTCTTGGTCAGAAATAGAGAAATATGTGTTTCAGCATTTTTGGAAATTTAATGCTATGGGGGAGAAGCAGTGGGTGAAAGCATTTTTAAAGCTACATCTATGAACACTGGTAAATAAAAAATACGTATGTCACTGTTTTTGGAAACAGAACCTCTAAGAGGGTGAAATAGGTTGACTTTTTATGAAAGTATTATATTAAGAAATCATTGCTAAAGGTAAAGCTACGAAAAGTTAAATACGGATTTTCAGTTAGAAATAAAAAAAACGTGTTCCATTGTTTTTGGAAATTCAGACCTTAAGGGGGTGAAGCAGGAGATGAAAATTTTTATCGAAATATTTCATTGTGCAACCATTCTTGTAGCTAAATCTATGAAAATTTCCATCTGGGTTCACTGTTAGAGACACTGTATAACACACACATGTCAATGTTTTTGAAAATTCAAACGCCAAGAGAGTGAAATTGGGGGTGAAACGTTTTAGGAAAATATTTCATTGTGAAATCATTTTTAAGGCGAAATCTTTGAAAGTTGGTTCTTGGCTCCTTGGTTACAAATGAAAAAAATGTGTTTCAGTGTTTTTGGAAATTCAACTCCTAATGTGGTGAAATAAGGTCATACTTATCCACTGACTCCTAATCGCCCAGCCCAAACTGCTAAGGATACAAACTGGAAGTTTGGACAGTACGTGGATCTTATACTGTAAGCATCGTTCAAGAAGGTATTGTCCAAAATTGCATTCCTAAGGGGATGAAACAGAGGATGAAAGGCCTTTGGAAACTATGTCGATATTAAGGTGTTTTGAAGCTAGAACTACGAAAACTGGTATTTAGTTTCTCAATCAGAAAATAAAAAATAAATGTTTCATAAATTACGGAAATTCAAACACTAAGGAAGTAAACAGTGAGTGGTAGTTTTTTTGAAAATAAATAATCACTGAAGAACTACTGAAGGGTTTTGAAGGCTACATCTATGACAATTAGTATCTGACTTCTCAGTCAGAAATAAAACAAACACATGTTTCATTCCAGAATGAGATTTTCACTCTGCAGCGGAGTGTGCGTTGGCAGAAGTAAGGCTGTGAGGACGGGGCGTGAGTCGTGCTTGGGTAGCTCAGTTGGTAGAGCACTTGCCCGCGAAAGGCAAAGGTCGCGAGTTCGAGTCTCGGTCTGGCACACAGTTTTAATCTGCCAGGAAGTTTCACATGTTTCAATGTTTCTGGAAATCTAGTTCCTAAGGAAGTGTAAAATGGCATGAAAATTTGTAAGAAATTATTTCATTATATTAAAAAATTTTGAAACTAAATTTATGAAAACTGGTATTTCATATCTCGGTTAGATATTAAGAAATATTTGCTAGGAGATTAGAGCTGCTACAGACATATCTGTGAAAGAGCGCAGAAGGCTCGATTAACAAAAATTTTAGACTCCAGCTATCAGAATCGTTTATTTGGTCAGAAGTACATTCGGAAAAGACAGTGCTTATAATGCCTTAATAAGTGTGAAAAGCTTAGAAGGGATTTCAGTTTGTGAATAACATAAAACTTCTATTAAAAATAAACAAAAAAACATCTCTGTAGCACATACAGACTACACGAGCGAAGCAGTGGGCGCTAAGCTATTGAGCTACGTGAGGCCTTGAAACCATGAAATGTTTGTTCGTCCATTCTGTACCATCTACACAAATCTATTGTTAGGAAATATTTAGCGTTCAGTGAAGAGGTTAAGAAAGATTTATAATTTGCATACGTAGCAAAATCGTTATTCTTGAATACCACCATTCATTATAAATTGTGGGACAATGCTAATTAACCTAAAAGGTTTAAACGTGTTTTTGACTCAAAACTCGCAATCTTTCAACATACGATCAAAAGCATTCCATCTTGCCTTTATACTCTCGACGATCAATCTGGAATGTTTTAGTAGGTAATCAATACCCTCATGTAAAGGACAAATAAATAAAAAATAAAGACCCAAAGGTGTCGCTGAATATAACAGGTAAGGAACACCACCTTAAAAATCTCATATTCGGTTTACTTGGAGAAAAGGCTTTAGATTTAGTGCAGTGCCCCCTCCGCCGTTCCCGTAACCACTCCCTTCCGCTACCATTATCTCTCGTAGCCCCTTGACTCATCATATCAAATGCTCAGTGACGGTTATCGTCTGACAGAGGCATGCGCGAGGTGTTGAGAAGCGAGCGGTGACGTGTTACGAAGCTCGCATTCCATTTCCTGACATATTCGGGAGGCGGAGACCTCCCCTCCACAACGCTCCGGGATGTATTTAAGCGCGCCACACGAGCGGTGGCCGATTCAGTTTGCTAGTGACCGGAATAGTGTTTCGTGTGCTCGCGAGGACAACTAGGACTACCAGCATGAAGATTATCACTTGCTTGACGGTCATCCTATATATTGTTGGTGAGTTTAAATTCCGTAACCATGCTACTACACCACGGACTTGGTTACCAATTTTGCGTTATTTATTAATTTAGAGTGTTGATAATTCGTCTCTGTTTCATTTTGTGTTGACATGTTACGAAATAATTTATTTCTGGGAAAATAATAGTTGCTCAGTTGGAAAGTTTTCGTGTGTTTCGAATGTGGTAGGCCAGTTTTTCCGATAAATCTTTCTTCCCAGTGGAACCAACAGGTTCTTTGCCACTTTCGTTTCACAATTAAGAGATACTGTATCGTCGTACCCACTCATAATAGCAACAACAATAATAATCTTGAAATTACATTAACAGGCCCTCCTTCATCGTGTGCTGTTCTTAATCATATTATATGTTCTGTTATTGATTTCATAAAATTTTGGTTTACATCTAGCATGCAAAGATGCAATGATAACAGATTTCAGTACTTCGTTTTCTGTATAAATATACTGTTGCTATATTGAGTGTCTGTTTAACTCTTGGTTTCACTGTCGTCTACCATTACAGCGATCTACTACAACTCGTTCTGATTTGTTATGTGCTCAACTTAGCCCAGTGTTTGTGTTATTTTTCGAAATGTGCAATCGAAATGTGAAATAGTTTCGCAGACGACGCCCATTCGTAAATCTTGTTACGTTCATGATATATGACCTGTCAGTAAAAGCCGTTGTGTGTGGGAAATTTCAGTGACATCATTAAGTTTCAACGTGCATATGGTTAATTTCCCTAATCGTTTATGTCACGATATTTCATTTCTCTCAGCTATGTATTCATGTTATCGTCAACGTCCACAGACGTTCGCTCCTCATCTGAAACAAACACTCACCAATCGAAACAAACGCCTTAACGTTTCCACTGACTTTGAGCTCTGTGCAACGTGAAGGCGCTATGTATAAAATATTTCGCTATCTCTATGCTGCTCATAGCTTTTTCATGTTTCTTACTCAGCAGTAGCACGGTGAACCGTCCATGTGTGCGGAATAGTGTCGCTGCTGATGTTGTAGTACATTCTTCACGGGTCAGGATTTATAGCACCGAATTAATTCCTACTTTCACTTGACACAATCACTCTGTCAGTTGTTCTTTAAATAAAAATCCAATAAACTTGGGATACAACTCGTAACTTCAGCTGCAATCTTGACATTCATGTTCGGCGAACTTCACGGTACAATCCTTGCACTTCGTTCGATGTTGAACCGTCATTGTTATTTTGAGCTCGCTTTGCACGTTTCTGTTGCACATTTAAGCATCGTCTTTTCCTCCAGTTATCACCGTAGCTTGTTTATTTTTCACCTGTCACACATCGTATATTTCGTCACGCATGCCGCGCATAATAAGAGCTTCACCAATATGTTTCTCGTTTGGAGACAGAATATAGATTGGGTATATTTCTCTGCATGTATAGACACATTGATATAGACACCTCCAATGCGTAATGTCCACTTATTCCGTTTTTTTAGGATACATGACACAGATATTGTGTACTGGGCTTTTGTTTCACCGTTTGTCGAACGTACTTGCTATAAACAACGCTAAACGGCATTTAACGATGTATATATTCAAATGATTAACAGGAATTTATGATCTAAAATTATCATTAAACATAGGGGTACGTTATGAAGTTTTACAGATACTTTCGTGTGTAGGAGCCCATAAATCAGCATCTTAAGGCTTCAGTCATCTCTGTTGTTAACTACTTTCTACAGTATTAAAGGTGACAACGAAAGAACGCCACCTGCGAGAACAATTTCATCAAACCGTTATCTGAAATTGGACTCGTATTTCTAGGAGGCAAAAATGATAAATTTTATGACATATTTTCAGTTAAGGTTAATAAGATAATTAAATATTTTGTCAGGAAAAGAGATTGTTTTGAATATTTAATCAGCTGCCCTGTGCGACTGTCACTTGTTTTTACAGTTGAAGAAGTTTATCTTCAGTGCACACAGCGATGTAATATGCATCTATCTCTGTAGCTGATTTGATTTAGGCGATAATGCTGTACAAGTAAATGCTACGATTTGTTTCTCAACCACTGACACAATTTTCCAAGACGATAATGCACCAATCCATACAGTTGGCTTGTGATTCGATGTGCACGCTGGAGAAATAACCAACATTCTTCGAAAAACTACTACATATTATTTATGTCCGATATCAGAGCGAACTTGGTACACGTCCGCCGCATCTCTTTTCATTCATGACAGAAATGTCTTACACAGTGCATCAAATGCCAACGAATTGTAGTAAATTTCTCAGAAAGTATTTGTAGGTTCTGATATTGCATTCAGCTACGAATCGTTATTTCATTTCGTCGTATATTTGTTTATGTTCAGTATCTTTACACGAACCTGTGAGTAATTGTAACGCATCTGTCACAGAGATTCAGTTATGAAATTGTCTAGTTCTATAGGGGTCCCAAATGTGCTTACCCGGACAGATATCACTGATGGACACTAGATTTATAATCACTCTTTTGTTTCAGCTCTACCGATAACAAGTCAGCTGTCAGCTGAAAATGCGACAGGTACAGCTGATTCTGTCCAAGAAGAGATAACAAATCAACGAAAAGTGTAAGTGTCGCTTTTGCCTTTGTAACTGTATGTTATTGCTCCCCTACATTTGAAACACGTCTAATTATTATTTTTATTTAATTTTTGTGTTAACTGAGAAAAATAGTCTAGGCAGAAAAATTCTAAATTTGATAATTTTTTGTTTCCATTGTTTCAGGGACATGACCACAGCTGCTAAAGAAGATGAAGGTTACATGATGATGTCACATTTCACAAGTCTTGTTAGTAACGGGAATTCTGCGCCTGAAAACGGTGAATCTACTCCTACACCGCCAACGAGTATCCAAAACAGATCGACTACTGGCGCTTTTTCAGGGTCCCTGAAGCTCAGTGATGATGGAAAGACTGACGCAAATGACGCTACAGCGGTTCCATCGGTCCCCGAGTTACAGCCAACCTCCACATCACTGTTTGCACTACCGAGTGGCAATGAAAACCTCCTGCAGCAGAATACGGAAGACACTGGGACTGATTATGGACACGT
Organism: Schistocerca cancellata; assembly: GCF_023864275.1. Classification (NCBI taxonomy): domain Eukaryota; kingdom Metazoa; phylum Arthropoda; class Insecta; order Orthoptera; family Acrididae; genus Schistocerca; species Schistocerca cancellata. The sequence goes on along the minus strand of NC_064629.1, from coordinate 494,863,505 downwards.
GCACACCTTGCCATCGCAACAAGGAGAGTTAATGCAGCGTAATGATAGTAAAAATTACGAAGATCCGTACGTGAGCTTCGTACCTCACACTGAAACCAATAGTCAAGCACCCACTATCTCACTATCAGCGTCGCCCACAACACCTGGAGAAGTTGAGAATCACGAACAGCATGATGGCAAATACCAGACCACCACATTACAGGACAACTATGAAGAAGGTATCACCACTCCCCAATATGTGCCCTTCACACCTCCTGCTAATATCAAAAACTTCAAGGAGCAGGGTGGAACCTCACCAGCTAAGGATGTTGAGACATCCATGAGATCACCATCGACATCATTCATGACTCCAGATGAAAATGAGGTGATGTGGCAGAGTGGTGAGCACAACGGCACAAAAGTTGAGGCCAGTAATCACAATGATGCAGAGACCACTACAACCCAGGATGTGGGCTACATACCACGCAGTGATACAAATAATTTCAAGGAGGATGTTGATGAATTCAACGGTACTAATTCCTCGTCGTCTCAGAAAACTGGAACACCCACCATCTCACCATCAGTTCTTGGTGCTGAAGACGGACTCAAGCAGAAGAACGTTGAAACCACTGCTGGAACATTTGAGGCTAACTATGATGTTGCAGGGTCAACCACACCTCACTATGAACACATCACATCACACACTAGTACTAATAATCCCAATGAACACGATGGGAAATTCATCACTACTACTGAATCATCAGCTCAAGAAACGTTGTCTGTTATCCCGAATAAAGATGTTAGTGGCACGCAACAAAATGGGGAACCCACCGTCACAACATTCGAGGTCGAATATGATTCTAAAGTGACCACCACACCACAGTATGATGATTTCATACTGCGCACTAGTACCACAGTACAGGACAATGATTTCAACACTGCCACGGTCTCGTCAGCTCAAGAAATCGTGACTACTACCACCTCCCCAACAAAGTTGTTCACTATTTCAAATATCGATGTGAGTCACACGCAGCAGGAAGGAGAAAACACCACTGCAGCATTCGAGAGCGAAAATGATGCTGAAGTGACCACAACACCACAAAATGATGATTTCATATCGCGCACTAGTACCAAGAATTCCACAGTGCAGGACAATCATTTCAACACTACCACGGTCTCGTCAGCTCAAGAAATCTGGACTACTACCAGCTCCCCAACAAAGTTGTTCATTGTTTCTAATAACGATGTGAGTGACACGCAGGAGAAAGGAGAAAACACCACAGCAGCATTCGAGAGCGAAAATGATGCTGAAGTGAGCACCACACCACAGTATGTTGACTTCATACACCGCACTGTTTCCGAGAAGTCCAGTGAGCAGGATGATGATTTCAGCGCTATACCTGCCTCATCAGCCCGTGGTGTTGGAATGACCACCACCTCGCCAGTAAAGCTATTGACGATTCCTAATGATGGCGAGGGTCTTACGCAGAAGAATGTTGAATCCTCCGCCACAACACCGCAGACCGACTATGATGGTATGGAACCTACTACACCCCCGGCTGAACTCTTTACACCACCCACTGGCACCAAGAATTTCATGGACGAGGCTGGTGAACTCGACACTAACATGCCTTCGTCATCTCACGACATTTTACCAACCAGCACCTTACCCTCAGTACCAGTGGCAGAGCAAGCAGATGATGAAAATTGCACACAGCAGGAATATGATTGCGTTGACACCACGGTTGCTGTGTATCCGGAAGATAACCTTACCACCATGTCACCACTAACGCCAGTCACCGTACCTGCGGATGGTGGCAATATTAAAGAGCACAGTGGTGGACCAAATATCACCTTAAGTCCGGAACCTAATAAAGATGAGTCTACTACCACACCATCGTTCCCACAGCCTGTTAACGATAGTAATATCACATTGCAAATCGTTAAATGTAAGGGCACCAACCTTGGTACCAACCAGGAAAAGCCCTCCACGATGTCATTTTTAGCGATTTTTAAAATACTGGCTGGTATTAATGATAACCGCACGCTGATGTGTGACGAGCCAGATGTCACAACGACTCCGCCAACTAATGAAGAGACTTCATATAACACAACAGCGAAACAAGACACTACAACTATCTCTAAGGACGAAGCAGTGGATGGCAACAAAACTAAAAGCCATTATCCATCATACACTGGATCTTCTCCTGACGAATTACTAATGTTGTATAAACTACGCGTTAGAATGCTCAAGACAATGTCTATCACCTTAGGGGCGGTAGTAGCTCTCATTTTGATCAGCATTGGATTCAAATTCTGCAGGAAACATAGACGAGGCGACCGCACAGCAGTTTCTCCTCACACTGCTGAACCTCGTGAAGCAGGTCAACCTTCCACATCTCAGGCTTCTACTTCCGTAGAGCCCGTTATAAGATTTCGAGATTTGCTCTCTCGTGAAGAGAATAATTAGTATGGTGTCCTCAAGTATGTGGGCACCTGGTGTCAACACTTCAAGTGATAACTATTTTCAGTGACTCGACCACCGTTAGTTGAACAATTTCAGTACAGTCAGTTATGTCAGTGACAGCATTCGCAATTTTGATGAGTGTAGCGTAACTCGTGATAACCATTTACTATTTACTATGATAACAGTTAACTGGACATACAAGGTTTACGATCTGAACTACGTCCTGGTGAACACGTCCACTGTAGTGTAGCTTTCATCCTCGAGAGTCTGCTTACGGAATGTAGTTTCTGATGATTTATTTGAAATGTTGATGAATTTAATTTCGAAATTTCCATCGTTCCTGTTGTTGCATATTAAGTGAATTCACTGAGCATTGATGGGATAATTATCAGGGCGTTGTTAAATAAAGACTTTTTGTGGTGACTCTGAATTTACAGTTGGCATTTAAAGTGTTGATTTTCTGTCTATTGTTGCATTTTGAACTATAGTTATGAGTATGGACACATTTTAAGTTTGTGTTGCAATTCTCAACATGAAAAGTGTTATTATGTGAAGCCAACTGAACCATTGGACCATAGATATTTTGAAGCTTGATATTTGTAGTTGCTAGTGTATTGAATGGCTAAATATTTGCATCGCACACCGCACAAAACCTATAAAAATAAAATGTCTTTGTTTGCTAAATTTATGTATTGTACATGTAAGAAAAAATAAATAAAAAAGCATTAAAATTCTTTCTGAAGTATACAATCATTCACTTCCTTGAAATTCTATCTAAATAAGAGTTTCGCTGCAGCTACTGTCGAACATAATCTTGTAAGCTGTCGATGAATATAAATTGACTAAACACTGCCACAATTCGTCATAATGGAATCTGTGAACAGTTTCACGTCTAGGTTGTTAGGAAACATTCTTCAGGCAATTACAAATACCTTTTAAATGTTTATTAAGTTGTTGTTACATGTAAATAAATGATATAAACCTTCAGTTAATAACAAAACTGGTGTTGAAAAGAAGCTTCATATACAATAGTGCTTTTATTACATACTTCTTGTTACATTCAAACTGCTTCATAATTGCTCCTTGTTAGAGTTTTAAACTACATTCGAAGACAACACTCAATTAAAGCTGTAATTTGTAAGTAAATTAAAATCTGAGCTAGTAAGACCACCAGGTGATGGGAGGAAAATAAATCTGAAAACATTTTAAAAACTTAATGACCAATGGCGAGGCTCACTTCATATTTCTGTTTATTGGCTTAATTAAAGAATGAAATTATTTTAATGTGTAAGAGAACAGCAGTGAAGTAAATCATTCTGATAAGAAACAGTGATGCTGTACTACAACCACAGCGAATTATATGTCTTTCTGAATAACGGGCATATAATGCAAGAACAAGAGTCATCGGTAATGGTAAACTGTTAATAGCACTCAGACGAGAAAAGTACACAAATTTTGTAAGTGTGGTGTACATGAGTAAGTGTGTGCGGTGGAGCGGGGGGGGGGGGGGGGGGGGAGAACTTGAGATGAGAGCAGGGCGCTGAGAGGAACAAATGGACCGAGATGGGATACTGTTCCCGACTGCATTGTTACTATCGAAAATTACGGAGTTCCGATGAAAGAACAGCGATGCTAAAACTGAAAATTGCTCGTACAGAGCTGACACTAACTGTATGATATTCAATCTGATGGTACAATATCCTACATAGACCTGGAGCATACTTCCAGTAGCCACTGCTTGGCATTTTCTGAATTAATTAAAGCAAAGGGAATAATTCTTTATTGGATTTTACTTAATGTCTGAAACAACCACGTTCCCAAAATGAGAGCTATCGTTTGTTGACGGCAGTTATCAAACTAAATTTCTGCTTTCTATGCAAAGCAGAAATTCAGCTTGATTATTTAGTTGCATAGAAACGTAATTTTTGTTAGATGCGTACCAAACTACCAGAAACTCGTGAAAATAATGTAATTGTCTCCATTCAATGGGAAAGATCATTAGTCGCAGCCCAAAAAAGCATGCGAAGGTGAATTAAAAGTTATAGTCTAATCAGTAAGTGTAAATGGGTTAGCTAAGTCAGCTGCATTTGGCAAAATATTGACATTGTTGTTTATTTAAATAACTGAGATCAAATTTTATCTCTCCGTGGACAGTTTTGACGCTAGTTTTCTTACTTTTAACAACACTGCATCAGTAAATTATCTTTGTGGACCAGGCAAAAGCTAAAGAGAACTGAAGTATTTATCGAGATATAGCAAACGTCCCCCCCCCCCCCCCCCATGACCCATGGACCTTGCCGTTGGTGGGGAGGCTTGCGTGCCTCAGCGATACAGATAGCCGTACCGTAGGTACAACCACAACGGAGGGGTATCTGTTGAGAGGCCAGACAAACGTGTGGTTCCTGAAGAGGTTCAAATTGTTCAAATAGCTCTGAGCACTATGGGACTTAACTTCGGAGATCATCAGTCCCCTAGAGCTTAGAACTACTTAAACCTAACTAACCTAAGGACATCACACACATCCATGCCCGAGGCAGGATTCGAACCTGCGACCGTAGTGGTCGCGCGGTTCCAGACTGTAGCGCCTAGAACCGCTCGGGCACCCAGGATGGCTTCATCCTTTCCCCCAAGCCTTTGCGTTCTTAGTGTTTTCCTGTACCTGCTACCATATCACAATTTAAATTTTTGTCTCGCTTAACACTCTGAATTATATCTTTTGTCTTACATTGTTTCAATGTGTTAAGAGATAGTGAACAATCGTGAACGGTAGTCATGAAATCTGTTTATGGTGAAATGAGAAAACATGAATAATGAAATATGTGAAAGAGTACATTGTACAGAAAATGAAAAACTGGTATGTGTTCACCCAACTTCGTCTTTCCTTCATGTAGGTGTAAGATATTGTTAATCAAACGCACCGGGCGTTTCAGTGGGTCCCGCCCCGTACCTCAGTGGCTGTCCGTCGTTGGCTACCGCTAGCGTCTGCCGCTTCCAGATGGGAACGACAATTCCGAGAGCCTCCGCGTCAAAGCGGAAAACGCTTGCCAGTGCCGTTGCCGCACGACGCGCTGCCGCGCCCTAGTGGGAACCGGCCGTAACAGCCTGCGCTGCTCCCGCCCCGGCACGCTCGGCGTAGACGCCTGGTGTGAGCTGGGGTGCCGTGGACTCGCGGCGTACTATCTCCGCGGAGAAACTTGTAACATGTTTCCACAAAGATTACATATATTTTTTATTATTATTATTTATACATAACAATGCCGTCTAGGCAAGACGAAATTATGTGACTATTCTTAGGTTCCTAAAGCTACAACATTGACCCAACATAAATATGAACTAATATCTCTATTGACAATAAGCACAGCTGGTCACACACCAAACAGTCATGAATATAATTAAGTTTAAATGGTTCTAGTTGTGAGCAGTGTCATTGATGTACAAAATAAATACGTCGTTGAAGACATATAAAACAAAATACTTCTGCCAATGTAGCATGACATTGTTGACAGTTACAACACATAAATTGGAAATGGGATCAAATGGTGTCAGGTGGTTTTGGAAAAATTCCATCACCTATGTACTCTATGTTTAGTTCAAAGCTACTACCACAACTACCAAGAAATATTGAACTGAGCCAACTACTTCTACTCTACTCGACATAGCATTTAGGCGTGATTACATGAAAAATGCCACTGCTTAAAACTTAGACTAACTTCATCGTGTTACTACGCACATCTAATGCAAATCACCAACTCTTCTTCATGCGTCTAAGATACGTACATGGAGTTACTGTTAAAGGATAAATTAAGCATAAAATTCAGTGGGCGCCCGTTTTACGCTAAGGGCAAAAAAATATATATATATATATTGTCATGGAACGACACAATACTATACCAGCTTTACCACAGTTGTTTTGTGTTGGCCTCTTAAAGGTTTCCAGCCTGTAATTACATGATTACCCTTACTTCATTTTGTCAGTGGGATGTTGGGAATGACTTATCGATTCTTTAGCAGGTCTTGGTCTCCTAGATTCATTTATTCGCTCATTCCTTTGGCTCTGTAAGCATAGTTCACACACATACAAATATGTATTCTTATTAGGTGTATTAGATCACCAACATATAAAGCACACTGTTCTAACAGTATATTAGCTTACACTCATCATTTAAAAGATATTTACTTTAAGATGTATGTATACTCCCTGTTCCATTTATTAGTTTCTGGTTTCTTTGCGCAGATTATTGGCGTTATTACTCGCCTGCATCGATTCCTCTTTTACTGCGGTCTTGCTTTTATCCTTCCTCTATACATCGGATGCCTTCAGCGCATTCCTGAAACACACACTGCAGGGCTTTCCTTCTATCAGGGTCCCTTCTACAAAATCACATTGCAATGTAAAATTCATGGCACACTTAGGTGCACACAGCCTCCACTACGGGCTGTTCATGCTCATTAGACTAGTGTACAGCGTCTTTATAGACGGGCATCTACAGCATAACCTAAACCACACTACATATGTTCATTTCTCCGTTTCCCCTCTATTAGAGTATCTATGACAGTGTATCCCGTTTCTGCGTGGTTCCAACCTATTTGAGAGTACTTCCATCGCAAGCCTGTCTAGATTTAACTTGGAGGCCGAGGAATTATTACGACAAATCTTGTCGGAGCACAACCAAAGAAACAATTGATTCAGTGGAGCAGTTTACTTGCCAGTGATGGACTATTTATGACCAGAATGTTGTATTAATTGTGACCTTCGTTGTTTACGTTTGAACTTGCCTATTGCCTACGCTATTACTTTTGTGCTATCCACAGCTTAATGTTCGCGATGTAGTGCAATCCACGACTCTTCCTCGTTCATATTGTTTCAATTTGCACCGCGTTCGGGTGGAATGGTCCCACATACAAATTAAAAAGCTTGTCAAGATTGAACAGATCAGTAACGTCTGTCTCGCCTGGTCCACGTACGAAATCTAGCCTCACATTCTCTCCTTCGAGAGTTAATGTTACGCAGTTTAGGCGGAAATCTATGCACGCTTGGTGTGCACACAGAAAGTCGATGCCGAGGTTTACTTCCACAGCAGGCGACGGAAACACAAAGAAAACTACCGTGAATAATCGTGACTGACAGGTAAAGTCGACCAGTACCTGTCGCTTTACATCTACATATTTACCTTGCACCGCGCCACGTACTTTCGTACGTTGCAACGGCAGTGACGTACACTTGCGATCTGTGCGTCTTTGTAAAATATTTTCTCGGATAACTGAGGCCTGACTGCCTTAGTCTAGCACAGAGGGTACGGTGATGTTATTTATGTTAATGTTCAGAACTGGGCACCTCACGGATACTATCTCGTCCCCTTCTTCGTGTAGTACTTCCCTTATATCTTCAAAATTAATAAAAAAATATTCCCGTACTGCCTCCTACTTCCGTTCTTTCGGTTTCTTTTCCCTCCGTGCTTTCTGTCAGTTTTTGCTGCGCATTTATGTTGTCCCTTTGCCTTCCCTCATTTTGCCGAGGATCGGGTGAGCGTACTTCGACTACCTCTCGCGACTCGTGGTTTTGTACAGGCGCCGTGCGTTCCCCGTTTCGCGGCCTGTTCCTTGCAAACGGACTATTACGCCCTTTGCCGTGGTCGCGATTCCGTCCCCAACGATCCGTGTTTCCACGTGATCCGTTTTGGCCTGCCCATGACTGTTGCGCCCCTCCCGCTGGAGGCAGGGGTTTGTTTCTTCTACTTTGATTGTTATTTTGTTGCATCCTAGGCTTGCCTAGTTCTTGCAAGAGATGCAGGAAGGAGGTATTGTCGTTCAATCCTATTCCTGCAATCGTTATCTCCCGCCGAAGTTTCGAAGGTAACTTTGTCATGCAGATCCTGATTAATTCCGGCGCTGTATATGGCGCGTCAAGATACTGGTTCCTTCGCACCATGTCCCGGAAGAAGATAGCAGGATCAGGGTGGGTACAATAGTTGTAATCTGGTGATATTAATATCGAGAATTTCGTTCTCTCTTGTTCTGTGACAGACCAGGACTCTCTAATGAACGCAGCACGGAAATCCGCATACGTCTTACGTAAGTCTAGCGACGGTTGCATCCAAATAGCTGCTTCATCTCTGAGATGATTGTACACAAAAAGAATTCGGAGCGCGTCTCCCCATGAATCCGGTAGTGTGTGGTGAAATTGCGAAACCCAAGCTTTTGCGTGTTGCTGATTTAAGTGGTCGAGGAACGTAGAATATTTCAACACCGAGACCTAGTGCTTCTTGCACTCTTCGTAATTCTCTGACGTGCTTGCGGTAATGTTCGTGGCAGCAGAGTCTCCACCTCCTCTCCGTAGAGTGCATAAACGGTCCTGTAGTTCACGCAATTCATCGTCTTCGTCTGTTGCATTCGCACTCGGTTCCGAATCGCGTATGTTGTTTTGGACATTTGCTACGCGTCCTGCCGTCTCGCCCTGACATCGGAGCCGCATCTCCTTGAGGATCCGCTCATTTATTGCAGTTTGCGTTTGTTTGAACCGCAACAAGGATTGCACTTCGTCGCTCTCGCCGACCTCGACGGAAAGCGTGCTACCCGAAATCTCTTCCACGCGTGAAGTTCAATTTTCGACTGTTGATGCGAGCGCCCCTAGTCTTTTTCGCACATCGCCCATCTGATTCTGCAGTGCTGTCTCACAATGTGTGACCTGCTTTCACACCTCTTCGAGTGCTTGTTACTGCTCTTCGCAAACACCATTTACTACATTCTTTACGATCTCCGGGCCAACTACAACTTCTTGCCTCTTCGCGAGATCGTATTCAATAGTGAACAATCGTGCCTCTGTTCTTTCTGCGACCTCGTTCACACCTTTCCGCACTTCCGTAACCTCAGTTCGTAGAACTTCATTGCTGGTTTGAATATCCAGTACCAGTGATCCTACTCGACTTTCAAGTTCTGGGAGCTTTCGTGATTGTTCGGTCAGTTTTGTCTCGTGTTCGTTAAATCGAGCGTCGAACGCTCCTTGGAGGCGTTTTGTCTGTTCCTCCAAGTCCTGTTTGACCTTGTTTCCTATCTCAACAAAACGTTTGTCTTGGCGTTCCTCGAGCTCAGTGAAACGTTCATTGAGCAGTTTCGCTAGTGCGTCTATCATTGTGCTGTTATTCGAAGTTTCGTGCGTATTTTCTGCGGTTCCTATGACTGTGTTATTCAGCGGTTCTTGACCAGTCATAAGGCTTGCACAGCCCGTTCTGTGTTGCACGTGCGAGGGTGCGGTTTCACCGCTGTTCTCCGAGACTGTCGGCGTGCGGGGGCCAGTTCTCCCCACGCTAGTGGTTTCCGGTCGGCCGAGGCTTTGTGACATTCCAGCTCCCGCCTCTGGCATGCTGCCGGATTCAGCCAAGCCGAGGTCCATTATTGCTAAGCTACGTGAGTGCGAGCGCATCGTGCGCATATCCTGATTTGCTGTACTCGCTAAATGAGTAGTCACGCTATAATTTACATGCAACACTATCTTACTAAAATCGCTCAATCTTTAGCGTACTACAATCAATTTGAACATTAATCACTGACTGGTGTCTCAGAGTCTTAACGTATTCGCAAGAATCATGGGAAAGGGTCGGCCAGATGAAAGCTTCCTGTCTAACCTCCTTGCCTAGGGACGCCAGATGGAAGTTGATGTCGTCAAGCCCAGAATGAAAATTTCGCAACGGATAACTGGCGAGGGGAGCTTGAGAGCACTACCTATAGAGCGTGCCCTTTCTGTATGATACTAGGCCATAGGGCTGGAGGGCTTACAGGCACATGTGTGGTTTCCTGCATTCTATATCTTTTATTTTAAATGAATTCCTTTAACTTGACTTCTTTGTGATTTTTAAGGTATGTTAAAGATTGATGACAATTGATTACCTATTTACTTTAAACATTATCACTCGACTTTACAGCGATTGCAGCATTTATTTCAGTTCACAGATATTACAATTTTACAACTTACAGCTCGGGTATATTATATACTAATCTGCACGCACATTTCTACAGGCAAGACGGAATTGCGTTGGCCAAATGTATACCACCAAAGTCTCCCAATATTATCCATGGGACATCCACTATGTGTGGAGGATAACGGGCAAACTGGGGACCAGATACATTAACAAAGGGGGTCAAATTTCCGAAATTAAACGAGAACATTCATTTCCTCACACAATCCGAAGCAGGAAATAAAAGAATTAGCACAAATATTCAAATACCTCTCTTCCATGCGTGAACATTCAGACAGTCGCACTGAGGGCACGTCTGCTCACTTACCCATCTTCTGTAACACTCCACGAATATGGCGGGCACCCAGAGGTGTTCCTGGGCCCCGGTGGAGGGGGTGGTCGATCCACTTTGCCGTGAGCAACCTCTCCACCCGAAATCTTGTGACAATGGAACGTCTTTGACTCTTACCTACCTGTGCTGTCTCTCTGATCCCCTACCCAGGAGTGAGGTTGGCACTACTATACTACAGAACTACTTCCCAACTAAGATTTGGCCACGCTTTACGGAAAGGTGTGAGGAGGATTAGGAAAGTTCATATGCAGATTCACATTCACGTACAAGAAACGCATAATAAACAACACATATAAATAAGTATTATGAAGTCTAACACATTTCTTTCCACCCGTCCACATGGGTTCAGTTGCAACCGCGGCCAGCCGCGTCGTGCAATAAAATTGGCGGTGGAGCCTCCTCTGTTTGTGTTTCCCCGTGCGAGCGAGCATCGAAACCTGCTGCTTATAGAGCGGAAACTACTCTACCGTTTCAGGCTAACAACCAATGTATTGCAGTTGATCAATACATGTGGTTATTTTGTCATCAGGAGCCATCCGAGGACGGACCCCAGCAACAACGCCCAGCAGAGAACCCATGTTCGAATTCGGCCGTAGGCACTGGAGTCTCGTGCCTGTTTACACTGTGTCACGTCATCCGCTAGTGGATCACACAGTGTTCTCCTTTGCCTTGCTTAACTTGGCTCTCCGCCGACGAACTTTGGCCACGGTACCATATCACTAAACAGCACAACAGAGTGCAGTACGCGAATGACTTCCGGTTCCCAACATTCCTTCACTTTTTAAGTAACTTAATTACTGTAAAGCTCCTCCCTTTAACTAACTTAATCATGCAAATAATTCGACGCTCTACGTTTATCAGTTTTATGGAATGAATGAGTCCCTGCATTCTGCCACTACATCTGTTTACACGTTACTCCATTTATGTGGTTTTGAACCCTCTAGCTGTACTGAACTTTTACGTATTTACACTGTTCCCTTCCTTTGAAACTATATCTTGTAACTTGCCACCACTAATTACACCACAGTTCTCTCCCTCTTATACACCATTATTCGTTATGGTCGATGTGCAGACTTGGTCTTTCCCTCCGTGAATGTTCACTTATTATGCTGCCTTGTCCGGGTGTGTGTGTGTGGTGGGGGGGGGGGGGGGGGGTTGCCATTCAGAGCGGTTCGAATCTGTATGCTGAAGGCTGGGAGTGGTGGGGCAGTTCTTCTCTTGAACAAGGAATACATAATTCCGATCGGCACAAGGAATACACAAACGGCTGATGTTGATGAACCATTGACTACCAGTTGCTACCGCTACTTACTTCAGTAGCTTTATACATGCTGCAAGAGATGCACCATGGTAACACGACCATGTTGTGTGACGATCATCTGATCCAGAGATGTTACTGGGTGCTCGTCAATGGTATCATTAAGATATAAAATTGTTCAGGGGCGAAAGCAAGGAAGACAGGGAAGTTATATAAATTAAGGAATGGACCTTACTGATGGTTATGGTTCCTGTTTTGTACGAGGTAAGCGGAAAGTGGATTCACATATCTCACAACGACTTCCATTGAGTATTAATTCTTGACCCTGCAGAAGCAAACTTTGTGTGCCATTTCACTTTCCCTGCTTGTAACATGTGCAAATAACGACTCTTTGGGTCTGCCATCAAATACAACCTGTGGTTTCCTACCCACTGGGAGTATTAACCCTCCTCCATTAATACTTTCTTCGGGCATTTCACAGCTCCTCTTCTCAGAGCGAAGAAACGCGAACTCGCTAGACTTCGGCACTGTATGCACTTACTTCGAAGGATGGATGGTAACCGGTTCGGTGAGACAGTGTAACAACTCTTGTGTAGACATTAAGGGGACATGCTCGTGAAAATTACCAAAAATAAAAAAAAACTTCTTGGTCTATAGAAAAGAGCTTTTCATTCTTATTTCAAAAATGCGTAGTTTATGGACATTATCATCTTCCGTTCGCTCAAAAATTAAAGTGCGAGGAGAGTCGTTTTAGTATAGGATGCATTGTAGTAAATGGAGTTGTCAAAGACGTGGTGCTGGGAAAGGATTTTTTATGTAAATATAAAACCTCGCTTCACTGCAGGTGAAGGTGCTTGGATTTTGAAATTGAGGGTGAAAAAAGGAAACCAAAATTTGAGAAACATTTGACGGGGGACAGCCAGAGTGCGCACACCATAATTACTCTTGGCTTGGATGAAGAGAACAATACGTGTGACAAGATAAAGGCAACGGTAGAAGCGTTGGAGGGCATATCGGAGGTAGAGATAATGGAGTAATGTGAAACGTTGTGCCGTTATGAGAACATATTTTCTGATCGTCCCGGTAAAGTAACAGACTTCGAATACTCTAAGTGAAGCCGTACGGGCTGACTAAGTGCAAGCCTTATATAATTTCTATTATTGATCGGGAAGCCGTCAGGGCCAGGTTAAGGCAAATGTTGGAATGGAATATTATAGGACAGTGTAGGTGCCATTAGTGTAATCCCATTGTAATTGTAAAGAAAACCGACAAATGCCGGCCGGGGTGGCCAAGCGGTTCTAGGCGCTACAGTCCGGAACAGCGCGACCGCTACGGTCGCAGGTTCGAATCCTGCCTTGGGCATGGATGTGTGTGTTCTAAGTTCTAGGGGACTGATGATCTCAGAAGTTAAGTCACATAGTGGTCAGGGCCATTTGAACCACTTTTTGAAAAAAGACAAATAGATTAGAATCGTGTTAGAAGCACGTAAGATAAATAAGGTAATTGTGAGAAAACTCGACCAGCCTGGTAATATGGAGAAACTGCTGCAAAACTTCAGGAACCTAAAATTCATGTCTAGTGTTGACTTGACCTTAGGATTTTGGTAAATCTCATTGGCAGAAGAAAGCAGACATTACCCAGCGTTCTTATTCGAAGGACGAAGCTACCGCTTTAAGGTTGTACCGCTCGGACTCACAATTTCAGTGGCAGTATTTGTGAGAGCGCTAAGCCATGTTTTAGGAGAACGCTTAATGAGTAAGTTGGATGTCTATGTGGTTGACATTTCGATAGCGACGGAGTCCTGGTAAGAACACTGTAAACTGCTGGAGGATATGCTTGTGGTCTTAAGAATAGGAGGGATGGCATTAAAGATTGCCAAATGCGAACCTTTCCTAGCGGAAATTCAGTTTCTAGGACACACCCTTACATCTGAAGGAATTTTACCGAGTACCCAGAAACCAAAATCAATCAGGATAGTGAAAGGCCAACAAACCGAGAGCAATTAAAATCATACCTCGGATTATGTTGGTTTTATTGAAATTCTTGGGGGATGGAGGAATGAGTAACGAAAATTTATGTAAATTACTAAAGAAAAACGCATCCTGGAAATGGGCCGAGGAATGTGAAAAGGAATTTCAGAACATAAAGGATAAACTGTGAGCGAGGAAGATGCTTTATTATTCCGACATGACACTTCCATTCTGTTTGTCGTCGGACAGTTCAGATTATGGGATAGGCTGCGAAATCTTGAAAGAAAAACAACATCGACAGGAAGATACAACACCGGCGTGTTGCTTTTGCCAGCCGCATACTCAACAAACACGAACACGGATACAGCATATCAGCGAAGGAGCTGCTTGCAATCGTGTATGTATTGAAAAAGTTCCGTATGTATTTGGAAGGTGGAGAGGTAACAGGACTAGGTGACCATAAGTCCCTTAGCTTTCTGCTAGACTATAGAACACTAAAAGATCGTTTGATGCACTGGGCAATGTTTTGGCAGCAATTTAGTTACCAGATTCTCTAAACTAAAGGGACCGAGAATTGTATTGCCGATGCTCTGTCGCGGCTTCCCTTTGGAGAGGAAGACGATGAAGGCGAGGAGGCAAAGAACGAAGAATCAGCTGCTGTACATGAAAGGAGTACCGGGGGAGAAGGAAATTCGCACTGCCTGCAGGGATATGCAGAGAGTGCCAAACGATAACTTTGAACTGAAGAACATCAATATCAACTTTGACAGCAAGGGCTAGGAATAAATACCCCGCTATTTCAAGATCCACAAGGGTGGGCTGTTTCGCAGAAGAGACGAGAAGACAGATCACTGAGACTGTGCTTCCCAGACTTTTACGTGGAACAGCTGATAGATTACGTCCATGTAAGTCACGGTCATTACGGGGAACAGAAGTGTACGGAACTTATAGAGCAATACATCCATATTAATTACCTCGACAGACGAGTACACCCACAGTTGGCCGCCTGTGATCGATGTCAACGAGTAAAATATTGCACTAGAAATCAACAAGGGGAAATGCAAAATATAATACCAACCAAGGTATGAGAGTTACTGGCGGTTGACAATTTTGGCCCACTGCCCACAGGACGTGGCGGTATGAAGTACATATTTGTTGTTGTTGACCTCTTTTCAAAATTTACTAAGCTTTATCCGATACGGAAAGCTAACAGCAAGACGCTGAAAGAAAAATTAGAAAAAGATTTCTTTATAATAATCAAACCACAAAGGCTGTTATCTGACAACGGATCGCAGTTAACATGAAACGTTTGGAACAAATTTATGAACGACGAGGGCATAAAACGCTCTAAAATATCCGTGTATCACCCGTCGAGTAACCCTTGCGGGTGGTATATGCGAGAAGTTGGATGACTATGTCAGTGATGGAGTGATAGACCCTCAAAGTGGCTGGTATACGTACGTTGTTTGAGGACGTTCTAAACAGCGTGAAAAGTAACGCAACTGGATATTCGCCCTTGGAGGTGATGACGGAAGTTAAACCGAAATATCTATTGAAGGAAATGGTGGAGTTCAAATGGCTCTGAGGACTATGCGACTTAACTTCTGAGATCATCAGTCGCCTAGAACTTAGAAATAATTAAACCCAACTAACCTAAGGACATCACACACATCCATGCCCAAGGCCGGATTCGAACCTGGAATTGTGGAGTTCCCGCAGCTCCTGGCTGAGTAGGGCACTGAGGGGAGCAGGCGGTAAAATCCCGTATGGGAAAGTTGGCAGCGGAAAGGAAGAAACAGCAGGATGGGCAGTACAAACGAATTAAATAAAAAATAGAAGACAAAGTCCTAGTACATACGAAAGAAAAGTCCAGCGAAATGGATGGAGAATTAAAAACAGTTTTTTGAGCTATATTATGGGCCATTTGTAGTGGCAGAATGATCGCACCCAATTGCCTACCGACTCGACTACACTGTTTCAGGAAGACTTCTAGGATTAAGAAATGTGACAAAACTGAGACTGTACTTTGAGAAGGACGCACATTTGGGTGCGAGGAGGTCAGAGAACTCAGTTATTTGGTGAACGGTATCTAGTCAAAAATCAGTGCGCAGAACACATATAACTTTTTGGGGGTATATAACGGCTTTATTTGAGTATGTATGTTGCTATGTTTAAGTTATTCAATGGTTTCAAGTTTGTTGTAGTTTCCAAATTATAAGTTATGGTCGCACCAATTTGGGTGCATGGTGGTTGGAGAAATTTGGAAAATGAAAAATTATAATGCTTAACTAGGAAGACAGATGTATGTTTACTTACATATCTGAGAACATTCTGGGGGAATAATTTATTGTTCTATGGAGTATCGATTTGCGTACGCAGCTTCACTGCACGGAATTAAACGAGGGGTGAGGTTTCTTCATATTTGTTGTTAGTTTTGAGTCTAAGGGAGTTATTTAAATTAAAAGGAAATATTAATTTGCCGATAAAGTCGATTGGGAGTCTGTCGCGAAATGCATGTATCTAGTGCGACTTGAATAACGTGTCAGGATCATTGTAGAATTTACGACGATCTTGCAAACGCTGTAAATCAAATGTTTACTGTATAGTTTAGATCTGTTTGTATCGATTCCAAAAATGGTTGGAATGGCTGTAAGAACTATGGGACTTAACATCTGGGGTCATCAGTCCCCTAGTCTTACAACTACGTAAACCTAACTAACCTACGGACATCACACACATCCATGCCCGAAGCAGGATTTGAACCTGCGACCGCAGCAACAGCGTGGTGCCGGACTGAAGCGCCTAGAACCTCTCGGCCACAACGGCCGGCTGTATCGATTCTACTGGAGGAAGAGTTCAGTGCAGTTCTTGAGTGGTTTTGGAACAAGGTTTGTTTTCTGGAATCTACACCCGATTCGAACGTCAACAGATTTGTTCCTGAAAAACGTTGGCGATGAAATGCACAGCCCTACAGAATTTCGGTGTGGTACTCGACTCCGAATGTGTGGAGCGCCGCTGGAGACTTTGTTGTGACAGAAAGGTTCTGAGAAAGAGAGCGCAGTGGCGCTTATATCTCTGTGGCATTTCAGTAGACAGTCGATTTTGATAAATGTATGGATTTATTTGGCATTTAATTAATATAGCGCAATTCACAATTCATGTTAGATATAAGTTCCTTTAATTTTAAAGCATGCTGCATCAACACATTGAACGATGACAGAATGACGTTACGCTTTGCCGTTTGACTGTGGATGGAACGGTGCTCTGGTTAGATGGTGTATGTCATTGCGTTCACAGCATGTTGCAAATTCATCGGACGTGAACTGTGGTCAATTATCTGACACTATTGTGTGTGTGTAAATTCCTAAGGGACCAAACAGCTGAGGTCATCGGTCTCTATGGTTACACATTACTTAAACTAATTTATGCCAAGGACAGCACACACACACCCATTCCCGAGGGTGGACTCCAACCTCCGGCGAGACGGACGGCGCAGTCCGTGACATAGCGCCTAAAACCGCGCGGCAACTCAACGCGGCTCTGACACTATTACTTCAGGTACAACTTCGAGGGAAAAAATCGATGACAACACCTAAATTGTACTACGGGACTTTGTCGAGTTCATTGTTATCGCAAAAGGAAACTAACTATACGAGTCAATCACAACCAACAGTCGGGTGATCCAAAATGGTCCCGCGAAGTCTATGTGCACACGTTGCCATGGTGATCATGACTTAGGCCTAGCAAAGAATTTCTGTGGTGGAGCGGACGGATTTTCCTCACATGCGTGAGACTGTCACGTCATTTGTTCTACTTGGGTGTCCATACACTGAGCCGGCCGCGGTGGCCGTGCGGTTCTACGCGCTGCAGTCCGGAACCGCGGGACTGCTACGGTCGCAGGTTCGAATCCTGCATCGGATATGGATGTGTGTGATGTCCTCAGGTTAGTTAGGTTTAAGTAGTTCTATGTTCTAGGGGACTGATGACCTAAGATGTTACGTCCCATAGTGCTCAGAGCCATTTGAACCATACCATGACAAGTATAGTGTCGGCGTGCTAACTGTTACATACTAACAACCCTCCAGTGTCCTTGGTGAGGTAACTACATCACTTCTTTATTGCGACGATTTAGGGATCAACACAAGTGACTGACCACTGTAATTTTGAACAAGTATCACACCTTCCTGTCCAGCATAGCTATGCCGTCGTGCAAAGTATTGGCACACTGCTGAGTTCCTAATGCTATGCAAGGAACAAGATCAAGATGTGCGAACGTATGATAGCCAAACGTTCAAATCCAGTTCAGCTTCCGTGGCCTGTGCAAGTTTCTTGTAGTTCAGCAAAAAGATTGAAGCAATTCAAAATCACGGGCATCGATGTGACAACAAGATGCAGTAGAAGTGTCAAAGTATGTATTAGGGCCACTCGGAAGCCGTGATAGCGAGTCCGCATTATGATGTTGAGCCTCAGATAACACACGAAACAAAGTACGCAAATTTGCAACATGTTCTTCAGGTGTACGACCTGTTACGACAATATCGTCCAAATAGTTTGAACAGTTTAGCACTTGTGCAGTCAGCTGTTCCAAATACCGTTGGAGAACGGCGGCTGCGGAAGCAATGCCCAAAATGCAACCGCAAATACTTAAACAAGCCCAAATGAGGATAAACTCCACACACTTTTTGAGATTCTTCATCAAGTGGTATTTGAAGATACGCGTCGTGCAAATCAGTCTTAGAAAAGTAGCGTCTACCGCCTAATTTGTCCAAAAGAACCTCTCGGCGTGGCAATGGACAGGTATCAATTAGAGGTTGACTATAGACTTCAAGTCAACACAGGCGAATGCGACCAGAAAGAATGGGGAGGAAAACCAGTGAACTTGCCGACTGACTAGGGGATACGGGCGCAATATCTCCGTTATCTTGTAATTCCTTAATTTCAGCAACGAATTTGTCCCGTCGTGCATTGGGGCAGTTCTGGCCCGGCAAAATTCCCTCTGAGCATTGTATTTTAGCGTAATATGTGCAACAAAACTGTTAGCTTTGTCTAAACCTTCGGATAAGAGTTCTGGGAATTCTTTTAGCAAACTAGCTACACCGTCTTTTGCATGGAAAGCAGACACTGACAACACATTATCCTGACTTGTTGAAGCCAATCTAATCAGTTGAATCGAGACCAAATATGTTCTCACAATCACGCGAATGTAGTACTGTCACTGCTCGCGATGTAGCCGCCTGTCTAGTCAACTGCTTACCCGGCGTGGAGGGTTGTTTACTCAGAGTGGCGAGCCCTTGCCGATGCTGAAGGGGCCGATCGGAAACGAGGGACTCAATTCCACAAATAGGCTGCTCAAATGTATAAGCCTACAAAGCAACGGTATTGTACTGATCTGGTATTTGCACTACCTGCTGAAATGATGGATCCGACTGCTTCAAAATCTGTTCTCTGAGTTTGACATCAGGTATACTGTACACGATCGCATCACGTAACATAACATCTGTATATAAAGCATCACGAGCACATTTTAATTTGCATTTCCTTGTCATACCCTGCAAATCTATTACCCACTCCCGATAAGTTTATTCTGACCGTTTTTTACAGTTAAAGAATTGATACCTAACTGCTACCACATTCAAGTGTTGGTCATAATAGTTAGTTACTGACTCGATAACGTTTTCATACGCAAGTTAACTCGGAGCGACGTTTGGAATGAGTTTTCGAATGAGGCGGAAGACTGCACTTCCTAACGTGGGTAACAGATATGGAAGTCCCGCAGTACCCGGTACATTGTGAACCTCTATGTGTGCTTCAAACTGGGACAACCATTCGAGCATTTCCTCGTCTTGTTCACTAAACTGTCGAAAAGGTGGTATAAAAGCGTGCGTTGTTGTAGATGGTGCCTGTTCCCTTAGGTTCAAAATGGCTCTGAGCACTATGGGAATTAACATCTGAGGTCATCAGTCCCCTACAACTTAGAACTACTTAAACCTAATTAACCTAAGGACGTCACAAACATCCATTCCCGAGGCAGGATTCGAACCTGCGACCGTAGCGGTCACGCGGTTCCAGACTGAAGCGCCTAGAACCGCACGGCCACACCTGCCGGCTGGGTGAGAACTTTGGAAGAGACAAATGAAAGAAACAGACAAGGCAAACAAGCAAAATTGGTACAAAAGCAAAGAAATGCGAAAGGGCTGCCCTCTGCGAAGCCAAGAAGTGCAGCGTCGCATGCGGTAGAAACTAACAATAGCGATGAATCGCAAATTAAGATGCAGCCGGTCGAAAACCATACTGATGTATTTTTATATCTGATAAAATGGGACCTCACATCTTGCTTAAAGGAAAACCTTTATCTCTATTAATAACGTCATCTGATAATTGTATTTTGATGAATTCCTTAATTACATAATCCCATTAACTGGAAGCAGGAGCAATATTTTGCGTCTCTTTAAATGACATATTATGTCCTTCATTAAGACAATGTTCATCGACGGCAGATTTTTTAGGCTGACGTATGTGACGTTTATGTTCAATACATCAGTCATAAACTCTACGAAAAGTCTGCCGAGTATAAGCGTTTGCGCAATGACGATAAATTTTATATACTCCAGGCTTCCTCAATCCCAAATCATCTTTAACAGATCCAGGAAGGGGACTTGTTTTGACGAAAAGCAAAAGGACACTTTTCTGGGAATCTTTGAATTTTCGACAAAGTGAACAACCTGAAGATCCTGTGTCCAATTATTAGAAGCTTAAAGTTGTTTCCAGGCGAAACAGATATCCTGTTCATCAAATTGTTGGTGCGTTTAAGTTTGTACCATAGTGAGAATGACGAGTGGACACTTGTAAGTCAATTGCTGTCTAACTCTTTTCGGAGAATATTCGTTCTAAAGTTTCGCATGTCCTCAGAAAATATTATGTTAAAAGTGTCTCTTTGCCTTTGGCCAAAGCTAGAGCCCTTCTTGGATCTGTTAAAGATAATCTGGAGTTGAGGAAGTCTGGAGTGCGTAAAATTAGCTGTCATCGCAGTAAGGCATACATTGGACAGGCAATTGTACGGTTCATGACAGATGTGTGGAACTTCAGCGTCACTACCTTTTGTTCCAGCCTGAAAAATTTGTCATCGCTGAACACTGTCTCAATGAGGCACATTATATGACATTTAGAGATACACAAATTATTGCTCTGGCTTCTCGTTACTAGGGTTTATACTTGAGGAATCGATAGAAATACGATCATCCAATGACATTATTAACAGACATAAAGGCTTCCCTTTAAAGGCAAGATGAGGAATCGTACTTTGTCAAACATAAAATAAAAATGGACTGGATTCCAACCGGCTGCAGTTTTATTTGCGATTCACCCCTTTTGTTAGTTTCTACCGCCGTCAGAGCTGCGATTCTTCGCTTCACACAGGACAGTCCTTTCGCTTCTCGAGCACGCGCGGCGGCCTGTTCTCGGGGTATAAAGAAGACGCCGTAACTGATGTAAACTCATTTCTGGCGTGATGTGCACCTGCAAATCCACCTGAAGATAGCGGCCAGCTCGACCTTCGAAATATCGTGTCGTCAGGACGCTGAAACCGGCCTGTGTACCTGTGAAGAACCTCACCTACTATGTAAGTAACTGGCCCGAGACAGAGATCTCATAAGGTAACGGGGAGCTCAGCAGGTACTGCGATGAATTAGAAAACGGAGTAATTAATGCCACCTGAATAACTGCAATGCTATTACGTAAATAAAATCTAAAAGTAAATTTATCGGAATTAAACTGGTCGAATGTCAGTGGCCAGTTACTTGAGTAACTTCTAACAGCCGTGTACCGCAAGTCTCTAGAGGAACAGAAGGTTCCAAACGATTGGAAAAGAGCACAGGTAGTCCCAGTCTTCAAGAAGGGTCGTCGCGCAGATGCGCAAAACTATAGACCTATATCTCTGACGTCGATCTGTTGTAGAATTTTAGAACATGTGTTTTGCTCGAGTATCATGTCGTTTTTGGAAACTCAGAATCTACTATGTAGGAATCAACATGGATTCCGGAAACAGCGATCGTGTGAAACCCAACTCGCTTTATTTGTTCATGAGACCCAGAAAATATTAGATACAGGCTCCCAGGTAGATGCTATTTTTCTTGACTTCCGGAAGGCGTTCGATACAGTTCCGCACTGTCGCCTGATAAACAAAGTAAGAGCCTACGGAATATCAGACCAGCTGTGTGGCTGGATTGAAGAGTTTTTAGCAAACAGAACACAGCATGTTGGTATCATCGGAGAGACGTCTACAGACATTAAAGTAACCTCTGGCGTGCCACAGGGGAGTGTTATGGGACCATTGCTTTTCACAATATATATAAATGACCTAGTAGATAGTGTCGGAAGTTCCATGCGGCTTTTCGCGGATGATGCTGTAGTATACAGAGAAGTTGCAGCATTAGAAAATTGTAGCGAAATGCAGGAAGATCTGCAGCGGATAGGCACTTGGTGCAGGGAGTGGCAACAGACCCTTAACATAGACAAATGTAATGTATTGCGAATAGATATAAAGAAGGATCCTTTATTGTATGATTATATGATAGCGGAACAAACACTGGTAGCAGTTACTTCTGTAAAATATCTGGGAGTATGCGTGCGGAACGATTTGAAGTGGAATGATCATATAAAATTAATTGTTGGAAAGGCGGGTACCAGGTTGAGATTCATTGGGAGAGTCAGAAAATGTAGTCCATCAACAAAGGAGGTGGCTTACAAAACACTCGTTCGACCTATACTTCAGTATTGCTCATCAGTGTGGGATCCGTACCAGATCGGGTTGACGGAGGAGATAGAGAAGATCCAAAGAAGAGCGGCGCGTTTCGTCACAGGGTTATTTGGTAACCGTGATAGCGTTACGGAGATGTTTAACAAACTCAAGTGGCAGACTCTGCAAGAGAGGCGCTCTGCATCGCGGTGTAGCTTGCTCGCCAGGTGTCGAGAGAGTGCGTTTCTGGATGAGGTATCGAATATATTGCTTCCCCCTACTTATACCTCCCGAGGAGATCACGAATGTAAAATTAGAGAGATTAGAGCGCGCACAGAGGCTTTCAGACAGTCGTTCTTCCCGCGAACCATACGCGACTGGAACAGGAAAGGGAGATAATGACAGTGGCACGTAAAGTGCCCTCCGCCACACACCGTTGGGTGGCTCGCGGAGTATAAATGTAGATGTAGATGTAGAGTGCATAGGTGCCACACTACTCATTAACCAAGGTAGTCAGTTGCCAACGGACATCTCAGTTCTGTGAGATGCCGCGAGTGCCAAAAGCCCAGATATTCTACCGTCTCGTCGAACTGACATATAAGAATAGCCCTCATTTTCCTCTGTTGTAGGCACACACTGTTAACCATTGAAGGATTATCATAAAAAATTGAGGTGGCCTGGAAAGTAGGATTTGTTAGCCACAAATAAATAGCTTAGAACTGAAATGGACCGTTAAATATAATTGAGAGGCACATTGTTTCGAATAATCAGCAGTTTACACTACGAAGCATTGATAATTAAAGTTGTATTTGTTTAACGCGAGAGAACATGAAAGACAACGGTATCAGGCAAACGTCTTCCCTTACGTGCCTTCAATGAAGTTTTCGTAAATTATGTTAAATATAACCCTTATCCCGAATCGAGTACTCACAACAAACAGAAACTTGACTCACGTTAACCATTGTTAGGACACCAGAAGTTTACTTCATGCACTTTGCAATTTAAAATAATATAACAAGGGAAAACAATATGCAATTAGACTTGCAGTCGGTCTTTCCACAATAATTGTAAAACATACTGAACAAGTGATCAATATTCATCACTTCAAACAAGAGACCAGTCGGCTACCTGCACAATTAAGACATACGTCACAAATTCTCTCGAGTGCAGTTCCATGTGCCGAAATCACATAGCTATCATGTGAAGAATGTACCATGGCACGAGAATACACTCCTACCGTCATCACAAAGATCGTTCTGATAGCAAATGACAGTTACACACACACACTCAAAGTCACTTCCTAGTCGTACGTAACACTTGAATTTAATAATTGCGGAGAAGCCTGTCCTAACGCATATGCTGTTTCAGACACTCGGAGCAGTGTTCGAAAAGCGCTGATAGTCCGAAAGTACTACTTTAATTCCGAAATGAACATTTTTGTGGTGCATATAAGGCAACCCACTAGCGGCCAACTCCTTACCTGGCAACCCCTCCACGGAACACGTGCTTCTATGCTCGTGAGTCACATTACATTTACTCGAGTTTCCTGATGTGTGAAAGATACGAGCTGTAACCGAGGAATCTTGCTCTTATCGTACTGTGTTCTATCACCTTGTTTAAGAGTACTGTTAAAGTAAATAGGTCTTAAGCTTAAGCCTGCCACTGCGGCGGAGCGGTTCCAGGCGCTTCAGTCTGTAACCGCGCGGACGCTATGGTCGCAGGTTAGAATCCTGCCTCGGGCATGGATGTGTGTGATGTCCTTAGGTTAGTTAGGTTTAAGTAGTTCTAAGTCTAGGGGACTGATGAATTCAGATGTTAAGTTCCATAGTGCTTAGAGCTATTCTTAAACTCAGTCAATTGCATCGCTGACCAGAACGGGGATTTCTCTCTGACTTGGGAATTCTCAGTGCTTTTAACCTGACAGAAAGTTCTATCTATGCAAAGTTTGTTCTAGAAACATCGAGACGTTTTCCGGCGCAAATTCCTCACCCATATAACTTCCGGCTGCGTTACTATCGCTACTACCAGCTCTCGGAAACCAACCACCTTCCATATGTAACATTCAAGCGTCCACCTGCCTAGTGTCATTTCAAGTGCTCCCTCTTATGTTAAGGGGTGTACAAAGCAAATAGTTTATTTATGTCACCTTATGTGTGGCGTGAAATTCTTCTATATGAATTTTGGTGAAGGCTGTAAGTTATTATTATTATTACCAAAAAAGTACTTGTACCATTCAACACAAGTAAAAAGAAGAACACAGCGTAGTTGCTGCATTATAAATGTGTTCGTTAAGTAAATACGCATGAAATCCACCTTAGCCAAGGAGTTCCCTAGAGCTTTCTTCATCTTCGCAAAAGCCAGGAGGTTCCCAGCAGGTGGAGAGCTGGTGTCGGTAGTCGCGTGGTCGGTTGATCTCCTCCTTACTATAGTGGTAGGTTTCAGTACCTTGAGGCGCCTATATGTTGAATAGGAATATACACACCAAGAGGCCCTGTGAGCTGGCTTCTGATTTGAAACTCAATGCTGGCGGTACTGTGTGGTATGGTGTTGTCGGAAGACAGGTAACTTCTCCATCAGGAGATGATAGGTGGCGAGCAGCATAAGTTCATCAGGCGAAGACCATCATCTCGAGTACATCTTCAGCTAGTTCATAGACTGTTCTGGGTCATTTAGGACAGTCACGGAATCGACTGCGATTACTGTGAATACCACCGAGCCCAATAATAGCCTTATGTCGAGAGCAGGATCTTTGGAGTATTTAAAGGGAACTATCTTGAGGCTGTGATGCAATGCACGGTTTGTAACGACTCCATCTGTCCCCATGCTATTACATTCTCTTAAAAGGCTATTAACTGGTGTGTCAGTTACTCTGTAAGAGCAGTTGAGTAAGAGAGTTTCCTGTACATTTCTTATGAGCTAACGAACATTCTTGTCTCGCTTAATTTGGTTTCCTGCCGTAGTGGTCTTTCTGTTGGATGCATATTGTCACTAGGCTCGCGATGTTGTCATGCAGCTAGGGCCTGACCATTTCCAATATACCGGTTCGCTTCCTGCTTCGCCTCTGACTCTGGCATGACTTGATTTTGCATGGCAGTGTTAACAACTTTAAACTGAAATTTCTAGCTTCCTACACCTTACTATTCTGTGCCTCAACAATAATGTTCTTTAACTTCTGGTTTTGTTCTCTGCATAGTGGTTATGAGTGCATTTTGCTCTACAGATAATATCTTTATCGTTTGAGTCTGGTATGCCGACAGGGAGTTCATACAGCCGGACCTATGGCGGATGTGACTGAGGTTTAGTCAGTTGTCTTACGGTCGTTTTGTTTCTTTCGTAGTGAATGGTCTGGCTGGCATGAAGTGTGGGTGATGTGGCGATGCTGCCTGTACTGAAGCTACCACTATCTGAGGAAGGAGCAGGTAAATATCTAATGTCGTGCTAGCAGTGCCCTGTGTCATGTACTACATAGTGTGAGTGAAATGTCGGTTAATGGGTACAAAACATGTATAAAATTAAAAGACGCATACTAACAACATACAGCAGTTGGACAAACATATGGAACACAAAAATTAAAGTCGATTAGCATGCCTAATACATTTTAGGCATCCCACTGGCTTTCAAAACAGTTTCCTTCCATCTCAGAATAAATGAATACTGGTCCTGTATAGTAGTTAAGGGAAATTTATACCATTATTACAGCAAAATAATAGCTAGTTTAGACAGTGACGATGGAGGTGGATAGCGATCACTCACCCTTCCTCTAACAGAGACCACAAAGGCTAAATAATATTGAGATGTGGTGACCGTGGTGGCCAGGGACGGTGCGACCCATCATCTTCGTGCTCTTGAAGCCGGGACTGGCCGATGCAAGCAGTGTGAACAGGGCTCCTGTCTTCTTGGAACACAGCACCACCTTCGGCGAACAAACATTACTCCATGACATATACCTTATGCGCCAAAATGATCACATAATGCTTGTCAGTAACGCGACCTTGCAGAGCAAGAATGGGGCTCATGGAGTACCACGATATGGCTGGCTAAATCATCACGGAAACCCCCTCCACCACAGCTCAATGTTTCACTCGTGGAATATAAACTTGGCCAGAAGTTGGAAACAGTGTGAAAAAAGACTCACTCGATGAAATGACTCTCTTTCATTGCCCCATAGTCCGGATTATATGGATTCGGCACCACGTCTTCTTGTAACGGGCATTTGATACTGATGAGTGCTCTTGGAATTCCAGCGCTCCCTGTAAATCCCTTCTTAAGGAGCTACCATACTTTTGTTTTGGTGCTGACAGGTTCGCGAGCGAAACATTCAGTTCTGCAGTGACTTTTGCAGTTGTCGTTCTCCTACTGTTCGTCACAATCCTTTTGAGTTATCGTAGACTCAATAGACATTTTATTCCGAGTTGTCACTCAACGGATGCTGTTTTTAAGCCTTCCCTTTATGTGATATAAATATTTGATATGATGTTTCTTGAAAAATCCAACACCCTCCCTTGTTCACGGACGCACTCGCTATACGGGCTGCAACAATTTTCCCACGTTCGGATTCGCTTAACACCCATATAATGCACTCTAAGTCATGCAGAGAAAGTGTTTCTGACTACGAATGACACTTGCAACGTGTTGAGGACGTTGCCCAGAAGGCGTTCGTCGCCAAATACATGAGCGTGACTGGAAGCATTATCTATCTCCAGTTTTTGTGTTGAAGCATGATTTTCTCGCGGTGTTTCCATCTTTTTATCCAACCCCTGTACACAAAATCATAAAATGACGTACACATAATACAGGAAGGAGAGAACCGATAGCAAATAACGTTGTCGTTTCTGTAAATTATACTTTTTCAGTATCGTTTCTACAGTTTTGAGCGCAGGCATTGGAAATCTGGTACTCCAGTGTATAACAACATGTCTCTGTAATTAAATGATTTTGCTTCTGGTTTACAAACCGTTACACTGTCATTCACCCAGCTGCACACAAGAGGTTAGTTGGTTATTTGTTTACGTTTCTATACGACAAGACGTGGTTCTAAGTAGATTTTGGAATTTTACACTCACGGTTTTAATATACGTTTAGTTTCTAAGGTGTCAGAATCATGCCTCACATGCTGTCTTTGCAGTTTTCAAATTGTTATACATTTGCTTACTTTTATTGCTGACAACTCTATGATTCCCTTTTGGTGGGATTGTATATTTTGATGTTACTTACTTCATCTTAATCACCGTGTGAAAGGTAAGTGGAAGTATGGACAGCAGAAATAAAATATCTGTTTTCTGGTTTAGTGAGGCATCTCCTTTATATAGGATGCCGAGGAGATGTGGAGAAGAGTGAGGTAAGTGCCGCTTAGCGCTCGCCCTTCTGTCAGCCACGCTGAAGTCCCAATGTGATGTCACGTCTGTCAATGTACACAATGACTAGAAATCTTTGTACAAATTCGTGCATGTGGTTTGCAAACCACTGAATTTACAGCGAAGTGCGACACACCAAGTTTGAGAGCGCGGTAATTTAATTGATATGATGTATTTAACTGATTATTTGGCCATGAAGCTATCTCTAACCAATTTTCACAGTATCTTTAACAAGACTTGTAACAATTGAACTACAAGAGAGATCGACATACCATATGAAATCGCTCACCAAGACACATGGCATGTGCTAATTACATGTTTATTTACACACTTTAACAGCCAATGAAAGGCGATTAAATCAGCTGTTTAGTTAAGAGCGTGGCAGTAAGCATTAGAGAACTTAGTCATATGTCATAAAAATGACTTAGAACATAGGTCTCTATGTTTTATAGCCTATTTTAATTAATTAATATCATTTCTTGATAGCTTTTCCTGTAAATTAAATTTCGTTGAAGATGCATACATCTGGATAGCAGTCCTGGAAAGAATAGATCATTTCCCGCAGAACTGACATGAAACTCACGTGTAAATTGTAACCATGTGAAAAATTGAAGTCTGCCTCAGTGTCCGAGTAGTTCTAGGCACTTCAAGCTGGAACCGCGTGACAGCTACGGTCGCAGGTTCGAATCGTGCCTCGGGCATGGATATGTGTGATGTCCTTAGGTTAGTTAGGTTTAAGTAGTTCTAAGGTCTAGGGGACTGATGACCTCAGATGTTAAGTCCCATAGTACTCAGAGCCATTCGAACTATCTGAATTTGTAAAAATTGAGTATCGATCTGATTATTTGAAATGTGAATTAATTTTAATTGAGATTGTGGGCAATTTACTTAACGTATTTTTATTCTGATATACTGAAAATTCTAGTTTTTAATATCATATTTTTGTATCAAAAGTGGTAATTGAGGCTGGCGATAACTCTAACTCATTTTACTACGTACATTCACGGAAACTGAAGGGATAGGGGAACTCTTATAATAAAAAGGCTTACCATCCTTGCTTTGAACTAGTTGTCATGACACAATTATAGAGGCAGGATTAGTCTGAACCCTATAACGATACGAGCCAAAGACAGTTAATTAATCTTATAACTATAGAAATAGCATTACGAAACAAGCTACCAAAACAATCAGAAAAATTATTTTCCGTGGTCTATAGTCGCTTTACTGCTTTGTCTGGACCTTATAATACAGACAGTGCCTTAGATGCTTTCCGTGTGGATTTAGGAGGCGGTACTACACCTTTGATAACATCTCCGTATTATTCTGCAGGTTGTCTGCACAAAAGATGCAGCCGAGTGGTCTGTAGAGACAAGCATTTGAAAGTAAATGGCAATGACGGAAGAGAGGAATGGGAATTCTCGATATCTATTATGCAGTCGCCTGGTCGACGGATTCTGCAAAGTTTGTATGAAATAACGCTATAATACCATGCAAAAGGAATTGAAAGATTTAGTTGACAATGAAAGAACAAAAATTGACAGTGATCGAGAGACGGGGTTCTTTGTTCTGTACATGAAGATGCTAAAATTGCAGGCATGAGTAAAGTGAAGGAAGTGATGGTCAAAATAGTAAAATTAATTCCGCTGTCAATTACAATAATTTTCAAAGGAACTGAACGAAGAATTTGCTTACTTTATATATTACTGAAAAGTACCTTGGTTAAGCCAAAGGGAAAGTCTGTAACGAGTTTGCGATATAAAATGACCTATTATTGAATTTATGAAGAAAAAAGGAGTGCAGGAACGAAAATTAGAACATCTGGAATAAATTGCAGGCCTCGCATTTGAAGTGGACACGACTGCACACTGATCAATCTACGACATTGTAAGGTGAGAAACAACTTATTCGTCTTTCGATAGAGATGCATTTAAAAAGAAAATCGCATTGCAGAAGGGTCAGACTCTGACAACAAACCCAGTCCGGTTCCCTAAGATCATTGGTGTTAAAGAAAACGAGAGATTTAAAGAATTCATTGTGGCCTTGAAAGAATTAAAAAGACATTGCCAATCTTACTTACGTTTATGAGCAGTTTACGCGATCGTTTGCCGGTTCAGCGGAAAGCGCTCCTGTGCATGTTCCGATGGAAATGATAGATGTGCAATATAGTTCACGTTTTAAAGATATTTATGTTTCAATTGAAACTGTTCAGGTCGCCTACAGTGGTTTCTTCAGGTGGGACTTCCACGTTTCCACAATGGAGTTGCAAAAATGCTACAATATTTCAATAAACATATGTATGTGAAAGATGTTTTTCGATTATGAAACTAAAATGGTGTCGAAAATTAAAGCAACAAACGGAAATTTAGCAAGGTTGTATTTACTTTCCCACAAAACAGTATAAACATGTGATAGTACAGTAGAAACAACGTATAGCATACTGAACGTAATAAGATGCAAAATACATGACGGTAGACAAACATTTTCTTCCTTTCTTTTTCCAACTTAACGGATTTGCAGACATTCTGACAACTGCTTAATGTTCTCAGTATGGGGTGTGACCACCACTGGCACCCAGAGTTGTTCACAAGTCTTAGAGGACGGTTAGTGGTTGATGACGTAATGCAACCCGTTTCCCTAGT
Source organism: Schistocerca cancellata (assembly GCF_023864275.1). Classification (NCBI taxonomy): domain Eukaryota; kingdom Metazoa; phylum Arthropoda; class Insecta; order Orthoptera; family Acrididae; genus Schistocerca; species Schistocerca cancellata. The sequence goes on along the minus strand of NC_064629.1, from coordinate 494,832,800 downwards.
GCATCCCAGACATGCTCTGTGGGATTCAGATCTGGAGAGCGATCAGATCACGTCACGCATGCAATACCTTTATATATATATATATATATATATATATATATATATAGAGAGAGAGAGAGAGAGAGAGGGGGGGGGGGGGGGGAGAGAGAGAGAGAAAGAGAAAAACATCAATAATGCGTGCTCTATGTGGTCGAGCATTATCGTCCATTAAGACGAAGTATGGTCCCGCAGCACCTAGCAACAACCGCTCGTGAGATCCCAAGATCTCCTCATGGTTCCTGACAGCAGTTATATCTTGCTGATCCACCTGTACAATTTCGTGAAGAGGTGTTCGAGTGGTCAACATAATCCCTGCCCACATCATTACGGATCCTCCATCCTCCTCGATATAGTCTCTTTCCACAATGATTCGATATCCTCCAGATGCAAACCCGCCGAGAATCACTCTCCAGACCAAATCGGGACTCATCTGTGAAAAGATCGTTGGCCCACCATTCGGTCATCCAGGTGGCATGTTGACGGCTTCACTCTAGATGTACCCGTCTGTGAAGACAAGCCAGGGTTAAGCAGACAGCAGGTCTGCAACAATAAAGGCAGCTTTGCTGAAGACTTCTGCATACCGTTTGCTTAGATAAAACACGTCGAGGGGATGCTGCGAGGTCAGATGCCTGTTACAGTGCAGTACTAAGGCGGTACCATCACGCCCTTACAGCCAGATAACGGTCCACTCTTCATAATGTCACTCGTGGTCGGCCCTGTCTTGTCTCCGCGATACAGTTGCAGTCTTTCTAAACTGTCGTACCATCCAAGAAACAACAGAACGATTCACACTAAGCCATCGAGCCACATCACTCTGCGACTCACCTGCTTCCTTTATTCTTATGGCCCTTCACAGCAGACAGTCTGTAGGCGTCTTCGTTGAGCGGAATTGCATTTTCTGTCCAGATAACAGCTGTAATGACATCTGCACACCAGTGTAAATAACCCACAATTACACAGTAACCTTGAGTGCCAAAATGTGTGATACTGCCTGCGTCTGTTCGTATGCTGACAGTTTGTACCGGATAAAAAAAATACTATGCCTTCAGAGTGCCAAAACTCATTGCATATGAATGAAAATTTGTTTCGTTTGCGATCTATGTTGTATAGAAATATGAAATATGAGGCCAATATGTATGCAGTGTGGCTCCAGTGCCATCTAAATATGGGACGTTCACGGTTTCCACCACTTCCCCATCCTCTACCTCAGAAAGTGTGTGATGGCAGTGGGGGAAGTTTCCAGCCAGGCAAGCGCTATAGCATGCAAGCCTGAAAAGAAATAAAGACATGTTCATAGTATTAGTCGACCTGGAAAAATTGCGCGACGGTGTAAAATAGGACGAGATGTTAGAAATTCTGAGAAAAATAAGTGTAAGCTGTATGAAAAGACGGGAAATATACAATGTGCACAAGAACCAAGAGGGAACCCTGAGGCTGGAACACCACGAACTAAGTGTTTGGATCAAAAATGGTGCAAGACTGATAATTAGCTTTTCTCCCTCTATTGTACAATCTATACGTCAAAGAAGCATAGATGGAGATGAAAGAAACTTTCTACTGTGAGATTGAAAAATTGGTTCAAAGGGTATCAGTGACAAGATTCGCTGCTGACATCGCTGTCCTCTGTGAAAATGCCGAAGAATTACTGAATCTGTTGAATAGAATGAACGGTCTAAGGACTACAGAGTGTGGACTGCAAGTGATTCGCAGAAAGACGAAAGGAATGGCAAGTAGCAGAAGTGATAGTAGCGAAAGCTTACCATCCGAATCACCACGAAATAGACGAAGTTGAAGAATTCTGTTACCCAGGTTGCAAAATAACCCACTTTGGATGGTGCAAGGAGGACATAAACAGCAGACAAGCACTCGCAAAAAGGACATTCCTGACCAAGAGAAGTCTACTAGTATCAAACATAAGGTGTAATTTGAGGAAGAAATTTCTGAGTATGTACGTTTCGAGCACTACACTGTACGGTGATGAAACATGGACTGTGGGAAAACCGCAACAGAAGAGAATCGAAATATTTGAGATATGGTGCTACAGAAGAATGATAAAAATTATGTGGAATGATTAGCTAATGAATAAGGGGGTTCTTTCGAGAAACGAGAAAGAATGGAAGATATGACGACAGTAATGGATAGGATGATAGGACATCTGTTAAGACGGCAGGAAATAACTTTCATGGTTTTAGGGGGAAATGAAGAGGGCAGAAACTGTAGACGAACGCAGAGCTTGGAATTGATGAAGCTGTACATCAAAACTGTGAAAAGACTGATGACTCAAAAAACGAAAAGACACAAACCGGAGAAAGGCCCTGCTTTCCAGGAATCGGTCGGTAATGAACACTTTTGACATGCTACCTCACCTGTTGTTGAAGAAAACGTTTGTAAATTGAAACCAGGTTCAGTTTCTTAGTAAATGAAATCAGTTGTATTGCGATGAAGTGCAGATGTGTCGCATTAGTTTATTGTACCAGTTCTGGTGTAAGTTTTGCATGGAAGTGCGGTATTTGAGCTGGGCTTTTTTTATGCTGCTGCAGTTAGGATTCTGGACTTTGTAGTACTTCAGGTGGCCCTACGAACACTATTAATGCAGTTAATGTCAATCTGTTTAACAAGTGTCTGTGGCAACCGATTTATCCGCGCATTCAATCCAGACTGTGATGAGATTTATTTATGGGGCCTCTGGTCGTAGTCTCCTAGCTACCAAGTGGTCTTACAATCTAAATTAAATCGTTTTAACCGAAGTATAAAACGACTGCTCATTCACTAAGTACACTGATGCACCGCAAACACTTTAAATCAGTGAATTCTGTGAAATCAATGTCCATCGTTACTCGATTCGTGAATTTATTGCTTACTCATGTGAACGTAGATAATTGGGCGGCGCAGTTTTCCCTGACTCAAGTGAAAGCACTCAACGCTTGTAGGTCAAATACTTTGACTTTTGTAAGCTTTCGAGTGAATAAGATTTTTGGATCTCATCCACCATATCGTCCATCGTGTGCAAGCTCCGTTCTGGAGCATGAACGAAGTTTACGTAAGCGTTGCGGTCAACTGGGGTCGTGGAAAACAGATACCAACAAATTAATAAGCCCATAAAGTATTTACATACTTATATCGAACCCCCACCCCCACCCTTCCTATCTTGTTACGTGTATAGTGACGAATACGTGGTGCAGCCCTGGGGGCACTCGCCTCCAAGTGCTAAGTCTCTGTGGTCCACCTTCTCAACGCACAGTTTGTGTCAGTAAATCACCAGTAGTTCACTGGTTGCCTGCTTCTTTGCAGTGCGCGTGTGAATGGAACTGAATTTACGTTATTTCCACCCAATAGCGAACTATAATATCGACTGCGTTATACGAAGTTACGGTTTCACTGTCCCTTAATGGTGCAAAAAGCAATATTAATTAAATATCCATGTGTATAGAACCTGTTTCATGATAATAAGGTTAGAAGACTCATCCAGGAATTGCAATAAATCAAAAATGTAGGTGAAAGGTCTTGCAGCAGTTTATACAGCCACCGCTCCACCGACTATCCCCATCTTCGTTCATGTGTAACGAATCTGAAGCTGTTAAATTATGAGGGCTTTGTGCTATAACAGTTAAGAGAAAAGTCTAGCCAATTCTCAGTTATTAATAAATATTTTCGCACTGTCCATGACGCTGACTAGGACAGCCGATTAGAGGCCGATCATACAAGAAAGATGGGTTCAAAAGACTCCATCCATCGTGCGGCATTTATTTTGGTTGATTGCTTCTTGGGCCGCAACTTAGAGATTTGTGTCTGAATAACCGAACTCCATAGGTGGAATCTAACGTGCGCTCCCATGAGACGGTCAGTCTGCGAAGTGTGGTATAGTTAGTCTTCACTGAGGATCACTGAGATTAATCGCACATTTTCTCAAAATCTCAGAAATAATATCAAGTAAGATAGATAATCCGAGACTTATCTTCCCGTTTTATACAGCATTGAATTGCAAGTGACTCTAAAGGCTCTGGTCGCCCACGGATGTGTGTGATGTCCTTAAGTTAGTTAGGTTTAAATTGTTATAAGTTCTAGGAGACTGATGACCCCAGAAGTTAAGTCCCATAGTGCTCATAGCCATTTGAACCTAAAGTCTCTGGAGCAGGCACGACTCTATCAAAACAAATTTTCATCATTGGATGTGACTGCTTAACGTCCTGTGACCACTGAAGAAAATTACCCAGTGGAGATAATAATACCAATGGTATAGGACAAGCTGCCCTTCTTAAAAACCGGGAATTGAGCAACCAGAAGAAGGAATCAGAGAGGCCCGCTGGGAACGTAACGTCACAAAGTGCAAAGTGGAAATGTACAATTCCCTTGCAGACTACCATCTCGCTGATTACCCGGGGAGCCATACAACTGTGGGATATGAGCCACTACCCATGAAGTGCCATAAACTATGATCATTGAGGTCAGTCGTCTAGCTGTAGCGCACTCCATCTTGTTGGATGAAATCAGCCTCATCCGTTTCAACTCCTGACCTCATTCCTCCCTATCGGACTGGAGGTTTTAGTGTGCTGCAAATTGGCTAATTTATCCTATTTTGTCCAGTGTTCAGATCTGTGTCAGATCTGTTGTACTATTTCAGCACAGTCCATCGAGTTTCACTTTCATCCTTAAGTTGTGGTACTTTTTTCCAAATATGAGTTTACTATTTCTGCTTGTACGTGTAGGCATGTTTTAGTATGCGTATTATTATATATTAATTAATGTTGATATATATCCTCTCATAAATCCTTTAACCACATTCATTTCTTAAATGGTTCCGGTACAGATGCTAATGACATGGCTCCCGTACACCCAAACGAACAAATCATCACCATATCTAACTGCTTCAAATAGTTACCATTCTGCTTGATTCATTACATTCTACGTTCGGTTCAACCCAACAGAATAAAATATTTTTGACGGTTTCCTCATCCGTGGAATTCAGGAAAAGTTCTTTGATCTCAATATATACATTAACATCCCGTTTATCGAATCTAAATGATAGCTTTCCTAGACATCGAGATCCTAGTACAGCTTGTAATAGCCGTGTGCATTCAGAGTCAGGAACGGGTTATGTCGATCCATAACTTCGTAGAAGTGCAAAAGAAGTGCAAAGAATAAAGGAAGGAAGATAACTGTTTAACATCCCTTCGACAACAACGTAATTACGGGTGAAGCAAATATTCCTATCAGGGAAGAAAGGAGAAGGAAACTGGCTATAATCTCTGCCAAGGAAACGTGGAAAAGGACCCCTGGGTACGTAAGTCATGCATGGACGCTTCAATACGCATTCGTTGAAAACCAAAGTAGACAATTAATCCCCCTAGTCACCTGAGACCATCGCCACATTGCTTTAAGCGATCTAAAGCACTGGTTCTCAAACTGGTGGTAATTACCCCCTGAGGAGTAAAATGACATTTTCTGAGGGGTAAAGACTAAACGATTCGATTGTGCTTCAGTCACAAAACTAAATTATTTCCTAAGTATCATTACTATTATCAAGATTTTGGTAGACTGTAATACTGATTGTATACGTTATCAATACTTACTTTTGCTTAATTAGTAGCATGAATGCGGTGGAAGTCACAGGTTCCTCACACAGTCAACCAATTAAACACATACTTTGTGCTTTGTCCCGTACATCACTGATGATAAAAGTGGGACATATACGTAACAAATACTAAGTAACTGAAAGCAATGTCTTAGCGGGGTTGTAGATCGTACCTGCAGTAGTCATGAATTTTCTTCATTATTCAGTCCGAAACAGATAAATGACATGACTTAATTGACAGCACAGCAGAGCAGTAACTACGTAACGACTGCTACAGTCCTGTACACAGTATTATTATTATTACTATTGTTATTATTATTACATCTCCCCCCCCGCCCCTCAGTGGCTGTGGTGAGACACAAACCGTTAACAGGCTGAAGTCTTCTAATTTCTGCCATTTCAGAAGTAAGGAGTGTAGCAGTCAAGTGATTTATGACATGTTTGGTTTTAAATGGGGTTGCAGTGTGCTGGCCAAGCCGGTACCGCAATGGAGAGGAGTAATGCAGTGGAAGTATGTTTTATAACAACAGGGTGACCCCCCCCCTGTGGATAGCTATCTTTCTCATCTGAGAAGAAGTTGTGGGTAATACTTGCGACGCACCTCGAACTCCTTCATCATTCATTCTAACACACATACACACACACACACACACACACACACACACACACACACACACAGACACACACACAAATACAATATCATTAATTTTACATCATTTTAAAAATAAAAGTGTATATACTGATCCCTAGCCTTTGCATTTCTTATCGAAAGTTGCCTGTTGCATAGTAGACTTGAACAATGAGAACCTTTTTTGCAAGAAAAGTCTTTCATTCTACAGTGTCGTTAGATGCTTAAGTTGTTGATAATGTGAGAAATGAAGGCGGTCAACTGACTGCAGCGGGGGGGGGGGATTGCATATGAATGAAAATTTGTTTCGTTTGCGATCTATGTTGTATAGAAATATGAAATATGAGGCCAATATGTATGCAGTGTGGCTCCAGTGCCATCTAAATATGGGACGTTCACGGTTTCCACCACTTCCCCATCCTCTACCTCAGAAAGTGTGTGATGGCAGTGGGGGAAGTTTCCAGCCAGGCAAGCGCTATAGCATGCAAGCCTGAAGAGAAATAATGACATGTTCATAGTATTAGTCGACCTGGAAAAATTGCGCGACGGTGTAAAATAGGACGAGATGTTAGAAATTCTGAGAAAAATAAGTGTAAGCTGTATGAAAAGACGGGAAATATACAATGTGCACAAGAACCAAGAGGGAACCCTGAGGCTGGAACACCACGAACTAAGTGTTTGGATCAAAAATGGTGCAAGACTGATAATTAGCTTTTCTCCCTCTATTGTACAATCTATACGTCAAAGAAGCATAGATGGAGATGAAAGAAACTTTCTACTGTGAGATTGAAAAATTGGTTCAAAGGGTATCAGTGACAAGATTCGCTGCTGACATCGCTGTCCTCTGTGAAAATGCCGAAGAATTACTGAATCTGTTGAATAGAATGAACGGTCTAAGGACTACAGAGTGTGGACTGCAAGTGATTCGCAGAAAGACGAAAGGAATGGCAAGTAGCAGAAGTGATAGTAGCGAAAGCTTACCATCCGAATCACCACGAAATAGACGAAGTTGAAGAATTCTGTTACCCAGGTTGCAAAATAACCCACTTTGGATGGTGCAAGGAGGACATAAACAGCAGACAAGCACTCGCAAAAAGGACATTCCTGACCAAGAGAAGTCTACTAGTATCAAACATAAGGTGTAATTTGAGGAAGAAATTTCTGAGTATGTACGTTTCGAGCACTACACTGTACGGTGATGAAACATGGACTGTGGGAAAACCGCAACAGAAGAGAATCGAAATATTTGAGATATGGTGCTACAGAAGAATGATAAAAATTATGTGGAATGATTAGCTAATGAATAAGGGGGTTCTTTCGAGAAACGAGAAAGAATGGAAGATATGACGACAGTAATGGATAGGATGATAGGACATCTGTTAAGACGGCAGGAAATAACTTTCATGGTTTTAGGGGGAAATGAAGAGGGCAGAAACTGTAGACGAACGCAGAGCTTGGAATTGATGAAGCTGTACATCAAAACTGTGAAAAGACTGATGACTCAAAAAACGAAAAGACACAAACCGGAGAAAGGCCCTGCTTTCCAGGAATCGGTCGGTAATGAACACTTTTGACATGCTACCTCACCTGTTGTTGAAGAAAACGTTTGTAAATTGAAACCAGGTTCAGTTTCTTAGTAAATGAAATCAGTTGTATTGCGATGAAGTGCAGATGTGTCGCATTAGGGTATTGTACCAGTTCTGGTGTAAGTTTTGCATGGAAGTGCGGTATTTGAGCTGGGCTTTTTTTATGCTGCTGCAGTTAGGATTCTGGACTTTGTAGTACTTCAGGTGGCCCTACGAACACTATTAATGCAGTTAATGTCAATCTGTTTAACAAGTGTCTGTGGCAACCGATTTATCCGCGCATTCAATCCAGACTGTGATGAGATTTATTTATGGGGCCTCTGGTCGTAGTCTCCTAGCTACCAAGTGGTCTTACAATCTAAATTAAATCGTTTTAACCGAAGTATAAAACGACTGCTCATTCACTAAGTACACTGATGCACCGCAAACACTTTAAATCAGTGAATTCTGTGAAATCAATGTCCTTCGTTACTCGATTCGTGAATTTGTTGCTTACTCATGTGAACGTAGATAATTGGGCGGCGCAGTTTTCCCTGACTCCAGTGATAGCACTTAACGCTTGTAGGTCAAATACTTTGACTTTTGTAAGCTTCCGAGTGAATAAGATTTTTGGATCTCATCCACCAAATCGTCCATCGTGTGCAAGCTCCGTTCTGGAGCATGAACGAAGTTTACGTAAGCGTTGCGGTCAACTGGGGTCGTGGCAAACAGGTACCAACAAATTAATAAGCCCTTAAAGTATTTACATACATATATCGAACCCCCACCCCCACCCCTCCTATCTTGTTACGTGTATAGTGACGAATACGTGGTGCAGCCCTGGGGGAACTCGCCTCCAAGTGCTAAGTCTCTGTGGTCCACCTTCTCAACGCACAGTTTGGGTCAGTAAATCACCAGTAGTTCACTGGTTGCCTGCTTCTTTGCAGTGCGCGTGTGAATGGAACTGAATTTACGTTATTTCCACCCAACAGCGAACTATAATAGCGACTGCGTTATACGAAGTTACGGTTTCACTGTCCCTTAATGGTGCAAAAAGCAATATTAATTAAATATCCATGTGTATAGAACCTGTTTCATGATAATAAGGTTAGAAGACTCATCCAGGAATTGCAATAAATCACTAATGTAGGTGAAAGGTCTTGCAGCAGTTTATACAGCCACCGCTCCACCGACTATCCCCATCCTCGTTCATGTGTAACGAATCTGAAGCTGTTAAGTTATGAGGGCTTTGTGCTATAATAGTTAAGAGAAAAGTCTAGCCATTTCTCAGTTATTATTAAATATTTTCGCACTGTCCATGACGCTGACTAGGACAGTCGATTATAGGCCGATCATACAAGAAAGATGGATTCAAAAGACGCCATCCATCGTGCGGCATTTATTTTGGTTGATTGTTTCTTGGGCCGTAACTTACAGATTTGTGTCTGAATAACCGAACTCCACAGGTGGAATCTACCGTGCGCTCCCATGAGACGGTCAGTCTGCGAAGTGTGGTATAGTTAGTCTTCACTGAGGATAACTGAGATTAATCGCACATTTTCTCAAAATCTCAGAAATAATATCAAGTAAGATAGTTAATCGGAGACTTATCTTCCCTTTTTATACAGCATTGAATTGCAAGTGACTCTAAAGGCTCTGGTCGCCCACGGATGTGTGTGATGTCCTTAAGTTAGTTAGGTTTAAATTGTTCTAAGTTCTAGGAGACTGATGACCCCAGAAGTTAAGTCCCATAGTGCTCATAGCCATTTGAACGTAAAGTCTCTGGAGCAGGCACGACTCTATCAAAACAAATTTTCATCATTGGCTGTGACTGCTTAACGTCCTGTGACCACTGAAGGAAATTACCCAGTGGAGATAATAATACCAATGGTATAGGACAAGCTGCCCTTCTTAAAAACGGGAATTGAGCAACCAGAAGTAGGAATCAGAAAGGCCCGCTGGGAACGTGACGTCACAAAGTGCAAAGTGGAAATGTACAATTCCCTTGCAGACTACCATCTCGCTGATTACCCGGGGAGCCATACAACTGTGGGATATGAGCCCCTACCCATGAAGTGCCATAAACTATGATCATTGAGGTCAGTCGTCCAGCTGTAGCGCACTCTATATCAGTCCATCTTGTTGGATGAAATCAGCCTCATCCGTTTCAACTCCTGACCTCATTCCTCCCTATCGGACTGGAGGTTTTAGTGTGCTACAAATTGGCTAATTTATCCTATTTTGTCCAGTGTTCAGATCTGTGTCAGATCTGTTGTACTATTTCAGCACAGTCCATCGAGTTTCACTTTCATCCTTAAGTTGTGGTACTTTTTTCCAAATATGAGTTTACTATTTCTGCTTGTACGTGTAGGCATGTTTTTGTATGCGTATTTTTATATATTAATTAATGTTGATATATTTCCTCTCATAAATCCTTTAACCACATTCATTTCTAAAATGGTTCCGGTACAGATGCTAATGACATTGCTCCCGTACACCCAAACGAACAAATCATCACCATATCTAACTGCTTCAAATAGTTACCATTCTGCTTGATTCATTACATTCTACGTTCGGTTCAACCCAACAGAATAAAATATTTTTGACGGTTTCCTCATCCGTGGAATTCAGGAAAAGTTCTTTGATCTCAATATATACATTAATATCCCGTTTATCGAATCTAAATGATAGCTTTCCTAGACATCGAGATCCTAGTACAGCTTGCAATTCCCGTGTGCATTCAGAGTCAGAAACGGGTTATGTCGATCCATAACTTCGTAGAAGTGCAAAAGAAGTGCAATGAATAAAGGAAGGAAGATAACTGTTTAACATCCCGTCGACAACAACGTAATTACGGGTGAAGCAAATATTCCTATCAGGGAAGAAAGGAGAAGGAAACTGGCTATAATCTCTGCCAAGGAAACGTGGAAAAGGACCCCTGGGTACGTAAGTCACGCATGGACGCTACAATACGCATTCGTTGAAAACCAAAGTAGACAATTAATCCCCCTTGTCACCTGAGACCATCGCCACATTGCTTTAAGCGATCTAGAGCACTGGTTCTCAAACTGGTGGTAATTACCCCCTGAGGAGTAAAATGACATTTTCTGAGGGGTAAAGACTAAACGATTCGATTGTGCTTCAGTCACAAAACTAAATTATTTCCTAAGTATCATTACTATTATCAAGATTTTGGTAGACAGTAATACTGATTGTATACGTTATCAATACTTACTTTTGCTTAATTAGTAGCATGAATGCGGTGGAAGTCACAGGTTCCTCACACAGTCAACCAATTAAACACATAGTTTGTGCTTTGTACCGTACATCACTGATGATAAAAGTGGGACATATACGTAACAAATGCTAAATACCTGAAGACAATGTCTTGTAGATCGTACCTGCAGTAGTCATGAATTTTCTTCATTATTCAGTCCGAAACAGATAAATGACATGACTTAATTGACAGCACGGCAGAGCAGTAACTACGTAAGGACTGCTACAGTCCTGTACACAGTATTATTATTATTATTGTTATTATTATTATATCTCCCCCCCCCCCCCTCAGTGGCTGTGGTGAGACACAAACCATCAACAGGCTGAAGTCTTCTAATTTCTGCCATTTCAGAAATAAGGAGTGTAGCAGTCAAGTGATTTATGACATGTTTGATTTTAAATGGGGTTTCAGTGTGCTGGTCAAGCCGGGTAACGCAATGGAGAGGAGTAATGCAGTGGAAGTATGTTTTGTAACAACTGGGTACCCCTTCCCCCCCCCCCCCCCCCCCCCCCTGTGGATAGCTATCTTTCACATCTGAGAAGGAGTTGTGTGTAATACTTGCGACGCACCTCGAATTCCTTCATCATTCATTCTAACACACACACACACAAATTCAATATCATTAATTTTACATAATTTTAAAAATAAAAGTGTATATACTGGTCCCAAGCCTTTGCATTTCTTGTCGAAAGTTGCCTGTTGCATAGTAGACTTGAACAATGAGTACCTTTTTTACGAGAAAAGTCTTTCATTCTACAGTGTCGTTAGATGCTTAAGTTGTTGAAAATGTGAGAAATGAAGGCGGTCAACAGACTGCAGCAGGGGGGGGGGGGGGGGGGGGGAAATTGTAGCTAATGTCTAACTTACACTTAGGGTAATGGTCTAAGAAAGGTTGATATCCACTGACCTAGAGGAACCAAGGAAACTTAATCATTGATGATGTTTTGAAAATCTATCCTCCCTTATGTGAATGCGGCGTGTTAAACACATCCGTCACTTTACTGTCAGCATGTTTCATGTACAATGTTTAAATGAAATGTGAAGCATTCAGGAGATGAGGACGAAAAGAAATGAAACTTGTCAGGTTGAGAGTGTATGTGGCTTGATTTCAGTGATTGCAAAACCGAGTCAGATTTTCAAACATGAGCCTACTTAACAGTATAACATTGTTTACCCTCTGGTCAGAATCGGTACACTGACTCGGTTCAGGAAGTGTCATAAAGCTTTGAAGTGCTTCAGGTGGGCTTGGGCTACGCTGTGGTTTATTATACTCAAGCCCATGCTCCAAACACTTAAATAAGTTGCCACCTGAGCACTCTTTTTACATACTATGAATATTGCTTACAGAATATTCGGTCTCCTTTAAGTATTATTAAACAGGTTCCAACTGGTCTGTGCCCTATATCCGTATGCCCTCTTCCTGCAAATTGACTTAGACTTCGTCCTCTTACAGGCTGCAGATAAAGCTGCTGAAAATTAACTGCCTGTTCTCAGTTACTCCATCACATAAATAAGAAGTGATATGTAATTCACTTTGATAATTAACAATTACAATACATTTATTATCTTTGACATTTTATGTTCTTATGTTTTTTGGAGCTCTTTCCACCTCACCGCCCTCTCCATGGAACTCCTATCTTCAACTCACCAGGGAAGGTGTCTCACTGCTTCCCACTTCCGGACAGTCACTGGAATATTAGCTCTGGTATCAGCACCAGCGATTTAAAACACCTCTCAACAGTGAGGTGCTCACCCCGTATTGACTACTGTCAATCACGAACATCTTTCCTCTGACATATGTATTTAAAGGCATGATAACTCTCATTCAAAGGATGGGAAGTATCACTACTTATCCCTCCTCTAAGAGAAAAGATGTAGTGACCACACATTGAACTTTAGCTTTATTATACAAGTGTGACGTAAATAGATACGATAGCTTCAATTTCTCTTTGAGTTTATCATTGTAGTAATATTTCTTTGTGTTTGGTTTTACCATTAACACATATTTGATTATACCTTATCACAAAAATCTCTTTATTTCTTGGAAAACGTTAATATTATCTATACTTCTAGGATCAAACGTCAGAGCACTCTGAGATTACATTGTGTCCTCGCAGACAGGTAAATTACGTAACTTTAATAAGTTTACTTAATCAGCCTGGAGGAAATGCTGCTTTATCCAGGGTCTCTACCCTTGTGCAAATAATAATTCTCGGAGCCATTTCTCAGCACTGCCCTTCCAGGGATTAAATAATCTTTTCTCTAACTTCGTACCCTTGCTAACGTGATGTACCTCTCTTCCCATGAAGTTTTTGGGTACCTCCCTTCCTTGGGTCCACCCAAACTTGGATAAGTTTCCTTCTCTGAGGCAACTTACCTATAAACTCCTACAAAGTGGTTGGGGTCTTCCCTTCCATAGGTTCACCTCAACCTGGTATAAGTTCCCTTCTCTGGGAAACCTTACCCATAAACTTCCATAAAGAAGACTTCTTTAGTATTATTTTGAGTTCTCCAGTACTTCTCCTTTCAGATTTTCTTGTTTCTATCTCTGCGTCATCCAGCAGACAGCTGATTTTTTCCGGACAATTATCTTGCCTGACTGTTCTTCCTATCGCTACTCTCCTCCAAATCTCTTTTCCGTCTACATAATAGCTTGTCATTTATTCTTCCCATTTATTCCTCCCCTCGAAAAAGTAGCAAGACCAAGTAAGAAAGTGAAAAAATAGAATCAAAATTTAGGACCCGATGAAGGAAAGAAGACCCCAGAGATGGAAGCTCTTCCCACCACCCTACCCCAGGCCACCCTCACTGCCAGGTTCTTCATTAGGATTTCAGGGGACGTAGAGTTGTCCAAATGCCTTACAGAACGGTAACGTCCCAACTTCACCCGAACAGGCCCCAAAAGGTGGTTGTAATACCCTGCTATGCAATGCCTGTAGTGAAATAACAATATCAATATGTTAAATGTGTGTGTGAGAGAGATTTGTAATGTCTGCAAATCCCACACCTTCCCTCTAAAATGAACACAAACTGACCCATCACGCAGTCGTTATATATAAAAGTTAACAAAATTTCCTAGCTACATTTTTCAAAGTAAACAATAATGCTCTCATTCATTCCTAATGGTAAAGGTGATAACCCATCAGGAAATACATTTTGCGAACGCTTTATGTATTTAATATTTACCTTGTATTCTGGTAAAAAAAGTACTCAATGTATAAGTCTACTAAGCAACAGGCAACTTTCCATGAGAAATGCTAAGGCTTGGGATCAATATATAAAATTATCTTTGATCCCAAAATTAAAGTCTGAAGTTTCTTAATGCTCCATACAATAGCTAATAACTCCTTTTCTGTTGCTGTATAACTTAACCCATACTTACTTGAAGTTCGACTCGCAAATGATAGCGTATTGAGCTCTCCCAAACTCGATCCCATTCACCCCGAAACCTCTCACATGCTATGCTACACTCTGAAGCATCGATACTTAAGTTAAAGGATTGATCCATTTGTGAATGTTTTAAAATTGGAGCTTATACCAATTCTAATTTAATTTTATGAAAATAATCATACTCTTCACTTCCACAAGTTCATTTTGATCTTATTAAAATTGGAGCTTATACCAATTCTAATTTAATTTTATGAAAATAATCATACTCTTCACTTCCACAAGTTCATTGGTTGCCCTGATGTAGTTTACCTCTCATTCAAGGAAGGAAATGTATCACTATAGCCTTTGTATCCTCTTTTCAGCCATGCTTGCCCACAACGTCTTCAACTGATCCTTCATATCCTGGCAACTGGCAACGGCAAGAAGTTGATGACCGATTTGGTTCCACACATTTTCTTTCAGAAACAGATCTGTGAATCTTTTTGGGCACGGAAGAATCTTTAAATCTTGCAGACAGTTCTGAGAAACATGAGTCACATGTGGAGGAGCACTGTCCTGTTTAAAAAATGGACAACGATAATCATTTGCAGTTGTGCAGATCCGTGATTCATCGCTAAACACGATACGACGCTATTCATCGTCCACCCGTGCTTCCACGCCACGGCACCAATTCAGATGCAACAGTTTGTGTTGTGTTAACAGCAGATTACGCGTGGAACGGTTAACGCCTTGGTCTGGCTGTTGATAGTCTCTGACCTATGGTCCACGATGACAGAGAATGTTGCTCGGAGTCTATTACTTGTTCTTGAATGGTAGACGAAGATGTTAAGCAGTTACGATGAGCTTGGTGCACAGTTGGCGGTCCTCCAATGTGATGGTCAAACGCGGTCGACCGGAACCTTGACGACGAGTGCACCTGCCCTCACATTCCCATACAGTCCATCAACGCACCACTGTAATCTCAGAATGCCAAAAAAATATGGATATTGTACGATTCTACTAGTCGACCAAATGGAGAGCCACAGTGAGGCCAAATTTAGGTACTGAGAACGCTGTCCCACACCAGTACGTGGCATCTTCGTATCCTTCACCGCATTCACTCAACACCTGACGCTGCTTACGGCCGTTACACACCTTACCAGACCTGGTAACAACACTAAGCACGAACGACGCTACACCCGAACAACACTAATGCACTCTGGTAGCTGTGCTATCGCAGAGAAGTGCATCTTTAATCAGTTACATAAGCGTCGATCGTGTGTACCTGTACGAAATTAGATTGACATTCCTCCATGACTTCTATGTATTTCGCTTCTTCTCTCAATCTGTGCACTTTTTGAGCTGGTGTAACTTCATTGACGTATTAGCCCTACAGAAGAATCACATTACAAACGCAAAAATTGCGTCCTCAGTTAGCGATTTATTAATGTTGGAGCCATACAGGCTGTTTCCGATCAAATAAGTACCTATAATTTGCTGCTGCTTTCGGCTATGTCACATGGAACACAGTGAGTTTGGCTAGTGGAGTGGCTACAAAACCTGAGACTACTCTAACCATAACAGTTCCTTGAGAATGGTAACCGAAAGTAGACACCAGAATCCAAATTTCATCAGGTCTAGATAAGTATAAATTCACGAAAGAATAAGCGTTTCATAATAGTTTGTTTAGGTGCCCTTTAAGACTTTATTATGGATCAATTACTTTCATGTGTAACTCAGTTACCCGATTAAAATTACTTGGCAGTTGAGGCCCACCACTTGTCGCTACAGTGTTGCAACACCGTGTGCCAGCTATCGCTAGGCGATAAGGGACTCAAAGACGGCATGTCAGTTAACAAATGCTGTTAATGTGCAACGTGCAGCAATGTTGGAGCTGGCCGCAGCGCGGTATGATGAAAATGCCAGATGCTCTGTCGACAGCTGATTTTAAATGACCAATGACTGAAATGCGGCAGACGACGCGTATTGCGCCTCTGAATTTAATCTCAGGTCCTAATCGCACCGCAACCACTTGGTGTGCAGTGTAGCCGAGGGAACTACTATCACTAATCTGCTGCCCAACTAAAACCACTATCGTTTTATGCACAGCGGTTAAAGTTAAGCTCTATAAGCAAACTCAACACAGAAAAAATTCAGTTTCAGCGCTAAAAGCAAACTGTAATTTCTCGGTACCTTAAACTGTTACTTGAAAGTACACTCACACTGACTACGTGAGCTGTCGTGTTAACGACCGATGAGAAACCCTGGTGGACACTTGGTTGCAGGTTATAGGCGGCACAGGCAGACTCCAAACGAGAAAAAGAATGGTAGGAAGAAAAATAAGAAAAAATAACAAACTCAATACGATGATGAAAGTGATGCGACAAAGTATTAGAAATTAAAAGTATCGTATTTAAACAAATTAACTGAATAAAAATTATAATCCAAGTCTGTTGATTAGATTTAGAAAAAAAATCACTGTATTTGTATAAATTCGAACAAGTCATTTATATGCTAACTACTGCCCTACGCCACCATTTTGAAGTGGGATGTTTAAGAGTCTGGTGACCCAGTTGCAAAGATGAACTTCAGCATCAGAAAATCGGCTTCGCGCATTGTCGTACGAAGCATACTTACTGTAAGCCTATATCTATGATTATACTAACTCTATATTTGATACTGAACCAAGTCTTGTCGGAATGATCCAGTAGTGTCTGCTTAGTGCTGTATATAAAACGTATATTTCGTTAGCATCGTTTTGTGTGTGTATGTGTGTGTGTTTGTTCTATTTGGTGTGGTATACGAGGGTTCTCCAGAAAGTAAGTTCCGCTCGGTCGCGTAATGGAAACCACTGTGAAAACCAGAAACGTTTTATTTGCAACACTTAGGTACACCTTCCACCTACTTCTCTACATAGTCGCCGCTCCAACTTCGAGTGTTGTCGTAGTGTTGTATTTGTATCAACATTCCAATAACCTCGTCATAGAAAGCAACTACCTGTGCTTTCAGCCAGTTATCTGCACTGGTCTGCAGCTCGTTGTGTGTGGAAAAATTTTGTCCTCATAGTCAGCGGTTCTTGCGAGCGGAGATGAGAGTCAGGGGAAGCCAATTACGGACTGTATTTTGGGTGACCAAACACTTCACATCGCAAACGCTGCTGGAGCGACGTCATTGCCCCTGCAGTGTGCGGCTGAGAACTGGTATGAAGAAGAAACTACTCGACACTTGTGTTGTGTGGGCTGCATGACGCAGGCGAATTCTCTAACCAGGCCCTCATACATTGCGGGAGACGCTATTCCCTACGCCTCTTTACGTGCTCACTGTTCACTCAGAACTGGAAAGAGCGACGCGACACGATCGACGGGCATACTAGAGACACTTTCCAACACATCTGAGGAAAGTTTTACCGGATTTTCCCAGTGGTTTTCATTTCTCGGCCGATCGGAACTTACTTTCTGGACAAGGAATTTGAAGTGAACTGACAAATTTTTGTGGCAAATTGGCGACGGCGAATGGTTCGGGCGTCAATTTTAAACGAACTTTTATGGATCCTTTCCATGTATTGTGTACCATTCACATTTACTCATATAAGAGTAACAAGTATCGGCTTGGACTCGGCAACATTCTACAAGCACTGCAGAACTGTTTTGATTAGAACGAACTCCGAGACGCCCATTGGAAAATCAATGCCAGATAAAGCAACTATTTCAACAGACTGTGAGGGAAATGTAGAGATGTGACACTAAATATGTTAGTTGTTAACAGCCGGATTATATGCCTCAGAGTACTAGACCTCACGTCTCTCATAGAAAGCAGACGTCTCCACACCATCCTAGCAACTGGGAATCGGCTGAAACAGTAAGCAGAGAGCATTTTTGACAATCCGAAGAACTTTAATCGGGAATATAGGTTATACGTAAAAGGAGGAAAAATAATTTTAATGCCAAACAGAAGCACTGGTTCTATCAAGGTCCAAAATGAACCCGATATGGAACTAATACGGACAAGTGTAGCCTGGGTCGGTGGAC
Source organism: Schistocerca cancellata (assembly GCF_023864275.1). Lineage (NCBI taxonomy): Eukaryota > Metazoa > Arthropoda > Insecta > Orthoptera > Acrididae > Schistocerca > Schistocerca cancellata. The sequence continues at coordinate 494,814,322 of NC_064629.1, read as the reverse complement.
TTCCATTAATAATTGGATATTTCTACCGACCACCAGATTAAGACACATGTAAAAATGGCCTAAACTCAATATGACGGAAATACCCAAAGCATACAGTTGTAGTGGGTGATGACTTTAACCTGTCCAGTATCGACTGGGGCATGAACTGAAAACATGAAAGAACACCTAGTTCACATCTGCAAATTTAGAATAGTAAGGTCAAATAATAGTCTAATATTACCAAGTATTTAAAAAAAAACCTGAAGGCACCAACAGTGGTTTAACGATACCTTTCGCAGAATGTTAAGTCACCAGACTACTACGAGGTCGTGCTATAAGTATTCCCTCAGGATTTTTAATGTGAAACCTCTTAAATCTGTATAAATAAACCAGACTTTATTAACATTCTACATCTTTATTCTTCATGTCTACAAGTTTGCAGCCCTTCCCCGCTAGAGGGCTACGAACTGTAGCATGTGATATGTTGAGCTATCACATAACTATGTCGGAGCGTGAGAATCACTGTGCTGTAATCGAATATCAGATTCAGAGAGTTAATCCACACATGCAGCACCCTCTCCTTCAGCACGACAATGCCAGACCACATATGAACACTGCGACTTCTGCAACAGTCCGACGCACTGGGTTCACTGACATCGATCAAATTACATGCACTGTCGACTTGTCACCATCTGATTTTCATCTGTCTCCAAAACAGAAAACACTATCGAGAACTCCACATTGATTATGATGGTGTGGTACAAGCAGAGGTGCGGTTGTGGCTCTCTATCACCAGACTGGTCACTCGTTGAGACAAATGTATTCATGGCCAGGGTGACAGTGTTGAGTAATAATTATATACACGTAAATAATGAAGATATAGATTGTTAATAACGTTTGCTTTATCCAAAAAATTTTAAGAGTTTCCACGCAACTAATTCGCGCGCATTACTTTTCAGCACGCTCTTGTATATTCTCACTAAAAAGTGAAAAGTTAATAGGAACATGTGTTTCCACAAAACATGCCATGCGCCAAGCTTACAATAAATTTCACTTGGCGAAGCGTCTATTAGAAGATCATAGAGAGTTCCGAGCATTCAACAAGTCAATAATCGGATCCAAACATCCTATTCAACATGTCCTGGATACATTCGCTGCTGAAACTGGAGACAGCAGATAGAAAGCGGGAATATCAATTTTATAATTTAAAAATCTCTATGAGCATCCCACCGTACCTATGTTTGACCCCACACAGTGTCACAAACGAGACATGTTGGATATCCCCAGTGTTGAAAAGTAATTAATACAACTTATAAGGACAGAGGGACCAAGCGATGACGGAATTACTGTAAAGTTTTAAATTAAATATACAGCGGAATTCACTCCTTTTCTATCTCATATATTTTGAGAATCTCTCACACAGCGAATAGTTCTACTTGACTGGAAATGAATGCAGGTAACTCCTGCGTAAAAAAAGTGTAAATGACCGGATAGACGGAATTATAGATCAATATCAGTAATGCCCGGCCGATGCAGGACCCTAAAGCACATGCCAATATTAAACAATATGGCGCTGCTAGAGGAAAACTAGCTTCTAGCAAATAATTATCACACATTCAGATCCGTCCGGTGTGGCAAAGCGGTTTAAAGGCGCTACAGTCTGGAACCGCGTGACCGCTACGCTCGCAGGTTTGAATCCTGCCTCGGGCATGGATGGGTGTGACGTCCTTAGGTTAGTTAGGTTTAAGTAGTTCTAACTTCTAGGGGACTGATGACCTTACAAGTTGAGTCCCATAGTGCTCAGAGCCATTTGAACACATTCAAAGAAAACCACTCGTGTGAAACGCAGTCTGGTTTGTCCAGACTTGACATACCGTACTCACTAGATGCAGATAAACAAGTAGATTACGTCTTCCTAAATTTCCGAAAGACATTCGACACTCTAACACATCGAGGGGTACTAGCCAAGACTCGGTCATTTTTTTACTCGTATAACTCGAAAACTTATAGTGGACGGCGAATGTTCAACAGTATGAAAGTACCAACGCGATCAAACGATTCACCAGACTGGATCAGCAGTACTGTGTGATTGGACGATACTGTTGTCTGCAGTGAAGTGTCGTCTTTATATAATAATAATAACGAACAACAGAAAAGCATCACATCTGTATCTATTTCCTGCAATGAATTGGAGCGCTCCTTAAATATGGATATACCTACGATGTACCAGTAACAAGAAGAAATATTTCTATAGTATCCGATTAGAAGATCAGTCACAGATATTTTGAGCACATCATATATTATCACAGTAAGATCATACTAGTAAGCGATGTGGAAGATTTAGATTTGTCAGAAGTGTTACGGGAAAGTACAGTGTTACAGTAGAGAAATCGCATATAAACCGCTTCTGCGACCAGTTCTACAGTGGCAGTAAATCTCTCATGTACAATGAAGAGCCATAAATACAGGTACACCTGTCTAATATCGTGTAGGCCCCCCACGAGCACACAGAAGGACTGCAACACGACGTGGCATGGACTAGACTAATGTATGCAGTAGTGCCGGAGGGAAATGACACCATGAATCCTGCAGGGATGCCCATAAATCCGTAAGAGTACGAGGGGGTGGAGATATCATCTGAACAGCAGTTTGCGAGGCAACCTAAATATGCTCATAATGTTCATGTCTGAAGAGTTTGTCGGCCAGTGGAAGTGTTTCAGCTCAGAAGAGCGTTCCTGGAGCCACTCTGTAGCAATTCTGGACGAGTGAGGTGTTGCATTGTCCTGCTGGAATTGCACGATTCCGTCGGATTGCACAATGGACATGAATGTGTGCAGGTGATCAGACAGGATGCTTTCGTTCGTGTCACCTGTCTGAGTCATATCTAGAAGTATGAGGGGTTCTATACAACTCCAACTGCACACGTCCCTCACCATTACATATCCTTCACCAGCTAGAACAGTCCCCTGAAGACATGCAGGATCCATGGATTCGTGAAGTTGTCTCTATACCCGTACACATACATCCGTCCGATGAAATTTGGAACGAGACTCGTCCGACCAGGCAACATGTTTCCAGTCATCAGCAGTCCAACGTCGATGCTGACGGGTCCAAGCGTAGTGCAAAGCTTTGCGTCGTGCAGTCATCACGGGTACGCGAGTGGGCGGTCAATGTTGCGGTCAATGGTTCACACGCTAACACTTGTTGACGGCCCAGCATTGATACCTGCCGCAGTTTGCGGAAGGGTTGCACTACAGTCACATTGACCGATTCTCTTCAGTCGCCATTTGTCCTGTTCTTGCAAGACCTGTATCCGGCCGAAGCGATGGAGATGTGATGTTTTCCCGGGTTCCTGATATTCGCGGTACGCCCCTGAAATGGTCGTCCGGAAAAATACCACTTAATTCCCACTTCGGAGATCTAACAACTGCGTCAAATACTTGATGTCTTACATAGGCGTTGCCCATCACCATAACCTGCCTGTCTACATATCTCTGTATTTAAATACACATGCCTATACCAGTTTCTTTGGCGCTTCAATGCATACAACAGCTTCAAATGTCTGATTACCTTATAAATGAATCAATGTGTTAAATATTTCACGTTAACTATATAAGTCAAGATTGGGAATTATGTTTAAAGTTTGTTGGAATTCGCTAAGTTCTCTCATTCTCAAATATTGGGTGAATAAAGTTCGGGTATTTGCATCCGTCAGTTACGCTGTCTCAAGAACAACACACAGGTTACCCATCGCACTCCCCTCGGATTGGTGGTAAGACGGCCCAGTGGAGAGCCCTTCAATAACTGAACACAGATCAAGTATGAGAACTGAAAGAAGGTGTACAGAACAGAGGAAAAAAGCAAAACAGAACAAACGGGCTGTCCCAGCTTAAAAACTACAATAGTGAGAGAATGTCAATTGCCGTGGCGTCGCGGTTAAGTGGTCACGGTATTGGATATTGAAGCGGACGACCCATGTTCAGAACCTCCCACGTACCATTTGCTTTTATTTATTTATTCATAACATTATGAACCGTCCGTACTGTCATTTAAAGGTTTGTTCTCTTTCTGTAGTCTTGACAGTTGTCTTACTATACATTGTTTACAGAATATGAGTCATGTAGTAAGAATACGTTACCGTAGCAAGTAAACGTGATGAGCAGTGAGAGAATGCGAGATACCACATACACCTATCACAGAAATGAAAACAAGAAATAAGCGGGTGTGAACTATGTTACAACAAAGGAGTTCAAGAGTCAAAATTTCAACAACGGAACGCCATTTTAAATACGTTAAAAACATATGTTTCGACAGCGCGCAGAGAAACTGTGTGATTGTTAAACTGTTGCGTTCATTTGTTGTAGCTTATGTGACAAACTATTATGTTTTCATCGTTTCCTTGGAAGTGATCAGATTCATATTCATACGAACACCTAAATCGGACAAGGAAGCGTATCTCACTCACTTTCCATATGTACGAATTAGGTGTGCCGGTAAGAGATTCCCATCGTACGCCACACTTACTGTCACTAATGCCGCATATGACACACCAGACTTGTTTTCCGGTGGAGGATTCGGTTGACTTGTCGTAACTGTCACGATGGAGATATGAAGCGGCTTGCCTGCTTGACAGTCAAACACTGATTACTTAACTACAAAGCCGTCGTACGGTTGGCCCGCTCTTTATTGCACTTCTTATGCTTGGATCGTTCAGTGCTCCTATTTTGCTTTTTTTTCAAAGTTCAGTACACCTCCTTCCTGTTTTCGTAACTTTCTGTTTCAGGCTTTGACAGGCTGTCCACTAAGCCCCCTTACCACAAAATCTGAGATGGATGCGATGGGGAGTATCCCTTGTAAGTTTAATGCCCGTCTTACTGTATTATTTTTTAACATAATATTGTTCTTGCTAATAAGAAGATTATGACATCATTTAAAAATTTTAAATTCGTTTAATAACTATGCAAAATAAACAAAATTAATATTCTGTGGCCTCTGGAAAGCTGTAGATAGACAGCCTACAATCGACAAGGAGTTCCGGCTTCCGGATTGCTAGATAGTCGCACAGGTGGAGGGGTAGTCAAATGAAAACGAGACGGATGGCAAAAAGTAACTAAATTTTTTATTATTTCAAAACTAATCGCCATAATTCTTAATACATGTATCCAACTATGAGACATGACGATCAGTGTCTTCTTGGAAATACATTTGGCGTTGGCTACGGAATCATGATTTTACTCAGGCGTGCGCCTGTTCGTAAGAAGTAAATCGACGGCCACGATAGTCTTTCTTCCTAAAGGCTCCAGAAGTATTAGAGTACATATGGGGAGTGGTCGGGACAGTATGGACGATGTGTAAGGGGTTCCCAGCGATGTTTCTACAGCGTAGTCGAAATAAACTTGGCAGGATGTGGGCACTCACTATCCAGCGGCAAAATGATGGTGCCCTGTGCAGTTGAACTTGTTGGCAATCTTCCCTTTTTGCAAAGTGGCCACATACCGCTGTCCCTTAATTGTGGCACCCTGTTTCAGAATGTCAATGAGATGCGGTTTCGTGCAATCAAAGAAAAAGGTCATCATGACTTTCCCGGAGCTGGCGTGTATGTTGTTTCGACTACACAGAAGACGTTTCGGTGGGGTGCAATTACACATTCTCCACAGAGTCCCGATCTCTCCCCAGGCGATTTCAGTATTAATGGAATTCTGCAAAAAGAATGGGCGTATGATTAGTCAAACTGAACAGTTCAAAATTATAGGTGTTGAGATATGTAGTAAACTGTCGTGGAAAGCCCACGTTCAGGATCTTGTTCATAGACTTAATGCTGCCATTCTTACTACTCGAACGGTGTCTGAAGTAAGTCATCGATGGACACGCAAAACAGTCTACTTTGCTTATTTTCATTCGCTTATGTCGTATGTTGCTATATTTTGGGGTAACTCTTCCCGTTCTCAAAGGATATTTTGGGCTCAGGAATGGGCGGTTCGGGCAATAAGTGGTGTAAGTTCACAATGCTCTTATAGACCCCTGTTCACTAGCCTGGGTATTTTGATATTGGCCTTTCAATATATATATTCTTTAGTGTCGTTTCCTGTTAACAATATCAGCTTTTTCCCAAGAATTAGCAACTTTTACTCAGTTAATATTCGGCAGAAATCCAGTCTGCATTTGGATCGCACTTCCTTAACTCTTGTGCAGAATGTGAGCAGTATACTGCTGCATCCATTTTCAGTAAGCTACCACAACAATTAAAAAATCTTAGCAGTAATCCACCCACTTTCAAATCCAAAATGAAGTGTTTCCTCATGGGTCACTCCTTCTATTCTGTAGGCAACGAGAAACATTTTTCCATGAAGGCATCGACCATCTTGTTTCACAGTGGGATAAATCGGTTAACAGCTGTGATGATTATTTTTGAAACACTGAACAGGGTGCTTACTTTTTGCCATATGTCTAGTTTTCACTTGACTGCCCCTTATAATATAGATTGTTTCAGTGCTCTGAGTAGATATTTAAACAGACATCGAATGATTCTACATCTACTACTACATCAGTACCCCACAAACCGCTGCGAAGTTCGTGGTAGAGGGTACGTCCCACATTACTGGTATTTAGATTGTTTTCCCGTTCGATTCATGAGTGGGGCATGGGAAAAACGATATTTTAAATGTCTAATTGTGTTCCGTAACTAATGTAATCCTGTCTTCACGATCCCTTTGCGAGCGATACATAGGGGACTGTAGTATACTCCTAGAATCATTATTTAATGCCTGTTCTCGAAACTTTGTATGTGATCTTTCTCGTGATAGTTTACGTCTGTCTTGAGGAGTCTGCCAGTTCCGTTTCATCAACATCTCTGTGACATTATTCTACGTATGATACAAACCATTGAACATTCGTGCTGCCCTTCTCCGTACACGTTCAATATATACGTTAAATGACAGACGCACTACTAAGTTCACAGAAGGCTGACATAGCACGCGTAACAGAAATGCTCGGGAAATTTAAATATAGATCTTAGGAAGAAAGACGGCCTAATTCTCGTGAAACCGTGTTGTGTAAATATACAGAACATGTATTCGAAGCCGACTGTGTGACTGGTTTGCTGCCACCATTGAAAATCTCATGGTAAGGTATGAGACATTATTGAGAGCACAGGAACATAAGCCTAACAGGCAGACTTTTGTGTCATTCAATACCAAGTGAAATACGACAGAAAATCAGAAATGTCGGTATGATGTACCATCTGCCATGCACTGCACAGTGACTTGCGGAATATAGAGACCGTTTCTCAAGGAACATTAAATATTTCATGAGGTGTTACTGTAGATTGATTCGAATTAAATATTCAGTACAACCTTCGTCCAGTGTTATTGGTTACAGAGATAAGTTTTCATTTACCGTGTCGTAGCTCCAGTTTCAATGCGATTATTTATCGGTTGTCATTATCATTTTGAATCTCTACTTGTGGAGTTCTGGTTGAGCTTACATCATTAAATATATACAGCGTTTAACGATGTCTTACAGGGCCCCATTATCTAGGCTTTCTAGAAGCCGATCTTACAGTATTATTAGAAGACGTTCCTTTGGATACTAAGATGGGTACATTCGTCGAGAATGGCTGGGCCCCCGCACAAATGGTTCAAATGGCTCTGAGCACTATGGGACTTAACTGCTGTGGTCATCAGTTCCCTAGAACTTAGAACCACTTAAACCTAACTAACCGAAGTACATAACACTCATCCATGCCCGAGGCAGGATTCGAACCTGCGACCGTATCTGTCGCACAGTTCCAGACTGTAGAGCCTAGAACTGCTCGGCCACATCGGCCGGCCGCCCCTGCACAGTGTAGCTGTCTGGTGACGCAGCATCTAACTCCAATATTCACTGGTCCGCCACCAAGATTCACGGACGTAATGCTTTTATATTTTTCCCTGTGAAACTGGTTCAAAGGCAGAGTCTACGTAAGGAATGTACATGAGGTTTAGGAATAACATTGTTTATATCATGTGTTATGTAGGTAACAATACTATTCTGTTGTGATTAAGAAGTTCAGCTTAGAAACCGCCTCTACTGACAAACTAGTTTCTGGGTCTTCATGCTAATAGTTGAGACAGACTTAAATTTCACACTGCAATAACAGTAGTCAAGAAGTAAAACTCTGATTTTTCTTACTTGTGTGTACTATAGTAAAGAAACAGCTACAACTAATCCAAATAAACCAGATTCACATGTCCCTTCGGAACTAAATAATAAAAGGAGGGGATTCGTAGTTGAGAATACCAATAACAATAATAATCAGTACATATGATACAATTACATGAAAACTATTTCAGTGGTAGTAGTTGCCAATAATTAAACTGACAAAAATACACCCTTGTCCAAGTTAGTGATGCTCCACCATCGGTAATCATTTGCCTATAATGATCATTAGCTTCCTAGTGTAACGTGCAAATAGTAAGTGTGACTGAGAACCAGTTGTTGAATATATCGATTACCATTTCTCCTGTGTAGTTCATGTCACATCACTGGTACATTACTCGATAAATTGTGCTACTGTTTGGTATCTTATTTGCCAAACCTAAGTTCAGTATGAAATAAGGTCGATCACAATAGTCACCTTTCTTTATAAACCGTGCTAGTACTTGGTACAGCTTTGCCCTATCAGGCTGGCGACCGTTCTCCTTTGCGTAATTTCAGTTTGCTTTAGTACAAACAGAACCTTGGTTAGATTCCCGTTTGTTCTGCTACTGCTTCCCTTCAGTAGAAATACACTCCTGGAAATGGAAAAAAGAACACATTGACACCGGTGTGTCAGACCCACCATACTTGCTCCGGACACTGCGAGAGGGCTGTACAAGCAATGATCACACGCACGGCACAGCGGACACACCAGGAACCGCGGTGTTGGCCTTCGAATGGCGCTAGCTGCGCAGCATTTGTGCACCGCCGCCGTCAGTGTCAGCCAGTTTGCCGTGGCATACGGAGCTCCATCGCAGTCTTTAACACTGGTAGCATGCCGCGACAGCGTGGACGTGAACCGTATGTGCAGTTGACGGACTTTGAGCGAGGGCGTATAGTGGGCATGCGGGAGGCCGGGTGGACGTACCGCCGAATTGCTCAACACGTGGGGCGTGAGGTCTCCACAGTACATCGATGTTGTCGCCAGTGGTCGGCGGAAGGTGCACGTGCCCGTCGACCTGGGACCGGACCGCAGCGACGCATGGATGCACGCCAAGACCGTAGGATCCTACGCAGTGCCGTAGGGGACCGCACCGCCACTTCCCAGCAAATTAGGGACACTGTTGCTCCTGGGGTATCGGCGAGGACCATTCGCAACCGTCTCCATGAAGCTGGGCTACGGTCCCGCACACCGTTAGGCCGTCTTCCGCTCACGGCCCAACATCGTGCAGCCCGCCTCCAGTGGTGTCGCGACAGGCGTGAATGGAGGGACGTATGGAGACGTGTCGTCTTCAGCGATGAGAGTCGCTTCTGCCTTGGTGCCAATGATGGTCGTATGCGTGTTTGGCGCCGTGCAGGTGAGCGCCACAATCAGGACTGCATACGACCGAGGCACACAGGGCCAACACCCGGCATCATGGTGTGGGGAGCGATCTCCTACACTGGCCGTACACCACTGGTGACCGTCGAGGGGACACTGAATAGTGCACGGTACATCCAAACCGTCATCGAACCCATCATTCTACCATTCCTAGACCGTCAAGGGAACTGGCTGTTCCAACAGGACAATGCACGTCCGCATGTATCCCGTGCCACCCAACGTGCTCTAGAAGGTGTAAGTCAACTACCCTGGCCAGCAAGATCTCCGGATCTGTCCCCCATTTAGCATGTTTGGGACTGGATGAAGCGTCGTCTCACGCGGTCTGCACGTCCAGCACGAACGCTGGTCCAACTGAGGCGCCAGGTGGAAATGGCATGGCAAGCCGTTCCACAGGACTACATCCAGCATCTCTACGATCGTCTCCATGGGAGAATAGCAGCCTGCATTTCTGCGAAAGGTGGATATACACTGTACTAGTGCCGACATTGTGCATGCTCTGTATCCTGTGTCTATGTGCCTGTGGTTCTGTCAGTGTGATCATGTGATGTATCTGACCCCAGGAATGTGTCAATAAAGTTTCCCCTTCCTGGGACAATGAATTCACGGTGTTCTTATTTCAATTTCCAGGAATGTATTTCGTGAAACTAAAACAGTCCTATGCTTTTCCATTGCGCATAATCAAGGTCAAATAAGTATCCTTTCACATATACGTATAACATTTTCGGTGTATTGTTAATGAAGCAGTAGCTGGTAATCTTACAACCTGTGCAACATTCCAATCTTTGGGAACAAATCTTTCATCGAGCGAATTGTTGTATGCGATTGTTAAATATGGAACTATTGCATCAGCATACCCTGAAAGGAACCTAACTCGTATACAGTCTGGATCGGAAGACTTGCTTTCATTAAATGATTTAAGTTGCTTTTCTACTCTGTTACTCATGTTGGCAGCTGTTTCTCATTCGAATTCTGGAATAACTGCTTAGTGTTCTTTGGTGAATGAATTTGAGAAGGATGTGGTTAGTAACACTGACTTCGCAGCGCAATAATCGATGGTATTTCCACTGCTATCGTGCAGAGGAGGCATTGATGGTGTCTTGCTGCTAACAGACTTTAAATATGACCAGAATCTCTTAGGATTTTCCTGCTATTTTCAAGACATATTTTCGCCGTGGAAACTGTTATAAGCATCTCTCATTGAAGACCACTCTACATTTCGTGCTTCTGAAAAGATCGCCAATCTCGGGGATTTTGCGTTCTTTTGAATGTGACATACTTTTTGGTTGTTTCTGCAATAGTGGTTTGACCTGTTTTGTGTACCATGGGGGATCAGCTGTCTTGTTTGTAAATTTATTCGTTATAAATCACTCAATCTCTGTCGAAATTATTTCCTTGAATTCAAGCCACATCTGGCGTACACTTACACTGTTACTTGAAACTAGCGGTTATGGTCATGAACAGTGAGAGACAAGCGAAATAACTCAGAATCACAATGCAATATAGGCATTACTGTAATTTAAGTTTTCATATCGAGCAGAGCTAAAGGTTTCAACTTTTCTCTCAATATTTTGAAGACATACAGAAAAGGCTTTTACATGCGTTGGCACATGAGTTCTCCCGTGTAGTAATTGCCTCACTCGTTTCAGACTGTATATTGTTGTAAATATTACATATTAAACTTTTCTTGTGGACGTATTACTTTTCTGAAAAACTAGTAAATTAGTAATAATTCATTATTAAATCTCCGAGAGTTGTAAAAGTTTGAGCTATTTATTTTATCCAACACTGGTTGCAGTTAGGTCTGCACGAGTTTGAGAAACACTGATTAAAATCAATCAGTGACACACTGCAGATACTTAAGACTGATTGGAGAAATGTGCTTTAAACTAACAAGCTCAGTCGCTGAAAACACAATATAAAGGAGAAGTCAACGTAGCAGAGCGCCGATAAGGCAGCCGCAGAGATTACGTACCTCCTACGACCCCCTTTTATTGTGACACCAACCAGGCAGTCGGACAGAAACGTTCCTATTCCCCACTGTATACAGTAGGAGGGATATGGCGCGTTCTGGGCGGAGCTTACAGCTGTAGACCTTCGGATATGACACGTTCTCCTAACACCTAGCACAGTATCGGGCACTTGAGGAGCAACGTGTCACGCGAGTTGCATATCCGCCAGGAGATGCTTCTAGAGACGTCAGTACTTGTGAGTGTTACTTCATTTCAGCTGTGAATTATATTGTGTTGATAGTAATTTTCGTTCTTGGAAATGTTCTCAAAGAGTGAAACTGCATACTGATTTCAATGACAAATAAGAAATATAATTACTTTATGACAACGCCCATCCGGCATTGGCCACACTTTTACACAATCGTAAATTTCGTTGAAAAGTTGCACCTACTGCTCAATCTCCACACAGTTAAGTAAACTAACACCGCAGAGGTCACTGAAGGTTAATACATGTACTGTATTCCACTGCTTTGTTCCTCAATACCATGACGTTCTTATTGTGGGCGAACATGCTACAGCACAGCGTGTTCAGGATGGGCCCACGCTGTCTTGTTTATTGCCATGTCAACACATCCACAAACGACATCGGCCACAGCTCGGCGTAAATTGCATCCATACAATTGCAGAGCCACGGCTTGTAGTTCCACAGCAGCGTTTAATTCCCAAGCGTCTCGGTTTCACCACCAGTACATTTCGACAGATTGCCAAAATTATTAATTCACAATACGGACCATCCGGACCCCAACCCTCTGCCGTTCTGTCCTCCTCGCTCTGTACGCTCCAAACCTTATCTCTTCGTCGCCAGAGGGCTCTCGGCTCCAACGCAGCGCCCCAGTCTTTCTGGGGAAGCCAATATCGACCTTAGCACTCACGGCCGGATCATAACCGTGCCGAAAATCCGGAACAACACTTCCCTGGGGCACGCCTGACTATACCCTTGTCTCTGAAGAAGACTCGCCATGGAGTACAACATACTGCTTTCTGGTACTTATAAAGTCTTCGAGCCACTCACATACATTGGAAATTGTTCCGTATGCTTTTACCTTTGTAAGCAGTCGGCAGTGTGGCATCGCGTCAAAAGTTTTTCGGAAGTCTACGAATATGGAATTTGCCTGTTGCTCCTCATTCAAGGTTCGTTTGTCGCAACTCGAGAGGTTCATGGTAAATGCAAACTAAGTAAGGGGCCAATGCTGTCAAGTATGCTTTGAAAAGCAGAATTGGGATTTCATCCGGACATGTCGACTTATTTGCTTTCAACTCTTTCCCTATGTAACATTACGAGTCAAGATAGCTGTAACGGAAATTGAATAGTGTAAAGTTATCATTAAAAAACGCACGCCGCGCGATTTAATTGAATAGCGTAAAGTTATCATTAAAAACGCACGCCGCGCGATTTGTGACGACTTGGCTGGTCATAATAGTAGTAACATGCTTTTGAATACAATTAAAATATAACGGCGATACCTGTTTAGTGTTCTTGGAAATAATATATAGTAAATTAATGAGTAAGGTAGCCGATCCTATAAGAAGAGGTGAAATTGGGCATATTAAGGTGTTTTGCTTTATGTCGACTAAGCCGATGATACGGCGTCTTTTTTTTCGTTTACATCTACATCTACATCTACATCTACATTTATACTCCGCAAGCCACCCAACGGTGTGTGGCGGAGGGCACTTTACGTGCCACTGTAATTATCTCCCTTTCCTGTTCCAGTCGCGTATGGTTCGCGGGAAGAACGACTGTCTGAAATCCTCTGTGCGCACTCTAATCTCTCTAATTTTACATTCGTGATCTCCTCGGGAGGTATAAGTAGGGGGAAGCAATATATTCGATACCTCATCCAGAAACGCACCCTCTCGAAACCTGGCGAGCAAGCTACACCGCGATGCAGAGCGCCTCTCTTGCAGAGTCTGCCACTTGAGTTTGTTAAACATCTCCGTAACGCTATCACGGTTACCAAATAACCCTGTGACGAAACGCGCCGCTCTCCTTTGGATCTTCTCTATCTCCTCCGTCAACCCGATCTGGTACGGATCCCACACTGATGAGCAATACTCAAGTATAGGTCGAACGAGTGTTTTGTAAGCCACCTCCTTTGTTGATGGACTACATTTTCTAAGGACTCTCCCAATGAATCTCAACCTGGTACCCGCCTTACCAACAATTAATTTTATATGATCATTCCACTTCAAATCGTTCCGCACGCATACTCCCAGATATTTTACAGAAGTAACTGCTACCAGTGTTTGTTCCGCAATCATATAATCATACAATAAAGGATCCTTCTTTCTATGTATTCGCAATACATTACATTTGTCTATGTTAAGGGTCAGTTGCCACTCCCTGCACCAAGTGCCTATCCGCTGCAGATCTTCCTGCATGTCGCTACAATTTTCAAATGCTGCAACTTCTCTGTATACTACAGCATCATCCGCGAAAAGCCGCATGGAACTTCCGACACTATCTACTAGGTCATTTATATATATTGTGAAAAGCAATGGTCCCATAACACTCCCCTGTGGCACGCCAGAGGTTACTTCAATGTCTGTAGACGTCTCTCCGTTGATAACAACATGCTGTGTTCTGTTTGCCAAAAACTCCTCAATCCAGCCACACAGCTTAGAAAAACAAAAAACAAGTAACGAAGTGCTAATTGTGCGTTGTGAGAAATATAGGGGCAAATTTTAAATAGCTACAGTGTATAATCAGACTAACAAATGGACATTCAGTTACGCGAAATAGCGGACAGCGAAGTGTGGTCATTAAATTGAGTACACCTACAGGGTGGTCAATTCCGGGATAAGTCTATTCGCATCTCACGAGGGACGCGGTATTTGAGACAGGTTTTTTTTTAAATTATATCACGGAGATCGGGCTTCAATTTATAAAAAGGAGAAAAGATGTATCATTATCATTGACTGTTGGTGTTAAGCAACCAAAACTATTCATCAAAAGGTTTCGGTGAATGAGTGGTGAATGCGAAATGAAACTGTTAACGAAGTTATGTTAAATAAAGCAGAAGAGACAAGACAGTTTGGTCGTATCTGTTATTATTCCATAAACCGTAACATTTCTTCTCGTTGTACGAAGCCCTTATAGACGATCGTTATGACCATTTGCTTTGAAGGGATCTCGTTACGAGTTAAGTTTTGGGGACCTGGTCAACAGGGGATAGTTCGTAGATCTTAGCTACTGCAGCTATTCTGGAATCAGGTGCTACCGTGACCGTTGTGTGTTGTCAATGGCTTAAGGTCATCATATCTCATGCTCTAAGATCGACGCACCCTTCCTCTTGGTATAACGGAGTCTCACGGTAACAACGACAACGCCGACGGCGAAGGAAGATACGGTAGAAGTGGCGCCCAACGTGGGGCTCGATCGAGGAGGATTGCTGCATCGAGTCGAGTGTCATCCGGATTCACGAACCCTAGAGTTGGAAAATATTGTAGCAGCCAGTGAGTCTGTCCAATGAAAGAGGTATTCTTCAATAGTCGCTAAAAGTGAGCGATACTACCAGGTATGATTAAAATAACTGTATTATAATAAAAAAAAGAAGTTGAGACTTGTGATTTCGGTAGATAAATATATATAAATACATAGTGAAAATAAGTGTATGTCTTGGTACTGAATAATCATGTCAAAACGAACGAAAAGAATACATGACAATGTGCAGTTGAGTAGAGTAATGAGTAGAGAGAGATAGGAAAGTGAAGAGGATATGGATGATGGATCCCATGAGCTCAATCTGGGACAGGAGACATGTACAGATAATAATATAGTTATTGATTTAGAGCCGTTAGGAGACTCAAATACAATGATAAGTAAGGTAAGCAGCGTGGGAGAACATAAAGATCTTGAGGTTTCGGAAGTAGATCAGCAAGTTGATCCTCAAAATGGAAATATTAATCAAAAAATGTTTGATATGCTGGTATCAATAAATACTCAAATGGGTGTAATGAATGGAAGACTTGGTTCACTAGAAAAAGATAATAAGCAATTAAAAGGGGACAATCAAAAGTTAAAAGAAAAATTTGAGGCCAAATTTGGTTCATTGGAAGTTAAAATGGATTCTTTGGAAAGCAAACTGAACACCTTTGATTAGAAACTGGAAAATACTAATAAAGAATTAAAGGCGGACTGGGAGACTCAATTAAATGCGAAATTTGGAGAACTAGATGTAGAGTTTTCTAACACCTTAGAAAGGCAATATAATAATTTAATACGAAAACTTCATGACGTAGAAAAGAAATATGAGGTAGTTTCGAAGAGTTATGATGGCCTGTCCAATAGGATGGTTAAGTGTGAAAGCAGCTGTTTAAATGCTAGCGCACAGATAGAAGAGCTTTCGAAACAAATAGTCGAGTTTGAGTCCGATGCCGTAAGGGGATTGACAAGTATTTAGTAGATCAAACTAAAAGACTTGATGAAGATCTATCTGAATGGATAGAAATAAAAGGAAATGAAATTGTAGACAAGGTTAAGACTACTATTGGATCCCAGCCAAATGAAAATATTAATGAGCACCTAAGTAGAAATGATGAATTAATTAAGCTCTTCCCTAGCGAAATTCAGAAAATAAAAGAGAAAATAGTTGATGAGTTACCTAAATGGCAAAAGGAAACCAATCATAAATTGGCGGCGTTAGAACGAAAGTCATCACAAAATTTGTTGACAGAGGACTAACGTTCGGAGAATAGGTCGAAAAACAACCGAACATGTGAAAATACGAAGTACAATTGTGATGAAAATTTGCATTGGGAAGTTGATGATTCGGTTGGTAAAGATGATGATTCTTTTGGTCAGCGAGGATATTTGTCTTCTTTAAAGGTGGAGAACAGCATTTTTAAAAGTAGACAATTCCCAACATTCTCCACTGAAAAGAACAACCTGCATCCGAAAATCTTAATCAATAATTTCAAAAGAATATTTCCACGTAGCTGGTCAGAACACGACCGACTTCAATTTATAGTATCCAAAATTACCGGAGAAGCCGCATTATGGGCCGCTGAAGTAAGTGAAAGTTGCCATACTTGCGCTGAGTTTGAACAACTTTTTTTGGCTAAATACTGGTCGTCGAGTAAACAAGAGAAATTAAGAAAAGAGGTTTACCAACCTAAGTATTTTAACAGTAAAAGGAGTACTTTAAGGCAATATTTTGAAAAGTACATAAATAAGACACGTTATTGGAGTGATCCAATTTCTCACAAGGAAGTGATCAGAATTTTGAAGGGAAGGTTGTCCATAAATATAAGTGAAAAGTTAATAAATGTTCCTGACCACGATGTAGAACAGTTCTTGTCGGTGATTGACTCTATAGATATGATTTTGGAAGACGCAAGACAAATGAGTGGTAATCAAATGTCGACTCACACTCATAGTAATACGAATAATTATAATAATAATAATAATTTAACGTATGATAATAATAATACCGAAAACCAGCTCAAACCCGCATCACAGGAGCGTGGACAATCTTCATCCTATGGTTGCAATAAAAACAATGATTGTAATAAATATAGAAGAGATACTTACTGTGCTAGAGGTAAACCTCGATATGGTGACGCGAATGTACATAGTAGTGATATTAAGAAGAGTAACAGATACCGAAGTGATGAACCCAATTGTATTCGACCTTGGGAAGATAGTTCGAAGCATAATGTTCATCGGTAGGATGGAACAAATGCCTCGAGTCCTCATCCAGCACAAGGAGTTATACCAATGGGCGAAGGAGCCTCCAATGTGCGACGGGGTGAATACCATAACTCGGATCATACTGTACGGATTGTGGAAGTTCATGAACCCCCATCGATGACTCAACGAGATAGATTAAACTAATACCAGTCACCAAATGCCTTCCTAGGGTGACTGGAAAGGAGAAGGAAGGCAGACATCAATTTGAACTGAGAGTATTAAGGTACAATAATGATCAGGA
This sequence comes from Schistocerca cancellata, assembly GCF_023864275.1. Lineage (NCBI taxonomy): Eukaryota > Metazoa > Arthropoda > Insecta > Orthoptera > Acrididae > Schistocerca > Schistocerca cancellata. Next base: position 494,796,845 of record NC_064629.1, on the reverse strand, counting down.
TATAAGGAATGAATAAATTGAAGAAAAACCTGAAGTTTCTAATAAATGTGGACAAATTTTACAGGCTATAATTCCAACAAGTATAAATAATGTTGTTGTTGAAATATTAATTGATACTGGAGCAACTATTACTGTCATGACGCTGGACTGTTTAAAACAGATAAACCAAGGGGTAAAAATACCCACTTTTCCTATCACAGGATGTACCGTGTCTGGCGCGTTCAGCGCAAAAATGCAAAAAGTTGTGAAACAGGTACGTGTCGACGTTACAATACGGGGGGCTCAAATAGAAAGTACATTCCTGGTTGTTCCTAAAATGACAGTACCATGTATCTGGGGTTTGGATTTTTTATGTGAGACCGGTGCAATCATTAATTTAGAGAAAGGTGAATGTATATTTAATTCCAATGGTAATGTTTTGACAGCCACCCTGAGAAAGAGCCGAGTAATTCCAAATCAGTTGTGTATGAATCTAATGGTAAAATATGTCAGTATTGATGATGAAAATGTGTATGATATATGCCTTATTGAATGTTCTGAAGAAATGATTGATAAAATGTCATTGCAGGAAAAGGTGTTAGAATCAGAATATTTATCTGTTATCCAAAGGGACGAACTGTACTACTTGTTGGAAGCATATCAGTCGATTTTTAGTAAACGTCCGGGTATAATAAAAGACTTTGAATTCCATATAAAGACGTATGCACATAAACCCTTTTGTCGTACTTCCTATTCTATCCCATGGACAAAGAAAGAAGTAGTCAGAAAGGAAATCAATAAAATGTTAGAATGGGGTATTATTGAGCCCTCAGATTCCGAATATTGTAACCCTATTGTGGCGGTAATTAAACCCAATGGTGACATCAGATTGGTGTTGGATGTCAGAGAGATCAATAAGATCATTATACCTGTACAAACGCGACCGGAGAACCTAGAAGAGTTAGTACAAAAGTTTTATTGTGCCCACTTCTTAACTTCTTTGGATATGCGTAGTTCATATTGGCAAACTAGAATATCGAAAGAATCTAGAAAATATACTGCATTCATTTTTCTGTGCCGAAGTTACCAGTTTACCGTCATGCCATTTGGGTTGAAAATAAGTGGTGGTGTTTTCATATCGGCATTAGATACCGTACTGGGCAGAGACCTTTTGAATGAAGTTACGTTATATGTGGATGATTTGCTAATTGCTTCTGGAACTTGGGAGGAACATTTGGACTTATTAAGAAGAGTTTTTGCGAAATTTTTGGAATACGGAGTTACCGTAAATTTGAGCAAATCCAAGTTTGCTCATAACCAATTGAAATTTCTTGGACATATAATCACTCCTGAAGGGATAAAACCAAATCCTAAAAAGGTGGATGCAATTAAGAGATGTGCTTATCCAAAAAATAGGACGGAATTAAAGTCATTTATCGGCTTAGTTTCATTTTTTCGACGATTTTTACCCAATCAGTTAGGAAGCCAAGACTGTTTGTTACGGTTGTTAAGAAAAAATATCATGTGGGAGTGGAACTCCTAATGCACGCAAGCTTTTGATAACATCTGCAATGCTTTGACTAATGCTCCACTGTTACATCATCCAAGACTTGATCAAGATTTTTATATTGCTGCGGATGCTTCTGAAACAGGATTGGGTGCCACTGTTTTCCAGATGGACAATCCAGAAGATATCACTACCATCAAAATAATTGGGTTTGCCAGCAGAACACTCTCTAGCTGTGAACGTGCATATTGTACTACTGAATTGGAAGTACTGGCCGTGGTCTGGTCCCTTAGAAAGTTACGCTATTTTGTATATGGAAAGAAGATCATTGTATTCTGTGACCATAAACCTTTATCTTTTATTTTAACAGGAAGGATGTTCCATTCACGTTTAACCCGGTGGGCCTTGCTACTGCAAGAATATGATATTACGCTCAAATACATCAGAGGGAAAGACAACATCATAGCCGATGCTCTTTCAAGACTACCGAAAAGAAAGAATGACGACGAGTGTGAAGAATGGAGTATTGACTTTAAAGTAATGAATTTATCAAGGCAATATTGTGAGAGGCAGATTTCACAGCTACGTCGAAGTCTTCCACAACTGCAATAAGATGATAAGTTGTGGAAAGCCATTAGGCATGCTATTGAAAGCAAAACGCTAAGTCACTCTCAAGAACAGTATCAATTAAAATCCGGAATATTGCATCGAAAGAAGGATGAAGAAGATGTTTGGAAAGTTTGTGTTCCAAATAAATATTTAGAATCACTGGTATGGTACACTCACTTGAATTGGGGTCACTTTGGTGCCGCTAAATGTACAGCCAAAAAAGCACAATACTGCTATCATCCAAATTTGGGACATATAGCTACAAATATTCTTAAGAAGTGCAAAATATGTTAGTAGGCGAAACCCATAAACTATTGTCGGAAGATAGAATTACATCCTATCATCCCACAACAACCTTTAATGTTGGTGTCATGTGATGTCTGTGGACCATGTCCCATGACACGTGGACGGTTCAAATATGTTTTGGCTTTCTCTGATCTCTTTTCAAAAACTGTGAAATTATATCCTTTGAAAAATCTCCACGTTCGACCCATGTTACGCAACTACCTATAATGGTCTTGACAGACAACCCTCGTTATTATACAAGCAAAGTATGGAGAGACACTATGAAAGAACAAGGAATCCAGCACATTTACATCTCAAGATTTTACCCTTGTGGAAATCCGGTTGAGAGAATCTTCCGAGAGTTGAACCGATTTTTACGGACGTACATACCCAAACAACATTATAAATGGATCGATTGGAGTTATGAATTTGAGAAAATGTATAATGACTTACTACACTTATCGACTGATTATTCACCTAACCAAATAGTATTTGGTGAAAGTATTGTGCCAGAATGGATGAAGAAATTACCTGCGATAGAACAAAAGATTACCAAGAAAGAAGATATGGTGAAGAAGGTCTACGAAAACCTGAAGCATCAAGCACAATTGAGAAAAACCTGTTTTGATAAAAATGTGAAGAAAGCAGTCACATATGATGTAGGGGAAGAAATTTTATTGAGAAATCACCCAAAAGCATCAACCAGGAAAAGACTGAATAATAAATGGCAATATTTATATACAGGTCCATACAAAATAATGAAAATACCTCATGAAGGGAGCTACCTCCTGGCAGATTGTGATACTGATGTAATTAAAGGCTTGTTCCCTCACATAGACCTGAAGAAGTATTATCAATATTGAGCAAAATATAGATCAAGAAACAATGAATGATACCAAGACTACACTCAGTGGACTAAATAAAAGGACCAGTGGATAAATACGTACTTATACTAACTTACAAAGAAAATTAAAGAATGTACCGACGATTTCCATGAGATACCTTCTTGGTATCAGCAACAATGTCGACGCTGAAATACGATTTATCCTCTCACCGAACAGCGAGGATGGATGAGTTAAAAATGGAATTAAGAGGAACAGAAAAGGACCAAATCCTCTGTGGTTAAACAAGTGGCCTAATAAGGGGTTTGGCTTAGGATGCCAATCGTCAAACCCAGCTGTGATCCCTGCCTTGCACAGTCGGTTGAAGAACTGAGGGCTGCATCTAAGAAAAAAATGTGGTAAGAATATGAAGTGATTAGTGCGAAGTGTTTCTAAGACAACCTATAAACAAATGTGGAATTTAGTCAAGGGCATTTTGTCTAGGCCCATTAACTCAACTTAAATATTGTAAAATGTATGTACTGACTTGTTGAGTGAATCTGAGAGTGAGTGTATTCGCCGAAACAAATACCCTCTCCTGTTACTGTACAAAAAAAATAAAAAAAAGCCTGTTCTATCTGGAACGCTCTTCAAGACATCACAGTCTGGGGGGCCGTGTAACATTACGAGTCAAGACAGCTGTAACGGAAACTGAATAGTGTACAGTTATCTTTCAAAAACGCACGCCACGCGATTTAATTGAATAGCGTAAAGTTATCATTAAAAACGCACGCCGCGCGACTTGTGACGATTTGGTTGGTCATAATAGTAGTAACATGCTTTTGAATACAATTAAAATATAACGGCGATACCTGTTTAGTGTTCTTGGAAATAATATGTAGTAAATTAATGAGTAAGGTAGCCGATCCTATAAGAAGAGGTGAAATTGGGCATATTAAGGTGTTTTGCTTTATGTCGACTAAGCCGATGATATGGCGTTTTTTTTTTCGTTTACTCTTAGAAAAACAAAAAACAAGTAACGAAGTGCTAATTGTGCGTTGTGAGAAATATAGGGGCAAATTTTAAATAACTACAGTGTATAATCAGACTAACAAATGGACATTCAGTTACGCGAAATAGCGGACAGCGAAGTGTGGTCATTAAATTGAGTACACCTACAGGGCGTCAATTCCGGGATAAGTCTATTCGCATCTCACGAGGGACGCGGTATTTGAGACAGGTTTTTTTTTAAATTATATCATGGAGAGCGGGCTTCAATTTATAAAAAGGAGAAAAGATGTATCATTATCATTGACTGTTGGTGTTAAGCAACCAAAACTGTTCATCAAAGGGTTTCGGTGAATGAGTGGTGAATGCGAAATGAAACTGTGAACGAAGTTATGTTAAATAAAGCAGAAGAGACAAGACAGTTTGGTCGTATCTGTTATTATTCCATAAACCGTAACATTTCTTCTCGTTGTACGAAGCCCTTATAGACGATCGTTATGACCATTTGCTTTGAAGGGATCTCGTTACGAGTTAAGTTTTGGGGACCTGGTCAACAGGGGATAGTTCGTAGATCTTAGCTACTGCAGCTATTCTGGAATCAGGTGCTACCGTGACCGTTGTGTGTTGTCAATGGCTTAAGGTCATCATATCTCATGCTCTAAGATCGACGCACCCTTCCTCTTGGTATAACGGAGTCTCACGGTAACAACGACAACGCCGACGGCGAAGGAAGATATGGTAGACCTACACCAGCGATGCTGATTACTATTTCCTCCATACTGGGGCCTGTGTGTATGTAAGATTCTCCTGCTAGAACGATTTGTTAAAAGCGAAACTGAGAACTTCTGCTTTACTTTTGGTGTCTTCTACTGCCACTCAAGAGTGGTCAACACGTTATAGGATAGAAACCTTAGACTCACTTAGGGATTTTACGTAGGGCCAGTATTTTCTCGTTTCCTCGGAATGACCTATTGCTAATGTATGAAGGTGGTAGTTGTAAGCTTCGTGCAAGGAGCTTTCTACAGAAACAAAAATTTCTATTTTTTTTTTTGTCTGTCGTGATTTGTGGGTTATCTTTTGAACAGACAGTGCAACAGTCTTTGTTTCCTCACATGTTTAGAATTTCATTCTACCTCAGTGTGGGTCTTTTGCCTGTTGCTCCTCATTGAGTGCTCTCTGGACCTCATTGAATACTCACACTTACTCATCCAAACTAGTGATGGAGACGAGTCTTCCTGCTAATCAAATTTCACTTAGTAAAGTGGTGCAGTGACTCATAAATCAGAATGTGTTTTTAAACCACTGAAAAATCCACTCACTCGCTACATACTTATCCAGAGTATGATTCACAATCTGTTGTGTACATAGTTCCGCGTAGTCAGCGCGTACACAACTTTCCGACTAGAGCGCACCCCGCTAAGCACAACAGCGCAGGCGCCGCGCTCGTCCGTCTCCGCACTACGAGATGGCGCTCCCATAGTGACAGACCAAATTCTGCTTCCTCCGATCCGCGTATTAATATGTAACGCAGCCAATGAGATTGCTGCTAACGTAGAACCTTTTCTCCTCGCGGATCACACTCGCGCAGTGATACATGAACGCGCGAGCTATTATAATGAGTGTACAGTCCTCCGATCAGTCTCTGTATTTGTCTGCACCAGTCTGTACCAGTCTGCATTTGTCTGCACCAGTCTATAGTCAAGTTTCAGTCTGCGCCTAATAAGATTACCATATTCCTGTACATTGCCATGAAGATAAATGTATAGACACTTTTGTCAAGCATCAGAGATAAACGTGAGAATAAGACTTATGTACCCATACCAAAGGAACTTCAGATTGTCAATTGTAAACATCATCCAGAACCAAGTTAAGTAATTTTTATGCTTGTTATTATTTTAATAATTGTATGTGACAATTAACGAAATTCTGTTTAAAGTTGGTCACCGTCAATCTGCTACTCTAAGCGTGCAAGTGGCATTTCTATCGTCTGACCTAACGGCGGAAGATAAACATGCCACGATAAGACCACGAGACATTTTGCTGACACTCGCCTACTTCGTTAGAGAGACAAGTCAAATAAGCTGATGGTCCGTGTAATGACGGTCTTACAGTGCGCACACCACACAATCCATTTAGGCTGTCCCCATAATTATTCTACGTCCATCGTACTGGAACTAAAAATGATGTGTGGGATGCAAACAACTGTGTATCTACTCTTTACTCCCAGGTTTCGCGATTGATTTATTAACTTTAGTAACCAAAGTCGTAGTGATTGCATGTTGGTCACTGGTCCATGTGTCTATAGTGACGCCGCCGATTACGTCTGGCCTGTTTGTAACTAGGGGATCCAAAATATCTCTATATCATGTGGGCTGTCGAACTAATTGTCAAGACAACTTTCAGAAAACGTGTTCAAAATAAATTCGGAAGACTTTCTGTATGTACCCACCACAATGAATCCATAGAAGCAATTTTATACTCTGTAGGTTGAAGTAGCCTCCAATTAATGTAATATGATCTGGGTATTTCCGTACTACTGACCGTAAACTTTCTCTCAATGACTCGAAAACCATCACAGCGGAATCAGGTGGCCGGTAAAAACATCATCAATTAACTTGATTTCACGTTCCCTGTCAAACTCATTTTCGAACTCAGTACAGACATTTTTGTCAACTGTAATGAACACGCTCTTTCCTGTGGAGTGTAAAACTTCTTTTCAATGACATTCCATGAATCTTTAAGTATCTCAGAGCTTTATGCTTTGAGCTTCAGCCATTTCTCTATCCGGAGAATAATTTTGGTGTCAGTAGTTTCCTGTTGGGTGGTAAATTTGAGAACATTTTACAAATAGTTCGACCATTTACTTCTAATATTTTGACGGTCGAACTGTCTTTTTTCCAACGCGGTCTGCCTTCGCACTCTGCGAGTCGTCTGGCAAATGTTGATCAGAGAATCTCAGCCTTCCACGTAGCCTAAAAAATCTCCATGTCCTCTCCACAAGTACTCTGCTACCCGAATAGCTGCTTCCTTTGTGTAGTGCATGCGTGACCTATGAAGGGGAGTCCTAAAATTTCCCAACCGGTAAGGAAGGTCCAGATATCTGCAGCCTAAACCGTGGCATGGTCACAAAGCCCTTGGTTGACATGTTCCACAGGACTCCAAGCTGAAGAACCCCTATCGACTCTGGGAACAATGTTGCAAATTGTGAGCTGCAGTTGCTCCCCATACGTGAGACCATCATCTTTTACCCCCTCCGCCAGCCATATGTATGAACTTAGAATCGGCTCAGAATCCAAGCGACAGGCGTCGTTGGTGCCGACGTAGGCCACAGCTTCCAGATGACAGCACCCAGCACGCTCGATAGCAGCAGACAAGGCCTCCTACACATCACTGTTGAGGGCCCCCCGCCAGACATAGAGAGTCAACATTGACTTTCTGTCTGGCACTGAACGATATCTGACTGAGGGGTTTCATAACGCGCCTAACGTTGGAGATATCGATAACTAGTAAACCTCTCCCCCAGAGTGCCTGCTCGGACCTTGTTGCAGGAGCATCCACCTGTCCATTCACAGGCTGATTGAGAGTGGCCAGACGGCCAGCTTTCACATTGGCCCTCCACCTTCAGCAACGCCTACGCGTTATCACCCGCCACTCATCCTCCTGCGAGGGCGGATCCATCGCCTCGTGTACACCCGGAGGTAATTAGGCAGCGATCGTGGGCGAAAGCAAGCGATAAATGAGGTGTTCCATGCTATGCGGCAGTTTCTCCGCCATCGCCACTACACTCTGAGGCAGCAGCCTGAAGGCGATTAACCTAACTAATACCTCATTCAGCTGTTCGTGAAGTGCGGTCAGCTCCTTCTGCGACTGCACACAGCATGCACACGACCTACCCATCCCACTATCACTAACCTAAGACTACACTATAGAAGCATAGACTGAAACTTAGGCATGCAACTTGGTAACCTTCTGGCGTGTCACCAATGGAGTCTGACGCCTTATGAGCTGTGAATTCAGCAGAAATGAAAACTACTCTACAGACTGCCTGACATACCTGACATCACTTCACCGTTGTCTCCTGGTACCAAGACATATTGGTACCTGGTTTTCTGTAAGTGCTCCAAATGCCCCAGAACTATAATGGATTACAAACAGATATAATATTATTATTATAATTATGAATACCGATACTTTATTAGCTGCTTCAGTGTAGACTAAATACAGTAAGTATTAGGACGGGTTAATGGTCGTATGAATTCGCTCTTTAGATTTAGATAAGTCTTCGTCACTTCTGGCGTTAACAATCTTAACATAATTTATTTTGAAATTTTCCTTAGTTGCGGTTTAAGTTTCCCCATATATTACTTCGAAAATTCTAAAGCTAACAGTTTGCGTGACTGCAAGTTTGCACGGTCTGCCATGGCTGCTTCAATTATTCAACATACTAAAAGGGAACTATCTTCGTATTATTTTCCAAGTTGCCACCTAATTGGGTCTTTCAATCTGAGGTAGGAAACGCAATCCTTTCTTCTGCTTTCCTCGTGTTTGCGACTGAATCTGTGACCGTGACAATGATCTATTTTCATTAGATAATAAAACACCTTGAAATTAAAATTTCCGTTGCGTCGTTTACGCTTTCCTTTATGACAGTTAATTTTACTGATATTTGAATACGCCTCATAAAGAATTACAGGTGTGCAGTGCAGCACTCTGCTACGAATTAGGTGAGGCGTCCCAGCTTCATTTGCGATCACTTTTCAATGACCACTTTACAATCATTTGTTTCACAGTAATCTGAGATCATATCAGCGGGAAGTGAAATGGGAGCATCATCATTGCTATTACTAATGCTCTACATGGCCAGCAAATTCGAAGCTTGCCGGCCGCGGTGGTCTAGCGGTTCTAGGCGCTCAGTCCGGAGCCGCGCGACTGCTACGGTCGCAGGTTCGAATCCTGCTTCGGGCATGGATGTGTGTGATGTCCTTAGGTTAGTTAGGTTTAAGTAGTTCTAAGTTCTAGGGGACTGATGACCATAGATGTTAAGTCCCATTGTGCTCAGAGCCAATTCGAAGCTTATAAGGAACATCTGAAAGCCTAACCCAGTTAAAGAGACAACGCCAAATAGGCAACAAGAAGGAGTGGTTGAATACACTGAAGGTGACTCTCAGGCCTACTTTCCTCACTGTAACTTCTTTCCACTCTCCCCAACAACTGTCCTGAATGAACATTATGTCACCTTGACAGTGGCTGCATCGGAGATCGAAACCTACAACAGGTTTTCCACCAACAAAATGTAGCAGGATAACAAACAGGGGAAAGGCCACAAAATCTAACAGAGAGAGAGAGAGAAAGTCAAGTAAATTTCTTGTATACTGAACCATAAACACAAATAAAATGGAACGAAGTTTGCATATTATGTTTTCCAACCCATTACGCATGCATAGAATCGTGATTGTGGTCACTCGATCTGTAATTTCCCCTGTTGAGTACGTAGGCCCTACCAGTGACTGGATTTTACATCAGCTGAATAATTCGGTACTCTTTCTTTGTTAGGGCTGGATGAAACGTTCAGTAAGGCATCTCTTCGTATATGAGAAGCATCTAGAAAAAGAGTCAGGTTGACAAGCATATTTTGTACTATTTGTGCTTCATTCTAAATTATTCCTTTGAAAAGGAGAAACCGCGTTCCCAGCTGTGTGGATTGGAATCCAGCACCAACGTGTCTTCTTCCTACCATGACTGTGCCTAGAATATTAGATTTCATCTCCTATTCCATGCATTACAATTTTCACAATCACAATAGATTGATCAAGGAGAGCTTAAATAATAGTCGTCGCAATATTCGATTATATATATGTAATTACATAAAGGGCCATGAACATTCTAGAAAAGGAGCTCACAAACCGAATATGATCAAAAAGGCATGAAGATAGGTCTCAAAGTGTCTTACTAAAATAAAATTGTTACTGGACCGCTTCACAACCGTCAATCAAACAACACCACACATGTAAGTAATCAGTGGACACAGAGTGAAGAAATACACCGGAAGAGATATTAAAGAACATGCATGGCAATAGAACGTAGTAGATTATCTCAGCAGTGTCATACAGGAGTCAGTTGTTGGTTTGTGAATGCACTTACTTTTGCTCTGACTAACCAGCAATCGACTATATGACCTTCTGGTGCTTGTAGCACAACCACGTCTTGATGGCCAAAGAAATAAGGTTCCAGTGATGAAAGGTCTTATTGTAAAGATGTTTATAGTATTGAAGTCTTATAATTGTTGCCAATATAAGAGCTGACGGGATGATGTTCGTCAGTGGATTGTTCACTACTGCCTAACACACTTACCTACTCGACACAGAAATGCTACACAAGTGAGTGTATGCCTTATATAACATTAAACCAACATACTGCTGTTACAGTTATTGAAACTATCTATGTCTGAGAGGTGAAACGCCACTCTCTACTTTAACAACACATCAATATTGATATTTTAGGTCATGACCTCAGTGTTCCCCAGTACTACACCTGGTATGCGTGGTTTATGAATTTTTTTACATGAGGAAATTGTAGGCAGAAGCAACTACATGTATAGCCTGTAGAGAACTTGTACCTAAGAGGCTATAGTGGAGGTGATGGAGTGCAGGGAGAGGGAGTGGTGCCATAAATTCTGAGTGCAGCCATCAGGCTACATGAGTGATTTGGGGAGCGCTTTCAGTGGACCGTACCTGCAGAGAGACTTCTGGCCGTAGCACTCTCTGTCTTCCATTTAGTTTCGGACAGGAGGGCACCGGTTCGCAAATCATTTTACTTCTGCCAGGTGTGAAGATCACCAGTTGGCGGAAAGTGGGTATAAGAAGTCATTTAAGAGGGACTGCTGTAAAATAAGTCTTTGTGAAAACCGAGTGAAGATCATAAAACTCCATGCATTAACGTGTTAGAAGCTGAGACAATACAGACAGAGTGGCTGTTGCACGTGTTTAGTGGAGGCAAGACAGTAACTCAACACGCACCATGAAGACACCAGGTCCTCTTAGTGAGTGGCAAAAATGCATCTCATATTACCTTCCATTAGGAAACAACAGGGAAATGACATATATCGAGACTAGAAAATAGTGCATTGATAATGGCTAGGCACTAGTCGAAATCTGGATTTGCCAAATAAAACTGACAAAAAAAAGGGTGACAGTTTTCTGCGCTCTATAATTTATATACGACAATGCATATATACAACGTTGGCACAAATGTTTGGGAACCTTAACCGCCTTCTTTCAGGAGTTGGAAATGGTCAGCCTAGAAAGATTAGATCTCTCTGTAAATGGTTACCTTCAGAATGACGCCTCCCCAGTCTAAAATCTCCTTTTTTCAGGCAAGAAATATTTCGATCACTGATTGGGTCCTCTCATAATATACAAAGTAAAGGCTTGTCCCCCAGTGTGGAAATCCCGATGCTGTGTCTGGATTGGCTGTCAGGCCAACAGAACAGTCAAGAGGGTATTTCCATTGAGTAGAGGATAGTCTGATCGGTTTGTGCAATGTGTGGGTGGTTTCATTTTTGCTATTTAGGCTTCCGTAACGAGGCTTGGTGGAAATTGGTTGTGATTCTTTGCTTTCTTTGTCTTCTGGCTCTCCCATGGAGGAGGGCTTCAGGTCTTTCCCTGTTGGGTGAGACTTGTGGTCTATAGTTTTTGGTGGAATAACGGCATGTGGTAGCTTCCAACTCTACCGAAAGTGGAATTGCAAATCATCTCGGAAATATCGAGTGTCACGAGGGTAAACTCATTCCTGATGAGTCGGCCATTTGACGTTTGACAATTACAGCGTGTACAGCCGTGCTTGTGAGTCAAATTGGTTTGGCCAGACCAGTGAACGGGTGCAACTCTCACTGAAATCTGCTGGGATTTCAGGGCTCTTATACAGAAGTTCCCCGCGTTCTGATAACCACAAGGCCAGACCACGTAGTTTGCAAATTTTAGTGAATGCGTCAGAGCATTACAGCAGCCGCAGCACGCCGCTCCTTGCGCACAGCGTGCCGTTATCTGCCGCCGCCTGAATCAAGGTGGAAGGGTAAAGTACTGCTGCACCAGCGTAGGGTTGTTAAATGGTATTCACAGCTCCCTGCTCTCACGTGAACCATAGTTTGTGGTGCTTTTGGTTGTAGTTGATTCCATTTGAATAGAATTGGGCCTCACAATGGATTTATTTTTAAAAAGTCAGATTGCGTTTTGAAAGGGATTCATTCTTGCCAGCTAAACGCCATTCCCTTTCTGATTTGTGTTTGTCACTTTTGTGTAAGATTTATGAACTCATTGTCATAAAAGAATTAACAAAACTTTTAATTATTTTGTAGGCTTTAATACGCCACTGTTGTCACTCATACTCCCTCAACTATTCACTGTTTTTATTTTATTGTAGTGGCACATGAGTACAACAGTAATTTAAGGTTGTGTTATTCAATTTAACTTTATTATTAATTTAAGTTCAGAAACTAACCACAGGCATAGTCAACAAAAGTGCCATGAGTAAATTCACTAAACCACACACATTAATTAAGCATGTAGTTCAGGATTTGAAGGTTTTTGAGAAGATAATACTTTTCTTTATCTAACGATTGTTATATTTAGCATCATTCAGACGTATTGTTATAATTAAGGTAAGTGACAGCTTCCATGTTCTCAACACTGTACTAAATACAAATGTGAGCAATTCTCATTAACCATTGTGATGCAAATGAAATAAATTTCCTATAGCACACATAAAGTGTACTAAGTAGTGGAGCCTAATTTATAACAAAACGCCGCCACAGTGTTTCATGGGCTCTATTGGCCTGGACTGTTGTAGGACGAAATTAAATACAGTAGGAAGCTTTAATGTATAAGTCTATTTTTTCAAGTTCGTAAGATCATTAAATGATTTACAGACAATTATTTGAACCAAAAGATAAATATAACCTCACTTAATTATCACAAAGAAGTATTCTTACTTGAAGCTCAAAATATGTCATGTATGTCAAAGTGAGTCTAACCGACGTAGTTCCACAACGGAATAAGAGACGATGTACAGATGAACACAATGTATGAGCGCTTGGTAGAAGTTCATTTCGTACGTAACGAACTGTTGACAACTGGTATGTACCTTAAACTAAATGGAAGGTGCCTATAGAATTTCGATTACCTTTTGAAATCTGTACAGCTCGCAACCCATCTTAAAAGACTGATCGTAGATCCAGATATGTGAAATAATTTGAGGAACAATCCTCTTAAATTGCCAGCTGCTTAGAGCAAAGGCGGCGCTAATACTGAAAACAACACTAAATCAAGAGTTATAAAAGTCCTACCGGCGGTGAATGGGCGTCTCTCCTCGATGTGGAAGTTCCAGCCTTGTGTTTCCACACCGTTTCCTACCTCCTCTATGTTCCTCTCCACTCCAAAAGGAAAGACAACATAGACAGGCAGATTCATGACTTTGGCCCCAGTAAACAACAATACTTTTCCTTAATACGCCAAAGAATGAGGAAAGAAACGTGCTAAAACTTCTTCCCCATCCTTTACTGAACATCAAGTTACTAACTAGAGCTTCCTGCATTCTGTTTCCTGCGGCAGCACCCATTCTGTCTGAATTTGAGGTCACAGCACTGATTCAGTTAACCAATAAGATTATCTGTTAACATCCGCAACGTAAAACTCAGATTTTTTGCACACAGGAGATGGCGAAATGGCGGTTTTGTGTGTTCACATCAGCCTGCAGAATGCACGGATTCATCACGCCAGCAATACTGAGGGGACACGCGGTCGCTATGCTCTAATTTCAAAGGCTCGTCCTGAAGAGCGGACATTGGAACCAGGCCTGCCTGCGAACCCACAGTCCTACATTGGCTGTAAATCGTCCTGAATTCTTAATACGATTAACACCTGGGCTTCACGCAATCATCCACTCAGGCCAGTCTTAGCGAAGTGAAATTCAAGTATCTCACTCCGGAAGCCACGAGCTATGTATTTCTTCCAGCAGAATTTAGAAAGTACAGATGCGAAATTTAAATAGTATCGGAAAGTGATACATGACTTTGCTGTCATATCAGCCACTTATCTCCTCTTTTTGAAAGACTTAAACTTCCTTGATGGTAATATTCAATTGTCGCCAAATAATAGCACAACACGAGAGAAGAATTGTACTTCAGATTAATGGCAAAGAGTCTAAAAGACGCAAAGCTCCTAGGAATTTTGATAGTAAAAATCGAAGAAATATAAAATATGGGAATCTTCTTCCCACAATGAATTACAAATTATTACAATAGTATCTTTAGCCTGGATTTTAGATGGTCGGCTGCGACGATACCCAAAAGTTACTGTTAGCATAAAACAGTAATTCACATTCCGCCCATCCTCAGTTAGGTACTGCAAGCTGAAAGTTAAACACATTGAGGGCTCTGGAAATATAAAGACCCCCTAGAGGTTAAAGTATGGTAGCAACCATTCACTGCCCAGAATGAAACACGTTCACGATCGAATACAACTCTTCACCACCGGTAGGTCTGCCTCCTTCCATTTGTGCGTAACAGTGTCCAGAATCGCTCGTTCGAGCTCACCACTCTAAAAATTGTCCTTCTCCGTTTGACTCCCGTAATGTTCCGCTACTGTCTGCTTTTCAATTGGCTGAGGGCCATCCCATACATCGTTCATAAGTTCTACATACATGATTTGACTCAAGCTGACCTCGTTTCAGTCTACACTAATATATTACAACAATACTTAAACCAAGAAATATCATGAACGTTCAGTTACACTCAGATCATTCACAATAAATATAAATAAAGGTCTGTCCATAAATAAATAAGCCAATATTCTTATGCATGTGCAATCATGCTAAATGACTACAGATTGTGGCTAAATATTGTTTGAACGATTATTTAACATTGCTTGTCAAAAGTGTCTTTTGGTACTCTGTTACAAAGGTGGTGTCAGCTAGTACATGCAAAATTACCATGGTTTTTTATTATCATTTGCCATAAATATGTGAATAAGGTTATTGACAATAGAGTAAACTCCTTTAATTGTGGATGTGGGGTGTTCACAACACTCCAGATGTGAAAGTTAACTAGTATTCTGGAAAGTATGTAAGTTACACTGTCGCGCGGTTTGTTACCTTCGTTCAAATGGATGAAAATTGTTGCGAAATCGTAGGTACACAACGAGCTTTAATAGCTGGGGTGCTGATAACTTCCTACTTCCCTAGTAGGTCGATATTCTGTGTAGTGCAGTGTATATCACGATGTCATTTGAGGAGCAGCAAAAGCATCTTAGAAGGCTGTGGGAGGAAGTTTTGAATGAAGATGATAATGATTGTTACATCCACAGTATGAAAATTCGAAAGAAAATTAAGAAGATCATAGCAAAGAAAGTGCTCATGCAACTGCAAGTGATCCATCTGATGACGATGCTGGAGAAGATATAGCATCCTACTTTTGAGCACCACCAAGCAAGTATGTTTGGCAACGATAAAATTACTAAACGCATGACTACAGCTAATCCTAATATTATCAGAACCAGCAAGCAGAATATAGTACTTCAGTTACCTGGTACCAAATTAATTGCTGCAGAATGCTTCGATGTGCACATAAATACTCAAATAATTCACTCCACAGTAGATTGCACCAACATTTATATTGAACGCATTGAGCCTTTCTATAAACACAAAAATAGATGCTGGAAAACAGATATAACGGAATTACGATCTTTCATTGTATTACTTCTAATTGCTGGTTCTTATGGAGCAACTAAAATGAATTTACAAGATATGTTTCCTTCACATCGACTAGGGGTAGAAACATTTCTGCTTAAGCTAGAGACGATTCTTGATTCACTTTATAGTAAGTAGCAGAAATTAGTTACGTTAATTTTGTATATGATTCTGCAAGGAAAAGGATGTTGTTATACCTCCTAGACTCATATGATCTGATACAGACTGTGTTCTTTCCAACTAGGATGCAGGGATCAGTAGCACAGCCATAGACAATATTTTTGATCATGCATCATTATTATATTGGGATTGTGTTAGGAAAAGGTTGATGCACAAATTTTAATATTAAAAGGCTTTTGTACTCAAACAAATGTCACATTTAGTTAAAAATTATGTAGGGAAGCTAATCCATTGGCAACAGAGAGTTTTATAAACCTTATCAAGGAACAAGAGTGGCAGGATGTTTATAGTGCTAATAACATAGATGACAGATATAATGCTTTCCTTAACAAATTTCTCATGCTCCTTGAGAGTTGCTTTCCACTTGAACGTTCTTAACGGGGTATTAGCAATAAACGGTAGTCTGGGTGGCTGGCTAGTGCGATAAAATATAATGTAGAACAAAGCCGACATTATTGCAGAATGTTAGAAGTAGTCACAATCAAACTACGGTTGCCCATAACAAACAGTATTTACGGTGCTTAAAATATTATTAGGAAGGCAAAGAGTATATGGTATGCTAATAAAATAGCTAATTCATGCGATAAAATTCAAACCATATGGTCAGTTATGAAGGAAGCGTCTCGTCAGCAGCGCAAGGTCGACAATATAAAGTCAGTTCCTAGTAAAAATATTTCGGTTACTGATAAATTAGATATGTGTACACTATTTAATAATCATTTTCCGAGCATTGCTGGTGAATTAAATAAAATCTTAGTTCCTACAGAGAATCATGTAATTCCTTTGGAAATGCCTTTCCTAGGGTGATGTCTGAAATACTCTACTGTGATACTGACAAGGGGGAGACTGAGTCAATAACTAAATCACTGAAGACTAAGGCTTCTCACGGATATGATGGAGTGACTAGAAGAATACTAAAGTACTGTGCTGCAAACGTTTGCTCTGTATTTAGCCACATTTGTAATTTTACTTCATGGATGGTCAGTTTCCTGAACGATTAAAGTACTCAGTAGTAAGGCCGCTTGATAAAAAGGGAGAAATCAATGATGTAGACAATTTTAGACCTATTTCTATGGCATCAGTGTCCGCTAAAGTTACTGAAAAGTCTGCGTAAGTATAATTGATCATTTTATATCATATAATTTGCTTTCAAATGTACATTTTGGGGCTTTAGAATTCGTTTAACAACTGAAAATGTTATATTCTCTTTTCTCTGTGAGATACTAGATGAATTAAGAAAAAGGTTTTGTACGTTAGGCATATTTTTTTGATTTAACTAAGGCATTTCATTGCATTGATCACAAAATACTGCTACAGAACTTTGACCGTTACGGAATACGGGGAGTAGTTCACAATTGGTTCATCTCTTACTTTAACAACAGTCAGAAAAAGGTCATTATTCACAGTGTTGAGAATGGCTGTGATTTGGGGCGTGAGTGCTGTCAAATGGAGAGTGCCCCAGGGATCAGAGTTGGGGACACTACTGTTCCTGATTTATATAAATGATATGCCCTCTAGTATTACGCCTAACTCTAAAATAATTCTGATAGCTGACGACACTAGTTTGGTATTAAAGGACGTTGTGTGCAACACTGGCACGGTTTCAAATAGCGCAGTTCATGATATAAGTTGGTGGCTTGTAGAAAATATCCTAACGCTACATCACAGTAAGACTAAGTACTTACAGTTTCTAACACACAATTCAACAAAACCCGATGTTTTAATTTCACAGAATGCACATATGATTAGTAAAACCGAAGAGTTCAAATTTCTAGGTGTTCAGGACAGCTCACACTCAGGATCTTATTCAAAGACTTAATGCTGCCATTCTTACTATTCCATCGGTATCTGAAGTAAATGATTGTCCGACACGAAGATTAGTATACTTTGCTTATTTTCGTTCGCTTACGTCGTATGGTGTTATATTTTGCGGTAACTCTTCGCGTTATGGAAGAATATTTTTATCTCATAAATGATTGGTTCGGGCAGTATGTCGTGTAAGTTCGCGAACCTCCTATCGACCCCCGTTCACTAGCTGGGTATTTTGACATTAGCCTCTTAATGTATATTTTTTTTACTGTCACTTCTTGTTAACTATATCAGCTTATTCCCAAGAATAAACATCTTGCACTCAGTTAATACTCAGCAGAAATCCAACCGGAATTTGGATCAGACTTCCTTAACCTCCAACTAAAGGTGTACAGTATAGTGCTACATCGATTTTCAGCCCTAATATTTTACTGCTTATTGAAAGCTTATCTGTGGCTAACGTAATTGTTTTGTTAATTTTTAAAGGGTATTCCATTCCCACACAAACACGCTTTCCGTTGCGAAAATTAACGGCTAAAATACATTTGGTACTGCCATTCTCAAATAACTCCTCGTATTGGCAATCTTGAGTTAGAATGTTTACATTCTTGGTTTGGCAAGGGTAACGAAACCATTCAATGCTTTAAAAAAATAATTTGCTAGCGTGTTGGCAAGAGGGGCTGTATTCAGAAATCTCTACGGGAATACCTCCTGAGCTCGCTCAGTGCTGTAATGTGTGTAACTCCCAGGAGACACGAAACATTAAGAAAAACAGACTGCTATTTCCCCACGGCGCACATTCACAGCTGGCAGAAAGACAACACACTATCACGAAACCACATTAAAAAGAAATCTCCCATCAACATATAATGACAGTACAGTCACATATCACTTTGCGATTCTAGTGGAATTTCGCAGCTGTATTTTTGTTACACTACTGTAGGTAAATACATGGACTGCTGGTTCTGTAGTAAGATTCTTAAGTATCTCTTCTCTCTGGATCATCGACCGTTTCTTTGAGTACCATTTCCAAGCGGCACAGACTTGAAAAGCCAATCGCTGTTCAGCAACAGTCCCTCATTTCGTTTGAGGTACCTACTATCACATTCTGTACCAACTGAACTTCACTCAAGCAGTCATGTATTGTACTTTCGTCTGCATTAACTTATATTCCGTTGTGGAATTGACTTTGTTTAACATATTTTGAGATTCAATTTCGAGATAAATATAATTTTAGTTGAAGCTTTAGTTAACGAACACACTTTGTCGTAATCAAGAGAACGTATATTCATCTTGTGGTACAAATAATTAATTGCGGCTCATTTAACGGTGATTAAATCTGAGAAAATAAACTCGTAGGTTAAGGCCTAGGGTTGAGTCATCTTTCGCCCTACAACAGCCCTTGCCAGGTGACCCTAATTAAAGTACAGTATAAATATGATCGACTTCTTTTGCATCGCTAAATTGTGTTGTTACTGAAGCTTCCTGACAGATTAAAACTTTTCTGCAAGTTTCGCAGGAGAGCTCCTGTAAAGTTTGGAAGGTAGGAGTCGAGGTACTGGCAGAAGTAAAGGTGTGAGGACGGGCTGTGAGTCGTGCTTGTGTAGCTCTGTTGGTAGAGCACTTGCCCGCTAAAGGCACGGGTTCCGAGTTCGAGTATCTTGTTCAAAAATAATTTCTGACCTTGTTTTCTCCCTCCGTATCTTTCTTAGCTTTTCCATCTCTTTTCTCTTCCCTGCATCTATCTGCTCAGATTTTTCACGTCTTTGCTTCGCGCTAGCTCCATCTGCTACAGCTTTTCTTCTGTGCTTCTTGCGCTAGATCTGACTGTCTCAACTTTTACCTTTCGTTCCCCTGCTTTTTTTATGTCGTTTTACTTGCAGCTCTATGATTTGGGTATCGACGAAAAGTTTGCTGTGCTTCCAAAAACCAGACTACTCCCACTATGGTCGTTCACCTGTTCACATCCTTCAGTTTCAGGGATGGTAGCTATTGCTAATGCTTCCCCCTCAGGAAATGCAACAATAAGTTTTCCACCATCCACAGAACCTTTTCGATGTCTCTCTCGATCCAGAACGATTTACCATTTCCTTACTTTAAAAGACGCAAATCTAAGGCATTACAGAAACTACAGCTAACAGACACTCTACACACATAAAATACACTACTGGCCATTAAAATTGTTACACCAAGAAGCAATGCAGATGATAAACGGGTATTCATTGGACAAATATGTTATATTAAAACTGACTTGTGATTACATTTTCACGCAATTTGGGTGCATAGATCCTGAGAAATCACTACCCAGAACAACCACATCTGGCCGTAATAACGGCCTTTACACAACTGGGCATTGAGTCAAACAGAGCTTAGATGGCGTGTACAGGTACAGCTGCCCATGCAGCTTCATCACGATACCACAGTTCATCAAGAGTAGTGACTGGTGTACTGTGACAAGCCTGTTGCTCGGCCACCATTGACCAGAAGTTAGCAATTGGTGAGAGATCTGGAGAATGTGCTGGCCAGGGCAGGAGTCGAACATTTTCAGTATCCTGAAAGGGCCGTACAGGACCTACAACATGTGGTCGTGCATTATCCTGCTGAAATGTAGGGTTTCGCAGGGATCGAATGAAGGGTAGAGCAGCGAGTCGCAACAAATCTGAAGTGTAACGTCCACTGTTCAAAGTGCCGTCAATGCGAACAAGAGGTGACCGCGACGTGTAACCAATGGCATCCCATACCATCACGCCGGCTGATACGCCAATATGGCTATGACGAATACACGCTTCCAATGTGCGTTCACCGCGATGTCGCCAAACACGGATGCGATCATCGTGACGCTGTAAACAGAATTAGGATTCATCCGAAAAAATGACGTTTTGCCATTCGTGCACCCACGATCGTCGTTGAGTACACCATCGCAGGCGCTCCTGTCTGAGATGCAGAGTCAACGGTAACCGCCGCCATGGTATACGAGCTGATAGTCCATGCTGCTGCAAACGTCGTCGAACTGTTCGTGTAGATGGTTGTTGTCTTGCAAACGTCCCCATCTGTAGACTGAGGGATCGAGACGTGGCTGCACGATCTGTTACAGCCATGCAGATAAGATGCCTGTCATCTCGACTATACTTGAGTATTGCTCATCAGTGTGGGATCCGTACCAGATCGGGTTGACGGAGGAGATAGAGAAGATCCAAAGAAGAGCGGCGTGTTTCGTCACAGGTTTATTTGGTAACCGTGATAGCTTTACGGAGATGTTTACAAAGTCAAGTGGCAGACTTTACAAGAGAGACGCTCTGCATCGCGGTGTAGCATGCTCGCCAGGTTTCGAGAGGGTGCGTTTCTGGATGAGGTATCGAATATATTGCTTCCCCCTACTTATACCTCCCGAGGAGATCACGAATGTAAAATTAGAGAGATTAGAGCGCGCATGGAGGCTTTCAGGCAGTCGTTTTTCCCGCGAACCATACGCGACTGGAACGGGAAAGGGAGGTAATGACAGTGGCACGTGAAGTGCCCTCCGCCACACACCGTTGGGTGGCTTGCGGAGTATAAATGTAGATGTAGATGTAGTGATACGAGGCCGTTTGGATCCAGCACGGCGTTCCATATTACCCTATTACCCTCCTGAACCCACCGATTCCATATTCTGCTAACAGTCACTGGAGCAGCAATGTCGCGATACGATAATCCGCAATCGTGGTAGGCTACAATCCGACCTTTATCAAAGTCGGAAACGTGATGGTACGCATTTCTCCTCCTTACACGAGGCATCACAACAACGTTTCACCTGGCAACACCGGTCAACTGCTGTTTGCGTATAATACATCGGTTGGAAACTTTACTCATGTCAGCACGTTGTAGGTGTCGCCGCCGGCGCCAATCTTGTGTGAATGCTCTGAAAAGCTAATCATTTGCATATCACAGCATCTTCTTCCTGTCGGTCAAATTTCGCGTCTGTAGCACGTCATCTTCGTGGTGCAGCAATTTTACTGGACAGTAGTGTATATTCACATGCACTTAATCTATCCTGTTTCGCAACATAATAGAACGTCAATAAAACAAGAAACACTAGTGAAACACACGTAATTTTCGCTAGCAGAGCTGCGACTGCTGAAAAAGTATAGAAGCAAGCGAAGGGGTGACTGCTTAAGTTCCCTTCAATAGTGTTCTGCACACTAAATAGTATTCCACCGGACTATTTCTGCTGTAGTTCTCGGACCTTTCTATACAGAAAAATGCTAGAGCTTCACGCGTACTGTTGCTATGAGAGCAAACGTGGGGCACTTGGCAGTGGTGTACGAATACAGCCTATCACACTTATGTACTCAACACGGAAATTTGTACTCCTTGTATAACATTAAAGTAACGAACTACTAATTACAATAACTGAAACATTCTGTGATCAAAATACTGTGCTAAATACATATTAGAGAAATTCTCATTAATAATGAATAATGTAGATGACACATTAAGTGTTACCGTTGAGGAACCTACTTTAAAATGGAATGCAATGACAGTAACAACACAGAACGAGATTTTCACTCTGCAGCGGAGTGTCCTGATAAGAAACTTCCTGACAGATTAAAAATGTGTGCCGGACCGAGACTCGAACTTTGGACCTTTGCCTTTCGCGGGCAAGTGCTCTACCAACTGAGCTACCCAAGCAGGAATAATAGCTCGTCCTCACAGCTGTACTTCTGCTAGTACGTCGTCCCCTACCTTCCAAACTTTACGGAGGCTCTCCTGCGAAACTTGCAGAACTATCACTCCTGAAAGAAAGGATATTGCGGAGACATGGCTTAGCCACAGCCTGCCGTATGATTCCAGAATGAGATTTTCACTCTGCAGCGCAGTGTGCGCTGATATGAGACTAACTGACAGATTAAATTGATTCTGATTCTAAGACTGTCGACAAAGAAGTCCCGAAAACAGTAAAATGAGGTATAGATTGGGTACTCTATGCCGAAACTATCATGGGGAAGGTAGAGAAAATGAATACCTCACTTTGTAAAAAGTAAAACAATCGAAGGCACGAGCAAAGAACTTTCACACAGAATCTAAATTCTGGAGGGCTGCCAGATCACAAGCGACACAGCCCGAAACTGAGGAGTCAGCTTCGATAAAATGTGACGTAGATAGTGTGGAAACAGGAACTGAAAGACGGCAAGTGGCGGAAGCCATTTAACAGTATCAGAAGGTGCGAACATAGTTTGCGAAAATTCACAGTCGAATTGCGCGGCACTGTCCGGTACGTAGAGAATGTCTATTAGAGAAGTGAGTACGGCTTCGGAGTCTGCGTCCGGATACGAGAGGCATTTTATCAATAGCCACTTGAGTTGTGGATTAATTGCTAGAGTAATACAAACTTGGCAACGATCTATAAATTTGAGCCCGAGATAACGAATGTTAATGGTGGGCGACGAAGACAACAGAATATGCTTGGTCACCATTAATTCTCCACCTATTGCAGCGTTCCCAGTAATATTTTGAAGTAATTCTTGGGAATACTGATAATCGGATCAAGAAACACAGTCTACTGCGAGGCACTGTGCTATCCACGTTGCAGATACGCTGTATGGCTACGTAGCTGAAAGCCCTATAAAGTGTCATTTCCGTTACTGTGACTCGGATCATGGATGAGGTCTAGCCAGGGCTAACGTTTATGTATACTGACAGCCACCTACTCCACAAAATAATGGGAGGAATGTTGAGAAATACCTTCAGAAAAGGCTATGTAAAACACAAATTTATATTCCAAGTAAGCATGTTCGTCTTTTCCGAAACGTTTGTGGTGCTACTGCCCCTCTACATTTTATATCCTTTCTACTGCCGCAGCCATCATTTACTTTACTGCCCACATAGCAAGACACGTCTACTATTATTACCGTCTCATTGCCTTTCATAATTTCTTCAGCATCGCCTGGTTTACCCACAGTTTATTAGCCTTACATTTCTATCCGTACATCAACATGACGGAAAAGAACATCTACACGTAATGTTTAGAACGCGAGAATTCAGGATTATTTGCCAATAAAACCACAGAGCTCCCGATCAACCATCGTTTCGATTTTCATTACACTCGAGACTGAAAGAAACATAATAGCCGGCCTCTGTGGCCGAGCCGTTCCAGGTGCTTCAGCCCGGAACCGCGCTGCTGCGATGGTCCCAGGTTCGAATCCTGCCTTGGGCATGGGTGTATGTGATGTCCTTCGATTAGTTAGGTTTAAGTAGTTCTAAGTCTAGGAGACTGATGAACTCAGATAGTGCTTCGAGCCATTTGAACCATTTTTGGAACATAATACAAAAAGCAGTAGAGTCACCATCCTGAATATGTGCAGGGTTTGACATAGAGCCCTGAGTTTCGTCCAGTTTATTCCGAATTAACTACCTCATAGCCGAAAAGGAACAGTTAGTACAAAAATATCAACATATTCATAAGCGAATAAATATCTTCATGTAATTGTTAGAGTGCGTTGCTACGTTAGGTAGAATTCCATTGGTGGCCAACGCTGTCCTTAATTTCATCCTGACGTCTGATAACGCACAGTATGGATTCCGAGCCTCTCTCACTGTTGGCCACCACGTTAATCTCATATATACGTCGTCTGATTGTCAGAACTTAATGTAATGCTGCACATAGTTCTTCATTGTTGAAGAGCATCGAACAGATTTAGGTGCTAGTTGCTCCGTAAGGCGATTCGAAAATAAAAGAGGACCTCTTGTAATGGAGAACCCGATGGCACCAAGTCCTAGAATAAAACACTGGGCGTAGTAACAACGAATATATAGAAATAAACTATTTGGCGTAAGCATACACAATTCCCAACCTGTGTTAATTTTTATAACTTTTCCTGGCATGCTGCAGAATCATAAAACTTCATAGCAACACGTGTTTTATGTCATAAAATAACATCCTTGGACTTACAGTGATCTCGCAAATAGTTTTGTGTCTCAGTGGGAGTCAAAAACGTCAGATATCGTTAGTATTGACAACGAATGAAAATGCATTAAAAATAAAAATTATTATCCACCAGCAGATAGGTGTTCTCATGCTAGAGCTTGATAATACATAGTGAAAAGTTTAGTGCTGGGCCAGGATTCCAACCCACTCATGCGCAATATGTGGAGATGTTGAGGAATCTGCAGTTTTGAACAAACAAAAAGTTGTAGTCGAGCTGTATTGCCACTAAGGGAGCAAATTCCGCGTTAAGGGCGGTCTAAGTTGCATTCCCAGTTCAGAACCAATTTTATCGACATACAGAAGCTCAAATGAAACATGGACTAAGTGTCCTGTGACCATACACAGGGTTTGTTCTGTCGCTAAAAATAAATAACTAGTATAAGAAAGGTTACTCGTGATAGAGTTTCTACATGTCTCCACTCCTTACTTTATTGTGGTTCCATCTAACGTCTACTTGGTAGACATGGAATATTATGTTTAATGTGATTTTCAGACCTCAATGCCATTATACCTTCTTCACTTGGCGTAGCCAGAAAAGAGTATAACCTGCCTCTCCCTACCAAAAAAAATCAGCAGAAGTTAGAATCGAACCGAGACCATCGTCATATGAAGCTATCATCAGTCCAACAGACCACCATAACACCATTGCGGCACACGAGATAACAGTTCGGACACACAGGCTCCCTGTAGTCGTTTGCAGGATGTTCAGTACATTCATTTACTTGGTTGACCGAATCGCCATGAAATAGCTGCCTTGACTACCCAGTGCATACATTCGACACTATTTTGTAATCACCGAAATAAAATAACGTACCTGCCACCTACACAGAACTGCAAACAATGTAGGATGCTGAAATTTAAATAGGAAGTGTTCCTTTACATTTGAGGTACTCTATTGCACTATCTGTTTGTTGAAACGATCATGCAGTGCAAAAGATATGCTGTAACTGTCTGTCTCTCAGAAGTCTAGATCCGGACATATGCATTATCTCACAGCATTGTGGAATGCCGAAGTTCTGGAGGAACTGTTGTTCACTTCCAGAGGTACTGTAGCTACGTCACAGCTAGTAGCGTAACGGTAAGCTTTAAAAAAATGGTTCAAATGGCTCTGAGCACTATGGGACTCAACTGCTGTGGTCATAAAAAAAAAGTCCACTAGAACTTAGAACTACTTAAACCTAACTAACCTAAGGACATCACACACATCCATGCCCGAGGCAGGATTCGAACCTGCGACTGTAGCGCCTTTAACCGCTCAGCCACTCCGGCCGGCCAACGGTAAGCGTCGCGCACTATTGATAAGACGTCGCGTGTTCTATTACATTCGCTACTACATTTTTTTTAAACGCAATTCTGCTGTCTGCTGAAGTTAACAATTTAATGGAACTTTGAACATAATTCTCCTCACTTCTCAACCCAAAATAGTCGCATGTGGGAAAAGGCTAACTTATGCTTCATTTTCTTCTTTTCAGGCTTAAAAGACGGCCAGGCAGCAGATGCGTCTCGAAGCTTTTGTATTATGTATGGGGAGAGTGTATCGTGCCAAAATACTCAGAAAGGTATTTTCTACATTAGCTGTCGTCTGGTAGTGGCATTTTATTCTTCTTCAAACCTTGTTTGACAGCTTTAACTCAGAACAAGTTTTCTGCATGCATGTAATCAATAAACTGCATGTGCATTGTCAGACTGTTATAGATAACATCAAAGAATTCGCGTATATCGTTGATGATTAATTTCCCTCTCATGTTTAGTATTGTTTTAACAACACTAAAAGAAACCTTACGAAAACTGTGCACTGTATTGTAAGAAATGAAATAAAACTACCCACGATAATCTTACGACGAAAGTGAGTCAGTTTTAACAAAACTGAGCATCTGTACACAAGCGTGCCTCTATCAGCACGAATTAGTAAAATACTACTCACTTACATTTCGATTGGGTCTGTGTATAAATGGTATGCTGTGTCGTACTCAACAGGTACGCAAATGAGGCATATCATAAATAAAGTTACGTATTCCTAGGAACCCAAAATTTGCTTGTCAGCAGCGGAAAGAAGCGTTACCTGTGGCGCAGCATTGTAAGTTTTTCATCATTGCACAATGAGCTGAAAGTATTTTCTTGCGATTTGCTTATCGATGTTAGCTCTGACTGCTTGCAGCTCTTACACAGAAGGGATAAAAAACGTTATATTCAGCGAGGCTGGAACCGCGAACCATAACAGTCGCTTAGCCATAGGTCAGCACGTCAATACAGAGCTAGCGGATAGATACGGTTTGCGCCTTTCTCTTACGAGGCCAGTAGTGGCTAGAACTCGTAAACCGCTATTTACAGGACGTGATTAGTGGCGATTGCCATGTTCAATGACTATACTGGGCCGAAAAACGTAAATTCACAATCCTGTGTTACACCTCAACCGATAACAACTCAGGTTAATCAATGGAAATGACACGAGAAATCAAGTGAACTTTGGGGCTTAATTCCGTGCACACTAGGAAGTAACTCGTCGATCACAGAGTTGCCAAACATACCTTGCGTTGTTGCTAAATCTCAGTTACATTACCAGCAGGAAGAAGACGAACCGATGAGATCCTACAGCGGGCTGGGAAGTGACAATAGCTGGCGCCTCAAAGACGCGGCTGCTACGGCCTGGAATACGTAATGCGTGTGATTCGCATTTCTGTAACTAGGTTTAGGGACTGGAGCTTAGGTGCTAATAATACTCAGAACAGACTGCCACTAAGCATCATAAATCAGTAACTCTCATAGTTGTTTTTATATTTCTTTCGTAACTGTACTCAAAACTAAGAAACTCATTCACGGACGTTTTCGTGCCTCGCCGATAGTCGAGCACTAAACAAGCAATAATAAAAAGGGAATGTGTGTGTGTGTGTGTGTGTGTGTGTGTGTGTGTATGTGTGTGAGCGAGAGAGAGAGAGTGAGAGAGAGAGAATGGGGGGGGGGGGGGTAAAAATTGTTGTAAAGAAATTGAATACTGGTATGTAAAGAACTCTTTCATAAAATGACTCGTTCCACATCATTAAGAAATGTCGTATTCATGATCTATGAAACAAGTATTAATCTAATCTAATCTTATCATATTGCTGACTATCCATGAAGAGTCATGAAGTACCGAAATTTTCGCCTATATCAGTAACCTAATCTAAACTTGAAAATAAAAGACCACAGTTTTTGTAATAAACCGAAACTCCTATCAAGACCCTTCCATCCCTGTTAACTAACCATGAAAGATGTCTGATATACCTCAATTCAGAAGTAACGAAGTGTGTATGAAGCGCATGATGTGAAGTTCTGCGACGGAGATACGAACCCAAGACGTAATCGGATTGTTAACTAAGTAAAATCAAATGTTACGTATCGGTTTTTCTTGCCAGCTGCTAGGTGTTTAATATAAAATAAGGACACAAATTTTTGTGCCTGAGCGACAATCGAACCGCACTCCTATCGTTCTTCTTTATTGTCCACGAATATGGCTTAAGTATCAATTGCTTACTCACCAACAGTAAGATGTGTGCGTGTTTGTCCAGAAATTGTTGGCAACATTAACAGACATTAAAAATGCACGTTAATTTTCACTAGCAGGCCGGTGTGCACCTGATAGGGGTTGAAATGAAATTACGGATATTTTTGTACTGGATCAGGATTCGGGCCCACATATTTACCTTTGGAGGAAACCTAGAGAAGACTGCAGTCTTGGGAAAAGGAATGAAATGATTGAACTATACTGTTCCGAGAGATTCAGATCCTCGAAAGAGAAGATACGGATTCGAATCACAGTCCAGATCCAAATTTTTCAACGTCTGTAGTTCAATCAAGTACAAGTAAAATAAGAGCCCTGTTCCTTCAGACTGCTATCAGTTCATCAAATAGAATAAAATTTTCTTATGTAAGTAAGTTTACTGGTGACAGTATTTCTGTTTACCCTGACCTCCACCTATGTCATTTTCCAACGTAAACCGGCTCTGCCCAGTTTGGAATGAAGGAATGTGATGTTTAATGCGGATTCTGGATTATAACAGCTTTCTCTGATTGTCCGTACACAAGCGTGCCTCTATCAGCACGAATTCGTAAAATACTACTCACTTACATTTCGATTGGGTCTGTGTTTAAATGGTATGCTGTGTCATACTCAACAGGTATGCAAATGTGGCATATCATAAATAAAGTTACGTATTCCTAGGAACCCAAAATTTGCTTGTCAGCAGCGGAAAGAAGCGTTACCTGTTGTGCAGCATTGTAAGTTTTTCACCATTGCACAGTGAGCTGAAAGTATTTTCTTGCGATTTGCTAATCGATTTGTTTCGTTCATACTTATCACCCTGGCATGGGAGTCTTAAGTGAAGAACATTATTGTATTTCGTATCGTTGACGGTCGAATCGAATTTCCTCAGAGACACTTGTATTGTATAGCAGCTTGGCAGTCAGAAAGCTGCGATCTACGACCATTAACACAACTTACTGAGTCGAGCTGCCAAGAGAATTTGATGTGTAACGGTTTTCATCTGGCTACAGCCTGTACGCCACTCTCGTCATGGTATTGATCGCTCAGCCTCATAACGCATCGTGAAAGGGATTAAAAGTTGTCACTTATGTGAAGAATAGCATTTCTTTAGCCAAAAAATAGAAATTTCGGTCTCAGTGTCTTAGTTTACGTGAGGATTATATACCACGAATCATTCAAATGGAAAGAGAAAATCAAGTGAATTTAGCGAGTGAGTTCAACCATACGCGGAAATGATTGCACTGTCACAGTGTTGCCAAATGTTTGTGACGATGTTACCAATTCTCAGTTATGCTAGGAACAGCTCTGTAGCGTTATAGGAGGAGAATCCTGTGCTCGTGTCATAGGAGGATACGGAGAGGAGGCGGGGGTTTGGTTAATATGCAGCGTTTTCTCCTACCAGATGTGTCAAACATTCAGGTGCGTAATCTTCCACCACGATTACAGTTTCCAACAAAATATATACGAATAAAACACCTACCTTGTTACTTTGTTACAAAATATTATTTCAGCACAATAAAAAGTCTTTGGAAATCAACTTTGCCAACCTGCCATGAAAAGTAAGATAACAAACACCTTGCACCTCGAAATCTATTGCACCTATGTGCAGTCTTGTGATCATAGAAGTAGAATTTCATGAATTGCACGAGAACGTAGAAAAATGTTGGTGCGAATGGAAGCTGTAAGAAACAAAGTTACCTAATTAATCTGTACCACGTAATAATCAATTCATTTGATAGTTCAGAAGAGAAGAAACTAAAAATTATGCCCATTAAGATAGAAACTAAAGTGTAGATGCGGGCACTGTGCAGATCTGCGCTTTTTCATCTTCAGATCTATACAAATAATGTATACTAACCAGCGTATTCATTGCTTTCTTAATGTTTCCCTCTTGTTTAGTCTTCTTATGATGAACTGGATCCACACCCATGAGTCTGATTTTTTCTTTGTATCCTTCCATCTACTATCTTTGTGTGTTATTGTTCGGTGTTCAGAAAGCAAAATATTATGCCTGCTCCCACGAGGTATTAAAATGAGGTCGCAAAAAGGCTAACGTATTATAATCAAAATACAGTGAGACGCCAATTTGTCTGTCGTCATGGTGTTAAGTGGACAGAAATAGTTGGGTGTTATTGTCTTTTCTTATTGAGATTTTCGTATTACCCTGACACAAGACGCCGAGATAAATGTGTATATTCTCCGTGACGAAACATCCTACATTCCATTCATCCTGATCCATTCGTTACTTGCATCGGCGGCAATGAGTGATAGGAAAGCTGTTGTGGGGTGACGAATAACAATAACAATGGTAGTAATTGCAAATCAATAATCAAGGATATTTACTGCGTTATAGACGATTAACAAAATAACCAAGAATGGCTGAGTGTTTAATTGGCGCACTGAGTAGGTGTTCTTACCACTTTGTTACTGAATTCTGGTCTAGTTGTTTGCAGACAGAAAACAAAGAACTCCGTAGCCATACATATCGCTAGTACAACGAGATATTACCTATCAACTATCCTTGCTTTACATCACGAGACGAACATGGCGTCACTGAACTGATATTTGAAATACATTTCTGTTTTCTCTCTCTGTCTCTCTCTCTCATTTTATTTTTATTTTAATTTATTGAGGAATGCATCGAGAAGCGCGATAATAAGCAAGTAGGCATATAACCTGTTTACAGTTATTTTCATTGGGATACATATTGCAAAAATACAGCTTTTAAGTGTGTTATTGCGTAATTCCAGTTATTGACAGTCTATTCGTGAGCTTGCTCGCATTCAGTGGGGTGAAACCTATCACAGAAGCAAGCAAAATACAAATATTTCTTGCACCATGCGCAACACATAAATGAAATCTCGCTGCACTGACATGTTGTCCGATATATTGCACGGAAAACATATCTGATTCATGTTGCTAAATACAGCTCTATCAGATATCATGGAAGCGTACCAAGTGTATAAAAGCATATCTAGAAATACGCAGAAAGGCCCCGTAGAGGTATTCGACTGAAACATAGCTATGACCAAAATTGTAACTGGGGTCGACAGCATCGTTGTCTACCACCTTGACAACTCGAACGGTGACAGTGCTCGGCCGGTTACTTACGTTTACTGGTGTCAAAGCTACAGCATGAAAACACAAAAATGTTAATAACGTGAAGATAATTAGTTTTGGAACCTATAGAAAGTAAAGCAGTCGTCAGTCGCAAGAGTGGTTTGAACACCACAGTGCTTTAAGAGGCACGGACTTGTTGGAGGTGGTATGCTGTAGCTTTCATCCGACCTTTGTGTTGACTTACCTAGCCACTTAATAGGGAAACTTACAGTTTTACGTGGCTTTCGGACCACAGTGCAACTCGGCATTTTTCACATCAACAAACGCTGCCCCAAGGGAAATATGTGTAAAACGGCACATAAAAATCGTGGGACTGGTGAGGGATCGAACCTGAGACTTTCGTATCGATAGTCTTGCTCTTTATCACCTTGCCACCATGCAGCCAACACTATGGTTTCTGCTTCGCATTAAAATTAAGGATCTCTCGTTTGTGCCTGCGTTGGCACTTGCGTGTCCCTTAGGAGACCTTACCTTTGGGATTACCCTCGTATACGTGTGTGTAAACGCCTTCCATTGCCCACTCAAGGAAGACAAGGATACCTAGTCTAGCTTCAATATTACAAATACGCATCTGTTTGTGGATGAACGCAGACTTAGGTTGATTATCATTTTCAATATTTATCAGTACTGTACCCATTGGTGTGAAACTCGTTTTCTACCAATGATTCCCACAGCTACAGGAACACTACTTTAATACCTCTTACACAATATACTTACGCAGTGCTATCAGACGAAAAGATCAACCTGACGCAAACTGTGGGAAGTTCGTTGTACAACCTTCGTACCTGGATAAAGAGCTTTTCCTATTTGAGATATCTCTGAACGTTGCCGCATAAGACGATTTAAGAAGAAACTTAATTCCTTCAGCTACGACAATGTTTAAAGAAATCGTGTTAACGGCACTAAATCGTGGTTTGTAAATCGTTTACCAGCCGTACTCGGCCGCATTTCGCTGTTTCGGAGGCAAAAAGCTTACTGACAAATTTCACAGAAGGAAAATGGGGACGAAATGTCTCCCACTCGAATGTCATGTTGTTTTACTTAAATGATTACAAACTCGGGTAAAACTAACAATGAGGTTGTCAGTATTAGCACATTACTGTTGTCAATATGATGTTGCACCGCCCCCTTTAATTATAATGGGCCCGTTTAGGTCAGGCATGTTGTACACAGAAGTGGAAGAGAAGAGCACCACTAAATTCTACAATCCGTATGCACTGCATACACACAGAAATTACTGTTACAGTGTACTTATGGAGCCCAATGAATGAATTGCATATTTTCCGGTGAGAAAGAGCACTGGCAAACAGTCTTCGCTACATTATGTTACTTAAACTGGCGTCACTCTGAGCTAGAATTTATAGCCAGCGACTAAAGGTAAGGACAGTGAGTCGGATGAGGGTTTTGCAACTGTGAAATACTTTCCTTACATTATGGAAGCGAATAATAAATTTGAACTAATATTGCGAAAATTGTGGACTTGGATAACTTAGAATGAAAATCTTTCTGTTTATTGCAAAGGAAAACAATACATTTTTCTAAAACATTCTGTGTCATACACAACTTGAAACAGGTCACGTGGACCAAATCATATGGAAGAACCGACAGCGCCGTATATTGGAAGGCCGTAAGGTCCCTTGGCTTTTCGTTTGGCAGTATTCGACAGCCATTTCTAGGCGCAAGTAAATGAAGAAAGGCAGCGTGTTTTCCTTATCAAGTAACGTCTTCATCAATTACTTTAGTTTTAATGTGATCTACGAGTAATTGCTGATGTTTGATATTAACATGAAAAGGATTCCGTAGAAAGGGAAAGAACTTGTTCTTGGGCCACTACTTTTATAATGACCAAAAGGACCTAAATGATCTTCAATCACATGTGTTCCAGCAGCGGTATGAAGAAAATGATAGTAATAATGTCGGTGATAATCGAATTATCCGGTAACTTCACACTTCACAGTGGATTTTCTGGAACTAAGAAATTTCCTGAATTAGTGAAAATTTCAAAATGGCTTCAAATCGAGACTATGACGCCTAGAAGAGTCTTTACATTCTGCTGACATGAGAATAGCATAATCTCCACGTCAGAAGCTTGCTTCTACTTAACCATTTAATGGACTCGCATTTTCTTCCACCGTGACTAGTTTAGCAAGCTAAGCACATCATCCATTACAGCACACTCCTGGGGATGGGAAATGTCACCACAATGGTCAGGTGGAACGAACTATCACAAGTGAAATGCTTGGGTTCAGGCATTTAGTTTTAAGAGGCACAAACAGATTTACTGTACCTCTGGTAACCTCAAGAGAAAGCTGTTATAATCCAGAATCCGCATTAAACATCACATTCCTTCATTCCAAACTGGGCAGAGCCGTAGAAATGTTGGAACACGTGAAGCAATACTGACCCTACGTCGTATCTTAGAAAATAGATTAAGGAAAGGCAAACCTACGTTTCTAGCATTTGTACACTTAGAAAAATGTTTTGAAAATGTTGACTGGAATACTCTCTTTCAAAATCTGTATGTGGCAGACGTAAGTACAGGCAGCGAAATGCCATTTACAATTCGTACAGAAACCAGATGGCAGATGTAGGAGTCGAGGGGCATGATAGGGAAGCAATGGTTGGGAAGGGATTGAGACAGGGTTGTGGCCTATCCCCGATGTTCTTCAATCCGTATAATGAGCAAGCAGTAAAGGAAAGAAAAGAAAAATTCGGAGTAGGAATTAAAATCCATGGAGAAGAAATTAAAACTTTGAGATTCGCCAGTGATTTGCCGTTCTGTCAGAGACAGCAAAGGACAAAGGACCTAGAAGAGCAGCTGAACGGAATGGACAGTGTCTTGAAAGGACGATATAAGATGAACATCAACAAAAGCAAAACGAGGATAATGGTATGTAGTCGAATTAAATCGGGTGATGCTTGGTGTATTAGATTAGGAAAAGAGACGCTTAAAGTTGTAAATGAGTTTTGCTATTTGGGGAGCAAAATGCCATCAGTCTCGAAACTCTTCATCACTAAATGAGTTTTTTGGAAACCGTATAAAACATTTCTGCGTCTTATGACATGTTGTTGTTGTGGTCTTCAGTTCAGAGACTGATTTGATGCAGCTCTCCATGCTACTCTATCTTGTGCAAGCTTCTTCATCTCCCAGTACCTACTGCAATCTACATTCTTCCGAATCTGTTTAGTGTATTCATCTCTTGGTCTCCCTCTACGAATTTTACCCGCCACGCTGCCCTCCAACACTAAATTGGTGATCCCTTGATGCCTCAGAATATGTCCTCACTATCGATCACTTCTTTTAGTCGTCCGCAGCTCGTGGTCTTGCGGTAGCGTTCTCGCTTCCGGCGCCCCGGTTCCCGGGTTCGATTCCCGGCAGGGTCAGGGGTTTTCTCTGCCTCGTGATGACTGGGTGTAGTGTGATGTCCTTAGGTTAGTTAGGTTTAAGTAGTTATAAGTTCAAGAGGACTGATGACCATAGATGTTAAGTCCCATAGTGCTCAGAGCCATTTGAACCATTTTGAACTTCTTCTAGTCAAGTTGTGCCACAAATTCCTCTTCTCCCCAATTCTATTCAGTACTTCCTCATTAGTTATGTGATCTACCCATCTAATCTTGAGTATCCTTCTGTAGCACCACATTTCCAAAGCTTCTATTCTCTTTTTTTCTAAATTATTTATCGTCCACGTTTCGCTTCCATACATGGCTACGCTCCATACAATTACTTCCAAAAAAGACCTCCTGACACATAAATCTATAATAGATGTTAACAAATTTCTCTTCTTCAGAAACGCTTTGCTTGCCATTGCCAGTCTACATTTTATATCCTATCTACTTCGACCATCATTAGTTATTTTGCTCCCCAAATAGCAAAACTCATTTACAACTTTAAGCGTCTCTTTTCCTAATCTAATACACCAAGCATCACCCGATTTAATTCGACTACATACCATTATCCTCGTTTTGCTTTTGTTGATGTTCATCTTATATCGTCCTTTCAAGACACTGTCCATTCCGTTCAGCTGCTCTTCTAGGTCCTTTGTCCTTTGCTGTCTCTGACAGAACGGCAAATCACTGGCGAATCTCAAAGTTTTAATTTCTTCTCCATGGATTTTAATTCCTACTCCGAATTTTTCTTTTCTTTCCTTTACTGCTTGCTCATTATACGGATTGAAGAACATCGGGGATAGGCCACAACCCTGTCTCAATCCCTTCCCAACCATTGCTTCCCTATCATGCCCCTCGACTCCTACATCTGCCATCTGGTTTCTGTACGAATTGTAAATGGCATTTCGCTGCCTGTACTTACGTCTGCCACATACAGATTTTGAAAGAGAGTATTCCAGTCAACATTTTCAAAACATTTTTCTAAGTGTACAAATGCTAGAAACGTAGGTTTGCCTTTCCTTAATCTATTTTCTAAGATACGACGTAGGGTCAGTATTGCTTCACGTGTTCCAACATTTCTACGGAATCCAAACTGGTCTTCCCGAAGGTAGGCTTCTACCAGTTTTTCCATTCGTCTGTAAAGAATTCGTGTTAGTATTTTGCAGCCGTGGCTTATTAAACGGATAGTTCGGTAATTTTCACATGTGTCAACACCTACTTTCTTTGGAATTGAAATTATTATATTCTTGTGGAAGTCTGAGGGAATTTCACCTGTCTCATACATCTTGCTCACCAGATGGTAGAGTTTTGTCAGGGCTGGCACTCCCAAGACTATCAGTACTTCTAGTGGAATGTTGTCTACTCCTGGAGCCTTGTTTCGTCTTTCAGTGCTCTGTCAAACTCTTGAAGCAGTATCATATCTCCAATTTCATCTTCATCTACATTCTCTTCCATTTCCTTAATATTGTCCTCAAGAACATCGCCCTTGTATAGACCCTCTATATACTCCTTCCACCTTTCTACTTTTCCTTCTTTGATTAGAAATGGGTTTCCATCTGAGCTCTTGATATAGTGGTTCTCTTTTCTCCTAAGGTCTCTTTAATTTTCCTGCAGGCAGTATCTACCTTACCCCTAGTGATACACGCCTCTACATCATTTCATTTCTCCTCTAGCCATCCCTGTTTAGCTAATTGGCACTTCCTATCAATCTCATTTTTGAGCGTTTGTATTCCTTTTTTCCTCCGTCATTTACTGCATTTTTGTATTTTCTCCTTACATCAGTTAAATTCAGTATCTCTTCTGTTACCGAAGGGTTTCTATTAGCCCTTGTCTTTTTACCTACTTGATCCTCTGCTTCCTTCACTATTTCATCTCTCAAAGCCACCCATTCTTCTTTTACTGTATTTCTTTCCCCCATTCTTGTCAATCGTTCCCTAATGCTCTCCATG
This sequence comes from Schistocerca cancellata, assembly GCF_023864275.1. Classification (NCBI taxonomy): domain Eukaryota; kingdom Metazoa; phylum Arthropoda; class Insecta; order Orthoptera; family Acrididae; genus Schistocerca; species Schistocerca cancellata. The sequence goes on along the minus strand of NC_064629.1, from coordinate 494,759,968 downwards.
AAACTCTCTACAATCTCAGGTTCTGTCAGTTTATCCAGGTCCCATCTCCTTAAATTCCCACCTTTTTGCAGTTTCTTTAGTTTTAATCTACAGTTCATAACCAATAGATTGTAGTCGGAGTCCACATCTGCCCCTGGAAATAACTTAAAATTTAAGACGTGGTTCCTAAATCTCTGTCTTACCATTATATAATGTATCTGAAACCTGTCAGAATCTCCAGGCTTCTTCCATGTGTACAAACTTCTTTTATGATTCTTGAACCAAGTGTTAGCTATGATTAGGCTATGCACTGTGCAAAATTCTACCAGGCGGCTTCCTCTTTCATTCGCCACTCCCATTCGATATTCACCTACTACGTTTACTTCTCTTCCTTTTCCTACTACCGAATTCCAGTCACCCATGACTAATAATTTTCGTCTCCCTTCACTATCTGAAAAACTTCTTTTATCTCATCATACATTTCATCAATTTCTTCGTCATCAGTGGAGCTAATCAGCATATAAACTTGTACTACTGTGGTCTGCATGGACTTCGTATCTATCTTGGCCACAATAATGCGCTCACTATGCTGTTTGTAGTAGCTTACCCGCATTCTTATTTTTTTATTCATTATTAAACCTACTCCTGCATTACCCCTATTTGATTTTATATTTATAACCCTGTATTCACCTGACCAGTAGTCTTGTTCCTCCTGCCACCGAACTTCACTAATTCCCACTATATCGAACCTTAACCTATCCATTTCCCTTTTTAAATTTTCTAACCTACCTGCCCGATTAAGGGATCTGACATTCCACGCTCCGACCCGTAGAACGCCAGTTTTCTTTCTCCAGATAACAACGTCCTCCTGAGTAGTCCCCGCCCGGAGATCCGAATGGGGGACTATTTTACCTCCGGAATATTTTACCCAAGAGGACGCCATCATCATCTAACCATACAGTAAAGCTGTATGCTCTCGGGAGCAAGTTTCCCCTTGCATTCAGCCGTTCGCAGTACCAGCACAGCAAGGCCGATTTTGTTAGTGTTACAAGGCCAGATCAGTAAATCATCCAGACTGTTGCCCCTGCAACTACTGAAAAGGTTGCTGCCTCTCTTTAGGAAGCACACGTTTGTCTGGCCTCTCAACAGATACCCCTCCGTTGTGGTTGCACCTACGGTACGGCTATCTGTACCGTTGAGGCACGCAAGCCTCCCAACCAACGGTAAGGTCCATGGTTTATGAGGGGTCTTATGACATAAGAGGCCGAAATGAGTTTCATGTTGCTAAGAGTATTGCAATAAATCGTATTTGAGTGTAGTTCTAGAAAGACCTGCTAATGATGTGTTCAAATGTTCAAATGTGTGTGGAATCTTATGGGACTTAACTGCTAAGGTCATCAGTCCCCAGTTTACACACTACTTAACCTAAATTATCCTAAGGACAAACACATACACTCATGCTCGAGGGAGGACTCGAACCTCCGCCGGGACCACCTGCTAATGATATTTTCATGGATATTAATAAATGGTTTAAAGCCAACTCACTGACATTAAACTTCGAAAAGACTCACTATATGCAATTCAGAACCTGTAAGAGATTTCCACCCATCATATGCATAAAGTATGAAGAAGAGTAGATAGATAAGGTTGACAGCCTTTAATTCCTGGGATTACAACTTGATAATAACTTCAATTTGGAGGAGCACAACGCAGCACTGCAGAAACGCCTTAACAAATCTGTATTTGCAATTTGAGTGTTAGCAGACATAGGCGACATAAAAAGGAAAAAGCTTGCATACTTTGCCTACTTTCATTCCATAACGTTATATGCTATAATATTTTTGGGTAACTGTTGAAGTCAAACAAAAGTCCAAAGGCGTGTAATACGTATTATTTGTGGAGTAAATTCACGGGCGTCCTTCAAAGAACTGGGTATACCAACTACTGCCTCTCAGTATATTTACTCCTTAATGAAATTTGTCCTAAATAATAAACTCCTGGAAATGGAAAAAAGAACACATTGACACCGGTGTGTCAGACCCACCATACTTGCTCCGGACACTGCGAGAGGGCTGTACAAGCAATGATCACACGCACGGCACAGCGGGCACACCAGGAACCGCGGTGTTGGCCGTCGAATGGCGCTAGCTGCGCAGCATTTGTGCACCGCCGCCGTCAGTGTCAGCCAGTTTGCCGTGGCATACGGAGCTCCATCGCAGTCTTTAACACTGGTAGCATGCCGCGACAGCGTGGACGTGAACCGTATGTGCAGTTGACGGACTTTGAGCGAGGGCGTATAGTGGGCATGCGGGAGGACGGGTGGACGTACCGCCGAATTGCTCAACACGTGGGGCGTGAGGTCTCCACAGTACATCGATGTTGTCGCCAGTGGTCGGCGGAAGGTGCACGTGCCCGTCGACCTGGGACCGGACCACAGCGACGCACGGATGCACGCCAAGACCGTAGGATCCTACGCAGTGCCGTAGGGGACCGCACCGCCACTTCCCAGCAAATTAGGGACACTGTTGCTCCTGGGGTATCGGCGAGGACCATTCGCAACCGTCTCCATGAAGCTGGGCTACGGTCCCGCACACCGTTAGGCCGTCTTCCGCTCACGCCCCAACATCGTGCAGCCCGCCTCCAGTGGTGTCGCGACAGGCGTGAATGGAGGGACGAATGGAGACGTGTCGTCTTCAGCGATGAGAGTCGATTCTGCCTTGGTGCCAATGATGGTGGTATGCGTGTTTGGCGCCGTGCAAGTGAGCGCCACAATCAGGACTGCATACGACCGAGGCACACAGGGCCAACACCCGGCATCATGGTGTGGGGAACGATCCCCTACACTGGCCGTACACCACTGGTGATCGTCGAGGGGACACTGAATAGTGCACGGTACATCCAAACCGTCATCGTACCCATCGTTCTACCATCCCTAGACCGGCAAGGGAACTTGCTGTTCCAAGAGGACAATGCACGTCCGCATGTATCCCGTGCCACCCAACGTGCTCTAGAAGGTGTAAGTCAACTACCCTGGCCAGCAATATCTCCGGATCTGTCCCCTACTGAGCATGTTTGGGACTGGATGAAGCGTCGTCTCACGCGGTCTGCACGTCCAGCACGAACGCTGGTCCAACTGAGGCGCCAGATGGAAATGGCATGGCAAGCCGTTCCACAGGACTACATCCAGCATCTCTACGATCGTCTCCATGGGAGAATAGCAGCCTGCATTGCTGCGAAAGGTGGATACACACTATACTAGTGCCGACATTGTGCATGCTCTGTTGCCTGTGTCTATGTGCCTGTGGTTCTCTCAGTGTGATCATGTGATGTATCTGACCCAGGAATGTGTCAATAAAGTTTCGCCTTCCTGGGACAATGAATTCATGGTGTTCTTATTTCAATTTCCAGGAGTGTATATCTCTTTTTCCAACAAACAGCACAGTTCAAACATACAATTCCAGGAACAAAAATGGTCTGCAGAAGGACTTAAAAGCACTTAATTAGTTCAAACAGGGTCCACTATTCAGGAACACTATTCTTCACCAGCAAACATAAAAAATTTAGTTACAAATAAGGATCAGTTTAAAAGGAGCCTGAAAGAGATACTAGTGGCCAACTCCTTCTACTCCACTGACGAATTTTTTAATAGAAACAAATGATGTATTGTATATACTCATACTATTAGTATTGTTATTTCAGCTAAAAGAAATTGACATATTCCACATCCACGAGGATCTCCTCAGCACGGCTCTATGGAACGAAAAACTAATCTAATCCAATCTATCTAATGAAACTAGTAAATACACAATTTTAAGATTCGGCAGAATCGTGTGAAACTTGATGCCATGACAGATTTTCATCATTATCGCAGGCAGGGAGTTACGTATTCTTTCACCAAATAGACAATTGCTATGCATTCGTTGTTACTGCGCCCAATGTGCTATTCTAGGACCTGCTGCCATCGGGCCGTCCATCAGAAGTGGTCTTCTTATTTTCGAATCGCTGTATGGAGCAACTAGCAGCTAAACCGACTCGATGCTCTACAATAATAATGAACTTTGTCCATGTCTGCATTAATTGTTGGCTGTCAGACGACGTATTTATGAAATGAGCGAGGCAGGCGACAGTGACAGAAACTCGGAATCGGTTCAAACGTCATCAGGAGTCGTGCTGAAATTAAAAAAAAGTGTTGACACAAATGGAATACACTACCCATCGTAAGAATGTACTCTAATAATTACATGTCGATTGTAATTAGCATATGAATACGCTGATATTTTTGTGCTAACTGCGCCTTTTGGGCTATGCAGAAGTTAATTCGGAGGAAACTGCACCAACCTCAGGGTACTGTGTCAAACCCTGCACACGCTCACGATGGTAAACCTACTGCTTTTAGTATTACGTCTCTTTCAGTCTGGAGTGTACTGCAAATTGAAACGATCGTTGATCGGGCGCTCTGTGGTTTTATTGGCATATCACCCAGAATCCCAGCGCTGTGTTCTTCTTCGTCCCGTTGATGTGTGGATAAAAATAGAAGGCTAGTAAACTGTAGGCCAGTTACATCAGGCGATGCTGATGGAATTAGGTAAGGAAATGAGACGCTAATGGTAGTAGACATGTTTTGCTATGTGAGCGGGAAAACAAATGACGAGTACAGAAATGTAGAATGCCAACAGGAACAATAGCAGTGCAGGAAAAGGTGAACATACTAACTTCAAATACAAATTTCAGTATGACGAAGTCTTTTCTGAAAGTATTGGTCGGACTTCCTCCCGTTGGTGTAATTTGTTGCCGGTACACATAAACGTTAGCTCTACCTAGTCTTTACCCATGATCCGAGTCATAGAAATGAGATATCACTCTATGGGATATTATTAAGTTTTCTACTGTTTTGAGCTACGTAGCCATACCGCGTATCTGCAATGTGGAGAGAACGGTGTCTTGCGAAACTCCGGATACGATCACGCAGGAATCCAGCTATGAATTCAGACTTTTCTTTACATGGGCGTAATGAAGACTTGATAACGTTGTAGGCATTGTATGGCAATGAGAGAATGTCTTCTGCAGCAATACCTTGACGGCATTGTTGTAAAGTGCTCACTTTGTCAAAGTCGAACTAAGTTCCAGTTTTGCTTCAAAAGCTGTATCTTATCAATTTCTTCCGTTGCCACTTTAACCGAAATGCTAACTGTCAGAGGCACTCTTAATTTTTCGTGTTATATATCTCCTGGTAACTTCGGAGGAGTTGCAATAGTCGACAGCTTCGAGAATACCAGTTTAGGTTACCGACAGAAGAAGATGAAGACTCCGAACACATTGAAAGAATTTGACAGTGATACCAATCAAATTTTTCTCATCATCTCAGTAACAAACCAGATTGGAAAAATTATTGAAGCAATTAACAAGCTTGTTCTTACGCATTGTTTATGGTTGATCTAGAGTTAAAAAGCGTATCAAAGTGCACAACTCCAGATTTGCCTATTTCTGCTGTTTTGTTTCTGTATCAGTTACCACACATTAATCTTTCCCTGTGAATCCGCAATTTGATTTATTAGTCAGTGGCATCGAAGTATTAGTCTATTCTCTGTAATAACAGCCCATTTTGGTAGTATTCCAGATGACCTTGCTGCCTTTGACACAAGACCAAGCGTAGGTTCAATCCGTTTGAAATGAACCGTGCGTATTATCTTACCGTTTCTTGACATTTTGGACATGGATATTTATTACACTGTCTTAGTTTTGTTAAAAAAATCTGTCACCACAAGCGAACAGGACGAATGTGCAACTCATTTGTACTTTTCAGTGGTGTAATCTGTTGTCGGCTTGAAGCTGTCCCTTAAATCGGCGTCCGGTAGCGCAGCTCCACTAAGGGCTGGGTGGGGTAGCCTGCGGATAGCAGCGAGGACTCTGAAGGGTGTCCACGATGTTCTTCATTTTATTAGTGCATCCGAGACTTGGCACTATTGCTGACGTCGTTTGGTATCTCGTGGTCACTCACTCTCTTTCAGGCTTGGTGCTTAGTGTTCCCGTTAAATTCTCGTAATATTTTCCTTTCATACTGCTGAATTAACGTCTACAGTCATCGCGCTTACACGGCATCGAGATTCTACATTTGAAAGCCAGAAGTGAATCCAGTAACTAAATGCTAAGAACGCCTTTTCATTGCGCCAACAAAAGGATCAGGCTTCTTTCATTTATTTTATTTTTAATCGTGAACCTTGTTCTGTAATGCACTAAACATCATTCATTATAAGTTTCTTTTCGCTACACGCCCATCTATTCTACTCTCCCCACCCCTACTCCCTCCCCCACCTGCGCCGACCGCGGTGGCCGTGCGGTTCTGGCGCTGCAGTCCGGAACCGCGAGGCTGCTACGGTCGCAGGTTCGAATCCGGCCTCGGGCATGGGTGTGTGTGATGTCCTTAGGTTGGATAGGTTTAAGTAGTTCTAAGTTCTAGGGGACTTATGACCTAAGATGTTGAGTCCCATAGTGCTCAGAGCCATTTGAACCATTTGAACCTCCCCCAACGCCCCCTACCACCAGCCTTACCTACAACACAGCAGTTATGTCTGATTCAAATTATAACTGCTTCACTTCGAATTCTAGAAACGTAATGAAATACAGAACTGTGTTTACAGTTTAAATACAATGAGTAATATAACAAATTTTTATAGTTTACGACGTGATCTTCCAACCCTTTCTGTTACATGAGTAATGAGAGGCAAATGAAGCAACTTAACATCGCAATGCAATGTGGCCATTACTGTAACATATGTTTTCAATGCCGAGTATATTTGCTTCTCTAAAAATAATCTATTAATAACATTCCTCTTGGCTGAGGAGAGTTGCATAAGTATGAGCTATTTATTTTATCGAATAATAGTGGCAATTATCGCTGAAGGTGTTCGGTAAAACTTGTTTAAAATCGGTCAGTGACACGCTGCAGATATTTAAGACTCACTGGAGAAACGTACCAAAATATAACCTGAGTCACTGTGCATCACAAAATAGAGGTGAGGCCCGATTAAAGGCCCCAGTAAATGACCAAACGTGTTTGACAGAAACGCTCTTATCTAGCCGCAGATTTGCCAAGCAAGCACGTACACATTCAAACAATGTTTGTCAGTTCAGCCTTACTCTGAAGCAGAGGCTGTCCGTGACAACGGCCACAAATGCAGACAAAGCAGTCCTGGTATTGACTGTGGTTAAAGAAGAGAAAGAAATCAAGATTCTGGTCTACGAGACGGCTTGCAATGAAAGATTTCCCCACGAAAATCTACTAAGGGAATATTACTCTCAGAACTCGATGATTAGACCAGCTTTCTTCCAATGTACAATGAAACATTTTAAAACCTGTAAGTGCCCATCTAACAGAGCATATTTCTCTCCCAAGTTCGTTTTTATTTAGTCATGGATGTGCCAAACCAGCCCTTACACGTACAAAGAAAGTTCATCAGTTTAACATTACTCTTGAAGCACACGCCTTTTGTGTACACTGTAGTTTGGAATTAGCGGTAATGGCTTCCAATGCAGATAAGGCATTTCTAACATTTACTTTGCTACTGTGTTTAAGGAAGACGTAAACAAGATGCTTGCCTAGGGAATGGTTTAGTATGAGAGAGAAGTATACAACCGAAAACCTGTTAATGGAAAAGTTACAGCCAGAATTTGATGATTATATCAGCTTTCTGCAAATGGAGAGTGAAACGTTTAATAAATTGTTTAGCGTCACTTTGCCCTCACACTGAAAAGGAAGACGCAAGTATATGAAAATTTACACCTTCTCCTCAAATGAGAGTTCATTATAATATCACAATGTGGGCAAATACAGCCCATATCGGCCATAGAAGAACCGAAGGTCTTCGATTTCTTTTATTTCATTCACTCCCGCTTGTATGTGACTATCCGCTCAAAATAAAATGTCACATTGTGGGCAAATACAGCCCATATCGTCCATAGAAGAACCAAAGGTCTTCAATTTCTTTTATTTCGTTTCACTCCCGCTTGTATGTGACTATCCGCGTAAAATAACGATCTATGCCTGGCAAATACATCTAGCAGCAATTTACATGGTCAAACATTTGACAAACATAGTGAAGTTAGACAAAATGTCCGGACGTTTACGGGGCCTTAACAGAGCACCTATAAGGCAGCCGCTGGCATTATCTACCTCCTACGGCCTCCTGCTCCTCTGGCACCGACCCGGTAGACGGACGGAGACTAGGGTCTCAACCAATGACATGGCCTTATTCCCCACTATATATGGTAGGTGGGACAGGGCGTGGTCTGGGCGGAGCTTACAGTTATAGACCTTCTGAGATCTCATGTTATCCGAATACCTAGCTGGATCCCGGGCGCTTGGCAGTGCGACGAGTCACTCGAGTTGCTTAATTGCCAGAAGATGCTGATGGAAACGTCAGTGCTTATGAGTGTCAAGTGCTATCAGCTGTAAATTATTTTGTCTATGTAGTTAGTCTGCGTTCTAGGAAACACTGAAATTTTCTGAAAGGGTGAAACGACAAGCTGATTACAATTATCTAATGGATGTACTGAGTCTCTATTGTGACTCAGTGCAAAACATTAAACACTTTGTGTTTTGCCTGCACCACTGCGAATAACATCAATGGTATCTTTATGATGCTCTGCCACAAAACGATCTGATTTTTGGTATCATGTTGAACAGTTTCCTTATCTATACGAAGTTAGTAGTTAATGTTTGGCTGTCTGATAGATAGAATGCGAACCCGCATGCACAAAAAATTTCTATAATTTGCTTGTATCTATGCACTAAAATCACGAGAAATATGCAGTTAAATACCAGATATACTCACATAATTTTTGGAAACTAAAAATATGTCGACCCTAAACTTTAAAGGACGATATTTATATCCCTTCCATGCTACATTTTCTTTTTTTTTGGCGGGGGGGGGGGATAATGGAATTTTTTTCTATAGTGTAAAAACAAATTAATTTATGTACATGTCATTCTACTTCACCTTCTGCTCACACCAATTTCTGGAGTTAAATGTCATTGTGAGCCTGAATGATCAGCCTAGAAACACCTAAAATCATGGATTCGACAATAATACTCGTATAGTTTGTTCTCAGTTTCTTTTACATTTCACAGTATTTATAAAACCATTCAACCCCATAGCTGCTAAGGGCATATTACGCCAACTCTACATTTTTACAGACAAGCCACAAATGTATAAAGTTGCCTCAGGCCTTACAGCGATATACTAACATGTCACCGTGTTCTCACCACCACCCGCACAAACTGGTATGTTAATCGTGTCTTATCATCAACTACATCCACATCTACGTACGAACATGGAAATCCACTGTACAATGTGTACCAGAGGGTACCCTATTCCGCTTCTCATTTTCCGTTACACACACAAGTAGGGTTAGGGAAAAATGACAGTGTACGTGCTTCCGTATGAGCCATAATTTTTATAGTCTTATCTTCATGGAGCTTACGCGAAATGTATATTGGCGTCAGGAGAATCATTCTGCAGTCTGCCTAAAATGTCGGTTCTCTGAACTTTCTCAATAGCTTTCCTCAAAAAGAACGTCACTGTCCCTCCAATGATTCCCGTTTATAGTTCCTGAAGCATCTCTCTGACAGTTTCGTAGTATTCGAACCTACGTGTAACAAATCTAGCAGCCAGCCTCCAAATTGCTTCGTTTTCTTCCTTTAATCTGACGTGGTGCGGATCCCAGACACTCGAACAGTATTCAACAATGAGTCGCAATAGGGTCCTGTATGCAGTCTCCTTTATAGATGACCACACTATCCTAAAATTCCCACACATAACCGAAGTGGACCATTGGCCTTCCATACTACACTACTTAGATGCTCTTTCCATTTCATATTGCTTTGCAACATTACGTTCAGATATTTAATCGTCGTGACTGTGTCAAGAAGCTCGCTAATAATACTGTATTCTAAAATTATAGATTTGTTTTTCCAACTCTTCCTCATTACCATACAATTTTATGCATTTAGAGTTGGCTGCCATTCATCGCACCAACTAGAAATATAGTCCAAGTCGCCTTGTATCTTCCTACAGTCCTCCAGTCAAAGACGTCTTGTACCCTCCTACAGTCCTTCAATCACACCTTCCCAAATATCACAGCATCATCGGTAAACAGCCGCAGATTGCTGCTCACTCTCTCACCCAGAATAATTATGTTTAAAGAAATTAATATCGGTCCTGTTACACTTCCTTGGGGCACTCCAGACGATACGATTGTCTCTGTTGAACACTTAACGTCGAGAACAACGTACTGGATCTGTTAGGCAAGAAGTATTCGAGCGACTTAGATAAACGTGAACATATTCTGTATGTTTGCACCTCTGTTAACAGTCGGCAGTGTGACACCGTGTCAAATGCGTTACGGAAATCGAGGACTACGAAATCCGCCTATCGCCCTTCATATATGGTTCGAAGAATATCATATGAGAAATGAGCAAGTTGATTTTCGCACAAGCGATGCTTTCTACAATCCTGCTGACCTATGGACAGATGCTTATTTCTCTTGAGGAAATTTATGTTTTTCGAACTCAAAATATGTCCTGGACTATGCAGCAAACCGATGTTAAAGGTACTGGTATGTAATTTTGCTGGTCTGCTCTTTCTCCCTTCGTATAAGCAGGAGTCACCTGCTGTTACTCCAGTTGCTAGGGACTTTGCACTAGGTGAGAGATTCGTGACAAATGCAAGCTAAGTTAAGGGCCAAAGCTGTAGAGTAATCTTTGTAAAACAGAGCTGGAATCCAATCAGGACCTGGCACCTTATTTGCTTTCAACTTTTTCAGTTGTTTCTCTACCCCAGCGATGGTTAATACGATGTCCTACGGGTGTCTTTGCAATGGTCAGACGACAATATGTTCTTGCGATTCACTAGTGTGAACGATTTTTTAAGTGCGAAATTAAAAACTTCATCTTTACTTTCACTATCTGCAACTGCTATACCAGACTAGTCAACGAGTGATCCGATAAAAACCTTAGACCCATTTACCGACTTAGTACCAGAATTTTCTAGGGTCCTCGGCAAAATCTATTGTCAAGGTATGACGAAGGTAGTTGTTGTAAGCTTCAGGCATCGAACTTCTTAGGCAAAAGAATTTCTATTAATTTCTGCCTGTTGTCATCTGCGTGTTCTCTTTTGAACCGAATGTGTAATAGTCTTTGCATCCTCAAAATTTTTCGAATATTGTTGTTAGAACATGGTATGACTTTTCCATACTTAATCTACTTACTTGGCACATATTTCTCTAGAGTACAACTTACAATCCGTTTAAACTTTCCCCATAATTCCTCTATGTCCATCATACTGGAACAAAATGGTGTCAATTCATTGTCTAATGGGATGTTAACAACTGTCAATCTGCCATTTCTAGCATAAATACTCCACTACAATTCTTTGATGATTTATTAACTTTAGTAACCAAAGTCGCAATGATAACTTGATGGTCGTTGATCTCTGTATATCGACTGAAGCCGTAGATTAGGTCGGACCTGTTTGTAGCCACTAGGACTAAAATATTTCCATTGCGTGTGGGCTGTCGAACTAGCAGCTAAACGTAGTTTCTGGAAAACGTGTTCAAAAGAACTTCGCAAGACTATCTATCTGTACCCTTGCAATGAATCCATAGACGTTCCAGTCTATGCTCGGTAGATTGCCCTGATTTGATCTAGACCTTTATACGCAACCGGATAAGTTCAGTCTCTTACTACAATCCGACCTCAGGAGAGACAATATTTTTATCAAGTGCAATGAACACACGCGTCTTATGGCGTCTAATCTGTGTTTTCGATATACAATCCATGAATAGTTAAATATTTCACAGCTTATTACTTCGGGCCGCAACCGCCAGCCGTGGTGGCCGTGCGGTTCTAGGCGCTGCAGTCCGGAACCGCGGGACTGCTACGGTCGCAGGTTCGAATCCTGCCTCCGGCGTGGATGTGTGTGATGTCATTTGGTTAATTAGGTTTAAGTAGTTCTAAGTTGTAGGGGACTGATGACCTAAGATGTTAAGTCCCATAGTGCTCAGAGCCATTTGAACCATTTTTTGAACTTCGAGCCGGCCGCTGTGGCCCAGCGGTTCTAGGCCAGTACAGTCTGGAACCGCGCGACCGCTACGGTGGCAGGTTCGAATCCTGCCTCGGGCATGTATGTGTGCGATGTCCTTAGGTTACTTAGGTTACATAGTTCTGAGTTCTAGGAGACTAATGACCTCAGAAGTTAAGCCCAATAGTGCTCAGAGCCATTTCAACGATTTATTAATTCGGGTTTCAGCCAGTTCTCTGTCCAGAGAATAATTTGAGTGTGAGAAGTATCCTGTGGGGCAGTAAATTCGGGAACTTTGTTATAAATGCTTCGACATTTCGCTAATAAAATTTTGACAATCGAAATGCCTTTACTTTGAACGCTGCCTGATTTCGCTACCTTCGAGTAGTCTGCCATGTGTTCAACAGAGAACCTCAACTTTCAGCCTAGCCTAAAAAACCCCTTGTGCCCACCATAAGTACTCTGTTACCTGAGTAAACACTTTCATTGTGTAGTGCATCCCTGTCCTACGAAAGGGAGCCTTGCAATTCCCCACACAATAACGCAGGTTCAGAAATCTGCAGCCAAGACCGTCAAATAGTCAACGAATCCTCTGGCTGACACTCCCCACACAGCTCCACACCAAAGGACCCTGATCGACTCTGGGAACAATACTGCAGATTCTGCAGATTTCGAGCTCTACTGGCACTCCTTGCATGGGAATGGCAACCGTCAACGTCTCCACCAGAAGCCTGTATGAAATGAGATGCCCTCAGCAACAGGCATGGTTGGTGCCGATGTGTGCCACAATCTGCAGATCACTGCAGCCTGAACGCTCGTTAGCCGCAGAAGCGGCCTCCTCCAAAACGCGGGTGAGACCCCCAGCCACGCATACGGAATGCACAATGGAGTTCTTTTCAGCCCAGAATGATATCTGGCGAAAGGGTTCAATAATGCTCCTGATGATGTGCCTGCTCGGCCACTGTAGAAGGGTCAACCACCTGTCCACTCACGGTGTGAATTGGCGAGGCCAGATGGCCAGATTAAACATTGGCTTTCACCTTGGATCTACAGCATCGAGTACATTAGGAGTTGCGTCGACAGTAGACCCCATGGGTGAAGCAAGCGGCACGTGAGGTGGCTCATGCAACGTGTCAGATTCTCCGCCACCGCTATACTCTCAGGTAGAGGCCTGAAGACGACTAATCGTAGCCAAAACCGCATTAAGCTATTCGCACACTATGGCCAGCTGCTCGTGTACCCAGACACAGCGTGAATACATCCTACCCAACCCATGACTGACTACAAAACCACGGGCAGAAACGTATGTATGCAACTTCCTAGCCTCCTGACGTGTCACCTATTGAGGCTGATGTCTTATATGCTGTGAAGTTGACTGTTCAGTAGAAATGAAAAGACTGTGAACGAAAGCTACTACGTATTAGCACGTTTAACTGACGACATGATTTCGCTCTTTAGATTCGGAAAAGTCTCGGTCACACCTGATGTTAAGAATATTGACGTAATTTAGAAATTTACCTCAGTTGTGGCGTAAATTTTAAAACAGCTGTACGCATGTCTTCAGGTTTTCTATAGTCTGCCAATTCTACTTCAGTTACTAAAAGTGAAAGGAAACTATCTTCTTAACATTTTCCTAGTTGCCACATAACAGCATCTCCTTCAAAAGTTTTACTTGAAGGAACTTAAATCCCTTACGGAATTCGCCTTAGGATGCAGGAATCTAAAGTCTTTCGCTGCTGTGTGAAACAAATTACATGTTTCGGTTTCAGGTAAGAAATGCAAACATTTCTGCTCCATTTCTCATGTTTGCGAATGCATCTGTGGCCATGACAAGGGACTATTGTTCATTAGGTCATGAAACATGTGAAAATTAAAAATTCTGCTAGTGTTGTTTATCCTTTCTTTTATTACAGTAAGGTTTACAAATATTTGCCTGTCAGTCATGCAGAACTACACTTGTGCATTACAGCACTCTACTATGAATCAGGTGAGGTGAGTAATGGGATAACACCGATTTTGACGCACGTTTGATATCAAATCGATATCAATTAATTGTGGAAATTGATAAATTAATTGCACCCTTCACCTCGTGACTTCATACATTTTACCCAGAGAGCATGTGAGTCCCTTCCCAGCTGACAACCCACCACTTTCCATGCGAGACAGCTGTTAATGATTCCAGACTGTCAAAAGTTGTCCTGTCCTTCTCAGAAGGACTGCATGCTTAAATGTCACTGGGTTACATACTAGGATGATGAAAAACATATTTCCCGTCATCCCATCTGGAAAGCGAAAGTCCTGAGATGATTTCGGAAGTATTCTGACACAGTTATCAATAACAAAATACCTGTCAACTAACCGCCAATGTTCCAGTCTGCAATCCTAGGTTTCCCTCAGAATACAGCCCTATGCTTCTAGAACTCAAATGGGAATCCCTGGAGGGAAACCGATGTTCTTATCGAGGAACGCTATTGAGAACTGGCATTTGAAGCTGACCACAGAAGGATTCTACTGCCGCCAACGTACTTTCTGCATAAGAGTCATGAAGATAAGTTTCGAGAAATTAGCGCTCATAGGGGCACATGCAGGTAGTCTTTTCTGCTCTGTCTATTTGCAAGTGAAATATGAATGGGAATGACAGTAGTGGTACAGGACACCCTTCGCCATATGCCATATAATGGCTTGTGAAGTAAGCATACAGATGTAATTTCAGCCTACCTATTAAGGTGTCAGTCCATCCATTTATAGGCGCAAAAAACTCGTAGAAGTATATTGTCTCTTATTTATCGAGAAGACAAAAGAGTTTCTGCTGCTGATGGTTTCTCTGTAGAGACCCCTGTATAAGCCCCTAATTTTCTCATTGCAGTCACTTCGCACATTGCAGTCACTTCGCAAGATGTACGTGAGAGGCTGTGATATGTTTGCCAATAATACTTAACAGAAACGGTGTAGAGCTCACCTCGTAACTCTCGTTTCGTCACAGTATCGTTTACCTGCCATATTCTCACGAATCCTCCGGTCTTCGATAAATAGCATTTGAATCCACCTGATTTCGACGAGTAAGAGATTCTCACACCAGGTTATACACCTTTTCGAATATTCTTGAAATCCTATCACACTCCAACAGCTCTGTTCCATTAATTACAAGACTGTCTAGTCCTACATCTTTCACTCACTAGGTAGATAGCTGTCATAATGAGAAAAATAGCACACTAACATACAGAAGGTCATTCACAAGCATTCACTGACTGCACATAGAAATTCAGAAGCGCTGCACCTACCTTGCTTCAGTATCGAATGATGGTCTACAAATATCACTGTGTACATGACCTAAGCTCCTATGATTACCACACTAGAAATGCAAAAGTATAACAGTGTTTGAGTCATCGTTGACAGCACAGCGTTCATCTCCCCGCCCTCTCTCTCACACACTTTCTCCTCATTATTTTTATAACATACAACTGAATAAAACTTCAAACTAGAGAAACTTCGCTAATGTAACCTGATAGGGAACTTAATAACAATTTAATGTGTCTCTCTTCTGATATATTGGGAAACAAATACCGTCTGCATGTTGACATCAACCATATGTGGTGATCCCATTAAATATACATGTATTGGTTCATGGGAGCAGACGACCAATGATTGAAGTTGCTTCCATGGACTTGTGTTAAGTTTTGTTGTCTGTACCGGAGGAAGAACGTATCGACTAACAATCACAGGGAGAGGTCTCTTGTGTAGTTGTGCGACCAATGATCGAATTTGCTTCCATGGACCAGTTTTAAGTTTTGTTGCCCGTACTGGAGGAAGAACATATTGACAGTCAATCAAAAAGAGAAGGCTCATGTGTTGTTGTTTCATACATTGTTTTCTGCTGTAACACATCGAAGCAGTGTATGAGTACAGCTGTGTACACAGCAGGGCATTTTGTTTTTCTACCATGGCTTTGAGGTCTGTGTCAGGTGCTGAACTGAAGTTAAAACGCTTTGTCCATTTGGCTCTCATAGAAAGCTGAACACACGCATGATTTAAACCACGCTCCTCTCACAACACACAGAATGGTTGAAATAAAAAACAGAGGCATTGTTTCTTACTGACAAATATGTGAAAGACATCACAACATATGAAACCTGGAAGAGTCTGCCACAGTATGAAGCATCTCCAAACATCTGTCCAAAGGTAATGATCTCTCCCTTTAATCTTATCTTCCACAGTGATGGGGCAGCAGATGTCTTAGTGTTCTGTTCTGAAATGACCGAGAACATTGATTCCCCATATTTCAGTAATGTACGTAATAACCGTTAAGGTGCTGGCCATCCCCCGAAGGTGTGGCTCCCACTAACACTCTCAACATCTGAAACAAGTTGTGCCAGTCTTCATTATGTGGTAATCAACAGTGTATCAGTGGACGAATGGGATGGAAAAAGCACTGTCGATATGGGCAACACACTCTAATAGGCACCACAGCTGATAGTGTGATCAATTTTAGCAATTTTACCAGTTATTCTGCTATTTCAGTGCCAACTGATGACACAGTTGCATGATTCCCAATTTCTATATCATCACTAAACCACCCCTTCACTACTTTGTGAGTACCACATACTAGATAGCTGACTGTGCAGTACTTCCATTCATGGTTAATTCTCGGAAATATCCAACAAAATATATCAGACAGTGTCCTATACCGATATAGTTAGGTTATCTACATATTTCTAGCACTTCTATCACAGTGCAGATTTTACGATTGCGAAAGGAAAATATTCCCTTTGTGTATGGGAGTCACAGACTACTGTCGCATTATTAGAGTGAAGATTGAGAGACCTCCCTGCACTGTCTTTGACTTACACTCCCTGCAACACTGTAGTCGATTTAATTTGCAACTGACCAGAAGTAGGAGGATACTATACCCACTACATTCCACGTCTCATGAAGGTACAGAGCGAGCTGAGACCAAAACTGCTGTTTAAGAAAGATTGTTCAAAAAAATCTTACTCATGGCACACATCCAAGCGCACAAGATCGCTCCAGATGTGTCAAGGTGGTTAGTACCTTTGTTGATGTATAGTAGATATGTGAGTGTTGTGGCGATATAACATATGGTTAAGGACAAATGTGTGGATTATGCATTATGGAGCGCCAGACAGGCGGAGTTTAAAACATTTTAAGTAAATCAACTGTGCTATCAATTCTGCAGCATTGTTCTAGTGTCTTGGGTCATTATCAAGAAGATATTTTCGAGACAGAAAAGATAGTAGAACACAAACACACACAATACCAACCCTAAACAGTTCTGCACTTAAACACACTATAATGCCACACCCGTGCCCCTTCTGCTCTATTAGTCACGTGTAATGCAATGCTGTTAATATCCCATTGTAGAAAATACATTTCCAGCGCGTGACATGCATTCTTTATGTAAGGTTCGCTTTGATAAACTATGGCAACAAACAGTAAGATGATAAAACAACTACTTTGCACAACAGAGAAACGCGGCCGTTGTGGCCGAGCGATTTTAGGTGCTACAGTCTGGAACCGCGCGACCGCTACGGTCGCAGGTTCGAATCCTGCCTCGGGCATGGATGTGTGTGATGTCCTTAGGTTAGTTAGGTTTAAGTAGTTCTAAGTTCTAGGCGACTGATGACCTCAGATGTTGAGTCCCACAATGCTCAGAGCCATTTGAACCATCCTCCACAGACAGTTCTACACACATACACATAGAGACTCCGCATGCGTATTACCAGTCACAATGTCTCGATTTCAACCACTTGTACAGTATTTTCGACAGTGCTATACTCTTCCAAAAACAGTTCTGCTTTGGGCGTAAGCACATTTAAATTAATCCTGCTAAAGCGTACAACATCTTATATATAATTTATGTTACCAATGTTGGTAACAAGATTGTCTAGATTACCCAGTAATAACAACCATTCAATTTATCCTTTTATACTCAAAATATCGATGAGGACAACACATGATCACCCCAATACACCACTTTGCACGTTAGATATCCACTGGATGGAGGGAGACAGTCCTTCCTGAATATCACTCTTACATACATGATAGAACAGCACGTAATTCAGAGAGTATATTATAGCACTGTACTAGACCGCATCCAGTCCCTTGCAACTACACATTCTATAGGTACATTGCATTTCCTCTATTTCCTGTATGTTTGTGTTGCAGATGGTTCCCATGACCCAGAGTAGACTCAAGTTAGCTTTCGAGGGTGGATCGGCCACACATTATGTCCCGAGGAATGTTCGAAGATGGACCCACAATATTTTACGTCCAGGATAGTGTCTGAAGGTGGATCCACCATGTGCTATATCCAGAGCGATGTTTAGACGCAGACCGACAATATCCTACATCCGTGATTGCGTTCGAAGAGGGACCCAGCATGTGTTATATCTGGAACGATGTCTAGAAATGGCTCCACAATGCATTACATCTGGGTTAGGGTTCCTAGGGTGTCTATGAGATGTGTTCTATGTCCAAAGGTGGATCCACCTGCTGGAGGACTGAGTACTGAGCAAAATCAATAAAACTGAGTGTTCTGGAGGATTAGAGTGGGCTGATGCTACATACACATATCTTAATAGTGGAAAGAGAAGGCATTCTAGAAACATAGTGTCATGGCGAAAAGGCAATATTACCCTGCACGTGAGTAATACAACCTAGCATCAGACAACATCTGTGTGCAAGAGGGGGGTTATCAGGGATGGTGTCTAATGAGACTGTTACATCTCTCATCTAGCTACTAATCACAGTGTTTACTTCCTCGTAAGATGTCACTTTCTCTTCATATGCGTTTCCTGCTTCCAACGATCATTTTATAGGTCTATTGTGAACATATTACAATGTCCAAACTGTAATCGGGTTGAACTTCGTTAACAGCAGGCATCATACACCTCCAGAAACATATGTTGTGCTTGTGTTACAAAGAAACAATGTTTTCTTTGTTGTGCAAGGTAGCTGTTTTATCACTTTACAGTTTGTCGCCATAGCTTATCAGATAGAAACTTTCTAGGGTAATGTATGTCATATGCTGGGAATATATTTCTTACATTGGAATATTAACAGCGTTGCATTCCACTTGAGTACTAGGTCGGGAACTGCACAGTTCTAGCATTATGTTATGTTGAAGTGCACAACTGTGTAGCCCTTGGAATATGTTTATGTTCCATGACTATTTCTCTGTTTCTGTTATTTTCTTGGTATAGACACAAAGCACCTGTACTGTACTTCAGAGATTTTAGCACAAGTGATGTGTGTAAAACGTTTCAGACTCCTTTTCTAAGAGGTCTATGAGGTACTACTAACCCTGTGTGTGTACATTTCCGTGACAGTTGTCCTCCTTACAGAGTTAGTGCAGCATGATTTGAATTTTCACACGTCAAACATAGCTGCTTTTCATTTGTCTCTTGGCTCAAAAATGCATTTTTCGTTGCTTGTGATCATTTTATAGGCCTCATGCGAGCTTAAATCAGAACATCAATCAAAACATAAATGATTCATAACTAAGGGGTGTATGTATGAATATACGAGTAGAAAGATTGCTTATGTTGTCAAAACATGAAATAAATGTATTTATTTTCGTGCTGTTTACACAAACTGTGGTGTCACCGCCAGACACCACACTTGCTAGGTGGTAGCTTTAAATCGGCCGCGGTCCATTAGTACATGTCGGACCCGCGTGTCGCCACTGTCAGTACTTGCAGACCTAGCGCCACCACATGGCAGGTCTAGAAAGGCGGACTAGCACTCGCCCCAGTTGTACGGACGTCATTGCTAGCGACTAGACGTACGAAGCCTTCCTCTCATTTGCCGAGAGACAGTTAGAATAGCCTTCAGCTAAGTCCATAGCTACGACCTAGCAAGGCGCAGTTAACCATATCTGGAGAGAGTCTTACTTGTATTCACCATAAACGATGTATACCAAAAGGATGGATTAAAGTTAAGTATTCCCAAAGCAACGTACTTTTCTTATTAGCATTCATTGAGCATCCTGTTTCAGACTTCACGATATTCTGGGTGAGCTGATAGCGTGCCTATTCGGCCCTTCTAAATAACACTGTGTCGGCACTTCTGTCGACACATAACATTGGCGACGAGGATTAACGGATTGTTCTTTTTTCCCTTGCTTTGCTCTGAATTGCTTGTGTCATGGCTTCGCCACATTCTCCAGATGTACTGTCCGAATTTTATCGCTTGCAGAATCAGCAGACGCAGGCGTTATTGGATGCCCTGGGACAGCTCGTCCAGGGTCAACGTGCGCTGCAAAACGATGCGGCCGCTGCCGCTTCATCGCTACCGCAGCCGCAACATGCAGTAGCACCGCAGTTTCGCCAGTTTGACCAAACTCAGGAGAGCTGGCCGGAATGGTCCCGCCAGTTTGGATTTCATCCCGCCGCCTACAGAATTCAAGGTAACGAGCGGCAGCCTCACTTATTGTCTTGTGTCGGCGTGCAAACGTACCGTGTGATAGTGAAATTGTTTCCCCGACGCGACGTAGCAACTCTGTCCTACGAAGAAATTGTCGGCTTTAGATGCCTATTTCAAAGAAACAGTTAATGTAGTTGCTAAAAGGTATACGTTCTTTCGTACAAAACGTACGGCCGGTCAAACTAATAGGGAGTGGGTTGCAACTTTGCAAGGCCTTACTAGGGACTGCGCATTTGAATGTGACTGTGGCCTTCCTTATTCAGATACAATGGTGCGTGATGCAATAGCACAGAACGTTTCTGATGTTCGCATAAGGGAACAGATTTTAAAACTGGTCAATCCCTCCCTTCAACAAGTGATAGACATATTGGACAGGCAAGACACACTTGACTTTGCTCAGGAATAATTTGCCACTTCGCCAGCTGTGTGTCGCATTAACCGGCCCGCCGGGCGCGCTGCAAGGAACTGTAAACAGCCTTCGCGCACGCCAAGCGCACCATCACGTGCCCCGCAAAAACGAGCGAATTCAGTGCTGAAATCATGCCCGCGGTGTGCAACTAGACATTCGCGTGAACATTGCCCGTCACGCCAAGCTATTTGCTTTTTCTGTAATAAGACAGGACATGTTCAAAGTGTTTGCCAGAAAAAGCTTAGATCGGACACTACCACCCGTTCCAGGCCCTTTGCTTCGCGCCGGAATCGAACCAAGGACACTCAGGCTCGGGAACCTTCGCCCATGGACATTCATGTAGTTAATGCCACTCCGCCCAGTGTTCCTCTCTCTAATAGTGACTGTGTTCGTCCCACAAAACGTGTGCGTCGACGTCGACGGCAATCCCGTCACGTCGCACGTGATTCTGTCCCAGTGTCTGTTAAAGTTGCACAAACCAGTCGCTCTTGTCGTCAGCAGGACAATAAACTTTTTGTAGCTTTGGACTTTACCGGACAAGTGATACCGTTCCAGCTCGATACCGGAGCTGCAGTCTCATTGCTCAATCACGCCACGTACAAACAACTGGGCGCACCGCCGTTGCGTGCCGCAAAAGTTCAGCTCACTAGTTATTCAGGACAGCATATCCCTGTGTTAGGACAGTGCAGCCTTCTTGTCACATACAAGGGACAAACAAAACTTGTCATTTTACGTTCTTCGTTCTTCTTCTGCAGTGAACTTGTTTGGTTTAGATTTATTTCAATTGTTTAACTTGTCAATAGTGAATCAGGTCCTATCAGTGAACCAGACTGTGCCTTCAGCCAGTGTTTCTCGTCTATGTGAGGAATTTGCAGACATTTTTGCACCGGGCCTTGGTTGCGCTAAGAACTATGAAGCACATTTGGAACTAAAAGTCAACGTGCAACCGAAATTTTTCAGAGCGCGCAATGTTCCCCATGCATTGCGTGACGAGGTCGCAAGAACATTACACGATTTAGAATCACAAGGTGTCATTGAACGTGTGCAGGCTTCTCTATGGGCCTCACCCTTAGTAATTTTGCAAAAACCTTCCGGAAAATTGAGACTTTGCGTGGACTTCAAAGCAACAGTGAATCCACAACTAGTGACTGCTACTTTTCCTTTGCCCCGCCCGGAAGATCTTTTTGACAAACTGTGCCCGGGAAAATATTTTTCAAAGTTGGACCTCGCAGATGCGTACTTGCAAATACCGGTGGACGAAGACTCCCAGCGCGTATTGGTGGTTAACACGCATCTTGGATTGTACAGATTCAAAAGACTGCCATTCGGGTGTGCCTCCGCCCCTGCATTGTTTCAGCAATATTTACAAACTATTTGTGCGTCGGTCCCTACTGCAGCCAACTATCTGGACGATATAGTGATCTCCGGAAAGACGGAAGCGGAACATTTACAAAATCTCCGAACATTATTTCAGGTCTTGCGACAGAATGGTCTTCGCTTGAGGAAGGACAAATGTGTGTTTTTTGCTCGTGACTTGCCATATCTGGGATATGTCATAAATGCCCAAGGCATACATCCGAGTCCGGAGCACCTCCGTGCCATACAGGACTTGCCTTCGCCGCAAAATGTGAAGCAGCTACAGAGTGTGTTGGGAAAAATCAATTACTACCATAACTTTATTCCGCATGCCTCTTCCATTTCAGCTCCGCTTCATCGCTTACGCCGTAAAGGTGTTCCGTTCGTCTGGTCGACGGAATGCGAACGCGCCTTTCGCCAATTGAAATCGGCGTTGCTCTCAAATACTTGCCTTACGCCATTCGATCCCCAGAAACCCCTTTTGTTGATGGTAGATGCCTCGGATTTCGGGATCGGTGCTGTGCTTGCGCACAAAGATGGTTCGCATGATCGCCCTATTGCCTTTGCGTCCAAATTGCTCTCGTCAGCGCAAAGAAATTATTCCCAGATAGAGAAAGAAGCTTTGGCTCTCGTGTTTGGTGTTACAAAGTTTCACGATTTCTTGTATGGTCGTCACTTTACCATCATCACAGACCACAAACCTTTGACATCGCTTTTTCATCCGGACAAGCCTGTACCTCCTCGTACAGCGCAGAAATTCATTCGCTGGTCTATTTTCCTCTCGCAGTACCGCTACGATATCTTGTATCGGTCCACTGCTAAGCACGGAAACGCAGATGCGTTGTCCCGTTTGCCTGTTGCCGAGGATCAAGCATTCGATTCTTCCGAACTTGCTTGCATGTTCATTGATGCGGAAACTGATAACGTGGTCGACTCGTTTCCGATTGATTTTCGTCGTGTAGCTACAGCAACAGCTGCTGACCCTGTCCTTGCTACCGTTTTGCGTTTTGTTGCTGCGCAATGGCCCTTGTCGAAGTCGCGGATCGAGGATCCGATGGTTCGCAGATTTTTTGCTCACAAGGAGAGACTTTTTGTACGACGTGGTGTTTTGTTGTTGCGTTCTCATAATGATCAGTCTAAGGTCGTGGTCCCACGTTCGTTACAGTCCTCTGTCTTAAAGCTTCTCCACCAAGGACATTGGGGTATAGTGCGTACGAAACAACTTGCTCGTCAGCACTGTACTTGGTTCGGAATCGATGCTGCGATTACGTATATGTGCTCTTCTTGCATGGCGTGTGCCGAACAACAATCCGCACCGCCGCGGAAATTCTTTGCATGGCCGAAAGCCACTTCCCCTTGGCAACGCTTACACATAGATTTTGCTGGTCCATTCTGGAATGCTCGATGGTTGGTTGTTGTCGATTCCTTCAGTAATTTTTCTTTTGTTATCCGGATGTCTTCCACGACGTCTTCTGCCACCATCCAAGCGTTGTCTGCTATCTTTTGCATTGAAGGTCTTCCACAGACTATTGTTTCCGACAATGGCCCACAATTCATGTCCGCAGAATTTCAGTCATTCTGCAAGGCCAATGGTATTCAACATCTGACGTCCGCGCCGTTTTCGCCTCAGTCAAACGGTGCCGCTGAACGTTTGGTCCGGACTTTCAAGTCACAGATGTTGAAATTGAAAGCGTCGCATTCTCGGGAGGACGCGTTGTTGCTATTTCTGTCTTCGTATCGCTCTCAGCCCCGCGATGGTCGCTCGCCGGCTGAGTTGCTTCACGGTCGTCCTCATCGAACCTTGATGTCTTTGCTGCATCCGCCGCATCAGGTTCCTGTGCCGCGGCAGACTCCTGCTTTTGCTCCAGGCGACGTTGTATTCTATCGCAACTATCGCGGTTCACGGCGTTGGCTCGCAGGGCGCATTCTTCGCTGCCTCGGCCGCGCGATGTATTTAGTTTTGGGGGCCTCTGGTGAGGTGCGTCGGCATCTCAATCAGCTGCGCCTCTGTCGTCGCCTGGGTTCTGTCGCTCCCCGTCTGCTTTCAGCGACGGAGCCGTCCGGTCAGCGCCCTGGGGACCCATCTACTGGCTCGCCTCATCCCCAGGTGTTACCGACGATGCCTTCCATTTTGCCTCATGGCGTCGCGCAGCCGCCGTCGCCGCCGCAGCCGCCGCCGGCGCAGCCCGCAGAGGACGCTTCGCTGCAGCCGCCAACCGCCTCCCTGGGTCCCGCGCCGCCGATCGCTTCCCGTGACCAGCTGTCCTCCGCCATGGAACTCTTGCCCGCTCCGGACCACATGGCGTCATCGCGCGTCGGATACCCCGACGCAATGGAGGTCGATCCTTCGGCCACTCATGTCTCATTACGGGCGCATACGCCGCATGTTGACGTGCACCCTGGAGTAGGTTTCCAGGCGTTTCCTAGCTCCCCTCGGACCGAATGGCCGGGTGCGGGTGGCACAGCCTCGCCTGTTGTTAGGCTCCCCACCTCATCGCATACGTCAACATGGGGCCCTCCCCACGGCGGGCGGAAGCCTTATAACACGACCGTTCGCCGATTTGCGGGGGAGGAATGTGGTGTCACCGCCAGACACCACACTTGCTAGGTGGTAGCTTTAAATCGGCCGCGGTCCATTAGTACATGTCGGACCCGCGTGTCGCCATTGTCAGTACTTGCAGACCTAGCGCCACCACATGGCAGGTCTAGAAAGGCGGACTAGCACTCGCCCCAGTTGTACGGACGACATTGCTAGCGACTAGACGTACGAAGCCTTCCTCTCATTTGCCGCGAGACAGTTAGAATAGCCTTCAGCTAAGTCCATAGCTACGACCTAGCAAGGCGCAGTTAACCATATCTGGAGAGAGTCTTACTTGTATTCACCGTAAACGATGTATACCAAAAGGATGGATTAAAGTTAAGTATTCCCAAAGCAACGTACTTTTCTTATTAGCATTCATTGAGCATCCTGTTTCAGACTTCACGATATTCTGGGTGAGCTGATAGCGTGCCTATTCGGCCCTTCTAAATAACACTGTGTCGGCACTTCTGTCGACACATAACACAAACTAAAACAAAATTATAAATCTCTGGACAGATTAGACCAGTCGTGGACACGACTCATTTATTATGGGGAAGGAGGAGGGAACGAATCATCTTACCATTATTCGTTATCTTTCGTCGTGTACTGCTTTCGGCGGAAAGCGCTGCGTCGGTACGGTGCGTCGCCTCGGACATGTGCAGAGCAAGTTAGCTGCCCTCATCAGCCATCGAGGCTCTGTGGCAGGGCCCAGCTACAGTCCTCGTTTTGTCTGCCCCTTTTCTGTCGCGTAGCGAAAGCTGTGATATCACGGTGTCGGAAGGCGCATGTTGGCGGTGGGTGGAAGAGCGCCCATTCTCATTGTCAAACTGGCCCTCCGTATCGCGTCCCTTCTTGAGCAAGGTGAGGGTGCCCAGCGTCCACTCGCCTTCTCACTGTGACTTCCACAATGACTGCAGTGTCCTCTCCTTGGGGACTCACCCCAGGGTGTCTGTTTCACTCCTCCTCCTCAAATGGTTCAAATGCCTCTGCGCACTATGGGACTCAACTTCTGAGGTCATTAGTCCCCTAGAACTTAGAACGAATTAAACCTAACTAACCTAAGGACATCACACAAATCCATGACCGAGGCAGGATTCGAACCTGCCACCGTAGCGGTCTCGCCGTTCCAGACTGCAGCGCCTAGAACCGCATGGCGACTTCGGCCGTCTTCTCCACCTCGGTCGCCCACGACGAGTTGGCGAAAGTGGCCATGGTCGGACGTATTACAATCTGGATATCCACGAGGATAAACGACATGTTACTCCTTAACCGTATGTTGTATCACCACAACGCCACCTATCTATTATACACTAATAAGGGCTGCTAATTTCCTTGAAATGCAAGCATCTGTAGCCATGTTGTGTATACGAATACATACTGCAAGACTGGTGTGGGACAGTCTTTACTGAACAGCTGTTCCGGATTCAGTTCGCTCTCTTCCTTTATGCAGTGGGTACAGTACCCTCCTCCTTCAAGTCAGTTGCAAATTAAATCGACTACAATGTTGCAAAGAGTATGTGGCACGCAAATAGAATAGCTAATTCACAGGATAAAATGAAAACCATATGGTCAGTTGCGCAGGAAGTGACTGGTCAGCAGCACAATGTCGACGATATAAATTCAGTTCGTAGAAAAATATTTCTGTTACTGATAAATCAGATATATGTAAAGTATTTAACGATCATTTTCTGGACATTTCTGGTGAATTAAATAAAAATTTATTTTCTACAGGGAATCATCTCTTGGAAAATGCATTTCCGAGACTGATGTCTGAAATACTTCTCCGTGGTACAGAAAAGTGGGAGATTTAACCAATAATTAAATCACTGAATAGGAAGGACTCTAATGCATATGATGCAGTGCCTAGAAGAATATTAAAACACTGTGTTGCACATGTTAGCCCTGTATTTGGCCGTATTTGCAATTTTTCCTGTAGGAATGGTGTTACCTGAACGATTAAAACTCTCAGTAGTAAAGCCGCTTTACAAAAAGGGAGAAAGGGATAATGCAGACACTTTTAGACCTATTTCTATGAAAGCGTTTGCTAAATTTATTGAAAAGCCTACGGATGTAAGGACAATTAATCATTTTATATCACATAATTTGCTATCGAATGTACAGTTCGGCTTTAGAAGTCGTTTAACAACTGAAAACGCTATATTCTCTTTTTTCTGTGAGGTAATGTATGGGTTAAACAAAAGAATTCGAGCGCTAGGCATATTTTTTGATTTAACACGTTCGCTGCGGCTGACGCTTATAAGCGTTTCCGCGATCAACACGCCAGAGCGGCTGACGCTCATAAGCGTTTCCGCGATCAACACGCCAGAGCGGCTGACGCTCATAAGCGTTGCCGCGATCAGCAAGCCAGTGCGGGTAACACTTATAAGCGGTGCGCTCGCTAGCTGAGTTCTCACTAGGGGAGGTCGCCAACTGGGACACGCCGATTTCGTCCGAATTGTTTCTAGAAAGAGGTGGGACTCCACATAACGTGCCCGAAATATTTCGCCTGAGTTGGCCATAGGAAAGGAGAACATGCTCTCGAAAGTTGTTCCGATAGCACTATAGGAGGCTATACCCTATTTAGCGCTCTGTTCGTCGTTATTGGCGTAGAGTCATGGTCAAGCGCATTGCTCACGAAACAGGCGCCTTGGGATCAATCCCAGGTCCGTCCTGATTTTGTTTTCTCATTTCTATTTTACTCCGTATCTTCAGAGTGTTCGGTTATTTACGGTAGATGTATATTTCTATCGTCAAGTCAAAAATCTAATTAAAAGATTACAAAGTGCCCCTGAATAACTCCAACAACAGCGAGAGGTATCATCAAGAGAAGATGCAATTAAAATACATTCGACCGTGCTGCATCAATTCAGTGCTCTTGTGGACACCCCTATGATCTAGTACGCTTGGTTTGCATCCAAACTATTAGAGGAAACACCTTAGTTTTAAAACTTGAATTAAGTGTGCTTTCCAATGAAGCATGTTGCAGAGAAATGTAACTGCTCAAACAATGCCTTCATAAAATGTGCCTAGAGTGAAACATATATGTTTCACATGTTTCTATGATATGTCACCATAAAAATGGCAAAACGTCTACTGTCGTAATGAATAAAAAGTAGCGCACGTAATCACAAGAATCGTTAAAATCTTTATTTTCATTAAACCTTTCGCCTAGTTATATAAATATACTACTTGAATGTATTTAAATTCTACGGTAAATAGTTGAACAATCTGACGAAACCAAGGAAAATAAGAATGACAACAATTGCAAAAAATTAGGAAGCACCTGGGATTGATTCCAGGTCGACTGTTTCGTGAGCAATGCGCTTGACCATTACGCTACGCCGTCAACATGTTCGCTGCGGCTGACGCATATAAGCGGCGCGTTCACTAGCAGAGTTCTCAGTTTAGTTTGTTCGGCTGTGCACTCGTGTTAGTTCAAGTAACCAACGACATATCACGTAACGTGTTCCTGTCTGCAGTTGTGTGTTTTCGTTTTTTGTCGTCTGTGTTGTGCATTGTTTGCAATGGCGGCGACTGAACCGACACCGGGGCCTTCGAACGCGAAAAAGTGTAGGAAGAGTGACCAATATACTGCCCATGAGTTACTACGTGTGTTAGAAGATAGTGATGTAGAGTTCAGAGAGGACGAACCAGATGAGGGTGACTGGCATTTGGAGACTGCAGAAACAGACCACAGTGATGACAGTGTGGAAGCAGAACTGTCCCGTAAGTTTCGTGACAGTTCGGAATCGGACGATACGGGCGACGATGATGAGGAAATCGCCGACGATAAAGAACCAGCGCTCGCAGAGGTAAGCAAACCAGGTGTTACGTGGCATGAAGAACCACATGGGATGCAGTATCACCCGTTTACGAAAGCAGAATGTTTGCTGATGAAGCCTGCTGGCAATACGCCAATGGATTTCTTTAGGCTACTGGTTACAGATGACATACTGCAGCTCATAGTTGACGAAACAAATGATAACGCACGGAATATATTTGCGAGCGCAAATACACAAGAGGGCTCTAGAATTAGTAATTGGAAACCCGTAAGTATAGAAGAAATACGTGTCTTCCTGGGGATTTCATTACATATGGGTAATGTCAAATGTGCCCGACTACAAGACTACTGGAAGAGGGATCCGCTGTTCGAAAATAAAGGAATAACTATGAGTATGAGCAGAGACAGATATTTGCTGATCTTACGCGCATTGCATTTTGCAAAAAATCCAGAGTCAGGAGAACCGAAACCAAATGATCGACTGTATAAGATACGCCCTATATTGAATTATTTCAACAACAAAATGTGTAATGTGTATTATCCAGGTAGGGATCTCTCTTTAGATGAATCAATGATTCTTTGGAGGGGACGATTGTCATTTAGACAATACATAAAAAACAAACGAAATAAGTATGGCATCAAATTGTACATGCTAAATAACCCAGACGGCTTCATCAATAAATGCGCTGTGTACACGGGGATGCGTGGTGATATGGGGGGAAAAGGGCATGCTGAAAAGATAGTATTGCATTTGTTAGAAGAGAAGGTGAATGTTGGCCATCACATTTACATGGACAATTTTTACAACAGCTTTGCCTTAGCTAAAACCCTGTTGAATGCAAAAACACATTGCACCGGGACACTAAGGGTAAATAGGAAAAATACCCCTAAAGACGTGGTATGCGCCAAGCTGGGGAAAGGGGACACCATAGCACGATATTCGGACGGGGTAATGATCGGCAAATGGAAGGATAGACGAGAGGTCTCCTATATTTCCACAGAATACCCCAATACAATGGAACGTGTGCAGAATGCACGCCAGCAAATAGTCGCGAAACCACTGCCAATTATCAGATATAATAGTTGTATGTCTGGGACCGATAGGCAGGACCAGATGTTGTCTTATTATTTATGTGAACGAAAGACAATCCGCTGGCCAAAGAAACTATTCTTCCATGTAGTTGACATGCTAATGTTCAATGCACATTACCTATATAATAAATACTCAGGGCATAATATGACTTTGTATGATTATAGAATACAAATAATAAAGGGACTACTTCCACCAATGGACGTTACAAAAGGTGTGCGTAACAAATGTAAAGACACACTTGTGCAAAAGCGGGACGCAACGGAAGGGACGAAGCAAGTTATGCGGAAGCGATGTAAAACGTGCGCGGCACGGGGCAAGCGTACGGATACACCATACGTGTGTATAACGTGTCCAAACCAACCAGGATTCTGTTTGAACTGCTGCACAATTACACATCCATAATGTAATGGGACGTCGTATCTACAGAGGAAGATCTGTTTGTGTTTGATTTGTAAAGTGTTTGTTTTATTTGATAGCCATGTAAATATAGTTACATTGGTTGCTCAGAATATGATGTTTCTGTACAGTACCGTATGTGGACGTATTTGTGGTTTGCTATACAAACATCACCTCTACACCTTGAAAACGTATTTGTTACTAGCTGCAGTGCCCGGCGTTGCCCGGGTGTGTATTCATTCCTGTCTTATTTTAGTCCATCTGCTTCTTCTCTCTCTGTCCATCGCCTCCTGTTCTATCGCTCTCTATTTTCCATTCATCTCAGTTCCGTTTTCACACAGGTCAATCTTCATGACATAATATTTCCTGTACTATGTGTCCCACAAGAATATAATTTTCCATGTTCCCCGGGAAGAATATTAGGAAACTGCAAAATGCGTTGCGAATGGAGTTGGTATTACAGACGTAATACATTACAACCACATGCATAGTGGGACGGATTTTCGTGCGTTTCATAGTTTTGACGTCATATCTCCTGTATTACGTGTCATACTATGATATAATTTCAAAGCTACATTTAGTGGTATATATGCATATCCTCTGCAAAATTCTTCGCGAATAGCTTTAGTAGTAATGACATAATAAATAGAAATCACAAACCTGATGTTGCGGTTATTCACGAACAGAATTGTTTATGACGTCATATCTCCTGAACTATATATCGTAAGTAGGTTTTGCTACCATAGCAAATGATTCATTACCTTAGAGAAGATTTGTACCAAATTTGATTGCAATCGGTGTACTAGTTTAGGAGCAGATGTGGAATATCGTCACATGATGCGGCCGTTTTTGACGAATTACATTGTTCATGACGTCATATCTCCTGACGTATGTGTCGTATGTGGTTCTTACCCCAACAGTGATAGTTTTCCGATAATAGGAATATGTGTACCAAGTTTCGTTGAAATCGGTCCAGTAGGAGGAGATGTGGAACATACATACATACACATACAGTCATTTCTAAAATATGTATATATTTGTGATTGGGTTTCCATAGCACCACATTGCAGACGAGTCCTGTTTCTTTTTCTTCGTTTTATACATCTTTTGGTGTTTTCCGACTAATTCTTTTTCAATGGAGTGGATTTGTCACTTGTGTGAATTGCATTTTCTGTCCAGTTAGCAATACAATAAATAAATAAGGGGCTTTGTTAGAATTGTTTGCAATAAATGCATGTAACGCTTATAAGCGACAGACAGCAGGCAGCATTTATCACATGATCGGCATGCAGCTAAAGTGTACTTGTATTTCTATATCTAGCACCTCTTCCGCAGACGTTATATTCGTTGCCAATATTACGTTCGTGCACAACATGAATTTGTCGCAAAACTAGACATTAGTCTTGCGATCAAAATTTAGGCGTGTTCATAATTTGTATTCAGCCAGGTATGGATTACGAAATATAAATTCCAGCAGTATCTTATTATAACTTGCAACTGCTGACTTCCCTTGCAGAACAAAGTTTTATTCATCCATAAGAATTATGAAACGATACAGTGGCGAGCTAAGTCGGTAACTATGTAAAGTTATTTCCTCGAAATAAAAATCATAGAAGGCCGTGCGGCTGCAAAGAGAAGTGATTGCAGCGCTCCTGGCAGCTGGCCCCGAACTGTTTTGACTGAGTGGAACGCTGCGCCTCTGGTAGCCAGCGTACGAACTCCAAACGAATCAGCTGGCGGCATCTAGTTTATTCGCCACAAACTTACAGGTTTCGCAGGGCTATGATTTCAGCTCTCAGCGCACGTGCGCTTACAAGCGTCCGCCTCGCGCGTTAGCGGCTCGCACTGGCGACCGCAGCGAACGTGTTAACTAAGGCGTTTGAATGTGTTGATCAAAAAGTACTGCTCCAGAAGTAGGACCATTACGGAATATGGGGAGTAGCTTACAATTGGTTCACCTTTTACTTTAGCAACTTGCAACAAAAGGTAATTAATTATTCACAGTGTTGAGAAGGGCTGTGATGTGTGGTCTGAGTGTGTACGATTAAATGGAGGGTGCCCCATGGATCAGTGTTGGAGAAACTACTGTTCCTTGTTTATGTAAATGATATGCCCTCCAGTATTACGGGTAACCCTAAAATATTTGTGCTGATATCACTAGTTTGGTACTAAAGGCCGTTGTGTGCAACATTGGCTCGGTTTCAAAACGTGCTGTTCATGACTTAAGTTCATGGCTTGTAGAAAATAAACTAACGCTAAAGCACAGTAAGACTCAGTTTTTGCAGTTTCTAACAAGCAATTCAACAGAATGGGCATATGATTAGTGAAAGTGAACAGTTTAAATATCTAGGTGTTCAAATAGATAGTGAACTGTCGTTTAAAGCCCACGTTCAGGATCTTGTTCAACGACTGAATGTTTCCATTTTTACTATTCGAACGGTATCTGAAGTGACTTATCGTTTGACACGAAAATTAGGCTACTTTGATTATTTTCACGCTTATGTCGTAGGGTCTTTGTTTTGGGGTAACTCTTCTCAATTTAAAAGGATATTTTGGGCTCAGAAACTGGTGGTTTGGGATATAAGTGCTGTAAGTTCACAATCCTCTTGTCGACCCCTGTTCACGAGTTTGGATATTTTGACTTTGTCCTCTCAATATATATAAACACAACAAAAAAGTTTTGCATCACTTCTGTTCCGAGAGTTACGGAACCTATAGAGAAAATTGGAGTAGATATCAACATAAACATCGTTTTCCCCCTTTTTATGCTCATGAAAACCACACATTGAGTGTTGTACCACCACACAGCGAGACTTTCAGAGATGGTGGACCAGATTGCTCTACACACCGGTACCTCTAATACCCAGTAGCACGTGCTCTTGCTTTGATGCGTGTCTGTATTCGTCGTGGCATACTATCCACCAGTTCATCAAGGTACCGTTGGTCCAGATTGTCCCACACCTCAACAACGATTCGGCGTAGAACTTAGAGTGCCTGTTGGGGCATGTTCGATACGATTTATGTCTGGAGAAGATGTTGATCAAACTAGTCGAGGTATATCGTTATCCTGAAGGAAGTCATTCACAAAATGTGCACAATGGGGGTGCGAATTGTCGTCCATGAAGACGAATGCCTCGCCAATATGCTGCCGATATGTTAGCACTATGTTTGCACTATCGGTGGAGGATCGCATTCACGTATCGAACAGATATTACGGCACCTTCCATGACCACCAACGGCGCACGCTGGCCCCACATAATGGCACACCAAAACAGCAGGAAACCTCCACCTTGCTGCACTCGCTGGACAGTGTAAATAGGAAATTTGTTGTAAGGACTATGGAACCAAATTGCTGAGATTATCGGTCCCTAGGCTCACACACTACTCAATCTAACTTAAACCATCTTATGCTAAGGACAGCACACACACCCACGCCCGAGGGACGACTCGAACCTCCAACGGTGGGGGGGGAGGGAGGGGGAAGCCGCGCGAACCGTGTCAAGACGCCTCAGACGGCGTGCTGGACAGTGTCTCTAAGGCGTTCAGCCTGACCGGGTTGCCCCCAAACACGTCTCCGACGATTGTCTGGTTGAAGGCACATGCGGCACTAATCTGTGAAGAGTCCTGACCGGTCCATTCGGCATGGTGTTGGGTCCATCTGTACCG
The DNA here is from genome assembly GCF_023864275.1 of Schistocerca cancellata. Classification (NCBI taxonomy): domain Eukaryota; kingdom Metazoa; phylum Arthropoda; class Insecta; order Orthoptera; family Acrididae; genus Schistocerca; species Schistocerca cancellata. The sequence continues at coordinate 494,726,188 of NC_064629.1, read as the reverse complement.
CGCTGCATGGTGTCGTTGCAAAGATGGACCTCGCCATTGGACGTCGGGCGTGAAGTTACGCATCATGCAGCCCATTGTGCACAGTTTGAGTCGTAAAACGAGGAAGTGTGGCTGCACGAAAAGCATTATTCAAACATGGTGGCGTTGCTGTCAGGGTTCCTCCGAGCAATAATCCGTAGGTAGCGGCATCCACTGCAGTAGTAGCACTTGAGAGGCCTGAGCGAGGCATGTCATCGACAGTTCCTGTATCTCCTCCCTGTCCGAGTAACATCGCTTTGGTTCACTGCGAGACGCCTGGACACTTTCCTTGCTGAGAGCCCTTCCTGGCACAAAGAATCAATGCGGTATTGACCGTCTAGACATGATTGAACTACAGACAACACTAGGCGTGTACCTGCTTCCCGGTGGAATGACTGGAACTGACCCTCTGTCGCACCCCCTCCGTCCAGTAGGTCCTCATGCATGGTTGTTTACAGCTTTGTGCTGGTTTAGTGACATCTCTGAACAGTCAAAGGGGCTGTGTCTGTGATACAATATCCACAGTCAAATTCTGCCTTCAGGAGTTCTGGGAACCGGGGTGAAGCAAAACTTTTTTGATTTATGTATATTCCTTACTGTCATTGCTTGATAACAATATTAGCTTATTCCCAAGAAGAAGCAGCTTTCACTCAGTTAATACTCGACAGAAGTCACACCCGTATTTGGGTCGGAAATCATTAAATGTTAAGCAGGAAGGTGTGTAGTATACTGCTGTATTAATTTTCAATAAGCTATTCAAAAATCTTAGCAGTAATCCACGCGTTTTCAACTGGAAACTGAAGAGTTTCCTCATGGGTCATTCGTTCTATTCTGTGGAGGAGATCCTTGCAAAATTAAGCTGATTCTTGTTGTATTGTCGATTGCGTTTACTTGAACTTATGGCTTCACTTTTTTTTGGTACGTAAACATCTTATTTTTATTTGTTATTACTTTTATGTTGTAATTTCATGTACTGACACGTTCAATGACCTAGTAGATTTGCTCCTCAATTTGGTTCCAAGGAACTTGACGTGTAAATAAAAAATAAAAATAAAAATGAGGATTGGTCAATGACAATGTGGGGAAGTCTTTCAATCTCCACCTTCATCCTATGAATGCGAGAATTCTCTGTGACTCCCATCCACATCTGGAATGATGGCCAATCGTAGTCGTGAATTCCAAACTGCGATCGAAGTGCTAGAAAATTTTGGGTAATCTAACTGCATTCTTACAGGAGCGCGTCTGAGACATTTCGGTGTAGGGGGAGGTGGAAGAGTCCCACTTGCTGGCTTAGGTAAGCTCATGACGTCATCAGGGGTGGGGGGCAAGTTAACTGATCAGTTTAATTAATTTATGTAGTTAATTTGACATCAATTGAATATCAGAAGTCCTCCACAAACATCTTTATCCCACTACTAAGGCTTCCCAACTTCATATGCAATCATTTTCCAACGACTACATTACAATCATTTGGTTCACAGGAATCTGAGATCATGTCAGCAGAAAGCGAAATGGGAACATTGTTATTGACACCCTAGACTGCCAGCAAATTCGAAGAATATAACAAACATTCGAAAGCAGAACTCTGCATAAGGTTTTCCTTATATAATTATTCAACATGTAGCTAATGAAACGCAAGTGAGTTAGTCTCCAGAGAATCATTTCAAAGAGGTAACAAGTTGGAGTGGTGAAATACTATTGACGGAGACTAGAGGACCTACTGCCTCACTTGTAACTTCTTCCCGCTATCTCCACAGAAAAATATTAACCCACCTGAAATATCATCCTCTCATCTTGATGGTGGCTGCATCGGATATTGAAATCCACAACAGGTTTATCAGCCAGAAAATGTTGTGCAATAACGGAGCAGCGGAAGGCCGAAAATAATTGACAGGACAGAGAGTCAATTATTTCTTATATATTGAACTATAAACACAAAATTGAAGAAACTAGCAACTTACCTGAAAGATAATCATGATTCCTTCACGGTGGCTGCATCGGAAATCGAAACCTAAAGCAGGTTTTTCCACCATAAAATGTTGTAGAATAAGAGACAGCGAATGGCCATAAACAGCTAGCATAGAGACCGGAAGTCAATTAATATTTTTATGTATTGAACCATAACAAGAAATAAATTGTATGGAAGTTGCATACTAAGTTTTTCCAACTCATTGCAGATACTTCCAATAGGCTCATGACTGTGGTCGTTCGATTCGTGATTTCACCTCCTGTATATGTAGGTCCTACCTGCGATTGGACTTAGCATCATCTGAATAATTCGGTTCACTTTCTTTGTAACGGTCGGACGAAACGTTCACTAAGGTATCTTATTTTGTGAGACAGACATCTAGGAAGCCTCAGGTTTACATACATATTTTGTACTATATACGCTTAATTTCCGAATTAATCTTGTGAAACGGTGTAAACACATTCCCTGGTGTGTGGATCGGAATCGAGTATCCCCTTGCCTACTTCCTGTCCTGACTGCCTAAAGCATTGATTTCGTCTCCCACTACATGAGTTACTCAACCTCGTCTTCACAATCTGAGCGGATGGATTAAGGACGGACGGGGATAGCACTACTCTACTTAAATAAGAAACTCACAAATCGAGTAGAGCAAGAAGGCTTAGTAGCTGGTGGAAAAAAGGCCTCTATATTATAAAATTATTACTGGACCACAACATAACAGCGAATAAAACAGTATCAAATATGTAAGTAATTTGTGGACACAAACTGAATAAATAAAACACCTAATGCAGGGAGACCGATAGAGACATTAATGATGGAGCATGCCAATAGACCGTTGTGGATTACCTCAGCAGTGGTATGGATGCGTCAGTTGTCGAGATGTTTTCGCAGTTACGAGTTGCCGTCGTATTTACAGGCGACTGATTCTGACTTCTAGTCAGCAACAAGGTCATTAGCTTTTTCTCAGACTAGCCAAAAATCTCCTACAAGACCTTCTAGTGCTTGTAACACACAGGTGCCCGCCTCAACATCACACCTAGATGGTCAGGAGACTGATTGTACCAGCCACGGAAACACGGCAGAAGGAACTGCATCCCAGTGAGGCAAAAGTCTTCCTGTCAGATTAGTAGTATACTGAAATGGTTGTACTCGTTGTCGGTATAAGAACTCACTTGAGTTCAGTAGTGGAATGCGGAACCTGCTGTAACAATCAAGTACTCAACACAGAAATGTTAGCGTGCGCCTTGTAGAACATTAAAACAACAAATTGCTAATTTAGGCAGCTGCAAATCTCTATGGTCTCAACGCTATGATAAATACAAATTGAACAAAAAAATGGTTCAAATGGCTCTGAGCACTATGGGACTCAACATCTTAGGTCATAAGTCCCCTAGAACGTAGAACTACTTAAACCAAACTAACCTAAGGACATCACACACACCCATGCCCAAGGCAGGATTCGAACCTGCGACCGTAGCAGTCCCGCGGTTTCGGTCTGCAGCGCCAGAACCGCTAGACCACCGCGGCCGGCTCAAATTAAACAAATCTCAGTAATAATCAGCGGTGCAAATGAAGCAAATTTCCTACAGCACACATTAAATGTTGCAAATATGGGAGCCTGTTTTACAATGAAGCAAAGTCACAGAGACAGCACAAATCACTTATCCAAAAGATATCACGCATATATGTTCTTTCATTAGGATCGCTCAACCTGAATCGTTGTAGAACGAAATTTTATGAAATTGTAAGCTTTAATATATAAATTATTTTTCTTAAGTTCGTATCACCATTAAATGATTTATAGTCAATTATTTAAAATGACAGATAAGTACCATTTCTCTTAATTATGACGAAGATGATATCTTGCTTGAAGCTCCAAATATGGTATGCATTTCAAAATAATTTTAACAATGTCATTTCCACAACGGAATACACGATGATGTACAGAAATATAGAGTAAATAACTGCTTGAGTGAGCTCTTTTGATACGGAATGTATTGTTAGCAGTACTGGTAGCTACCTCAAACTAAATGGATGATGACTACGGAACAGCGACTAGCTCTCGAAATCTGTGCAGCTCGTAAACACAACTTAAAACACATATCGGAGATGTAGATATGTGAGATTTCTGAAGTAGAGACACAATCTGAGGAACAAACCTGGCAAAAATTTATACTGCTCAGAACAATATCGGCGCTAACATTAAAAAGGGCACAAACTCAAGACTTAGTAAAGTCCTCTGGGCAGTGATTCGGCAGCTCTAGCTAGATGTGATCTCTTGGCCACCCGTTTCAACACTGTTTCCTACCATCTCCATATTCCTCTCCACTCCCGCCCCCCCCCCCCCCCCCCCGCCTCCGTTCCGCGAAAAAAAAAACAAAAAGAATACTTGGAAGGGAGGATTCACGACTTATGCCATAGTGACGAGATATAATTTACCTAAATACGCCACAATGCTGGAGAAACCTGTTTAAAACTCCCCTTGATCGTTTACTTTAAGACAGATAACTGACTACAGGTTTGTATACTGTATTTCCTGTGTAAGCACTCGTTGGCTCAGTCATCGAGGTCACAGCACTGATTCTTTTGACCAATATGATTGGGTGACAACATCCGGAACGTGTCACCCAGATTTTTCTCACAGTGGAGATGATAAAATGACGGATTCTTGTGTTTGCGTCAGCCCACAGGAGGTGCAGATTCATTACACAATCAATACTCAGGGAACCTGATGTCGCTATGCTCTAATTTCATGGGCCCATTTCGATTCGCGGGCATTGGAACCATGCCTGTTTTCGGGTAAGTAGTTTTACGAAACCTCAGCTCAACACAGGGCTGAAAACCATCCCGTATTCACAATACCAACAACATTAGGACTTCTCACAACAAAACCCCTCTGGCCTGTCACAGGTAGGGGGAATTTGAGTATCCTACTCCAGAAGCCACTATCTATGTATTTCGGCTGAGCGAAATTAAGAAAATATACATAGCAAACTTACATAGTATCGCAGAGTGATACGTGATAATATTGGCACATCACCCAATTATCTCCTCTTTCTGAAAGAGTAAAACGTCCTTGATGGCTATAATCACTCATCAGTGATTAATGCACAAAAATTCTACTTCTGATTAATAACGGGAAATCTATTAAACCTGAAACTCCTAGCAATCTTTCGTTCAATGGAAAGAAAAATGAAAAAAATATAACGTATGGGAACTTTGTTCCACATTCGATTAATATCAATAAAAATAACATCCTTAGGATGGACTTTATATGACAGGCTTAGAATGAGAAATAAAATCGTGTAGCAGTACCTACCAGGACAGCGTTTGAAATTAGTTGAACATGGGAGTACTATAAAAACGAAATAAACAAGTTTAGATGAGAATATGAGAAAATACTAATAGTGGCTCCCTCATTCATCCAGGCACATGTACAAAATTAATGTAATTATTAACTCACTTAATTAAACTTGAGAACATTCGGCTCCAAAATTAATTATTTATGCCTTAATTAATATATTCTAGTGTCCCAGTGTGTACAGCTCTGCATGCCCTGTGGTTACCAAAACACGAAAAATATGGTTATATGCTTAAATCCTTGTGTCGAACAATAATATACGAAAATGTGCTTGTCGAGTTTAGCTGAACCGAACGTTGCAAACGAGAATGCCATTGAAGACACACGAATTGCCGACAGGCTGTTGTCATCAAAGCATTCACAGCTGGTTAGTGCGTGGTCATTCATGTGTTTCGCGACTTCCTCTTGGGAGATTCGCCTCAAACAAAGACACACGCTCCGCTGGTCTCTCTTCTCCTGTTGAGGTTATTCGCCTCAGTCAGCCACCAACGAATCCCCGTTTTGCCGGTCGTGGAAAAACCGTAGCTCCTGAATAATTCGGAGGCTTCTATAAGCACAAAATCTCCTCTTTCCCTTTGCTTACAATCACACGACTCAGTCCTAACATTTTAATCATTCCTCAAAGTGGAACCAAGGAAAAGGACGTTTGTTAATTCTTACAGTGAATTTAATTCAAATAGCGAGAAGCTTTCCATTGCAGGATCAAAGTGCGAAAATAAATATCTAACATACATTTGGTACTGCCAATCTCAAATTATTCATCCCGATAGGCAATCATGAGTTAGAATTCGTAGTTCGTTCGTCCGGCAATGGTGACGAAATCTATTCACTGTGTTCATGAAATAATTCGTTAGGAGATGGCAAGAGGTGTTGTATTCACAGGACTCTACGTGAATACTTCCTGAGCTCGCTCAATGCTCTAAAGGGTTAACTCATAGCTAATAAGAAACATCTAGAAATGCAGATGCCTGTTACCACAGCGATCACATTCATAGTTGGCAGAAACCCCAAAACACTATCACATATTCTATGTTAAAAATCATTCTCAACAAATTGTGACAGTACAGTCACATAAAAGTTGGCGATTCTAGTTAAATTTCGCACCTGTATTTTTGTAATATTGCTTTAGGGTAATACATAGCCAGCTGGTTCTGGAGTAACGTTCTTAAATTTCTCATCCTACAGGCCAACTATAGAGGATGTGGAATTGGCGGATACGTGATGGCTTACAACAACCCGTTGGTCTGTAGGTTCACAGCTGGCCTCGTTCTATCGTCCGCATGTGGAAATGGGCCTTTCAAATTTGAGCATAGTGACCGCGGTCCCCTGGGTATTGTTGGGGTCACGGTATGCGAATTCTACTGGCTAACGAAAACACTCGAAACAACCATTTCGCCGTCACCTGTGTGGGAAAATTTATGAAGCTTCCGCTACGGACTTTGTCAGCGACTCAGGTGAATAAATGGCATTGGCGCTGTGACACGAATGTCTGACGCAGGTAGTGGCGGCACAGAAAATGCACTGTATCAAGTTCTAGTTGCTTAACATCACGTGATGGTGGAGAGACCTTATCGGCTTCCCCCTGTATTTTGGTGCAATCAGGTCAATTCTTGATCAACACTGTGGGGGAAGGCGTGAGTCCCCCCTCCAAGTCGACGGTTTTTGGGGACGCGGAGAAACGTAGAGAAGTAAAGGGATGGGCTGGTGACATGCGACCATGACGTCACATATAGAGAGAGGTGCCCAGTCACCCCTGTGGTACTTTGCTGAGTCATGGGTAAGTGTAACTTAAGCTCTAGCAATGCCTTTGTCTGAGCAGCTCACAATTTGTGTTCTCCATTCTCCGATCTGTGTTGCTTTTACAGTGATTTCACTTATTTGGATAAGGGATGCGTTTTTCTTTAACTTGCATTTGCGAGCTGCACGGGTTTTGAAAGCCGATTTCGGTTTAGTAGCAATCTTTCTTTTCATTTGAGGTACCTACCAACTGTTAATAGTACATTTGTTCAAATTGAGCATCACTCAAGCAGTCTTTTATTGTACTTTTATGGACATCAACGTGTATTCCGCTGTGGAAACGAATTTATTAAACATACATGGAGATATATTTTCGAGAGACATACACTGAAGAGCCTAATAAACTGGTATTGGCATGTGTACTCAAATACAGAGCTGGCCGTTGTGGTCGAGCGGTTGTAGGCGCTTCAGTCCGGAACCACGCGGCTGCTACGGTCGTAGGTTCAAATCTTGCCTCAGGCAAGAACAGGACCAACGACGACTGAAGAGATCCATTCAACGTGACAGAAGTACAACACTCCCTCAAATTGCGGCAGACTTCAATGCTGTGCCATCAACAATTGTCAGCGAGCGACCCATTCAACGAAACATCATCGATATGGGCTCTCGGAGCCGATGACCGACTCTTGTACCCTTGATACCGTACGATACGGAGTTTTACGCCTCGCCTGGGCCAGTCAACACCGACGTTGGGCTTTAGATGACTGGAAATATGTTACTTGGTCGGACAATTCTCGTTTCAAATTGTATGGAGCGGATGTACGTATACAGATATTGAGACAACCTCATGAATCCATCGACCCTGTACGTCAAGAGGGGACTGTTCAAGCTGTGGAGGCTATGTAATGGTGCGGGGCGTGTGCAAATGGAGTGATACGGGAGCCCTGATACTTTTAGATACGACTGTAACAGGTGACAGGTACTCAAGCGTCCTGTCTGATCACCAGCATTTATTCGCGTCCATTTCGCATTCCGACGGACTTTTGCAATTGCATCGGGACAACGAGAAACTCCACAAGTCCAGAATTGCTACAGAGATGTGGCTTCAGGAACACTGTTCTGAGCTTAAACACTTTCGCTGGCCACCCAACTCTCCATACATGGACATTATTGAGCATATCTGATATGCCTTGCAACGTACTATTCAGAAGCGATTTCCACACCCGCGTTCTCTTATGGATTTACGGACTGACCTGTAGGATCCATGGTACGAGACATTAGTCGAGTCCATGTCACGACACGCTGCGGCACTTCTGCGTGATCGCGGATGCCCTCCATGATCTTAGGCAGGTGTACCAGTTTCTTTGGCTCTTTTGTGTATTTTAGTAAGAGCTAAAAGTAAGCAATCCTCTTTGGCAGAATCAAGCCAACTGACATTCATATTTAGGTTCAAATAACTGATTGTAAATCATTTAATTGTGATTCAAACTTAAGAAAATGAATTCTTTGAAGCTTAGAACTGTGTTCTCTTCCGCCGGCCGTGGTGGCCGAGGGGCTCTAGGCGCTTCAGTCTGGTACCGAGCGACTGCTACAGTCGCAGGTTCGAATCCTGTCTCGGGCATGGATGTGTGTGATGTCTTTACGTTAGTTAGGTTTAAGTAGTTCTAAGTTCTAGGGGACTGATGACCTCAGAAGTTAAGTCCCATAGTGCTCAGAGCCATTTGAACCATTTTTTCTCTTCCATCCAGCAGCATTCATGGTCAGGTGACGCTAATTAAAATGTAAATATGTCCGATTTTTTGCATAGCTAGACTGTGCTCTCACTGTGGTAGCATTCCACTGTAAGACAGGCTGCCCAACATAGAACATCTACCGTGTGATGAACGAAATTTATTTGATTTGCATTGAAAGGGTACCACTCCCCCCTTTCACTGGCGTCCACCTTAAATAGAGCATCAGGTCGAGATTGGTGCACATAAGTTCATTGTATATCGTTACAATGGTGCCAGTGTGCCATGGAGAAGGGATAGACCAGTTGTGTTATTTTACTTTTCAGTGCATATCCCTCACTAATCATCATGTGTCCACATCGTCTCAGTTATACTTCAAAAAAGTTCAAATGTGTGTGAAATCTTATGAAATCTTATGGGACTTAACTGCTAAGGTCATCGGTCCCTAAGCTTTCACACTACTTAATCTAAATTATCCTAAGGACAAACACACATACCCATGCCCGAGGCAGGACTCGAACCTCCGCCGGGACCAGCCGCACAGTCCATGGCTGCAGCGCCTTAGACGGCTCGGATAATCCTTCAGTTATACTATTTATGTTTTCCTTTTTTATTTTCTTTTGGTAGTTAGTTTGAGAGTTGAATGCCTTGGAATGTGTCGTCCTCTCAGGTGACAGAGGCGTCTTTCATAGACGCTGCCTGGGCACTCCAAGGCTGTTTCCAACTAGAGTTTTCTTCCTTGGATAGCAAAGCAGGAATAAAGGATCAAACATGTTTATGCTTTTGAGGGTGTGGCAGGCCATTGTTGCTAGAAAGTCCAGCCCTCGCTTGCCCGCGGACCGGAAGCGGGACTCGTCAGCCCTGTCGCCATATTGCGCACTCGGACGCTGGCGCTGGTAATGGGCAGTTGAGTTTAGTATGTGGTCCACATACTTTGCTGACGACGAGGGCATTGTACATGAAATCTTAGGCTGGTTTACACACTAATCCGTTCCTCTTTAGGAAATATTACCAGTAAAGGAAAGCTAGATTTTTTCAATTCATTTGGATAGGTATATTGAGTGGGAACGACTTAATGAAAGAGGCACTGTTGTCTTACACATAGGGCATATTTTGCAACCAGGCTTGTTAGTGATTTGTGCGTGTGCTAGTCATAAGTTCAGATTATTCGCGTGTGTAATGTAGAACTAAGCTGAGTTTACTTCGGTGAGACTTCTTTTGAACGAACAACCATGAATATACGGTGAGTACTTTGAAAATCCATTGTCTCCAGTGGACATGGAGTTCGCTGGCTACACAGACAATGTGGACAGCGTGTGCTTGATCTGTATGCAGATGAAGCTTGCGTATTTAGATTGTGAGCTTAGATTTCAACGGTTTTGGAAAGTGATTATCAACAGCCGCGAAGTAATGTATAAAATGCATATTTCACCATCAGCTGCTTTTACTTTACACTCAAATATCAACCGGTTTTAGTCATGTACCACCTTCACGGATAAGGGTTAAAACCACCACATTTGTCTTGACTATACGAGACAGGACTTTTAGAAGCAAACATACTGTGCTTGGTTCTGAATGTCCTGTGTTGTATATTTGTCATTACTTAAATAAAATGTAGAACACAGGACTTTTAGAAGCAAATATACTATGTTTGCTTCTAAAATCCAGTGTTGTATATTCATAACATGTTCTACATTTCAGTTAAGTAATTACAAATGTGGGGGCTTAAACCATTTTAACCCCTAACCGTGAAGATCCTCCATGATAGACACTGGTTGATATTTGGGTTGAAAGTAAAAGCAGCTGATGGTCAAACATGCATTTATACATAAGCTGAGATTAGTAGCGTGTGATTTCTTTTGAACAGGCCAGCACGTATATAAGGTGAATACATCTAATTCTCGTTGTCCATGCCAGGCTTCGTGACTGCTGGGTGCACGGACAATAATTATGGTGAAAGCGTGCATGATCTAAATTCAGTCGAGTTTAGCGAGTGTAGTCTTAATTCGGATTACTCAGCATATTGCTTAATAAACAACCTCATGAAATTTTATGTTGGACGGAAAAAATGGTTCGGAGCTGCTTATTTAATTTTATTTAGAATTCAACTGGGTATGTGCATGTGATATAAAGTTCCCTGTTAGGTATTCATATAATCTGTTAGCTCCAAGTAGCGCTATCTTCACCGTTTGAGTAGTGGCGTGCGTAAAATTTCAAATTTGGGGACAGTGTGCTTGAATATTACGAGTGCTCACATTCCTCTTCCGCTATTCCTTTCTTCTTAAAACCTTACGAGATCAAGAAGACATTAGCGAGGTAGAATTCGAGTATGTGTCAATGCTTGATTGAAAGCACATCCTTCCCCTTACATAGTGCAGAAAAACGTTGCGTTGGATATCAGATGTTTTATGGAGGAAGTAAATAAACCTATGGTTTCCCAGCAAGAGTTGGATTTGATAAAATATTTGTTGTTAGTTTACGATATAGTAGGAGACCAACAGTTAGTTAGCAAAACCGAAGAGAGTTATCAGTTTCCAGCCAGTTGTGGCTCCTCCGAGTAAATAAATGTTAAGTGTTCAAAGAAGTTGCAGGGACGTCCATTTCGTCTTGCGGATCATATCTTGCACCCCCACCCCCTCCATTTGGTACCATGACAGGCACCATTATCAACATAGCAAGGCCAGTACACTCCATTTGTGTGGAATAAGAGGGATGTGCACAGTCCAAGAATACAATAAGAGGCTCACTTTGCATAACTTCATTGATGTAAATTCACTTACGCGTTATCCGTTGTGCCACTTAGCATTTGACCATCAGCAGTATGTGGTAATGAATTCATTTAGGGCTGGGCTGGCATTTCTCAGCTCTACACTTGTTTCAAATTCTGTGACGGGCACGTAATAGTTGACGGATCTCTGTATTCGATGTGGTGGCTGAAACGTCTGCATACCACGTCGAACTTGTCGACAACTCCTATCCAAGGCATGCCTTAGATATACAAAGAGAAAGGGATCGTTGTTGAGGGTGGTAATAAAACTTTTCCTAGTTAATCTCAGTCGCAGATGAAATAAAAGAATTTCAACAATCCCCTCTCATCTTGCGACCCTGCTAACGAATTTAGCGAGAATGCAATAATCTTTTGTGAAATACCAAAATATTTACAACGTAATCAGATCGAATGTTTTTCTTCTCTCTCTTTCACATGCACTCAACTATGTTGTTTATTTGTCATCTTGTTGAAGCTGTTGCTTTCAGCGTTGCAAACTGGTGTGCTCTTGCATTTGTCTTGTGTGACTTTTTTGTCCCTGTATGTATCACGGGTTTTATTTGCGCGAGTGTCTTGCGCATACCAGAAGTATCCTCTGTCGGTAAAACTGTCTGCTCTAGCTCTTCCACACCCTCTTCACGCTAGTTAACAGGCTAAGTACTGATAGTACTGATAGTAAGCCGTGTTCCATCGACCATCTCTTCATAAATATGCTGTACAGATGGAGGTGATATTTTAATATTAAATACTGACGACGCCTTTGCCACGACTGTTTTGTGCACCTCAACTGCAGGATTTGATTTTAGTGACTAAACGATTTTGTGCTTGTAATACTTTGGTAATTTTTATGGTACTTAAAGCTATTACTGTTTCTTTTTTCGTCAATCTCAGTTACGTAGCTAAGTTTTTTGCTAATGAAGGTGTCTGCCTGTTCAGGTGTATTTTTGCTTCTGATGATAGTATATTTAGATATACCGAAACCATGGCCAAGGATTTCAGTAAATCTTTATCCTGCCAGTGTTTGGTCGTTACCATTTACCAGGAAGATTTTCAACAGTTGCTGCGTCAGCCATGTTTAAAATTTTGCTGTATATAATTGTTATCTCTTACACAGTAAACTTTCTTCGTGGATATATTGCTTCTCTAGTGAATTAGTAATAATGTATTATTAAATTTCTTCAAGAAGGGACTGAGGAAACCTGTATAAAATAGAGGTACTTATTTTATCAGTTACTGGTTGCTATTATCGCTGAACAACTTCAGCAAAGTGAATCAGTGACACGTTGCAAATATTCAAGACTCATTGGAGAAATGTCGCTTAGAAGCACAAGGTAGAGGTAAAGTCCGCGTAAGAGAGTGCCGATTAAGGCAGCCACTGGCATTACCTACCTCCTACGGCCCTCTGCTCCTCTGGCACCGACCGGGAAGACGGACGGGGACGAGTGTCTCAGCCAATGAGACATTCTCATTCCCCACTATGTATAGGGGGCGGGCGTACGCGTGGTCTGGGCGGAGCTTACAGCTGTATACCTTCTGAGATGTGATGTTCTCCTATTACGTAGCACAGCCCCGACCGCTTGACGTTCGTCACGTCTACCAAGTTGCATAATCGCCAGGAGATGAGCTGGGAATTATTTCATCTTGGTTGTTAGTCTGCGTTCTAGGAAACACTGAAATATTCTCAAGGGATACATGCATGTTTATTACAGTCATCAAATGGTTTTATTCTCCAGCATCTATTATAAGTGGATATGAAACATTAATTATTTTGTGTTTAGTATGTACTATTGGGCATAACATCAATTACACCTAAAGGCACTAGCCCAAATGGAAATCTGCTTTTTGCAATCACATTGATCACTTTCTTTATCTTTATGAAATTAAAAGTTAATATTTGGCTGTTTCATAGCCAGAAGGCAAAGTGATACATATTAATAATTTCCGAAGCTTGCATGTATCTATGCGCCGTAAACACGAGAAGTATGCTGTTAAATACCAGATATACGCCCTTAAATATTGGAAACTAAAATTATATTAACAGTGCACTTCAAAGGAAGTTATCTGTATCAAATCATGTTAGATGGAGAGCGGTGATAGGGGGAAGTAAGCCGGCCGCAGTGGCGGTTCTAGGCGCTACAGTCTCGAATCGAGTGACCGCTACGGTCGCAGGTTCGAATACTGCCTCAGGCATGGAGGTGTGTGATGTCCTTAGGTTAGTTAGGTTTAATTAGTTCTAAGTTCTAGGCGACTGATGACCTCAGAAGTTAAGTCGCATAGTGATCAGAGTCATTTTTATGAGGGGGAAGTAATGGATTTTGTCTACAGCGTAAAAACAAGTAAGTTAATTTTCACGCTATTCCATTTCCGCCTCTGCTCACATTCTCGACGGTTAAATGTCATTGGGACTTAGACTAGCCTAGAAACGCCGAAGATTACGGATTCGACCGCCATAAAGTTCATTTTCAATTATTTTTGCATTTCACAGCATTTATAGCACAACACAACCCCAAAAGGTGATAAGAGCTTCTTACCCCAACACAAAATTTCTCCAGATAAATCAAATTTTTCACATATATCACATGTGTATCAAGTTGCTTCCGGCATTACAGAGTCTACCTTAAAAGTTATCTTGTTCTCGTCGCCACCCCCACAAATAGGAGTGTCTTATCCTCATCTGTATCTAAATCTACCTTCATAGTCTGCAAGCCTCCCTATGGTCAGTGCCGGAGGGTACTCTGTAGCAATACTACTAATTTCCTTTTTTATTCCACTCGCAAAGGAAGCTAAGGAATGCGACTGTCTAGGTGCCTCAGAACGAACCTTAATCTTCCTAATCTTATCCTACGTGAAATGTACATGGACGGCAGCAGAATCATTATGCACTCAGCCTCAAATATCGAATCCATAAATCTTCTCAACAGTGTTACTCCAAAATAATGTCGCCTTTCCTACAGTGATTCCCACCTGAGTTCTCTAAACATCTCCGTAATACCTGCGTGTTGTTTAAACCTACAGGAAATAAATCAAGCAACCCATCTCAGATTTGCATGGATGCCTTCCTTTGATCTGACCTGGTGTGGATCCAAAACACTAAAACAAAACTGAACAATAGGGCACACTAGCGAACTATGTGCTGTCTCCTTTACAGATGAAACGCACTTTCCAAAAATTCTCCCAATAAACCAAAGTCGATCATTCACCTTCCCTGCTACAGTTTTTGCATGTTCATTCCATTTCGTCGTCATTGTGTCCAGCATCACACTACTAATACCATATTCGAACATTATAGATTTGTTTTTCCCACTCATCTTCATTAACTAACATTTTTCTACACTTTGTGTTAGCTGCCATTCGTCACAGCAACCAGCAAATCTCTCTAAGTCGTCTTATATCCTCCTATAGTCACTCAACTTCGACACCTTACCCTATACCACGGCATTAGCAAACCACCACTGATTGCTGCCCACCTTGTCCGCCAAATAATTTACATATATAGAGAATAATAGTGGTCCCATCATACTATCGTGGGGAACTCGTGACAATACTCTTGTCTCTGAAGAACTTTCGCCGTCGAAGACAACTTACTGGGTTCTATAACTAAAAAGTGTTCCACGACTCATATTTGTGCACTATTCCATATGTTCTTACCTTCTTAAACAGCTTGCAATGGGGTACACTGTCAAATGCTTTACGGAAACCTAGCAATATGGAATCCGCCGTTGCTCTACATCCATTGTCCGCAGCATTTCATGTGAGAGAATGGCAAGCTGAGCTTCGCACGAGCGATACTTTCTAAAACCCAGCTGATCTTTGGACAAATGTTTTTCCCTCTCAAGGAAATTTACTGCAGTCGAAATTAAAATATATTCGTGGATACTGCAGCAAACCGATGTTAAAGATACTGGTCTGTAATTTTGCGAGCCTTTTCTTTTACCCTTCTTATATGCAGGAGTCAACTGCACGTTTTTCTATCGCTTGGGTCTTTCCGTTGAACCATAGATTCATGATAAATGCAAGCTAAGTAAAACCCCAATATTGTAGAGCTCTCCTTGTAAAGCCGGCCGCGGTGGTCTAGTGGTTCTAGGCGCGCGGTCCGGAACCGCGGGACTGCTACGGTCGCAGGTTCGAATCATACCTCGGGCATGGATGTGTGTGATGTCCTTAGGTTAGTTAGGTTTAAGTAGTTCTAAGTTCTAGGGGACTGATGACCACAGAAGTTAAGTCCCATAGTGCTCAGAGCCATTTGAACCATTTTTTTCTCCTTGTAAAGTAGAATTGGAATTCCATCACCATCTGGCGACATATTTGCTTTCCAACCCCAATATTGTAGAGCTCTCCTTGTAAAGCCGGCCGCGGTGGTCTAGTGGTTCTAGGCGCGCGGTCCGGAACCGCGGGACTGCTACGGTCGCTGGTTCGAATCATACCTCGGGCATGGATGTGTGTGATGTCCTTAGGTTAGTTAGGTTTAAGTAGTTCTAAGTTCTAGGGGACTGATGACCACAGAAGTTAAGTCCCATAGTGCTCAGAGCCATTTGAACCATTTTTTTCTCCTTGTAAAGTAGAATTGGAATTCCATCACCATCTGGCGACATATTTGCTTTCAACTCTTTGAGTTGTTTCTCTGCAATGCCGATGCTTATTACAATGTCCTCCATACAGGGGTCTGTACGATAGTCAAACGACCGTTTGACCATCTTACCGTTTCTTGACTTTTGGGCAAGGTGGCTTCGCACATCGTTTTAGTTTTTTGAAATTAGCTGTCGCCACAAAGTAAACAGGATGAGTGTGCAACTCATTTGTATTTATCAGTGGTGTAATCTGTCGTCGTCTTGAATCCGTCCCTTACATCGGAGTTCTGGTAGCCATCCCTACCCCAGCCCTACGTCCAACATAGTGGTTATTTCTGATACGGTCCCTCATTGCTTTAGTTCGCGTTCTAGAGAAGTGGTGAATTCTCGAACTGTACAACGGGTAATAAAATCAGTGTTTTATAGTTTAGAACGTGATCTCCATCCACTTCAGTTGCATGAACTGTGAGAGCAAAGTACCTCAACATCGTAATGCAATGTGGGAGTTACTGTAACGTATGTTGTCGATATTAAGAGGATCTAACGGTTTCAGCACTGCTCTCAATATTCTGAAGACATGTAGAGAAGACTTTTATATACGTTGCCACATGAGGCCTCACGTGTAGTCATTGCCTCACTCATATCACACTGTATACAACTGTTAATCTTACATTATAAACTTTCTTCGTGGATATATTGCTTATCTGAAAACTGGTAAATTAGTAATAATGTATTATTAAATTTCTTCAAGAAGGGGCTGAGGAGACGTTTATAAAATAGAGGTATTTATTTTATCAACTACTGGTTACTATTATCGCTGAAGCACTTTCATAAAACTTCAGTAAACTGATCTGTGACACGCTGCAAATACTCAAGACTCATTGGAGAAATGTCTCTTCGCACCACAAGATAGAGGTGAAGTCCACGTAAGAGAGCGTCGATTAAGGCAGCCACCGGCATTACCTACCTCCTATGGCCCTCTGCTCCTCTGGCACCGACCGGGAAGACGGACGGAGACGACTGTCTCAAACAATGAGACTTTCTCATTCCCCACTATATATAGGGGGCGGGACTGGGCGTGGTCTGGGCACAGCTTACAGCTGTATACCTTCTGAGATGTGATGTTCTCCAAACACATAGCACGGCCAGTATTGTAGAGCACTCATTGTAAAGTCGAATTGGAATTTCATCTGGACCTGGCGACTTATTTGCTTTCAACTCTTTTAGTTGTTTCTCTGAACTGCCGATGCTTATAACAATATCATTCATACCGGAGTCTGCACGATGGTCAAACTACTGTGTGAACTGTTTCTTAATGCGAAATTTTAACTTTGACCTTACTTTCGTTTTCTTCTACTGTCACTCCAGATTCATCAACTGGATAGAAGCCTTAGACCCACTTGTCGGTTTTATGTGGTGCCAGAGTTTTCTGTGTTTCTCTGCAAGATCTGTTGCTAAGGTATGCGGTAGTAGTTGTTGTAAGCTTGGCCCACCAATCCTTTTAGAGGTGCACGAATGTCTATTAACTTACGCCTGTTGTTATTGGCTCGTTCTGTTTTGAAGTGAGAGTGCTACAGCCTTTGCTTCCTTAGGATGTTTCGAATTTCGCCTATAGACTACGGTGCGTCTTGTCCGTCCTTAATCCATTTACTTGGCACATATTTCACCGGATTGTGATTAAAACCCCTTTAAGCTTCTCCAACTCCTCTAAGTCCATCGTACTGGAGCTAAATGATGTTTCATAGTCTAAGTGGGATGCTGACAAGTGTCTATCTGCTCTTTCTAGCAGAAAAACACTCTGGGCATTCTTGATTGACTTACTTTAGTAATCAACATCGCAATGACGACATGATGGTCACTGATACCTGTCTCTGTGCTGACAGTGTATATTATTAGGTCGGGCCTGATTGTAGCTAAGAGGTCTACAATTTTTCCACTGCGTTTGGGCTGTAGAACTAGCAGCTTACGACAGAGTCCGGAAACGGGTTCGAAAGAATTTCGCTAGACTGTCTGTCTGTATCACCCGCAATGCATCCATAGGCATCCCAGTCTAAGGACTCCTGTCGACTCTGTCAACCCCCAAATTGTGAGTTGCGCTTGCACCCTGAGCAAGAGGCCAGCACCAGTCAGCACTTCCACCAGCTTTCTGTGTGAACTGAGGATGGCATCGGAACTTAAGAGACAGGCACCGTTGTTGCCAAAGTACTCCACATCTCTCAGATGACTGTAGCCTGCCCGTTCGATAGCTACAGGCAAGACCTCCTCCACATTGTGGATGAGACCTCTGGCAGAAACACCGAGTGCACATTGGCTTTCTTTCTGGACCTGACCACTCTCTGCCAAAGGTGCTGCATAAGGCGCTTAGTGTTTGAGCCCCTGAAGACTTGGAAGCCCCTATCCCTGCATGCCTGCTCGGACCCTGCTCAAGGAGCGGCCAGGGGTCCACTCACAGAGTATATAGGGTAGGTCAGACTGACAGCTTCCTCATTGGCTCTCCACTTGGAGCAACACAAATGCGTAACCACCTGCCACTCATCATCTCATGAGGGCACATCCACCACTTCAGGTACACTAGGAATTGCCTACGCAGTAGAGAACTTTGGCGAAGCATGTAACATCAGATGTTTTCGCGCAACGCGCCAGCTTCTCCGCCATCAATGCACTCCGAGGCAGCAGCCTGAAGACGACTCACCGTAGAAAAAACAGCACTCAGCTGTTCTGACACTGCGGCCAGTAGCTCCTTTGTCCACACACACTACGCACACGTACTACATGTTCCAGGATTGGTGACTTAAGCAGTGACTAGAAAAGCACTCGTGATGACTGGGTGTGGTGTGCTGTCCTTAGGTTAGTTAGGTTTAAGTATTTCTAAGTTCTAGGGGACTGATGACCTTACATGTTAAGTCCCATAGTGCTCAGATCCATCTGAACCATTTGAACCGAAAAAGCACTGACAGAAACCTAGATATGCAACCTGCTAAACTCCTGACGTGTTACCAATGGAAGCTGACATCTTTTGAGCTGTGAAACTGGCTGTTCAGCAGAAATTAAAATTGCTCTACAGACTGCCTGACAACATTTCACAGTTGTCTCCTTTTACTAAGACATGTAGATACTAAGCCTGGTCGAAATTGCTTGGAGGGTCCCAGAACTGTACTGAATCATATACACGAAGGTATAAGATTATAATTATGGATATCTGTATCTTATTAGCTGCTTAACTGTAAACGAAAGCTACTTAGTATTAGCACGGTTTACTGCTGATTTGATTTCGTTCATTAAAGTCCGAAAAGTTTCCGTCACACGTGACGTTAACAATGTTGATGCAATTTGTATAGAAATTCACCTAGTTTGCTACTTAATTTGCGTCGTTTGCGTGTACGCAGATTTTAAATCTATGAGTATGCCTGAATTTAAGTGTATACAATCTGCCAAGGCTGCTTCAATATTTCATCGTACGTAAAGAAAGTATATTCGCAATATTTTCCAAGTTGCCACCTAATGGCATCTCATTAAAAAATGGTATTCTTGAAGGAGCTTAAAAACATTACAGAAATCGCTTCATGATGCAAGAATTTTAAGTCTTTCGCTACTGTGTCAAAGAAGTTACATGGTTCATTTTCAGATAGGAAACAGAAACAATTCCTCTCCATTCCTCATTTTAGTGAATTTATCTATTTCCACGAGAAAGAACGGTTCTTCTATAGGTTATAAAACTCCTAAACATCAAAATTCCGGTATCGACGTCTACGCTTTCTTTTATTACTAGAAAATTATTACTTGTGTGCCAGGCAACGATAAATCAAACAACACGCCACATAAAAGTAATCAGTGGACATAAAATGAAGAAATAAAACATCTGGCTGAGGGTGGCCAATGGAGACATTACTGAAGGCGCATGGTAATAGAATGTGGCTGATTACCTTAGCAGTGACATGGAGGCGTCAGTTGTCGGGTTGTGATCGCAGTTATGAGTTGCCATCGTAATTCCTACTGATCTGATCGTCACAACTACAGAGCAACACGGTAATTAACTTTTTCTCTGACTAACGGACAGTCTACGATAGGACCTTTTGGTGCTTGTAGCGCTCAGTTTCACAGTCTCAACATGATGCCTAAACGGTAGGACTATGTCGTCTTGAGACAGACTGTACCAGGCAGGGAAACGCTGAATCAAGTCTTGAGGGCAAAAGAAATTGGATTCCAGTAAGAGAAAGGTCTTCCTGTGAGGATTAATAGTTTACTGAAATGTTAATGCTCGTTGTCGGTATAAGAGGTGGAGTGCTTTGATTTGGCAGTGGGTTGTAGAAACTGTCTACCACACTTACATTCTCAACACAGAAATGATATACAAGGGAGTGTAGATCTTGTATATCATTAAACTAACAAATTGCTATTTGCAGCCACTGAAACCCTATGATTTCAACACCGTGGTAATTACAAATAAGAGCAATTCTCATTACTCATTAGTAATGCAAATAAAGTAAATTTCTTACAATACACATTAAATGCTACAAGTGGGTTTGTCTGTTCTCCAATGGAACGCCGTCACAGAGACAGCACATATCAGTTATCCAAAAGAAATCGCTAATATAGACTTCTTTTTATTAGAATCGTCAGACCTAGATTGTTGTAGGACGAAATTAGATGTAATCGTAAGTTTTAACGTATGAATTAATTTTATCGAGTTCATATCACCATAAGAGGATTTAGAGTCAATTATTGGAACCAAAAGAAAATTAGAACTTTCCTTAATTATGTCGCGTGCCAAGCGCGGGTTTTACCTGAGATTGTGCGTCATGGTTCGTAACCACAAATTAGCTGGTTGGCCACAGTGACAGAGAGCCTTTGACCGGACTAAGAAGTGACTATAAATGATGCAAAGGTAACAAAAGGCTGGGAGATAATCAAGAAACTCTCCAGAACGTTCAAGAATCTGAAGTTTATTAGAAAAAGTGCAGACTGAACCCTAGAGCACTGGCGGAGATATGTCCTATGAGTGGCCAAGTCTGATACAGAGACGGCTTAATGACACTGTCGTTCCGTCTACTCTTAGAATGCGATCCACACTAAAATCAGAATCCCACAGCAGCTGCCTATCAACGACTGCAGACTATCTCCTGACGGCCTCGCACATCGACTGCCTCTTCCGACTAACTCCTGTCTCACTAACTCTGTCGTCTTCCCTCCCCCCCCCCTCACTCCTCGGAGCGTCTTGCTGCCGATCTCCCCTTCGACACCGCCGGCTACTGCCGTGACGTAATGTCGAGGGCTACTTGCCTGCTTATTAGCTGTTATTGTGCACTATTCTTCAGTGGTTCTTCAGCGGCTGGGTGGAGGGGTTGAGATGTTTCTCTAAATGTGGCCATACACTGCGTCCGAAGCTCCGTATTGGCTTCTCATGATGTAGTGCTGTCCCCACCAGAACGTCATCTCTCTTTCTCCTTCTCAAGGTCCGGTTACCAGAAGTGTACACAGAACCCTCCTAGTGCCATTATGGCTTATAGCCTTTACCATGCTGTCAGGACGGCTGCCCGTCAGCCTGGCGATGACTAGCCTTCACTCTTCCGGGTCTGTGGCTCCTCTCGCCGTGCCAAATCACATTACTGTTGCTAGATTGCTGTCAACAGGACTACCCATCAGCCTGGCCCCGGCTAGCCAGCCCCCTTCTGTCTCTGTGGCTTCTCTAGCCACTACTACATACATCACTGTTTCTTCTTTATAGTTTATCAATTCGGTTATTAGCCACGCCTTAACCATTCCCCCTTTTGTTGTTACTAGTGCAATTCAGACTTAGTTTCACCCATGGATATAACACCTCCCCCGCCAGCAGAATCGGCGTTACTCTTCAGAGTAGCGTCAGTTGTGAATCGTTTTTATTTTCTTTTTATTACATCCATCACAGATTTGGTTTTGGTTTGTTACAGTAACACTTTGACATAATATGTTTCTTTCCTTAGCACTTGATAGAACACAATTTACTTCACTCATTACAAATTCATAACACCGTTTAATTAAACTTTGGTGAATATAATCGTATTAACACACTGGTACAATTACATTAAATTTTCATCTCATAAGCTAAACTTTGGTATACATATTTTTACAATTTGCTTTCATTTAACCCCGGTTTCTGAATAAGACTGCCTCATCTTGGCCATTTCCCCACCTTTCATAAATCACTACATCTTCAGTCTCTTTATTGCTTTGTCTTTTAGTTAAACTCGTTTCTGGATACTGGTTGACAATTATATTCCTTATACACACACTTTACCGCAACAGTCATTATTGCCAAAGTATTTCCATATGCTTATAAAACATTCCTGACAGCATTTACAGTGTTTACAACGACATGTTACTGTAATTAGAATAATTATTGCAATAGTTATATATGTTAGTACTGAATAGTATGTGAAATATCGAGAATATTGGCGTTCATCCTCCTGTCTTTCTACCATTCTCTGGACATCGTTCAGTCTTTTTCCTGCGGAATTTAAATCGTCCAACTGTGTTACTATCTGACCTAATGGTAAATCTAACTTCAACACTCAGACATTTCTCTTCTATTCATTCACAACACAACACAACAATCAAATTGTACCCTCCATGGGTTCACAGTTCTTTTGTGAGTTCGTGCGTGGCTTACACAGGGCCCCGAGCTATTGCAGCTCATTCTTCATTCCGTAAAAGTTTTTCCTTCTCCCTCCCCCCCCCCAATCCCCACTCCTTCCCCGTTGCCACCTCCATTCCCTCTCTCGATGTTCTCCTTTATGTCGACCTGGCTATTCCCCTGGTTTCCTGTATCGGATGCAATTTTGTTCCTTTTGCCGGTTGTTTCTCCCTTTTGGCGTTTCGGTCCCCATTTGAGGTTTGACTTCCTATTCAAAATTTTCTTTTTTTAGTGAGAGCCACATGGGGAAGAACTCCTTCCTTAGCATCTACAGTGTGTATTCCTCTCCCCTCTCCCTTGCCCTGCCGCTTCCCTACTGTAGCCCCCTTCAACCCTGGTAGGTCACCAGCATGTGTAGCCAATCCATGTGTTGGGGCTGTTATGTACCCACATGGCTGAGCGCCTTGAGAACACATTGATCACACTACTGATACCTGAGCTGTCACCTCCCTGTGTATCCCAAGGATACACAGGGAGGTTGCTTGTCTTCTTGGAGCATCGGAACTCCCAGCAATGGCCGCCATGCCAGACGGCCATTGCTGTCGCGGGGTGGCGCCCATGCGGAGAGCCCCTGGTCGGAGTGGGTGGTATCAGGGCGGATGCTTGGCGCAATAACCGTATCAAGCTGCAAAAATCTTGCCGTTCTCACACGACCGTCTCTTCGAATGGTGAAGGACTCTTAAATGCAGTCTCATATGACCCTGCAGCCTTAGGCTCGCTGTCTTGGGCTGAAACCTTTTCCCTATTACCCCGTCTGTACTAGGACAGATTGAGACACATTCATCACCACAAAGCCATTGTTTTTCGTGGAAAATATTTAGGACATGTTTGGTGAAGTGGAGTCTATTAGGAAGATGCAGTCGGGCTCCCTGCCACCCAATCCGTAGCTCTCCATGCCTGTGATCGTCTTGGCAATGTTCCAGTGTCTATCACTCCTCACCAATCTCTGAACACGGTCCAATGACCGTTTTGATAGAGACTGTGCCCTACAAATTAATCTGGAGCGACGTGGCGTTAATTTTGTTCGACTTGTGCAGAAGGATTTCAGAGTCGACCGCACCAATACTGCCGCCTTCATCCTGGATTTCGAGGGGATACCCGCCCAGAGAAGGTCAAAGTTATGTACTACAGATGTGACCTGGGGCCATACATCCCTCCACCTATGTAATGCTTCTGATGCTTGTGTTTTGGGCATATGTCTTCCCGGTGACTGTGGCTACCCCTTCCACGAGGGAACCCCTTATGTTCCGCCACATGTGTGTTAATTGTGCTGACTGTCACTACCCTCACTCACCGTATTTCCCGGCTTTCAAGAGAGAAAAGAAGATACAAGAAAATAAGTCCCTGGATCGCCTGCCTTACACTGAGGCTCACCAAAAGTTTGAGAGACTACATCCAGTCACACTATCTTCAACTTTTGCCTCTGTTACTTCCTTTCCTCCTCCTCCTCCTCCTCCTCATCCTCCTCCCACTCCCTCATCCTTATTCCAGCCCTACCCCACTGTCCCCTCCACTTCCCCTGCTGTTCCCATGACCTCTCATCAGGGACTCAGCCGCCCCCCCCCCACCCCAGCAGAAGAAGTGCCCCATCTTCGGCATCTGCCAGTGATTGGGCTCTGTCGCGGGAACCATCACCCCAGGCATCTCTCACGTCAGAAGAGTGTTACCACCACTCTGCCACGAGGTGCACCGTCTATGGGCCCCAAGGTCGCCCACACTCTTTTGGTTCCCGATCTTATAGACGCCTGTACTCCCCCTGAGACCTGTCCTCCTCCACCTCAGAAAGAGAAGAAGAAGACACACAAATCCAAAGAGGAGGCGTCTCCCGTGCCCCTGGAGGTGCCATCTCTCCTTTCGCAACCTGAGTCTGATGTATTATTTATGGATGTCACCCCATCCTTGTTGGTGACAACTACTGACCAAGTGACCTGACCACCTCCTGGGCTCCTTCTTACCTACCTAGGACTCACGCCACACGATCATCCAGTGGAATTGCAACGGCTGCTATCATCACCTACTGGGAATGCAATGTCTTGTCTCCTCTTGTTCGGCGTTCTGTCTTGTTCTCCAAGAAACGCATTTCAGTGATGATCACTCTCCCGCTTTACATAGTTATCGGGCATTCTGTTGGAACCGTGCTGGCCCTGGGATAGCATCTGCTGGGGTCTGCACTTTGGTTCGCTCCAATGTCCTTAGTGACGTGATCCCCCTACATACCACCTTGGAAGTGATAGCAGTTAGAGTGCAAACGACTCTGGCAATCACCATTTGCAATGTCTACCTCCTTCGAGGTAAGCCACTGTCTTATGTTGCTACGTTACTTCAGCAACTCCCGCCCCATTTCGCCTCCTTGGGGATTTCAGTGCCCACCATTCTCTGTGGGGGAGTGTTACATCAACAGCTTGGGGTATCCTAATTGACCAACTTATCATGGACTTCGATTCGTGTCTCCTCAACGATGGTCCCCCTACCCACTTCAGTGCCACTCGTGGCACCTTCTCATACCGATCTTGCCATCTGATGCCCTGCCCTCGTGGCTTCCCTGCATTGGTCATCCCATTATGACCTTTGTAACAGTGACCACTGCCCAGTGAAACTATCGTTCCCCTGCTGCCACCAGTCAGACAGGTCCCCACGTTGGGCATTCTGCAGTGCCAGTTGGCATTTATACAGGTCTACTGTACGCCCTGACACATCTCTCTCGAATTCCATTGATGTAGTCATGCAATACATCTCTGCCAGTCTTCTTCATGTTTCTGGCACTTCTGTCCCCCTATCAACAGGGCCTCCTCGTGAGTGGCCGGTACTGTGGTGGACCAAGGATGTCTCAGTCGCTGTCCAGGACTGCCGACAGGCGCTGCAGCGATTTAAGCGACGCCCCTCCCAGATAATCCTTCTCATTTTAAGCGTCTTCCTGCTAAGGCTCGTTACGTTACTAAGCGGAACATTTTAGTTATCCTCCTTGACTGTGGCTTCCTTGGTACACTTCCGATTTTTATCCTCAAGTTTTTATCCTACCGGCTCTTCTGTGTTAGAGTTGTCACTTCACTCAGCACCCCTCAGATTCAGGAGAATGGCATCCCACAGGGTTCTGTGCTAAGTGTTATGCTCTTCCTCATAGCCATAAATTGGTTTGTGATGTCTGTTGAGCCTCTGGTTGCCCCGGCATTGTACGTTGACGATTTTTGCATCTGGTGCAGCTCCCTCTCGACGGCATCTGCTGAGGGCCAGCTCCAAGGCGCCATCTAACGGGCCTCTACGTGGGCCACCGCCAATGGCTACAAGTTTTCCTCCTCCAAAACGCGGGCTATGAATTTTTGTCGTTGACCCAAAGTACACCCAGCTTCAGAAATTTATTTAGGCAACCAGCTCCTTGATGATGTAACACATTACATTTATTGGGCCTTATTTTTTATGATGGCTGCCCCACACTCGTCACCTAAATTCTACATGCATGCGGAAGCTTAATGCTCTCTGCCTCCTGGCCCACACATCTTGAAGTGCAGCCTGTTCCACTCTTCTCCATCTTCACTATGCTCTGGTTTTATTCAAACTCGATTATGGTATTGAGGTTTATGGCTCAGCAGCTCCTTCCACTTTGAAACTCAGTGACCCTGTCTATCATTGTGGTGTGTGTTTGGCTATTGGTGCATTCTACACTAGTCCTGTTGATAGTCTCCTCACAGAAGCTGGGATTTCCCCTCTACACATACAACGCTGCCATCTCCTTGATTCTTATGCAGTCGCCATTCGCCAATTACCTGACCATCCTGTATACCCTATGCTCTTTGCCAATGAGGGATGTCTCCCTCCTAGCACCTGCCCACGGATGGGATTGCCAGTTAGCATGACTCTCACTACCCTCTTCTGGGATCACCATCTGCACTCAATGGACTGCGCCCTGTGTCTCTCTTCCCATGCCCCCCCCCCCTCCTCTTGTATGGTGCCAAGACAAAGGATTGTTGCTTCTATCGTTTACTGGCGTCTTGTACGTGCCATCCTTGCAGAGTTCCAGGGTGCCATCAGCCTTTACACTGATGGTTCTAAGACTACTGATAAGGTGAGATATGCTTTCATCTCCTACCAGCTTAGAGCACCATTTATTGCCAGGATCATGTAGTGTATTTACAGCAGAGCTTCTAGCCATTTAGAGGACCCTCCTTTTTGTTTCTCAGGCCTCTCTCCATAGTGTTTTAATTTATTCCGACTCCGTGAGCAGCCTTCAGGCTATCGATCAATGATACTCTCATCACCCATTGGTCTCTGTCATCCATGACCTTCTCTCTGCCTTTGAGCGGGCCGCCTGTTGTGTTGTCTTCCTCTGGGTCCCGAGTCATCTGGGAATCCCAGAGAATGACTTGGCAGACCGTTTGGCTAGAGAAGCAGATGCTTACCCCCCTTTTCCTTTCACGATTACAGCTGCGGATATGCGGATCTACGTCAAATCTCTCTTTGTCCAAGAGTGGAATGCCATTTGGAGCTATACTACTCACAGTAATAAACTCCACAAAATCAAGGAGTCTATTGCAGTTCGGGGCACTTCTTTCCGCCCCTCTCAGAAGGAGTACACTGTTTTATGTCTTTTACGCATTGGCCATACCCGGCTCACCCATTGTTTTCTCCTACGTAACGACCGACCCCCACAATATGGTTGTGGCACAAGACTGACGATATCTCACATGTTGGTGGTATGTCTCCTTCTTTCGACCCTTCGTGTGAGTATAGCCATCCTGCTTCCTTAAATTTAATATTAGCAGACATCCAAGGATGGTAGACACGGTTCTCGGCTTCCTTATGAAAGTGGTTTTCACTTTCAGATATAAGGTTCTCCTTCCGTCTTGGAGCAGGTGCGGGTTGTTGGTTGTGACTAGGACTGCTTTTGCAGTCTTCACGGTCTATGACCCCATGACCGACCACTCCCCCCAACCCTTTTTTTCCAGTTTTTACATTTGGTCTCACCTTTTTAAGCTTATACTGTGTGTATTTAATGTCCATTTTTATATAATTTGGCTCCTGGGACTGAATTCGTTCTCTTTTAGCAGACTCTCTTTCTTACGTAAGCCCTTTTGGATGACCACCCATACTCTCTCAATTAATCAATCAATCAGTCAATCGAATTCCAGATTAATCTGAGGTGTTGCCTCTTTCTTTGTTGCCTGGTTTTCTCTGTCTGTCTGTATGAACACTCTGGTTCCATATCCCTTACCTTTATTGTAGAACCTTATTTTACCCACCCCTTTCATTATTAGGTCCCCCGGTGGTTCCTTTCCACGTGGTACCGTTAGCCCTTCCTCTTGTGGCGTTAGGTACAACCATTCATTACTGTTTACATGTGTGCAAATGTTTTGATTCAGTGCGACCACTTTTCGTACACAATTTTCCGGAATTTTTTCTCACCGGTTGGAACAACTTTGCTTCACACTCTTCGTGATAGAATTTTGACAACAAGGCAAATGACTGTCTGCGCAGTTGTCTATTCTTTCTTAGTTCCTTGCATTTCAGCTGCTCCGGAGGAAGTTTCGCGTATTGCCTTTTGGACGCATCTATTAGTAAGAATTCCTTTTCTGGCTCCATGTATACATACCTCCATTTCATTTCGCTGGTACTTTAGGTACTGGAAGTATTCTATACAACTTGAACATATTATTATCTGTTAAGGGAATGTTGATTACATAGCCTAATATCCAAAACAATTGTCCTAAGTAGTAGTTAACCTGAGGATTCGGCTAGAGGAACAGGAAATTTTACACCTTTTAGCTCTTCGGGTATTAAACTTAAATATTTCACAATTTGAACTTGGTTTATGATGTGAGGATGAAGTATGCCCTTTTGTGCATTTACAATACCGTGTATTATCTGTTCATATTCTTACTCATTTTGGCCAAACACTGCCGCTAATTGTAATACTTGTTCTGTTATTGTGGCAAAGGACGCTACACGTTTGAAACCCATGTCTGTTTCTTTCACATAGTCTTTCATGAACCTCTTTAATCTTTGCATGTCCGTCTTTAGAACATGTGCTAACGTGGCCGTTACTGCTGCCACTTGTTCCTTTGTTAACCTTAGCAATCCTTCTGAATTTCTTTCCGTCCCATATATTATTTCCTTGTAATACGCTGCATCTGCTTCATCTAATGTCCTGAACAGTATCTTACTCACCTGTCTAACGAAGCTGAAAACTCCTCTCTTCCTTCTAGTCTCATGTTTCGTCAGCTGTTGTACTAGCTGGTGCAGACCTGTTATTTTTTCTACGTGGTGTGTTACCTGCTGATCTAGTACCCTACACTCTATTAATCCTACGATTGGTTGTATGGTGTCCCGGTACCTTTGTACCGCTGTTTTACTGTACCTTTCCTCCTTCTGAAACATGTCTGTTATAGCATCTAGATTCTCATAAGTAAAAATTCTCCATGTGGTTCTACATAATTCTACTTGTCCTCCGTTATCATAATATAATCCTGAAGAACTGGAATACAGTGTCACCAGAAAATTGTTCATAGCATACTCTCTGATGCAGTGATGTCGTATGTGGCTACTACTATGAGGAGTAGACAGTTTTCCACTTGAGTGCCATACCTGAAATTTATAAGAACTGTTTCAACCTATTTGCATGTGCATTCGTTTCCCTATTTCTCTTAATATATATTACTACATTAGGACCTTCAAATTTTAATACTTTAAATGGAACTTTCCATTGCGAGTCTAATTTCCGAGATCGACCAAGTCTCACCGACTCATCGTGCAGTAACACTTTACCTCGTACTTTGGATTCTGTTTCATATCATATTGTCTCTTACAGGTTTCCTTACTCTTTATAATCGAGACTCTAGTCACTCTGTGGGATTCCTGCATTCTCGCACTTAGCCTATTTACATATGATTCATAATCGTAGCTTACCTGTTGTGATTCCTGCTGCACTACTGACCTTTTTCCCATATAGAAGTTCGAATGGTGTGTAGCCTGTGCTGCTGTGTGGTGTAGTGTTGAATAATAAAGTTGCATAGAGAACCAATTTGTCCCAACCACTTTGCTCGCCTGTTACAAAGTGCCTGAGATACTCTACAAGTGTCCTATGACTTCTTTCTAGCTCACCATTCGATTCTGGGTGATAGGATGTCGTACGTATACGCTTAACTTTCAACAGTTTCCACACTCTTTTAAAAACGTCACTCAGAAAATTGGAACCCTCATTCGTTAATAATACTCATGGAATTCCATACCTTAGTGCAATGTTTTCCACGAATGCTTCAGCTATCGTCTCGGCATCTTGCCTTTCAATTGGAATTGTTATATAAACTTACATCAGTGGTCCTGAAATGTTAACATGTACCTTTTGTCTGTGCTGGATACATCTAGAGGACCTACTATATCCACTGAGCATTTCTCAAATACTGTCTCTGCAGTGTCTGTAATCTGAAAAGGCATCCTTGTCCTCATCTGCGTGTTTTTATTTTTCTGACTTGACGGACATTTCCGTATGTAATTTTCAATATCGTACGTCATTCCACGCCACCACTTGTACGCCTTGATTCTTTCTAATGTCCTGATCATTCTCTGGTGCCCTCCCAAAGTATTAACGTGCACCTCCTTCAGTATGTTCTCCTTTTCCTCCGGACTAAGTTCCTCTTCACTATCTGCTTCCTGTTCTATTAAGCCGACACTTATGCTTGCCGCACGTTTACGTGATTTTGTTCCCCACTTGCTTCTGCTAGAGAGATCTTCTCTGTCTCCATAATCTGTTTCGCATTTATCTCTTCTTTCCCTTAGTGCCTTATTCTTCTTATCGCTTCCGCATTGCTATTTAGCTTTCCTGGTTAATATATTGCCTCATATTCATACTCTTCAAGCTTTAGTCTCCACTTCAGGAGTCACGAACTCGGATCTTTAACACTGAATATCCATGTCAGTGGCTTTTGGTCTGTTACCACTGTAAACCTTCGTCCATATATAAGTGGTCAAAACTCCTTTACTGCATACACTATGGGCAACAATTCCTTTTCTGTTGTGCTATGATTTAGTTCTGCCTTGTTCAATTCTCTAGTCGCATATGCAATGGGCAAGTCCTCTTCCACTTTCTTCCCGTGAGATAACACGTCTCCCAGGGCAGCGTTACTCGCATCCGTTGTAACAATAAACGGTTTCATGAAATCTGGGTACTGAAGTAGCAGAGGATTTATCAGCTTCTCTTTCAGCTCTTCGACCGCATTGTTCTGTTGTTCTCCCCAGTTATACCCTACTCCTTTCTTTAAAATCTCATGTAGTGGCTCTGCAATTTTGCTAAGTTGTGCAATGAAACGGCGGTAATAGCCTATTAATTCGAGAAAGCCATTTAATTCTTTCACTGTTCCTAGATGTGGAAAGAACTTTACCTTCTCCTACTTCTCCATATCCGGCGCTATTCCTTTGGCAGTAATAGAGTGACCTACGAAGATTACTTTCTTCCTCATGAATTCACACTTGTCTGGTTGAAGCTTCAATTTGTGCTCTCGCAACCTATCAAATATTTCCCGGAGCTTTTCGTTATACTTCTGCAGGTTTTTCCCATAACATACTATTTCATCTAAATAAACAAAACATTTCACACCTTGCAAACCTGCCAAAACTGTGTTCATTAGTCTCTGGAAACATCCTGGGCCTCTCTTCAGTCCCATCATCATACTCTTATATTCATAATGCTGATAGTTCGAACGGAATGCAGTTTTCTCTGTCCTTCTCATTCGTCAGTATCTGATGGTATCCGTTTACAAGGTCAAGCATCGAGAAGTATTTTGCTTGCCGTAGCTGGACCAAAATATCGGAGATGTTCGGTAGTGGAAATGCATCACCTACAGCGATGTCATTTAATTGTCTGTAGTCCACAACGATTCTCCATTTCTGCTTGCCACTGGAATCTAACTTTCTTGGAACCAATAATAACGATGCGATCCAGGCACTCCTATTTTCGACAATTCTCCAAATGGCTGTGAGAACTATGGGACTTAGCATCTGAGGTCATCAGTCCCCTAGAACTTAGAACTACTTAAACCTAACTAACCTAAGGACATCACACACATCCATGCCCGAGGCAGGTTTTGAACCTGCGACCGTAGCAGTCGCGCGGTTCCGGACTGAAGGGCCTAGAACCGCTCGGGCACCGCGGCAGGCTTTTCGACAATTATGTCATCTCTTAACATCTGCTCTATTTGCTCTTTTACCTTTTTCTTCTCCGCTTCTGGGATCCGATAGGGTCTGGCATTTATTGCCTTCCCCACATGTTCCGGCGCAATTGATATACTGTGCTTTACTGCCGAAGTATAGGACAATTTGTCAGCTGGTAAATGAAATACATCTCCGTACTCCACGCTAACCTCCACTAGAGCGCTTTTCTCTTCATCATTCAAATGATCCAATCTTAATTGCTTTCGCAGAACTGTAGCAAGACTTTCCGCCTTTCCTACGACATCCGTCCTATCTTTTACTTCGCGTACTTTTACGAGATATTCTAACTCTTCCATCATTAACCTGAGGTTTCCTAAATGAACTCTGTCCTCTGACAAGTTCAATGCACTCACTATGAATTTAACATTTCGCACTTTCACCAAGGATTCAGGTACATGCACCACCTGTGCAATTTCCTGTCTTGGAATAATCATTTCTTTTTCGCTTTCCTGTAGTACGTTTCTGCCCAGCCTTAATAACATTATTCCTTCCTCTCGGGGACCTACTTCCCCACCTAATCCTGAATCCTGTTAGATCTCATATCCCTCCGGTTCTTCTTCTACTGTCAAGGGTATATCTCGCCCTTGCAGCCTTATTAATTTACCTGCATAGTCTAGCTTGACCTTATGCTCTGTTAAGAAATCTCTACCTATTAAACCGTCGTACGGGGTGTCTAATCCCGATCCGTATACATGGAACTTGTACTCGAGTTTTCCAGCACCTTCCACATTTATGTGTATCCTTGCTGCACCTATCGTACTTACGGCTTCGCTTGTTAAACCTTTCAGCCGGAGCCTATCTGCTACATTAATTGTAATTGCACTTTTCACTGGAATACTCGTTCTCTTTAGTAAACATAACTGTGCTCCTGTGTCTGTCAGTAACTTTAAATATCTTTTTAACTCTATACAGTCCAATACTAAAACATCGTTCTCTGTTGCACAGTCTATTACCCTAATTGTGGGTTTACCTCTCGCAGGAATCCCCGACTGTACGGCCTTGCTGCCTCTTAGTTTCCCTGCACCACTTTACCGATTCTACTAGATATTGGCACCTTCTCTTTTCTGCAGGCGTGCCAGGGTTCTTCATGACAGTCTGCCCTGCCACTTACGCTTAAAGCAGGCTACGTCTTTTACTCTTGCACACGGGACTCGAGTCACCTGGTAAGTTGCAATGTGGACATATACACTCCCATAAACCTCCATCACTTTCTCTGTGGTTGCCTTTGAAATCTCTTACATCTATCGAATGAATTTATCTTAGCCTCACCTGACATTCTGCATCGGTGTGCCCAGTCTGGTTGCACCCATAGCAAAAGTTGGTGAATTCTTTACACGTCGTTGCCCGTACTCTACCCTCTGGCTTACTCTTCCTGCACTTGCTCGCAATATGACCTCTCAAACCGCATGTGAAACATTTAAATTCCCTAATATCTCTAGAGTTCTCCGCCGTTTCCCTTCCATGGTTAAAGGTTGCTCTCGCAGCTAGTTTCCTCTCTTTCATGGACAGTACCGCACTCAGCTCTGGCAGTGCTAACTCCACTGCTGCCGCTAGCGTAATTTCATCGCCCCTGCTTCTTACTATCGTTTGGGTCTATCGTTGCTTAACCCTTGCATAAAACGGGCTCTTCCGAACGAATCGACCAATTCTATAGCGCCCTTTAAGTTATCTCTAGCCGTGATCCTGTTTACGGCCTCCCTGAAATCTTTCTACATCTCGTCAATTCGACTTTCCCACAGCGCAGTTGGCTTTCCCTGTCCCTGTCTCGCTTGATAAATCATACACGCGTAGTAGTCTATGGTGCGCTTGCTTATATTTTAAATGTGTTGCTACAGAAAAATGCTGAAGATTACATGAATAGGCTGGATGCCTACTGAAGAGACACTGAAATCAATCAGGAAGAAAGTAAATTTATGGCACAAGTTGACTAGAAGTAGGGTTAAGCCGATAGGACTCATTCTGAAAAATAAAGTACTGGTAACAGTGACTTTCATGATAGAGGGAAGATTGGGGATAACCAGTTGTAGAGAAGACATGAGGCTTGACTGTAATAAACAGGTTCAAGTAGATGTAGTTTGAATTAGTTATGCACAGACGAAGATCCTGCCTGAGATAGATTCCGAGGGTTGCGTCAAGTCAGTCTTCAGACTGAAGACCACCACAACAGTGATAAATTTATTTATTATTTATTTGCCATTTTCCTTTAGTCTGTTATCTAGGTGTAAGAAAAATGGTTCAAATGGCTCTGAGCACTATGGGACTTAACATCTGAGGTCATCAGTCCTCTAGAACTTAGAACTACTTAAAACTAACTAACCTAAGGACATCACACACATCCATGCTCGAGGCATGATTCGAACGTGCGACAGTAGCGGTAGCGCGGTTCTAGACTGAAGCGCCTAGAGCCGCTCGGCCACACCGGCCGGCTAGGTGTAAGAACACGCCAAATATTCCACATATACAATTTTTACATAATTTCAAATAAGTCAGTATAACTAGGCATTATGTTGTTAAAAATAGATAAAATGCCTCCACAATTTAAAAAATCTACAGATTACCCCTTTTCCATTAGATGCACAGATACATCTGAAATCTAGAAGGCACATGCCGCTGGTCTCATGTACTATGCTACAATACTATATTACAAATTTTGAAATTTATCATTCCTTATTACACTAAATTATACAACACTACACTACGCTATTCGTTACACTCCAATACTTTGTATCAGGTTGATATTAGATTTCCCAATTTGTTTGGGTGATTAGCCCCTGGCATACATAGGCACAACTCAGAATTCACAGTGGCTGTACTGGAATGCTACCCAAGTTTGACGAGATTGGGAGCTGTCAGTGTCTCAGAAACTCCTTCCTGGTCATCCCCAAGGCTATCTCGTGGCTGACTCTGGAAAGTTGTAGATGGATGTTTTCCTGTGGTGTGCTCTAGTTATCATGAGGTGTGCCCCCTTCTTTATTATCTCTCAAGGTCATGTAGGCATACTGATCGATAGCTATTTTAGTTGTCAGCAAGTCCGGTTTGTGCCAAAGCTACACATTTCTTATCATGTTATAAACAAGTGTATTGTTAAATATCTGTGGCATATTGCCATATTTTTAGTTAGTAACGGGCATATAGATGATGTCCCGAACGGTAATATGTAGCTTCCTTGGTCAGAATGAAGTATGACATTCTTGAGCCTTCTTTTTATGTTGGGAAGGAACTAGTAGGTTCTCCACCCAGTTTTTAGCTGGTCCAATGTTTCTTTCATTTCTCTATCAATGTATGACTGTATTTCCTTGTTTTAAGTGGCTCTTGAGCCCAGTATGTTCTTTACCTTATCATATTCGCCCTTCTTGAACAAAGCTTGTGTATCTCATTTCATCATTGCTAGTTCCAGTGGTAATAGCCGTAGCACCACCAGCAGCATCTCTCTCCGTGGGGTGCTTTACACATGTCAGGTGTGGGAGTACATTTCTCTGTGCTTGCTTAGGAGCCTGTGCTGTCTTTACCTATGTGTACCTATTAACCCATACACTCAACCCATAGCTCAGAATAGCAATTGACATTGTTTTGTAGTACAAGGAGACAGTTTTGATGCTTGTATAAAATTATTAACTTATCCTTATGGACATAATCAGAGCTGATTGAGAGAGACAATCAAAATAATTGGCAGCCTCACTTCCATTATTGTTATTACAGAGGATTGTCACAAGTTCACAATGAGTGAAGTGGCACAATGGTTAGCACACTGGACTCACGTTCATGACGGTTGTGGTTGACATCGTCGTCTGGTCAGTAAGACTTATGTTTTCCTGAGTCACTACAGACAAATGTCGAGGTAATTCCTTTGAAAGGCCACGGCAAATTTCCTTCTCCATCCTTAACAAAAACCATCGATCTGCTACTCTCTAATGACCTCGCTTTTGATAGAAAATTAAACTCTAACCTCTCTTTCTCCTTTATCATTCATGTGTCCACCTGGAAGCATTTTTAAAAACACCTTACCACTGAAAAATTAAGCAC
This sequence comes from Schistocerca cancellata, assembly GCF_023864275.1. Taxonomy (NCBI): domain Eukaryota; kingdom Metazoa; phylum Arthropoda; class Insecta; order Orthoptera; family Acrididae; genus Schistocerca; species Schistocerca cancellata. The sequence goes on along the minus strand of NC_064629.1, from coordinate 494,690,147 downwards.
ATCAAGGTAGGCAATAAAGTCGATAATGCAAACAGCTATGGCGTCACTAAACGCACTCACATTGTAATCATAATGGAAGATTCACACGGTTCCAACCCTTCCCTTCAGAAGCCTTCAGAAGCGTGCTAAATTTTTAGCTACCCTCCTACACAGACACAGAAAGTGAGAGAGAGTATATGTGTGTGGGTTTTCTGAAGGGAGGAAAGAGAGAATAATCAAAACTACTTAGATAATTGGACCATGAGAGTGCAAACATGCAGAAGGAAATTGGCTATGTCATTTCCAAAGGATCCTATCTAGCTGATATCTATTTGTCTTAAATAACTTAGGCAATGCATGAAAAACACAGTAACCTAATTAGTGCTACTGAAAGCACTCACTGTATCCAAGATAGTAAAAGTGATACCCCAACATTATGGAGAAACAGTAGATTAAGTCGGAATAAAATGATGTACGCTCCCGTCGGACTCCTTCTTCATCAGTTTTTCATTCTCCACGGAGTAGCCCGTGGGTGTGGACATATAGCAGTTGTTGACAACCGAAGTAATATCGGCAGAATAGAGCTCTGCAGGTAATGGCGTGTTCGCTGTTGTGATCCATCGCTCGTCATATACAAGTTGTTTTTACTAGTCACTAGTATCACATCGCCATACCCCTCTTCCCGCCAATAAGAGACACCACCTTTCTCTCTTCCGGGCCAATAAGAGGAGTTCTTCCGATGAGATGAGCACACTTCGGCTACCTCTGATTTTCACTAACAGTGATTAAAATGTGTTCATTATCACTGTTGGTGGACCTGTCAACTTTGCTGCTTTCCCCACGCTTGAAATCGAAATAGGGGAATAGGGATTACGGACAGGGCAACAGCATACAGCAAAAAGTGTCTTCTTGAGCGCCGCTCCCACAGTGCCATCTTCAGTTGGTCGCCGCTACGTCACATCTTACGAGAGTGTTCACCCTGCACGCCAGGCCGAGAATTGATGGGCTTCAAAATTTATGAGCTTCAAAATTATATGAGACACAAAAATGTTAAAAGAAAACCAAACGAATAATGAAACCATTGTTGTGTAAGATGGAAGTAATTGGATAGCGGGGAAACACCTCTGGCAGCACCTGTCTTATTATGAGCGTTCGGGCTAGGACGCGCCTAGATGGCGCAGTGCAGTGCAGTGTTCACACTGGCGCTGCGGCCGGGCCGCGCTTGCACAGCAACAAGCTACCCGAGCGGTGCAGGCCACAGCAAGAATCCTGAATATTCCCCTCTTGAGCCGGCGGCCGGTGCATGCCGGTGGACCTACACTTTAGGCTCTGCAGTAAACGTATAACATGTCTCCCATCTGTTTCATCAGAAACATGACACGAAATGTTAATCAGCCTTTGTCACTTACAATGCTGTTTTCGTCAATAGCTCTCACTGTGCACGAAAAACAGTTCATCTTTTATTTTATTTTATGGACAAATTTCTTAACACTTAAGTTGTAGAACAGTTACAGCATCAACTCTACACCAAAATACTCTCTCCCTGGTATTCTATCATTTGTTGGAAAGCTTTATCTGATAACCTGCACTGATTATAATGTATTACTATATCTCATGTTTAATGAGACACTGTATGTAGTGTTGTGGGACAGATCATCTCCTTCTGCATGTGTATGCACCCTCCGAAGTCACCGCAAAATCGCCACTCACACTCACACACATATATTTAATTTCTAACATGTTCATTCATGCTGTGCATGATAGCATACATGTGGGAGCGAAAAGCGTTCTTACCAGATTACAATGTGTTGTAAAGTACGGCATCACTAAGAAAATAGAAAAACGTAGTAGGCCAAACGTTGAAGAAAAGTTTTAAAACTCGAAAAGGACAAATTACCGGTGGTGAACGCACACCATGACGTCACTAAAAAAGACGATACTTACCAATTTGTGACGACTCTCAGAAGTTTATAATACTCCCTTCTTCTTGAGAGACAAATATTTGTATAACTTAAATAGCAAGGGGTTGTGTATAGTTAATAGCAGACAGTGAGTTCAGTAAAAGGTTCTGCTTTAAAACAATGGCTGTGCACTAGTTCAACTTATTTCATCGCTATAGACAAACTTCTCTTCTTTTGTTGTGCTACCGTAAAAATATATTCTGTTTTGAAATTTTCTTCTTCCGTGTGCTTCAGCTCATACTGAAACGCATTGTTACTCGTTTTTGAAGGACATAAGGAGAAAACTCTCTTAACTGTCTTTGAGTATTCATAAGATGAGGCCATAACCATCCATTCCTTAAGTGCCTCAAAATTCGGTGAGGCACAAAAAATGTGAAAACAAAACAAAAATAATAATGAGATCACTGTTGTGTAAGAAGGCACTAATTGGATAGTGGCGCAACACCTCTGGCAGCACCTGTCTTATTTTCACCGTTCAGCTGTGAAAGAGTGTGGATTCCATGGCGCTGTGGCCAAGTCCACAAAGCGGGGAAAAGAACTATGCAGCAACAGACAGTGACGCATAGATCGTATCCTTTAAACTGGTTTGAACTGCATCACCATGTAACACAACAGTTGACCGTAATGAATTTACCTGTTTGGCAGTGTTTGGGGCTATGCTGAAACCGCGAATTTTCCTTCCAGTTAAAGTAAAAAAAATCGGAATATAAGCACCTTTGAGACGCCGAGAATTTCGTAGTTTTGTCATAGAATGATCCAGAAAAGCATGCATAGAAACGTAGTTCCAGTTAGCTTTGGCTTCATTACATGAATTTCCTGAAATAAATACTATTCGCCAGAGCTATAAACAGTCATTTGAAAGTTGAGATAGGGTCGATCTAAAACATGTAATTACTTACCGCATGTGGTATTGTACAGTACTTGCAGAGAACTACGAAAGCGAAAATGTTAAAAATGAACATGTCACGTATTAGTCAAACTTAGGGAGAGAAACATCTATAAACCTAATTTTGTTTTTCAGCATCTGAAGTTTTTCATCTCCAACTAGAAAAGAATTAAGTGGAATGTTGCAAGCTTTTATTGTACTCCATCCACACCAATATCTCATCTGAGGTAAATTTATTCATCTCTTCTAACTCTAAATACGTAGTGTGGATGCTGGTAATTATAGGATGTGGACCAAAAGTAATTTTTTGCTTTTTATAGTATAAGGTGTGGCCCCTTGTATCGCCGGGTGAAAAAATTGGTATATATTTCGATTTTTCAAGAAATCATTAAAACTAGTCTACGGAGTGACACTAGGGCTAAAACAATCGCTAGTAATGTGTTTTATTATATTCTGTTGTGTTTGACACTACGCTAAACCAAATTAAAACCATGGGCTCACCATCACGGCATTGAAGTCACTCAAAAAATCCCATTTACATCTGACAGAAGACACGCATTGGTGTCACACCATTTGAGAAACAAAAGGTTTACGTGGTTGAGAGATAGCGTCATGTCACAAAGACTGCTACGAATTATGAAAAGGTAAATGGTTTATTAAGAATCTAAGGTGCTACACTGATTGGATCATTAAAGGGATATAACTACCAGGTCGTCTGCTCTTTTTCACCGACAAGACAGGTCAAAATGACTGCAGATCAAAGGTACCACACTGCGCAAAACCCAGAGGAAAGAAACCCAAAGGGCTACGAAAGTTCAACGAAGGCGAGATAAGGGACAAAAAAGAAGAAAGAAAGATAGAGATAGAGACGACGACTGGCAAGATGCCAGGTAGGGTTATCAGTCGGAAGGCCAGAAAGCAGAACGTAATGAGGGGGACATACACTATGTGGCCGGCCGCTGTGGCCGTGCGGTTCTAGGCGCATCGGTCCGGAACCGCGAGACTGCTACGATCGCAGGTTCGAATCCTGCCTCGGGCATGGATGTGTTAATTAGGTTTAAGTAGTTCTACGTTCTAGAGGACTGATGACCTTAGATGTTAAGTCCCATAGTGTTCAGAGCCATTTGAACCATTTTTTTACACTATGTGATCTAAAGTATTCGGACACCACCAAAAACATACGTTCTCTGTATTAGGAGCATTCTGCTGCCACCTACTGCCAGGTACTCTATATCAGCGATCTAAATTGATATTATACATCGTGAGAGAGCGGAATGGGGTGCTCCGCAGAACACATAGACTTTGGTCAGTTTATTGGGTGTTACTTGTATCATATATCTGTACGCGATATTTCCACACCTCTAAACATCCCTAGGTCCACTGATTCCGATCTGATAATGAAGTGGATACGTGAAGGGAAACGTACAGCACAAAAGTGTCAGGCCGACCTCGGCTGTTCGCTGGTGGAGACCGCTGACTGTTGAAGAGGGTCGTAACGTGTAAAAGACAGACATCTATCTAGACCATCACACAGGAATTGCAAATTGCATCAGAATCCACTGCAAGTACTATGACAGTTACACGGGAGGTGAGAAAACTTTGATTTCTTGGTCGAGTGGCAGGTCATAAGGCACAAATCACGCCCATTATTGCCAAACGACGCCTCGCTTTGGGTAAGGAGCGTAAACATCGGATGATTGGACAGTGGAAAAACGTTGAGTGGAGTGACGCATCACGGTACACATTGTGGCGATCAGATGGCAGGGTATGGGTATGGCGAATGCCGTGTGAACGTGATCTGCCATGGTGTGTAGTGCCAACAATAAAATTCGCAGGCGGCGGTGTTATGGTGGGGTCATGTTTTCCATGGAGTCGGTTTGCACCCTTTGTTGTTTTGTGTGCCACTATCACATCACAGGCCTACATTGATATTTTAAGCACCTACTTGCTTCGCACTGTTGAAGAGAAAGCAGTGGATGGCGATTGCATCTTTCAACACGATCGAGCACTTGTTCATCATGCACGGCCTGTGGCAGAGTGGTTACACGACAATAAATTCCCTGTAATGGACTGTCCTGCACGGAGGCCTGACCTGAATCCTGCAGAACACCTCTGGGATGTTTTGGAACGCCGACTTCGTGCCAGTCCTCACCGACCGACATTGATACTTCTCCTCAGCGCAGCACTCCGTGAAGAACGGACTTCCGTCACCTTATTGTGGAGGGCGCCACGAACTTGTAAGTCATTTTCAGCCACGTGTCCGGACACTTTTCATCGCATAGTTTACATCCCACAGTCCCCGCCACTTAGCATAGGTACCCTACTCTGAAAATTCATAGGAAAAACTAGCAACACGGACAGGGCAATATACGCACAGAGAGACCACGTGGGGGGGGGGGGGGGGGAGGAGAGTAAACGAGCAGGTTGGATGAGGACCAGGCTGCACCATCAAGCCCTTGCAGCTGCATCGCGGTATGGGCTGAGGAGGCAACAGAGTGTTCTGCCAACCCCTCAGTGTGTCGATAAGCTTAAGTGACTCTCCCTGAAAGAGAGTGATAAAAGCCACCTTCATGAATAAAACGTATAACTAAGTCAGCCGCTGAGGCGAAACTACGATGCTACTTTACGACGTGCAGGAAAAACGGATGGTTTAACATGCATATTGTTTTTTCATAATCGACTGAGAAACGCTACTAAGAAATCACGCAAGACCAAAAGTTGTAGCCTTTTCTTTTATTACGAGGAAAGTAAAGCTTTTAAATAAATACTATTTATAAAACGATGTGGTGTAGTCTTATACACCATGAAGAGTTTCTTACACCTTGAAAATAAGGAAGTGAATTTTCCCTTCTCCGCCGTGCTGGCTCGGCGCGAAGTGTGAACGCAGCTATGCTATGCTATGACTATTTTTGGTTTCTATGTTCACGATGTGGAAGCGCTAATGGGCAGTAGCATTACTGCGATTGGTTGTTAGGTATTGGGGCAACTTGCCGGCTGGAGTGGCCGAGCGGTTAAAGGCGCTACAGTCTGGAACCGCACGACCGCTACGGTCGCAGGTTCGAATCCTGCCTCGGGCATGGATGTGTGTGATGTCCTTAGGTTAGTTAGGTTTAAGTAGTTCTAAGTTCTAGGGGACTTATGACCACAGCAGTTGAGTCCCATAGTGCTCAGAGCCATTTGAACCATTTTTTTATTGGGGCAACGTTTCTGCTTCCCTCAAGCCCTGGAGACGAAGCCAGATAGTCGCTCTTGTACTGAGGCCAGCAGCGGGAGGCAACAGGTGGCACGCCGGCCACTGCTCTCTGCGCGCTATCTGTTTCCACCCACTGCTACTAACCTGCCCTATCGACCCAGCAGAAGCGGCCCGTACGCCACCACCTGCAGCTGGCTGTTTTCCTGTTTGTGAGGGCGATTTTCGAGAACCTGGCTTCACGTTGGAGGCTAGGTTTTGACACCTTACAGTTTGGATACACGTAGTTTGTTGGCGAATCTGCTCATTTAACTGACATGAAACCATTTGGATACACGGATATCAGACGGGAATAGTGAAACCTTAGTCCTTAGTTACTTCCGAATAAAATGGAAAATACGTACAGTTTTTACTGAGAATTAAATTTAGCTGCAAGGCTGTAAGCAACTGCCAGTAAAAAAAAAACTGCTTAATATGTATAGCAAAGCGCTCACGCAAATGCCAAGCGGAGGAACCGAAGATTGCCGAAGCGATGGTCAATATCAGACGCCTGAATCAATGTTTACTGTCTCCGGATCTACGTATGAAAGGTATCTTTCACAAATCAGTGCTGTACAAACAAGAACTCTCCCTTTTTCCTCAGTATTCAGATTTCCTGGCAAAGCCGGGAAAATTCTCCAAGGAGCGCATCGTCGCAACCACCCGTTAACGTTTCTGTATAAAAGTTTCAGCACATAAGCAGCCAGTGTATCGTTGCTGACCTGTTTCATTATTAAGTTAGGTCTTGTGAAAAATTGTGTATGTAATGTAGTAAGCAATACATGCTATTATGCACACTGAGAAGGAACTGTAGCTTCGACTTAGCAGTCGTTTAAGCGTTCGATATTTCTGCACCAGTGTCTATGAATACAGCTGAGAAAAAAACCATGCAAACTCTATAAACAAAACATAGAGTTGTTGAGGTGCTAAGGTTGTTTAAGGAGAGATGTATACCCAGATAAAATTACGAGAAAAATAGACTGCTCTACAAGGAACAACAAATGAATTGTGGAATGTTGATAAGCATTTTGAAGACTGGAGATCTCGTGTGTTCTCATATCTACAATACCGTAGTATGTTCATATTTTACAGTGTGTCTGACAACTCATATGTTTCCGAAACTAAAAAAAAACTGAAAAATGCAATTGGCCAGGGATGCACCGATGTCAGGGGCTGACGCAATGGATAAGAATTCACAATCCCTAAGTGTAAACAAGCATCACATTAAAAAAAAAGTTACGTGTTTTTAGTGGTACATGTATGTTTTGTCTACGGAAATGAAAACTAGAGGTACAGTTAGTGACTTGCTTTGACTGTTCTAGACGTCATACTTCTTGAAATTCATAGACTAAAGGATGGCAACGGACCCACAGTTCCTTCCGTAATGCGCAGAACAAGGGTTGCTTACAGCTTGATTCAGAAGAGTGCAGGCGACCCGCATTACGGCAGAATCTGTGGCATCGTTTCCGTGATTTGAAGTAAGTATTCCAGTAGGTATAAATAAGATTTAGAGCAGTGAAACAAAATCTGCCATCACTAGATGTACCTCTGATTTTCATTTAAAAAAATGTAACTTTGTGTTGAAAGTGGTATTTATTTACATATACCGGTTGCGCATCCTGCTTACAGCGTCTGCACATGACACAGGGGCATCGGTGGCCTGTTCCATTTTTCAAGTGACATTTCATTTAGGAAATATATGATGTGACAAAGTTAGGTGGGACACCGTGTATGTATTGTGAGTCACGTAAGACATAACGCTGCATATGTTTCGTTAGCGGTTCCAGATACCGGAAAGAGGTTTTCAAAAGACAGTACGCAAAGGGGCACGAACTTCGGTATGTGATGAAGAGCCTTATCTTTTCTATCGATCCAGATACTGAAGGAAATGCAGTTATTTAAATAAGAGTGATATACTTTTGTTAGTGACATTCGGAAGCGCTTGAAATGACGAGTAAAGATCGATAATGTATTTCCTTATTTATTTCAATTCATTGGATTTCGGATTGTGCCCTTTCAGCCATGTCAGTAATGGAAAGCAATACGATAGCATATTGGAGACCAATTCGTTAGTTACGATGATATGAACGTATGGATAACAAAAGACCCAGACCCCGAGCAGAGAAAATCTCCGACCCAGACGGGAATTGAATCCGGGCCGCTTCGGTTAGCAAAAAGGATTGTTAATTTTGAAGTTCAGACGTAAGAGAATCCGGGAAATACTCTGAAATATAAAGGTGCGTCGGCCGGAATCGGTGCTGCGTTGTGAACACGCTCAGGCCAGGCTACATCGTTGTTTCAGGTCTTTCGACCATTTACTTGTTTGCATTGTAGAACTAGCAGGAACTGTGTCTTCTACCGGCAGGTCTGTTCTGCTTCAACATTCCTTGTATACAGACATGTACACCAACGAGAAGCAATTAGAGATGCTACTTTCATACGGCGAATGTCAAAGAAATGGTGTTGCAATGATCCGACGGTATATGGATGTCTATTCTGATACTCGCTGCCCGTCGCGCCAGGCACGTGCATTAATTATTAGTTCACTAGCGCTAGCAGGTAGCTTCAACATCAGATAGTGAACGAAGAGTGCCATTGACAGAGCACATGGAGAAGCTGTTCTATTTTTTACGCTTATAATTTCTCCTGGTAGCGCGAGACGTACTGCAAGTAATGTGGGATTAGCCAGACGAGTGTCATTCGTATCTTGCATCATCAGCCAAATTCTCCTTTATGATCTGTCACTATGTCAGCAACTCTAAGACGTGACTTCGAACGTGATACAGAATTTTATCGGTTCACTCTCTCCGTTCGGGACATGGCTCTACGCTCTTTCCAACTTGCTGCTCCATATCGACGAAGCAACTTTTACAAACATTATTAATGTGAATTTCGGTACAATGCTCGATAGGTGGCAACTGGCTTCATGCGATAGGACACCAATGAACGTGGAGTGCATATGTGTCTTGTGCCATCACAGGAAATTCCACTGTGCGACCTTACTCCATCCGAGTGGCGCTAGATGAAAATATGTGTGCACACTTTCTTACAAACTTTCTACCCGCTCTTCTAGAAGAGTACATGTGTTTCTAACACGACGGCTGCCCAGGTTGCTGTTCGCGTGTTGTAACTCAGGTACTCAACGAATAGTTTCCTAATCGTTGGACAGGATGGAATACTGCACAAGAATGGCCGGCAAGGTCCTCTGATTTGACTTCTTGATTTATTTGTGTGGTGAAAACTGAAAGATGCTGTCTATCATGAAGCTCCAACTACGTCAGGCTACATTCGCAGTCCAGCCGCCATAGCATGCAACGGCATATCATCCTGTGTAATTTCTTCTGTTCGTCTATCTCTCGAACGGTGATGCAAATTTGCCTAGTAGTCGATGGTAAACAATTTGAGCACATGCTTAAGTAAAGCATAAAACTATATTTCTCTTGGGGGTGACGAGTCGTTTGTCAATCTGAATCAAATATTTAGTTTATTTAAAGCGTATTCACTGTAATTACAATTTTGAGTACTACCAGTAGACACATTTGTGCTACAGGACTTGTTCTAACTTTAAGAGGCATTCAGGTTTCTCTAGGCAAAGATAGGTCACGTATTATTTTTGTTTTTTGAAAACCTAAGAAAGTTATTGTAGTAGTTTTTTTTCCCGTAAACAGAGTTGTTAATGAAATATGAACAACTGACGTTACTGTTTCGGCTTTGACAAGCGAACAACAACGCGATGGATTTACTCTTAAATGGGTAACTGCCAGACGTAACGTTAGATGTTTCTACAAATACCGGGAAACTTATAAGGTATTGGAAATAGTAGTCCTAGGCCCCATATAATGTGCTAGAACCTAGCATATGGCGTTGTTATGGATACAAAAGTCATAGCTAATCCGGTATTTGTTGAATAGCAAATGACTGACCATAGCAGCGTAAGCCTGAGTCAGTGCATATAATCTTGGAGCCTGGGATGAGTGCTCCGACTATGGTGTTTACAATGCAACAGCAGACTCTCGCCGCATTGCATTCCAGTTTCAGTAAATTTCTCGGATCTTTTTGCGAAAGTTTTCAGCTTCGTTATTAACTATGCAATATCACTGTAATTGTCATTCCCAGAGGCACTGAGTGGAGTTATGGAGAGTACACCGTTCCATCAAGAAATATTATTACTTCAGTGTCTCGATCGATAGAAGACTTACGATTCTTCTCCACATATTAAAGTACGTGCCCCTTAGCGTACTATCAATTGTCGAAAGCCTCGTTTCTATATATGGGACCGTTGACGAAATAAACCGGCTTTGACAAGCGAACAACAACGCGAGACTCACCCTGTTATACCGAGCAAACATTAATAAAGCCGAAAAACTGCAGGGACAGCTTCCTAACTGAAAATGGAGGAAAAGTTCCTGTGAACAAATGTCCAGAAACGGACGTGCAACGACAACAAATCATCCTGAAACACAGTACACAGCTTAATCGCATTAACGTCGCATCAGGTGTTCAAAGTGGCCTTCATGGGATTGCAAGTGATTGAGATAGTTGCGGTTGTTATGCAGGATACACACAATCGTACCTTGGCTGGCCACTTATGTATTCCTTGTACTAGGATTCGTGTCGTCCACACATCCTTCAACACACAAGGAAGACACGGCACGTGGTCAGAGGAAGTGCTGTTCATCAGCGTCACCTACCGTAGCAACGATGCATTTCCGGAGATATAATCATAGTACCTTTTGTTATCCATTTTCAGTCGGGAATCCGTCCCGGCAGTTTGTCTGTGTTATTATGTTCACTCTCTAGATTGCATTTCATGTCTCTCATGTGAATCTTCAGGCCTATCTTCTCTGGTGTTTCGGCAGATATATGCTATTTGGTTTTGGCACTGTAAAGCTGAGTCAGCCCAAAGAACTACTACTCGTAACATTTTGTATGTGCCCCAGTGTCAACAGAAAGTATATACGTATATATGGACGGAAACAGTTTGAAAAACTTGTAACGGTGCTGCAGGGTAGGTTGTGCCGAGAAATAATTGTAAAAAAAAACAAAAAAAACAAAAAAAAAAACCTGAAGTTAGTCTGTCAGGCCGTTGCGTTTACTGTAAAACGATGTTAAAGGGTCTGAAATTTGTGTGACGTGGTTGGTGTCTGTGAGGGACATTGTTTTGGTATAGCCATGCTGCTTCTCGACCATTTCCATCTCCTTGGCCGTACGTAAATACCACATTGGCTTGTTCCCGACGTGAAGAACAGGATGGTATTCATGTCGGGAACACACCAAGAAACCCTTGAAGATCGTTTAACAGTAAACGCAATGGCCTGATAGACTAACTTCAAAATTTTTTTTACAATTATTTCTCAGCACTACCTACCCTGCAGCACCTTTACAAGTTTTTCAAACTGTTTCTGTCCATGTGTATACAGAGCGCCGATTGATTTTTCCATCACTAACCTTACGATGTATACCATGAAGAAGGATTTGTACGGAAGCATTTAGACAATCGTTTTTCTCTCCCTCTATTTGCTAGTCGAACAGGAGAAGAAATGACTGGTAGTGGTACATGATGCCCTCCGCCAGGCATCGGATGCTGACTTTGGATTATGTATGTATGTGCAGATATAGATAGATGTAAATGGGATGACAGTGAGTAGTTTCTGGAATTCCATGGAGAATACGTCCACGAATACATCACTTGTATGCTACTCATGGACCTCAATGTTAGAAAAGCCACCCTCATAAAGATTACACAGGCCAACGATGGTAAAACTTTTTATCTGAAAATACCTTATTCTCACATTATTTATGGCGGTAAATCATAATATGATACTTAAAAATCTGTATTACCCACCATTTCTTCACATTTTACAATTAAATTTATTGAATTAAGCAATTTTTAAAGAATTTAATAGCTTTTATATAGTTAAAATATCAAAAAAAGTGGTGTAATGAATGTAGATGACGTTGGTAGCACTGCTGAAAAACATTTGTTGGCAAAAAAAGGTCGATGCTATTTTTGAGTTAACAGATGGTGTTTTGTTTACTGTCATCCTAACATCACTTTCCCATTTCCTGTACATGTACTCAGTACAATGTCTAATCTGCTGACAGTTTTTGTTATATTTGAGGTGAATTTATTATTAAAACACCAAAGAAACATTATAGACATTGTAAAAAAGGTTTATATATCATACTTTGGATCTACAATTGGTGATCAAAATAAATCTTGGGCGCCACATAAGGTATGTATTTTGTGTGTTGAAGATCTGAGAAAATGGTCCTAAAATGAGAAAGAAACTTTTAGATTTGCTGTCCCTATGATATGGAGGGAGCCAAGAAATCATTCCGATGATAGCTACTTTAGCAGTGTTGATATTACTGGTCATAATTCGAAAAACAAGAAGGTAATAAGCTACCCAAAAGTTCCGTGCGCCATCTGACCAATAGGGCATGGTATAGAGTTCAAAAATGGTTCAAATGGCTCTGAGCACTATGGGACTTAACGTCTGTGGTCATTAGTCCCCTAGAACTTAGAACCACTTAAACCTAACTAACCTAAGGACTTCACACACATCCATGCCCGAGGCAGGATTCGAACCTGCGACCGTAGCGGTCACGCGGTTCCAGACTGAAGCGCCTAGAACCGCATGGCCACACAGGCCGGCGGTATAGAGTTCCTGGTTCCTGAACCAACAGATGATTTAAATTCCATTCCAGCGGAAGTATTTTTTGATGTACAATCTGATTCACATGAACCAGATGATGATGAATTCCACTGTAATACCGAAAGTCTAGAGTCCAAATTGTTTACTCAGACCGAGCTTAAAGATTTGCTTAGGTATCTGGGCTTAACGAAACAAAAACCTAAATTGCTTGGCTCTAGATAAAAAGAAAAGAAATTATTGGCAGTTGGTAACTGAATATACATGTATAGAAAAAAAGAGCAGCTATTTTCCAAGTTTTTTCAACACGAAGGTGATTTAGTGTACTGCTCAGACATTCCCAGTCTAATGAATGAGTTTCGCATTGAATAAAAGAAGGAAGACTGGAGGCCTTTTTCATGTATCCGAAACTAGTTTAAAGGCTGTTTTATTACACAATGGTAACATGTATGCATCTATAGCTGTTGGACATTCTGTTCATACGAAAGAAAGCTATGAAAACCTAGAAATAATGGTAAATAAAATAGGCTATTCTGCTCATGACAGGATGATATGTGGCGATCTAAAAGTAACATGAATGCTCCTTGGTCAGCAAGGTGGCTTTACCAAATTTCCATATTTCTTGTGTGAATGGGACAGTAGGGCTAGGGATCCACACTGGTGCATAAGAACTGACCAGTGAGGGAGTCTTTAAAACCTGACGAAAATTAGATTCTACGCAAAAACCTTGTAGATCCAAAAACCGTACTATTACCACTTCAACATACAAAGTTAGGCCTAATGAAACACTTTGTAAAGGCTTTGATTAAAGGTGGACCATGTTTTAAGTATACCTTCCAAAAGTTTCCACAACTTTCAGAAGGTAAACCAAAAGGAAGCGTATTTGTCGTACCTGACATTAGAAAATTGATATTAGATGTTAACTCTGAATCCACAATGACCTTAAATGAGAAAGAAGCATAGATATCATTCAAGCAAATCGTTACAAAGTTCTTAGGGCACGAAAAAGACCGAGAATAGGTTTCTGTTATAGCTAAAATGTTAAAGAAGTTTAAGACTTTTGGGTGTTTAATGAGCCTCAAAGCTCACTTTTTTAACAATCACCTTGATTATTTCCTGGACGATATGGGAGATGTTAGTGAGGAGCAAGGAGAGCTTTTCACCAAGACGTTAAAGTGATGGAAAAACGCTACCAAGGCAGCTGGACCAGCAGCATGATGGGGGACTACTGTTAGTCACTTCACCGAGAAGTTCAGCAAGCGACTTATAGTAGAAAATGTTATACAAGAAACTTCAAAGAAAAAAGATAAATAAAATACAAACAAATTCCAGCTTACAAGTGAAACCTCTATTAATATATATCATTGTTTAAAGTAGCTCACTGTAAATACAAACAATGCGTATGTCGCAACAAAGCGTTTGATTAATTTCCCCGTTTACCGTATAGCATACTGCTCGACAACTATGGGTGATACAAAAAAAACTAATACTAGATTTGGATTCAGCTCATAAAAACCTATAGAAATCAGCTATCAAAGTGAAAAAATCTTTTCAAAAATTTATTTCGTTGGCCTATGTTATTGATCTTGGCCAGGGATCCACAGACTCTATTACTTCGGGCCGCAAATCCTTCACTGACTAGGTAAGGACCGAAAAAAGAGAAAGAAAGAAAGAGAAACAAGAACACACGAACCACTCGAAACCAAACGATATCATTCCCTTCAGGTCCATGTGCAACTCGTTGAAACGTACTCTGTTGAGCAAGCTGCAAAATAACGCGGCATGAAACTGACACAGCTCAAAAAACACAACGTTCTACAAGGGCTCGGCCTGGAGTTTTCGGTAGGGAATGAAACAAGAGATCAATGGTGGCTCTCACGCGACCCGATTTAGAGAATCCGCTGTGATTGGTAACGGAGCTTAGTAGCGAAAGGAAATATGAAGAAGCAGAATTTAGCTAGAGTTTCCTTTTCATGAGATGTGGATTCACATGCTGTAAAAAATTGCTGGAAATCTGGCAGTGAAACAGATTTTACGCGCCCCGAGTGAAACCGCGCCGGTGCTGCATGTTGCTTTACCAACGAATAAGAACTTGTGAGCCTGTCGGTAAGAGCAACACTCTACAGGGTAGTTCTGAAGGAATAGCAAGTAGACAGGATCATTTATGATCGTAGTTAGTGTATATTACTTTCCTCTCCCACCAAGAAATGCTTATGAAATAGAGTGGTAGAATATTCAACCTCGAGTACACTTGTCCGCCGCTCGTGGTCTCGCGGTAGCGTTCTCGCTTCCCGAGCACGGGGTCCCGGGTTCGATTCCCGGCGGGGTCAAGGATTTTCACCTGCCTCGAGATGACTGGGTGTTTGTGTTGTCCTCATCATTTCATCATCATCCAGGAAAGTGGCAAATTTGGACTGAGCAAAGATTCGGTAATTGTACGGGCGCTGATAACCGCGCAGTTGAGCGCCCCACAAACCAAACATCATCATCATCATCATCATCGAGTACACTTAAAATACATTGTCCTTCTTCCATTTTTCTTGAGGAGGCTATTGATTTTTTTCTGCCCAAGAACGAAACATTACGACTGTTACAAATAGTTAATAAGTCAAATTATTTAATAAATTAATTATGAATAGAGGAAGGTGGGGATAAATGACACAGTCGGGCGCCGCATTACCAGGAATGCAGAACGGCTGGGGAGGTCCGCTTTGCAGCAAAAGCAGGTAGCAGTCAGCGGTGTCGCTACCTCCTGCACGTTGCTACTCCCCTGGTACCACCAGCGCCGATTGAGACGTAGTCTTCACCCTTGAGGACATCAGAGACGCGAACGACGACGCTGACTGCAGATACCCTCTGGATATGATGAATCTTAGACACGAACGAACGTCACGATGTACATAGACACATCATCAGTTTCATACAGGAAGGGGCTGCTCAGATATCACATTACTTGTCGGGTTGTAGCCTAGAGGCTAACCTCTTTGGGCTCTTACGTGAGCACTTAGTGTACTACTGTGAGAGAAGAGTATTTACAGAGGAGTACGGACGTCTTTGTAAGTAGGAGAGAGAAAATGTCAGTATTGTGTCAGATAACAGAGTGTCGAAAGCTGGCTCCTCTAAAAGAAAACCTAAATTATCAAGAAAGAACACTCATTCATGTCTGAATCCCCAATAAAGTGTGTGAGGTAAAAATCAAAATCTTGGGTAAAATCTTAGCGTTTCTGCCTCATAGCGGCAGATTGCTTCATGGAAAAAAGTGGAGAAGGCTATCCCAATCATGCGATGCTAGCAGGGGAAAATTTTAATAAATGATTTATGGAGTGGGAGGAGAGTGTGCTTCCAGAAGTTGGCAGGACTGATTAATCGTTTTTCGTTTCATCCTAAAAATTTGAGTATGTAGAGAACTGTTAATGTAGGAAATGTCTTGTATCTAGTGACAAATAACAGATGAGAACTTTTCGATGCAAAATGATAAAGGACAGATTGTGGACCACAGTACTGACAGTACTGTTGTAACGTGAATGGCAACGGTAAGGAAAGGGATGTTAAGAAACAACGGCAAATATTTCTGCTTAGTAAATGTGACGAGAAATAGCTAGCACCAAATATCAAGCATTCACCTCTGAAGTAGAAAATTGGAGATGATTAGCGGCAAGACTTCTGGAGGATTGTGCAACACCTTGTACATATTTAGTTGCAGCAGTACTACGAGTGAAGGGTAGTGTCAAAAGCTGGATCAAGAAGGAGATGAACAACAGAGAAACCTGCTATTAAGAGATTCCAGCAGCCTCATGGCCTTCACTGCCTGAGTGCGAAGAATGCGCTGCGTCGTTTAGTGAAGTACACTAAGCGCTAAATAGAGTTAAGGTTACATGTGTTTGTTGGCAAATGAAAGACTTTCTGCAAACCATTACCATAGTTATTACAAATTAAAAAAAGACATCGTGTGGCGACTACCTGCCAAGGGCAAATGCGTACGCAATCCCGTCACAGTTAGCAATAACTGACCGGAAGTCATCTAGTTAAACGTATATTTAGGATTTAGGCCCTCTGCTGTTCACAAACTATGTAAGGATTTAAGAGACAATCTGAGGAGACCTATTCACAACTGCAGACCTTTGCAGTTGTTGCCGTCAGTTTCCTTCTAGTAAAGTCATCAAAAGATCATAACTGTTGCAAAATGATTCAGACAAGATGTATGCATGGCGTGAAAATTGGAAATGTACCCTGAACAATAAAAAACTGATGTCTTTCACGAGAGTAGTAAAAGAAGTCTACTAAATTGTGGTTACACGATAAATAACACATGATTTAAGGTTGTTAATGCAACTAAATAGCTAGCGATTACAGTTCTAAACAACTCAAATTGGAAGATAACGTAGAAAACATTGTGGGGAAGGCAAACCGAAGGTGCAATTTACTGGCAGAATACTCAGACGATGAAGTAATCTTGAAGATAGTGCTTTCACCACACTTGTCCGTCCACCTCTGTATTATTGGTCTGCGGTAGCGGATCCATACCATGTAGCACTGACTTAAAACATCGAAACAGTTCGATGAAGGGTAGATCATGTCGTAATATCGCGAAATGTGGGGGTATGAAAGGGTCACGAATATAATCTGCGAGTTGAGGTGACAAGCATTAAAACAAGGCGATTTTCATTGAACCCAAAAGCTTTCCACGAAATTTCAGTCACCAATTTTCTCCTCCGAATTCTGAAATATTTTGACTTACCGGAGGAGAAAAGACCACGTTATGTAATAAGAGAAATCAGAGCTCGCGCCGAAAGATGTAGCTATTCATTTATCGCATGTGATATTTGAATGTGAATCGGTAGAGAAATAGTCTGAAAGTGGTTTTATGAACTCTGTACCAGGCATTTAAGTCTGAATTATAGAAACCTCATGTGGATATTGATATAGTTGCTATTGTTAATAAGCATTTTTTAGATATACAGAGTGTCTCTATTAAGAAACGACAAGGGTATTTTTTTTCAGCGTTTTAGCAGATATTTGCAGTTTTGTGTATGCAATGCTGCTAATCACCTCTTTGATGCGACGCGTTAGTTTGTTTCCCATTACAAACAAAATTATTTTTGAAGTGGAATTGAACGTGGCTATTGGACAGAGTGGTCCCAATTTGGTCTAGTGCGATGTTCACTTCACCGATATGTGATAACAAGGACAGTAAAAGGGGAAAGAAATAAACACATTCCGTCGACGATGGGTATCGCATGAAATGTGTGATCAGTGTTTCTTTGTTGTGACACCAGCTGCACGATGCAGATGCGAAATTGCAAATATCGGCCGAAACACCTGAGAAAATGCGCATGATGGCTTTTAGGGGAGACATGTGGCATAAATGAAAATATGTGCAAGCACTAAATAGAACCAATCGTTGTTTTTTAAAAACATAAATATTTTAAGAGACCTTTTTCCGCCTTCTTTTTCTAAGTTGTGAATGGCTTATACTTACAGAAAATAATTATTATAAGCTAAATGAAATTAATGGGAAAGGCTCAAATGAGGAAAGTGACTTGTGGAGAGGCATACACAATGTTATTAGGGAGAACTGAATGAGCAGAAGCACGCTCATTTTAAAACAGTGGGTCTACGTCATCTTATATCCTGTAGATGAACCAAGAGAGGCATAAGAGCTTTAAATAACAAGAGTAGTGATCGTTAAAAACTGGGCGCGATACGGAAGTTGTCCTTTCGCATTCTCATAGTTCATGGACATCGCAGATGAACTATAGATACTTACAGTTAATCTGAAAGTATCGTTTTAAAGAGATCTGTAGTGTCCTATTGCTTCTGTTTGAAACTGTTACTAAAACACAACTGTGTCAGGAGGAAAGTGCACATTAATTATTCTTTCTTCAGTGGTGTTTAATAAAGTAGCCTTGTTAAATGCCTTAGAGCTTTTGACAGATAAAAATAATATGTATTGTCTGTAAGTGAACTACTGAATTACTCGAGAAACACCGTTAATAGCAGTTACAAGAGACATTATCGTATGAAGATGTTTTGTGGATGCATTATTTTTATTAAATACTATTCATTCTGACACATAAAGCAAGGAAACCATATCGATGTGACGGCCAGTTGTCCCATTGTAGGCAGAAAAGCAGAACAGTGGAGAGCGCAGGCGGTCGGTACGCCACCTCCTGCGCCTGGCTGTTGCCCTGTGCCCCCGATCGCTAATTCAGCAATAGGCCTCGACAAATCATTGTGGGAATTAACTTACTTGCCTATTGTGTTTAATTATATGAGGGAGTTGCAAGCTTTTAATGTATGCACGAGAAAAGGAAGTGCAGGCAACCCAAAGAGTGATAAATAGCTAGGAAAACAACCCCAAATACATAGTCATTAGCGCTCTCTTATTCTGGATGAATCGGTACAGTAGCAACACTTGTGTTATTAAGCAACATATTATGACACAGGGGGTAAAGAGAATGTTACTTATATACCCAGTGAAATATTCTATTCCATAATGAATTCCGATGGAAATGAACAATGTAGGACATCCTGCAAACTCATTTACTGAGTAACTGGGATTAAAAAGAAGTTGCCATGACAGGACTTTGTCATTAGTCAGCTGCATCTACAGAGCGAACAGCACTTAAATTCTCATATTCAATCATCCAGCAGCTTTTATGGAATTGTATTAACAGTATTCGAGACTCGTTAATAAAGTTGCAAATATTTTATGAAAGTTGCTTTCACACTGTGGGAAATGATCTGTGAAAGTGACAAGGCTAAAAGACATATACTCGAAGTAATTTTCGGTAAAATCAAAAAGTGTGGCATATTTGAGTGTGTAATATTGTTTAGAGTTCAACATGGCATTTTTTGGACTTTTTTTGGTTGATATTAAGTGACCGGACATTACAACATTTGTTATGATGTTGTTATTCAATTTATTATGCATCACTATGTAGCAACTAAGTATGTTATATGGAATTGTATCACAAAAATATATGCCACAAATATGATAAAATATTTACACAAGCAAAGATTCATATTGAGTAACTGGAGACTAACGATACTGAATTATTTATGTGAACTACTGTCACAACACTTGAGGAACACAGGATGTAAGCTCATCTTCAATGAAATGTATAGCCGATCACCAGCACGAGATGAGTATACTAGGAGCAAACGTCCGACGTAAATGTTGCAGGGCCTCAAACATTTCCAGGGGTATAAACGTTTGAGTGGTTGAAAATACCTAATTTAAAACCAGGCAATATTATAAGATATTCAGTACAAGTTGTTATAAAATCTGATCTCAAGATAGAGTAGAATTATGTGATAATTAAATTTTGTAAACACAATATAATTACCTGTATATTATTATATATAATCGCCGATACATCTGTGAAACCAAGTTCCATCCATCTGATACAAAAGACTCAATTAATTACAGACAGTAATTTCAATACTCATAAAGGACTTTTAAAAATTAGTCTCAGTACCATCGCTATGATACATATGGCTAATATACAACGTATGAATGGTTTATTTATTATAGCCACACTATATCTTAAATTTATGATGCACAGGTTCATCATTCGACACTATATCTCGTGTAATGGTGACATAAATATTAACACTGAGGCAGTTCTCAGTGTAATATTAACTGATAAATTTGTCTTGGGGATGAAAGAAAAATGACTGGAACTGTTCACGATCTGCTCCCAGACAGAGAAAGCCACATCATTAAATGCAGATTACATAATTTCGACGAAATCATATATGATTTACAATCATCATCAAATCCTGGCACATAACAATATTATAGCGGTATCATAGAATATTCAAACAATACTAATTGGTGTGGGATAACAGGTAAACGAAAACGCCACAGCATTAACTATGCGTAATTACGTTACATACAATCGAGCGAGGTGGCGCAGTGATTAGCACACTCGAGTAGCATTCGAGAGGACGACTGTTCAAACACTCATCCGACCATCCTGATTTAGGTTTTCCGCGCCCGCATCTCGTGGTCGTGCGGTAGCGTTCTCGCTTCCCACGCCCGGGTTCCCGGGTTCGATTCCCGGCGGGGTCAGGGATTTTCTCTGCCTCGTGATGGCTGGGTGTTGTGTGCTATCCTTAGGTTAGTTAGGTTTAAGTAGTTCTAAGTTCTAGGGGACTGATGACCACAGCAGTTGAGTCCCATAGTGCTCAGAGCCATTTGAACCATTTTTTAGGTTTTCCGCGATTTCCCTAAATTGCTTCAGGCAGATACCGAGACGCTACCTTTTAAAGGATACGCCCGAATTCGTTTCCCATCCTTCCCTAATCCGATGGGACCGATGATCATCCTGTTTGGTCCCTTCCCCAAATCAACCAACCAACCAATACTTAAAACGAGAACTCATGAGTCATAAATGAGAAGGAAAACATTCTGAATTACTAATTTCTTAAAGCAGTGTCGATTAGCATTGAGTCATACACTCATAGATTTATGTCATGGATCTACGTATGAATACGTGCAGCATGTATCCATATATAGTACAAGATATGTGAGGAGCTGTACAGTATTAAGTTCACCGAATATGAGGGAGTCAGGAACAGTTAGTTAAAATATGCGATGAGCAGGCAGTTGGGAATGGAATGACGATCTTTGCGATTGGCTTTGTTGAACCAAATAGCTAATACAAAATCATATACACAGAGAAGTAACGACATAAACAGTTTGTTCAAAAAGGTTTAAAAATCATTTTATAACCTCCTTATAGGTTCAGTACTTTTAGCTATAAAATATCGATGCATCAACTATAGACATATGTTCGATATCTATAGCTAAGTAATGTTGACACTTCGACTAAAGACAAAATAGTATATAAACACGAGAATTTAATAGAGACTGCGAAGGGTACACCTGAAATTTAGAGGGTTTATGCAGTTACACAAAGAACACCAAATTTCAGATACGCACATTCCTATCTCCTATAAAAAGGACTATCCACATATTTAAGCGTCTTCATGACACAATAATACAGGAACCCTTTTTGAAAGGGACACCTTAATTTTGATAATGTTTTTAAATAAACAGATTTGTTGTGCTTCCAAGAAACTGCAGGAAAACAGGAAGTGGTTTATATCTCCTGTCTTCTGATAGCCGCAGAATGTGTTATCCTTGAGCCTATCGGATGAGGGTGGTAACAATTTGAACTATAGTTACTACGCATTTGTAGGTGGCTTGTTTTCAACTTAGTGCTCACCTATAATTATTGAAAACACGGGAGGAGTTTCATATTACTAGTAATATCGCAGTGTAGTCCATGTCTATAGCAGATTTATAGGCGCTGGCCCCGTCTGCACATGCTTCTTCGGTCATTTTCCGCATCTACAGCATGAAATATGAAGTTGGCAGACTAACGATCATGAAAAGACCAAAAACACAGGCAAACTTTGCCATCTAGTCGCCCTTATAATTGTAAACCAGTGCCACCCCAGCTGGAGACTGTTGAAAGTGTATTCTCATACCCATTCGTTTATTTAGCAATGATTCTCGTGAGACATCCAGTATTTGAATATGAATTTTACTTTTCCATGAAGGGTATTAATGAGTCGCATTACGCTTTTGAGTCTGAAACAAATCAGTAATTTCTGGAATGCTGCTTCACAACCAGGTTTGAGAAGCTCTCGAATCGTTGTTGCCGTAAGAATTGAACCATATGGGGGTCTAACAAAGATTAATTTAAGCACTTCAACTGGAAATGATCGTGCCAAACAAATGTTTCATAAAATTTTAATAATGAATATCGAGTTTTCCAACTATTATCTGAAAGGGATTCCAGATGTGTCTTCTTCGCTGTCTTCTGATGGATAAATTCACTGTTGGGCCGATGAAAGGTATGCTTTGTGATTATAAAAAGATATAGTTTTCCCCAGCCAGCGCCGAACCTAACCAATACCAGCTCATAACTAGAAGACAAAAAGGCAGAAGAGCCGATACTGAAATCTCTGTATTACACAACTGAGGCCAAGGCCACATATTCATCGAGTCAGATATCTGAATCTCCACTCCAACAATTTGACCGCCTTGTGAAAGGAACATTACATGATTCTGACAGCACTGCAAAGTGCCGTAACAAGAACGCATTTCTTACGACTGACACCGCAGAGAACTCTAGCCGAATGGTTCAAAGTCACAAGTGAGAAACTGTGGCGTGGTGAAAATCACTGATGAGCCTAGAAAACCAAGCCTCGTTTGGTCTTTTGCGCCAGTACGGATAATCATTGCTTCTAACAGTCATCTACGAGGGTGATTAGGAAAGTAAGGCCTGTTCGTGTGCAAAACAGACGTCACAATGAAAATCTGATGAATATGTCATGCATCCAACATACCAACTGTCGTGCATTTCCTTCTTCATTACAGTTCTCAGCCATAATCTTCAGGGCTTTGAAGATGTTCCTACATAGTTTTCGATGGGAAGTGTTTTATCACCCACAGTACTGTCCATAATTGGATCCCCCTGAGTTTCATTTCTGTTCGCATAAATCTCTGGCTATGAAGACAACATTTTAGCACAGACAACTGGCCAAAAACACCGGCAGCTGCTTTCTGTGTTAAAGGTATTCGAAAGTTGGCACAGTGCTGTGACAAATATCAAAGTCGGAGCGGCGACAATGTAGGTGTCACGTGTGCTGGACTGCTGTTAAAACTGCTCGTGAATATTTTCTAAAATTTCTGTCTTCAGTTACTTATTTTCAAGTTTATTTGTGTTAATATTTTCTGTAAAAGTATCTTATTAGTGGATTTCATTAATCTTCCTGTGTTAATGACTCGAGTGGTCTGTAACTTGTGATATGCTTATGTCGTTACTCCAAGCCTTATGCATCAGTAATGTGTCTACATTTTGCTGCGTGCAGTTGCAGCTGTAGCGGTTATAAAGCTAAGTGCTGACAAATTTGTTTGTGCACTGTTGT
Source organism: Schistocerca cancellata (assembly GCF_023864275.1). Lineage (NCBI taxonomy): Eukaryota > Metazoa > Arthropoda > Insecta > Orthoptera > Acrididae > Schistocerca > Schistocerca cancellata. The sequence continues at coordinate 494,666,489 of NC_064629.1, read as the reverse complement.
AGAGATATTAAATTTAATAGTTTTCAGCGGTGTTTAATGCTGTTTGTGAGAAAATAACGATGTAATAAACTTCTGGAAACGGTCGCTCCCTGTGTTTTTTAGAGTTTTCTGTACGTTGAAGTTGTTTAGTAAATTTTGTGCTTTAGTTTTCAGCTGACGTTTCTTATGCTTTCTAATGAAATACTTCAGTACAATTTTCATCCAATGTTTTAACTTCATTGAGTGTTCCAGTGGCTGCCTGAAATTTTGGTTTTAGCTAACAATTTTCGGAAGTTTTGTTTGTATTGTTATTAGTTGTACTTTATTAGTATTAAACTGAACGCTGCACTGCATGCACGACGATCCGTCGTGAAACAAGAGCTCAGCGAAGACAACGTTTTATACCGACCAGCATTTTCGGAGCTCCATCTGAGGGCGTCTTGGGACAACGTCATTTTCATTAATGAGAAGATGTTTTCCACCAGTAACAACGGTCGACGAATCGTTTACAGGCCGCAAGGGACTCGCCATCGACGCGAATATGTAACCACAACGAGAAGAAGTGGCCGGCTATCTGTTACCTGCCGGGGTTGGATTTCTGCGAGAGGGGCGGGAATTCTTCACAGGAAAGAAGGAACTCTGGACAGAGTGCAGTATGCCCACATATCGCAAAATATGATGCTTCCGTAAGTGCGAATGCTGTACGCAGAAGGGGACGTCACATTCCAAGAGGACCCTTCTCCCATTCACAAGTCTGCATTTGTTCAGCAGCGGCTCTCCACGATTGGCGTCAACGTCATGGACTGGCCGCCACGGGCGGCTGATATGAACCCCATGGAAAACATGTGGGCTGAGTTCGCCAGAACATTAACAGAGAACTGGCTACGAAACCAACCAACTACTGCGGGCGCTCTTTGGGACTGCGTACTGGAAGCCTGGGAGGACTCTGCTTCTTCAGGCTGTTACGTCGGACGGCTTATACATTCTACGGCAAGACGCGTGATAGAAGTACAAAATAATGAAGGATTCTGGATAAAATATTAGAGTCTTTAAAATGTTTTGTTATTTCTTCTTTGTCGTCATTTTTCATCGTTGGGAGCTAGTGGAAGATCGCGTGGCAACAGAAAAGATACAATTTGGGTTAGTTTTCCTTTGAGTTGCCTTTTTAATTCAAGTGGGTTTCTTTTATAATATTCTTTATTGATTTCATTTATACTCTGGCTAGATACTTACAAAATAATCAGCGTATATGGACTCTGTCACAGTAGTTTTTGTTATTTCAAATACAACTCTCTGTTCCCCTCCATCCATGAATACACCCTCCGTTCTCCACACAATACGCAAACGATTTCAAATTATGTTTACTCGTCGTTAATATCCACTCTACTCTCTCTCACACTCTCTCTGTCTGACACTATCGCCGCAAGTGCCCTTCTATTCCATTCCCCCAAAACATTATAATCAAATCTAGCGTATTCCACTGACGCTACATTTTCTCTTTTAATTGCTGCTGCCTTTAATATCTATCATTCGTCTCAACATCTATGAAACCGTATTCTTTGATCTACCCTTCCTTATAACCCACTCTTCGTACTGGAAACAGTCCCTATCTCTCGGTCCTAGGATAAAATGAACTGTGGCACACATCTAAGTAAGCAAAACTTTGCAAGCATTTCACGAATATATTTTGCAATTCTGCACTTCCATCCATTGCTATATCCCGCCCTCCTTCCTGTTACCCGTCCCTTGACATCTGCGTCTGCATCGAAATGAATACTGTGCGCCGGCCGGTGTGGCCGTGCGTTTCTAGGCGCTTCAGTCTGGAACCGCGTGACCGCTCCGGTCGCAGGTTCGAATCCTGCCTCGGGCATGGATGTGTGTGATGTCCTTAGGTTAGTTAGGTTTACTTAGTTCTAAGTTCTAGGCGACTGATGACCTCAGAAGTTAAGTCGCATAGTGCTCAGAGCCAATTGAACCATTTTTTTTAATACTGTGCAATTTATAGTTTTGTGCTTGGCAGGGGGTTCTGTGGTCTGGGGGATTTATCTTGTATTGATGTGTAAAACGTGTAGGTTCACATCCCACGTCAGGCGTAGATTTTTAACACAAAAAGTAACTCTCCTTCACCCCTAGTAACACTAAGTGCAGAGCTCCAGTAAGATCCGTAGTTCAACATCCGCAGTAAAGATAACTTCCGTTCGCAGCCGACTGGGGCAGAGCGGCATTCGTTTGAGCTGTGACAGATGGAGAAACCCCAGAAGGCAAAGACTCTGTCAACAGCAAGCCATCGTAAACTAAAAAACTTATTTCATTTAATGAACCGATGTCCACGTAAGTTCACAAGGCTCTTACTTTATTTGAATCTGAGACGTTGAAAATTGTGGTGCTGGACTGGGATTCGAATTCGATTTCACTGTGTTCCCCAAGATTGCAAACTCTCCTAGGCCTCCTCGAAAGGCACCTATCTGGTTTTGAATCCTGATCAGAACAAATCATTCATTATTTCATTTCAAGCCCTAGCATGTGCACTAGGAACTACTAATGAAAAATAGTTGCATTTTCAACGTCTCTTTGTGCGTTGTCAGCTGTAACGTGTTCGTTTCAACTCACAGCCACATGATGAGCTTACTATCACAATATTACAAGATCAAACGTTTCCTTACAACTTTTCAATTTCAAACATTCCATCCTACTGCCGAAAACGGATTTGGGTTTGACGCTGTACTCGTTGTGATCACCAACGACGATATTTTGTGGTTTCAACTTCTAGCCAGCAGATTACTTTCCATCACATCATTGAAAGTACAAACATGCCACTCGTAGCTATTACTGGAAAAGAATTTGATAGTTAAAGTGTCTTCACGACCACGTGTGCGCGGTTTGAATTCCATTCAGCAGAGAACGTTTCTTCGCCCGAGGTATACCTAAGCTTGCGCACATCTCGCTACTCGTGAACCAACAATTGCTATTTATCGTCTGTTCCTGGCTAGAAAACGACGGCGCTAGATGCTGGGTTCGAATCTCAATCAGGCAAAAACAATTCTATAGTCATTTAAGATTCCAACATCTCGCTATTGGTGAAAACATTTGATATTAACCTTCTGATTTTACGTACGTCGTTAACAATCCGATTATGTGCTGGGTTCGCATCCCTGTCACAAGCTTTACATGATGGCATTTCAGTTTTAAACATGAGCAAATATTTGACGAACAATACGTTCCCAAATACATTCATTTTTACATAGCTACCAAAAAATATTTCATCTACCTAGCAATAGCATGTCGCAGGAAACTATTGTTTCTTGTAAGCGCTCTGCATTAGATGTAGCGTTAAGAAAACGTGTATTCAAAAACGGCAACTAATCGGAATGTAAAAGTAAACAGGTTTGGTGGCAGCTTCTCCAAATAATAGTATATACGTAATATATAATAAACGATTTGTGCACTTATAACATGTACTGAGTTTCTCTGAAACAATACTTGCTGCACGACGGAAATTACTTTCTGCTCAAGCACTTCATTTACATCTAAATGATACACGACTACTAGAGAACATTGCTCTTTACGGCAGTCAATCCACTTGTAAATTAACACCATGATATCGTAGATATTAGGCAACACGTTACCAGGGATGAGAAAGGTCTTAAGGTTTGAAACTAAACGTGCTACTTCTAGATACTACTGAATAAGTATTTGATTATGAACGTGTCTTCATAACCATGTGTGCGGCGTTCGACTCTCAGTCAGCATAGACATTCTCGTCGCCTTATTTCTAGTTAAACGTGAGCACATCTCGCTAATGGTGGACCAAAATTGGACATTTTTCGTCTGTTCCTGGTTAGACAACGACGGCGGTAGGCACCGGGTTGGAATCCCTGCCAGGCAATACACCGTTAGTCGTCATTTAAGGTTCCAACCTCACTACGGGTGACAAACTGTGATATCTACATTCTTATTTTACGTACTTATTCAATAATCCGATTAGGTGCTGGGTTCGCATCCTTTTCACCGGCATTACATGATGGCATTTTAATTTTAAACGTGTGCATTCTTTGTTCCTTGAAAATGCAACAATATACAACGTCTTTCGTGGTTAATTACCAAGAAGGTTATTGTCATGTTAGAGTTCCTGGTTTCGTACAAACATTATCGTCATTTACGTTCAAGTAGGGAATTGATAACTGACACTGGCGCAAACGTCAATATTTGACGTCTCTTTCTGCCTTGTGATCGAGTCCCGATTAGGCACAAAGCTTTACTTTTTTAACAATCGCCTTACGTTCTGGGTTTGCATCCGGATCCAGCACGAAGACGTTGGTCATGTCATTTAAAGTAAACTTTGTGTACAAATAACTGTTGATGAGAATTGTGAACAATGATACTACTTGTGATTCGCTGTTAATGTTGGGATTTCCGTAGAGTGCTTGCTGCCGTTAATCACGTTTTCTCTTAACAGTTTTGTATTACATAAAGTTGATGCGAAATCACTCCCCGTTGAACGCTGAACGACGTTCAGCATGTGTTGCGTAAGCCTTTTAGAGAGCAAAGAACTTGTTTGCAATTGCGGTAAAACTGTACAAATCCATATACTGTCTCAAATATTTAAGAATTACTGAACGATTTATGTGACAAAATTAGTTATCCCATAACGTTTGAAATGTCACTTATTGTAATTAAGTTTAGTTTACAAACGTTAAGGACAGTCTGATCTGTTCTGTACTATCGTGGTGTTAATTACATCTGAACGGACGGTCATAGATACCGGTGTTCTCTAGTAGTCTCTAGCGGTACCCATTGTGTATCTTACAACGACTGTGCTGGGTGGGGATGCGACGATGTGTAACACAGATATGATATGTTGGTTGCATACATTCCGGTGCAGCCTACACGTTGGAATTCTGGCGTGACCCACTTTTGTTGCTGTCGAGTGAACATTGTCTATACACTGCTCGTTTTATGAAAGCTGAACAGATTTCGCGACCACCTTGCTTTTTGTCAGTGAATTCCTTTGGTGAGAAAGATATCTCAGAATGTATTTATAAAGATGTTTGGTGTTCTCAGTTTGTGTATGTGTGATAAAAGCTGTAGTTACAATATTTTCCGGTCTTTCGAACGATATCCTAGTTTTCTACCTTTGTGTGCTGTTGAACGTTTTCAGTTTATCGCAGACATATGTTACTGTCACCCTTGTTGCCTAATATGGACAGAAGTCGCAAGTGGCCCAGTCATCTCTTCGATCAACCCTCAACATTTCAGAGAAGGTCCATTCCCTCTACTCAGACTGTTTACCAGTAACGAAGTTTTGCTTGAAGCAACATTCGTGATTTTCCTTTTCTGTTGAGACGGATTTTTGTTTTCTACTTAGAGACATATATTTACTCTGCTACCGCCGACCTGCGTGGCCGTGCGGTTCTAGGCGCTTCAGTCTGGAACCACGTAACCGGTTCGGTCGCAGGATCGAATCCTGCCTCGGGCATGGATGTGCGTGATGTCGTTAGGTTGGTTAGGTTTAAGTTGTTCTAAGTTCTAGGGGACTGATGACCACAGATGTTAAGTCCCATAGTGCTCAGAGCCATTTGAACCATTACTATGCTCCTTTGTATTCCATTTTGCTTACTTCTCCTTCCTTGTATGCTTCAGTTCGACACAGTTCCACTTATTTAATGACAAGAGTTCTGAACAAATTTAATGGTATCACCATGAAAACACGCCCTCTACAGTCGTACATAGCTGTGGAGATGAGAATTTATTTTCACTGGTAATTCCATGGTCTACAACAATTTTCGAATACTGCTCGTAGCTTCACCAATTTGTGACTGTGTCGTGAAGAAAGCAGGCGGAAGTATTACTCGCTGACAACCGGTTCAGCTGCGGCGAGACCTCAGTGCCGTTTAGTAATGTAATTAATCACTGATCGGGACATTTACGTATTGACCTCTTACACTCTGATACTTCATTCTCTTAAAAAATGTAATGTAGTATATACATTCTTTGTAACTGTGCTTTGTCGTTCACACATGACGACCCAAATACAGTACTTTGTTCAAAATCTGTATCGCGTATGTCCTTGTGACTTTCTCTGCTGAACCGGAAATTTAATACGATGAAACAAGAGAGATGAACTTTTCGGAGAGCGAGTATCTCTTAATATTTTTCACGGCATCACAGAAACTGCTATATGAAAACTCATTGATGTGCGTGTATCACGTACTTCGTCCTGTAATTTGCACAGCATCAACTTACTCAAATGTATGCAATAATGTTCCGTGTCCCGTCACGTTCTCTCTCTCTACAGTGACTGTCTTCCCCCTTCAAATTATCAGAACATTTTACTTCTTGCGTGCGAGAAGTTTCCTGCAACACCTCCCTGCTTGTACCGCGAGGTAACAGCACACACCTTTCACTGGTCGCAGGGCGAAGGTAGTGCCCGCTAAGCATGGTAATACTATTTTCTTAACTGATTAATAGAAAGTTGATATACTTAGCTGTAAAATGATTGTAATAGGATACCTAAAATAAGAGTAGAAATATGTGACAGCTTATGTGTTGTACTTTATAAGAAACAAGGTTCAAATGGCTCTGAGCACTAAGGGACTAAACATCTGTGGTCATCAGACCCCTAGAACTTAGAACTACTCAAACCTAACTAACCTAAGGACATCACACACATCCATGCCCGAGGCAGGATTCGAACCTGCGACCGTAGCAGTCGCGCGGTTCCGGACTGAGCGCCTAGAACAAGAAGCAAGGAACTGGGGCTCTAGACATTGGCAGTATGTGTATTTGCAACTACAAATTATGACAAATTTAAAGTAACTTATAACTCACGTAACAAATTTAATAACATAGACATTTTTCATTAACAGACGACGCTTTGAATAAGCAGCCACTGGGCTCAAAGCACAATGTGCGTAGGCTCTAAATGAAGAAGAGTTTATGACCCAAGACTGCATACATTTATAACACACAGCCTGTAGGCAGCGTTTAGCATCCGTCTCCACTTGTTCTCCATGTTATGTGTGTTGCGTCTATTCCAGTTTAGCACGCGCGGCACCATCGATCGACGACTGACGGTTGCCATTACAGTGACGTCATCTGTCGACGACCACTCCCGGGAATAGGATTGCAGCCGATGACAGGAGGTAGCGGACACAGCTGTCTCGCCTCGAGCAGAGCTCTTCTTGTTTACAGGTTTCCTCGTTGCAAGACTCTTTGCTGTACATGGTAGCGTTAAGTAAATACTGTGTGTCTGCATTTATTGCTTCCTCGTTTGCACTTAGAGCGGCAGATAAATTCCTTATAACCTGTGAAACTACTCATCATGGAATACTTCTGTTTCACTATTTAATTATGAAAATAAGTATATTCAAGGTTTATCTAACAAAACTGGCCGATTAATGTCGTAATGCAATCATATTCCTTGTGTTTGCCTCTGAGCACTATGGGTCTTAACTGCTGTGGTCATCAGTCTCCTCGTGTTTTCCTGGTTAATTTTCTAGTTTCTCCATCCTCTATCAGCATTTACTTCCATATCGGGAACACTAAATAGGCTGTGAATTAAATAAAAAGTTTGTGTATAATGTAAGTTACGTAATGCTGGGATAAAAGGAAAAGTTTTAAATGCAGTTTCGCGCTTGCAGTTGCCCCTATAACCTGCTTTACCTCATAAACCTGACCTGGACATTGTCAGAACTTAAGGACGTCAGCGGCGTACATTAATCTTTCTCCCAAGTTCTACATGTCTATGTTCCCTTGACTCTCATACAGGGAGCAACAGTTGTGTGTGTGGTTGCGTAAAGCGTTTTAACCCTTAACGTGTTTTTTTTACAGGTGTTTGTTTGATTATAAGACCCAATCTGTGCATCCCAGTGACAGAAATTTTAATATCCCACAAGCAGCGTTATCATATGCAAGAATTTCTTGTTAAGACTGCATGGGACATTGTACATGCATTGCAGTCGGATTCCCCCTTCCACGCCTACAAATAAATCAAAAACAATAATAATAAGAACACGACGTAGAACTTCTCTTAATTTTCTGTGGGTGACAGACCACGTGATATTTTCTATTGGAGACATTACGTTGCAGAGTCTGACTCCGTTACTCACACACACGGTAATACACATTCTGAGGAGGGTAGGACCTGCTTGGCGATGCCGGATGTGAAATTATAACTACAAAAATAGTTTTCCTCAAAAATTAAAAAAAATCTTTTCAGATGAGAATATTGGCAGATATTTGCTCAAGAAGTCACAAAACACTCAGCTGCGCTCTGGATATAGCAGAACGTATTACTGTGACGTATAACTTGATATTTAAATTGTACATCTGAAGTTGGTGTTAAGAGGACGTGAGAGCTTTTGTCAAAGGCGGACATTCCTTGACCACGGGTGAATGATGTACAGCGAACGGCATTGGAAAAAATAAAAGGACATAATACTACACTTGTGGATATCGTCCACAATAGTGAAAATTATCTTCTACCATTCAGGTTCAAATGGGTTCAAATGGCTCTGAGCACTATGCGACTTAACTTCTGAGGTCATCAGTCGCCTAGAACTTAGAACTAATTAAACCTAACTAACCTAAGGACATCACACACATCCATGCCCGAGGCAGGATTCGAACCTGCGACCGTAGCGGTCACGCGGTTCCAGACTGAAGCGCCTTTAACCGCACGGCCGCACCGGCCGGCCACCATTAAGGAAGTTGCAGAGAGTTGCGAGAGTGGCAACCATGATTTTGATTGTTTGTGTGATAGCCATTTTTTCTGTTTTATTTTACACCCAAGGATAATCTAGTAGATGAAGGGACTGGTTAAGCGGGGAATTATCAAATGTTAAATTATTATGCTGCCTCAAAAGCTAGATTTCGTCACCTTGCGGAAACAAGTGTGCCTGAAGCCTGTAGGTGAATAACATTAGTATAAAAGTGCTGGTCATACATAAAATTAGTGAAATGATTTAAACTTTCCACTCAACCTCCCACAGATCCTTCTGTTGTCTGAAATGAAAACTGTAGACAGAAAGTACAAGTTTCAAATGCCTCATTTGAAAATGTAGTCACGAATGAGGAGACTACCGTACTATGGTTTGACCGCCGCAAAGACTGACGCATTAGTGATATCGACAATAGCACCCCTGGCATTGAAAAACGATGAAAGAGATCAAGGAGTCAGGCCTAGAGGGAATACAAGCTACACTTTACATAGAATATGCCACTGGATTAGCTCCTTTCGTAGCTCAAACTAACAGATAATCGCTTTGGCAGGGAAAAGTGATATGTGACAGAAAAGCACAAGTCGCTCATGTTAAAAAAAAAAAATTACAGATCGAATGCATAGGATCATAGACAGGTATCGCAAACGTCAATCTTTTGCATGATCCAACAGCATTTTGTCAGTTTAAAGATCACTGGCTTATGTGTCAAGCGTGCCACATCGTGTACATATGCGAAAGCGAAAGTCATGTAAAATCAGAATTAAAGAACGCAAATAAAAACCATAGTATTAGACGGGAAGGTTATGCGGAAGGAAATTGTGTACAAGACTCTAGTTCGAACAACTGTAGAATATGATTTCAGTGTGTGGAGTCGGTGTCAAGTATGCGTGGCAACAGATATCTCGGAATTCAGAGATGCACTGCTAGTATCGTTGTAGCCCGTTCCAAAGCGTAACAAAATGCTCAGAGTACTACAAAGGGAATCGTTGAAAGGAAGACGACACAGTTCTCGAGAAAACCTGTTGGGTACAATAAACGAACCTAAATTCTAAGAGTGTGCGACCATTATGGTACCAACAACATGTACGTCGCGTGGGGGTCATAAAGAGTAGTGTAAGACAGATTTGGGCGCGTGCAGAGGAATTTAGACTATTTTTCCCTCTCTCAATACGCGAATGCAATAGGAAAATATTAATATGACACACCTTCCGCCTTACACTGTACAGCGGCTAGAGGAGTGTTTATGTACATGTAGCACGACAAGCATACTTCTTCTACGACTTCGTTTCCCAAAAGAGGGAACTACAACTTTCGCTTTTTTTTATCGTAACGTGAATCAAAACAAATACGTTCTTCTGTAGGAAATAGCGTTTACCCACTTCATTCATTTATCATTACATTTTAATACTACGAATTTCCATGTCCCTTTCCTTACACTACTACATTTCCTTAAACAGCTGTGGCACATCAGTTAATATCAAGTTAACGTCTTTTAACCTTTGTTGTTCCCAGTCACTGTCTACTTCAGACATCCTGATAAGGGTGTGTGCCACTAAATTGACCGTTTCGGAAACACTGACGTCAACGAAATTAAATGCAAGTTTACTCGCTGCCAGTCTTGCAATGCAATCACTTTTTGTTGATCCGCCCAAGACCCAGATGAATGTCTGATTGTTTGTCTAAACGGAAATGAGTGTGTGTTAAGTAATATCGAATATTTTCTAGTCAAAAAAGGACTGCTAATGCTTCTACTTCATATATGGAACATTTATTTTCAAGATCAATAAGGGCTCTCGACGCAGAAGCTGTTGGTCGACGTTTCTCATCACTAACTTGCAGAAGCACTGCTCCAGTACTACCCACTGGACATAAGTTTGCTAAATAATTATTTTTAAATCAGGGAGCATCATAATTTGTGCCGTACTCAGTGCTTCTTTGATGTCATCGAATGATGCGCTTTGCGCTTCCCTCCATTCAAATTTATGTCCTTTCTTTCGGAGATCTTTCAATGGTGGAACTCTATTAGCACAATCCAAAATAAATTTTGTTAAAAATGCGCAAGCCCCAAACGTGCTACTCCTTTGCAGTCTTCAGAGATTTAAAGTGTTACATAGTCTTTATTCTTTCAGGGTCTATGATTACTCCTTCGGGAGTGATTATCTGACCCAGAAATCGTACTGTGGAACAGGCTACTTGCAGTTTATCCGGATCTACAGTTAGGCCAATTTGTAGTAAAGGCGGAAATACGTCTTTCACATCTAACATACTTGTCTTAGTATCCATTCTGTAGATCGCCACATCATCTAAAAGATTATGTCCGAAGTTAAATTTTATGTCATGGAATGTAAGATCCATCAACTGTGAGAGAACTGCACCTCCATTTGACAATCCAAACGGCAGTCGATTAAATTCATAGACGTTCCACTCCGTAGCGAATGCTGCAAGAAATTTGGATTTCTCATTTAATGGAATTTGATTATACGTTGATTAAGGTCTAATGTTGTAAGATATTTGCTAGCCTTTGTGGCTGAGTGGTTCTAGGCGCTTTAATCCGGAACGGCGCTGCTGCTACGGTCACAGGTTCGAATCCCGCCTCGGGCAGGGATGTGTGTCCTGTTCTTAGGCTAGTTAAGTTTAAGTAGTTCTAAGTCCAGGGGACTGATGATCTCAGATGTTAAGTCCCATTGTGCTTAGAGCCACTTGAACCATTTTTTGTAAAATATGTAGCGTCTTTGAACCAGTCGAAGGTAATGTAAATCTGGAAGTGGAACTGGACGGACAATGTTTTTCTGTTTAATGCTCTATAATTACTACTGGCCTGCTTTCACCATTTTGTTTTGATGCTGCGTAATGTGACTTCAAAGGTCTTAATTCCACTTTTTCTAACTTTTCAGATTAACTGTTTTAGTATTTTCATACGGGGCAGGGTCAATCGATAAGGTGATTAGCGCTAAGGAATTTTGTCGGTGTCTTCAGTGGTGAAATCAAGCAATTATGTATCACCTTGTTTCGTTGTTGGTACGTCAGGAAAATTTTGACGTACTCATATTCGTTTAACATTACATTTCACATCCATCTGAAAGTGCTCAGACGAATCCGGTTTCTGTTGAGCGACACTGTCTACCCCTTTGTAATGTTTCCTTCTGTTATTCTGTTCTTCAACTCCTTCATCTTGTTATATTATCAAAAGGTTAATTTTTAATGTGACGTAAACCGAAACCAGGATCTTTTATTTGCCCAATTATGAATCAGACTGACTTTACCCATGAAATCAGATCCTAAAATACATGGAAAAGCAAGAGCTTTTATGAGTCTCACCTTACTGTTCCGCTTTTACTGCCCTATCCTACTTTTTCCCGGTATATATTCAACTACTTCCATGCAAGTTTTATTAGCTCCGTATACTTTATAGTCTGCTTACTAACGGCAGACCAATTTCACTGTGTACAATTTGTCTTAAACCATTGTTTATCCACAGGTGTTATCGTATTTCCTGTATAAATCAATGCACAAATAAGTTCTTCATTAATATCGCAACATGCAAAAGGCAGATACCACCGTTCTCTGGTAGGAATTCCCCGTATAGTCATAACCTGAAGTAAACATTACATAATCTTATGAGCGGCCTTTTTTAAATACCGTTAATCAGTTTTACCTCTCATCTTACTGCTTCTGCATGTGTGTTGAACATGTCCTCTTTATCCACACCTAACACTGCACATTCTGTTTAAACTCATTAGTATAATTACGTAGTTCTTGTTGCGTAACACTATTACACCCTGACGCTTTATAGCCTTATGTCCACAATGAAAACGTATCACGGTGTTAGGAACTCTATGTTACTTCTTGTTTTCTTGCTTCTCAGCGAACTATGATGTGCGTTTGTCTTAGTAGGTCGTTAACTTACTGAAATGTCCTAGGTGTTGTACAAAAAACCAGTCTCCTATCAGGCGCTTTAGCCCCATCTGGTACGTGTTTTATTATGTCTCTGAGAGTCTATGTCGAATAACCCTCTCGAAAATATCCCTTCGTAGCTCATCAGTACTCCGATTGTGATCTAACACTTCTAATATCCATTTTCCCAAGGCTCCTCTCAGGTTAATCGCCAATATTTGTAACAGTTCCACTTTAGGTAAGCCCATCACCCTTCCCTGCTCTTGGACATCTAATAACTTTAAAATTCAAATATACAAGTTACCTGGTTGTGCGATAAGTCTTTACAGCGTAGGATTTATTCTTGTGAAAGGTAAGGTAACCTTTCAAAAATAGTCAAAAGCTCCCATTGATTTCTTGGTAACCTAGAGCTGTCTTATTCTCTGCTGCAATGGGCCGGTAACATCACCACTCCAATCAAATAAGCCACACTGTCCTTAAATTGTTTGAAACGCGCTAGCAATCACCTAAGTCGTCCAGCAGTAGTTCTCGATTCACGAAACAGCTCTTTCTGGATTGTACAAGAACTTACATCTCACGTGTGTGGGCCTCTCACTGTCGCTATAGTCAAACTGAAACGCTGGCCGCGGTGGTCTAGCGGTTCTAGGCGCTCAGTCCGGAACCGCGCGACTGCTACGGTCGCAGGTTCGAATCCTGCCTCGGGCATGGATGTGTGTGATGTCCTTAGGTTAGTTAGGTTTAAGTAGTTCTAAGTTCTAGGGGACTGATGACCACAGATGTTGAGTCCCATAGTGCTCAGAGCCATTTGAACCATTTTTCAAACTGAAACAGAACAGTAAGCTGAGTAATAACTTGTTAGCCTGCTCTACCAGACCCAATCTTTACGCACTGCTACCATTTGGTACCAAGTGTTCAGTGGAGCGAGGAATGGGTCTCAAAACGCAGACCACCATTTTCTAATATTTATTAAAACTAAACATTAATAGCCTCTCTAGGTTTTTAAATCCGAGCGGACGAATTAAAACAAAAATTCCCTTCAAAGTAAAATTACTTCCAGTTAGTAGAATTTATAACCAAAATTTTAAAAAGCTAGAAAAACAATTTTATCAAAAACTTCTTGTAAAAGTTCTAAATTCTTATCCTACTCGGGTAAAACTACTATTTTCTTTTTGGATCTGAGGCTCATCATACAATCAAACTCCATGAACAGTAAACAAATATTAAACAATAAATTTTAAGACACCATTTACGTACCTTGAAGCAAGCAAATGTTCAAAAATTACGACAGAATCAAATGGAATGACGGTAGTGTAAACTGTTATAAAACGTTAGACTTTATTCTAGAAAGGTAATTTCCTGTGACCGAACCTCAGTCAGCACAATCAAGCGGTCCCAATCCGCTGCGTTTCTGGTATTGTTAACTGCCGTGGCTATCGAGTCGATGCTAAACTAACATCGGATCTTCTCAAGACAAACATTTACTGGACCTCCAATGCCTATCCAACACCTTATAAATCAGATATTCCTGTACACAATCTTAACGAACAATAATTAACACTTGGAAAACAAATGTGTCACAACTGATAGCCACCACGAGCCCCGAGTTACACGGTAATTACTATGACAGTATTAACAAGAATTCACTTCTAATACACTAGTAAGTTAAACCACCTAATGACTAACGTTTATCAACACAGCAGAACCATTAGATGCAGGAGTATTGAAGTTGACCTACCAAATCAATCCCATCCTGGCTACGCGTATAGGATCGTATTACTCCTGTAAGGAAGCTCAATAATCTTCTACCTTCTCCGTCTTCTATCTCAACTATAAGAGATCTCATCACGCAGAGTAAGTCATGAGTCCAGGTAATCACTAGGTAGTACAAAACCCAAAGCAGTGTTATTCGCCATATAATTACTTTAGAGAGCCAGAACGACATGTATGCGCCTACCGGGACACCACTGTGTTGCAGCATCGGCCTCTGCCATCAGACTTAGCACTGGCTGCACGCACCATCCATTCTTTACGACTCCCGACGGCGCTACCAGGGCGGGTAAAGGAGGGGATAATTGGAGAATGTTCCACTCGTCGGCACACCATGATACGCGTCTCTATTAATTATCTCCGTGATCGAACAGTCCACGGGTGTACTGCCAGTCCATAGTGTCCAATGGGCACAATATTTTGGGGATCTGACATGTTGCTATCGTCAGGTGCGCTGACGAACTGAGCTCCTGAGGCGGGCGGCCGTCTTAAATCCCCTCTCTTCGCGAGGAGTTCTCTCAGCGATCCGTGCCCGCGCGTCGGCGTCGTGGCGGCGTCGGTGTAATCGCCTCGTCCGCCCTAGTCGCCCGTTCCTTTCCTTTGCTGAGCGTCTTTTTAATTAGACTCACTGCTGCAGATCCATGCCCTGGTGAGGTTGTAGCCGCAATCTCGGTTGATGAGTCCGTCCCTGGTACGAATTTCGATAGCCTCTCTAACGACACTGTCCCAGCATTTAAATGTCTGTGCCAAGACCCTGGTAATTTGGTAGTCCATTCCGTGATTTTCGGACAAACAGTGCTCTGCGACCGCCGACTTGTTGGGGTACCCAGGTCGAGTGTACCTGTGATGATCTCGGCAATGGTCTTCGATGGTGGGCACTGTCTGTCCAATATAAGTCTTCACACATTGACACATAATCTATTATATGCCGGCCTTCCGCAAACCGAGACCGTCTTTGACACTTCCCAATAATGCTCGCGTTTTATTTGGTGGGCAGAAGACAGTTGCTACTCGGTTTTTCCTCAATATTCGTCCTATTTTCCCTGACAGTGCGCCAGTATACGGTATATAGGCAGTGCCTATCTCTTTATTCGTGATTTCTTCGATCTCCACACGCTGTACTGTGGAGGTGGGGCGGAGTTCGAGTCTGATCCGACATTCCGAGTACCCGTTTTTCCAGAATACAGTTTTGAGGTATTACAGCTCTTGGAGCAGACTCTCTGCTTCAGATATAGTGCCCGCCCTGTGCACCAGTGTTCTTAGCACCCTATTCCTCTGCGCAAGGTGGTGGTAGCTATCCGCTTGCAAATACATGTCGGAGTGCGTTTTCTTCCTGTATACCCCTTGGCCCAAGGTGCCATTTGTCTCACCGACCGCTGACGTACGGGCGAGGACCGCGAAGACAACACCTCTAGAGTGGAGGGGATTTGAGATGGCTGCCCGCCCTCAGGAGCTCAGTTCGTCAGCGCGACATGTCAAGTCACCGAAATATTGTGCCTGTTGAACACTATGGACTGGCACTATACCTGTGGACTGTTTGAGCATGAAATATGCCTGGAGAAAATGAAGAATCATATCTCCGTGATGTTCAGGTACTCCCACGGCCAGAAAATTACCCAAGGCTCTCTGCTATAGAACGTGAGCTGAATCAGTTCTGACGTCAAAGCAGTCAC
The DNA here is from genome assembly GCF_023864275.1 of Schistocerca cancellata. Lineage (NCBI taxonomy): Eukaryota > Metazoa > Arthropoda > Insecta > Orthoptera > Acrididae > Schistocerca > Schistocerca cancellata. The sequence continues at coordinate 494,650,456 of NC_064629.1, read as the reverse complement.
AGTGCCAGCATCAAGGACAGCAAGAGGCAGCTACAACAGCTGTGGGCCAGTTTGTCTGAGGAAAGCTCTCTGCAAGACATGTACCTGGAGTAAGAAAAGAAATTTACAATGTTATTAAAAGGAAGGAATTCATTTTGCATGGACTCGGTAAACTTTGTTATCAGTGGAAATTGAGTCCTTTGACATAATGCCATAAACATTCAGATCCATTTAGAAATTTAAAACCGTTTTCATGATGACACGTTCAATGAAAAATCTTGCTTTTGAGTTGAGTATAATCTACTGTAGTCCTGTAGACTACGTTGTAGATTAGTGACATATCCAAACTAAGCCTGACAATATGCAAGGTAATGAGGAAACTCACAGGTAAAATCTCGTAAGTTACTACAAAGATTTCTACATCAATTTTAAACTACAGCGAATTTGAAGTCTCATTTGACTCGAAGCAGAAAATTTCTCATGTCCCACTAAAATCATATTTTTGCTTCAGTTTGAATGTACTGTTAACATATTAATGAAATATGCACGAGTTAGTTCTGAGATGAATGCTTCACTACGACCGCTGGGGAACATGTTCCTAGCGCTACATGTGATGATCGCACAAACTACTTTGTAATATGAAATGTAGTGGACGTTCTCATTTGAGAGTCGTTCTTAGACGCCAACAGGAACTTAGAGGGCAGAGAAGAGAAAGAGTTGTCTGAAAAGTCATCTGCGCCTGAGCGATCTTTGTACACCATAGGTTAGATGATAGCAGCAACATTTATAACATTCCAGACTTTTTCAATAGGTAGATATTTCTTTATTGCCTTTATGTTGTATTGTAAATTGTCTTGCTCTTATTATAATCTAAAAGAAGGAAGCACTGTAATCTCAGTACCTTTCGTAAATATCAGTGATGCTGTTTTCTGTTATTTCTCCATTGAATATAGGGTAATATTTATCGCGTAATTGAGGGACAGTCAGTCTTCTATTCCTACGGGCCTTTTTTTCATCGCTGTAAATAATAAAATTATCTAAGCCCCTACAGGTTCCACAGTAATGGTGTTTTATAACTTTGAGAAGTAATTTTACATTATAAAATTTATATGCAACAGTTATGGAAAGTTCATAGATATAAAAATAATTACTTACCAAATACTTTATGTCAGAATTTTTTGGAAAACTAATGAAAACGTATAAAGACAAGTCGTCATTTGAAGCTGTTACTAAGAAATTCGGAAATTGTTTGGCTGATTTACTTGAAACTTTTACACAAACTCTAATGAACATCCAGACGGATATAAGCTATATAATATTTCAGTATGTGTAATACACAAACGTAAATAAAATATAAATTATATATATATATATATATATATATATATATATATATATACGAAATGTATGAAGGTGGAATGTAGATACAGAGAATCTCAACAAATTTTGTACCAGTTTAGTTCAAATTTTTAGACTACACTCCAATGAATATTAGGACAGAAATTGGCTGTGTTTTGTTTTAATATGTGTAACATGTTAAGTGGAAACGATGTTTGGATGACTCAGTACATTATTAAGTGATAATCGTAATAATTTTTATTTTAAAAATAGGGCATCACGCTGTACATCATTGTGCTGTACAAGTACGTGGTGAGTTTTAATGTAATTGTAATTGATGTGGCAGGACAGTAGAATCTTAGTACATTCTGGGAATAGAATGTAGCAGCATCTGACACAGTACGTCACAGACTTTTAAACTACACGTAGGCGACAGAAAGTAGAATCTGGTCTAGATCTTCGATTTTGGTAATGTAAATAATCAGCGCTTTTCATTTTGAATGTGTGTTTTCTCCTGGAAGAGTAAGAGTTATCTGAAGGCAGGAAACCTCGATCGGCCTTTCATGTTCATTGCCTGGCTGTCACATGTTGTTAGGTGGCAGGTGACAGCACATTCATAACGTCGTAACTCGGGATACAGAGCAGCCAAGGAGATGTGACTGGCAGCAGGAGACTAGGCGAGAATTCTGCAGCCGTCGCTACTGTTAGTTGGATCTATCATGAGTCTCTGTGTCTCGAGAGCCTAAGATAAGCGTAACTTTTACAGCAATAAATTCTCAGCTGTACATCGCTGTCTTCATAAAAATGTAAACAATCCTGCTTGCCTAGCAGTGTAACAGACCTTGACAGGTTCACCACTTCGTGCAACCAGTGGTTCCTTCGTATCAACCCCTCCACAAACAAGGCAATCGTCATAGGCCGCAACACGCTCTCCTTCCATCTCAATGATCTCTACGTAACCACTTATGGTCGTCCCATCCAGCTCATCCCCACCCTGAGATACCTTGGCCTCAACCTCGACCGTGACCTTACCTGGAACCCTCGTCTCCTGACCATCCAGCAGAAAGCCAATTCCCCCCTCGGCCTCTTGAAACTCGTTTCTGGCAGGACATGAGGATTGCATCCTTCCACCATCCTCCACACCTAGAAATCCCTCATCTGTCCTATCCTCTGCCATTCGAGCGTTGCACGGATCTCCGTCCTCCCCCCCCCCCCTCCCCATTTAATGAGGCCCTCCAAATCCTGGTATGCCACCTGCTCCATCTTGTCTTACGTATCCAACTTCTGTACCCCACACGATTCATGTATGACCTCATCCCCTTCACCCACCTCCTACCTTTCCCTCCAACATAGGCCGGCCGGTGTAGCCGTGTGGTTCTAGGCGCTTCAGTCTGGAACTTCGTGACCGTTATGGATGTGTTTGATGTCCTTAGATTAGTTAGGTTTAAGTAGTTCTAAGTTCTAGGGGACTGATGACCATAGATGTTATGTGCCATAGTGCTCAGAGACATTTGAACCACTTTGAATCTCCAACATATCCGCATCCTTTACACTGTCCACAGGCTTGATCCCCTACCACCCACCCCTGGTGTCCTCCTTCCTCTCGGCCCCCAGCCCGTTATTGCGCCTCTATCACTTTATCTCTCCCTCTCATCGCCTCCACACCCTCCACATCCTTCATCATGGCAATTTCCAGCATCTCCCCCTCCCGGATGAAGAACTTCACTGTGACCCCTACCCTTCCTACCAACTGTAGCCTGGTCTTGTCGGCTGCCTTCCCAGGACCCCCAATTTTCCTCTCCCCTCCTTACCGCAGAGTGATTTTTCCTCCTTCCCCCCTACTGAATCTCCTCACCCACTCTTCGGCAGTCTCTCTCCGCCATCCTTCCCTCCCTGGTCCCCTTCGGCGTTCCCCCCACCTGTCTCCCCATCTCTACCCCCCTCTAGCACCACCAATCCTCCTTTCTTCCCCTGTCCCTCGTCTCCGTACCCATGGCAGATCCTTTCAGTTTGTTCATCACCGCCAGTGTTCTACATCAGTGTTGTGTTTGGTGTTGTTGTCCAGTGACATCAAGAGCTCTGATTTTAACGGTGTGCTGGACTTAAGCATAATGTTATGTCAGTGTTGGTTATGTGCTCTGATGCCCATAGGAAGTCTTATTCTCCGGCTGTATTTAGCTTTGTGTTTCTTTTAGTCGTCACACTGTGTGGTTTTTTGTGTACGCTTTTTAGATTTTTAACACCATTTTTATAGTCACCCCCTTCTTATGCTATTTTCCATTATGTTCCCCTTTTATAAGCCTGTTTCGCCATATTTCCCCCTTTATGTTGTTTTCAATGTCTCCCTGTTCTGTACTGTCGCCCCCATATGGCGGACTGAAATTCAAGAAAGGAAAAGAAACCTGTCAGTGGAAAGGGGATAAAGCTTACAGAACTGAAATTCTTAGGTTCATCAGGAGGGTCTAGTCTAATTATATGTAAAAGACGTTCTCCCACTCTTAATTATTAAGATACTAGTATCTGTGTTTTAATGTTATGCTAATTTCTGGGTATTCTTTTGTAACAGGAATTGTTTTTAAAGTGAAATACACACATGTTCCTGGAAAATGGTCACCTCAGAGGATAGTGGATTTTTAAGAAGTGAAGTAGTTCTATAGGATCTCATACGTTTGTGAGGAAATCTGTACGTAGTATTGAAAGTATAGAGCAGAGCTACAAAATGACTGAAAAATTATCTGTGTGTGAAAGATCTTTGTTTAGTGGACGTCACATTTTATATAAAACACTCCAATTACTTTCCCAAACGCAACGTGGCGACGTTGGTCCATATTTCGATTATTTTGTGTTGAAAACCTCGCCTCCTTCTTATTAGTCGAAAAGAACGCAACGCGTTTGTCTCAGTATCTTTCATAAACATCAACGATGATATTTGACTTTGATTTGTTTCATCGAATATACCTTCAATGTAAAGATCAATTCAATACTACGTAATAACTCTATGGCTACAGAGGCAATTAACAACATTATTCAGCACACAGAGACCTCGTTAAAGTTATTGCAAACTATTCTGCGAGTTCACAGTAATTTTATCAGATTTTTCCATTCCAGGTTGAATCTATAGCATTCGTAATAGTGCAATTACAGATATGAATACTTGCAACTTTCATTCTTTTATGACACTCAATTATTTTCAGTGTTCGACACTAGAGGTTTTGGGTAATTGATGGAGTATGTAATTACTGAAATTGACTCAGAAATACTGACTTAAAATTTCAGTAAGTTCATTAAATGCAAATGACTAAAACCAAAATTTAAACAGGTAATTCCTCACATTTAGCATAACTAACGATACCAGAGTTTTACAGCAATATTTTCAACGAGAGAACAGTTTTTCGTGTAGAAGTGACAGGGTCCTATGTATTATTAACTGACAATGGTAAACGTTTTCATTTTCGAAACTAGACCGTCACGCTGAACAGTATTCTCTTGTACGACCACTTGAAAGATTCTAACAGAATTATTGATGTCTCATACTTCCACATACACGCTACAAGCCAGTTTACAGTGGATGGCTCAGGATACATTGTACCATTGTTCATTCGCCTATAGAGAAAGGATAAATAATGACTGAAATTCAGATTCTCTAAATTTGCCCACTTCCGTTTCTATTTAACATTCACCGTACAGTGAAACATACTGGGGTTCTATTAGTTAAATGTTCCTCGAACCACTCAGATAACTGAGAAGGAATATCGTATCATCGTATTTTGGTTAGTAACCAACCTTTTTAATTATATTTCCCGAGTGGATATATTCAACCTAGCGTTATATAGAGCAAGCCACGTCCTGTTGAATTACGGATGCTCGAAAAGTACAAATTCGTAATGCACCATGAATGTAAGATTTTGTTGAAGTAAATGACGTGAATGTATGTGTATGCCTGTGTGTATGTGAGTGTGTGTGTGTGTGTGTGTGTGTGTGTGTGTGTGTGTGTGTGTGTGTGTGCGCGCGTGTGTGAGTGAGTGTCTTCACGTACAAGTGTATTACGCTGGGAATGGTCAATCAGTCGGATTTTCACGTGCATTGCCTGTCTGCCAGTTGTTTGAGGTCGCGAAGGTGGCTGCACAGCTCGGCGCAGCGTTACTAGGGAAAGAGAAGAGCCAAGGAGGTGTCTGGGAGCAGGCAGCCAACGTGACATCTCTTCATCTGCGCTACTCCACCGATCATACTAGCGTTGGTCGAAACATACCTTCACCCTCAGTGTTGCAGGAGCCAGAGATATTTTTCCAAACGACGCCTCTCTTATTGTAAGGAACGTAATCACTGGACGATTGAACAATGGAAAAACGTTGTGTGGAGTGACGAATCACGGTACACAATGTGGCAATCTGATGTCAGGGTGTGGGTATGATGAACACCCGGCGAACGTCATCTGCCAGCGTGTGTGGTGTCAACAGTAAAATGCAGAGGCGGTGGTGTGATGTAGTAGTCATGTTTTCCATGGAGGGGGTATCCACCCCTTGTTGTTTTGCATGGCACTATCACAGCACAGGTCTATATTAATGTTTTAATCACCTTTTTGCTTCCAATGTTGAAGAGCATTTCGGGGATGTCGATTGCATCTTCCAACACGATCGAGCACTTCTTCATAATACATGGCTTGTGGCAGAGTGGTTACACAACAATAACATCCCTATAATGGACTGGCTGCACAGAGTCCTGAGCTAATTCCTATAGAGCACCCTTGCGATGTTTTGGAACGCCGACTTCGTGCCACGCCTCACCGACCAACATCTATACCTCTCCTCAGTGCAGCACTCCATGAAGAATGGGCTGCCATTCCCCAAGAAACCTTCCAGCACCTGATTGAACGTATGCCTGCGAGAGTGGATGCTGTCATCAAGCCTAAGGGCAGGCCTACACCATATTGAATTCCAGTATTACCGATGGAGGGTGCCATGAACTTGCAAGTCATTTTCAAGCAGATGTCCGGATACTGTTAGTCACATAGTGTATATTCAATGTGTTTGTAATCCTACTCTCATGTTCAGAAAAATCAGAAAATTTTCAACGACTAGAGATAGAACGTTCATATTCAGAGGTTATATATAGTAGCATGGTCTGCAAATACTATGAGCATTTCGGTCACCTCGGTTGAGCATGTGTCCTGTTGCCTAGTAGGTACAAGGTAATCGATGGTCCCTGATAACTTGTACCCTGCGTGATGGCAATGACGCGTAAAAGGCGGATATGGAGTCCTGTGGTATAGCCATCAATGCTGGATTCACCTTATTCCAGAGTTCATCTGTGGTGATTAGCAATGGGTCACAGCACTGTACCTATCGTTTCACCATATTTCATTCATTTTCAATAGGCAACAAGCAAGAGGCTGACGTACTGTGACACCAAAAAGGTATTTGTTCCTGCAGCAACACGTGGTCGTGCATTGTCTTTCTGAAAAATGGCGTCTGATGTGTTGGAAAGGGTATGGCTACAGGTCACAGGATGGAATTCACGTAGGTCAGTGCCCTCAACACGGATCAACCGAACCAAAATGCGGCTATCACTTTCAAAGGAAGAGAATCCGGATACGCCGAAAACACCATCTGATGCCATTCGTGTTCCCAGTGACGTCGTTCCATACATCGTTACCGCTTAGCATGTTTATGCACATTCGTCAAAGGTAGGCGGAGGGGTGGAAGACGCGCACATTACCCATGCCGACGGACTGTCACTTCTGGTAGCGTACGATGTGTTACACTGTTCCACTGTTGCGACGCAGCCGAGGTCACACGTCTGGGTTGTGCAACCTCATCCATCTCGTCGTGCTCTGTCTTTCGTGAACCATTCTGCATACACCCGTTGCATTGCCGAAACACTTCGTCGCACATGAGCAGTCATTTTCCGAATTGATGCATTTCATTCTCTCACGCCAATAATGCGCCCTTATTCAAATTCACTGTTTTGACGGGACGGTTCGTGCTTAATTCTGCGAGACATCCTGCACGTCTTCTCAAGTCACACTGATCCATTACCTTCAGACTATAGCGACAACGAGAGCCGCAGACATATTTTAATGGTAGGTGGTGTTGCGCCGCGGTATCGATGATGACCTTGAACCCACGGGCCGACATATTTTAAATGCTAATCATTTCTGCCAAACGTACTAATGTACATGTATTGTAAAAATGAGCGTCATAACTCGAGTGGTTCTACGTGTTATGTTTTTTCTGAACTTGAGTATATCTCTCTGTTTATAATTCGTAATGATCGGCTATGACTTGTCAGCCTATGTTCCTAGTTTGGAATTTATGTGAGTTTCCGCTAACGCATAATTAATACTTGTGGACGCACTACAGACAATCTTAGATTACCATTTTGGTTGATAATACACTCCTGGAAACTGAAATAAGAACACCGTGAATTCATTGTCCCAGGAAGGGGAAACTTTATTGACACATTCCTGGGGTCAGATACATCACATGATCACACTGACAGAACCACTGGCACATAGACACAGGCAACAGAGTATGCACAATGTCAGCACTAGTACAGTGTATATCCACCTTCGCAGCAATGCAGGCTGCTATTCTCCCATGGAGATGATCGTAGACATGCTGGATGTAGTCCTGTGGAACGGCTTGCCATGCCATTTCCACCTGGCGCCTCAGTTGGACCAGCGTTCGTGCTGGACGTGCAGACCGCGTGAGACGACGCTTCATCCAGTCCCAAACATGCTCAATGGGGGACAGATCCGGAGATCTTGCTGGCCAGGGTAGTTGACTTACACCTTCTAGAGCACGTTGGGTGGAACGGGATACATGCGGACGTGCATTGTCCTGTTGGAACAGCAAGTTCCCTTGCCGGTCTAGGAATGGTAGAACGATGGGTTCGATGACGGTTTGGATGTACCGTGCACTATTCAGTGTCCCCTCGACGATCACCAGTGGTGTACGGCCAGTGTAGGAGATCGCTCCCCACACCATGATGCCGGGTGTTGGCCCTTTGTGCCTCGGTCGTATGCAGTCCTGATTGTGGCGCTCACCTGCACGGCACCAAACACGCATACGACCATCATTGGCACCAAGGCAGAAGCGACTCTCATCGCTGAAGACGACCCGTCTCCATTCGTCCCTCCATTCACGCCTGTCGCGACACCACTGGTGGCGGGCTGCACGATGTTGGGGCGTGAGCGGAAGACGGCCTAACGGTGTGCGGGACCGTAGCCCAGCTTCATGGAGACGGTTTCGAATGGTCCTCGCCGATACCCCAGGAGCAACAGTGTCCTTAATTTGCTGGGAAGTGGCGGTGCGGTCCCCTACGGCACTGCGTAGGATCCTACGGTCTTGGCGTGCATCCGTGCGTCGCTGCGGTCCGGTCCCAGGTCGACGGGCACGTGCACCTTCCGCCGACCACTGGCGACAACATCGATGTACTGTGGAGACCTCACGCCCCACGTGTTGAGCAATTCGGCGGTACGTCCACCCGGCCTCCCGCATGCCCACTATACGCCCTCGCTCAAAGTCCGTCAACTGCACATACGGTTCACGTCCACGCTGTCGCGGCATGCTACCAGTGTTAAAGACTGCGATGGAGCTCCGTATGCCACGGCAAACTGGCTGACACTGACGGCGGCGGTGCACAAATGCTGCGCAGCTAGCGCCATTCGACGGCCAACACCGCGGTCCCTGATGTGTCCGCTGTGCCGTGCGTGTGATCATTGCTTGTACAGCCCTCTCGCAGTGTCCGGAGCAAGTATGGTGGGTCTGACACACCGGTGTCAATGTGTTCTTTTTTCCATTTCCAGGAGTGTATTAGTATTGTCTCCTATGTTTTATTACTTGTTTTAATGTTATTGTCAGTGTGCTTCGTAATGATCAGTTACTCTTCGTATATTTTTGCTATTAGTGTTTTGTTTCTTACAATGTCAGATTATTTGTAAACTTGATGTTATTAATATATTTATTAAATGATCACCCCATTTGTAATTTTATAATACGTTTAATAGTTCCTTCTTTAAGGATTTGACACAACTATAACTTTGCATTTAATGTTTTATTCCTCACGCAATTACCCAAACGATAATCTTGCTTTTAATATAGTGTTGTTTACACAATAAACATGCAGACCAACTGGGTGACGACTAGTCTTCTCTATTCAATCTTTTAAAAATACTGGAAATATTTCAGTGTGTCCTTTTTTTTCGTCAGAAGAAAAATTTCCTTATCCCTAATTGTTTACGGTACAGTTAATGAAAACTGTTAAGGTGTAAATTTTTCCCAAGCAGAAGTGGGATGAATGTGGGACTACTTTTGCTTCCTTTCATATTTTAACACTTCATGGACTACTAATGTCGAAAATTTTTGTGCTTCTGTGGCTGTACAGATAACTGCGAAAGGGACGGAATGGAGCCGTTCTGTTTCATCTCATTTGAGATCAATAAACCCTTTCCTTGTCCCTTACGACACCCGGGATGTCGGTTTGTACAATATGGATACACATGTGACTGTTTCTCAGATGTAGCGAGATATATAAATGAAGTTTAGAGAGTATCATTACTAACCTAAACGTTTCTGTTGCATAGACTTCCTGTGACACAGTGTGCTGCTAATATAGAGTCTTCTCGCTTTTCTGTGTCCATTTTATCGGCTAGCAGAATGACACCGTCCTCCCCCATAAAAACAAACGAGGCTCCATCTTCAACGGTCACCTTGAGGCTCGTTTTTTTAGTTATTTTTGTGCCCATCATCTTAGCGTGAGTATGCTTTTTCGTCTGGCATACGACCTTCCCAATTCAGGTAGGTTTGTGTGGGTTTGCATGTCAACATATGTGACTGAACAGCGTTTTCATGAAGTAACTAATAGTTAATGCTTATGGCGTAAGTCACATGCATTCAATCTAATTAAATTCGTGTATTAGGTGAAATTTTGCATATATGTCTTTTCCTTACTCCATTACTAGCTATGTGCTATGTTAGTTGTTGGAAAGCGTAGTATTTCATGTTTTGATATGACTTTTCAGTGCTAGTGTGTTTACTGAGTGTTAATTTGTCACGGCATGCAACATGAATTAATTGTTTTTCAATGTAGCAGATTTTTTGTGGGTTATGTGTAATGGTTTACTGTACTACCCCCTTGCAGCCCCAAAATCACTTACTATTTCTTCATCTAATTACTTTCGGCAACCTTTCCTCTTTATATTCAAGAACTGTCCTGTTGGTTTCCAGTTTCTATACGATATGTCCTGTAGTTTGAGCCCAGCCTGTGTGTGGTACTGTCCACCATGTGATTTCGTACTTGGTCTTTACAGAAAAAGATCCTTTCTATTAGAGGCCGTGCTACTCATTAAGTCTAACAAACACTGTTGCATGCTTATAATTCTCAGTACGTCGATTTTGTTAGAATGAAAGTGCTTTTCTTTGCGGAGTGACTGTCCTTCCCTTGACTTTTCGTAGCATCCCTCTTTAATTACGTGATAATAATTATATTCAGTACTACTAATCCTTATATGCACGATAAACTTATCCGGCACGATATCTTTCATTGAGGTTCAAAGCACCAAATTCCACAATCCTTACTGATCATGTAATTAGTTACATACATCCTTACTGGACTCGTGGTTCTTTGTGACGTATTGGCTATGTCGGGTTTCGAGAGGTTGTTCTTGCGTAATAAATGTTCAATTGATTAAGTGGTGCCTCCATAATTCACCTTTTCTACGCTCTGTACTCCTCTCAGTATCGTCATATGTGCTAAAGAGGTGTGATATTACATTCCTGAAGAGATGTCTCTGACAGTGAGAGTAACCGAATAATATAGTTGCACATAGTATGAGATATAAGGCCTTATGTGTGACTTGAAGTCTTTTTTACCAAATTAACTCGTGCTTAACTTATCATTTAATGTTTTTTCGATACTGCTCTTGCACATACAGTCAGTGAGATATTGTTTGTATAGGAGTAACAGAAATGAAACATTTTATCACCAATGCCTGAGGAACTTAGATAATCAAACAAAATTCATCCACTATGGTGATAGAGGCAGCTCCTTCTGCAGGCCGGTCGTATGCTACGAAGACAAGAAGCCAATGTTGGCGGCTCCCAGGCTGTGTTTCAGAAATTGGTAACAAATTGGAAACTTTTTCTCTTTCACCATTATCTGTAACACCGTCTTCGAAAATTGGCGGCTGTTTCTTAACCTAACACATTAATTTGAAGAATATTCGTAAAGATTCTCTACAGTGATGTAGAAGGAACTTCCTAATATAAAATTATTTATTCACCCTGAAACGCTGTTAGGAGGAAAATAAGGACTAAATCATTTTCTTTTTCTAGTGAAGTGTCAGGTAGTTCATCATTGTTGGAATATATGATAGCAAATTAAGACAAAATGAAACTCACATAACACAGTAAAGCGTGCCAAAACAGTCTCAACGTAACCCCCTCTAACAAAAACGCAAGCGTTCATTCTCGCATGCTAACGATCATAATGGTTCAGAATGGCATCCAGTGTTAAATTGTCCACAAACATATTGCACCTTTTGTTGTATTTTGGCGTTGGTTCTTGCAGTCCTTGGAGAACGAGTAAGTTCCCACTTAATCATGTCCACTTATCTTCAATTGGAGAGTTATCTGCTGATCTGGTTTACCATGGTAGTTGTCGTGCACGACGAAGAGCATGTAAGTCTCAACAGCCGTATTTGGATATGCATTATTTTACTGAAAAAGCACATTACCTTCCTGTCGAAGAAATGGTAGTAGCACGGGGATAAAAAAACCGTGCAGTATAGCGAGTACTGGTTACTTTATCCTATAGAAACAACAGATGTGAATATGAACTGCAAATGATCCTCCCCCGCCCGTCACACCATGAATCCTGGGGTGGGACACATGTGTCATCGACGTATGCACTCTGGAAACGGCAGCTCAACAGATCTACTCCTTGCCCTCATACGTACAGATCCTACTCTCGTCAACACTCCCACGACACCGGAGTACCCATGATCGGCGGTGTTGTGGTGTCTGTGGTAGCCTAGCCAGATTCATGTATGTTCTTGGTGCCGCTGCTAGCAGACGGTCCCTAATGGTCCCTGGTGACACAGCAGGTGCGACATGTGCCCAGATGTCGTACCTGGAATATGTTGGGTTGGCCACTGCTGCTCTCGCTCGCACAATGCGCGTTCCTAAAAGTGCTTCTGTAAAACGCAGACGTTTAGAATATGGTCTACAGGTATGGGAATATTTCAGAGCCCACTGTTGAAAGTAGCAACACACCACTGATAGACTGTGATAGACATGTGTAACAGTTGGTCGATACATCTATCCGGCTTGCTGCAGTCCCCCAAAGCGACCACGTCTAAGTGGCTGAAGCTGTGGGACAGTCGACGGTCGGGTGTGTTAGTGATGAAAAATGATTGCTGCAAACGCTGTTTCCCATTAAGCTAAGTTTAATTAATGACTTTAGACTCAAAACTGAGGGTGCACAAATGAACTCGTATGCCCTATTGAATCGCCGACGACTGTGACAAATGATTCCATAAAACTGTAACCTTACATTACGCACATATTATATACAGCCGTATCAGACTTCTTTCCGTGCTAATGCCATACCTTATAAGTCATTACAGAGACTGCTTTTGGTCCTTGTATTATACACAGGGTTTTCACAGGGATTTGAGAGAAGATAATTTCAAATATTAATGAATGCATTCACTGTCACACAGTTGTCTGAGTACCACGTTTTATGAACAGAACACTACAGAATGTTCTACCCGTAACACCAGCAATAGTTTTTGTCATACGCTTCTGTATTCTGTCACTATTATCGCTGTAAATTGTGTTTGCCTACTAACCCTCTCTATATCTACTGTCGTAAGACTGCCACAGTTTTCCTGTCGTTGCTCATCAGTACCTAAGGTTTGAAGATAACTGCTAATAAATCAGTGCAGGTGTATGAGTGAACGGTCCACACTGATCATCAAAGGCTGAAATCCTACCTTTTTAAGCTTATTATTAAGGTTTGTATAAAGAAGAAAATTTTCGTGGTTTTGTTTATTATCAATAATTATTTAACTAAAATTTCCATTTCATAGTTTACTGTTTAATTTATAAATATATTTTGTTAATGTTTGAGATGTTGCGAAATATTTTACATTCATACATGTGTCCAGTGCAATGAAAATAAAATCATTTTCAATGCGATAGGATCTGCAGCTGCAATGAAATTTTTGAAAGATTTCTGGATGCCTTCAGTTGCCATACTCTTTATTTCATGCACGATTATACAATTTCGGCCTGAGGCCATTCTCAAGTATTTTATAGCTGATTTTTTAGTAGTAAATTATCTCATGTATGTGGTTCCTCCAGTGGTTCCAGGAGCAACGACACACATGACATAATTTATTACTAAAATATCACCAATAAAGTACTTCAAAATGGCCGAAAGCCGAAACTATACAATCGTACATGAAATAAACGGAATGGGAGCTGAAGGCATCAAGAAATCTTTCAACAAAATAAAATATGCAAAACGAAAACATGATTGATAAAGGGGATGTGTTATTATCAAGGAAAACACCGAGGGAGAGATGATACTTGTTGAGCAAACTGAGATAAATAAGGTAGAAAGTAAAACACATTTTCTCTCTCTTTCTCCATTCAGTTTTTATTTAAAATCATCAAATACGTACATTATGAGTGTATTTGTGCTTATAAAAACAGAGAAAATGAATGAAACTTAAATGACAGTGGTTTGCTGCAATTGTTATGGAGTTCTAGAGAAACCAAACCGACTGCATAATAGTCAGCTGGAATTAATCATCAGTATTTTTAATGGATTAATATTTATTCCTGTCGATAACTGCCAATCTCATTTTGTCAAGTATGTACACTCTGTCAATAAATCCAAAGTAGAACGTGGTGTGTGTTTATATGTATTCAGTACCATATATTATACGCAAAAGATGAGAGACTGCTGGGATTTATTGTTCATTATCAATATCTGCAACATAACACTTATCCTTTAAATATAAATTAAGTACGTTATTGATATGGCCGCAACATACACAAAAGCAGTTCCTAGGGAAAAGGAACCAATTACTATGTATGTATGTACGTGCTAATACGTTGTACCATCAGTTTTAACAGACGGAGAGGTAATCTTCGAATGTTTCTGAGTAGTAATTTGGAGAAATTCAACCTCTTCAGATGCAGAACCTGTTGACTTGCATCCTGGTGGTGGCAGGGGACAGTCACTCTTCTGAAAAACATCTGACCCCTCGACAGGTTCACTGAACTTCGGTCCCAGTGTGTTTCTTGCAGTGGTTTCATCTGACGTGGAGCCATTTCTGAATGATAAGCAGATTATTATATTAATATTTGCTATCAATGTGACAGAGAGTATGCATCTTATTTATAGTATTCGGGGGGATAGGGTTATGATTAAACTTCCACTACTTGGGTCAGTGTGAACAGAAAACCATTTACTGTGTGGTTACCAAACTGTATAGGAATGGTGTTCAGACTGTGCTCTGCAGCATTTGCGTTGTTAGTAGTGTTAGTGTCACGTCTTGCTGTTAGGTGTCTTTACCGATGCGGTAGTGTAAATTTGAAACACAGGCATCACTGCGCGTTACAGTCGCAGACAGTCAATGTGGGTCTGGACAAGGTGACAAGAGCTTTGCTCGTGAGGCTGTTTTATCAAAACAGCAGTATCAGTGCTGCTGCTGTTCATAAGTGTCGAAGTATTGAAGCAATATGAGGGGTCCTCTCACCGCACTAGGGTTGAAGAAAGTGATTCGGAAGTTCGAACTATGTAGCGTTTTCAGAATTGTTCTTGGGAGAGGTCGACGGCCAATTGCGCAACAAACTGTCGAAGGAGTTCCTGTTGCCATGATGGAGAATGCAGTGCGCAATGTGCGATGTACAAGCAGTGCACGAACGGTGTTCTGAGAGTTGTACATTATATGTTCAACCGTTCGAAAGTGCTGGAAAAAATTATGAAAAAGTATCTGTAGTGAGGTTCTAGGCTGTCGTGGATGCAGATTGTCATAACACTGAGCACCGTTTGCAACCTGAAACGTTTTCATGGTAAGCGATTGACAAATATTATCATGTCATGTGAAAATTAAAATGTGTTTTTCTCAATTGCTTATTCCTTATTTCTATTCTGCGTGTCCTGACAAATATTTCCTCGAAGTTTCAATCTCCTACGGTCACTTGTTTGTCCCAGGGAACATCAGAAGTAGATAAAGCTTTCTTACAACCACCCTGTATATCTAACTGCTTTCCAGCCATTGCAGCCACTACTTAGTGGAAAGTGGACGGTGATCTACATTCCGGTTACCACGTCCCGGTCTGAATAAATCTACCTGACCGATATATTACCAAAAGAAAGCCGCCAAAGCAGAGGCAATATTGAGCCCATGAGTTCGTACTGAATTCCACTGTCTTAAGTGATTAAATAAATATTAGGAACTAGTTTTAAGCGTTTGTTGTTGTTATAAGTATTATATGAGTGTAATTACGTAAGGGTACGTGTTATTGGCATTGCAAATAAGTTTAAACTGTGTGAAGAGTACATTTTCTTCTTGCGCCTACTTTCCTAATATTAAGTCTGATTTTACACACAAGAAACTTATGAAAATAGTAATATAAATTCATATTTCATTACATTTATTGCATCATCCAGGTAACAGAAAGCTTACACCATTGTGTTAGGATTTTACCAAAGATGATCAAGTACTGATAGTTGGGGAACCTGGATATAACCTGGTTAAAAGCGGAAAATTCATAATAGAGGTGACCAAGACAAAATCGAGGCAGCTGCTGAGCACAGAAATACGGCTTTTGTGGAAGTTTTGTGGTACCACTATCAGTCCCATCTTTTCTCTACTCTTACGTGAGTAAACGTGGTGCTGACGATGCTCCTTTAGACGGATGTCGAGTATCGTATTAGTGCTGTTCCAGTAGTTGCTGTAGGAAGATGTGAGACACCAGGCTTAGGTCAACATCACCGATAATACCGACAGTAATAATCAGAATTAAATCGATAGATACTGTCAGTTAAAATTATAAAAATAGAGTGAAAGGTAAAATCAGTCTGCATCATCAGAATACAAGGGGATAAACAGACAGAGAAAGTGATTTGTTACGGTGTATGGATGGTCTTATTACTTGGAAAGAAATTGTTGTCATTCGTCTCAAAACTATATAATGACATTGACAGATAATTTGTACATAAGTAGTTATAAATTAGCTGCTCACTTATGTAGATACAGTAATGGTAGAGGAAGAGCTATCACATTCATAAAACAGAAATATAAATAATAAATTTATAAATAAATGAATTACATATAGGTCAGTGTACTGAAATTTGTTTTTGTGAGTTAATGTTGGGAAATGATGTATTTGTGTTTGTCTGCGCAACTGCGAAATATCGATAAAAGTTTTTGATGGCTCGTTGTGATGTTTTTCATACAGAATGAAGGTATTATTGATTTGTTGTGACTTTAAAGTCGATTTCTCGAGGAAATCTGACACGGAAAGTGATCTAGTGGTGCCTACAACCACTTGTAAATTAGTAATAAATTTCCCTGCTCGACTTGCTAAAGATAATAATATCCTTACAGATAATGTATTTACACAACAAGTGGAATTTAAGTGGTAAGCGGATTATCAGATTGTAGGGAAGAAGCCTACTCACACCTTATAAAATTCTCATCAGTCTTTCCATTGTGTGCCAGCCTAGTCCGCTGTAATTAGCTCTGACGTCATAAATGTTGCGCAATACTTTAAAAATCAAGTAAATAACCTGAAACGGTTCTAGCATGTCAGGATTAATACTAAATTAACATCTGTTGAATGTCAGTTCGATAACTTTAACCATTTTCGAAATTTGGACGTTTTTCTGTAAAAATCATTGTCGCAACAGAAAAGAGCTAGAGACTTAATAATTTATATTTAGATTCCTTTTTCGTAATAATTTAATAGGAACAGTCTTCTGGATATCACAAATTAAGATTTTAGTGGAAATTCATGATTTTCTGGTTTTTGTCTTAAAAATTAAGGAAGGAAGATAGATTAAGTAGGCTAATAAATAAGGCTAGGATGTTTAAATTTAAGTTGAAGGGAGATCCGCTATAATCATAAAGATGTAAGAAGTTTCAATTGATTAACTATAAAACTATAGCGATAGCGTAACTCCAAAGGGCAAGTTCAGAGCTCGTCTACTGCGTGTAGTACAATTAAATTAATTCTCCCGCGTAAAATAATTGACTTAGCCACATCAGCCTTTTATTATGATTACTTACGTGTGTGTTGATTGCGCATTTACATTGAGAGCTTCATCTGCCATCAGAAAAGGAAGCGATGATTTATTCAATAACTTAAAGTGGTGCATTACTAGCCCAGCGGCTAGTTGGGAGATCCGATTTGATCAGGCGTTCCCTTAGCCGTCTGCACCGCGGATTTATATATAAGAACGCTGCACGAGAGAGGAAGGCCCCAGTTCTCTTCAGACGCAGATTAGCACACCATCTGTGCCGGGAGTCGCGTCGCGTTGGTATCATTGCTATAAACAGACTCGGATGCCGTATTAAGTTATTCGGGATACGCGTAACCATGAAATAATTTTCGAGTGAAGTGTTAATTCTGGGATGACTTTAATGATCTATCTTCAGTTTGCGAATGTCGTATTTTCACGTGTCGCCGCGGGACAGACATTCTGCCATTATTTAGCGTGGCATTTGATGAACATTATCGTCAAATTATGGCGAGCATTCACTTATACATTTAATTTGAACAGTTATAGATGCATCAGCGCATTAGACTCTGAACTGCTCTGGTAGTTGGATTGTGTGCATCCTTTTTCTTGGTCTGTGACTTTCAGGATATAGTGAACATTTTAGACAGAATCGTTTTTGATTATGAATCCCAGACAATTTCCTAATTCCTCAGAGCTATAAGCTGTCAGCTACAAGTGTATTTCTCAGATGAAGTGGGCACTAGGAATTCTAATTACAGGCTTCACGGTTTGCTAATCACTTTCTGGTTGCCAATATTGTGGTTAGAGAGCCAGTGTTGAGAACAGCAAAAGACAGCATAAATAATAGGAACATTTAAATAACAAGCAATTAATTCCACCCGCTGCTCCACATATGGTTAAACGGCGGGGAAATGCAGTGTTTCTACATTTAATTGAATAACAGCAACTATAAATTCCACCCGCCGCCCCACAATTGGTGCATCGGCCCGGGAAAACAAACTGAATAAAAGTGAAAGTGATTTTTAAATATTCGGATTCGGAAGCGAAATGCGACACGCACTGAGTAATAGAATAGTGATAGTGTTACGTGTGTATGTGGACGACGCAATTGGATTAACAACGCATCTGGATTGATTCTGGATTCTGGATCTGATTCTAGCGGCACTGCCGGCATCGCGAGAAGCCAGTTTCGCCTCACCACAGTCGTCTGCCGGAGCAACCGGTGTCGCGCCTGCCGTTGCGGGCCACACAGCAGCCGTTGGAGTGGCATCTGCATTTCAACGCCCTGCGTCGCATCAGTAATCCTGGTACGCCGCGCCGGCAACGCCATACGTCGTGCAGAAGGAACTAAGTTCAGTGAAAAGCTGTTAAAAATTTTACTAACCTGCACTAAGAGACTGTCGGCGATGGAACCGCCAGAAGAAACTGAGGTTAAACTTAAATCAGAACCTATATCTGGTGAGGGAACTGTAAATCCAGACAACGGTTCAATTGCAAATATGCATGAAAACAGCAATGTTAAAGTGAAATATGAAGTATTGTCTCCTGACAGTAGTGTGAGAAGGGGCAATGATTCAATAATAGAGACCCCTGTAGTAAAGCAGAAATCAGAAATTGTTAATTTATTGGATGATAGTTTATCTGATGAATTAAAAACGAAACAGTCATCAGAGATGGTAGAGTTTAAGAAGGGGAAGTAAGATATGACTAATCAATCAGAAGTTCCATTTAGTTTTGATGATTCTGGTGTTGAGTTAGTTTTTCGTCACCTGAGTGTGATAAAAAGCCAGCTAGTGAGCAACTCAAAGATACTGGGGCTATTGATTTAAATGTTATTTACAAGCAATAGCTGCCAGTAATGCAAAATTGTCAGCCAGTAATGCTAGAATGACAGCTGAATTAAAGTCTGAAATAACTGAGATCAAAAGTAGTAATGCTGAATTAAAGTATGAGATTGTGGCCAGCCAAACCAATTTTAATAAACGGTTTGAGGCAATGGACAATAAATTAGAAACCAATAAATCTGAATTAGAAACTTCCTTCAAGGCTAGTTGCAATAAGTTGAAAGAGGATCTGGACAGTTTGAATTATAAAATTGATTACAACCATGAGGATATTAAGAAAAAGGTTGCTCAACAGTTTTCTGAAATGTATAGAACAGTAAATTCCGAAGTTGCTGAGGTTCGCAAAGACTTCCAAATGGAAGATGTGAAGCTGTAGCACAAGTTAACAGAAAAGATCGAGGTAGAATCTGAACTGTGCTCAAATAGGTTTAAGGATGTTAATATAAAAGTAAACATATGTCAAGCAGAAGTAGATGCAATCAAAACTGATACTACTCATATTGTGCAAAGAGTAGATAATGTTGAAATGAGAGTAGATAATATTAGTACTAACATTGCTAACATTGAGAGTAAAGTAGCTTCAGTAACTCCTGGTAATGGTAGTATGCAACAAATTGTAGCTGCAAACGCCGCTTTTATCGGGTGTCGGCAGTTCTTGCAGTTCGATCCAGATAAAAATATCCAACCGCTAGATTTCTGGATCGATTTTGAAGATGTGATTCCACCAACTTGGTCTGAACGAGAGAAAATCTCACTTATTAGGAGCCATTTAGCAGATGACGCCAAGCGTTGGTCAGCTGATGTTATGTTGAAGTGTAAAACACTAGCGGAATTTAAAACAGCTTTCATTAATGAGTATTGGTCTAGTAATAAGGAAAATGAAGTGTTGAGAGAATTTTGGAGTGGAAAACGCTTCAATGTAGGCAAGGAACCTATTGAAGAGTTTGCCAGGTCATGGATCTCACGTGTGTCATATTTGGCCGAAAAGCTAAAACCTGAAATGATAATACTAGGTCTTGAGGCCAAACTGCCATGTTATTGGCAACCTAGAATTACATCTGCCCCTAGAGACAATCTGGATCGTTTCATTGAGTATTTGGAACGTGTAGGACGTGTTGCTGCCAATGAGGAGCAAGCACGTAATAACACAAATGCTAATAACACTAGTAGTAATTTTAAGAACGAGCACAATGGCAATGTAAACATCAGAACAGTAGGTGTTCGCCATCCTAAGAGAGGAAGGAATTGGAGAAATAATTATCAGAACCAATAATGGCATCCACATGATAATAATTTTGTTCCAAACAAAATTATGCAGGTAAACAACAGTGCAGAAAGCAATGCTGTGCCAGTTAACTGTAATGTAAATAAAGGAAACAGTAGTAGGCCGAGGCCGGAAAACTAGTTCCCGTCTATGAGGACACTGGCGCTCACCAGGCGGTTACTTTTCCTAAGCCAGTAATTACAGTAATTGGTAAGACAGATCAGAATACTCAGACAGAACATGTGGATAAGGAGCCGGTAGCATCTAAGGATACAGCAGAAATATTAGATCACTCACAGTATTTGATAGATACCGTGTTGGAGACGCTTTCTAAGTGGGAAGAGAAAGAGAAGGCGCAGCAGTATAATGGTAGGGAAGAGCTACAAAGTACTGAATTGTCAGGTGAAGAAGCTGAAGAAATACATGCTTATATTTACGATGAGGAAGATGTGCTCTTATCTAAAGTGCCTGTGCTGGATGTTAATACTGTACTAATAGATTTAGGACAGGAGATAAGTGAGAATGTAGAGGGTAGCCTGTTGGGGGTCGATGAACCCAGTAGCAGTGACCAGTTGTCACTTGAGAAGGAACCCGACGATAATGGTGAAAGTGGTTTAACTGTAACTAGTGTTATGCCCAGTCTGGAGGCGCAGAATCACTCAGACTACAGTAATTAGGGTCATGTTCAGCAAACTAAATGCAATGAAGTCGTGCGGTGTTTGGATTTGAAATTAATAGATCGACTGGAAAAGGCAGCAGCAAATGTAATTCAGGAAACCCCTACACACTTTGACCTAAATGTAATGAAGACAGATGTCGATCACTTTAGTTGGAGACAAATACAAAAGGAACTATTGGATGAGTTTGAGGAACCACCTGTAAAAACTAGAATAAGCCACCCTATAATAATAGTGAATATGTTGGATATCAATGTACGTTGTCTCTTAGACAGTGGAAGTGAGGTGAGTGCGATATCTCAGTCGTTCTTTGATGCATTATCTGGTAAAGACAAGCTTACAGTAATGAGGGTATCAGGACTAAGAATAATTAGTGCTGCTGGCAGGTTGTCAAAAACGGTAAAGTAAGAAGATTTACTGCCCTTTAACATTAAAGGTAATTTAATTGATCATCCTTGCTTAATTGTAAATAATCTCAGTATTGAGATTTTAATTGGCATAGATTTCTTGTCAAAATATCAGAGTGTTGTTGACTTCGAAAGAAGCCAGTTAAAAATGGTCTTGCCGATAACCGGAGTAATTAGAGTGCCTTTTAGTGATCAACATGTAGTAACTAATGATGAAACTTGGGAACTACCTATACGAGTTCTGAAAAATAGGAGATATTGAGACGAAGGTGTTAATCTTAGTAATAGTAAGCTAAACACAGAAGAAGAAGAAGAAGAAGAAGCAATTATATTGGACAAGATGGAAGCTAAATTGCAGGAAATCGATAAAATATCAGCTAATCAGAAGGAAGAACTAAGACAGGTTTTAAAAAGGCACAATAAGGTATTTTCAAATCGACCTGGCGTGGTCAAAGGTTATGAATGAATTCTGTAGGGAGGAGGTTGTTCTGTAACCTCTACACAGTGTGGCAGCTGTGAAGTCCCAGCTGTCTGAGATCTTTCCACTTCAGGTCTCACTCATTCTTCATCTTTCCTATCTACAAAAATTTCGAGCCCTCCTTTCCAATACGAAAATTTTCTGAAACTAAAGAATTCTGAAGGGAGGAGGTTGTTCTGTAACCTCTACACAGTGTGGCAGCTGTGCAGTCCCAGCTGTGTGAGATCTTCTTTCCTTTTCAGTTCTCACTCACCCTTCATCTTTTCTATCCATCTAAAATTTCGACCTCTTCTTTCCAACACATTAAATTTTCCGGTATGACTATCAAGCTAGCATTAAAGTAATGAATTCTGTAGGGAGGAGGTTGTTCTGTAACCTCTACGCAGTGTGAGAGCTGTGCAGTCCCAGCTGTGTGAGATCTTCTTTCCTTTTCAGGTCTCACTCATTCTTCATCTTTCCTATCCACCAAAGTTTCGACTCCTTCTTTGCAATACAAAAATTTTCCGTCATGGTTATCAAGCCATGAGTTCTGTAACCATTCTGTCTACCGATTAGTGAAAAAAAAACTAATGTGACAAACCTAACAGTGACATAAACAACAGAGAAGTATGAGTAATTAAGATACAAATGTATTTGAGTAACAATTATGTATAGAACCCTGGTAATATTGTAAGTACAAAGTATTGTTTTATTGGAAATGGTCCCACAATAATATTTAAAAAGATATACAAGTTCGTTTATAAGCAGGATATGAGGTGGCAATGAGACCTAGTGTATGCATTAGAGCTAACTAATTAATATTAAAAGAGATTGCCTAGTGTTATGAAAAATATGCAGATAAGTTGTAAGAATGAACTCACCTTGTGTAGCAAGGAATGGCAGTGTTATAGAATTGAAGAGTGTTTGGGGTTGAGACGTGAAGGACACGTCTTTGAAATATTTATAAGGTTGGAGCTGGCCGTTATTTTGGTGTAATGTGTGACAGGACACACCTACACGTATTGAGGTTATTAGTTGGAGGCGTGAATGCGACCATAGGTACCCTTATGTTAGATGAGACAGAGCAGCTCATGGTGTCCTATAGGTTTAAGGAATTTAGCATTACGCTCGTCCATAATTACTTGATGCACCTTAGTGGTAGGTCGAGAGAGACTACCTGTGGTTTCAGCGTCCGATCGAGTGGAAATGGATTGCCACGTGAGCAAACTGATCAGCTGCAATACAGTATAGATATGGAATAAATGTGCTATCCTATACTTTAAAATGTTAATGGAGTGATTATTACTTAAGTTCATACACTAGCAAAGTAAATAAGTAACATAATGGCAGATGTGAAACATTAAATATAGCTCAGCATAAATACACTTCGATGAAGTAAGTACATAATTGCAGATGTGGAACTGACACAGCAGCAGAGGACCAATAAGTGGATTTAGTAGTCAACTAAACGTAGTGTGTTTTGAACACTCAGAACTGTACTATTATCACAAGTTACTCACATGTACAAAGAAGCTGAGAAGACAATTACTAATCAAATATACTCATACTATCTCTAAGAATAAGGTATTCAAATATGAGTCAGTTAAGTAAATAAAATACAGATTTGTCAGGAATATACCTAACATTGGTTCAGTGTTCCGGCCCAGAAATAATAAATTGAAATTAAATAGGATTCATGATTGTATGCCTTGAGCATAAATTTTCTCTAGTAAGCGACTAACGGCGTTTTGAGCCATTTGTTTACCGATTTTATGACAGTTAAGTGACCGCGAGAGTAAAATTGAAAAAGTTCTGTTAACTTTGTTCCAGTAACATATTGAAGGATAAAATGTATATATCCCCATTTCATTGTGATCCACCCTTAGATATTAAGTGAACACAGTCTGAGGCACTCTTTTTGTTTGTTCTACAGGACAAACCAGATAATGGCAGCCTGGTAGCTGCGTGAAAGCGTGGAGGGACTTGGACCCAACTCACAGTGACCCCTCCCCTTTTCCCATGTAATTCAGAGTGAACGTGACGGACGCACACCATAGTAACTGCCCCTCCTCTACCCTTGTGAATGGAAGTGTAGAACGCCAGCCAAAGCGGCTACAACCACGTGTGTAAAAATGATTTGTGAAATTTTCTTTCAGGTTCAGAAAAGACTGCTAAGATATAATCATCTGTTTATGTATCATGAATAACTGTGTTATTTTCTTTGAATTTGTGTATGTAAAAGTGTATTTAATGGATTTAAGATTTTCATAATGTTACGTATTTTTATGTGTTTGTTTGTCTAAGGCAATATGTATGCCAAAGTGTTTCATTGATTTTGCTTAAAGTTTGAGGGATAATATTGCTTGAGAGGCAGTGAACAAGCCAGAAATTTAAATAATTAAAGTAGGTAAACAGTTTTCCTTTTAATATTTCTATATGTTTACATTTCAAATTTTAAGGTTTCATAGGAAGTCAAGCTGTACTCTTGCTTCCCTTTTTATAATTAAATTTTTTTCATTCATTAATATTCAAAAAAAATTTAAGTAGAGGGTGATGTAGGGAAGCAGCCTACTCACACCTTATAAAATTCTCATCAGTCTTTCCATTGTGTGCCAGCCTAGTCCGCTGTAACTAGCTCTGACGTCATAAATGTTGCGCAATACTTTAAAAATCAAGTAAATAACCTGAAACGGTTCTAGCATGTCAGGATTAATACTAAATTAACATCTGTTGAATGTCAGTTCGATAACTTTAACCATTTTCGAAATTTGGACGTTTTTCTGTAAAAATCATTGTCGCAACAGAAAAGAGCTAGAGACTTAATAATTTATATTTAGATTCCTTTTTCGTAATAATTTAATAGGAACAGTCTTCTGGATATCACAAATTAAGATTTTAGTGGAAATTCATGATTTTCTGGTTTTTGTCTTAAAAATTAAGGAAGCAAGGTAGATTAAGTAGGCTAATAAATAAGGCTAGGTTGTTTAAATTTAAGTTGAAGGGAGATCCGCTATAATCATAAAGATGTGAGAAGTTTCAACAGAATGACTATAAAACAAAAGCGATAGCGTAACTCCAAAGGGCAAGTTCAGAGCTCGTCTACTGCGTGTAGTATGATTAAATTAATTCTCCCGCCTAAAATAATTGACTTAACCACATCAGCCTTTTATTATGATTACTTACGTGTGTGTTGATTGCGCATTTAAATTGAGAGCTTCATCTGCCATCACCAAAGGAATCGATGATTTGTTCAATAACTTAAAGTGGAGCATTACTAGCCCAGCGGCTAGTTGGGAGATCCGCTTTGATCAGCGTTGCCTTAGCCGTCCGCACCGCGGATTTATATATAAGAACACTGCACGAGAGAGGAAGGCCCCAGTTCTCTCCAGACGCAGATTAGCACACCATCTGTGCCAGGAGTCGCGTCGCGTCGGTATCATTGCTATAAACAGACTCGGATGCCGTATTAAGTTATTCGGGATACGCGTAACCATGAAATCATTTTCGAGTGAAGTGTTAATTCTGGGATGACTTTAATGATCTATCTTCAGTTAGCGAATGTCGTATTTTCACGTGCCGCCGCAGGACAGACATTCTACCATTATTTAGCGTGGCATTTGATGAAAATTATCATCAAATTATGGCAAGCATTCACTTACACATTTAATTTGAACAGTTATAGTGGTATCACCGCATTAGTCTCTGAACTGCTCAGGTAGTTGGATTGTGTGGATTTTTTTTTTTTTCATCTGTGACTTTCAGAATATATCCAACGTATTTTCCCGATCGTTTTTGATTATGAGTCCCAGACAATCTCCTAATTCCTCAGAGCTATAAGCTGTAGCTATATGTGTATTTCTCAGATGAAGTGGGCACTAGGATTTCTAATTACAGGCTTCACGTTTTGCTAATCACTTTCTGGTTGCCAATATTCTAGTTAGAGAGCCAGTGTTGAGAACGGCAAAAGACAGCTTAAATAATAGGAACATTTAAATAACAAACAATTAATTCCACCCGCCGCCCCACATATGGTTAAACGGCAGGGAAATGCAGTGTTTCTACATTCAATTAAATAACAGCAACTATAAATTCCGCCCGCCGCCCCACAAGATCACGATGTGCAGTGAATCTCATTACATAACATAGCTCCATATGCAATTAAGAAACAGGATAATTTATGACAAAAGAAGTGAATATTTTAAAGAAAGTAAAATATATTACCTGGAGTGATGTCTGCAATGATCCTAACGCTAGATTTAAATAGGAAATCTTTCTTAACAGATCTGTTTCCTATTCTGAGTGTAGTTTTCGTGGAAAGATAATTAAATGCAATATTGGGAAGTCATTACAGAAACCACAGAGTACTACAGGCATCATAGTACGTTCAAAATGAAAAAAATTGGAAGAACTGATAATGTTCCTAAAAGAAATTGATGTTGTAAACAGTTCTGTATTATTTTAAGAAAAGTTGTATTAAAATGCAATAGTATGTGCCTGCTGTCTGATATTGACTGACGAAACAATAAAATCCGATCTGTATGGAATATTGTTAAAAGAGACATGAAAGGAACCCATGGCACATGATATCATTTTTCTTAAAAGACAGTTCCTGTGTAGCAGAAATTTTTAATCATTACTTTTGAATAACTCGCGGAAACAGTTCAGAAGAGGAAGAAAATAGAAATTAAGGATACGATACAGATGGTATTTAGTGAAATTAAATGTAATACTACTCTCTCCTCTGTAATATGATATATTATTACAACCCTAAAAGAGTCAGGTCCCAAATTATAATTGTCATTCCGTGTCAGTTGTAGAATATTTCAGAAGAAATGGAAATTGGTGACAGAATGGGACTGCAGCCCGTATTCCCCCCTTGTCGCCAACATTTGCCTAAGCTACTTCGGCTAACGCCTGAACGAGCGGCCGAAATCTCCATTTGTCCTCGGGCCCTGGTGTCTTCAATCCCAGCTCGAGGCACAAATTTTTATTCCTTTTGAAGTATTCTGCAGCAGATTCAGAACTATAATCACAGTTTTCGAAAAAAAAAAAATGTTCAAATGTGTGTGAGATCTTACGGGACTCAACCGCTAAGGTCATCAGTCCCTAAGCTTACACACTACTTAACCTAAATTATCCTAAGCACAAACACACACACCCATGCCCGAGGGAGGACTCGAACCTCCGCCGGGACCAGCCGCACAGTCCATGACTACAGCGCCCTAGACCGCTCGGCTAATCCCGCGCCCACAGTTTTCGATTTCATTTATAATCGAATACAGCTGCTGTTCGTCAACGCAGTGTTTCAGACTGCGCTACAATATGTCTCTGAAAATTAATGTTTCCTGTTGGGTGATTAAGGTCATCTACAAAACAATAAGAGTTTGTGGGCCAGTAACATGTACTATTTACTATGGAATGCGTAATTAATTCAAGACGTTTTCCAAGATGTGTTGAAATATGTCGCTGTTTGGCCTCTCTGTGCGAAGAGTGACTCCAGAAATGTCAATAAACATCGGACAGGGACCCTCCTTATATCATACTCTACAATTCTGTTGAAGGTAACGTTCTCTTTTTGCTGGTATCCCTATAAGCAGCTGCGAATATTAATCACAAGCTCATTCTACTTTCATTTACTTATGTAACTTATTAACAGTTCACATAAATTTGGGAGTGGCAGAGACATTCATAACGACAACACTAGAAGAACAATACTGATCTGCACAATCTGGACAGTCTGTGACTTCGGCTCTGGTAGGGGTGAAATATAGAGCTATAAAACGCCTTGTTGGTACACCAATGGAAATATGTTGTTTCATTGACAGAAAATGACAATAATTAGTAATTTATGCGTAAAATGCCTGTAAACACCAGCATGTAATCAAATAAATTTTTTACTACTTGCTCAGTTGACACGTTCCGCATCATAAGGTTTATCGTGAATATGACTTAATGACTATATGCTAATGTATTCTAGATATCGGTGAAGAGCACCAATTCATTTATTTCCTGTTGAGAACTGCGGAATGCTATTTATAACATTTCTAGAACCAACTTTAAGTAATTAATTTAGAAATATATTACAGGATCCTACGTATGGCTCCAATATTCGTCGTAAAGACAAGAACAGACCAATTACCCAACGTAAAGAAACGTTTAAGTAATTATGCTTCCCATTCGTGAATAGAATGAGAGGAAGTCTTAATAACTGATACAGTGGGACGTACCATCTCCCATGCACTTCACAGGGGTTTGCAGAATAATGATGTCCCAGAAATATTGCGACAGACTTCGACGGATAGCAGAGGCTGTCTTGAGAAACAAATCGACGACAGGAACCCGTGTCCGGAAACGTCGTCCAACGGCGTTACATGGCATCGAAGTTACATGCACCGGAACCTGAGACTAGGCCTCCCTCTCGGCAGCAGACGCCATGTACGCTGACGGGCTGTAGACGGAACATCTCGCAATGTTCTTTGACTGTTACGATAACCAGTGTACAAGGCATAGATAGCTACTGCGTAGAAAGGCCTAGTCTCCTACTGATTGATTGTTGTGTTGCTCTGGTAGATAACGGTTTTGGACACGGGTTTCCATCGGTAGTATATTTTTCTCCTAGAACCCTCTAAAATCTCAAATGTATATGGTATACTGTGCAGAAATAAAGTTCAGATGGAAATCAGTGTCCGAAACTGTCATCTACCAAGGCAGAAGACAATCTCATTCACAGGAAATAAGTCCTTTCTTCACAGTAGCTAGCTCCATCTTCTCCACAGGTCATAGTGACAATGAGCCGCGATAACTGAATGGGAAACAAAATTGAGAGACATGCCGACTATGGTCCGTCAGCGTACAAAGTCACGTTTGCTGGCCACGGCTGGTCTGGTGGCAGCCGCCGGCACCTTTAACTTCGAATCTCTGTAGCGTCGTTGAGTGACTTTCCTGACACGAGTACCCATCTTCAATTTGTTCGTTAAGCCACTCTCTACAACCATTCGAAATTTGTCGCAACGTTTTTAGGACACCATGTATATGTAGATCGACACAGCGATTTTTTGCGCAGGGCAAAATGTTGTGCGATACGATACTACAGATGTATACCTAATTCATTTTATAATTGGTGTACATGGTTGAGGAGTTATATGACATCCAATATTGTCCTTAATCCTTGGACAAACTCGTTTACTTCCTACTACTTGCACGGATTCTACCAAATCACTAATACAGACAAATGTGTTTTCGTTAACATGTGCTGCTTGAAAGTGAATCATACCATCTAGGAACTCAAAAGAATAGCCCAGTACCACGCCTGTACCCATGGCTAAATTCTCTCATAGAACATATGACGGCACGTAAAATGCAGGGCTTGCTCGAACGTAATCAGAACTGCGCCAGCGATGAGTGCTACCATGAAGATACTCACAACGGAACTGCATCTGTGGACTCGCCACCTGGGAAGTCATCAAAATATGGAGGAGTATCGTCAATGATAGGGAGCTGTTCTGCACCTCGGAGTGCTGGAAACAAAACAAAAGAATGCTATTCAGCCATTTATAGCACTGCCATAATACCGCGCATTAATAGAGCTACATCTGTAAAAAGTAATTTGGCTTTACCTGATATTTCTCCGATGTTATCCTTACGTAGTGAAAATCAGCTGTGTTAGTTAAGTGAAAAGTCATTTAATGCCAAAGAAATCACCTATAACTCTATGCAGGTAACACGTGTAGGACTTTGTAATATTTTTTGTCATTCACCATTGCTGCTGAAAGGGTCTAGTGGTCTAGTGGTCATTGTATTGTACGAACAAAGTAAAATCTGCAGTAATCTTCTTTCTCACGTTTTTATATCTAGTTAGTAAAGCAAACATTTTTCGTTGTAATTTTATACCTGTCAGTCGTGTTAATGTGAGCATAATCTCCCCAAAGTTTGTACACGTATTTCAAACCTACTGCTACCGTGTCATATTAGAAGTCATAAGAGACGTAAGTCATGTAGTACCCACTGTGTTAAACTGTGACTTTATATGGCATCACTTTTTCAAATGAGAAGAAGGTCTTCCTAGAAACATTAAATCTGCCATGAAACTAAAAGTTGTAACACTTATATCGATTAGAAGTAGGTTTATATTATGTAACTTTGTATCTGTAATTATGAAGTGTTTATTCTTTGTGAGCTAATGTCATTGATTCGTGACAGGATATTTTGAAGTCTCTCAGGTATGTATGGAAAAAGCTAAATGATATTTAAAATAATTACATTTTATAATATGTGTATATTTAAAAGAAAAACAATTTTATAGGAAAGTTGTTTATCCTTAGGGCAATTGTATTGTAAAATATAAAAGATGTAGGAAGTCCCTCCGCAACGGAAGTAGCTTGGCGCAATGTAAAAGGTGGTTTTGGCTGTCGAACTGGGCAGCTCCTTGGTGTGAACGGTACGCAATCAATGGCTAGCCATTGCTCGGTACACATCGACGATGCCAAGGGAGGCAGTTGGAAGCCGCTTTGCAAGGAACTTGGCCTTGGATATGGATTTGGCCGTTGCACGGTACTCTCGGCAATAAGGAATGGCTTTTACACGTTAAATATCCGTCGCCAACAAGAAATTTTATAGAGAATTCAAACATCAAGTACTGTGAGTACAGTTAGCCGCCATGTCGTTCGCGACCACCACTTCGCCACTGCTCCACCAACTTCACACATACAGATATGTATCAGAATATGGACCAGTTAATTTCCGTGAGTGATTTTAATAATAATCCAAGTGCTATAAGCCTGTGTTTACAACCATACCTTCCACTCTAATCATGAACCTATGCAGGGTCTTCTCCAAAGTGTTTATAAAACAGAGTATCATGTTTCAAATGAACTATTTATTTAGTATTGTTTGTGAAATGTGCAAGAATTAGCTAAAGTAGAAGTTGCTTATAATTTTGCTAAAGAGCTCTCAGTTTATTGCAAGGTACTGTTTTGCAAAAATTCAGTGCCAGACTGTGTACATGTTCTGTCTAAATTACCTACTTCACAGATAATGAACACAGTACATAAGTTAAACTTATTTGAAACATAATTTGGCTTGATTATCGTCATGAACGATTTTTTTAAAGTTAATTGAACTCAGTGTTGAATACTTTGACTTGAAAAGTCAAAAAGTAGAAACATAAACTATTCCAAGTGATGTTGAGAGTTAATTTTGTTTAAATTATACTTTGCTACTGAAGTAGTCTTAGAGCTTCACTCGTCACACCATACTATTTTATGGATCCCCATCATATTCTTCACAGTTTATCGTAGATCGCTGGAAGAACGTAAAGTACCTAGCGACTGGAAGAAAGCGCAGGTCGTTCCCATTTTCAAGAAGGGTCATAAATCAGATGCGAATAATTATAGGCCTATTTCGCTTACGTCAATCTGTTGTAGAATAATTGAACATGTTTTGTGTTCTCGTATTATGACGTTCTTAGATAATACAAATCTCCTTCATCATAACCAACATGGATTCCGCAAACAGAGATCATGTGAAACTCAGCTCGCCCTATTTGCCCAAGAAATTCACAGTGCTGTAGACACTGGCGAGCAGATTGATGCCGTATTCCTGGACTTCAGGAAGGCATTTGATACGGTTCCGCACTTACGTTTAGTGAAAAAAATACGAGCTTACGGAATATCGGACCAGGTTTGTGATTGGATTCAGGATTTCCTAGAAGAAAGAACACAACATGTCATTCTTAACGGTTCAAAATCTGCAGATGTAGAGATAATTTCGGGAGTACCGCAAGGAAGCGTGATAGGACCTTTATTGTTTACAATATACATAAATGACTTAGTTGACAACATCGGTAGCTCCGTGAGGCTATTTGCAGATGACACGGTTGTCTACAAGAAAGTAGCAACATCAGAAGACTCGTACGTACTCCAGGAAGACCTGCAGAGGATTAATGCATGGTGCGACAGCTGGCAGCTTTCCCTAAACGTAGATAAATGTAATATAATGCGCATACATAGGGGCAGAAATCCATTCCAGTACGATTATGCCATAGGTGGTAAATCATTGGAAGCGGTAACGACCGTAAAATACTTAGGAGTTACTATCCGGAGCGATCTGAAGTGGAATGATCACATAAAACAAATAGTGGGAAAAGCAGGCGCCAGGTTGAGATTCATAGGAAGAATTCTAAGAAAATGTGACTCATCGACGAAAGAAGTAGCTTACAAAACGCTTGTTCGTCCGATTCTTGAGTATTGCTCATCAGTATGGGACCCTTACCAGGTTGGATTAATAGAAGAGATAGACATGATCCAGCGAAAAGCAGCGCGATTCGTCATGGGGACATTTAGTCAGCGCGAGAGCGTTACGGAGATGCTGAACAAGCTCCAGTGGCGGACACTTCAAGAAAGGCGTTACGCAATACGGAGAGGTTTATTATCGAAATTACGAGAGAGCACATTCCGGGAAGAGATGGGCAACATATTACTACCGCCCACATATATCTCGCGTAATGATCACAACGAAAAGATCCGAGAAATTAGAGCAAATACGGAGACTTACAAGCAGTCGTTCTTCCCACGCACAATTCGTGAATGGAACAGGGGAGGGGGGATCAGATAGTGGTACAATAAGTACCCTCCGCCACACACCGTAAGGTGGCTCGCGGAGTATAGATGTAGATGTAGATGTAGATATTCAAAAGCTAAATGGACTATTATTACTACTAATGAAATCTGATATATTTCTGTATCTGGGAGTGTAAACAGTGTGATTGTGTTATAATTTATTTTAATTGTGGTATTTATATGTCAGTTAAGTCAGAAGCCCCTCCTGGCGAATTTTAGTACTGTACTTGTGGCTCTTACATTTCAGTACTGATCCAAGTAACAACATTAGAGTGTAGCTCTTATTAGTGTGAGTTTGGTACGAGTTGGCTTTCTATGATTACTGGTATGTGCATTATTAGTAACTACTGCTACCCGCAACTCAGAGTGCCCTGTGTCCGTTTGTATCCTGTGTGCTATTCAAAGGGAATATTAATGAAAGTAATTTCAATAACTGATAGTCAATTTTCTTAAACTTATATTTCCAAATCAATGAGCCTAATTAGGCTGACAATCATGCGTTTTTCATTCACATATGTATTTTACTACTTTCATTAAACCCCAAATTTAGAGCCTGTTTCATTTTTCTGTTAACTGCTAAATATTGAAAATTACAGTCCGACACCTTTATCTGTCAGACACACATGCGGTCAGAATTCCAAAATCCTTTCTGAGGGTAACATTAGCTTGAGTAACGGCAGGCTAGTGTTATAGAGTATCCATATGACTTTCGAATATTTTAAGTGACCTCAGAGCAGTTAATGAAAAAAAAGCTTTATTCTTAATTTCATAGAAATCTATGGACACTCATGATAATTAAGATATACAGGGTGAGTCATCTAACGTTACCGCTGGATATATTTCGTAAACCACATCAAATACTGACGAACCGATTCCACAGACCGAACGTGAGGAGAGGGGCTAGTGTAATTGTTTAATACAAACAATACAAAAATGATTGGAAGTATTTTTTTAACACAAACCTACGTTTTTTTAAATGGAACCACTTTAGTTTTGTTAACACATCTGAACATATAAACAAATACGTAATCAGTGCCGTTTGTTGCATTGTAAAATGTTAATTACATCCGCAGATATTGTAACCTAAAGTTGACGCTTGAAACCTCCGACGTTCAGTTGCGTGTTGTAACAAACACGGGTCACGGTCGGCGAGCAGCATCTGCAGGGACATGTTTACGATGACAACCGTGTTTACGAGTGTGGCTGTAGTGCACTGTTGTGGTTTGGTCTAGCTGTCGCAGTGTCCGCATGTAGCGCTTGTTGCTATTGTTATTCTGCATTCGTCTCCGCACGCAGACCAACTGTAGTACACCGTGTTACCGGACGCCCGTGATAGTGTAGTGTTGTAGGAACTGTGACCATGGTGTATTCGAACTCTGAAAAGGTGGAGATGATACTCATCTGTGGCGAGTGTCGACGAAATGCAGCTGAAGCCTGCAGGGTGTATGCAGAACGGTACCCGGACAGAGAGCATCCAACGTGCCGCACATTGCAAAACATCTACCGCCAACTGTATGCAACAGGTATGGTCGTAGCACGCAAACTGGTCAGTAACAGGCCCGTCACAGGAGAAGCGGGTGCAGTTGGTGTGTTAGCTGCTTTTGCCATGAACCCACACATGAGTACACGGCACATTGTGAGAGCCGGTGGACTGAGTCAAAGTAGCGTCATGCGCATACTGCATCGTCACCGCTTTAACCCGTTTCATGTGTCGCTACATCAGCAATTACATGGTGATGACTTTAATCATCGAGTGCAATTCTGTCAATGGGCATTAACAGAGAATGCGTTGCAGTTCTACCTGTTTACCGATGAAGCGGGGTTCACAAACCACGGGGCAGTGAAACTACGGAACATGCATTACTGGTCCGTGGACAATCCTCGCTGGCTCAGACAGGTAGAGCGACAGCGACCGTAGACTGTAAATGTATGGTGCGGAATCATTGGCGACCACCTCATTAGTCCTCACTTCATTGCAGGTGCCCAAACAGCTGCAACATACATCGCGTTTCTACAGAATGATCTGCCAACGTTTCTCGAAAATGTCCCACTGGAAACGCGTCGACGTATGTGGTATCAGCATGATGTTGACCTGCACATTCCGCAATTAACACTAGGCTGACCCTTGACAGGATGTTCGACGGGTGTTTCATAGGACGTGGAGGTCGCATAAATTGGCCAGCCCATTCTCCTGATCTTACACCACTGGACTTCTTTCTGTGGGGTACGTTAATGGAGAACGTGTACCGTGATGTGCCTACAACCCTAGAGGATATGAAAAACGTATTGTTTCAGCCTGCGGCGACATTACACCAGGTGTACTGCAGAGTGTACGACATTCATTACGCCAGAGATTGCAATTGTGTGCAGCAAATGATGGCCACCACATTGAACATCTATTGGCCTGACATGTCGGGACACACTCTTTTGCACTCCGTAATTGAAAACTGAAACCACGTGTGTACGTGTACCTCACCCCTCATGGTAATGTACATGTGCGTCAGTGAAAAAGACCAATAAAAAGGAGTTAGCATGTGGACGTAATGTGCTGCTCCAGTTTCCTCTGTACGTAAGGTCCTTCACCGTTCCCTTTGGATCCTTACGTAATTCGGTGCTCTCCGATACACACGATCGAACAGCGGAGGAGTGGTACTCAAGCGTCAACTTTAGGTTACAATATCTCCGGATGTAATTAACATTTTACAATGCAACAAACGGCACTGATTACGTATTTGTTTATATGTTCCGATGTGCTAACAAAACTAACGGGGTTCCATTTAAAAAAACGTAGGTTTGTGTTAAAGAACATACTTCCGCGCATTTTTTTGTGGTTTGAATTAAGCAATTACACTAGCCCCTTTCCTCACGTTTGGTCTGTGGAATCGATTCGTCAGTATTTGATGTAGTTTACGAAATATATCCAGCGGTAAAGTTAGGTGACTCACCCCGTATAAGGTGCAGTAAAAGAAAAGGCATGTAAGAAAATTGTGAGCCCGTCTAAGCGTTGCCATGTCTGTTTCGCCTCTGCTGCATATGTTTGGTTGGGAAGCTCTTCCACATCTTCCACACAGTCCCCATTTTCCATATTTTTGGAGCGTGAAAAATGACAGTCGTGGCCGTGAATATGCTTCGGTCGAAGAAGTACACGCATAGGTACAGTCATGCATCCGTAGGCCACCGCAAACCTTTTTCCATGAAGGCATTGAATATTTTGTCTTACTTTGGGATAAATATATTAACATAAATGTCAGTTAATTTTGAAATAGCAAAAAATTTTCTGACTTTTTCTCATCTGTATGTGTGTTGAACGATTTACAATTGTTTTTATCATCTTTCCCTTATACATTTACAGTTTGCCTTCTCACGAATTTCATTGACTACTCTGGCAGGTATTATTTTGGTAACTATCTGCTCTATAAGGGTGTATGTGGTTTTCCATGCTTTGTAGCGAAAGGCCTATTTGTTCTCCGATCTTGTTTCTGAGACTGTTGCGAAGTGTTTTGTAAATAACCATAATTTCCGTGGTTTTGGTTGGCGTAACAAAGCAACATTTGGATTTACTTCCTGAAGAATAATGAAACCAGAATTATTTTTTAACATGAGTGTATACAAAGGTAATAGATTGTACAGCAAATATATATTTGATTTTAAAGACGTATGTTTGGGTACAACACAATAAAATGCATGTTGTAATTACGACAAATTCAGTGCAGTGAGAATGACGTAACAACTGCAACGATTTGCACAATTTGATGAGAGTAGTGTTGGCTATGGATTTTCACACAATTTCTACTGACGGTTACTAGGTCAATGCCTGTGTCCTCCTGCTTAGACGTGGTGCATATACAGAAATGAGGATGCTAAAGGGAAACAGAAAGAGTTTACGTATGAATGCATTGTCCCTCTAGCAGTAATGGAAACTGTAGACCCTTTACTTATGAAATCTGGTCCATACAGATCTTTCGGAAAAGTTTTTGGATGAAAAACGCAGTACCGGTAATCGAAGGGACAATCAATAATCTTCTCTGAAATTTTCCAACCAAGGTATGTATCCCTTGGGATAAATATAGTAATATATCTCAATGGCTAAATTAAATTTTATTTGGATGTTTCTTATAACTTTCAGCGGTGTGCCTTTACATTCGTACATATTGCGAACAACACTGCTGTTATGAAAATGTTGTACGTTTCCTGCGATTCGTTTGTGCTGACCTTCTTTAAGATTGGAAATTTGTTGTAAGATTGCTGTGAGTCAAAATGACTTCGTCATCTTGGTTGCTAAATAGTCTGACGATGTTGAAACTGAACTTGTTGTCCCGTTCCATATTTTTCTCAATAAATTCCGATAGAGGAGAATTGTAGCGACAGTGTTTTTACTCTGCAGAAGTAAATGAGTTGGTGACAAGCAGCAGAGAATGGACCAAGCGGTGTTTATTTATTTATTTATTTATTTATTTTTTATTTCGTTTGTGCCACGTTTCCTTGTATTCTTTCTCTAGTGTGACCTTGGACTGTGTGAATGACATATTATGTGAAGTAGCAGAAAGCTTTCGTCATAGGTCGTAGCGTTGCATTAGTAGAGTGGTTCTTTGGTAGGCTAGTACCAACCCCCAAAACACGAACAAGTTTCATAAAGATAATGTGCACGTCAGGTCAGACAGGTCGCGAAAGCACGAGTGTTGGCTTTATTAGGTTGGCGAACCGTCTCCGCAACAACCTTTTGAACGAACAACGGTTAGGCGAGGTGTCTGCAAGTCCACTTGCTTCTTCGTAGCGACGCTGGACAGAAGTGGAGATGCAGCTCTCGATTTTGATAATGTTAACAAAGGTATTAGAGTTTCTCTAACCTGCTTGTTAATATGGTCCAGATGTTGCAATCAGGTGTGCTATTACCACGAAACCCCAATAAGGTAGTTTATTTTCATAATTTAGTCAAATTTCACTAAAACTTTGCGTTTGTACCTTGGTCAGGCCACGCACCATGGTCCCTAAGCTCACGGTCATATTATTGCTCTGTGCTTAACAGGTGTTCACTCATTTAATGTATTTTAATGTGGTCTTTCTCCTACAGTAATATGTTATGGGATTTCTATTTATTTGTCCTGTGTTTTCTTTGTGTACTTACTTTCCCGTCACGTGGTCGATTGGAGCAACCGCCACATTGTTAAACTGCAGTTTCGGTCTGAAAACGTGTAGTAGTCGAGTGAATAATCATATGGTAGTGGGTGAGTGTAAGACAGAGAAGGTATAATCTTGTATGTCCGTATTTTTTGTATTTATGTTGGCTTCCGCTCTTGGCCATGTGTGTGGGATAGTATTAATGTGATATTTAATGTTTCTT
This sequence comes from Schistocerca cancellata, assembly GCF_023864275.1. Classification (NCBI taxonomy): domain Eukaryota; kingdom Metazoa; phylum Arthropoda; class Insecta; order Orthoptera; family Acrididae; genus Schistocerca; species Schistocerca cancellata. The sequence goes on along the minus strand of NC_064629.1, from coordinate 494,612,270 downwards.
GTGCCCCCATAACTATTTGATTTGCCTATAATGAAGTGCGTTGGGTGAAAAACATGGTTTAAACACTTTTATCTAGAAAAGTTCAGATTTTAATGCCCATTGATGGAATAAAGACTTGCAAAGTTTTCCCGCCACATAATAGTAAATGATCTTCCCCCCAGCTCAGTTATGTAGTCATGTTTCTGAAAGCAAGATTAAAGCAAAACTGGCAGTCATAGTTAAGTGCACCACTTGCTAACCTTTCTTCAGCGTACGTTTTAACGAAAATTGAAATATTTAAGCAAATACTCTTCTGCCCTGACCCAGTTCGCTTGTAGTGTCTTTGCTGAGCTTTTTCTACGTGACCTAAAGTAATTGATTGTAATAAGCATGGGTTTAGGTATAACTGTGTGCCTGCATAAAATTACATTGAAGCCAGGTCCACGGTCCCCTCGCCCTTTCCATATAACGTGGCGAAAGTGTATCATGTTAACTAGATAGACCAGTTGTGATGATGTATATTCCAACAGACACACGGCTAGTTATTGAAATGCCATCGGTATTGAATATCATCAATTATTTCCTCCCTTCATCGTAAAGAATAGATCGAAGTCAGTACCACAATTGAATGCTTAGTTATGAAAGGAAATAATGGCTCTAAGTTCCATATTAAGCCCTACAAAGGTGCCTTCTGCAGTAGTTCTAAAAAAATATTTTATTATCTGTTGCGTTCAAATCTTTACCGGGTGGTTAAACCCTCCCGCTACAAATCATTAATACCTGGCAATAACTCGCAGGGGCCTGTAATTTCGCTGACCACACGAATTTGTTAAGCAATTACTACAGAGGTAAGCTTGCATGAACTGTTGGACACGACAAACGACGGTAATCTTCTCACCAAGTCGAGTTATAACATTAACTATACCACCACCACTAGCAAAATTACGTAGCAATGCAACACGGTGACAGCCAGGACGAGATTAGGTTGCTACAATTTGGTGACTGAGGATAGTTTCACCAACTGTATTTTGTAGGTATGAGGAACAGTTACACTGACACACAACTCCCGATCATCATATTGCTCATCAGTATCCTCAATAAATTTTTTTGAAACAAACCCTTAGTGACTTATGGGTTGAGGAAGTCAGATATTTTTAGGATTGTTTGACGTTAAGTGCAGCTGCATATTAGATGCCTTGACAAAGTAGTAAAGAATGTGCAAACACAGGATCTTACCTTCCTCCTTCACTCCAACAGCATTCCATAATATAGCGAACACATCACTTAACTACACAAGACCAACACAGTCCATCATATGGCAAACTTAGATATGTGACACTTTATGAACATATTGGAGGATAGGACTAAGCTACCTTCGCTAATGTTTTGCCCTCAGTTGGTACTTTTACATAACCCCACATAGCTAACATGCTCAATTATAGGACTGGTTGAGATCTAAGACATATTAGAGATGTGACGCTACAGACCTCAACTATAATATGTTAACATATGTGTCGTATTATTCATTATCTTCTCTCTTCTAGTCGTGCACTATTACTGTGAAGAACACTCGCAGAGTATTATTAAACTCTAGCTACAGTTTAGAAACGGCTTGTATTTTTTATCTGACAGGTTGATTTATTTCTGTGTGCAGTTTCCTCTGTAAACCAATTTTAGTGCCTAAAAACCTGATGTTTCTAATTGATGTGAATAGGGTTCTGTAGTCCTAAAATGTCACGAGAGAGTAAATCGAAGGTCTTGGCTACGGACGATGTGGAGAAAGAAGTATTAGACCCGTGTAAACAGTGAATGTCATGAGTAAATTTTGGCTTGTGCAAGTAAATGGACAGATGGAGTAAAAGATAAATAAGAAAATTTGGTTATGGCATAACGAGCGTGTGGAGCCCGTAGGTCGCTTGTACTGAAACACTCAGCTAGTATCTCTGAAAAATGCTCAGAAGTATTTCGGCAGGACCCACAGGAGGCACATATACTGCCAGTTGGTAAACGTGTTTCCTGAAGGAAGTGACCTTTGGATATGAACTTCTTGAGATAAACAAGTGATTAAGAGAAAAAAAAATGGCTCAAATGGCTCTGAGCACTATGGGACTCAACTGCTGTGGTCATAAGTCCCCTAGAACTTAGAACTACTTAAACCTAACTAACCTAAAGACAGCACATAACACCCAGCCATCACGAGGCAGAGAAAATCCCTGACCCCGCCGGGAATCGAACCCGGGAACCCGGGCGTGGGAAGCGAGAACGCTACCGCACGACCACGAGATGCGGGCTGATTAAGAGAATTCCTAATGATTAAATGCCCAACACCAGCACTTCCTTGGTTTCCTGTTAGTTATCTCGGAACCGTCCAGTAACCAGTCAACATAGGTGCACATTTCCGTAGGCTGAGTATTTGGCGATTACATCAGTCAAACAGCTAAGGAACAACCACCAAGTGACTGTGGGGGAATGGCAGTCCATTCATTCTGAAGAGACGAAACCAGAGAACATGGCTATGCGGGACACCGGGGTCTGGAGCAAAGTCGACATTATAACTCATACGAAAAGTATTCCATCGGGTTCAGGATGGGTTTCTTGACAAGCCAGTCTATTTCAGGAACATCATTGTCCACAAACAATAGCCCCACGGCTGCTGCTTTATGACAGCTTACAGTGTCATGCTGCTACAAACGGTTACTGTCCCAAATTGTTACCCTGCTTTACGTAATACAACACGTTGTAAGTGGTGTTTAATTGCATCTGCATTCAGAATTTTCTGAAGTCCAAAAAGAGGGCAAGAACCTAATCGTCTAAAAAATAAAGCACTACATCGCCACACCACCTCCTTTTTACCTTACTGTTGGCACTGTTAACGATGGATGGCAACGTTCGCCGGGCATTAGCCAAACCCAAACCCTTGAGTCGGACTGCCACAGTGTATATCGTCATTTATTACTTCAGATAATTCATTTCAGTCGTCCACTGTCCAGTGGCATCGCTCATAACACTATCTCAAGCGTGGCTTAGCTCTGACTACAGATATTGTGAAATGATAATTAAATCGAAACACAAAGCTATCGACAGGCGTTGATATACATCAACGGGAACAGCTGAAAATGTGTGCCTCGACTAGGACTCGAACTAGGGATATCCAGTTTACATGGCAGACGCTCTGTCCATCTGAGCCACCGAAGGCAGAGAGGATAGTGCGACTGCAGTGATTTATCCGTTGCGTGTTCCCAGTGAGACCCACATTCCCAACTTAACGTCCACACACTACATTCGCAGTGCCCCTGCTTATTACACTCATTACTCGAGGCAGACAATCTTACCGAGTCCCGTCAGAGTTCGGGCAAGGCGTGTGCATCCAGCACAGAAGAAGAAGGTTAATGGCCAGTTAGCCTTAACTATATGAATATGGTATCTGTTCTTTTGGACATGTCCGAAAGAACATATACCATCTTCATAAATTAAGGGTAACCAGCCCTACTAATTGAAGAAACTCAGCTTTAGCCAAAGATATATTGAGCGAGGACCAGCATCCGTATCAGAATTCAAACACTTTATAACATACATCATCAAACGGGAAAGTTCAGATGTGTGTGAAATCTTATGGGACTTAACTGCTAAGATCATCAGTCCCTAAGCTTACGCACTACACTATTATCCTAAGGACAACACACACACCCATGCCCGAGGGAGGACTCGAACCTCCACCGGGACCAGCCACACACAAACGGGAATAAAAAATTATAGTTGTAATTTTGTAAAGAGACTTACTGTTGACAAGAAGAAAGGCGACGATCCAATTGAAGGCTTTCATTTTAGCTGAGAACTTCTTCGCTGCGATGACGTACGCACTGCAGGGCAACTGACAACCGAATAGGCTTTACTCTCTGCACTCACTGCTAAATGGTCGGGAGCTGACTCACTGGCGATGTGTCACAACTCTGTAGTGGAGGGCAGTATTCCTCGTTCCAAAGTCTCTCACGTACTTTCCCGCTACTGCGATCGTGACTCACAAAGTGAAGTCCACAGAACTGTTAATCAAGTACATAAGAACTCAGCTGAATTTATTTTAAGTAATAGTTATCTTTGAGTATATTTAATCTAAAAAAATCAAAGTGTCTAGATAAATTTACCATTTCGGTTGGTCCCATTTCTTCCCACATTCTGTCAATAAATATTTACTTTTACACATATCTACGTTTACACGTATTGCATTCATGAGCATATAAGTAAATTCTCAAGACTTCGTAACGAGTCACTACATTGTGATGCCTACTCATTATAACACGTTTAGAATGGCTTAAGCAATGATCGATTGGCAGTTTGGCCATCTACAGTAGTTCAGCAACATTGCCTTCCGGAAACCAAAGACGTAATAAATACCAACAAAAATAATCTAAACTCCGCCAGAACAGGTCATGAAGGTCCAACGGTACCAAACGACAGCCGTGTCATCCTCATCCATAGGTCTCACTTGATGCGGGCATGGAGGGCATGTGGTCAGCAGACCGCTCACCTGGCCGTATGTCAGTATACGAAACGGGATAATCCTGAAGCAAATAGTGAATATTATTTACCATTCGTGAGCAATATTACCATTTAGCAGTCTTAAGGAACAAAAGACACAAAGCTAACTACAACTCATGTGACGTAAAGCCACTGTAATCTGTTGCTATAAGCTTAACGCTTTGCAGAGCTTTGAGCCTGTTTATCAGTGGATGCATTTCCACACTAAAATTGTAGAGCAGTGAACTGTGCAAATGAATTGCAAACAAAAAACTTTCAACAGAGTAACAATTTACTTCTCTAGGAAGGCAGATCGCGGATGGTGTTAAGACTGAAGGAGGAGATTTCCAAACCCAAACATACATCTTGTACCATATTACATCATTTAATTGCCTAATTTCATATCAGATAACGAGAAACTGTTGGAATCACAGAGATAGAAAGTTTCCTCCAAACTAGAAACAAAATAGGACAAACACTAACATATATTGCTAACACATAAAATAATAGAAGAAATCTCATTCTACAAAATACAATGCATAACATACGTACGGCAAGCATAAGACTAAAAGAAAAAAAAGGAAAAACAACAACAACGACAGAGTAGTCCAGGTGAAGCTGCGCCTTTCGGCTGTGTTGATGGTGGTTGAAATAACGAGTTTACAAGTAGACGTGATAAATGCATAAAATCCTTACCGAAAATTTTCGGAATTTCTATGGGTTCGCAGGTTCTTTAGAACACGCAAACAATAGGGGTGGAGCGTACTGCGCATCTCAAATAATGAATCTGACTCAATATAATATTGAGAGGTGGCATGAGCCCCTCTCATATTTCTATCTTACGATTTTCCTCTCAAATTGCATGCAGTGAAAAGTCGCTATTCCTTCACACACGGACTTCCCACGCAGCGTCTCTCGTCACCTGGGTGGTCCGGTGACAGGCGGGCTAAGCTGATCTGGAAAGGGTTAAGCCGACGGGTGTGAGGAAGTCGAGTGAATGCTTTGCAGATGCCGAAATTGTCAAAAGACACGCCCGGAGGGGTTTGAAGTAGCGGCTGGGCTAGAGGTTCCGTTACTTCGCAGAAACTTAGCGAAAACACTTTCTGGAGGGCTACCAGCGAGGCGTGGGAATGACTTGTGTACCCAGGCAGTTGTGGCGGGAAAATTCCCGCGCTTTCTGCAAAATAGTAACTGTGATTGGCTTGCTCAGGGCATAGCTCCGTGACGTAGCAAAATCAGCGCAGAAATTGGCGCCAAGAATCTCCATTGGTGGAATGGTAGTGCTCCGGCAATAGAGTGGAATTTTCCGCCGGTTTTCGAGTTGCTGATTGGAACGTTTAACCACGGCCACTGTCGTGGGGGGCGGGAATGTTGGGTGTTCGGCCTGTACGGGTGCTCTAGGTAGTCGGCTCTCGCCTTTCGGTCGAGGACGTCGAAGCAACCAGCCATCGCTTCCGGTACGCCAGATCGTGTTCTGGCAGTTAAGAAGACAGTTTGGTAATGTATGTCCACAGCACGGGCAGATGGGGATTTTCCTAGGTGATAATCAGAGCTCAGCAGAGCGCGCCTGTTCGTCTTTTTCTAACTTTGTGCTGTCTTGAGTAGCAGCAATTAATGTTGGGTTAGCTGTGTGTCTCTCTTAAGATTTGAGTGGCAAGGAATTACCTCCACATACCACTTCGTCTTAAACCTCACAATCTAGTTTAGGGACAACTTCACCTTCATAGCGTTTGTTTGAGTATCCAATTTGAGCCAATTTGATGTATTATAAATGTTTCATGTGTTTTTGTTTATTATTTTGTGTTTAGTCTTAATAAATCATATTGTTATTTTGGACAGAACTTTCATTCTGTTAATCGGTAGAGCAACCTACCATTTCTCACTACGTTAATGAAACCTTCCTTTATTTAACTTATTTATCAAATTAAATTATTGCAGGTGCCAAACTCTTTTCTACTCCACTTGCAGGGTTGATTACAGTCAGTTCGCATATTTTTTTTAATCCATGTGCAACAGCAAAAGTCGGAGTTAGAATAGGGGGGGGGGGGGGGCTTAGAGCATCATTTACATATGGAGATTCTAGAAAAATTTAGTGTTAAATACATTGCTTGCCCCGGCACCTCGCAATATGTGTCTATGAAATAAGGCATATTACAATAAATAATTTCACGTATCTTACAGCTGTATTCCGCTGTACATTGCTAGAAAAAGTTTAAAACATCAGAAATAAAAATTTCTTAGTCGACACACACCAGTCATGTTGAAAATAAAAATATTTTGCCATTGTAACAACTATTGATGTATCGAGACAAAGAAATTTCATACTGTATGAAACATTCCCTGAACTGCCGGCCGGTGTGGCCGTGCGGTTAAAGGCGCTTCAGTCTGGAACCGCGTGACCGCTACGGTCGCAGGTTCGACTCCTGCCTCGGGCATGGATGTGTGTGATGTCCTTAGGTTAGTTAGGTTTAATTAGTTCTAGGTTCTAGGCGACTGATGACCTCACAAGTTGAGTCACATAGTGCTCAGTGCCATTTGAACCATTTGAACCATTCTCTGAACTATGCTATCAGAAGTCTCCAGTAAAACCAAATCTTGTTTGCTGAAATCCAAGACCAGAAAAGCAGATGAAAGAAATAGGAAAATGGTTTTCCTCAAAGAAATGTTACCCCTCCCTGAAAATACTTAAATTTTCATGTTTGCTCATGACCATTATGCCACTGTTCAGTACAAGAAATTTGGGGGAGCAGAGGGAAAGTTTTTAACTATAAAAATGATCTTACAGTGAACCCACTGAAAAGACTAACAAGTGTTTTTCCTCTCAGCTACAGGAAGGGAAGGAGTGTGGATATATAACAGAGAGGAAAACAATGAGCAGCTTCAAAATACATGGGGGTTATACTCCACCTTCTTCAAGCAGCATTGTTTGTTTAACAAGCAGATCGTGACAGGAAAAACTTGGGGAGCACGATCACAAACTTCGAGGTCTTCTACAGTCAGTTACAAGTACTTTATAGCGAAGATACATGTCTAGTGTGGTACACATTCCATCTTATCAAAGCAGCGAGTGTAGCTATCAATTAGGAGTGCTACATCATTACAAGTTGTCTGCAGATCACAGCTTCAGAGAAGCTACACTATCTTGTTGCAGTTTCTCCTCCTGATATTGAGTGTGAAGTAGTAGATAAAAAGAGAAGACCAAAGAAATAACATCTGAAGTTTTTCTTATGTTTAGCTATTAGAATACATATTCATACATGAAATCAAGAAAGAATTTCCTTAAGACAACTGAGACACTCACAGCCCCACCACAGCACCAAGATTAGTATTGTGATGTGATATACACAGAATCTTGTTATACACAGAATCTTGATGCAGGTGACTCGTACCTGCCTCTTTTCATATCCATCATGGCTGCACTATCGCGAGCGTTATCAGCAATGGCTCGTCTATAATAATGAGTCAGCTATACAGTTGTTTCTTTTTTCAAACTTCCATGTGCTTTACCACCGTGAGTCACGTTTGGTGAAAGACTGTCCTTCACCACATTTCTCAAACCTGTCCCAAGTTGTTTCGGAATATAATTCACACTTTCTTCCTTCATAATCTCTGTGTTCCCACAGACATTCAGTTAAAGAAAAAATATTTTTTTCTGTATTTCTGTTCCGAATTGCACAAAATCCTTTCGTACTGTAGCAATGCATATACGAATGAACATATTTAAGCAACTATTTCTTTTACAGACATTTATTATTTTCTTTACACACTTTTCACACCGAGGAAGTTGTGCAAAGAATTTTTGGGTTGCTTAAATCTTTCTTTGGATTTTATATTGCAATAACTTTAGCTCTTATCTATTTAATTTTTTATTTGTTTCAGGACTATACATAGCTATTCAGTAACTTCGGAAGTCAAAATGTTTATTTTACTGAGTTGGTATATATCCATCATATAATTCCCTAACGCCAGATCCAATTCATCTCACAGTCATGGTTTGGAAAAATCCTTGTTTCCATTGTTGCGTTGTCTTGTGATCCTTTTCTTATCTGCTTTGGGGGAAAACTTTCTTTCCCATTTGATGACAGTTGATGGTTTATATGATTTGCGTTAACATTGGAATGTGTAACTACTTGATACAGCTGATGATTTAGACATCATAACAGGCTTGGAGCCTACTGACTAAAGATCTGCTAGTGTCATCAAGCTGATCCATTACTTCTTCATAGTCTGGCATGTGGAACTAGAATACTGCCTCAACTGTTTAAATAGTTTGTCCCGCAAAAGTGTGTTTAATGAAGAGTTTATAGTACATTTTCAGAGTGACAGCTGTGTCAGAGTTTTTCCTCATTAATTGTTTCTGCCTTTAGGAATAGCTAGTCTCGAGAAGTATCTGACAGTGCCCACAAGGCTAGTATATTCACCACCTCCACGTAGACTAGAAATTATAACATTTCGGTATACAAGAAAATAGCGAATCACCAACCAATCCTGCCTCTACAGGAACAATGTATTATCTTGGCAAGAGGTGTTTTCAGGTGAAAACAACTTAGGCATAAAGGAATCCTGAAACATTTTGTACGGTGTTCTTATGTCCTTCAAATCCGCTGGCGAACTGCAAAATATAACGAGATTTCAAATCAATATAGCCTTAGATTTCATCTTCATAGCCAAACAGTGACATGTGTACAGAAGTACTATCCCTGCCAATGTTGCTTCAATTGAATCTATAAAAACCTGGTAACGAGAAATTTTATATTGAACAATTATCAATAGCTGATATCAACATTTCTTTCAAAAATGTTCTTGTTATTTGGATCACGATTTACTTGACATGGTATAACTCTACCATCCACTACTGTTGTACTATAACCTCAAAGCTGGAGGCAGTTCGTATAGTGAAATTATTTTTATTAAAGCAATTACAGTATAAAGAAGCAGAGCAGTGTTACCCTATCTAAGGAATTTTATTCTCTTGATCGTGATTTACCTAACGGAGTTAGCTTATACGACGTGAAAGTCAGAATTACGCAAATAATTAAACAGTAATAAACAATGTTCTTCGTATACACACTGTTCACAGAATAAAGCAAACGTTCGCCAGCCTAATTACGCAAAAGAATAAGTAGCATTCCTTTTTAAAGTAAATGTAAGCAGTTTTAGTAGAAAGACACAGTCTGTTCTTCTCTCATACTAAAGTCCAATGAACCCATTCCCAGGCCACAACAAACGTTATAGTGGGTAAGAGTAGTAGCAGCAGCAAGGTGTTCACGATCTCACAATCACAAGAGAGACTGTTACACTTATAAATATTAAATGCTTTGAGAAACTGAATAACTCCATCAACACTATACATGCAAATCTGTGTTAAACTGAAGATTAGGCATGGGCTTAGTCTTCCTTCATCAGATATTTTTTGCATAGTACTAATGTAAATAATATTGACATGCAATAAGATTCACACTATTCCTTAAATGCATAGATGGAACTGTCCTTATGGGTATTGAGTTTCATAGCAACTTTACCTTCAGTGAGGATAAAACAATTAGTGGTTGCTCATAAACTTACACTCCTGGATATTGAAATAAGGACACCGTGAATTCATTGTCCCAGGAAGGGGAAACTTTATTGACACATTCCTGGGGTCAGATACATCACATGATCACACTGACAGAACCACAGGCACATAGACACAGGCAACAGAGCATGCACAATGTCGGCACTAGTACAGTGTATATCCACCTTTCGCAGCAATGCAGGCTGCTATTCTCCCATGGAGACGATCGTAGAGATGCTGGATGTAGTCCTGTGGAACGGCTTGCCATGCCATTTCCACCTGGCGCCTCAGTTGGACCAGCGTTCGTGCTGGACGTGCAGACCGCGTGAGACGACGCTTCATCCAGTCCCAAACATGCTCAATGGGGGACAGATCCGGAGATCTTGCTGGCCAGGGTAGTTGACTTACACCTTCTAGAGCACGTTGGGTGGCACGGGATACATGCGGACGTGCATTGTCCTGTTGGAACAGCAAGCTCCCTTGCCGGTCTAGGAATGGTAGAACGATGGGTTCGATGACGGTTTGGATGTACCGTGCACTATTCAGTGTCCCCTCGACGATCACCAGTGGTGTACGGCCAGTGTAGGAGATCGCCCCCCACACCATGATGCCGGGTGTTGGCCCTGTGTGCCTCGGTCGTATGCAGTCCTGATTGTGGCGCTCACCTGCACGGCGCCAAACACGCATACGACCATCATTGGCACCAAGGCAGAAGCGACTCTCATCGCTGAAGACGACACGTCTCCATTCGTCCCTCCATTCACGCCTGTCGCGACACCACTGGAGGCTGGCTGCACGATGTTGGGGCGTGAGCGGAAGACGGCCTAACGGTGTGCGGGACCGTAGCCCAGCTTCATGGAGACGGTTGCGAATGGTCCTCGCCGATACCCCAGGAGCAACAGTGTCCCTAATTTGCTGGGAAGTGGCGGTGCGATCCCCTACGGCACTGCGTAGGATCCTACGGTCTTGGCGTGCATCCGTGCGTCGCTGCGGTCCGGTCCCAGGTCGACGGGCACGTGCACCTTCCGCCGACCACTGACGACAACATCGATGTACTGTGGAGACCTCACGCCCCACGTGTTGAGCAATTCGGCGGTACGTCCACCCGGCCTCCCGCATGCCCACTATACGCCCTCGCTCAAAGTCCGTCAACTGCACATACGGTTCACGTCCACGCTGTCGCGGCACGCTACCAGTGTTAAAGACTGCGATGGAGCTCCGTATGCCACGGCAAACTGGCTGACACTGACAGCGGCGGTGCACAAATGCTGCGCAGCTAGCGCCATTCGACGGCCAACACCGTGGTTCTTGGTGTGTCCGCTGTGCCGTGCGTGTGATCATTGCTTGTACAGCCCTCTCGCAGTGTCCGGAGCAAATATGGTGGGTCTGACACACCGGTGTCAATGTGTTCTTTTTTCCATTTCCAGGAGTGTATATTACACTAATTTGAACACATTGAGCACAGAACTTATCGTAAATATCAAGAGTAGTTATAACTTTCTATAATCAAGTAACTGTATGCATTTGAGCAATTTTCAGTGGGGGGGGGGGGGGGGGCTTTATCTTGACCACTGTAGTAAAACAAACTAAACACACCTTCATAAACAATCTAAAGAATGCTAACTTAAGAAAACTATTTCATAGTTATTTACCTTTTTAAGCCACAACTGAGAAATTTTGAAAGATCACAAACTAAAATTATGAAAAAGTTCAGATGTTGGGAGGCTCTTAAAAAAGCTACACTTACTTGCTCCTTCGACCTCACCAAAATTCACAATAATCTTAGATAATTTACTTCACTCAATTTTGAACAAATTTAATTAGGTAATAGTCTTACGATTTCAGTATTATTTTTCTAGAGCATGACACTCGGGAGTTACAGTTCAAACGGAGTGGAACCTGAAAGGTGTTGTGATAAGGAAAAAAATCAAGGTAGGTCCATAGATTCAGGTGTAAGTTACCTATTATTTGAGCGCTCTAAAACATCAAACCAGCAGATCCTTCAGTTTACATATCTACAATTCCTCCAGTGCATTACAGTGATTGCACAATGTAATGGCGAGTGCATGTTGGTAGGATGACTTGCCAGTAGAAATGTTGGTCCCTGTTATTTCTTGGTGGCGATGAAAGATATCCATTCCTGAATATTTCCAGCTATTTATACATCCATTCGAGGCTTCGTCACAATGAAAAATGGCACAAAAAGCCTCTCTCGGCACCAGCACAATACACGACTTTTACATAAGCTGTTGACAGTTTGACAGCTCCACCTTTCTATCCATGCCAACCACATTATTCCGTTCCCGAGGGGAACCACAACACTTTTTATAAATATAAAAAACTAATAACTTTAAGTGAGGATAAGCAACTACGTAAAAGCAAGCAAACTTATTACATAAAACGGAACATTTATACCTATTGACATTTCTACAAAAAACTATTCTCGCATATTACAAATATATACAGTAGGTATTGTCTCCCTCCTAATGAGGCAAAGAATTTAAATAACAGACACACAACATCGTATAGCAATAAACCATGACATCAAAGATTTTACAGAGGAAAAAGCGAACACTCTTGTGGTATCACTACAGTCAACCAATATTTAAAATATCTTAATGGCAGAAGGTACAAAACACCAAAATAATTTATGTCAGTAGAGCTATTGAGCTCTGGTGTTACAATGGACATGACATTGAAGCTATAACGTTACAAATAATAACATAGAGCTAATTATTATAAGAAGCCAAGCATAATGATACAGTGGTTTGTAAAATGGACCAGCATTCAAAGGGGCGTCGTTTCAAATTGTTTGCCTGCTTCCGCATTTACACACAGATGGTTTTCCTGAACAGTTTAGTACAGGTACGCCACAAATTGCTTTCTCTATTCCTTGCCTCTCCCAGCTTGTAAGCTTTAGTAAATGTTTTCATTTGTAGAAGCAGTTATCAGCTCACTCGACTGTCCTATGGACTCCACTTTGTCTAGAGAATTCTTAACCGTTTGCTTTGCCAATTGAATGAATATATCTCTCATAAAGATTGTTTGCATGTTGAATAGGTATTTTAAGTTTTTATTAATACTGTAGCATCTCAGAACCATTTCAGTCTCTTTCATTGTCCTTGATGGGTGCTATACACCTACATAAGCAGACTTGTCAACCAGATTTTTGTTTCCTGGATCCATCATATACTTTTCATATGTTGCATTGTAGAGGCAGTTTATGAAATACACTGATGTTAATAAAGAGACAGAACACCTAGAACGACTGCAGAAAGGCCGTTCATATTCACAAGACATGTACATTAGTATGCATTACTATGTTCTGCAGAAATGATTAACATTTGAACCGAGGTGACTGAAATCGTAATCGTTTCTGCAGAACTTACTAACGTACATTTAATGTGAATATGAAAGTCCTATCTCTATGGATTAAACTGTTTTTTTTTCTGAACATGCACGTACTGTAGCAACAATGTGGAAAATAGAGTTCTGATTGTGTTAATTGGTGATTCACAGCATTTAATCCTAATTAACTCACATAACTGTGGATTATCTGACTGATTTTGATTGAAATCATCATTAAACATCAGATTACTTCTGAGGTGAAACGGAAGTAGGGGTCACACAACTTACATTGAACCCTTTAAAGAAAATACAGGGAAAATAATACCGAAGCTTTGTCACAAATACGGACAAATGGATCAACAGAAGCGGGACAGCGCGTGTATTGCACCCCTGTGACATCGAGAGCAGCCACAAAGTAAAGGGAACTTATATTTTGCGCTATGTACTGAGTAGTAGTCATATGCAGAGCTTCATTTACTCGAATAATCGCAAAAAATCTGAAATCTTGTAATTTCTAACCACTGAAATTTACTGAACCAAGTGTCTTGAAAAATGTGTCAGTCTGCTACTTATTCCACTCTCATTACGTTTCAACATTCTGTAAGCAGCAAATGGTATTGTTACTTTGTATGTGGTTACATTTTGCTACATCTTAACATACTAAATTATTTTACCTATTTGTTTTCATAAATGTGATTCATGAGCTAAATATGTGATTGCAATTACAGTAAAATAAATGCTATTAGTAAAAGTAAGAGGAAGTTACTGCTGGACGCCAAAATTGGTAGAGTAAAATGACAATGAATGGCAGGAAACCCGATGTAACAATCAGAGAATTGGCACTGCTGTCAAAGCTTCCAGTCCAAACACCTGATATTGTACTATTAGCATGTCTGTTACAGTTATGGTATCATAGCTGTTCTCACTGTAAGTGTAGCTGATTTGTTAATTTTGTTGGCAAAACTTTTACTTCGGATGTCAAAACACTGTTCTCCATCTATTCCTTTAATATTCTGTACTATTTAGAATGAAAATAGAATGGATGAACTATTGTCTTGTATCGTATTTTGCATGGAGTAAAAAATGTGAATGATATCTGGTTGACATGAAAGGTAGTCTTGTGGATATAATTTTTGGAAGAGAATTAAATCCATAATTTAATGAAGAGTAAAAGTTACTCACAATGGAAGAAATTTTTGGTTTCAATGAAACACAATCAGACTAAACTTTGTTATCGGTGGAACGGAGACTGGTGACTACCTCATGACATTTTTAAGAAAATATACTACTACATATGCTAGAGATATGTAGAAAGAAAAAAAATATCATTTTCAGTTAATCAGTATGAAAACTGCGTTGCAGTGTTTTTTTTTAATTCTGAATACCACTGTAATTGTCAGTTATAGATACTTTATTGACATCTTTGTCCGTGTTATTGGTTCCAATTGTACCAAAGCTCTATGAATAAGATGAAGACGAAACGTTAGCTGAAAAATTTTATATGTCGACCATGGCCTCTCAGCCCGGAAGTTTCAGCTGAAGATAACGACTCAACAGTTCAAAATTTTAGGAAAATCTTGCAACAGTTAGACTGGGATGAGATGTAAAGGGAACACAATGCTAATCTAAAATTGAACCTATTTCATGATACTTTTGTGAGAATTTTTGAAAACAGTATCCATAAGAAAATAATGAAATATTATTGTAAGAAAACATGTAAAATGCCATGACTTACTACAGGGTTAAAAATATCTTGTGACCGGAAAGGGATATGTATCTTCTACGAAGAGTAAGGATCCTGAAACTGTGAGACATTATAAAAACTACTGCTCTGTATTAAGAAAAGTTATTGAAAAGGTAACGAAGTACATGCATTATGTCTGAGATTAGCACATCCGATAGCAAAATTACAACAATTTGGAATATTGTTAAAAGTGAAAAAGAGCAACCGAGAGCACAGGAAGACTGTATTTTTATCAACACAGTGAAAAGTTTGTTAACGAGAAATCAGAAGTAGAAATCATTTTTAATAAACGTTTTTAAGTGTCGTAGAGAAAATAGGATCCAGCTAATCATAAGAATATGCAAGGCAGTATAATGGAGATACAGTACAGAAATATGATAAAATTGAAATCAACCCACCTCTCCTCCTGAAATTAGGAAAATACTACATTCACTTAAAAGTAAAAGCTCACAAGTTATTGAATTCATTTCCAAAAAAGTACTAAAAGCTTGTTCCCAGCTAAAAATTAGGATTATCAGCCACATATGTTGTAGCCCACTGAAACAGGGCATTTCTTCAGATTGACTTAAATGCGCTATTGTTGAACCATTGCATAAAAAAGAGGATAGAGTTGATGCTAACAAGTACCGCCCAATGTCACGTCTTACAGCTGTATCCAAAATTCTTGAAAAAGTAATGTATTCAAGAGTAGCCTCACATATTTGTAAAAATGGAGTACTAACAAAATGTCAAATTTGGTTTTCAGAACTGCTTTTCAACAGAAAATGCTGTATATGCTTTCACTGATCAGATATTAAATGCACTGAATAAGCTAACATCACTCATTGGGATATTTTGTGGTCTCTCAAAGGCGTTTGAATGTGTGAATCATAAAATTCTTCTTGATACGCTTAAGTATTGTGGTATGAGTGGGACACTGTTCAAATCGTTTAATTCATACTGAACTGAAAGAATGCAAAAGGTTGAAACTAACAGTACAGATAGTCTGCAAAACCGAGCAGAACCCTCTGACTGGGGAGGTATCAAAAATGGTGTCCCACAGGGTTCTTAATATATATTAATGATTTGCCACTCAATAACCATGAAAATGAGAAACTACTTCTTTTTGCTGATACGTAGTTTTAGTAATGACACACAACAATCAAGAATCAGCTGAGAAAATTGCAGATAATCTCTTTCAGAGATTTATTAAGTGGTACTCTGCAAACGGACTATCATTAAATTTGGAGGAAACACTGTTTATACAATTCTGTACAGAAAATGGAATAACACCATTGAAAAATTGAAACTGTGAATAGAAGTCTGTTGCTAAGGCAGAATACTCAAAATTTCTATGGGTCTGCATTGATGAGAAAATGAATCGTAGGAACGCATCGATGATCAGCTGAATCGGTTAGGTTCATTTACTTATGCTATTTAGGTTGTTGCAGATTTTGGTGATAAACATCTCAGTTAATTAGGTTACTATGCCGATGTTCATTCACTGCTTTCATATGACATATTTCTGGGCAATTAGTCATTAAGAGAGAAACTACTCATTGCACAAAAGGGTATATTCAGAATAATAGCAGTAGGACACCCAAGATCACCTAGCAGTCATATATTTAAGCAACTCGCTACATACACAGTGCCTTCGCAATACGTAAATTCACTCTTGAAATTTGTCATCCCAATGCAGAAATTGAGCGACGTGCATAGCTACAACACTGGAAGAAAGGACGGTATTCACAATTTTGGATTTAAAAAAATTAAATATTACTTGTAAAGAAAACTCTTGTTAA
Organism: Schistocerca cancellata; assembly: GCF_023864275.1. Lineage (NCBI taxonomy): Eukaryota > Metazoa > Arthropoda > Insecta > Orthoptera > Acrididae > Schistocerca > Schistocerca cancellata. The sequence goes on along the minus strand of NC_064629.1, from coordinate 494,595,349 downwards.
CGTGACACGTTGTACATCAATACGAGATGTCGTATTCATGATCTATGGGGCAAGGATTAACGTATATATGTACTGAGATACAGTTGTAAACTCGTATGCCACTGAAATAAAGAATGTCAGTGTTAACAACAGTTTATGAAGCATAAGCTTTATCCACAACCTATGTAAATAGATTTGCATCATTCTAGATATCGACCGCTACACTTTTGTGTATTCTGGTCTGACATGAAAAAACATAAAATATAGGGAACAAATCGCTATCTACAACTTGTACTACAACCAAACTGCAGCTATAATAGGAGAATATTAAAGAGAAACTGTAGCTGTGAAGGGAGTAAGATCGGGTCGTATTCTACTCCCATATTATTCAGACTGTACGTTGAGCAAGCTGTGAAGGAAACCAAGGAGAAATTTTGAAAGAGTATTACATTGAGGGGCAACCAATTTTAGCTCTGTGGTTTCGTAGTCAGAGAGTAATTTTGTTAGAGATAATGAAGGACTAGGAAGAGCACTTGAATATAACGCATAGCATCACGAAAAGATATGACAGGGTGAACATAAATAAAAGTAAGGGGAATGTTACCGTTTTGTAATTGAAATAAAACAGAGGTACTGAGGGAATTACTGCAGGTTAGGATATGAGACAGTGCAAATAATAGACGTGTTGTGCCATTTCGGTGAAGTGACGGTCCTTTACAGTTACTGCAGAAATTATTTGTTCTTTCATACAGAATTCCATAGCAGCAAATTAGTTGCAGCTTTACCTGCGACAACTCGTACCTTAGTTGCCTTGCCTATTCTTAGCTTTGTTTAAAAAACAATAGCTACTAGTGTTCACAGGGTCGAGTCACGCACGTTTGCCAATAAACAGTCCAAATAGTCGTAACGTTACAGTGACAAAATAGACAGTGATGGTAGCTGTAGAGAGGATGTAAAATGCACACTTACACTAGCAAGGGAACCCATTCTGGAAAACATAATATCGATGATAAATAGTTCAGACAAGAAGATTAGCTTTTAAGTGTGTTACTGCCGAAGAATGCTGTTACATGGTCTGCTGCCCACTGAAGAGACAATGGACTCAATCAGGAAGAAAATAAGTTTATGGCACAACTTGACTAGATGTAGCGTTAGACTGATAGGATGCATCCTGAAAGGTGAAATACTGGTAACAGGGACTTCGATGACTGAGGGACGAGTGGGAGTTACCAATTGTAGAGGAGGCAAGAGGCTTGACTATAATAAGCAGATTTAAGTAATTCTTCAGGTTCAGGTAGATGCAGTTTACATTTGTTATGTACAGATGAAGATCCTGCCTCAGATAGATGCCAAGGATTGCATCAAGTCAGTCTTCAGACTAAAGACCACCACAACAATGATGAATTTACTTATTATTTATTTGCCAGTTTCCTCTAGTCTGTTATCTAGCTGTAAAAACACGTCAAATATTGCACACATAAAATTTAACAGATTTTCAAATGAGTCAGTATAACTGGGTATTATGTTATTCAAAATAACTGAAATATCTCCACAAGTTAAAAAATCTACCGACTACCCCTTTTCCATTAGATGCACAGATATATCATAAATGTAGAAGGAACATGCCACTGGTCTTACGTACTATACTACAATAATATATTAACAATTTTGGAATTTATATTATGCAAAACTACATTGCGCTATACACTACTGTCCAATATTTGGTATCAGCATGAAACTAGATTTCACAATTGGTTTGGGTGATTAGCCCCTGTTATGTATATGCACAACTCAAAATTCACAATGGCTGTACTGGAATCCAACCAAAATTTGACGTGATTGGGAGATGGCTGTAAGTGTCTCATTAAATTATTCCTTGTCATCCACAAAGCTATCTCCTGGCTGTCTCTGGAAAGTTGTAGATGTATGTTCTCGTAAGGTGTGCTTTCGTCATCATGAGGTATGTCCTTGTCTTTATTGTCTTAGTAGGCCATCTAAGCATACCGATCGAAAGCCGCTTTAACTGTCAGCAAGTCCAGTTTGTGCCAAAGCTCCTCATTCCTTACCATGTTACAAACAAGTGTGTCGTTAAAGATGTTCCTATGCTGGTCTGCAAAATCTTGTATAATGTCACACTCCCAGAGGATGTGGTCCAGGTTCCGATTGCTCCACATTCACAGATATCTGTGGTATGTGGCCATATTGTTAGTAAGTAAGTGGCATATGGATCATGTCGCGAAAGTTAGTGTATAGCTTTCTTGGTCAGTAACAAGTATGATATTCTTCAGCCTTCATTTATTATGGGAAGGAACTAGTAGGTTCTCCACCCTGTTTTTATCTGGTCCAAAGTTCCTTTCCATTCCCTATCAATGTATGCCTGTCATTGTTTTTTTTTAAGTTGCTTTTGAGCCCAGTGTGTTCTTTACCTTATCCTATTCGCCCTTCATCATATTCGCCCTTCTTGAACAAAGCTTGTGTATCTCTTTTCGTCACTCCTAGTTTCAATGGTAATAACCGTAGCACCACCAGCAGCACCTCAGTCCGTGTGGTGCTTTACGCATGTCAGGTGTGGGAGTACATTTCTCTGCGCTCACTTAAGAGCATGTACTGTCTTTACCTTTCTGTGTCTATGAACACTTACACACAACCCACCGCTCATAATAGCAATTGACATAGCATTGTGGTACAAAGACACAGTTTTAATGCTTGTATAAAATCATTAACTTACCCTTATGGGCAACATTAAAATTAATTGAGAGAGACAGTCAAAATAATTGGCAATCTCACTTCCATTATTGTTATTGGAGAGGACTGTCACATGTTCACACTGAGTGAAGTGGCAAAATGGTTAGCACACTGGAGTCACGTTCATGACGGTGATAGTTGTAATCGTCGCCTGTTCACTACGATGTATGTTTTCCTAAACGCTACAGACAAATGCCAGGATAGTTCCCTTCAAAGGCCACTACCAATTTTCTTCCCCATCCTTAACAAATGCCATCGACCTACTAGTCTCTTATGTCCTCGCTTTCGATATAACATTAAACTCTAATCTTTCTTTTTTCTTTTTCATTCATGTGTTCACCTGGAAACATTTTTACAAACGCCATATCTCTGAAAAATTAAGAACATCAAGATTGCAATAAGATAGCTAATACAAACGGCTATGGTGTCATTACTGGGAGCACCTGTAAACGCACTCACACTGTAATCATTATCGAAGGTTTACATGGTTCTAACCCTTCACGTCAGTAGCGGGCTACAGTTTTAGCCACCCTCCTACACAGACAGAGAAAATGAGAGAGATATATGTGTGTGGTTTTTCTGAAGGGAAGAAAGAGAGAATAAATGGTTCAAATGGCTCTGAGCACTATGGGACTTAACATCTTAGGTCATCAGTCCCCTAGAACTTAGAACTACTTAAACCTAACTAACCTAAGGACATAACACACAGCCATGCCCGTGGCAGGATTCGAACCTGCGACCGCAGCGGTCGCTCGGCTCCAGACTGTAGCGCCTAGAACCGAACGGCCACAGCGGCCGGCAAAGAGAGAATAATGAAAACTACTTTGATACTGGAACCCTGAGAGTGCAAAGAGGCAGAAGGAAATTGACCATGTCCTTTCCAAAGGATCCAATCTGGCTGATATTTATTTGTCTTAAAGGACTTAGGTAAAGAATGGAAAACACAGAAACATAATTAGTGCTACTAAAAGCACTCTCTGTATCTAAGATAGCATCAGTGTTATCCCAACATTACGGCGAAAACAACAGATTAAGTAAGAATAAAATTGTGTATGGTTCAAATGGCTCTGAGCACTATGGGACTTAACATCTATGGTCATCAGTCCCCTAGAACTTAGAACTACTTAAACCTAACTAAACTAAGGACAGCACACAACACCCAGCCATCACGAGGCAGAGAAAATCCCTGACCCCGCCGGGAATCGAACCCGGGAACCCGGGCGTGGGAAGCGAGAACGCTACCGCACGACCACGAGATGCGGGCTAAAAATTATGTATGCTCCAGTCGCATCCCTTCTTCATCCATTTCTCTTTCTTCCCGGAATAACCCGTGGGTGTTTTTAACAGCCGAAGTAATACTGCCAGAATAGAGCAATGTAGGTAGTGGCGTGTTCGCTGTTGTGATCCATCGCTCGTCATATACCAGTAATTATTACCAGTCACTAGCATCATATCGCCACTTTTCCCACTTCGCGCCAATAAGAGAAGGAGTTCTTCCTATGAGATGAGCACGCTTCGGATACCTTTGATTTTCCCTCGCGGTGCTTACAATGCGTTCATTATCACTGTTAGTGAAACTGGGAACTTTGTTGCTTTCCCCGAGCCCTGAAGTTAAAATTAGGGAATAGGGTTTGCGGACAGTGTTTATTTATTTATTTATTCGTATGGCTAGGGCACCCTGTCGGGTAGACCGGTCGCCGGGTGCCGGTCTTTCCGTTTCACGCCACTTTGTCGACCTCTAGTCGCTGAGGATGATAGGATGACGATGACAGCACAACACCGAGTCCCTGGGCGGAGAAAATCCCCCAACCCAACCGGGAATCGAACCTGGGCCAAGAGGGTTGATAATCTGTCACGCTGTGTGGAGAGGCTAACAGCATACAGCAGAAAGTGGCTTCTTGAGTGCAGCTCCCACAGCGCCATCAGCAGCTGGTCGCTACTACGTCACTTTTTAAGAGTGTGTCCACCCTCCGCGCCAGGCCGAGACGTGATGGGCCTCAAAATTAATGGGATTCAAAATTCAAAGTGATACAAAAATGTGAAAACTGAACCAAAAGAATAATAAAATCATTGCTGCGCAATTGGCACTAATTGCATAGCGGCGAAACACCTTTGGCAGCACCTGTGCTTTTATGACCGTTCGGGCTAAGGCTGGCTAGGACGCGCCTCGATGGCAAACCTGTTGTTTTGCAGTGCAGTGTTCACACTGGCTCGGTGGCCGGGGGAAGAGAGGGTACAGCAATAACCGACCCGCGCAGCGCAGGCCACAGCCAGAATGCCCAATATTCCTCACCTGAGCCGGCGGCCGGTGCGTGCTGGTGGAGCTACACTTCAGGTTGTGCAGTAAACATACCACATGCCTCCCGTCTGTTTTATAAGAAATACCACACCAGCTGTTAATCAGCGTCTGTCACTCACAATGTTGTTTTCGTCAATAGCTCTCACTGAACACTGAAAACAGTTCATCTTTTATATCATTTTATGGACATGTTCCTTAACATTTATGTGGTGGAACAGTTACAGAATCAACCCTACACAGAAATACTCTCTCCTTGATAGCCTGTCATTAATTGGAAAGCTTTATCTATTAACATGAAGTGATTATAATGTATTAGTATAGCCCATGTCGCATGAACCATTGTGTGTAGTGTTGTGGCACATATCATCTATTTATGCACGTTTATGCACCCTCCCCCCTCACCGCACAATCACCACACGAACACCTATAATTAATTTCTTACTTGTTCATTCATGTAAAGCATGATAGTATGCATGCGGGAAGGAAAAGCGTTCTTAGCAGATGACAATATGTTTTAAAGTACGGCATCACTAAGAAAAAAATAAGAAAGGTAGTGGGCAAGACATTGAGGAAGAAGTTTTAAAGTTCGAAAATGACAAATTAGTTGTGATGAATACACACCAAGACATCACTGAAAACGACGACACTTACCACTTCGTGATGACTCTCAGAAGTTCAATAAACTGCCTTTCTCCTCAGAGGAAAATATTTGTAAAACTTAAAAAGAAAGGGATTGTGTATAATAAATAGGAGGCAATAAGTTCAGTAAAAAGTTCTCCTTTAAAATAATGACTGTGCATTAGTTCAACTTACTTCATCACTATAGATCATCTTCGCTTCTTGTGTTGTACTCCCGTAAAAAGATATTACGTTTTGAAATTATCGTCTTGCATATTCTTCAGCTGATGCTGAAATGTATTATTACCCGTTTTTGCTGGACATAAGGAGAAAAGTGTTCTCACTGTCTTTCGATATTCATGGGGCGAAGCCATAACCACCCATTCCTTACGTTCTTCGAAATTCGACGAGGCACAAAAATGTAAAAACCGTACCAAAATAGTAATGAAATCAGTGTTGTGTAAGATGGCACTAATTAGATAGAGACGCAACACCTCTGGCAGTAGATGTGTTATTTTGTCCGTTCAGCTATGACAGAGTGTGGATCCCTTGGCGCTGCGGACAAGCCCACTAAGCGGGGAAAAGAACTAATCGGCAACAGACATGACGCATAGATCGTATCCTTTAAACTGGTTTGAACTGCACCACGATGTAACAGAACAGTTGACATTAATTAATTTACCTGTTTTGTAGTGTTTGGGACTATGCTGAATCCGAGCATTTTTCTTCCAGTTGAAGTACATGAAAACGAAATCTAAGCACCTTAGAGACACCGAGAATCTCTTAGCTTTATCATCGAATGAACCAGAAATGCATCTATTCAAACGCAGTTCTACTTAGCTTTGGTTTCATTACATGTTTCCTGAAGTAAGTAATACTAGCAACAGCTATAAACAGTTATTTGAAAGTAGAGATAATGCCGATCTAAAGCATGTAATTACTTACAGCATGTGGTACAGCTAATGTGTTACCGTATGAAAGTAACAAAGCGGATAAATGAGTAACCAGACTAGTTTCAGCAGCACTGCGCGATTGCTATCTGACGATACTATTGTATGCAGGGAATAATCGTCTTTGTACAATCGTACTGAAATGCAGAAACGCTTGACAAAATATCTACTACATGCATTGAATAGGAGCTCTCCTTAAGATTGGATATCTGTACGATGATACCAACAACAACGGGAAATACTTCGATAGTATCTGAAAACAAGATCAGTGAAGAATACCTCCAACATAAACATCTACAATGTATTAATAATAAGCGATGCGGAAGACTTAAATTTATGAGTAGTTTTACGGAAAAGTACGCTGTGTCTGTAAATAAATCTCATAAATACCGGTATTGCAACCTATTCTACAGTATCAATAATTAGCCGATTCTTTACAGAACCGAAGTTACTTGTGTAAAGTGGCTTGAAACATCTGATTACTTTAAAAATGAATTAATGTGTTAAGACTGTAATCCAGTGTTTGAAAAGTAATATTGTATTGTATCGTATGGAACTGGAGACATAGAAACGACGGAGAGGCTTCGTCCCTGCCATAGCCCTCTGTGGTTCACAACCCCACAACAGGCTACAGCAGTCCAGTCAACCCACCGCCGCCCCACACTCAACCCAGGTTCGGCCCCCAGAGGACCTCACCTAGAACATCTCACAACAGACGAGTGTAGCCCCAATGTTTGCGTCGTACAGTAATTATGGTGTACGCGTACGTAGACAAAGTGTTTACGCAGCAATCGCCGACGTAGTGTAAAAAAGACCGGATAAGGGGAACCAGCCCGCATTCGCCGAGTCAGATGGAAAACAGGCTTAAACATCATCCACAGACGGGATGGCACACCGAACCTCAATACTAATCCACCGGACGGATTCGTGCAGTGGACCGGCACGCCTTCCCGCCCGGAAAATAGTGCGTTAGACAGCACGGCTCACAGGGCGGTCTTTGAAATCTTTGTTGGAAGTTGTCAAGTGCTCTCATTATGAATCACTGGATTAATGTGGTCTGGGTAATTTTCTCTACATTTTAAGCAAAAGCTAGTATTTCGAATCACTGGATTAATGTGGTCTGGGTAATTTTCTCTACATTTTAAGCAAAAGCTAGTATTTCACGAATCCCAATGTTTATGATGTCATATCTCCTGATACATGTGTCTTATAATGATATTTGTTTGCAGGTACATAAAGTGATGTATGTAGATACTTTGTGTGCAAAGTGTGTTGCAAATTAAGTTATTAATAAAGAAGTAATAAATTAAAAAGTCATGACCGACGTTCAACATATACCGCACAACATTTTAATGGTAAGCAACTTTTTGAGGCATATAAAAATATTTTTGCCGTCATATCATCCGAGCTATGTGTCGTATAGTGATATAATTTAGCAAGTAGTATATGTGGCTATTCACTGTAGACTATTTTCTGAACATAGTTCATAGTAAAGAAGTAATATATTAAAACGACATATCTGATACTGAAGTCTTACTACATGAACGGCGAAAATGTAGTATATGATAAACATTTTTGCTTTCATCGTTTTGTGGAGGTGTCAGCGAGAAGAACTACCATAGAGGTCGAAAATCATGTGTAAACTTTCTTCGAACTCACTAAGGGCTTTAGTTCTGAAATAGTGGATGAATGAAACCTGAGTATTTAAGGGGTGTCCCTTACGCTGCCTCAAGGCAAACATGCAGCTGCCAACAGTAATACTAGACTTATTGCGTTATATTTGTAACATAATAAAATATTTCTTATAGACTAGATCATGACAATAATTTTCAATGTTTAAATTCACTCAATAAGTATGCGAAATAGTGAAAATAAAAATAAAAATTTGGTCCCTCTGCTTTAGTTAGGCAGTTTTTTACTGATCTGGAGTTCGAGCATAGTCATCCCGCCAGGAACATGCCACCAACGTCTGTCTAAACTATGCCCTGTTGACAAAGAATTCGTTACCATCAGTTGTTATCGTCATACACCTACCTCACCATCGGTGACTGCACCGTGTACCAGGACTTATCTTTCTTTAGGTGGCATTATCCTGCGAATGCGTCTAAGTCTGTTCTAATTCCTACGCCCTGTGAAGTAGCGTAAGAAGAGACTCACTTGGGTACAGTGGCGTTTGAATAGAGTAAAGATGAGGTTGTTCTGGAGGGCAGTGTGCTTTGTGCCTGCTGTTCGTCAGCTTAAATTGAGACGTGACTTTCTGAGTTATGATCTGTCTATGTACCATAAGAAGCCGTAACAGTCGACAGCTACCATTTTATGAACATGTTGTATTCAATTCTGGCAACGACTGTTTTCCCCGAATTGAAGAACTGACAGTTCACTTTTAATATAATGAATACGAAACGCTTAGTGCCTGCAACATGTCAGACATAAGTTCCATGCGCAAATTACCCAGCATCAGGCCACGATAAAAGCAATAACATCGCGCTCGACTCCGAAACCTACAAGCCGAGCAACATCCTGATCACACGACAAGCCTAACCGTTCCGTTCTTCGCACCAATCCCCCGCTTCCGCCCCGCAACACGACCCCACTTCCAACCCTACCTCCAACAGAGCAGTAATATCTCATGCAGTTTCTCACCGCTTTAGTTCGAATTGTAGAAACGCTATGAAATCCTGAATTGTGCTTTCAGTTTGAATACAATAAGCAATAAAATCAATCTTTTGTAATTTAGGACGTGACCTTCCAGCCCTGTCAGTTACATGAACAATGAGAAACAAATCAAATACCTTCACATCGCAATGCAATTTCAGCGTGACTGTAACGTATGTTTCCTATGAGAAGCAGAGCTAATGCTTTCAATTTTGTTCTCAGTATTTTATAAACATAAAGAGAAGTCTTTTACATAAATTGCCACATATGGTCTCACGTGTAATATTAGCCTCACTATTACAAAACTGTATATTATTCTTACATATTAAACTTTTCTTGTGTATGTACTGCTTCTCTGAAAGCTAGTGAATTACTAATAAATAATAATCAATTAATAATTAATTTGAGATATTTGTTTAATGCGCAATTGATTGCAATTATCACTGATCGAGTCTGGCAAAACTTGTTTAAAATCAGTCTTTGCCATACTGCAGATATTTAAGACTGACTGGAGAAACATACTTACACCTAACGATCTCAATGGCTGCGAAACATCAAATAAAATTGAAGGCAACGTAACAAAGCGTCGATAAGGCAGCCGCTTGGGATTACCTACCTCCTACGGCCCTCTGCTCCTCTGGCACCGTCCAGGCAGACGGACGGAGGTGAGTGTCTCAACCAATGAGATGTCCTTATTCGCCACCCTATATCGTGGGTGGAACAGGGCGTGGTCTGGGCGGAGATTACAGCCGTAGACCTTCTCTGATAATATGTTCTCCTAACACAGGGCCGCGCTCGTGACCTGCCCGTGCGGCTGCTCGGAAAAGGCCGAAGACATCCGAAAATACGCGATCGACATCTGACTCCCGCGTTTGAGACAAGTTACCAATCTTAGCGTTGCCGTAATTCTTCAAGTACAATGCATTGAATACTTACAACACAATATAAAATGTGCATAGTATTTTCGAATATGCAGCCTCCCAAAAAGTGCCATCGAATGAAAAATTAATGACGGTTAGATCATAAAATTCTGCAGCGAAGAGAAGCACGTGAAACTACGCTAGTGTGTGTGATTATATGTGCTATCTCAGCAAGTAAGTCTCTGCAAGTAAAACATCCATGTTGTTTTCTTATCAGTGTTCAAATGAAATAGCTCAGAGCACTATAGGACTTAGCATCTGAGGTCATTAGTCCCCTAGAACTTAGAAATACTTAAACATAACAAACCTAATGACATCACACACTTCCATGACCGAGGCAGGATTCGAACCTGCGACTGTAGCAGTCGCGCGGTTCCAAACTGAAGCGCCTAGAACTGCTAGGCCACCGCGACCGGCTCCTATCAGTGTCATCCAGTGAAATTTTAGTTATCATTTTTATCCCCTGTGCGACCAGCTGGTACTTCGCGTCCCACCTTCTTCTGAGCGCTAATGTGTTGGTCCAGCAACATTAAAACAACTAAAAATAGGTACACACCAGCAAGCGGTGGAAAAACAGTTGATCGTTTGCCGGCCGGTGTAGCCGTGCGGTTCTAAGCGCGTCAGTTAGGAACCGCGTGACTGCTACGGTCGCAGGTTCGAATCCTGCCTCGGGCATGGATGTGTGTGATGTCCTTAGGTTAGTTAGGTTTAAGTAGTTCTAAGTTCTAGAGGACTGATGACCTCAGTAGTTAAGTTCCATAGTGCTCAGAGCCATTTGAACCATTTAGTTGATCGTTCGCAGTTCAGTAGAGGTACAGCAAGGAGATGAAGAAAGAAAACAATAATGTTTTTCCATTCGTAATGGCGTAATGAGGGCTGTACCGCTTCAAATTATTATACTGCAAAGGCTGACAGCAATTACAAGCAGTACAAATCGTTCCAAATTCTGTCGTTCACTTCAGAATAAAATATGTGGGTGTGGGAGGGGAGGGTTGTCGGTGCAGTAATAAAGAAAAAGTGAATAAAATTTCACTCTAGACGCCGTAATTTCCCACTTTTAAGTATAGTACAGACATATTGTAATAAGGAAAAAACATAGTTTTTAATAAATATCTGTTAACTAAATTCATGTAGGCTTACTGAGGAGTGTTAACTTCAGAGCTGGACTGCTACTTTTAAAAAATAAATATCCATTTTTATTATTCTATTATTGTGTTTTATTTCACTAGCATCTCCATGTTTGTAGTGATATTACTGGTCATTAAACGCATTGCTCCGACAGATGAAGGTCAGTAGACTACTACTAAGCTTCGATTTTGTTAATTTCATTGTTGAAGAAACCCTTTACACAAATATAAGGTCCCAGACATATTCCAGACTTGAGCAGCTATTCGAAACAGCTGTGGGAACTGTTCTCAAGCGAGATCCTTGTAATTTATTTCAGTACTTTTTTGCAGTGCGCATCCTTTCCATTGATACATGGCGGCACTGAAAGGCAATAAGCTCCAACTGAATTTCAGAAGGTGCACTTTCAACGTTGTTTGCAACATGAGTTGCAAAAACAGTAAAATAAAAATCAAAACTTGTATTATCGTAACTAATTTGTGACAATTTTCTTTCCTTGTACCTTTTCGTTGATTTATTTCGTCTATAATTAGAGCAACGCTCGAAAAGTGCACAAATGACCGTAACAGCTCTATGTGAGCCGCTACATGTCTTGTTACAAGAGTCACATGCTCAAAACACACCTGGGTGCCCTTCCGACACTCAGGGAATCTTAATCCGGGACTATGTTATATTATCGCTCTTAGTATAGTGTACAAATGTGAATGCGTGTCGTCTGCTGACGCATGCGTGGGCTGTCTGCTGTGGGATCTCACAATTTGGAGATGCAGTTTAGCCAACCACTGTATCAAGTAGAGTGCGACTGCACTGGACCAGAGAGACGTAAGTTAGCAGGCCCCGTTAGGTTGTCAAACAGCACGACGCTGTGAGCCCTTCCGGCCGCTGTGTGTGAACCCTGGACGAGGGGAGTCGGTTAGGCATTCTCTACTGAATCTCTGTGGTGAGTGAAGACGCTCTGCGTGATGGCTCCTATAGTCATCTTCTTTAGGACAGATAGGTTGCATAAAATTTCTATTTTTTTTTCTTATCACTGATGACGAGCCAGAATTCCATATAAGCGTACCATTAAGTAAAGTGAGTGATCAAGGAGTTATTTTCATGATTTTATTAAATAAAATGTTGTAGTTATATAAAATTCTTTGGCTCACCGCAACGTCTTATTTTCGTTCCCATTCCAGTTAAGTTATTCAAACTTTCAACTTAAAGTTAACCGATAATCAGAAATTTTCTAGTGATATTTACTCATGCAAACGGTCGTAGGCGTCTTTCACAAAAGATGCAGGTGTCATTTTTAAGTTGAGGATTCCGGTCAAGGCTTTGCGGAAACCAAGTACCATGCATAATGGTGACCCTTTAGCCAACCATCTCGTTCAAATTAGGAATCCTTATGGGATGTTGTGAGATTGCTAGGGTGTACTAATAAATACTTAAATTTCCACAGGTGTCACAATTACAATGAGAATAATCAGCGTTGCAAATACTGCGTTGTATATGCCGCGTTGCTTTGTGATTTTATTTGTGTGATTTTGGGGGCAAGTTCCTTATGTATTATATTCATGTATTATGGGGCATTGGAAATTACATTGCGTGTGGCAATAAATGTTTTAAGCTGCCAGTGACGGCTGTGCTAGGTTGCATTTAATTATAGCTTGCGCTATGCTACGAAAAATAATTCGTAGTAATTGGCGTTGTCAAGGTAGGGAATTCGTTCCTCCGTGAGCGAACCTCTATTAACTACGTACTTCGTGCAAAAGTATGATCCCAGTATCCAAAATCGAAACACGTGGTCCCTCGAGGAGCGGTGCGAGGATAAATAGTTCAGGCGCAGAGGAAGTTACCACCAATAAGCTAGCCGCGGAGAGAAAGGGACGGGGGCGTCTGACACAAGCAGCGGGATTATCCCCGATTTCAAATGCGCTGCGCAATGCTGAACTTAGAAAATGTGCAGGCTATCTCTTCGATCGGTAGCGGGACTTAGGACCCAAGCGCGAGCGCGGACGAAACCGAGAAAATAGGGAGGAGGCAAAGTCCGTCGGCTAATTCAAACCCGAATAACATGTGCGTGGCTGAGTTGGTCAGTATGAAGAAAGAATGTATGAAGAAACGGGAATAAAATAATACGAAATTAAACTCAAAACTCGAGGACTTTATGCGTGAAGTAGATACGGAATTAAACTCAAAACTAGAGGCCATCATGACCGGAGTGAATGCGAGATTTCAAGGGAATAAGGCGCTACTTGAAGAGGTTCGAAAGGACGGTGAACAAATGTCGACGAAAAATTTGAAGTAGTTGGTTGTAGATTAAGCGCTGTCAAAAAGGAACAGAAAGGAGTTCAGGTCGAAATGAGAAACAGTGGACAAAAATTAGAAAAGAGACTCCAAACATTAACAGAAAGATGTAATACCGAAAAGAAAAAGGCGATAAAACGGATTAAGTCCGTCGAAGCAACTGACGAAAACGTAGATACAAAGACTAAGGCAGTAGTGGAACTTGACGGAAAAGTAGGAGCGGTAAAAGTGCTAAATATGGAGGAAATAAAGAAGGTGAAAGAAGAGTTAGAAAAACTCGCGGAAAAAGTTGTAGATATTACAAGATCGGAGAGAAGCGAGAACGCTTTGGTTCTGAATGAAATAGATAACGAAGAAATCAAATTACTAAGGAGATTTCAGGAAGACCAATGCGAGGGCTACAGGCGACAACGCGATACTACAAACGAGGTATGCTAGCGCGTGGCTCAGGTGAAGAGTCTTTTCGCGTGCGGATCCTGAAAGGGAAACCACGTGAGCAAATGCGCACAAGAAAGTAGCGAGGGTTGTGTTTCCGGACATGAGGGGGACTACGAATAAACTAGCGACCGTATGGATATAGTAATAGCCGGACGATGTAAGGACGATATAGAATCGTTCAAGCTACTCTAACATACGTTAGAGGACGACATCGGCGAGTGGGAACAGGAAAAGGCACAATTCGCTGAAATAGGCGGTGAAATACAAAAGTGTAAAACGAGTCGCGGCCGCAGTAAAATGAGGGGATGTACGGGCTCACGGGTAGGCAAGTACTCAGACACTGACTACCAACCGTATAGAGGTAACTGGGGGAACGAAAACAAATATGGTAAATATACAAACGAATGGCGTAACGGCAATCACGACAAGCGCGATTATCGCAAAAGAGGCAAATACGAGCACGGTAAGCGGTAGAGCTCACCACGAATAGGCGGTGAAAAATACGGACAGGCCCCGACGGATAAGAAAAGGGACACTATTCCCGGTGATGTGGAAATCAGAACGGCTGATCCACGAAAAAAACCACTGGAAATGGAGGGAGAACAACAGTCAAGACCAATGCAGATCAAGGGAGACGGTATTAGCCCGCACCCGATGACGGAATGTTGCAAAGTGCGTTACGTAGATCAGGAAGATATTAGGGAAACACTACTTCAGGAACAAGCGGATAACAGGATTTCATCCTTTAGTTCGGTGATTGCCATCGCAGTGAAAGGGGTATCACTGGACAGCGTAAGCGACATGGGGAGTCCGATCTCGATTGATAGTGATTCTGCATTGCGAAAATGCGGGGTGGTGGAAGCCTGGCCGACATTGCCGGTGCGAGGGACGAAGTTGAAAAGTGCAATATACGGTAAAAGTGTTGAAGTCAATTAGCAGACTAGGATCATGTTCAAATGCCAGGGCGAGAAGTTCGAGGAAAACTTCTTCATTGTGCCCTTAATGAACACTGAAGTAATTTTAGGGTTAGACTTCATCAACACTCACCAGGCTATTGCAGATTTGGGTGGAGGTATCGTGTCTTTAAACAGAGAGGGGAACCCCGTTGAATTGAACTTCGATAAATGGGTCACAGGGGATGAGTCTGAAGCCAGCTGCCTACAAACTCTCACTTACCCGGGAGTGCACCAGGGACCGGAGACACCCGTAAAGTGTATTAGCAGAGTGAGATTACCGCTATCCGCGCATGAAAGGGATGGGGTTTTCAGAAAAATAATAGAAGAAAGCATGCACAGCGTAGGAGACATGCCAGAGAACCCTCGCTTAAGATTGCTAGAGGTTGTAAGCAATCACGAGAGAATTTTTTCGGACGCACCGGGTGCGATAAAAGGCTTTGAACACAAGTTCCAAGTAGGAGAACACAAAGTTTTTCGTGGGTCGTACCCTATTTCGTTAGCACATAGCGTAAAAGTGAAGGCAGAGGTCGCGAAAATCTCGAACAGGATGTAATCGAACCCGCCGTGAGTTCTTACAACTCACAGCTTTTAGTGGTAGCCTACCGAAGAAGGACGAATAGGTGCTGGATTCTCGGCCAATCAGCACGGTTATTGGGCAGAAACAGACAGACCGGAGATCATGGAAGAATTATTGCAACGTTTCCATGGAGTGGAGGTATTAACCTCCATTGATATAAGAGCTAGTTGCTGGCAAATCGTGTTACATTCAGAGAGTAGGCAGTATACCGCATTTTTGTGTTATGGGAACTACTACCAATTTAAACAGCTTCCGTTCGGACTGAATGTTTCTGCGGCAGCGTTCATACGAGGCCTGAACAGCATCCTTCCTGAGGACCTATGTGAGAGAATTGCATTATACATGGACGATGTGCTGATAGCAGAAAAATCCTGTGAAGAACATGTAGAGGTAACTTCACTTCATTAAAGGAAAACGCTTGCGTGGATTTTATACTGGGAATAATCACTTTTATTGTACCACACAAACACAATACACACATACGTTAACGCGGGAAACGAATACACTGTTTCCTCCAAAGAACCTCACCCGCAAAAAGAATGTTTCCGTGTCCTGTCGACTATCGACTTGTCACTCCCGCACTGCCCCCCCCCCTTCCCCTTGAAGTGTGGAGCACCTGGTATGGCGGGGTACTTAAACTTCACCTCTCGGTCTGCCAAAGTGCGGATAGTGCGAGTGTCGGTGCTGCTTGATGATTTCGCTGCTGCATTAGGTCCCCTGGTGTGGAGTTCCGGTGTGTCACAGCTGTCTGGCTCTGCGGATGGTGTGGGTTCTTTGCAAGTTGTGTCTGAAGTTGTCTGTGAGATTGCAGTCGGTGCTGTCATTGTCCAAGCGGGTTTTACACGCTCAATGGAATCCTTGGTCGACTTTCCCTGGAGGAGGATATCCATTGTGTGTGTGGCCCGTCCTAGCACTTGGTATGTTCCAGTGTACTGTGGCTGTTAAGAATGACGTACCAGGCCTGTGCGGAGCATGATGTGGGAACAAGTATCGAGGGACTTGTGTATGAACACTGGGTGCGTGTCATGCTGAGAAATCGGGGCTGCACGCAGCATCTCTGCCTGCTTCCTCATTTGTTGCAAGAGGTGGGGTAGTTGTGTCTCATCTGGGAGAGGAAATGGTGCAACTCTGCCGAGGAACAACTGATGTCTGTTTTTAATGCCATCCGTAACCCCGCAAAACCAATGGCAACGCTTCAGTCCATGAGTGCTCGTAGCACATCAGGGAAGCCTTTAAAGTCCGGTGCCATCTTTCCACCAAACCGTTGCTGGCCGGGTGGTAGCAAGTTGTCCGGTTTCGTTGAAAGCCGCAGAGTTTCGACAGTTATTGGAACAGTGTCGACTCGAATTGGCGTCCTTGGTCGGTGGTAACGTAAAATGGGCACCCAAAACGAGCTACCCAAGATTCCAAGAATGCCCGTGCAGTAGTTTCTGCAGAAATGTGCCAGGTTGGTGGGGCCTCTGCCCACTGTGTGCAATGATCCACTGCCGTAAACATGTACCTGTAACCTTCTGAAGGGGGGAGGGGTCCAACCAAGTCAATGTGTACATGCCCGAAACGTGCTGTTGGGGTTGGGAATTATCCTACTGGAGTGTGAACATGGCGTCCCACTTTGCTACGTTGACACTGACAGCAGCTGTGGGCCCTCTCCTGTGTATCTTTCCTGATTGAAGGTTACACAGAACGGTCCGTCACTAATTTCACTGAGTCATTGTTTGCTGGGTGTGCCAGCTTATGAATGCTGTCGAATACCTTTCGTCGGAACTGGGGAGTGATGTATGGGCGTGGTCTAACCATGGAGGTGTCGCACCATACCTTAAATGGGCTGCAGGGGGCGACCACAAGTTGTAAACGTAGGCCAGTGGATGAGTCCACCAACAAGGAGTGCAGCTGCGCATCTGAAGCCTATGCCCTTGCCAATTCAGAATAATCCAACATTGGACATATCCCGTTAATGCGCGAGAAATAGTCTGCCGCAACGTTGTCGGCACCAAGGATGCGACGCACGTCTGTCGAAAACTGGCATATAAACTCGATATGGCGGGCCTGGTGGGTGGAACATCAATGGCTGATTTTTTAGAAAGCTGCCACGAGAGGTTTATGGTCGGTGTATATGGTGAATTGCCTGCTCTCAAGAAAAGGGATGAAGTGCCTGACACTTTCATACATTGCGATAAGTTCCCTGTCATACGCACTCCAAAGAGTTTGACCCATCTGCAGTTTTTGTGAGAAAAACTTAGTGGCTGCCAATGACCCTTCACTCTCTGATGCAGTGCTGCACCGATTGCAACGGCTTGCGTCCACTACTAGGGCTAGCTGAGCTCCTGGCGCAGGGTGTGCAAGCCCCACTGCATTGTGAAGGCTGTTTTGCAGTGCCTTGAAAGCAGAGTCCATCTCGGGTGCCCATAGGTGTGGGCACTTGCCAATTTTGTTGTGTCCGGCCGAGGCATTGTTCAGTGGCGTCTGGATTGCTGCTGTTCTGGGGAGGTGGCGGCGGTAGAAATTTATCGTTCCTAGGAATCGTCGGATATCTTGGTAGTTTTGAGGCCGTGGTAGGGTACGCAACAACTCCAGCTTCTCTGGCAGTGGGAAAATGCCTTGAGCTGACACTTTATAACCCAGGAAGATCACTACGGGTTCTCCAACCACGCACTTGTCCTTGTTAAGTGTTATTCCATGAGCACTACACCTGCTTTGCACCTCGTTTACGTGTTTCTGATGGTCAGAAACATTCTCCGAAAGCACAAGAATATCGTCTAAATAGGCGAAACAATATGGTAGCCCTCTTAGCACGCTGTCCACAAACCGTTGCGATTTTTGGGCAGCATTTTTCAGCCCAAATGGCATCACCAAAAATTCAATTAGCCCGAATGGAGTTGTCACTGCAGTCTTTGGTATGTTCTGCTCTAACATTAGGATCTGATTATAAGCCTTACGGCAATCTAAAACACTGAATATGGTCGTCCTGGCCAGTAAATGAGTGAAATCTTGTATATGTGGCACAGGGTATCTGTCCGGAACAGTTTGGGCATTTAAAGCCCGATAATCCCTGCACGGGCGCCATGACCCAGAGGACCACAGACTGTTGGATGGCTGTATAGATCCTTCTTGTAGCATCTCGTTGAAAATGGTCTTGGTTTCCCGCAAGCGATCAGGTGCAAGCATATGAACACGTGAGGAGACTGGTGGGCCTGGAGTTGTACGGATGTGGTGCACCGTCTCATGCTCTGCCCTGTTCTTTCTTGTTCCATGTTGTGGCTTGGGTGTCGCCTTTGCGGTTGAAGCAGCACGAGCCCGTTGTTGTGCCGTCAACTGTTTCAGTGTCATTTGAGCCATCTGCAGGTCAGATTCCTTCGACGCTATGGTGTCCACCCAGGTGGGTGCGCTGAGGTTGGAAGGTGTTTCTTTCAACAAGATGATGATTGGGGACCCTAGGCGGGTCAGCCAAATGTTGGGGGAAGGGGGTTTTTAACAAGCATGCTTTTACTTCTTCACTTTGCCTACTGGATCGGGAGGTTGGCTCTGGCTGAAGGCCTGTTACGAGACCCAAGCTGTTAATTAAATCAGCCCCTTCACTAATTTTGATTAATTAAATAACTAAATAGTGTTCAGGGAACTGGTCACTACTAAACAAACAAGGATAGCATTGAACACATTTATTGAACACCAATCTTCCTAACAACAAACTGAACAACGACATACATTTATAAGTGATAGAATGAAGCTAGTAATGGCAATGGCCCTTAAGTTCCAAAACTAGCTATTAAGGTCGGATAACGCATCTCTACTTGTCATTTTCTACTCTCTCCCCTTGTCAGACGGCATAAAATACGTCAGACAAACCTCATTCAATTACCAATTTTCAGTAAGAGCGTGGCTGGAAAACTGAGCTCTGGTAATCACAGGCGTGCGTAATATCGGATTAAATGCCGAAACTGAGCATCATGTTACCAAATGTAAAGTCATGGACAGGTCAGCCCAGCTGCCGAGGGCGTCTGCGTCGTCGAGGAGCCTCAATTGTAACAAAAATAAATTTATTTTCGACAACAGGTTTCCTGCTCGTAAACTCCTATTCAAAAGCTAAATCTGCTTTCTTTCCAATTCTCTTGCACTAGTTAAGACGGGACTCACCAGCCCAAAGGCGGAAACCAGTAACGTCTTTAATAAAGGTTGGCTCAAGGAAATTGCTCTGCTCCTGTCTGCTTCCTGTGAGACAGTATTTCCAACCGTAATTAGCGGAATCAGCCTGTTTCTAACTGTAAAACACGACAGTTCCCCTAACTAAATACTAGTTTCAGTTGCACCTGGCAGACTTATTCAAAGTTCGGTACAGCAGACTGAAAAGAATTTACTGTCCTACAGCAGAGCCGAAAGCACGACGTCCACTCTCTACAGGAGCTATGACGCTTCTCCCCGATAACAGCTCCAAAAGCTTCCCTCTGCAAAAATCAGCACCACCACACTACTCTTCGAGCTGTCCAATCCCGTGGCTCTAGACCAGCACAGCTCGCTCCCACTATTATTTCCTGGCTTCTTACAGCCAATTAAAGCATTCTGGGCCTTACTGCACCTGGAATGTTCTGGAACCACCAATCGTTTCTCTCTGTTCGCCCTCGAGCGGGAAAAAATCATTGCACTAATTTAACCGCGTTTCTTAGAAAGCCCCAGAAAACGTTAATACTCATGGGAAGGCTCTCTTAGGCGTCAGCGTAACGCTCAGTGCCAACGAGGCGCCGTCCCTCGAAGGCCTGCCTCTGTTGTCCGCGCAATGGGGGCCTACCTGCCCGGCGGCGCGTCTCCCCCAGTGGGACGCTTTCGCACGCCGACTCGTAATGGTCGGTTGTAAACTTCCGCACCCCCCTGCCCTGCCTTTGAGCAGGGCCGCTCGTCCGCTCAAGCCAAACTCCGTGAAAATATCACCTGAACCCCGACTTCGTGCAACATGCGAATTTCTTAATGTTAATACGCGTCTTATGCCGTCTGATACTCCCTGTATTAAATTCAATAGGCTGACTGTCTGATAAATAACATAATAACCGATATGTAACTCGTCTTTGCAACAATTATTATATTACAGTAAAGTGCAAAATACTGCTTTCATACAAGGTTATCTACCCTTGGGCATGCATGAGAGGTCGGACGTCCTTGTACTCCCGGGATAACCCATCCCTTGGCAGAATGGACGAATTGTGACCTGCGTAAATCCACAGAGAATGCATATTTTTCCAGGAAATTAGAACATAGTATAAGTTGGTTGAAATCGGCCATAACGAAGGTCCAATTGCATTTTTCTGGTAGCCCAATGTCCACTGCCAGTGTTTTCTGTCCATATGTGAGGAAGACTGAATCGATGACTGCTTTCAATGTGGTTTCTTCAGGACGTTTGTCTGAAGGGAAGAAATTTACAGGCAGAGTGCTGACATCTGAGCCAGTGTCAACCATAAACATCCATCCTGTAGAGCGATCAGGATCGAAATGTCTTTGTGAAGCTGTGTACCTTACAGCTGTGGGAGAAGTCGATCCGAATTACGTAGGCTTGTGCTGAAATGGGGGTGTTCTCCTTCCATGCGTCTGTGAGTTTAGGCGCAGTTGCTTGTTGTCACGGTCGGCTGCCCCTAAAGCAGGCCGTGGTATGCGTTTGGGTGCCAGCACGGCGCCTTATACTTCGTAGCTTGTGCGCCGAAACGCTGGTACAACCAGCAATAACCGGTACTGTTGTTTGCGTGATGCGGCGGGCGCGGCAGCTGGCGACGACGCGTGTGTGTGTCAGCCGCCAAAACGTCACGTGGCTCAAACCGCTGCAGCTGGGCGGTCAGCTGATCTATGGTAGCGCGGAGAGATCGGAAATCTTCGGTCGCATCCGGCGCTCGTCGTGCGGTTGTGGCAGCACAAGCCTTAGGCCGTTGGCCGAGGTGGTTGCGGCGGCGGCCACTGTGGCGTGCGAGTCGAGCTGGGAGTGCGCTCTATCGGTCACATGCAGCAACTCGCTTAATATCCGGCCATCGTGAACAATTAAGGTTAAGCACACATGCCGAGGCAACTGCTGTTGCCAGATGTGCACAAGTAATGTGCCTGAGAACACGGAAGGGTCCACCATAGCACGTAAATGCAGGTAAAAGTCTGAAGGCGACCTGTCACCGCGTTTCTCGTAGTAAAAGAGCTGTGTTATCCGCTGGTCCACAGGTTTTGTGCAACGCGAAATTAACGCCGTCTTGAGGGTGGCGTAGGCTTCTTGTTGTGCGGGTTGCAAAATTATATCCTGATATCACTGACGATGCACATTGGTCCACATTGCATATCACTAGCGTGAACTGTTCAAAATCATCGACTATTTGTTGTTGCATAAAAATTTTCTCCATAATAGCGAATCAAATGTCCGGACGTTCGGGAATGAAAGGTGGGGGCCGAATTTGTAACCGCGACGCGGGTGGGCCACGAGAGCCGGCTGACGGAAAGTCGTGGGAGCGGCACCGACGCGGGTGATGAAAACGCGAGCACATTTGGTCTGATATCGGCGTGTCCTGCGGGCAGGTTCTGCGAGGCAATATCCTGTGGCGGCGGCGCGGGAAACGCCGGTACACGCGACGCGGTTGGGAACGTAACGTCGTTGACGAAGTCGGTACAAGTAGGAATCCGTGGCACTGTGAACTGGGGGGTTTGCTGCATCGTGTTGAGCTTCTTCTTGATATTCTGGGTGACGCCGTCGATGTCGCGGAAGAGGTTCTATGCAGAGTACATGTCGATACGAGACGGCGCGGAAAATATCTAAAGAAACTTGTCTACTGTCACTCCACTTAGATACGGAGTCACCACTTATGTAGGGGTAATTTCAATACATTAAAGGAAAACACTTGCGTGGATTTTGTACTGGGAATAATCACTTTATTGTACCGCACAAACACAATAAATGCATACGTTAACGCGGGAAACGAACACACTGTTTCCTCCAAAGAACCCCACCCGCAAAAAGAATGTTTCCGTGTCCTGTCGACTATCGACTTGTCACTCCCACAAACACAATGAGGTGTTCAACAGTTTATTAGACGCTTTTCAAAGACCTGGTATTACAGTTAACCTAGATAAGTCTCCATTTGGACGTAAGAGAATAAACTTTCTACGTCACATAGTTTCGGTGGACGGGATACAACATGACCCTGAGAGAATTAAAGCGATTGGTGAATTTCTAAGGTCAACAACGAAGAGGCAATTAAGAGGATACTTAGGAGTCACAAATTTTTTCAAGAAATTTGTGAACTTAAGCGTGCTGGCCACGCCACGTCTCTGCACGCTAACAGGAAAGAATAAGATTTATTATTGGGACGCTCAAGCACAAGACGAATTAGAAAGATGGAAGGTGGCATTATTGAATGCACCTATTCTCGCACACCCAGACTTGAGTCATTATTTCTACCTGATGACGGACAGTTCGGCGAACGGCATTGGTGCTGTTCTGTTTCAAGGAGAAGACGCTAACGATTCGTCGACCGGGAAGCCCGATTCTTTCGTGAGCAGAGTGCTGTCGCCAGCAGAAAGAAACTACTCAGTCACGGAACTCGAGGGGCTGGCAGTAGCCTGGGCGTTCAGTAAATTTATATACTTCATATACGGGAGGAACACAAAGGTATTTACCGACCATCGGGCACTACAGTTTCTGATGTCGGCAAAGTTGGGCCCATGGCAGGTTACTTCGCTGGGCGCTTTACCAACAACAATACAACTTTAAAATAAAGTATATACCAGGGGAAAAGAACCTGATTGCAGACGCTCTCTCTCGGGCTCCGGTAGGTCTAAGGAACGGAGTAGACGGTGAACCGGGTAAAAACAATTTCAGCATTTTGTACCTGAAAAATATCACCTTCGGATAGTTTGTGACAATGTCACGAAAGTATGTCGGCCGCAAGCAAGACAAGGACACCATATTCAAATAAGTGAAGGAAAAGTGGAGGGACAGGAATGAAGCTGCCATTAGGCAATATTACATGTTAGAAAATGGGATTCTTTTCCGGAAACGGAGCATAGAAGACCCGCGATGGCTGTAGGTAATACCTGAGTGAATGACCAATAAACTAGTGCGGTACACCCACCTAAGCTATGGACACTTTGGGGGCACGGAAGAGCTTTCAGAAGCTACGCGAGACGTGCTATTTTAATGATATGCTGAAAAGAATACAGCGTGTGATCAGAGTGTGTAAGCCGTGTGAAAGGACCAAGTCATCCACCACATCTTTCGCCACTCCGATGTACCCGATAATTTCAAACACGTTGCGAGAAGTAGCTGCGGTGGACTTGTTCGGGCCAATAACTCGGACGAAGTCTGGCTACGCGTACGTTCTAGTAGCTGCCGAACTAACATCAAAATTTGTCTGCTTTACTACTCTGATGGAAGAAACGGGGAAAATGGTGGTGGCGGCATTTGTAAACGATTTCGTGCGAGAGCTCGGGCCGGTCAAACGGGTAATCTCGGACAACGGACCGCAATTACGCTCTCAACATTGGCTGCAGATGATAAAGCAGAGAAAAATGAAGGCGAACTTAATCTCATTGGTCCGCCCTTCGTCTAACCCCGCAGAACGCGTCATGAAAGTGTTAGAGCGGCTGTGTAGGCTATACTGCTACCGCAAGCAAAACACGTGGGACGTGCATATAAGGGCATTCCAAGAAAATCTGAACGAGTTGCCGAATTGCCGAATGCGACAACGATGTGCCACCGGTATTGGGACTGAAAGATATGGAGCCTCTAAACCGATTCAAAGAACTGGTTGCATGGCCAAAGGAATGACAACTCCAACACAAGGAGGCCATAGACATAGCTTTGAAGAACATAAAGCGCTGTGCCGAAATAAGGCAGAAGACATACCAAAAGGAAGTACTAAAAATCGACTTCTATATTGGACAAAAAGTGTGCGTTCGATGACACAAGCTATCAAACAAAGGTAAAAGGATCTGCAAACAATTCCTTAGTCTTTACAGTGGACCTTAACGAGTGTGCCGTATCCTTCGCCCCAACGCTAACGAAGTCCAGACCCTATTGACAAAGAAATCGAGAGGGATGCCTCATGTATCCAACGTGAAGCCCTTAATAGAATAGCAAACAGTATAACAATATACAACTTACTTAATATACACTCCTGGAAATGGAAAAAAGAACACATTGACACCGGTGTGTCAGACCCACCATACTTGCTCCGGACACTGCGAGAGGGCTGTACAAGCAATGATCACACGCACGGCACAGCGGACACACCAGGAACCGCGGTGTTGGCCGTCGAATGGCGCTAGCTGCGCAGCATTTGTGCACCGCCGCCGTCAGTGTCAGCCAGTTTGCCGTGGCATACGGAGCTCCATCGCAGTCTTTAACACTGGTAGCATGCCGCGACAGCGTGGGCGTGAACCGTATGTGCAGTTGACGGACTTTGAGCGAGGGCGTATAGTGGGCATGCGGGAGGCCGGGTGGACGTACCGCCGAATTGCTCAACACGTGGGGCGTGAGGTCTCCACAGTACATCGATGTTGTCGCCAGTGGTCGGCGGAAGGTGCACGTGCCCGTCGACCTGGGACCGGACCGCAGCGACGCACGGATGCACGCCAAGACCGTAGGATCCTACGCAGTGCCGTAGGGGACCGCACCGCCACTTCCCAGCAAATTAGGGACACTGTTGCTCCTGGGGTATCGGCGAGGACCATTCGCAACCGTCTCCATGAAGCTGGGCTACGGTCCGCACACCGTTAGACCGTCTTCCGCTCACGCCCCAACATCGTGCAGCCCGCCTCCAGTGGTGTCGCGACAGGCGTGAATGGAGGGACGAATGGAGACGTGTCGTATTCAGCGATGAGAGTCGCTTCTGCCTTGGTGCCAATGATGGTCGTATGCGTGTTTGGCGCCGTGCAGGTGAGCGCCACAATCAGGACTGCATACGACCGAGGCACACAGGGCCAACACATGGCATCATGGTGTGGGGAGCGATCTCCTACACTGGCCGTACACCACTGGTGATCGTCGAGGGGACACTGAATAGTGCACGGTACATCCAAACCGTCATCGAACCCATCGTTCTACCATTCCTAGACCGGCAAGGGAACTTGCTGTTCCAACAGGACAATGCACGTCCGCATGTATCCCGTGCCACCCAACGTGCTCTAGAAGGTGTAAGGCAACTACCCTGGCCAGCAAGATCTCCGGATCTGTCCCCCATTGAGCATGTTTGGGACTGGATGAAGCGTCGTCTCACGCGGTCTGCACGTCCAGCACGAACGCTGGTCCAACTGAGGCGCCAGGTGGAAATGGCATGGCAAGCCGTTCCACAGGACTACATCCAGCATCTCTACGATCGTCTCCATGGGAGAATAGCAGCCTGCATTGCTGCGAAAGGTGGATATACACTGTACTAGTGCCGACATTGTGCATGCTCTGTTGCCTGTGTCTATGTGCCTGTGGTTCTGTCAGTGTGATCATGTGATGTATCTGACACCAGGAATGTCTCAATAAAGTTTCTCCTTCCTGGGACAATGAATTCACGGTGTTCTTATTTCAATTTCCAGGAGTGTAGATCGATAGCGTAACTCTTTTACTAAATATCACTCATAGATTTTGTGTCCCTAGTAGTATATTGTACAACGTCGGCAAGGCAATGTAAGTCGTATATACTAGATTCAAAATGGGAAGAACAAGATTTGCTAGGAATATTTAACTGTAGGTGAAAAGATAATACATTTAGTGGGGAGAATCTATGTTCCAGCAAATAAGTCTTCAACAGTGCCAAGAGGAAGGAAGCAAGACGCCACATAAAGCGTGTCAGGGGCACGGAGAGGGGTACGGAAAGAAAAAACAAGAATACGGAAGCCAGATGAGTATATTACCGTATGAATTAAGGTTGTGGAATGTATGGTAGACATTCAAGAGGGTACTTTGGGGTAATGGTAGTTCTGTGTTAAAATTTCTTAATTTAGCACTGACGTAGTCTGCAATCATTTGAAATGCATGGTAGAAATTCTGCATGTTCTATGTATTATGTGTGAAAGTAGGTTGAAATGAATAGCTACGCATGCAGAAAATGTGATGTTACCAGGAATGCTTTCTGCGTAGTTAGTCAAGATTGCCTGTGTGTGTTGCGTATCTGTGTAAAAGAATGTGAAACTTGAGGCCTGAATGACACGAGAGTGTAAAGGAATGAGTGGGTTCTTCTCATACTCGATATTCTAGCTTCCTAAACAATGTTTATTACCTTATTTACCATTAAGTAAAAATACTACAAGTATTGTAAACAAAAAAAGTCGCTGTTGTAAAGCTATTGAGGGAATGATTAAGAAATGAGACTATTGTAAATTAGTGATAGAGTGTTTGTTTACGTAATAGTCGGCTGAATCACAAGGCATTATAAACATAATTTGTAAGTTAACGCCCATAAGACATCATATGAAGAATCATTGAGAAGAGATAAAAGTTAGAAAATTATTACGAAGGGTGTATTGAGAACAGTGTTCCCCTGGGCAAAGATTCCCGTCAAGAAGCAGCTTCCAGCTGGGAAAAGTGGAGGCGGTTAGCGGTTGACGATGGGGCGAGCATAACGCGTCTTGAATTCCCCGATTGACGGACGCTGCCCGCGGCCGCCGGAGGCGACAACGTGGATTCTCCCCACGACCAGGCGGTCGAGCAGCAGGACGAGCAGGACAGGGGCGTGGCGAGAGGTAGTGACCCACACCTCCGTGCGGTTAAAGGCGCTTCAGTCTGGAACCGCGTGACCGCTACGGTCGCAGGTTCGAATCCTGCCTCGGACATGGATGTGTGTGATGTCCTTAGATTAGTTAGGTTTAAGTAGTTCTAAGTTCTAGGGGACTTATGACCACAGATGTTGAGTCCCATAGTGCTCAGAGCCATTTGAACCATTTAACCCACACCTGCCGAGCGCGCACACTGACAGGCGACACGCCCCCCAACACTGGTGGAGTCGCGTAGAAACGTCAAATAGTCACGGACAGTGCGTACAGACGACAAGTAAGGCGAAGCGCTGCCAGCTTAGCAGCGGTTGCCAAATATAAAATGGAAGACTGCAGCGACCGTAAGAGGCGAGCTTGGCTACCCTAGGTCAGGCGTTGCGATGAGGCAGGATGGATACGAGAGGAGGGACGGGTGCACGCAAGGGTCGTGGTACCAGTGGTGACCTGTTAGCAACACCACCACACCCACAATGTCTGCAGTACCGAATCAAGAGACGTGTCAGACTCACCACCAGAGTCGGGCATGGCGGGACTGCAGAAGGAAGAAAGGGGAATGAAGCTACCAAGGAGTCAACGTCATGAGTAGTGGCTGTCAACACAAAAGTGTCTGATAATGCCACACTACTATTAGATGTCAGCCAGACGGGTCCAGGCACTCTAGACGCGGGAAGAGACGATGACAGCTGGGGTAAGTTCATCCTGCCCTAGAGGTCGACGCTCACTTGACGCGGAAACACGTGCAGGCATGTCCTATTGCGGCTGTAAACACGGGGCACCACAGGTCCTGATGAGCTGCTGCCAAATCGTAAGGGAGAGGCCAGAGGCAAGGAATTGATCTGAGTGTCAGAGGGGCAGCTTACAGTCCTTCCCTGCACAACAAGTTTTCACCCTCCACCCACCAAATAGCCCAACATGGATGTCGTCCGAATGCACCAAGCCCAATAGTGATGTGGATAAAAGTGCTCGAAAGTGCCACGTATTTAACAAAGCTAGAGCGTGATTTTTTTAAATAGTGGACCTGAATTTATACTAATATTATCCTTATGTAATTTTTCAAAAATGTTCGTATGTTAATGGTAGAGACTGATTTCTTAAAATCTGTGATTGTTGTAGTGAAAAGGAAATTGGTTCAGAAATGTCTCTAAGCACCGTGGGACTTAACATCCGAGGTCATCAGTCCCCTAGACTTACAACTACTTAAACCTAACTAACCTAAGGACACCACACACATCCTTGCCCGAGGCAGGATTCGAACCTGCGACCGGAGCACCAGCGCGGTTCGGGACTGAAGTGCCTAGAACCGCTCGGTCACCGCGACCGGCAAGTAAATTCTATAAATTCTACTTTCAAAGTGATCTTTTGTTTTCTAACTAAATGAATTATGGACCATTGTTCAACAAAGGACTTTACCACATTATTCCGATGTTCAGTAATGAAAGTTAAAAATATTTTAACGACTTTATATGATAATATCAGAAATTTCAATCATATTTCTACAGCAATCTGAAAAAAGGGAAAATATTCATGAAGTGCCAAAATAAGCTGGGGAATGATACTAAAATGTAGACTTTCACGGCCGGAAAAATCATGCCCATTATAATTATCCGGGCTGTTATGCCGTTGTCGGTTGACGAATTCTGTGTCGATTCCCCACGTTTCGTCTCCGACTGCGGGAAACATCTTCAAGGGGGTCCGTAGCTCGATGGAAGGTCCAACACACCCACTGGCTCGCTACTGACTGCCGCTAAATTCCGTATCCGCGCGCTCCCACGCCGCGGCGTGACGTCACGTGTTTTGAAAACGTCAGTGCAATTGGCCGCTGTCCGCCGCCGTCGATCGCCGTTGCCATCACCCAGTAGTGGACGGGTGGTACACATCTTCTTTAACACCGGCATCCATATACCGTTTAATTTCACGCCCTCCTCCTTTCGGTTAAAATTATTTGGGTGTTTAGCGATTTTGATTGCCTCCCTGTAGAGCCTTTCGTAATATCTGCTTGTGGCCGCTAGTACTTGCGTCTCCTGGAAACGAATATTGTGGTTCCCTGGCTGGAAAGCATGCTCCGCAACAGCTGATTGTTCCGTTTCTCCTCTTCTACAATTTCCCTTGTGCTCTTCCAGACGTTTAGAAACCGTTCTTTTAGTGGTACCCACATAAACATCACCACAGCTGGATGGGATCCTATACACTCCAGCTTTTTCCAATGGTTTGCGAGCGTCCTTGGCAGGCTTAAGGCAATCGAAATCGCTAAACACCCAAATAATTTCAACCGAAAGGAGGAGGGCGTTAAATTAAAAGGTATATGGATGCCGATGTTAAAGAAGATGTGTACCACCCGTCCACTACTGGGTGATGGCAACGGCGATCGACAGCGGCGGACAGCGGCCAATTGCACTGACGTTTTCAAAACACGTGACGTCACGCCGCGGCGTGGGAGCGCGCGGACACGGAATTTAGCGGCAGTCAGTAGCGAGCCAGTGGGTGTGTTGGACCTTCCATCGAGCTACGGACCCCCTTGAAGATGTCTCCCGCAGTCGGAGACGAAACGTGGGGAATCGACACAGAATTCATCAACCGACCACGGCATAACAGCCCGGATAATTTAACGGACAAGCTGGGGAATGTTGTATTATCTGAACTCGGTTAAGTTTCTCATGTAATTTGCTTAAATTTTTCAAGTTCAAAGATTTTATATGTTTTCCTCTGTTTTGTAAATTATTTCAAAGGAGGACACGCTTACGAAAAGATACTAATACTTTTAGTGCCCAAAAGTTGATTATCGATTTGTATACATGTTTTATGAGAAGTATGTATTTGTACACTAGCATGTGAAAGATTCTTGAGATTTCGAATGTTTAAAACGTAGAAAATGATCATGTCTTTGGTAACAATTTCAAAATTGCACTCTCTTAGATAACATTTGTATTTGTACACTAGCATGTGAAAGATTCTTGAGATTTCGAATGTTTAAAACGTAGAAAATGATCATGTCTTTGGTAACAATTTCAAAATTGCACTCTCTTACATAACATTTAAGACGGAGTTCTAGGCCTAGGGAATAGATGAAATGACTTGCTTTCAGCTTAAATGCTGAGTCAAATCATGTACGTTTTGTGCAATGATGTTTTATAAGGGCATGGGCCTATATGTTACTGCGTTAGGGTTGTGTCAATATTCACTGAAGGAGAATAATTTGTTAATAGTTAATAATTTCCATATATTATGTTGTATATATTAGATCATTGGGTCGTTGTGTACTTAAAATTAGATGTCAATCATATATTTACATAATACGATTAAAAAAAGTTTGAAAATTCCCTTCCAAAGCAAGGACACTTACTGCTCATTTTTTCTCAGAAGGTAAAGGTTATGTAACGGTTCCATGTGAGTCGGTACATGGCTTGTTACAAGAGTCACATACTCAAACCACACCTGGGTGCCCTTCCGACACTCAGGGAATTTTAGTCCGGAACGATGTTATAGTATCACTCTTGGTACAGTCTGCAAATGTGAACGCGTGTCGTCTGCTGACGTATGCGAGGGCTGCCTGCTGTGGGTTCTCACAATTTGGAGATGCAGTTGCGAGGTGCCAGGGCTAGCAGTGTATTTAACACTAAATTCTTCGAGAATCTTCATATATAAATGATGCTCTAAGCCCCCCCCACCCCTATTCTAACTCCGACTTTTGCTGTTGCACATGGATTGAAAAGAAACGCGAACTGACTGTAATAGACCCTGCAAGTGGAGTAGAAAAGAGTTTGGCACCTGCAATAATTTAATTTGATAGACATTAATTAAATAAAGAAAAGTTTCAGTAACGTAGTGAGAAATGAAAGGGTTGCTCTACCAATTCACAGAGTGAAAGTTCTGTCCAAAATAACAATATGATTTATTATGACTAAACTCAAAATAATAAACAAAACACATGAAACGTTTACAATACATCAAATTGGCTCAAATTGGATACTCAAATAAATGCTGTGAAGGTGAAGTTGTCCCTAAACTAGATTGTGAGGTTTAAGACGAAGTTGTATGTGGAGCCAATTCCTTGCCACTCAAATCTTAAGAGAGACACACAGCTAACGCAACATTAATTGCTGCTACTCAAGACAGAACAAAGTTAGAAAAAGACGAACAGCCGCACTCTGCTGAGCTCTGATTATCACCTAGGAAAATCCCTATCTGCCGGTTCTGCGGACATACATTATCAAACTGTCTTCTTAACTGCCAGAACACGATCTGGCGTAACGGAGGCGATGGCTGGTTGCTTCGACGTCCTCGACCGAAAGGCGGGAGCCGACTACCTAGAGCACCCGTACAGGCCGAACACACAACATTCCCGCCCCCACGACAGTGGCCGTGGTTAAACGTTCCAATCAGCAACTCGAAAACCGGCGGAAAATTCCCCTCTATTGCCGGAGCACTACCATTCCACCAATGGAGATTCTTGGCGCCAATTTCTGCGCTGATTTTGCTACGTCACGGAGCTATGCCCTGAGCAAGCCAATCACAGTTACTATTTTGCAGAAAGCGCGGGAATTTTCCCGCCACAACTGCCTGGGTACACAAGTCATTCCCACGCCTCGCTGGTAGACCGCCAGAAAGAGTTTTCGCTAAGTTTCTGCGAAGTAATGGAACCTCTAGCCCAGCCGCTACTTCTGACCCCTCCGGGCATGTCTTTTGACAATGTCGGCGTCTGCAAAGCATTCACTCGACTTCCTCACACCCGTCGGCTTAACGCTTTCCAGATCAGCAGAGCCCGCCTGTCACCAGACCACCCGGGTGACGAGAGACGCTGCGTGGGAAGTCCGCGTGTGAAGGAATAGCGACTTTTCACTGCATGCAATTAGAGAGGAAAATCGTAAGATAGAAATATGAGAGGGGGCTCATGCCACCTCTCATAGCCCCTACGCCATTTTAGATTGTAATTGGTGAGCGGTTGGCTCACTTAGGAGCAAGGTACTGAGTCAATCGCCCAAGAACAATCTCGCAAACTGGCTGCACATGCCGCACTCTATAAAGAAAATCACTGCAACTGAAAAATGCAATTTATTCTTTACAATCAGAGTTGGAGTGCTCCGCAATTAAATGCCCAAGATGTTACAACAATTTTAATCATTAAACTAACCTGAACTCACTCACACATGATACTATTTAAGTTAACAATCTCTCTGTGTGCTTTCAGAATCTAATTACAACCTCCGATTCATTCTGTCTCCCTGCAGCAGGAATAACCTTTACAAAATGTTCCCTGAACTGATGGTCCATTCACAATGACAGTGGCGGTATCTGCTTCAGTTTATGGGGACTTTAGGCACACTGTTTGCATACACACAACAATAAATACAAAATACAAAAAAAACATGGTGTGGAGAACAATACAGTAATTTGTAATAAGAATTGTAGTGTAAAACACAAACACATACAAGGTATAACATACATTACAAAAACAACAGTAGAGAAAGAAATTTAAGAAAAAAAACAAGGTTCATGGGGCATCAAGTTGTGCGTGCACATTGCACAAAGTTCACTACTATGCTGAGATTGAGGCACTAGATCACATTGTTAGAAATATTCGAAGCACTTCACAAACTCCACAGTACTGACATCACATAGGGCTAAACGTCGGGTGTTGTTGCTACGTTGTTGCAATGGCAATAGGGTGTGCTGGAGCATCTGCAGTACACTTTTGAGATTGCACCATGACCTACGCACATGATCACGGCAGTACGGTAGGAAGACACAGTGATAGGCTCTCCTCACGACGATTAATTGTCTCTGAGGTCTACTTGTTGAGATACATCACTAGTTTAGGTCTCTTCTCTCGCTGGACAGTACTTTACGTTTCCCAATATTGCGGTTCGACGAGGGATGATGGCACGTGGAGTGACTCCACAAGTGTGTGAGGTCATCCATAAAGGATCGAACTTGGAGCGACGACTACTAAAACTGCTCTCTAATAGAGAGGAGAAGTTAGAAATGAGACCATACATTTGTTAGTGTGGCACGATACTGCTTTGTGTATGCAGATCGGCCAATGCTAGTGAGTTGTAAAAAGCCAAACAGGTGAGTATACAGCATCCCTTTCTGTCCTGAGGCACATGAGGCGCAGGTTCTGACACGATATGTGATCTTCTTCGTGTACTCACGACAACGTGGTCTGCCGCAGGGAATACCTCCAAACGGCTGCCGCGTCCAGAGAGCTAGCAGGCTGTCGCGTGTGGGTCGCATGTCAGTGTCAACAGCCAGCCTCACTTTCGCTTGTGGCCCGGCGAGGATCCCACCTAATCCCTCAGGTATACGGCCCGGTGACTGTCAGCTTGCAGGACCGGACGCTCGCCTTCTAGCAGGTAGCCGAACACCTCTTGTTTTTGCGCTGGCTGGCCTCTGCATTGCCACGATACCCGTCATCTGCACAGTTCTGACAAAAATCTTATGCCTAACTTTTTCCCATGACCTTCTTTGTTATAATAAATTTACATAATGACACATTGATGGTCTGTCATTTCAGACACTCTTATTTTACTTTTATAGCTATTAATCTATGGCTATCATTATAACAAAATAGAGACCGGTCTCACTACTGTACATGGTGTGTGACGCTACACTGGATGAACAGCTAGATGTGCGGGCCTGCACTAATATTACTATTAATTATATAGATCGACAGTAGACATGCTCAATAATTAACTACCATTTGCCAACGATCTACATTCTACGTCTTTTGAATAAATTATGTTATTATGCAGGTCGAAGTTTTACTGAGCTGATAAAGAACAAGCAACTATTCTACGTTCGCTCGCCGGTCGTCCCTCCATCTTGGGTCTGTGATTTGATGACCTGAAAAATAACATCCCAACAGGTGCGGCCAAACACTTGTGGTAGAAAACCCCCACAATATTAATCTAGTTATTGTTAAATCCTACAGTTTAACTTATCCTAGTATATCGTACTTTTTTTTTGTTTACCTTATACAATACTCTTACATAATTCCTGTTATGCTGAGATGTCTCGCTGCTCGCCGCTATTGCTGACAGTGATGTGCACGCCGTACGACATGACCTCCGAGTTTTCATTACGCCTCACTGAAAGTCCAGAGACTGGGTTAGCCATGGCTATACATGACAATAAATTTATAGTTGCAACTTCCTTCTCTATGTGATGCGGATTTTGGGATCAAAGCACACCTTTCCAGAAGCAATGTAATATGACCAAGCCAGGACTGGTTCCTGTTGAGGATTCAGTCGCCCAACACACGCCAGCTACACAGTATGTCACGAATATCCAAGTCCCTGGTTATTCATCTGTGACAGTCACGAGCAGCATGCTAAATCCCCAACCAGCACATTGGCATGGTAGGCTTTATGCCCGCATTTATCTCGTCTAGGGCACCATTGGAGTCAAACGCTCACAGGTTCACCCCGACTTGCAAGACAACGATGCTGGCGCAGCTCTGCAAAAAAAACTATACTGCCCATATTCATCCTCGAAATCACGCAATATACCACAATCTTGCAGTGCACTGACGCATGTCTGCAAGCATTGGTATGAACGTCTCACGAACTGGTTGTGGCCGCTATGGTGCGTATCACGACTTCTCAGAACGCTTCTAAGAGCACGTTCTTGTATGCGCCCGTTTGTGCGACATCTCGTCACTCATCTTTATCCCTTAACATGGACACCAGATAGGAAAGGACAAAAACATTGCTCATGGGAAGGTAGTGCCTCTTATCGCAACGACAGAGGAGATCCCGAACATAGACAAAAAAAGTTAACAGCAGTAAATTCTTATGCGAGAAAACACAGCGTGTCAATTCTTTAACAATCTTAATCTATTAATGCAACGATTATTGTTCCCCGAAGGAACTTTCATATATTTGCCTATTTTACTATGTACACGACTTAAACTACTATTATTCCTCGAACTTCTTTGTGTGAGAGAATTGGTGGAGTCCTATGGACTAGCGCCAATCCCTTCTTAGACTCCCCCTCTTCTGACGTGCATTAGGATTTGGAGGTCTAATTTCAATCTCCTGTTTCTCCTGTTGTCCTTGATTTCGCTCTCCCCAATTACGGTCGCTTTGCCGTTCGTCATTCCTCCTGTCCCAGATTGCTTGTCTAGATTGACCCTGTTCCCTGACGTTCTGGTTTCCGTGTCTCTGGTTTCCATAACCTTGAATAGCGTAACCTTGATTTCCGTAACCCTGGTTTC
The DNA here is from genome assembly GCF_023864275.1 of Schistocerca cancellata. Taxonomy (NCBI): domain Eukaryota; kingdom Metazoa; phylum Arthropoda; class Insecta; order Orthoptera; family Acrididae; genus Schistocerca; species Schistocerca cancellata. The sequence goes on along the minus strand of NC_064629.1, from coordinate 494,559,871 downwards.
CTAACTGACCAGTGCGATTATGCGATCTGTTGTCGTCTTCCCTTGCTGGCCCGTGGTATTTGTTATTTTGCGCCTTCTTCCTGTCCTTTGCGTCTTGTTTATCGAAGACTACTTCGAGTTCGCGCAGTAGACTCTTGAATGCATCTACGTCAGACCCACACTTCCCGACAAGTGTCTGTTGATACCTAACTGGCAATTTGGAAAAGCAAAATTTAATGATTTTTCCGTTGATATATGGACTATCTAAAAACTGATTCTTCTTGAGTAAATCATCAAAAGATTTGGTTGCGCTTCTATGCCCGGGCACTTCCAGTTCAGGACAAAATATTATTTCCTCTTTAATCCTGTCTTGCGTTTCCTTTGACCAGTAGGTCCGCAGGAATGCACCAACAAATTCCTGATATGTCCGACACGTCGCTGCCACGCCCCGCATCTTTTCCGCAGCTTGGCCTTCGATGTGTCCACACATGAATTCTAATATGGCCTGGGTTGGCCATGACGACGGTAATGAATTTGTAAACTGCATCACCCAGCTCTTCGGATGCATCGACCCCCCATCATCTTTGAACTTTTGGAATTTTAGTATCGACAGGAAGTGATTGTGATCAAAATCCTGTCTGATCCTCGCTCTGGTGTTGTCACTCGTTTCCGATACTCGCACGTCTGCTGAGTGTCCTGATCTATCTTGCTGATAACTGTGATTTGCTACCTCTGTATCACAGTGGCACTCAGAATTCACTCTCGTAAGTGGGCTACAATTATTGGAGCTATTACTCGCTGTTTCTCCGTGTGCATTGTTAGTTCCGCACTCGGTCATTGGGCTAGAGCACGGCGAGCTTTTCCTCGGAGACACAATTCTGTGTACTCCATCATTGGTATCCGAACGTGCAGTGCTCGTGTGCCTGTTTCGCTCTAGTTTTGTTATCCGACTCTCTACTTCTTTCATTCGTTTCGCGATGTTCGTAACCGCGATATTACCCTGGGTTTTTAAGAACGTTAGGGATTTTGAGTACGCTTGTGTTGCACGTCGCAAGCGTCCTGCGAGTTGAGAAGTTACTTTTGCGATTTTCATTGCCCCTGTTGCTGCCGTTTTGGCTAAGCCTGCTACTTTTTGTGCTACCATTGACATTTGTTTTGCTTCTCCACATTCTTTCTTTATTGTTAGTAATTCCCCACGAATTGCTCCTATATGCGAAATTATAGTCTGAGTGTCCTTCTTACGCTGTTCGTCCGCTTCTTCCTTCTCCTTCTTACGTTGTTCGTCAGCCTCTTCTTTCATTGATCGTAGGAAGCTCAGTATTGGGTTAATGTCATCTTTTTGATCCTCGGCACACATGGGCGATGTAACTCTTAACACCTGGGCGCTAGAGCTCTGACGTGACCAAGTTGGCCTCTGTCTGCTCTCGTTCATTTGACTATAAACTTCTGCTACCGTCTCGATCTGAGTGCCTGTCTCTGTTTCATCCTCTAGCTCACTATCATAATCACGGCCACGACGTTGCTATAAGATCGCATCCAAATCACCTTCCTCATCAATGAACTTGCCGTCCTGTCCTGCTAAAAATGTACCCATCTCATCTCCGAACCTATCCCCGTCAGTAAATTGCCCCTTATCCATTATGTATCCCCTTTTGTTTTAGCTTCGCTGGAAAATAGTCGTGCCTTACTTCTCGTGATCATTCATGAAAAACTAATTTATCTGCGATGCACAATAAAAATAATCTACTCCATATATTTTTCCACATAGACATAAAATTTCAACAACGCTGTAATTACATGCACGATTTGTTGTGGTACAGAAACTGCACACAAACACGACAAAATGTGATGTGGTGCGGACACCACATCAAAGAAACACATAAAACAATGAACAAACAAACAAATATATACGCTGAAAACAAAAACAGTAATCATGCGCCGCTACTTACAACTAATCACGCAACTACAAGAAAAAGAACTAGGGTATTAATCAGAAAAAAGTAGAGAAAAAAATTTGAATGTACGTACTAAAAATACTGTTTGTTAATCAGTGATTCTCAGGAAAGATCCGAGGCTAAGGGTCGCCATTTCATGTGAGGTGCCAGGGCTAGCAGTGTATTTAACACTAAATTCTTCGAGAATCTTCATATATAAATGATGCTCTAAGCCCCCCCCTATTCTAACTCCGACTTTTGCTGTTGCACATGGATTGAAAAGAAACGCGAACTGACTGTAATAGACCCTGCAAGTGGAGTAGAAAAGAGTTTGGCACCAGCAATAATTTAATTTGATAGACATTAATTAAATAAAGAAAAGTTTCAGTAACGTAGTGAGAAATGAAAGGGTTGCTCTACCGATTAACAAAATGAAAGTTCTGTCCAAAATAATAATATGATTTATTATGACTAAACTCAAAATAATAAGCACAACACATGAAGAATTTACAATACATCAAATTGGCTCAAATTGGATACTCAAATAAATGCTGTGAAGGTGAAGTTGTCCCTAAACTAGATTGTGAGGTTTAAGACGAAGTTGTATGTGGAGCCAATTCCTTGCCACTCAAATCTTAAGAGAGACACACAGCTAACGCAACATTAATTGCTGCTACTCAAGACAGAACAAAATTAGAAAAAGACGAACAGGTGCGCTCTGCTGAGCTCTGATTATCACCTAGGAAAATCCCTATCTGCCGGTGCTGCGGACATGCTTTACCAAACTGTCTTCTTAACGGCCAGAACACAATCTGGCGTACCGGAGGCGATGGCTGGTTGCTTCGACGTCCTCGACCGAAAGGCGGGAGCCGACTATCTAGAGCACCCGTACAGGCCGAACACACAACATTCCCGCCCCCACGACAGTGGCCGTGGTTAAACGTTCCAATCAGCAACTCGAAAACCGGCGGAAAATTCCCCTCTATTGCCGGAGCACTACCATTCCACCAATGGAGATTCTTGGCGCCAATTTCTGCGCTGATTTTGCTACGTCACGGAGCTATGCCCTGAGCAAGCCAATCACAGTTACTATTTTGCAGAAAGCGCGATTTTCCCGCCACAACTGCCTGGGTACACAAGTCATTCCCACGCCTCACTGGTAGGCCGCCAGAACGTGTTTTCGCTAAGTTTCTGCGATGTAATGGAACCTCTAGCCCAGCTGCTGCTTCAGACCCCTCCGGGCGTGTCTTTTGACAATGTCGGCGTCTGCAAAGCATTCACGTGACTACCTCACACCCATCGGCTTAACGCTTTCCAGATCAGCAGAGCCCGCCTGTCACCAGACCACCCGGGTGACGAGAGACGCTGCGTGGGAAGTCCGCGTGTGAAGGAATAGCGACTTTTCACTGCATGCAATTAGAGAGGAAAATCGTGAGATAGAAATATGAGAGGGGGCTCATGCTACCTCTCACAGTTTTGCCAACCACGGTATCAAGTAGAGGGCGACTGCACTGGACCAGAGAGACGTAAGTTAGCAGGTCCTGTTAGGTTGGCAAACAGCACGACTCTCTGAGCCCTTCTGGCCGCTGTGTGTGGACCCCGGACAAGGGGAGTCGGTTAGGCATTCCCTGCTGAATTTCTCTGGTGAGTAAAGTCGCTCTGCGTGATGGCTCCTATAGTCATCTTCATTACGACAGATGGTCAGGTTGCATAAAATTTCAATTTTTTTTGTATCATTGATGACTAGCCAGAATTCCATATAAGTGTACCATTAAGTAAAGTGAGTGATCAAGGAGTTATTTTCATGATTTTATTAAATAAAATGTTGTGGTTATATAAAATTCTTTGTCTCACAGCAACGTCTTATTTCCGTTACCATTACAGTTAAGTCATTCAAACTGTCAACTTAAAGTTAACCAATAATCAGAAATATTGTAGTGATATTTGTTCATGCAAAAGGTCGTAGGCGTCCTTCACAAAAGATAGAGGTGCCATTTTACAGTTGAGAATGCCGTCCAAGGCTTTGCGGAAAGCAAGTATCATGCATGACACACTTGAAAGTAATTTCATTCGCAAAAGTAGCTTTCAATTATTAACCAAATCTGGTATCCGAAACATCAGTAATGAACTTAAATCCACCCTGTGAAGTTGTACGCAATACATTCAGATGCTTCGTAGCGTAGGCTAGGAACCCAAGATCGAATAGACACTGGAGGTGATCAAAAGACTTTCACTGGCGTTCCATTCAGGTCCATGAATAATGCTCTGTACTTATACATGTTGAATACACGTTCTAGAGCAACGCGCTGTCTTCAATACTTCAAGAGCTTTGTGTGGATAACTGTAAATGTACCATCATTGTGAACAACATGAGACTCTGCCTCTTAATATGTTTCAAGAAGGAGGTAAAACCGAGGTCAAAATCACATACACTTATAAATAATAGTAACATTTTCAAGTAACGACATATATCAACATGGACGTTCTTCCTTCTACCTTTCCAGTTTTAGCTCGAGAGGGTTGGCCTTCCTTTACTCCATATCAAAATCTATCAGAAATTTCTCAAGAAGGAGTTGAAGATTTTCCTTCACATTTTATTTATCTCACGTCGATTAAGCAGCATTACAAAACGGGCACTAAGAGCCGGTTTGCGTTTCAATAAAAAAAAAAACTTTCTTCTACTACGCTGGGTTAAAGCATAGGGATTCGTCCGATTTTCGTTTTGAGGGTCTCAATACATCCTGAGCTATTATCCTGTCCTTACGTTTGTCCTAGCGCGAACGCCAACACTACCGACACGAAGTAAACAGGCTGGTCTTGCCGTGCGTGCATCAGTAACAATCGAGTAAGGATAACAGGGAGGTGGAGAGAGAACTGCTGGCTGACAGCACCAGCGGACAACCAGTGTACGCACCCACATGAGCCCACTCCCACAAAAGCGCATTTGCCTATCCTTAAACCAAAAGCTTGTAATGTCCCGGCCGCTTCTTACACCAAGCGAGGGGTGGTATGTCAATTACCGACGTGATGTGTGGCTTTTGGGCAGGCGCTCGACCAAAAAATCCAAGTCTTCCCACTTCCTACCTAAATATCATAGTATTTGCAGTGGATGCTGATGCAATTTGGAATTCCTATGTGATGGTCTGGATAAAAAAAAATGGTTAAAATGGCTCTGAGCACTATGGGACAGAACGGCTGTGGGCATAAGTCCCCTAGAACTTAGAACTACTTAAACCTAACTAACCTAAGAACATCACACACATCCATGCCAGAGGCAGGATTCGAACCTGCGACCGTAGCGGTCGTGCGGTTCCAGACTGTAGCGCCTTTAACCGCTCGGCCACTCCGGCCGGCGATGGTCTGGATAGATATGTGCCTATTACACAGCCGGTTGGTGTGGCCTATCGGTTCTAGGCGCTTCAGTCTGGAACAAAGTAAGAGTATGAACAAAGTAAGAGCATATGGACTATCAGACCAATTGTGTGATTGGATTGAAGAGTTCCTAGATAACAGAACGCAGCATGTCATTCTCAATGGAGAGAAGTCTTCCGAAGTAAGAGTGATTTCAGATGTGCCGCAGGGGAGTGTCGCAGGACCGTTGCCTTGTGGGTAACATCGGAAGTTCACTGAGGCTTTTTGCGGATGTTGCTGTAGTATATCGAGAGGGTGTAACAATGGAAAATTGTACTGAAATGCAGGAGGATCTGCAACGAATTGAAGCATGGTGCAGGGAATAGCAATTGAATCTGAATTTAGACAAGTGTAATGTGCTGCGAATACATAGAAAGAAAGATCCTTTATCACTTAGCTGCAATAAAGCAGGTCAGCAACTGGAAGCAGTTAATGCCATAATTTATCTGCGAGTAGGCCTTAGGAGTGTTTTAAAATGGAATGATCATATAAAGTTGATCGTCGCTAAATCAGATGCCAGACTGAGATTCATTGGAAGAATCCTAAAGAAATGCAATCCGAAAACAAAGGAAGTAGGTTACAGTACACTTGTTCGCCCACTGCTTGAATACTGCTCAGGAGTGTGGGATCCGTACCAGACAGGGTTGATAGAAGAGATAGAGAAGATCCAATGGAGAGCAGCGAGCTTCGTTACAGGATCATTTTGTAATCGCGAAAGCGTTACGGAGATGATAGATAAACTCCAGTGGAAGACTTTGCAGGAGAGACGCTCAGCAGCTCGGTACGGGCTTTATTGAAGTTTCGAGAACATATCTTCACCGAGGAGTCAAGCAGTATATTGCACCCTCCTACGTATATCTCGCAAAGAGACCATGAGGATAAAATCAGAGAGATTAGAGCCCACACAGAGGCATACCGACAATCTTTCTTTCCACGAACATTACGAGACTGGAATAGAAGGCAGAACCGATAGAGTTACCCAAATTACCCTCGGCCACACACCGTCAGGTGGCTTGCGGAGTATGGATGTAGATGTAGATGTAGAACCGTGAGATGCTATGGTCGCAGTTTCGATTCCTGCCTCGGGCATGGATGTGCGTGATGTCGTAAGGTTAGTTAGGTTTAAGTCGGTGTATGTAAAGGAATTGTGTGCACGGAGATGGAAACAAAGGATTTTCCCTAACACATAAACTGTATTTGTTGCTCTGATTAAACATTAATATTTACTGCAATGTGATGGGCACTATCAGCTACTGTAACGAAACAAGGGTTACCAATTACGTACATCTATTGTCTGGACTCCAATGATTGCACAGAACAACAGGGTTCAAATACTCATAACGGGACAATGAGTGCGTATAGACATATACGAGTGTGATAATTGTGAATCGTCGGAAGTAAGAGACTGGAAAAGTTCTCGTAAATTAGACCGAACAGACATGAAATCGTGTTACCAGACGGGTAATCACAAGAGCTGAAGTTTTGACGGTGATTGCATCGGAAGGTTGGTGATTAAAGAGAAACAGAACCCCAGAGATAGAAATTATGGTCGAAAGCTAACCACACAGGGACTGAATAATCAATCTGAACCTACGTGCCTATCATTCCACACGAATTTCGAACGCCGCTGCTGCGACACTCATTTAATTTGTATTAGTCCATTTATGGCGTTTTTTGATATTTCACTGTGTTACGGCGGAAAGTCAAGCGCCGCCACGCTAGTCAGAAACGAGAGTGCAGTAACGGCTGTACATCATTTGCGCGAGACGAGGTACAGCGAGATGCCAGGCAGGGTCGGAAGCTAGCATGGCACGACCCGTCTGCTCGTGAATTGCCTCTTCCTGATGAGGTGAAGAAGTCCGTTCTCTGCGCCTCTCGATGACCAAGTCCGACTGCTATGGCTCCTGGTGAAGAAGTGTTTACTATGGATCTCAGCGAGGAAGTGACTGATACTTCACTCTCCGCCTCCAACTCTGTGTGGGAGCACCAGAACTGCCATTTTGGCGAATCTGAGACCATGTAGATGATTTCGCCAATCCGAAATATCCTAATAGTTTGTTCTTTAACACTCCGAACGCCAACCTATCCGAACTCCTCTCTGTAGCTACTTTTCAGAGCCGGCCTGCAGCACATCACCGTTCTCAGTGATTCTGAGTTCCAGTCTTTCAAAGCCGTCTTGCCCAGAACTTACAGTAACTTTTTCTTCTCAATGCTTACGCTCAAGGCGACAGCGGCCACTCGACACTAGACAAACGACTCGCCTGTGGAGGCGCTCCATGTTTACTGCACAATGCTGCGGTTTTATTACGCGGTACACGCCTTTTGGGTGGGTGATCTGTCGTTCAGAGAAATCTCGATATACTTATTCGCCAAATTGCGAGGACAGAGCGAGATTTTGAACCCAGCACACAAATCCCTTCTTTCCAGAGTGTCGCTAGTTCTGTCAAACACGCACGGCGCTGCCCTCTGCCACCGTGAATATGACAGCGGGCGCCCGCTCACAGAGCTCAGGTGGTAGGCGCTGTTCCCCAGCGCGTGTCCAGTCAGACGCTGCGTCTGCTGAAGACATACCAAGACGAGCAGAAATTGCAATGATCATTATTTCATTTTCCGCTAACCACCAGAATGAATTAAAGAAAAACTTAAGAATTAAGAGAAGTCAAAGGAATCCCCTATAATCATGGCCCACTCTCCCGCTCATTTGCACATACATGGAAACCTACTGATTAAATCAAATAATGTAATGGGTGGATTAAGTGTGCGGAGAAAAAAGCCTGACCACAGCCTGGTGTGTTTCATTGGCATCCGTCCTGCTTGACTGGTATGTCATTCAAGTAGAATACTGTGCAGTAGGATACCAGCAGATTAGTGTGGTTGAGGATGGTTTGGCGGAGGAGGGGGAAGGAGGAGACGAATAGTGAAAGGAGATAGAACGAGTTAGACAGATACGGGGAAGGGAGGAAATACACATTAAATGAAGTGGGGATGATTGCGCACTTAAGATTTAATTAGCGATTATTGAAGGGAACTTCACAAATTAAAATTATATTTCAACTGGCATTTCATCTGAATTTTGCTTATTACACAACAGCGTCCGAAAGACATACGTACACTTCCAAATTGTGTAATTCGCACTTAGTAAAAAAAAAAAAATTAATGCAATTGCGCAGTCTTACCCGACCGTGGGGTAAGGGTGCCTTTCTAGTGGGGTACATTCGCGCGTTATTATTAAATGTGAAAATCATATGTGTTATTCAGTTCTTCTTTTTTATTTAATTTATAGCGTACATAAACAAAGTATGCCTTGTTTCTCAGCATATAACAGTTACTTTTGATAAAATATTTTTTTTGTTTTTGTAATGAACAATTCTGCGGCCTCTGAGAAGAACCCTGCAAAAATATTCAAATCGGACGAAAAGCTGTTTAACGGATATCACCAATAAAGTGTCGACACCCTTGATAGCCAGAACAGGATTCATGCCACCACTCTTCGCACTTGAGACATTGGATTCAGTATTCTGTTGGTGGATGTTTGGACTTCTCAGTACAGCCTAGGCAGTGAAAAGCTTGTGACTTTTTCGTTGACGTATGTAAGTTTTTGTTTCTTTTCTTTTTCTTTTTCTTTGCTTGATCTGAATCAAACAGTTTCCTCTTTGGTTTCTTCGTTACTTATTCTGTTGATTGGCTTCCTGTTCCTTCTTGAATGGAGCTCCCTATACTATTTCTCATTTCCTCCCATTTCTTGTGTCTTTCCTAGCAATCTTTTCTTCTTGGCATTGGAATTATTTCTTTTGGAAAAACGTGGGTACTTGATCCTGGTTATGATTCATTTGATGATGTCTGTGAACATTGGCTTTGCAGAGAACCAGATTCAACTTTGAGAGCAACATTAAATTAGTCAGTTTTGTCTGTAGCAATCGAAGACAGTAAGTCTTCCTCAGTGAATAAGTGAAGGTCGATTTCATAAATGCCGCGTGTCTTGAACGCCTTTGTTGCCTTCGTCATTGTGGCCGTCACTTCATAAGCATTTACAAACAATTCAGCAAAAAATTCTTGTGTAATTACATATGCAGGGTGAGCCATTGCTCTCATTCTTGTGAACAAAAGTCATTCATCGGCTTCAAAAGCTTCGATTCACTTGCTGTAATTTGTGGCTCCTTTTTCCCAGTAAACATTCCTGGAGGGATTATAACCCATGACCCCCTGCCCCCTTGAAGTTCCCACACACAAGATACAGCCGTTATCAGCTGACCTCTTTGCTCTTTATCCAGATGCTATTTTTTCCATGTGATTTTTGTCGTATGTTGCAATCACTGTCGGAATTTTGTTTGGAACTGTTGTAATCTCCGACTCATTCAGGTCAAATATGCTACAAGTTTCAAATTTATACCTCTCAATAGCGACGAAAGATTGTCAAAGAAGATACCTGTCTGCTGTTTGTTGGACCACATCACACGTCCAAGATTAGTTTTCTATGGGATCCGAAGACTAAGATTTCGTTTCTGCATGAAATTAAAAGCTCAGTCTTATCGTAGCATCTAAATGGTTTTTTTTTCAGATTTTGTCGTTATATTATTCCTTACAGAGTAGCCATGAACTAATCTTCCGAGATATAACTGTTTCATACTATAATAACATCCATCCGAAGATCTATAGTGTTCGGCGAGTTCCACTTCCTACTCATCATTAAAAGTTCTTCCCAATCTTCCAGGTTCTTTACCCAAAAATCCTGAAAAAAGTTGGGATAGTGGTGTCAGTTTTAAGCTTATCTTTACATAGGCAGCAGCCTCCAAAATAAAATAAAAACATACAGACAAAAGTGGTGTGGGTTCCTGTAGTCATGTCCTAGTTCATGAACCACGGGCAACGTATGAGTGGCCAAGTAAGTTGCCCCGACAGTCGGGATACCAGTTACTTTGGAATAAGGCTGGGCATCTCGGACATATTCTGAGTTGTGGTCACCTCTGTGCTCATACGGCAAAGCTATTAATATCAATGGGGGCTACACTGGAAAGAAGGTAGAGCTGGCAGAGGCTGCAAGTAAGATGGGGCTGGATGTTTTAGCTGTTAGTGACATTCGGGTAAGGGGTGAGAAAGAAGAGGAAGTGGGAGAATACAAGGTCTACCTGTCAGGAGTCAAAGCAGGAATAGCACAATGGGGTGTAGGGCTTTACATCAGGAAGGTAATGGAACCCAGCGTAGTTGCAATAAGGTATGTAAACGAACGACTGATGTGGACAGATTTGACAGTGTCTAGCAAGAAAGTTAGGACTGTGTCAGTATATTCGCATTGTGAGGGGACAGATCAAGATAAGATGGATAGTTTTTATGAGGCACTCAGTGATGTAGTTGTTAGAGTAAAGGACAAGGACAGTGTTCTGCTCATGGGTGATTTTAACGCCAGGATTGGAAATCGAACACAAGGGTATGAAAAGGTTATGGGTAAATTTGGAGAGGATATGGAGACCAACAGGAACGGGAAACAACTCTTGGATTTCTGTGCCAGTATAGGCTTAGTAATCACAAACTCCTTTTTTAAACATAAGAACATTCACCGGTATACTTGGGAAGGCAGGGGAACCAGATCTGTCATTGACTACATAATAACAGATCAGGAATTCAGGAAGGCTGTGAGGGACACACGTGTATTCAGGGGATTCTTTGATGACACTGATCATTATTTAATCTGCAGTGAAATTGGGATTGTGAGGCCGAAAGTGCAGGAGGTCAGGTCCATATGTAGGAGGATAAGAGTGGAGAAACTTCAGGATAAGGAAATCAGGCACAAGTACATAACAGCGATCTCAGAAAGGTACCAGTTAGTTGAATGTAGTCAATTACAGTCATTGGAAAAGGAATGGACAAGGTACAGGGACACAGTACTAGAAGTGGCTAAAGAATGTCTTGGAACAGTAGTGTGTAAAAGTAGGATGAAGCAAACAGCTTGGTGGAATGATACAGTCAAGTCAAGGCAGCCTGTAAAAGGAAAAAGAAGGCGTATCAAAAATGGCTACATACCAGAACCCAGGTAGACAGAGAAAGTTATGTTGAAGAAAGGAACAAAGCCAAACAGATAATTGCAGCATCCAAGAAGAAATCGTGGGAAGACTTTGGAAACAGGTTGGAGACTATGGGTCAAGCTGCTGGAAAACCATTCTGGAGTGTAATTAGCAGTCTTCGAAAGGGAGGTAAGAAGGAAATGACAAGTGTTTTGGACAGGTCAGGAAAACTGCTGGTGAATCCTGTGGATGCCTTGGGCAGATGGAGGGAATATTTTGATGAGTTGCTCAATGTAGGTGAAAATGCGATCAGTAATGTTTCAGATTGTGAGGTAGAATGGGATTGGAATGATGATGGAAACAGGATCACATTTGAGGAAGTGGAAAAAATGGTCAATAGATTGCAGTGCAATAAAACGGCTGGGGTGGATGAAATTAAGTCGGAACTCATCAAATACAGTGGAATGTCAGGTCTTAAATGGCTACACAGGATAATTGAAATGGCCTGGGAGTCGGGACAGGTTCCATCAGACTGGACAAAAGCAGTAATCACACCAATCTTTAAACATGGAAACAGAAAAGATTGTAACAACTAAAGAGGTATCTCTTTAATCAGCGTTGTGGGTAAAATCTTCTCAGGTATTGTTGAAAGGAAAGTGCGAGTATTAGTTGAGGACAAATTGGATGATAATCAGTGTAGGTTTAGGCCTCTTAGAGGTTGTCAGGACCAGATCTTTAGCTTACGGCAAATATTGGAGAAGTGTTATGAGTGGAACAGGGAATTGTATCTATGCTTTATAGATCTAGAAATGGCATATGACCGGTTTCCTAGGAGGAAGTTATTGTCTGTTCTACAAGATTATAGAATAGGAGGCAAACTTTTGCAAGCAATTAAAGGTCTTTACATGGATAGTCAGGCAGCAGTTAGAGTTGACGGTAAAATGAGTTCATGGTTCAGAGTAGTTTCAGGGGTAAGACAAGGCTGCAACCTGTCTCCATTGTTGTTCATATTATTTATGGATCATATGTTGAAAACAATAGACTGGCTGGGTGAGATTAAGATATGTGAACACAAAATAAGCAGTCTTGCATATGCGGATGACTTAGTTGTGATGGCAGATTCGATTGAAAGTTTGGAAAGTAATATTTCAGAGCTAGATCAGAAATGTAAGGACTATGGTATGAAGATTAGCATCTCCAAAACGAAAGTAATGTCAGTGGGAAAGAAATATAAACGGATTGAGTGCCAAATAGGAGGAACAAAGTTAGAACAGGTGGACGGTTTCAAATACTTAGGATGCATATTCTCACAGGATGGCAACATAGTGAAAGAACTGGAAGCGAGGTGTAGCAAAGCTAATGCAGTGAGCGTTCAGCTACGATCTACTCTCTTCTGCAAGAAGGAAGTCAGTACCAAGACTAAGTTATCTGTCCACCGTTCAATGTTTCGACCAACTTTGTTGTATGGGAGCGAAAGCTGAGTGGATTCAGGTTACCTTATCAACAAGGTTGAGGTTACGGATATGAAAGTAGCTAGGATGATTGCAGGTACTAGTAGATGGGAACAATGGAAGGAGGGTGTCCACAATGAGGAAATCAAAGAAAAACTGGGAATGAACTCTATAGATGTAGCAGTCAGGGCGAACAGGCTTAGATGGTGGGGTCATGTTACACGCATGGGAGAAGCAAGGTTACCCAAGAGACTCATGGATTCAGCAGTAGAGGGTAGGAGGAGACGGGGAAGACCGAGGAGAACGTACCTGGATTCGGTTAAGAATGATTTTGAAGTAATAGGTTTAACATCAGAAGAGGCGCCAATGTTAGCACTAAATAGGGGATCATGGAGGAACTGTATAAGGGGGACTATGCTCCAGACTGAACACTGAAAGGCATAATCAGTCTTAAATGATGATGATGATGATGATGAGACCAAAGTATACTTGAAGGGACCGCTCACCTCTTTAATGTGATTTATGGGGGCAAATTCACTTAGTCAAAGCTCCCTCGCTACCTGACGTTAAGACTTCCCTTTTTTCAAGCCCTCTTTTGCAATTTCTAGCATTACTGGGCTGCAAAACTTCCTTTCGGGTTTCGTTTTGTAGGTGCTAAACAGACAAAATTGCTCTTTGAGTACTATTACCGGGGTGCAATGTTCATAAACTTTTCTTGCTCCATATCAACGAAAAAGCTGATAATTATAACGTATGGTGTAATATTATGCATTGCGCCGTTTACCCCACCTGCGACGCATAAACTTGTCCTATACACACTGCGAGACTGCAGCTTTCTTCTGCACATGGAAACGCATTGTAGGAACACCGATGTGTTAATATATCACAAGACTGACAATACACCATAGTACACAATGGAATACATTTACGACTCTAAAGCCCATTATTGCCTGAGTTATAGCCTATTTCCACAACACAAAATTTTATTTTAAAATAATTTGAAACAGTTCACATCGCACGAGCAGCCGTTAACACCACGACAACCACCAATCGTACAGCAACAAAGGGTCTCACACGTAGAGTATTTCGTGCCCTGCAGAAGACAATGGACAAAGTGCCGTGCCGGAAAGGGGGGGGGGAGGAGGGGACTCGTGGAGGTGGAGGTGGGAGATGTTCTTCACCCCGTATTACTGGTATTCCTGAAAATTTGTTATTGTGAATTTATAATAGCTGTGAAAACACTTGTACCATTTAAAAGTAAACCGTTGACTACAGGAAGTACGTAATTCATGCACGAATAGATCCGCTCCCCACTATTATCTATTGCATGCTCATCACGTAAATTTTAAAAACTTAAGAGTATGTCGAAGGCCACTAAAAATTCAGATCACAAAGCTTCAGAACTATCTATGCAGGGTTAGGACCCTTTCTGGTGCTCGGAGAAATTATTTTATACATTTTAATCTGCCTTAAAAGCGTGGTACAGGAAAATGATTTTTATTTAAATAATTATTTTTACCTGCCGTTTTGAAAACTGTACCCACCATATTGAGCACGTTGGATACCTAGACTGCCATCAAAGAACACCGTTGACCTCCTGTTGCAATTCTTCATCCGTTTAACTGCCACTCCCTCCGTCCCATGAATGTTTCTTAGTCATTATGCTGCGCAGTTATATGAAACGTGCAGTGACATGAGAAGTAAATGGGGCATATTTTCCACCCAGGTAAGTCACAGATAATGCCTTTCGTTACATAGACCCAGTCCCGTCTGCTTATTAAGCCGCAGGATACGTATGTGTCTCCTCGAACGTGCGGGTGGAGGTGGCACGAAGTACCTATTAAATCTAGACCTTTCATCTCGGAACACATTGCTTCTCGCACGTTTGTTGCTGCATCCAGTGGGAACATGTACACTACCAGTTAGAACATTACGACCACCTGACTAATAGCCGGTGCGTTTACATTTGGCAGGGATAACAGCGTCAACGTGTAGTGGCATGGATGCTATGAGGCCTTAATAGGTAGCTGGAGGAACTTGGCACTATATCTGAAAACACAAGAAACCTGATTGTCGTATTGTCGTAAATTCCATATTGGGGGGCCGATGAGCTCTGATGCCACGTACAATAATGTCAAAGATGAGATCGATCGGGTTCAGATCTGTCAACGGGGGGGTGGGGGTGAACTCTCCACTATGTTTCTAAATCCACTCCGTCATGCTCCTGGGCTTGTGACATGGTGCATTATCTTGTTGCAAACTGCCACTACTTTACGGGAAACATGATCTTCATGAATGGGTAATGTGTTCTGATACCATACTCACTGGCCATGATGGTGCCATGCACAATCTCCACTGGACAAATGGACGCCAACGTGAATGTTCCCCAAAGCACACGGGCGCCGCCGCCAGCTTGTTTCCATCCTGCAGTGTGGGTGTCAAGGAGCTGTTTCCCTGTAAGACGGCCGGTCACGGTGGCCAAGCGGTTCTAGGCGCTTCAGTCCGGAACAGCGCGACTGTTACGGTCGCAGGTTCGAATCCTGCCTCGGGTATGGATGTGTGTGATGTGCTTAGGTTAGTTAGTTTTAAGTAGTTCTAAGTTCTATGGGAACCCTGTAAGACGACAGATTCATGGCCTCCGTTCGAAGTGATGAAGAAGATATCGGGAGTCGTTAGACAACGTAACGTGCTACCACTGCGCCAATGTCCATTGCCGAAGGTCACGTGACAAGTTCAATCGTAATTGGTGCTGTCGTGATGTTAACATTGGCACATTCATGGCTCGTCGTCTGCGGAGGCCAATCATTTAGAGTGATCGGTGCACGGTGTGTTCAGACACACTTGTACTCTGCCCTGAACTACAGTCTGATATCAATTTCACAACAGTTTGAAGCCTGTTCTGTTTTACCAGACTGCCCTGCCAACGTAGTCTGACGTCTGTAACAAGGGATGGCCGCCCAACCCCACGACGTCTTGAAAAAGCTCGTGCCGACCCTGAGGATCATCACAATCTGCCTTCTCCGGAATAAATCATAGGTCGTGCTACATACGCAGAGAATAGTCCTGCATCACTAGCAATGTGTGCAGACCACTCCTCTTTACAAAAACGGTAATTAATCGGACAGACAGAATTACAAACCAATAACGCTAACATCTGACTGATACAGGACCCGCAAGTACAATTTAAGATTAATCAATACGCATATGACATTCCTGGAGGAAAAGCATCTAGTATCAGATGATTAGCACATATTCATTAATAACGAATCTTCTGAAACAAATCTAGATTTACCCATACATGACATACAGTAAAGAACAGATGCAGAGCAGCAGGTTGATTCCCTCTTCCAAGATCCAGGAACACTGGCCGAGGTATAATGAAATAGAATAGTTTTATACATATGAGATGAACTCAGTCATTATTTGGTTAATAAAGCTCGGAAATGTATTTCGTATGGCGAATGTCCTACAGTATGAAAATAACAAAGCAGATAAACGAGTTACCAGATTAGTTTCAGCAGCATTGCGCGATTGATATCTGTCGACACTGTTGTCTGCAGGGAAGAATCGTCTTTGTGCAATCGTAATGAAATGCAGAAACGCTTGACAAAACTTTTAACAACATGCATTAAATAGGAGCTCTCCTTGAGAGTGGATATGTACGATGATACCAATAACGAATGGAGATACAATAGTATCTGATTACAAGATCATTGAAGAATACTTTCAAAATATGGTATATTATAACAACAACGTATTACTAATAAGCGATATGGTAGACTTAAATTTGTCATACGTTTTACGGGAAAGTACGATGTGTCTGTAAATAAATCTCATATAAACCGTTATTACGACCAATACTACAGTATAAGTAACTCCCCGATTCTTTACAGATTCCTAGTTCCTTGTACAAAGCGGCTTCAAACATCTGAATACTTTAAAAATGAATTAATGTGTTATGATTATAATTCAGGGTTTGAGAAGTTGTGTTGTATTGTATTGCATGGAACTGGGGACCTAGAAAAGATGGAGAGGCTTCGTCCCCGCCATAGCCCTGAGTGGTTCACAACCCCACAACAGGCTACAGAAGTCCACTCACCCCACCACCGCCACACACCGAACCCAGGGTTATCCAGGGTTATTGTGCGGTTCGGCCCCCAGTGGACCCCCCCCCCCCCCCCCCGGGAACGTCACACACCAGACGTGTGTAACTCCATTGTTTCCTTCGTAGAGTAATTATGGTGTGCACGTACGTGGAGAATGTGCTTGCGCAGCAATCGCCGACATAGTGTAACTGAGGCGGAATAAGGGGAACCAGCCCGCATTCGCCGAGGCAGATGGAAAATTGCCTTACAAACCACCCACAGACCATCCGCCATACCGGACCTCGACACTAATGCGCCGAACGGATTCGTGTCTCAGACAAGCACGCCTCCCACCCGTTAAGCTGTGCGTTAGGGCGCACGGCTAACTGGGCGGCGTTTGAAGAATTTGTTGGAAGTTGTCAAGTGCTCTCATTATGAATCACTGGATTAATGTGGTTTGAGTAATTTTCTCTACATTTTAAGAAAAAGCTAGTATATCACGAATCCCAATGTTTATGATGTCATATCTCCTGAAATATGTGTTTTATAATGATATTTGTTTACAGGTACATACAGTGGTGTATGTAGATACTTTGTCTGCACACTGTGTTGCAAACAAAGTTAGTTATAAAGAAGTAATAAATTAAAAAGTCGTGACTCACGTTCAACTTATATTGCTCGACATTTTAAAGGGAAGCTACTTTTTCAGGCATCTACATGTCTGTGACGCCATATCGTCTGAACTATGTGTCGTATAGTGATATTATTTTGCAAGTAGCATATGTGGATATCGCTTGTAGACTATTTTGTGAACATAGTTAATGGTAAAGAAGTAATTTATTAAAACGTCATATGTGATACTGAGGTCTTACTGCATGAATGGCGAAAATGCAGTAGACGATAAACTTTTTTGCTTTCATCGTGTTGTGGAGGTGTTAGCTAGAAGAACTACAGTAGAGGTCGAAAATCATGTGTAAACTTTCTTCGAACTCACTAAGGGCTTTCATTCTGAAATACTGGATGAATGAAACCTGGGTATTTACGCCCCATCCCCTACGCTGCCTCAAGACAGCCATGCAGCTTCCAATGGTAATACAAGGCTTATTGTGTTATATTTATAACATAATAATATATTTCTTATTGACTAGATCCTGACAATAATTTTAAATTTTTAAATTCTGTCAATGCGAAATAGTGAAAATAAAAATTTTGTTCCCTCTGGAATGGGTTACTTTGGCAATTGGTTAGTGATACGGGGTTCGAACATAGTCACTCCCCCACACTGCCCGCCCCCTTCACCGCCTGGTAAATGCCCAGATACATGACTCCACAGTGTACCAGGACTTTTCGCTCCTTAGGTGGCATTATCCTGCGAATGTGTCTGAGTCTGTTCTAATTCCTACGCCCTGTGAAGTACCAGAAAGAGAGCTTCACTTGCCTACAGCGGCGTTTGAATAAAATAAAAATGAGGTTTCTCTGGACGGAAGTGTGCTTTGTGCCTTTTGTTCGTCAGGTTAAACTGAAGTGTGACTTTCTGCGTTATGACCTGTCTATCCACTATAAGAAGCCGTGACAGTCGACTGCTACCATCTTAGCCGGTCGCAGGTTAGAATGCTGCATCGGGCATGGATGTGTGTGATGTCCTTAGGCTAGTTAGGTTTAAGTAGTTCTAGGTCTAGGGGACTGAGCCATTTGAACAATCTTTCGACCATGTTATTAACATGTTGTTGTATTCAGTTCACACAAAGACTGTTTTCACAGAATCGAAAAACTGACAGTTCATCTTTAATGCCATGAATATGAAAACCTTAACGCCTACAACACGTCAGTCAGGAGTTCCGTGCGCAAAGTATCCAGGATCAGGCTACGAAAAAAATCTGTTACATCGCGGTCGAATCCTAAACCTTGTGTAAGTACACGCCTAGCTACATCCTGATCACACGACAAGCCTAACCGTTCCGTTCTTCACACCAGTCCCCCGCCTCTGCCACGAAACACGACCCCACTCCAACCCTACCTCCAACAGAGCAGTAATGTCTCACCATATTTCTCATCGCTTTAGTTCGAATTGTAGAAACCCTATGAAATCTCGAATTATGTTTTCAGCTTAAATGAAATGAGCAAACCATCAATCTTTTGTGATTTAGGACGTGACCTTCCAGCCGTGTCAGTTACATGAACAATGAGAAACAAATCAAATAACTTCACATCGCATTGCAATGAGGGCGTTACTGTAACGTAGGTTTCCGATAAAAAGCACAGCTAATGCTTTCAATTTTGTTCTCAGTATTTTGTAAACATGTAGAGATGTCTCTTACGTACATTGACTCATGTGGTCTCACTTGTAATATTTGCCTGACTAATACAAAACAGTATATGTTTATTAATGTTACATATTAAACTTGTCTGTTGAATGTACTGCTTCTCTGAAAACTAGTGAATTATTAAGAATTAATTAGTTTATTTGAGATATTTGTTTTATGCGCCATTGGTAGCAATTTTCACTGATAGAGTCTGACAAAACTTGGTTAAAATCACTCCTTGAACTACTGCAGATATTTAAGACTGACTGGAGAAGCATACTTAAAAATATCAATCTCAGTGGCTGCAAAACATAAAACAGAATTGAAGGTAACGTAACAGAGCGTCGATAACGCAGCCGCTGGGGTTACCTACCTCCTACGGCCCTCTGATGCTCTGGCACCGACCAGGCAGACGGACGGAGGCAAGTGTCTCAAGCAATGAGATGTCCTTATTCGCCACCCTATAATGTAGGCAGGACAGGGCGTGGTCTGGGCGTAGGCTACAGTCGTAGGCCTTCTCCGATGTTATGTTCTCCTAACACAGGGCCGGGTGCGTGAGCTGCCCGTGAGGCTGCCCGAAAAAGGCCTAAGACTTCCGAAAATACACGATCGACAGCTGACTCCCGCGTTTGAGACACGTTAGTTTTCTTAGCGTTGTCGTTATTCTTCAAGTGCAATGCAATGAATACTTACGACACAATATAACACGTGATAGTATTTTCGAAAGTGTAGCCTCCCAATCTTGTGTTACACAAATCTGCCATCGAATGAAAAATTAATGACGGTTAGCTCACAACAATTCTGCAGAGAAGAGAAGCTAACGAAACAATGCTAGTGAGTGTGTTTTTATGTGCCACCTAGTCATATAAGTCTTTGCAAGTAAAACAGCCATGTTGTTTTCCTATCAGTGTCAGCAAGTGAAATTTTAATTTTGATTTTTTCCCCCCTGTGCGACCAGCTGGTACTTCGTGTCCCACCTTCTTCTAAGCACTAATGTGTTGTTCCACCTGCATTAAAACAGCTAAAGATAGGTACACACCAGCACGTGGTGAAATAACAGGTGATCGTTCGCAGTTCCATACAGGTACAACACGGAGATAAAGAAAGAAAACAAACAATAATGATTTTCTATTCGTAATGCCGTCTGCAAAGGCTGAAAGCAATTACAAACAGTACGAATCGTTCCAAATTCTGTCGTTCAGGTCAGAATAAAATATGTCGAAGAGGTCAGAGGGGTGGCTGTGTGTTAATCAAGAAAAAGTGAATAAAATGTCACTCTCGATGACGTAATTTCCCACTTAAAAGTACACCACAGACATATTGTAATAAGGAATAAACATAATTTTTACTAAATATCTGTTAACAAAATACATATAGGATTACTGAGGAGTGTTAACTTCAGAGCTGGTCTACAACTTACGAAAAAGAAAGATCGATGTTCATTACCCTATCATTGTCTTTAATTGTTTTTCCACTAGCATCTCCGTGTTTGTGATGAAATTACTGGTCATTAAACTCATTGGTGCGGCAGATGAAGGTCAATTGACTACTCCTAAGCTTCGATTTTGTTAATTTCGTCATTGAAAATTTGGATATTTCTGGTAAGGTCTTATGGGACCAAACTGGGGTGGTGATCGGTCCCTAAGCTTACACACTGTTAAATCTAACTTAAAGTATCTTACGCTTAGGACGACACACACACCAATGCCCGGGGGAGGACTCGAACCTCCGACGGGGGGAGCCCCGCGGAGCGTGACAAGACGCCCATGACCTCGCTGCTACCCCCGCGGCCATTTGATCGTTGAAGAAAAACTTTCTCACAAATATATGTTCCCAGACTTACTCCAGACTTTAGCAGCTATTCGAAGCAAGTGTGGGAACTGTTCTCAAGGGAGATTCATGTAAATTATTTCAATATTTTTTTGCAGAGCGAAGCCTTTCCATGAGTACGCGACTGCACTGAAACGCGAAAAGATCCAACTGAATTTCAGAAGGTGCACTTTCAACGTTGAATGCAACAGGAGTTGCAAAACAGTAAAATAAAGATCAAGTATTGCAGTATCGCAACAAATTCATCAAAATCTCCATTCATTTTTATTTTCGTACATTTATTTCATCTATAATTAGAGCAACGTTTTAAAAGTGCTGAAATGACGCTGCTGAAAGTTATTTTATCCACAAAAGTAGTTTTCTTTTATAACCCAAAAGGTCCGGAACATCGGTAATGAATTTACATCTACCCTGCAAAGTTGTACGCAATACATTCAGATGCTTCGTTGTGTAGCTTAGGAACGCAAGATCAAATATCCGCTGGAAGTGATCAAACACTTTTACTGGGGTTCCATTCATGTCCATGAATAATGCTGCATACTTATACATGTTGTAAACACGTACTAAATCAACGCGCTCTTTTCACTACTTCAAGAGCTTTGGATAGGTAACTCTCAATGTACCATAACTGTGAATAACATGAGTCTCTTCCTCTTAACATGTTACAAGGAGTAGGTGAAACACAGGGCAAAATCACATATTCTTATAAATAATAGTAACATTTTCTAGTAATGACATATATGAACATGAACGTTCTTCCTTATTTCTTACCAGTTTTAGCTCGAGATCGTTGGCCTTCCTTTACTCCATATCAAAGGTTATCAGAAAGTTCTTAAGATGCAGCTGAAGATTTCTCTTCACATTGTACTTCTTCGACGTCGATTAAACAGCAATACAAAACGAACACTAAAGGCTGCTTTGTGTTTCAATAGAAAAAAGAAGAACGTTATTCTACTATGCTGAGTTAAGGCATAGGGATTCATCCGATTTTCGTTTTGAGGGTCTTAATTCATCTTGAGCTATTATCCTCTTCTTAATTTTGTCCTAGCGCGAACGCCAACACTACCGACACGAAGTAAATAGGCTGGTCTTGCCGCGCGCATCAGTAACGAGCGAGCGAAATAACAGGGAGGTGGATGGGAACTGCTGGCTGACAGCGCCAGCGGACAAGCAGTGTACGCACCCACAGGAGCGCACTCCCGCAAAAGCGCATTTGCCTAACCTTATCCTAACAGCTTGTAGGAAACCGGACGCTTGGTGACATGATGTGTCACCCGAGTTGCATATATGCCAGTTGAAGCCACTAGTAACTTCAGTGCTTGTGAGCGTTATATGTTATCAGCTATGAGTTATTTAGTCTTGGTAGTTGGCTTGTGGTCTAGTAAACACTGAAATGTTCTCAGACGGAGAAACTACGAGCTGATTACATCCATCAGATAGTTTTATACAGTCTCTATCGTGAATAGATACCAAACGTTTTTAAGTAATTCCTATTTTTTCTGTTCTGTTGTGCATAACATCATCTGTAACCTTATGGCACTCTGCCAAATAACGACCAGTCTTTTTGTAATCATGTTGATCAGTATCTGTATTTTTATCAAGTTAAAAGTGAATGATTGTGTGATAGCTAGTAGTACAACTCATATGTACTAAAAATATCCGAAATATTCGTATTATCGCTGTACTAAAAACACGAGAAATGTGAGTTTAAATTCTGCTTAGACCACAGAAAAAAGTTTGTACACCTGGAAATCTGACTTCAATTTTGATCCGATGACTGTATATTTAATCTGCGGGATAGTAGACGTACTGATAATGGTTTCAACGTCGTCTACCTACACAAATCGTAGTGGAATAGCTATCAGAGCGCCATCTGTGTCTACTCTTTAGCCGGCCGAAGTGGGCGTGCGGTTAAAGGCGCTGCAGTCTGGAACCGCAAGATCGCTACGGTCGCAGGTTCGAATCCTGCCTCGGGCATGGATGTTTGTGATGTCCTTAGTTTAGTTAGGTTTAACTAGTTCTAAGTTCTAGGGGACTAATGACCTCAGCAGTTGAGTCCCATAGTCCTCAGAGCCATTTTCTACTCTTTAACAGGGAATCCTCACAGGCAGAATTCGCACTGTGGTACAAACATGTGAAGCAAGCAGGCAACCATACCACAGAGAAACACTCGTTCTTCGTAAAGCGAAATGAGTGAGATAGAAAGGGGTCAAACTATGGCCGTCCTTCATGCGGGATGATCCTTTCGGAGCATTGCCACACAAGTCGGACGTGCTGTGTTAGCTGTGCTGCGATGCTGGTATCAGTTGGCACGTGAAATTCTCGTACCCATAGACGAGGTTCTAGACATACATGGAGCACAGACACTCACCAAGAACGTGGTATTGTAAGGGCAGCAATGCCATACCATTACGTTACCACAGCACAGATAAAGAAGCTTGTGAGCCCATTTCTGTCAACAGAAACTGCTTAGAACTGGTTACTGGAGGGGGGGGGGGGGTTACGGACCCAGAGTTTTCTAGCCCATCATCCACTCACTCCACAGCATCGACGTGCGAGGCAGTACTGGTCGCATCAGAGGATCACTTGGCAGATGGAATGGCGCATGGTTTGCAGTGACTAAAGTAGATTCAATCTGCACGCAATTGATGGTCATTTGTGTATACGACGTAGAGCTGCTGAGAGCTGTCTTGTAGAGGCCATTCGTCGATGACTCACCGCCCCACCCCCTCATCCCGCCCATGCCTCATCATCTGCGGTGTCAAAAACCGCAACTGTCGTTCACCTCTGGTGCTTCTGGGGGAAATGCTAACCAGCGCTCGGTATGTGCAGAATGGTATTACACCAGTTCTATTACCGTTCTTGCGACAGGAAGATGATGTGTGGATCCAACAGTATAATGCTCACGCAAACGCTGGCCGTGGATGTCAATGTAGTCTGCTAGACGGTCAGCAACTCTCCCGGCCAGAACGGTCTCAGGCTTTGCCTCCTGTCGAGCATGTTTGGGATACGATGGGGCGAGAAGTAATTGGTGCGATTCGCCAACCAACAACATATACAGAATTACGTGAACAGGTCGAGCAGGTGTGGCATGACGTATGCCAGAAGAGTATTCGCCATATTTACGATAGACTGGATACCAGAGTCAATGCCTGCATTGACGCCAATGGAGGCTGCACCAGTTGTAAATATGCGTGACTGAGCATGCGTCGACAACTGGTTCTTCCGAACCGCTTGTATGTTGATCTGTAACTGTGATACTTTCCGTGCACATCATATGCACTGTAGCAACAATAAATCTTGAGTGAAATTTGACATATAAAATGGCCTACCATTTGTTTTCCGGCAGTTTCATTCGTTTTAAATTAAGTCTACATCACACATTATTCATAACACATCCAACCCTTAAAGCTGGTAAGAGCATGTTACTCCAACACGACATTTTTCCAGATATGTCAGACATGTATCAAGTTTCTCCATGCGTTGCAGAGTCATTCGCATGTGTCTTCATGTTCTCACAGCCACCTCCATAAACAGGATTGCTAATGGTGTCTTTTCCTCATGAGTATTATCTTGATAGTCAGACGTATAGTTGCCAAATGTTACTGAAATGCTGCAGATGGCCAAGGACTAAGCTGGGTCATACACACAGAGATACAAAATTGTAATTTATTACATGTTTCACAATAGACAAAAGCTATTAAGTCACTAAGTATTAGCAAATGTTACTGAAGACATGGTTTCACTATTTATGTTGCAAAAAGATTCCTGCACACCTGATAATGACAGTCTTGATGGAATTCTTTTTAGAACTATGCGTTAGTTATGGCTTAAGTTGCGTCGTAGTAGACTATGTAAATTTTAAACCAACAGTTTGCATGACTTCATGTTTGTACAGTCTGCCATGGCTGGTTCAATATTTTGTCGCACTACGGGAAGAGTATATTCGAAACATTTTCAAGTAGGCGAAATATGGCATGCCCTTCAGTAGCTTTACTCTTGAAGGAGCTAGAAAATCTCACAGAATTCGCTTTAGGATATAGGAATCTTTAGTCTTTCACTACAGTGAGAAGCAAGTTAGGTGCCTTATTTGAGGTATGTAATGCAAACATTTCTTCTGCTTTCTTCATGTTTTAGAACGTGGCAGTGGCCATGACGAGGAGCTATTCTTCATTAGGTCAGAAAATTCCTAAAAATAAAAATCCGGGTAGCGACGGTTACGTTTTATTTTATTACAGTAAGTTCTACTATTATTTGGGTATGAATCAACAAGGAGTAAACGTATGCAGTTTAGCATTCTTCTATGAATTTGGTGAAGCGTTTAAGCTTTATTTCCTACTATTTCGTAACGACCACACTAGAATTATTAGTTTCACAGGAATAGCTGTTGCCTAATGAAGTGTAGGTAAGTTAGTCTCAATAGAATCATGTTATAGAGGTAATAACACAGAGTGATGGAATACTATTGATGGTGACAATCGGACCTGAGGTCCTAACTATAACTTCCTCCCGCTGTCCCTACGTAAGTAACAATTTCCTTGAGAGATCATCCTGTCTCCTTTTCGTTGGCCGCATCGGAGACCAAAACGTGCAGTTGGTCCTTCAAACAGAAAATGATGCAGGATAAAGGACAGCTGAAAGACCACAAACAATTAACAGAGAGGCAGAAAATTACTTGCTTTTTTATATATTGAACGGTAGAGACAAACAAAATGGAATGAATTTTGTATATTAAGTTATCCAAATGCTCGTATGCATCCAATAGAAGCGTGGTTGTGGCCATGGTATTCATCATCTCCCCTTCTGTATATGCAGATCCTTCGTGTGACTGGATATTGTAGTAACTGAATATGCGGTACTCTTTCTTTGTAGGGGCTGGACGAAACTGTCACTAAGTCACCTACTCATGTGTGGGAAATTTCTACGAAATGTTTATGGTTGACAAGCATATTATGTACTATTTATGCTATCTTTCCGAATTAATCTTCTGAAGCGGCGAAACTGCATTCCCAGCTGTATGGATGGGAGTCATGAGGGGTAGCACTATTAAACTTAAATATACGTCGAACACATATTCGATTACACATGTGTCTTTTCCCCCCCATGAACCATGGACCTTGCCGTTGGTGGGGAGGCTTGTGTGCCTCAGCGATACAGATAGCCATACCATAGGTGCAACCACAACGGAGGGGTATCTGCTGAGAGGCCAGACAAACGTGTGGTTCCTGAAGAGGGGCAGCAGCCTTTTCAGTAGTTGCAAGGGCAACAGTCTGGATGATTGACTGATATGGCCTTGTAACAATAACCAAAACGGCCTTGCTGTGCTGGTACTGCGAACGGCTGAAAGCAAGGGGAAACTACGGGGTGACTGGAATTCGAGTGTAGGAAAAGGGAGAGAAGGAAACGTAGTAGGTGAATATGGATTGGGGCTAAGAAATGAAAGAGGAAGCCGCCTGGTAGAATTTTGCACAGAGCACAACTTAATCATAGCTAACACTTGGTTTAAGAATCATGATAGAAGGTTGTATACATGGAAGAACCCTGGAGATACTAAAAGGTATCAGATAGATTATATAATGCTAAGACAGAGATTTAGGAACCAGGTTTTAAATTGTAAGACATTTCCAGGGGCAGATGTGGACTCTGACCACAATCTATTGGTTATGACCTGTAGATTAAAACTGAAGAAACTGCAAAAAGGTGGAAATTTAAGGAGATGGGACCTGGATAAACTGAAAGAACCAGAGGTTGAATAGAGTTTCAGGGAGAGCATAAGGGAACAATTGACAGGAATGGGGGAAAGAAATACAGTAGAAGAAGAATGGGTAGCTTTGAGGGATGAAGTAGTGAAGGCAGCAGAGGATCAAGTAGGTAAAAAGACGAGGGCTATTGGAAATCCTTGGGTAACAAAAGAAATATTGAATTTAATTGATGAAAGGAGAAAATATAAAAATGCAGTAAATGAAGCAGGCAAAAAGCAATACAAACGTCTCAAAAATGAGATCGACAGGAAGTGCAAAATGGCTAAGCAGGGATGGCTAGAGGACAAATGTAAGGATGTAGAGGCTTATCTCACTAGGGATAAGATAGATACTGCCTACAGGAAAATTAAAGAGACCTTTGGAGATAAGAGAAACACTTGTATGAACATCAAGAGCTCACATGGAAAACCAGTTCTAAGCAAAGAAGGGAAAGCAGATAGGTGGAAGGAGTATATAGAGGGTCTATACAAGGGCGATGCACTTGAGGACAGTATTATGGAAATGGAAGAGGATGTAGATGAAGATGAAATGGGAGATACGATACTGCGTGAAGAGTTTGACAGAGCACTGAAAGACCTGAGTCGAAACAAGGCCCCCGGAGTAGACAACATTCCATTGGAACTACTGACGGCCTTGGGAGAGCCAGTCCTGACAAAACTCTACCATCTGGTGAGCAAGATGTATGAAACAGGCGAAATACCCTCAGACTTCAAGAAGAATATAATAATTCCAATCCCAAAGAAAGCAGGTGTTGACAGATGTGAAAATTACCGAACAATCAGTTTAATAAGCCACAGCTGCAAAATACTAACACGAATTCTTTACAGACGAATGGAAAAACTAGTAGAAGCCGACCTCGGGGAAGATCAGTTTGGATTCCGTAGAAATACTGGAACACGTGAGGCAATACTGACCTTACGACTTATCTTAGAGAATAGATTAAGGAAAGGCAAACCAACGTTTCTAGCATTTGTAGACTTAGAGAAAGCTTTCGACAATGTTGACTGGAATAGTCTCTTTCAAATTCTAAAGGTGGCAGGGGTAAAATATAGGGAGCGAAAGACTATTTACAATTTGTACAGAAACCAGATGGCAGTTATAAGAGTTGAGGGACATGAAAGGGAAGCAGTGGTTGGGAAGGGAGTGAGACAGGGTTGTAGCCTCTCCCCGATGTTATTCAATCTGTATATTGAGCAAGCAGTAAAGGAAACAAAAGAAAAATTCGGAGTAGGTATTAAAATCCATGGAGAAGAAATAAAAACTTTGAGGTTCGCCGATGACATTGTAATTCTGTCAGAGACAGCAAAGGACTTGGAAGAGCAGTTGAACGGAATGGATGGTATCTTGAAGGGAGGATATAAGATGAACATCAACAAAAGCAAAACGAGGATAATGGAATGTAGTCAAATTAAGTCGGGTGATGTTGAGGGTATTAGATTAGGAAACGAGACACTTAAAGTAGTAAAGCAGTTTTGCTATTTGGGGAGCAAAATAACTGATGATGGTCGAAGTAGAGAGGATATAAAATGTAGACTGGCAATGGCAAGGAAAGCGTTTCTGAAGAAGAGAAATTTGTTAACATCGAGTATAGATTTAAGTGTCAGGAAGTCATTTCTAAAAGTATTTGTATGGAGTGTAGCCATGTATGGAAGTGAAACATGGACGGTAAATAGTTTGGACAAGAAGAGAATAGAAGCTTTCGAAATGTGGTGCTACAGAAGAATGCTGAAGATTAGATGGGTAGGTCACATAACTAATGAGGAGGTATTGAATAGAATTGGGGAGAAGAGAAGTTCGTGGCACAACTTGACCAGAAGAAGGGACCGGTTGGTAGGACATGTTCTGAGGCATCAAGGGATCACCAATTTAGTATTGGAGGGCAGCGTGGAGGGTAAAAATCGTAGGGGGAGACCAAGAGATGAATACACTAAGCAGATTCAGAAGGATGTAGGTTGCAGTAGGTACTGGGAGATGAAGAAGCTGGCACAGGATAGAGTAGCATGGAGAGCTGCATCAAACCAGTCTCGGGACTGAAGACCACAACAACAACATATGTCTTTTCATAAAGGCCCACAAATACACACTGTGGTTAAAAGTGTCTGGACAAGTGGCTGAAAATGACTACAAGTTCGTGGCTCCCTCCATCGGTAATGCTGGAATTCAGTATGTTGATGGCCTACCGTTAGCCTTGATGACAGCCTCCACTCTCGCAGGCATACTTTCAATCAGCTGCAGAAGGGTTTCTTTGGGAATGGCAGCCCTTTCATCGCGGAGTGCTGCACTGGGATGAGCTATCGGTGTCGGTCGGTGAGGCCGGGCACGAAGTCGGCGTCCAAAACATCCCAAAGGTGTTCTATACCATTCAAGTCAGGACTCAGTGCAGGCGTGTCCGTTATAGGGATATTATTGTCGTGTAACCATACCGCCACAGGGCGTGCATAATGAACAGTTGTTCGATTGTGTTGAAAGATGTAATCAGCATCCCCGAATTGCTCTTCAACAGTGGAAAGCAAGAAGGTATTTAAAACATCAATATAGGCCTGTGAAGTGATAGTACCACCCAAAACAACAAAGGGAGCAATACCCCTCCATGAAAACCACGACCACACCATAACACTAACGCATCCGAATTTTACTGTTCGCACTACACACGCTGGCAGATGGCGTTCACCGGTCATTCGCAATACCCACACCCTGCCTTCGGATCGTCACATTGTGTACCGTGACTTGTCATTCCAGACAGCAGTTTTCTACTGTTCAGTCGTCCGATGTTTGTGCTCCTACACCAAGCGAGTGGTCGTATGTCAATTACCGACATGATGTGTGGCTTATGAGCAGCCGCTCGACCGTGAAATCCGAGTTTTCTCGCCTACCACCTTATTGTCATAGTACTCGTTGTGGATGCAGATGCAGTTTGAGATTCCTGTGTGATGGTCTGGATAGCTGTCTGCCTATTACACATTACGACCATTCTTCAGCCGTCGGTGGTCTCTGTCAGTCAACAGACGAGGTCGGCCTGAACGCCTTTGGGCTCTTTGTGTACCTTCATGTTTCCATTTCACTGTCACATAGGAAACAGGGGACCTACGGATGTTAAGAGGTTTGGAAATCTCGCGTACAGGCGTATGACACAAGTGACACCCTATCACCTGACCACGTTCGAAGTCCATCAGTTCTGCAGAGCGCACCATTCTGCTCTCTCTCAATGTCTAATGACTACTGAGGTCGCTGATATGTGGAACTTGGCAGTAGGTGACAGCACAACACACCTAATTTGGATAACGTATGTTTTTGGGGGTGTCTGGATACTTTTTATCACATAGTGTATATTAACAAATAAGCTCACCAATAGAAGAGCGTAAGATGCATAAGAATAGTTATCAAAAGTGCCTGGCAATAAGGAAGTTATTACTTTACCATTACACAGCACTCAAACAAGACACACGTAAGTAATCAATGGATACAAAATGAGAAAATAAAACATGTGATTGAGGGCGACCGATAGTGACTGTAATGCAAGTACGTGGCAATGGAGCGTGACAGATTACCTCATTAGCGGCATGGCGGCCCCAGTGGTGTGGTTGTGATCGCTATTACGAATTGTCATCGTAATGCCAACTGATCTGACTGTCACAACTAGAGAGCCACTATGTAATTAATTTTTTATCTGACTAATCGGCAATCAACTATAGGACCATTTGGTATCTATAGCGCTCAGTTGCGCAATCTCAACTAGACGCCTAAACGGTAGGACCAAGGTGTCTGGAGACTGCCTGTACCAATCACGTAAACGCGTTTTGGTGGCCGAAGAAACTAGATCTCAGACAGGCAAAGCTCTTCCTTTCGTTAGTAATATACTGAAATGTTTCTGCTAGGGGTCGGCAGTGGATTACGCAAAATGCCTACCACTCTTACATACTCAAAAGAGAACTGCAATACTAGTTTGTATACGCCTTGTCTAACTTTAAATCAATAAATTTTTTTAACAGTAACTGGAACATTCTATGACCTCAACACTGTGGAAAATAGAAATGAGATTAGTTCTCATTAATCATAAGTGTTGCAAATGAAAGAAACTTCCAACAGCATGCACCAAATGTTCCACGTAGGGGCCTTGGCTTTACAGTAGAACTTCATCAATGTGACATCACAAATTAGTTACGCAGTAGAATTAGTCATACTTATTATTTCATTAGGATGGCCTGACTTCAACTGATTTCGGGTGAAACTAAATACACTCCTGGAAATGGAAAAAAGAACACATTGACACCGGTGTGTCAGACCCACCATACTTGCTCCGGACACTGCGAGAGGGCTGTACAAGCAATGATCACACGCACGGCACAGCGGACACACCAGGAACCGCGGTGTTGGCCGTCGAATGGCGCTAGCTGCGCAGCATTTGTGCACCGCCGCCGTCAGTGTCAGCCAGTTTGCCGTGGCATACGGAGCTCCATCGCAGTCTTTAACACTGGTAGCATGCCGCGACAGCGTGGGCGTGAACCGTATGTGCAGTTGACGGACTTTGAGCGAGGGCGTATAGTGGGCATGCGGGAGGCCGGGTGGACGTACCGCCGAATTGCTCAACACGTGGGGCGTGAGGTCTCCACAGTACATCGATGTTGTCGCCAGTGGTCGGCGGAAGGTGCACGTACCCGTCGACCTGGGACCGGACCGCAGCGACGCACGGATGCACGCCAAGACCGTAGGATCCTACGCAGTGCCGTAGGGGACCGCACCGCCACTTCCCAGCAAATTAGGGACACTGTTGCTCCTGGGGTATCGGCGAGGACCATTCGCAACCGTCTCCATGAAGCTGGGCTACGGCCTCGCACACCGTTAGTCCGTCTTCCGCTCACGCCCCAACATCGTGCAGCCCGCCTCCAGTGGTGTCGCGACAGGCGTGAATGGAGGGACGAATGGAGACGTGTCGTCTTCAGCGATGAGAGTCGCTTCTGCCTTGGTGCCAATGATGGTCGTATGCGTGTTTGGCGCCGTGCAGGTGAGCGCCACAATCAGGACTGCATACGACCGAGGCACACAGGGCCAACACCCGGCATCATGGTGTGGGGAGCGATCTCCTACACTGGCCGTACACCACTGGTGATCGTCGAGGGGACACTGAATAGTGCACGGTACATCCAAACCGTCATCGAACCCATCGTTCTGCCATTCCTAGACCGGCAAGGGAACTTGCTGTTCCAACAGGACAATGCACGTCCGCATGTATCCCGTGCGACCCAACGTGCTCTAGAAGGTGTAAGTCAACTACCCTGGCCAGCAAGATCTCCGGATCTGTCCCCCATTGAGCATGTTTGGGACTGGATGAAGCGTCGTCTCACGCGGTCTGCACGTCCAGCACGAACGCTGGTCCAACTGAGGCGCCAGGTGGAAATGGCATGGCAAGCCGTTCCACAGGACTACATCCAGCATGTCTACGATCGTCTCCATGGGAGAATAGCAGCCTGCATTGCTGCGAAAGGTGGATATACACTGTACTAGTGCCGAAATTTTGCATGCTCTGTTGCCTGTGTCTATGTGCCTGTGGTTCTGTCAGTGTGATCATGTGATGTATCTGACCCCAGGAATGTGTCAATAAAGTTTCCCCTTCCTGGGACAATGAATTCACGGTGTTCTTATTTCAATTTCCAGGAGTGTATAATCGGTAAGTTTTAATGTATGCGTTTATTTTCTAAAGTTTGTATCACCATTAAAAGCTATACAATTAGTTCTTTGAACCAAAAAATTAATATAACTTGACGTATTACAGATACAGGTGATTCCCTACTTGAAACTCAAGAAATGTTACGTATCTGAAAATGAGTGTAAGAAAGTCAGTTCTATCACGGAATACACGACGGCATGCACAAAAATACAATAAATATCTGCTTTAGAGACGGTCATTTGGTATGTAACGCACTGTTAACAACTTTCAGGTACCTCCATCTAAATGTAAAATTGCTACAGAACCGAGAGTTGCTTTCAAAGGCTGTGCAACTCGGGAACACAACTTGAAACGCGGATCGAAGATACAGGTATGTGAACGCTCTTCAGTAGCAAGACAAGCTGATGACAAGCCTTTCAAATTATGAGCTTCTCAGACCAAAGGCAGTGCTAACACTAAAAGTGACACTAACTCAAAATTTAGCAAAGCACTCTGAGCAGTGACCGCCGCCTGTCTCTCGATGTGACGGTCTGGCGACACTGTCTACCATCTCCTCTATGTTTCTCTCCACTGCCAAAATCACGGCAACTTGCCCGGGGGGTGGGGGGTCGATTCACTAATTTTGCCACAGTGACGAGTAACAATTTCCCCTGAATACGCCAAATTGCAGGGAAAATCTGATAAAACACCTCCACCATCGTTTCCCATATTTCAGTTAACTAGCTAGAGGCTGGTACACAGCATTTCCTGTGGCACCACTAATTGGCCCAGACATCAAGGAAAAAGCACAGACGCAGTTGTTCTATATGTTTGGCTGATAATATCTGGAAGGTAAATGTCAGATGATTTCCCAGACTGGAGATTTGAAAATCGCAGTTTCATGTGTTTGCATCAGTCTATAGGATGCACTGAGTCATGATGCCAGCAGTACTGAAGGGACCTGTGGTTGCTGTGCTCTAATTTCAAAGGGCCATCCTGATGCGAGGACATTGCACCAGCCCAGCATTCGACTAAGCACTTTAGCGAGCCCACAACCCAACAGAGGTTTTTAAACTGTAACGTATTCAAGGTGACAACACCACGCAAGCTTGTGACGACACATCCACTCTAGTTTGTCTCAGAGAAGCGATAATTAAGAACCTTACTCCAGAGGCCTGTGGCTATGTATTTCCCTCTATCAAAGTTAATATAGACGCGAAATTTAAATAATATCGCAAAGTGATACGTCACTGTTACGCTGCGTTACCCTATTTTACTCTACATTTTGCAAAAATAGAAGTCCCTTTTTGTCGATATTCGATCATCACTGATTAATGACACTAAACGAGAAATGAATTCTACGTCCAATAAACAACTGTAAATCTTAAATATCTGAAACTCCTTGGAATCTCAGTGATAAAATATGTAATATAAGAAATTTTGTCCCACATTCAATTAAAAGTTAGCGCAGTAGTATCTTTCGTCTAGATTTTACATGGCAGGCCTAGAGCGAGATGATGTAACATAATAATATCATATAACATCATGCACCAAGACAAAGCATCAAGTACCTGAATATCTGAACACTATAAAAATGAAACAACTTTGTTCGAATGAATAAATACAAAAAATGTGTTAGTAGTAGCTGTCTCATTCCATCAAGCAGATGTACAAAATGAACAGAAATATTTAACTGCTTAATTAAACTTGAGCACAATTGGCTCCAGAATTGGCTGTTTATGGCTTAATTCACTTATTCTAAGGTCCCAGTGTGCAACGTTGTGCATGTTCAGTGGTTAATAAAACAAAAAAAAAATATGTATATATGAATAAGTCCTTGTTAGGGACAATAATACAGAAAAATGAGTTAACTGAACGTTTCTAAATCAATCGCTGCAGGCGGGAATGTCAGAGAAGGCACATGGATTGTCGACAGGCTGTTTTCATCATAGCTATTACAGTTACATAGGGTATGGCGAGACATGGGGCCCGCGACCTTCATTCCATTGTGAGATTAGCCGAAGGTAAAGGGCCACACTCCACTGGTCCCTAAACATCTTTCGAAGTTATTCGCCCCACTCAGCTAACGCCAAATCCTGTTTCTGATGCACCTCAAATTCGCTTCTTCTGAAACTTTTGGAGGGTCTTATGAACACAACTTCTACTCTTCAGCGTTATACTTAGGCTCTTTTCTGTAAGTGGAACAGCGACAGAATGGTTTCATTAATTTTTAAAAGTGCGTTTCATTCCATAACAAACACTCTTTCGACTGCAAAGATAAAGTGAAAAAGGAGAATGGCTATAGCCTTGCTGAAAAAATCAAGAAGAATAACTGTCAGTTTCCCTTAAAGACTTACGTCTAAATATACATTCCGTTTTCCCATTCACACGTGTCCCCGCTGTCCTTGACATACCAAATTCCCACTGTCCTTATCCCTGTGGTCACATGGTTGTGCAAGTGCTCTGTAAATTTTAGGCATTTCAGTGTTGTACTTTGATGATGGGTGTGTTCTGTGTGCTTGCAGACGAAGGTACTGTACTGACAGTGTAAAATGTTTAGAAAATTCCTTCAGAATCGTTCACAAATGTACTTTTTATGATTCAAAAACTAGTAACGGCGAGAGTCTCTTGAGGATTCCAAAGTAAATTAATTGCTGTCTTTTCGGTCGTTTTCGTAGATACTCTGTGTGAATTTTGTGAAAAGGGTATATTTGGTGGTTAATGTGTAATTTGCAAAATCTTTGAGCTGGATATGGTGCTAACTCTGTAGTTCAACAATGTTTATCTCTTTTTTGGCGGGATGTCGTGGCATGTGATTGGTATATCTTCGTGAGACGCACCTTTGGCGGGAAAAGACCGGATTGGCTACCTTATTTCCGTGTTGTTACTTGCTGTCTTCCCTGCTGTGTCAATTGTAAGAAGAGTCTCGTGTTGGTGAATTTGAAAGAGTTATTTGTCTGGTGGTAACTGCTTTGGCGTTAAGTTCGACGTCGCAGCGTTATCTTACGGCGGATTTTTCAACTACCAGAGCCTAACCCTTCCTTGTGGCCAGAGAGTGCATCACTGTCTGGTAACCGCTTTGGCGTCTAATACGTTGTCGCGGCGTCATCTTGTGGCGGTTTTGTCAACTAGCAGAGACTAACTCTTCCTTGTGACTAAGGAGTGCAGCACTTCCGGGATGAGTGTCTTACGTCACCATAGATGGCGGCATCAACTGGACACTGAGACACTGACATCTAGTGGCGCAGGCGTGAATTGAACTCTTCCTTATACTACAGAAGGAGACACAAGAAGAACGCTGATCTTTAGCATTTGTTTTAACATTATTTGTACTTTTCTTGTCCAAAGTTTTATGATGATTCCTACTGAATACTGTAACATTGATCGGTCTACTCTTGCGTGAATACGCAGAAACCGAGTAGGAAAATTTTCGTAAAAGCTCGTGGCAGCTAACGGAATAATTAATGTTGAAGGTAGAACAACATCAATGAATATGGAGGGTACACTTAACAATGCTCATCGACACTTTATTGACACATCTACTAGCAGGCACTATAGGGAGATACCACGTAGTAGTCCGTGGGAAGAGACACCTAGAAGGTCAAACATGGAAAGTCACTTGACAGAGGCTGTGGAGGAAATAATTACAGAGCTTCAGACAGAGCTTAGAGGAAAGAAAACATCAACTCTTATATCTTCATCGGTATAAAATATGGATTCTAGCACTATGGCAGGCGAAACTACACTCCTGGAAATTGAAATAAGAACACCGTGAATTCATTGTCCCAGGAAGGGGAAACTTTATTGACACATTCCTGGGGTCAGATACATCACATGATCACACTGACAGAACCACAGGCACATAGACACAGGCAACAGAGCATGCACAATGTCGGCACTAGTACAGTGTATATCCACCTTTCGCAGCAATGCAGGCTGCTATTCTCCCATGGAGACGATCGTAGAGATGCTGGATGTAGTCCTGTGGAACGGCTTGCCATGCCATTTCCACCTGGCGCCTCAGTTGGACCAGCGTTCGTGCTGGACGTGCAGACCGCGTGAGACGACGCTTCATCCAGTCCCAAACATGCTCAATGGGGGACAGATCCGGAGATCTTGCTGGCCAGGGTAGTTGACTTACACCTTCTAGAGCACGTTGGGTGGCACGGGATACATGCGGACGTGCATTGTCCTGTTGGAACAGCAAGTTCCCTTGCCGGTCTAGGAATGGTAGAACGATGGATTCGATGACGGTTTGGATGTACCGTGCACTATTCAGTGTCCCCTCGACGATCACCAGTGGTGTACGGCCAGTGTAGGAGATCGCTCCCCACACCATGATGCCGGGTGTTAGCCCTGTGTGCCTCGGTCGTATGCAGTCCTGATTGTGGCGCTCACCTGCACGGCGCCAAACACGCATACGACCATCATTGGCACCAAGGCAGAAGCGACTCTTATCGCTGAAGACGACACGTCTCCATTCGTCCCTCCATTTACGCCTGTCGCGACACCACTGGAGGCGGGCTGCACGATGTTGGGGCGTGAGCGGAAGACGGCCTAACGGTGTGCGGGACCGTAGCCCAGCTTCATGGAGACGGTTGCGAATGGTCCTCGCCGATACCCCAGGAGCAACAGTGTTCCTAATTTGCTGGGAAGTGGCGGTGCGGTCCCCTACGGCACTGCGTAGGATCCTACGGTCTTGGCGTGCATCCGTGCGTCGCTGCGGTCCGGTCCCAGGTCGACGGGCACGTGCACCTTCCGCCGACCACTGGCGACAATATCGATGTACTGTGGAGACCTCACGCCCCACGTGTTGAGCAATTCGGCGGTACGTCCACCCGGCCTCCCGCATGCCCACTATACGCCCTCGCTCAAAGTCCGTCAACTGCACATACGGTTCACGTCCACGCTGTCGCGGCATGCTACCAGTGTTAAAGACTGCGATGGAGCTCCGTATGCCACGGCAAACTGGCTGACACTGACGGCGGCGGTGCACAAGTGCTGCGCAGCTAGCGCCATTCGACGGCCAACACCGCGGTTCCTGGTGTGTCCGCTGTGCCGTGCGTGTGATCATTGCTTGTACAGCCCCCTCG
Source organism: Schistocerca cancellata (assembly GCF_023864275.1). Lineage (NCBI taxonomy): Eukaryota > Metazoa > Arthropoda > Insecta > Orthoptera > Acrididae > Schistocerca > Schistocerca cancellata. Next base: position 494,522,380 of record NC_064629.1, on the reverse strand, counting down.
CAGTGTCCGGAGCAAGTATGGTGGGTCTGACACACCGGTGTCAATGTGTTCTTTTTTCCATTTCCAGGAGTGTATATGGACAAATAGAAGAACTCAGAGTAGAAAACACTAGGTTAAGTAGGGAATTAGCAGCATGGAGCACCCCTGATGTGCAGGCACGTTTAGAGAAACTACAGGCAGAGATAGTAGAACTGAAAGCGGAGAACGAGAAGCTGAGATCCGAAAATCGATCCCTTCCAGAGTCTTTCGCAACTGCAGTGGCTAGTGTGCCTCCGAGGAATTTGAAAAGTAAGTTGGAACAACAAATTAGTCAAATGAAATTGAAACAGACTAGTACCCTCTTTTTCAAGTCAGATAATAATAAAGATGTTAAAACAACAAGGGAACTGTTAACAAAGACAGTAAATCCGAAACAGGACAAACTTAAAATAAAGGCAATAAGATTGACAGCAAATACTGTAATTTTGGAGACAGAAACACAAGCTGATAAAATAAAAATAATGGAAAAGGCAGCACTACTTCAGAACGTCAAATGTGAGGAACCAAGAAAGTTTAGGCCAATGCTTGCTGTGTATCAAGTACCAACAACTTTAACCAATGATGAATTTTTCGAAGAGCTGTATGAAATCAACCTAAGTGAGCACATTTCAGGGGAAGAATTTAGTGAGGGTGTTTCAGTTAGGTTTAAAGCAGGACCACGAGGGAAACGCACAGTAAACAATGTTCTCGAGGTATCACCAAAAATTAGTCAGCAGTTATTACCGAGTGATAGGGTGTAAATTCAGTTTGTAGCATTAAATATTAGAGATGTTGTAGGTGTACAGAAATGTTTTAACTGTTGGTGTCTTGGAGACTCCACTAAACGATATGATAAGATGCAGGTGTGTGGAAGATGTGCCAAGTCAGGGCATCAGAGATTTGACTGTAAAGAGGAGATGGTAATTGGATGTATACCATGCAATTGTAAGAACAAGGTCTGTTCAAATGGTTCAAATGTCTCTGAGCACTATGGGACTCAACATCTATGGTCATCAGTCCCCTAGAACTTAGAACTACTTAAACCTAACTAACCTAAGGATCATACAACACCCAGTCATCACGAGGCAGAGAAAATCCCTGACCCCGCCGGGAATCGAACCCGGGAACCGGGGCGACAAGGTCTGTGACAAGGCAGGAGGACCTGAATGTCAAACATATAAAATGCTTGATGAAAGACTAATTGAACATACAGACTATGATATAGTGAATAATGCCCACTAATATGAATTGTAATCCAAATCGTGAAACAGTACACCCCCAACCAGGCACGTTTGGGGGTGTACTTTCCTAGTCAAACCAAACAAATGAAGATAATGCAACTGAAATTTATGGGAGGTACCCATGTAGGTATGGAACGTAACAGCTTATTAGATGAAATACATGCAGAGATACCCTGCCTGCAAGAACCACATATGCAAGGTGGCAAAGTTAACGGCTTATCGATGCAGTTCACCACAACTGTGGGGACTCAAAGTGCTAAAGTGCTAAAGCAGCAAAGTTCAAAGCAGTACTGATTCACCCTAATTTGACTGTGACAAGGATATCTGAACTCTGTACAGAACACATTGCCACAGCGGAGATTGTACACGGACGTGACATCTGGATAATTTCATCTATATATACCCAAAATTCACATGAAATTGCCCCCTTTACTGAAAAAATGCGAGACATTGCATGGTTTTCACAAGGGAAAAGATTGCTCATATTAACAGACATAAATGCAGGGTGAACCATATCGCATGCTGATGGAACAGATGTTACAGGACACATTGTCGAGGATGTAATGAGTGAATGTAATTTATTCCCATTAAACAGAGCGGGACAACCACCAAACTGTCGTTGTCATGCCAGTGGCCTTGGTAATATTGATATTTCTTTGGCAAATGGTATTTCCTTACCACATATAAATACACTACTGGCCATTAAAATTGCTACACCAAGAAGAAATGTAGATGATAAACGGGTATTTGTTGGACAAATATATTATACTAGAACTGACGTATGATAACATTTTCATGCAGTTTCGGTGCACAGATCCTGATAAATCAGTACCCAGAACAACCAGCTCTGGCCGCAATAACGTCCTTGATACGCCTGGGCGTTGAGTCAAACTGAGCTTGGATGGCGTGTACAGGTACAGCTGCCCATGCAGCTCGAACACAATACCACAGTTCATCAAGAGTAGTGACTGGCGTATTATGATGAGCCAGTTGCTCGGCCATCATTAACCTGACGTTTTCTAATGGTGAGAGATCTGGAGAATGTGATGGCCAGGGCAGCATTCGAACATTTTCTGTATCCAGAAAGGCCCGTACAGGAACTGCAAGAGGCGGTCGTGCATGTCGGGTTTCGCAGGGATCGAATGAAGGGTGGAGCCACGGGTTGTAGCACATCTGAAATGGAACGTCCACTGTTCAAAGTACCGTCAATGCGAACAAGAGGTGACCAAGACGTGTAACAATGGCACCCCATAACATCACGCCGGGTGACACGCCAGTATGGCGATGACCAATACACGCTTCCAACGTGCGTTCACCGCGATATCGCCAAACACGGATGTGACCATCATGATGCTGTAAACAGAACCTGGATTCATCCGAAAAATTTACGTTTTGCCTTTCGTGTACCCAGGTTTGTCGTTGAGTACACCGCCGCAGGCGCTCCTGTCTGTGATGCAGCGTCAAGGGTAACCACAGCCATGGTCTCCGAGCTGATAGTCCATGCTGCTGCAAACGTCGTCGAACTGTTCGTGCAGATGGTTGTTGTCTTGCAAACGTCCCCATCTGTTGACTCAGGGATCTAGACGTGGCTGCACGATCCGTTACAGCCATGAGAATAAGATGCCTGTCATCTCGACTGCTAGAGATACGAGGCAGTTGGGATCCAGCACGGCGTTCCATGTTACCCTCCTGAACCCACCGATTTTCATATTCTGCTAACAGTCATTGGATCTCGACAAACGCGAGCAGCAATGTCGCGATACGATAAACCGCAATCGTGATATGCTGCAATCCGACCTGTATCAAAGTCGGGAACGTGATTATACGCATTTCTCTTCCTTACACGAGGCATCACAACAAAGTTTCACCAGGCAACGCCGGTTAAGTGCTGTTTGTGTATGAGAAATGGGTTGGCAACTTTCCTCATGTCAGCACGTTGTTGGTGTCGCCTCCGGCGCCACTCATTTGTGAATTCTCCGAAAAGCTAATCATTTGCATATCACAGCATCTTTTTCTTGTCGGTTACATTTCGCGTCTGTCGCACGTCATCTTCGTGTTGTAGCAATTTTAATGGCCAGTAGTGTACGTGGGAAGTCATGGATGGGGCCCACACATAGCGATCACTACGTTATCATTTTTCACACAGACAATTATAGAAACAGTCAAAATACTCAGATACAACAACAGTACTTATACTTTGGTAGGGCAGATTGGAACAAATTAAGAAATGTAGTAGAAGAATCGGCACTGCACACCGCTCACGGTAGTACAGCTTGTAGAACACATGTTTTGACATAAGTCCTGCAAAAAGCACAAATGAATGCCATCCCACTGGCTTGTGCTATGCGGAGGCATCAACGACCTTGGACAGCAGAACTGACTCGACTACGGAAAGATTCGCGAAATAAGAGAAAGTACTATCAGAGGGCTATATCAGCCCAGGAACGACAGCTTAGACTGGATCAGTACCGCGATGCAAAACAAAAGTATAAAACCGATCTCTGTAAAACCAGACAAAATTTTTGGACCGATTTCGTCAAAACGAACTTACAGAAAGATATATGGGGACAACCATTTAAGCTAATGACTGATCGCATCTAAATCCCGATGGTACTATCAGCGTTAAAACGAAGAGACGAAACCATGACAAGTGGCTGGAGATGTTCTGCTGAATATCTCCTAAACAAGCTCCTACTAGATGCCTCACACATAGAGGACGAACGACATCATCGTGACTTACGTGATGGAACGGAAACTGCGTATGTACATCAGGATATCACACTCCCCTTTACGCAGGAAGAGGCAGCCTTAGCAATAGATAAACGTAAAAATAGAAAGGCGCCTGGCCCTGATGGAATATACACAGAAAGATGGAAGAACGCCAGTACATTGATCACCCCGTATCTGTCTGACCATTTCAATGAAGCCCTTCTACAAGGAAGAATCCCTACGCACTGTAAAGTGGCTAATGCAATTATTATTATAAAGTCTGAACATAGGAACCCAACTGACCCGAAAACCTATAGACCTATCTGTCTCCTGAACACACTTCCTAAGGTACAGGGGAGGCTACTGTGTGACAGATTACAGGCACATAGGCGCCTTCTTGGTCTAACTCCCCACCAATATGGACTTAGAGAACACAAATCGATAGATGACGCCATAAGCCGTGCTCTAAAAATTGTGGGGAATACGACCGAGAAATATGCGGTCGCTGTACTTATTGACATCGGTGAAGCCTTTGTTAATTTCTGGTAGCCGTCATTATTCGCCAGACTAAGTGAAATTCGATTACCTACTGCCCTGTATTCTAGTTTTATGGACTACTGTAGGGGAAGAATTTTATAATGGAAAGCAGGAACACAGAAGGTGGTTAAGAGAATAACCAAGGGACGTCCACAGGGATCAATCTGTGAGCCCATTTTTGGGATATAGCGATTGAGCCCTTATTGGACATCTTGGGTAGAGACACACTTATAGAAGGTGTTGTCGCTTATGCGGATGATATTTTGGTTGTTGTTTCTGCACCGTGTAGACTGCTATTGGAAAATAGAGGTACAGTAACACTACAGATGATCAATTACTGGTGTAATCAGAACAAATTGAAAATAGCAGGAAACAAAACAGTTTACTTATTGCTTAAGGGAGTACTACAGCGGAATCCAAGCATAAAATTCAATAACATTAATATACAAAGGAAACAGGTAGCTAGATATTTAGGACTTCATCTAGATGAAGGGCTCTCCTTCAAAAAACATATTAAACTTACTGTAGACAAAGCTGCTAAAATTAAGCATAAACTTGCTAGATTAAATTCAGTGCAGTTTCGATTACCACTAATGACGATGCGGATGTATCACACAGCACTATTCGAGTCTATTGCATGCTTTGCAGCTAGTGCCTGGGCACATCGTCTTTGTCTAGTGACCTACAAAACAATAGTCAGGAGAGGACAAAGAAGTGTACTATATATAATGTCGGGAGCGTTTAGCACAACACCAGTTGAGGCCCTGTATGTGGTTCTAGGAACATGCCCAATAGACCTTACTATTCGCTGTAGACCTGCCTCATGTTGGTTGAAGAATGGTGACTTAGAAACAGTATTCCAAATAACAGGAGAAAACATACAAACTAAACAAAAGCTACACAAATAGAAATTAGACACATGGCAAAGAGAATGGGAGACATCAGATAAAGGGCGCCGTGTCTTCTCCTTGTTGCCAAATGTATCTGAGAGACTAAAACTAAAATATGTAGAGCCAAGTCGTGGCATGGTTCACTACTTGACTGGGCATGGACCATACCATACACATCTATACCGTATGGGAGTAAGGTACACCGAGATTTGCACATGTGGCACTCTTGGAACGCCTGAATATGTTGTCTTAACGTGTAACTCACTCGACCACGCACGACCTGTTGTATGAGACGACGAGGTCAGTGCGATTCTTCGTGACCCAGATAAATGGAATACCTTTAATAGTCTGGCTAACTCAGTGTCAACGACACTGCTTGACATGTACAAAAATCATCATCCTACTGCCAGAACAAGTCACAGAACCCCAACACATCACAAGGGAAGACAGAAGCTCCGACACTGACACAGACACTAGAACAGATACTGATTAATATTGGCAGAAGGTGTAGAAGGGCAGCGAAATAGATACTGACTAATACTGATATAGATGTAGAAGGACCAAACTTACAATGACTGTGTCACACGACTGATTGATGCATTTCATTAGACGTATAATGTGGGCTCCCTCTTTTGGCTCACAGATTATTTGAGATTTCATTGGACATACATGCAGGTTTCCCTTCCTGGTTCAAAACCTTGTCACTTGTCTAGCCAGATGTAATGGATTTAGGTGTAATCAACTTAGGAAATTTTACACTTGAATTATTAAAATTTAGGCTTCTATGAGACTTAATGTTTGATTTGTTTACTAAAGGCATTTCTAGCTTTCAAGATATATTTACATTGTTTCCACTTTAGTAATCCATTGTCCCAAATAAAATTTTGTGTAGAGGAATTGATGATGTACAACCTTCAGCTACCTGAATATTTTTGTATTTTTATTTGTGTTGGGAGAACTTTAATTTCAGTTATGATTAATAGCCTGAAAAAGGTATAATGGTATTGTTATACGATAATATTCATATTGTTTTATTATTCACGTGAAATTTGAAACCATAGTTATAATCTCATATAGAGAAATCTAGTTATGTTTAACCTAAAGGCACATACACTACCTCCTCACCCAGGAATTGCATGTGTGAGAGTCTGGTTTTAGGAGACACCATACATTTTAAAAATTAACTGTTTATACTCATTTTTTTAAACTAAGTATAATTATATTTTTTATTAATTATACTAACTTTGGTAACCACTTGTCTCTAGCAATTGATGATTTGTAATGTTATCTGATCTTTAAATTTAATTTTTTAAATTTTGAATAGAGGAATCTTGTTATGTTCAACTATACCTACCTGAATACTTCCTACATCTAGGATTGTTCATGCAAGAATTTCGGCTTCAGTTTTTTATTAATAGAATTGAAATTTTAACTTGAACCTATATCGTTATATCTTAATATTCATTATCCTCTTATGTTCCATGCGAAATTTTAACCTTATTTATAATCTCATATAAAGAAATCTAGTTCATTTCAATTTAGGGACACATGTACAGCCTTGCACTCTGGTATTGCATCATTGAGAACTTTGTTCTTGGTTGATACCGTATAGTTTAGAATTCTTTTCCTTTTTTGTGTGCATTTTTATGGATATTTTGTTTTGCTTTATACTTACATAATTATATTGGTTTTATTAATTATTCTGCATTAAAACATCACTTACTGTATTAAATAATGTACCAACACACAGAGCAACAGCCAGGGCAGAAATATTAGAAAAACGTCCGCCTCCCCGTGGCAAGGACGGTAACGGAATGGCTGCTTGTCAAGCTAACCTAACTTGCGAGCTGCCATTACGGCTAAAAGGCCTACACGCTGCCCGGCTTGTTACTTGTCTTAAGTAGCACACGGCCCACCTTAGTAACCCAGGTGGTGGGCTACTCTGTAGTGTTTAAAAAAAAAGTCCCCGTGACAGGCTCTCATATCTACATCGCTGGTTCACCAAGGTTAATGAATCCATTCCTTGGGTTCACGAAATAAGTTGTTAGGATGATAACAAGAGCTGTTGTATTCACAAATTCCTAAGTGAATATCTACCTAGCTCTATCATTTCTCTAATGGGTGAAAAAAAAAGTGAAATTATCGTATGGCATTGTTGTCTGGGAGGTCTCAGTCGGGTTCGGCCGCCAAGTGCAAGTCTTATTTCAGTCGGCGCCACTTTCGGCGACTTGCGGCCGATGATGAGGATGAAATGATGATGAGGACAACACAACACCCAGTCCAGGACGGGATAAAATCTCCAACTCGGACGGGAATCGAACCAGGGCCCAATGCATGGGACCCAAACACGTTACCACCCAGCTAAGCAGGCTGACACTCTAATAGATGTAGCTCACAGGAGATAAGAAATATTAACAATATCAGATGGCTACATCGCCAGGTGCACATTCATAGCTGGTGAAAAGCCAAAATCACTATTACAATATCTCCATTAAAAAGCACTTTTCTACCACCAAATTCTGACAGTACAGTCAATTATCATTTAGCGATACTATTTACATTTTCCATTTGAATTTTAGTATATTGATGGAGGAGAATACATAGTTAGTGGGTTCTGGTGTAAGATTATTCCATTTCCCTTCCGTGGGGCTGGTCACTGAGAATGTATTGCGAGAAGTCGGGGAGTAGTTGACGATTTGAATACGGGATGGTTTACCACCCTGTGTTGGACTCTAGGTTCACAGAATTACTCAGTCAAAAGTTGCAGGTATAGCTGACGTGATGAATCGGCGGACCCTATTGGCTGATGCATACACGCGAAACGGCAATATTTCCGTCTCTATGAAGCTTCCATTATTGATGTTGTCAGCCAGTCAGACGGGTAAGTGGCATTGGCGCTCTGACATGAATGTCTGAGCAAATGGGTAGCGAAACAACAAAAAATGCAGTCTAACAACCTTTTGTCAGTTAACTGACACACTGTAAGCGATAGTGGAGATGTTTTAGTAGGCTTTCATTTCATTTGGATGTATTAAGGGGAATACTTCCTTATCACCGTGGCGAAAGTCGTGAAACCCCCTCCAAATCGTTCATTTTTGAGAGTGGGAAGGGAAGTAGAGAATTGGAGACAGATGGTGTGGAGGCACGTGGCCATGAGGTCCTATCTAGGTAGAGGTGGCTGGTCACACCCAGGGTATTTTGCTGAGTCTTGAGGAATTAACAATTCTAGCGTTAGTACTGCCTTTGCCCTGAGCAACTCATAAATTGTTAGTTCTATTTCCCAACTTGTGTTGCTTCTTAGGTGATATCACTTAATTGATTTGTATCATCGATCCGCTACTTTAACTAGTGCTTGCTACCTGCACAGATCTGAAAGACCCATCGCAGTTCAGTAGCAATTCCCATTTCGTTTGAGGTACGTACTTCCTGTTAACAGTATATTCAGTTTTAACTGAGCTTCACTCAAACAGTATTTATTGTATTTTTGCATACACGAAAGATTATTCCGTAGTGGAACAGCCTGTGTTAAAGATATTTTCAGGTACACTTTAGAGATAAATAATGTTTTAGTAGGAGCTCCCAGTAACTAATACTCCTTATCATAATCAGGAGAACTGATTTTCGCTTTTAGTTCAAAGAACTAATTGTAAGTCATTTAACTGTGACTTGAAGAGCAGAAAATTAACCTATACATGAAATCTTAGGATTGTGCTCTCTTCCGTCCTACAACAGCCCTAATCAGGTTACCCTAACTAAAGCATAAATATGTCCGATTTTTTCGTATAGCTAAATTGCGCTCTTACTGAGGTGGCATTCCATTGTAAAACATACGGCCCTGGGCTGAACATTTAATGTTGCATCATTATTGAGAACTGCTCTCATTTGTATTTACCACAGTACCGAGATCGCAGAGAGCTTTAACTACAATAACTAGCGGTTTGTTCGTTTAACGTAAATCAAGCAGTAGACTAACTTTATAACTTTTCTGTGTTGAGTATGTAAATGTGGTAGGCTGTTTGGGTACTCCACTGTCAGATCCCCACACATCATCTCACATACCCTTAATAAGCAATACCATGCATGTCGACTCTTATAAATGGTAGTTACCCCTCGAACAGTCTAACAATCGCAGTTAGGAACGGTGAGACGGAATTACTGTATCGAACTTCTGATCTCGCCGCTTCATTTGCTTCTATTATTTCTCTACTTTGCGAGTATCATTGCGAATTTAGATAGATGACTGTGCTGTACGTCCATTCATTGTACATTCTCGAACACATACATCATCAAAGTATACCAGACAGCACTCTACATATTACTAGCACATTTAGCATAGTTCACAATTTACAATCTATCTGTATGCGGATGGGAGTCACACAGCATTCTCGCAGTCTTAGGATAAAAGCGGAGACTGAAATACCCCATCGCACTGTCTTTGACCAACCACCCTTCAGTGCCATCACCGATTTAATCTGCAGCTGATCAGATGTAGACCGCTACATTCCGAGCGTCGTGAATGAATGGAGCTAGCCGAGTCCTCACCCATCCAATTACACAAGATTTCCCCAGATGCGCCCATGTCGAGGATGTTAGCACCCCTTATCGGTGCATTGTAAGGGATTTGAAAGTGTTGTAGTATCTGCCGGTTAAGAAGAACCAGAAACAGGTAATTTTTATACATGATGGAGCTCCAGACGGATGGATTTGGAAGCATTTTACGTAAATCAACTACACTATCAATTTTAAAGTATTGTTCTAGTAGCTGGGATCAGTACCAGGAGGGAATTGGTAAGAGAGAACATAAACACACGCACTCCTAAGGCTACACGGTTCTGCACTTAAAACAGGATATAATGTTAGATCCCTTGATTTTCAGACCTATCAGTCGTGTTGATTGCAGCCCTGTTGATATTCCAATGTAAGGAATATGTTTACAGCGCATGACATACATCCTTCTTGCAAGTTTCTCTACGATAAACCTGCCCATTACTTCCTTAGAACAGCTGCTCTATGTGATACATTCACAATATAACTTTCCAGAGATATATAGCACCAACTGTTCACATCCGATCACGGTTCAGAAATTATACTATGTCCACATCAGTCCTATATAAAATGACCGTTAGTAACGAAAAATGCCTCTTACAAGAAAACAAATAAACGCATAGCAGCAGCGTCCGACATGTCAAATTACAAGCCATGCCGCCACTAGCTTTGTAAACAGCACATCTGTCAAGCAGATGTATACACAGGGATTGCAGCATCTCACAAAGACCTATTGCTAACTTAGAATCATATTAGTTATGAAACTAAAGTATCCATTTTCCACCCAAGATGCGACAGGGGAATGGAGTACACTGCATAAATCTTCGTTCGTGTAGAGGAATAGCTGTGACCAACCTCCAGTCCCAGACATTGCAGATGGTCGGGAAAGAGGATGATAGCACGATGCAGGGCATGGAAGCTGAAGTGGAACGGCCTCAGGGCGTTGTGGCAATGCGAGACAGCAGGGGATACAAGACTCGCCACCACCTGAGGCCGAGGTTAGGGCCCGCAAACAACGCTCGCCGAAGCGCCGCAAGTAGCGCCGAATAAACTCAACGGAGTGTCTCTCTTCTCTTATTGGGAGCCCTAGTGAGTCTAACACTATGGACTTAACTGACTTGGAACCACAAGCTTCGGATGTCACTGAACATATGAATTTAGACAGTGAGAATATGTTATGTCGTTCAGACGACACATCCCCTCACGGGCCTGACACCCATTCTGCGGCAGATTCTAAAGCTGCTAAAGATCCACAGATTCCACACATCAGTGCCACTCAGGGAAGTTTGGAGCACCCCAATAACATCAGCTGGCACGCGCAGGATGAAGAAATCACCGATGGGGACCCTTCCATTGGTGGGGACTAACATCCGTCTGCATCTCAAAAAACCTAATGCCGCAGGGAGACGTCCGTCGAGCGACCCTCAGTGGATGTGCAAAGGGACTATAGATACGGTGAATTTTCGTCATTTTTATGCAGTGATGACAGTCACTCGAATCCACGGATACTAAATAATGATAGTGAACTTAAAAACCATTAGAGCGCCCGTGAAACAGCAATTGTTTGAGGACATGATATACGCGTCAGATGCGGGTACTCTGATGGTGCAGTATCAAATACTGACGAATCGATTCCACAGACTGAACGTGAGGAGAGGGGCTAGTGTAATTGGTTAATACAAACCTTAAAAAAATGCACGGAAGTATGTTTTTTAACACAAACCTACGTTTTTTTAAAATGGAACACCGTTTGTTAGCACATCTGAACATATAAACAAATACGTAATCGCAGCCGTTTGTTGCATTGTAAAATGTTAATTACTTCCGGAGATATTGTAACCTAAAGTTGACGCTTGAGTACCACTCCTCCGCTGTTCGATCGTGTGTACTGAAGAGCACCGAATTACGTAGGGATCCAAAGGGAACGGTAATGGACCTTAGGTACAGAAGAGACTGGAACAGCATATTACGTGCACATGCTAACACTTTTTTATTGGTCTTTTACACTGACGCACATGTACACTACCATGAGGGGTGAGGTACACGTACACACGTGGTTTCCGTTTTCAATTACGGAGTGGAATAGAGTGTGTCCCGACATATCTGGCCAATAGATGTTCAATGTGGTGGCCATCATTTGCTGCACACAATTGCAATCTCTGGCGTAATGAATGTCGTACACGCCGCAGTGCATCTGGTGTAATGACGCCGCATACTGCCACAATACGTTGTTTCATATCCTCTAGGGTTGTAGGCACATCACGGTACACATTCTCCTTAAACATACCCCACAGAAAGAAGTCCAGAGGTGTAAGATCAGGAGAACGGGCTGGCCAATTTATGCGTCCTCCACGTCCTATGAAACGCCCGTCGAACATCCTGTCAAGGGTCAGCCTAGTGTTAATTGCGGAATGTGCAGGTGCACCTTCATGCTGATAACACATACGTCGACGCGTTTCCAGTGGGACATTTTCGAGCAAATTTGGCTGATCATTCTGTAGAAACGCGATGTATATTGCAGCTGTTTGGGCCCCTGCAATGAAGTGAGGACCAATGAGGTGGTCGACAATGATTCCGCACCATACATTTACAGTCCACGGTCGCTGTCGCTCTACCTTTCTGAGCCAGCGAGGATTGTCCACGGACCAGTAATGCATGTTCCGTAGATTCACTGCCCTGTGGTTTGTGAAACCCGCTTCATCGGTAAACAGGTAGAACTGCAACGCATTCTCTGTTAATGCCCATTGACAGAATTGCATTCGATGAGTAAAGTCATCACCATTTAATTGCTGATGTAGCGACACATGAAACGGGTGAAAGCGGTGACGATGCAGTATGCGCATGACACTACTTTGACTGAGTCCACCGGCTCTCGCAATGTCCCGTGTACTCATGTGTGGGTTCATCGCAACAGCAGCTAACACACCAACTGCACCCGCTTCTCCTGTGACGGGCCTGTTACGGACCCGTTTGCGTGCCACGACCGTACCTGTTGCATACAGTTGGCGGTAGATGATTTGCAATGTGCGGCACGTTGGATGCTCTCTGTCCGGGTACCGTTCTGCATACTCCCTGCAGGCTTCAGCTGCATATCGTCGACACTCGCCATAGATGAGTATCATCTCCGCCTTTTCAGAGTTCGAATACATCATGGTCACAGTTCCTACAACACTACACTATCACGGACGTCTGGTAACACGGTGTACTACAGTTGGTCTGAGTGCGGAGACCAATGCAGAATAACAATAGCGGCAAGCGCTACATGCGGACACTGCTACAGATAGACCAAACCACAACAGTGCACTACGGCCACACTCGTAGACACGGTCATCGCCGTAAACATGTCCCTGCAGATGCTGCTCGCCGACCGTGGCCCGTGTTTGTTACAACACGCAACTGAACGTCGGAGGTTTCAAGCGTCAACTTTAGGTTACAATATCTCCGGATGTAATTAACATTTTACAATGCAACAAACGGCACTGATTACGTATTTGTTTATATGTTCAGATGTGCTAACAAAACTAACGTGGTTCCATTTGAAAAAATGTAGGTTTGTGTTAAAAACATACTTCCGTCCATTTTTGTATGGTTTATATTAAACAATTTCACTAGCCCCTCTCCTCACGTTCGGTCTGTGGAATCGGTTCGTTAGTATTTGATGTGGTTTTTGAAATATATCCAGCGGTAACGTTAGGTGACTCACCCTGTATATTCACCGATTCACTTCCCACAGCATGCACAACTTCACTGTTTTTCCCCTCCAAAATATTGACACTTGCAGCTTCAACAACATTACACACCAATTCACTGTTAAACACATTATCTTCCTGAAATTATACATCGATGCCTAAGCCATCATCGCCATAAATATTTATCTCAGAAATCTGATTTGCTGATACACCATTTAAATCAGTACAAAGATTCACATCAGAAACCTTACTTTGCTCCGTCGACTTTACTTGAAGAGTACTCAACCTTATCCTCCGCCGCTACATCACACAAATTGCTGCTACCTTGTCGTACAATTTTGGAACTTCCAGATGTGCTACATTCCTCTGTGATCGGACAAAAATCGGTACACTCTGCCATTTCTACACTCGTTTCATCCATATTAACCCCCGATCCTACTTTACATACATGCTCACATTCACACTCTGACAAACGTTTTAAATCCACACATTCATCAATACGTTTCGTTTCGCCTTCATTTGTGACTAGAGACGCGTAAATTCCTTCCTCCGAAATATCAATACCAGCAGCTTTTACATCATTACACAAATTACCATTACTCTGTTCCTTTAAACGGAAATCATGTACCTCCTCCGATACATTTTTAACTTCAACTGCTGGCGAGACCAACGCTAAGCCTCCCTTAGTAACATCGACGCTTTCTTCGGAAACACAGTCACCCTCAACTGCAGCTGGCGAGACCAAAGCTACGTCACCTTCAGTAACACCGTCACTTTTCGCTGACTCAAGAATATTGGTTACTACCACACCTTCCTTACTGCAATTGCTACTATTTGCTATTAAAAAAAAGGAAATGAAGTCCCATGCTTCTTTACAGAGCGTAGGGGAACGATGCGGGAGACCCGCACCGCCTTACTAGGCAAGGTCGTAATGGAGGTGGTTTGCCGTTTCCTTCCTCCGACCGTACCGGGGATGAATGATGATGATAAAGACAACACAACAACACCCAGTCATCTCGAGGCAGGAAAAATCCCTGACCCTGCCGGGAATCGAACCCGGGACCCCGTGCTCGGGAAGCGAGAACGCTACCGCGAGACCACGAGGGGCGGACACTATTTGCTATTACCCCTTCAGAACTCTTCTCACAATTTGCTTTCAAAAAATTCATCTCCTCTTTAACTTCTTTTTGGACCACTAAATCTTTCCGTTCATCACCATTCACACACTCATTCATTACATATTCATAACTTACATCATTCCCGCAAATTTTTTCCCACTACTTTTACTTGAATCTCTCACAAATCTATGCTTCCGCCGTTCGCGCCTGCTTTTATTGAAAGAGCCATCTATATACCCTTTCTCTTTAGCAATGCCCTTCTCCAAACCTATCAGCATTTCTACCATTACCATTATCTCTAGTCCTTTTCATCGACGTTTCAGATCGCTATCCCCGGACATGAGATGTGGCGAACAACAGTTTCCCGACCGGTTGTTATGCGATTGCACTTCGCGTGAATTTCCGCCGTCAAATCTGCGTTCTTTACTTGGGTCCGGTTCACGAAAGTTATCACTCCTGTTCGTTCCCAGACCATTCTGCTTATTGCAGCTACTATCACTCCTGTTCGTTCTCAGACCATTTTGCTCATTCCAGCTACTATCTCTCTGAGAATTCCTTTGATTTCTCTCACGATTATTATTTTGGTGGTGATTATTTGGATACCCATTGTCATAACTACCACACGGTTTCCTCTGAGGTTTGAACTTCATAGCCCTCTCTACTTTTTTTACAAATTCTAGAAATTCGTCCATGGGGTCACATGGACTATGGACAAGATCCGACAGCAAAATCGCTATTTTAACGTGGTGATTTTCGTTAAAACCACCCAACGGATTGTTCACAGTTTGCCAAGTTCGCGATTGCCAATATCTCTCTTCGTCCCATTACCGTACCTATAACTCGTCCCGTTTAAGAATTCATTTTGGATCCGTGTCTGTTTATCCTCTCCCCAAAATTTGTTCCAAGAACACTTTTCGAACTCTTCGTACGATTCGCACGAACTACATTTAACATTTGCCAAAGACTGTGGGTCTCCCTCCAAATACCGTTTAAACTATTTTATTTAAGCTTCGTGCGACATGCCATGAACAAAAGCGTCCTTACACGCGGCCAAGAAATTTACTGGATGATATCTTCCTTCACCTGTGTAACATTTCACAGCTCCGGTATTAGCCCAAGGGATATTTATAACCACCATGGACTGTTGGGAGGCTAACGAATTTAAATCACTTTTTATTTGTTGTATTTGTTTTCTAAATTCATTTTCCCTAGTGGTATTGGACTCCATTTTACCTTTACTTTTGCCCACTTCTTTCTCCCCCTCTCCTACACGATTGGCTATGTCACTAATAGCTAAATTTACATCCCTTTTATGAGCATCTTGCGCTTTTTACAGTCGCTTACGTTGTCCCCAAGTTCCGTTTGTATCTTATCCATTTTCTCCCCACGGTCATTTTCCACTGCTTAGATTTCAGATTTTACTATTGCAACTTCGTCTGTAATTTTCCCCATATCCTCTCGGACACATTTTAATTTATCATCAATTGCTTATTCAAGGTTACCCATAATTTTTTCAACTTTCTCTTTCAGTGCGGAACCTATTTGAGTTCGCATTGTACCCATATCAGTCCGAAATGTATCTTTAACTGTTTGCAATGTGCCCACAGCTGTTCGCAATATACCCATATCTGATCAAACTGCACTGATATTATTTGCCATTCCCTGGATCATTTGTATTAGTTCAAAGATAAATGGCTCTGAGCACTATGGGACTCAACATCTTAGGTCATAAGTTCCCTAGAACTTAGAACTACTTAAACCTAACTAACCTAAAGACATCACACACACCCATGCCCGAGGCAGGATTCGAACCTGCGACCGTAGCAGGCCCGCGGTTCAGCACTGCAGCGCCAGAACCGCTAGACCACAGCGGCCACCATTTGTATTAGTTGAAACATCATATTTTCCCCACATTCATTCCCCTTGCCTGAATTGCTACTAAATACACTTTCGCGACCTGATTTCGAACTAACCGGCTCACTTCTGTTTTATATTCGCGAGACCTATAAGTGGACCTTGGAATTCTGAAACAAACATTGTCCGACTATTTGCGCAGGCGCTTATCTGATCTGAGATGGTTCCCCCTGCCATGGTGATACCGTCCGTTGTAGTGGAAGACGACATAGAAGACTGCCCTGCAGTACTCGAAGACGCTGCCATCGTGCTGCTGTTGGACTGCGTTTGCCACTGGAGAAAATCGCCTGATGCAACTGTAGCTGCTGCCGATGACCGCGTGTTCCCACCGTCTGCAATACCGCTGTCCGTTAAACGTGCTAACCGTTACTGTTCCCTGCATTCCACTTATTGAGACTCTGAGCCCCCAAGCAAATTGCCTTTAGCGTGATAGATTAAGACCTCTATCGATAGCATATGTTGGTTGAGAAAATAGCTGCGTCATTTCACTATTTCCAGAAACGTACGTGCGATGATAAAACTGATCTCACACTGTGTATTGTGAGAGGTTCACTCTACAGAAGTCTCTACTGGCTTTGCAAAGGTTTTACACTTCGCATAGTATACTGAATAACAGAGAGCGAAGGAATTACCACTTTGCATGATCCAAATCCCAGACGAGAATCTGCCAACTGCGGGCTTTCGAATAACTACTACGCACCCTCCGACTCAGTGTTGCAATATTAAATGTTCTGGCTGGTTTCGTTGTCTATGGGCTGGGATACGTAGTTGCCGCATTACAGGTCAAATACTGTTGAGTCTACAGTATACGATAAGAATACACACATGAATCGAATGGTTAAAGGTTTCTATCATTCGATAATTGCGAAATATGAATGTAACATATAAATTTACAAATGAAAGTTTGAAATTTAATAAAATCTGCAGGTACTACCATAACGACTTTAAACGATGAGTACGATAGTTGAGGTACTTTTGAGAATGTGGTATAATTCTTTAAAACACTTATTGGAGTCGATGGTCCAGCAATTAAACAAAACTGCTCCACTCAAAGTCTTTCCCGCGACTGTGCGTCCGCCGTGCCGTCCAGCACTTTCCCTGTCCTGTCCCGTCCTGTCCATCACTCCCCTCAGTCCGGAACCGCGAAACTACTACGGTCGCAGGTTCGAATCCTGCCTCGGGCATGGATGTGTGTGATTTCCTTAGGTTAGCTAGGTTTAAGTAGTTCTAATTTCTAGGGGACTGATGACCTCAGATGTTAAGTCCCATAGTGTTCAGAGCCATTTGAGCCATTTGAACCAGCACTCCCCGTGTCCAGTGCCGTACTCCCAGAACTACAGCTGTGTTCTCTCCGGAAACTCGCTTCCATCCTGTCTCTTCAATCACGAGCGCTGTGATTGGCTAGAACGCTCGTGCCATGTCTTCATGCCAACGCACAGTCACACAAACATAATGAAACTTATTCGAAATACTGGATTTACATTAAAATACTTGAAATTAACTAAATATTCCTACGGCTGGACCATACATACGCTTAACACACATTTTAGATACATAAACAATTAAACAAACATATATGAAAAGAAAAGAAGCAAAAGGTAGGGCAGGAGCCTAATGTCTCCGTGCTTTCTAAAACACAGTAAATATTAAACCAATTTCTTCATGAATAGTATATATCGAATATAAACAAAGGCATATATGAATAAATATATTTATAAGCACGCTGCTACCGTTTTATCGTGTAACTGAGGCGTACTTATGGCCTGATGCGATCTATAGTAATCGGCCAGTTTGACTTCCAATAACTAGTGTACTATTTAATTTACACGCCAGTAATTCATATCAATTTAGGTTTACACTAATAGCTTTATAAAGACACACGTAGATCGACGAAATCGGAAGAACCGTATAGACTTTGGAAAATCGTTGCTGGGTGTTACTTGTATTATACAGCGTCAGGTACTAAACTTCAAACTAATAAAGACATTGAAAATCTGATTACACCATCAGAATCGTCGTGCAAATAATTGTAATTGTCATGTTTCTTTTTGAGGTATCATGATTCATCTACGTACTATTAATTTCTATACTAACTGTAAAATGTCTGCCATTAAGGTTTCACAAAGTCCGCCATCTTAGGCACACCCTGCAGAAAACCTCCCTCATCGACATAAAGCAGCGTCCTCGTCACAGCGGAATTCCCAGGCACGCGGCTGGACCATGCGCTGGGGCTACACCTCTCGTCCGGCTAACGTTTGCCACAGCGTCTTTGCTGCCTGACCCCGGCTTTGACGAGAGTTTTGTGCGGCCGCCCCAATTCCGGACATGTAATATTTCCAGGGCGCCACAACTCACCCGTTACGTCACAAACCTCAGAAGTAAACTGATGTTTAATGATGATTTCAATCGCAAATCAGTCAGAACAGGCACAGTTATGTAATTTAATTGGCGGTAAATGTTGTGAATCACCCATTAACACTATCAAATTTCTATTTTCCACATTGTTGCTACAGTATGTGCATTATCAGAAAAAACGGTACAACTTTAACGAATAGAGGTAGGACTTCCATATTAACAGAAAATGTACATTGATAAGTTATGCAGAGATGGTTAGAATTTCATTCACCTCGGATCAAATGCCAATCATTTCTGCAGAACATAGTGAAGCCTACTAATGTACATGTCCTGTGAATATCAACGGCCTTTCTATAGTCGTTCAAGGTGTTCTGTCTCTTTCTTAAATGAGTGTATTTTATAAACTGCCTTCACAATGAAACATATGAGAAGTATCTTTTGGATCCAAAAAACGAAAATATGGTTGGCAAGTCTGTTTATGTAGGTTTATAGCATCCATCAAGGACAATGAAAGAGAATGAAATGCTTCTCAGATGCTACACTACTAATACAAACGTAAAATATATATTCAACATGCAAACAATTTTTATAGGCGATAAATTCATTCCATTGCCAAAGGAAAAAGTTAAAAATTTTCTGGATACAATGGAGTCCATAGGACAGTTCGATGAGCTGATAACTCCTTCAACAAATGAAAACATTTACAAAAACTTACAGGCTCAGATAAGCAAGGGATAGAGAAAGGAAATTGTGGTGTAACTGTATTAAACTGTTCAGGAAAACCATCCGAAATATAAATGCAGAGGCTGGCCAAAAACCTGAAAGCATGCTCTCTTGAATGCTGGTCCATTATATAAACCACTCTATCATTATGCCTGGCTTATTATGGTAATTAGTTCTATGTTATTATTTGTAACATTATGGATTCAGTGTAATGTCCACGGCAGGTATATCGTGATCCAAATAAGAAGAATATCTTTGAAAGAAATGTTGATATCAGCTACTGCTAATTGTCCAGAATAAATTTTCTCGTTACCAAATTTTTATAGATTAAATTGAATATTCATTGGCGGGGATAGTAGTCCAGTACTCATGTCACCGGTTGACCATGAATAAGAAATCTATAGCTTTGTTGACAGGAAGACTGGTCATCTTATGCAGTTCGCCAACAGATTTGAAGGACATGACAACACTATGCAAAACGAATTCACTCTTTCTTTGTGCCTAAGTTACTTCCACCTGAAAACACCTGTTGCCAAGATAATACATCGTTCCTGAAGAGGCAGGAATGGTTGGTGATTCGCTATATTCCATAGTATACCCAAATGTTATAATATCTAGTCTACGTGGAGGAGGTGAATACTGTTGAGTGGTACTTAAGTAAATAAATTAGTGAAATCAAAGTGAACTAGAAATTAGAATATAAATGGAAAACTTGGTTTAGTTTGGAGAGTTACATACTGGCACACAGCGGGCCGAACAGCAGAGACAATGACCGTGAAGTCAGCAAGTTCCACATAAGCGGGCGCTGTCGATTCAGCCGTCAGGGCATCGCCCGACCGGCTCACGTGTTTCTCAGTGGTCGCATGTGAGCAAAGGCCCTCGCCTACATTCCAAGAGCCAATGACCGACGTTAAGAAGAATCTTCGAGAATCTTTTCAACGTGACAGAAGAGGCAATGGCCGTGAAGTCGTTCACCTCCAGTAAACGGAAGTGAATAAATACGCGAGACGCAGTGGGCTCGACAGATGAAGACGAGAGGAAGACGAAGGCGAAGACGGAGACGAAGACGGAGACGAGCGACGAAGAAGACGAAGAAGAAGCGTAGCAGTTGTTTTAAGTTAGTTTCGTTGCTGAAGATCGTCATGCAAGAAGAGACTACATCATGCACAGACGCACCGAGTCCGCCGCTGTAATGGAATAGCAAGCAGCAGCCTCAGTGCCAGAAGAAGAAGTTAAAAGGTATTTTGAAGTCTGATTTTACGTACCCGGGTGACTCGTGAGGACGGGAAGGAGACGGCCTCACTTCAGCAGTCACCTGTG
The DNA here is from genome assembly GCF_023864275.1 of Schistocerca cancellata. Lineage (NCBI taxonomy): Eukaryota > Metazoa > Arthropoda > Insecta > Orthoptera > Acrididae > Schistocerca > Schistocerca cancellata. Next base: position 494,501,321 of record NC_064629.1, on the reverse strand, counting down.
AGCTGGGATGAAGACCTGACAGCCGAAGACTGGCAAGCGGGAGTCCGTGGTTCGAGTCCGGGACACTGGCCTTCCCCCGCCGCGCCGCTCTGCTGGCCGACGCACAACACACGCGGCCGCTTAGAGAAGAGAAACACTGGGACGCCACATTCAAGGTATCACCATCCGATGCACGACGGCGCTCGCAATAATTAAACGGTCCACCTCGCGCTGCGCGTCTCCGGTCAGCTGGGCGAGACGGCGACACGAGATACACACCGCTACGCGTAATCAGACGCCGCCGCCGCCGCCGCCGCCGCTGCCGCAGCAGAAGGCTACGCAAACGACACGGCTGCCGCTCTCCGAACCAGAACGTCCAGTAAAATAACAGCTGTACGAAACTTTCAATAAAAGTTATCTTAGGTAAAAATGATGTTTCATTCGACCTCATACCCGAGCCAAGGAAGAACCCACCCTGCCCACATTTTGTAAGAGAGAAAAGTTTATTTATTTAATATTTTCACCCTGACAGAATGCTTGAGAATGCTCATCCTGACAATTGACAGCATCAAAAGAGAAAACCCAGTTACATTGAGTGACAGAAGTGTCACATTTAGTAACACAGAACTGTTACATTTGATGTCAGAAGCCGTAGTAGTTGTTACATTTGGTGTCAGAGAAAAAACCCTTGGCTCAATATGAGGTGTGAATGACAGTCACTAACGGTCCACAGTTAGTATTGTTTAATGTGTGAAAGGATAGAGGTTTGCATAGCAGTCGTAATATTTTCTTTATTTAGAAGTGTATTCTCTCTCATACTTTTAAGAGTTTGTCGAAAATATTTAAACATCCTTTTCATTCAGTGTGGTAAGATTGTGTAACTAACAGTTTGTAAAATGATGACACGAAATCGTACAAAGTCAGAGTCAGCACCACAAGCGGTTTCTACTGAGGAAGCTATTCAGAGCTTAGTTAATCAAATAGCACAGCTTAAAAATGATAATAATGCATTATTTAAACAGTTGTGTGAGGTTAGGCAAACCAGTTCAGTCCCTCCTACCCTAGATTCCTCAGCAGCAGCCTTGGTAACTCCTTTTTCAGGTAAACCTGGCGAAGACATAACAGCCTTTTTTGATGATTTAGTAGCAGCTGCAAAGTTAGGATCATGGTCAGATGAACAGCTCCTACAAATGACAAAGTTAAGATTGACAGGAGAGGCTAAAGCACACGTATTATACCATGAAGAATTACGGAATGCTCCAACATTTGAGGAATTGAAGAAAGGATTGCTTAAACGTTTTCAAAAACAGAACAGCTGTAGATTTTATAGGGAACAGTTAAACACTATCACTCAGAGGCAAAACGAGTCGTTAGAAAGCTTTGTAGATAGGATTAGAAAAGTTAATATTAACACCTATCAGTTGACAACTAGTGATGAAGCAAATAAAGTTATTTTACAAGAGGCAGAAGATGGAGCTCTAGATACATTTTTACGTGGGTTACCTCCTGAAACGTCCCGTCGTGTCAGGGCAGAGTTTCCTAAAAAATTAGCGGAAGCTGTATCTGTGGCGACGGCTTTTGAAGAAATTGACATTGCCATCAGATACAAGGAAAAGCGAAATGTATTTTCAGCAGGAGTACGATGTTTTAGGTGCGATCGACAAGGCCATATAGCAAAAAACTGCAGACAACCTCAATGCACTAATTGTCAAAGAATAGGTCACACATTGAAGGAATGCAGGTCTAAGATAGTTTTTGGAAATAGAAATCAGTTAAACTCAAATGGGAATGTCGGAGCCGCCGCCAGGCATTCCCAATAAAATTTCATGCCATTAAGGCGAATGTGAAGGCTGAATGCTGGTTCTCTGCTACCATACAGGATAAAGAGGCAAGGATACTGGTGGATACAGGCGCAAACGTATCAATAGTGAGTAATGAATGTATTGGAGAAAAGAAATATGACCCTCCAAGGTATAGATTGAGTGGAGTAGGAGGAGGGACAGTGAAGTCATTAGGATGTACATCATTGATTTTCTATATTCACGGTGTACAATTTCAAGAAGATGTAGAAGTGGTAACAAAGATAACTGACGGGTACGACGCGATCCTAGGGTTGGATTTCCTGAATAAACATCACGCTAAAATTGACCTCAGACAGCAAACTGTAGAACTTAGCGGAATAGTATTTCAGCTAGGTGACCCCGCTGCAAAGGGCCCTCTGCCACAAGATTTCCCTAACCGGAAGGCGAAATCAACTATACTGCGTGCAACGTCCTTGAAGGTTGATTCGCGGGATCAGATACCATCTGGCTCAGGAAAACTTCTCTGGATGACCGTTGACCCCGAGGTACCTATAGACACAATATGTCTAATAGAGCCACTAGAGGAAAATGAGGAATTAGATGTATCACATTGTTTTGTACGTAGAAGTGTTGTACGGGTTCAAGACGTTGAGGGAGAAAGAAAAGTACCGGTACATATTGACAATTTCGGAGTGGAGGACAAAGAGTTGCATAAGGGAATATTAGTAGCTACAGTCAGTACTTTTGAAGAAGAAGATTTTATTTGGTCAGATATTAATGATGGTCAGAAACCAGACGCCTATAAAACCGCATTACGCCAGAAGATTGAGCATTTGCAAGGGAAGGATAGAGACACGATAGAAGCAGTTTTAGTTGAGTTCCAAGATTTATTTAATGCAGAAGGTCCACTGCCAGCAACATATATCACACAGCATAGGATCCCAACAGGAAATAGCCCCCCAGTTTATAGAAAGCCTTATAGAGTTGCGCATCACTTACAGCCAGTACTGGATGAATTTTTAAAACAGCATCTAAAAGATGGAATCATAGAATATTCTGATTCGCCTTATAATTCAAATATCGTAATTATTCCAAAGAAGTCTCCCGACGGTACGAAACGATATAGATTTTGTTGTGACTACAGACACCTTAACAAACAAACAATCTCAGATGTTTATCCTCTTCCAAACATTAGAGATATCATTGACAGTTTAGGTAACAGTAAATACTTTTCAACAATCGATTTACGTAGCGGATATCATCAATTGGAAGTTGCACCTGAAGATAGGCATAAAACAGCATTTTCTACCCCTGGAGGCCACTGGCAATTTAAAAGAATGCCTTTCGGTTTGAAAAATGCACCAGCAACTTTTCAAAGACTACTTGATGGAGTATTGCGAGGACTAAAAACTCAGCAATGTTGTGTATATCTAGACGATATTATTGTATTCTCCAAAGACATTAATGAACATGCTGTGCGTCTGCGTAATGTTTTTCAGAGACTTAGAAAAGCTAAATTAACATTAAATATGGAAAAATGTAGTTTTGCATTGACAGAGGTTACATACCTAGGGCATGTCATCAGTGAAAAAGGAATTAGATCAGATCCTCGATTAATTTCGGCAGTTAAGGACTTCCCAACACCACAACGCGTTAAGGAAGTACAAAGTTTTATTGGTCTCGCATCGTATTACCGAAAGTATGTTCAAAATTTTGTTGAAATTGCCCGACCCTTAACCCAATTATTGAAAAAGGGTGCAAAATTTCATTGGTCTGAAGATTGTGAATCAGCATTTCAAACCCTTAAAGATAAGTTAACACACAGTCCAGTATTAGCCTACCCAGATTATAATAAAGAATTTATTTTATCCTGTGACGCAAGTGGTCATTCAGTAGGAGTTGTTTTGAGTCAGAATATTAATGGCGCGGAACACCCCATAGCCTACGCTTCGAGACAACTAACAACAGCAGAAAGAAATTATTCCACAACAGAGAAAGAATTGTTAAGTGTTATTTATGGCATCAAATACTTTAAATGCTACTTGTATGGTAGGAAATTCAAGGTTATTACCGACCACGCAGCTTTAAAATGGTTGCTTGGGTTAAAGGATCCATCTAGTCGTCTTACCCGTTGGTCCCTATGTCTTTCCGAAATGGATTTCGAAGTTATCCATAAACCAGGCAAAAAACACACGAATGCAGATTGTCTAAGTCGGAAAATAGCACTTTTGGAAGCAACAGGCCGAGATACTGAGGACTGGAGAAAGGCACAAGATGAGGATACAGAATGCAAAAAATACGCATCTCAAAAACAATTTTGCTTTGAAGATGGTGTATTATGCCGTAAAACAAAACTTGGACCGCGAATTGTTGTTCCCCAACACCTTAGACAAGAAATAATGGCAGAGGCCCACGATCATATCCTTGCAGGACACGGTGGACAACGGACAACCGAAAGACGTGTAGCAGAGCGATTTTGGTGGCAAACCAGAAAGCAGGATGTTGCGCAGTACGTTCGTAATTGCATTGCGTGCGCACAACGAGCTGAACTTTCTCGTTCAAAAATACCCTTACAGAGGCTCCCCGAGGCTTCATGTCCATTCCAAATCTGTGGACTGGATCTCTACGGGCCATTTCATAAAACACCTGCTGGTAATAAGTATGTTCTTACAATTATAGATCACTTTTCACGCTATCTAGCTATGGTAAGTCTCCCAGATCAGCAAGCAAATACAGTTGCCCAAGCTTTAGTTAACAATTGGATACTTAAATTTGGCGTACCTGAAGCTATTATCACAGATCAGGGATCTAATTTTATGTCTGAACTAATGAAACAGCTATGCCACTTACTAAAAATACGTAAATTACGCACCACTCCGTTACACCCTCAGTGCAACGGACGCACAGAAAGAGTTCATCGGACAATTGGCAAGATGCTTAGTTATTATATTAACGAACAACATTCTAATTGGGATACGTATTTACCAATAATCGTGTCGGTATACAACGCCAAAACGCATGAAGCAACTGGCATGTCACTTTATGAAGTGGTCTATGGGAGAAAAATGCCGTCCCCTTTTGATGTAATCAGGCAGAAAAACGGAAAAGTCGGAGAAACAGTAAGATATTTCAGTCGAATGATGAAGGATGTATGGAAAAAGGTTCAACAATCTAATGCAAAGGCTTTGGAACGACAGGAAAGATTAGGTAATACCCAAGCTAAATATCCAAATTACAAAATCGGTCAGTGGGTTATGCTTTCAACTCCTTACATTGCGAAAGGAAAAACAAAGAAATTTGTAACAAACTACAGAGGTCCTTATCAAATTATTGAGATCACGTCACCAGTCAACGTTAAATTGCAACTGCCCACCCGAACTACTGTTGTGCATGTAAGTCGTTTAAAACCTTTTAAGGGCGCTCCAGATGTAATTCCTTCAACAATAGTGTCTGCTCTTCCGAAGGGTGGAGGAAGTACCCGAAGAGGAAAAAGAGTGGCCACGCCAGCACAACATACAGACATGGCACCATATGAATACAATCTGCGACCAAGAGTGCGAATGTCCTAGTGGAATCTCAGTAGACTGTGGATAGTATACATATGTAAATAATTAATAAATGATAATGGTTTATTTTTCTAAGAAAAAAAAGGTTGAATGTAGATTGATGTAGATCTTGTAGTTAACAATGTATTTCTTCTTTTCTTTATTTTTGTTTTTACTAGGTTCGTAGGTCCATAACCATGTTGTTTGCTTTTTTCAGAAAACGCCATGCAAAGCATTTCCTACACAAAACCTATCCTACCTCAATGACTCCCTTGACAGTTCTGAAGTCATTAGATACGTTCATAAACTCACAGCAAGACAAAATTGATGCCAATGTTATAATGCAACATGTCTTAAAATTAAAAGGTGAACACAAAACTAAAATTATAATGCTAGGAACGGGTATATCTGGAACCTTTGTGTTGGTGTTTCTACTTTGTACAGTTTTCTTTTATTTAAGACGAAAAAATAAGCCAAATAATAATATACCACTTCATCGAATCCCTGTTAATTGGATACCACACTCTTAACTGGTGTACTTCAGTAGTTACTTTTGAGCATTAGTGTATTAATTTTGTTTATTGTACTTCATTCTTCATTAAACAGTCTCTTGTTAAAATAAACAATACTGTAGAATAGATATTCTTGCATTAGTATAGGGTAGATTAAACAGCTGTTGCTATGTAATTTTCTAAGTGAAAAATCTATTTCTGTTTATTCATTCTCATCAAGATTTGTTACACTTATTATAACCATTTATGTGTGAACTATGTGATTCATGAGCGCACAGTGCTTTGGTAAAGTGATAAAGTATTTTCAGCATACTTAATGTGAAGCGTGTGTGATCTTCTAAGTCGAGAGTTTTCATTACTTGTGTTAGTGCTTTTTCCGTGTGAAGAGTGGAGGAATGTTGAGTAGTAAATTCGAGGGCGAATTTCTCCGAAGGGTGGAGGAATGTTGAGTGGTACTTAAGTAAATAAATTAGTGAAATCAAAGTGAACTAGAAATTAGAATATAAATGGAAAACTTGGTTTAGTTTGGAGAGTTACATACTGGCACACAGCGGGCCGAACAGCAGAGACAATGACCGTGAAGTCAGCAAGTTCCACATAAGCGGGCGCTGTCGATTCAGCCGTCAGGGCATCGCCCGACCGGCTCACGTGTTTCTCAGTGGTCGCATGTGAGCAAAGGCCCTCGCCTACATTCCAAGAGCCAATGACCGACGTTAAGAAGAATCTTCGAGAATCTTTTCAACGTGACAGAAGAGGCAATGGCCGTGAAGTCGTTCACCTCCAGTAAACGGAAGTGAATAAATACGCGAGACGCAGTGGGCTCGACAGATGAAGACGAGAGGAAGACGAAGGCGAAGACGGAGACGAAGACGGAGACGAGCGACGAAGAAGACGAAGAAGAAGCGTAGCAGTTGTTTTAAGTTAGTTTCGTTGCTGAAGATCGTCATGCAAGAAGAGACTACATCATGCACAGACGCACCGAGTCCGCCGCTGTAATGGAATAGCAAGCAGCAGCCTCAGTGCCAGAAGAAGAAGTTAAAAGGTATTTTGAAGTCTGATTTTACGTACCCGGGTGACTCGTGAGGACGGGAAGGAGACGGCCTCTCTTCAGCAGTCACCTGTGAGCTGGGATGAAGACCTGACAGCCGAAGACTGGCAAGCGGGAGTCCGTGGTTCGAGTCCGGGACACTGGCCTTCCCCCGCCGCGCCGCTCTGCTGGCCGACGCACAACACACGCGGCCGCTTAGAGAAGAGAAACACTGGGACGCCACATTCAAGGTATCACCATCCGATGCACGACGGCGCTCGCAATAATTAAACGGTCCACCTCGCGCTGCGCGTCTCCGGTCAGCTGGGCGAGACGGCGACACGAGATACACACCGCTACGCGTAATCAGACGCCGCCGCCGCCGCCGCCGCCGCTGCCGCAGCAGAAGGCTACGCAAACGACACGGCTGCCGCTCTCCGAACCAGAACGTCCATTAAGATAACAGCTGTACGAAACTTTCAATAAAAGTTATCTTAGGTAAAAATGATGTTTCATTCGACCTCATACCCGAGCCAAGGAAGAACCCACCCTGCCCACATTTTGTAAGAGAGAAAAGTTTATTTATTTAATATTTTCACCCTGACAGAATGCTTGAGAATGCTCATCCTGACAATTGACAGCATCAAAAGAGAAAACCCAGTTACATTGAGTGACAGAAGTTTCACATTTAGTAACAGGAATTGTTACAATACAAAAGACTTGTGAGCACTGTCAAATGCTTCTGAAGAGTAGCTGTTCCTAGAGGCAGGAATAATTATTGAGGAAAAAATCTGAAACAGCTGTCAGTGTAAAAATGTACCATAAACCCTTCACTAGAGACCATTTGCGGGACAAACTCTTCAAAGAGTAGAGGCGGTACTCTTGTTCCACATGTCAGACTTCGAAGAAGTAATGGATCAAGTTGATGACACAAGCTGATCTTTAGTCAGTAGCTTTCGAGCCTGTTATGATGCCTAAATCATCAGTTGTATCAATTAGTAACACATCCAAATGTTAACGCAAATCAGATAAATCACCAACATTCATCCATTGGGACAGAAATTTTTTCCACCAAAGGAGACATGAAAAGGTTCACAAGACAACACAGTTATGGAAACCACGATTTTTCCAAACCTTTAATGTGAGATGAATTGGAACTGGCGTTCGGGAATTATATGATGGGTATTTACCAACTCTGTAAAATAAACATTTGGACTTCTGAAGCTACTCTATAACTATGTATGGTCCTGAAACAAATTTAAAATTCCATAGAGAAGAGCTAAAGTTAGTGCAATATTAAATCCTAAGAAAGATTTAAACAACTCAAAAATTCTTTGGCCAACTTCCTCAGTGTCTAAAGTGTGTTAACAAAATAATATATTTTGTAAAAAATACCTTTTGCTTACATATGTTCATATGTATATACTTTGGTACCATAAGAAACGATTTTGTGAAATTCTAAAGAGAAATGTAGAAAAAATATAATTAATTTAATGGAATGTGTATAGGCAGACAGAAATTTTGAAGGAAGAATTTGTGAATTATATTGGGAAACAACTTGAGACGATATTGAAAAATGTGGTGAAGGACATTCTGGGACCAAACGTCACTCACAGTGGTAAAGCACATGGATATTTGAAAGAGGAAACAATTGTGTAGCTGACTCACTATTACGGAAGAGCCATTGTTGATAACGCTCCTGATACTGCAGCCATGAAGAGCGTAATATATGCAACATTGTACCACTGCATGAACACTGCCGAGGAACCGATACACATGAAGTGTCCAACAAAAACGAATTCTTGGTGTTTCCTTAATCGTACCCTCGCCAAAGGAGAACTAACAGAATCACATGAAACTACTATCGTATCTGCTCTGAAACCATCTGCTGTTATTAGAAAGATACGTGTTTATCAGAGGCTTTCCTCTGATACATTTCTCCAGCTACCTGCACTGCTGGAATGAAAATGAGTGTGTACATAGGATAATTTGATCAAAGTACCGAAAGGATGTATTAGTATTCAAAAGAAAAGTGGAAAAAGTTGTGATACAAGTTGTTTCACAATTTGATCAAGTGTGCTCTCCGAGAACAGAGACCACTCCAGTGTCAGCAATAAGGACATGAAGGAGTAAAGTTAGAGACGACTGAAGAAGAAAGCAAAAGCTCAAACGGTGACTAAAATTTGAAAAAAGACGATATCCATTAAGACTGATGGTGTTATAAGCAGAGGAACCTCAGAAGACAGCAGAAAGAACAACTTACAACCAAGGTGAGTTTTAGAGCAAGGACGAGGAAGTGAATGTGTTGTCTCACTTTTACTGCATTTATGCCTCATTTTTGGAACTGAATATTCGAATATAACATTTTCATAGTAAATAGTCCCTAAATGGTTTTTTGTAGAGAAAACTCTTACGGTCAGTGCTAACAGCATTAATTATAATTTTGAAAAAAATTAGAAAAGTTAATATTGATATGTGAAAGTTTGACGATCTCAATAAATAGATTCATAACTTTGAAAACTAATTTTAAGGTCACTCTAAAAGATATCCAAAAAAGCTTACACATACCTGCTTGTCTATACTATTTAATATGGTCTTCAATTTTTTAAGCACATTAAAGTAAATTTACTTTCAATTTTACTAACTTCATGAATGCTTGTAATTGAGAATGGAGAAGGTCGCTGACGGAATTGCACTCAAAAGGAGAAGCCTGCAGTTCAAACAGTAATAGTACAAAGTTAAACCAATGAATGAAATGATATTACGATCGTTTTGAACCAATATACGAAAGAAAAGTACTAAAAACCAAGTACTGGTCAGTCTCCTGGTAGGAGCCTTTTTCAAATGTTGGCACAGTGCATGTTATGACATGCCCATCGCTCAAGATTCTGTGAGCTATTGAAAATGGCTTAGCAGTCATACCTGATTTCGCCATTAAATAGTTCGCAGCAGTTCAATATCGTGTGAAAAAGTAATGTGCTGCCTCATCGTAAAAGGCGGAATAACGGGAATATAATAACCTCATTTTACAACACATATATTTACTTACGTCAAACAAATTGGTATTTAGATTAAACTCCCACATCTAACAAGTTTCTCCACTGTTTGTACTATATACTTTACCTAAACATCGGTATCCGGTGACGTTAACAGGGTTAAGGTCTTTTGTTCGTTCCTGAGAAGTCAAGAAGACAAAGCTGTGAGTGACATGCAGCAGAAGTAATTTTGTATCACATCCGGTTCTCAGTGATACAGCACCAGTTTTCAAGGTGCACAAAGCTTGCCAGAGAACAGTAAGTGGGCAAGTATGTCACACACTGTGTAAAGGCCTACTATAACCCGATTCTTATCAGAAACGCTCTATGTATGATCACTACACTTGAATTCGTATACTGTAATAAGTCACAACGTAATATCCCAGCTGGTTAGTGGCAGCCATTTCAGAATCTCAGAATAGAGAAACTCCTAGTAGACTAGATCAAAAACAAACATTTCTCCAATGATAACAGTTTGCTCCACTAGGTGTTATTCTTAGGATTAAATCATACTGTGTCTTATAATATACACTACTGCATAGTTTCGGTGTTGTAGCCATTCTGAAGTGTAAAGTAAACACCATTGAGCACACATACAGTTCTTGGATTATAGTCTGCTATTTGTCTGTGCCACAAAGTTTTAAAATTTACTTTAGTGTTATAATCATGACGTCAGGTGTTACAGATACAATAGTTACGGAGCATAGTCACTTACAAGTGCTAGGGAGGACATTGATATCATACTACCATTGATGAAGTGAGGAGAAACGCTTCAAGTAGGCCAAATTTTGACATACATATGACTGTAATATGAAACGTCCATTCGAAATAGTCAACTTAGAAAAGTTCTGGTTTCTATAATGACTGTTGTGGGAGATGGTTACATTGGGGTGTAGGTAGTGGCATCAGGGAAGTAAATGGGTCCCTTCCGTGGTATTGCAGATTATGTTCTATGAATAGGAAAATAGCGGAACAGGAAAGTAAGATTAGAGACCTTCAAGCTGAACTGCCTAGTGCTAGGGATGAATTGATGATGTTAATGGGGGAGAAGGGTTAAGACAGATGGGAAGTGGTAGCAAGGAACAAGGGCCTCAGAAGGAGAACAGTATCTGACAGTTTCATCATTCACACAAACAATATATTTGCCTTGCTGCCTCAGTGAACTAAGGAAGAGGCTTAAGTAGATGTAAGCGTGGTCAGCACTCAACAGACTTTCATTAGGAGACCAACTGTTGCAAGAAAGAGAGTAGGAGGAAATGTCTGTAGTTAGGTAGTAGTCATGGAAGAGCTGTGAACCAGAACGTGCAGGAAGAGTTAGGTGACAGGTACCAGGTCACATGTATTTTCAAGCCCAGTGGATGTCTTAGCCAAGTGGGAGAGGATGTAATACCATTGTGCAAGGGTCTTACAAAGCAGGGTCATGTTGTGGTACTGGGTGGAGCGGGAAACCGTACTGAAAGGGATCAGGGCTACAATACTGAGTGTGACCTGATAAAAATAGCATCTGCATCGAACAATACAAATGTTGGATTGGTTCCTGCTTTCGTGCAGTATGATTGGCCCCAATTGAACAGCTCTGTGAAGAGGGTCAATATGGAGCTAGATCAGCTGCTTCGAGCAGCTACTTTGTCAGGCATAGGTTTGATTCCTGTTGATGATACTGGCTAGGGGCAACTTCACAAGACATGGCCTGCATCGCAATAGGAAAGGGAAGGGTAATGGGGCTGGGATAATAGCAAAATATTTAAGGTGGCACTGAAACTCATTGTAGTACTTTTTAGGCTAAAATCAGTGTCTAATCATCTTACATCGATTGAAATTAAGCTCAATGAGTAGTTCTGACGAACAGGCACTAGAGATGTGAAAAATCACTAGATTCTCATGACAGTATAGTAAAAAACAATGTTAGTATTTTACAAGAGTCACATGAAAGCACAGTGAAAAATAATGGTAGCAAGTTGCACCAAAGTATCAGAGTATTAAAATACAAAGTAGTTGAGCTTCATGTTTGTTTAGAATATTTAGAGTCTGAGGTTAGAACGGATGTACTATGCCTGTCTGAACATCATATAGTTACAGGTATGGAAAAGGTAAGTGAAGGTGGATACAAGCTTTCAGCATATCTAAGTAGAGACACTATGGAGAGAGCAGGAGTTGGGAGTTGTCATATATGTTAAACTCTGTCATAGTGTGAAAAATTTGGAAACTGAAATATTTTGTACACAGCAACATACAGAAACATACGCATGTGTGCTTAAACTAAATAATGTCACTCTGAAAACCTTCTAGTCTTTGTTATGCTATCTGTCAGACAGAGGAACGGAAATTATTGTTTTTGGGGCGTTCGATGTAGATTTTTTGAAAGAGTCTGATAGAGGGCTTGACCTTGAAGTATTAGATGGTTATTTCAATTTGACATCAGTTATTATTGATTCTGTTACTCGGCCAGTACAGGAAAGCAGCCCACTGATAGATAATGTATTCATAGACAAAGATAAATATAATCAAATAAAAACTTTTCCTATTAAGAATGGTGTGTCTCATCATGACCCACAGTTGGTTACAGTATATGATGTATCTCCCTTCAGTAATGCAAAACAGTCCTCCAAAATAGTGCGTTGAAACACCAATTAAACAATTCAAAATTTTAGGAAAGCTTGCAACAGTTAGACTGACAAGAGGGAACATGATCCTAATTACAAAGATAACGTATTTCATGATACCTTTCTGAGTATATTTGAAAATAGTTTCCCTAAGAAAACAGTGAAATGTTGTTGTAAGAAACCATGTAAAATTCCATGGCTTAGTACAGGGATAAAAATATTTTGTAAACAGAGAAGGGAAATGTATCTTATACGAGGAGTAATGATCCTGAAACAGTGAAACTACTGCACTGTTTTAAGAAATGTTATTGAAATGTAAGGAAGTGTGTGCACTATGTCTGAGATTAGCAAATCTGATAATAATATTATGACACTTTTGGAATATTGTTTAAAGGGAAACAGGGCAACCGAGAGCACAGAAAGACTGTATTTCCATCAAACACTACGAAATTTTTTTAACAACAAGTCAGAAGTCGAAAACATTTTTAATAATCATTTTTTAAGTGTTGTAGAGAAAATGGGATCCAGCTTTTCTTTATAAAATGCAAGGCAGTGTAAGGAAGAGGCAGTACCTATGCAATTTGATAAAACTGAAATTCAGCCGCCGCGCGGGATTAGCCGACCGGTCAAGGGCGCGGCTGTCATGGACTGTGCGGCTGGTCCCGGCGGAGGTTCGAGACCTCTCTCTGTCATGGGTGAGTGTGTTTGTCCTTAGGATAATTTAGGTTAAGTAGTGTGTGAGATTAGGTACTGAAGACCTTAGCAGTTAAGTCCCATAAGATTTCACACACATTTGAACGTTTTTTTTTTTAATTCAGCCCACCTCTCCTACTGAAATTGGGAAAATAATAAATTCACTCAAAAGTAAAAGCTCACGTGGAATTGATGGTATTTCCAATAGAGTGCAGGTAGGGACGTGTTCGCTGTTGTGATCCATCGCTAGTCATATACAAGTACTTACCACAAGTCACTAGCGTCTTATCGCCACTTTCCCCTCTACACGCCAATAAGACAAGGAGTTCTTCCTATGAGATGAGTACACTTCGGCTACCTCTGATTATCACTCGCGGTGCTTATAATGTGTTCATTATCATTGTAGGTGAACCTGGCAAATTTTCTGCTTTCCTCTCGCTTTGAAGTCAAAACCGGAGAATAGGGCTTGCGAAGACAGGGTAACAGCATACAGCAAAGAGTGGCATCTTGAGTGCAGTTCCCACAGTGCCATCTGCAGTAGGTCGGCGCTACGTCACTTCTTCAGAATGTGTTCACCCTGCGCGCCAGGCCGAGACTTGATGGGCTTCAAAATTTGTGAGGTACAAAATTCGATGAGAACAGAAATGAGAAAACAAAACCAAAAGAATAATGAAATGAGTGTTGTGTAATATGGCAGTAATTGGACAGCGGCGAAACACCTCTGGCAGCACATGCGCTATTAAGACCGTTCGGACTAGGGCTGGCTAGAACGCGCCTCGATGGTAAACCCGTTGTTTTGCAGTGCAGACTTCACACTGGCATGGCGGCCGGGCTGCGCCGGCACAGCAATAACCGACCCGCGTGGTGCAGACCACAGCCAGAATGCTGTATATTCCCCTCTTGAGCCGGCTGGCCAGTGCATGCCGATGGAGCTACACATCAGGTTCTGAAGTAAACGTATCACATGTCTTACGCCTGTTCTATCAGAAATATCACAGCAAAAGATAATCAGCCTTTGTCACTCACTACGCTGTTCTTGTCAATAGCTCTCACTCTGCACGAAAAATAGTTCATCATTTATTTTATTTAATGGACAAATTCCTTAACATTTAAGTTGTAGAACAGATACAGCATCACCTCTACACCAAAATACTCTCTCCTCTGTATTTTATCAACTATTGGAAAGCTATATCTGATAACCTGCACTGATTATAATGTATTGCTATAGCCCATGCTGCATGAACCACTGTGTGTAGTGCTGTGACAGCGATCATTTCCTTCTGCACTTGTATGGACCCTCCTCACTGACCGCATAATCGACACACACATATATTTAATTAATTACATGATCATTCATGCAGTGCATGATAGCATACATCTTGGAGGGAAAAGCGCCCTTACCAGATGACAATGTGTTGTAAAGTACGGCATCACTTAGAAAAAAAGTAGTGGGCAAAACATTGAAGAAGTTTTGAAGCTCGTAAAGGACTAATTAGCTGTGGTGAACGCACACCAAACGTCGACACTTACCAGTTCGTGACGGCTCTCAGAAGTTCAATAAATTCCCATCCTCTTCAGAGGCTAATATTTGTAAAACTTAAAAACCAGGTGTTTGTATATAATGAATAGAAGGGAGTGACTTCAGTGAATAGTTCTCCCTTAAAACAATGACTGTGCACAAGTTCAACTTATTACATAACTATAGACAAAATTCGCTTCTCGTGTTGTACTTCGGAAAAAATACATTCCGTTTAGAAATTTTCGTATTACATGTTCTTCAGCTGATACTGAAATGTATTACTACTAGTTTTTGGAGGACATAAGGAGAAAACTCTCCTAACTTTCTTTCGATATTCATGGGACGAGGCCATAACCATCCATTCCTTATGTGTTTCAAAATTCGATGAGACACAAACGTGTGAAAACAATACCAAGAGAATATTGAAATCATTGTTGTGTAATATGGCACTAATTGAACAGTGGCGCAACACCTCTGGCAGCACCTGTGTTATTTTGGCCGTTCGGCTGTGAAAGAGTGTGGATCCCTGGGCGCTGCGCCGGCCGGAGTGGCCGTTCGGTTCTAGGCGTTACAGTCTGGAACCGAGAGACCGCTACGGTCGCAGGTTCGAATCCTGCCTCAGGCATTGATGTATGTGATGTCCTTAGGTTAGTTAGGTTTAATTAGTTCTAAGTTCTACGCGACTGATGACCTCAGAAGTTTAGTTGCATAGTGCTCAGAGCCATTTGAACCCATTTGTACCTTGGCGCTGCAAAGAATACTACTAAGCGGGGAAAGGAACTAAGCAGCAACAGACAGTGACGCATAGATCGTATCCATTAAACTAGTTAGAACTGCATCACGATGTAACACAGCAGTTGACAGTAATAAATTTAGCAGTTTTGCTGTGTTTAGTGCTACGCTGAATCGGCGCATTTTTATTTCAGTTAAAGTAACAGAAAAATCTGAAGGTAGGCACCCTAGAGACACAGAGAACTTCATAGTTTGGTCATCGAGTGACCCAGAAAAGCATCCATTTAAACGTAGTTCCACTTAGCTTTGGTTTCATTACAGGAATTTCCTGAAATAAATACTATTCGCAAGAGCTATAAAGAGTTATTTGAAAGTAGAGCTAGGGTCGATCTGAAGCATGTAATCACTTAGAGCATGTGGTATTGTAGAGTACTTGCACTGAACTACAAAAGTGAAAACGTTAAGAATGAACACCTCACATATTAGCCAAACTTCGGTAGTGCTGTGGCAGCGATTATTTCCTTCTGCACTTGTATGGACCCTCCTCACTGACCGCATAATCGCCACACACACACACACACACACACACACACACACACACACACACACACACATATATATATATATATATATATATATATATATATATATATATATATATATATATATATATATGTTTAGGAGAACCTGCAGTTTTTCATCTCCAACCAGAATGAAATGTTGCAAGCTTTTATTA
Source organism: Schistocerca cancellata (assembly GCF_023864275.1). Lineage (NCBI taxonomy): Eukaryota > Metazoa > Arthropoda > Insecta > Orthoptera > Acrididae > Schistocerca > Schistocerca cancellata. The sequence continues at coordinate 494,485,138 of NC_064629.1, read as the reverse complement.
TAGTCCATCGACACCAAAATCTCATTTGAGATTAATTTATTCCTCTCTTCTACTTCTAAATATGAAGTGTACATTTTGCTAATTGTAGGATGCGGACAAAAAATAATTTATTGCCTTTTGTAATATAAGGTGCGGCCCATTGTACCACAAGGGGAAAAATTCGTGTTTTTTTCGATATTTCAAGACATTGATGATTAAAACAAGACTACAGATCAACAATAGGGCTAAAACAAAAGCTAGTAATCTGTTTTATGATATTCTGCTGTGTTTGACACTGTGCTAAACCAAATCAAACCCGTGGAGTTGCGATTATGTCAGTGAAGTCACTCAATAAATCTCATTTACATCTGAACAGAGACAGGTATTGGTGCCGCCGCAATTTCAAAAACTTTTTTGTTTTCTTTTTTCTTTTACCTATTTTTCACTCGCAATAGTATATCGTGTGAAAAGTATCAAACAACAACCTACCTGCTGCCAAGCTTTTTTACTACAAGAGTTGTAAATCAAGTGCACGTGGTTGACAAACAGCGTCATTTCACAATGACTGTTACGAATTGAGGAAAAGTAAATGGTTTATTAAGAAGCTAAGGTTCTACCCTGATTGGATGATTAAAGGTATATAACTACTAGGTCATCAGCCCTTTTTTATCGACGACAGAGGTCAAAATGACTGCAGGTGAGAGGTACTACACCGCGCCAAACCCTGAGGAAGGAAAACCCAAGGTCTACGAAAGTTCAACGAAGGCTACATAAGGGCCAAAAAGAAGAAATGAAGAAAGAGGGAGGAAGGAAGATGGGGTAGATGTCAAATCGAGGTAGCAGCCAGATGCCCAGAAATCAGAGCGGAATGAGGGGACATACGAAATGTTTTCAAAAGTGTCTGGACACCTGTGATGCCACGTACTGCCAGTTACTCTATATCAGCGACCTCAGTAGTCATTAGACATCGTGAGGAAGCAGAATGGGTACGCGATATTTCCACATTCCTAAACCTCTCTAGGTCCACTGATTCCGATGTGATAATGAAGTGGAAACGTGAAGGGAAAAGTACAACATAAAAGCGCACAGACCGACCTCGTTTGTTAACTGAGAGAGACCATTGACAATTGAAGAGGGTCGTAATGTGTAATAGGTAGATATCTGTCCAGACCATCACACAGGTATTCAAAACTGCATCAGGATCCACTTCAAGTACTATGACAGCTATGCTGGAGGTGAGAAATCTTGGATTTCTTGGTCGAGCGGCTACTCATAAACCACAAATCACGCCGGTAAATGCCAAACGACGCCTTGCTTGGAGTAAGGAACGATTGAACAGTAGAAAAACGTTGTGTGGAGTGACGAATCACGGTACACGATATGGCGATACGATGGCAGGGTGTGGGTATGGCGAATGCCCGGTGAACGTAATCTAAAATGGTTCAAATGGCACTGAGCACTGTGGGACTTAACATCTGAGGTAATCAGTCCCCTAGAACTTAGAACTACTTGAATGTAATTAACCTAAGGACAACACACACATCCATACCCGAGGAAGGATTCGAACTAGCGACCGTTGGGGTCGCGCGGTTCCAGACTGAAGCGCCTAGAACCGCTCGTTCGACCACAGCGGCCTGCTAAAAAAATGGTTCAAATGGCTCTGAGCACTATGGGACTCAACAGCTGTGGTCATCAGTCCCCTAGAATTTAGAACTACTTAAACCTGACTAACCTAAGGAAATCACACACACCCATGCCCGAGACAGGATTCGAACCTGCGACCGAAGCAGCAGCGCGGCTCCGGACTGGAGCGCCTAGAACCGCACGGCCACCGCGGCCGGCAAACGGCCTGCAAAACTCATCTGCCAGTGTGTGTAGTGCCAACAATAAAATTCGGAGGTGGTGGTGTTGTGGTGTGGTCGTGTTTCCCATGGAGTGGGATTGCACCCATCTGCTGTTTTGCGTGCCACAATCATAGTACAGGCCAACTATGATATTTTAAGCAAATACTTGCGTTCCAGTGTTGAAGAGAAAGTGGTGGATGGCGACTGCATCTTTCAACACGATCAAGCACCTGTTCACAAAGCACGGCCTGTGGCGGAGTGGTTACACGACAATAACATCCCTGTAATTGACTGACCTGCACGGAGGGCTGACCTGAATCCTATCGAATATTTTTGGGATGTTTTGAAACGCTGACTTCGTGCCAGTCCTTACCGAGAGACATCGATTCCTCTCCTCAGTGTAGCAGTTCGTGAGGAATGGGCTGACATTCCCCAAGAGACCTTCCAGCACCTGACTGAACGTATGAGTGCGAGAGTGGAGGCTGTGATCAAGGTAAGGGTGGCCCAACACCTTACTGAATTCCAGCGCTACTGATGGAGGGCGCAACGAACTTATAAGTCATTTTCATCCAAGTGTCTAGATACTTTTGATCACATAGTTTACATCCCAGAGCCTCCGCCACTTAGCAGAGGTACCCCACTCTGAAATTGCAAAGGAAGACTAGCAACACCGACAGGGCAAACACGCACAGAGAGACCACGTAAGAACTTCTGTAACAGACCACGTGAGATGGGCGATGAAGAGTAAACGAGCAAGTTGGATGTGGACCGGGCTGGACCACCAAGCCCTGACAGCTGCAGCCAGGTCTGGGCAGAGGAGGCAAGAGACTCTTCTGCCAACCCTCAGTGGGTCGATAAGGTTAAGTGACACTCCCTGAAAGAGAGTGTTAAAACGTATAACTAAGTCAGCCGCTGAGGCGAAACTACGATGCTACACTACAGCGTGCAGAAAAATCAGATCTTTTAATGCGCATATTTCTTTCTCAAAATCGACTGGGAAACGCTAAGAACTAAAAAATCACGCAGGACCAAAATTGGGAGCCTTTTTTTTTTTTTTTACTAGGGAAGTAAAGCTTTTAAGGAGTAAAGCTTTTATTCATAAAACGATGTGGCGTAGACTTATACACAGCCGAGAGTTTGTACACCTTAAAAACAGGGATTTCTCCCTTTTTCGCCCTGCTGGCTTGGCGAGAGGTGTGAACGCAGCTTTACTGCCGACGGCAAGAGAAAAGTGGCTATGACTATTTCTGGTTTCTGTGTTCCGGACGTGGAAGCGCTAATGGGCAGTAGCACCAATGTAATTGGTTATTAGGAGTTGGAGCAACCTGACAGTTTCCCTCAAGCCCTGGAGACGAAGCCAGAGAGTCGCTCTTGTACTCAGGCCAGCAGCGGGAGGCAACAGGTGGCACGCCGGCCACTGCTCTCTGCGCGCTATCTGTTTCCACCCACTGCTACTAACCTACCCTATCGACCCAGCAGAAGCGGCCCGTGCGCCACCCCCTGCAGCTTTCTGTTTTCCTGTGTGTGAGTGCAATTTTCGAGATTCTGGCTTCTCGTTGGATATCAGGTTTTGACATCTACTACAGTTGGATAAACATAGATTCTTGGTGAATCTGCCCATTTAACAGATATGAAACCATTCTGGATACGCGGATATCAGACGGGAATGTTGGAACCTTAGTCCTTAGTAAATTCTGAATAAAATTAAAAATACGTACAATTTTTACGAAGAATTAAATTTAGCCGCAAAGCTGCAAGCAACATCTAGTCACAAAGCTACTTAATATATATAGCAAAGTGCTCACGCAACAGCCAAGCGGAGGAAACGAGTATTACCGAAGCGATGGTCAATATCATATGCATGAATCAACGCTTACTGTCTCTGGATCTACGTATGAAAGGTATCGTCCACAAGTCAGTGCTGTACAAACAAGAACTCTCCCTTTTTTCTCAGTATTCTCGTTTCCTGTCCAAGTAGAAAAATATTCTGCAAATAGCGCGTCTTCGCTACCACCCGCGAACGTTTGCATAAAATAAGTTTCAGCACGTAAGCAGCCACTGCATCGTCGCCAACCTGTTTTGTTATTAAGTTCGGTCTTGTGAAAAATTGTGTTTGTAATGTAGTAAGCAATACATCAAATGATGCACATTGAGAAGGAACTATAGGTTCGACTTAGCAGTCGTTTAAGCGTTCGATATTTCTCCACCAGTGTAACAGAATTCGGCGGAGAAATACCATGCGAACTTTAAAAACAAAAGAAAGTGTTGTTGATGTTCTCAAGTTGTTTAAGAATATTGGGACACCCAGACAAAATTACGAGAAAAGCAGACCCCTCTACAAGGAACAACAAGTGAATTATGGAATGTTGATAAGCATTGTAAGACTTGAGATCTAGCGTGTTCTAATATCTACAATTCCATGGTCGCAAAATTGGACAGTGTACGGTGATATTTTACAGGTGTCTGACAACTCATATATTTTCTAAACGAAAAAAAATGTGAAAAATGCAATTGGCCAAGGATGCACCTATGTCAGGGGCTCACACAATGGAAAAGAATGTACAATCCCTAAGTATAAACAAGCATCACATTATAAAAAAGTTACGTCTTTTTAGTGACACTTGAATGTTTTATCAACGGAAATGAAAACTAGAGGTAGAGTTAGTGACTTGTTTTCACTGTTCTAAACGTCATACTTCCTGAAATTCATATACTTTAAAGAATGGCAACGAACCCACAGTTTCTTCCGTAATGCGCAGAACAAGGCTTGCCTACAGCAGGCTTCACAAGATTGCAGGCAACCCGCGTTACGGCATAAACTGTGGCACCGTTTGCGTTATTTGAAGTAAGTATTCCAGAACGTATAAATAAGATCTAGAGCAGTGAAACCAAGTCTTCCATCACTAATTGTACCTCTGGTTTTCATTTCGGTAATAATGTGCGATTTAAACAAAAAAACAAGAAAAACGTAACTTTGTGTTGTAGATGGTATTTATTTACATTTACCAGTTGTGCATTCCTGGCAACAGTGTGAGCACATGACATACGTGCATCCGTGATTTGTTTCATTTTGCACGTTTCATTTCATTTAGGAAAGATATGATTTGACAGAGTTAGGTGGGACACCCTGTATGTATTGTGAGTCACGTAAGACGTAAAGCTGCATTTGTTTCGTTAACGGTTCCAAATATCGAAAAGAGGTTTTCGAAAGATAGTATGCAAAGGGGCACGAACTTTGGTATGTGATAAAGAGCCTTATCTCTTGTATCGATCCAGATATCGAGGAAAGTACAGTTATTTAAATAAGAGTGATATACTACTGTTAATGGCATTCGGAAGCGCTTGAAAAGATGAGTACAGAGCTATAATGTATTTCTTTGTTTATTTCAATTGATTGGATTTCGGGGCGTGCTGATTCAGCCTTGTCAGTAATGGAAAGCAATACGGTAGTATATTGGAGACTAATTCGTTAGTTACGACGATATAAACGTAAGGATAACAAAAGACCCTGTGCCCGAGCAGAGAAAATCTCAGACCCAGCCGGAAATTGAACCCTGGCCACTTCGGTTAGCAAAAATTCTTATTAATTTGAGGCTGTAACGCAAGAGAATCCGGGAAATACTCTAAAATATAAAGGCACGTCGGCCAGAATAGGTGTTGCGCTCTAAACACGCTCAAGCCTGGCTACACCGCTGTTTCAGGCCTTTCGACCGTTTACTTATTTTCATTTTAGAACTAGCAGGAACTGGTTCTTCCATCTGCAGGTCTATTCTGCTTCAGCATTCCTTGTATACAGACATGTACACCAATGAGAAGAAGTTAGACATGCTACTTTTATAAGGCGAATGTAAAAGAAATGCTGTCGGAATAATCCCACGGTATAGGCATGACTATCCTGATAGTTGCTGTCCGTCGCGCCAGGCACGTGCATTAATTATTGGTTCTCTAGCGCGAACAGGTAGCTTCAACATCAAATAGACAACAATTAGTGCAATTGACAGAGCACATGAAGAAGCTGTTCTATTTTTTACGCTTACAATTTCTCATGGTAACACGAGACGTACAGTAAGTAATGTGGGATTAGCCAGACGAGTCTCATTCGTTTCTTGCATCATCAACTAAATTCTCCTTTAGGATCTGTCACTGTCAGTAACTCTGAAGACGTGACTTCGAACGTGATAAAGAATTTAAATGGTTTGCTCTCTTCGTCGGGGACACGGCTCTACGTATTTTCCAACATGGTGCTCCATATCGACGAAGCAACGTTTACAAACATTGGTAATGTCAAATTCGGTAAAATATTCGATAGGCAGCAGCTCGATTCATGAGATACGACACCAATGACCGTGGGGCTCAAATGTGTCTTGTGTCATCATAGGAAATTCCATTGTATGCCCTTACTTCATCCCAGTGGTGCTAAATGAAAATATGTATGCACACTTTCTTACGAACTTTCCACCCGCTCTTCTAGAAGAGGTACCACTAGATAAGTGAGAGTGCATGTGGTTCTAACACGACGGCTGCCCAATTTGCTCGTCGTGTGATGGAGCTCAAGTACTAAATGAAAAGTTTCCTAACCTTTGGACAGGATGGAATACTGCTCAACAACGGCTGGCAAGGTCATATGATTTGATTTCATTATTTCTTTCTATGGGGGAAACTGAAAGACACAGTATATCATGAAGCTCCAACTACGTCAGACTACATTCGCAGTCAACTGGCATAGCATGCAACGGCATATCATAGAGAGTAATTACATCTGTTCGTCTATCTCTCAGACGGTGGTTGCAAATTTGCCTTGTAGTAGATGGTAAACAATTTGAGCACATACTTAACTAAAGCATAAAACTATAATTCGCTAAAAAATAATTGTCTTGTGGGTGACATGTCGCTTGTTATTCTGAATAAAATATTTAGTTTACTTTAAGTGTATTCAATGTAATTACAATTTTGAGTACTATAGACACATTTCTGCGACAGGACTTGTTCTACCTTTGAGAAGCATTCAGGTGGCTCCAGGCAAAGACCGGTCAGGTATTATTTTTGTTTTTTGAAAATCTAAGAACTTAAGTACGGTAGTTTCTTTTTACCGTAAATATGAACGATCGACATTACTGTTTCGGTTTTGACAAGCGAGCAACAACGCGGTGGATTTAATCGTAAATGGACAACTGCCTGACGTAAATTTAGATATTTCCACAAAAACCTGGAAACGTACAGATATTTGAAACAGTAGTCATAGGCCCCAGCTCATGCGGCACATCCTTGCATATGCCGTAGTTCCGGATACAAAAATCATAGCTCATCCGGTATTGGTCGTATAGAAAATGAATGATCTTAGCAGCGTAAGCCTGAGTTGCTGCATTTAACCATGGGGCCTGGGTAGAGAGCCCTGCTGGTGGTTTTTAGAACAGTGCAACAGTAGACTCTGGCCACATTACCTTCCAGTTTCAGTAAATTTCTCGGATTTTTTTTGCGAAAGTCTTCAACGTCGTTATTGACTATGCAATATCACTGTAATTGTCTTTTTCACAGGCACGGAGTGGAGTTATGGAAAGTAAACCGTACCATAAAGAAACATAACTATTTCAGTGTCTCGATCGATACAAGATTTACAATTCTTCCCCACACATTTAAGTACGTGCCCCTTAGCGTAATATCAATTGCCGAAAGCCTAGTTTTGATATGTGGATAATCACAAGATACACTGGGTTTTACGGCTTACGTGACTCACCTTGTTATACACAGCAAACATTAATAAAGCCGACAAACTGCAGGGACGGCTTCCTAACTGAAAATGGAGGGAAAATGTTTCTGTAAACATGTGTCCAGAAATGGACGTGCAACGACAACAAGTCTTCCTGAAACACATCACAGAGCTTCATCCCATGAACGTCGCAACAGGTGCAGGATACCCACAATCGTACCTCGGCAGGCCACTTGCCTAGTCGTTGTACTAGGGTTCGCGTTAATCACACATCCTACAACACCCAGGGAACACACGTCACGAGGTCAGAGGAACTAACGTTCATCAGCGTCATCTATTTGGTCACAAACAGTTTGAAAAACTTGTAACGTTGCTGCAGGGTAGGTTGTGCCGAGAAATAATTGTAAAAAAAAAAGTTCTTAAGTTAGTCCGTCAGGCAGTTGCGTTTACCGTAAAACGTTCTAAAAGGGTTTGAAATGTTGTGTGATGTGGTTGGTGTCCGTGAGGGTACATGTTTTGATATAGCCGTGCTGCCTCTCGACCATTTCCATCTGCTTGGCCGTGCATAAACACCATCCTGGCTTGTTCCCGACATGAATACCTACCTGTTATTCATGTCGGGAACAAGTCAGGATGGTGTTTATGTACGTTGCAACGAGTTGCACATGGGCCTGATGGGAATGATATCGTTTCGTTTCGAGTGGTACGTGTGCTTTTTTTCTCTCTCTTTCTTTCTCTTTCTTCGGTCCTCATCTAGTCAGTGAAGGGTTGGCGGCCAGTAGTAATAGCAAGTCTGTGGAGTTAGACTTTTGATGAATAACACAAGAGGGACTGATGACCTTAGGAGTTAAGTCCCATAAGAGATCTCACCCATATTTTGAATAACACAGGCCGACGAAAAAAAATTTTTTTAATATCACTCATAGTTTTCGAGCAATATGCTTTTTAATATATAGTATAAAAACCCTATGTCATAAAGTAAAGGGGGAAATTAATGATACGCTTTGTTACAACATGAGCATGGTTTGTATTTACAGTAAGCTATTTGAAACAATGATATTTGTTAATAGAGGTTACACTCGTCAGCTGGAATTGGTTTTTTATTTTCCTTCTCTTTTTTCTTTGAGGTCTCTTGTGTAGCTTTTTCTACTATGAGTCGCTCGCTGAACTTCTCGGTCAAGTGACCAACGGTAGCCCCCATTATGTTGGTGTTCCAGCGGCCTTGGTAGTGTTTTTCCATCAGTTTCATGTCCTGGTGAAAGCGTTCTTCTTGCTCCTCATTAACATTTCCCATATTTCCCGGGAAGTATTCAAGTTGACTGTTCAAAAAGTGAAGTTTGAGGCTCATTAAACATCCTAAAGTTTTAAACATCTTTAACATTGTAGCTATGATAGAAACATATTGTGGATCTTTCTCATGTCCAAAGAAATTTGTAACGATTTGCTTGAATGATACCCATGCTTCTTTCTCATTTGAGGTCATTGTGGATTCAGCGTTAACATCTAACATCAATTTTCTAATTTCAGGTCCGACAAAGACGCCTTCTCTTAGTTTAGCTTCTGAAAGGTGTGAAAACTTTTGGGAGAGATACTTAAAACATGATCTCTTTCTAGGCAAAGCCTCTACAAACTCTTTCATTAGGCCTAAATTTATATGTAGAAGTTATTTGGATCTACAAGGTTTTTGCGAAGAATGTTTCTCTCAGCAGGTTTTAGACACTCTTTCACAAGTCAGTTCTTTCTGCCGCAGTGTGGATCCCTTGCACTACTGTCCCACGCGCACAAGAAACACGGAAATTTGGTAAAGCCACCTTCCTGACCAAGGAGCATAGATGTTACTTTTAGATCGCCGCATATCATCCAGCCACGAGCAGAATAGCCTATTTTATTTAGCAGTATTTCTAGGTTTTTATAGCTTTCTTTTATGTGTACAGAATGTCCAGCAGGTAGAGCTGCAAACATGCTAGCATTGTGTAATAAACCAGCATTTAAACTAGTTTTTGATTAATCGATAAACAGCATAAATTTCCTTTATTTTACGTCTATGGCCACAAACGTTTTGTTCACAGATTACCGGTTTCGGTCTATAATGACCATCTTTCGATCTGTTAAAAGCAAAATCAGCACCAGCATCGTCAAATATGTATAAATGTATTTGCAGTTTACATTTGAGGATGCAACTATGGCTGTAGTACCTTAGGACACTGTTTTTATAAAACAGTTATGCCTCTTCATACTTAAAGCTCACAAATGCAAATATATGTCAGTAGTACTTGTCTGTTTATTGATTTTAAGCTGTAGACAATCTGCGAGTGTACTTATGTTTATCCCATATTTTTTGCTGCGGATCTGGAGATGGTCATTCTAGACTGAAACCGGTAATCTGTGAACAAAAAGTTTGTGACCATAGACGTAAATTAAAAGAAATTTATTCTGTATAAGTGTCATTGTTTTATTCGCGACAATATCGCAGCCTGTCAGTAAACAGCCTCCAGTCTTCTTTTTTTTAGTCAATGCCAAACTCTTTCATTAGACTGGAAATGTCTCAGCAGTACGCTAATTCACATTCGTGTTGAAAAAACTTGGAAAATTGCTGCTCTCTCTTTCAATACATGTATATGCCGGTTCCAACTGCCAATAAGTTCTTTCCTTTTAATCTAGAGCCAAGCAATTCACCTTTTTATCTTGTTAATCCCAGATCCCGAAACAAATCGTTAACCTCTGTCTGAGTTAACATTCGGGACTCTAGATGTTCTGTATTATAATGTAATTCATCATTATCTGGTTCATGTAAGTAGAGGGTGGGTGATACAGTTTTTTAAGTATCGTATTTGAATTTCCCACCATAAAAAACGTAAGAATAAGGTATTTTCAGCAAAAAAGTTTTTCCATCGTTGGCCTGTGTAATCTTTATGAGGGTATCTTTACTAACGTTGAGGTCCAGTTGCACCCTACAAGTGAAGTATTCGTGGACGTATTCTCCATGGAATTCCAGAATCCACTCAATGTTACCCCATCTACCTCTATCTATATCTGCACGTACATACATACCCCAAAGTCAGAATCCGATGCGTGGCGGAGGGTATCTTGTACCACTACCAGTCATTTCTTCTCCAGTTCCACTCGCAAACAAAGCGAGAGAAAAACGATTGTCTAAGTGCTTCCGTGCGAACACTGCTTTATATTACACATCGTAACATTAGTGATGGGCAGAATCAACCAGTGCCGTATATAATGGGCAAAATCAATCTGCGCCGCATATATACACTCCTGGAAATGGAAAAAAGAACACATTGACACCGGTGTGTCAGACCCACCATACTTGCTCCGGACACTGCGAGAGGGCTGTACAAGCAATGATCACACGCACGGCACAGCGGACACACCAGGAACCGCGGTGTTGGCCGTCGAATGGCGCTAGCTGCGCAGCATTTGTGCACCGCCGCCGTCAGTGTCAGCCAGTTTGCCGTGGCATACGGAGCTCCATCGCAGTCTTTAACACTGGTAGCATGCCGACAGCGTGGGCGTGAACCGTATGTGCAGTTGACGGACTTTGAGCGAGGGCGTATAGTGGGCATGCGGGAGGCCGGGTGGACGTACCGCCGAATTGCTCAACACGTGGGGCGTGAGGTCTCCACAGTACATCGATGTTGTCGCCAGTGGTCGGCGGAAGGTGCACGTGCCCGTCGACCTGGGACCGGACCGCAGCGACGCACGGATGCACGCCAAGACCGTAGGATCCTACGCAGTGCCGTAGGGGACCGCACCGCCACTTCCCAGCAAATTAGGGACACTGTTGCTCCTGGGGTATCGGCGAGGACCATTCGCAACCGTCTCCATGAAGCTGGGCTACGGTCCCGTACACCGATGGGCCGTCTTCCGCTCACGCCCCAACATCGTGCAGCCCGCCTCCAGTGGTGTCGCGACAGGCGTGAATGGAGGGACGAATGGAGACGTGTCGTCTTCAGCGATGAGAGTCGCTTCTGCCTTGGTGCCAATGATGGTCGTATGCGTGTTTGGCGCCGTGCAGGTGAGCGCCACAATCAGGACTGCATACGACCGAGGCACACAGGGCCAACACCCGGCATCATGGTGTGGGGAGCGATCTCCTACACTGGCCGTACACCACTGGTGATCGTCGAGGGGACACTGAATAGTGCAGGGTACATCCAAACCGTCATCGAACCCATCGTTCTACCATTCCTAGACCGGCAAGGGAACTTGCTGTTCCAACAGGACAATGCACGTCCGCATGTATCCCATGCCACCCAACGTGCTCTAGAAGGTGTAAGTCAACTACCCTGGCCAGCAAGATCTCCGGATCTGTCCCCCATTGAGCATGTTTGGGACTGGATGAAGCGTCGTCTCACGTGGTCTGCACGTCCAGCACGAACGCTGGTCCAACTGAGGCGCCAGGTGGAAATGGCATGGCAAGCCGTTCCACAGGACTACTTCCAGTATCTCTACGATCGTCTCCACGGGAGAATAGCAGCCTGCATTGCTGCGAAAGGTGGATATACACTGTAATAGTGCCGACATTGTGCATGCTCTGTTGCCTGTGTCTATGTGCCTGTGGTTCTGTCAGTGTGATCATGTGATGTATCTGACCCCAGGAATGTGTCAATAAAGTTTCCCCTTCCTGGGTCAATGAATTCACGGTGTTCTTATTTCAATTTCCAGGAGTGTATATATATATGGTCAGAAACAGTGTGAAAAACTTGTAACGGTGCTGCAGGGTAGGTTGTGCTCAGAAATAATTTTAAGGAAAAAAATTCTGAATTTAGCCTGTCAGACCGTTGCGTTTACTGTAAAATGTTCTAAAAGGGTTTGAAATGTTGTGTGATTTGGTTGATGTCTGTGAGGATACTGTTTTTGGTATAGCCGTGCTGCCTCTCGACCAATTCCTTCTGTTTGGCCGTACACCATGTTGCCTTGTTCCCGACATGAATACCTACCTGTTATTCATGTCGGGACTCGTTGCAACGTACACTGTTGTGCAAGCTGCAACATAACGCTCCATGAAACTGACACAGCTCAAAAGACTCAAAAGAGTTTCCGGGAGGGAATGGAAGAATAGATCAAATGGTGGCTCTCATGCTACCCGACGTCTATGCTCCTCTGATTTAGGGAAGCTCGTGTTATTGGTGACGGAGCTTAGTAGTGAAAGGAAACATGACGAAGCAGAATTCAGCTACAGTTTTCTTTTCATGAGAAGTGGATTCACACGCTGTAAAAAACTGCTAGAAATCTGGCAATGATACAGATTTTCCGCCCTTCGAGTGAAAACCCGACGGTGCTGTATATTGCTCTACATGCGAAGAGCTTGTGAGCCTGTCGGTGAGAGCTACACTGTACAGGTTACATCTGAAGCAATAGCTAGTTATTTATTTATGTAGACAGGAATATTTATGATCGTAGATAGTGTATATTACTTTCCTCTCCCACCGACAAATGCTTATGGAATAGGTCATAGACAGATTGATAGAATACTGAACCTCGAGTAGACTTAAAATACATTTTCTTTCTTCCATTTTTCTTGAGCTGGCTATTGACCTTTTTCTACCCAAGAACGAAACATTATGTCTGTTACAAATAATTAATAAGTCAAATTATTTAATAAATTAATTATAAATAGAGAAAGATGGGGATAAATGACACAGCCGGGCGCCGCATTACCAGGATTGCAGGACGACTGGGGAGGTCTGCTTTACAGCAACAGCAGGCAGCAGTCAGCGGTGTCGCTACCTCCTGCGCGTCGCTACTGCCCTGGTACCACCAGCGCCGATTGAGACGTTGTCTTCACCCTTGAGGACATCAGAGACGCGAATGACGACTCTGGCTGCAGATACCCTCTGCAAATGATGAATCTTACACACGAACGAACGTCGCACTGTGCATAGAAACAACATCAGCTTCATATAGGAAGCGGCTACTCAGATATCACATTACTTGTAGGACTGTAGTCCAGAATGATAAATAATGATAATTAGAGGAGAGTATTTACAGAGGAGTAAGGACGTCTTTGTAAGAAAGAAAGGGAAAATGTCAGTATTGTGTTAGATAACAGAGTGTCGAAAGCTGGCGCATGAAATAAGTGAACAACGGAAAATCCTAAAGCATCAAGTGGAATGTAAAGTGAACAGTCATTCATGTCTTCTGTAGTTTTGATTCAAAATCCACAATAAGGGGTGTGAGCAAAAAAACTTTACATTTGATCTGCCTCGAACGCCATATCTGCAAAATGCTTCAAGAAAAAAAAAGTGAAGAACGCCACCCCAATCACGCTATGTTAGTAGGGGAAATTTTTAATAAATGATTTATAGACTATGAGGCGAGTGTGCTTCTGGAAGGTGGCAGGACTGATTAAACGTTTCATCAACAACAACAAAATAGAGTATATGGAGAAATGAGTCATGTAGGCGTTGTGTTGTAACTAGTGACAAACAGATGCAAAATGATAAAGGAGAGAATCACGTTCACGGTACTGACAGTACTGTTATAACGTGAACGGCAACGGTCAGAAAATGAATGTTAAGAAACAAAATACAATATTTCTGCTTAGCAAATAGCTAGCACCAAAAATCAGGCATTCAGCTCTGAGGCAGAAAATGGAGAGGATTAACGGCAAGACTTCAGGAGGACTGTGCAACATCTTGTACACATTTAGTTGCTTACCAAAGGTGAGAAGAAGGGGAAGGGCTTAATGTGGTTTAACAGCCGCGTATAGTATAGGCAGTTTTATTCTGAAGTTTAACAAAGCCTGTTTAATTAACTACACTTGAGCGCAATTTTTGCTATCAGCAATAGTACGAACGATGAGTATTTACAGATAACAGAGTGTCGAAAGCTGCATCAAGACAGAGGTGAACAACAGATAAACCTGCCATTAAGAGATTCCAGCAGCCTCATGGCCTGCACTGCATGCGTGTGAAGAATGCGCTGCGTCGTTTAGTGAAGTACGCTAAGCGCAAAATAGAGTTGAGGCTACATTTGTTGGTTGGCAAATGAAGGACGTGCTGAAAACCATTACTACCGTTATTATAAATAAAAGAAAAAGAAATTGTGTGTCGACTATCGGCCAAGAGCAAATACGTACCCACTTCAGTCACAGTTAGTAATAACTGACAGGAAGCCATCTAGCGAAACCTATTTTTTGGATTTAGGACCTCTGCTGTTCACAAACTATGTAAGGATTTAAGAGACAATCTGAGCAGACCTCTTACACAACTGCAGACATCTGCAGTTGTTGCCGTCGGTTAACGTCTTGTAAAGTCATCATAAGATCATAACTAATTGCAATATGATTCAAACAAGCTGTATGCATGGCGTGAAAACTGTAAATTGCCCATAAATAATAAAAAAGTGATGTCTTCCACTTTAGTAGCAAAATAAGTCTGCTAAATTTCGGTTACTCGATAAATAACACATGTTTAAAGGTTGTAAATGCAACTAAATACCTACGGATTACAGCTCTAAACAACTTAAATTGTAAGATCACGTAGTAAACATTGTGGGAAGGCAAACCGAAGATGCGATTTACTGGCAGTATACTTAGACGACGAAGTAATCTAAAAGAGTCTGCTTACACCACGCATTCTGTCCACCTATGGAGTATTGCTGTGCGGTAGCGGATCCTTACCACGTAGGACTGACCTAAAACATCGAAACAATTCGAAGAAGGGTATACCATGTTGTAATATCGCTAAATAGGGGGAGTGAGAGGGTCACGAATATGATCAGTGAGTTGAGGTGACAAGCATTAAAACAAGCCGATTTTCATTGTAGCCAAAAGTTTTCCACAAACTTTTAGTCACCAACTTTCTCCTCCGAATTCCGAGATATTTTAACTCACTTACCGGAGGAGAAATTACCATCGTTATAAAATAAGATAAATCAGACCTCGCACCGAGAGATATAGTTATTCATTTTTTGCATGTGGTATTTGAATCTGGATCGGTAGAGAAACAGTCTGAAAGTGGTTTTATGAACTCTGTACCAGACACTTAAATCTGAATGTAGAAAAATCATGTGGTATTGGTATATAGTTAGAAAGAAAATCATTTTTGAAGTCGAATTTAATGTGGCCATTGGACAGAGCGGTCCCAATTTCGTCTAGTCCGATGTTCATCCCATCGATATGTGTTAACAAGGACAGTAAAACGGGAAACAAATGAACACATTCTGACGACGACGGGCGTCCAATAAAACATGTGATGATCAGTGTTTCTTTGTTCTTCCACCAGCTACACGTTGCAGATACGAAATTACAAATATCTGCCGAAACACCTGAGAAACTGCACATGACGGCTTTCATGGGAGACATCTGGTATAAATTAAAATATGCGCAAGCACTAAATTGAAACAATCGTTGTTTTCTAAAAACATAAATATTTTAACAGAAATATCTCGGCCTTCTTTTCCAAGTTGTGAATGCTTTATACTTCCAGAAAATAATTATTTTAAGCTAAATGAAATAATGGGAAAGACTCAAATAATGAAAGTGACCTGTGGAGACGCATACACAATGTTATTAGGAAGAACTGATTGAGTAGACGCACGCTAATGTTAAAACAGCGGTTCTACGTCATCTTATATCCTGTAGATGAACTAAGAGAGGCAGGGCAACTTTAAATAACTAGACTAGTACCCTTTAAAAGCTGGGCACGATACGGCAGCTGTCCATTGACATTCTCTTAGTTCAAGCACATGGCACATGAACTATAGATACTTATTGTTAATCTGAAAGTATCGTATTCAAGGGATGTGTAGTGGCTCATTGCTTCTATTTGAAACTGTTACTAAAACAAAACTGTGTCAGGAGGAAAGTGCAAATTAATTATTCTTTCTTCAGTGATACTGAAACCTGTAGTCTTCTTGAATGCCTTATTGCTTATGACAGATAAAAATAATAAATTTGTTTTGAAGGATTTAATTCCACCTGAAGCTATCATTTCTTATTCTTGTTTATTAGTTGTACTATTGTACCTCAGGTGTAGTTATTTATGTGCTGTTTGTAAGTGAACTACTGAATTACTCGAAAAACTCCGTCCATAGCAGTTACACGAAATGTTTTCGTATAAAGATGTTTTGGGGCTGCATTATTTTTACTAATTACTATTCAGTCAGACACATAATGCAAGGAAACGAGATCGATGTGACGGCGGGTTATCCCATTGCACTCAGAAGAGCAGAACAGTGAGGAGCCCCGGCGGTAGGCTTGCCACCTCCTGCGCCTAGTTGTTGCCCTGTGCCCCTGGTCGCTAATTCAGCAATAGGCCTCGAAAAATCATTGTGGGAATTAACTTGCTTACTGTGTTGAATTATGTGACGAAGTTGCAAGCTTTTAATGTCTGCACCGGGCAAGGGATAGCAGGCAACCCAAATACTGATAAATAGCTAGGAAAACAACCCCAAATATATAGTCATTAATGCACTTCTTTTCTGAATGTAGCGGTGCAGTAGTAACAGGAGACACTTATTTTATTAAGCAACATACTATGACACAGGGGCTAAAGATAATGTTACTTACTTGCCCAGTGAAATATTCTGTGCCATAATGAATTCCGATGGAAACGAACAATACAGCACATCCGGCAAACTCATTTACTGAATATCTGGGTTTAAAAAGATAGTCCCATGACAGCATTTTTTCATTAGTCAGCAGTATCTGCAGAGCGAAAATCAGTTAAATTTACATATTCAATTATCCTGTAGTTTTAATGGAATACTATAAACATATTTCGAAACTCGAAAGTTGCAAATATTTCATGAAAGTTGCTTTCACACTGTGGGACTTGAACTGCGAAAGTAGCAAAGCTAGAACACATTTACTCGAAGTAGTTTTTGGTAAAATCAAGAAGTGGGGCGGTTTTGAGTGTGTAATATTGTTTAGAGTTCAGCATAGCATTTCTTGGGCATTTTTTGGTTTATATTAAGTGACTAGCTATCAAAGTATTTTTTATGATGTTGTTATTCAATTTCTTATGCATCACTATGTAGCAACTAAGTATGTTATATGGAACTGTATCAGAAAAGATATGCCAAAAATATGATAAAATATTTACACAAGCAAAGATACATACTGAGTAACTGGAGCCTAACAATGCTCAACGATTTACGTGAACTATTGTCAAAACACATGAGGAACACAGCATGTAAGTTCATTTACAATCAAATGTACAGTCGATCACACGCACAAGGTGAGTATAATACTAAGAGGACTCGTATGACATAAATGTTCCAAGGCATCAGTCATTCCCCAGGTAAAAAGATTTGTATGCTTGAAAATACCGAATTTAAAGCCAAGCAATGTTATAATAAATTCAGTACAAGTTATTATAAAATTTGATCTTAAGATGTAGTACAATTATATGAAAATATAGTTTTGTTAATACAACGTACTTTCCTGTGATATATATTCATATATAACCGCAGATAGTGCTATGAAACCAAGTTCCATCCACCTGATACACAAGACTGAAGTAAGTACATATACTAACTTAATTACGTGTAAAGGACTTTTGAACATCAGTCTCAGTACCTTCGCTATGATGCACATAGTTAATATAGGACGTATGAATTGCTTATATAGATAACCACATTATTTTTTACATTTATGATGCAAAGGTTAATCATTCGACACTATACCTCGTCTAATCGAGATATAAATATGAACACTGAAGCGGTTCTCATTGTAATATTAACTGATATCTTTGTCTTGGGAATGTAACAAAAGTGACTGGAACTGTTCACGATCTGCTCTCAGAGAGAGAAAGTCACAACATTAAATGAAGAACAGATAATTTAGACGAAATCAGGTATGATTTACGATCATTATCAAATCCTGGCATACAACAATGCTATAATTGTAACATAGAATATGTAAACAATACTAATTGGTGTGGGATAACAGGTAACGCAAAATATCACACCATTAACTATACGTTAATACGCTACATACAATCGAGCGAGGTGGCGTAGTGGTTAGCACACTAGAGTCGCATTCGAGAGGACGACTGTTCAATCACGCATCCGGCCATCCTGAATTAGATTTGACGTGGTTTCCCTAAATCGCTTCAGGCAAATGCCGGGATGCTTCCTTTTAAAGGATACGGCCAAATTCCATTCCCATCCTTCCTTAATCGGATTTGACCGATAATCTTCCTGTTTGGTTCCATCCCCCAAATCAACCAACCAACCAGTACTTAGAGGAGAACTCATGAGTCATAAGTGAGAATGAAACAGCTGTGAATGATTATTTTCTTAAAGCAGTGTCGATTAGCATTGAGTCAATCACTCATAGGTTTTTTTACGGATGTAAGTATGAATACAGACTGCGCGGATCCAGGTATTGTACAAGACATGAGCGGATTAGTACTGTAGCAAGTTCACCGAATATGAAAAACTATTGTAAGGAGGGAGGAACAGTTTGTTAAAATATGTGATGAGCAGACACTCGGGAAAGAAATGACGATCTTTGCGATTGGCTTTTTGTTGAACCATACAGCTAACACAAAATCGTACATACAGAGAAATAACGACATAAACAGTTTGTTCAAAAAGGTCGTGGTGGTGATTAGTGTTTAACGTCCCGTCGACAATGAGGTCATTAGAGACGGAGTTCAAATAGGTATAAAAATCGTTTTACAATCTCCATACAGGTACTTTTAGCTATGAAATATCGATACACCAACTATAGACATACGTTCTATATCTATAGCTAAGTAACGTTGTCACTTTCACTACAGACAAAATAGAATATAAGCACGAGAACTTAATAGAGACTGCTAAGGGTACACCTGGAAGTTAGAGGGTTTATGCAGTTACAGGAAGAACGCCAAATTTCAGATACACACATTTCTATTTCCTATGACAAAGATGATCCACATATTTAAGCACTCTTAAATTAGAAAATTTTTTTGAATAAACAAATTTGTTGTGCTTCCAAGAAACTTCAGGGAAACAGGAGGTCGTTTATATCTCCTGCCTTCTGATAGCCGCAAAATGTGTTACCACTGAGCCTATGGGATGTAAGTGGTAACAATTTGAACTATAGGTTGTTTTCAACTTAGTATTCGCCTATTGAAACACGGGAGGAGTTTCATATTACTAGTAGGACGACAGTGTACTATCCATGTCCAAAGCATATTTATAGGCGCCTGTCGTCTGCTCATGCTTCCTCGGTCAGTTTCCGCATGTATAGAATGAAATATGAAGTTGGCAGACTAACGTTCATGACAGGACCAAAAACACAGGCTTTCTTTGCCACCTAGTTGCCCTTATCATTGTAAACAAAAGCCACCCCAGCTGGGGACTGTAGAAAGTGAATTATCATACCCCTTCGTTTATTTAGCAATGATTCCCAAAGGATAACCAGTATTTGAATATTAATTTTACTGTTCCAAGAAGGGTTTTAATGAGTTGCGTTACGCTCTTTGAGTCTGAAACAAATCACTAAATTATGTAACGCTGTTTGACAAACAGATTTGGGAAGCTCTCGAATAGTTTTTGTCGTAAAAATTTAACCATAATGGGGTAGACGAAATTGCTTGGAACATTCCAGCTAGGAAAAAAAATGGTTATCTTACTGCTGAAGTCTCTCTATATCTTGAGCTATGAGTATACACATGAACAAAATGGGTCCAATATTAATTAATTTAAGCACTTCAACTTGAAATGATTGTGACAAACCAATTTTTAATGAAATTTTATTTATCGAGTTTTCCAACTATTATTTGATAGGAATTCCAGATGGGTCGACTTTGCTTTCTGTCTCAATCCAACGGTCAATGACACAGACTGCGCCTCCTGCTGTCCACAGTACAGGACAAAGATTTCCGCTATTCGGTTCAGGCCCTATGAGTATAAGATCGTCTTTCATTTATCGTGGGAGTCTGATTAATTTACTACTGCGCTACTCATTCCCTCATTGGCCCTGCAGACTGCTGCAGAGAATTGCCTTGAAGAAGACAACGCACGGCCGGTATGTAATATTGGCTGCATAGCTTTAGGCGAAATTCTCACCAGGCCGTCGTATTTGGCGGGACACACTATTGTTCTAGGTGCTCAGAACTAAAAAAGAACGACGTAACGCGATCGATGGGCATACTAGAAAGACTGCCAATGCCCTTGCGCAAAACTTCATCGGATTTTCACTGTGGTTTCCATTTCATGACCAATCGTTCTTTACTTTCCGAATAACCCTCGTATTGCATCATATCACGAAGTTTCTAATCTGTAACAAATAAGGATGTCGTTTGGGGATAGAGAGATCTTCCACACCATTTAATACTTTGAAGAATGCGTAGTAGGTTACGTGAGCCGTGCCCGTTTCTGGTACTTCGGCATTCTCTATTGCTTTTGTGTATGACTGCCAGTACGTTTTCTAAAAAGTTTCATTGTGTGTTAGGAAAGAATGCCTTGTCTCTTGCCGACACTTGTATCGTCAGAATAACATGGAAATACATGATTCTAATGTGTCATACCGTATCGATCAAGTGGAAACACTGACGATTATTGGCGAGCGTGGTGTGAGATCTACAACACAACAACTTTTGCGGGAAAGAGACACTAGGGTAGGAGTACCATAATTGAGGATTATATACTGATTATGTTACATTAGATACTCAAAGGTTTGTGTACTAATTCCTTCAACTCGTGCTGTGGGCGTTGAAATCCCCACAGAGATCTGGGACTGCTTCGCTTATCTAGCTACTCGGGGAGCAATAGCTAGATAACATAGTGAACGATACAGAACTTCATATAATTCATACTATTGTAGTCAGCACTGTGATAGGGGAATTGATCCATATTTCAGAAAACGTAACTTCTTTCCGTAGCAGGATAGCATCTCTTCTTTTCCCGTCTGGTCTGTATTACCTAATGACAGAGAATCTTCTAAGTTGATATGTCCATCCAGTCTGACCCACGTTTCGGAAATGCTAGCTTTGTTTGAGTTTCTCATAGCAGGCTCTGTGTATTGACAATGGTTGACTAGCTGACAGAACATTCCACTGAGCGACCCTGAAAAAAACGATTCTAAATAATGCTTATAATTCCTATCAGGAAATCATTGATATCTAACTCAGCCTTGGTAGTGAGCGTCAGACAGTATTAACTATCAAACTCCAGGTGTAGTCTGTGGATTGTTTACTGCCTCTAAATGTTCCAGTGTCTGAGCGATGACAAAGGGGTTAATCTTCATAGGATTTCAGACACGTCCTCTCCAGTCGAAAGACAGCATTCAAGCTTCCAGAGTCTGTAATCATCTGGAATACATCACGTCTACCAAACTTTCAATTTACCAGTAAACACTTTGTGTGCCTGACTGTCAGGGGAAGGTGCTGAGTATCGATGGTGAAGAGAAACCAGCTTGCTCAAGAACATGCCAATGAAAAGGATGCAATGAGATATAATTCTGTATACGAAACATGTCAACTCAGATTTGTGGATAGAATATATGTCAATAGTTACTGTCAATCAGAGAGTCTCCTGTGACAGCAGCATATGATTTTCACAGAATCTGACTTCAGCTTCTTTGAACGAAATGTTACAGAGTATGAAAAACTCACCTTAATTGTGCTACCAGTATAAAACAGGACAGTTTTTAACTGTAGCCAGTTGGCCTCATAAACAATTAAATTAGTAGCTGTACAGTCAGTTGACGGGTGTCCGCAGCCACATTTACATAGTTCGAGACTACGGCATTGCCTGCTGATACGCCCGAAACTGAGGCATTTGTAAAATTATTGGGCAGGCGTAAGATCTGAATGCAATTCACACCTAGTTTCTGGGAGATAAACATATTTGAGAAGAATCTGTGAATTAAAAGTCAAACAATGTGTTTGACTACTAGCAGTAGCTCAATCCCCTTCACTAATTCTTTTCTTGGAAAATGTTTTCTCGCAAACCACTTTAGCACATGATTCCATTTCTTTCCTGTTCGTCAAATTACAAAATTGCTCCTCGAATAACACTTTGCTGACGCCCCACGTAAGTAGATGCGAATTCCTCAAAATTTTGGTTTCTAAATAAATCTGATTACAGTAAATGTTTTGCTGAAAGTGCCCTCATTCCTTCCACTTCGGTCCTGCTTTTACTGGCACAACTAATATTAACCTTAGAACCCTCAAGTGAGGAAAAAATTACATTGATACTGAAAAGTCGTAATGTTACTTCTTGAAATTTTTTTCAAAGGAAGACAAATTTTGGGTTATTCATTAGTTATTTACCATTATTAGATCTCCAATGGTACGTTACATATCAAATTAAGTACAAAATGTCATGTTTTATACACTACTGAAATCCTAAATTTTACCTAGTTAATAATATCGCCTTTACTTTCAGTATGAGCCAAGTACACCAATTTCCCAACAGGCATGGGATGTAATCTTAATAACACAGTTTCCCTTTCAATATGTGCAATGCGGGACAAATAAAAGTGGCCGGGAACCAAAGTTTTAAGATAACAAGAAACGAGGCACAGGAAAGGAAAATAGTTGATTTGGTAGGACTCTGAAGCATTTTCTGGTGAATGCAGCCACAATATCTGGTGCACGCGCACGTTTAGAATGTTTTTGACAAGTTCAAAACAGATATTGTCTTATGCCATTTTGGGACTAAGCGTTGCATGGCATTCTTTGCTGGCACTTTGACACCATTAAACTTCTCAGCAAACAACTGGCCAAACCTTTTCCACAACGGCTTCCCGCTGCTCCATTGCGAGCACCATTCACTTCGAATCGTATCAACTTGTCTGGGTCTCTTTATTTAGCCCATCCTATACATAGAGGCCACTTTAATTTGGTTTATCGTGTTTTCAATAAGTAGAGCATATCTTTCATTAGCAGCTGTGCTTGGAACACCATTATCAATATTACATGTATTTATTTATGATAATGTATGTTATTGTAATTAATTTATGGATGTAAATTCAAAAGTAGTGTGCTGTAAAAAATGTAAAAGTTAATACTGCTCTTGTAATATTGGTTCACGCATAGAGAAAATAGGTTTGTAATCATGTAAAACTTTGAGGGAAGTCCCTCCGCAACAGAACTGGGTTAGCGGGAACAGGAAAGGTGGATCAGGTGGTCGAACTGCAAGGCTCGTGTGTGGCATGAGAAAGTCGGTGGTTAGTAAGCAGTCGTCTTGTGGACTGTAAGAGGTGACAATGACTGCATGATTATGTAATACTGGATGGTCCATTGATAGTGACCGGTCCAAACATCTCACAAAATAAGCGACAAACGAAAAAACTACAAAGAACTGAACTCGTTTAGCTTGAAGGGGGGAACCAGATGGCGCTATGGTTGGCCCGCTAGATGGCGTTGCCATAGGTCAAATCGATATCAACTGTGTTTTTTTTTAAGTAGGAGCGCCCATTTTTATTACATATTCGTGTAGTACGTAAAGAAATATGAATGTTTTAGTTGGACCGCTTTTCCGCTTTGTGGTAGATGGAGCTGTAATAGTAACAAACGGATAAGTACGTGGAAACACGTAACATTCAGTCAGTGCGGACGGTATTTGCTTCGTGATACATTACCGTGATAAAATGGACCGTTCACCAATTGCGATAAAGGTCGATATCGTGTTGATGTGTGGCTATTGTGAGCAAAATACCCAACGGGCGTGTGCTATGTATGTTGCTCGGTACCCTAAACGATATCATTCAAGTGTCCGGACCGTTCGCCGGATAGTTACGCTATTTAAAGAAACAGGAAGTGTTCAGCCACATGTGAAACGTCAACCACGACCTGCAACAAACGATGATGCCCAAGTAGGTGTTTTAGCTGCTATCGCTGCTAATCCTCACATCAGTAGCAGACAAATTGCACGAGAATCGAGAATGTCAAAAACGTAGGTGTTGAGAATGCTACATCATCATCGATTGCACCCGTATCATATTTCCATGCACCAAGAATTGCATGGTGACGACTTTGAATGACGTCTACAGTTCTGCCACTGGGCACAAGAGAAATTACGGGACGATGAAAGATTTTTTCACATGTTCAATTTAGCGACGAAGCGTCATTCACCAACAGCGGTAACGTAAACCGGCATAATATGCACTATTGGGAACGATGGCTGCAACAAGTGTAACATCAGCGACCTTGGCGCGTTGATGTATGGTGCAGCATTATGGAAGGAAGAATAATTGGCCCCTATTTTATCGATGACAATCTAAAAGGGTGCAATGTATGCTGATTTCCTGCATAATGTTCTACCGATGTTACTACAAGAAGTTTTACTGCATGACAGAATGGCGATGTACTTCCAACATAATGGATGCCCGGCACATAGCTCGCGTGCGATTGATGCGGTATTGAATAGTGTATTTCATGATGGGTAGATTGGTCGTCGAAGCACGTTCACCGGATCTGAAGTCCCCGGATTTCTTTCTGTGGGGAAAGTTGAACAATATTTGCTATTGTGATACACCGACAACGCCTGACAACATGCGGCAGCGCATTGTCAATGCATGTGCAAACATTACGGAAGACGAACTACTCGCTGTTGATAGGAATGTCGTTACACGTATTGCCAAATGCATTGAGGGTGACGGACATCATTTTGAGCATTTATTGCTTTAATGTGGTATTTACAGGTAATCACGCTGTAACAGCATGCGTTCTCAGAAATGATAAGTTCACAAAGGTACACTTGACAGAAAAAAATTGGGTCACTGCCGAATACAACCAACATAACGTAGCTGTGTTGCAGGTCCTCTAAACACCAAAACCCCGTGGGGTACAGTCGTTTGACTACACACAATGGGTACCGCAAGAGACTACCAAGAGACCAAAGGTCTATATGGCACTTAGTCTAGGCGTCAACTAATATTGTCATACAAAACATATTAGAAAACAGGTTCTTAGCGATGAGACACCCCATAACACTCATAAACTAACTTTAATTACAAGTGACATTCCAAAAGATCTGAGAAAACGGATTATTTTACATATATCGTACAGTAATTCTTAGTCAAAATTAAATACTTGAGACAATATATGGAGTTACAAAGCTGTACGGCAATTGGAAATAAGTTTTTCGCTCTTTAAAAGGTTTTCCATCCCCGTGCTAAAGGTCGCTCAACGGCGAGTGGCTCTGGAAACTGGATATTGGACGAACCAGTAGAAAAACGCAGTTAACGGCAACAAGCACTCTAAGGAAATCTCAACATTAACAGTAAATCATCAGTAATATCATTGTTCTAGTAACACATCAACAGCTATGTGTACACAAATTTGAACTTTAGATGACATGACCAACGTCGTCGTCGTGGGCCTGGATTCCAACCCAGCACCTATAGCCATTGCTAACTAAGCTAAGCTTTGTTTGTGCCTTATTGAGACGTATCACTAGGCATAAAGAGACGTGAGGTACAGACATTTGCACCAGTATCAGTTATCAATTCAGATCATGAAAATAAATGACGAAAATGTTTGTACTGAACTGGGAATCCTGTCATAACAGTTACCGTCCTGGGAACTACCCCCAAAGACGTTTAATATGGTGTCATTCGTAAGCAACAAGATATGCTCATGTTTAAAATTGAAAAGCCATCATATAAAAATTGTGACAGGGATGCAAACCCAGCACCTAATCGGATTGTTAACGAAATACAGACATGCTCAAAAGTATCCGAACGACCTGGATTGCATTTTGTCTGATTCGCATGCCACCCACATAACGCAGCTGTCTAGCAGGTCCTCTAATCGCTCCTTGATACAGTCGTTTGACTACTGAAAATGGTTCCAACAAGTCACTAATAGAAAACACTGCTCTGTATCGCAATAACTCGTTATGTAATGTAATACCACGATACTAAAAATATCAGGGAACACCTCATCACAGATAAGACTGTCCTTATGGCTTGTAAGCTCGCATTTATTGCAATAACTGACATACCTGACATGTTAGCACTCTCATTATTACGTCAGATAGGTAATGCACTTAGTAAGTTCTTCGTATTCATGTTTTCCTCTTCAAAGTGAAGTACCACACTTGTTATTTAACACAAAATATCATTAAAAATTTACGTTACTCACTAGCAGCTAGTTGAGAATATGTATGAACTTCAAATGACACGACGAACCGATTCGTTCTGCATATGGATTCAAACCCAGGTCATGCAAACTAAGATTTCGTGACTGACGGAAATTATCAGTCATTCCTGACTAGGCATAAAGAGAGTGATATACCTTGATTTTAGACAGTATTAGTTAACAAATATCAAATTTAAATTACATAACGTAAACAGTTTTAACGGTCGCGAATTCCTACCCAGCATCTATTGTCCCTGTTAACGAAGTACGAGAGATGTGAAATACTACTTCTTCACAAGACACTTACTTGAAATGCAGTGAGGTAAAGCTTTGTGATGGACAGGTTTTCGAACCCAGAAATTAATCGGATTGTTATCGAAGCACAATCGACTTTGACATATTGGATTTTCTCGGCAGTAGCTAGATGTATTATATGAAATGACGAGGCGAAACATTAATTTTTCCTTCGCAGGACTCCAACCCGGCACACATCGCTGTTATATTCTAGAGAAAAGGAACGTTATGTATGAGTTAGTTACACCAGCAGCGACATGTGAGCATGTTTGAACTAGAAATAATATGAGAAAGAGTTCAGTGCTGACTAGGAATCCAACCCCATACATATCGTTGTTGACTACACACAAAGAGATGACATTTACCGAACTTATCTCCACCAGCAGCTCGGAATAACATCCTTGAACTTTCAGTGATCTCGCAAATAGTTCTGTGTCTCACTGGGAGTCAAAAACGTCAGATATCGTTAGTGTTGACAACGAATGAAAATGCATTAAAAATAAAAATTATTATCCACCAGCAGATAGGTGTTCTCATGCTAGAACTTGATAATACATAGTGAAAAGTTTAGTGCTGGGCCATGATTGCAACCCATTCATGCACAATATGTGGAGATGTTGAGGAATCTGCAGTTTTGAACAAACATCAAGTTGTAGTCGAGCTGTATTGTCACGAAGGGATCAAATTCCGCGTTGATGGCGGTCCGAGTTGCATTCCCGGTTCAGAACCATTTTATCGACATACAGAAGCTCAAATAAAAGACGGAATAAGTGTCCTGTGACCATACACATGGTTTGTTTCGTCACTAGAAATAAATAACTAGTATAAGAAAGTTACTGGTGATAGAGTTTCTACATGTCGCCACTCCTTACTTTATAGTGGTTCCACCTAACTTCTACTTGGTAGAGAAGGAATATCATGTTCAGTGTGAATTTCAGACCACAATGCCATTATACCTTCTTCACTTGGCGTATCCAGAAGAGAATAGAATCTCCCTATCAAAAAACTTCGGCAGAAGTTGGAATCGACCCGAGACCATCATCATATGAAACTATCATACGTCCAACAGACCACCAAACCCTCTTCTCTACGACTCAATTCACAATCATAACACCGTTGCGGCACACAAGATGAGAATTCTGACACACAGGCTCCCTGTAGTGGTTTGCAGGATGTTCAGTACATTCATTTACTTGGTTGACCGAATCGCCATGAACTAGCTTCCTTGGCTACCCAGTGCATACATTCGACTCTATTTTGTAATCACCGAAATAAAATTACGTAACTGCCACCTACACAGAACTGCCAACAGTGCAGGATGCAGAAATTTAAATAGGAAGTGTTCCTTTCCTTTTGAGCTACGCTATTGCGCTATCTGTCTGTTGAAACCATCGTGTAGTGCAAAAGAAATGCTGTAACTTTCTGTCTCTCAGAAGTCTATATCCGTCCATGAGCATTATCTCACAGCACTGTGGAATGCCGCAGTTCTGGAGGAGCTGTTGTTCACTTCCAGAGGTGCTGTAGCTACGTCACTGCTAGTAGCGTCGCGCACTGTTGATAAGACGTCGCGTGTTCTATTACATTCGCTACTACATTTTTTTAAAACGCAATTCTGCTGTCTGCTGAAGTTATCAATGTAATGGAATTTTGAACATAATTCTCTTCACTTCAGAACCCAAAATAGTCGCATGTGGAAAAAAGGCTAACTTCTGCGTCATTTGGTTCTTTTCAGGTTTAATAGACGGCCAGGCAGCAGATGTGTCTCGAAGCTTTTGTATTATGTATGGGGAGTGCGCATCGTGCCAAAATAGTCAGAAAAGTATTTTCTACATTAGCTGTCGTCTGGTAGTGGCATTTTATTCTTCTTCAAACTTTGTTTGACAGCTTTAACTCAGAACAAGTTTTCTACATGCATGTAATCAATAAACTACATGTGCATTGTCAGACTGTTATAGATAACATCAGAGAATTCGCATATATCGTTAATGATTAATTTCTCTCTCATGTTTAGTATTGTTTTAACAACACTAAAAGAAACCTTACGAAAACTGTGCACTGTATTGTAAGAAATGAAATAAAACTACCCACAATAATCTTACGACGAAAGTAAGTCTGTTTTAACAAAACTGATTATCTGTACACAAGCGTGTCTCTATCTTCACGAATTAGTAAAATACTACTCAATAACATTTCGATTGGGTCTGTGTTTAAATGGTATGCTGTGTCATACTCAACAGATACGCAAACGTGGAATTTCATAAATAAAGTTACGTATTCCTAGAAACCCAAAATTTGCTTGTCAAATGGTTCAAATGGCTCTGAGAACTATGGGACTTAACTGCTGGGGTCATCAGTCCCCTAGAACTTATAACTCCTTAAACCTAACTAACCTAAGGACATCACACACATCCACGCCCGAGGCAGGATTCGAACCTGCGACCGTAGCGGTCGCGTGGTTCCAGACTGAAGCGCCTAGAACCGCTCGGCCACTCCGGCCGGCAAACCATGTGTATGGTCGACTACAACTGGTTGTTTGTTCAAAACTGCAGATTCCTCAACATCTCCACATATTGCGCATGAATGGGTTGCAATCATGGCCCAGCTCTAAACTTTTCACTATGTATTATCAAGCTTTAGCATGAGAACACCTATCTGCTGGTGGATAATAATTTTTATTTTTAATGCATTTTCATTCGTTGTCAACACTAACGATATCTGACGTTCTTGACTCCCAGTGAGACACATAACTATTTGCGAAATCACTGTAAGTTCAAGTACGTTATTCCGCGCTGCTGGTGGAGAAAAATTCGGTAAGTGTCATCTCTTTGTGTGTAGTCAACAACGATATACACTCCTGGAAATTGAAATAAGAACACCGTGAAGTCATTGTCCCAGGAAGGGGAAACTTTATTGACACATTCCTGGGGTCAGATACATCACATGATCACACTGACAGAACCACAGGCACATAGACACAGGCAACAGAGCATGCACAATGTCGGCACTAGCACAGTGTATATACACCTTTCGCAGCAATGCAGGCTGCTATTCTCCCATGGAGACGATCGTAGAGATGCTGGATGTAGTCCTGTGGAACGGCTTGCCATGCCATTTCCACCTGGCGCCTCAGTTGGACCAGCGTTCGTGCTGGACGTGCAGACCGCGTGAGACGACGCTTCATCCAGTCCCAAACATGCTCAATGGGGGACAGATCCGGAGATCTTGCTGGCCAGGGTAGTTGACTTACACCTTCTAGAGCACGTTGGGTGGCACGGGATACATGCGGAAGTGCATTGTCCTGTTGGAACAGCAAGTTCCCTTGCCGGTCTAGGAATGGTAGAACGATGGGTTCAATGACGGTTTGGATGTACCGTGCACTATTCAGTGTCCCCTCGACGATCACCAGTGGTGTACGGCCAGTGTAGGAGATCGCTCCCCACACCATGATGCCGGGTGTTGGCCCTGTGTGCCTCGGTCGTATGCAGTCCTGATTGTGGCGCTCACCTGCACGGCGCCAAACACGCATACGACCATCATTGGCACCAAGGCAGAAGCGACTCTCATCGCTGAAGACGACGCGTCTCCATTCGTCCCTCCATTCACGCCTGTCGCGACACCACTGGAGGCGGGCTGCACGATGTTGGGGCGTGAGCGGAAGACGGCCTAACGGTGTGCGGGACCGTAGCCCAGCTTCATGGAGACGGTTGCGAATGGTCCTCGCCGATACCCCAGGAGCAACAGTGTCCCTAATTTGCTGGGAAGTGGCGGTGCGGTCCCCTACGGCACTGCGTAGGATCCTACGGTCTTGGCGTGCATCCGTGCGTCGCTGCGGTCCGGTCCCAGGTCGACGGGCACGTGCACCTTCCGCCGACCACTGGCGACAACATCGATGTACTGTGGAGACCTCACGCCCCACGTGTTGAGCAATTCGGCGGTACGTCCACCCGGCCTCCCGCATGCCCACTATACGCCCTCGCTCAAAGTCCGTCAACTGCACATACGGTTCACGTCCACGCTGTCGCGGCATGCTACCAGTGTTAAAGACTGCGATGGAGCTCCGTATGCCACGGCAAACTGGCTGACACTGACGGCGGCGGTGCACAAATGCTGCGCAGCTAGCGCCATTCGACGGCCAACACACCACGGTTCCTGGTGTGTCCGCTGTGCCGTGCGTGTGATCACTGCTTGTACAGCCCTCTCGTAGTGTCCGGAGCAAGTATGGTGGGTCTGACACACCGGTGTCAATGTGTTCTTTTTTCCATTTCCAGGAGTGTATTTGGGGTTCGATTCTCAGTCAGCACTGAACACTTCGTCATATTATTTCTAGTTCAAACATGCTCACATGTCGCTGCTGGTGTAACTAACCCATACTTAACGTTCCTTTTCTCTAGAATATAACAGCGATATGTGCCGGGTTGGAGTCCTGGGAATGAAAAAAGAATGTTTCGCCTAGTCATTTCATTTCATACCTTTAGCTACTGCCGAGAAAATCCGATATGCCAAAGTTGATTGTGCTTCGATAACAATCCGATTGGGTTCTCGGTTCGAATCCCTGTCCAACACAAAGCTTAACCTCACAGCAATTCAAGTAAGTTACTTGTGAAGTAGCAATATTTAACATCTCTCGTAGATCGTTAACGGGGACAATAGATGCTGGGTAGGAATTCGCGTCCGTTAAAAATGTTACGTTATGTAATTTAAAGTTGATATTTGCTAACTGATACTGTCCAAAAATGAGGTATATCACTCTCTTTATCCCTAGTCAGGAATGACTGTTAATTTCGGTCTGCCACGATTTCTTAGCCTGCATGATTGGTTCAAATGGCTCTGAGCACTATGGGACTCAACATCTGAGGTCATCAGTCCCCTAGAACCTAGAACTACTTAAACCTAACTAACCTAAGGACATCACACACATCCTTGCCCGAGGCAGTATTCGAACCTGCAACCGTAGCAGTCACTCGGTTTCGGACTGAAGTGACTAGAACCGCACGGCCACCGTGGCCTAGCCTGCATATCCTTGGTTTGAATCCATATGCAGAACGAATCGGTTCGATGTGTCATTCGAAGTTCATACATATTCTCAATTAGCTGCTCGTGAATAACGTAAATTTTAATGACTTTTTGTGTTAAATAACAAGTATGGTATGTCACTTTGAAGAGGAAATCATGAATACGACGAACTTACTACGTGCATTACCTATCTGACGAAATAATGAGAGAGCTAAAATTTCAGGTATGTCAGTTATTGCAATAAGAGTGGGCTTACAAGCCTTAAGGGCAGTCTTATGTGTGATGAGGTGTTCCCTGATATTTGTTGTATCGTGGTATTACTTTACATCTTGAGTTATTGCGATACAGAGCAGTGTTTTCTAGTGGTGATTTGTTGGAACCATTTTCAGTAGTCAAACGACTGTACCAAGGAGCGACTAGAGGACCTGCTAGATAGCTGCGTTATGTAGGTCGCATGGGAATCAGGTGAAATTCAATTCAGGTCGTTCGGATACTTTTGAGCACGACTGTACATAAAATGATAAGTTAAATATCAAATATTTTCACCAATAGCGAAATCGTGGAACCTTAAGTGACGATAGAATTGTTTTTGCCTGACTGGGATTCGAACCCAGCATCTTGCACCGTCGTTTTCTAGCCAGGAACAGACGATAAATAGCTATTGTTGGTTCACCAGTAGCGAGATGGGCGCATGTTTAGCTAGACATCAGGCGACGTAAAGTTCAGTGCTGAATGAAATTCAAACCCCGCACACGTGGTCATGAAGAAACCTTAACTATCAAATTCTTTTCCGATAATAGCTAGGAATGGCATGTTTGTACCTTCAGTGATGTGATGGAAAATACTCTGCTGGATAGAAGTTGAATCCACAACATGTCGTCGTTTTTTATCACAACGTCAAACCGAAATCCGTTTTTACCAGTAGGATGGAGAGGAATGTTTGAACTTGAAATGATGTAAGGAAACGTTTGATCTTGTAATGTTGTTATAAAAGGCTCATCATGTGGCTGTGAGTTGAAACGAACACGTTACAGCTGACAACGCACGAAGAGACGTTGAAAATGCAACTATTTTTCACCAGTACTTCGGAGTGCACATGCTAGGGCTTGAAATGAAATAATGAATATTTTGTGCTGATCAGGATTCGAAACCAGATAGGTGCCTTTCGAGGACGCCTAGAAGAGTGCAATTTTCGGGAACACAGTGAAATCGAATTCTAATCCCAGTCCAGCACCACAATTTTCAGCGTCTCAGTTTCCAATAAAGTAAGAGCCTTGTGAACTTAAATCGCCATTGGTTCATTAAATGAAATACGTTTTCTAGTTTACGACGGCTTGCTGGTGACAGAGTCTCTGCCTTACCGGGTTTCTCCATCTTCACAGCTCAAACGAACGAACAGTCGGCAGCGAAGGAATGTTATCTTTACTGCGGATATTGAACTACGGAGCTTACTGGCGTTCTGCACTTGGCGTTACTAGGGGCGAAGGAGAGCTACTTCTGTGTGTTAAAATTCTACGCCCGACGTGAGATGTGAACCTATACGTTTTACACATCAATACAAGATTAATGCACCAGACCACAGAACACCCTGCCAAGCACATAATTATGAATTACAGAGTATTCATATAGATGTAGATGCAGTTGTCAAGGGACGCGTAACAGGAAGGAGGGCGGGACCTAGGAATGGATGGAAGTGCTGAAGTGCAAAATATAAGCGTGAAGTGCTTGCAAAGTATTGCTTACTTAGATGTGTGCCACAGTCCGTTTTATCTTAGGACCGAGAGATAAGGAAGGACTGTTCTCAGAACGAAGAATGGGTTATAGGGAAGGGGAGATCAAAGAATACGGTTTCATAGGTGGTGAGACGAATGACAGAGAGTAAAGACAGCAGCAATTAAAAGAGATACCGCTAGATTTGTTTACAAAGTTTTGGGAGAGTGTAAGAGAAGGGCACTTTCGGCGATAGTGTCAGAGAGAGAGTGTGTGACAGAGAATAGAAGAGACCTTAACAACGAGTAAACATAAATGTTCAAATGTGTGTGAAATGGTTCAAATGGCTCTGAGCACTATGGGACTTAACATCTGTGGTCATCAGTCCCCTAGAAGTTAGAACTACTTAAACCTAACTAACCTAAGGACATCACACACATCCATGCCCGAGGCAGGATTCCAACCTGCGACCGTAGCAGTCGCGCGGTTCCGGACTGAGCGCCTAGAACCGCTAGACCACCGCGGCCGGCACTGATTGGCTTGTAAGTATGTAGACAGGGTATAAATGAAATCAAAACAGATTACTTAACATATTGTAAATTCAATTGAAACCAACTTGAATTAAAAGGGCAACTCATATTGTATCTTTTCTGTTGCCACGCGATCTTTCACTAGCTCCCAATGAGGAAAAATGACGAAAAAGAAGACATAAAAAAACATTTTAAGAACTTTAATATTTTATCCAGAGTCCTTCATTATTCTGTACTTCTATCACGCGTCTTGCATTGAAGATATAAGCCGTCGGATGTAACAGCCTGAAGAAGCAACTTCCTCCCAGGCTTCCAGGACGCAGTCCCAAAGAGCGTCCGCAGTAGTTCGTTGGTTTCGTGGCCAGTTCTCTGTTAATGTTCTGGCGACCTCAGCCCACATGTTTTCCGTGGAGTTCATATCAGCCGCCCGTGGCGGCCCGTCCATGACGTTGACGCCAATCGTGGAGAGCAGCTGCTGAACAAATGCAGACTTGTGAATGGGAGAGTGGTCCTCTAGGAATGTGACGTCCCCTTGTGCGTACAGCATTCGCACTGACGGAAGCATCACATTTTCCAATATGTGGGCATACTGCGCGCTGTCCAGAGTTCCTTCTATCCTGTGAAGAATTCCCGCCTCTCTCGCAGAATTCCAACCCCAGCAGGTAACAGATAGCCGGCCACATCTTCTCGTCGTCTTTACATATTCGCGTCGATGGCGAGTCCCTTGCGGCCTGTAAACGTTTCGTGGACCGCCGTTATTGGTTTCATCAGTGAAAATGACATTGTACCACGACGCCCTCAGATGGAGCTCCGCAAATGCTAGCCGGTATAAAACGTTGTCTTCGCTGAGCTCTTGTTTCACTTCGGATAGTCGTGCATGCAGTCCAGCGTCCCTCAGCCTTCGGCGAATCGTGTAACTGGAGCCGGGGAAGTTGATCTCCCGCCGCAAGTGCTTCGCGTTCAGAAAGATATTTTCTCTGCTCCTAGACTCTAGGTCCCTGTCTTTCTGCTGTGAGCTCACTCTCTTCCTGCCTGAGCCAGGAGCTCTGTTGGTGGTGCCTCTTTCAAGGCAGATCCTCCACCATCTCGTTGCAGTGGTATGTGGTACGCCATACCGTCTGCCAGCTTCTCTGATGGAACATCCTCCTTCCTCAATGAGAGCGACGACTCTACCTCGGCCGGCCTGAGCGACCGAGCGGTTCTGGGTGCTTCAGTCTGGAACCGCGCAACCGCTACGGTCGCAGGTTTGAATCCTGCATCGGGCATGGATGTGTGTGATGTCCTTAGGTTAGTTAGATTTAAGTAGTTCTAAGTTCTAGGGGACTGATGACCTCAGATATTAATAGTGCTCAGAGCCATTTGAACCATTCTTTAACTCTGTCTCGAATAGAACTCTTCAAGTGAGCCATTACGGCAGACAGCCTGATGTGTATTTCTGCTTACCGCTCTTACACTGGTTCCAGGAGAGGAGGTAAACATATTTACGTCAAACGGAGCGGCAGAGGCAGAGGCATGCGGCGCAGCCGTACTGGCTCGTCCTGGGCTGTTGGCCCACCAACGCCACCGATAGCTCGCTCACTTGCGTCTCACCTGGGCCAGCCTGGCTGGTCGGTAGCTCGCGAGCCGCGGCGAGTACAGACCCGGGCCGCGTGGCCACGATCACCCCTTGAAGGATCAAAAGTTACACCTAACCTACCCAAGTCTGTAGTACAAACCAACGCAGCTACAGCTATTATGCTATAAATGTGCAGGCACACCTACAGTTGACGATTTATTCAAATATTTGACGAACAATACTTTCAAAAATACATTCGTTTTAAACATAGCTACCACAAAATATTTCACCTAGCTAGCAATAGGATGGCGTAGGAAACTATACTTTCTTGTAAGCGCTGTGCATTAGATTTAGCCTTAAGGAAACCTGTATTCAACCACGACAACTAAGCGGAATGTAAAAGTAAACAGGTTTGGCGGCAGCTTCTCCAAATAATAGTATATACTTAGTATATAATACACGTTTTGTGCACTTATAACATGTACTCAGTGTCTCTGAAACAATACGTGCTGCACGACGGAAATTACTTTCTGCTGAGGCACTTCATTTACATCTCAATTATATACGATTGCCCGCAGCTCGTGGTCATGCGGTAGCGTTCTCGCTTCTCACGCCCGGGTTCCCGGGTTTGATTCCCGGCGGGGTCAGGGATTTTCTCTGCCTCGTGATGACTGGGTGTTGTGTGCTGTCCATAGGTTAGTTAGGTTTAAGTAGTTCTAAGTTCTGGGTGACTGATGACCATAGATGTTAAGTCCCATAGTGCTCAGAGTCATTTATTTGATACAGGACTACTAGAGAACATTGCTCTTTATGGCAGTCAGTCCACTTGTAAATTAACATAATCATATCGCAGATATTAGGCAACATGTTACTAGGGATGAGTAAGGCCTTAAGGTTTGCAACTAAACGTGCTACTCCTAGCTACTACTGAATATGAAGTTGATTATTAATGTGTCCTCATAATCTTGTGTGTGGCGTTCGACTCTCAGTCAGCATAGACGTTTTCGTCACCTTATTTCTAGTTAAACGTGTGCACATCTCGCTGATGGTGGACCAACGTTAGACATTTCTCGTCTGTTCCTGGTTAGACAACGACGGCGGTAGGCGCCGGTTTCGAATCCCGGTCAGGCAATACCACTTCAGTTGTCATTTAAGGTTCCAACCCCACTAATGGTGACAAACTGTGATATCTACATTCTGATTTTACGAACTAATTCAAAAATCAGATTATGTGCTGGGTTCGCTTTCTTGTCCCCAGCATTACATGATGGCATTTCAATTTTAAACATGTGCATCCTTTATTCCTTGACAATGCAACACTATACAACGTCTTTCGAGGTTAATTACCAAGAAGGTAATTGTCATGTTAGGGTTCCTACTTTCGTACAACATTATCTTCATTTACGTTCAAGTTGAGAGCTGATAACTGATACTGGTGCGAACGTCAATATTTGACGTCTCTTTCTGCCTAGTGATCGAGTCTCGATAAGGCACAAAGCTTTGCTTGGTTAACAATGGCTTTAAGTTCTGGGTTTACATCCGGATCCAGAACGAAGTCGTTGGTCATGTCATTTAAAGTACAACTTCGTGTACAAGTAACTGTTGATGAGTAATGTGAACAATGATATTACTTGTGATTCGCTGTTAATATTGGGATTCCGTAGAGTGATTGCCGCTGTTAATCACGTTTTCTTTTAACTCCCCATTGAACGTTGAACGACGTTCAGCATGTGTTGGGTAAACCTTTCAGACAGCAAAGAACTTGTTTCCAATTACCATACAACTTTATAAATCCATATACTGTCTGAGATATTTAACTGTGGCTAAGGATTACTGAACGATTTAAGTGACAAAACTAGTTGTCCCATAACATTTGAAATGTCACTTATTGTAATTAAGTTTAGTTTACAAACGTTAAGGGCTGTCTGATCTCTTCTGTACTATCGTGGTGTTACTTTACATCTGGATGGACTGTCATAAAGACCGGTGTTCTCTAGCAGTCTCTAGCGGTACCCATTGTGTATCTTACGGAACGACTGCACTGTGGAGGGTTGCGACTATGTGCAACACAGATATGCTATGTTGGTAGCATACATACAGGTGCAGCCTACACGTTGGAATTCAGGGGGTGACCCACTTTTTATGCTGTCGAGTGTACGTGTATCACGTTGGAACAAGCGAAATAAAATGTTCAAACGTACTTACGTTTTGTATTTTAATTTAGAAAACCTACCTGTTACCAACTGTTCCTCTAACATTGTGAGCCATATGTTTCAGACTATTACAGCGCCATCTATCACAAAGCGAAAAAAGTGGTCCAACTATAAAATTCATATATCTTTACGTACTAAACGAAAATGTAACAAAAATGGGGGTTCCTATTTAAAAAAACGCAGTTTATATCCGTTTGAACTATGGAAGCACCATCTAGCGAGCCAACCAAGGCGCCATCTGGTTTCCAGCTCCAAGCTAGACAAGTTTCGTTCTTTGCAGTTTTTTCGTTTGACGCTTACTAAGTGAGATATTTTGCCCGGTCATGATCAATGCACCACCCTGTATACTCTTGGATGCGGGCGTAATGCGGCTTATTATTAATGGCATACTCTGGTTAGCTCTGTACAATAAAAATCCGACACTAAGAAGAGAATTATCAGAGCATGTAGCACAGTAAGAGCCATAGATACCTTCACGTCCTTTTTTGAATAACACAGCAGATCGACGCCGCTACAGTCCTCATTTAAAATTTTCAGTTGAGTACTGTGTAAGGGCGTTGGGCAGTTTGGTGATTTCGTTTTCAGTAATAATTTAGTGTTCTGTAAGCTCTGTGTTGAGCCACTGCTTACTTTTTTACCTAGACTGGGTTCTATCCCAAGTGCTATGAAATATCCGAGCATATTATTTTCTGAACTAAACAGCAGTTATCATCTTTAAAAAAGTTTAAGATTGTTTGAAGTTGCAAAGTGCATAATTATATAGTGAGCAAACGTGTTGAAATACTCCTCTTTGTTTGTGTAATAAACAGTCAAAGTTTCATCGAAGTGCAGTTGCGAAGACAAATTTAAAATATTGAGTTCCAGGATTCTTTTTTCAATAATAGTGTCTACAACTTTACGTGTTATGTGGTTAACATTGCTTCGCATTTTGTTTTGTGACTAAAGTGTTCAGCACCTCTCTCAGTCTACCGAAAGTTTATATTCTGGGTCCTCATGCTAATAGTTGAGCCAGATTTAAATGTGATATTACAATAACAGCAATCAAGGATAACCAACGAGTTAGAAATACTCAGTCTATACTAGACCCATGTATTACACCTTCCACTTGAGCTAAGTAACATAAGGATGTGAATGTTCCTTGAGAATGCAAACGATAATCAGTAGATACCATTACTTCATAACTATTTCAACAGTGGTAATTTCTTATAATTAAACTGTCAAAAGAACCTATTTTTCAAGTCAGCAGTGCGCCACCATTAGGAATAATTTTCCTGTAATTGACATTATCTACCTACTGCAATGTACAGATAGGGAGTGTTTTGAGAGTCAGTTGCTGCCTAAACTTATTATTACTCATTTGTAGTTCATTTCAAATCACTGGTACATTATTTTCTAAATTGTGCTACTGTCTTGTATCTTATCAGCAAAACAGGATTTCAGTGTCAAGTAAAGTCAACCGCAACAGTTAAATTTATTCCTGAACCATGATAGTACAGGGTACAGGTTTGACCAATTAGGCTGGCGACCGTTTCCTTTCACGTAATAACAGTTTACTTTAACACTAATAGAATCTTGGTTTGATTCTCGTTTATCTTGCTAGTGCTTCCTTTCATGATGCATTCATTGACTCCTTTCTCCTTGGGTTCATAAATTATTATCATTTAGTTCCATAACCTTACTTTCCATACCAGAACCAGATATACTAAGAGTAATAGTTCTGTCTGACTCTGTGAACGATTCTCCTACTACGTTAACGATTGTTCTGTTAATCTCCTCATGTTCCGATAATTCACTTAGTTCATCACGAGATTCAGGAATGGTTTCGTCAAAATTGCTACGTAATCTCTTACTTCGCTTTGACATGATGGAAAATCTTGTTAACTACGGTTTATGACAACTACAAGATTCAAGCGACACGACATTTACTCCTGCTTGACACAAGGAGAATGAAAAATTCACTGTTACCAATATGGTAAAATAAAGAAATATAAGGTAACTGAATAATCACTTATGTCCTTAAGTTAGTTACATTTAAGCAGTTCTAAGTTCTAGGGGACTGATGATCTCAGAAGTTAAGTCCCCTAGTGGTCAGAGCCATTTAAACCATTTTTGAATAATCACTTAGTTTGGTTAGTGCTCACTGTTTATCGTCTATTTTGGGTTATTGCAGCTTCACCCACGTCCCTGCCGGCAACTTATGTCTCTGTCTCGACCCACGTTCTGCACTCGAACAGTTCTCCGACGCGTTGCGTCGCTCCGTCTGCAGATATCTCGTAGTGTCGCTTGGCGTCGTCGAGCCCCGCGTTGTAGGCGCCAAGTGATGTGACGTCCCTTCCCTCCTTCTTCACTCGCCGAGGGGAGACGTAACTCCACAATTACACTCCGTCACGGTCACAAAATAAAAATCCCTTCACAGGTATATAATTTTCGGCATATTAGTAGATTAATAGTAGCCGGTAGTGTTATATACTGAGGCCGCCTGGAGTGGCCGAGCGGTTCTAGGCGCTACAGTCTGGAACCGCGTGACCGCTACAGTCGCTGGTTCGAATCCTGCCTCGGGCATGGATGTGTGTGATGTCCTTACGTTAGTTCGGTTTCAGTAGTTTTAAGTTCTAGGGGACTGATGACCTCAGAAGTTAAGTCCCATAGTGATCAGAGCCATTTTTTGTTATATACTGGCAGCAGCACTATCAAAATTTATCATTAGATTCTGTAGTGGTCTTTTGAGCGGAAACATCTTCCACTAAGATTCTTGTTATTCTACCTTCCGTGGGTACCATTCTCTCAACAACGGGCTGGTTGACGGCAAGGAATACGCAGGATGTAGGGTCGTATTAAGGTGACTACATCAGAGAAGTGCTGGCTGGTAGGACGCAAAGGTATCTGGATCGATTTGACATATCAGCACAGTAGAGGGTGCCATATCTCTGAGTCCTGCTCTGGTGCTGTCGTTTCCCTCGTCAGGAAAGGACCTGCGCGTCTGCACTACGCTGCTCGGCACATCCCACACTTACTTATGATGAGCATAATTGGCAGCACCGGCAAAGCAGTGAAATTGGTTTCACACTTGTGGAATCCTGGATGATCGCCTCTCATATCCTTTGCACTGCTAATGAGTATATGCTTTTCTGGATTTTTAATCGTCGACTTCCAGTCACTGTTCCAATCAACCAGTATGTTATTGAACGGTCGTCAATTACCGCTGAACACCAGGAGAGAATAAATTCTTTGGAGGTGTCGTAGTAGTAATTGATATGGGAGTGACAATGCTTCCCATTTAACCTCTACATAAATTGCAGTTGAGCTAATTATCACAGGTTTTGATAATCCATTAATATGTTGACCTTATAAACGTGTTTAGGAATAAATGTCAATATTGATTTTAATCATAGTTTCTGTGTCTGTAGGTTGCATATGTGTATCCTGGAAGGTATTCGCAATCAACTCAGAACCTGTACCAACGTTTTACTCCACTCAGATGGTTTTAGTCAAAGTGAGATGTTTGTTTTTAACATTCTCCTCATTAAGAGCTAATCCTAGGGCCGTAATATTCGTTTTATCGGTTTAACTTTGTGCGCAAGTGTTTATAGGTCATTTATTAAGGAAGACGTCTGCCCACAGTTAGTTTTCGAGGGTTAAGGAAATTTCTAATAGCAGGCTTTTGCATAACATTGGCGTCTCTGTGCCAGGATTGAGTTTAGGTTTCTCTGGGAAGCTGTTA
This sequence comes from Schistocerca cancellata, assembly GCF_023864275.1. Lineage (NCBI taxonomy): Eukaryota > Metazoa > Arthropoda > Insecta > Orthoptera > Acrididae > Schistocerca > Schistocerca cancellata. Next base: position 494,443,526 of record NC_064629.1, on the reverse strand, counting down.
GTTACGTTAATTTCTCAGATCATGCTGTTTGACAAGGCGTACGACTGACCTTCGACTGTGAGGAAAGTATTCAGCTTCAGAGATCAGAGTGGTATCGTAATTTGTGGGCACTTAGAATTTCAGTTGTATAAATTTTACACACACGTTGGTGACTAAACGCAGAGGCAACAAATTTTGTGCATTTATTGTATTCCAAGCGGGTGCCTTTTACCAATTTGTATTATTCTTTCCTGTAGGTGCTGATAAAGCTCTTCTGGGCTACGTTCTACGACTGAGGATTCACCGATTTGCAAACCAGCATTGAAATTTTGGAGGAGAATTTTTATATGTAGGACAGCTTAGTAGAATATGAGAAGCCGATTGTTTTTCTTTTTCCTTTACATGGTAGGAGAGATGTAGTAATTTATGTATCAGGGTTAGGTTCATAAATCTTAAATGTTAACAAGGAGCAAAGCACGTCGCGAGCTACAACGGAATAGTATTAAGATTGACATTATGGTGGAACTGCATGAAATATGAATTTACGTGAGTCAGGAGAAGAACATACAGTTCATCCAGCAGAGCAGTCAGATCCGATAGGTGATGAGCATGACTATAGCATTGCAGATAACCGTCAATTAGGAAACAACAGTTTGAATGTTGAGAATATGCAAGAGGTTACGAAAAAGGGCTGTACAGCTATATGTCCAGGCAGTGATAATCAAACGTAATCCGAAAGAGTAACAAGAATTGAACCTACGTGCAATTGACATTGACTCTCCACATTCAACAGATAGATGTAGTAAGGAAGGAGGTTATCAGTTAGACTTAACAGACTTTTCAAAACAAGAGGGAGAACAGTTGAAAGACAGGAGAAAAAAAATTAAAATGTGGTGGAGAAGAGTAGACAAGAAATTAAAGACATGGTGGAAAAGGTCAGAAATAAAAATAAACAGAAGAAACAGAGTCTAAGGAACTGTATTCGAGAGATAAGGATACAAACCAAAAACATTCAACAAAATATGAATCAGGCCGCAAACAAAGCGGAGGAAGGAAGAAGTGTAGTGAATGAAACGTTTACAACTAGTGAACAAACCGATAAGAATAGTTATGAAGCAATTTCAAAACTACACCATCGAGTCAACAACACAGAGCAGTGTAAGATTATGTAGTATCAGGATTCATGAACCCAGTAAAATTCATAGATTCACGATCAAGAAAAATTAATTTCTAGATATGCCATGCGAACTAAGGGAGTAATCAAGCACTTCTATACAACACTTCGCTTCATTGCTAAAAAGTTTTAGCTGGGAGATGCAATGTTGACATAAATGCTTTCCGTAACATGTTACATGAACCTGAGTTTGAGTTTAACGCTCAGCACAGCTTGCGCACGGAGACACGATGGTGAAGGACACTTTAGCAAACCACAATGTTAGTGGAGGCAAGCTAATTACAATAACAAGATCGGATATTCAAGACATGGAAACTATTAGATGAAAGAAGGTTACGGGAATTGGCCAAATAATGGAGATGGGCGTAGTGGAAGAGGAAACAACAGAGGTTGGAGTAAAGAGAGAAGCTAGGAGAACACCGTGAAACAGTAGATGGCGCAGACTGGGGAATAATGAATGTGGAGAACGTTTCGAAGCTAAAAACAGAAGTGGCGTGGCGAACCAAGATATTGAAAAGATCGTCTAAATACAAGGACTGAACCCAAAACACTATCAATGCCATTATAGCCCTCCTATGAACTGAAGTCTGGATAGCGTGGTGAAGGCAAATTCAACATCCACATCACTAATCAGACGCACTGTACTCAACGAAATCCATTACAATGACAAGTCGGAGTCTTACCCAAGGAGAAGGAATTAAATACGAGAAGGAACGTCCATCCCATATTGAATCTGACAACAGGCAGTGTGGAACTGTACAGAATTATGGATGGTGCCACCCAAATATTGACAGGTGCAAGAAATGGCATTTAACAGATGTAAAACAAATCATAGGTGACCAGCGCTATCGCTGAGATAAATTAAAATTTGACTTTATATCATAATAAAAAATCACTGATGTGCTTAAGCAAGTAAGTGTTCTATCAACGTATGTAGAACACATGTTGATAGGAAATTCCTTCGTGGTTCGCAAATTATTAGCTGATCTCATAAAAGTAATGGACCCCTTGAGCGACTATGCTACATTAACTGACCTGGGATGTGGAGAAGTTATCATGCAGAGAGCAGGAAAGGTACAATTCTGATTTGAGGAACAAGCTTCTCCGTCAAAGAGTCTGGGAGGTTGTTTGCATCTGTGTGTGCACTGTCATAATAGGTAGGTTGAGAATAGTTATGGGGAGAAAGAAGAGAAGAACAATTTGAGGACTGAGGTGGAATAAACGAAAAGAGAAACTGAGCTTACTATCCACAAACGGGTAAATCGGATCATGAACGTAGGAGCAGAAGACAGAAGAACTACGCACAATCCTACATGAAAATCGCGATGTATTCCTGCCGAAGACATGCGCAACCGACAACTTCCAGTACGTGTTAATGAGAGCCAAAGAACACCAAACATTCTTTGTAACTCTATACGCTTTCCCATTACCTCACCGAGCAAAAGCTCATAAGGAAAATCGCGAATGTTACGAGAAGGGATAATTGAATATGCAGTGTCTACGTATAGTAGTACTTTACGAGTCGTTGAGAAGATGGACTGGTCCACTTGGTGCTGGATTCCAGACAAATCCATATAATAATAACTTTGAAAATAGAAAGACCCCACACAGCTGGAAGAACTGTTACAGAGGTTCCATAGATTAAGGTTTTTTCGTCAATAGACCTTCAGTAAAGTTTCTGGCAACACGAGTTACACCCATCCTGATGCACATGACGTCCTAATCTCAGACCACAGCTACAAATTTGGCCTGTTACCCTTTGGCCTAAGAATATCATAAACATAATTAATCCACAGATTGAGTGGAATTCTCGACGAGGTCGTAAGGGAAGATATCACATGCTACGTCGATGGCCTCTTAATCGCTAAGGGAACTTGGAAGGACCCTTGAATGTGTTACTCAGTGCACTGAAAACTCATGGAGTACTTGTCAACCGGGAAGAGTCATTTTTGGGCACAATAGAAGCTGAACTTTTGGAGCACATACGTTACAGCGGCAGAAATGATCAAACCACCCCAGAGAAATTACAGTCCGCATCACTGTTTTCCACATATCAGACACAGAAGGACTTTACAGGGTTCCTTCCTTGTTGTCATCAATTTTTGCAAGAAATTCATAAAGATAGACTCGTTAGCAGCTCTAAGACTCTATGTACTGACAAGAGAACAGATGACTTGCATTTGGCACGAACTAGCTAAGAATGAGTTTCAGGCACAGTCAAGGGCATTAATAAATGCACCGGTATTAGCACATCCTGACCTGTAGGCTGATTTTTACTTTGTGAGGTTAAGTACTGATGAAAAGTGAAAATAATTCCGCCATGACCAAGCTCGAGGCTTTAGCCGTGGTTGGAAGTTTAAAAAAGTTGTCGTACACACTGTTTGGATGAAAGATGAAGCTATCCACATACCACCACATATTAGAATTCCTTTTCACAGTCAAACTAACCTGTAACATGTTAACCCATTGAGTAGCCTATTTGCAGGATTTGATTTCTGTATTATGTATTCCCAGGAGAAACGAGTATTATTGCCAGTGCACTGTCATATTTGCCAGACGACAGGACACACGAAGTGTTAGAGATCACCTAAACTCACAATTTCAGCCTGTACTATATAAGAAATGGCGTCTTTGAAAACTGCGTAACGGTAACCCTACAAGACATATATATAGAACAGGACAAGAAGATACCGCTTCCTGGAGACACTGTTAGTGACGTGATTTCTGTAACTTTATACTACTGAATACAGTCTGCGAAACGCTTTCCTAGTGGAAAGAGGAGTTGAGGAAATGGATAGTTTTTGTGTCATTCTTAAGAGAATACTTTCTGGGGGAATTATCAATCTAGAAAGGTTTGTAACAGACACTGGGAGTCCTGATAATGGGGGTCACAAGCTTCGTCCCCCCTATTATATGACATCTGGATCGGCTGGAGTATCACGATATAAAATTTTGAGACTCAAATTTCTGGAAGAGCGGTTTAAATACACAAGATTTGAAGAGCCTCATTTATCCTTACAGTGGTGGAGTACAGAAGCGTCTGCTTAATTTTTTCATTGGAGGATCAAAATTGTTACTTTCTGATTTAAAATTGCTACTTTAAAGGAACAAAAATGTTACTCTCTGATTCGAAATTGCTACTTTAAAGGTGGTAAACGTCTGCATAATTGACGCCGTCTGAGCTTTTACCTTCACTTCAGATTTTGTTACGGATAGAGTGATTTCAGACTGCTTACAGAGCGTACATTTCGGCCTCTCTTTGCAGCAGTCTCTTCGCCTTTTACTCTTGGCAGACACACTGCATGTTCCACACGCAGCTCTGAGCGGTGACTTTTCAGAACACATTTTTCGCTCAGACGTCATCTGAGGACAGTGCAGGAGATCTGAGGACAATGCAGCAGCTGCGTGCACTCAGATACACTTAGCGAATCACCGTCATGACCTGCTGCCAGTCCAAGGATGGTGAAATTTACTGGCTGCACAGGTGGTATATATTGCGCTGGATTTAATACCCCGTAATAATGTCACGGGTAGGTTGTACTAGGGAAGCACAGTTGCATTACGACTCATATTCCAAGTATGTATGCAGCCACTGTTGTCGAGTCGTGGATTTCATTCACGTAATGTTTAACATGTTAGAGAGCGGAATTTACCATCATTTGTATCCCTTCCTGAACTTTGCCAATCGTCATTCACTTCAGTTTCGTCTTGTTTTGTGTTTATTGTTAATGTCGTTGCATCTCCTGTAACTTTCACTGAATGGCATGGCATTGTCTGAAACTAAATACATTTGTGCTAAAAAACTCACGGATTATTCACACTTTTGAATTTCTTTTTATAACTAGTCACACTGTGCATAATTAAGGTACCTATGTGATTATCCCACCCACTGATCTATTGCTGGGCTGAAAATTAGCAGTCATCACCTCTGTTGTCAATAGTTCAGCTAGGGTGGTTAATTAGGTAAGGTATATAGAGAGATAACTAACCAGCATCATTCCTCACTCTCTTTAATAGCGAATAGGGTTTAAAGAGTGGATGGAAAACAATGCCTTCAAAAAGTAACTTCGGAATTTCCAGAGGTCCAGCTGTCAGCCCAGCTTCGTGACAGCGTAGCGGGTGAAGTAGTCAGAGCTGAGTATCTATCAATTTCAGTTGGTCGATTTCGGGAACCTCGCGAATAGGTCGATTCCAATTCCATGGAATGGCTCTGCTGCAGGGAGAAGTGGTACCAGATGCACTGGAGCCAACTGTACCACATGCTTCTACCACTATTATAACTTACAGGAACTCACATACTGACTAATGGATTGGTAGAGATCTGGACAATGATACCTGTGTTGATTCTGTCTTGAGCCTCCACGAATGCCAGGTGACCTAATGTAGGAGCTTCATGGAAATACTTCAGGACAACTGGTCTCCGACGTTCTGGAATGGTGAGCAATCATTTCTGTTCCAGTGTATCGTATTTCCTCTCATGCAATTTTGAGTTCATTAATTGAGATTCTCGTTGGCTGTTTCCTCCTTCAAGGCATTCGTCGTTTTTAGCAGTGCTGGATCTTCTATTTGTCCAGCAGCAATGTCATTTAACAAATCTAAACCTGAGGTTACATCCATGCTACTGTGTTCCATCAAAGGATTCCTTGACAGGCACTAGGCGTCCTTGTGTTTGCATCCATTATTGTATATCACTGTCACATCGTACTCCTCAAGCGTTAGTGCACATCTCTCCAGTTGATCCTACAGATCTTTCTGTCTAGTGCAGCGTCCCGATGGCATAAAACCCCAATTAATAAACTTTGTGGAAACTTAAATTAGGGAAGTGAGTCATCTTGACGGTGTCGGCAACAATTGACGATAAAATCTACACTGGTAATATTTTGATTAACACCTGTATCATTCAAATTCTTAGAATATTCTACAAAGAGGGGAGATAAAAGGAAAGGAATATCATAGATTCTTTATCAAACATCTTCATCAGCATCATATGAACGTCGGTTAAATCCAAGAAAGTAATTCAGTCAAAGATAACATTTACCATGGAAGAGAGTTGTAGCCACATCGAAAAGGAAATTCAATGCGACTACAATGCAACTCAGATATGGATATGTTCAGTTAATTAGTGGCACTTGAGCCGCTCTAGAGCGGTAGTTGTCTCGACGCAAAAGCTATTAGATTGTTTCACTTTAGGAAGTTTGATAATTCGTGAGGTAGAGACTGAAGTATTGCTCAGTCAGTCCACTAAAGAAATTTAATCTTTACCATTCTCAACGCGACAGTATAGTAAGACGAGTGTTAGACTTCAACTGAGTGATACTAGTTTATCGTACTTAGCCTTCGTACTGATAAACAGTTACAAACCTTGAGAGAAATGGATCAACGACACAAAAACTATTTGTAGTAGGACACAATAAAACGAAGACACGAAGAAAGACAAGTACGCCGAATTGTCAAAAGTTGTCGTCAGCGTCACGATTGCTGAACTGAACAGAAGTTAATCTTGAATGATATATCGGTGTGCGTGTGTTGTGGAGACAAACAATTAATTACAGAAAGAACAATAAAATATGAGTAAAAAGGCAAATCTTACGTGTCACCTAACTCATTAAACGGACAATACAATGTGTACTAATACAAGTTAATTAACTATTTAAACATTTTAAGTAACTAAGTGAGTACATGAATAATGGATAGTGGAAAGTGATTAGTTTAAACCAGTATTACAGCGTACTAAAAAAAAATTACTTCCACATAAGTTATGTCTGGAGTTACGTCGGACCGTTCTTAATAACTTGACGTAGCAACGGCATAGCAACGAAATAGTAGACAGCAAAATTTCTTTCTAGCTATGTATGATGTGAAAAACGACCGTAATGATGAAATCAAGAATAAAGATTCTATTTCATCTCGGAACTAACCGGACATAAAAATAAACGACTTCGGTTTACCAGTTCGCACAAGCTGAGAAGAGTGTTGCGGACAGATAACAGAACATTGCTTAACCACGCGAAGAGTTGCATTCTTAAGAGAGTCACAGGTGCTGTTCCACGTCATACTGACGGGGATGAACATAGTTACGAGTTACGTCTCCCCCCGGCGAGTGAAGAAGGAGGGAAGGGACGTCACATCACTTGGCGCCTACAACGCGGGGCTCGACGACGCCAAGCGACACTACGAGATATCTGCAGACGGAGCGACGCAACACGTCGGAGAACTGTTCGAGTGCAGAACGTGGGTCGAGACAGAGACATAAGTTGCCGGCAGGGACGTGGGTGAAGCTGCAATAACCCAAAATAGACGATAAACAGTGAGCACTAACCAAACTAAGTGATTATTCAAAAATGGTTTAAATGGCTCTGACCACTAGGGGACTTAACTTCTGAGATCATCAGTCCCCTAGAACTTAGAACTGCTTAAACGTAACTAACTTAAGGACAATTCAGTTGCCTTTTATTTCTTTATTTTACCATATTGGTAACAGTGAATTTTTCATTCTCCTTGTGTCAAGCAGGAGTAAATGTCGTGTCGCTTGAATCTTGTAGTTGTCATAAACCGTAGTTAACAAGATTTTCCATCATGTCAAAGCGAAGTAAGAGATTACGTAGCGATTTTGACAAAACCATTCCAGAATCTCTTGATGATTTAAGTGAATTATCTGAACATGAGGAGATTAACAGAACAATCCCTAACGTAGTAGGAGAATCGTTACAGTGTCGGACAGAACTATTACTCTTAGTGTATCTGGTTCTGGAATGGAAAGTAAGGTTATGGAACTAAATGATAATAATTTTGAACCCAAGGAGAAAGGAGTCAATGAATGCATGACGAATGTTGCAGAAACCAGTTCAGGAAATATAGATGTACTTAGTGCTATACGATCAAAGCTAAATATGTTGGATGATTTAAATACTAAGTTAGCGGAACAACCAGTTGCATTAAATGCTAAATTTTCTGATGTAGCTCAACAGCAAACAACTTTAAATACTAAATTCTCTGAGCAGCGGGAGATGTTAGAAAATAGATTATCTGACATCGATGCTAGGATAATGGAGCAGCAAGCATCTATCGATGCCAAATTTAGCGATCAACAACAGGCCTTTCAAAATAAATTTGCAGAACAATAGGCTAAAATGATCGCTGCTTGGTAGGACAAGTTTATTCAACAGTGGGTTAACGATGATAATAAAATTGATTATATACACAACTGGCCATTAAAACTGATACACCAAGAAGAAATGCACAAGATAAACGGGTATTCATTGGACAAATATATTATAATACAACTGACATGTGATTACATTTTAACGCAATTTGGATACATAGATCATGAGAAATCAGTACCCAGAACAACCACCTCTGGCCTTAATAACGGCCTTGATACGCCTGGGCATTGAGTCAAACAGAGCTTGGATGGCGTGTACAGGTACAGCTGTCCATGCAGCTTCAACACGAGACCACAGTTCAACAAGAGTAGTGACTGCCGTATTGTGACGATCCAGTTGCTCGGCCACCATTGACCAGACGTTTTCAATTGGTGAGAGATCTCGAGAATGTGCTGGCCAGGGCAGCAGTCGAACATTTTCAGTATCCAGAAAGGCCCGTATAGGACCTGCAACATGCGATCGTGCATTACCCTGCTGAAATGTAGGGTTTCGCATGGATCGAATGAAGGGTAGAGTCAGGGGTCGTAACACATCTGAAATGTAACGTCCATTGTTCAAAGCGCCGTCAATGCGAACAAGAGGTGACCGAGACGTGTAACTAATTGCACCCCATGCCATCACGCCGGGTGATACGGCAGTATGGCAATGACGAATACACGCTTCCAATGTGCGTTCACAGAGATGTCGCCAAACACGGATGTGACCATCATGATGCTGTAAACAGAACCTGGATTCGTCCGAAAAAATGACATTTTCCATTCGTGCAACCACGTTAGTCGTTGAGAACACCATCACAGGCGCTCCTGTCTGTGATGTAGCGTCAAGGGTAACATCAGCCATGGTCTCCGAGCTGAAAGTCCATGCTGCAGCAAACGTTGTCGAACTGTTCGTGCAGATGGTTGTTGTCTGGCAAACGTCCCCATCTGTAGACTCAGAGATCGAGACGTGGCTGCACGAACCGTTACAGCCATGCGGATAAGATGCCTGTCATCTCGACTGCTAGTGATACGAGGCTCTTGGGATCCAGCACGGCGTTCCGTGTTACCCTCCTGAACCCACCGATTCCATATTCTGCTAACAGTCATTGGATCTCGACAAAAGCGAGGAGCAATGTCGCGATACGATAAACCGCAATCGTGATATGCTGCAATCCGACCTGTATCAAAGGCGGAAACGTGATGGTACGCATTTCTTCTCCTTACACGAGGCATCACAACAACGTTTCACCAGGCAACGCTGTTTGTGTATGAGAAGTCGGTTGGAAACTTTCCTCATGTCAGCACGTTGTAGGTGTCGCCACCGGTGCCTACCTTGTGTGAATGCTCTGAAAAGCTAATCATTTGCATATCACAGCATCTTCTTCCTTTCGGTTACTTTTCGCTTCTGCAGTACGTCATCTTCGTGGTGTAGCAATTTTAATGGGCAGTAGTGTAGAGACCAGATAGTTAATCGAAAAAAGAAAAAGTTAGAATTATTGACCGTATAGACAAGATCCATGAAAGTGTTAGTAATTTGTCAGAACAGTTTGGGGTCGTATCGGGAAGGGTTAACACCTTGACGGGGAATAACTGCAGTATTACCGAAAACATAGAGGGATTAACTGGTCGTCTAAATGATTTAGAGAGCGGCTCATTAAATAAAATAGATACTTACCGGCTACACCAAAGTAAGAAGCTAGAAGACGATCTATCTGAATGGATAGAACATAAGACTACAGAAGTTGACGGTAAGGTGCGATATGCCATCGAGAGCGCACAGAAGCAAGTACTAGGACAGACACAAAAAGATAATTCTTTAAAAGAAACTTTTGTTAAATGATTTAAACAGATTAAAGACCGAATTGTAGGTGAATGAACCAAAGAGTGTCACTCGGGAATTAGTTTCGCTCGCTCATCACAGCAACAATCAAGTAGTAATGGCAAGCCGGAAGATGAAGAAACAGGTATCCAAACGAAATAGGATGATCCATATGTTCAAAGAAGTTGTATTTCTTCATTAAAGGTAGAACATAGTACTTTCAAAAGTAGACAGTTTCCTACTTTTTCGAGTGAAAAGAACAATATTAATCCCAAAGTGTTTATTAATTCTTTTAAAAGATATTTCCACGTAGTTGACCACAGTATGACAAACTACAATTCATCGTATCAAAAACTGTCGGAGAAGCAGCATTGTGTGCCGCTGAGATAAGCGAAACCGGCAATACGTGTTCCGAATTCGAAAAACTATTTCTAGCAAAATGTTGGTCAATTAGTAGACAATAGATATTACGTAAAGAGGTTTATCAGCCTCAATTTTACAAATAAAAGGAAGAAACATTGAGACTATATTTTGAACCTTATTTCAACAAGACACGTTATTGAACTGAACCGATTTCGAGTCGGGAGACTATTAGAATATTAAAAGAAAAGTACCCGATATTGATGTGGAACGATTTCTGCCAGTAATCGATTCGATCGACATGCTGATGGAAGATGTGAGACAATGGCCGAATAATAGTAGTAATTATTATTCTAGGAATAATATGTGTAGCAATCAATGAAGTAATGGTTATCGAAGTAGTAGTCACTCTCCAGGCTTTAACCGAAGTGATAATAATTTTTGAATACTAGTGAACATGTGGATCGTGCGCAAAAGAATAATCAGAATTGGAATAAGAATTGCAAATACTCTAAAGGGAATTTCGTAGGAAATAATAACCATACACCAGGCGCAGGAGGTTTTCAAAGAGTGAACGTTTTAAATACAAATAGGGAAAGAAAATTTGGGGGGAGGCAGTCGTCCAACAATCCATGTTGCGACTGTGGCTGTAGGAATAATTGTGCTCCTATGGAGCTACCGAATAAATGAAATTGGGGATACTATCAGATGATTAATGTAGGCCGGACGAACACTAATACTACAGGTACGTACATCTTCTAGATCGACCAGATCCATACCGTTGACAGATGGGAGAAATTTAGTTGCGGATAATACATATCCACCAACAGGAACTGTAATTCATTTAGTAGGGGTACATAAACCGCCGAGGAACCTAAATGACGGACGGTCAAACTAAAATAAGTCATTTTAGGTTTTCCTCGGGTGGCTGGTACTGAGGAGGGAGGAAAACATCGCGCGTCAGTAAATATTCTTGAATATAATACGGAACCGGATATTCAGGAGGATCTCATGAAAAAACCAAGGAATGAAACGAATGAAAAAAGGGTATGCTTTGCAAGCGATTGTAATAGTAAAGATTAATAATTTAATGTACTGATAGATACAGGGTCGACGGTTTTGGAAGTCTGATAATTCGTGAGGTAGAGACTGAGTTATTGGCCAGTCATTCGACTGATGGAAGTAAATCTTTATCGTTCTCAACGCGACGGTATAGTAAAACGAGTGTTAGACTTCAATTGAGTGATATTGATTTATCGGACTTAGCCTTCGTACTGATAAACAGCTACAAACCTTGAGAGCAATGTATCAACGACAGGAAAACTATTTGTAGTAGGGCACAATAAAACGAAGACACGAAGAAAGACAAGTACGCCGATTAGTCAAAAGTTGTCGTAAGCATCACGATTACTGAACTGAACAGCAGTTAATCTTGAATGATATATCGGTGTGCATGTGTTGTAGAGACACAATTAATTACACACAGAACAATTAATTACAGAAAGAACAATAAAATATGAGTCAAAAGATAAATTTTACGTGTCGGCTAACTCATTAAAGGGACAATACAATGTGTATTAAAGCAAGGTGATTGAATCTTTAAACATTTTAAGTGGCTAAGTGAGTACATGAGTAATGGACAGTGAAAAGTGATTAGTTTACACCAGTATTACGGCGTATTTAGGAAACATCTACTCCAGCATAAGTTATATCTGTAGTTACGTCGGACCGTTGTTAATAACTTGACGTAGCAACGGCATAGCAACGAAATAGTAGACATCAAATTTTCCTTTATCGCTATGTATGATATGAAAAACGACCTTAATGATGAAATCAAGAACCAAGATTTTATTTCGTCAGAACTAACCGGGCACAAAAATAGAGACAAACGATTGGAGTTTACCAGTTCGCACAAGCTGAGAAGACCGTTGCTCACAGATAATAGAATATTTCTAAACCACGCGAGGAGTTGTGTTCTTACGAGAGTTACAGATGTTGTTCCATGTCATACCGACGGGGACGAACATCGTTATGAGTCGCGTCTCCTCCCGGCGAGCGAGAAAGGGGGGAAGGGACGTCACATTATTATCCTAGCATATAGAATAATATTCTATTACAGTGGTGACTAATTCGCCAATTAAATACGACTGAAAGTTGTTGAGGGCCGAAGCACCTGTAAGGCATTCTTTCTCAGTTGTAGGGTAGGTCATCTCTGGCTCTGAGAGTACAATTACCCTGATTTTGCATTACAACTGGACATATCCCACATTTGCAAGCAGCGATGTGAAGCCCGGTCGCGATATTTTTGTAATATTAAAGCAATGCAAGTAGTGGAGATATTAGCGTCTCTTTAAGGAGAGGAAAGGCCTCATCTATATCACGTCCCAGGAAAGTTATGGCGTATCCCTGCATTAGTACTTGCAAGGGATACACGTTAATGCAAGAACTTTTATGAATCGACAGCAGTATGGTCACATTGCGAGAAAACATTTCACAATAAGAACGAGTGACTGCTTTTATTTTTCTCTAAATCTAGATGGATTCCTTTGCCATTTGTCATCTTCTCAAGGATTTTTATTTCTTTGGTGGTGAACAGGCACTTTTTTATATTCATATGGATGTCTTCCAACTGATCGCACATCAACATAGTTGTCTGGTAACTTGGATGTTTTTAAATGTCTCCAAAGGAACGACAATATTGTCCATGTAACAAAGAGCCGTCGTCAATTTACGATGTCCAAGCAGGTTAGCAGTCATGCATTCAAATGTTACTGGAGAGTTATACAGTCTTAACATCATAACTTTGAACCAACAGACTCTGTCAGGAGTTATGAAGGCAGTCTATTCCCAGTCAACTTCTATTTGCCAGCAGCCTATTTCCATGACCATAGCTGATAAATAGTTTGCGCCTTTTAAGTAGTCCAGGGTGTCATTAGGTACACATAATTATTTATTATTTTGCTCAGTCGTAGGTAGTCCATGGAGAAAAGAAATGTACAGCCCTTCATGAGGATCACAGGGGAAGACCATAGACTCTGAAGGTTTAATTATGTTGTCATGCAGCACACTTCCCAATTTCCCCAGAATTACGTGTGGTTTAGCCAGCGACACCCTATACCGGTGCTGGCTACTAGGTGAATGGTCCCCAGAGCTGGTATGGTGTTCTACCACGGGCCATTTGTGTCTTTCTTCCCTCCTGGTTTGAACGCATTCGAAAACAGGCACGGAACGTCAAACACTCAGCGACGTTGTTCTTTGGTCAGGTCAAAATCTACTAGCACTTCGATAGTATGTTCTTCACCTGCGTTGTCTGTAGTGGTACTGTTGCAGGATTCTTCGTCGATGACACTAAGCTGCCATTTCTGGCCTGTTTCGATTGTCCCTGTGCAGATACCTTAAGGCTGCTCGTAAAAGTGAACCAAACTTCTCATTGACCACCTATCAAGCTTATGATGGTGGCCGGAATGTATATTTCTTTTGTAAGTCTGGGTAGCTTGTCGCAATCGATAAAAGCTTTACACTGTGAGTGAGCATCTAGATTGAAGGCTGAATCTCGTATCATTGATGGCGGGATAGCAATGTCTTCAACAGCAAACAATCGCTCAGCGCAAACATTTTATGTGTGGTTGCTGGAACAGGTTAGTCCATCTGCAGCTATGATCTTCCACCGTATCTGACTGCTAATGATAAATGCAAGAAGTCCCATCAAAGAATATCGTGACTATATTCTGTCAAAACGACAAATTCGAAAATTGGTTGTCTGTCATTGATAGTTGTTCCTGCAATACATATATTTCCCCTATGCCATCTTCGGCAAAACCACTATCATGTAATGTAACCTAGTCTCATTTAGTGGACGACGATAAGCATTCGCCAAAACAGAGACAGAGGCCCATTAGATCGACTAGCGTTGGCCATCGACGATGACGTCGATTAAATTCTCTGTCATTTGGAGGGTTCTCATCTGTGGCGGCCTCACTTCCATAGACGCTCGCTTCGCTAAGTTTTCCTGAATTAGTCACCAAGGCGAGCTGCTCGTACCCCTGTTCAATGACAGGGAACATTCTTTATGTAAGGCTTTCGTTCCAGCAAGACGTTAAGGACTACACTTCAGTTGTCCTTAAGCTAATTAAAAGCGGGTTTGCTGATGATCGCCGGAAAATATTCTCTTCAGTTCGGTCTAGAATTTGTCACAGCTACAGAAATACTCTTCGTTGCCCTCGAACCATTGCTGGTATTTTGCTACCAAGTGAAAGTACACGTTGCCAAATATCATGTCATGCCTCCCGTTGAATCTGTCTACTCCGTCGAATCTGTACCCTGACCAGCGTATCAGGATCACGATGATAGATGCCTGATATATAGGTGGTTTATAACTGGCTTGGAATCCGCTGGTCTCACGAATGTACGTACCGTTCGAAAGGTTTACCGTTTTTATTCTGGTTCCTGTCTGTGTAAGAGACGGCTTTAAAGTCATCAAACTGGAAGCACTGAGCTGTAGATATTGTGAAGTACTTGGCGTCTTCACCAAACAAAGTCTGTTGTATTCACAATGTCAGTTGTAATATAATTTCGAAAACAGAGTCGTCAGTGAAATACAACACTTAGCACTGATAATACGTGTATTACGACCGTCAACACACAGTCTAAGTAGAACTGGTGTCCTGATCCTAGAGTGCAGTTATTTTTATAAACATCGAATATTCCAGACTATGCAAGCATAAAAAATGTGGAATGGCGACCGGCAGTATGCCAATGGCACGCCAACCACTACGCCACACTGAACACACCAAACCTAGCCGCAGTATACAACTTGTGTAGTAAAATTAAATTACTGAAGAGCAAATTGTCTTGAATAAAAGTACTGTACAAAACATAAATGCCTTAGGGATAATGGACATGCAGTCAACAGTGTCAAGATGTCTGTACTACTCCGATTATATTCGCATTTTTATCCTTCTTGCAAGCTTTAGTCTTTTTACTATAACAGTAAATTAAAGACAATTAACCATTAAAAAGCATGCAGCAGTCTTTAAGGGTTTAGGATTTC
The DNA here is from genome assembly GCF_023864275.1 of Schistocerca cancellata. Lineage (NCBI taxonomy): Eukaryota > Metazoa > Arthropoda > Insecta > Orthoptera > Acrididae > Schistocerca > Schistocerca cancellata. The sequence goes on along the minus strand of NC_064629.1, from coordinate 494,428,003 downwards.
TCGAAACAAAATGAACAATAACAACATGAACTGAGGCAGTTGTCTTATTTACGTACGACCTAGATTTTGAGCTGTAAGAACATTTTGCAGTAAAAAACTGCTTCCAAAAATGGCATCAAAGAAAAGAAGAACACATGTCAGATCTTTTAATCTATGGTTTCTCGCCCTAGACTGTAAAAGTTCTCTTAAATATTTTACTTGCAGAGCAATTACCTCTGTACTGAACAGCTTCATGACGCTTATTAGGATAACGTCTACTCTGTTACTTATCATACACTAGGCCCACCCTTAGCATTGATGACAGCTTCCACTCTCGCAGGCATATTTTCAACTACGTGCTGGAAGGTGTCTTGGGGAATGGCAGCCCATTCTTCATGGAGTGCTGCACCGAGGAGAGGTATCGAAGTAGCTCGGTCAGGCCTGGCACGAAGTCAGCGTTCCGAAACATCCCAAAGGTGTTCTATAGGATTCAGATCAGGACTTTGTGCAGCCCACTTCCATTCAGGGATATTATTGTCGTGTAGACACTTCGAAACTGGCAATGCATTATGAACACGTGCTCAATCGCGTTGAAAGGTGCAATCGCCATCCCCGAATTTCTCATCAACAGTGGGAAGCGAGAAGGTGCTAAAAACATCAATGTAGGCCTGTGCTGTGCCACGCTAAACAAGAATGGGTGACCGCCCCCTTTATGAGAAACTTGACCACACCACAACAAAACCGCCTCCGAAATTTACTGTTGCCACTACACACACTGGCAGATGACGTTCACCCGGTATTCGTCATACCCACAACTTGCCATCTGATCGCCACATTGTGTACCGAGTTTCGTCACTTCAAACGATGTTTTCCCACTGTTTAATCGACCAATGCTTACGCTCCTTACACCAAGCGAGGCGTCGTTTGGCATTTACCGGTGTGATGTGTGGCTTTTGAGCAGCCGGGTGACCTTGATATCCCAGTTTTCTCACCTCCCGCCTAGCTGTCATAGTTCTTGCAGTGGATCCTGATGCAGTTAGAGATTCTTGTTTGATGGTCTGGATATATGTCTGGCTATTATACATTACGACCCTCTTCAACTGTCGGCGATCTCTGTCAGTCAAGAGACTAGTTCGGCCTGTACGCTTTTATGCTGTCCGTATCCCGTCACGTTTCCACTTCGCTATCACATCGGAATCAGTGGACCTAGGGATGTTTAGGACTGTGGAAATATCTGGTGTGTACGTTTAACACAAGTTACCCCCAATCACCTGACAATGTTCGAAGTCCGTGAGTTCCGGTGAGGGCTCAATTCTGCTCTCTTACGATGTCTGATGATTGAGTCACTGATATGGAGTACAATGCAGCACAATGAATCTGATATGAAGAACGTATGTTTTTGGGGGTGTCCGGATACTTTTGATCAAATAGTGTAGGTAATGTTGAGTCGAACTTTAAACTTCATGAGATGTGGACTCGACAGTATTAAAGGAGCCTTGGAGAGTTTTGTTGTGAACAGAGAAGTAGTAACACCAGGATGTCGGGTCAGAAGAGGTGAGTAATTTCGGGGTGGAAGTGTCATTGGATATACAGGGTGAGTCACTAACTATTGCCACCAAGAATGGCTCCGAAAGTGTGATAGTAGTTGAAGGGTTTGTGGGACAAAAGTTGCATGGTGCATGGGACATCGCAGGCCGTAATATGAATTTTTTTTGTTGCTGGGTGGAATCGCTTTTGTTTAGTGTGATGCTATTGTTTGGTACGTATTTTCTGATAGCGGCTATCGAGACAAATCCAATGATGAGTAACAGTAAGCTCTTTGAAGGTCATTGGAAGTCACAAAGGTGACATGGTTCAAACGGCTCTGAGCACTATGGGACTTAACATCTGTGGTCATCACATCAGTCCCCTAGAACTTAGAACTACTTAAACCTAACCAACCTAAGGACATCACACACATCCATCCCCGAGGCATGATTCGAACCTGCCACCGTGTTCCAGACTGAAGCGTCCAGAACCGCACGGCCACACCGGCCGGCGTCCATTTACAGAAAGTGTTCGAAGTGATAACCATTGGTAACAATGAAGTGCTGCAATCTTCTTATCATGGATTGAGTGTTATTCCTTATCACATCAGCACTTATTGAATCACATGGTCTCACAATTCTCTCTCGCATATCTTCAGGTGCAGTTGGAACGTCTTTCTACACAATGTCTTTTACGAATCCCTACAAGGAAAAATCCAGAGACGTCATGTCTGGTGAACGAGTCGGCCACGACATATCTCAGCGTCCAATCAACGATTTGTGAATTGTCTCAGAAATTCGTTTCTAGCCATCAGCGAAAAATGTGCCGGACACCCATCGTATCGATACCACATTCTGTATTTCTTCCAATAACAAACATCATGTTCCTTGCAGGAATGTGGTGTACTTCCGACCATTAAGATTTACTTCGAAAAAATAGGGGCCTATAATTCTGTCCTCCAGAATCCCACACCATATATTCACCAACCACCGTTTTTGGTGTTCAACTTGTCGCAGCCAACATGGATTTTCAGTTGCCCAATAATGCATCTTATGCAAATTAACATTTCCATGGTTCGTCAATATAGCCTCTTCAGTAAATAAAAACAAATGAATAAATGTATCGTCCCTCTGAGTCTGAAGTTGAGCCCATCGGCATAATTCAATGCGACCTATACAAGCCGTACCACTTAATTATTGGTGGATGCTGATGTGGTAAGGATGATATTTATGGCGATGAAGAACCCTAACTACACTACTCTGGCTCTTGCCAGACTCCTTTGCGATTTGACGCGAACTAACACAAGGATCTCTAACCACAGTGGTAAGAGTACCAATTTCCGTTTCCTCGTTAGTATTTTTCATTGCCGGATATGTTTCCGATGCGTTAAAGACCCAGTTGTTCTCAATTTATGATACACGTGTTTAAATGTACGACGTGTCGTGTGAGTACGTTGGGCATATCTTTCAGCGTGTAAGTCTCTAGCTCTCGTTGAATTTCGGTGACATTCTTCATAAATGAGAAGCTTACCGACAAGTTCTTCGAAGGAATACATCATTAAAATTTGCTTGTTTCGACGATACTACTCTTACCGTTACTATTAATGTTGTATTGCGAAACCGTCGTATGGTGTTTACATGTAAATGGCACGTTATATGCATACTCCGTATTTAGCGAATACTTACTACTTGCTCGATATACGAGAGAGAAATGTCAGAACATGTGCTTCCATAAGTGCCGAAGTGATAAGGAATACCACTCAATCCCTGCTCCGAAAATTGCAGCACTGCGTCGATACCAATGGTCATCACTTCGAACACCTTCTGCAAATGGTCGTTCAGTTCACCTTTTTGACCTCTGTCGACCTTCACAGACCTTACTGTTACACATCATTGGATTCGTCTCGATAGCCTCTATCAGACAATACATACCAAACTGTAGCATTCCATTAAAAAAAACTAAGTTGACCTTCAGATCTCTGGCGTGACCCCACCTAGCAACAAAAGACCAACATCATATTATGGCCCCCATTGTACTATGGAGCTTTTGTCCCACAAGCTTCTCCGCTCCTATCATACTTTCGGAGATATTCTAGGTGTTCAATAGTTAGTAATTCACCTTGTATATGAGCAATAAATCTATCAGGGACACTTCAACTCTTCTAAAGCTGCCCAAGTCGACTGTTTGGGACTGTGACTCTGAAGTGGAATCACCAAAAGACAACCACAGGTATACCAAGACCCGGCAGATCTCAGGTTCTGATGGGCATTGACTGTCTAGCACTGCGAGAAGTGGATTTAAAAAATAATGTGAACTCAGCCGGAGAAATCGTTCGTGAATTCCAAAGTTATACCAGCAGTCCAGCTAGAGCAATGACTATTCGTATGGAGTTATAAAGAATGGGGGACAGTGGTCGAGCAGTTCCTCTAAGTGACATATATCTGTAGTCAATGCTAAGCGTCGCTTGAGGTCACGTAAAGACCGACGCCACTGAAAACTGGATGACTGGAAGCGATTTATTTGGAGTGATAAATCAAGCTATAACAAAGGGCAATCCGATGGAAGTGTTTGGGTGTGACGAAGGGCGAGATAATGTTACCTGGCATCATGTATAGCAAACAGTGAAGCGCACAGGAGATGTTGTTAAGACATAGAGTTGTTTTTCACGATTAGTGTGTTGTTCCCTTATTAAGCTTAAGAGAATTCTAAATGTGAGAGGACTTGGACACATTTTGAAGTATTGTGTACTGCATACAGCAGGGGAGAGTTCGAAGACGATAACTGAAACAGCATAACAATGCACTTTGCCTTGAAGCAGCATTTATGAAGCGACGGTTTGTGGACGATTATATTTCTCAAATGGACTGGCCTGGCCAGTGTCCTGACCTGATATTAAAGGAACACCTTTGGGATGCGGTAGAACGGCGATTTCGGTACAGATTCTGCGTCCCACATCCCTACCTTCTTTGGTTTCGGCTCTTGAGGATGGATGTGTTGCAATTCCTCCACGGACATCGAGACCCTTATTGAACGTGTCCTCGGCAGAGTTCAAGCTATAATAAAAGTGAAGGTTGGGCACAACCCACATTAATTTCTGCGAACGGGTTTCAAATTCAAATGGCTCTGAGCACTATGTGACTTTATTTCTGAGGTCATCAATCCCCAGAACTTAGAACTACTTAAACCTAACTAACCTAAGGACATCACACACGTCCATGCCCGAGCCAGAATTCGAACCAGCAACCGTAGCGGTCGAGCAGTTCCAGACTGTAGCGCCTAGAACCACTCAGCCACATTGGCTGGCTGCGAACAGGTGTCAGAATACTTTTGATCCGACAGTGCCTCTACACACAAATAAAAATCACCGATCTTTGGAGAATGTAACCCCTTCATTACGGGAAAATATTTCATGAAACCTTTCCACTTAAAACATGGCAACTTTTTGTTACATTATAATACTATCATAAGAAATCTAAATCGTTAGATAATCTGCGCTAATCCATAAAAATTATTGTAGCATCTCTCTCCTCGGTAGGTATCTTATAAAATTTCTCTTTGTTCTGGGCACAAAAAGTTAAGACGAAAGTATAGTGTTACAATATTTTAGCGTAAACTTCTGAAAACATAATACGTCCTATGCTACATAGATAACTTAAGAGTCCATTATGGCTGAAATCACGATTTTAGTCAATCCAAACAGGAGTTGGTGCAAACGAAGAGGAAAAGAGCGCCACATTTTGTCCCTAAACATACCTTTAATAAAGTAAAAATACGGGTGAGCACCAGTATCGTTTCCATGATTGATAGCTCTCTCACTGGAAGCCGTGGGTAATAATCAACACAGATCCTAATAACGTCACTTAAGACGAAGTGTAGTAGTTTCACTATAACTAAGCATCAAAAGTTGCTTTATACCGCTTCGGATGGTAGAAAAGTGAAATAAATTAGATGTATGAAATACTAAATAGTGTAATCGAGAATAGTTCCACGATAACGGCCGACTGGCTGTGTACTTCCAGTTTCATTTTTATTTCTGGTGTGACGACTGTTCACAAATTGCACATTTTAGTAGTTGTTCAATAACGCGATGCTTCTTCTACATTGCCTACCATTTTGACGATCATCAACGTGAATGGACGGGTCAGATACGACGATTCGAGATACAGCTGTTTTAACATATGTGATGAACAATATGAGCAAGGCTGTTGGAGTGCGCACGCACCTTTAGATTGTAGTAAGGAAAACTCATCCACGTACTTCCCAAGATGTACACGTTCCCCTTCTATGGTTTGTTTCATATAGAAGAGTCATTGTGGCCGTTCTCATTTAGCCCTCCCTGTAATAGAACCGTAGCTGGTATCATCCTTCATTTTAAGGCTTTACAGAAACTACTGTAACAACAGTTCAACTATGAGATTATACATACAGCTAGTTAACAATAATTTCCAATAATAGTAATAATCACTACTTCAATTATCCCTATATAAAAGTAGATATTTCTTTGCACCGTTTCCTTGTGTGCCTTGGAGATGCTTGAGTCCCACACTACCATACCATTAGCTACTCACTACGGGAGGCAGTTGTACTTGCCAGCATAGTTTTTGTCTCGGCAACCCCCCCAACCCCCTTTTTCGTCGACCGTGTAACTCCGTTCTAGTCTACGACCAGGTACTGCTACTAATAGCACACTGATGGCTAGTTTACATTATTTTAACACAGCGACACCTTACGTAGCCACACGTCTAAATGACATTTGAATAATTACTTGAAAAGAAAGTGATCGCTTTCTTTGTAGCAATTCGGTACACGAGGTGTGCCGACGGAAGCACTAGTGTTACCGACTGGTCCCCGGTAGAGGAGCGAAAAGGAAAAAATGAGCAATCCGCCAATAAATACCCTCTCTCCTAAGATTCTTGCAACTTTTCCGGCGTAAAGAGCATCCCATGAAGTGTCGGGGTTGCAGCTGGATAACGTTAACTTCTTGCCACGATATTTCGGCTGACAACCGTTCAGTAATCTTCAGGTGAGTGGTCTGCACTGTAGATTGCTTCTTCATATCACTACCCTTACACCAAACAATTGGCGCGAAGACGCATGGATAAAGGCAGCCGAGGGACTTCTGTTGAGTTTCGAAGCCTTCTACGCTTATTGTTTCATCTGTGGCGTTCAGGCGGATGCGTAATAAGATACTACATACGCGCCCTCTGTTGGAATGCGCACTTGCGGAGTTAAACTTCAGACTTATACATTAATCTAATTAAATGACATTGTCACCGGTCATAAAATGTTTTTTTTCTTAATAAACTAAGGAAATCACCAGCTTCCACGCCTAATTCAGGTGAAATCCGTCATCACGATTGCTAAACGCATTTCCATCGATTCCGTAATTACTGAATACTAGACGAATTTCGTCGAGGCCAAGATTTCCATGGCAGAATAATACATCGCATGTCCTGTGAAGACATGATGTCCGGCTACGGCTGACTTACTGGGCTACGACAGGTGAGTGTGGCGATCATGTTCAACGCCTCTTTCACGCACTGTTTGCGTAGTATGACTAATGAAGGTTTGGCCACACTGATACGGTATTCTGTAGATTCCATCCTTCTGCAATCTGAGATCGTCCTTTAGTGAACCGATAAAAACACAAGTCTTCCTTGGTGGGCGGAATTTGAGATGAAGTTTCCTTAAGGTTGTGCCTAATTACGTTGAGCATGATCGCGACAATCACATTTCACAAGATAGTAATTTTCCCGTAGCCCAGCACTGTATCTCCACAGAACATTCCTTGGATTATTGTGTCACAAAAATCTTGGTCTCGACGAGTTCCTTCGGAGATTCATATAATCAGGAATCGGAGGTGATATGTTTAGCAAAAGGTCTTATTAACCCTTAAACCGACATATCTCTCAGATGTGTGTACTTGAAACATGTGGTCTCATAGAACTCTTAATTTTTTTTGTCATGTAACGCCACAGTAACTGACAAAAATAAAGAAAATAGTCTGCTACTTCATTTTACAAGTAAATTTAATACTATTTAGTGTGTACAAGGACTACGTCGTTAATACTATTTTAAAAGTAACACGGAATACCCCGAGATTTTGTGTTCATATTGTATCACTCCTTAGATGGTTGTTAACATTGGTACGCAGGTCGTGATATTCATAATACAAGTGAAAGATTTCAGAAAATATGAAAGAGGGTATTAATTATATGAACTGAAAATATAAAATACAACACTTTTGCATATTCGAAGCACACATATTCCGTGTAAATTGGATGACCATGTTTGATGCACCCGTACGCCGATTACCTTTCCTAGGACCCAGACCGCCTCATACACGTTTTTCTCTTTCCAGTTTTGTCTCTTTGAATGCCTCCAACACGTTGATATTAAATAAATTCTCCCTTAATTGAGATTTGGTACGCCTTTGACCCAAAATTCTATTTTAGGCTGTTGGTCCAAACATTACTCCATTTAACTGAGAACGTTCACATTTGAAATTATTTTTGCCATAAAGGGACTGTATTTGCTGTGAGGAATTGTCTGAGATACAGATCACACCAGGCTCTTCTTTTCTCTATTAGTATCGCACCCTGTTTCATAGTGACCATTAGCTAACTCAAAACCAGTACCAGCATCAGAATAGTCAAAAATTTTCAGTTTCGATGTGAAAGCGCGTTTATTGCTACTATGATTTTTGAAATCTTGTGGTTGCTTATTGAAAATGGATGCAACAGTATACTACACACCTTCCTGCACAAGAGTTAAGGAAGTGCGATCAAAATGCAGGTTGGATATCTGCCCAGTATTGAGTAAGTGAAAGCTAATTCTTGGGAATCAACTGATATTGTTAACCAGAATTGGCAATAAAGAAAATATATATTGAGAATCCAACGTCAAAATAACCACACTAGTGAACAGGGATGACAAGGTGAGCGCGAATTTACAGCACTTAATTCCCTGCCCGTTTCTGAGCCAAGAATATCCTTTTGGAATGGGAAGAGTTACCTAAAAATATAATACGAACGACATAAGCGAATGAAAATAAGCAAAGTAGACTAATTTTCTTGTCGAAAGATCACTTACTTCAGATACCGTTCGAATAGTAAAAATGGCAGCATTAAGTCTTCGAACAAAAGCCTGAGAGTAGGCTTTCCACGACAGTTTACTATCTACCCCCACAACTAGAAATTTTAACTGTTCAGTTTCGTTAATCATACGCCCATTCTGGGAACGTAAACGTTAGATTTGGTTGAACTGTGAGTTAAAAACTGTAAAAACAGAGTCTTACGGTGACTTAGCATTAGTTTATTTTCCACTAGCCCAGAACTTAGGTTATGAACTGCACTGTTTGATCAGAGCCAATGTTGCACACAACATCCTCTACTAACAAGCTAGTGTCATGAGCAAACAGAAATATTGTAGAATTGCCTGTAATAGTAGAGGGCATATCATATACACTCCTGGAAATTGAAATAAGAACATTGTCCCAGGAAGGGGAAACTTTATTGACACATTCCTGGGGTCAGATACATCACATGGTCACACTGACAGAACCACAGGCACATAGACACAGGCAACAGAGCATGCACAATGTCGGCACTAGTACAGTGTATATCCACCTTTCGCAGCAATGCAGGCTGCTATTCTCCCATGGAGACGATCGTAGAGATGCTGGATGTAGTCCTGTGGAACGGCTTGCCATGCCATTTCCACCTGGCGCCTCAGTTGGACCAGCGTTCGTGCTGGACGTGCAGACCGCGTGAGACGACGCTTCATCCAGTCCCAAACATGCTCAATGGGGGACAGATCCGGAGATCTTGCTGGCCAGGGTAGTTGACTTACACCTTCTAGAGCACGTTGGGTGGCACGGGATACATGCGGACGTGCATTGTCCTGTTGGAACAGCTGGTTCCCTTGCCGGTCTAGGAATGGTAGAACGATGGGTTCGATGACGGTTTGGATGTACCCTGCACTATTCAGTGTCCCCTCGACGATCACCAGTGGTGTACGGCCAGTGTAGGAGATCGCTCCCCACACCATGATGCCGGGTGTTGGCCCTGTGTGCCTCGGTTGTATGCAGTCCTGATTGTGGCGCTCACCTGCACGGCGCCAAACACGCATACGACCATCATTGGCACCAAGGCAGAAGCGACTCTCATCGCTGAAGACGACACGTCTCCATTCGTCCCTCCATTCACGCCTGTCGCGACACCACTGGCGGCGAGCTGCACGATGTTGGGGCGTGAGCGGAAGATGGCCTAACGGTGTGCGGGACCGTAGCCCAGCTTCATGGAGACGGTTGCGAATGGTCCTCGCCGATACCCCAGGAGCAACAGTGTCCCTAATTTGCTGGGAAGTGGCGGTGCGGCCCCCTACGGCACTGCGTAGGATCCTACGGTCTTGGCGTGCATCCGTGCGTCGCTGCGGTCCGGTCCCAGGTCGACGGGCACGTGCACCTTCCGCCGACCAATGGCGACAACATCGATGTACTGTGGAGACCTCACGCCCCACGTGTTGAGCAATTCGGCGGTACGTCCACCCGGCCTCCCGCATGCCCACTATACGCCCTCGCTCAAAGTCCGTAACTGCACATACGGTTCACGTCCACGCTGTCGCGGCATGCTACCAGTGTTAAAGACTGCGATGGAGCTCCGTATGCCACGGCAAACTGGCTGACACTGACGGTGGCGGTGCACAAATGCTGCGCAGCTAGCGCCATTCGACGGCCAACACCGCGGTTCCTGGTGTGTCCGCTGTGCCGTGCGTGTGATCATTGCTTGTACAGCCCTCTCGCAGTGTCCGGAGCAAGTATGGTGGATCTGACACACCGGTGTCAATGTGTTCTTCTTTCCATTTCCAGGAGTGTATATATAAATAAGAAACAGGAATGGCTCCCACACTGAATCCTGGGGTGCCCTCATTTGACCGTATTCCACTCAGACCCCTCATCTCAGCCATTCTCAACACTGTGGATTATGACATTTTGCTGTTTGCTGTTAAAATACGAGACGAACGAATTGTGAGCCACTCCCCGTATTCTGTAATGGTCTACCTTCTAGAGCAGTATTTTGTGATCAACAGAATGAAACGCCTTAGTTAAATCAAAAAATATACCTAGCGTTCGAAACCTTTTGTTTAATCCATCCAGTATGACACAGAGAAAAGAGAATATAGAATTTTCAGTTAATAACCGACTTCTAAGGCCGAACTGCGTATCTGTAGCAAATTACGTAATACAAAATGATCAATTGTCCTCACATACAAAGCGTTTTCAATAACTTTAGCAAACATTGATGGCATTGAAATAAGTCTAAAATTGTCTACATTATTCCTTTCTCCCTTTTTATAATGCATCTTTATACTGAGAAGTTTAATCGTTCAGGAAACTGGCCATTCTTAAAGGAAAAATTACAAATATGGCTAAGTACAGGGCTAATATGTGCAGCACAATACATTCATATTCTGCTCGGCACGCCATCTTATCCATTAGAGTCCTTAGTCTTCAGTGAATTAGTTATTGACACAACCTTCCCCTCGTCATTATCACAGAGGAGTATTTCAGACATCAGTCTCGAAATGGCAATTTCCAAGAGAGCTATGTGATTCCCTGTAGGAACTACGTTTTTATGTAATTCACCAGAAAAGCTCAGAATGTGACTGTTAAGTACTGTACATATATCTGACTTATCAGTAACAGAAATATTTTTACTACGAACTGACTTTATATCGTCGACCTTGTGCTGCTGACCCGACATTTAATTCACAACTGACCATATGGCTATAATTTTATCCCGTTAATTAGCTGTTCTATTTGCGTACCATATACTCTTTGCCTTCCTAAAAACATTATTAAGCAACTTACAACACTGTTTGTAGTAGGCTACTGTAGCTTGAATGAACTTCCTCTGACATTTTGTTATAATTACCGTTTTGTTCTACATGATATCCTTATCCCACTAGTCAGCCACCCAACCTGCCTTTTACTTTTAGCGCCCCGTTTAGAAAGTTAAAATGGAAAGCAACACTCAAAGAGCATAAGAAATGTGTTAAGGAAAATATTAGATTTCTCATCTATGTTATCGGGACTATAAACACCCTGCCACTCGTGTTCCTTAACGAGGTTTAAAAACTCTCTTTTGCCGTTGGATTAGCTTCCCTACATGGTTTGTAAAAATATGTGACAATTTTTTGGGTACAAAAGCCTTTAATATTAAAATTTGTGAATCATGGTCTGAAAGGCCTATTACCCTTTTACTAACAGAATGCCATCTCGTAACGAAGAATGAATAAAAATATTGTTTATAGCTGCGCTATTGTGGCCCTGCACCCTAGATGCAAAAAACACAGTATCCATCAGACCAAATGAGTTTAGGAGAGCTGTCGACATCCTTTTTCTTGCACAATCTCCAGTGCAATACACTCTCCTTAAGATGGCTAAATGGATTTCAGCCGAAATATCTTGGCAATAAGTCACCGTTATCGGACTAAAGTCCCCAAACTTCATGTAATATTATTGTTCTGGACTGGCAACAGAAAAGACACGAGAGATGCATGACCGATGATTCGAAACATATGTGGCATCACGAGCACAACTAGTGCTCTGCACAGCCGTTCAAAATACTTCAGGAAGTCAGAAAAAGTTTCATCCCTCAGACAGCATGAAACCGGAAGAAACTGACACAGCTGTGGATGGTTATAGTGTGAATCAGAGATGTATGTACTATGTAATATGATAAGTGTTTTTAAACTTTATGTGCGTAAGCAAGTTTCAGGAACTAGTGTGCACCTTCTACAAACTTGTCTTCCGTTGATGGAGAGACTTAATAAGTTCTAAATATCAAATTAATAGAGGAGTAAACACTAGCCATAGATATGTGCACTTTGTGTTCAATAATAAGAAACTTTGTTGCTGGGCTGGGAGATATTGCACTTCGGTGGTCAAAATACGAGAGTATAACAAGTCACTGTAGTTTTCACACTCGCTGCTAAAACACACAAATAACGACTTCTGGTACCCTACATAATGCAAAGCTACGTGACAGAGTATCTAATAAATATTCGAAAGATACCAAAAAGGATTTACTGTAGGAAGCTCTAAAAAGACTAAGGCCTTCAAAAGTCTCCGAAACTAAGCTTATCCGTGGATATGAAGCGCAAACCGTGTGTCAGCATCCATAGACCTTGTGTTATACTTTTTCAGGATGAATCAGTGGAGAGATCTGAATGAATTCTAATGGTGAAGGGTTGTAAGAGTCGATGAGTTTCTCATTCAACATCAGCGGAACTCGGCAGGAGCTAATCAATTGCCGTTATTCGTTATTGGACGACGTATTCTATCCAAAATTTCTTCCTCCATCAACCTTCTAAAACGAATCAAAGTTATTAGGTGTTATTATGAAACATCCTACTTGAATCCATTTGTCCAGCTGAAGTGAGCGATGTGCAGAACAGTACGGCGCTCTGCTGTATTCAACATATTGTTATGAAACATCTCAAAGAACGCCCGAAGGTTCATTGTCGTCACACTGCTCTTTTATGAAAGCTTAACAGATCTCGTGACCACATTGCGTTATTTCAGTGACTTCCTTTGGGATGAAAGATATTTCAGAATGTGTTTCATAAGAGGTATGTGGTTGTCAGTTTGTGTATGTGTGATAAAAGCTGTAGTTACTATATTTTTCGGTCTTTCGAACGTTATCCTAGTTTTCGAATTTAGTGTGCTGTTGAACGTTTTGTGTTTCTCGCCAACATAAGTTACTATCACAATTTCATTTGGAAAATCTTTCTTCATTAGTTTGTGAAGCACACAATAGTTCTTAGCTATGGCGTTCGGTTCTTTTCGAGTATGTTATCACACTTTAAGATGGAAAAGAAAGGGAACGACTAAGTCTAATAAATTTGTCCATCGGTAAAAATTGTTGCCTATTATGGACAGAAGACGCACGTGGCCCAGTCGTCTCTTCGATCAACCCTCTACATTTCCAAGAAGGTCCCTTCCCTCTAATCAGACTGTTTACCAGAAAGAAAGATTTGCTTCAAGCAACATTCGTGATTTTCCTTTCCTGTTGAGACTGATTTTTGTTTTCTATTTTGAGACATATATACTCTGCTACTTTGTATTCAATTTTGGTTATATATCCTTCCCTGTATTCTTCAATTCGACACGGTTCCACTTATTTAATGACAAGAATTGTAAACAAATTTAGTGGTATCACCATGAAACCTGGCCTCTACAGTCGACCAAAACTGCGGAGGTGAGAATTACTTTTTACTGGTCATTCCATGATCTACAACAATTTTCGAATACTGCTCGTAGCTTCACCACTTTGTGACTGTGTCGTGAAGGAAGCAGGCGGAAGTATTACTCGCAGACACCCGGGGCGACGAGGGGCTCCATCTCGTTTAGTAATGTAATTAATCACTGTTCTGGACATTTCCGTATTGACCTATTAAACTCTGATACTTCATTCTCTTGAAAAAAGGTAATATAGTGTATACATTCTTTGTAACTGTGCTTTGTCGTTCACACATGACGACCCATGACGACCCAAATTGTTCAAAATCTGTATGGCGTATGTCCCTGTGACTTTCTCTGCTGAATCGGATATTAAGTTCGATGAAACAAAAGAGATGAACTTTTCGGAGGACGAGTATCTCTTAATACCTTCACGGCATCACAAAAACTGCTACATGAAATCTCATCTACATGTGTAATCAATGGAATGCTTAATGTCAGCATTCCTCATTTTTTGGTGTAATTATTCGGATCTCTGTAAGTATCTTGTACCTCGCCCCGTAATTTGCACTGCGTCAAATTACTCATATTTATAAAAAATGTTCCGTGTCCCGTCTCTCTCTCTACGGTTACTGTCTTCCCCCTTCAAATTATCAGAATATTTTACTACTTGCCTGCGAGAAGTTACCTGCAACACCTTCCTGTTTGTACCGCGAGGTAACAGCGCACACCTTTGCACTGGTCTCAGGGTGAAGGTAGTGGCCGCTACGGATGATAATACTATTTTCTTAGCTGATTAATAGAAAGTTGATATACCTAACTGTAAAATGATATTATTAGGGTACCTATAATAAAAATAGAAATGTGTGACAGCTTATGTGTTGTATCGTAAAAGAAGCCAGGAACAGGGGCTCTAGATATTGGCAGTATGTGTGTTTGAAACTACAAATTTTGATAAATGTAAAGTAATAAATTTAATAACACAGACATTTTTCATTAACAGACGACGTATTGAATAAGCAGCCCCTGGGCTCAAAGCACAATGTGTGTAGCCTTTAAATAAAGAAGTGTTTATGACCGAAGACTCCATACATTCATAACACACAGCCTCTAGGCAGCGTTTTGCATACGACTGCACTTGTTCTCCATATTATGTCTGTTGCAGCTATTCCAGTTTACTATGTTCGGCACCATCGATCGACGACAGACGGTTGCCATAACAGTGACGTCATCTGTCGACGACCACTCCTGGGAATAGGAGAGCAGCCGATGGCAGAAGGTAGCGGACACAGCTCTCTCGCGTCGTGCAGAGATCTTCTTGTTTATGAGTTTCCTAGTTGCAGGACTTTTTGCTTTACACATGGCAGGGTTAAGTAAATGTTGTGCGTCTGCATTTATTGCTTCCTCATTTGTACTTAAAACTGCAGGCAAATTCCTTATAAATTGTTTAACTACTCATCATGGTATACTTCTGTTTCACTATTTCATTATTTAAATAAGTATATTCAAGGTTTATCTAAAAAACTGGCCGATTAATGTCGTAATGCAATCATTTTCCTCGTGTTTTCCTTGTTAATGTTGTAGTTTCTCCATCCTCTATCAGCCTTTTCTTCCATATCTGAATTACTGTATAGGCAGTGAAGTGAAAAAAAATGCTGTGTATAATGTAAGTTACGTAACACTGGGATAAAAGTAAAAGTTTTAAATGCAGTTTAGGGCTTGCAGTTGCCCCTAAAACTAGCTTTATCTCATAACACTGACCTGGATATTAATGTAGGAACGTGAAGGACGTCAGCGGCTCACATAAATCTTTCTCCCGAGTTCTACATGTCTATGTTAAATTGACTCTCATATAGGCAGCAACAGTTGTGATTGTGGTAGAGAAAAGGTTTCCAGTCATTACCGTGTTTGGCTCTACAGGCGTTTGTTTGATTGTAAGTTCCAATCTGTTCATCCCAGTGACAGAAATCTTAATATCTTGCAAACAGCGTTATCATTTACAAGAATTTCATGTTAAGACTGCATGGGACATGCGCAAAAGTATCCGAAAGACCTAAATTGCTATCCGCCTGATTTGCATGCAACCAACATAACGCAGCTGTGTAGCGGGTCCTCTACGCGGTTTGCGGTTGAGTCGTTCGACTATACAGAATGGATACCACGAGAGACCACTAGACAACACTGTACTTTAAGGCACTCAGTGCGATGTAACATCATACCAGGTTACTGCAAAAAGTAGAAAAAAACGTAATTAGAAATGAGTTAGTCCCCAAAGCTTGTAAAGGTTGCAATGATTTTCAAAAGCGTTACCATCTCATCACAATCTGAAAAAACTAACTATGGCACATTAATTATGCAGCAATCCTTAAACTAAGTAAATGTTTGAATGAAAAATATATCCTGAGACAATGTCTGGACTATGACAGTTGGAAGTATTTTTCCTCTGTATAAGGTTGTCCTGGACCTGATAAATGTCCCATTGACGATGGTCATTGAGGGTTCAAATGGCTCTGAACACTATGGGACATAACTTCTGAGGTCGTCAGTACCATAGAACGTAGAACTACTTAAACCTAACTAACCTAAGGACATCACACACATCCATGCCCGAGGCAGGATTCGAACCTGCGACCGTAGCGGTCCCGCGGTTCCAGACTGTAGCGCCTAGAAAAGCTCGTCCACTCCGGCCGGCGGTCTATAAAGGAACTATGTAAGAGAAAACGCGATAAACAGCGGTAAATGCTCTATAGAAACTGCAATATTAATGGAGTATAATCAGTAACTTCACTGTACTAATAATTCATGAAGAATTATTTGCCCACAAGTTTGAACTATAAATGACGTGACGTAATATTTTGTTCTGGATCTGGACAGAAACTCAGCAGACGTGGCCACTACTAAGTAAAATACATTTTCGCACCGGTCCTGACCTGTTCAAGGCAACGATCATCAATGCTGACTAGCCGTAAGGAGACGTGAAATGTAAAGATTTTTACCAGTATTAGTTAACACATCTAAAATTGAAACGTGATGACGAAATTATTTCTACAACGTCAAAACCATTATCGCCCTGTTAGCTAACTAGGAAAGACACTTAATATACTCTCCTTCACAAGTAACCTAGTATGCATGTATTGAAAATTGGAAAACTATGATTTAAAATGTTTTGGCGGGATTTTCTACCCAGCACGTACGATATCGGATTCTTAACTAAATAAAATACGATGTTAGAAATTGAATTTACTTTCCCAGCAGCGAGCTGTATCAATTTGAGGTAAGTGTACAATTTGTTTTACTTGGTCGAGAATCGTACCCGGCGCGCACTGTCGCTTAAGTATCAACTGCTTGCTAACCAGTAGTGAGATGCTAGCATGTTTCACTAGAAATAACGGTACTTATCGTTATTGTTGACTATTCATGAACAGACATTAAATATGCAAATTAGTTTTCGGAGTTAGGTCAGCGTGCACATGCTAGGGCGTAAAATGAAATTATGAATATGTTTGCGCTGGACCAGGATTGCAACCCAGATACGTTCCATTCCTAGAGATCCGAATTCGAATTCCAGTCGAGGACCGAAAATTGCAACACCTCAAGTTTAGATTAAATATGAACACTGTGAACGAATTAACCATTACTAAATCACATAAAATAAACTTTTTAGTGCTAGTTTACTGGCGACAGAGTTTGTGCCTTCGGCGGTTGCTGCTTTGTTATGCCGCCACTTAAACAGGCTCTGACGCTGTTGTTAGTGAAGTGATACCGTGTTTAATGCGGATTATGAACCACTGAGTGACCTAACATACGGGACTCGGAGTTACAATAGGTGAATTAAATCTTTTCGTGAAAGTTAAGAATGGACGCCATGAGTGAGAATCGAATCTATTCAACGCAACTATCAAACTACGATCAACCCAGCAGACGACTGCCACTCACAGTTGACAACGTCCTGGTTTTGTTATTGTGTCCTGTGATGCGCCTAGAAGCTGACTCGATTAACTGATTAATTACCTGCTAGTTTCTAATGCGGGTATTATTCTATTCTCATGGCTGCGTGATATAAGGACCATTCTAGTCTTCATAGCACCGATTTGATGCCAAAATGAAATTTTTTCTATGAAAAATAATGTTTTATCACCCATCCTAAACATTTGAGTGTCCCAGTCTATATCTGGTAAATTGAAATCTGAACCTATGACCATAACATGCTGAGGACATTTATGTGAAATGTATTCCAGCTTTTCTCTCAGTTGTTCTGCCACTAATGCTGCTGAGTCGGGAGGTCGGTAAAAGGAGCCAATTATTAACCTAGCTCTGTTGTTGAGTATAACCTCCATCCATTATAATTCACAGGAACTATCCACTTCTATTTCACTACAGGATACACCACCACTGCTAAAAGCGACAAAAGCGCCACCACCGGTTGCATGAAATCTATCCTTTCTAAACACCGTCTGTGCCTTTGTAAAAATTTCGCCAGAAATTATCTCTGGCTTCAGCCAGCTTTCCGTACCTATAACGATTTCAGCTTCCGTTCTTTCTATCAGCGCTTGAAGTTCCGGTACTTTACCAACGCAGCTTCGACAGATTACAATTACAATACCGATTGCTGCTTGTTCCCCTGATGTCCTCACTTTGCCCCGCTCCCTTTGAGGCTGTTGCTCTTTCTGTACTTGCCCGAGGCCATCTAACCTAAAAAACCGCCCAGTCCACGCCACAAAACCCCTGCTACCCATGTAGCCGCGTGCTGCGTGTAATAGACTCCTGACCTATTCAGCGGAACCCGAAACCCCACCGCCCTATGGCGCACGTCGAGGAATCTGCAGCCCACACGGTCGCAGAACCCTCTCAGCCTCTGATTCAGACCCTCCACTTGTAACCTCCTCCTCACTTATCGACCTTAATGACAGTGAAAAATTAAACTGCGTGTACCTAATGGAAATTTCGGAAAAGCAATCGTCACCGAAGTTAATCTGCCTGTAAAGAGGGAGGAAAGGGTTACATCTAAATGAAAGGATAAACGCAAATGAAACTGGTAGAAATTAATTTTGAAAATGGGTAAAGATAATAAAGAAAGTAAATGTGCGGTCATCACGTTAACAATTAATTGGCGTTCATTAGATATTTGAGATTTGGGGAAAGTTACTATGGACAACTACTATAATAACTGAAAATGAAAGGTTATTGCACATATAATTAGCACTAAAAGCGTGGCAACTTAAGGTTGACACGTGTTGTGTGAAAACTGAAAGTTTGTCAGAAGTAATAAATTTCGATACACTTTGACTTAAATTAGCAGAAGAATTAATAAAGCCGGAAAATTGAAAGTTAATTTAGTGACTGAAATTAATAGTGGGATTTGTTTCTGAAGCACTACGAAATTCAGTAAAATAAGGTTAGTCTTGGGCTACCTCAACAATCATTTCAAAAGCTACTTGAATCTACACAATTTAGAAATAAGAGATTTAACTTTTAATTTGAAGTAAATGATTTTGAACAATTAACAATAGTAAAATTTAGTACGTACCAAGGTGAGCTGCAGTCACAGGTAATCTAAAATACGGTAACAAAACTCGCACTCTTAATTTGTGCTTGCGTAATCTAAATATTGTAGCCAGCTATGAATACCTTAACTGAACTTTGATATTAAAGTGAAATCGAATTATATTACATTAATGCTGGCGTTTGAATTTCAACGACACTCGTGTTCATTCTGGAAAGGAAGGGACCCTGCTTGGTAATGCAATTGGGACAATGAGCAACAAAGGTTAATGCTGCGTTGCTGTAATTTTTCGATGCAACAATTTTAAAAGCTGAGGTCTGCCTTACAGTTCTTAAACTTTACGTGCTTCCAGTCTTCCTTGTTGGTTGATTGAAGGTCTGCAGTCGTCGGTCGAGCAGGTGACGACAGTCACTCATTGTCGGCCGTCGCTGTTGCAGAAGCTGGATGTTGGCGCGCCTTCTTCTCGACACAGTCACCAGGCGAAACGGGCTCCTGATGTGTGCCAGCTAACGCTTCGCGTTCGCGACACCATCTCAGAACTATCATAGCAATTCGAGCGCAATTACATGCTGCCAAACCCCGAAAGCACGGCAACTCGCGGGAGCGTCACACAAAACACCTGCTCCACTGCACTACTCCAGCCAGACTCTCCTCTGCCCGCGCTCCACGCGACAGAGTTAACACTACCAAAGATCCTAAACACTTTGGTTGTCCATACGACCTATCGATGAATTCGTTCGATAGCATAGTTTTCCCTAGGCCAGACCCAGCGTATAAATACAAATAATATTCACAAAAGAAACCAATTATACATCGACATAAATGCATATATATACAAATAGTAAAACAATTACAATATACAAAGGCACGGAAATGTTATATCTTCAGGTAACAAAATAAGGAAAAAAATTTGTAGTGCAATAGATGGAAATAGGAGGATATGCATTTCCGGCGTTACACGTGAACCACATAGTCTGAGGATGTTCGTGTAACCTAAACAGACTCAGAAAATGTCACAAAAGAAAAAAAAAAAAGAAACAGGGGGAATGCATACGCTCAAAACATCAAGAAATTTTAGCATTAGGCTGATTAACCATAAATCAATTTTTAGACCATAATAATTGAGTGGAGACACTCCTAATCTTATTCCACTCTGTCATCTTACACAAAATAAAACAGGTTGACAACATACTGAAATTCATAGAAAACATAGAAAATGGTTTAGCTATTCTAAAATCTTCAAAATTCCTAACAGTATCAAGAAATGGAATTCTATTTACAAAATTAACCAGAGTACATGGTCATAAAAAACAGGTATATCAAAATACGCAAATTAATAATTAATTACATAGAATTCAAATTTTATATAACCTTTTCATAATTAATACTCTCGCCATGAGAGTCCGCTTAACGCTAAACAAGAAAATAATATACAGCAGATGGACAAAAACATAAATATTGACAGCAAATTCTTTCACATCAGCTATCCGGGAAGAAAAACAACTTCGCCTTCCGTTCCCGCAAGTACAAAGAATGCCGACAGCGGCACAAGAGCCGACAGCGGCACAAGAGCCGACAGCGGCAGAAGAGCCGACAGCGACTCCGCCTCGCCAGTATTGTTGCGCCCGCCTGTGCGGTACGCTTGATCTCACTCGCCCTTGTAACGGCACTTCCAGAACGTCCGTTTCACTGAATTCTTTCGGAAAAACTCACTCCCGAGTAATCTCAAGGAGTCCATTAACACTATCACAGTGGATAACTCAACACTGTCCATCATCATTCGCATGTACTATACTGAAACTTAAAACAGCGTCTAAGTACGTCGGCAATGACTAGTAAATCACATATTTATGAAATCTTACAGCTAGTTACAAAATCACACTTACATTCCTTAATCTACTGAGACTCAGCTGAAAACTTAAAATAGCAGCTTGGATTTTTCAATTGATTAACAATCAGTTACTCTTAAATCATTTAATCAAAATTAATTACATATTAATTACAACTTCTTTAATGTCCTCTTGGTCATGCAAAAGCATGGAAATCTAGCAAATCGTTAAATATTACACTCTATATTTACATACTGTACAAATTACCCATTCTGTGGTATTAATCAATCGTTGGTTGGTACAATTTCAAGTCTACAATGTTCCGTATACCTAATAGTTTTCCAGAGCTTGGATACTCTAAGCAATAAGCATTTGTGTGAGGTATACCAATGACTTTATGGTCCATTATAAACAAACTTAAATTTAGAGATTTCATTGTCTATTTCGCTCGATTTCTCATGAGCATTTACAAGTACTGAGTCTCCGATTGCAAACTTATCAAAACGTGCTTTAGCGTCATGATGACTTAGGCGAGCATCGGCTTTTAGCTTCATTATTTCTCGCTAACGATCTTTTTTCACACCAATACTAATGGCAATCCGTGGAGGGAATTTGATTATCTCTTCCACAAGTCCCGGTTTGTCTGAAAACACACTATTATTCCTCATTATTGCTTCATACAGGCCTCGTCTTTGTTCGTGTGTTACGTTTGACACTCCGTTTACAATACTTCCCAATTCACTTTCTACACTATTGACAATGCTGAGATTCCTCACTTTACAGTAGTTCAAATTCATGCCTACGTCAATGGCATCCAGCCAGTTAACAATGTGTATAGGCTGGTATTGCCTATGCACACCATCTCCTGCCTCGTCAAAACTAACTACTATTGTTTTATCTGGTGACGTTCATGTCAAAGTTTTGCTTTCGCAATTAATCACTGCACGGTACTTTAATAACCAATGTAACCCAATAATTACTTCCGTAGTTAAGTCTGGCACGACGACAAACTCTTGCTCAAATCGGGCCCCACATATCTCGAAGTTGATAAAACTCTGTTTTGTGACCCGTTTACTGGCCTTCCCAGTAGCACCGATAATTTTCACTCCTCTTACTGGCATAACTACGATACCAGGTCTGTCTTTCAGTAACTCAAATATTTTCCCAGATACAGCACTGAATTCTGCATCGGTGTCAATCAACACGTTTAGTTGTAGGCAGTGCATATTAACAGACAGTACTATCTGTGTACACTTTTCCTCGACTGTTTCTTTATTTTCCCACAGTAAATCCTCGTCTATATCCAGGTCATTCCTGAAAAAAACATCTGGCTTTTGATCCTAAATCCGGCTTATCTGGCGGCTTTTTCAGCCTCTCTTCACATACAGTTTTAATTTTAACACGTTTGTCCCGAGGCTTAGTCTGTAGCTCCGCCTCCAATACCGAAACCTTTTCCTGTAACTCGTCAACTAGTGAGTTTTGCTTTGCTATCAATTCACTAATTGTCACCTTCGTTGATTCCTCTTTGGCCAGATTGATCTCATCCGCCAATCTGCCTGGAGGAATGTGCCCAGTAGTCTCACTCCCTTCGCAACCACTGCTTCCCTTTCATGTCCCTCGACTCTTATAACTGCCATCTGGTTTCTGTATTGTAAATAGCTCTTCGCTCCCTGTATTTTACCCCTGCCACCTTTACAATTTGAAAGAGAGTATTCCAGTCAACATTGTCAAAAGCTTTCTCTAAGTCTACAAATGCTAGAAATGTAGGTTTGGCTTTCCTTAATCTATTTTCTAAGATAAGTCGTAGGGTCAGTATTGCCTCACGCGTTCCAACATTTCTGCGGAATTCAAACTGGTCTTCGCCGAGGTCGGCTTCTACCAGTTTTTCCATTCGTCTGTTAAGAATTCGCATTAGTATTTTGCAACCGTGACTTATTAAACTGATAGTTCTGTAAATTTCACATCTGTCAACACCTGCTTTCTTTGGGATTGGAATTATTATATTCTTCTTGAAGTCTGAGGGTATTTCGCCTGTCTCATACATCTTGCTCACCAGTTGGTAGAGTTTAGTCAGGACTGGCTCTCCCAAGGCTGTAAGTTGTTCTAATGGAATGTTGTCTACTCCCGGGGCCTTGTTTCGACTCAGGTCTTTCAGTGCTCTGTCAAACTCTTCACGCAGTATCGTATCACCCATTTCATCTTCATCTACATCCTCTTCCATTTCCATAATACTGTCCTCAAGTACATCGCCCTTATATAGACCCTCTATATTCTCCTTCCACCTTTCTGCTTTCCCTTCTTTGCTTAGAACTGGGTTTCCATCTGAGCTCTTGATATTCATACAAGTGGCTCTCTTTTCTCCAAAGGTCTCTTTAATTTTCCAGTAGGCAGAATCTGTCTTAACACTAGTGAGATAAGCCTCTACATCCTTACATTTGTCCTCTAGCCATCCCTGCTTAGCTATTTTGCACTTGCTGTCGATCTCATTTTTGTGACTTTTGTATTCTTTTTGCCTGCTTCATTTACTGCACTTTTATATTTTCTCATTTCATCAATTAAATTCAATATTTTTTCTGTTACCCAAGGATTTCTACTAGCCCTCGTCTTTTTACCTACTTGATCCTCTGCTGCCTTCACTACTTCATCCCTCAGAGCTACCCATTCTTCCTCTGCTGTATTTCTTTCCCTCATTCCTGTCAATTGTTCCCTTATGCTCTCCCTGAAACTCTGTACAACCTCTGGTTATTTCAGTTTATCCAGGTTCCATCTCCTTAAATTCCCACCTTTTTGCGACACACACATTAAATGTTCTTTATTTCCTCCACAGAGCAAGCGAAGGAGGCGTATACACACAATACTACAAATAATGTAAACGATAAAAGTAGCATTGTCCATCTAAATTAATAACTCGTTATTCACATCAGATTAAAAAATAACTGTAATGGCAGGATTCATACCTCATTCTAATTGTTTTCATACCTAGCGCTTTAGCCACTAAGCTCACCCACCACTGGCTGAATGTGTTGTTACAGACGTGTATGGCGTGCTTTGGCGAGAGCAGCATGACCTGAATCACTACATGAATCTAAATGTTGGTTTAAATCTCTGAAAATGATTTCATTATTTATATGTCTGAAGATTAGAGACAAATTAATTGCCATGATACTCAAAATAATACTTAATAGGATCTTATTTATGAAATATTTTTCGTAGCATGTAGACGGGAATGAACGTGACTTCTGAGGCGAAGAAGTGCTGTACATCTTGTATGGCACTTTGTTTGCTCTTGCCTTGTCACTAGGTTCTTACCTGCAATGTCTCAGCTCAAGTAATTCGATAAAGGTCGCATTATTGCGCTCTACGATGATGGATACTGTATCAGCGCCATTTCCCGTGCCCTAGGATGCAGTAAATCTAGGATTCATCTCGGGGTAAAGAGGATGGCGGATGAAGGCCACGTCAACAGCGGTCGTCGCCCTGGGCGTCCATGGACTACCACGGAGTATCAAGACAATAGGAAGCTCCAATGCAGTGATGTTGACCCATTCAAGACCAGCACAGGAATAAGAAACACCCTTCAGCTAAACGTGAGCAGGTCGACCATACGACGACGTCTCAACGAGAATGGAAGGTATGGACGAAAATGCGCGGTTAAGGAAATGTTGAAAGAACAACATAGGGCTGCCAGTTAAAACTTCGCTCTGGAGTACTGGAATAAGTCACTTTCATACTGGAACAAGTTATATTTACGGACGGGAAGGTGTTTTCTACTGCGTCAAATAGTTCTGGCCTTCTATATCTTCCACGTGGAGAGAGATTTGACAGTAACTATGTTCATCAGAGGCAAAGGGGTGGCCGAACTGCTGTCACAGTTTGGGGATGGATATCAGCAGATGTTTGTGGGGTTTTGTGGGAACTGGACCGGCCGCTTACTAGTCATTACTACTGCCAAATACTGGAGAAGATCATGCATCCTTCTGTTCGTCAGAATGGTTGAAATGGCTCTGAGCACTATGGTACTTAACTGCTGAGGTCATCGGTCCCCTAGATCTTAGAACGACTTAAACTTAACTAACCTAAGGATATCACACACATCCATGCCCGAGGCAGGATTCGAACCTGCGACCGTAGCGGTCGCGCGATTCCAGACTGTAGGGCCTAGAACCGCTCGGCCACTCAGACTGGCTTCTGTTCGTCAGAGGTTTTCGGGGGACAGTATAATATTCCAACATGACCGTTCCAAAATTTATGACAAAAGAACGTTTGGTTTACCGTTAGATTACTCGTATTGAGCATTTACGTTACTACGAAAAAAAATGAAGGTGCAATATAACTAAAACGAAAAAGATTGATAATCACCAGTTAAGACATTTAATTGAAATAAGAAGACCATACTATACACATAACTTAATTAGTCTATTTCACACTCTTTTTGTCAGAAAAAGGACTATTGATTTTAAATTATTTTGTGATCATTGATCAAGAAGATCAAGACGACGATGTGAACAACTTTTTTTAGCACATGGCAAATGACGTCAAACCCGATGAGGCCATCAAAGTGACAGTATTAATTTTGTTTGACGTCAATGAAGAGGCACATTACTTTGAGTTATTTGTGCAGGCAGGACTCCAGTACCGACGGGAGCATAAAAGAGAGATTATTTTTATTTAATACTGAGTGGAAAACACAATACCGAAAGCGAATAACCAGAAAAGTGCGAGTATGACTCGCACTACGTGAGTTCTATACAAACACAATTACGTACTCAGATAACAGTAATTCCTTTTAATTTATGTCCTGGTGCAAGTTTTTGTATTGGACGCCACTTCGGTGACTTGCGTTCCTAAACTACTCCAGTCATAAAAGCGGTGAGAAGCCAAGTACAGGTAAATGGGTGAACAGAAACATGCGATGTTTCTGGCCAATCATTACATCATTGAGAGATGAACACTAGGTTAAAATGAATACTGAAACATCCATGGTATAAACGGAAATTCAATCGGGAGACTTTTCTAATTGCAGGACTGCACTTTTCCGCTAAACTAGCAGGCATAATACTCCCGACCATTATTCGTCTGTAGCCTTTATGGATTACGTTTGCGAGGATCAGAACGTTTGACATGCCAGGCTGTATCTTTCGAGAGAAGTAACTTAGGAGCTTCCATTTATTTACACAGCCACGGGACCGTAGACCTTAGCACAAGGCACAAATTTCTACTTCATATCTTTACATGTCCTGAGAACAAGTGGCCTTAGCAGACGAAAAGACAGGCAGATGGATAACAAATGGTAAAGAAAATGTATTTTTTCGTGCCATATCATTACAAATCAACAATTTTTGGATTTATTCCTTCACTTGTACTTTATTACTTAATGTATCTGCACACACTGCTAAATTCCAAACTTTTGTTGTAGTTCTGTGACGCTCCTGTATGACTGTGGACTATACATAGACAAAGATCATTTCGCTGCCGAATTAACATAATCTGTTGATAATCCTTCAAGACTTGGGGTACTTTGAATTAATCCGACAGACGTTTTTTGTATCTTTATCGTGGTAAGTTGTATTTCATATTTCTGTGTGTAGTGCATACTAAATATGGACTTCAGTTACTTCTGTAAACGGAACATCGTCCCGCCCCCACATAAATCGCCGCATGAACGACAAAATAGATATAGAACTAAGTGACCAAGGGTAGTAAAGCTACAGAAATCATTCATCAGAAGAATGGGCACTGCACCTGCATGTATACAAACTGCATTATACACAAAGTATGCAAAAGAACTGGCTCCTTTCCTAACATCATTTTACCGTAGATGTCCTGATGAGACATTGTGATGATTGGAAAAAAGCACACGTTATTCTCATTTAAAGGAAGAGTCGTCGGAAAGATGCACAAAACTGTGGGTCAACATGTCTGACGTCGGTCTGTTGTAGAGCTTCGTAATATGATTCATGCTCTGACATGAAACAAGTTACTGAGTTGCTAAATCTACTCTTTAAGAATCAACACGATTTCCGTAAACAAGGATCGTGTGCATCTCAGAACACACTGTTCGCCCACGAGATTCCAGAAAACAGTAGACACAGGTGACCAGGTAGATGCCATGTTCCTTGACTTCTTACAATCTTGACTTCTTACAATCTTGACTTCTTACAACCACTTGACCAATACTTATATACTGCTCTCATTCTGAGATCGGTAACAGGTAGGATAGCCAAAATAGAAAAGATCCAAGTAATCAATTACTTACTGGGTTATTAAGTAAACACGAAAGTGTCAGAGACTTGTTCATTCAGTTATAGGTGAAGACGAAGCAAAAGAGTCAGCCTCAACGGCGGTATGGTCTACTGTTTAATACCTAGACCGTATGAAATTTGAATAGTCTGGCAATAAATTGCTTCGTCCTACTTATTACCGCAGAAAGACTGTAAAGTTAAAATTAGACAGATTGGAATGCACACATATACTTACCAGTAAACGTCCTTCCCACGAAACATTCGTGACTAGAACAAACAATTGGAAGAGTGACAGTGATGTAGAAAGTGTCCTCTATCACACACCGTAACACGGCCTTTGAGATGTAGATGAAACAATGTGTTATTCGCAGTTTATGAAATGTCTTTTTTAATGTGTGCCTATTGTAATCAGTTTCATGTTGTGGTTTCATCTGTTTTATTATGTGTCAGCAGTAGTGCCAAAGGAATCGTACGTAATAAAAATTATTTTCACGTATTTAAAAGCCAAAGGAATATTATTTACTCATTCTGGTAACGGCGTCATGTGATACTACAGAACCTAATCGCTTCTGGAGAATAATTTTTCTAAGTTTGCAGTTCTTATAAGACGTAATAACAAAAATGGCTATGACAGCTACTTAAAAGGGGGGGCCCCGTGAATTCCTTCTAAATTCACTCACTAATATGTTATCATCATTAACTATCCTGAATGATTCTCCCCTAGGGGATGATATAGAAGGTATCAAATGAATAATTTTGATTTCAGGAAGCTCATTTCAAACTAAACTACTGCTGTTTTCCTTATTTACGTTGCTGTTTAGCTGACGAATCAACGATTGAGGCGACAAGTAGGCAAGGCTTGTTGCAGATGGCTGCTAGCGTAGGGGTAAAGTGATTGGACATGAAATTGCAAACTGAGCTTGCTGTCGGTTCCAGAACTGGTAGCGACAATACTTCTTCCTCGTCTGTAAAATAGAATCTCGAAGGCAGATCAACAATCAGTAAAGACATCAAATGAAAAGCTCTGCGCCATTATATCGCTACCTGTATTCTCTAGTCCGTGGATGTATAGACACAACATTTACAGAATTGCACACATGTTAATCCCTTTTTTTCTGCTTCTGTCAATAATGTTGACTTCAGTGTGGCACTGAATGATTTTTTAACTTTCTCTTGCTAATTCGTAATGATTTGGGGTATTTTGCCTTAAGAAGGCAGACTTTTTTGAACCGTTATAATGACACGTTGTAATCAATTTTATTACTGTATTGAAAACTGTACATGGTCTTTTCAGTAGTTCATTAAACACGGCACACCAAAATGAGGGAGATATTAATCAGCATCAATGTAACTCCCATATGATTCACAACAGTTTGACCAAGTCATCTGTAAAGCATACTCTTAACATTTAACGGCAGACGCTAACATCATTGCATTTTGAATAGTGTTTTACCTCCAGATTTAGCATTTTACAAGCATCGTTGCTAAGCGCAAATAAATAAAGAAAAGCTACACGATTTCTGCTCCCAAATAAAGGTTTCAGCAGTTAATTTGATTTTAATGTGATTAACGAAGAATTGGAGATTTCCGACGTTAAAACGAAAAGTATTCCCTATACATGGAAGGAAGTATATAATTACTATTTTTGGGCAGATGGTTCTATAAATGATTAAAGAGCATATACCTTTCCTTCAGCCACATGTGTAGTAGCAGCATAATGAAGATAATAATAGCAATCATGACAGTAATCAGTACCTGGTAAACTCACACGCTGCAGTTGTATTTCTCGAATGGTTCAAATGGCTCTGAGCACTATGGGACTGAACATCTGAGGTCATCTGTCCCCCAAAACGTAGAATTACTTAAACCTAACTAACCTAAGGACATCACACAGATCCATGCTCGAGGCAGGGTTAGGGCCTGCGACCGTAGCTGGCACGCGGTTCCAGACTGAAGCGCCAAACCGCTCTACCACAATGTATTTCTCGAATTAAACATTAGTTGTCATAGAAAAAAATTCATATTGGCATCAAATCGGAGCTATGAAGACTAGAATAGTCCTTATACCACGCAGTCATGAGATTAGAATAATACCCACATTATATACTAGCAGGTAATTAACCAGTTAATTGAGAGAGACGGATGTTTTCACACCCGTTAGGTGCATCGTCGGACACAATAACACAATCAGGACGTTGCCAACTGTGAGTGGCAGTCGTCTGATGCGTTGGTCGTAATTTGATAGTTGCGGAGTATATGTTCGATTCTCACTCATGGCGTAAATTTTTAACATTCACGAAAAGATCTAATTCACCTATGGTAACAACAAGTACAGTGATTCAGAATCCGCATTAAACACAATATCCCTTCACTATCAACAGCGACAGAGCCTGCTTAAATGGCGCCATAACAAAGGCGGCAGCCGCCGAAGGCACAAACTCTGTTGCCAGTTAACTAGCACTAAAAAGGTTATTTCATTTAACTAAGGAATGGTTATTTCTTTCACAGTGGTCATGTTTAATTTGAACTTGAGACGTTGCTAATTTTGGTTCTCTACTGGAATTCGAATTCGGATCTCTAGGTTTGGAACGTAATTGGGTTGCAATCCTGGTCCAGCACAAACATATTCATAATTTTATTCTACGCCCTACCACGAGCACACTGATCTACTACCGAAAAATAATTTGCATATTTGATGTTTGTTCATGAATAGTCAACAATAACGATACTTACCGTTATTTCTAGTGAAACATGCTAGCATCTCACTAATGGTGAGCAAGCAGTTGATACTTAGCGTGTATTTATGGATAGGAAACAGCGACAGTACGCGCCGGATTCGATTCCCGGTCAAGTAAAACAAATTGTACCCTTATCTCATATTGATACAGCTCGCTGCTGGTAAATAAATTCGATGTCTAACATCTGATATTACTTAGTTAACAATCCGAAAACATGCTGGATAGAAAATCCCGTCACAACATTTTAAATCATAGCATTCCAGTTTTCAGCACACGCATACTTGGTTACTTGTGGAGGAGAGTATATTAAACGTCTTTCGTGGTTAGTTAACAGGGCGATAATGGTTTTGACGTAGTAGAAATAATTTCGTCATTTCGTTTCCGCCGGCCGGAGTGGCCATGCGGTTCTGGGAGCTACAGTCTGGAACTGAGCGACCGCTACGGTTGCAGGTTCGAATCCTGCCTCGGGCATAGATGTGTGTGATGTCCTTAGGTTAGTTAGGTTTAATTACTTCTAAGTTCTAGGCGACTGATGATCTCATAAGTTAAGTCCCATAATGCTCAGAGCCACTTGAACCATTTGAGCCATTTCGTTTTAAGTTCAGATGTGTTAACTAATACTGGTGACCACCTTTATATTTCACGTCTCTTGACTACTAGTCAGCATTGATGATCGTTGCCTTGATCAAGTCCCTGGCAGATGCGAAAGTGTATTTTAGTTAGTACTGGCTACGTCAGGTGGGTTCCTGTGCAGATCCAGAACAAAAAATTTCCTCATATCATTTATAGTTAAAACATATGGGCAAATAATTCCCCATGAATAATTAGTACAGTGACGTTATTGATTATACTCCACTAATTTCGCGGTATCTATAGTGAGTTTACCGCTGTTTATCGCGTTTTCTTTAACTAGTTCCTTTAACGACCAGTTTATGCAAAAACCAATCGTCAGTGTGACATTTAGCAGGTGCGGTAAACCCTTATACAGAGGAAAACTAGTTTTCCTCACAAAATTTAAAAAATCTTTTCACATGAGAAAATTTGATGGTATTTGCTCAAGAAGTCATAACACACTGAACTGCGCTCTGGATGTGGCAGAAATTATTACCCTGACGTATAATTTGATATTTAAATTGTACATCTGAAGTTGGTGTTGCGAGGATGTGTGAACTTTGGACAAAGAAGGACATTCCTTGACCATGGGTAAATGATTTACAGCGAACGATACTGGAAAAAATAAAAGAACATGATACCACACTTGTCGATACCGTCCGCAATAGCGAAAATTATCTTCTACCATTACGGAAGTTGCAGAACGCGAGAGTCGTAACCATTTTTTGATTGTTTGTGTGAAAGCCATTTTTTTGTTTTATTTTACATCCAAAGATAATATAGTAGATGAAGGGACTGGTGAACCGAGGAAACATCAAATGTTAAAATTTTATGCTGCTTCAAATGCTAGATTTCGTCATCTTGCGGAAACAAGTGTGCCTGAAGCCTATAGTTGAATAACATTAATATGAAAGTTCTGGTCATACATAAAATTAGTGAACTGATACAAACGCTCCACTCAATCTCCCACTGATCCTTCTGATGTCGGAAACGGAAACTGCAGACAGAAAGCTCCAATTTCAAATTCCTTATTTAAAAATGCATTCACGTATGAGCGGTTTGACCGCCGCAAAGACTCACAAAATTAGTGATATCGATGATAGCACACCTGGTATTGAAAAACGATGGAGGAGATCAGGGAGTCATACCCCGAAGGAATGCAAGCTACATTTTACACTGAATATGTCACGGGATTAGCTCCTTTCGTAGCTCGAACTAACAGATAATCGCTTGGGTAGTGAAAAGGGATGTGTGGCCGAAGAGCACAGGTCACTCCTGTTTTTTGTTTTTAAAAATGTTACAGATCAGATGCATAGGATCACAGACAGGTATCGCAACGTCAATATTTTGCAGGATCCAACAATGTATTCTCAACATAAAAATCAATACTCTACTGGAAGAAAGCAGGTCCGTTCAAAGCATCAGCACGGAATCAGAAAACAAGAACAATCGAGTGAAACAAAGCATCTTTTATTCAATCACTACATTTTACTAACAATATGTGCAGCTGAACAGGGAGGCTGAAACTCTCTAGATTTTATAAACTGTATCACTTTATCGACTACTATTGAAGATACATTCCGATGGAATAATGTGACTGGTTGTACGAAATGTAATATAACCCCTTATTTGACCAGTATTGTCAATATGTGCCATGATTTATAGGGTAGGATCAGCAGCACTGTAATATTAGTCGCAGATAATGCCGTTGTGTGCGATCGTTGAACCATGACAAGAAATTGCGGACAAACTTGGGTAACATTTCCTCTCGGTGTACCGAACGGCAGTTCTTTATAAATGCCTATAAATTTAATGTAAATATTATAACAAAGAGAAAGAGCCGTGTACTATTTCATTACAAGATCCCTACTTCACGTGTCAAGCATACCACAACGTGTACGTATTTTGGGGTACTAGTCAAAAGCGATAATGAATGCGAAGATTATGTATAATCAATATTAAAGAACACAAATAAAAGACTTAGTATTAGACACAATGGTTATGGGGAAGGTAATTGTGTACAAGACTCTAGTTCGATCAACTGTAGAACATTATATCAGTGTTAGGAGACCCTGTCAATTATGCACGGCAACAGACATCGAGGAATTCAGAGGTGCGCTGCTAGTACCGGTGTAGCCCGTACAAAGCGTGACAAAAATGCTCAGAGAAGTAAAAAGGGAATCGCTGGAAGAAAGACTACGCAGTTCTCGAGAAAACCTGTTGGGTACATTTAACGGACCTGTATTTGAAGAGAGTGCCACAATTATGGTACCAACAACATGTACGTCGAGGGGGGGTGGGGTCATAAAAAGATGGTAAGACGGATTTGGGCGCGTGCCGAGGAATTTAGACAATTTTTCCCTCTCACAGTACGCGAATGGAATAGAAATATATTAATATGGCTAGAGGAGTGTATACGTACATGTAGCACGACAGTGTACGGCGGCTACATCTACATCTACATCTACATCCACAATCCGCAAGCCACCTGACAGTGTGTGGTGGAGGGTACCTTGAGTACCTCTATCGCTTCTCCCTTCTATTCCAGTCTCGTATTGTTCGTGGAAAGAAGGATTGTCGGTATGCTTCTGTGTGGGCTCTAATCTCTCTGATTTTATCCTCATGGTCTCTTCGCGAGATATACGTAGGAGGGAGCAATATACTGCTTGACTCTTCGGTGAAGGTATGTTATCGAAACTTCAACAAAAGCCAGTACCGAGCTACTGAGCGTCTCTCCTGCAGAGTCTTCCACTGAAGTTTATCTATCATCTCCGTAACGCTTTCACGATTACTAAATGATCCTGTAACGAAGCGCGCTGCTCTCCGTTGGATCTTCTCTATCTCTTCTATCAATCCTATCTGGTACGGATCCCACACTGCTGAGCAGTATTCAAGCAGTGGGCGAAAAAGCGTAATGTAACCTACTTCCTTTGTTTTAGGATTGCATTTTCTTAGGATTCTTCCAATGAATCTCAGTCTGGCATCTGCTTTAGCGACGGTCAACTTTATATGATCATTCCATTTCAATCACTCCTAATGCGTACTCCCAGATAATTTATGGTATTAACTGCTTCCAGTTGCTGACCTCCTATTTTGCAGCTAAATGATAAGGGATCTTTCTTTCTAAGTATTCACAGCACATTACACTTGTCTACATTGAGATTCAATTGCCATTCCCTGCACCATGCGTCAATTCGCTGCAGATCCTCCTGCATTTCAGTACAATTTTCCATTGTTACAACCTGTCGATGTACCACAGCATCATCCGCAAAATGCCTCAGTGAACTTCCGATGTCATCCACAAGGTCATTTATGTAATTGTGAATAGCAAGGGTCCTACGACACTCCCTGCGGCACACATGAAATCACTCTTACTTCGGAAGACTTCTCTCCATTGAGAATGACATGCTGTGTTCTGTTATCTAGGAACTTTTCAATCCAATCACACAATTGGTCTGATAGTCCATATGCTCTTACTTTGTTCATTAAACGACTGTGGGGAACTGTATCGAACGCTTTGCGGAAAGCAAGAAACACGGCATCTACTTGGGAACCTGTGTCTATGGCCCTCTGAGTCTCGCGGACGAATATCGCGAGCTGGGTTTCACAAGACCATCTTTTTCGAAACCCATGCTGATTCCTATAGAGTAGATTTCTGGTCTCCAGAAAAGTCATTATACTCGAACATAATACGTTCCAAAATTCTGCAACTAATCGAAGTTACAGATATGGGTCTATGGTTCTGCACATCTGTTCGACGTCCCTTCTTGAAAATGGGGATGACCTGTGCCCTTTTCCAATCCTTTGGAACTCTACGCTCTTCTAGAGACCTACGGTACACCGTTGCAAGAAGGGGGGGCAAGTTCCTTCGCGTACTCTGTGTAAAATCGAACTGGTATCCCATCAGGTCCACCGGCCTTTCCTCTTTTGAGCGATTTTAATTGTTTCTCTATCCCTCTGTCGTTTATTTCGATATCTACCATTTTGTCATCTGTACGACCAACTAGAGAAGGAACTACAGTGCAGTCCACCTCTGTGAAACAGCTTTGGAAAAAGACATTTAGTATTTCGGCCTTTAGTCTGTCATCCTGTTTCAGTACCATTTTGCTCGCAGAGTTTCTGGACAATTTGTTTCGATCTACCTACCGCTTCGACATAAGACCAAATTTTCTTAGGATTTTCTGCCAAGTCAGTACATAGAACTTTACTTTCGAATTCATTGAACGCCTCTCGCACAGCTCTCCTCACACTACATTTCGCTTCGCGTCATTTATGTTTGTCTGCAAGGCTTTGGCAATGTTTATGTTTTCTCTGAAGTTCTCTTTGCTTCCGCAGCAGTTTTCTAACTCGGTTGTTGCACCACGGTGGCTCTTTTCCATCTCTTACGATCTTGCTTGGCACATACTCATCTAACGCTTTATGATCGCTGATTCCCTGCTCGGCGTTAACTGTTTCAAATAATTCGGGTCTGTTGTACACCAGGAGGTCTCATATGTTATCGCCACGAGTCGGTTCTCTGTTTAACTGCTCAAGGTAGTTTTCAGATAAAGCACTTAAAAAAATTTCACTGTATTCTTTGTCCCTGCCACCCATTATGAACGTTTGAGCCTCCCAGTCTATATCGGACAAATTAAAATCTCCACCCAGAACTATAACATGGTGGGGAAATCTACTCGAAATATTTTCCAAATTATCCTTCAGGTGCTCAGCCACAACAGCTGCTGAGCCAGGGGGCCTATAGAGACATCCAATTACCATGTCTGAGCCTGCTTTAACCGTGACCTTAAACCAAATTATTTCACATTTCGGATCTCCATCAATTTCCTTCGATACTATTGCACTTCTTATCGCTATAAACACGCCTCCCCCTTCACTGTCTAGCCTGTCTCTGCCGTATACATTCCAATCTGAGTTTTGGATTTCATTACTGTTTACGTCTGGTTTCAGCCAACTTTCGGTCCCTAGTATTATATGGGCATTGTGACCGTTTTTATTAATGAGAGCAGTTCTGGGACCTTTCTGTAGACGCTCCTGCAGTTTATTATTAGCACATTAATATTGTTATTCCCTGTTGCATTATGCCTACTCTTACCTTGCCGCGTCTCAGGAGGCGTCTTGTCGAGCCTAGGGAGGGAATTCTCTATCCTAAATAACCCACATGTGCACTCCACACGTACTCCGCTACCCTCCACATCTCGGATGAGACCCCCCGGCAAGCAGACAGAGTGAACACTGGCCTTCTTCCCCGACCTTCCCGCTATTTCCCTAAGGGGCTGCATCACCCGCCTAACGTTGGAGCTCCCAATCACTAATAAAGCCCTCCCCCCGTGTGCCTGCTCGGACCTTGCTGAAGGAGCGGCCACACGTCCACTCACAGGCAGAGGGGCGATGCCACACGGCCAGCCTCCACATTGACTTTCCGCCTCGTGCGCCGCGAACGCCACTGAACCCGCCACTCCCCTCGGGGAGAGGGTAGCCCAACCGCGCCCGGTACCCGTGAAGATGTCTCGACAACAGTGACAGTGGGAGAAGCATGTAACACCTGGGGTGTACCATGCGACGCACCAGACTCCCCACTGCCGCTACACTCTGAGGCAGCAGCCTGAAGACGGCTTACCGCGGCCATCAACACGTTCAGCTGTTCGCGAACAGTGGCCAGCTCCTTTTGCGTCCGTACACAGCAGTCACACATCATATCCATCCTAAGATATCTGTATATTGTAGAGAGTTAATGAACTTTTAACTAGACTGCTAATTCACTAAAGGCGGCTGATGGCTGACTAAACTGTGGTTACTAGACGCTTCTTGTTGAAAACAATGAAAATAAGCACTACCTGTCTCTGGACTGTATTCAAAACAAACGCTAGCACTACTGGCACTACAGCTGACTAAAGGGAATCTCTGACTGCATTCAAAACAAACACGAAATCTATGGAACAGTATTACTAGCACTCGACAATTATAGCTTCCTAAAAGCAAAAACACACGGAAGAAGAAGTGACAAGTAAGAAAAATACAGTTAATACTTAAATTAACGTAACTCGCTGCACAGCAGATGTGAAGCAGACGGCAGTTACGATGGGTGTTAACGTAGATGTAGCACGACAAGCATACTTCTTCTAGTACTTAGTTTCCCATAAGAGGGAACCACAATTTTCCCTTTTTTTATCGTAACGTGAAACACAACAAAGATGTTCTTTTGTAGGAAATAGAGTTTACCCTCTTCATTCCTTTGTCCTTAGACTTTCATACTACGGATTTCCATGTCCCTGTCCAAATACTCACACATTCCCTTAAACAGCTGTGGCACATCAGTTAATGTCAAGTTAATCTTTGTTGTTCCTAAATACTGTCTACTTCAGACATCCTTAAGGGTATCTGCCACTAAATTAGCCGTTTCGGGAACATTGACGACGACGAGATTAAATGCAAGTTTACGCGCTGCCAATCTTGCTATGCGTTCAGTTTTTCTTGATATTTCCAAGACCCAGATGAATGTCTGATTGTCTGTCTAAACGGAAATGAGTGTATTTTATTTATTTTATTTTCATGTAAGGTTCCGTAGGACGAAATTGAGGAGCAAATCTCCAAGGTCATGGAACGTGTCAGTACATGAACTTACAACATAAAAGTAATAACAGATAAAAATAAATGTTCATGAACCTGAAGGTCCATAAGTTTAAGCAAACGCTATCAGCTAGCTTAATTTTTCAAGAAACTCATCGACAGAATAGAAGGAGTGACCCAAGAGGAAACTCTTCAGTTTCGATTTGAAAGCGCGTGGATTACTGCTAAGATTTTTCAGTTGGAGTGGCAGCTTATTGAAAATGGATGCAGCAGTATACTGCACACCATTTTGCACTGGAGTTAAGGAAGTCCGATCCAAATGGAGGTTTGATTTCTGCCGATTATTAACCGAGTGAAAGCTTCTTATTGTTGGAAATAAACTAATATTGGTAACATGAAACGACAATAAGGAATATACATATTGAGAGGCCAATGTCAAATTACCCAGACTCGTGAACAGAGGTCGACAAGAGGTTTGTGAACTCACACCACTTATTGCCCGAACCGCCCGTTTCTGAGCCAAAAATATCCTTCTAGAATGGGAAGAGTTACCCCAAAACATAATACCATACGACGTAAGTGAATGAAAATAAGCAAAGTAGACTAATTTACGTGTTGAAGTGTCACTCAGTTTCGATACCGTTCGAATAGTGAAAACGGCAGTATTAAGTCTTTGAACAAGATCCTGAACAAGGGCTTTCCACGACAGCTTACTATCTATCTGAATACCGAGGAATTAGAACTGTTCAGTTTCACTAATCATGTGTCCGTTCTGTGTGATTAAAACGTCAGGTTTTGTTGAATTGTGTGTTAGAAACTGTAAAAACGGAGTCTTACTGTGATTTAACGTTAGTTTATTTTCTACAAGCCATGAACTGAGGTCATGTACTGCATTACTTGAAACTGAGTCAGTGTTGCACACAACATCCTTTACTACCAAGCTAGTGTCATCAGCAAACAGAAATAATTTAGAGTTACCCATAATACTAGAGGACATATCATTTATATAAATAAGGAACAGGAGCGGCCCCAACAATGATCCCTGGGGCACCCCCCACTTGACAGTACCCCACTCAGATCCCACATCACAGCCGTTATCAACATTGTGAATAATGACCTTTTGCAGCCTGTTGCTAAAGTAAGAGGTGAACCAATTATGAGCTACTCCCCTTATTCCGTAATAGTCTAACTTCTGGAGCAATATTGTGAGATCGACACACTCAAATGCCTTTGTTAAATCAAAAAATACGCCAAGCGTTCGAAACTTTTTGTTTAGCCCATCCAGTACCTCACAGAGAAAAGAGAATATAGCATTTTCAGTTGTCAAACGACTTCTAAAGCCAAACTGTACATTTGATAGCAAATCGTGTGGTATAGAATGATCAATTAACCTTACATACACAGCCTTTTCGATAACTTTTGCAAACACTGATGGCATAGAAGTAGATCTAAAATTATCTACATTGTCCCTTTTTATAAAGCGGCTTTACTACTGAGTACTTTAATCGCTCAGGAAACTGACCATTCCTAAAGGAAAAATTACAAATATGGCTAAATACAGGGCTAACATGTGCAGCACAGTACTTTAATATTCTACTAGACACTCTATCATAACCATGAGAGTCCTTAGTCTTCAGTGATTTAATTATTGACTCAATATCCCTCTTATCGGTATCACAGAGGAGTATTTCAGACGTCAATCTCGGAAAGGCATTTGATAAGAAATTTATATGATTTCCTGTAGAAACTAAATATTTATTTAATTCACCAGCAATGCTCAGAAAATGGTTGTTAAACACTGTCGATATATCTGATTTATCAGTAACAGAAGTATTATTACTGTGAACTGACTTTATATCATCAACCTTGTGCTGCTGACCAGACACTTCCTTCACAACTGACCATATGGCTTTAATTTTATCCTGTGAATTAGCTATTCTACTGTATTTGCCTTGCTAATAACATTTTTAAGCACCTTACAATACTGTTTGTAATGGGCTACTGTGGCTTGATTGTGACTACTTCTAACATTTTGATATAATTCCCGCTTTGTTCTACATGATATCGATATCCCACTAGTCAGCCAACCGGGCTGTCCATTACTGCTAGTACCCCGTTTAGAATGTTCTAATGGAAAGCAACTCTCAAAGAGTATGAGAAATGTGTTATGGAAAGCATTGTATTTATCATCTATATTATCTGCACTATAAACATCTTGCCACTCTTGTTCCTTGACAAGTTTTCAAAAACTCTCTGTTGCTGTTGGATTAACTTTCCTACGTAGTTTCTAGTTAAATACGACATTGGTTTGAGTACAAAAACCTTTTAGTGTTCAAATTTGTGCATCTTGGTTTGAAAGGCCATTCACCCTTTTACTAACAGAATGCCCATATAGTAATGAAGAATGAATAAACATATTGTCTATGACTACGCTACTGTTCCCCTGCACCCTAGTTGGAAAAAACACAGTTTGCATCAGATCATATGAATTTAGGAGATTTACCAACATCCTTTTTCTTGCACAATCATGTACAAAATTAATATTGAAGTCACCACATATAACTACTTTCTGGAGCTTCCTACAAAGTGAATCAAAAACCCTCTCTAGCTTAAGCAAAAATGCTCTAAGTCAGAGTTATGGGACCTATAAACAACAGAAATTAGAATTTTAGTTTTACTAAATTCAACTAATGCTGCACAACTTTCAAATATCTGTTCAGTGCAGTGTCATGATACGTCTATGGACTCAAATGAAATACTGTCTTTTACGTACAGAGCCACTCCCCCACCCCCCAAGGAACTCCTTGAGAAACAGCCAGCTAATCTGTTGCCTGGTAAAGGAAGCCTCTGAATTATCAAATTATTCAAGTGGTGCTCTGATATACCAATAATTTCAGAGTTAACATCTATTAGCAGTTCACAAACTTTATCTCTAATACCTGTTATATTTTGATGAAATATGCTAATTCCTTCTCTACTTGGAAACATTACATCCTCTGGAGGTGAGCCCTTAGTTAGAGGCACTTCCTTTAAGCAGGTATACCTATCAGCTGAAATCAGTCTAAAAAAGGTGCAGCTCTAACACCAACTACTACAGGAATTTTTCCATGAGTGATACCACTACCACCACCATCACCACCCACTACACAGTCCTGTCACCTATAAGCTTAGCCAGCCTCCCCTTCCCATTGTTAAGCAATATCGAATTTTTTCTAGTCCTAAGACGACTGCTAATGCATCTACTTCCTATACGGAATATTTCTTTTCAAGATCAATAAGGGCCCTCGACGCACAAGCTGCAGGTCGAAGTTCACATCACTAACTTCCAGAAGCACTGCTCCAACACCACCCGCTGAGACATACGTTTGCAAAATAATTTTTTTTTAAATATCAGGGAGCATCATGATTTGTGCCGTACTCAGTGGTTCTTTGATGTCCTCGAATGCTGCGCTTTGCGCTTGCTTCCTTTCTTTTGGAGATCTTTCAATGGTGCAACTGTATTAGCAAAATCCGAAATAAATTTAGTTAAAAATGCGCCAGTTCCTAACTTACTAATCCATTGGAGTCTTAAGAGATGAAAAGTGTTATATGGTCTTTATTCTTTCAGGGTCCATGATAACCCCTTCTGGAGTGAATACATGACCCAGGAATTATTCGGTGGAATAGGCTACTTGTAGTTTATCCGGATTTACAGTTAGGCCCACTTGTAGTAATGGCGTAAATATTTCTTTCACATCTAACATACGTATCTCAGTAGACGTTCTGTAGATCACCAGACATCCAAAAGGCTATGTCCAAAATTAAAATTTATATCATGGAATATAAGATCCATCAACTGAGGAAGAACTAAGTCTTCATTCGACAATCCAAACGACACTCGATTAAATTCATAGATGTTCCACTCCGTAGCTGATTAAGGTGTAATGTGGTAAAATCTTTAGTGTCTTTGAACCAGCCAGAAGGTAATCTGGAAGTGGAACTGAACGGGCAAAATGTTTCTATTTAATACTCCATAATTACCACTGGCCTGCTTTCACCATTAGGTTTTGATGCTGCGTAGTGTAACTTCAAAGGTCATAATTCCTCTTTTCCTGACTTTCCAGAATCGCCTGTTTTAGTATTTTCATACGGGGCGGTGCCAATCGATAAGGTGGTTAACGCTAAGGAAATTTGTCGGTGTCTTCAGTGGTGCAAAATGGTTCAAATGGCTCTGAGCACTATGGGACTTAATATCTGAGGTCATCAGTCCCCTTGAACTTAGAACTACTTAAACGTAACTAACCTAAGGACATCACACACATCCATGCCCGAGGTAGGAATCGAACCTGCGACCGTAGCCGTTGCGCGGCTCCAAACTGAAGCGCCTAGAACCGCTCGTCCACAACGGCCGGCTCTTCAGAGGTGAATTCATGCAAGTATGTAAGACTTGGTTTCGTTGTGGGTACGTCAGGACAGTTTTGGCGTACTCATATTCGCATAATGTTACATTTGACATACATCTGTAAGTGCTCAGATGGATCCGGTTCCTGTTGAGTTACACTGTCTACTTCTTTGTAACGTTTTCTTCTTTTATTGTGCTCTCCAACTCATTCTTCTTATTATGTTAACAAAAGGTTAATTTTCAATCTCGCCTAAACCGATACCAAGATGTATTATTTGCCCAATTATGAATCAGACTGACTCTATCCATGAAATCAGATCCTAAAATACTTGGAAAACTAAGAGCTTTTATGAGACTCACGTTACTGTTCCCATTTTGCTGACCTATCCTACTTTTTCCTGTTATGTATTCAACTACTTCCATGCAAGTCTTATTAGCTCCGTACACTTTACAACTTCCTTACTAACGGCAGGACACTTTCAGTGTGTACTATTTGTCTTAAACCATTGTTCATTCACAGGTGTTATCGTGGTTCCTGAATAAAGCAATGCACAGGTAAGTTATTCATTATTATCGTAACATACAAAAGGCAGATTCCACCGGTCTCTGGTAGGAATTGCCCGTATAGTCATAACCTGAGAGACACATTACATTATTTTATGAGCGGCCCTTTTTTGATACCGTCAATCAGTTTTGCCTCTCATCTTATTGCGTCTACATGTATGTTGCACATGTCCTCTTTATCCACACTCAACACTGCACATTCTGTTTAGACTCAATAGTATAATTACGGAATTCTAGTTGCTTAACACAATTACACCTCGGCGCTGTATGACCTTCTTGTCCACATTGAAAACGTACCGCGGTGTTAGAAATTCTACGTTCCTTCTTACTTTGTCGCTTCTCATCAAATTATGATTAGCTTTTTCTTTCTAGGTCGTTAAGTTACTGGAATGTCCTAGGTGTTGTACAAAAAACCAGGCTCCTATCTTGCGGTTTAATCCCACCTGGTATATGTTTTATTATGTCTCTATGTCGAATTGCCCTCTCGAAAACTTCCCTTCGCAGCTCATAAGTCCTCCTATTGTGATCTAACACTTCTGATATCGGTTTTTCCAAGCCTCCTCTCAGGTTAATGGCCAATATTTGTAACAGTTCCACTTGAGATATGCCCATCACCTTTCCATGCTGTTGGACATCTAACAACTTTAAAATTCAACTATACAAGTTACCTAGTTGTGCGATAAGTCCATAGACCGTAGGATTTATTCTTGTGAAAGTTAAGGTAACCTTGCAAAAATAGTCACCAGCTCTCCTTGATTTCTTGATAACCTTTCGCAGTCTCATTCTATGTTGTAATGGGTCGATAACATTGTCTACCACTCCAATAAGATCAGCCAAACTGTTCTTATAATGTTTGAAACGCGCTATCAATCGCGTAAGTCGATCAGCAGTAGTTCTCGATTCACTAAACATCTCTTTCTGGATTTCAAACCCGCGAAGCACCGCGTGCACAGATTCGATGCCCTGACTTACCTCACTGTTGGAAACTGTAATAACGATCTGCTTTTTTCATAATTAGTCGTAATTGCTGTACCAATTCATCGACTGTTTCTTGTGAATTCATACCGTTCCTAATTTTGTACAAGAACTGATATCTACGCACGAGTATGGGGCCTCTCACTGTAGCCATAGTCAAACTGAAGCAGAACAGCAAAAACAGTAAGATGAGTAATAACTTGTTAGCTAGCTTTACCGACCAAATCTTTTCGCACTGCTACTATTTGGGACCAAGTACCAGTGGAGTGAGGACTGAGTCTCAAAAGGCAGACTACCACTTTCCAACATTTATTAAAACTAAACATTGGTGGCACCTCTCTAGGTTTTTAAGTCCAAATTCCCTACAAAGTAAAGTTACTTCCAATCAGTGTAATTTATAACCAAAATTTTAAGAAAGTCAGAAGGACAAATTTATCAACCACTTGTTGTAAAAATTTTAAATTTTTGTCCCACTCTGATAAAGGTACCCTTTTCTTTTTTGAATCTGAAGCACATCATAAAAACAAACTCCATGAACATTAAATAAATATTAAACAAAAAATTTTAAGATATCATTTACGCCCCTTAAGCAAGCAAATATTCAAAACTTACAACAGATTCAAACGCAATGACAGTAGTGTAAACTGTTATAAAATGCATGACTTAGCCCCAGAAAGGTAGTTTCCTGTGACCGAACCTCAGTCGGCACAATCAAGCGGTCCCTGTTCGCTGCGGTCCTGGTATTGCCAACAGCCGTGGCTCCCCAGTCGATGCTAAACTGATATCGGGTCATTTCAAGACAAACATTTTCTGGACCTCCAATGCTCACCCAACACCTTATAAATCAGACGTTTCTTTTCACGGTCTGAAACGAACAATAATATTATTAACACTTGGAAAACAAAAGTGTCACAACCGATAGCCACCATGAGTCCCGAGTTACAATGTGATTACAATGACAGTATTAACCTGAATTCACTT
The DNA here is from genome assembly GCF_023864275.1 of Schistocerca cancellata. Taxonomy (NCBI): domain Eukaryota; kingdom Metazoa; phylum Arthropoda; class Insecta; order Orthoptera; family Acrididae; genus Schistocerca; species Schistocerca cancellata. The sequence continues at coordinate 494,383,861 of NC_064629.1, read as the reverse complement.
CTAATACACGAATAACTTAAACTACCTAACGACTGACAATTATCAACACAGCAGAAGTATTAGATGTAGGAGTATTTAAGTTGACCTACCAAATCAATCCTATTCTGGCTACGCGTATAGGATCGTATTACTCCTGTAAGGAGACATCTCCGCATGCCATTAGTCCTGGTAAGCGCTAGGTAGTCCTAAACTCAATCCAGCGTTATTCGCCAAATAATTACTTTAGATAGCCAGCACTACTCGTATATGCCTACCGGGACACCACTGTGTTGCCGCACCGGCCTCCACCAGCAGACTTCTCACTGGCTGCTCACACCTTCCCTTTACGACTCCCGATGGCGCTACCAGCGAGGGCCAATGGGGGGATAATAGGAGAATGTGTCACTCATCGGCACAGCGAGGTACGCGTCTCTGTGAATAATCTCCGTGATGTTCAGGTACTCCCACGGACAGAAAGTTACAAAAGCTCTCTAATATAAAACGTGTGCTGGAATAGTTCGAACGTTAAAGCATCAAGAACAGCAAGATCCAGTTACAAAAGCTGTGGGCCAATTTGTCTGAGGATAAGTCGCTGCAAGACATATACCTGGAGTAAATAAAGAAATTTACAGTGTTACGAAAAGGAATGAATTCATTTCGTATGGACTTGATTAACTTTGTTGTCAATGGAAAATCTCTCCTTTGACAAAGTGTCACAAACATTGGGTTCCATTTAGAAATTTAAACAGTTTTTATGATGACACGTTCAATGAAAAATCTTGCATTTCAGCTATGTTTAATCTACTGTAGACCTGTAGACAACGTTGCACATTAGTGACATGTTCGAACTATGCCTGACAATATGCAAGGTAATCAGGAAACTCACAGGTATAATCTCGTAACTTACTACAAAGATACCTACTTCAATTTAAACTACAACGAATTTTAAGTCTCATTTGACTCGAAGCAAAAATTTCTCGTGTGCCACTGAAATCATACACTACTGGTCATTAAAATTGCTACACCAACAAGAAATGCAGAAGATAAACGGGTGACACGCCAGTATGGCGGTAACGAATACACTCTTCCAATATGCGTTCACCACGATGTCGCCAAACACGGATGCGACCATCATGGTGCTGTAAACAGAGCCTGGATTCATCTTAAAAAATGACGTTTTGCCATTCGTGCACCCACGTTCGTCGTTGAGTACACCATCGCAAGCGCTCCTGTCTGTGATGCAGCGTCAAGGGTAACCACAGCCGTGGTCTCCGAACTCATAGTCCATGCTGCTGCTAGCGTCGTCGAATTGTTCGTGCAGATAGTTGTTGTCTTGCAAACGTCCCCATCTCTTGAGTCAGGGATCGAGATGCGGCTGCACGATCCATTACAGATATGCGGATAGATACCTGTCATCTCTACTGCTAGTGACACGAGGCCGTTGGGATCCAGCACGGCGTTACGTATTACCCTCCTGAAACCACCGATTCAATATTCTGCTAACAGTCATTGGGTCTCGACCAAGGCGAGCAGCAATGTCGCGATACGATAAACCACAATCGCGATAGGCTCCAATCCGACCTTTATCAAAGTCGGAAACGTGATGGTACGCATTTCTCCTCCTTACACGAAGCAGCACAACAACGTTTCACCAGGCGACGCAGGTCAATCGCTGTTTGTGTATGAGAAATCCGTTAGAAACATTCCTCATGTGAGCACGTTGTAGGTGTGATGGAGATATGATACAGGAAGGTATACAGGTCGGAGATGAAGTCGATATGAGTGACTGTGAAGAAGACGATAAGGTTATTCAGGTAACGAGTGCATCTACGTTTGTGCCTAGAAGTGGACTGATAACGTATAACACAGTACCACCTGTTGCGCGCAAGCAGGTTTCAGGGAATGTAATGTGTGAAACTGCACATCTTCCACGTCACCATAGACCACAACTATAGACAAGGACAGATTGTTTCAGACTTATTATGTCCAATCACATGCAGAGTGTAATAGTAATACATACCAATGATCATGCAAAAGATAGTAAAATTCTGTACCCAACTCCTGAACGCTGGATTGAACTGCATTCTTCAAAGCTGCTGGCGTTCTGTGTTCAACTAATAAAAGCCTGGTTGCAGAAGGCACGTGGGAAGCCTTTGAGTGAATTTTGGTCAGAAGAGTATGTCTTACCAATTTTTCGAGCCTCAATGAGCTTTTGATGTGCCTCCAGTTCTATGATAAACTTACAAGGGAAGAAAGAAAAGTTACTTCTGGATCAAATGTTGAACCTATAATAGCAGTATCTGAAATGTTCGTTGATGCATGCATTTCGTCTTATCTTCCTGGGCACTACATTACAGTTGATGTGCATCAGCGTACTTTCAGGGGGCGGTTCAAGGTTTACATTCCTTCGAAACCTGGACGGTTCAAGGTTTAAATTCCTTCGAAACCTGGAAAGTATGAGATAAAAGTGTGAGCTGCTTTAGATTGTGAGACCAATTATATCATAAATGCACAAGTGTATACGGGGAAATCTGCGGGAGGAAAGTAAATAGGCCAAGGGAAACAAAGGAAATAGATCAAGAGAAACAAGTAGTGCATGATTAAGTTAATCATCTGAAGGGAAGTGGTGGGAACATTACCACTGATAACAAATTTACAAGCTTTGATTGAGGACAAGAACTTCTTGCTGATAAACCTTACACTCACCAGAACTCTTCGGGCTGACCAAAAAGAGATACCAAAAGAAATGTTGACGTCAAAACTGAGGCGTCAATTATCGACCACTTTTCGGAATGCAAAGAATACTGTTTTAGCTTCGTATGTTCCTGCACTAAATAAATCAGTAATTTTGTTGTCTGCTCTACACCAGACATTTGGTATAAGTGAGCATGAGCACAAAAAACCTGAAATAATAATGTACTACAATTCAAAAAAGTCAGAAGTTGATACAGTTAATAAAATGGCTAGACGTTACTCAGTGAAATGTGGAACAAAAGAGTCGCCCGTAGATGTATTTTTGATATACTACATTTAGCTTGTCTCAATGCTTACGTTCTGTACTGTAAATTTTTACATGATATGGGAAGTAACAATGCAAGAAGAGTATTCCTCTCCGAACTAGGAAAATAACTAGTCAAACCTCACATTGAATTAAGAACCCTGTCTGCCTAGTGCAGAAGACAAACGCATTCGTCTAGCAATACATATCTTCAGGCTTCAAGGATATTCTACGGGGAAAACACCATGATAACCAGGAAGTTAATGTTTCAAATCTGAAAAGAAAATGGTGTATGTCCTGCCCAAGGCGAAAGGACAAGAAAGTGAATCAACAATATGATGGGTGTCACAAGTTTGGAAGGAATATACTAGGATACGTGTGTTGTGTAATGACTGTTCTTCGTATGAGACGGAGAGCGAGTAGGAGTGTATTTCTAATAAAATTCCATTAAGTGATATTACACATAGTATCAGTAAATTACAGTATTTGTACATAGCTTATGGGTTATGAATATTTTGTGTTAAAATAATTGTTGGAAGTAAATAAACTCAACAAAATATGTTTTCATAATATCAAACAAATGCAGTAAATAAATGCAACTTATATGTAACTTAATTATAGTAAGAAACTGTGGAGTTGTTGTATCAACATCGTACATATGTTTCCCAATAAATTATAACTACTTTTGTGAACATATTTCAAATTTTCTCGGCATACAGTTGTCTGAATAATTTTGGGGTTAAAAAAGACCCCAGGCATACAATATGTTTTTCCACATCTGATTCCGTGCGAGGGTTAATCTGTCCACTGTGACTGTGAAGCCAAAGTTGAATAACCTCTGTAATAGGAGACGAATTCGATACTTCAGGCGTGGTCTGGGCAGTAAGTACGGAAGAGTGTGCACGTTTACAGGCCACACAGCCGGGATCGTGTTTCCGCCTTTTGACAATATTAATGAATAATCCTAATATTAATAGTACAGAATATGCTTGTAAACCTGAGGATTATCCTAGATGTTTTCCACACATGAAGAGATGCATTAGTGACCATTTCGTCCAGACCTTTCAAAGAAAAAGTATCGAATTATTCATCTCATGTGGGATCCAATCACCGATACATACAGAAGAGGAGACAATGAATCCAGTGACCATAATCACTGGTCGATTGCTTGGATGTATAGAAAACATAGTACGAAAACTTCCTTACATTATATTTGTGTTTATGTATCAATATATAACAAAATTAATTAACTTTCTGCGTCTCTCTTCAGTGATTGTAGTTTTCCGTACGTCCCTTATTCTGCAACATTTTCTCGCTGAAACACGTGTTGTTGGTTTCGAAGTCCAATGCCACCACGGTCAAGGAGACAGAATGTTCTTTCAGATAACTTATTGTTTACCTGGAGACAGCGAGAGGAAGCTACAGTTAGGGCAGCTGGTCTGATAGTCTCCGTCCATGGAATTCCACCAGTCCATCTTGTTGCCTGTTTCACGTGGTTCTATTGAGGCTGACGTACCTACCCTTCATTATCCAACAGCTACATGCTAAATACCTACGCAAGGAAAATCTTCAGTGAAGTTCAGTTCTCGGATGTTTATTACACTATTCTGATTTGCTGATCATCTGTAGCATTATGGGCAGCACTGACGATCCTCCCACTTCGCCTTTTTCTGACATGACCTCAGATTTAAAAAACAGGCTCTAAGGACTATGGGACTTAACATCTGATGACCTCAGATTTCTATGAAACAAACAATTGTAAAGTGCTCGTTGCTAAATGATTGCAGATGAAGTTGGAACACATCATCTAATCCGTAACAGAGTACTGCACTACACAGGTCAATTTCTTTCTTAATTATAGTCAGGTATCAGTAAAATTGCAATAAAAGAAAGCGTGAACGACCTTATCGGAATTTTAATTTTTAGGAGTTTTGTGAGGTAATTGAAAATAGCTCCTTGCCATGGCCACACATGCATCAGCAAATATTAATAACGCAGAAGTAATGTTTTCGAGGTTTCCTGCCTCAGATTACTGCATGTGATTTGTTTGGCACAGAAGTGAAAGTCATCAGATTCGTGCATCGTGAAACGAATTCTGTAAGGTGTTTAAGCGTCTTAAATAGCAAAATCTTTCAAGGAGCTACCGTTGTGTGGAAACCCAGAAAATGTTAGAACGATACTTTTCTAGTAGTACCATGAAATACTGTAGAAGCCATGCCAGACTGTACAAATCTAAAGTCACGCTAACTGGTAGTTTTCAGATTTACAAAATAAACTAAGATGCAACTTAAGCCTCAACTGAGGTAAGTCAAAAAAAATCCATCAAATTTATCAGTGTTAAGTGTGAACTGGTCTTTTTGCAATGTAAAGAGATAAATCAGTCATCAGTACACCGTGCTAGTAATTAGTGGCTTTATTTAGAGTGAAAAAGCTAATAAAAATATATGCATAATTATACTGTTTAGTTAGTGTGTGTCTGATCCAGCATAGTTCTGGTACACCTCGAGCAATGTCAATCAGATTCGGTACCTGCATATCATAGTAGCAGGAGAGAATTCTTATGAGAATAAAACACCATTACCATTCCTATTTGTGACGCTGGCGGTGAGAACATGATGACATGTAATGATAACTCTGTAACGCCTGGAGCAACGTGATAAATATCTGACTTATCTCGAAAAACATAGATGCCCTTAGCAGCTTTTGGGTTCGTGTGCTATTCTGAACAGTTTGAATTGTAAATATAATTGAAAACGAACTTTATTAATGTGTAGTCAACAATTTTCGTCTTTTCTAGGCTACTCAGTCAGTGCCCCAATAACAGATAACCGCTGAAAGTCCGTGCGGGAGCAGAAACAGGATGACATGTGTATTAACTAAGTTTACTTTTGACGTATAGACAGAATCCATTGCTTTTCCTACCTAATACGAGAATCAATGAGTAAGTTGCTTTGCAGTGGATGCTTGATATACTTTTACTTTAAAATATTTAATTGGATGTGTCCTGAATTTAACTGCATAGTTCTGCTGTATTGAGTATATAGATGCAGGCACATTTCAGGCATGTTAAGTGTGTATCAATTCGCATTATAGCTATCAGTCCGGAAATCATTTACATTTAAGTCAATGAAGATAGAGAAACTGTCATTTCTTTCGTTATCCGTCGTTGCTCTGTTGCTACAAACTTCATGGAAATATGTACTGTTTTTGCAATTAAATTGAGTCAGTTTGTTTTTTCCCATACGAGAATTGCTTCTTTTATGTATGAAGCATCTTCACTGCCGATTTCCAATGTTGTTCATCTATGTGTGTTGAACTGGAGATGTAATAATTCGGACCCTATTCTCCAGATGCCCGATTTTCAGCGTTTTTTCGACGACTTTTATTTCAGCATTTGACTTGCACTTTCCACTGAGTACTGAATGGACAACGTCTACATTCAGTACGCAGCGAAAAGAGCAAATGAGGCACTGACGTCTCCAGTAGTAAGTAGCGTCTCCTCGAGTATATGCAACTGGGGTAACAAGTCACACCGAGAAGCGGTCGGAACACAGCTAGGTGTTAGGAGAACATAACGTCTCAGATGGTCAACAGCTAGTAAGCTCCGCCCAGACCACGCCCTGTCCCGCCCACTACATGAAGTACGGAATAAGAAAATCTCATTGGTCGAGACACTCGTCTTCCTCCGTTTGCCACGTAGGTGCCAGAGGAGCAGGAGGCTGTAGGAGGTAGACAATTCCGGCGGCTGCCTTATCGAAGCTAAGTAACGCGGACTTCAACACTATCTTGTGTTCTATAGCGACAGCGTTTGTTATTTATGAATACGGTTCTCCACACAATCTTAAAATCGGCAGATTTCAAAAAAGTTTTATCAAACTCGATTAGGTATAACTGCAGCCAATAGCGGATAAAATAAATGGCTCAAATACATACTCACCTTCTCCGTCTTTTCTAGTGGCAATTTAATAACAGATTATTACTAATTTAATAGTTTTCAGTAAAGAAATATTTCATAAGAAATGTTTAACATGTAAAATTAACAATAATATAGAGCTTGATATAGTAGAGGCAACTAATACAAGTGAGACCACATGCGGCAACATATGCAAAAGCCTTCTCTGTATGTCTTCAAAGTACTAAGAGCAAAGTTAAAACTATTGCCGCTACTTTAAATCGAGATCATACAGTATAGTTCCAAGCTTCTGCTCTTTCTATTGCAATCAAGACTTAAATAAAACGGCAAAGGCATTGTTAATTAGAATACTAAGAGGAGTTGTGGCCTAAATAACAATAGATTTATTCATTCATAACATCTCATGGCGAAAGATGGGTAAAGAAACGCCACAGCAACGTTTCCACCAGACAAACGCTTTCAATAATATGCGGTTTAAGGCGACCAAAGTGATCACCTGTGAATCAACACACCACACTAACCAGAACTAATCGCTTTATCTGACTGCATAAATGTTAATGCTTGGTATGGCCCAAAAACTACCTTACTTTTAAGAATGAATACTCTGCTATTACATAAAGAAGAATATGGTTCCAAAGAACATGGTACTGAGAAGCATATATTGGAGCTCTGTGTCGCAGCAGCGAATACTTTACCCTTCTGTAGCTGCCGGCCGGAGTGGCCGTGCGGTTCTAGGCGCTACAATCTGGAGCCGAGCGACCGCTGCGGTCACAGGTTTGAATCGTACCTCGAGCATGGATGTGTGTGCTGTCCTTAGGTTAGTTAGGTTTAAGTAGTTCTAAGTTATAGGCGACTGATGACCTCAGAAGTTAAGTCGCATAGTGCTCAGAGCCATTTGAACCATTTTGAACCTCCTGTAGCTCAGGGCGGCGCACCACGATGCGATCGGCGACTGCAGTCATGGATGGCGCCAATCTGTTTTCAACGGCGGGTGCCCAAAAATCGAAAAAAAATGAAAGTACGCGGTCTCGCATTTGGCTGATTCGGAACGCAGATACTTTCCTATGAGCCTCTGAAACCCCAGTGGATTCCAGTGTGCAGGTGGATACGTTTGCTGATCTGCCAAACCAGTCTGACTCCATGACATGACTATGGGTGACGGAACATGTCAAACATTTAGACGACCGACCTAAAACAAATAAGTACACCCACACATCACTCGTTGTGTGCATGATGCAAGAAGCAGTGCCTCTGACGGTTCAGATGGTGACTGGCACAGGCGCTACGTGGCACACTAGCAGAGGACACAAGTCTCATCATTTAGGTAAAGACCTGTAATTCTTTACTAGCGAGGTGTCAGTACAAGGGTGTGTTCTCTTTCTCTACAGCTTCCCTCCCCAGCTCAGTAGCATAGCACTTTTACTTGCTTAGACTACTCCTACTTTGGCGCACGGTCATTACTAGCTGGAGCTCGGCATTCGAAGCTGGGAGACCGCCCCTTGCTCTGCATACACAGATTTGACCAATCAGTCAATTTAAAAATTAATTGGGAGAAAAGGAAAAAAGAATCAGCTTCGCGGTCTCTTTCCCACATGTCTACGCTGTGTCTTTGCTAATAGTAAGACTTGGATGGAACCACAGTCCTCCACAAAAAAATCGTTATCATTCGTGTTACGTCTATTTCTAACTTCCAAATAACGGCTATACACTCGCTAAAAGCCTCGTGCCTTCACAAATATGTTTTGCAGCAGAGTCTGGACGCCTGGGTGCCACTGCCATGTACCACGGCAGTTCGTAGAAACTCACACACGTCTCATCCACTTTCTCTACCTAACCATGGCACATCCTCTGCTTTATTGACAGTTCATACAAAGCTCTGCTCGTAGTTGAAGCGACTCCTGTGTGCCAGTCAGCCTACCTGGACGCGACCGCCGACCGACCAGCGTCACCCAATGTGTCTGCTCAATGAGACCGGCCGCACTTGGCTGTCTCCAAACGTTTTCACCCAGGCTACACAGAAAAAACGCACCCCTCGGCCATCAGACACCTTTCGCTTTCACTGCAGTCGATTAACTTAGCACCCGCTTCCTTTGAATTTAGGTACGGTTTACCACTATACCTTCACTAGAGCACTAGAGCATAAACTACTGCCAGCCATTTCATCATATGAATGAAGTCAGATTGTATCACATATAGCAACCAAGTAATATAGATAATTTTCCCTAAGAACATTAAGCAGCATGACATCATATCAAAAGTGAGAGTGCTCTGGAATCTCTTATAGTAACGCCACACTGCATTGTGATATTGAGTTTTTCATTTGTCTCTCATTGTTCATATAACTGGAAGGGCTGAAGATCACATCATAAAGTACAAAAGATTGATTGTATTAAAAATTGAACTTTAACTGAAAGTAGAATTCGGGATTTTGTCACGCTTTTACAGCTCAAACTGGAGCAATGAGAAACTGAAACATCTGTAATTGCTGTATTGGAGGCAGTGTGGGGGTGGCGGTGGTGGTGAAGGGAGATCGGAACAGTTGGGTGTGTCGTGTCTTCATGATGTGGCTAGGCATACACTAAAAATCGACGGCGAAGTCGATTGCGATATAGTTGCGTTATATCACGGCCAGAGCAATTTGTGCATGACGCACTCAAGTCTGAACCCTTGTAGGAACCAAGCTTTTCATCTCCACTGTATTAAGGGTGAACTGTCAGATCTTTGATTCGGGATGAACAGACACTGCCAGAATTACAGGCAACAACATGTTCATAACAGAGTCGTGTAGTCTCTCGCTGGTTGTTATAACTAATAGGCAGGTGTCAGAAAGCAGAAAATCACTCCTCAGTATAACCTGAAGAGCAACAATGACTGAGGAAACTATCTTCCAGAAGAGCGTCATTTATATGTGATTCAACCACAGCAGCACATTTGAACCTCTGCTTGAGGCACTTCACTGGACGGAGGCATTAAAATGCACTCAGGTGCTAGTCCACAGAAAAAGGCCGGCTGGATAGGTAAGTCATGGAACATGATGATAGCGCCGATGTCAAGGCATGAGCAAGACGAAAACCGCAACAGGTAATAAATCTCGTTTGTCAACAGGTTTTAGTTTAGACAACAAATGGAGGTATTTCTCTGGGGTGAGGTGGGAGAGGATATTTATGAAGATTTGAATAGGAATTCGTCACGACGAACAAACCCACTATCCGTTCTTGAGCCACCTTCATAAACCATGCGGCCCTCGATCGGCAACCTGTAACATCTCAAGGGGATATACTGTCCCATACCTTTCGAAATTTGCCAAAACTATGCATCGATTTCAACCAAACTTGGTACAGATATCACTTACTGTCTATAAGGAAAAAACATGGAGGTAAGAACCACATAGTTCTGAAAGGGATTGGAAGCAGGGCTTAAAAAAAGAGTGCATTTCATGACACACAAGTAGCCAGACTTATTCATCCAGTATTTCATAATGAAAGCATTTAGTGATGTACAACAAACCTTACACATAATTTCTAACACAAACAAGACTTTTTCTCATTCACACTCCCCATCAAATTATGAAAAAAAAAAAAATTTCGCTTCTTAATTCCCTTTGTTCATGCAGTAGAACATCTGATATGATCTTTTAATTTACTACTCCTTTACTAATAAATCTGTTCGCAACATGTTTTGGAAACATTATTCCCATATACCACTATATCAGCCTGCAAATTTATATCAAGGTGCAACTCATAGTTCAGGAGATACGCCGGCTGGTGTGGCAGAGCGGTTCTAAGCGCTTCAGCCTGGAACCGCGCGACCGCTCCGGTCACAGGTTTGAATCCTGCCTCGAGCATGGATGTGTGTGCTGTCCTTAGGTTAGTTAGGTTTAAGTAGTTCTAAGTTCTAGGGGACTGATGACCTCAGATCTTAAGTCCCATAGTGCTCAGAGCTATTTGAACCATCAGGAGTTACGACATCATAAACATTGAGCAGCGTATTACGAAACTACATGGCGAAACTCGCTGGAGGTATAGAAGAGATATGTATACAAATAGGTGTGAAATATGCTAAATATACAGGGTGAGTCACCTAACATTAGCGCTGGATATATTTCGTGAACCACATCAAATACTGACGAATCGATTCCACAGACCGAACGTGAGTAGAGGGGCTAGTATATTTGGTTAATACAAACCATAAAAAAATGCACGGAAGTATGTTTTTTAACACAAACCTACGTTTTTTTAAATGGAACCCCGTTAGTTTTGTTAGCACATCTGAACATATAAACAAATACTTAATCAGTGCCGTTTGTTGCATTGTAAAATGTTAATTAAATCCGGAGATATTGTAACCTAAAGTTGACGCTTGAGTACCACTCCTCCGCTGTTCGATGGTGTGTATCGGAGAGCACCGAATTACGTAGGGATCCAAAGGGAACGGTGATGGACCTTAGATACAGAAGAGACTGGAATCGCACATTACGTCCACATGCTAACACCTATTTAATGGTCTTTTTCACTGTCTCACATGTACATTACCATGAGGGGTGAGGTACACGTACACACGTGGTTTCCGTTTTCAATTACGGAGTGGAATAGAGTGTGTCCCGACACGTCAGCCCAATAGATGTTCAATGTGGTGGCCATCATTTGCTGCACACAATTGCAATCTCTGGCGTAATGAATGTCGTACACGCCGCAGTACATCTGGTGTAATGTCGCCGCAGGCTGCCACAATATGTTGTTTCATATCCTCTTGGGTTGTAGGCACATCACGGAACACATTATCCTTTAACGTACCCCACAGAAAGAAGTCCAGAGGTGTAAGATCAGGAGAACAGGCTGGCCAATTTATGCGTCCTCCACGTCCTATGAAACGCCCGTCGAACATCCTGTCAAGGGTCAGCCTAGTGTTAATTGAGGAATGTGCAGGTGCATCATCATGCTGATACCACATACGTCGACGCGTTTCCAGTGGGACATTTTCGAGCAACGTTGGCAGATCATTCTGTAGAAACACGATGTATGTTGCAGCTGTTTGTTACAACACGCAACTGAACGTCGGAGGTTTCAAGCGTCAACTTTAGCTTACAATATCTCTGGATGTAATTAACATTTTACAATGCAACAAATGGCACTGATAACGTATTTGTTTATATGTTCAGATGTGGATCCATTTAAAAAAACGTAGGTTTTTGTTAAAAAACATACTTCCGTGCATTTTTGTATGGTTTGTATTAAACAATTACACTAGCCCCGCTAATCACGTTCGGTCTGTGGAATCGGTTCGTCACTATTTGATGTGGTTTACGAAATATATCCAGCGGTAACGTTAGGTGACTCACCCTGTATATACGTGTGAGTTACATGGGCAAAAAATGAGATAGAAACGTCCTTCTAAACTGCTGGATCGACTCCATCACACTTGTTACACATATTACTAACTATGTTGAAAGAAATATGGTAGGCATTAGAACCAGCAGCCTCCTTTTGGGTGGGGGTGATAATGTAAAGAGAGAAAGAGTGAAGAAAAATGTTGGCCGACAGGGAGGAAGATGGAGGAGGTGGACACGGATCTGGGGCAGGAGGGATGGACAGTGAGAGGGGCAGAGGGAAATGCACAGACAAGAGGAGGAGAATGACATGGTCAGAGATAGGGAGGAGGAGGAGATGGGAAGAGAGTTTGGGAGGAGGAAGTGGACACAGAGTGGGAGGAGGAGAGGCATGGATAGAGAGGGGGAGGAGGAGATGGTGAGAGGGAGGGAAAGAGGAGAGTGATTTACTAATGAGTGGTCTAATCCGACATGTCGAAACCTACACTGAAATTTCATACGTAGGAAGAACACACCAAAAACTGTGATGTCAAAATTTTACCTGCCAAGCTGCACTGCAAGTATTATTTAAACGTGTTATTGTTGCTAATTTTTGCCGCACGACGATCAGCTTATAACAATGGCGTGTACAGCCTTCCCTGCCCTGCCCGCTAATCGGCAAATATGCAGACGCCGTCGTGACCGGAGGACGTAGCACCACGCAGTACAAAGTCCAAGTGCATATACGCAGATTTTAAGGCTTTAAATCAGTCACAAGTATCTGAAATCTCACAACTTTATATCGACAGCTAAACCGTTCGAGATGTCAATGTTACGCAAATGACTAGCAGATTAAAAAAAAATAAAAGGCAGTGTATTATGTCACAATACAGGCGACTTCCAGCAATCGAGACTTTCATTTATTAACACTAAATATTTTATAACAGTTTTTGTTGCACAATTTTTAACGATAATTTTTGAAAAGTGTATATTTTGCTTACAATGAAACAGCTCCTTGTTTGTTTCATATGGTTGTCACAATCACAATAATAAGCGAAGAGCCGGCATTGTGACCGAGCGTTTCTAGGCGCTTCATTCTAGAACCGCGCGACCGTTACGGTCGCAGGTTCGAATCCTGCCTCGGGCATGGATGTGTGTGATGTCCTTAGGTTAGTTAGGTTCAAGTAGAACGTAGCGGTCACGCGGTTCCAAACTGAAGCGCCTAGAACCGAACGACCATTCCGGCCGGCTCAGTTGAAGTTGTTCGTAATTGTAATTCCTAGGTATTTAGTGAATTAACGACTTTGAATTTGACTAATTTATCGTGTACTGAGGTTCGACGGATTCCACATAGCACTCATGTGCAAGACCTCATATTTTTCATTATTTACGGTCAATTACCAATTTTCGCACAATATGGATACATTTTGTAAATCGGATTGCAATTTTTTTTTTATCATCTGATGTCCGTCGGTAAAGGACAACATCTTTAGCAAACAACCTAAGACCGCTGGCCAGACTGTCTCCTAAATCGTTTAAATAGATAAGGAACAATAGAGGGTCTATAACACTATACACGCCAAACATCCATTTTGTTCTACTCGATGAGTTTCCTTCAGTTGCTACGAACTGTGAGCTCTGAGACAGGAAATCACGAATCCGATCACATAACTGAGACGGTATTCCATAAGCATGTAGATTAATTACAAGTTGTATGCGAGTTACAGTGTCAAAAGCCATCTGGAAATCAAGAAACACGGAATCAATTTGAAATACCTTGTCAATAGCACTCAACGTTTTGTGTGAGTAAAGAGCTAGTTGTGTTTCACAAGAACGATGTTTTCTAATTCCGTCTTTACTGTGTCTCATTACACCGCCCTCTTCGAGGTATTTCATGAACTTGGAACACAATATATGTTCCAAACTCCTGCTGTATATCGATGCTAATGATATGGTACGGTAATTTAGTGGATTGCTTCTATTGCCTTTCTTTAATACTGCCTTCGTCGTTTCTTCAAACTGTTCTTACGGTGATTCCTATTGTATCCTTATGTCTTGTATCAAATTGTTAAAGCTCGAAATGTAAGCCGTAATTGTTAATTTTTTAAGCAAGCACAATTTACGATCGAAAGATATTTGTACTCCCGATCTGGACACAAAATTATATTAAAATGTAGTATTCAACGTCGAGTTACTAAACAAAAAACAATAAACAGCCAACACCTAGTTACTCTCGCCCGCAGTTAATTATTTATATCAATCGCTCACACCCTGACGTAGCCACAGACTTACGTAACCTGAGATTGTCAGAACACGATTTCCAAGGGCGGCCCGGTGTTATTTTTGTAGTAAGTAGTACACGCAATTAACGAACTCAAAGGAACTCAACAGAAGACAAAGAGTCCGTTAACTTTTTTAAAAATTAAACTTAGTTGTTAATCCCTCATTCGAAATGTTGACTTCGTTAAATAATGGATTAATGGATTAACGGTCATGTGCCCAGCTATGCATATAGGATGGAACCCGGGTAGCTGTTAAGAGAACATGACATCTCAGATAGAAGGTCAACAAATATAAGCTACACCCAGATCACTCCTAGTTCCGCCCACTAAATAAAGTGGGGAATAAGGACATCTCATTGGCTGATACACTTGTCTTTGTTCTTCTGCCAAATGGCGCCTGAGGAGCAGAAGGCCGTACGAGACAGGTCCACTCTACGGACTTCCCCACTATCTTGTGTCCTGCAGCGACTGAGCTTGTTATTTCTAAATACCTATCTCCACACCGTCTTAAACACTACAGTGTGACATTGCCTGATTTTAAACAAGTTTTATCAGACTTTGTGATCGATAATTGCAAACAATACTGAATAAATTAATGTCTAAAACGTATACTCATCTGCTCAATTTCTTCTGGTGAAAATTTAATAATGTACTATTACTCATTCACTACTTTTCATTGAATCAGTACTCCCAGACGATTAGTTTACCATGTGAGATTAATACTAATTTTGAGTCTGATATGACTGAGGCGGGTACTGCAAGTTAGACCACATGTAGGAATGCATGAAAAAGTCTTTTCTGTATGTCTTCTAAATATTGAGAGCAATATTGAAAACATTAGTTCTGCTTCATATCGAAAACATACATTATACTAACGCCCATACTGCGTTGCAATGTTGAGTTATTTCATTTGTCTCTCATTGTTGATGCAACTAAAAGAGCTGTAAGATCACGTCCTAAACTACAAAACATTGATATCATAAACGATTGTACTTAAACTGAACGCACAATTCGGGATTCCATCACGTTCCCACACTTAGAAATAAAGCAATGACAAATTGAAACATTCAGAACTGCTGCATTGGTGACAGAGGGGTAAGGGAATAGGGAGGGGAGAGTTGAATAGTTGGGCGTGTATTGTTATGTGGCTAGGCCTTATACCGACCATCGGGGTCGGCATCGAATGCGATATAATTGCGTTCTAACGCGGCCTGATGCTGGTTAACTTGGGCATTGAACACTCACGTCTGATACCTTGTAGGCACTACATGTCCTCTCTATTAAGGGCGAAGTCTCAATTCTTAGATTCGGGAAAAAATCAGCCACCGTCCGAATGAAATAGAACAATGCATCACAGTAGCACATGTAAACTTCTGTTTGTGGCGCTCCACAGGCGCAGGTATTAGAATCCACCCACGAGGAAGTCTGCAGAGAAACGCCGCCTGAGTAGGTAAGTCATGGTACATGATGGAACCGCCGATGACAAGGTATAAGTAAAACGAAAACCATAACGGGTAATGAAATCGGTTTCTCAGCAGGGCACAGGTAAGATAGCTGCTGGGGATATTATTCCTTAGCGGAGAAGAGGATGGGTGGGGGTGGTTATTGTGTTTTGAATGGAAAATCTTCTCTCACAAGGATACAATGGTGGAACCTACTATTCGATCGTGGATCTCCCTTCGTAAAATGGTGGCACACTACCGGTAACCTGTAACTTCAGCAAGAAAATTCGCTGTTCTCCCCTTCCACCTCAACTCCTAACGCAAGGGCATAGGTCCTATACTATATAGTTATGTAGAACTTGGGACACCATGGACTGTGGACCCTTGAATATAGCTTGGTCCATCCTCATAAGCTGTTGATGATGCTTACGCGATCATAAATTTAAATCTTCATCTACGTACACTGATCAACCAGAAGATTATGATCACTGTGGCCCCTTGAATATAGCTTGGTCCATCCTCATAAGCTGTTGATGGTGCTTAGGCGATCTTAAATTTAAAACTTCATCTACACTGATCAGCCAGAAGATTATGATCACCGGCATTATGACCACTCACGGTGCATGTAGTATCAGTGAGAGTGCTGTCCGTATGATGATTGGGGAAGGTGCGAGATCTACCTGAGTTTGACCGAGGGCGGATTCTGATGGCCTGGAGGCTCGGCACGATCATTTCAGAAACTGCACAACTGGTCGGGTTTTCGAGGAGTGCTGTGGTGAGTGTCTTCAATTCGTGGCGACACTAAGGTGAAACCACGTCCAGACGTCATGGGGTGGTCGCCCACCATTATTACAGATGTCGGACGTCGCAGGCTGGGTGGACTGGTAAAGCAGGACTGGCGGCAAACAGTGGCGGAAATGATATCAGACTCTCATGCTGGGCAGTGTGCTATTGTGTCTGAACACACAGCGTACCGAACACTCCTAACGGTGGGCTTCCGCAGACGACGGCCCATACATGTGGCAGTGTTATCATCACGACGTCGGTAACTACAAAATGTGCACATAACCATCAGCACGGGACGTTGGCACAGTGGTAGAAACGAAGACATGACCGACTCGTCTTCATGTTTCGAGCGCCCAAGGTCATTTACCCACCGGGGCCCCCAGGGTCACCATAGCGGCGGTCCCTGTCCCGCTGAGATAATTTGTCCTTTTAGGACAATTATCTGAGCAAGCACCCACGCCAGCAAAAGGTTGGCACGTGTAAAAGTTTTCGTTTTCGAGCGTCATGCAGTGCCCCCTTTTTGTTCAGTATGTATATAAATGCAGAATATTCTATATATTATTCAGTCAGCACAATGTCGTGGTTAAATCAGTATCTAAGCACAGGATCACATAGTTCAATTCAGTGCAAGAGAGGTACTTTATATCCAGGACCAGTGGACGCTATTGAAATGGCGGAACATGGAAACACCTTTAATGTTAATAGAGATAATAGTATACGGACAATGTTTAGACAAACTGCCGCAGATGAAATTAGGTACGGAGAAAATAAAGCATATGATGATTTAGACGAAGAAGTCGTCGAATTTGAGTTGGAGCCAATGCCATCAGAAGAAGTTAATACTGGACTGCGCCAGCGTCATCCATATCAGTACGGCAAGGAATGTCACACTGCAATAGATACAGACGAAAATACACCGCCTTTATCTGGAACGGCTGAAACAGCAGTGGACGGCGCAACCTTGAGCACAGTTTCATGTGGAACTGGTACCGCAATTGCCGCGACGTTATCAACAGCGCAAATTGCTGGAGCTGCTGGTGTTACTGCTTTGGCCGGGGCTGGAGTAGCGTATGGTGCAAAAAAGTTAGTTGATCGAATAAATAACAAAGGATTGACGTTGCCAGGTAGCGATTATGTTGGGCCTGGAAACCCTATAAATATAGACGCACCGCGAAGTGCAGCAGATGCAATTGCCAAGGAACACGACGTCGGGTATGCATCCCGATACCTTCTTCATCATGCCGATGGGAAGACGTGAAACAATTTTCTTCCGGGGGAACACTTCCTTAAGATCTATGCTGTGAGACGGAGACAAGCTGGCGGCGACTCCGTTGTGCTCTGGGGAACATTCATGTGGCTATGCATGGGTTCACAGCGGAGCTCCTGCAAGGCACCATGATAGACAAGGAGTATCGTGCACTGGGTGCTGACCATGTACACTCTTTCATACTGACGGAAGTGGCATTTTGAACAAGGTAATACACCATGTTCAAAAATCATTCAAATGGCTCTAAGCACTATGGGACTTAACATCTGAGGCCATCAGTCCCCTAGACTTATAACTACTTAAACCTAACTAACCTAAGGACATCACACACATCCATGCCCAAGGCAGGATTCGAACCTGCAACCGTAGTGGTCACGGTGTTACAGATTGAAGCGCCTAGAACCGCACGGCCACACCGGCAGGCAGAGGGTATTTTGTTTTCATGTGCAGCTCCAGCGAGAAAAGCCTGAACCACGAAACTAACATGGCGCGCATATTACTGTCATACTTGTGAAGAGCAGTGAAGTGTTCTTCGATGAATTTGAGAAAAAGGGTGTAAACTGAGTGAACGTCACAGTGACATGCGTGACGTGTATGGGGACGACTTTATGGAACATACCAATGTGTCATGGGGCACACATTTTTCCAAGATGCATGTGTGAACATTAGTGATTCGCCACGCTCCAGGCAGCCGGTTACAGCTGCAACTCCACGGTATGTCGGAGCCACTGAGGCAACAATTTGGAACTACCAGCGTGTGCAAATGCGAAACTTTCGTAGCGGTTCAACACTTCCACAAGTGCCATCAAATGATGACAAGCTTGGGTAACTTAACATGTATGCCACAGGAGGACGTGACATTCTGAAAGAAATCGTCATTGGTAATGAGTGGTGGGCGTACCACTCTTAGACTCGAAATCAAGCAAGTTTTTATAGAATGGAAACATTCTCGTTCCCCAGTACTAAGAACTTCAAAGTGACTCAGTCTCCTGGGAAAGTGCCAGTGACAGTGTTCTGGGATATTCATGGTGAATTAATGGTGGAGTTAGCTGAACATGGGACTGCTGTGAATACCTCAACCTACATTAAAACATTGGTTAAGGTGTGTCGTGACAAACGCCACAACATTAGTACTGACAGTGTGAAACTCCTTCGTGACAAAGCTCGAACCCATGTTGCTGCTGCCCTTCATGAAAAATTCGCCAGATTTGTGTCGTAGGTGAAGCAGCATCCACCATACAGTCGGGACCTCACGTTCTCTGACTTTGATCCGTTTGATCCCATGAAGAAATTCCTGGCCATTCAATGCTATACGACAGATGCAGAAGTGAAATCACTAGTCCACATATGGTTATACTCCAAGCAAATGGACGTCTTCGAATAAGGCTTGTTAAAACTAGCACCACGATAGGAGAAATGTTTGAGAACTTTGATGACCATGTCGAAAACTATGTAATAGACTAAAATCCAACTGTGACCTTTCTGTTCCATTATTTCTTAACCTATTTTATATTGTGTTTTACTTCCTGACCTTTCCTCGTATGTGTGCAAATCTGTATGTAATATATTAATTATTATGGCACGTGTGCGTGCGGGCAAAACCATGGGTAAAAAGCTCCTGCTGAACACCTGGATCGATTTCAGTCAAACTTGGTAAATATACTCCTTACTATGTGGAAAGAAATACTGTGGGGGTAAGAACAAGGACCCTCCTGTTGAACTCTGGCTGATAATGCGGAGTGACATGGGGGAAGAACAGATGGACAGAGAGAGAGAGTGGGAAGCAAGAGAAGTACACAGATATGGGGGAGAAGGGATGGAGAGAGGTAGGACAGAGGGGAATGGCAGAGAAGGGGAAGATCAGGAGAAAGACAGAAGAGGAGATGGATTGGGTGAGGAATGAGAAGGAGATGGAAAGGGAGATGGAAAGGATGAATTGGTTAGAGGAGGGGAATTAAGACAGTGACAGAGAGAGGCTAGGTGACATGAATAGTGACTGGGGGAAGGAGATAAACTGGAAGAGGGATAGAACGAGATTGACAGAGAAGGAGAGGAGATAGTGGGCAGGGAAGGGAAATAAGGCGATGCGCTAATAGAACTGGAATAAATAAATACCTAGGCAACGCAGGGTACTTTTCTAGGAGTCCATATTTTAGAAGGTGGTAGTGTAGACCGTCCGCAGCTCATGATCTTGCGCTAGCCTTCTCGCTTCCCGCTCACGGGCTTCCGGGTACGATTCCCGGCGGGGTCAGGGCTTTTCCCTGCCTCGAGAGGACTGGTTGTTGTCGTGTCGCCTTCATCATCATCATTCCTCCCCTTTACGGTCGAAGGAAGGCAATGGCAAACCACGTAAGCTAGGACCTTGCCTAGACGGAGGAGAGGGTCTCCCACATCGACCCCTACTCTCCTCGGAGTATGGGACCTCATCATCATCAGTGTAGACCATTTTCAGAAAATTTTCCATTTGAAGTGTGTATAGTTTTTACTGGTTAGGGTGATACAGCTTTCAGAATGTAACCCAAATATTCACAGAAGGTGTACAGTTGAGGGTTAATTTTCATAAGTTGCACTTCAACGAAATTTTAATTCCCGTGACAATACGAGTTTTATAGGGCAGCACTATTCATAATCCGAACCAACAGTCTGTCTCTAACGTTTACTTTACCAATAAAGAATTTCGCTTTCAACGAGTCGCACAGGAAAATCTAAAAGCGTAAGGTGTGAGGACCTTGGTGGCCAAAAGAACTTGACCATTTCCGCCGTACCATCTTCTATTGAATATTAGGTTTAGTGGCTGTGTGACCTGACAGCAGGCCGGCCGGAGTGGCCGTGCGGTTCTAGGAGCTGCAGTCTGGACCCGGGCGACAGCTACGGTCGCAGGTTCGAATCCTGCCACGGGCACGGATGTGTGTGGTGTGCTTAGTTTAGTTAGGTCTCATTAGTTCTAAGTTCTAGGCGACTGATGACCTCAGAAGTTAAGTCGCATAGTGCTTAGAGCCATTTGAACCATTTTTGAACCTGACAACAACATTTTACACAGCCCCAGTCATGCTGGAAGAACGTGGCCATCCTAGTAATCAGGAAGCTCTTCCAATAGTGCAATAATCTTGGCTTCAAGGAAGTCTCGATAAGGGGGCACCGGATGACATGCTTAAGGGGTATATACGTTTAATAATGTAAACGTAAGCACAATTTCACAAGTAGAGCTTCAAGATAAGAATGAAGCGTTGCAACTGGAGTACCTACACGTTAAATGAAACAGTTTACTGGAAACACTTCTTTTCGGATTAATTTAAACAACCGCCTTCTGAAATACCTACTATTCCTTTTGAGACACCCAGTATATACTAGAAGATTCTGCACAGCGTAACTGGGAGTGTACATCGTACCACTATTATGGATATACCATTCTACTTTATGAGTGCACTGAACGAGGAGAAGTTATAACACTATTTTTTTATAGTTCATTTAAATTTTTATAATTCTTTGCTTTAAAATTTTCGTATATTTGTACTATATTTTCTGTATATGTAAAGTAAAGTGAGCTATACTGGAGGTGGAAGTTCTTTGCATTGTACGTGAGTAACATATGTAAAATACGATGTAAATTGTTTATTACGTTAAACAATATTCTGATGACATTTCTTATTTAAAAATGTTTGTGTGTATAAACTGTTCATATTGATGTAAATTTAACTATTGTAAGAAATGGTCACGCTTAGGAACAATGTAGGAAACGGGTGTTTCGTAAAAGCCTATATGTTTTTGTTGGAAACGGAAGTGCCTCTGGGGAGAGGAAAAGGTGGCAAGTGAGAACTGGCGCGCTACCTAGAGAAAGCGCGGGAACTAAGTCACACAGTCTGTAGGCAGCACCGATTGAGGCAACACCCTTGTGGGGTACGAGAAGCTTGGCCTCCAAATTTGAACAAAAATGCCTCGGATGAAGACTGGAAACGGCTTACGGCATAGCTTCTTGGGCTACTGTATATAAAATTGAACAACGTGAAGAAGAGAAATTGAGTCCATACAGCAAGATACTTGCAGCCGTTGCTGTGGGTAGTGTAGCCGTCATAATTGCTCACCACACCCAAGTCTACAGAGACCAGATAAGATTGTTAGGTATTTTACTTTTGTACAGCGTGAACCATTAATTTAAACTTTATTATGAGTGAACAATCATTCTTGAACTTTAAAGAAACTGGTGAACCCTGTTGTTTCATCATAATCATACACGTATATAGGGTTCCTTCCTGCTGTTTGGTTAATCCGAGTATTTTAGTTTTACTGACTTATGAAGTGCCAAGTTAACATAAAGAGGCACCATTTAATTAGTTTTTGTGTAAAAAGTTGTCTTAGTTGTTTTTTCTGAAAGGCGTATTGAGAATCTTAGTTATAGTATGCGAACTAACATCCCAATGATGTTTGGATTCACATGCGATTCCTCTTCGTCGAAATGTCTTGTCTCAAACTCGTCTAGGGGTTGAACAGCACGAGTCTCATTACACGCATTGAATTAGACACTTCTGACTCTTTAGATAAATTTCATGGTTGATAGCAAGTCTGAGAAAAACAAAGCTAATATAACATATAATAAAAGTAATAATTATATCGGAAGCTAAATTAACGACCCATACATGATGTAGGCCACTCAGTTACGATTTGGCTAGAATGACGCTTATTCGGAAAGCAAACTTATAACGAAAATGGTCATACTTAGAGTCACTATTACACTCGAGTGCATATCCACTTGACACAGTTCGATCATTCACAATGTCATTATGAAACACAAGTCCAAAACTCCACCTCGATATAAATTAAAAGTTGCGAGTTCACACCTGGCGAGCGGCTGCTCACCGCTCAGCGACTTAAGTCCCGCCATACCACACAACGCGAAATTTTCTAAGTCATTTAACTTCCTAGCTGCCTAAAGACTGACTGTCCGCTTATGCGTCCCTATCCGAAATGACCCCCTTTGTGTCTCCACCCGAACTGTCCACTCCAGCGTCTGCACCTGCACTGTCCCTCTGCCCGTCCCCGGTCACGTTTCCCGCGCGCCGAATTTCCTCGCTAAACTGACCAGGTCAGTTCACTTTCCTGAAGCTGTCCATCTGAATGGCTACAGCTTATTCTACATTATTTTACGTTTTAACATATTTAAATAATCAAAACCTTACCACTTCCACGTTCTAAATAAAGTAACAATAATATCCATTACGTAATAAACGTGAAATTCTTCTACATCAAACCAGTACAATTTCCTTCATAACTATGAATGTCACGACAAGTAGCCTTGCACCAATGTGCTTTCTGATAAATAAATAAAGAACAAAAGTAAGGGCTATGCACTAAACTTTACATCAAATATTTTATTACCTAATGATTATACATGGTGTCATGCTGTCATCGTTCAGTGCGTTTTGTGTGGAGGAAATGATGATCTGATGTTTAACTGAAAATACTGATAATTTAAATTTACTATATCTTTTAAACAAATAAAGATACAGAGGTGATATTTACATCAGTTGTCGTTTTAATGATGCGCTTCTATAAGAGATGTCGATCGTTGAGGTCGACTAAAGCGTTCAGATTTTAGCATTCAGGTCTTTGTTACAAAACTTGTGAATTTCACTTTAACAATAAATCCTAAGTTATTACAGATATGATTAATATTCAAGTTTCATTGGTATCACCATGAAAATTTATGGAGGATGGAAGATTAAAATTACTGTGGCTCCATTCCGTGCACTACTACAGAAGTCTATAGCTTTCATAAATGTTTCCCTTTATGGGCGATCTTAGGTCCGCCATACTTAACACTGCTATGTCTCCTTGGCCACAAACGCCTTCTACTGGGTTTCCATATGACGTAGGTTCTCGTCTGTCTCACCCGCACGCTACGGCACAAAAGACAGCTGTGGGTTTCTCCATTTTGTGTCGAATCTGCGCTTTTTGTGGCAAACAGTCCCAGACGACAGTGTTCGTTTCACATTGTCTGAAGGCTGACTCTTTCGGCCATCTACTTAAAGGAGAGGGAAATGCTCGTTAACTCACAACTAACAACACGTCGTTGCTTTAGTATACTGCAAGAAATAAAGTCAAACTATTCTTGTTTTAAAAGTTATCTTACCTATTGCAAAGTGTTATAGTAAAGATTTGTTTACGGAAAATTCAGTTTGAGTGAAGCAAAGTTATTAGAATCAGTAGAATTACTATACAGAGTTTGTTCAAAGAGTAATAGCTTTTGAAAGTAAATTCCAATAACTAGAAAGAGATTTCCTTGAAGTGAAATGTTCAATACAAAAAGTGTGTGCTTTAGTATCAAAGTATTTTGATATTTATGTTTGTTAGTTATGTAGAGTGCTTCTCTGAAGGTCCCCCGTGATCAAGTGTTTTTAGCTTCCTTGATGTTACCCATTGGGCTTTTCCTCTTTTAAAAACGTAATGTATAAGGTTGTAACAGTCAAAAAATCCCAGTGTCTGTAAGAACGTTGTTTACGTGGACTAACATTTATTTGAAGATGCCACATAAACAGCACCAAGAAAGTAGGCAAAATTCACACTTCTGCTTTCCCAATATTTCACTTCTTCGTTGCCAGCATAGGCTGGCGAGCGTTAGTACATATTTTAAACCACCAAATGAACTTGGAACTGAGTTGTCCTAGCTTCAATATAAAACCATTCATACTGTGTTTCTTTCTAACCGCTGCGTTAATTCTTAGGGAAAGAACTGACAAGTCTGATGTACTTACCCATTACAGACAACAAGTGGTCCAATGCCTTAAAAAGGGTAACTCTGTTGATTAGCTTTTCCTATTAACAGGACTATCCTCCCATTGTGAACTTTATTAGGCAACTAAACTAAATTTAGTAAGAGGGTTATACGTGGAAACATAGAGACCGGGTTATCTGTTATTTAGGTAAAACATACTAAATTACAATAGAAGTGGTAGGATCATAAAGTGACTGTCTACATGTCCCGTTACGTTCCCAAACCTCTCGTACCATATCTTCATTATCCCTACGCGAGGTAAACGACGGTGGCAGCAAAATGGTCGCACAGTATGTTTCGAATACTGGTTCTCTGAGTTTACCCAATACAGTTTTACGAGAACTACGTTCTCTATCTTTCACAGATTTCGATTTCCATTCTTCGGGCATTTCTCTTACTTTTTCGTATGGGCTATGCTGACCTGTTCCGTACCTAGTAGCGCATATATCAACTAAAATTATACACTGAAAGTATCCGACCACTTAGCTGACTGATCATCATATCTGACTGCCATAAAGCGGGCCTGGGTTTGATTCCCGACTAGACTGGAAATTTGCAACACTCGGGGACTGCGTGTTGTCTTTCATTCATCATCATCGATATGTAAGTTACCCATTGTGGCGTCAGATGGAAATACTTCAAACTTGACGGCAGAACTGCACCAAGCGGAGACTCACGGCCATCAATGCTAAATGTTCATCATCGTCATCATTGAAATTATACAGAGAAGAACAACACGGATGGTCGGAGCTTTGTTTGTTCCAAGGGAGACTGTCACAGACATGTGGACGAAACTGAACTGGGAGACTCTTACAGATAGACGTAAACTATCCGAAGAAATGGCGGTTACAAAGTTTGTAGAACTAGCTTTAAAATATGCTTCTACCCCCTACGTATCGCTCACATAAGAATCATGACATGACTAAATTTGTTAGAGCACACAAGGAGACATTTAAATAGTTATTTTTGCCGCGCTCCATACCTGAATAAAATGTGTAAAATAGCGTTGTAGAACATCAACATAAGGCATCACGTTCATATTTCTTATTTATTTATTGGTATCTCTGTTAATAACACTCTTTGCAGACTGAGTATCTATATACATCGGTGAATGTACCTGCAGATTTATGTAATTATGCGATAGATAATTCAGGAGCTATGACGTCATAAACGACGAGATTCGTGAAAAACTAGCTTTTTCTTAACATGGAGCGCAAATTGCCCATACCACAGTCATACAGCGTTCTGAACTCTTAACGACTTTCAGCAAACTTGAAGGATAATTTCAAACCTTTTGTAAACATTTTCTCCATTAGTGTTAAAATTAACACAACAACCCATTTGAAAAGTAATCAGACGCTCGAACGTTTTTTTTCTTTCCTTTTTTTGAGAATTCGATCCCACAATACAGATAGCCGTACTGTACGTGCAACCACAACGGAGGGGTAACTGTTGAGAAGCCGGAGAAACGTACGGTCCCTGACGATTTTTGTTTTATTTTTATTTCTTTATTGTTATTTTTAAACCTGTTTACAGGCAGGCCAGCAGCAGCATACTACGCCGCTCTTTGGCCTCAGAGAAACTCGAAAGATACAAATGAAGACAATTAGAGATAAAAATACGGTGGACATATAAACGGAGACAAACACTTTTTAAAATACATGGAGCCATTCACGGGCGTACGGTCCGAGATAAAATTTTTTCAGACACTTGGACACATACATAGACGAAAATTGTCACATGCGAACATAGGTGAACAAAACGAATAACACCGAACCACTTAAGCACAAAAAGACGGCACACACAGAAACACGAGGCGTTGATCTCCGGCGCGCGAATGTTCACTATGCGTGTGTGAGTCCGGGGACCTGCCAAGAGAGGAGGAGTGGGGGATGGGAGAGGGAGAGGGGAGAGCAGGGATGCCACAGGCAGGGGAGATAGGTGGAAGGGAGGAAGGGGGAGGGGAAGCCTGGGGGAAGAGGGGTGGAGGAAGGGAGATGGGGGAAAAGGAGAGAGAAGGGAGGGAGGGTGCCTATAGGAAAAGGCACAGGAAATGGGGGGGAGGATCAAAGTTGATAGGAGGGGTAGATGGAGGGGAGGAGGACATCATCAGGGAGGGGGAGCTGGTGGAAGCCACCTTGGGAGAGGGTAAGGAGGGTGGAGAGATGGAGACCGGGTGGGACATAGTAATACAGGCACAGCAGCAGGCGAGGGTGGGAGAGGATGGGCGAGACAAGCGAGTCAGGAGGATCGAGTTTACGGGAAGTTTACAGCATCCGTATCCTTTCAAGGAAAGGAGGAGGTGGGGGAATGGAATGAGAGTGTACAGGATCCGCGTGGGGAAGGGAAGACGGATGTGATACGTGAGGCGGAGAGCATGGTGTTAAAGGATTTAAAGGGATTTATAAAAGGTAGGGGGGCGGAGATCCAGGCCGGGTGGACATAACAAAGGATAGGGCGGATGAGGGATTTATAGGTGTGGAGTATGGTGGAGGGGTCCAGACCCCACGTATGGCAGGAAAGGAGCTTGAAGAGACGGAGTCGGGAGCGTGCCTTGGCTTGGATTGTCCGGTGATGTGGGGTCCAGGAGAGGTGACGGTCGAGGGTGACGCCAAGGTACTTAAGGGTGGGGGGTTCCTCAAGAGGGGATACTGCCTATAGGAAACTTAAAGAGACCTTTGCAGAAAAGAGAATCACCTATATGAATATCAAGAGCTAGGATGGAAAACCAGTGCCAAGCAAAGAAGGGAAAGCAGAAGGTGGAAGGAGAATACAGGGTGGTCCGTTGATAGTGGCTGGGCCAAATATCTCACGAAATAAGCATCAAACGAAAAAACTACAAAGAACGAAACTTGTCTAGCTTGAAGGGGGAAACAAGACGGCGCTATGGTTGGCCCACTAGATGGCGCTACCGAAAGTCAAACAGATATCAACTGCGTTTTTTTAAATAGGAACCCCATTTTTATTACATATTCATGTAGCATATAAAGAAATAAGAATGTTTTTGTTGGATCACTTTTTTCGCTTTGTGATAAATGGTGCTGTAATAGTCACAAAGCCTAAGTACGTGGCATCACGTAAGATCCCGCCAGTGCGGACGATATTTCCTTCGTGATACATGACCCGTGTTTAAATGGGCAGTTTACCAATTGCGGAAAAGGTCGATATCGTGTTGATGTTTGGCTATTGTGATCAAAATGCCCAACGGGCGTGTGCTATGTATGCTGATCGGTATCCTGGACGACATTATCCAAGTGTCCGGACCGTTCGCTGAATAGTTACGTTCTTTAAGGAAACAGGAAGCATTCAGCCACATGTGAAACGTCCACCACGACCTGTAACAAATGATGATGCCCAAGTAGGTGTTTTAGCTGCTGTCACGTCTAATCCGCACATCAGTAGCAGACAAAATGTGCGAGAATCGGGGATCTCAAAAACGACGGTGTTGAGAATTCTACATCAACATCTATTGCAACCGTCCCATATTCCTATGCACTAGGAATTGCATGGCGACACCTTTGAACGTTGTGTACGGTTCTGCCACTGGGCACAAGAGAAATGACGGGACGATGACAGATTTTTTCCGCTCGTTCTATTTTGTCACGAAGCGTCATCCACCAACAGCGTTAACGTAAACCGGCATAATATGCATACTGGGCAACGGAAAATCCACGATGGCTGCGACAAGTGGAACATCAGCTACCTTGGCGGGGTAATGTATGGTGCGGCATTATGGGAGGAAGGATAAGTGGCTCCCATTTTATCGATGGCAATCTAAATGGTGCAACGTATGCAGATTTCCTTCGTAATGTCCTACCGATGTTACTACAAGATGTTTCACTTCATGACTAAATGGCGATGTACTTCCAAGGTGAAGAATATCAGCACATAGCTCGCGTGCGGTTGAAGCGGTATTGAATAGTATATTTCATGACAGGTGGATTGGTCGTCGAAGCACCATGCCGTGGCCCGCACTTTCACCGGATCTGACGTCCACTGATTTCTTTCTGTGGGGATATTTGAATGATATATGCCATCGTGATTCACCGACAACGCCTGACAACATGCGTCAGCGCATTGTCAGTTCATGTGAGAACATTACGGAAGGTGTAACAACAAGAACGCAATACTATATATATATATATATATATATATATATATATATATATATATATATATATATATATATATATATACAGATAACAGATGGCGTTAGCGGTAGACAATTGGCATACATACAATATCACGAACATGTTAACGAACAGATTGAGATGTCGAGCTTGCCTCGAACACAGCAAGGGATAAAACAGGAAGTAGAGGACGACTTTGTAGATGATAGTGGGTACGTGAACGAATCCACTGTTTGATTCACCACAGATAAAGAAAGAACCGAAAGAAACTTTTGGAGTAGGATCGGAACACACCGATTCTGTAGAACAAAACAGAGTGAAAATCTTAAGCATGAACGATTTATTTGAACAATTAACCAAACAAATTGCAGGACAGAGTGAGCAGCTCAAAACACAGAATGATCAGCTTAAAACACACGTTGCCGAGCAGCTCAAAACGCAGAATGATCAGCTTAAAAAACAAGTCAGTAATCAGGTTAGTCAACTTAAAACACACGTTGATGAGCAGCTCAAAACACAAAGTAATCAGATTAAAACACAAGTTGGTCAGCTTAAAGCACAGGTCAAAGAACAAGGAATTAAAATTAGTAAACAAATAGAACAGGTAGAACAAAAAGTGGGTAATTCAAGTTCTGTGGTAAATACTATGAAATTTGAAATTGACACAATTAACAAAAATATGGATAATATGCAGGGGGAAATTGACAACATTAACAGTAGGTTTGATATTGAAATTCTCCACATCCAAGAGAAAGTAGAGCCTCTAGTTGAAACAAAAGTAGACGAAAAAGTTTTCGGTCTTAAAACGGAGATCGTAAACGAATGTCAACACGGAATCTCAGAGTTGAAAAAGGCAGTTTCAGACACTGAAAGAGAATTAGGCGAAAAAGTGACCGGATGTGTACAAAAATGTGAACAAAATACTTCGAAAATTCAAGGCAAAATTTTCGATCTTGAGGGTAAAATTAAAGCTAGGCCTGGTGTTGTCTATAATGGCACACCACTTACGAAGCTATTGGGAGGAGAGGAACGCTTCGATCCCGCCAAGAAACATAACGGATGGCATCCGTTAGATTCCATTAAAAATTGCGAGAGAATATTTCCTGAACACTTGTCTGATCAGGAAAAGATAAACGTAGTAATTAGCGCCTTAGCAGGTGACGCTAAGCGCTGGGGAATTAATTTGAATACCGAACGAATGACGCTCGAAATATTTAAGCAAAAATTTACGGAAGAATATTGGTCCAAACAAAAACAGGATCATTAGTGGCGCGAGTTTATCATGGCCAAGCTTCATGATAACAGGGGCAGGAATTCTTTGAAAGATTTCTGTGAATATTGGTACCGAAAGTTGACACATTTAAGAGAAACAAGATCCGAATCAGAAATCGTATGGGAGCTATACAAAAAGCTTCCAGAAGATTCAAAGAGATATGTGGGAAGCAATCATCGTAGCTTCCAAGTGTTTCTTGAAAGGGTCGAAGACGAAGATCATTGGCGCGAAAGTCGTGCCAATTATCAAAATTTTGGTAACAGAGATAATCGTAATAATGACGAAAGAAATGACGGCGATGGGCTTCACGTCAATATGATACAGAGAGGAAGAGGCAGAGGAAGAGGAAGAGGAAGTTATATAGGTCGCGGTAGAGGGTATACCACACAAAATAATAACGACGCGGGAAACTGATTTCCGCGAACGTTGCGGGCCAAACGGAAGCGGACAGTACATACCGGCCCCGATTTAAGAAATATTACCGGACTAACAGTAAAGTTATGAGACAGGTTAGAGGCAGGCGTGGAACGACGCAACATGTTGTTACGAAACAAGCGTCAGGTGCGAGCGATGAGTCATCTTCGCCACGCAGAGCGATACATGTTAACAGGCGAGTGGAGCATCAGAGGTCAACGGCCCAGCCCAGCAGAACAGCTGTTCAGAGAGAAGCCGCTAGCAATGCGGCAGCATTAGGTACGAACATTGCTGTAAGAACTGGTGAATACATTACGAGTGGTAATTCCGTGGCGAAGGAAATAGTAAATGAAACATTGGATACACAGAGAGGTGCGGTTAGCAGTGTTAGCAATAAAGTAAATGGCAAGAATGAATTAGCAGAAGTAACGGATTGGTGTGTGCAGATCGACGATCTGTACAAGGGCCTCAAGCAATGTGAGTGGGAGGATTTTAAGAAGGAGTATGAGGCAAGGAAGTTAATTAGTGAAAAAGGAGATAATAGGGACGTCGATAAGGTGACGTGGCCCAAATTTGAAGAGGAGAGAGTAAACAAGCCGTGCTGAGTACGCGTGCTGCCGATAGGACAATGATTAAAGATAGGAAGAAATTGGAGGATGAAATCCTAAGCATTGACGAGGAAGCAACTTCTGTTAACGATCTGCCTACTGTACGAGCAGCTACCGAAAGGCACCGTGGGGAAGAGGCAGGTAATTACCTAAAAGTAATTGAAGTCCACGAGGATTACACTAAATATGAAGTAACAGTGGATGTGAGTAAAGCTGATAATGAGGCCGTTTTGTCAAAAGAGGATATTGAGTTAAAATTAAAGCCTGACAAAAATGCAGAGGAAGAACTTAGTGCCTGTCTCAGAAAAGCTTTTATGTTAGAACCTGAAAGCGATCCAGAATGGTCGGATTCTGACGATAGTTCAGATGACGATTATTTCGGTACTAGTGACAATAATGGGGAAAGAGCTAATTGCGATATTGATCCTGATGACGAAGTTTCGAAACAAAATCCAGATGTTGAGACTGAACAAAGAAAGAAGGAACCATCTGACGACTCAGGGTCTATTTTACAAAGAGTTCAAGTAATTAATGACTTTGAACTCCCGGAACCAAAGAAACCGCCAGATATAGGTGGGGTGAATGTTAATAGCATATCTTGGGACGATGTTATCGTCGACCCGGACTTGCTTAGGGAAGACCACACAATGAAAAACATTCGACGGTGAAACAAACTGTAATACCAGTTGAAATTTATAATGTGAAATGGCAGGTACTTCTTGATACTGGATCTCAGATAAGCGCAATCTCCCAGTCGTTTTTCGAACACATTTGTGATAAGCCTGGAATAGTAATTATGTCAGTGATGGGTGTAAAAATTGCTGGTGCTACTGGAAAGACTAGCAAGCCGGTAAAGAACCAGATTTTGGTTGAATTTAGTATAAAAGGACAAAAATTTGAACACGAATTTTTGGTTGTGCTAGACTTGAGTACTGAAATGATTCTGGGAATAGATTGGTTAGATAAAGAAAAGGTTATTATTGATTGTAGCCAGGAAGTGATCAAAATTAATAGTGCATCTAGGAATTTGGAATTAAAATTTTAGGAAAATGGGAAGGTGTTAGACTCAGAAATTGATTCTTTATTGTTGGAGATCAACCAAGGGAATGATGGTTTGACAAACAAGTATGAGGTGTACCATGTCCAGAGGTTAATAGATGAGAGTGACCAGCAGGGGCATAATTTTAAAGAAATTGTGGAAAATTTGAAGGAGATATCTCCTGAACAGAAAACAGAATTGCTTGATATTTGAGAAAGTAATAACACCGTATTTTCGGACAAACCTGGCCTAGTTAAGAACTTCGAATACCAGATTGAGACAATAGAGCATAAACCTTTCTTTGTAAGACCGTTTTCGGTACCCATATCGAAGAGGCAGGCTGTGCAAGTGGAAATAGATAAAATGATGGAATGGGGTGTAATCGAACGGAGTAGCACCGAATATAATAGTCCCCTTATCATCGTGAAAAAAAGGGATGGGGGAGTAAGAGTAGTTATTGACGCCAGGACTTTGAACAAAATTGTAAAAAAGGAAAGAGACAGACCTGAAAATCTGGACGAAATGCTTCAAAAATTTTATAATGTGAAGTATTTAACCAGTCTGGACATGACCGCCGGATACTGGCAAATTCCTTTGAGCAAAGAATCCCGTAAATATACCGCTTTTCTATTTGCCGGGAAATGCTATCAGTATAAAGTAGTACCATTTGGGCTTAGCACTTCGGTGGCAGTATTTATTAGGGCACTGGACTTTGTATTAGGGGGAGAATTGAGTTCCCGGCTAACCATTTATGTAGATGATTTACTAATTGCTACAGAAGAATGGCAAGAGCATTGTGAACTATTGCAGAAAGTTTTTGTTGCTCTACAAGCAGGTGGCATGACGCTTAAGTGGAAGAAATGTGAATTTGTGAAGTCGGAAATAAAGTTTCTGGGGCACATTATTACTACGACCGGTATTGGCAAGGACCCCGAAAAGTTAAGTGCAATAGCAGGGTGTCCAGCTCCTAGAAATAGAAAACAGTTGAAAGTCTTTTTGGGTTTATGTGGGTTCTATAGAAAACTCGTCAAGGGGCAAGTTTTTAATAGTCCTCATTTGAATAATCTACTTAAGAAAAATAGTGCTTTCGTGTGGATCGAAGGGTGCACGAGAGATTTTGAAAATTTAGAAAGTGAACTTTTGAATGACAATATTTTGCATCACCCCATACTGTCAAAACCTTTCCATATGAGTACTGACAGCAGTGCATATGGAATTGGTGTAGAAGTTTTCCAAGAAATCTGTAGTGGAAAAGATATCGAACACAGGACTATCGAGTTTGCAAGTAGAACCCTAACAAAATACGAGAGAAACTATACAATATCGGAAAAGGAAGCTTTAGCCATTATATGGGGGTTAAAGAAATTCAGAAATTATCTGTGGGGCCATAAGCTCATCATACATACTGACCACAAAGCCTTAACTTTTCTTAAAGATTGTCGTTTACTTAATGGCCGGCTAACTCGTTGGGCTTTGTACCTGCAACAATTTGATTTCAAGATTTGCTATGTTAAGGGTACTGAGAATTATGTGGCAGATGCTTTACCTTGATTGCCTAATGGTATGAGTGAAGTGCCAAATGAAAATGGTGAAGAGGGTACTTTACAGATAAGGTATATGAAAGAGGTTTCAGGAAAAAGGAAAATTGAAGATATATGTAAAAATATGAGATACAATCGGAATGAGGATCCGTCATGGAAATGTGTGAAGGTAAATTTTGACAGTGTGAAGTATCCTCAAATTAAGAAGTATTAAAAAATCTTTAAAGGCATTTTATATAGGAGGAAAGATTTTGCCACTGAGGAATGGAGAGTATGTTGGCCACACCAGTTTGATACCGAGGTCCTAGACTATTTTCATTTAGCATTGGGGCATAGTGGGCCAAAGAAATGTTTGGATAAATTGAATAATGTAGTAGTGATTGCTGGTTGTGTCAGTAAGAAGGTAAAGGAACGAATTAAGTCGTGCGATGTCTGTCAAAGGGCCAAAATACCGAACAGAACTAATAGAGGTCGAATGCAAAGTACATTACCTGAAGACACTCTAGAATTATTATCAGTAGATCTATATGATCCCCTCCCAAAGACTTTGGGAAATTGTGCATATATTTTAGTAATTTTGGAAGTATTCTCAAAGTTTGTGAAATTATACCCCTTGAAAAGAGCAACAGCAAAAGCTGTATTTAGTAGGATGGTCGAATACTTCAGAACCATCGGGAAACCCAAGGCAGTACTATCCGACAATGGACCCCAGTTCATACCCAAAATTTGGAAAGAAGGAATGGAGCAAAATGGTGTAGAGGTTAAATATATCTCAGCTTATCATCCTGCTAGCAACCCGGTTGAAGGTACATGCGAGGAATCGGGAGATTGTGTACTGCAGTCATGACCATAGGGCCTGGGGCAAGTTTATATCGGACTTTGAGAATGTCATGAACACCTTACATCATGAAACAACTGGGTTCCCACCGGAAGAAATTTTGTTAGGCAGCATAAGTAAAAGTTTAATTGAGGAAAAACTGGAGTTTCCGCCTTGTACAAGCTTGGGGTTGAGTCAAAAGAAGGAAATAGTCAGAAAAAGGGGAAAGCAAAAAGCTGAATCTAGATCTAAAAGACATGATAAAAATCTGAAAGTTCCAAATTTAAAACTGGAGATTATGTTCTTTTAAAAACCCACGAAAAATCTAGTGAACTGAACCATGAAATTTCCAAATTTAAATATATTTATAATGGACCGTGTGTGATACAGAACATTCCACACGGTAATGCTTACTACCTGATCTACCCAAAATCCAAAAGACCTTTAGGTGTAAGAAATGTTGTGGACCTGAAACTGTATGTTCCTAGAAGTGAGTGACCTAAGTACAATCAGAAAACAATTTGCAGTAAATGTGCTGTGTATTATGCTGAAACTAATTTATGCCAAATGTAACAAATCTTTGCAAACATATGTAGACCAATATCAGTGTGCTAATGTACTTATGTGAGTTTCAGATTACCAAATGTACTATAAATGTCAAGAGGTATGGAGAAAAGGGCTGAAAAGAAAGGATAAATGCTGTAAGCCAGATAGAAGATGGGACTGTCAAAAATGAAAAGGGGCAATATATGAGTCATAACATAAAGGACTGCCGAGGACCAAAGAGGGCAGATAAATAGTCAAAGGAGAATTGTAAGTGTGGTACAGGAGATGTGATAATATGATGTGAAAAGGACTGCCCAAATCTGAATAACAGGCAGCAAATATGTGTAGTAATTTTCTAAATATTGTTGTGTGTTTATTAGTAAACAAGGAAATGGACTGCCATTCAATACAAGCAGCAACAAATTGTTTTAGAGTGTATATAGATATTTGCATTTACTTTTGTAGTTAAGTGTTTGTGTTCCAAGTTTTGGTTTCATTTGTCTGAGAAATGTAACAATGATGAGAAATTTGCTACTTGAATAATTTTGTGATAGGAGGTTGCACTGGGCCAAAGGCACTTAAGCAAACGATAGGTAAATGTTCTTGATATGTTAAAAATTATATTCTTATGTAAAGTGAGTGAAAGGAAGTTTCTGGTATAAAAATTTAGATGGGACAATCACACAAAGATTCAGAACCACTGTATAAATGTAAACGTTTAGTGTTCCCATCAAATTTACACTTAGTGAAATTTACTGGAAACAGGGGCATGTGTAACAACAACAACGCTATACTATTGTACATATAATAATTTTTTTCTTCTGAATTTCGATAAATTAGTATAATCGATGTTCTTATTTCATTTCTCCTTTTTTTTCTTGTTTCGTGCCATTATGTTAAAGAAACTGTAAACAATTTTCGATATGAATTTTAATGTTTATGTCTAATTTCAAGCAATATTGTAATCAAAGTGAGGGGTAAGTAATGTTGAAACTATTGTAAGATGCTAAAGTTGTAATTGTACGCCTGGTCCATACGTAGGCAATGTATTAGGATATGTAGAATGCAAAACCTCTGGTGAATACCCTGTCTGTAGGGGAGCGGTGAAAGCTGGATGGCAGGCGAGCGCGGGAAAATGCACACGGGCGCTGTGCGGCTCAACTGGCTCAGCAGTAGTAGTCGGAATTGGGCATCGGTCTGAGAAACACGTTCTGGATCGAGGAGGCTCTCCTGGAAAACATTGTTTCGTTAAGCCTCGGATGTGCCGTTTCCGACGCCTATACAGCATGGCAATATTCCATAGACACTAAAAGGAAAAGTATTGCGACGCTATGAAGATGAAAGTGCCAATATTTCAAGAGCCATTGCTGTGATTGTATGTGTGCTTTGTGCCTCGCTATCTCGCCGCCTGCCGACCGCCGCATCAATACGAACAGGTTGAAACTTTTAGTACTGTATTCGTGTGGACCAGTGTTACTTTTGTTACATACTGTTCAATAACAACTTAAATTTTACCAGAACTGTCCTATCTTTTAATTATCCTCACAACTAACCTAGACAGGATCCTTTCCACATGTTGTGCAATCCGAGTGTCCCGAGATGAAGATTTAATGTTTATGTTAATAATAATTACCTGCAGACCTATCTATGTTAGAATGAGGTTTAAAGAACTTTGTTGTTAATGAATACATAGGTAAATAACATAGGTCTGACAAAGTTGGAAGATAATGTTGAAATTGGTTTAGTAATGAAGTTTAATTAATTTGAGACAAAAATAATGATAGTTAAATGAGCAGGAAATAAGACAAGAAGAGTACTAACTCATATTTTGGAAATCTTGAGTGCTTAGTGATTTCAATAATTAAAATTTCAATACAGTGATCATAACAGTTTCAGCGTCTTCCCCCCCCCCCCCCCCCTCCTTTCTTTCTTTTCTATTCATTTGAATTCTGAAGTGTACTGAATTGATTTGAACAGCAAAGTTAAAGTCAATATAAAACAAAAATTTATCAGTGTTTCACCCTTTTAAAATTGAAATTGTATGTATGTTTCGAAAGTACTATTTCTAGGGTAAACTATGCCCGATTTCAATCAGATCAATAGAATATACGAAGTTTGTAGTAACATTATAGTGTATTGTTGTGTATTTATGGCGTGTCCATATTAGTACAGAAAGTGAGATTATAAGTTCAGTAGATTTTCTGGTTCTAAAATTTACTAGATAATGCAGTGTTACTACGTGTAGTTATGCTTGAACGTACATCAACTTGTACAGGATAGAAACTCAGTTAATGCCTAGTTAGGCTGGCGACCGTACTATTAACAATTGGTAGCATCTGCTGTATTGTTTCTTGTCTGTCCTAACGTGTAGTTGCAATTCAGACTTGCTTGACGTATCATTGTTGTTACTGGGTGGGAGTAAGTCTGATTTTGCCTCCATTCAGGTCCACGCGGTCAGCATATATACCAAAATCCTTTCTTATAAGGTGACGCCCGTCAACTTACTATAGTACAGGCTTTAAAGAGTATCGTGCGCCCGAACGTGGTGTTACAAAGGCGAACTACTCGCTGTTGAGAGGAATGTCGTTACACGTATTGCCAAATGCAATGATGTTGGCGGACATCATTTTGAGCATTTATTGCATGAATGTGGTATTTACAGGTAATCACGCTGTAACAGCATGCGTTCTCAAAAATCGTAAGTTCACAAAAGTACATCTATCACATTGGAACAATGACAATAAAATGTTCAAACGTACCAACGTTCTGTATTTTAATTTAAAGAAGTTACGTGGTACCAACTGTCAGTCTAAAATTGTGAGCCATATGGTTGTGACTATTACAGCGCCAGCTATTAAAATGCGAAAAAAGTGGTCCCACTAAAACATTCATATTTCTTTACGTATTACAAGCATACGTAATAAAAAATGGGGGTTCCTATTTAAAGAAACGCAGTTGTAATCCGTTTGACCTATGGCAGCGCCATCTAGCGGGCCAACCATAGCGCCATCTGGTTTCCCCATTCAAGCTATACAAGTTTCGTTCTGTGTAGTTTCTTCGTTTGACGCTTATTCTGTGAGATATTTAGCCCGATCGCGGTCAATGGACCACCCTGTATAGAGGATCGATACAAGAGCGATGAACGTGAGGACAGTATTACTGAAATAGAAGAGGACGGGGAAGAAGATGAAATGGGAGATATGATACTGCTTGATGAATTTGACAGAGCACTGTAAGACCTAAGTCAAAAAATAGACCCATGACTAGAAAACAAACCATTAGATCTACTGATAGCCTTGGGAGAGCCAGCCATGACTAAACTCTCCAATCTGGTGAGCAAGAAGTATGAGACAGGCGAAATACCCTCAGACCTCAAAAAGAATGTAATAATTCCAATCCCAAAACAAACAGGTGTGGACAGGTGTGCAAATTATCGCACTACCAGCTTATTCAGTCAGTCATGGCTCCAGAATACTAACACGAATTATTTACAGACGAGCGGAAAAACTGGTAGAAGCCGACCTCGGGGAAGATCAGTTTGGATTCTGTAGGAATGTTGGAACACGTGAGGCAATACTGACCCTACGACTTATCTCAGAATATAGATTAAGGAAAGGCAGACCAACGTTTATAGTATTTGTGCTCTTAGAGAAAGCTTTTGACAATGTTGTCAGTAAAATTCTCTCTGAAATTATGAGGGTGGCAGGGGTAAAAAACAAGGAGCGAAATGCTATTTACAATTTGTACAGAAACCTGACTACAGTCATAAGGGTCGAGGGCCATGAAAGTGAAGCAGTGAGACAGGGTTGCAGCCGATCTCCGACGTTATTCATTCTGTATATTGAGCAAGCAGTAAAGGAAACAAAAGAAAAATTAGCAGTAGGAATTAAAATCCATGGAGGAGAAATAAAAACTTTGAGGCTTCCGGCGACATTCTAGTTCTGTTAGAGAAGGCAAAGGACCTTGAAGAGCATTTTCTTGAAAGCAGGATATGATATGAAGTTAATAAATGGAAGACGAGAGTAATGGAACGTAGTTGAAATAAATCAGTCGATGCCGAGGGAATTGGATTAGGAAATGAGACACTTAAAGTAGTAGATATGTTTTGCTATTTGGGGAGTAAAATAACTGATGATGGTCGAAGTAGAGAAAATATAAAGTTTAGTCTTGCAGTGGCAAGGAAATCGGTTCTGAAGAAGAGAAATTTGTTTATATCGAGTGTAGAGTTAATTGTCAGGAAATATTTTCTGAAAGAATATGTGTGGAGTGTAGCCATGTGTGGACGTGGAACATGGACAATAAATGGCTTTCGACAGGAACAGAATAAAAGCTTTCAAAATGTGGTGCTACAGAAGATTGCTGAAGATTAGATGGGTAGATCAAGTTACTTATGAGAAGTCACTGAGAAGAATGGGGGAGGAGATGACTTTGTGGTACAAACTGATTAGAAGAAGGAATCGGTTGGTAGGACACGTTCTGAGACATCAAGGGATCCACAATTTATTATTTTAGGGAATCGTGGAGGGTAAAAATCGTAGAGGGAGTCGGAGAGATGAGTATACTAAGCTGATTCAGAAGAATATAGGTTGCGGTAGTTAATCGGAGATCACGAGGCTTACCCAGGTTAGAGCAGCATGGAGAGCTGCGACAAACCAATCACTGGACTGAAGACCACAACAACAACAACAAGGAATCTGGGATTGACTTTGTACTCTAGAACTGGTCACACTAGTGTTTAATTGTGATTTCTTTTACTGACACAGCGTACTTCTCCGTTACACGCCTGGCAAATCTACGTCTTCCATATCACTTATTAATGTTACCTTACAATTATCTTACAATTTTAGCAATGGCTGTGAAACAGCGACCGTAGAAGAATATGAGAGGTATAAAACAGCTTATTGGTTGCAAGAAAATTTTGGTTTTACTGGGTTTCGTCAGCTATAGTCACATTTTTGTGCGAATCTAGTGTAATGTAATAGATGGGGATGAGAGAGGAAACGATATTTTAGAATCTACCCTGAGTGGCTCCCCCCACGAATCACGGACCTTGCCGTTGGTGGGGAGGCTTGCGTGCCTCAGCGATAGAGATAGCCGTCCCGTAGGTGCAACCACAACGGAGGGTTATCTATTGAGAGGCCAGACGACCGTGTGGTTGCTGAAGAGGGGCAGCAGTCTTTTCAGTAGTTGCAGAGGCAACGGTCTGGATGATTGACTGATCTGGCCTTGTGCACTAACCAAAAAGGCCTTTCTGTGCTGGCACTGCGAACGGCTGAAAGCAAGGGGAATCTACAGCCGTAAATTTTCCCGAGGGCATGTAGCTTTGCCGTATGCTTAAAAGATGATGGCGTCCGCTTGGGTAAAATACTCCGGAGGTAAAATAGTCCCCCATTCCGATCTCCGGACGGTGACTACTGAGGAGAATATCGTTACCAGGGAAAAGAAAACTGGCGTTCTACGGATCGGAGCGTGGAATGTCCGATCCCTTAAGTGGGCAGGTAGGTTAGAAAATTTAAAAAGGGAAATGGATTGGTTAACGTTAGATATAGTGCGAATTAGTGAAGTTCGGTGGCAAGAGGAACAAGAGTTCTGGTCAGGTGAATAAAGGGTTATAAATATTAAATCATGCATGGGTAATGCCGGAGGAGGTAAAATAATGAATAAAAAAATAGGAAAGTAGGTAAGCTACTACAAACAACATAGTGAACGCATTATTGTGGCCAAGATAGACACGAAGCCCACGCCCACCACAATAGTACAACTTATATGCCAACTAGCTCCGCAGATGATGAAGAGATTGGTGAAATGTGTGATGAGATAAAAGAAATTATTCAGATAGTGAAGGAAGACGAAAATTTAATAGTCATGGGTAGTAGGAAAAGGAAGAGAAGGAAACGTAGTACGTGAATATGGAATTCGGGTAAAATAATTAAAGAGGAAGCCACCTGGAAGAATTACGCACACAGCGTAAATGAGTCATAGCTAACACTTGGTTCAGGAATCATAAAAGAAAATTGTATACAAGGAAGAGGCCTGGAGATACTCGAAGGTTTCGGATAGATTATATAATGGTAAGACAGAGATTTAGGAAGCAGGTTTTAAATTGTAAGACATTTCCAGGGGCAGATGTTGACTCTGACCACAATCTACTCGTTATGAAACGTAGATGAAAACTGAAGAAGCTGCTAAAAGGTGGGAATTTAAGGAGATGGGAGCTGGATAAACTGACAGAACCAGAGGTTGTAGAGAGTTTCAGGCAGAGCATTAGGGTACGATTGAGAGGAATGGTGGAAGGAAATACAGTAGAAGAAGAATGGGTAGCTTTGAGGAATGAAATAGTGATGTAAGCAGAGGATCAAGTAGGTAATAAGACGAGAGCTAGTACAAATCCTTGGGTAACACAA
Source organism: Schistocerca cancellata (assembly GCF_023864275.1). Taxonomy (NCBI): domain Eukaryota; kingdom Metazoa; phylum Arthropoda; class Insecta; order Orthoptera; family Acrididae; genus Schistocerca; species Schistocerca cancellata. The sequence goes on along the minus strand of NC_064629.1, from coordinate 494,342,348 downwards.
GAGATATTGAGTTTGAAACTTCCTGGCAGATTAAAAATGTGTGCTAAACCGAGACTCGAACTCGGAACCTATGGCTTTCGAGGGGCAAGAGCACTTGCCCGCGATAGGCAAAGGCTCCGAGCTTGGGTCTCAGTGCAACACACAGTTTTAATCTGGCAGGAAGTTTCAAATTATCGCACACTCATTTGCAGAGTGAAAATTACATTCCGGATATTTAATTTAATTGATAAAAGGAGAAAATATAAAAATGCAGTAAATTAAGCAGGCAAAAAGGAATAAAAACGTCTCAAAAATGAGATCGACAAGAAGTGCAAAATGGCTAAGCAGGGATGGCTGGAGGACAAAGGTAAGGATGTAGAGGCATATCTCACGAGGGGTAAGACAGATACGGCCTACAGGAAAATTTAAGAGTCTTTTGGAGAAAAGAGAACTACTAGTATGAATATCAAAAGCTCAGATGGAAACCCAGTTCTGAGCAAAGAAGAGAAAGCAGAAAGGTGGAAGGAGTAAATAGAGGGTCTGTACAAGGGTGATGTAGTGGAGGACAATATTATGGAAATGGAAGAGGATGTAGATGAAGATGAAATGGGAGATATGATACTGCGTGAAGAGTTTGACAGAGCACTGAAAGACCAAAGCCGAAACAAGGCTACGGGAATAGATAATGTTCTGTTTGAACTACTGATAGCCTTGGAAGAGCCAGTCATGACAAAACTCCACCATCTGGTGAGCAATATGTATGAGACAGGCGAAATTCCCTCAGGCTTCAAGAAGAATATAATAAATCCGATCCCAAAGAAAGCAGGTGTTGACAGATGCGAAAATTACCGAACTATCAGTTTAATAAGTCACAGCTGCAAAATAATAACGCCAATTCTTTACAGACGAATAGGAAATCTGGTAGAAGGCGACCTCGGGGAACATCAGTTTGGATTCCATAGAAATGTTAGAACAAGTGAGGCAATACTGACCGACGACTTATCTTAGAAGAAAGATCAAGGAAAGGAAAACCTACGTTTCTAGCATTTGTAGACTTAGAGAAAGCTATTGACAATGTTGACTGGAATTCTCTCTTTTTAGATTCTGAAGGTGGCATGGGTAAAATACAGGGAGCGAAAGGCTATTTACAATTTCTACAGAAACCATGAAAGCGAAGCACTGGTTGGGAAGGGAGTGAGACAGGGTTGTAGCCTCTCCCCGATGCTATTCAATCTGTATATTGAGCAAGCACTAAAGGAAACAAAAGAAATGTTCGGAGTAGGTATAGGTATTAAAATCCATGGAGAACAAATAAAAACGTTGAGGTTCGCCCATGACATTGTAATTCTGTCAGAAACAGGAAAGGACCCGGAAGAGAAGCTGCACGGAATGGACAGTGTCTTGAAAGGAGGATATAAGATGAACATCAACAAAAGCAAAACGACGGTAATGGAACGTATTCGAATTAAATCGGGTGATGCTGAGTGTATTAGATTAGCAAATGAGACCCTTAGAGTAGCAAATGAGTTTTGCTATAGGGGGACAAAAATAACTGATGATGGTTGAAGTAGAGAGGATATAATATGTACACAGGCAATGGCAAGGAAAGCGTTTCTGAAGAAGAGAAATTTGTTAACATCGATTATAGATTTAAGTGACAGGAAGTCGTTTCTGAAAGTATTTGTATGGAGTGTAGCCATGAATGGAAATGAAACGTGGACGATAAATAGTTTCGACAAGAAGAGAATAGAATCATTAGAATTGTGGAGCTACAGAAGAATGCTGAAATTAGATTGGTGGATCACATAATTAATGATGAGGTATTGAATAGAATTAGGGAGAAGAGAAATTTGTGGTACACCTTGACTACAAGAAGGGATCGGTTGGTAGGACATGTTCTGAGGAATCAAGGGATCACCAGTTTAGTATTGGAGGGCAGCATGGAGGCGATATATCGTAGAGGGAGATCAAGAGAAGAATACACTAAGCAGATTCAGAAGGATGTAGGTTGCAGTAGATACTTGGAGATGAAGAAGCTTGCACAGGAAAGAGTAGAGTGGAGAGGTCGTGTGAAGTTAGCACACCTTTTTCAAGAAATATGTATTTTTTTCACAGTTCTTGATAGATGTAGCATAGTTCTAGAGTTCTTTGTACAAAATTTCAATAGTTCTGCAGAATTTAGCGACGAAAACAACAATACTCGAAAAAATTTTCGTATCGAAAACATTCTTTGGCAATTTCCGCAAAATGTAAATAAGTACAAGAGTTCTGAGCACAGTTCTGAACAGAGCTCCAAGAGTTCTTTCGAAAATCCAAGTAACATTTTTCTGTGCAGCTAATAGTTTACGAGATAATTGCATTTTAATGAGAAAATCTTTTCTCTTACTGTGAAGTTGGCACTCTTTTTTTCAAAAATATATATTTTTTTCAGAGTTCTTGATAGATATGGCATAGTTCTAGAGTTCTTTGCACAAAATTTCAATAGTTCTGCAGAATTTAGCGAAGAAAACAACAATATTCGACAAAATGTTCGTATCGAAAACATTTTTCGTCAATTTTCACAAAAATTAAACTTGTACAACAGTTCTGAGGACAGTTCTGAACAGAACCCCAAGAGCTCTATCGAAAATCCCAACAACATTTTTCTATGTTGACAATAGTTTATGAGATAAATTGATTTAATGTGGGACACACTTTGTCTACGGAAAAAAATAAATATATTCGTACAACAGTTCTTATGACAGTTCTGGACACCACGTGAAGAGTTCTATCGAAAATCGTAGTACAAATTTTTTGTGCAGGTAATAGTTTAAGAGGTAATTGCAACTTAATTAAGAATTCCATAAGAGCTCCTACTGTGAAGCTGGCACCCTTTTTTTCAGAAATATACATTTTTTCAGAGTTCTTGATAGATAAGTCATAGTTATAGAGTTCTCTGTACAAAATTTCAATAGTTCTGCAGAATTTAGCGAAGAAAACAACAATACTCGAAAAATTTTCGTATCGAAAACATTCTTTGGCGATTTCCGCAAAATGTAAATAAGTACAAGAGTTCTTAGCACAGTTCTGACCGGAGCTCCAAGAGTTCTTTTGAAAATCCAAGTAACATTTTTTACTGCAGCTAATATTTTACGAGATAATTGCATTTTAATGAGAAAATCTTTTCACCTACTGTGATGCTGGCACCCTTTTTTTCAGAAATATATATTTTTTTCAGAGTTCTTGATAGATATGGCATAGTTCTAGAGTTCTTTGTACAAAATTTGAATAGTTCTGCAGAATTTAACGAAGAAAACAACAATACTCGAAAAAACTTTCGTATAGCAAACATTCGCAATTTTCGCAAAAAGTAAATTCGGACAACAGTCCTGAGGGCAGTTTTGAACAGAACCCCAATAGTTCTATCGAATATCCTAATTACAATTTTTTGTGCAGCTAACACGTTACGAGATAATTGCAATTTAAGGAGAGAACCTCTTCACTTACTGTGAAGTTGGAATCCTTTTCTTCAGAAATATATATTTTGTCAGAGTTCTTGATAGAAATGTCACAGTTCTAGAGTTATTTGTACAAAATTTGAATAGTCCTGCAGAATTTAGCGAAAAAAACAACAATACTCGAAAAAAGTTTTGTATCGAATACATTCTTTGTCAATTTTCGCAAAAAGTAAATTCGTACAACAGTTCTGAACAGAACACCAAGAGCTCTATCGAAAATCCTAATAATATCTTTTTGTGGCGATGATAGTTTATACGGTAATTGCTTTGATGTTAGACCCACTTTCTCCACAGAAAAAGTAAATTCGTTCAACAGTTTTGATAAACAGTTCTGGTTAACACCTCAAGACTTCTATCGATAATCATTATAACATTTTTTGTGGTTATAATAGTTTGTATGGTTATTGATTAATTGTGGGGCACACTTACTCAAAAAAAAAAAAATTATGTCTGTTCGTATGTTCTGATGCCAGCTCTGCATAGCATTGTAAGAGTTCTATCGAAAATACTAGTAACATATTCTGTGCGGTAATTGTTTACGTAGTAACTGCCTTTATTAAGGAGTGCTTATGAGCATTTCCCGTGAAGTTTGAACCCCTTTTACGATAAATATACATTTTTTCATAGTTCTTGATATATATATGCAATAGTTCTAGATTTCCCTGCTCAAAACACGAATAGTTCTGCAGAATTTCGGGAAGAAAACAATAACTCGGCAAAATTTTGGTATGGTAAAAAATTATTTGTCAGTTTGGAAAAAATAAATTTGTATAACAGTTCTGTTAGCAGTTCTGGATAGCACTGGAAGAGTTGCATTGAAAATGATAACAACATTTTTGTGGCGATAATAATTTGTACAATAATTGTTTTAATCTGATACTCACTTTCTCTTCTATAGCAAAATTCGTAGAATAGTTCTGATGACAGTTCTGAATATCACCCACAGAGTTCTACCAAAAACTATAATAACATTATTTGTGACGATGACATATGAGATAATTAATGTGGGACTCACTTTTGTCATGTAAAAGTAATAAATTCGTACAAAAGGTCTGATGGCATTTCTTAATACGACCCTAAGAGCTCTACCAACAACTGTAATAACATTTTTTGTGGGGATAACAGTTAATGAGATAATAGCATTTTCGAGAGACCCACTTGGTCTACATTATAATAAATTGGCACAACCTCTTTGCTGACAGTTCTGGGTAGCACCGAAAGAGTTCTTTTAAAAACCCTCATAACATTCTTATGGTGCCAATAGATTATGAAATAGATTGTGTGTTCACTCTGCAGTGGGTGTGCGCCGATGTGAAACATACTGGCAAATAAAAACTGTGTGCCGGACCGAGTCTCTAACCCCAGGCTATGACGAAGGAATATCGTCACAATATCCTTTCGTCCAGGAGTGCTTCTTCTGCAATTTTCGTAGGACAACTTCCACGAAATTGGGAACGCAGGAGATGAAGTACTGCTGGAAGTACAGCTATGAGGACGATCGTAAATTCTCACTTTTATTTTGGAAATCCGAAAATCGAAAACCCGGATGTATATTCTACTAATTACAGAAAGTCTAAATGTTCAGCACTATACAAATGCCAGTACACCTTCTTAAGACTGACTGTAGTAACTACAGGTCGATGCGTGGGATGTGCATGCTTAGATGATTCAAGGAGAGAAGGCTCGTCAGTGCAAAACAAACAGATGGCTGAGAGAGCAGATACATTCACACGCGCCACTAACCAGATGGTGTCATACCTGTCGAGAATCGCACCAGAGGTACAAAGAGCTATGGTGGAGTGCTGTTGGCGTGGTTACTATGCAACTTACTTGATGGACATCAATACACCTTTATATTAATGTACAATACTTGAGAAATAATGTCATTCACACACTCCGAGTTCCTTATCACTCAGTACTAGACTAAATTACCGGCCTAGTGATAAGCAGCCTATGTACCTCACCGACTACACATCTTCGTGTTATTAGAAAAAAAGAGAAAAATACCAAGGTACACAAAATATGAATCCGGATAAACCGGAAATCCGGATTACTGAGGACCAAATAAACGAGGTTCTTATTTACAAATTTCGAACTTCTTATTAACTTTAATACTGTATCCCCTCAACATAATAACACCTCTATCAGTCATGTATTGAATTATGATTTAAACATACTACTTAGTTCGTTTGTACAATATATTCAGTAAATGTACATACATTTATATACATTGTAAAGACTTTTAACTCTCGCTGTAGTGTAACTCATCAAACTTCCACACTTCCTTTCTAACTAGAACAAATGTTTGCAACAATATTAACGACAGCAATTTCAAATTTATTCGTTACACACAGCACATGTTTTTATGTATCCTAGCGTCTGGTGGTGTTGCCACATAACTTTCTTCTATGATGGTCCTGGGCATATTTTTAGCTGTTAGTGGGTCGTGGATGTCATGAGAGCTCAAAACAATTCCTGTTTTACGTAATAAAATTCATCTGGTTCTTCCTGATTCTAAAAATATACACTTCATGTATGCCTTTCATTGTTGTATGATTCAGTATCGACGCTAATTCTCTCTTGATGATATATGAGCCGATTGCTCGTTTTTATCCACTGTGTCATTTCGTATTTCATTTCAACGATTAATTTATTTGTTTATCAACGTAGTAAGTAGTACAAAGCTAATCCAGAATGTAAACTGCACTTAAATTCTGTTTGAATTGTTTAATCGTCAGTGTCCGCTGTCTGAACGTCAAATATCAGATTAATACACTGCGCCTGGTTGCGTTATTTTATAGGAATTTTATTATTTTAAGTGGGAAGTACTAGATAATGTTGAAGAAATCCAAAGCATATTGTTCGAAGAGCATAATATTATTCGAAATTTACCTGTACCAAAATGTGCAGCAAAAGCTGCATTTGTGACGCTGTAATTACCTCATAGATAACGATATTTGTCTATTGTAGTTTTGTATTCCAATCAGAATTTTGAGAGCATCAAAGCCTCATTTCCGCGTGAGAGAGGGGTAAAATCAATAGATGATATTGAATTAAAAGCCTTCATAAGTCTCTTGTTTTTAATTGTTGTTAACAAAAGTAACAGATAAAGCCTGGAAGATCTGTGTGGAACTGATGGTGATGGCATTGAAAAATTACACCTCGCAAATGAACATAAAACGTTTCAAATTTATTCTGGAGAACCTAAGATTTTACAGTCGCGCTATTCGTGATGAAAGGAGACAATTAGACAAGCTAACAGCTATTCAGGAAATGTTTACTGTGTTTGTACGCAACTACCACGAATCTTACACCCTTGGAGAAAATGTTACAGTAGACAAGAAGCTGGAAGGATTCTGCGGAAGGTACAGTTTTCGCCAATATGTATCAATCAAAACAAACGAGTACGGATTCTTAAGTGTGGATTCTTAAGTATTTTACCTGTACAATTTGGAAGTGTACGCTGTGTTGCAACCAGAAGGATTTACCAACTGAGCAATAAACATTTTGATGTTGTTCTGTGACTGTGTAAACCTATATATCAGTCAGATGGAAATGTGAAAGCGGACAACTGGTTTACTAGTACTGGAATGATAATAGAGCTATGAAGGGAGAATTTTTCTTTTGTTGGCATGATGAAGAAAAACAAGCGTGGATATTTCTCTAGAGTTTGCTATCACTAAAAGAAGGGCTGCCCACATTTCCTTTTTTGGCTTCCACAAGACTGAACTCTAGTTTCCTCCGTACCTAAAAAGGGGAAGTGAGTGATCCAGGCATCACGTTTGCATGAAGATAATTCGATAGATGCTGACATTGTAGATAAACGGAAGCCATCCACCGTAAATTTTACAATAGCGTTAAGTGTGGTATATTCACAGCGGATAAGCCGAATGCTTTGTACAACGCTGCAAGAAATGTCCGCCGCTGGTCAATGGTTACATTTTTGTAAAGATCAGTACAGTTGGAATCTATGCACAAGTTCAAAAATGGGACTCAACATCTTAGGTCATAAGTCCCCTAGAACTTAGAACTACTTAAACCTAACCAACCTAAGGACATCACACACACACACATGCCCGAGGCAGGATTCGAACCTGCGACCGTAGCAGTCCCGCGGCAACAGTAAGAATTGTATCAGAAGGAAAGGGTTCCTGAATCAGCTATGTTATACAATGTTGTTTCCTTCGCTAAATTCTGCAGAACTATTGAAATTTTGTACAGAGAACTCTATAACTATGACTTATCTATCAAGAACTCTGAAAAAAGTATATATTTCTGAAAAAAAGGGCGCCAGCTTCACAGTAGGAGCTGTTATGGGGTTCTTAATTAAGTTGCAATTATCTCTTAAACTATCACCTGCACAAAAAAATTCTACTAGGAATTTCGATAGAACTCTTCACGTGGTGTCCAGAACTGTCATAAGAACTGTTGTGCGAATATATTTATTTTTTCCGTAGACAAAGTGTGTCCCATATTAAATCAATTTATCACAGACTATTATCGCCATAGAAAAATGTTATTAGGATTTTCGATAGTGCTCTTGGGGTTCTGTTCAGAACTGTCCTCAGAACTGTTGTACAAGTTTAATTTTTGCGAAAATTGAGAAAAAATGTTTTCGATACGAAAATTTTTTCTAATATTGTTGTTTTCTTCGCTAAATTCTGCAGAACTATTGAAATTTTTTACAAATAACTCTAGAACTAAGGCATACCTGTCAAGAACTGTGAAAAAAATATATATTTCTGAAAAAAAGGGTGCCAACTTCACAGTAAGTGAAAAGATTTTCTCCTTAAATTGCAATTATCTCGTAAGCTATTAGCTGCACAAAAAATGTTACTTGGGTTTTCGTTAGAACTCTTGGAGTTCTGTTCAGAACTGTGCTCAGAACTGTTGTACTTATTTACAATTTGCGAAAATTGACGAAGAATATTTTCGATACGAAAATTTTTTCGTATATTGTTTTCCTCGCCAAATTCTGCAGAACTATTGAAATTTTGTACAAAGAACTCTAGAACTATGCCAAATCTATCAAGAACTCTGAAAAAAGTATACATTTCTGAAAAAAAGGGTGCCTACTTCACAGTAAGTGAAAAGATTTTCTCCTTAAATTGCAATTATCTCGTAAACTATTAGCTGCACAAAAAAATGTTACTTGGATTTTCGAAAGAACTCTTGGAGCTCTGTTCAGAATTGTGCTCAGAACTCTTGTACTTATTTACATTTTGCGGAAATTGCCAAAGAATGTTTTCGATACGAAATTTTTTTCGGGTATTGTTGTTTTCTTCGTTACATTTTGCAGAACTATTGATATTTTGTGCAAAGAACTCTAGAACTATGGCACATCTAACAAGAACTGTGAAAAAGTGTATATTTCTCAAAAAAGGGGTGCTAACTTCACACGACTGAGTGGAGAGCTGCGTCAAACCAGTCTCTGGACTGAAGACGACAACAACAAGTGCAACAACCCTGGGAGGAAATGGGAGTGAACTTTAGGCATTTGTAACAACAGTTCCACTAATTTAATTTTTTTATTATGTATGTGCAACTGGTAATTAAGAATGAAACCGTAGTTAAAAGAAAGGTGTCTTCTGAAGGATATTAAGTCTGAAGCCTATATGTTTATGTGCAGGATACTGACGTCATTAACTTCTTTGGCTTATGACCTGTAATCAATAAATGATCGGCGAAGTACTAGTTATTTATCCGTTTGTACTCTTTTCCCTTAGAAATTTTCCTTGTATCCAACAGAAACTGCATTTCCTTTCTTGTCCTATGTAACAGGCTGCACGTGAGTCATAGCTAATTTTATAGACACCTGAGTTTTATGAGAGAGCCTGTACCGGTTTCAAATTATGAATAAAGTAATCATTTAAGCAACCGTTAGCAGATACTACTACATTACAGACATACGAATATTTATTTTGGTGGAGTCGCAGAATCCTGTAAGATAAGGTAACAAAAATGGTATAGAACTTCCATCTTTTAATTTTGTATTTTATTAGGAGGAACGACAACAGAGGTGCTCGTGTTATTGGTTTTATTTTTAAAAATATTTTCAACTATTGTTAGCTTGTGCCCATTATTGACCACAATAGTGTTAAGCCAATTAATCTCAGACTCAAGATTTCCATCAGATCAAGTATTAGAAACATTTTCTATGAATGGACGCATGATAAAAAGTTTCAGCAAAAAATTACTTTCAGATGTGAGCTCGAAAACGCATTCGCTAGTTAATTACATTTTACATGAATTTAGATTGAACATTAACAATAGCTCATTACAAAAATTCTTTCAATATTTTCCACAAAGTGGCCAACTCGGATCCAATAGTCGTGGAATGTCCAACATACCCTAATTTTCACAAAAAAATAATTTTTTTACTTATTATAAAACACTATTCCCAAGCGAATCTGCTTTAAACTGATGGTTACAGTGCATCTAAATGTGCTGGTCTGGATGCTGTACACCCAGCAGCACAACAACCGTTTCCAGAGCTTAAAAACAACGGAATGACAACATTCAATTGTATTTGGTTTACAAAACTTGTCAATTTAAAACTCTATACTAAAACTCCCGAAGAATGTGTAGCAGAAAAGTTCGTAGTGGACACCCAGGACGACAAGGAGTGTTATAACCACGCTTTTATCCAGGAGATAAGACGTGGCATTCAACTTGGAATGTTAGCTGGAAGGAACTGAACTAATTGTTAAACCTGTAAAACAGGTATTTTACAGGAAAAAAGGTAGACATGTATTGATTCCGAGAACATAACTCCTTTGTATCTTCATATTACTGGATAAAGAAAGAATTAGAAGTCTCCAATACAGATAAAAAATTAGAAGCTAAAAATTAAGCTGGATGTTGTTAAAACTACACCTGGCAAAGGCAAAGAAAGAGCTGTATTTGTGTGTAAATGTATAGAAGTTGATAAAGTTTTTGTACAACAATATTTTCTTGCCTTATTAGCTAGTATCCTAAAAAACGATGACCTACACGAATGTATTTCGGATGCTGGTAGAGAACGGTTGGATGACTTTTGAAAGTACCCACAACTAGTTAGCTGGCTGTGTAATAACCTCACTTCGTATCTATATTATGCTGCTGTCAGCTATATTTCATATGTGCAGTTGTCTCAGGCAAACGACTAAGCCAACAATGGAAGCATTCCTAATCTCCTCCGCCAGAGAAATCCGAAGCTGTTCACACAGGTAAGTTCATGACGATATTCTTCTTCGACAGGTAGGGCCCTTTGCCCGTCGAGTTCCTCTAGCGTGAAACCAGCCTCAGTGCACAGCGTTATGAAGACACTTTGTAGAATCTGCGACGCTTCATAAGCCAAAACGCCCTCGAATGCTGTCAAACGGTATCATACTGTTGAAAGTTAATACCCGTCCCCACGCTGCCAATCGGACGAGGGCTGCAGTGATTTGGTTGGGAAACACTGCTACTTTCTCTACGCAGACTGGAATTTTCATCTTGCTGTTTTCACATCTTTAGCGAGCTAAAGAAATACACGCGCGGAAATAGGATTCAGTAGTCAAGGAAATGTAAGAGTGTGTGCTGTTGTGGATCCGTCAGCCGCCGACCGTGTTCTACGAAACAGAAATTGATCGTCTCGTCTACGAGTGAGATAAATGTCTTAACAAGTGTGGCGATTGCTTTTGAGTGAAACTTTTCCATGGTCATTGTAGTGGGTGTTCGGTTTTCAGTTGACCACCGCCTACAATTGTTCGCTCTAATAATATTCATGCCCTGCCACTTGTTCATGTGCACGTTTTATCAGGTGTTGAACAAGCGTAGAACGGCTAATATCATACATTTAGCTTCCTGTATGTTCTTTATATACAGTTTTGAACTTTCTGAGTGTCATTTAGCGATACACTAAATCTCATTCGTCATATTCTGAGTGGTCTACACTTGCTACTTGGTGTTTACCTGGTTTGTCTATTGTTGTTTGTAAATGATACTGGAATGCGTATCTTGTTCTGTAAGGAATGTGTATTCGTTAGTTATTTATTGTATTTGCTATTCTGTGTGTTGCTTAGTGTTATATATTATATTATATTATATTATATTATATTATATTATATTATATTATATTATATTATATTATATTATATTATATTAAAGTGTACTACTTTTTCCTGTTAGTCATGTCATGAGTTTTCTTGTTTTGTGTTCGTGTGTATATTCAAGTATTTGTATCGTTTGTGGAGATCTGTGGCGTGTGTGTACTCTTCTCGTTTCGATTTCTCTTCAGTTGTGTTTTGTGGTTGAGTCTTTGTGCTATGTGGGTGTTATAACAATTGTCTGTGGCTATGAGTTGTATTTCTTTGTAATTATTTTTCATAGTTTTCTCTGCTAAATGGGGTATTACCTAGTCTGTGTAGCAAGTTTCTTATAGCAACTAATTTTAGGATTTACTACGTCTCCATCTCCATCTACATCTACATCCATACTCCACAAGCCACCTGACGGTGTGTGACGGAAGGTACCTTGAGTACCTCTATCGGTTCTCCCTTCTATTCCAGTCTCATATTGTTCGTGGAAAGAAGGATTATTGGTATGCCTCTGTGCGTGCTCTAATCTCTCTGATTTTATCCTCATGGTCTCTTCGCGAGATATACATTGGAGGGAGCAATATACTGCTTGACTCCTCGGTGAAGGTATGTTCTCTAAACTTCAACAAAGGCCCGTACCGAGCTACTGAGCGTCTCTCCGGCAGAGGCTTTCACTGGAGTTTATCTATCAACTCCGTAACGCTTTCGCGATTGCTAAATGATCCTGTAACGAAGCGCGCTGCTCTCCATTGGGTCTTCTCTATTTCTTATATCAACCCTATCTGGTACGGATACCACACTGCTGAGCAGTACTCAAGCAGCGGGCGACCACGTGTACGGGAACATACTTCCTTTGTCTCCGGACTGCATTTCCTTAGGATTCTTCCAATGAATCTCAGTGTGACATCTGCTTTACCGACGATCAACTTTATATGATCATTCCATTTTAAATCACTCCTAATGCGTACTCCCAGATAATTTATGGAATTAACTGCTTCGAGTTGCTGACCTACTATATTGTAGCTAAATGATAAGGGATCTTACTTTCTGTGTATTCGCAGCACATTACACTTGTCTACATTGAGATTCAATTGCCATTCCCTGCACCATGCGTCAATTCGCTGCAGATCCTCCTGCATTTCAGTACTATTTTCCATTGTTACAACCTCTCGATATAACACAGTATCATTCGCAAAAAGCCTCAGTGAACTTCCGATGTCATCCACAAGGTCGTTTATGTATAATGTGAATAGCAACGGTCCTACGACACTCCCCTGCGGCACACCTGAAGTCAGTCTTACTTCGGAAGACTTCTCTCCGTTTTCTTATTGGTAACGCCACGTAGCGCTCTGTATGAAAATCACTGGCTGTGCTGTGTTCAGTCTGTGGCTAGTTTGCATTGTTGTCTGCCATTGTAGTGTTGGGCAGCTGGCTGATAACAGCGCGTAGCGTTGCGCAGTTGGAGGTGAGCCGCCAGCAGTGGTGGATGTGTGGGGGTGAGATGGCGGATTTTTGAGTGCGGATGAAATGGACGTGTGTCCATCAAAAACAGTACATTTGTAAGAATGGATGTCATGTACTGCTATATATATATTATGACTTTTGAACACTATTAAGGAACATACATTGTTTGTTCTCTATCAAAATCTGTCATTTGCTAACTATGCCTATCAGTAGTTAGTGGCTTCAGTAGTTTGAATCTTTTATTTAGCTGGCAGTAGTGGCGCTCGCTGTATTGCAGTAGTTCGAGTAACGAAGATTTTTGTGAGGTAAGTGATTTGTGAAACGTATAGGTTAATGTTAGTCAGGGCCATCCTTTTGTAGGGATTTTTGAAAGTCAGATTGTGTTGCGCCAAAAAAATATTTTGTATCAGTTTAAGCACAGTCATGTATAATTTTTCAAAGGGGACGTTTCATATGTCGACCCTTAGCCGAGGATACCTCACTGGAATCTTCTGATTTTTTCTTGTAGTTTGTGTAATTAGTGTAGCTTTTGTTTTTTGCTAGTGCGTAATTGTAGAGAGAATCTCCTTTGTAGCTGCAGTCTTTCACTGTTGTACTGTAAAACAGTTGCGGCATTCATGTAAATTTGCACCAAGTATTTCGCAGCTGCGCTTGCAATTAACTAGGTGTTATTTTCAGTGCTATGTTAATGTGTTTTCTTATGTTGTTCTTCAAATTGTGCTTTTCTGTGTTATCGTGTGAAATATTGTGACAATAATGGCGTGTGGAAAACGTAACACTAGGCTCCAAAGTAAACCGAGAAATAATAGTGACGACGAGCGTAGCTTATCAGCACCACTGTGTAAAGAATTAAGAGACATTCAAAGTGGTAATTTGGTAATTGTGCATAGGGAAATGGAGCGGGCGGCTAATAATGGCGTTGACAGTGAAACAAGTAGTGAACAGGGAAGCATTATCGATCGATCGGTCGGCAACAACTCGCCTCATGAATCCGAAATGACAGAACACAATATTGCAAATACTGTAGACTCAGGATTTGCGTCCTCACCGTTATCTCAAATGAGTCATGACACATTTTCTGCTTGGAAAAATGTGATTGTTGCCAGTGAAAATGCACTGCTGAAAAGCATAGAGAAACAGATTCCAGACTCTAAGACATTATTATTGCAGTTAATGCAACAAATGGAACAAAACCAGAGACAAACACAGCAAAAGCTTCAAAAGTTAGACACAATGGAACAAAATCTTCGGAAGTTAGACACCACGCTTGAACAAACACGTGAAGATTTAACTACTGAGTTACATAACATTGAATCGAAATGTCAAAAAGTCTGTAATGAAGTAAAAACACAAATTTGTTAGCATTTTCAACCTATTTTTTCGCGGCATGAAAATGCATTACAGAATCACGAAGCTGCCAGAAAAGAACTGCAAACTATTGTTCATGAAAATCATGAGACCTTGCAAGCTAAAATTGACTCAGTTGCATCTACTGATTTGGTTATGCAACTTGCAAAATCTCAGGAAAATTTAAGGCACACAGTAGATACTCTGAAAATTGGTTCAGAAAGACACATGGAGGAAATTAGTTCATTATCAGAGAAAGTAGTTGAACTTTCGGATTAGCTAAATAATTTATCTATGAAGGTAGATGATAATCTGAATGACACAGAAGAGTGCGAACAAATTAGGAAATTCAAACAAAATGAAATTACTATGTAACACCAAAGAGAAATCCGGGAAGTACAAGATCAGTTGCCACAGGTAATACAAGAATTACATATTTTAGAGGACACTCGCGCTCCAATATGGAAGAGGGACATAGAAATACGGAACAGCCACAGAATATTAACATGGGGAACTTCGGAAATTATGAAAGAAATTGGCAAGGTACACCGAATTTTGAGATGGAACCGCCGAAGCGAAGTAACAATGACCGATATGCGACACGCCGACATGATGATTTTGACTATAAGCTGTTCATTACAACACGTAAACTTGAAACGTTTAAGAATTCCGGCAACGACATTAATCTACAAGCGTGGCTTCATCAATTCTCTCATTGGTTTCCTCCCAACTGGTCATTAGAGCACAGATTAGAATTTATGTGTGGTTATTTAGAGAATAAACCAGCAGTAACAATGCAATCGGTCATTCACGATGGCCACAGTGAAGGATAATTTTATCATGCCTTCCTCTCAGCATATTGGTCTCAAGCTACACAAGACCGAGTAAAACATAGCATCATAATGATGAAACATTTAGAACAATCTGAATTTTCCAGTATTGTGAAATATTTTGAAGACATGTTGCACAAGAATCAGTACCCGTCAAACCCATACAGGCCCTCAGAACTCATCCACATTTGCTTAATCAAATTACCAGAACATTTACGACATATTATTTTGGCAGGACATTGCAAAGACGACATTGAAGCTTTTCAGGAACTCTTACAAGAATTGGAAATCGACACTGACAATCGCGGGACGCAAAAACAAAAACACAACAGTTGCAGGTCATGTCTGTCACAATTCCACGATGAAAGAAATAATAACTGGACACGACAAGGCTATTCTTACAACATAAATCGTGACCAAAACAGACACCACCCATATGACAACCGTTGGCAGGGTAAAAATAATTACAGAGAAAGATCGCGTTTCCATAGTAATGACTATCACAGAGACAACCATAGAAACAGACAATATGGGAACTAAAACAATTATTAATATGGGAGACAGAATAACTTCAGATGCAATGGTCCACCGTGCAGTGATAATTCAGGGAGATATTCGCCACCACTTAACCGACAAGAAAGAAACTACAGGAACTACCGACATGACGACAGACGATATAATCAAAACGACAGACCTGAATTTCATCAGAACTGGTGGGATTCAAACAGGGCTGGGTGCTCTCGGCAAGGTGAATTTGTAGAAGCTAGGTCTCCTAATCCCAATAACGAGGCACGCCCACAAAGAGACAGACAGTGACTCGCACCGCAGGCAGCCACGTGCGCCGGCTGGCTCATAGAAAAATAACATACACGCTAACCTTGAGAAAAATTGAGCATTCCTTACCGATGTACCTTATACTACATGATAATTCCGTTGAATCTGGAGCTCTGCACAGTAGGAAGAGTAAAGGCTTGCACCGCATTTCACATGTAAAACCGTTTATTGAGAGATAATCCGTTTTTTTAACTTAGTTTTTGCTATAAAATTTTTCACTTTACATTACTAGTATGCTTTTTCAGACTTAGAATCTGTTAACATGCAACAATGTTTGAAGTTAAATATCCAGTCAAGAACCAAGAGAACTTATTCAAACAGAAATTACGAATTCATTGTTATAGTGAACAGATGACACAGAGTTATTGTGTGGGTACACTCTTGCTTGGTTGTTGCACGATCATGTGATGACTATAAGGCTCACATACTTAAATCATATACCA
Source organism: Schistocerca cancellata (assembly GCF_023864275.1). Lineage (NCBI taxonomy): Eukaryota > Metazoa > Arthropoda > Insecta > Orthoptera > Acrididae > Schistocerca > Schistocerca cancellata. Next base: position 494,325,894 of record NC_064629.1, on the reverse strand, counting down.
GTACTGCTAATGAGATTTTAATGCAACATTTTTGTTTACTTGAAAAGATACTCTTTATTTGAAGTACATTCGGTGAGATTAAAGATGACTTAGCATTTGGTTTCTTTGATGGCAACACAATTATATCACGGCGCTACTAATATGTGACACAATTTACATTGTTGCTTTTGCGGTGTATCTGTATTATATCTGCACAGTTTTTATGTATTATTCTGGAAAATAAAACATGTTTTAGTAGTAACTACGCAAAGCATTTCACTTTTCAAGACACTACTAATGTGTGATACAATTTACATTGTTGCTTTTATGCTGTATCTGTTTTATATCTGCACAGTTTTTCTGAATTCTTATGGAAAGTAAAACATGTTTTAGTAATAACTTTTGTGGTATAGCTACAATGAGACAGCCTTTTTCGTAGCACAACAATACGTTACACTATAGTACTTTCGTCATCACAGCAATAAGCGTAATAACTAAGATATCTATACGCAAATCATTTCACTTTTGTTTATCATGAGGTAAGTACATTGACTTCTGCAGAACTTAGCTTTTGGAGGACGTAAACTACGACACTTTCACAGAGATTATCTTACAACAAGACGCACAGTTTAGCGCTACACTACACGTATTTGAGTGATTAATTTTTGTACTTAAAACATTTATTTTTAAAGATTCTTGAATTACAATGATACAAAAGTTTTCTGTGATACATTTCATTCCAGTGCTGTAATCTGTAACACCTGAGGGCATAATTACATTAATCCTCAGGGGGGTGCACGCCTACTTTGTGTACCATGTGTGTAGCAAGCACAAGGAGCCCTAGGTAATATGGTATTCGCTTATATAACTTTACACATTGGTACCATATTTCTCTAACACATAAATTACATAGTTATCTGATCATTTAACTGAGAGAGAGAAACATTTTCTTACTACATCAGTGACACATGTTTCCACAATTACACAGTTGGATAATTTCACACTTATGAAATTGTATTTCGTCTGTACTTTGTGAACTGTTCATATTTTTTCGTAACCATTATGATACTACGAGAGCTTTGAATGATGTATTTGGTATGAGATCATGATTTTTAAAGTACGTTTGAGATAGATGACACTATTGAAATGAGCAGAGATTTTTTTTTAATTTTTGAAATTATTGCAGAAAGCTACGACGTTTTTGAGATATGACTTTGGTGCTATGATGTTTTTATTAAGATGACGATGTGTATTATGCTGTTGAGGTATATTTATGATCAATAAGCTGATGCTATATGAGGAATTTGAAATGCTTTATATTTATTATGATGAAATATTGAAGAATTGTCGACGAATATGAATATGTGTAATAAGGTAAAGAGTCATGAGTAGTGGCTAGGAACTCTGGTTTGTGAAAAAGGATGTTGTAAACCAAGAATAGTACTTTAAGAGTTATGAAATGAGTGTATATGCATAATGTATCACAATGCCGGCAAAAATTTTTTGGACGCTGTTATATTTATAGGATTTTGTTTCTAAACATTCGTAATGCAAATTCTCGACCTGTGAAATTTTTTTTTATATGACACTCTCACTGCTGTCGTAAATATTTCGGACGTAATGCGTCGTGGACGCCCAGCTGTGCCACTTGCCTGGAGGAAAAGCCATTATAGGAAAAAAAAAGGAGAGAGAGACCATTAACCTCGCTATTGACATTTCTTTGTAGAAACCATCGCAAATACGACACGCTCAAACTTGAGAACATATGATTACAATGTGGAGCTCTTAATTTATGATATTTACTACAATGCCTAATAAAGTGATGAGAAACTTTTTACATCTATTGTCTTTCTAGTTGAGACATTTTTTACTGCCTTATGAAATGCCATGTGGCTAGTGAATGATGTTTCATGCCTTCCTTTGTACATATATGCTCACTTTGTTTAATATCTAGCTTTTAGCGGCACTGCAGCATTGGTTAAAATAAAATTTAATAGATGCCCTAATATCACTATTTTCTGTCTACAGACCCAGTAAAGAATAATTTTATCATGTACTTTCGTAGAAAAGAGAGCGCAAATAGACATTTCCCTTCACAGAAATTGCAAAAGTAAATTTTTAACCGTTTGGTAACTTGTCTGCTAGAGTAAGTCAAGGTGATGCATCACTCTAGTGTTAAGATGTGACATAGGTATTATACATGCCCATCTTTACTGTAATATTTTTTCTGCTATAGCTTTGTCATGTTTAGATATAAGTTATTACATTTACACCTGCTTGCTTTGCCAATTTGCATTTTTTGTCATTGCTGTTTGTGTTAATTGTTTTGTGCTGCTGCATTGCCTCGTCCCTTACTTTAGCATATGAGCTCAGTGGATTTAAGTTAGCTTAACATGTGGTAGGCTATATAAAAGAACGAGTTGTGATGAATTGGAAGAAATGCATTGAGAAGCTATAAGAAAATGGTTTGGCCAAAAAGTATTTTGAAAGAGGATATGAACAAAAAAGTAGGGTTTAGGTACAACAGGTTTAGGTAGGATTTTCTTGGAAATAAATGATGAGGTAAGATAATGGAAAATAAATATTGAGGTAAGAAATATGTGGACATATAAATACAGAAAGCATGCTTGGATAGGGTTTTTTGGTGGAAACAAATGTTGAAATAAGACGAAAGATACATGGAATGAAGTTTTGGGTTGGACTGCAGTACCAAATGTTACACTGAAAACAAACCCTGTCCTTTCCTCCTGTCTTATTCTGCTATGTGTTTGTGTACTCTTGTGTATTTGTGTTTTTCCTGTCTTTATGTGTTTAGCTAATAATATTTAGGTTGTAGATTTTTTCTAATAATATGTTATTTTCTTTGTAAAGATGTTTATAGACATTATTAATTCTGTTCTGTTTCAATGCTCATGTGTGAAATTAATGTTTCGAAAACTATTCTCATTATTTTATATATTTACTTATGTCATAATTCCTGTAACACTGATGTATATGTTTATTTCTATTCTTTTGTAAAGCCAGCGTTACTACAAATGTTATCTGTACTGTTATGTTCTTTAATGATGTATTTTGTATCTTTGTAATTGTATTCTTATGTTGTAAATTTATAATTGTATAGACACCAATTCTTCAAATTAAGTATCAATTCACTGCACACGTTTCTGTTGGTCATAATATATGCACAGTATGTGAGAAGTTGGGACTGTTAGTGCTTGCACATGTGTTAATAATGCAGTAAGGGACTGGTTAACAGCAAAGCTGGTTCTAAGGACGTTTAAATTTTTTTTTGTGAGTACACAATTGGTGGTTCATGAATTTGCTGTATAGTACAAGACTCTTCTATGGTGGTTGTGCAACTGCACAGTCTCAACAAATGGCAGCTGGCCGTCTCTACAAGGACTAAAGTGGGTCTGCATCTTTGATGGCCCAACAATACCATTATTTCTACAAGGATTGCAGTGGGTGTGCACCTCTGGTGGCCCAACAATATCGTAATCTCTAACAAGACTACAGTGGTCTGCTCTGTGATGACCTACCTACCAATATTCTTCAAAACATCGACTGACTCTGCTGTGGGTTTGCTCTGTTGTGGCCCATTACCTGTCTGCATGTCAAGAGTCAGCACTGTCTTTCCGTTGGAAGGACAACACTACTTCTTCAAGACTGCATGGAAATCCACTACTTCTGTGTGCATTTTCTTTAACTGCTCAGACTTTGAGAAAAACACTGCTATTTTACTATGATGAACGATCAGGACTGTCTTTATGGACTGTCAGAAAATTTTAGCTTTTGACCAGCATTATATCAATAAGTGTGTGCATTAGATTTCTTTGCTATTGTAATTGTGAAAAAAATTTTAACAAATATGTATTGGCCAGTGGCCAAAACATTTTGTAAATTTTTTTGTGGGGAGCATGTGGGCTATGTAAGTAGGCTGGTAACGCCACGTAGCGCTCTGTATGAAAATCACTGGCTGTGCTATGTGCCATCTGTGGCTAGTTTGCATTGTTGTCTGTCATTGTAGTGTTGGGCAGCTGGCTGCTAACAGCGCGTAGCGTTGCGCAGTTGGAGGTGAGCCGCCAGCAGTGGTGGGTGTGGGGAAGTGAGATAGCGGATTTTTGAGTGTAGATGATCTGGACGTGTGTCCATCAGAAACAGTACATTTGTAAGAAGGGATGTCATGAGGTGTTATATATATTATGACTTTTGAACACTATTAAGGTAAACACATTGTTTGTTCTCTATCAAAATCTTTCATTTGCTAACTATGCCTATCAGTAGTTAGTGGCTTCAGTAGTTTGAATCTTTTATTTAGCTGGCAGTAGTGGCGCTCGCTGTATTGCAGTAGTTCGAGTAATGAAGATTTTTGTGAGGTAAGTGATTTGTGAAACCTATAGGTTAATGTTAGTCAGGGCCATCCTTTTGTAGGGATTTTTGAAAGTGAGGGTGCGTTGCGCTAAAAAAATATTGTATATCAGTTTAAGCACAGTCATATATATATATATATATATATATATATATATATATATATACACTCCTGGAAATGAAAAAAAGAACACATTGACACCGGTGTGTCAGACCCACCATACTTGCTCCGGACACTGCGAGAGGGCTGTACAAGCAATGATCACACGCACGGCACAGCGGACACACCAGGAACCGCGGTGTTGGCCGTCGAATGGCGCTAGCTGCGCAGCATTTGTGCACCGCCGCCGTCAGTGTCAGCCAGTTTGCCGTGGCATACGGAGCTCCATCGCAGTCTTTAACACTGGTAGCATGCCGCGACAGCGTGGACGTGAACCGTATGTGCAGTTGACGGACTTTGAGCGAGGGCGTATAGTGGGCATGCGGGAGGCCGGGTGGACGTACCGCCGAATTGCTCAACACGTGGGGCGTGAGGTCTCCACAGTACATCGATGTTGTCGCCAGTGGTCGGCGGAAGGTGCACGTGCCCGTCGACCTGGGACCGGACCGCAGCGACGCACGGATGCACGCCAAGACCGTAGGATTCTACGCAGTGCCGTAGGGGACCGCACCGCCACTCCCCAGCAAATTAGGGACACTGTTGCTCCTGGGGTATCGGCGAGGACCATTCGCAACCGTCTCCATGAAGCTGGGCTACGGTCCCGCACACCGTTAGGCCATCTTCCGCTCACGCCCCAACATCGTGCAGCCCGCCTCCAGTGGTGTCGCGACAGGCGTGAATGGAGGGACGAATGGAGACGTGTCGTCTTCAGCGATGAGAGTCGCTTCTGCCTTGGTGCCAATGATGGTCGTATGCGTGTTTGGCGCCATGCAGGTGAGCGCCACAATCAGGACTGCATACGACCGAGGCACACAGGGCAACACCCGGCATCATGGTGTGGGAAGCGATCTCCTACACTGGCCGTACACCACTGGTGATCATCGAGGTGACACTGAATAGTGCACGGTACATCCAAACCGTCATCGAACCCATCGTTCTACCATTCCTAGACCGGCAAGGGAACTTGCTGGTCCAACAGGACAATGCACGTCCGCATGAATCCCGTGCCACCCAACGTGCTCTAGAAGGTGTAAGTCAACTACCCTGGCCAGCAAGATCTCCGGATCTGTCCCCCATTGAGCATGTTTGGGACTGGATGAAGCGTCGTCTCACGCGGTCTGCACGTCCAGCACGAACGCTGGTCCAACCGAGGCGCCAGGTGGAAATGGCATGGCAAGCCGTTCCACAGGACTACATCCAGCATCTCTACGATCGTCTCCATGGGAGAATAGCAGCCTGCATTGCTGCGAAAGGTGGATATACACTGTACTAGTGCCGACATTGTGCATGCTCTGTTGCCTGTGTCTATGTGCCTGTGGTTCTGTCAGTGTGATCATGTGATGTATCTGACCCCAGGAGTGTGTCAATAAAGTTTCCCCTTCCTGGGACAATGAATTCGCGGTGTTCTTACTTCAATTTCCAGGAGTGTTTAATTTTTCCCACATTGAGAATGACATGCTGCGTTCTGTTATCTAGGAACTCTTGAATCCAATCACACAATTGGTCTGATAGTCCATATGCTCTTACTTTGTTCATTAAACGACTGTGGGGAACTGTATCGAACGCCTTGCGGAAGTCAAGAAACACGGCATGCAACTGTGAACCCGTGTCTATGGCCCTCTGAGTCTCGTGAACGAATAGCGCGAATTGGGTTTCACACGACCGTCTTTTTCGAAACCCATGGTGATTCCTACAGAGTAGATTTCTAGTCTCCAGAAAAGAAATTATATTCGAACATATTACGTGTTCCAAAATTCTACAACTTATCGACGTTAGAGATATAGGTCTATAGTTCTGCACATCTGTTCGACGTCCCTTCTTGAGAACGGGGATGAACTGTGCCCTTTTCCAATCATTTGGAACGCTACGCTCTTCTAGAGACCTACGGTACACCGCTGCAAGAAGGAGGGCAAGTTTCTTCGCGTACTCTGTGTAAAATCGAACTGGTATCCCATCAGGTCCACCGGCCTTTCCTTCTTTGAGCGATTTTAATTGTTTCTGTATCCCTTTGTCGTCTATCTCGATATCTACCATTTTGTCATTTGTGCGACAATGTAGAGAAGGAACAACAGTGCAGTCTTCCTCTGTGAAACAGCTTTGGAAAAAGACACTTAGTATTTCGGCCTTTAGTCTGTCATCCTATTTCAGTATCAGTTTGGTCACAGAGTGTCTGGACATTTTGTTTTGATCCACCTACCGCTTTGACATAAGACCAAAATTTCTTAGGATTTTCTGCCAAGTCAGTACATAGAACTTTACTTTCGAATTCATTGAACGCCTTTCGCATGGCCCTTCTCACATTACATTTCACTTCGCGTAGTTTTTGTTTGTCTGCAAGGCGTTGGCTATGTTTATGTTTGCTGTGAAGTTCTCTTTGCTTCCGCAGCAGTTTTCTAACTCGGTTGTTGTACCACAGTGGCTCTTTTCCATCTCTTACGATCTTGCTTGGCCCATACTCATCTAACACATAATGTACTGTAACAACTACTACGGCTTCTGACATCAAATGTATCAGTTGTGTTACTAAATGTGACACTTCTGTCACTCAATGTAACTGGGTTTTCTCTTTTGATGCTGTCAATTGTCAGGATGAGCATTCTAAAGCATTCTGTCAGGGTGAAAATATTAAATAAATTAACTTTTCTCACTTAACAACATGTGGGCAGGGTGGGTTCTTCCTTGGCTCGGGTATGAGGTCGAATAAAACATCATTTTATACATAAGATAACTTTTATTGAAAGTTTCGTACAACTGTTATCTTACTGGACGTTCTGGTTCGGAGAGCGGCAGCCGTGTCGTTTGCGTAGCCTTCTGCTGCGGCAGCGGCGGCGGCGGCGGCGGCGGCGGCGTCTGATTACGCGTAGCGGTGTGTATCTCGTGTCGCCGTCTCGCCCAGCTGACCGGAGACGCGCAGCGCGAGGTGGCCGGTTTAATTATTGCGAGCGACGTCGTGCATCGGGTGGTGATACCTTGAATGTGGCGTCCCAGTGTTTCTCTTCTCTAAGCGGCCGCGTGTGTTGTGCGTCGTCCAGCAGAGCGGCGCGGCGGGGGAAGGCCAGTGTCCCGGACTCGAACCACGGACTCCCGCTTGCCAGTCTTCGGCTGTCAGGTCTTTATCCCAGCTCACAGGTGACTGCTGAAGTGAGGCCGTCTCCTTCCCGTCCTCACGAGTCACCCGGGTATGTAAAATCAGACTTCAAATTACCTTTTAACTTCTTCTTCTGGCACTGAGGCTGCTGCTTGCTATTCTATTACAGCGGCGGACTCGGTGCGTCTGTGCATGATGTAGTCTCTTCTTGCCTGACGATCTTCAGCACCGAAACTAACTTAAAACAACTGCTACGCTTCTTCTTCGTCTTCTTCGTCGCTCGTCTCCGTCTTCGTCTCCGTCTTCGCCTTCGTCTTCCTCTCGTCTTCATCTGTCGGGCCCACTGCGTCTCGCGTATTTATTCGCTTCAGTTTACTGGAGGTGAACGACTTCACGGCCATTGCCTCTTCTGTCACGTTGAAAAGCTTCTCGAAGAATCTTCTTAACGTCGGTCATTGGCTCTTGGGATGTAGGTGAGGGCCTTTGCTCACATGCGACAACTGAGAAACACGTGAGCCGGTCGGGCGATGCCCTGACGGCTGAATCGACAGCGCCCGCTTATGTGGAACTTGCTGACTTCACGGTCATTGTCTCTGCTGTTCGGCCCGCTGTGTGCCAGTATGTAACTCTCCAAACTAAACCAAGTTTTCCATTTATATTCTAATTTCTAGTTCACTTTGATTTCACTAATTTATTTACTTAAGTACCACTCAACAGTACAATGGTTTTGAAATTTGTCCACTGATCCTCAACACTATATGTACTTAAAATAAAACGTTTGTGTTGAGCCATCAGGTACTCTGAAATATGCTTTTTGTCACTTTTGCTAAACAGAAAATTCTTCCTACCTTTTTTAAAATTTCTATTTACCGCTGAAATAATCGATGCATTTACCTCTTTATGATCGCTGATACCCTGTTCTGCGTTAACTGTTTCAAATGGTTCGGGTCTGTTTGTCACCAGAAGGGCTAATATGTTATCGCCACGAGTCGGTTATGTGTTTAACGGCTCAAGGTAGTTTTCAGATAAAGCACCTAAAGAATTTCACTGGATTCTTCGTCCCTGCCACCCGTTATGAACGTTTCAGTCTCCCAGTCTATATCCGGCAAATTAAAATCTCCACCCATAACTATAACACGGTGGGGAATTTTGTGGGTAATTGGACTTTGTACACTCCTGGAAATGGAAAAAAGAACACATTGACACCGGTGTGTCAGACCCACCATACTTGCTCCGGACACTGCGAGAGGACTGTACAAGCAATGATCACACGCACGGCACAGCGGACACACCAGGAACCGCGGTGTTGGCCGTCGAATGGCGCTAGCTGCGCAGCATTTGTGCACCGCCGCCGTCAGTGTCAGCCAGTTTGCCGTGGCATACGGAGCTCCATCGCAGTCTTTAACACTGGTAGCATGCCGCGACAGCGTGGACGTGAACCGTATGTGCAGTTGACGGACTTTGAGCGAGGGCGTATAGTGGGCATGCGGGAGGCCGGGTGGACGTACCGCCGAATTGCTCAACACGTGGGGCGTGAGGTCTCCACAGTACATCGATGTTGTCGCCAGTGGTCGGCGGAAGGTGCACGTGCCCGTCGACCTGGGACCGGACCGCAGCGACGCACGGATGCACGCCAAGACCGTAGGATCCTACGCAGTGCCGTAGGGGACCACACCGCCACTTCCCAGCAAATTAGGGACAGTGTTGCTCCTGGGGTATCGGCGAGGACCATTCGCAACCGTCTCCATGAAGCTGGGCTATGGTCCCGCACACCGTTAGGCCGTCTTCCGCTCACGCCCCAACATCGTGCAGTCCGCCTCCAGTGGTGTCGCGACAGGCGTGAATGGAGGGACGAATGGAGACGTGTCGTCTTCAGCGATGAGAGTCGCTTCTGCCTTGGTGCCAATGATGGTCGTATGCGTGTTTGGCGCCGTGCAGGTGAGCGCCACAATCAGGACTGCATACGACCGAGGCACACAGGGCAACACCCGGCATCATGGTGTGGGAAGCGATCTCCTACACTGGCCGTACACCACTGGTGATCATCGAGGGGACACTGAATAGTGCACGGTACATCCAAACCGTCATCGAACCCGTCGTTCTACCATTCCTAGACCGGCAAGGGAACTTGCTGTTACAACAGGACAATGCACGTCCGCATGTATCCCGTGCCACCCAACGTGCTCTAGAAAGTGTAAGTCAACTACCCTGGCCAGCAAGATCTCCGGATCTGTCCCCCATTGAGCATGTTTGGGACTGGATGAAGCGTCGTCTCACGCGGTCTGCACGTCCCGCACGAACGCTGGTCCAACTGAGGCGCCAGGTGGAAATGGCATGGCAAGCCGTTCCACAGGACTACATCCAGCATCTCTACGATCGTCTCCATGGGAGAATAGCAGCCTGCATTGCTGCGAAAGGTGGATATACACTGTACTAGTGCCGACATTGTGCATGCTCTGTTGCCTGTGTCTATGTGCCTGTGGTTCTGTCAGTGTGATCATGTGATGTATCTGACCCCAGGAATGTGTCAATAAAGTTTCCCCTTCCTGGGACAATGAATTCACGGTGTTCTTATTTCAATTTCCAGAAGTGTATTTATAATTGTGGGTGTGGCAGTTTATTACTATCTGTCTTTATTGTTATACGTATAAAATGTATTTGTCTTTGTGTTTCTGTTACCATGGTGAATTTAATGTTCTTGTGTATACTGTTTATATCTCTATTAAGTTCATCTACTCTTAACTTTGCTTCCTGTTAGACATTTTATATCACTGGACAAGTGATAAAAAATTTTAGTTGATACTTGCTGGCAGATTAAAACTCTGTGCCGGACCGAGACTCGAACTTAGGAGCTTTGTCTTTCGCGCGCAATTGCTCTACCAACAAGTACTGGCGAAAGTGAAGCTGTGAGGACGCGGCGTGAGTGGTGCTTGGGTAGCTCTGTTGGTAGAGCACTAGTAAAGAGGTACCCGGTTCCAGTCGCGGTGCGGCACACAGTTTTAATCAGACAGGAAGTTTCATATCAGTGTACACTCCGCTGCAGGGTGAAAATTCTCATTCTGGAAAAATTTTAGTCACAGCATTGTGCACCACGATTTGTGGATAAAGACAAACTCAGCAATGAATGCCACTTTTCCTTCTGGTATTGTAATTATGTACATAATTGTTCCCTTTGGACTGCTGAGATCATATACAGAAAACTACATGAGGGGACAAACATACTGTGAAGTAGTAATAAGAATGCCTAACTCCTTTATGAGATGTCTAGAAGATGATTGTAAGTGAGCACCACATGATAACTTACATTTCCTTTTGAGCATCGAAGAGTTTCTTAAAACTGAATTACCCCAGAATATTGTTCAATATGACGTTACTGAATAAAAATGTGTAATATATGTCAACATATGGATTTGTCTCTCCCCAGGATTTGCAATGAGTCTAAGGGCAAATGAGGCTCAACTAAGTTATTATAGCAATTCAGAAATAAGATTCTTCAAGTTTACGTTGTCATCATATCAAATAATTTAGAAGTTTCCACCTTATTTATTATATCCTCAGCGTGTATTACAGTTATCATTGGTATAGTAAACCTAGATGTGCAGATGTGAATACCGAGTGTCTTTTTAAAACTGAGAGTGAGACTATTCGCTGAAACCAGTCAAGAACATAGTTTACCATTACTTCTGTTTCTTTATGTACGCTTGAGTTGACTGCAATACTAGTGTAATCTACAGAAAGATCTCATTCAGCTTGATGTACATTGGAGGGAAGATTAATTACATATATGAGGAGTAATATGACACCTAAGATTTGGCCTTGGGTGCCCCCATACACGATTTCTCTCCAGTCAGAATTAAGTCATCAGACTATATTGGTTGAATTACTAAGCACAACGTTTTGCATTCTTTTCGTTAGATATGACGTTATCCATTGGGTCTGTATCATCAGTCCCTCAAAACTTCTCTTTGTCTAGGAGAATACTGTGATTCACACAAATCCGATAGGTAGGTCACAGAAAATAACTGCCGGCGCTATGTCATTATTAAGTGCTTGTTAAATTTGGGTATGAACATATAGATGACACTGTCAGTAGAGGAACTCTCCTGAAATCCAATCTGTGATTTGCTGTGGATATTATTGTTGCCAAAGTTGGGTACTGTTCTACAGTACACCACCTTCGTAAAAAATTTGCAAACTGGACTAGTGAAACAGATCGGTGGTTATTGACATCACTCCTATTACGAGCTTTTTTCTGAAAAAATGCCTGGAGTAATTGGTGCATTACATACGTCAGAAAGCATTACATATTTCAGACTCTCCCTAGAGCCACCGCCTTGTCATAGGTAGCACTGACCTTGTGAGTGGGAGAATTTGTGTTGTCTGGGAAAGGTCTGAGCAATATAGGCGGTAGCGTAGCTACTGGCAGGTCTAACCTAGCTGGGCACATCTCATAAGAAGAGCCACAACGACTCATCTTATATCCTACATATTCTGTTCCCTACCCTTTCCTCAATTACTATTTTTTTCCTTCTCTAACTGCGTTACACACCACTGTCTCGCGATTAGTGTCGAGAGGTACGATGGCTAAGGGAGAAAATCCTGAAAGAAAATCTGGAGCGGGGTCCCAAAGGCGGCTGGAAGGTATACTAGGTTACCACCCGACAGCTCCTGCAACAGAAATGATGAGAGACATATTGGCTTGCCCTTCCTTTCAGCATTATCATTTAAGTAGAGAGAGAGAGATCGTGATGACTGGGCGACTCACGAGTCTTGAAATTTATCGCTCAAGCATGTAGCATCCAGGAGAGGACACTTCAGCGACTTCCAAGGACATCGGCACAACACGGAAGAGGTAGTTATCGGTCATAAGCTCTGTTTGACTGGCATAAGACTCGAGAGGCAGCGGCCACTTCGGACAGTGGGAGAAATCGTAGTGACTCATTGGACAGCTACGGCCCTTCTACAGCTGGGTAGCCCCCAGCCAATAATGTATTGTCCCTCCGCTGCCCGTCTGCTTCATGAAGTGTGCGGACTTAGGGAGTAATGTTCGATAAGCAGGTTGATAATCTTAAAGAAAATAATAATGAAATCACCATTTTATATTGCCTCCTCGAATGGTAGCATCGTGTGTACAAGGTACACTGACGATACCCAAGAGGTGGATTCCATTCGTAATACTGCTACAACTGACGGAGAGCTCCATCGCTTGAATCTGGACAACGTGGGACTGCAGGAGACGCAGGTTGAGACAAGGGCTCTTTCACAGAAGCTAACAATACATTCTTCTGTCAAGCGAAGCGTGAAGACAACCCAATACTTCACGGCGTAGGATTCGCAGATGAACACACCCTCCTCGACTCTACTGCTCCGCAATCTGGTGTAACAGAGAGTATTCTTACGTGTCAAATCTGCTCTTCAAGTGGTATTATCAACATCTTGAAAGTGCATACTTCCACGTTATCATCCAACATGGAAGAGAAGGGTCTGTTTTATGATTTACCCAGCAACAGAATAGCCAAAGTACCTGGCTCCGAATCATTATAACTTGTAGGGGACTTCAGTGTTCTAGTTACATCAAATAACGACATTTGCCCGTCTTGTCTGGATCATAGTAGAGTGAGAAAAATGAATAAAAGGAGCCAGAGACTTCTGGAAGTCCGCTGCTTTTATGGACTGTGCATTACAAACACTTATTTTCAACTTATGGATCGACACAGGGTGTCCGGGAAATAAACCTGCTCTTATCACTGGCATCAAGTTGATTTTGTCACAGCCTGGCGTAGAGATCTCAAAAATGTCTTACTGACACGAAGCTGTCGTAGTGTTGATTTCAACACTAACCACGCCCTGCTGGTATTCACGCCTACGGAATATCACCACATCAAACCAAGGCGTCAGCTCCGGATCAACACATCGTATTCATGACTCACAACGAAAATATGAACTTGCAATTAACTTTGCTGGAGAAATCTACAACTCGGCAGTATGGGCCTATGGAGTTAAAGAAGATAGAAACCGGGACTGATACGTGCAAAACTTGGAAGGGAGTAGCAAGTCATTGTGGCTAAACGGAAAACCTTGCTTGCTTACAAAGGAAATCCCAATAGAAAATCTCAGGATGACTACGGAAAAGCAAAGAACAGAGCACAGCACACACCTAGGAGATGTGTAAATAACTATGGTCTGAATGTATGTGCAGGTACACAAAAAGCTGCCCATTCACGGAACACTAAGGCAATGTATGATAGTATTAAAAAATTTGTTGGTCCAGCTGCCATAAAGACAGTCCAAGACAGGCGAAGGCATTACTAATGAAGCCAAGCAACTTGAATGCCAGGTTGAACATTACCTGTAGCTAATGTAGCTGAGACTGAAGTTAGCAGGAATGTACTTGATGCTATCAAACAACTGCCACTTATGGGAAAGCTAGATGCAATGCCTAGTATAGAAGAACTTAGTAGAGCAATAGAGGTCCTTGCTAATGGAAAAGCTCCAGGTGAAGTTAGTATCCCTGCCTAGGTTATTAAGTATAACAGGACTTTTGATTTATAACACTTAAACTCAGTTCTCACAACCATCTGGGAAGAAGGTTGCGTACCCCTGAGTACGGAATGTTCGAAACTTGTTACTTAGCATAAACCGTAAAGGGACAGAAATGACTATTACATCTACCAAGGCATTTCAGTGCTAAGTGTAGCCAGAAAGATATATGCAAACGTCATTCTAATGCGGTTACAAATACCAACTTCCACAATCTACTCTGAATCTCTGTTTGGTTTCAGGCATCTCCGATCAAGCGTGGATGTGCTCTTCTCTCTACGACAGCTGCAAGAGAAATGCCGTGAACACCAGAGGCACCATTATATTTCTTTCACTGACCTTGTTAAAGCATTTGACTTAGGGAGCGGAAATGGACTCTTCAACTGTTGTAGAAAACTGGACATCCATGAAAAATGACTATAATTAACTGTCTCTTTCCATGAGAATAATGGCGGTATTAAACAGGGTGTGTACTAGTTCCTGCTCAGTTTAGGATCTTCATTCCTCTTCTGCAGAGATTTGCCTTTGTCAGTCACACTGTGAGTGGTTGTATGCAGATGATGCAAGTCTGGTAGAAAAAACAGGAGATGAGCTGCAGTATCTAACTAATGAATTATCATATGGATATGAAAAATTTGGTCTTACCATAAGCCTCCAAAAGGCTGAGTCCATGGAGCAGGGCACCACTAACCTTCCATCCATCAGCACTGTCGGCAATTCTCATCAGGTAGGTGATGACTTTAGGCACTTGGGATCTACAATATGTAGCAACTTATCTGTAGACACCGAGATTACTAACATAATCTGGAAAGGTGTGTCTATCACGACTACATTGAAAAACAGTATGGAAGCGTGGACTGCTCACAATAAAGACTAAATTATAGGTAAACAACGATTGTGTTATCAGCACCCTTCTCTATAGTTGTGAGACTTGGACAACTCTTGTAAAGTACGAATCTCGACTGATCAAGTTCCATCTCAGCTGTCTCTGGATGATCCTTCAGTTATCTTGGAGATGTAGAGTACCCAACACTGAAGCTCGAAAACCCAAGCAGCATTCATGCGCTCCTCAGCCACTGATGTCTAAGGTGGCTGGGACATGTCATGTGCATGGATTCTGAGCAAATCCGAAAAAAAGTTGAAAGATGGCGGTGCCTCCCAGGGAGTCCACTGCCGTGGTAATACCTGAAAGGCATTTTCCCTTTGATTTTGTTTTGGTGATTATCATACAATTCCGTTCGTATTTGGTGTATCTAAATTTTACCTGATTGATATTAATCTGATGGACTTTTAGGGTTAGGGTAAACCACTGATTGATCTCACAGAACTTGCATGACTTTAGTAGCAGTGGTAGAATTAAACTCGGCTATAGAGACAGATTTTTAGACGCTGGAGATGACCACTGCATTAATGGCAGCTTTAGAGGTTTCTCGAGCAGTAAGCAAGTTTGCGAAACCTTTCCATTAATAGGCTTCCTTTGTAGTTACCGAAAGTGTCCGTGGGCCCAGCTGGGCAGTGGTTTATGGCCCGCCATTCTGGCGATCGGCCGTGTTCCGCTAGCGGCCTAAGCAAGAGGGTGGGAATGCCATGGCTGAATGCGAAGTGACACTTCTTTAGAAACTGGTGGCGCCGGGCATCCTGGCGCCGACATGACAGCTTTATTAGCGAGTAGACATGGTGTGGGAGTCTCGTCTCATTATCCCGTGTGTGGATCCAGGTAAAGCGGCGTCAGGCTGGCGCCCAGCTAATTTTTCTGTTACAATAACAGCGTACTATGTGAGACGGGACGACGAATTTCTCCGGATGTCGCGTTTCTTAGATGGCGTAGTGCCTTACCAAATCGGTGTCCACTAAATCGTTTTATGGACGCGATGGAACTTGTTTTCACTAGGAAGCTACCCTCGTCTTGGGAAATGCGCCAGGGGTTTGCTGCAGGTACTCCAGGCATTGTGTCATGTTTTCTCAGAGAATAGAATTTCTACTGCTCTGCAGTGATTGGTTGAGGAAGATCGGGTCTCCTTGCTCAAAGCATGATTGGCACGGTAACCAATGCTGGGCCATCATACGTTCATTCAAGAACATTGGGGGGAGTGGCTGTTATTCAGCAACGGTAGAGGCTGGGACTTGCTTCTCGACCACTGCGGAGTACAGTCGCTAGAGCTCTTCAGTTGATATGGAGAGAGAGCAGTTGTAAACACGTCTGGATACCCGGACAAAACTTTTAATTTTCGCGAACGTGAGACAATCACTGGCAGACGTGGGGTCATGTCTCACACTACGACGTGTCACAGAACCTAGCAGCTTCGCCAATGCCTGCATGCACATGTCAATATCTTGTCTTTCACCGGTTATATTGGTAACGCTGCGCAGAAGCTTATCAGTCGTTTTCACGGTCATTTTTTTATAGCGTCCTTGTACTGGCAGTCGTCACTCCCAGCGTCCATAGCAAGCTTAATTATATTTTGACGTGAGAGACCAATCAGTGGAACGGTAAAGCAGAGTGTGCCTGCCTAAACTGGGATGCCTCCACTTACAGTAGCCAGTCTCATCTCCACGTAAATTGCAGTTAGGTTCCCCAAGTCTATGGCCAACTAACCTGAGTTCGTGTTAATGAAATGTTATACAGCTGAAGTTTCTATTCATTTGTTTAATATCTCTTGACCTTGATATTAGTTAATAAATCTTTTTGTGATACTGTAGGTCCTTGTTATTAATTTCTCAAATGGCTCTGAGCACTATGGGACTTAACATCTATGGTCATCAGTCCCTTAGAACTTAGAACTACTTAAACCTAACTAATTTAAGGACATCACACAACACCCAGTCATCACGTGGCAGAGAAAATCCCTGACCCCGCCGGTTAATTTCTCAATGACACCCACTCTCATTCCCTACGACGTCATTATTTTGCTGTGATTTTGAAGGAATGAAATTAATTTTATGTCAAGTTAGTCAGCTCATTTGTTGATCCTCACAGGGGCCACTATTTCACGACTGACAAAATACATTGCTCTATGATAAACGTAGCACCTCTTGGGTGTGGCGGTTACCACCTTTTAGTCCTTTGGCAGACGGAGAACTGCCGCCACCATAGGCTAAATTGCAAAGAAACTCCTACATAGAGAACTTCAGGAGGATATGAGGCCTGTGGGAAGGTCGCACCTTCGCTTGAGCCATGTCTGCAGGAGACACCTGATCGCTGTCAGTAGTAATCTACGCCTCTGGAAAAGTAACACTGATGACTGTATCAAGTGGCAACTAACTGTGCGGAATGGGGTCAAGCCTACGGAGGATCAACGAACACAAGACCAAATAAAGAAGACAACAATACGGAAATGGATGGCGGCTTCTGTTCGAAGACACATTTCATGTGCCCAGACTGCAGTAGGGACTGCCACACACGAGTGAGACACTTCAGCTACAGAAGACGTTGCTGATGCTGAACCATATATGCTACACCACCATCGTTCGATGGTGGACAGACGACAAGCACATATTTCAGAAAAGACCGGACTTATAACGTGAGAACAAATCTTTAATACCCTATTGAAACCACCATCAAGACCATATGAGCTTTGCTTTTTGAATGTGTAACATTCTTAATTACAAGAAGGAGAAGCTGGTGATGCAGTCATATGGGTGAGTTTTCGGAGAGTTACTTTTTCAAGAAACTGCTGTGATTTTTCTCTTGAACTGCTTGTCCTTATGCTTTCTACTATATTTCAGAAATTATTATTAAATGTATCTGCTACTTGTGACTCATCACTTATGGCTGTCCTATGCAGTTAAGTAGTGATGTTATACTGTCCAGTGGCGGGTTGTTTTGACTCCCATGCCACCACTTTCTATACACCCTTAAGTCTGTTGTCGGAATCACTGATTCCTGACGTTATGTGCATGTTCCTTGATATTTAACAACCATTCTTAGTAATTATGAGAAGTTTTTTTTAGTGTGTAACTACTGGAGGATCCCTAGTTATTCTTTGCAACAGGCACTTTTCCCTTTTCCTTCCACCAGCTATTTTAGTCCCTCCCCTAAAGCAAGATTTTTACGTGGTTGTTTAATGTCCTCCAGGATTAGGTAATGTAGAAAGAAGTTTTCAAATGATATGAATTTGTCATGGAACAGATTCAATTTCGTGTTAGCATTCGGTTCATCTCTTTTTAACTATTCTTAAAAACATTTGTCCTGGTGTCATTGATTCTTTTAACCGATTTCCACTGAGTTGTAAGAATACTGTAAGGGACTATGTTATTTTTCCTAACGAACAGTGCATCATGGGGCATTTGTTTCTGCGTATATAATTATTTTCCTCCTTTATGCTTCAAGAAAGAAAATATTTTCAATTAGGGTCCTACTGTTTTTATCCACCTGAGTTGGATATTTAATTACTGAGACCAAACTGTAGGACTGACAAAGGTTTCCGGATAATTTTTCCTGCCAGAGCCATTTAGAAAATATATAGTAAAGTCGCCAAAGGCTGTTAACAGCTTGCAGCTGTCTGACACATAGCACAGTAAAGAAGCCACATCCTTCATAAACAGTTCAAAATTTCCCACCAGGAAAATCTATACAGTTAACATTAAAAGTGGACTACTTTTCAGTAATAATTCACAAGCACCACATTGATGTGTTGATCACTGCAAAAACTACCATCCCAATATTTTTGAACTAGTGCTCTGTCTTAAAATATGTATCAATGCCTTCTTTTCCCATATTAGTTCTGCATGAATGAGCTGCCAGAGTGTGCATCTATATGTAACTTACGGCGACGTACAAACCACAAAAACTGTAATGAGGCGAAATGTCCAGGTAGTAACAGTGATAGGCGCACCTGCCAAGGACACACACATATCGTGTAGACATTCACACGCTCGCTCCATAGCTGAGTGCCTCAACACATGGCAAGTCCGACCCCCCCCCCCCCTGCCAAGCCATGGCCTTTATAAGCACAAACACTGAACGTCTCGGCTTGGCAACACTTCTCCCTGAAATCTGCCCTACAGCTGGCGTAATAAATGTTGTATACGTTATAGAGGAATTCGAAACAATTTCAATTTATGATGAGACTACAAGAAAGTAGGACTCTGCTGCTCCTAAACCTAGTGACAGCCGGACGAGACACAGCATCAGGGAAGTAACCGATTTCGTGACTTTTACGAGTTCCTAACCAGGACCGAATTTTATATCATCTGTGTGCTTTAATAGTTTAGTTCCTTCAGTTTCTGCGTGTTAATTTAATATCTAATAGCCACATCTCTCAATTATGCGTATCCTTTGGAAAGTAAACTGATTTGGTGACGAATGCTATGGAAGTTAGGTTTTTGAATATCTGTGTACTGATCTAATTTATTAGACACGGTTCCTGTATTTTCGTCTGTGTCTTCAGTAGAGTTCCGCATCACGAGCCGATTGTCTGTTTATCTGAGGACTTTAGTTTTCCACGGTCTTTAGTGTGGACAGGGACTGTGATAGTTGTGTGCAGATGCAAGCCGAGTTGGTCACACTCTGCTCTCAGCTCCAGGCTGTGATTGTTTAGGTTACACTGGTTGACGCTGCAGTAGATGGCCACCACTGTTGTGGGCCAGCCCTGGGGGTCCAACAGACGTCCAGCACATCTGAGACCTCCAATCGATCCTAACCAGTGCCAGCCCAGTTACTGCTCGCACTGAGGTTGACTCCTCACCTGTGGTCAAGTGGGAGATCGCCCCGGGGCGTTTCAGGCGGACAAAGACTTCCCAGGGGGCCGCACGTAAGATCTCCCCCAGTCAAGGTTCCAGGTACTGACTGACACTGTCGCGAAGGCAGATGCTGTTACCTGTCCTGTTTCAGAGGAAACCTCTCAGCCTGCAAGATCTAGACAATAGCAGAGGGTGGGATTATTGAGGGTTGGGAGCTCCAACGTTAGGCGCATTATGGAGCCCCTTACGGACATGGCTGCCAAGAAGGGAAAGAAAACCAATGTGCACTCCGTGTGCATGCCGGGTGGAATCATTCCAGGTGTAGAACGGGTCTTAACGGATGCCATGAAGAGCACAGAGTGCAGCCAACTGCATGTGGTTGCTCACGTCGTTACCAATGATGTGTGACACTTTCGATCAGAAGAGGTACTATCTGGTTTCGAGAGAGTAACAGAAGTGGAAAAGGCTGCCAATCTTGCTTCCAAGATGAAAGCAGAGCTGACCATTTGCCGATTAGTCGCCAGGACGGATTGCAGACTGCTGATACAGACCCGAGTGGAGGTTAGGGTCTGAATCAGAGGCTCAGACGGGTCTGCGACGGTGTAGGCTGCAGATTCCTCGACTTGAGCCAACGGGTAGTTGGGTTTCGGGTTCCGTTGTATAGGTCAGGAATCCACTTTACGCAGGAGGCTGCTACATGTTTAGCAGAGGCTGTTGGGCGAGAAATGGGTGGATTTTAGGTTAGAGGGTCTCGGAAAAACACACGAAGGGTTTCAGTCGCAAAGGGTGCAGGCCGAACACAGAAAGAACGTAGATACAGGAACCATCTGTATAACAGTTGCAAATTGTCGTAGCTGTGTTGGGCAAATACCAGAGCTCCAAGGACTAATAAAAAGCACTGACGCTCAAATCGTTATGGGCACTGAAAGCTGGCTAAAACCGGAGATGAGCTAAGCCGAAATTTTTGCGAAGAACCTAACGGTGTTTCGAAAGGCTAAGCTAAACACGGTTGGCGGCGGCGTGTTAGTTGCTCTTAGAAGTAGTTTATCTTGTCGCGAAATTGATGTAGTTACTGTGAGTTAGTATGGGCAGAGGTCATTTGTGGTAACCGGAATAAAATAATAACTGGATCCCTTTACTAACCTCCCAATTCGGATAATACAATTGCTGAAATGTTCAAAGAAAAGTTGAGTTTGGTTTCAAACACGTACCCTACTCATACGATAACAGTTGATGGTGACTTCCATTTACCCTGGGTATGTTGCCGGAAATACGTGTTTAATTTCGGAGGTACGCATGAAACATCATCCGATATTATGCTAAACGCCATGTTTGAAAATTATTTCTAGCAGTTAGTTCATAAGCCCACGCGAATAGTAAACGATTCTGAAAAAACACTTGACCTTTTAGCAACAAAAATCTTGTGTTAATAACGAGCATCAAAACGGATACAGGGATTAGTGAACACAGGACTGTCATAGCGAGACTGAATATTGTAAACCCCAAATCCTCCAAAAAGAAATGAAAAATCTACAGATTCAAAAAAGCAGATAAAAATGCACGTCATGCCTCCATGAGAAGCCATCTCCTCTCCTTCCAAATTAACAATCTAAGGGTGGACCAGATGTGGCTTGAATACAGTTGAGAGATTTATACCAATTAATTAACAAATGACGGAGTTCATCCTCCTTTGTACACTAAACGAGTCAGAACACTGTTGCAGAAAGAACGAAACAAACATGCCAAATTTAGACAGACGCAAAATCCCCAAGATTGGCGATCTTCAATGCGAGACGATTATAACAGTTTTGACAATGCAACTTTGTCTCGAAACCTGGCAGAAAATCTAGAGATATTCTGGTTGTATGTGAAGTACGCTACTGCGCGATAGGAATAGAGATACTATCGAAGACATTGGTGCCAAGGCTGAGGTACCAAACACAGCCTTCAGAAACGCCTTCACAAAAGAGGACGAAGCATATATTCCGGAATTCTAATCAAGAACTGCTGACAACATGAGTAAAAATGTTCTTATATCTGTGAATTGCTAAGGGACCAAACTGCTAAGGTCATCTCTCCCTAGTCTTACACACTACTTAAACTAACTTAGACTAGCTTACACTAGGGACAACACAACACCCATTCTCGAGGGAGGACTCGAACCTCCGATGGGGGCAACCACACAAACCGTGGCTAGACGCCATAGACCGAGAAAACATGAGTAGCGCAGAAGTAAATATTCTCGGAGTTGTAGAGGACAAGGGGTTCTTTTTGGAAATATGGTGTGAAATTGTGATTTAGTGTGTTTCAGTGCGCGATGCCCCAGTCTCACGGCAGACGGCGAACGAAGGCTGGCCAGCGCGTTATGCAGGTGATACAGTTTTGCAACGATCGTCGGTAGGTGTGTACGTGCGCGGCAGCCATCGACAGCCAGAACGCAGCGTTAACAGAATAAACAGGCGTTGGCCGCGTGTGACGCGGTTGTGTTAGCCAACTCATCGAGAACGTTCTAATAAACACGGCGCCGCGTAACCGGCGGATTCAGCAGTCGTCGGCACTATTTAAGGGCATCAGGGGTGGGCGTCGGCCGCATTTCGACCAATTGGGCGTTCGGTCGCTGTTACGTCGTCGACATCAGTGGCGGTGTCTCCGAGGACCGGCCGGCGGAGGGCGTTGCCCGCTGCTGCACCGGCGAGTCCCGGCTTCGTTACGAGCTGCCGCGTCTGCAGGAGGCGAGCTAGGCCAGGCCTCATGCTGCTAACCTCCTACCTACCTGCGCAGCTGCTGACCGAACACGGCGTCGCGTTCTCCGGGCTGCCCGCATCAGCGCGTCTCCACCACGACACGAGCGGTGGGGCTGAGCTGCCGGAAAATGTATTGGAAGAACCAAAAATAAAGATTAAGATTGCTAAAAACAGCCACCTTCCTCTACCCAGCCACGCGCTACAGCCCCGACCACGTCACCCACTCCTTTCATCCTATTACAGAGTAATGAAGCATCTTAAATCACTTAATAAAAGCATGTCTTCTGTTCCAGACTGTATACCAATTAGGTTCCTTTCAAAGTATGCTGATGAAATAGCTCCATACTTAACCATTATATACAACAGTTCACTCGACGAAAGATCCGTACCCAAAGACTGGAAAGCTGCACAGGTCACACTATTATTAAAGAAAAGTAGTAGGAGTTATCTATTAAATTACAGGCCCACATCATTAACGTCGATATGCAGCAGGATTTAGGAACATATATTGTATTCGAAATTTTTGGTAACGTCTTATGGTACCAAAGTGTTGAGGTCATCGCTTCCTAAGCTTATAAATTACTTAATATAACTTAAACTAACTTACGCTGGGGACAACACACCCATGCCCGAGTGAGAACCCGACCATCCGACGGAGGGAGCCGCACGAACCGTGCAAGACGCCAAAGTCCTCGCGGCTACACCGCGCGGCTATTGTATTCGAACATAATGAATTACCTCAAAGTATCGGTCTATTGACACACAGTCAACATGCATTTAAAAAACATCGTTCTTGCGTAACACAAGTAGCTCTTTACTCCCATGAAGTGCTGAGTGCTATTGACAAGGGATTTCAGATTGATTCCGGATTTCCGGAAGGCTTCTGACACTGTACCACAAAGGCAGCTTCTAGTGAAATTGCGTACTTATGGAATATCTTCTCAGTTATGTGACTGGATTCGTGATTTCATGTCAGAGTGGTCACGGTTAGTAGTAATTGACGGAAAGTCATCGAGTAAAACAGGAGTGATTTCTGGCGTTCCCAAAGGAGTGTTACAAGCCCGTTGCTGTTCCTTATCTATATAAACAGTTTGGGAAACAATCTGCTAAAATGAGTCCGTTAAACTTCGGTTACGCGATAAATAAGTCAAATCTAATGGCTGTAAATTCTGCTAAATACCTAGGAATTACAATTACGTACAACGTAAACTGGAAGGAACACATATATAATGTTGCGCGGAAGGCTAACCAAAAGCTGCGTATTATTGCGTAACAGACCTACCAACGAGACTGCCAATACTACGCTTGTCTGTCCTCTTTTATAACACTGCTGCGTAAAGTGGGATCCTTACCAGATAGGTTTGACGGAGTACATCGAAATAGTTCAAGGAAGGGCAGCACGTTTTATATTATCGCGAAATAGGGCCGAGAGTGTCACGGAAATGATTCATGACTTGAGGTGGACATCATTAAAACAAAGGCGTTTTTCACTGCTACAAAATCTTCTCACAAAGTTCCAATCACCAACTTTCTCCTCCGAATGCGGAAATATTTTGTTGACACCGACTTATATATGGAGAAGTGATCACCTAGATAAAATAAGGGAAATTAGAGCTCGTACAGAAAGGTACAGATGTGCGTTCTTTCCGCGAACTAGACGAGCGTGGAATACACTACTGGCTATTAAAGTTGTTACACCACGAGGATGACGTGCTAGAGACGTGAAATTTAACTGACAGGAAGAAGATCCTGTGATATGCAAATGATTAGCTTTTCAAAGCATTCACAAGAGGTAGGCACCGGTGGCGACACCTACAACGTGCTGACATGAGGAAAGTTTCCAACCGAATTCTTATACACAAACAGCAGCTGACCGGCCTTGCCTAGTGAAACGTTGTTGTGATGCCTCATGTAACGAAGAGAAATGCGTACCATCACGTTTCCGACTTTGATAAAGGTCTGATTGTAGCCTATCGCGACTGTGGTTTATCGTATCGCGAGATTGCTGCTCGCGTTGGTCGAGATCCAATGACTGTTAGCAGAATATGGAATCGGTAGGTTCAGGAGGGTAATACAGAACGCCGTGCTGGATCCCAAGAGCCTCGTATCGCTAGCAGTCGAAATGATAGGCATCTCATCCGCATGGCTGTAATGGATCGTGCAGCCACATCTCGATCCCTGAGTCAACAGATTGGGACGTTTGCAAGACAAAAACCATTTGCACGAACAGTTCGACGACGCTTGCAGCAGCATAGACTATCAGCTTGGACACCATGGCTGTGGTTACCTTTGACGATGCATCACAGACAGGAGCGCCTGTGATGGTGTACTCAACGTTGAACCTGGGCGCAGGAATGGCTAAACGTCATATTTTTTGGATGAATCCAGGTTCGTTTACAGCATCATGATGGTGGCATCCGTGCTTGCCAACATCACGGTGAACGCACCTTGGAAGCGTGTATTCGTCATCGCCATACTGGCGTATCACCCGGCGTGATGGTATGGGGTGCCATTAGTTACACGTCTCGGTCACCTCTTGTTCGCATTGATGGCACTTTGAACAGTGGACGTTACATTTCAGATGTGTTACGACCCGTAGCTGTACACTTCATTTGAGCCCTGCAAAACCTTACATTTCAGCAGGATAATGCACGACCACATGTTGCACGTCCTGTACGAGCATATCTGGATACAGAAAAAGTTCGACTGCTGCCCTGTCCAGCACATTCTCCAGATCTCTCACCTATTGAAAACGTTAGGTCAATGGTGGCCGAGCAACTGGCTCGTCACAATACGCCAGTCACTACTCTTGATGAACTGTGGTATCGTGTTGAAGCTGCATGGGCAGCTGTACATGTACACGCCATCCAAGCTCTGTTTGACTCAATGTCCAAGCGTTTCAAGGCCGTTATTACGGCCAGAGGTGGTTGTTCTGGGTACTGATTTCTCAGGATGTATGCATGCAAATTGCGTGAAAATGGAATCACATTTCTGTTCTAGTATAATATATTTGTCCAATGAATACCCCTTCATCATCTGCATTTCTTCTTGGTGTAGCAATTGTAATGGCGTGTAGTCTAATTGGGATATGTGAAGGTGATTCGATGAACCCACTGCCAGGCACTTAAATGTGATTTGCAGAGTATCCATGTAGATGTAGATATACAACATTTTATTAAACAAGAAAATGTGACCCTAAAAAAACAAATTTGTACAGCAACTGTCACGGAGAAAATCAATAATGAAATTGATCTCCAAGCATGAAGACCTTCATGGGAATGATTATCAGAATCTGAATCGGTTTTTATGTTGGACGCTGATGCAAATACAGACAGACCAGCAATTCTGTTGTCAGGTTATGCTCTCTGACAAGTCAACATTTAGGAACCACGGCGTAGTTGATAGGTATAAAATGTGTTATTGGAATGTGGAACATCCAAAACGTCTACGTGAGCTTACTCGTAAGCATCCTTGGTCTGTTAACGTTTGGTGCGGTAACTTAGGCGACAAATTAATCGGGTCCATTTTCGCGGGAAGCACATTGAAAGGGGAAATATATTTTAAGTTATTGATAGAGGGGTTAGTCGTTCTGTTGGAAGATGTACCCCCGTATTGCGACAGAACATGAGGCAGCTACGGTGATGGTTGTCCGGTGCATTACTCCGCAATATCCAAAGAAGCAATGAACCGCTATTCCAATGGTCGGTGGACCGATGGAAGTGGACCGGTAAGGTGGCCTGTCGGATCACCTGACGTTACGTCGCCGCACTTTTTCTTGTGGGTTATCTGAAGGAAATATGCATGCAGTAGTACCAACCACTTGGCAGAACATGATAAAACGTCCCTGACACTATTGCTCTAATATTCCACCAGACATGCTTTTAAGTTGTGTACGTGCATACCGTCCACGAATTAATAAACATATCGAAATCGAAGGAGGTCAGTTTGAGCATTTACTGTGAATTACAGTTATTGTGAGAGGCAAGGGTACGCAGTGAAAACAAGCATTATGGTAGAAACAGAAAGCTATTCTATCCACATAATGGTTCCTGGATCACGCTAAACGTAGATTTATCGATACATTGAAGTGGCTAACCGTACTGTACTGCACAACCAAATTTGCAACACTAAAGAAAATTTCTGACAAAAATAACAACTGCTGGAACAAAAAGGCTTACATTAACAACGTAAATGAAATGTAGAATCAAATGAGGCGGCTCTTAATTCCAAAAAGAGTGAAGGTTGATATTGGTCCATTACAGCGGTATTTACCACAAATGGAAAACAATGGTTTGATTAAACTGTAGTATGTAACATAGACATTTGTCATTTGTGACACGCCAGATTCATGATTTTACAGTATTATGGTCTACTGGAAAGCAGAACAACATAGTGCTATATCCTCGAATGCGATATGAACACCTTAATAAACTTTGTTTCCACATGTACGGGTGATTGCAGGTAATTATAAACAGTCTTAGAATGCATATCATCACCTGACAACGGGTAGTTGTTCTGATCGCCGATCTACATTTCTGCAGTTATAGATATTTTAAATGGCTACAGTTCCTAATTGTGCTTTAAATGTAACTACATTCATACGTATTGGCGGACTACGGTCGTTCGGGGTAGCTGAGGAAGCATGAATTCCCTCAACCCCTAAATAAGGTAAATGAATGAATGATGGTGTACATGTTAGCCATAACGTTGAAACTAAAATTATTTAATATTAATGTTTTACGTCCTTTAAAATTTGATTATGAAGTGTTATGACTTACTCTTCTCAGCATCTGTCCCAGCTTTGAACAGGATCCAATTGTTTATCCATTAGCTTCCACCTTGCATGACCTTAGGCGTCATTACAGTACATATCATTTTGTAGTGTGCAGAGCTAATGCCCCCTTAATATAGTATATCAATAACATAAAATTTTACACTAATAGTAGAACATAAATATGCAGAATTCCAAATCCAATTTCTATAATAATTTTGTTCTTGACTTATTGGTACATTATGTCCTATAGACGATTTTCACCAAACAGTTTCAAAGCCTATTTTATTCTCGGTTTGCTATATAACAACTGGACTGCTGAAGTTTCCGAACACGACAAGCCAAAGTGTCGATTCCCAAATTTAGCATGCCAGCTAACATCCCAGAGATATTCGGTTTCACATGGGTTTACCCTTCATCGAAATGTCTTGGCTCAAACTCACCTAAGGGTTAAACCGCAAGGGTCGCATAACACTTAGTAAATTAGACACTTGTAACCCTTCGGTTTAATTGTGTGGCTGATGGCAAGTTTACGAAATTCAAAGTTAATATAACATGTAATAACAGTAATAATAATATTGAGAACTAAATTAATGACCCATAAATGAAGTAAGCCACTCCATTGCGATTTGGTTAGAATGAAGCTTATTCAGAAAGCAAACTAATAGCGAAAATGGTCGTATTTTGAGTTACTGTTACATTCGAGTGCAAATCCATTTGTCACAGTGCGACCATTCCCAATCTCATCGTGAAACACAAGTCCAATACTCCTCCTCGATATTTACACGAAACGTTACGAGTTCACACCAGGCGCGCGGCTGCTCACTGCTTAGAGACTAAGTCCCGCCATACCACACAACGCGAAATTTTCGAAGTCATTTCACTTCCTAGCTGCCTAAAGACTGACTGTCTGCTTTCGCGTCCCAATCCTATATGTGATCCTTGGTGTCTCCAGCCGAACTGTCTGTCCGCTTTTGCGTCTTCACCATCACTGTCCCTCTGCCCGTCCCCGGCCGCATTTCCCGGGCGCCGAATATCCTCGCTGAACTGACCAGGGCAGTTCCCTTTCCTGAAGCTGCCCATCTGACTGGCTACAGCTTATTCTACATTATTATAAGTTTTAACATATTTAAATAGTCAAAGCTTTACCACCTTCATGTTCTGAATAAAGTAACAATAATATGCATTACATAATAAACGTCAGATTCTTCTACATAAAAACAATAGAATTTCCTTCTTAACTATGAATGTCACGGCCAGTAGCCTTGCACCAATGAGCTTTCTGATAAATAAATAAAGAACAAAAGTAAGGGCTATGCACAAAACTTTGCAATAAATATTCTATTACCTAATGATTAAATAAGGTGTCATGCTGTCATCTTTCAGTGCGTTTTGTGTGGAGGAAATGATGATCTGATGCTTAACTGAAAATACCGACAATTTAAATTTACTATTTCTTTTAAACAAATAAAAATACAGAGTTGATATTTACATCAGTTTTCATTTTAATGATGCGCTTCTATAAGAAATGTCGATCGTTAAGATCGAGTAAAGCGTTCAGATTTTAGCATTCAGGTCTTTGTTACAAAACTTGTGAATTTCACTTTAACAGTAAATCCTAAACTGTTGTAGATATGATCAATTTTCAAGTTTTATTGGGATCACCATGAAAATTTATGAAAGATAGTAGCTTAAAATTACTGTAGCTTCATTCCCTGCATTACTACATAATTGAATAGTATCCTCAAATGTTTCCCTTTTTGGCTGATATTAGGTCCGCCATACTTAACATTGTTGCGTCTCATTGGCCGCAAACGCCTTCTACTGGGTTTCTGTGTGACGTAGGTTCTCGTCTGTCTCACTTGCCCACTGCAGTGCTTAAGCGTCAATAGACAATAGATGCCTGTGAGTTTCCCCACCTCGTGGTGAATCTGCGCTCTTTGTGGCACGCAGTTCTGGACGACAGGGTTCGTTTCACAATTCCTGAAGGCTGACTCTGTCGGCATATTTAAATGAGAGTGAAATGCTGGTTAACTCACCAGAATAATCGGACTTGCGTTGCTGGACATAGGACGTTTGTCAAATATTAGTTTAAGAAGAGAATATCCATCAATGTATCTGAAGTTCGGTGCTTGCTGATATTTATTTGAGGATATTAGCGATGCATTTGTGGTCCAGTCGTGATAAGCGAGCAGCCTTAAGCAGCAGCTGTAGCTACTTTGAATGTAGGTTTCAATTTAGTGGTTTTCTCATTTGCTTTTATGACATAGTAAACAGTAACGCTGTGTTGACTAGCGTTGATTAAGTGTTTGAATATCTGATATTTTGCGAGAGCTAGTATTACGTGAGTTGATCACTAATGCTCGAGTCCGCGGTAAGGGCAGCACTTAGTTTGTGCACAGGGATGAATTTAGTCGTTTTGTTACGTCCAACACTGAAATGACTTTTATATGCTTAATTTTTGTCTGTAAAATATTACTTCCCTTTTTTTGCTTGTTTGCGTATTTTACGATTGTTAGTGTAGCGTTATCAGACTTTGTAGTGAAGTTTCTCGTGTATCAAAAAAATTTCGGTGAGGAGATCTTTTTAATTATGAGTCAGTGCAAAATGTCACTAGTGCACCAGTCCATGACGAGTGAGTGAGCAACTGTTCTTAGATTGTATGTGGCGACTACATGGATTAGAAGCGTATTTCTTCACCAGTCTAATGCAGTTACAGATGGATAAGGTCTGCGTCTCTTACCTGTGGATCCATGGCGAATTTTCAGTCGTCTGGAAACTGGACGAAGCTGCGTTTGCTACAGTCGACAGACTTCAGAATGTTATCATGGGCTGCGATGACGCTGAGGCACCTACGGTGAAAGCTGTTGGCACTTGTGCTACCTCTAGTATTGCCTGGGCCTTCGAAGTCACAGAGTCTTCCGATAGGTCGGACTTGGGAGATTCACACTAACCTGGCAGTGAATCGTGAAGGGTCGGGGCGCGAATCTCTTAGAAGAAGCCGGAGGAGGGAAAGAGGGTACTGGCTCCAGGACCACCTATTTACATATAAAAAACGTTATTATGTAGTTTGTTGGGCACTGTGAGCTCCAACGTTGGGGCGGATGGGTGATGAAGTCCTGCCGGGGCATAGGATCCAGAACGGGAAGGAAGGTCAGTATCCATTCCGTATGCTAGCTGCGAGGTCTCTGTGTAGATGTGGCTCAGGCCCTGCCGGTGTCTATGGAGCGAAATGGGTGTAGTGGGATATAAATCGAGGCTCATGTTGTCAGAAATGACCCTTGTAACCCGATTCAGAGGCCATTCTCAGTTCCTACAGATAAATGCCTAAAATGGTGAAGACAGCTAGCCTCACATGCGGTTTGGAAGCTTAGCTAGAGTTTTCCTGACGAAATCTTGATCCTCTCATATGAAGTCAAGAGGAGGGTTTAAATCAAAAGCTCAGATGAATCTGTGATGACTTTCGATACGGAGCTTTCGACCTTGACTATTTAAAGCGAAGAGTCGCTATACTCTCCTTAAAAAGCCATGTGTGTACTACAGACAGGAAGCAGCTAATAGGGTATGAGAGAGCACATATGTCTCATTTTAAGAAGAGGAAACACCCCATAAACACGATAAAAATTGCATGACGTTCCGCACAGAGGAGAATGGCATCCTCATACATTGCAGAGGACAGAAATCGTCATTACAGACTGAAGACAGAAAATGGTGCAGTATCAGTTAACTGCTGGAGCGTCCACGGGAAGCTACCGGAAAGATTTTCATTTATAAATTACAATGACGCCCACTTAGCACTTGTAACAGAAAGCTGGCTAAAGCACGGAATGGATAGCAAGAAAATGTTCAGTTACGATTGGGCTGTACATCGCAAAAATATGCTGAACTGCGGTGGTGGAGTCTTGTTTACGGCTGTAACTATGACAGCAATATGTAGTGAAGTTTTAACAGATTCAAAAAGTGTTCAACTGTGTGGGAAATCCTAAGGCACCGAACTGCTGAGGTCATCGGTCCCTAGATTTACACATTACTTAAACTAACCTATGTAAGAACAAAACGCACACCCAAGCCCGAATGAGGACTCGAACCTCCGGCAAGAGGGGTCGCACAATCCGTGACATGGGGCTTCAAACTGCACACCCATTTCGCGCGGCTTTATCAGATTCCAACTACTGAATAATGTGAATGAAGTTACGCGTTAAATTTGGATCAAACATGATAATCCATTATATTGGAACAGCCCTTGTCTTAGATGATACAGTGGCGAAACATTTGCAAAGAAAACTTAGAAAATGTGACTTTTAAATTTCTTGATCATGTTCTAGTAATAGAGGAGAGATTTCAAGCTATGGTGTGGGTGACACAAGTGATTATGGCGAGTGATGGGTACTTGTATTAGTGTGACAGTGCTCTAAAATGCGCATCCGAGTATTACCTTGAGCGGCTACGGAGAGGTCGACCTATTCCTGTATTTACAAACGGGTCTAAAATTTCACTTAACAAACACCAGAGGATCAGTGATAAACAGGACATAGCATCACTAACTGCAAGTGTAATGTTAAGAGACGTAGAAAGATGTTTCTGCTTTGTCGGTGTGACAGAAGCATTTGAGATTACCTTTCCATAGGGTCTTATGCGTCGGGTGAAATGGACCACATTCAAGAATGTTGTACAGTATGACTTGGACTGATATGTATTGACGAAAAATGTGAGATACGAGAAGGTCCCAATGTGCTTAAATAACCGTGGCAAGTACTCCGAAAGCAATGAACCTCACCATAGACTTCAGTGTAGCCAAAGACTTACGTACAAATATAAAGGGACGAAGCCAAAATAAGCACTAGGAGAGCCATGCGTGGAGAGTTCAGCGAAATCAAAAGTATTATTCTATCTATCAAAGTGAAAGTAAAAACGAATTTACGTTCCTACGTTAAATCAAGAAACAGATCAAAGGAATCTAGAGCTTACCTCACTGACGGTATGGCTAAGAAATGTACAATGACAGAATGCCGAATACTGAAATACTTTCTCCGAAATCGCTTCAGTGTGAAATATTTCAGTATATTTCCACGTTCCAAACGCCATTCAAACAGTGAATGGACATAGCAAAATAAATGAGCCGTGCATAGAGAATCAATTAAAAAAGTCTCAGAATGCTGGTCATCCTGTCCGTCAGATTATTTATTTATACAGAAAATAACAGCGGTCCTATCACACTTCCCTGGAGCACTGCTGACGATACCCTCTCTCTGATGAACACTCGCCGTCAAGGACTTCGTTCTGGGTTCTGCTACTTAAGAATTCTTTGAACACCTCACATATCAAGGAACCTATTCCGTATGCTCGTACCTTCGTTAACAGTCTGCAGTGAGACAGTGTGCCAAATGTTTTTCGGAAATCTGCAAATAGGTAATCTTCCTGTTGCCCTTCATCCATAGTTCGCAGGGTATCACGTGAGAAAAGGGGAAGTTGAGCTTGTCAGGAGCGATTAATTCTAATGCAGTGATAATATGTGGACAGAAGTTTTTCCGTCTCAAGGGAAAGAATTAAGCAGCTATCCGCTGTTAAGGATTTTAGTCCGTAATTCTATGGATCCGTTCGTTTGCCCTTCTTATCTACAGGAGTCACCTCCGCATTATTGAAGTCACTTGTGACTTCGCGCTGGGCTACAGATTCGTGGTAAATGCAAACTAAGTAAGCGACAGTATCGTATAATACTCTTCGTAAAACAGAACTGGGATTCTATCCGGTCCTGGCTTTTAACTCTTTCAGTTTTGTCT
The DNA here is from genome assembly GCF_023864275.1 of Schistocerca cancellata. Lineage (NCBI taxonomy): Eukaryota > Metazoa > Arthropoda > Insecta > Orthoptera > Acrididae > Schistocerca > Schistocerca cancellata. Next base: position 494,292,782 of record NC_064629.1, on the reverse strand, counting down.
CTACGTTAGGGTTGCCTATTACTGTGACCTCCATACAGGAATCTGATGGATGTTCAAACGACGGAATGTTTGTACGTTTCTCGTGCGTGATCGATATCGTAAACTTGAAGTTAAAAACTTGGGCTTTCATTTTGCTATCCTCCATTGGCAGGCCAGACAGGTAAATGAGTGGCTGATGAGAAAATGAGACCGGCTTACCGTTTTTACGTAGGATTAGAATCTTCTCGGGTCCTCTGTAAGACCTTTTGCTTAAGTATGATGGTGGTAGTCGTTGATATCCATCTTTATAGAGACGTACGGAACTCTACTATCTTTTGCCAATTGCCATTTGCGCGTTCTCTTTTGCTTCCTCACCATTTTCCGAATTTCGATGCCAAACCACGGTGAGTATTTTTGGTCTGTAATCCACTTACTCTGCTCAAACCTCTCCAGAGCACGATTTGCAACAAGCTTAAAGTTTGCCTATAATTCCTCTACGTCCGTCGTACTGGAATTAAATGGTGCCCATTCTTTGTCTAGGTAGGATGCTAATAAAGTTTTATCTGCTTTTTCTAGCATAAATACTCTCCTAGCTTTATTTATTTATTTATGAACCCTCGTAGCAATTGTCCTGTGATGATATCATGGTCACTAATCCCTGTCTCTATTCCGACGCCGTCGAGAAGGTCAGGCATGTTCGTAACTACAAGGTCAAAAATATTTTCGTTGCGTGTGGGCTGTCGAACTTGCTGCTCAAGGCAGTCCTTGGAAAATGTGTTCAAAAGTACTTCGCAAGACTCTGTCTGTATCTCCTACGATGAATATCTCAACACAGAGAGTTTTTTGTCAGCTGCAACTGACACTGCTTCTCCTATGCCGTCTAAACTGTCTTTTCGATGTATGTTCCATGAATCGCTGAATACCTCAGAGGTCGCAGGAAGTGTATTTCATTCAGGAAAGCGGTAGCTTATACAACTTCCGTCTGAGTAACATTGGGATACTGCTCCGCAGTAGCGGACAACTGGCAAGAAGACGAGCACGAAGTGCTGTTGTTCGCTTTTTTATGGACTAGTACGTTGTATAGTTGGTTCACTAAAGCGTGACTCTCCCTCATTATAGTACAATAGCATCTGTGCTAATTCTTCTGACATGACTGGCATGAAACCAGATGCTCCTCAAACAATTTTCGTGTGGACCAAAGCACTCAGCAAGGTTCTGAACACCTGCAACATGTACCGGTATTTAAAGAGACACAAAGATTTCCTTTATTACTATAATTTTGAGACCCAGTGTTAGTACAAGAATAACTCAACCTATTGCGTATCCCTAACAGATTTAGCGAAAAGGCCAATAAGGAAAAATATGAAAGATTCTTTCTCATTTGTAGGTGCAGATTAGACATTCATCACACGTACCATTAGCGATTGGAACAGGAACCAGAGAAGTTCTCTCCATCACACACTGTAAGTGAGATTGCAGAAAAGGTGGGTAAAAGCTCTCAATTATTTCGGCCACTTTCTCACGCCATGATCAGTGGGATTTTAGCAAAACGGTGATCATATTCTCTAGTATGGGAATGAAAGCATGTTAGACAGTAGTCGTAAAGCGGAAAGAAAAAGGGCTATACATTTAAACTACATATTACCTTAACGTAATCTCTTAACAGTCTCACTGGGTCTTCATAAAAACCATTGTAATGTGTTAGTGTAATAGCAGTTAAAACAGAAATTTTAAGAGAAACATTGAAATAAATCCAAGGATATACACCTTAACTTCTGTTCATTGTGGTTTGAAATTTTATAAAATACGTCATTACCACCCCCCAAGAGATAAGACCCCGGACTCGTGTGGCTAAATCTCACAAACTCTGCCCATTACATGATGTCACATCAAGTGTCACTTATCAGAAATGATGTTCCGTGTTATCTGCTTCCTTCGCAGGAATCCATACACCTTTAAAAACTATAAAACTCTGCGTACGATTAGATTTTAATGCCACATGAAGAACACATACTACGATCAGACAAATCAAAGTATGTTTTATATACAGAGTCCAAATCAATAAAAACAATTTTAGCTATAATATCAACGGTTTTTTGTATTCGAGAACCAAAACCATTAAAGACATATCGTCCGAAAACCTTAGTTGCTGCTGATATAGTCGTTAAATTTTTTTATCAGTTATACACCTTTTTATACCTATAGTTGACTGTTAGTCAGTATTAAACTAAAAGACTGTTAACAGTATGTTACGACACCGTCTAGATGTCTCCAAAGGCGGTGGACCGGTGGGCAGGTATGTTTCAGCATTAATTATTGACACGGAAACTCCAGTCCATGTTGTTGGTGATCCGTCTGAACCCAGTTTCGTTATCGGAAACGGACTAATAATATACAGTGTGGTACTGTAGCGTGGCAAGGAACGCTGGCATCTTTGACAGAAGGTGGTTGCGTGCCCAGGTATGTTGGAAACACATAACATAGCGTTGCTCTGTGGATAACTGTACCACCAGTGACTATAGGAATGCACAGTGCACGATTTCCCTGTTTTCGCTACACTTTTTGAACTATCACTGCTACTGGAATTTTTATCTGCATGACGTCGTACTTTCGCTTTAACTGATCATAGAGGGGCCAGGTATGTTGGAAACACATAACATAGCGTTGCTCTGTGGATAACTGTACCACCAGTGACTATAGGTATTCACAGTGCACGATTTCCCTGTTTTCGCTACACTTTTTGAACTATCACTGCTACTGGAATTTTTATCTGCATGACGTCGTACTTTCGCTTTAACTGATCATAGAGGGGCAATTACTATCTACGTTCCTAACCAGTGTATTAGCACTTTGTTTGAGTTCCCGAAGCATCTGCGTTACATTTGCGTATTGTTCGAACCAACTATTAAAAGATTTAGCAGCTCAACTCTGCTTCACGTCTTTCTTTAATCCGACTCTTTTCTGGGGACAAACCTCAATTTTCATACTTTATTCTCAGTTACTTTAAAACTGATTGAGGACAAAAAATGTCCATTTTTTTATTTTTGTCCTCTATGTTTGAAATTTCCCGAGGTAGCTGAAATAGGAAGAATCCGCTGAACATCCTTAACTATAACTCAGCTGTATATAACAATACCACCAAATCTGGTATCAATTACTTATTTTATTCTGTTGCAAGAAAATGTGCTAATAAATATATGGAATTATTTTTTAGTGTGAATGAATTTTTCCTTGAATTTTAAACTGAAGCTGTACTGATGGGACACATGACAAGGCATCAGACTAGACCATCTGAATAATCGTGCGCTATTTCGTTTCTCTTTCAAATGAAATATTTTTAGACTAAGGAAAAAATTCATTTCTTGAGCATCCACTTCCATCAATGTAAGTAAAGACGTGTTAAATAACTGTTCCGTATGCTTTTGAAAACAATTCGATGTTTTAGTTTCCTTCTTTTTGATTTTTCTCCTCATTTGCTCAGTTTTTTTGCTGCTTCATTTGAAATTAATTTTTTCCGCCCTTTTCCACCACTAAAATTTTGCCCCACTAGTCAGCCACCTGGTACTGCCAAATGGTAGCAGCTACACCTCCTTCTCCAACGGAACACATTTGCAATGGTGTACATTGCAGTAGTAAACTTTCTCCTTACGCACTCCACCGTCTCCAAAACACATTTCATTAATGGCCATCGGGTCCCGGCAACCTGACAGTTCAATTCGCCTTCTAAGTGCTACTGTACAGTAACAAGATCATACACTGATCTTATGAACTAACATTAAGTCGTCACTAGTCTTACACTTCTGCATACCTCAGTAAGAGAGAACATGTCAATGAGTATGAAGTAACAGCAGCACCACAGTTCTCAGACTCGTCATGCTGACGTAGCTACAGTGGTAACGGAGGAAGCCCGTTATATCGTATGTTAGAACAGCGCCTTGATATGCAACTTATGAAACCCACATCCACCGACTGGTACCCACACCGTTTCTGATATCTACACTCCTGGAAATGGAAAAAAGAACACATTGACACCGGTGTGTCAGACCCACCATACTTGCTCCGGACACTGCGAGAGGGCTGTACAAGCAATGATCACACGCACGGCACAGCGGACACACCAGGAACCGCGGTGTTGGCCGTCGAATGGCGCTAGCTGCGCAGCATTTGTGCACCGCCGCCGTCAGTGTCAGCCAGTTAGCCGTGGCATACGGAGCTCCATCGCAGTCTTTAACTCTGGTAGCATGCCGCGACAGCGTGGACGTGAACCGTATGTGCAGCTGACGGACTTTGAGCGAGGGCGTATAGTGGGCACGCGGGAGGCCGGGTGGACGTACCGCCGAATTGCTCAACACGTGGGGTGTGAGGTCTCCACATTACATCGATGTTGTCGCCAGTGGTCGGCGGAAGGTGCACGTGCCCGTCGACCTGGGACCGGACCGCAGCGACGCACGGATGCACGCCAAGACCGTAGGATCCTACGCAGTGCCGTAGGGGACCGCACCGCCACTTCCCAGCAAATTAGGGACACTGTTGCTCCTGGGGTATCGGCGAGGACCATTCGCAACCGTCTCCATGAAGCTGGGCTACGGTCCCGCACACCGTTAGGCCGTCTTCCGCACACGCCCCAACATCGTGCAGCCCGCCTCCAGTGGTGTCGCGACAGGCGTGAATGGAGGGACGAATGGAGACGTGTCGTCTTCAGCGATGAGAGTCGCTTCTGCCTTGGTGCCAATGATGGTCGTATGCGTGTTTGGCGCCGTGCAGGTGAGCGCCACAATCAGGACTGCATACGACCGAGGCACACAGGGCCAACACCCGGCATCATGGTGTGGGGAACGATCTCCTACACTGGCCGTACACCACTGGTGATCGTCGAGGGGACACTGAATAGCGCACGGTACATCCAAACCGTCATCGAACCCATCGTTCTACCATTCCTAGACCGGCAAGGGAACTTGCTGTTCCAACAGGACAATGCACGTCCGCATGTATCCCGTGCCACCCAACGTGCTCTAGAAGGTGTAAGTCAACTACCCTGGCCAGCAACAAGATCTCCGGATCTGTCCCCCATTGAGCATGTTTGGGACTGGATGAAGCGTCGTCTCACGCGGTCTGCACATCCAGCACGAACGCTGGTCCAACTGAGGCGCCAGGTGGAAATGGCATGGCAAGCCGTTCCACAGGACTACATCCAGCATCTCTACGATCGTCTCCATGGGAAAATAGCAGCCTGCATTGCTGCGAAAGGTGGATATACACTGTACTAGTGCCGACATTGTGCATGCTCTGTTGCCTGTGTCTATGTGCCTGTGGTTCTGTCAGTGTGATCATGTGATGTATCTGACCCCAGGAATGTGTCAATAAAGTTTCCCCTTCCTGGGACAATGAATTCACGGTGTTCTTATTTCAATTTCCAGGAGTGTAATACACCTCTCTGGCAGTGATATTATTTGTGTGGCAGAGATGCTCTGTTGTGACTGCCGTCAGTGCCATGGTAGCGGTATATACGTCACATAGGGATGGCCGTTAGTTCGTTATATAAAGCCAGTACCCGACCCAGTGGAACTGATCAGTAGTTAATATCACATGTTTGTAGCCTCCTTCAAGGATATTTAGAAGTGCCACTGTTACTTCACTTTTCTGGACGCGGCTTTTGGATTCAATTTTATCGCTTGTTGTAATTCTTAAATTTGGCTTTGTCATCGCTACTGCTTAGAACTGTTGCTACTTTAGGTCGTTACATTCACTCTATAGTGTGTTATCGGCTATCAGCTTAGCGTCGATACTGGTTCCCACACGCTACGTGGTACATAGCAGTGAACTGCCTTGTTTGTGTAAGGCTACGATACAAAAGTGGCGAAGAAAAGTTCAAATCACTGTGTATTGTTAGTGGCTCATAGACGCAAAGTTTGTTAAAACAACAGCAGCTAATTGTACAACAGTAACAACTGAAACAGCAGCGGAAAATTCAGTCATTTCGAGATACTGCAGAAACAGAGAAATCTTCTGAAGTGCGTAGCAGAGTAGGACACTGTTCCGTCAACAGCATGGACAACAATGGTATCTAAGCATTGGAATGCTGCCCCATTTCAAACAGCTAACGAAGATAGGAGCATACGAAATAGGTTTCCAGATATGTGATGGTCTACACGACTTCTTAAATAACAGGTCCCAGTCTGTTGTCCTCGACAACGAGAGTCCATCACAGACAAGGATAGTGTCAAGAGGGAAGTGTGATAGGACCTCTATTATTTCCTATATACATAAATGATCTGAAGGACAATGTAGTAGCAATCTGCTGATGTTTCATGATGACGATGGTTATGTTCCGTACAGTCTTTGGGTGACTGTAGGAGGATACATGATGACTTGGACAGAATTTATATCTGGTGTGATGAATAGCAGGTAGCTCTAAACATAGAAAAATGCAAGTTAATTCAGCTGAGTGGGAAAATTATTTCCATTATGTAATAGTAGTGTGTTGTTTGACACAGTTAGGTCACTTTAGTATCTAGGAATAGATTTGCAATGCAATATGAAATTAAAGGAGTATTTAAGAATTTTAGTGGAAAAGGGGAATTTCGACATCAGAGTATTGGGAAGTCTTAGAAAAGGTGGTTTGTTTGTAAAGTAGACAGCATATAGAACACTAGTGCGACCCATTCTTAGTGCTGATGGGAGTGTCGGACTTTATAAGATTTTCGGTGAGGTTAGTAGTTCACTCCTTCACCATACGATATGCAACCTGAACTTACTATTACGCGAAACCAGAGGAAAACTCACAGAGTTTCTTCATATCGCCTGGCTCGTTGGTGCAGAAATTTGCATGTGAGCCGGTTTTCTTTTAAAACATACTTTGAGAAAGAGAATGTTGTGGTTTGCTGTGAAACTCTGCGGTTTCGGTTTCTTTCTCAGAGTCAGTTTTAACTGTGGTAGCAGGGCATATAAATCATTGGACAATTCGTTTTTCACACATATTATATTCTTTTTCCTGATGTGTAATTTGAACCATAAAGTGTATGCACAACACTACCATTCAGTTTTCTTTTACGCCTACGGTCTTAAGAAAATAGAGGAGAAAAGAGAAGTTGAACAGAGACAGGCGGTGGGGGCAGAAGGAAATGAGTATTGAGAGGGGGGCAGTAGGAGATAGAGGCGGGAAGAGACGGAGAGAGTGAGGGTGAATGAGAAGGCGGAAAGAGGGAGGATGGAGGAGGTGATGCAGAGAGGGTAGGATTTAGAGGAGTTGGACAAGGAGAGGACACATCAAGTTTACCAGTTGAGAAGCAATGCCGAGTTTGCTAGTAAATGTATACATACAAGCACCATTCCATACAGAACGCCCAGCGTTTAACCTGCCAACAACATTTTTATCCAGTGGAGATTCTTCAGCTGTTCAGTGAAGGTACTGTGTCCCTCTTTAATGAGCGTCGCCATCCTTTTGAATGTCTTTGAATGTCTGTTTAGCCTTTCTGTCGTTACCTGTTGTAATTTCTACTTCGTTCTTATAACTTTAAACAAAGAAACCAAGATTTTATTTTTGTAAATAGCATCATACAGTCACTTCTCATTAGATTTTAAAAAGTTTTTTTTAATTTTTCAGTGCATAAATCGTATTTGGTATGTCCTCATTCACATCTTATAAAGGATCTGGGCTGAAGAGCGGCCCATATGATAGGAGGGGGATGAAATAATAATAAACAAAAACAGGCTCTCTGTCATCCACAGTATTTGAAAGTGACTTATAAGTGAGAAAGTGGCAAATCGTATGAATTAAATTTATTAAATTCATGTAAACAGAAACTGATCTGGAACCTACATAGTCTCCTTCAACAAATTTACAGCTATGGTCCCCACACGAAAAAGAAACGATATTTTCATCAACACGTTCTATGCAGTTTGCTATCACGAAATGTGCTGTTGTGTTCTTGAGTACTACTGAATGAATTTAACTTATGCCTTGAAGTTAGTTTAACATGTTTATAAAATTCTTGCAAAAGAATATTTTTCCATAGATATATTACATGATTGTCTATCGTTGTTATGAAGTAAATCACATCCACAACCAAAACAGTGAGGGTGTCGGTTACTATGTTGTTATTGTTTTTTTTTTTGCAGTAAATACTCCAAGTAACTTACGTTAATATGTTTACAAGTATTCACTAAACGTTAGTATCATTAATGACAACTAGGTTTGGCATGTCTACATCTTTATTAGTTGTATTTAAGATATAGTGGCTTTGGGTGTTTTATTCAGACAAGAAGATCATCGATTTTGCCTTTTCAGATGAAAGTCTTCCTCACGGAGTTGCTGTCTGCTTACAATGTTCTTTGACTAACGTTATTAATCGGCATCTTTAATGTCAATTGGCGAAACATTTCAGTTTTTCTCTGCAGAAAACTGAAAAATTGTCTGACACAATCACAGCCCGGGGCACAGGCGGTAAGTTTTCTATACATAGTAGGATGACCTAGGTGTTGAAATGGTCAAAATTAGGAATCTCATAATTTGTATCGGCGGATTTATTTCACAAAATATCTCTGAAGTATGAAACCACACATTCACATATGTTTTACAATAATCGGTACTCCCACCGTTTCATCATCTCAACCAACATGACTATCTTTATATTTTAGCTCAGCATCGATTTACATTACAGAGAATACACTACTTATTATCTCTCTCATTGGTCTCTTGAATAAACAGCTACGTCGTCCAGTTCCTACTACTCTATTATTACAAACTTTACTACAAAAAGAGAAAGACATAAATGTGACTTCTGTTTCCCGTTTAACTTATGTCTCACTGAACATTCTGATTTCGGCTATCTGTATTTCCCTTTCGGATACATCTCGGGCAATACAGATAAGTTTTTAATTTCCTATGGACGTGGCTGATTAATATCTTCACAAATATGTTTTACATTTCGTAAAGCACGCAAACTTATAAATACGATTGTGATTCACATAAGTATTACTGAACTGGAAAGTTGCATGAAGACTCTTACAGTATATTCACTTGCCTTATGTAGAGACTCTTCTGTCCCAAAAACTTTAAGTTACATTCTCTGTGTACTGTAGAATTATGTCTGGTTGCAAGTGCAGTACACTTTCGGGGATTTTATGCAATGCAAAAATATTCTTAAAAACCAAACACAAAATTACTAAAACGACCGTAAGAACCGTGCTATATGATGGCAGTGATGTCTGGAAATAATTAAGACTCACAAAACACATCCCCGTGTTACAATTGGCTGAAGGAGTGACACTGAACGACTAAGAGTGCAATGAATTCGTAAGAGGTAGTTTGCAAGTTGCCTCCACACACGAACAACCTTCAAAATCAAGGGTGAGTTGGTACGGATCTGATGAGCATGCCATCGAAAAGTGCGTTTCCGTGACTATGTAGAGGAGACGGAGGGTAAGGCCACAAACCTGCAGATTGACGAACTGACAAAGCGATGTGGAGAAACGAAGGTTTAGTGAAGATGATGCCTGCCATCGAGATGGGTGGCGCTTTACGATTTGGAAAGTCGTCACTGAGTAAGAGGGAAAGGCGAGGCAAAGAAAGAAGATTCAATATCTAGTCTTTGCGAATCATTTGAAACCTAATTTTCCACTGTAAAAATAAAGTTACTTCTGATAATGTGTAACGGAATATGTTTAGGACTAGCATATCCTTAAGGTTGAATTTTTTATTAATTAATTGTTATGAGAAGTCATTGTGATACTAGAAACAGAAAGAACTGCAAGACAGTGAAAAGAGTATTTCACTGTCATCTGAAATCATGGCTCTATGGAGTACGGATGCTGTGTGTCTCTTGTAATCAAGTCCTGAAGTCTCAGTGGAAACCATTGTAGTTCGGGAATAAGCCAGGTGCGATAGCGCTGTATACAGCACAGCAAGTATTTCACCCATTTTACCAACAGGAATAATAGAAAAACGCCCAGGCCACATGCGAGAATGGCGAAAATTACTTGATGGATATATATGTGTATAGAAAAATGTGCATGGTTATCATCTTCAGGTGGATTTGCTGTTGTTGTGGCTGGCAATGACGCGTTTACGTTGCTCCTTCTGGTGGTGACGTCGACGCGGCCCGGCAGTAGCAGTGATGTGGCGTCATGCTCCTTCATTGGGCGTAAGGTGCCGGTGGTTTGCACCAGTGCCTCTGGCGCCGTTGTCGAGGTGTCATCTGGGTTCCGTGGTGGTACATCCCTACAGAAAAATTAAAAGACAATGTGACAATCACTTTTAGAGTTAAAACTTGATGTGCTTTTGGCCAATGGTTGGGGAATGTAGAGGCATCATGGGGTACCTGGGCATTTTCCTGCTAATGTTAGATGTTGTCTGACATGACTGGGCAGAGCAGGTCATTTACCGTAGACTCTGAGATAACCTGACTTCAATACTCAAGATATTTCTGTCTTGTGTCATCTCAGATATGAAGTATACTCCTCTCTAGTTCATTAGATAGAACAACTGGAGCAATACTTTACTGCAGGGATGAATGCTGAGATGCATCAAAATGCGAGAAGAACCTTATAATACTTTAACACGTTAGACTGAACAGTAAATCGTATAATGTAGATGCTGAAATATAACTGTTTTCCGTTACTGTGGGCCATGGGTGGTGTATAAGAGTAATTACGTTGAAACTTAATCGAAAATCTTACATTTCAAATAAATTCGTGCTAACTAGATTTGCTGGAGTTCACACTCATATAATTAGCAAACTGCGAATATTAACCACAGCCTCATAGTACAATTATTTATTTATGTAATTTGTTATCAACAATCCATATCAATTTCACAACACTAGAAGGAAACTAAAGATCTGCAATATCCTTTTAATCAATCTAACTTTGGCACAGAAATGGGTGAAACACTGAGCTATAAAACTCATTGTCAATCTGCCGATGAACGTAAGCTGTTCCATAGACATATAATATATTGCCAAACTATGAGCGTACAAGCTGTGGGGTGAGATTAGAGGGGCAGTTTCCCGCCGCAGAGCATGGGGCTGGCGGGTGCTATCGGGAAATGGCGAGCGGCTAGCGTTACGCGGCCTTGGAAAAACCCGAGCGGACGCTACACAGCGGCGCATATGGCCGTGTTTCCGCGCTTGGAGAAATTTATATGGCAGGGAAAAGTTGATAAAAACAAAACTAAGAGTGGCACGGAGGTGCGAGTTGGTACTCATGGACAGAAAGTTATGTAAAGCTAAAGTGTCTAGACGCGGCACAAAAATATATATTAGTTTAAAAGTTATTGTCTTCTAAAAAATTGCAAATATATGAAAGACCAAAAGCTAATATCTCGGCAATGCTTTGGCCGATTAACATGAACAAAATGTCTACAGATACGGGTAGTAGAGCTACATCGAGCAATCGTGGACCATTTAGCATAGTGTGTGCCAATTTGAATGAGGGTTCGGAATATGGGATTAGACTGAGAGAAACTCTGTTTTGGTAATAAATAAATTTAAAGAGACAATACTAGCGACAGCATTCCAAACTTTCAATAGGTAGATGAATAATTAAGTATGTATTTTAATTTGTTTATTTATGTTTAGCATCAAAATACGGGAAAAGCAGTATCACGCCACAAGTCCATTATTGATGAAATAACGTTTTCAGATCCGGAAAATGTACATCTTTTTCAATATATTACATATATGTTTTTGTGTATAGTTTTAGAATATTGGTAATTTTGGTCAAACTTTGTTTTGAGTTAGGCAGTCGTTTCGAGGGTGCACAGGGCGGTCATCTTTGTGGACAGTGGGTTCTTAGCGACTCTAAGAGGCGGACGTGCCGCGCATCTTGGTTAACAGTGCGTTGGTAACCACTTTCAGGTACAAGCATGTATGTAGCGACTTTCGAAAGCAATCAAGTGCAGCACAACATAGTGGATTAGGACAGCAGACAACAGTGTATTTTATGAACTGTGAACAGACTATCGAGCGTCGTGATCTCAACAAACGAATTTTATAGTGAACGGTTGTAGGATGGCCGTAGTGGCCGAGCGGTTCTAGGCGGTTTAGTGTGGAACCGCGTGACCGCTACGGTCGCAGGTTCGAATCCTGCCTCGGGCATGGATGTGTGTGATGTCCTTGGGTTAGTTACGTGTAAGTAGTTCTAAGCTCTTGGGGAATGATGACCTCAGATGTTAAGTCCCATAGTGCTCAGAGCCATTTGAACAATTTTTTTTTACTGTTACAGCATGTAGCATCAGTTATTAAGGGCCGCTCTTAGGAAAAAGTAATTCAGACTGCATTTTAAGTGTTTACTCAGAATATTAAAGAAAAATAAACTACCTGTTCAAATTATAAATCAACGTGAGTGACTCAATAGTTTAAATTTCACCGCAGTACCTGCCTGCATAGTGTTGTTATATTTTATTCCAGTTAAAAACTTAGTTCACGAAGGTGTGAGATGGCACCCTGTGACGAAAAATGTAGCCAAACTTTGAGACTGGCCACATCTCTGGGCCACTCAGTTAAGCTGAGTGTAACTAAATATATATTTTCGTGCCATAGCACGTGGGGGCTTGAGCCAAACTATTCAAACTTCAATGTGTAGTGCACAATACAGTCGGTATATGGGGGCTCGTATGTAATTGTTTTAACTGAACAGGCTCGGTAGGCAGTGCGGGATTGCGTTTCTAAGTAGAGAAGATTGGTAGAAACGCCTAGCCGATTGTCCGACTTTGATCACCAAAGCGGGAGGTGAAGCCCTGCCAGCCGCCCACCATCGACGCGCCGACTTTGCCGCAGCACTCCTGAGACGTTCCACGCTACACCACATTGCACCTCACCTCACCGCACGGCATCCGACAGCATCAGGCAACAGTCGTTACACAACAGCAGTCTCAACACAGCTAAGTGTTGGTAGCAGGCGCGTTACTTTCTCAGTTCTCTACCTCACTGGCAGTTTACGTATGGAGTCCAAGGGAAGTCAGCTAGTGATGATGAGTCTACAGGGAGTGGGAGTGAGCCTCGTAGCCCACCCGAACAGGGAGAAGAATGAGAAACTAGTGTAGTAGCTATGCTTGGATCATTAATGATCTGAAAGTGGGAATTCAGATCTGAATAAAAACTGATATGGGGGATTTCAAGACTGAATTAAAAACGAATATGGGGGATATGGAATGTTCTTTTGGGGGAAAAAATCAGAGAATTAAATGATCAATGGACGATTTATCAAAAGAAAGGAGATAGAAGGGAATTCAAATACTAAAACTGATGCAGTTGCTGTTGAATTAAGAGGTAGAATGGATTCAGGCAGGCAGTTGTGTCACACAAGGAATGATGAAACAAGGCAAGGTCTGATTGATGAGGATCAGAAGATCGTTGCTAGTTGTGATAAAACCAGAACTCTATTATTAGGTCAGCTGGCAGGGACAGCTAGCAACCTAAAAAGGGACGTTGAAAATTTGGCTGCTTTTACTGTACAGACTAATGCAGAAATTGACAAAGTTAACAGTAAATTAAGTAATATAGAATTATGTGTTGCTAGTGGAAGTATGGGGCGGCCTGTGGTAGAAGTACTCAGTGGTAAGACTCTTCTGGGGAAAGCAAGTAGCATGCTGTAGATTTTCTGGTAGCATTCAAGGATTGTTTTATTGATGGTATGATTTACAGCAGCAAAACAAAAAGAGTGTTAGACGGTTCTGCTCAGACATTGGCAAACAAATGTAGTGAACAATTATAATCATATAATTATTTGAAGACAGGTCTCTAAATAGGTACTGGAGCCAAGCAAAACAATGCAGATTACAGAATGACTTTTGAATGGGCCAGTTTACACAGGAGGTAGGCACACTATGAGAGAATTTTGTCAGGAGGAATTAAGAAAGTTGGTATATATGGACAGGCCATTCGGAGTTTTGACTGAGAATTCTACTCTAAGGAGAAGGTTACACGAAAATGTACAGTGGGAACTGATACAGTGTTCAACAGATTATGTAGAAAATTTCCTGGATTTTATTGAGAGGATGGGCCAGGCAGTGTGCTGCAAGCAAACATTAGGGAGTAATAATTCAGGCAGTAATCAGAGGAATAATGGAGAGGGAAGGAATAATGTAAGTTGGGGTAAAACCACCATAATTCAAGCAGAAAAACAAATCAAAATGGTAATGGGAGTGAAAATAGAGATAGAATTCAAAATGAAAATTGCAGGGATAACAGGGGAAGATTTAATGCTGGTGCGAGGGACCAGAGAGGTGCATGGTGAAAAGGGAAACAGGAATGATCAAACGCCAATGCAAGAATAGAGAGATGTGAGAGGAGAATTTAATGCAAGGGTACCCCAGAGGCTGTAGCCTTTAAACTAAGGTTTGTTCCAAACAGGGTCCAATTTGGGACAATAAACCATGTAGGAAATAGGAGCATGAGATGGGAAAAAACTTGTGGGAGAAATAATGGCGGATCTACTAATAGTCTTAGGCAAAGTAATTGGAGATATTTTAATGAAAGCAAAAGAAGTGGAACAAGGTAAGAGAAAGTACAGAATTAGAATTACAGGCAAACTAACAGGGGTTTGTTGATCATGTTAAAATTAAACAAGTGCAGGAAGAAAGGATTTGTGGAATGGAGGCAATTATGGGTAATGATTAAATGTCTGGAGGCTGGTTTAATCAGCATGATAAGAGGAGGGGCTTTAGAAGTAAAAATAATAGCAAATGTAGGAATCACGAGGGTTATATAAATGTTTGTGATTTCTTAAATAAAAGCGACCAAAATGGAGGGATAATGATTCAGATAGAACTGGGTTGGCACTTATGTTCAGTAATGAGAATGTATCAGCTGTGCAACCTGTGGGAGACAATGTGTACTGTGATGCTGAGAGTGTGTATGTGAATGACAGCAGACAGCAATGTGCTGAATGCAATAGAACTTTTGCCAGTGGTAAGAGGTATAAATTATGTGGAGGCCACAGTGCCTGATTCAGATGTTGTTTTAGATGGAGATATACAATAAGTCATGTGTTCCATCAGTGTGAATGTATTAAATAGTGAGGAGGCAGTCGAGCCTGTATCAGATGTTGTCATGGGTAATGATATTGATATGCGGTACAAGGCTGCAGAATGTGTTGTTAATGTATGTGGAGGCACACACTCCAGTAATTATAAGGAATGTACCAGTGAACATACTGTATTTCCTGCAACGGATGAACGAGCAGTAGTGTGGATGAAGTTTTAAATGTGCAGAATGGAGCTGTTGGTGTTGGTATTGTGGTTGAAACTGTGCGGAGTTTTGTTGATTCACATAAGTTTGTGTCTGTTGCTAATACTATGAGTGAAGAAGCTGGGCAGACACAATTTTTCACGGAAGCATGGGAGAATAAGGCAGAGAGTGATTTTGATTTTGATGATTGGATAGCCAAGGCAAAATATTTTCAGAAGTGGGCACCTGAGGACTGGGAGATTAGAAAGAATGATTATACCAGGCAAATGAGGGATTTATGTAAGAAAAGTGAGGTGTTCAAACATGCTTACAAGGAGATAGTTAATGGGGATAAGGATGTTAAATAATTTCATGAAGAAAGTGTATTTATGATGTGAAAAGGTGATATAGGTAATAATAACACTCTGAAAAATGATACAATTGTAGAGGATGTTGGTGAAATCCAAAATTTCCTAGTGTATAATGACGAACAAAAGAGAACCATGCATGAGGAGCTATATACTGAACGGATGTTGAAAGATGAGTGTGATTATGATGCTGGTGACTGGGTTCATTTTGCAAAGTTGCACCAGCAGTTGATACCAGGACCTGGGAGGAAGAAAAGTATAGAGTTACTAGAAAGCTAGTGGGATTGAGTGTAGGAAACTCTGGTATTATAGAGGCCTTTGATTTAATATTTTCAGGGCATAAGGATATTGAATCTTTAAATGAAGAGCAAGTGTGCACCATGGCTAAAGGTTGCATACATGAGATAGAGGGGGACTTGTTGACTTAAACAGACTTGAAGCATGATTTTATTGAAAAGGTGCTGCCGATAATAACTGTTGGTGTGGCTGGGGTCTGTGAAACCTCTTTTGGAGGATACTGGAAGTTTTGTGACTGGGGTGGCAGAGAGCGTTTATGATCATATTAAGAACAGGAAAACAGTGGATTTTCTAGTCACAGGGGTGAAAATTTAAAATGCTACAGGAACTTTCAGTAAACCAGTGAGGAAGGAGGTATTTCTAGATATAAACATTGGAGGTGAAGTATTTAGTCACTAATTTTTGGTGGTCCCAAATTTAAGCAAGAATATGGTACTGTGGATTGATTTTCTGAGTAAATTTGAGGCATATGCTGATTGTAAGGACCAGGTTGTGGAACTTAATTGTGCTGAGGGAAGAAAATGGGTTAAATTCAAACATGCACTCAATGATGACGAATTGGTGGCTAGTTTGCATGTAGCACAGTGCTTAATGGATGAGATGGACGTTAAGAAAGAGACAAGGAATAATCTAAGCGGTACAAAGGGGATATCTGAGGATGAAAAGGCAGAATTATATCAATTACTGATTAAAAACAAAAATGTGTTTTCTGAAAAACCAGGAAAGGTGAGTGGTTTTGAGTATTCACTCAGGGTAAACCCACAGGAACCCATTAAGGTCATGCCGTAGCCTATAGCACTAGCAGAGAGGGAAGCAGTTAGAGGATAATTTATCAAGAATATGATAGCTAAGTTTTTCGTTCCAAGGTACTCCTTGCTTTATACTATTTAAAATTGTGTTTAATCTTAAGAATTTTGAAGATGGCATAGTGGTTTTCATACATATCTTGGTAAAAATATAGTGGTACTTGAAGCTGTGAGACAGCTGGTTTACACAGCTAATTCTCTCATAATGACTTGTATGTACATGATAGGATGTGAATGTGAGAGAGGGACATTGAGTGGCATTTTTTAATTGTTTATAATGATTATGATTCGCTCACACACCAAATTCTTTTGGTGCATTCGGGGTGGAGATAGTTCAGCATGAGATTGACTGTTTAGAATATGGGATTGAATAGTGTACATATAATACGTTCCTGTACTCATTGAAGAAATGTTTCGATTTGGGGTGATATATATAATTTGTTTTTATTTTTTTTATATATTTAGGATTATTTAGTTTCAAGGGAATACATGATTATTTGTGTATTATGTTGTGACATGGGGTATTTTATATATTTGATTTAATTCAGTTTGCTGTGCTGTCATTTTCTTTGGCCATTGAGCAACAGCTGGATTATTGTTTGGGTGAAAACTATAAACAGACTTGTTGGTGAACCTACCAGGGAACCCACCATATAATAGATATTTGAGTACTGAGTACTATTCTGGTCACATATTTTCTTAGCTTCACCTTGGTTAGAGAAACCTTGTCTCAATTATGTACAGTTGGAACGATTTGGGACATATCTGTTGCTGAATGCAACAAGTTGTTGTGATCAAAGAAAACTCTGTAACCAGCATGCATTTCCTTGTAACACTACCATCTGTGTGTTTGTGTTAGTTATAGCCCCGAAATTTGGCTTTAACTGTGTCAAGTCTGGATAGCAGAGATGTTGGGTATAAATACGACCAGTTTTTGGTACCCAGACACCTTTGCTGATAGGAAACAGATCCGGCGAATTTTGTTTGTTCCTGGTAGAATCCGGTTATCTGACTGGCAGAAGAACTTGAGAAACCGCACCTGAGATCTGACCTGCAATACTGACGCAGGGCAGAGGCACACTACAGAAGACAACAAAACGTATAGTGCTTACTGTACGTACTGTGTAATTTGTACTAAGAAATATAGTGCATCGAAATAAAAAGACTGAAGAAAAAGGACAATATTTAGAAGATTTTAAGAAATGTTGCTGGTCCACCTTCGCTTCCTTTATGTTTTGTTACTGACTACCTTTGTCCAGTCATATCAGCATCACGGTAATATTGATGAATAAATATAATTAACGTAAGTTTACTTAACTTAGGGTAGGAAGTGCTGCCGTTTAAGATAATATAGGGACTTGTTCATTTCGAGTTCATATGTAGACTTTACTTTTGTATATTAATTCGTTTCTGAGGGCGCAGATTTGGTTTGGCGCTACTTACGACACCGTACACTGGATTTATGGAGTAGCAAGTGGGGGTAATTGTCAGCGCGGTAGTTTCCCGCTGCAGAGCACGTGGCTGCCGGCTGCTATGGGGAAATGGTGAGCGGCTAGCTTTACGCTGCCTTGGTAAAACCAGAGTGGACTTTAGGCAGCGGTGCATATGGCCGTGTTTGCGCCCTTGGAGAAATTTATATACCAGAGAAATGTTGATGAAAACAAAACTAAGAATGACACGGAGGTGCGAGTTGGCACTCATGGACAGAAAAATATGTAAAGCTAAATTAATTATATAGTAGTTTAAAAGTTATTGCCACCTACAAAAATGTAAATTTATGAAAGTTCAAAAGTTAATACCTCGGCAATGCTTTGGCCGATTAACATGAACAAAATGTCTACAGATACGGGTAGTAGAGCTACATCGAGCAATCGTGGACCATTTACCATAGTGTGTGCCAATTTGAATGAGGGTTCGGAATATGGGATTAGACTGAGAGAAACTCTGTTTTGGTAATAAATAAATTTAAAGAGACAAAACTAGCGACAGCATTCCAAACTTTCAATAGGTAGATGAATAATTAAGTATGTATTTTAATTTGTTTATTTATGTTTAGCATCAAAATCCGGGAAAAGCAGTATCACGTCACAAGACCATTATTGATGAAAAAACGTTTTCAGATCCAAAAAATTGAACTTTAAATTGTTACTGATCAGAAAATTTACATCCTTTTCAATATATTACATATATGTTTTTGTGTTTAGTTTTAGAATATTCGTAACTTCTTTCATACTACGTTTTGAGTTAGGCAGTCGTTTCGAGGGTGCACAGGGCTTTCATTTTTGACGATAGTGGGTTCTTACCGACTCTAAGAGCCGGACGTGCCACGCATCTGGAGGTAAAAGTGGGTTGGTAGCCTCTTTCGGGGACAAGGATGTATGTAGCGACGTTCGAAAGCGATCAAGTGGAGCACAGCATAGAGGATTAGGACAGGAGGATAGAGTGCATTTTGTAAACTGTGAACTGACTACCGAGTGTCGTGATCGCAACAAATGAATATTATAGTGAACTGTTGTACTACCAGTTATTAACGGCCGCCATTACGTAAAAGTAATTCAGAATGCATTTTAAGTGTTTACTCAGAATATTAAAGAAAAATAAACTACCTGTTCAAATTATAAATCAACGTCAGTGACTCAATATTTTAGATTTCACCGCAGTTCCTGCCTGCATTGTGTTGTTATATTCTATTTCAGCTTAAAAACTGAGTTCACGAAGGTGTGAGCTGGCACCCTATGACGAAAAATATAGCCAAACATTGAGACTGGCCACATCTCTGGGCCACTCAATTAACCTGAGTGTAACAAAATATATATTTTTGTGCCTTAGCACGTGGGGGCCAGAGCCAAACTATTCTAACTTAAGTGTCTAATGCCCAGTACAGTCGTAAAACGTATATTAATGAAGTATCTCATTATCGACTGCTCATATATCATAGAGCAAATGGCTCTGAGCACTATGGGATTTAACATCGGAGATCATCATTTCCCCAGAACTTAAAACTACTTAAACCTAACTAATCTTAGAACATCACACACATCCATGCCCGAGGCAGGATTCGAACCTGCGACCGTAGCAGTCGCGCGGTTCCGAACTGAAGCGCCTAGAACCGCTCGGCCACCGCGGCCTGAACCATAGAGCAATAGTCGGAAATAAATAATTAGTTATTTATATACGAAATACCCTTAAATGACCTCCATGTAGCCATGTAACTTTTTTTTTCGTTCTTTGTTTGTTCAGTTGACACATTCCACATCATGACGTTTATCATTTATTTGTTTACGCGTCTATGTATTCTAGATATCTGTGAAGACCGCATATGCTTTTATTTGCGTGTAGGTTCTGTGGAAACCTATTTAGAATGTTTGTAGAACGAAAACTGAGCAATAAATCTAATCTAGAAAACTACTACAGTCCCCCGTGTACCGGTCCAGTAGTGTTCGTGAATTCCAGATTATATTATCTGCAGCACGCATAGATGCATTTAAGCTTATACAGCAAACTATGTATGATTTTAGATAAAAATACGGTCTAGTTTTCAAATATCGATGACACATTTCGCCTGTGGTAGGCATCTTTAGAATCCAGAAACTGGTCGCGTTGCACACCGTCCATGAAAATGATTAGACGATGCAAATACATCGGCAAAATACGATTAGGATGACAAAAAGCTGAAAATCTCTAACGGCTGTCAAGTAGGTTCCTTATTCGTTACCATGCATAAAGGACGCCGCACACATTAGGAACAGGTGCATTGCAGAACATCATGCAGGGGGAACACAACATCTATGTGCCCCCCGCAAACAAACATAGACTGCGAAAGTGTGGTATTCCGGTCCCGAGAGCAAATAGTAGAGTAGAATCCGACAAATCACGTTCATAGTCTACATCTTATCCATAACGAAGGGCCGAACTCATACACGGAAGATGAAACAGTCTTATAAATGAAAATGTACGTAATATCTAAAATGACAGACGAAAAACAAAGTTTAACGTTGACTGATATCTATCCGATGAGATAATTACACCTTATAAAAAATTCGTCATCATTATATAAAGAAAACAAGAATTAAATCACGTCTTAAAGATAATGGTATGAAATAAGAAATAAAAGAGATACCAGCATACTTCGCCGCAGCGAGATTAAATTTCTTAGAAAATGAACATCATTACACCCAACAGTGATCGATTTTTGCTGATCAGCTGGGCATTGTGAAGGCCATCAACTCAAAAATGGGCGTATAACGATCTCAAATTCTTCATGTAAATCGAGTTTGCGTCCCTTATGGGAAAAATGCAACATTTTTATCCTAAAATAATTCGAATGTGGTTGCTATACTACCCTGCCACAACAGAACAGAATAATTTTTGCAAAACTTGCACATTATTGATAGTAGGCGGGCATTGGCCAGACGCCAACAGATGTTCTGCGATTGGAAAGTACTGCTTTATCTGCCCTTTCTTTATGGGCAGGTGTTGCTGAAACCTAGTTTGAAATTCTTTCCAATGTTACAACGTATTCATCGCTGCATTGTGTAATTGTAATCTGTAAACTTCTCACATATTATACTCTGAAGAGTCAAAGGAGCTGGTACACCTTCCTAACAACATGTAGGGCCCCGGGAGGACGCAGATGTGCCGCAATACAACGTGGCATGCACTCGACTTACGTCTGAAGTAGTGCTAAACGGAACTTGCATTATGAATCCTGCAGGGCTGTCCATAATAGTACGATGTTATGGAGATTTCTTCTGAACAGCACGTTGCAAGGCACCCATGATATACTCCATAATGTTCATGTCTGGGAAGTTTGGTGGCCGGCGGAAGACTTAAAACTTACAAGAGTGTTCCTGGAGCCACCCTGTAGCAATTATGGCCGTGTGGGGTGTCGCATCCTCCTGCTGGAATTGCCGAAGTCCTTTGGAATGTACAATGGACAAGAACGGATGCAGGTGATCACACAGGATGCTTACGTACGTGTCACCTGTCAGAGTTGTACCTGGACGTATCAGGTATCGCATATCACTCCAACTGCACACGCCCCACACCTTTACAGAGCCTCCACCAGTTTGATCAGTCGCCTGCTGATATGCAGAGTCCATGGATTCATTACGTAGTCTCCATACCCGTAAACGTCCATCCGCTCGATAGAAAATTCAAAACGAGACTCGTCCGACCGGGCAACATGTTTTCAGTCATCAATAATGCAATTTCGGTGTTGACGTGCCCAGGCGAGGAGTAAGGCTTTGTGCGATGACGTTTCGGAGAACGTATCGCACGCTGGCACTTGTTTATGGCCTAGCACTGAAATCTGTAGCAATTTGCGGAAGGGATGTACCTCTGCCACGTTGAACGATTGTCTTCAATCGACGTTGGTCGCGCTCTTGCAGGATAATTTTTTCCGGCCGCAGCGATGTCGGAGATTTGAATTTTGATAACCTGCCACTGTAGCAGCAATAACCGATCTAACAACTGGGCCAATCACTTGTTGTCTTATATGGGCGTTGCCGACGGCAGAGCTGTATTCTGCCTGTTTATACGACTATTTCCCAGACAGTAATGCATCGCAATTTTTTCTCAGACGAAAACCATCCCACAAATGAAAAAGTTAGGTATGTATGGTCGTGTGGGGTGTCGCTGTTAGGTGCGGAATTGTAGGACGCCCCTAGATAGGTCAGGGGTGCACTACACAAAGGAAGCGGCTACTCGGGTAGCTGAGTACTTGTGGCGTGCACATGGGGTGCTTTTAGACTAGACAGTAGTGCGAGGTGTCCTGATGAACACTCACCAGTCGACGTGCAGGCAGGGAAATCAGAACGCGCTCAGTGATAAGCCACTTCAGGTATCAAGGTATTAGCAGTAAATTTTCAGAGTGTTCGGAATAAAGTTCCTGAATTTACTGCCCTCCAGGAAGCGTGTGGCGCGCAAATTATTCTCGGTACTGAGACCCGACTGTACCCTGAGATGGGAAATTCTGAAATATTTAGTGAGGGTTGGAACGTGCACCGGAAAGACTGATTAGACGCCGTAGGAGGTGGTGTCTGCATTGCTGTTGACAAAACTATTGTGTCTACTGAGGTCGAAGTAGAGTGTGATTGTGAAGTTATCTGGACACGTTTAACAGGGCTAGGAGAAATAAAGTTAATTGTTGGGTGTTATTACCGGCCACCAGGTTCCACCGTGACAGTTCTAGAATCATTCAAAGGGGGTCTACACTCTGTATCGCAGAAGTACTCGGATCATCCTATATTAGTCGGAGGCGACTTAAACCAATCTAGTATAGACTGGTATGTCTATGGATTCATTACAGGTGGTACAGACAAGCCGTCGTGTGAATTACTTTTGAACACATTATCCGAAAACTGTCTTGAGCATCTAAATCGACACCCAACGCGTAATGGAAATATTTTAGATCTGGTAGCAACGAAGGGACCAGACCTCATCGACGATGTCAGTGTTGAGACAGGGATTAGTGATCATGATGTTGTTATTACGACAATAGTTACGAAAGTTACAAAGTCGGTCAATAAGGCTAGGAGAGTATTCTTACTAGAAAGAGCAGATAAGCAGCTGTTAGCATCCCACTTAGTAAATGAACGGACTTCATTTACTTCCGGTACGATAGAGGAGGAAGAATTATGGGCAAATTTTAAACAATTGTAAATCACGCATTGGAGAAGTATGGGACGAAAAAGTGGGTTACGGACGGAAAAGACCCACCGGGGTTTAACAGCGCAATTCGGAGAATGCTCAGGAAGCAAAGACAGTTGCACTCGCCCTACAAGAAAGATAGGGAGAATGAGGACAGGCCGAAGTTAGTAGAGATTCGTGTTGCTGTAAAAAGAGCGATGCGCGAAGCATACAACCACTACCACCGTCATACCTTAGCAAAAGATCTTGCTGAAAACCCAAGGATATTCTGGTCTTACGTAAAATCGGTAAGCGGGGCGAAGGCTTCCATCGAGTCACTCAATGATCAGTGTGGCCTGGCAACGGAAGAGAGCAAAACGAAAGCTGAAATTTTAAATTTAGCATTTGAGAAATCTTTCACGCAGGAGGATCGTACAAACATACCGCCGTTTGAGTTTCGTACAGATTCCCGTATAGAGGACATAGTGATAGACATCCCTGGGGTTGTGAAGCAGCTGAATGGGTTGAAAATAAATAAATCGCCAGGTCCTGATGAGATTCCATTTCGGATTTACAGAGAGTACTCTACTGCATTGGCTCCTTATTTAGCTTGCATTTGTCGCGAACCTCTTACCCAACGTAAAGTCCTGAGCGACTGGAAAAAAGTGCAGGTGACGTCGGTATATAAGAAGGGTAGAAGGACGGATCCTCAAATTTACAGACCAATATCCTTAACATCGGTTTGTTGCAGGTTTCACGAACATATACTCAGTTCGAATATAATGAATTTCCTTGAGACAGAGAAATTGCTGTCCATGCATATGCACGGCTTTAGAAAGCATCGCTCTTGCGAAACGCAACTCGCCCTTTTTTCGCATGATACCTTGCGAACCGTGGATGAAGGGTATCAAATGGATGCCATATTCCTAGACTTCCGGAAAGCTTTTGGCTCGGTGCTCCACTGCAGACTCTTAACTAAGGTACGAGCATATGGGATTGGTTCCCAAATATGTGAGTGGCTCGAAGACTTCTGAAGTAATAGAACTCTGTACGTTGTCCTCGATGGTGATTGTTCATCGGAGGTGAGGGTATCATCTGGAGTGCCCCAAGGAAGTGTGGTAGGTCAGCTGTTGTTTTCTATGTACATAATTGATCTTTTGGATAGGGTGGATAGCAAAGTGCGGCTGTTTGCCGATGATACTGTGGTGTACGGGAAGGCTTCGTCGTTGAGTGACTGTAGGAGGATACAAGATGACTGGGACAGGATTTGTGATTTGTGAAAAGAATGGCAGCTAACTCTAAATATAAATAAATGTAAATTAATGTAGATGAATAGGAAAAGGAATCCCGTAATGTTTGAATACTCCATTAGTAGTGTAGCGCATGACACAGTCACGTCGATTAAATATTTGGGCGTAACATTGAAGAGCGATATGAAGTGGGACAAGCACGTAATGGCAGCTGTGGGGAAGACGGATAGTCGTCTTCGGTTCATTGGTAGAATTTTGGGAAGATGTGGTTCGTCTGTAAACGAGACCGCTTATAAAACACTAATACGACCTATTCTTGAGTACTGCTCGAGCGTTTGAGATCCCTATCAGGTCGGATTGAGGGAGGACATAGCAGCAATTCAGAGGCGGTGTGACGTATAATTTTCTATATATAAATTTTCGGTGCCTACAGTGTCACGTCTTTCAGTGTCTTAATTTTTTTTTAATTTTTAAAGGGGATCAATTAAGACTGTTTCCATGGGTTCGCCCCTCAACTTTCTCCCTCATATCACAAAATTGTCGTCTGATGTAGTACAAATTGAAAAAAAGAATTCCTTTTAAAGCACAGTGTCGTATATAATTTATATTCAAAACCTTACCCCTCTGTCACAGAACAAATCCTACATCGAGAATACTTTACACAAGTTTAAGGGAAGAAATGCTTCCGATAATTATTACAGTATTTAAAGAACATCAAAATATGAACAGGCTGAAATGAGCAAACAGTATATGAGACTATGTTAATCAATTCAACTGTAAAAAGCTAAGCATAATATTAGCAAAATGAGAAATATGCAAAAGTGACATGCCAAAATGAGCACTTCTCAATTGGGAGTAAATCAAAACAATCAGAATGGCTAAAGACAGTACAATAACATGAGCCATAAACGGATAAGAGCTAGGCAACTAAGCAAATAAGAGAATAGGCAAAAATGAGATGCCAACAAAATGAGAGCCGGCCGAACTCCGTCGGCACGTATACATGGTTGCTGCTCGTGGCGTCACCTCGCGGCCCGTACGCAACACGCACGCCTGCGATCGCAATGCTCTCTTAGCGCTCGCGGAGGCGTCTAGCGGCCCGTACGCAAGTTGTGCGATTGCTGTCGCAGGTCGACCCTTATTCTATGCTAGAGTTGTTACTGGTAGGTTTAATCATCACGCGAGTGTTACGGAAATGCTTCAGGAACTCGGGTGGGAGCCTCTGGAGGAAAGGAGGCGTTCTTTTCGTGAATCGATACTGAGAAAATTTAGAGAACGAGCATTTGAGGCTCACTGCAGAACAATTTTACTGCCGCCAATTTATATTTCGCAGAAATACCACAAAGATAAGATAAGAGAGATTAGGGCTTAGTACAGAGGCATAGTGGCAGTCATTTTTCCCTCGTTCTGTTTGGGAGTGGAACAGGGAGAGAAGATTCTAGTTGTGGTACGAGGTACTCTCTGCCACGCATTTTATGATGGATTGCGGAGTATGTATGTAGATGTAGATGTAGATGTATTTTTAGAAGTCTCCTGAGTGACCGCGAGAAGTTTCAGTCATTTCCGACAGATAGCGTAGCTGCAGGACAATTTCAAAAAGCGGTCTGTACGTGATTAACGTTACTAGCAACGAGCCGTTACTGAACTTCTCACTGCAGAGAAATAAACTGTGGGAATATTCACAAACGTTTCTGCGAAGTATATGTAACATCTGCTGTCGACAGAAGTACAGTTAGTTGCTGGGCACTGAGGGTGAGGTCATCCTAAGGCCTTTCAGAGAAGCTCCACAATTTGCGGCGTTTGGGGAGACCGTCCACAGCTGTCACACCTGACACACCTGACCTAGCCCCCTCGTTCTTCCTCTTGTTTGGGCCATTACAGGGTGCCATTCGTGGAAGACATTTAGAGGAATCTGAGGATATGGTTCACGTAGTGAAACACTGGCTCAACTATCTGGTAAAGGATTGGTACCGACAGGACATAAACGCTCGTGTTTCGCGCTGGAGGAAGGCCATAGAGCGGGATGGAGATTACGTGGAAAAATAGGGGGTGTAGGTAAAACACCATTCTTTCGTGTGTGTAATTCTCATTATGTTGATTAAAGAATTATTGAAGAAAAAAATGCGGTCTATTACTTTCTGGGCAGCCCTTGTAAGTCTCTGTATCTGAATATGCCTGCCTCTACCAGTTTCTTTGGAGCTTCAGTATAAATGTTTTTCTGTGACTCTTTATTATGAGAAACGTAATGTCATATGTTGGTACCACCAGTGAAAGATATATGTGCTTTTGTAACCGAAATAGCTGGGCTAGATTATTGGACATATAGCCTAAGAAAGGAAGGGGAGTCCACTTTACCTCTCTTTTAGGATGCTCGATTGTAGATAAAGTATTCAGTTTCAGTTCCTTTTATCAGCACAGCATCTGGAAATACTGCAGCCGTTTCTACTTGTTATAAATTCTAAGTTATTCAGTTCTTTACTGATGGTAGCTTCATTAAGAGGCAGACCAAGGATGAGATCAATCATGAAGCTGAAAAAACTCAGTTTGTAATGCGTTGTATGGCAGGATGAAGCTTGTATGATTGAATGGCTGCTTTCCGGAGGCCTAAAAAATTCTTTGACTTTCAATCACCAGTACTTGGAGAGCTAAGTAATTAATTTTACCCGAGTCATCTATGTATTGGAAAGTTGCTGCATTTCCAAAGACTGATCACTGAAAAGAATTAATATGGTGTCAACGTATAATTTGTAAATGAAAATTTTCTTGCGCAAGATTGATCAGACACATTAGGCAAAAAGCCCTCAAGGCTATTGCCCAGTTCCAATCCGTCGTCTGGTTTGCAAATAAATTGTTGAAAAGTATGAGAAGCAAGAACTTTAGGCAAAGTAATAATTTCTGTCACTGACAAGAATTGGGGGTTTTCAACTTCTTGATATCCTAATCGCATTTTGCCAGTGCATTCGCTCCGTGACCAGTACCTATAATCCGACGATGCCTCCCACAGACTAAATGCCTCATCCGAATTTGAAACTAAAAACCTCCTCAAACAAGGCTGCAGTTTTATCTCTAAGTCTTAATAATTGGTACAGTGGGACATACCCTAAGCCATGAACTTCACAGTGGTTTTCTGAATACAGATTTACAGGGTGTTCCAGAAATGTTGCGACGAACATCAAGAGCTTGTAAAGGCTGTCTTGAGGACCAAACCGAGGAGTGGAACCCGTGTCGAGAAACATCATTCGATGACGCCTCAGATCCTCGAGGATTACAGTCGTCAGAGATTGCCACTAAGCCACCCCTTCGACCGCAAATGTGGCTGACGGGCTGTAGGCGGAACGTCTCAGTGTATTGTTTGTTATTCAGTGATGGCGACTGATTGCCATGATCAGCAGTGGAGAAGATGCCACTAAGCCACCCCTTCGACCGCAAATGTGGCTGATGGGCTGTAGGCGGAACGTCTCAATGTATTGTTTGTTATTCAGTGATCGCGACTGATTGCCATGATCGGCAGTGGAGAAGATGGAGCTATCGGCTGCGTAGAAAGCCGTAGACCTTCTGTCCTATGAGTGGGATGCTCTGTTGCGCTGATGACGTTTCCGGACACGGATTCTTATTCTCGACTGGTTCCTCACAGCACCTTTTACAATCCTTGGAATTTGTTGTAACATTTCTAGGACACCTTGTAGGTGTAGGTCCACATTACGATCCCTTGCGCCTGTCGTTATGGTTATCGATGCTACAGGTGTGTATGTAATTCAGTTCGTCACTCTCATACATGGCTAAGGTGTTAGAAGGCATCGGATATTGCCCTTAATCGTTGCACAAACTCGTTGAGATCCAATTATTTGCACTGATTATGCCGAATCTCCAAAATAGACGAATGTGTCTTCGTTAATACTTGCTACTGAAAGTAGTAATACTACATTGAAACTGAAAATAATATCTCAAAGATGGCTCACATAGCTCTAAGCACCATGGGACTTAACATCTGAGGTCATCAGTCCCCTAGACTTAGAACTACTTAAACCTAACCAACCTAAGGATATCCCACACACCCATGCCTGAGGCAGGATTCGAACCTGCGACCGTAGCAGCAGAGCGATTCCGGACTGAAGCGCCTAGAACCGCTCGGCCACAGGCGCCGACAAGAATATCTCAGCGCCTTCTCTGTGCTCATAGGTAAATTCTCTCAGAGTACATATGACGGCACTTTTTATACATGACTTTGTTGAATGAAAGCAAGTACCGGGTCATCGTTTGGTGTCATCATGAGGATACTCACATCGAAACGTCATCTGTGGACCGGTCACCTGGGAAGTCATCAAAAAATGGAGCTTTATCATCAACGACAGGGCGTTGTTGTGTTCCTTGGGATGCTGGAACAAAATAAAAAATAACTTTCAGCCATTTATAGCACAAGTATAGTTTGCAAATTAAAAGAGCTATCTTTGTAGAAGGAAATTTGCCTTTACCTGAGATTTTGGGCGAAGTCGTACTTGCCTAGTGAACGGAAATCGTGCTCGTTAAGTGCAAAATTATTTAATGTGGAAGAAATCACCGGCATCTCTGCGCAGATAATTACAATGGGCATCATGTTAAGTATCGGAGAAAAATGAGCTGCAACTAACATTTGTGGAGTATGGCATATACTTTCATAGTGCCAGTTGACATATGGTTGAATTCCTTACCCTGAAATTCCACTCTGGTGAAAACTACAGTGAACATAAACTACAAATACTACTATTTGCTTATTATCACTCGGACATAGAGCTGTCTGTCAACGTACTCAGTACAACGGAAGACAATTTTGCTTACCTTTTTGTGCGACTTCAGCGTTTTTCTATATGTGGGATGATTGAGAGTCCTTATTGTATGCGATAGCGAGTAGCGATGAGAATAAACTTGAGGGAAGCGTTGTAGATAGCAAGTTCGTAAATTATATGTCAGTTTCATGTTCGAAATACATGGATGTACCGTAACATTTGGGGGACATTTCGAATATTTGTTGTGGTTCACCTCTACTACTAAATTCATCTGCTCTGCTTGTCACTTTACTGTATGAACAAAGTCAAATCTGAACTACAGCTTTTTCGTCGCGTTTATATATCTGGCTAGTAAAACAAAGTACTCACTATTGAAAACAATGACTTCATGTGACATCAGACTAACAAATGGAAAAAAGAACTTCAGAGAAATATTAAGTCTGCCATGAAAGAGTGAACTAAGCGTTTCCACATAGTTGTCAGGTACGTTAAGTGACCTCAGAGCAGTAAATGAAAATCTGTAGAGTCACCCAAAACTTCTAATGTACAAGGGGCAGTAAAAAAAAATGGAGAGAGAGAGAGAGAGAGAGAGAGAGAAATCAGAGCCTTCGAGTTGCTTCGGAAGAAGAGGTGCAAGCCTTGGGTACAGTCATGGTTCCATATACAGCAGCATACATTTGTCCATGGGAGTATTGACCGTTCTGTCTCACAAGGGATAAATGTATTAAAATTAGAGCCATTACTTTCGCAAAAATAAATAGTTACTTACTTTTCCCATATGTATCTGTTTCACTTTCATTTACGTTATCTATTACACTGAACAGTTTATAACTGGTCTTACCGTCTTTGTCTTATGCAATTGCATTGCCACTTTGCCTTCTTGTGAATGACGTTGACTCCTTTGGCTAGTATTATTCTCGTAACTATCTGCTCTAGAAAGCAGTATGGTTTTCGTTGCTTTGTACCGAGCAGCCTCCACATCGTGGCGTTTTGCTCTTAAAGTTACATTGCCGTAAAATTAAAATACTCCGTCTACGGAAGTGGCCCACCAAACTTATACGCAGAGGGAGGTAACGTTTCAAACAAGTTGGTGACTTGGAAAGAGGAGTGACAGACTTGGTACGACCAGCGCAGTGCTATGTACCTACATTCTCTAATAAAATGTATCCGAACAAGGAACATTAATATGGGGTGTGTCGACCCTTCACCTTTATGATGGCTTCAACTCTGCCTGGGACAATTTCAGTGAGGTGATTAAACAAGTGGGGAGGAATGGTAGCCCATTCTTCCTCGAGAACCGAAACCAGGGAACGTAGTGATATGAGACACTGGTCTCTGTAGGGAAGTCAACGGTACAACTCTTCCCAAAGGTCTTCTATTGGTTTCAGGATGGGATTATGAGTAGGTCAGTCCACGTCAGGAGCAGTATTTAGAGAAACCGTTTCATCAGAGATGTTGCTTTATGACAAAAAATGGTTCAAATGGCTCTGAGCACTACGAGACAAATCATCTGAGGTCATCAGTTCCCTAGAAATTAGAACTACTTAAACCTAACTAACCTAAGGACACTACACACATCCATGCCCGAGGCAGCAGTGGAACCTGCGACCGTTGCGGTCACGCGTTTCCCGACTGAAGCTCCTAGAACCGCTCGGCCCCAGAGGCTGGCACGCGTTTTTATGCTGATACAAGCAATCATTGTCTCCGAACTGTTTCTCTACTGTACCCTACACCCTAACCACGAAAAACACCATTGTACCGTAACACTACTTCCTCTGTACTTCACTGTTGGCAATATTCACCTCGGGGAGGAAATGTTCGCTAGACGTTCGACAATCCCATTGCACAGTCGCAGGGTATATCGTGATTCATTACATCAGATCGCTCATTTCATTTATCCCCTGTGCACTGGCGTCGCTCGTAACGTCACGACAAGCGTCGCTTAACACTGATTACACGTATGTGTGGCTTATGAGGGGTTGCTGGAGCATTGTATCCCATTCTTTTTAATTCCCTACTTACAGCCTCTGTGCTAGATGGACTGCTGACAGTACTTTGGAACTCGTGATTGATTCCTACCATTTATTTCATACGATTCCCCACAAGCACCCAATGCAATGCTTAACAGTCCCTGTCTGTCACTATACAAGGTTTACCGGGCCTTAGTTTAACTGCGATTGTTCCTTTCCTTTTCTGCTTCACATTCGTAGCATCAACAGGCGACTTGGGAAGCTTTGGAAGTGTTGAAGTGTCCTTGATGGATCTGTTACTCAGGTGACATCCAGTTCCTAGTGTTCCGGCCTAACGACAAGCGTCGGCACGTAGACGAAGAACGCAAGAGCAGAAAAGGCTG
The DNA here is from genome assembly GCF_023864275.1 of Schistocerca cancellata. Lineage (NCBI taxonomy): Eukaryota > Metazoa > Arthropoda > Insecta > Orthoptera > Acrididae > Schistocerca > Schistocerca cancellata. Next base: position 494,261,169 of record NC_064629.1, on the reverse strand, counting down.
TGAGACGGCGTCAGCCAACAGCCCGCTGACTAGGACAGCACGACGACAGGAGCGGCCTATTTACGAAGAGAATATAAGCGTCGCTCCTGACGGCCTCGGCAGACAGTAAAGCGACAGTACAAGACGGACCCTAGTAGAAACCACGCCTTAGAAGAGAGCACTGCGATAGCCGTTAATAGTGATCTACAAACTGTGTGACACACTTGCATGAATATTGCGTAAAGCAAAGGACACTGACTGCTTTCATGCCGCCCATCGCTTGTGACACGTTCTCGCAAACCTAGAGTTAAGTATTGTCAATCCTCTTCATTGTATTAAAAACTATTAATGTGATTTGTTTGAATTGTTGTAAACCTATCCGAGAATCCAGCATCCTTTAGGTACCCTGTAAGAGACGAGTGGGCAGGACCCCACAACTAGTCCACGTCTGAAGTGACTGAGCTGTTCTGACCGACTCACCCTGCTGTTACTGCTCCTCTACTGATGATAGAATACTCCCGGCTCCTTCTATACTGGTGGGTCCTCCTGTCGTGATATCTAGCAAGCAATACCGCGTTAAATAGGGCTGTCTGAATCAGATAGTGCATGTATATAGCACGAGTCGTCAGGTCAACTGTAAGAAACAAGTATTAGTGTATTACTGAAAAGGAGGACGTGCTCTAAGTAAAGTATTGTCACAGTTCACGCGATTACCGGTAGCAGTGAAAGCTGTCGTCACCTGTTAAGGACTGCGTTTCAAGACACTTACTTGAAGAACTGATCCTCTGACACCGTCACTCACAGCTGTTGTTGGTCCTCGAAAAAAGACATTGATCATTTGACTGGAGACTCTGTTTTCATATTTTACGCCAAAGAACCTCTAATCGCGTTATCAAATCATACATCTGCAAGAGCTTAGTGCTGAGCGACAGCCGATTCGTGAATTCTGTAATGTAATACTCGAGTATTAGGTTACAGTTTATTGTTTGGCCCTTATAGAGTTGCTAATGAAAACATCCTGATTCGTACGGATAGATATTTTACCACTCAGCGCTACAATAGCTATGTTTATTGACACAAGCAGTTTCTTTTCCATAAATCTGCCCTGGTGTGATTCTCCAGCAGCATAATTCGCGACGTCAGATCACTCAGATTATCCCAGTACTAGCCAGTTAAAAGTAGACGCTACTTCAACGTCGATCTCAAATTTACTTGAGAAGTCACCAAGTAAACATGTGTATGACTTGTTTAGGCTTAGTCTTCATGCCTAAGAGAATAGGATCCTTCCGTCTGTAAGCAAAGCAACGTACTACACCGGAATAATGTCCTAAAATAATAAGATGTATATTTAGCATCACCGGTAGTGGGATATTTAGCTCTCTGAAATGTATTGGTTTCTGCTCAAGCAACGGATCTTTCAAAGATACGTTACCCACTTAAAGCATTTACTGCAGCAGCTAATCAGTATTCTCATTGGTTAGTAACAGACAGAAATAGAACTGGCGTTCAAATGGTTCAAATGGCTCTAGTCACTATGGGACTTAACATCTGAGATCACCAGTCGACCGGTGTCTGGAAATAAATGTGTGGAAGCATAATCAATAGTGAAGCCACTAAAATTAATACCGCAGCATGCTATGCTCCTCTTTTGCCATGAGGGATCGAGAAAGAATTCAGAGAAATACGTACACTATTACTTCAGAATCTCAGCGTGCTTCAGAGTTCTTCCTTGTACCTAGCGTAATTCATAAGTAGACTAGGTGCTAGAAATTGAAATTTCTCTAGAAAATAAACCAAAATGCCGGCTAACTTCCATCGGGTAGAATCTCACAACATCCAAAGTTGTGGGGCAATCGTATATGACTGCTGTTCTATGGTTCAAATGGCTCTGAGCACTATGGGACTCAACATATTAGGCCATAAGTCCCCTAGAACTTAGAACTACTTAAACCTAACTAACCTAAGGACATCACACACACCCATGCCCGAGGCAGGATTCGAACCTGCGACCGTAGCAGTCCCGCGGTTCCGGACTGCAGCGCCAGAACCGCTAGACCACCGCGGCCGGCTGCTGTTCTATGCTAGATTACATGAAAACGTAAGGGCAAGCATACTGGCCGTCAATGTTCTTGTTAACGAAGTCTGATCGCTATAGGAAAGGAACGTCGCACTGCGCACCAAGCACATCGTAACCCATACACATCCGTTTCTGTTATCCGAGAAGAAGTAATGGAGTCTCTGCAACTTCCTGTTTCATCCTACGGCATTAGCCGGAAATTATCTGCAGCCGAGAAGGGAACTACTGTCTACTACGTGAGCTGTAGTAAACACTTCAAAATATACGGCCGCTTTTGGAGTGGTGACGTCGGCAGGAAGCATGGACAGCCGATGAATGGCACTGAATTATGATCAGCGATGAACCATATTCTGCACTGCCCCGCTTGACGATCCAGCATATGGCAGCGACTTGAGGCGATGCCTTATTCTTACATTGTTTTGGAGCCGCTCAGCGAAGTTACTGCTGGCGTCATGGTGTGAGGAGCCTTCAGGTATTACCTCAGGTCACAGATGGAAGGCTGCAAATGATTGAGGAAATTCTGATGGCTCAACGGTACATTATTTATATCCTGCGTCTTCATGTGTTACATCTCATGCGACAGTATCATGGCGTCATTTTGCAATTTACATCCACACATGGCATCTATCTCTATGAACAGTCTGCGTGATGATGAGGTACCCTTGCGGCCTACAAGACCCCTACATCTGTCTCCAATAAAACATGTGTGAGAGCAGCTAAGACGTTAACTCCGTCCCAGTACCAGTATCCTGAATATCAAGGACCACTTGCAACAGTCGTGGGTCACCTTCCCCCAGGAGGTGATAGAACGGCTTTATGAAACACTCCCAAGACTAACCATGGTGTGCATCCAGAGCAGAGAGGGTGCAGCGTCATACCGATATTTGGCTTCATATTACCAAGTTTTATCTGAATTTGACTTTTTTTAATCACTGAAATCACAACACATACCCTTTCAACACGTGAAGTATCATTTCGTTTGCTCCCACGCATCTGTACGCTTAACCAGTTTTGTCAGGCAGTGTTTTTCACTTCTCTCTAGTGCAAGGCATGACTAATTCGCGTGTGCGTGTCCGGCAGCTACGGTGTCGTGCATGAAAGATAAATTCAAACGGCCGGTAGTTTAGTCACACCCAGGAGAAGCTGAACTCATATTCCCGTCCGCTCATGCAAATTTGAGTTTTCCACGGTGTCTGCATATCGTAGACGAATAGAAGGCTGGGTTCTTTGAAAAGGCCACATAATACTTCTTGTCGCAGCTATGCTCAATCCGACCTTATGCCTCTTATTTAATTATCTCGTCGTAGATAGGATGGTGAATCCTGTGATTAACGATTTTTTAAACGATCGCATTGCAGAATGATAAAGTTATGAGTCTGTTGATGACATAGATTATATGACGCCAGTGAAATGAAAAGTGAACTACAGCTGCACAGTGTTACTGAACAGTTATTCTCGCAAATTTAATGTCTATAACCGTAGAGAGGGGCATTCCAGTGCAGATATGAAGAACAGCATCTTCACTCTACAAGGATAGAAAGTATGTAATAAACTAATTGTCTTGAGGCCGATGTCTTACCAATTCAAAATAATAGTCTCGAACGTATTTCAGACGTAGCGCCAGAAAGGAGAGAGTACAGAAAGAGGAGGTTGGTACGTAACCAGTTGTTCAAGTCCTAACACTCATGAATCTAGTTACAAGGTATCATATTACCTTACAATACTAATCGGGATAGGAGTGTGTTTTGGTAAACTGGTTGCAATTAAATTCAACATCCTCACTATTTATGGAAGTTATGAATTATATGAGAGAGTTTAACATATCTTTGACATCAAAATGATTTGTGTTAGAGAAAATACACTGTAAATAATAATGTGGAAGGAAATATGTAGCGGGGGTGTTGAAACAACAATATCAGCTTTGTCCGGGAGAGATTCAAACTCGTGACAAGGCTCCAAATCAAATTCAGATTGCTTACAATATATCGTATAAAGCAGGACTTCAAATAGAACGGTGAAAATTAAATATTAAAACTGCGAAAGATTTTAGTCATATTGTAAAGATACCTACCGGTGAAAAGAAGAAATGCGACGACCCAATGGGAAGCGTCCATTTTAGCTGGCAATTCCTTCGCTGCGTTGACGTATGCTCTGCAGCGCAACTGACAACCGACTAACCTTTATTCTCTATATTCACTGGCTAATGGAGAGCAGCTGACTCACTGGCGATTTGCCGCATCTTCCGTAGTGGAGGGCAGCAGTCCTCACTCCAGTGTTTATCACGTCCTTCCCCCTGGATTTGACCGTGACTCATGAGGTGAAGTCCACAGAACCATTAATCAAGTGCGTACGGACTCGGCTGAATGTGTTACATGTTATATTTTTCTTTGCATTTTAATGAATCAAAAAAACATGAGAGGTAAAGTTTCTATTTCGGTTGGTTCTATCATTTAAAGATTCGTTCAACAATTGTTTTATTTTTATACATGCCTATTTCGAATCATATTTCATCCGTGTTTGTAGGTTGAACCTGTAAACACTTCGTAAAGTGTCACTAAATTGTAGTGCATACTTATAATATCTTTGGAAGGGCTTGAGCGATGATCAGCTGACAATCTGGCCATCAAGTTCAACAGCATTGCCTTTAGGACACCAAAGATGTAATAAATTTTAAAAAAGTTGTGTATATTGTTAACCATACACTGAGCTAGGTGGAGTTGTGATTAGCCCATGGAACTCGCATTCGGGAGGACGACGCTTGAAACTCGCGTCGGGCTATCCAAATTTTGCTTCTTCATAATACCCTAAACCGCTATACGCAAATGCCGGGATGGTTCCCCTGCAAGTACACTCTTGATTTCCTTCCTCATCCTGGACAAAATAGGAACTTGTGCTCCATGTCTAATGACCACTGTGTCGACGGGACGTTATAGCCAACTATCATTCCTTCAGTAATATTACCAGTTAGCAGTTTTAGAAAACACATGAAACAAAGTTAACGACCTATGCAATATAAGGTCATGGAAATTTGTAGCTCTTAGATTTTGGCTCTGCAAACATCTGAGCTCTGTTCCCTGTCAATAACTACGTTGTTCTTCCCCTGGCACCTGCAACAGTCGTTCACTGCCAGTTTGGAAGCAAGGATCCGTTTAGCTTGAGGCTAACCGTTCTCTTGATGAAGCTGTTGTCATGTTTGTTGCATGCTCCTCCATGGCCGATTTCTCCAGCTGTTTCAGCCTGTAATACCGCGTACATTCAGTGATCCTGATGTTGATGGATCGTCCAATCATTCCCACCTAGGATTTCCCACATATATTGGTTAGCAGTATGTTCCACACGTTTCAGGTGGGTCCTTTGAGACGTGCAACGGCCTAGCCGCAGTGGATACACCGGTTCCCCTGAGACCACCGAAGTTAAGCGCTGTCGGGCGTGGCCGGCACTTGAATGGGGGACCCTCCAGCCGCCATGCGCTGTTGCAATTTTTCGGGGTGCACTCAGCCTCGTGAAGCCAATTGAGGAGCTACTCGACCTAATAGTAGCGGCGCCGGTCAAAGAAAACCGTCATAACGACCGGAAGAGCGGTGTGCTGACCATACGCCCTTCCTATCAGCATCCTCAGCTGAGGATGACACGGCGGTCGAATGGTCCCTATGGGCCACTTGTGGCCTGAAGACGGAGTGCTTTTAGTGCTTTGAGACGTGGTAATGATATGTAAAATCATTGTCCTCGCTCACTGCCGATGTACTTATTTCTGTAAACAGAAGAATAGAGTAACGGAAGTAAGATGCTGCCACAGAATGTGTGTTGCTAGAGTCGTTTGTTTAAGAGCGTTTGTTTGAAACTGGATACCGATCCAAAATACGAATCACAAGATATTTCACATTTAATTCAGTTCTGAAATCAGAATTCGCGCTACCGCACATTTGTGGAGGCACACATTGCGCCCGCATCTCGTGGTCGTGCGGTAGCGTTCTCGCTTCCCACGCCCGGGTTCCCGGGTTCGATTCCCGGCGGGGACAGGGATTTTCTCTGCCTCGTGATGGCTGGGTGTTGTGTGCTGTCCTTAGGTTAGTTCGGTTTGAGTAGTTCTAAGTTCTAGGGGACTGATGACCATAGATGTTAAGTCCCATAGTGCTCAGAGCCATTTGAACCATTTGTTTTTGCACACACTGCCACAATTTGGAATAACAGAGCGCCCAGGGAAGCCGAGTCATCGGAGTTAGAGCATGGCGTTGGAAAATTTTCTAGAAGGTGGAGAAGGAATACGGAGGGCCAAAACTAAAATTCAGAAGCAGTTTGAAAAGTCAGGGCCCCTTGTCAACCATCAGGTGGACAAATACAATGTCAAGACGGCCGAGGAAAGAAAAATCGACCTCCTGAATAACACATTTTATAGAAGAAAGGATGAAGGTATTATTATTTCAGATAGTGTTCCGGAAGATTTTCCACTGGAGAAACCGATGTAGGGTACAACGATTAAATATAAAAATTACTAGGAGAGTGGTTTTTCTGATGTCAAAAATTTCCGTAAAGTTATAACTAGGTATGACAGACCTCTCTGCAGAGGAGAACGCAACAGGGATTGGACGAAGTAGGACCTATGTTAGGTGGAAGTCCACCATAGATGCTTCATAAGCTTTGTACTTGTTTTTTTGATGTTGATTAAGCCTCAACTGATACAGTCGCGTAGGCAGTGTTTTAATTGGTACTTAACAGTATTTTTTGATGTTGATAATATCTACAGATTTAGACGGAGACAGGTTACTTCGACAAAGCTTATGGCATGTCATACATTGTCACCCAAGCAAATGTTGGTAAACTGGACGATTCTGATTACCTAACAGTGTACTGACGATTACGAATAAATTTCAAAGTTGTGTACGGGTTCATTGTTGTGATACACTGTTGCTGATTGTGTCTACTCGCGATTGTGGAGTTAATCTATTTTGTGGCTTGGAGAAATCGTGTGACCTATTCCTGACAGATCCAAAGCTGTTCTAGCGGTTCTTGTGTAAGTCCCACGTGCCACAGCTTGAAATCTGATTGTGATAGTATGTGTAATTAGCTAATTACGTAGTTTAGAAATTCTAGGTAATCGGAATTAGCTTCAGTCTTGCAACCTCTCTAAATTCTGGTGAGTACTGTAGTCAGCTTTCCAAAAATGTTTAAGGATGATACACCATCTTAATTCGAGGCAAAGAACCTTAATAACAATTTGATCTTGCCAGGCAGGTTTATTATTTCTTTAACGGTGAACCGACCACTTCCAGAGTTCGTTGTAGTATTCATACAAGTTGAATCGGATTTTATGTATGGGAGCCAAGCGTAAAAGCAATGGAATCACAGGTAAGGGCGTGTTAACAGGTCAAGTATGTGTGGCTCGACTCCTAGTATGAAGCATCAGAAGGTAGGTCCGTGTTTAACTAAAGCGCGCACCCACGTAATTACTCCGCTTATCGTGGAGGAAGGTTGATACATATTAAGTTGCAGATGTGGGTTCTGGCTGGTAGTTTTTCTTGGTGTGGAATAACTTATAAGTCCCATATTGCATATGACAGGTTTTGTTCCAATTAATCTCAAACTTATGATTTACCTTAAATATTTAACTCATGGGAATTCAACAAAGCTGCGGTCTTTCGTCCTTTGCCAGTCTCAGAAACTTTCATCTGATATAATTCACTGTATGGGTATGGGTCAGGAAAAACTTTATTACACGCTAGAACTCGTTTTTTACCACTCTTCATAGTTACAGCTGGTTATGTTGTAATTTATGACTTCCTCGGTGGTGTTTGTATTCCGTTTCTCTAAAGGCGATGTTGACTCATGTCATAACTTGCGTTGAGATGTCATTCACTTCATTTTCTTACTCACGCGTACCACCAATTGTCTTGGTGGCTGTTGCGAAACTGCCTAGTACGTAACTATTTGCTAGTGTTTATTGTGGACTTTATTTCGAGTAGAGTACAAGTGAAGTGTGCACAAATGTGAAGACAAATCATGTGAACATTTAATGTCTGGATTAGCATACGTTAATGGGGGTGCCACCCAGTATCTCTATGGAGAGTTATTTCCACAGAGAAGGTATCCCTTCAGGACACATTCAAAGCAATTGGTGGTCGACTTATGGAGCATTAGACATTTAAGCTTACTGCTTGCGACTTGGTGTGAATGGTGAGGACACTGCAGGTAGCAGAAAGAATTCTTCGTGCCCTGAAAGATGTCCCAAGTGCTAGCGTAAGCCAAGTACAACTAACGTTAAACTCATTACTGGCTAGTTGAACATCTTAACCTACAGTGTCTGTAATATTTGCGAGGTGTGTAGGAACACCTAGGCCACACGAATGAACTTAAAATTTCTTATAGTCTGGTAGAAGACGAGACTTTACCATGGTGAAGAAACATAGGGGTGAACCATAATCATCGGTTTAATATTCTCTTTGCCTAAACAAATCATAACTGTATATATGGGGGAATTTTTAAGGTTCCTTTTATTGAAATTCACTACACTCTCGTGCCCTTGTTCTTGAGTGCTTTGAAACCACACCTAATACCACAGGAAAATATCGTCACCTGCCGAACTCAATGCGACGGTAATTCGATTAATATACAAACATTAACGGAAGACATTTTGAATATTTCTTGAGTTCTGGCATGGAAACAATGGGTTTCCTGGCCAATATTCTCATAAAACTTTCCTTTTTTATGTGCGACGAATGCATCCTGAATGTTATCATTCCATAAAGGCTTGTCAGAGATAGGTAGCATTGTGACCTATCCGAAGGTATTTGAAGACGATGGCCGATTTAAAGAAGAGACTGCAATAGAGAAATAATCAAAAGGGAACGAAAAACATATTTTAGTTCTGTTCCCTGTTCCTCTTGTTTACTCTTGTAATATTTTTAGTTCAGTAGCTTTTTCCATTGGATTACGCTTATATTTGGTCTTATATCAACTAATGAACTGAAAATTTGTTTCCGTAGACGTCTTTTAATAATAGCTGTTTTCTTTGGATTTCTTTCTAGTGGATAAATTTGAGTTCAGTACCATCATAAGGTTCTTGATGGTGTTTGTAATGTAATGAACCATGCGACTTTTGCTTGTGAATACGATTAGCATCTGCAGATGGAATAATTTATGTTGTAAGGCATCCGCATTTTTCTGAACTTGCATCAGCTTTATTATTACGATAGAAAATGAAATCCCCAGAACATAACTCTATATTGTTAACAGAAAGCAATTGTAATAATATCATGTAACGAATAACAAAACAATATCTACACATATAAAGACAGGGGCATGCTTAAATGAGATAAAGGGAACGCAGTCTGGAGACAGACTGTGCACGTGGTATTGGGAAACACCAATTAACATTAACAAAAGAAGGCCCCGCTGCAGCACAGAAAGAAATATGGCAAGAACAATATAATACCTTTTAAATAAACACAGCTGAGACCATGGGTAAGTGGCTAGACAGCATTAACAACGCTAGCGGCCATCCGCCAAGAAAAATAACAATTCACCTATAACGAAGAAGCGGTTGGCTGAAGCCATACTGTGTGACGTATAAGTGACACGGTGGGGAGAGTCACGTCATATAAAGGCATTTTTGAGAACTAAATTAACAGAGGTCTCTCGTCTCACAGCGGGCCACACCTATGTGTGGAAAAATAGCATAGACGTTGAGACCTTTACGTCTGCGAAGTGACGGCGGTACGCTTCACATATCGTGGCGTCAGATGTAAAGTGGTAGTTCTATTCCTGCGGGAACTTTTGCGGTCAGAGCATTTCGCACGTCGCTCCATCCCTTAGCGAGTGTTCAATAGCCATTATTTCGACTAGGGAAAATTTGACGTTATACGGAACGCAACAAAGTGGAGACTGAGTGATTCAGTAAAGGCCAGAGTAGGGAATTAGCGGTTGAGATCCAGCACAGAGCCTACGCCGCTGCAGTTCCCAATTGGTAATGTACCAACGCGCATTAGACGACATTAAATGTTCAACCAAGAGCTTGCTCACTCCAACCTGCATACGCTTTGAATATACAATTTCAAGAGCTGAATATTAACATAACCTCCACTCAGCACATGAGAGTTTGATTAGTTTAATAGATCAAATTTCATTCTCCAACAACTTAATCCATTGAACGGCTACAACAACATAGATGTAAATTTCACTGTTGAAGATTTAATTGTTTTACTAGTTATAACTTTCTTATGTATAGAGATAAAGAATTAATAATCACAAATTCAATATCTAAATGTTAATTATTTTTTTGAGAGTTGACAGTAATTGAACTTGCTTGTTATGTATCACGTAAACTCTGAAAGCAGAGATAAATTAAATGTGGGATGAAAAAGGGAGAGGTTGTGTTGTCATTTTAGAAAAAATTCCAAACTCTCATTTATATCAATTTGTGAAATCTTGTTATGTCACAGCAGAATCTCTAATTAATTTGAGATGATCTGTACCTAACATTAGCGGTGTTACAGGCCCAAATTTAATGGTTATGTAGAATGTCTGTTTATCAACCTGGGCTTGAGAAGACAGTAAGATACCTGGGCTTGACGAGACAGTAAGATAAGTTATTCACTTGCGCGCGATCACAAAATAGCTTTAGCCACCAGCACTTTACACAAAACCACAATATGCGTTACAATGTCATCGAAATACGTAGGAGTAACATGTTCGTGGGAGCGAAGTACAGTACCCTAATTGACTGAGATGTAAGGAAACCAAGTTCCAAGCTTCAATACGTTGATAAAACGCTAAAAAATTGTTGTTAATTGACAAATGAGTTTGGTTACATACAGGTTTTACCGTCTGTCCTGGAATTCTCCTTTAGGGTGTGAGATTCGTTCAGGTTATACCAATATGAAAGGGGTGTAAGGGGTAAAAATGACGAAACAATTCGAATAATAGAAGGCGCCATTAAATTGTGAGAGAGAAAAACAGGTGTACTGTAAACTCACATCTAGGCAGATCGCTAAGGGAGATATTTAACATTTCACAATAGCTGATTTTCGCAATGGAATTTTCGAATATTCTAAGGTCGCCTGCGTATTGCGATCTTGCAGATTATGAATAAGTCAGACTAACTCCTCCTGGGATCCGTCCTTGAGTGGAACGGGAAAGATATTAGTACATGAAGTAATAAAAGTAGTTCACGTCACTCATTTAACTGTGTTCAGAATACTACTGTTGGAGACGTAGATAGAACCATTTTTGAAATAATTTTTGTGAACCGATAACACTGCGAACATTAGCATGTATAATAATATTTTCTTTATTTGTCTGAGTGAGGATAAAGTCCTTATCAACCATCGGAGCTCTGTTACTATTTATGTATGATTCCAATTACCGTTCCATTGAGTCCAAGAGAAGCCGATATTTGCCTGTAGTATTACGTGTTATTTCACGGCACTCAAGAAGAAGAACATGAGGATTGTACCGGAATTCAATAAACGAAATTGTAATACTACCCTAGAAGATATAAACATCAGATTAAGTCTCCTGCATCAGAAATGGTGGACGTGGAAAGATTTGTGGTCTTTTCCTGTAGTTCCGGGAGAGAATCGGCAGCTCAGAGTCTGATCTAAGAAAATTAATGCGAGAAAATTTTACCGAATTGGATAGCGGCCTGCAGAGGGTCGAAGCTTGGTGCAAGGATTCGCAGTTGACCCTCAGTATAAAGAAATGTAACTTATTACGCTTAAATAGACACAAATACACATTTTTGTGTGATTGCAACATTGTCTTGCAGTCACTAGAGGCAATCACATGCATGAAATTTCTTGGAGAAGGTGGTGGAGGAGGAGGAGAAGGAGGAGGAGGAGATTAGTGTTTCACGCCCCGTCGCCTAGGAGGTCATTAGAGACGGAGCACAAGCTCGGAGCAGGGAAGGGTAGAGAAGGAAATCAGGGATGCCCTTTCAAAGGAGCGATCCCGGCAGTTGCCTTAAGCGATTTTGGGAAATCACGGAAAACCTAAGTAAGGATAGCCGAACGCGGATTTAAAGCTTCGTCCTCCCGAATGCGAATCCAATGTGCTAATCACTGCCGTACCTCGCTCGATAAATCTTCTTGGAGTATGCGTACTGAATGATTAAAAGTGGAACGAAAACAAACTGACCTCTCGTAAGGCGTATGCTGGACTGAGATTCATTTCATAAATCCTCATGAAGAACAGCCCGTCCACAAATGAAGAACTGTAGTTTACACAACCTTCTTTCAGTCATTACTTGAGTATTACTCGTCAATCTGGGACTATTACCAAACTGGACTGGTAGAGGGAATTGAAATGATCCAAAGGAGATCACCGTTGTATCGTTACCGTTTCATCTGGTAAGATTGATAGCTTCTTGAATAAGCTCACCCAGTTCCAGTGACAGATGCAACAAGGGAGGCTTTGTGCCTCACTGTGCGGTTAACCGTTCAAATTCCCAGAGCGTATGATCCTAGAAGACTTACAAAGTAATGCTGATTCGTCCCACATAGATATCGCGAAAACGCCATGAAGATAAATTCAGAGGTTCGAGGAGTACCAACACTCAGCCTCCCGAGCACGGTCACGAATATAACAGGATGTGGTGGTGGGGGGGGGGGGGGGGGGAGGAGTGGGGATGAGGACTGGACAAGTACACACTATAAGGTGGAGTGCAGAGTGTAGATGTAGACGTAGACGTCGCCTGCCTCGCAAATGGAATCCATTTCGCCTTTCTTATTGCAAGGTCTCCGGCTTCAATTCACTATTTCGACTGCTGTTTCAAAAATCGCGTGAAATAGAGGACTTAACCACAATAACAGTTTGGTGCAAAACTTAGTGCAAAAATTCCTCTGCATCACAGTGAGCTCTGCAAACACAACCAACGTTGGAGTGTTGTGTTAGTGACAGAACTGCTGAATGAAATACTGGTGTGAACAGCTCACTGCCAATTACAGGTACTATGACCTCCAAAGGGTAAATGGAACATAAGCCCTTTTAACTTTCATAGTTATCCTGGAATTATGACTGACATCCTGTTTTACAAAAGGAAGCTCTTGACCTATAATATCAGCGTTCACAGCATTAAAAGTGAGACGAAACAGTTGCAAAACGGGGATCGCGTAAGATTTCAAGTGGTTTGACTTGTTAATTTTCAAATGTTGATTTGCAACGTCAAAGGTTTGTGCTGTTTTCAGACCATTGGTTTAACAAGAATAAATATCTCGATGTTGTTCTAGAAAATAATTATTCGTCCACAACGACAATTCTGCAGAAATCAAATATTAATTCATCACATCTGGCAGACGGATTTCCCGTGTGGTCGTGAGTTCGGTGATACCGAAAAGCAGTTCGACACGCTGGTATTTCTTGTAAGACATACTAAGCTTTGTTCATTGAATAATGTGGAAAGAGACATCTACATTAATTAATTAGTTTCGTGCAAGATTTCGAGAAAGAAATCTGTAATTTGAAGAAATGAATCGCCAAATTACTACTGAGAGGGTGTATGAAAACAGTAAATATAAACATGTTTCTCCATCCCTATTAATTTTGACGTAGATGATGTCAAAGTGAAAAAGAAAATATGGAAGTATATGTGGTGTACTCACACCCTTCAGAAGCTCAATCGTAGGAAGGAACCCGTAAGCTCACTATATGGTATAGGGTTCACTTGTTCTTGTGTCACCTGTGAAACAGAAATGTGTGCAGTCTCTTCTCCTTACGCCTAATGACGCGCAGCTCATTCTGTATAAAGATCTTACAGAATTAGACATCTACGTTTCACGCTATAGGCTTGAATAATTTTAATGAACATGAAGACGCACACCTGGCTTACGAATGAACGTTGTCTTGGCAATGGTTTTTGTTTATGTTTTACTCACTGAAACCTATGTAAATAAGCAGTAGAATGGCACACAGTTTTTAATGTAGGTTTTGTTCAGTTCACCATGTGGCGATTACAGAAATACGCATTTTATTCTTAACATGCAGTTCTTAAGTTCACTCTTGTGGCTTTCAGTGCCTCATTTCAACACTGAGATTTATTTTAAAAATCCTCATGAAGGAAATACTGCAGCTTATGACATTCAGTCATAACCAAAGTCGAAATAATATCGTTTAGGATCTATAATGGAATAAAGACTTGCAATAATATTATTTCCTAGGACAAGGTTCACCCAGAAGGTACAGCAGAACCAGGAAGGAGCGAGCGAGCCACATGACGACGTGTCGAGCCGGTGAGCTGTAAACGAACTTCCTGACAGCAACCAGTGGACTGAGTCACTGAGCGACAAATGGTGTTTCATCCGCGCTGCAGCGGAGAAGTGCACGCCCACGCAGCCCCAGCCGCCCGAAGCAGTAATTACCACAACCCTTGCACCCTTCGTCAGCGTAAAAGCAAGTTCGTTACTTACGTACCCGGATCTAGGTGTAAAAGAAAATTTTGGAACGAAATGTTTACGGAGCAAAGATTACAATATGAAAGTACGCATTTTTGCACTTTTTTCGGCAGAGAAAGTACCAGTATCGTTTTAGATACACTGAAGACAGACAACACACTACCCAGCAAGAGACTAAACGTCACCTGGTGGCCTTGTGGGCACGTGACGTCGTTACGAATGTATACAAACGGAGCAGAGAAAAATGGAGAACCATTTATATACGACATTCACCGCAAATGAGGAAATTAATCCTTATAAAGGACTTTGACAAAGTAAAGATTGTTACGGCCTGGTGTCCGTGGATGATCATGTAAGGAAACAATGAAATTAGTCTGTTGTTCGAGAACAACTGTCTTGAACATCTATATAAAGTGGTTGAAGGACGGTGAAACGACGAGTAGGCGATTATATGCTGGACGTCCACATCTCCCCGTAGAACGTGGCATTCAGAGCACTGCCTGCTCTGTAAAGCAAGAACGGTGATGAAGTGTGGCAGATCTGACGATAGAGTACAGTGTACAGTAAAGTACAAGTGATCAAAACACATCGTTAAGCGCTCCTTGTTGAACATAGAGCTCTGCAGCAGACAATCTCTACCCGTTCCCATGTTGGTCCTGTTGTCGAGCACGATTTCTGTGAGCACTTGATCATCGAGACGTAACCGTGTAAGAAAGCAAACATATCGTCTGATCGGATAAATCACTTCTTGTAGACGAAGTCCTCCAACAAACATGTTGTTGTTGTTGCGGTCTTCAGTCCTGAGACTGGTTTGATGCAGCTCTCCATGCTACTCTATCCTGTGCAAGCTTCTTCATCTCCCAGTACCTACTGCAACCTACATCCTTCTGAATCTGCTTAGTGTATTGATCTCTTGGTCTCCCTCTACGATTTTTACCCTCCACGCTGCCCTCCAATGCTAAATTTGTGATCCCTCGATGCCTCAGAACATGTCCTACCAACCGATCCCTTCTTCTAGTCAAGTTGTGCCACAAACTTCTCTTCTCCCCAATCCTATTCAATACCTCCTCATTAGTTACGTGATCTACCCACCTTATCTTCAGCATTCTTCTGTAGCACCACATTTCGAAAGCATGATGCTACTTAAAAGGAGTCAGTGAGTGTAAAGCTCTTCCATACGTGTTTATTATAGGCATACACAATGCTACCAAGAGAACTACTAATGACTGCACTGGCCATTCTTATATTCATTTCAGTTACATTAGACGCTTTACGAAACCTACGACTGCCATACACTAGTGACCATTAAGGCTGGAACACGGTGAAGGCGGAATACAATAGACGCAGAAGTGGCGTGAAGTTTACTACACGCTTGGATACGCAAATTATTAAAATGTGGATGTTATTTGTTAGTGAGAGGACTGTGTTAAGCCTCTTGTAAGAAGGAGAAAGTCTAACACCACGTGTAAGAATTTGAGAATGGCAGGTAGTGGTCTATCGCGACTACGGTTTATCGCTTCGCGATATTGCTTCTCTCAATCCGTTCCTTGTCTCGTCATCAAACTAGACAAATAGGGCACCACGCAACACAGACAGACATTATGTCATGAGCATAGGTACATGAAAATTATGGAGTTCCCACCTTATTTAGTATTTAGATGCCACGTGCTAGGCTTATCACTGGTGTAGTATCTCTTTATGGCAGAACTGAATATGTTATGACGTTTTGAAAAGAAGACTTAGGCTTTACCACTTCCTCTGTTGCTGTATGTATGCTTGCATTGATTAGAATACTATTGTTATATGCAGAAAGAACTAATTGTGTTTGTTGCGCAAACAATTGAAGATCGTTTACATATTAAAGGAACAACGACAGTTCTGAGACTGAGCCTAGGAGAAACCGCTTACGTGTTTTCTTCCCAGACCCTGATTGTATTGGTTGAATTGCTAAGTAAAACCTTCTGAATTTTTTTGGTTAAACGTGACGTTATCCATTGGTGGCTGCACAATCATTTTCATAAAAACTCAGTTTATGTGGGAGAATATTGCGTTTTGTAGAGTCAAAGATATTTAGTTTGTTACTGCGTTATCTGTGCTGTTCACCAATCTCACGGTAATTATTATGATGTGGAACTTGTCAAGTGAATAAGAATTGAACGCACACTTTTTTTTAAGCTTAAAATTTTTATTACCTACCCCATTCCCTTAGATGGCACAAAATGAATATATTATACCTACAGATTTATTTATTTCTAGTCATGAATTAATCTGTGGTATAGAAAGAGTTGTAAAGCACAAATGATGTCAGCCTATTTTTGAAACTATTACTGCGGTCTGTCAGACATTTCATTTCATCTGGTAATTTATCTAAAGGTTTTACAGCAGCCTGTTTTACCCCTTCGTGTGTCGAAGATAGGTTAAGTAGAGGATAGTGTAAGTTTTTATTTCATCTGATATTATAATCACGAATGTCACGCATGTTTGTAAACTGATCCATGTAGTTGAGAACAAATTTCATTACTGGGTAAATGTACTATGAGGCTGTTGTAAGAATTCCTAACCTTTTAAACAGATGCCTACAAGATATATAACCATCAGCCCCACACATTATTCTAAACACTTTATTTTGAGCAGTGAAAATTGGCACTTATTCTGATTACAAAAATGAATGTACCTAGTCACTTTAGGAGATCCAAAATATGTATATTCCAATTAAGATTCTCATCTATATGTACAGCCAAAAACTTAATATGCTCTAACCTGGCTACTGACTTCTGTTAATGTGTTATACTTATTGGAGGAACTGTACCACTTGCAGCAGAAAATTGGATGCACTTGTTTCTTTAAAATTTGAGAGCAAGCTTATTCGCAGAAAACCAATTAATAACTTCTCCAAAGGCATTATTCGTATCATTTTCAATAGGAGTTTATTTTACTGGATTAATAATGATTCTTGTATCATCAGCAAACAGTGTCATTTTAGCTTCTTGTTTCAGACAAGAGTTGAGGTCATTCATATGTATCAAAAATAGAAGAGGATCCATGATCGAACTCTGTGGAACGCCTAATATAATTTCGTTAGATGAAGTGGCAAAATTCTTTAAATCGCTAAAACCATACAAAGTAACTTTGTGCTTCCTGTTCGGTAGATATGCCTTAAACCACGCATATGCTGTCCCATAGAATTGTAATTTCTGTAACATAGTGTCATGGTTCACACAACCAAAAGCTTAAGGTAAGTCTCAGAAAATTCCTATTGGTGAAATGTTACTATTAAAGACTCTATTATGTGAGCATTTAAATTGTATATTGCTGTCTGAGTGTAACAGCATTTTCGAAAATCGGACTGTGATTTACTAAGTGTCCCATTACTGTTGAGGTGGCTAACCACTGCTGGGTACATTACTTTTGCGGCGATTTTTTTAAATGCAGTATGCAAGGATACCGACAGGTAACTATTGACATGTGTGCTGTCTCCTTTTTTGTAGAGAGGCTTGGCAATGGTATATTTTAGCCTGTCTGGTAAAATACTTTGTTTTAGTGATGCATTACAAAAGCGACTCAGAACATCAGCTTACAACTGATCCACTGTGTCATACTAGCTTGTGAGATAGGTCACTGAATATACTAAACGGTGCTACTATGTTATTGAATGCTTCTAGAATTTGGTGAGTGGAAGTGTAAACGGCATTAACAGTAGAGCAACTCTTCTCAAATCCAAACTTTACCGAGATTATTACTGTTGCTCAGGTGGGTTACTAAGCTAGAATACAGTGCCGTCTCATAATTTTCGAAAATTACATCATCAGGGAAATGGATTGGTAGTTATTGATAGCTATATCTACTATCTTATAGAGATTTTCGTCATAAGTATATTTCAATCCCTCTTGAAAAATGCCTTGAGTTACTGATGACTTACATATTTCAGATAATACAGGACTCATAATATGGGATCAGTTCTTTTGTACTCTGTTAGAAACACCATAAAATCCAGACAACCTTTAATTATGAGAGAATATATAGTATTATTAATTTCAGAGGAAGAACTTGGTGCTACAGTCGTACGACTGAATGTTATGAGAGTTCCTTTTTTAACAAGCTGCTGTAGCTCTTCTCTTGAACTGTTTGCTCCTAATTTTCTACAGTATTTGAGATGTAATTATTAATCACATTTGCTACCTTTGACTCATTTATAGCCTTTCCATTTAATTCGTTAGTGATTTCATTCTGTCCTTTGGTCCGTTGTTCTATCTCTCGTTTCACTACATTCATTTTGCCTTGCGTCTGTTGTCAGAGTTACCGATTTGTAACATATTGTGTATATTCCTTGACTTTTAAATGACTTTTCATAGCCATGTTAAGGAGTTTTAGTAGTGTGGTACTACTGCAGGATCTTTACCTGTTCTTGCCAACAGGTACGTTTTTACATTCCTTTCATAAGTTACTTTAAGCCCTTCAGTTATCCACAGCTTTTACGTGGTTGTTCAATGTCCTTTCTCATTAGCAAATGCCGAAAGCTGTTTTCCAATAATCAAATGAATTTATCTCGTAATAGATTAAATTTTATGTCAGCATTTGGTTCATTATAAATTTCATCCCAAGTCATCTCTTGTAAGCTATTCTTAAAAACATTTCTTCTACAGTCATTAAACACACGAACTGATTTTCACTGACAAGTGTAAATACCTTAACGAACTAACTTTTTTACGTGACATAACTGTGCACTGTGATCAGCCACAGCATTTGTTACAGGATAAACGGTTATTTCATTACTTTGAGCTTCATCAAAGATAAAATTATAATTTAGGGTCCTACTGTCATTTTCCATACATATAGGATATTTATTTACTGATATTAAATTTTACGATATTGTGAGGTGGATGAAGGTTTAATTAGATGAATGACGATCACTAAGTACACTTAACGAAGGTTTATTCAGCACTTGCACATACAAGAGGGCGGAGCGAACTGCCTCCGGCCAGAACACATACAGTAAATATACAGCTACAGAACATTCCAGTAGAATGATTGTTGACATTTGTGGATACTTATAGAATGTACTGAAACTGAATACAGAAATTAAAAGTGTACAGTCCAGGGGAGTTTTGAAGTCAGAACCCTCCATGCTACAATTTAGTATCATAACGACTAAACCATGGATCTAGTCAGCTTCTTCTGTGACATTGCCCCTAATTTAAGCGAAAAGCGTCTCGGTGTGACGTCGTCCTAGTTCGGAAACGAATCGTCGGTCCTGCATACTTCGACTCCCGATGACTGATTCTCGCCCTGGCGGTGATCTTCTTAGAACTTCTTTTGCCGCTACGCTCTTCGTCACCGTTCCACTTGTTGCCAGTCACTGGAGCTTTGAATTTACCCAGGGTTGCAGGTCCTTATTGGGCTTCATTCGAAGGACATGGACCGTATCTCTGACCTTTCGTCGTCATGTGTCAAGGTCGAAATATTCAACTTCATAAGTAACATCAGACAACTGTCTTACAACCTTATAAGCTCCAAAGTAGCTCCTGAGAAGCTTCTCAGAGAGACCAACCTGCCGAACAGGAGTGAAGATCCAGACGAGGTCACCAGGTTGGTTGACAACAGGGCGGTGGCTCGCGTCATACCTTCGACGAACGTTTTTTTGAGCCTGCAGCGTGCGGAGTCGAGCTAACGGCCGAGCATCCTCAGGTCTCGTTAACACCTGGCCGATGTAGTAGTCGTTCACGTCATCAGTCCGCAGTTCGTAGTCGTGCGGTAGCGCTCTCGCTTCCCACGCCCGGGTTCCCGGGTTCGATTCCCGGCGGGGCCAGGGATTTTCTCTGCCTCGTGATGACTGGGTGTTGTGTGATGTCCTTAGGTTAGTTAGGTTTAAGTAGTTCTAAGTTCTAGGGGACTGATGACCATAGATGTTAAGTCCCATAGTGCTCAGAGCCATTTGAACCATTTTTTAACCACGTCATCAGGATGTGCCGAAAACACAGTGTCCATCGTCGTAGTCACCTGACCCCATGCACCAGGAAAAAATGACGTAAATCCTGTGGTGTTTTGTTTGGCGGTGTTGTAGGCAAACGTGCAGAAAGGTAGCGCCTCATCCCAGTTGCTCTGCTCAACATTAACGAACATTGATATCATATCGGCCAAGGTCTTATTAAGGCGTTCAGTAAGGCCGTTAGTTAGCGGATGGTAGGCAGACGTCATGTGATGAGTAATGTTGTACCGACGGTTTATCTCTGTCACAAGATTCGATTGAAATCTTTCCCTCGATCCGTAATTAACGACAATGGGGCACCGTGTTTTGATACAATGTCTTCCACGATGAATTTGGCTACTTCAGATGCTTCTGCTGTTTTCATGGCTTTTGTAATGGCATAGAGTGTCAGATAATCAGTGCAAACAATAATCCATCTATTGCCACTAGCAGACGTTGGAAATTGTGCGAGTATGTCATTCTCAACACACTGGAAAGGCGTTTCGGCTGGTGGAATTAGTATGATTAAACCAGGTGGTGTCTGAGGCACTTCGTTTCTCCTCAGGTACTCTCGACAGTGCGACACATGGTAATGCACACTCCTAAATAAGCCAGGCCAGAAAAATCTCTTGCGGATTCATTGGTATGTATTAATAAATCCTAGATGTCCGGCCTCAGGTGTGACACGGAATTTCTTCAGAACATCTATGCGCATGTGTTTAGGAATCACTGGTAACCACCTCTTTCCAGACGGATCAAAGCTGTTCTTGCAAAGTAATCCATTTACTACCTTAAATTGTACTTTCACATCGTCTGACCGATTTAAAGCAAGCATAGGATATGATATCTTGGCGTTCTTCTTCTGATCAACAGAGAGATCCTGGAGTGCAGCGAGACAGTCACTATCAAAATCAAAGTCTTGATGGTCTGACACAGGATTTTTGAGAGACAGTCGGCAGCTTTGTGTTTTCTTCCAGTTTTGTACACTATGGTAATATCATACTCTTGAAGACGTAGTGCCCACCTGGTGAGTCGTCCTGTTGGATCCTTAAGACCTGTCAACGAACAAAGTGAATGATGGTCTGTAACAGCTGTGACTAGCCTTCCATAGAGATACTGCCAAAATTTGCACATGGCCCAGATCATAGCAAGACATTCTCTTTCTATAGTTGAGTAGTTTCTCTCTGCTTTTGTAAGTGTCCTAGAAGCACAGGCTATAACATCCGAAATTTGCACCAGAACAGCACCGATCTCGTACCCTCTAGGATTCGTGTGTAGTTCTGTAGGTGATCTCTCATCATACAGACCAAGTACAGGGTCAGCCGTCAGAGCTTTAGGGAGCACACCGAAAGAATCTTGTTAAGCACCACCCCAGATAAATTTAGCATCAGCTTTTAACAACTCTTGGAGTGGCTTGGCTTTGATACAAAAGTCTTTGCTAAAACGACGGTGATAAGAGCATAATCTGAGGAAGTTTCTCACATGTCTAATACTCTAAGGAATCGGAAATCCCGTCATAGATCTCACCTTTTCTGGGTCTGGACGCACACCTTCGGTTGACAAAAAGTTTCCAAGTATTTTGATTTCTTTTGCTCCAAAGGGGCACTTTCTTGGATAAAGTTTCAGTCCGCCTTGTCGGAGACACTGAGTCTTTTTATATGTTCAACAAATGTCTCTGAGAACACTATAATGCCATCTAAATAACAAAAACACGTCGTCCACTTGAGGTGCCTTAGAACTTTCTTCACCATCCATTCAAAAGTTGCTGGTGCATTACACAAACCAAACGGCGTTACCTTAAACTCATACAGGACCTCAGAGGTGATGGATCCAGCTTTCTCACGATCAGCCTCACCTACATTTTTTGCCAGTATCCCGAGTATATGTCCATGGTTGAGAAAAACTTAATCCCCTTCAGACAATCTAGTGTATCGTTAAACGTCCTTTTTAGTTATCTTATTAAGCTTCCTGTAATCAACACAAAAGCGCCAACTGTCATCTTTCTTTCCGACGAGGACCACTGGTGACGACCATGGGCTCTGCGAAGGCTGAATGTTGTCATTCTTCATCATTTTCTCTACCTTGTCGCGAATCACTCAAAGTTCCGTTGCTGACAATCGGTATGCTCTCTGGCTTATTGGTTGATGGTCTGCAGTGCTATTCCAGTGCTTCGCCGTCAATTTGTCTAATTTGCTTTCCACCTGTGGATTGAAGCATTCAGAGATCTCTTAAACAATGGCAAGTAGCTTCTTCTGTTGTTCCTTAGTGAGATCTGGTGATAGTTGAGCTAGGAGATCTTGTCTCATAGTGGTAGCTCTGTTTTCGCCCACAGATTCGGAAGGGAGGTTTCTATCACGTTAAGCTGCTCTTCAATTAAGGGCTCAGCTTTTGCTACGCATCGGCCGCGGTGGCCGAGCGGTTCTAGGCACTTCAGTCCGGAACCGCGCGACTGCTACGGTCGCAGGTTCGAATCCTGTCTCAGGCATGGATGTGTGTCATGTCCTTAGGTTAGTTAGGTTTAAGGAGCTCTAAGTTCTAGGGGACTGATGACCTCAGATGTTAAGTCCCATAGTGCTCAGAGCCATATGAACCATTTTTTGCTAAGCACATGCGTCTTGGAAGGATCTGTGGTTCTCGGCGACCGTTAACTATCCACAATTCACCGAATCCGTTCTTAAACTAGACGACAGAGGCTGGGATGACCAAGTTATTCATCAGTGGCATGCTTCTCTTACATTCCACTACAAGACCCATGGGTTAAGGCATTTCATGACACGTGAGAGTTACCGTTCTAGCGCTGACTGCAGGAAAGATTACTTCATCCAGACACATAGTCTCCACACATTCGGATGCGCATCTTCCTGTCCACAGTATCTCATCGCGTGTAGCACAGTATTCGAGCAACCACAATTTTAAAATGGCCTGAGAAGCTTTCAAGAAGTCCCATTTGAGAAAGACGTCATGACTACACCCTTGTAAGACAATGAATTCTAAGGGCTGTGTATGGCCACTTATACCCACACGAATGGTACATCTGTAGGTTTTACATATTTCCCATTAGCCACCTTCGGTAGAAATGTTTTGTTGTCAACGAACACGATTTTCCGCAACTTGCGACGTCACTTCTCCAAAATGACTGATCATGATGCTACAGAGTCCACAAGAGCTTGGTCTAGTCGGCCATCCTTGAGGATATCGACGTAGTTTCCTATCCTTTTTGTAGTGATCGTCGGAGGAGGATTTTTCTCCTCGGCAGCCTCACCTCCAAAGACGGTCACACCCTTTACTTTTCCAGGTTGCGGCGGCTAGGTGACAGGCTGGAGCTTCTAAACGGCGATGGAGCCCTTGATCGGTGTGTTGGGGAGCGTCCTGTCTAGTGGTTAGCTTGCTGCGATGGTGATCTAGGTCGTCCTGCACCCACATCTTTTTGTTCATCTTCGTCGTCCCGGAGTTGGCGTCGGCTGAGATCCGTCTGCTGTCTTCTGGTGCGGTTGTCATCAAATATCCGCTGCCTTTCACGACAATAGCGCACCATATGCCCCTGTCGTCCACAGTGGAAACGTACTGGCTGGTTATTCTGGGTTCTCCAGACGTCAGTCTTCCTTAGTGCCGAAACAGATTCCTCATTCGGCATTGTAGGAACATAACTCCGCCTGGGTCTCTACCTCTTCACCCTTTTAAAGGGAAATGAAAGACGAGAGATTGGGTTCAATGTCTTTTCCACTTCCTCGCTTATGACCTCTTGAAGCGTCTCAGTTTTTTGCTCGAGGTGCAATCCAAGTGCCTTCTGAACTTCCTCTGTCACTATCTGACGAAGAACACTTGTGAAATCATTTGCTTCCTCCATCACAGACATCGATACGATGTTTGGAAGCCGTTCAAGCTTCTTGCGTGTAATTCGTTTTTGATGCGTTGTCTCGATATACTGGTACCATTTTATGAAGTTGTATGCCGTCGAAACCTCCTTCAAGAGTAGGGCTTGATACATGTCCTCAGCAACACCCTTCATGAGATGTGCGACCTTATCTTCCTCCTTCATTCTAGGATCCACTATTTTACACAGCTCCAAGACGTCTTGAATGTAGGATGCTGTAGTTTCTCCTGTACCCTGTGCCCTGTGCCTTGCACTTTAATTTATTTTCAGCCTTTCACTTCTGTCGTTGTGTGTCCCCGAAATACTTGCGCTGTTCCGCCTGGAATAGTTCCTATCTTTTAAACTTCTCCTCGTTGTTCTCATACCATTGGTTCGCAGTGCCCTCCAAGTAGAAAAATACGCCAGCCAAACACACGGTGTAATCCCATTTGCTAAATTTGGCTATACGCCCATATATCTTCAGCCACATGTTCGGATCTTGGCAATCGTCAACAGAGAACCCAGAAGTATGTCTCATGTGCTCACAAATGGTTGCTGCCATCGTAACGTCCTCTTCTTCCGCCTCCGATAGATTGCGATCTGTTTGAATGTGGATCGAACTCGGGTTTCTCGCCACGTAAACGGCACCTCTGTCGTGGCCTGATGGGAACCACTGTGTCGTCGATAATGTGCGCTATAACAGGTTCCAATACCCAGCGTCTCCACCAGAATAATGTCACGCAGAAGAAGGTGTAATTAGATGAATGACGAACACTAACTTCACTTGCACATACAAGAGAGCGGAGCGAACTGCCTCCGGCCAGAATACATACAGTATATATACAGCTATAGAACATTTCAGTACAATGATTCTTGGCAGTTGTGGATACTTCTAAAATGTACTCGAATCGAATATAGAAATTGAAATTGTACAGTCGTGGAAAGTTTTGGAGTCACGACTCTCCATGCAACACTTTAGTATTGTAACCACTACACCACGGAGATACTCAGGTTATTCTTGGACAGTATAAAAAGGTTTCCAAATAATATTTCTTAGCAGAATGCTTTAGGGAAACTGCGTTGAAATCACCACAGAGCATTAGCACCTAGCTCCTCTCTGACAGATAGCATGGTAAGGAATCCAAATTCCCAATGAACAATTTAGGATGTCCCAATAGATATGAATATACTGTTTAGTTAAAAGTGAACTATTTCTTTAACATTAATTCACACACATGCACTTCTGTGTGCTGAACAGTTCCGCATCTACCGCATCACCACAGAGCATTAACACCTAGCTCCTGTCTGACAGATCGCATGGTAAGGAATCCAAATTCCCAATGAACAATTTACGATGTCCCAATAGATATGAATATACTGTTTCATTATAAGTGAACTATTTCTTTAACATTAATTCACACACATGCACTTCTGTGTGCTGAACAGTTCCGCATCTACAAGTCACAGTGTTTTTTAACTTGTGTTCTGTCTTAATATATATAACAACTATTCCTTATCCTATATCAGTTCTACATGATTAAGATGCTAATATGTAACCTTTTGTGTTTAACTTCCCTAACTTTGTGGATATGAGGTGCTCGTATAGGTGCAGGATTTCTTTTTATTTATTTTTTTTTTATTTTGAGGGCTCTCTCAATTTTCTAAACAGACAAGATGCTTTTCTACTTTATTACTCAATCCACAAATATTGTGCTGAAATAAGCTAACCTCGCTTTACTGTACATTCTTAAGCATTTTGTGGGGCTACTCTACTAACTTAACTTCTTTCATAACAAGTTGCCTGAATCCTGATTCTAACCTAACAAACATATACCTCTGACACCAGTAACCACATGAATCTCGCTTTGTATGATAGTGGCCCCTTACAAGAAGCTCAGCCAACCTATCTTTCCCTCTCTTACTGAGATGTAGATTGAGTTTAGTTTCACAGTCCCCCAATTGTAGCAACATGTAGTGCACCCATATGCGATTTAATTTCTGTCAGCAGCAGCCTTCTCCACTCTGGCACTGGCCATGTCGCTGTAGTACCTCCACAAACTCACACTTGTTTGTTTAGTTCATACTCCTTTCCCATCCAGATCACCCCTAACGCTGTAAGTTGTGTCCATAACCAGGATGTTCCCTACTCTACCTACTATGATAACCTCATGCTCTTCGTCAAAACTCCTATACTAATTCCCCATGTCCTCTGTCACCTGGCTAAGGCTAGCACGCGATTTCACAATACTAGTGGAGTGAAACCGTCATCACAATTTGTCCTGCACCATATGGCTTACACCCCGTACATACGGCTACTACACAGCTGGAGGATTCGTTCTCTCCTAATCTCCTTTGGTACCGATCCACACTTAGTTTCTTTGCTAGATGTCTGCAGCACCCTGCTATGACCTACAGCAGGATGACGGTCTTCCCCTCCTACTTCAGGTAACAACTCAAACTTTTAAGATCCTGTAAAGCTAAATGCAGATAAAGTTCCAGAGTTATTTCCCTTTCACCCATTACTTATTACCTTTATCCAGTTCCAACGATATTTTTCCTATCAGTGCTCGGAATGCGAACTGATTCCACCAGACATGTAGGGATTTGATGGGGAGGTACAAGGAACATAGAGACACTTTTTGGCACAATAATTTGGAAAAAATCAGCCGTAGCCATCCATATTTATGAATCTGGCCACCTTATGTTGGGAACTATTGAGGATCTGGCAGTTTTTCACATACAAGATAATGGAAGGCAACTGGGTCTACTAGAACAATTCGAGATTACTGCACATAGCGTTAAAAATCAAAATACGTTAAATGAAGATCTCACAGCGGATACATATGTAACGTTTTCAACAACTTTGTAGATATTTTTTAATGTCCATCGTCGTTTAGCGACTTTAATTGCAGTTGTACCGTTGGCGCTCTCCTCCGGACGATATTTAAACATCCGAGCTTCCCGGCGAAGTTGTGCATCATCTTTTTTCTTTGACATCTTTTTGTTATCGTGTTAACATCATGAGATGCTCACTCACGTTACTTCCGTGATTGTCTTCCGTGTGTGGCTTACATGAAGATAAACGGGCTCCGCACACGAATGGCTCTTAGTATAAAGCTGCCAATACTCAGAATAACGTTTGACATTTCATTTTAGTCTGTTTTATCACTCGACGGTGGTGTGGATGTATATCGTAAGATGACACGGTTGTGTGGGAAGTGACATGTAATTTTACTGTTGTTATTTATATTATACGTTGATCACTTTTAGAAGTTATTCAAGAACAACTGTGATTACGAATGCCTGAAACATCAAGATTATAGTACACATATAGGAATTTAAACATTCACTCTGCGCTGCAAACTTGAGTGGGACGAGAAGAAACCCTACAATGTGGCATAACGCTCTGCCATCATTCACAATGTATTTACATGTAGATGCAGAAAATCTTCTATTTGATGACAAAAATTTTAGTTGTTCGTAATTCAATCCCTAGTTAGTGAGTTTAACCGATAGATGAAAAATTTGTTTGATTTGTATTGTAACTGAAACTGTACGTAACTTTTTTATAACCAATGCAGAGGAGCTCACACTTCGTATTCTTCAGGGTTAATTGCTACTTTTCGTCTAAATGATATGGTAATTTGTGTTGCTCTTCTGATGACTTTATTACACGTAAGCGACTGCGTCATTCGCAAACGATTTAAGAAGGCTGCTCACGTTTTCTTCTGAATCGTTCATAACCATTGAGAACTGCTGAGGTTATAAAACGCTTGCTTGGGAAACCCGAGATGTACCTTCGAATTCACTACATGGCTTAACGTCAAACATTCTGAAAGGAAATTACTAATTCTGTTGTACAGTTCACATTATGCTAAATAGGCATGGAATTTAATTAGAAGCTGATTGTGGGGAACTGTTTCAAAAGCCTTATGGAAATCTAGAAATATCGGATCAACGTAACATACCAGTCGATCGAACTCAATACTTCATGCAAAAAAAGGAGCCAGTTGTGTTTCATAAGAAAGACGTATTTGGAATCCACGGTGATTATGTGTCAGTAGATTGTTTTCTTGGAGGTATTTCGTAATGCTAGATAGCGTACTACTACAGATCACTATCGGTGATAAGTGTCTATAATTCAGTGGATTACTTCTACTTAACGGTTGTATATTCCTGTTAAGTATGGAGCTATTTCAACAGCATACTCAGAAAGCAATCTAATTGGTATTCTGTCTCTACTGGACGATTGTCTTTTCTTAAGAGACCGAAGTGTTTTCGGTAGCCCAAGAATATTCAAAGATTCCTGATATGTCAGAATGACTAAGTAAAAGTGTCTAATTAGGTTTTATATAGTATTTTAGTGTTTGTACTGAATGAGCACTGAAGACCCAAAGAAACTAGTACACCTGCCTAATATCGTGTAGGGTCCCCGCGAGCACGCGGAAGTGCCACAACACGACGTTGCATGGACTCGACTAATTTCTGAAGTATTGCTGGACGGAACTGACACCATGGATCCTGCAGGGCTGTCCATAAATCCGTAAGAGGGCGAACGGGTGGAGATATCTTCTGAACAGCAAACTGCAAGGCATCTAAGATATGCTCAATTATGTTCATGTCTGGGGAATTTGATAGCTAGCGGAATTGTTTAAACTCACAAAGTGTTCCTGGTGTCGCTTTGAAGCAATGCTGCACGAGTGGGGTGTCGCATTATCCTGCTGGAATTCGCCAGGTCCATAGGAATGAACAATGGACATAAATGGATGCAGGTGATCAGACTGGATGCTTACGTTAGTATCACCTGTCTGAGTCGTATCTAGACGTATCAGGGGTCCCATATCACTCCAACTGCTCACGCCCCACACCAATACAGAGCCTCCACTATATTGACCAGTCCCCTGCTGATATGCAGGGTCCATAGATTCATTATGTTGTCTCCATACCCGTACACGTCCATCCACTCGATAGAATTCAAAACAATACCGTCCGGCCAGGCAGCAGGTTTCCAGACATCAACAGCAGTTTGCAGTTTGCTGACGGGCCCAGGCCTGGCGTAAAGCTTTGTGTCGTGCAGTCATCAAGGGTATACGACCGGTCCTTCGGCTCCGAAAGCCCTTACCGATGATATTTCATTGAATGGTTCGCACGTTGACACATGATGGCCCAGCGTTGAAATCTGTTGCAATTTTCGAAAGGGTTGCACTTCTGGCACGTTGAGCGATTAGCTTCAGTCGTCGTTGGTCCCGTTCTAGCAGGATCTTTTTCAGGAGGCAGCGATGACGGAGACGTGATGTTTAGCCAGATTCCTGATATTCATGGTACACTCGTGAAGTGGTCGTACAGGATAATCCCCACTTCATCGCTCCCTCGGAAATGCTGTGTCCTGTCAACCGTGCGCCGACTGTATCACCACGTTCAGACTCACTTAAATCTTGATAAATTGTCATTTTACCAGCAGTAACCGATCTAACAACTGCGCCAGACACTTGTTGTCTTATATAGGCGTTGCCGACCGCAGCGTCATATCCTGCCTGTTTACATATCTCTGTATTTGAATACGCATGCCAATACCATCTTCTTTGTTGCTTCAGTGTAACTTTGGAAAGCGCAATCAGGGAAAGAGCTTTCCATGTATCGTGAAGTTTTTCATTTCCCGCATTCCTATGGCTTTCGTATTAGTCAGAATTGCCACTTTATCTATGATTCACTAACACAAGTGAACGTCGAACAAAGCTGGATCTTTGACCAATAGCTAGTTGTTTATCTAAGGCACTCTGATTAATCCGTCTTCACACGGGACGAGGCAGCCAACATCGACGTTGACGCGCACCCGAAGTCCAACCTCACGAGGCTCTACGCCCACGTCACACGGGACCTGCTAGCTAACGTGGCTTGCGACTGCTGCGCTCTCCAGCGGCAGCTTTCAGCGGTAGCTGGCTCGCAAGCCATGAAGTTTGTTTACGAAAATGTATGCGCATTAAATTGCTACCGTAGCTATATTGAAAAATGCATTTCCTGCATTCTCCATATGTCAGTCATGTTATTCTGTCTATAATATAAATAAATGAAAATTTCAGTATCCGTGAATACGATGTAAGACGAAAAGGAAAATTCTATGCCCAGTCAGGTAAGAACAGCAGCTTATAAAATTTCACGAAATTGGACACACTGAATGTCGAGAGAGATCGTTGCGTGTTATGCTTACAGAACATCGATTATTACAGCAAATAATTCTACGAATATAACATGAAGTACACGAAAATTTAGATAACGCTAAGAAATGGGTATAGCACGCTGCTAAACTGCTGCGTATTCTTTTATTGCTCGGGGTTCTGCCAACTACATTATCCGAAGCTTCTAAGACAAATGGCCATTTATTTAATGTTACGATCTTCTGATGGCTTATACGCTAATATCTGAAATTGGATTATAACAAATTGTACCAGGAACAACGCGCTTTTAATATGTTAGTGCTTGGAAATACATATATTCTTAGGCTGTAAGTCATAATATAAAATCCAACAAATGTAGGCTTCATCTGAAACCGACAAATACAATACGGCTCCTCGCACCTTCTGCTTGTGACATAGAAGGCGTTCTTGCTTCTTATTTATTTTACATTACGTGACACGTTGCCGAAATACCACAGCGTACTGTGTGTTTCATGTAATGAAATGACTCCTCAGTTTTAAATAGCGGTAAGTGCTGTCACACAACACCACAACTCTTACAGCTCCATGTCAACATCAACTAACTCGTCCTGCATGAGCACGTCGTACGGGAGCTGAAAAGCGGAAACGAACTACAAAGGGCCACTATCTCATTCAGAGTGATGGGAGATGCGCTGAGTGCGATAGACTTTGCCACCGCTACTGAAGTTCTTGAGTGATATGTGCTCTTGCCCTGCTGAGTATGCGCGAAAGAGTAAAAAGTACCTTTCGATTATTTTTGTCATTACGAATCTCTTCTCCATTTTATTAATTGAGTCATATTCTGTAAATCGATTCATAATTTGATTTAAAATCTTTTCATGAGTGGATCGTCTTCAAAGCCCACGTGACTCTGTGTCAGATACGCCGCTATAATTTTAACTTGTTCATTTATATAAATGCTTTGTACTGAAGTGTTTTATTGAAATATGTTCCTTAAACCTAATATTTCGTAAGTTAACTTGCCAGTACGTTCACTGAAGCTCCCTCCCAAGTCCCATTATGTGAATTCACATGCTGTTGTTGTGTTCGCAGGTTGGCCACGTGTTTCGTAACTGATTAGGGATTTGTAACGTTGAAATGTGTAATGCTCTCCTATCCACCCGGAGAGGACATCCTCGGTAAATTCGAGTATTAACGTACCACGTGGTGATTAACGTGGCCAAAGTGGGTATGACTTTTCGAAACTGGGATGCTCTCTCATCTGGCGTACAAATTTATGTTTATTTGTGTCAATATATATATATATATATATATATATATATATATATATATATGTGTGTGTGTGTGTGTGTGTGTGTGTGTGTGTGTGTGTGTGTGTGTGTGTGTATACTGTAACTACGATATTGGCGTACCAGTGTTGTTCAGAAGTATGATGCAAAGTTCCTTCAGATATGCGAAGTACGATGCAAAGTATGTATACATATGCGAAAGAACATTGCATCACACGTTTGAACAACACAGGCACTGCAATCTCGTGTTTGTTCGAGGACACCGGGCAAGCGACTTTCAATTAGAAATACTTCCCTGCACGGGAATATAATTAACGAAATACAAGTACAGGTTGTTTGACACATAGTTCACGACATATGGAAGTTTGAGGCTGACGGTGAGTCTTGCACGGATAGCCTAATTGAAAGTTCGCCGTCGGCGCCAGTGCAGTGCAGACGCAGCTGTTTACATCCTCACCGCGGATTGTGCCTCGTGGTGTTTTCTTCACAGTGGCATTTTCGCTTGTTATGATTGACGACAGAACGGCCATTTCTTACCTTAAAACCACACTGAAGTTCACCTTTTCGTATGAATATGCCCGACCAAAAGCACTCGCCGTCGGACTATTCCTACGTGACGAAGAGAAGATCCCTCGTGAAGACATGAACAGAGTACGCCTGTCCATCGTTAGTAGTCTAGTTTACGTCAAACTGACAAACGACGCAGCTTGCGACAAGACATTATAACGGAGGAAAGATGGCCTCAAATTCCGAAATTCTGAAGGTCAGTATCTCGCCAAGTAATTGTCGAACATACCGGCCTGGGATTATGCACGATCCGTATCTTCGAACGTCCGTCCGAATTGCCGGCAGCAGACGTGACGGCAGCACTGCGTCCTTATGGATCAGTACTTGCGCATGTAGCAGAGAAATAGGCGAACTTCACTACATATCCAGTTTTGAACGGAGTGTGGCAAGTCCGCACTGAGCTAAGGAAACATGCTCCGTCTTAGATCTTGATTGGCGTTTGCCGGGCCATAGCTGTTATATCCTAGCCAGTAATGCCAACCGAGCCCGCTGCCAAAAGGTTGGCAGCATCAAAGTCCGGACGCCGTCCGCATAAGCAGCGCCAGCGATAGAGGAAATCTGCGCGCGCCACCGCTGGCTTCTGGCTTCTTAAGCGCTGGAGTCGCGAGCGCTAGGACAGTTCTGTATTCGCCGCTCAGTTGTATACTCGCCACCGATTTGTGTACTTGCTAGTCAGTTGTGTGTTCATCGCAGCAAAGTTGTTGTTTGTCGTCAGCCGACGCTGACCTAGCCGCTCCGACTCGAACGGGACAGATTTCTGTAGACACGGAGTTCACTACTGTGTTTCTGTATCTTCGTTAATAAAGATAAGTACCGACTTTTATTTAATCAGAGTGTTTGGGTTTTCATCTTTCTGTTCACTGTTCCAGCGGACCGGTCGGCCCGCTATTTAAAGTGTTGCGGTGACTTCGTAAGCCGTTTCTACAGCGAAGTGTTTGTCGCTACGAACGCCGCCACAAAACTGGCGACGAGGACCTCCGAACTCGTGGGCAGGGCTGGTTCAACTTGTTTCTTGTTATACTAATTATAGAGATAAAATATTGGGGGCTGGTTTTATTTGTGTTCACTATGTCTGCCGAATTACAACAGTTGATCTTATTACATAGTCAGCAAATACAAAGTCTGGTGGAAGCAATCGCCAAACAAGCGGCTAATCCACCAACACAAAAGGAACAAGCACAGGCAGCACCAGCTTTCCGTGCTTTTGATGCATCACGAGAAGAATGGCGAGAATATTTCGCGCAGTTGCAGGCGCACATGACAGTCTACAAAATCGCAGGTAATGAGCGGCAGCTTTATTTAATTTCCACTGCAGGCGTGGAAGTCTATAGACTACTTTGTAAGTTGTTCCCGGAATCCAAGCCAGAAGCTTTAGTCTATGACGTTGTTGTTAACAAGCTTGCTGAGTATTTCGAGTCGCGAGTTCATGTGGCAGCAGCCAGATTCAAGTTCTTCAGATTAAAGAATCTGCCACATCAATCTAATAAACAGTGGTTAACAGATTTACGGGGCCTCACCCGTCAGTGCCGATTTAATTGTGTGTGTGGAGCTTCCTACAGTGATGTCATGTTACGAGACGCTATTACTCAAAACATTGCAGATTCTCGTATTCGTGCAGCTATCTTAAAGTTGCCTGACCCGTCATTAGAGACTGTGATGAACATCATTGAAGCCCAAGATACTTTTGACTATGCTGAGTGTGAGTTAGATCAGCCATGTATTTCTCAACTTGCCTGTGCTAAGCCAGTTATGTCACGCCCGCGGCCCCACCGGCAGAGTCAGACTGTAAACACTAGCCGGCCGCGTCATGTTAAACACATTCGTCAGCCGCCTGTGCAAAATGATAGAGTTAAGTCTTGCCCTAAGTGTGTTCTTGCTCATCCTCGTGAACGTTGCCCGTTAAGAAACGCGGTTTGTCACTTTTGTCAAAGGAAAGGACACATCCAGACTGTTTGTTTGCGTAAACGCAAGAACAATTCTAGTGCTGCCCAGCCCATGGATATTCATGTTATTCAAAGCCAGCCCGCCCAGAAGGTCGCGTTTAAAGGCTCTTCCACGGTTCGTGTGGGTAATAAACTTGTTCGCAATAAGCCACCCACCCAGCCCTCTGCTATGCGAGCCAAGCGTAATTCAAACGCTGTAAAAAGTAATGTACAGACTGCAAGTGAAGCGGGAGTTGTTGTTCCACCCGCCCAACCCACGAGTTGTCGTAAACAGCGAACACGCAATAAACGCGCTGATTTTGTGTCTTCCGCCTCCACTGCGCCGATCCAGAGACAGTGTAATAAACTATTTGTGAAGCTACGCATCCAGGATAAGACCTTCAATTTTCAATTAGACACTGGTGCGTCTGTGACTCTAATAAATAGTGCTACGTATGCGGCTATCGGCCGCCCTAAACTTTCAGCGGCAAAACATTCTTTGGCTACTTATAGTGGAGAACAAATTCCTGTGTTAGGTGTATGTAGCGTGCCAGCCACATTCCGTGGCAATACAAAAACAGTTCATTCACAGTGCTCCGCGCTACAGACAGTGTAAACATTTTCGGATTAGACTGTTTTGACTTGTTTGGCCTGTGTATCCAAGACAATGTGTTGCAAATTCATTCTGTTGTTGTTCCTCAAGACAGCATAACCGATATGTGTAAACAATACAGTGACATATTTAAAGACGAACTAGGTTGTGCTGCGAACTTTGCCGCTCATATTACGTTAAAAGATAATGCTCAGCCTCGATTTTTTCGTGCTCGTCCAGTGCCTCACGCCCTCCGGGCACCTGTAGAAGATGAACTTCGTCGTTGGCAAAACAACGGTGTTATTCAACCCGTTTCAGCGAGCCAGTGGGCTTATCCCTTAGTTATTATAAAGAAACCGTCTGGCAAGTTACGTTTGTGTGCTGATTTTAAGTCGCCAGTTAATCCTCAGACTGTCATTGATTCTTTTCCTTTGCCTAGACCGGACGAGCTGATGGATAAGTTAGGGGAAGCTCGTTTCTTTTCCAAAATTGATCTCCGTGAAGCATATTTGCAATTGCCCCTCGACGAGCAATCACAACAGTATTTTGTCATAAACACGTCGTTGGGGTTGTTCCGTTTTCTGCGTTTGCCTTTTGGTTGTGCGTCAGCTCCAGCTGTTTTTCAGCGTTTTTTGTCACAACTTCTGGCTAATGTGCCATCGTGTTGCAACTATTTAGACGATATTGTTGTGTCCGGTCGGACGCCTGCTGAACATTTCCGTAATTTGGAGTGTTTGTTTACAGTGTTGTCTCAGGCAGGCCTACGTTGCAACATCGATAAATGTTGATTTTTCCTTACGGAGATGGAGTATCTGGGACATGTTATTAATGCTCAAGGCATTCATCCCTCTCAGTCACATTTAGCAGCTATTCGTGATTTGCCCGCCCCTCGCAATCTGCATGAATTGCAAGCAGTTCTTGGCAAATTGACATATTATATTAGGTTTATACCTAATGCATCACAGATTGCTGCAGCGTTGCATCGTCTCCGCCGTAAGAATGTTCCGTTTGTGTGGTCAGCTGATTGCCAATCAGCCTTTCAGCAGCTTAAAGAGGCTTTACTGAATGATCGTTGTCTGGTCCATTACGACCCAAACAAGCCTCTAGTGTTAGCTTGTGATGCCTCTTCTTTCGGCCTCGGTGCTGTGTTGTCTCACCGAGTCGGTAACACCGAACGTCCTATTGCGTTCGCATCTAAATTGCTAAACAAAGCTCAGTGTAATTATAGCCAATTGGACAAGGAAGCGTTGGCTATTGTGTTCGGTGTCACAAAATTCCATCACTACCTCTATTTAGTAACAGATCACAAGCCTCTGACGTCACTGTTTCATCCGTCTAAACCAGTTCCTCAGCGGACAGCTCAGAGACTACAACGTTGGGCTCTTTTGTTATCACAATACCAGTATGAGATAATGTATCGCCCTACAGCTCAGCATGCAAACGCTGACGCGCTTTCTAGATTGCCGATTGCTGCGGATGATGTCTTCGATTCCTCTGAAGACTCTTGCCCTCAGATTGACGCCGATGAGCATCAATCCCTCCGGGATTTTCCGATTGATTATCGTCAGGTGGCACGTGAGACAGCTACGGATCCTCATCTGAGTTTACTATTACGTTTTGTTCAACGTGGTTGGCCGTCCAAGGCAAAGGACATATCGGATCCTGTGGTTCGTCGCTATTATCCGCAATGTCATCTGTTGTCTGTTTCACAAGGGGTTTTGCTGTTACGCACCGAGAATGACCAGCTTCGTGTAGTGGTTCCCCAAGTGCTCCAATCCAAGGTCCTCGACTTGTTGCATCAAGGTCATTGGGGAGTGGTCCGCACCAAGCAGCTTGCCCGCCGTCATTGTACATGGATCGGCATTGATAAGCATATTACGCAGATGTCTACAGATTGTTCGACGTGTGCCGAACACCAAGCTGCTCCGCCTCAACGCTATTTTGAGTGGGCACGCCCTGCCGGTCCCTGGCAGCGAGTACATATTGATTTCGCTGGTCCATATTGGAATTCTCGTTGGCTCATCGTGATAGATGCATTTAGTAATTTTCCGTTTGTTGTGCCCATGCAGTCTACAACGTCTGCACAAACTATACAGGCGTTGACTTCAATTTTTTGTATTGAGGGTTTTCCCGAAGTTTTAGTGTCTGACAATGGTCCACAATTTACCTCTGCGGAATTTGAAAGTTTTTGTTCTGCCATTGGCATTCGCCATGTTCTTACTCCGCCGTTCCACCCTCAATCGAATGGTGCAGCGGAACGTTTTGTACGCACATTCAAGGATCATATGGACCGCCTTCGTGCTACGCACTCTCGTCAGCAGGCCCTCATCACGTTCCTGTCGTCGTACCGGACCACGCCACGCGACAGCCCTTCGCCTGCGGAGCTTCTCCACGGCCGTCGTCCTCGCACCCTACTACGGTTGTTGCACCCCCCCGGATCGACCCGCCGCTTCTGAGCGTCGCACGCGTTTTCAGCGCAACGACGCCGTTTTTTTCAGAGTTTATCACGGTCGCCGTCGTTGGGAACGAGTCACCGTGATAAGTGTCCAGGGTCGCGGTTTTTATACTGTTCAAGGTGCTACTGGGGTGCACAGGAGGCATCAGAACCAGTTGCGCCGCGCTGGCCGCCCGGATTCTGCCGCTCGTTCTTTGTCCACAGATTTGGTCAGCGGCGGATTCCAGCCGCGCCGTCCGCAGCTCGTGGTCGTGCGGTAGCGTTCTCGCTTCCCACGCCCGAGTTCCCGGGTTCGATTCCCGGCGGGGTCAGGGATTTTCTCTGCCTCGTGATGACTGGGTGTTGTGTGATGTCCTTAGGTTAGTTAGGTTTAAGTAGTTCTAAGTTCTAGGGGACTGATGACCAAAGATGTTAAGTCCCATAGTGCTCAGAGCCCAGCCGCGCCTTCCGACTTCGCTGCCGCCTCCAGGGCAGCAGCAGCAGCAGTCGCCGCTACCACGCCGACAGCCCGTCCCGTTGATGCCTCCCGCGCAGCTTCATCCGGGAGCGCCCCAGGTGGTCGCTCCGGCGCCTGCGGTCCCTCTTCAGTCGCCACCGCCTTCGGAGCAGATGGACGCCGACCCCTCAGCCGGGCCGCCATCCCAAGCGGTGGCTGTGCAGCCTGTCCTGCAGCCGCTTTCCTTGGGCACCCCCAAGGAGTATGACACCGCAGCGCCTTGTCCGGCGCCCACTCGGCAGCCGTCGACGCAGCGTCAGGAGACGCTGCCTCTCTTCGTGGGGTCCCGACGCCCCGTCGCGTCCAGTACCAGAAGCTGCGCCCGTGGTCACAGGCGTGCACCCTGACCTCGGTTTTCAGTCGGTGTTTCCCGAGGCCCCGAGCAGGCAATGCTGGGGTGCGGACCGGGGACTGCCACCGACAACAGTCTCCGCCCCGGTCTCTTCTGCTACGCCTGCGGCCAGACCCATCCCCCGCCGTCGACACTCGCCACGTCATTATTCAACGACGGGGGGGAGGAGTGTTATATCCTAGCCAGTAATGCCAACCGAGCCCGCTGCCAAAAGGTTGGCAGCATCAAAGTCCGGACGCCGTCCGCATAAGCAGCGCCAGCGATAGAGGAAATCGCCGCAAGTCTGCGCGCGCCACCGCTGGCTTCTGGCTTCTTAAGCGCTGGAGTCGCGAGCGCTAGGACAGTTCTGTATTCGCCGCTCAGTTGTATACTCGCCACCGATTTGTGTACTTGCTAGTCAGTTGTGTGTTCATCGCAGCAAAGTTGTTGTTTGTCGTCAGCCGACGCTGACCTAGCCGCTCCGACTCGAACGGGACAGATTTCTGTAGACACGGAGTTCACTACTGTGTTTCTGTATCTTCGTTAATAAAGATAAGTACCGACTTTTATTTAATCAGAGTGTTTGGGTTTTCATCT
This sequence comes from Schistocerca cancellata, assembly GCF_023864275.1. Lineage (NCBI taxonomy): Eukaryota > Metazoa > Arthropoda > Insecta > Orthoptera > Acrididae > Schistocerca > Schistocerca cancellata. The sequence goes on along the minus strand of NC_064629.1, from coordinate 494,222,511 downwards.
TTCTGTTCACTGTTCCAGCGGACCGGTCGGCCCGCTATTTAAAGTGTTGCGGTGACTTCGTATGCCGTTTCTACAGCGAAGTGTTTGTCGCTACGAACGCCGCCACAAAACTGGCGACGAGGACCTCCGAACTTGTGGGCAGGGCTGGTTCAACTTGTTTCTTGTTATACTAATTATAGAGATAAAATATTGGGGGCTGGTTTTATTTGTGTTCACTATGTCTGCCGAATTACAACAGTTGATCTTATTACATAGTCAGCAAATACAAAGTCTGGTGGAAGCAATCGCCAAACAAGCGGCTAATCCACCAACACAAAAGGAACAAGCACAGGCAGCACCAGCTTTCCGTGCTTTTGATGCATCACGAGAAGAATGGCGAGAATATTTCGCGCAGTTGCAGGCGCACATGACAGTCTACAAAATCGCAGGTAATGAGCGGCAGCTTTATTTAATTTCCACTGCAGGCGTGGAAGTCTATAGACTACTTTGTAAGTTGTTCCCGGAATCCAAGCCAGAAGCTTTAGTCTATGACGTTGTTGTTAGCAAGCTTGCTGAGTATTTCGAGTCGCGAGTTCATGTGGCAGCAGCCAGATTCAAGTTCTTCAGATTAAAGAATCTGCCACATCAATCTAATAAACAGTGGTTAACAGATTTACGGGGCCTCACCCGTCAGTGCCGATTTAATTGTGTGTGTGGAGCTTCCTACAGTGATGTCATGTTACGAGACGCTATTACTCAAAACATTGCAGATTCTCGTATTCGTGCAGCTATCTTAAAGTTGCCTGACCCGTCATTAGAGACTGTGATGAACATCATTGAAGCCCAAGATACTTTTGACTATGCTGAGTGTGAGTTAGATCAGCCATGTATTTCTCAACTTGCCTGTGCTAAGCCAGTTATGTCACGCCCGCGGCCCCACCGGCAGAGTCAGACTGTAAACACTAGCCGGCCGCGTCATGTTAAACACATTCGTCAGCCGCCTGTGCAAAATGATAGAGTTAAGTCTTGCCCTAAGTGTGTTCTTGCTCATCCTCGTGAACGTTGCCCGTTAAGAAACGCGGTTTGTCACTTTTGTCAAAGGAAAGGACACATCCAGACTGTTTGTTTGCGTAAACGCAAGAACAATTCTAGTGCTGCCCAGCCCATGGATATTCATGTTATTCAAAGCCACCCCGCCCAGAAGGTCGCGTTTAAAGGCTCTTCCACGGTTCGTGTGGGTAATAAACTTGTTCGCAATAAGCCACCCACCCAGCCCTCTGCTATGCGAGCCAAGCGTAATTCAAACGCTGTAAAAAGTAATGTACAGACTGCAAGTGAAGCGGGAGTTGTTGTTCCACCCGCCCAACCCACGAGTTGTCGTAAGCAGCGAACACGCAATAAACGCGCTGATTTTGTGTCTTCCGCCTCCACTGCGCCGATCCAGAGACAGTGTAATAAACTATTTGTGAAGCTACGCATCCAGGATAAGACCTTCAATTTTCAATTAGACACTGGTGCGTCTGTGACTCTAATAAATAGTGCTACGTATGCGGCTATCGGCCGCCCTAAACTTTCAGCGGCAAAACATTCTTTGGCTACTTATAGTGGAGAACAAATTCCTGTGTTAGGTGTATGTAGCGTGCCAGCCACATTCCGTGGCAATACAAAAACAGTTCATTCACAGTGCTCCGCGCTACAGACAGTGTAAACATTTTCGGATTAGACTGTTTTGACTTGTTTGGCCTGTGTATCCAAGACAATGTGTTGCAAATTCATTCTGTTGTTGTTCCTCAAGACAGCATAACCGATATGTGTAAACAATACAGTGACATATTTAAAGACGAACTAGGTTGTGCTGCGAACTTTGCCGCTCATATTACGTTAAAAGATAATGCTCAGCCTCGATTTTTTCGTGCTCGTCCAGTGCCTCACGCCCTCCGGGCACCTGTAGAAGTTGAACTTCGTCGTTGGCAAAACAACGGTGTTATTCAACCCGTTTCAGCGAGCCAGTGGGCTTCTCCCTTAGTTATTATAAAGAAACCGTCTGGCAAGTTACGTTTGTGTGCTGATTTTAAGTCGCCAGTTAATCCTCAGACTGTCATTGATTCTTTTCCTTTGCCTAGACCGGACGAGCTGATGGATAAGTTAGGGGAAGCTCGTTTCTTTTCCAAAATTGATCTCCGTGAGGCATATTTGCAATTGCCCCTCGACGAGCAATCACAACAGTATTTTGTCATAAACACGTCGTTGGGGTTGTTCCGTTTTCTGCGTTTGCCTTTTGGTTGTGCGTCAGCTCCAGCTGTTTTTCAGCGTTTTTTGTCACAACTTCTGGCTAATGTGCCATCGTGTTGCAACTATTTAGACGATATTGTTGTGTCCGGTCGGACGCCTGCTGAACATTTCCGTAATTTGGAGTGTTTGTTTACAGTGTTGTCTCAGGCAGGCCTACGTTGCAACATCGATAAATGTTGATTTTTCCTTACGGAGATGGAGTATCTGGGACATGTTATTAATGCTCAAGGCATTCATCCCTCTCAGTCACATTTAGCAGCTATTCGTGATTTGCCCGCCCCTCGCAATCTGCATGAATTGCAAGCAGTTCTTGGCAAATTGACATATTATATTAGGTTTATACCTAATGCATCACAGATTGCTGCAGCGTTGCATCGTCTCCGCCGTAAGAATGTTCCGTTTGTGTGGTCAGCTGATTGCCAATCAGCCTTTCAGCAGCTTAAAGAGGCTTTACTGAATGATCGTTGTCTGGTCCATTACGACCCAAACAAGCCTCTAGTGTTAGCTTGTGATGCCTCTTCTTTCGGCCTCGGTGCTGTGTTGTCTCACCGAGTCGGTAACACCGAACGTCCTATTGCGTTCGCATCTAAATTGCTAAACAAAGCTCAGTGTAATTATAGCCAATTGGACAAGGAAGCGTTGGCTATTGTGTTCGGTGTCACAAAATTCCATCACTACCTCTATTTAGTAACAGATCACAAGCCTCTGTCGTCACTGTTTCATCCGTCTAAACCAGTTCCTCAGCGGACAGCTCAGAGACTACAACGTTGGGCTCTTTTGTTATCACAATACCAGTATGAGATAATGTATCGCCCTACAGCTCAGCATGCAAACGCTGACGCGCTTTCTAGATTGCCGATTGCTGCGGATGATGTCTTCGATTCCTCTGAAGACTCTTGCCCTCAGATTGACGCCGATGAGCATCAATCCCTCCGGGATTTTCCGATTGATTATCGTCAGGTGGCACGTGAGACAGCTACGGATCCTCATCTGAGTTTACTATTACGTTTTGTTCAACGTGGTTGGCCGTCCAAGGCAAAGGACATATCGGATCCTGTGGTTCGTCGCTATTATCCGCAATGTCATCTGTTGTCTGTTTCACAAGGGGTTTTGCTGTTACGCACCGAGAATGACCAGCTTCGTGTAGTGGTTCCCCAAGTGCTCCAATCCAAGGTCCTCGACTTGTTGCATCAAGGTCATTGGGGAGTGGTCCGCACCAAGCAGCTTGCCCGCCGTCATTGTACATGGATCGGCATTGATAAGCATATTACGCAGATGTCTACAGATTGTTCGACGTGTGCCGAACACCAAGCTGCTCCGCCTCAACGCTATTTTGAGTGGGCACGCCCTGCCGGTCCCTGGCAGCGAGTACATATTGATTTCGCTGGTCCATATTGGAATTCTCGTTGGCTCATCGTGATAGATGCATTTAGTAATTTTCCGTTTGTTGTGCCCATGCAGTCTACAACGTCTGCACAAACTATACAGGCGTTGACTTCAATTTTTTGTATTGAGGGTCTTCCCGAAGTTTTAGTGTCTGACAATGGTCCACAATTTACCTCTGCGGAATTTGAAAGTTTTTGTTCTGCCATTGGCATTCGCCATGTTCTTACTCCGCCGTTCCACCCTCAATCGAATGGTGCAGCGGAACGTTTTGTACGCACATTCAAGGATCATATGGACCGCCTTCGTGCTACGCACTCTCGTCAGCAGGCCCTCATCACGTTCCTGTCGTCGTACCGGACCACGCCACGCGACAGCCCTTCGCCTGCGGAGCTTCTCCACGGCCGTCGTCCTCGCACCCTACTACGGTTGTTGCACCCCCCCGGATCGACCCGCCGCTTCTGAGCGTCGCACGCGTTTTCAGCGCAACGACGCCGTTTTTTTCAGAGTTTATCACGGTCGCCGTCGTTGGGAACGAGTCACCGTGATAAGTGTCCAGGGTCGCGGTTTTTATACTGTTCAAGGTGCTACTGGGGTGCACAGGAGGCATCAGAACCAGTTGCGCCGCGCTGGCCGCCCGGATTCTGCCGCTCGTTCTTTGTCCACAGATTTGGTCAGCGGCGGATTCCAGCCGCGCCGTCCGCAGCTCGTGGTCGTGCGGTAGCGTTCTCGCTTCCCACGCCCGAGTTCCCGGGTTCGATTCCCGGCGGGGTCAGGGATTTTCTCTGCCTCGTGATGACTGGGTGTTGTGTGATGTCCTTAGGTTAGTTAGGTTTAAGTAGTTCTAAGTTCTAGGGGACTGATGACCAAAGATGTTAAGTCCCATAGTGCTCAGAGCCCAGCCGCGCCTTCCGACTTCGCTGCCGCCTCCAGGGCAGCAGCAGCAGCAGTCGCCGCTACCACGCCGACAGCCCGTCCCGTTGATGCCTCCCGCGCAGCTTCATCCGGGAGCGCCCCAGGTGGTCGCTCCGGCGCCTGCGGTCCCTCTTCAGTCGCCACCGCCTTCGGAGCAGATGGACGCCGACCCCTCAGCCGGGCCGCCATCCCAAGCGGTGGCTGTGCAGCCTGTCCTGCAGCCGCTTTCCTTGGGCACCCCCAAGGAGTATGACACCGCAGCGCCTTGTCCGGCGCCCACTCGGCAGCCGTCGACGCAGCGTCAGGAGACGCTGCCTCTCTTCGTGGGGTCCCGACGCCCCGTCGCGTCCAGTACCAGAAGCTGCGCCCGTGGTCACAGGCGTGCACCCTGACCTCGGTTTTCAGTCGGTGTTTCCCGAGGCCCCGAGCAGGCAATGCTGGGGTGCGGACCGGGGACTGCCACCGACAACAGTCTCCGCCCCGGTCTCTTCTGCTACGCCTGCGGCCAGACCCATCCCCCGCCGTCGACACTCGCCACGTCATTATTCAACGACGGGGGGGAGGAGTGTTATATCCTAGCCAGTAATGCCAACCGAGCCCGCTGCCAAAAGGTTGGCAGCATCAAAGTCCGGACGCCGTCCGCATAAGCAGCGCCAGCGATAGAGGAAATCGCCGCAAGTCTGCGCGCGCCACCGCTGGCTTCTGGCTTCTTAAGCGCTGGAGTCGCGAGCGCTAGGACAGTTCTGTATTCGCCGCTCAGTTGTATACTCGCCACCGATTTGTGTACTTGCTAGTCAGTTGTGTGTTCATCGCAGCAAAGTTGTTGTTTGTCGTCAGCCGACGCTGACCTAGCCGCTCCGACTCGAACGGGACAGATTTCTGTAGACACGGAGTTCACTACTGTGTTTCTGTATCTTCGTTAATAAAGATAAGTACCGACTTTTATTTAATCAGAGTGTTTGGGTTTTCATCTTTCTGTTCACTGTTCCAGCGGACTGGTCGGCCCGCTATTAAAAGTGTGGCGGTGATTTCGTATGCCGTTTCTACAGCGAAGTGTTTGTCGCTACGAACGCCGCCACAAAAATAGCTATATACGATGGGCAGCAAAAGAGTTGTTCTTAGTGTGGTAAAGATGGACATGTGCGTAATGAATGCCTCCAACACAGAATTACGTAGTTGTGAAGAGGTGAAGCTTCTCCACACACCTACGCGGCGGCACTGAGACCCGATGCCCTTCAGACGCCAGCACAGCAGGTTCCACAGGTTCTTTCGTAGCCTGCAGGGACCGAATGAGACGAGGCAAAACATGTACGAAAATTACCGGCCGCTCATCCGGAGATCGCAGTTCCAGATGAAGATCTTGACAGATACGAAGGTGATATGGCTCTAGAGTTCATGGTTGTGCCTACTACCGCCTTCGCTCCTGGACGTCGCCAACCCACCCGTCATCCGACTCTGAACTACATCAGCGCAAACAAAGGCCACCAAAACAGTGCAAAAAGAGGAAGATGACGTGGACGACCGAGGAATCGTGGTTCCAAGATGAAACCACCACATGCCCATCAAATGAATCGCAGGAGGTCACACGCGCAATTTCTGCTACCCATCGTCATAGTGGCCAGGTCATTTCACTGCTTGACACCGGAGCTTGATACCGGAACGGCGACGTTCCCCACGCCGCCAACACGGACATCCTGATGCCAGCGACTCCTCTTGCATCAGCGTTGACCGGACCTGACGTCCCCGTTCCGTGGGCAGACGTCGTTGTTGCCGAACCTCCACTAGACAAAGAAATGCCACAGGTCGTCCTGGTGAACAAGGCTTGATCGGGGGAAGCACAATGCTTAAGTTTCAAGAGGTACGGACGGATACTTGGACCGATTCTTATTGTTATACTGCATACGTCACTCCCGCCGCCAACCGAGATAGTGGAGCAGCGATTATTATGCGCGACGGCACTGCAGTAGAAGACGTCACTTACTTGTAGCCAGCTCGGGGCATAGCACATAGGTCCGAGTAGTGAACGCATATGCGGCAACGGTACATACCACTGACGAGAGCTTTCACAGTTTTATTCTGAAACAATACGCTGCTGTTTATAAGACGATAGGAGCACATATTTATAGGCAGAAATTTTAACTGTGTTCTCACGAGGAAGGACCAAAGTTCAGAACTCCGTTCTCTAGTACGTCGACTCTATCCCGTAGAAACCTGGGAGGTGGTACACGGCGATCGCCTGGGATATGCAGGATGGTCCATTGATAGTGACCGGGCCAAATATCTCACGAAACAAGCATCAAAAAAAAAAAAAAAAAAAAAAAAAAAAAAAAAAAAAAAAAAACCACAAAGAATTAAACTCGTCTAGCTTGAAGGGGGAAACAGGATGGCGCTATGGTTAGCTCGCTAGATGGCACTGCCATAGGTAAAACGAATATCAACTGCGGTTTTGAAAATAGGAACCCCCATTTTATATTACACATGCGTGTAGTACGTAAGGATATATGAATGTCTTAGTTGTAACACTTTTTTCGCTTTGTGATAGATGGCGCTATAATAGTCACAAACGTGTAAATACGTGGTATCACGTAACATTCCGCCAGTGCAGACGGTATTTGCTTGGTGATACATTAATCGTGTTAAAATAGACCGTTTACCAATTGCGGAAAAGGTCGATATCGTTTTGATGTATGGCTACTATGATCAAAATGCCCAACGGGCGTGTGCTATGTGTGCTGCTCGGTATCGTGGACGACATCGTCTACGTGTCCGGACCATTCACCGGATAGTTACGCTATTTAAGGAAACAGGAAGTGTTCAGCCATATGTTAAACGTCAACCACGACCTGCTACAAATGGTGATGCCCAAGTAGGTGTTTTAGCAGCTGTCGCGGCTAATCCGCACATCAGTAGCAGACAAATTGCGCGAGAATCGGGATTCTAAAAAACGTCCATGTTGAGAATGCTCCATCAACTTCGATTGCACCCGTACCATATTTCTATGCAACAGGAATTGCATAGCGACGACTTTGAACGTCGTGTACTGTTCTGCCACGGAGCACAAGAGAAATTACGAGACGATGATTGATTTTTTGCACGCGTTCTATTTAGCAACGAACTGTCATTCACCAACAGCGGTAACGTAAACCGGCATAATATGCACTATTAGGCAACGGAAAATCCACGATGGCTGCGACAAGTGGTACATCAGCGACCTTGGCGGGTTAATGTATGGTGCGGCATTATGGGAGGAAGGATAATTGGCCCCCATTTTATTGATGGCAATCTAAATGGTACAATTTATGCTGATTTCCTGCGTAATGTTCTACGGATTTTACTACAAGATGTTTCACTGCATGACAGAATGGCGATGTACTTCCAACATGATGGATGTCCGGCACATAGCTCGCGTGCGGTTGAAGCCGTACTGAATAGCATATTTCATGACAGGTGGATTGGTATTCGAAGCACCATACCATGGCCCGCACGTTCACCGGATCTGACGTCCCCGGGTTTCTTTTTGTTCGGAAAATTGAAGGATATTTGCTATCGTGATCCACCGACAACGCCTGACAATAGGCATCAGCGCATTCTCAGTGCATGTTCGAACATTACTCAAGGCGAACTACTCGCTGTTGAGAGTAATGTCGTTACACGTATTGCCTAATGCATTGAGGTTGACGGACATCATTTTGAGCATTTATTGCATTAATGCGGTATTTACAGGTAATCACGCTATAACAGAATGCATTATCAGAAGTGATAAGTTCGCAAACGTAGATATATCACATTGGAACAACCGAAATAAAATGTTCAAACGTACCTACGTTCTGTATTTTAATTTAAAAAACCTACCTGTTACCAGCTGTTCGTTTAAAATTGTGAGCCATATGTTTGAGACTATTACAGCGCTATCTATCACAAAGAGAAACAAGTGGTCCAACTAAAATATTCATATTTCTTTACGTATTGCAAGCATATGTATTAAAAAATGGGGGTTCCTATTTCAAAAAACGCAGTTGATATCCGTTTGACCTATGGCAGCGCCATCTAGCGGGCCAACCATAGCGCTACCAGATATCCCCTTCAAACTAGACACGTCTCGTTCTTTGTAGTTTTTTCGTTTGACGTTTATTTCGTGAGATGTTTGGCCCGGTCGCCATCAATGGACCACCCTGTATACACATGACGAGCCACTCAGACTGCCGATTGGATCGTTGCCATGTGATTTCCGCTCTCGCTTCAGACATCCTGAACGGGGAAAGATGACCTTCGACATTCTCATACCACAGTGTTTATGTGTGCACGATCGACCTCCGACGACAGACAATATGGTGCAGCCGGGTTCCATGGAATTTTAGCATTACCTGCTTACAGTAACGGGAATGTCGACAAATAGTCACGACCAAATGAGAATCCAGCGAAAAGCGCATCCTAGAATATTCGCCTTCATCTCTGTGGTGGTTACAGTGTGTAAGACCATCGCTAGCCACGTGCTGGTCAAATATGGCAAGGAACGAATGCAGTGGACCAGAGGCATGTCAGAATTTTACTGCCTGATACCTCTGGATCTTACGGAGCACCCGCCATCTCCATAACGTCAGGTCGAGGTTCAACGCGTCAAGCCACAATAGTGGCCCTTACTCGGCGCCGATACGAAGGCGTAGTTGTCCGAGCTCGATGCCAAGACTGCATTACAGCACAAACGTCCTCAGTGCTCCATGTAGTCGCAAATCTCAGACGCCGTCGACAAGCGCTAATCCACTTTTAGATTTGCGTGACGGCCGACGGGTGGTATCACAGACGGATATCGCAATAGACTTCGAAGTTCACTATCGTATGGAATACAGTTATGTCAACGCGAACTTTCCTCGCACTAGGGCTCCAACTATGCAAGATAAGTATTACATTTTACGCGGATTCACCCCAGGAATACAGCTACTTCATGTTAGCCGCCTACCGACCTTTCCCATAATTAACAGCGCTGTCACCTATCTGGACTGTATAGATTGATAAATGACAGTCCAGACTGGGCCCAGTCCGGTTTCCATGGTGTTGAAGAACGTCCTACACTGGTTAGGTGGCCGCCGATGTAGAGAGCAGTTCATCAACCATACTTCACCACCTGGTGCATCGTCGTTGGCGGTAAATACCCGACGCGACATAAACTCCATGCCATCGCCCTGGCGGACCGCCCCCTCTGCCTAAGGCGCATTGTGGACGACAAACACGAACACCGTCTCCTCTGCGGCCGTGCAGCGGAGGCATGGTTCCATCTCCAACAGCTACTGGCCCCTTATCTACGGATGACAACGCACATGATCGTCGCCTATATACTCCTGTGTCCGGGCGAGACGTCTTTTCCACCATCAAAGATGCACTCTGTCACCTGGATGAAAGGTATGCCCGTCTTTTATCTTTTCACGAATAGACCAAAGAATGTGATCGATTTTTGGACGCTTTAGTTAACACGACACCACATAATGAGACGACATGTTACGTACCAGTCCACCTTCGCTAACTATTGTGCAGGACAGGGATTCGTTTCCTCCAAACAGCCCCGCAGTTGGAACCTCCACGGTGAGCGGGGTTGAGAGGTGTTGCTCTATTCCCATGACCATCAAGCTCTCGGCGTATGTTTTCCGAAGGCATGTATCAAACCGGCGTCTTCAAAATGAGCTGTCACCGATAATTCAACTAATTCGCTCCCTGAACTGCAGTATGTTAAAGTTGCAGTACCTATTCTAAAATCACTCATGTTGGTAGCTTTTCTTTACTCCATTCATATTTTTGGAATATTCACTGCATGTTCTTTCATGAAAGAACTTCCGAAAACCGTCTTTAGTAACTACGTTTATATGCACTGTCTTCGGTAGCATTACCATTACTATCATGCAGTGAAGGTAATGGTTATGTGTCGCCACAGGTATACTTTATATACGGCCAGAACCAAATCGGATTTTCTGCCAGTTTCCGAGAGGAAGTTTCATTGCGGGAACTATTAAAGGTATCTGGTATTGACGTCCACGCTAAGTTTTGAACATCTGTATACTGCCGCTAGTTTAGGAGATTTTGTGTGTTATTAAATTGGGCAAGTTCTTTTCGTTGCCTCTCCATCAGCGTCTTGACCGTATTTGTGTGCCAATGGGAATGTGTTATTAATTTACATGATGTACAACAGTCAGCTGTCATCGACACTACTTCTCCGAATGTTGGTGAAATTTGGTTGATGCTTATATAGTTTAGAATAAATGGAGGCTGTTTCGTAGGCAGGCTTTACGCAAATTTTTATCAGTTTTTTATCGAACGGATATAATTTTGATTTTTTTTTTTGGTAGATTGTAATGTTACCATACTCAAATTCGTTACAGCCACTTTATGGTCACTAAATACCGAATCCGTCACGACGCTCATTACTTGCTCAGGATTGTTTTTTGATAAGCTGGAAATTGCGATATGCATCTTAGGAATTCCCAAGAGAGAGGGGAAAAGAAACTGACGGATCAGAGAATGAACATTTCATGGATCAAAATCCTGAACTTTTTCACAGTGAATGGATGAGTGTAAGCAATGAACTCGTTGAACGCTTCTGATGACGATTTGTACCTCATATGGACTCCTGAATAAATTGCTAAAAAATTTCACAACATATTTGCCAGTGTTTCCTTCCGGTATGGCGAATAACCTATTTATTCATACATATAGCTTTGTAAACGCTCCTGAACTCTCAGCGCAATTCGTATTAGCAGCCGTCAAATCAAAAAGCAGATGAGAAATGATTAGTTAACTGTTTATTATTTCAGAAGAAATCGATATAACTTTTTAATAAATTTATTACACTGTTAGACAAGATGGTCAGTACAGTAATGGAAAAATTTAGGTTGGTGGTTATGGAACACTGACTGTACCCAGACGTCCACCTCTTCGTCGTAAGCAAATCGGCGGCCAGGAAAAATATATTTCTTCAGGACAAAAAAAAAATGTATATCACATAGGGGGGAAATAGGAACTGTATGGTGGATTTAAAGTGCTTCCCAGCGAAATTTCAGCAGTGTGGCCGAAACAATATTAGCAACATCTGGACTGGGAAGCCGTAAGACATCTTCGATGCGGTACTGTTCTCACCCCATGCGATTTACATGTTCTGGAGCCTTTAAGAAAGACATTTGTGGCCGTAGATTTTCTTTAGATGAGGAGGTGCACGCCTGGGCACTATCGTAGTTCCGTAGGTAATAGAAAACACTTCTCAATGAGGGCACTGACCTTCTTGACTTACAGAGTAGAAAATGTACTAACAGTTATGGTGATTACTTCGGAGGTATTAAACGGTTCCTTCTTTTCCATCCGCGGGCTGGTCAGCAAGTACCATAGACATGCACTTCTGAAATGGCGGAGAGAGCCAGGAAAAAAAAAATTCATGGATCAGAGAATGGACTGAGCGTACATCAATTTACAGCGATAAATCCCAAACCTCTTCAGAAAGGATGTTAAGCACGAATATCTCTGTGATGTTATTCAAAATGAGTGGGAGAACTATGTGCCGAAACACTTCTTCACCATCTCCTTTGCGCCGGCCGGTGTGGCCGTGCGGTTCTAGTCGCTTCAGTCTGGAACCGCGTGACCGCTACGGTCGCTGGTTCGAATCCTGCCTCGGGCATGGATGTGTGTGATGTCCTTAGATTAGTTAGGTTTAATTAGTTCCAAGTTCTAGGGGACTGATGACCACAGATTTTAAGTCCCATAGTGCTCAGAGCCATTTGAACCATCTCCTTTTCTTTCCATGTTTATAATGGCCCATTACATAAAAATTCAGGAGGCGACTCTGGAATAGCAGTCATCACAGTCTTCCACATGACTGAGATATGTACTTGCTACACGACACTAAGGTTAAAAAATAAGTACACCTCAGTATTTGCCCCGCAAATAATTGAAGTAAAGAGGCTATTCCAGTTGTAGCTATATGGTGGTACATTTCTCTTACTTTAACAACTGAACATTTTTCCTAGCTCCCATTTTGGAAATAAGCCATGTAATTTGTTACCCTACTGTAAACAAATTGTTCACTTGCACTCTTATATTTTTATTTAGGACTAAAAGAATGACCAAACGCTTTTAGTCTAATGACCGTAATGTAAGCAAACTTTTCACTTGCCTTTGACCTTACACACTGAAGCGCCAAGGAAACTAGTATAGGCATGTGTATTCGAATACAAAGATATGTAAACATTGAGAATACGCCGCTGCGGTCGTCAACGCCTATATAAGACAACAAGTGCCCGATGCAGTTTGTAGATAGGTTACTGCTGCTGAAATGGCAGGTTATTATGATTTAATAGAGTTTGAGCGTGGTGCTACAGTCACCGCATCAGCGATGGGACGCAATATATCCGAGGTAGCGATAAAGTGGGGATTTTCCCATGCGACCATTCCACAAGTTTACCGTGAATATCAGGAATCCGGTAAAACATCAAATCCCCGACATCGCTGCGGCCGGAAAAAGATCCTACAAGTACGGGAACAACGACGACTGAGGAGAATCATTTAACGTGACGGAAGTGCAACCCTGCCTCAAATTGATGAAGATCTCAATGCTGGGCCATCAACAAGCGTCATCGTGTGAACCATTCAACGAATCATCATCTGTATGATCTTTCGGAGCCGAAAGCCCTCTCGTGTACCCTTGATGACTGTACTACAGAGAGCTTAATGCCTCGCCTGGGCCTGTCAACACTGACATTCGACTGTTGATGACAGGAAACATGTTACCTGGTCGGTCGAGTCTGGTTTCAAATAGTATCGAGTGGGTGGACGTGTACAAGTATGGAGACAACCTCATGGATCCATGGACCCTACATATCAGCAGGGGACTGTTCAAGCTGGCGGAGTCTCTGTAATGGTTTTGAGCGTGTGAAGTTGGAGTGATACGGGACCCCTGATATATCTAGATGGAACTCTGACAGGTGTCACGTATGTAAGCATCCTGTCTGATCACCTCCATCCATTCATGCCCATTGTGCATGCCGACAAAATTGGGCCATTCAAGCAGGACAATGCGACACCCCACACGTCCGAAATTGCTACAGAGTGGCTCTTCTGAGTTTAAAGACTTCCGCTGGTCTCAAAACGGTCCAGGAATGAACGATATTGAGCTTATCTGGGATGCCTTGCAATTTTCTGTTCAGAAGAGATCTCTACCCCTCGTACTTTTACGGATTTCTGGAAAGCGCTTCAGGATCCATGATGTCAGCTCCCTCCAACACTACTTCAGACATCTGTCGAGTTCATGCCACGTCGTATTGCGGCGATTCCGTTCGCTCACGGAGGCCCTACCTGATATTAGGCTGGTGTTCCAGTTTCTTTGGCTCTTCAGTGTATATAAATAAAATGACCTAAAACGCTTAACCTAATGTAAACCAACAGCTTACTTGTGCCGTTAGTTTTGCTTACATACGTGTTAGTTAATGGTAAAATTCTTTTAGCCTAATCTTAATTACCATGATTTACGTCAGAGAAATGGTGGTTGCCCTTCCCATACTCGTGTTGTGCTTTCCTGTTGCCTCCCCCCCCCCGCCCCCCTCCCCCCCCCGCACCATCACCCACCCACTACCACTCTGCTAGGTTCCCAGCTTCAGGCTTTGTTCATCAGTCGATTAACAACAGCAGCAGCATTTAAATTCAAGTGATACTCGAAACCGCCAGCAGGGCATCGTGCCAAATGTTATTTTCTGCAAGCGCGCCAATGTATGACGCTACTTTATGTTTCGGCTTTTTGTTACAATTCTGGTTATTTTGTTCCTGTTCTCTAGAAGTCACGCATACACACAGGGCTGTAAATATTTAATAACTACCGTCACAGTGCATTTTCAGCAAGCACATATATATGTGATAATATTTAAGGGTTTTCGGAAATTTGTTTCATTTGTCTATATTTTCCCAGTGTCCAACAAATATCCAGTTTTCAAGAGAACACACGTAAATACTGCACTGTAACTGCCTGCGTGGAACAATGGTCTTCCAAGCTACAGGATCAGATAGTAGTGGCGATATTTCCTGACACTATACTTTTTCTCATTAGTAAGACATAATCGGTAGCTATTTTTGTGTCTCCTCTATTGTATTTAAACCAGTAATAGTGGCTATCAAATGTCAGCTCTGTAGCACATTTCAGGTCATCATGTGCCTCCGATATAGAGTCTAAGGGGCTTTCCCTCATTCATTAAACGTATCTTTTATTGTACCTACCCGTCATATAAAGTTGATTCTGCAACTGCCATCTGGCCCTGTTCCATTCAGAAATGGTGCGTGGAGAGAATGTCTGTCAGTAAACCTATGCAATTTCTTGTTGCAGTTATTTCGCGATACATTCATGGGAGGAGGTAATATATTGTCCTCAATACTCAGAAGAAACGGAAATGAGATCGCATATACTACCCCATTATTGAACTTATGCAACTTCATAAGGTTTCATATTGGGGACGTTAACTCTGCAAGAAATTCGAAACAGTGTGAAACAAGTCTTATCAGAACAAATGACTTCATTTCATTGCCCTATATTCTAGTTTTAATGAGTTTGGCTCTACGTTTTAGAATTAAAGGCATCTGCGCTACTTGATAAGTAATTTTTGAATTCCAGCTTGCCCAGCATTTCCCCTTTTATGCAGCACCCTTCGTGTTGTTTTGGAGCTGACAGGGTTCATGAGTAAAACACTCTATTCTGCAATGATATGCTGCTATCATCTTCTTATATTACGTCACAACACTCTTCAATAACGGTCCTTCAGGATCACACGACAAGCACTTTCATCCGTGTTGTGGCTTAGCAGATCATTACTTTCATCTGTCCCTGTGTAAGGTATAAGTCTTGGATGTGGTGCCTCTAGAAACACCAGAAATTTGACCTACCTTGATTACAGACACACCCATTATACGAGCACCAGCAGTTTACCCAAGTTCGAATTCACTTAGCTTCGACATAATACACTTACAACTACACAGAACATTTTTCTAATTGCAACTGACACTTGCAATGTACTGCATTGCACGGGTGACGTTCGTGGTCAAATACAACAGCGTAAACTGCATACTTGACGATCATTTGCATTTATCGCGATGTTTGCATAATTTTCTTCAATTCCTTTATCTCATCCATATGCAGCAGCAACCTAGAAGTAATTTCTTTGATATGGATGTGGAGAAGCCTATTAGATACATAATTAGGTCCACACATCACTTCATTTCCTTTAGAGATGTAGAATGATAATACAGTAATTGCGAAAACTGTTTATCATGTTTTTCCTTAAAAACCTGTGGAATAAAAATATGTAAAGAGTCCAATCCATCATATTCTGATAATATGTAGCCACATGTCTTTAAGCAAATATGTTTATGATAATATTCCCGACGACAAATCTATACTAAAAACAGACCATCTAAATAACCCACGACAACCCCATTTTTGAGTATTGCTGCGTAGTCCCACTTTTCCTTACGTTCCGTGAAAACTACAGTCTTTGTTATATTCGTAAATCATTATAATTTCTGTCTCACCTAAAAATGTACTAATCTATCGTTAGTTCGTCCAAAGTGGTGAACTTCTTCAACAACAATGAAACTGGTTGTTCCTGTGCTTTCTGCAAGGCAGGAAGAACAGTCATGTATATTAAAAGTTCATTGGCACTCCATAGTAGCTCCTTTGGTTGGTGGGGGCCCAGAAGTAGATTCAAGGTATGTCGGTTATATCATGTACAACCGCATCTCCTACATACGTAGTTCACATGTGCGTAGTAGTGGTTGCTTTAGGAACAAAACGTAAGCGACTTATAGTTTACTGCGTCTAGATGGCGTATTGATGGGATTTATCTGTACCATACAGGTCAAACACTTAAATATGGAATTTCTAATCTCAGCCTTAGTTGAATGCGGTTTCTTTGAATTTACTCGGCAGCATTTCGTGGGAATATGCCATCTTCTCTGCCAACATACGTACCTAGTACTGTTACAATGTTATACAACTATACACTGTATCGTTTAAATAGATGCGACTGCTTAGCAGGTCAGCCGCAACCAAACACATTACGTAATTTTATCAGGAGTACTGATTTGGAACTTCTTCTTTTGGGGGTGTATTATAATCCCTTAAGATTTCTGAACATGAACCTGAACCCGACATATACATTTGCCTTATGCGTCCTGTATTAGTTAACTCGAGGTGCCTAGGTATTTTACGGTAATTAACGATTCCAGAAATAGTGTAGAAGATTTCTAGTCCTATTTATGTGCAGCGTGCGAACACCCTAAATTTAACAAATATCCCACAGGCCCACAAGACGTGCAAGGTACATCGTACCACTACTATCGACTTCTATTCCCTACTCAAGCACTGCTCGAGTAAAAATTAACTGTCTGTATACCTCCATGCATGCCCTAATCTCCTTTACGTCCCATCTATCTCTTATATGTAGCTGCCTCATCTGTGGTGAGACTTTGGCGCACTGTTGTAAAGAATGTCTACTGCAGAATAAAATTAAACCACATGCGACTTACGTAGTATTACCACCCTCCTACCTTTCCTCTTTCTTATAAAAGTCAATTTATGACCTAGTTTCTATTTGAACCCACCTTTTTCAGATAACGAATGGTAATTTATACGTATCTTATGTTAAGAGGATCTAATATTATTTTTCCTTATAACAGATAAAGATACAGACGCGTGTGGCATGCTCTTTATAACACAGAAGAGTGCCCGTTTCATCCAGTGATGCACAATAATTTAGTAAAGGTCGGTTTTTTCGAAGAAGGTGGCAACATCATGATGTAACCATAGTAATAACTCACCTATCTAGGTACAGAATGCTGATGTATCACTTTAACATTAAGAACAGTTACATTATATGAATGTATATAATTATTCAGCATTTTCCACTAACTGTACCATAGTATTGCGTCCTTGTGCGTCTAACACAGAATATCCAAGACACATGCTTGCCTCCCACGTCAGAAGTACAACATAGAGTAGTATGAGTGTGCATTGCCATACATCACAGTAGAAGTGGTACTGTGTTTTATTACCAGAACAGTTAGAATGCGTGGGAAAAGTTCTAAAGAAAAACAGCAAAAACTGCAATTGTCATTATATACACTCCTGGAAATGGAAAAAAGAACACATTGACACCGGCGTGTCAGACCCACCATACTTGCTCCGGACACTGCGAGAGGGCTGTACAAGCAATGATCACACGCACGGCACAGAGGACACACCAGGAACCGCGGTGCTGGCCGTCGAATGGCGCTAGCTGCGCAGCATTTGTGCACCGCCGCAGTCAGTGTCAGCCAGTTTGCCGTGGCATACGGAGCTCCATCGCAGTCTTTAACACTGGTAGCATGCCGCAACAGCGTGGACGTGAACCGTATGTGCAGTTGACGGACTTTGAGCGAGGGCGTATAAAGGGCATGCGGGAGGCCGGGTGGACGTACCACCGAATCGCTCAACACATGGGGCGTGAGGTCTCCACAGTACATCGATGTTGTCGCCAGTGGTCGGCGGAAGGTGCACGTGCCCGTCGACCTGGGACCGGACCGCAGCGACGCACGGATGCATGCCAAGACCATAGGATCCTACGCAGTGCCGTAGGGAACCGCACCGCCACTTCCCAGCAAATTAGGGCCACTGTTGCTCCTGGGGTATCGGCAAGGACCATTCGCAACCGTCTCCATGAAGCTGGGCTACGGTCCCACACACCGTTAGGCCGTCTTCCGCTCACGCCCCAACATCGTGCAGCCCGCCTCCAGTGGTGTCGCGACAGGCGTGAATGGAGGGACGAATGGAGACGTGTCGTCTTCAGCGATGAGAGTCGCTTCTGCCTTGGTGCCAATGATGGTCGTATGCGTGTTTGGCGCCGTGCAGGTGAGCGCCACAATGAGGACTGCATACGACCGAGGCACACAGGGCCAACACCCGGCATCATGGTGTGGGGAGCGATCTCCTACACTGGCCGTACACCACTGGTGATCGTCGAGGGAACACTGAATAGTGCACGGTACATCCAAACCGTCATCGAACCCATCGTTCTACCATTCCTAGACCGGCAAGGGAACTTGCTGTTCCAACAGGACAATGCACGTCCGCATGTATCCCGTGCCACCCAACGTGTTCTAGAAGGTGTAAGTCAACTACCGTGGCCAGCAAAATCTCCGGATCTGTCCCCCATTGAGCATGTTTGGGACTGGATGAAGCGTCATCTCACGCAGTCTGCACGTCCAGCACGAACGCTGGTCCAACTGAGGTGCCAGGTGGAAATGGCATGGCAAGCCGTTCCACAGGACTACATCCAGCATCTCTACGATCGTCTCCATGGGAGAATAGCAGCCTGCATTGCTGCGAAAGGTGGATATACACTGTACTAGTGCCGACATTGTGCATGCTCTGTTGCCTGTGTCTATGTGCCTGTGGTTCTGTCAGTGTGATCATGTGATGTATCTGACCCCAGGAATGTGTCAATAAAGTTTCCCCTTCCTGGGACAATGAATTCACGGTGTTCTTATTTCAATTTCCAGGAGTGTACATGCTGTCACTTGCTACCTTAGTGGGGGTGTATGCATTTTTATCTACTATTTTACAGCAATCACGTTACAACTTAAGTGCTGCATATGTGTCTCTCTATTCTAAATCTTGAACAGATATTAGTTTAGGTCTGTTCTATAAACTGGTCCTTTTCTTAAGACTTATGGAATAACATTCCTTGTAGGAATCAATCAAAATTCGATAATATCTATATTTGAGGATGTAGCAAAAATTCTGTTTCTCGTTCTTTAATATATGACTTCCACATCCCTAGCGTTTAATGAATTTTGACAGCCCTCCACAGAATCAAACAAAAACTGTGCATTCCATAGTTATAAATCAGAACTTAAAACTACGTTCTTTAGCAGAGAAAGATGTAAACGCTTCTAACAAGTGCATATCAGAACGCTTCTCTATTACTATTTCATATAATTAGACACCCTTCCACAGGGTCAAACTCGAACAATCAAATTTATAATTATCAATAATAGCTCAAAATTCTGTTCCTTAGTGGAGAAAGATGTAAATGCTTCTGTAAGGCATGTATCTGGGCTCATTAAAAATGGCTGCCGTTAACTTCATACACTCTCAGGGATGTGATTTGAAATATAAATTTGTAATAATTCCTTGCAAATGAAGCACGCCCACCTTAAATGGTCTTATCGTTGTTCACAGTAACATCACTATCTTGCTAGTAGCCTCCTTGCACACACAGAAGTCTAGGTCTGACGTTAGGTAATCACACACACCCATTCCGTTAAAAATCTTGCGCCATATCGAAATCTACATGAAGCCATTGCAACAGCCCATGTTAATGTCAGCCCGTTCTGCTATATATGGATATTTTATACATCCTGAAAATGATTTCCGCTGCTCCCATAGCAATTTCTCCTAATTTACCTCTTGCTGCTGCGGTATTGCACGTCTGGATCAGAAACGGTAGTTCCTCCGCGGTCATGCTGAAAAGTAAAGCCTCCGAAATATTTATGTGAGAAAAGTCTTTAAAATAAAACAAACCCTATAAACATTCTACATGTATATTCTTAATATTTACATATTAATTTCTCAACATAGACATCTAGGCGATGAACACATTTCTAACAACAAGAGACCAGTTTGTTGACACTTCACAGTGGAATTATTGACGTTGTTGATGGAGCCACAACGGCAATTCATCTTGCACCACCTGATCAGTACCAAATTTAAGTCCTCGAGGGTCTTTGCTAACAGATGAAAATCGGACTGGACCCAGCCTGAACGGTATAGTGTGATAAATGACCGAGAACCCAAAGCGTCATATCGTTGCAGATGGCGCAGCACTTGTGTGTGTTCTCATGCTGAAGGAGAGATTTGCCATGTGTGGAAATACATGCTGCGTCTCATGCACCGACATATTTTACGTTACACACCTCTATGTCACACGATACCTTTTGGAGACCTGAGGTAACAAAAGGGCTGCAAATGTGTAGACGTGAAGAATAAAGATGTAGAACGTTTATAACATTCGTTTTATTTAAAAAGCTTTAACAATTTTCACACACAAAAATTCAGGGGCATTACTTTTCTGCACACCCTCATACATGTAGCGCTTACATAAAAAACCTAGAACTTCTACAGCAAATTGTGATTTTTCTCACTACTTAAGGCATTTTGCTAAGGTAATATGGCATATTTCAGTAGGTTGGGCTTTGTAATTGATATGGTTATGTATTGTTTGTGTGGTAAAAGAATTAGATATGCTTTTTCCACACAGTAGATTCCAATACATAATCGAGTCACTTCTAGCATAAAGGGGTGTACATAACGCCTCTGGAGTGCTACTCCCATATCGCAAAGCGCTTGTTACCAGATGATACGGAACAGTGTAGTGAAGTCTTAAAAGCAGTACTCCACTGGGAATGAACGGTTGTTTTTAATCTTCTGGAAGTCTACATATGTCGACATACGGCGTACTATATGTATTACATTTTGACACTAAAATAACAAGACTTTAATGCAGGTCAGTGTTTTTACAAGGGCTTCTTAAGATCACGGTATAATCAATGACGCCCCTTTGGGTGTGTGTATATAAAGTACTTATCTGCTAACTGTACTACAGGATTCGAATGAATTATTATTACATCACAAGGAATCTGTTAACGGATGATACTAAACTGTGTAGTGCTGATTCTAATACCGTAACAACAGACCTGTGTAAGGTATAAAATATTTTTTTTAACCTCATACATAACCGTCTACATTGACTAATGGTGGTAATGTCTCGTAATTCTACGTTTTGCCACTAAAATTCTGTTATTTTAATGCTGCGCTGTTTCATTTTCAGAGAACATGTTAAGATCATGGTGTAATCATTGCTACCATAGTAAGAGCAGACTAAGATGTGGTTAACGTAGATGTATGATGAAAATAATATTGACCATATCTTACGACAATGTTTTATTTACTGCAATACATATTAGCAACGTATTACAAATGTATAATAAAATAATAAGATTTTCCTACATGATACTTGTGTTCATGTTCTTACTGTAGCTGAAACAGGGCTCCAGCAGTCAGCATGTGTGAAACTGGAAGGTCCAAATTTAATTCAAACAGCAACAGCTTTAGTATTAGCTGCATCATTTACTGTTACTGTAATGAAGCTATCTTTTTTCTTACGAAAATTATCGGCAACATCGTTACCCTTTGTAAAAGCCACAAACAAACACGCGGAAAAATACTCAGCCTGTATATGCCAGGGACTGTCAATTTCTTTGCAACCTTTACTCCACCATCACACTGGAAACGCATGATTTGATCTCTGTTACTGGTTCAAACCAAACCAGCTTGACTTAGTTTGTCAGGACGTTGCTTGATAGCTAATGACCAGGCATTGAAGGGTGCCAGCCTCGCTTCACATATGCTATATCCAGGGTGAGATAACCTAATGTCTTGCGCATCCTGCGTTGATCTGCACAACAATGCTGATTCCGGAGATGAATGCAGACACATTTCCATTCTGTACATGCTTCAAACGTCGCACCAAAAACAGTCTGAGGCACAACATTTGACCCATCACGCATTCATAATCGCAGATATACCTCCCCAACATCCAAGACAGAGAGAGATTTGCTTTAAAATACTCATTTCTGTTCTAAGGCTCCAAGGTGACAACACTTCCAGTCTCTTTTGGTCTGTATTCTACATTTACTGGTACATGTAATCCACTTGTAAGTACATATATAGGCCAACTGCGTTATTTTCTAAAAGTGTTGTGTTACCGGGCCTACGGCCTTGCCACATTGGTGGCATCGGTTACCGTCACGTCACCGAAGTTAAGAGCTGTCGGGCTTGGCTAGCACTTGGATGGGTGACCATCACGTCTGTCGAGCGCTGTTCAAACCTTGTGAGGCAAGCTTCATTCAGAAGTAGAGGCTCCTGTCTCGTAAACTGACATATGGCTAGGAGAGCGGTGTGCTGACCACATGCCCCTTCACATCCACATCAAGTGACGCCTGTGGTCTGAGGTTGACATGGCGGCCGGTCGATTGCATTGGGATTTCCGAGGCCTGTTTGGACGAATTTGTGTCACCGGAGCCTCCCATGGTCAAGAGGAGGTTCAGGATAGTATTCCATGGTCGATTAATCTCCGCTACATCCATTGTTTGGTTCGGATATGGATCTACCCGCATCGCATCCAGGGCTGGGACCATCCAAAATACGCACGGAATAGAGTTTAGAGGTGGATCCACCCGCATTGCATCTGGGGCGGTGTCTAGAGGTGGATCCACATGCGATATGCTCAGAATAGTGTTCGAAAGTGGATCCAACCGCGCTACATCTGGGGTAGTGTTCCGAGATGAATCCACCAGTGTAACAGCTGGAATGGTGTTTGAAGATTGATGGTAGCAGCTGTGCACTGCCCCCTCGGTGATAAACCGACACATACATAAAACAGTGAATTGAGCAAGGTGTTTGCTATTGTACTGATCAACAAACAGATGTAGAATATGTGACCAGAACAGAAGTCATGATAACGTGGGCTGGACGGTCGGTATCTTGAACCATCAGAATATATAAGATGCTTTTAAAGTAAGTCTTTCTGTAACAGAGCGGACGTATGGGGTGTTGGGGAGTTCGTGGTGTCGTCCAGTGTTACACACATCACGCCAGGTAACCCATATTGATGTTCAACAGCTGGCACTAGCAAGTGACTCTACAAATCACCAGAGGCCAACAGAGAGGTGGGCACCAGCTTCCAATGAAAAACCAAGGAGTGGTAATGCTTCCGTACATGTATTCAGTGGTGCGTCCACGTTGCTATTTGTATACAGAGGCATAAGGCCGACTTTAGTACTGTGGTTGCTCTCGTACATTCTTCATCGAGTTCACGTGCTAGTTACTTACTGTGTTTTAGTATACAACGTTTGCCTGGACGTGGACTGCTTCCCAGAGTTATGGATTAGATTTGATTGTGGCCTGAGCCGTATCATAAGAATTAGTGCAGTTCCTGCCTCTTCTTGCTATATCGTCATTGTGTTAAATAGTTAGTAGAAATAAAATGTACCATGTGGTGTCACCGCCAGACACCACACTTGCTAGGTGGTAGCTTTTAAATCGGCCGCGGTCCGCTAGTATACGTCGGACCCGCGTGTCGCCACTGTCATACTCCCCAGTTGTACAGCTGACGTTGCTAGCCATGGTTCACTGAGAATTACGCTCTCATTTGCCGAGACTATAGTTAGCATAGCCTTCAGCTACATTTGCTACGACCTAGCAAGGCGCCATTACCAGTATAGATATTGAGATTCTATTAATGTATCATCAAGAGCGATGTTCTACAAATGTGGATTAAAGTTAAGTATTCCAGAAGCTACGTACTTTTATTTATAGCATTATTACGTATCCTGTTTCAGACCTCACGCCAGCCTGCGTGAGTTTAAGCGCGTGCCTTTCGGCTTCCTCTCATTGTGTCTAGGCTGTCTTGTCTAGACACAACATATTTGGCGACGAGTCTAACAAGGATAAAAACGATCTTGTTCTTTATACTTGCTTTGCCCTAATTTACTTGTGTCATGGCTTCGCCACATTCTCCTGATGTACTGTCCGAATTTTATCGCTTGCAGTGTGCTCCCTGCCGCCGTTGGATAAGCAGCTGCAGCAGCAAGTCGTATACTCCTAGCTCACTCATTTGTTACATAGTTTAATTCTTAATTTCTTTGCGTGTTTTTGGTACTTGCATTGTTTAATTCATAAATTTCGGGCGTATTATAGTATTTGAGAGTTGTAGCATCGCGTTTTAGTACCTGAATAGTGTAAATTCGCGTAGTCGTCTGTCATCTGTTTTTGTTTTGAACGGCCAGTGTCGGTTGGTCACAGTCAGTGTGCTCCCTGCCGCCGTTGGATAAGCAGCTGCAGCAGCAAGTCGTATACTCCTAGCTCACTCATTTGTTACATAGTTTAATTCTTAATTTCTTTGCGTGTTTTTGGTACTTGCGTTGTTTAATTCATAAATTTCGGGCGTATTATAGTATTTGAGAGTTGTAGCATCGCTTTTTAGTACTCGAATAGTGTTAAATCGCGTAGTCTCCTTCCGCCGCCGAGCAGTGTGTCAGCAGTGCACAAGTGGCAGCATTACTGCATTTACTAGGCAATCTTGTATTTTAATAACCGTTTCAATTTTGTGTCGTTTTGTTTGCGCTCTCTGTAGATTAGTTCAGACGTTCTTTGCACAACAGTTTTTAGCATGGATAGGGACTGCAACTGCTGTGTTCGGATGCAGGCTGAGTTGGCATCCCTTCGCTCCCAGCTTCAGGCAGTGTTGGCTTGGGTCACACAGCTTGAGGCTGTTGCCAATGGGCATCACTGTGGGGGTCCGGATGGGGGTTTGTCGGGGACGGCCAGCTCGTCCCACGCATCCCCCGATCGGACTACGACTGTGGTTGCCCGGGATACTGCCCGCATTGAGGCTGATCCCTCACCTGTGGTAGAGTGGGAGGTCGTCTCAAGGTGTGGCAGGGGGCGAAAGACATTCCGGAGGGCTGAACGGAAGGCCTCTCCAGTTTGTCTGACGAACCGGTTTCAGGCTCTGTCTCAGGCTGATACTGATCTTCGGCCTGACATGGCTGCTTGTCCTGTTCCAGAGGTTGCCCCTCAGTCTGCAAGATCCGGGCAGTCGCAGAGGGTGGGCTTACTGGTAGTTGGGAGCTCCAACGTCAGGCGCGTAATGGGGCCCCTTAGGGATATGGCAGCAAGGGAGGGGAAGAAAACCAAAGTTCACTCCGTGTGCATACCAGGGGGAGTCATTTCAGATGTGGAAAGGGTCCTTCCGGATGCCATGAAGGGTACAGGGTGCACCCATCTGCAGGTGGTCGCTCATTTCGGCACCAATGATGTGTGTCGCTATGGATTGGAGGAAATCCTCTCTGGCTTCCGGCGGCTATCTGATTTGGTGAAGACTGCCAGTCTCGCTAGCGGGATGATAGCAGAGCTCACCATCTGCAGCATCGTCGACAGGACTGACTGCGGACCATTGGTACAGAGCCGAGTGGAGGGTCTGAATCAGAGGATGAGACGGTTCTGCGACCGTGTGGGCTGCAGATTCCTCGACTTGCGTCATAGGGTGGTGGGGTTTCTGGTTCCGCTGGATAGGTCAGGAGTCCACTACACGCAACAAGCGGCTTCACGGGTAGCAGGGGTTGTGTGGCGTGGGCTGGGCGGTTTTTTAGGTTAGATGGCCTCGGGCAAGTGCTGAAAGGGCAACAGCCTCAACGGGTGCGGGGCAAAGTCAGGACATGCGGGGACCAAGCAGCAATCGGTATTGTAATTGTAAACTGTCGAAGCTGCGTTGGTAAAGTACCGGAACTTCAAGTGCTGATAGAAAGCACCGAAGCTGAAATCGTTATAGGTACAGGAAGCTGGCTGAAGCCAGAGAAAAATTCTGCCGAAATTTTTACAAAGGCACAGACGGTGTTTAGAAAGGATAGATTGCATGCAACTGGTGGTGGAGTGTTCGTCGCTATTAGTAGTAGTTTATCCTGTAGTGAAGTAGAAGTGGATAGTTCCTGTGAATTATTATGGGTGGAGGTTACACTCAACAACCGAGCTAGGTTAATAATTGGCTCCTTTTACCGACCCCCCGACTCAGCAGCATTAGTGGCAGAACAACTGAGAGAAAATTTGGAATACATTTCACATAAATTTTCTCAGCATGTTATGGTTTTAGGTGGAGATTTCAATTTACCAGATATAGACTGGGACACTCAGATGTTTAGGACGGGTGGTAGGGACAGAGCATCGAGTGACATTATACTGAGTGCACTATCCGAAAATTACCTCGAGCAATTAAACAGAGAACCGACTCGTGGAGATAACATCTTGGACCTACTGATAACAAACAGACGCGAACTTTTCGACTCTGTAAGTGCAGAACAGGGAATCAGTGATCATAAGGCCGTTGCAGCATCCCTGAATATGGAAGTTAATAGGAATATAAAAAAAAGGAGGAAGGTTTATCTGTTTAGCAGGAGTAATAGAAGGCAGATTTCAGACTACCTAACAGATCAAAACGAAAATTTCTGTTCCTACACTGACAATGTTGAGTGTTTATGGAAAAAGTTCAAGGCAATCGTAAAATGCGTTTTAGACAGGTACGTGCCGAGTAAAACTGTGAGGGACGGGAAAAACCCACCGTGGTACAACAACAAAGTTAGGAAACTACTGCGAAAGCAAAGAGAGCTTCACTCCAAGTTTAAACGCAGCCAAAACCTCTCAGACAAACAAAAGCTAAACGATGTCAAAGTTAGCGTAAGGAGGGATATGCGTGAAGCGTTCAGTGAATTCGAAAGTAAAATACTAGGTACCGACTTGACAGAAAATCCTAGGAAGTTCTGGTCTTACGTTAAATCAGTAAGTGGCTCGAAACATCATGTCCAGACACTCCGGGATGATGATGGCATTGAAACAGAGGATGACAAGCGTAAAGCTGAAATACTAAACACCTTTTTCCAAAGCTGTTTCACAGAGGAAGACCGCACTGCAGTTCCTTCTCTAAATCCTCGCACCAACGAAAAAATGGCTGACATCGAAATAAGTGTCCAAGGAATAGAAAAGCAACTGGAATTACTCAACAGAGAAAAGTCCACTGGACCTGACGGGATACCAATTCGATTCTACACAGAGTACGCGAAAGAACTTGCCCCCCTTCTAACAGCCGTGTACCGCAAGTCTCTAGAGGAACAGAAGGTTCCAAATGATTGGAAAAGAGCACAGGTTGTCCCAGTCTTCAAGAAGGGTCGTCGAGCAGATGCGCAAAACTATAGACCTATATCTCTGACGTCGATCTGTTGTAGAATTTTAGAACATGTGTTTTGCTCGAGTATCATGTCGTTTTTGGAAAGTCATAATCTACTATGTGGGAATCAACATGGATTCCGGAAACAGCGATCGTGTGAAACCCAACCTGCTTTATTTGTTCATGAGACCCAGAAAATATTAGATACAGGCTCCCAGGTAGATGCTATTTTTCTTGACTTCCGGAAGGCGTTCGATACAGTTCCGCACTGTCGCCTGATAAACAAAGTAAGAGCCTACGGAGTATCAGACCAGTTGTGTGGCTGGATTGAAGAGTTTTTAGCAAACAGAACACAGCATGTTGTTATCAACGGAGAAACGTCTACAGACATTAAAGTAACCTCTGGCGTGCCACAGGGGAGTGTTATGGGACCATTGCTTTTCACAATATTTATAAATGACCTAGTAGACAGTGTCGGAAGTTCCATGCGGCTTTTCGCGGATGATGCTGTAGTATACAGAGAAGTTGCAGCATTAGAAAATTGTAGCGAAATGCAGGAAGATCTACAGCGGATAGGCACTTGGTGCAGGGAGTGGCAACAGACCCTTAACATAGACAAATCTAATGTATTGCGAATACATAGAAAGAAGGATCCTTTATTGTATGATTATATGATAGCGGAACAAACACTGGTAGCAGTTACTTCTGTAAAATATCTGGGAGTATGCGTGCGGAACGATTTGAAGTGGAATGATCATATAAAATTAATTGTTGGTAAGGCGGGTACCAGGTTGAGATTCATTGGGAGAGTCCTTAGAAAATGTAGTCCATCAACAAAGGAGGTGGCTTACAAGACACTCGTTCGACCTATACTTGAGTATTCCTCATCAGTGTGGGATCCATACCAGATCAGGTTGACGGAGGAGATAGAGAAGATCCAAAGAAGAGCGGCGCGTTTCGTCACAGGGTTATTTGGTAACCGTGATAGCGTTACGGAGATGTTTAACAAACTCAAGTGGCAGACTCTGCAAGAGAGGCGCTCTGCATCGCGGTGTAGCTTGCTCGCCAGGTTTCGAGAGGGTGCGTTTCTGGATGAGGTATCGAATATATTGCTTCCCCCTACTTATACCTCCCGAGGAGATAACGAATGTAAAATTAGAGAGATTAGAGCGCGCACAGAGGCTTTCAGACAGTCGTTCTTCCCGCGAACCATACGCGACTGGAACAGGAAAGGGAGATAATGACAGTGGCATGTAAAGTGCCCTCCGCCACACACCGTTGGGTGGCTTGCGGAGTATAAATGTAGAATGTAGATCAGCAGACGCAGGCCTTATTGGATGCCCTTGGACAGCTCGTCCAGGGTCAACGTGCACTGCAAAACGATGTGGCCACCGCCGATCCACCGCTACAGCAGCCACAACACGCAGTTGCACCACCTTTTCGTCTGTTTCAAGCGGAAGTGGAAAGCTGGACGGAGTGGTCACGCCAATTTGGATTCCATCTCGCCGCCTACAGAATTCAAGGTAACGAGCGGCAGCCTCACTTATTATCGTGTGTCGGCGTCCAGACGTACAGAGTGATAGTGAAATTGTTTCCCCGACGCGACGTAGCAACTCTGTCTTATGAAGAAATTTTGTCTGCTTTAGATGCCTATTTCAAGGAATCAGTCAATGTCGTTGCAAAAAGGTATACATTCTTTCGTACAAAACGTACGGCCTGTCAGACTAATAGGGAGTGGGTTGCAACTTTGCAAGGCCTTACAAGGGATTGTGCTTTTGAGTGTGAATGTGGACTGCCTTATTCAGATACTATGGTACGTGATGCAATTGCACAGAGCGTTTCTGATGTTCATATACAGGAGCAAATTTTGAAATTAGTCAATCCCTCCCTTCAACAAGTGATGGACATATTGGATAGGCAAGACACATTTGACTTTGCTCAGGAATCATTTGAAACTTCGCCAGCCGTGTGTCACGTTAACCGGCCTGCTGGGCGAGCTGCACGGAACTGTAAACAGCCCTCGCGCACGTCCGCGCAGCCACGTGTGCCGCGCAAGCACGCAAATGCAGTGAAATCATGCACGCGGTGTGCTACTAGACATTCGCGTGAGAATTGCCCGTCACGCCAAGCTATTTGCTTTTTCTGTAATAAAAAAGGTCATGTTCAAAGTGTTTGCCAGAAAAAGCTTAGAATGGACACTAACAACCATTCCAGGCCCTTTGCTTCGCGCCGACATCGAACCAAGGATACTCAGGCTCGTGAACCTTCGCCCATGGAAATTCATGTAGTTAATGCCACTCCGCCCAGTGCTTCTCTCTCTAACAGTGACTGTGTTCGTCCCACAAAAAGTGTGCGTCGACGTCGACGGAAATCACGTCAAGTCGCAAGTGATTCTGTACCAGTGTCTGTTTACGTTGCACAAAACAGACGCTCTTGTCGTCAGCAGGACAATAAACTTTTTGTAGACTTGGAAATTAATGGCAACGTGATACCATTCCAGCTCGATACCGGAGCTGCAGTTTCATTGCTCAATAAAGACATGTACAAACAACTAGGCACACCTCCGTTGTGTGCCGCAAATGTTTAGCTAACTACATATTCAGGACAGCAGATCCTTGTGTTAGGACAGTGCAGCCTTCTTGCAACATACAAGGGACCAACAAAACTTGTGTCATTTTACGTCCTTCGTTCCTCTTCTGCAGTGAACTTGTTTGGTTTAGATTTATTTCAGTTGTTTAACTTGTCTATAGTCAATCAGGTCCTATCAGTGAACCAGACTGTGCCTTCAGCCAGTGTTTCTCGTCTATGTGAAGAATTTGCAGACATTTTTGCCCCGGGCCTCGGTTGCGCTAAGAACTATAAAGCACATTTGGAACTGAAAGTAAACGCGCAGCCGAAAGTTTTCAGAGCACGCAATGTTCCCCACGCATTGCGTGATGAGGTCGCAAGAACATTAAATGATTTAGAATCACAAGGTGTAATTGAACATGTGCAAGCTTCTCTCTGGGCCTCACCCTTAGTTGTTGTTGTTGTTGTGGTCTTCAGTCCTGAGACTGGTTTGATGCAGCTCTCCATGCTACTCTATCCTGTGCAAGCTTCTTCATCTCCCAGTACCTACTGCAACCTACATCCTTCTGAATCTGCTTAGTGTATTCATCTCTTGGTCTCCCCCTACGATTTTTACCCTCCACGCTGCCCTCCAATACTAAATTGGTGATGCCTTGATGCCTCAGAATATGTCCTACCAGCCGATCCCTTCTTCTGGTCAAGTTGTGCCACAAACTCCTCTTCTCCCCAATCCTATTCAGTACCTCCTCATTAGTTATGTGATCTACCCATCTAATCTTCAGCATTCTTCTGTAGCACCACATTTCGAAAGCTTCTATTCTCTTCTTGTCCAAACTATTTACCGTCCATGTTTCACTTCCATACATAGCTACACTCCACACAAATACTTTCAGAAATGACTTCCTGACACCTAAATCTATAATCGATGTTAACAAATTTCTCTTCTTCAGAAACGCTTTCCTTGCCATTGCCAGTCTACATTTTATATACTCTCTACTTCGACCATCATCAGTTATTTTGCTCCCCAAATAGCAAAACTCCTTTGCTAATTTAAGTGTCTCATTTCCTAATCTAATTCCCTCAGCATCACCCGACTTAATTCGACTACATTCCATTATCCTCGTTTTGCTTTTGTTTATGTTCATCTTATATCCTCCCTTCAAGACACCATCCATTCCGTTCAACTGCTCTTCCAAGTCCTTTGCTGTCTCCGACAGAATTACAATGTCATCAGCGAACCTTAAAGTTTTTATTTCTTCGCCATGGATTTTAATACCTACTCCGAATTTATCTTTTGTTTCCTTTACTGCTTGCTCAATATACAGATTGAATAACATCGGGGAGAGGCTACAACCCTGTCTTACTCCCTTCCCCACCACTGCTTCCCATTCATGTCCCTCGACTCTTATAACTGCCATCTGGTTTCTGTACAAATTGTAAATAGCCTTTCGCTCCCTGTATTTTACCCCTGCCACCTTTAGAATTTGAAAGAGAGTATTCCAGTCAACATTGTCAAAAGCTTTCTCTAAGTCTACAAATGCTAGAAACGTAGGTTTGCCTTTCCTTAATCTTTCTTCTAAGTTAAGTCGTAAGGTCAGTATTGCCTCACGTGTTCCAGTATTTCTACGGAATCCAAACTGATCTTCCCCGAGGTCAGCTTCTACTAGTTTTTCCATTCGTCTGTAAAGAATTCGTGTTAGTATTTTGCAGCTGTGGCTTATTAAACTGATTGTTCAGTAATTCTCACATCTGTCAACACCTGCTTTCTTTGGGATTGGAATTATTATATTCTTCTTGAAGTCTGAGGGTATTTCGCCTGTTTCATACTTCTTGCTCACCAGATGGTAGGGTTTTGTCTGGACTGGCTCTCCCAAGGCCGTCAGTAGTTCCAATGGAATGTTGTCTACTCCGGGGGCCTTGTTTCGTCTCAGGTCTTTCAGTGCTCTGTCAAACTCTTCACGCAGTATCGCATCTCCCATTTCATCTTCCTCTACACCCTCTTCCATTTCCATAATATTGTCCTCAAGTACATCGCCTTCGTATAGACCCTCTATATACTCCTTCCACCTTTCTGCTTTCCCTTCTTTGCTTAGAACTGGGTTTCCATCTGAGCTCTTGATGTTCATGCAAGTGGTTCTCTTATCTCCAAAGGTCTCTTTAATTTTCCTGTAGGCAGTATCTATCTTACCCCTAGTGAGATAAGCCTCTACATCCTTACATTTGTCCTCTAGCCATCCCTGCTTAGCCATTTTGCACTTCCTGTCGATCTCATTTTTGAGACGTTTGTATTCCTTTTTTCCTGCTTCATTCACTGCATTTTTATATTTTCTTCTTTCATCAATTAAATTCAATATTTCTTCTGTTACCCAAGGATTTCTACTAGCCCTCGTCTTTTTACCTATTTGATCCTCTGCTGCCTTCACTGTTTCATCCCTCAAAGCTACCCATTCTTCTTCTACTGTATTTCTTTCCCCCATTCCTGTCAATTGTTCCCTGATGCTCTCCCTGAAACTCTGTACAACCTCTGGTTCTTTCAGTTTATCCAGGTCCCATCTCCTTAAATTCCCACCTTTTTGCTGTTTCTTCAGTTTTAATGTACAGGTCATAACCAACAGATTGTGATCAGAGTCCACATCTGCCCCTGGAAATGTCTTACAATTTAAAACCTGGTTCCTAAATCTCTGTCTTACTATTATATAATATATCTGATACCTTTTAGTATCTCCTGGGTTCTTCCATGTATACAACCTTCTATCATGATTCTTAAACCAAGTGTTAGCTATGATTAAGTTGTGCTCTGTGCAAAACTCTACCAGGCGGCTTCCTCTTTCATTTCTTAGCCCTAATCCATATTCACCTACTACGTTTTCTTCTCTCCCTTTTCCTACACTCGAATCCAGTCACCCATGACTATTAAATTTTCGTCTCACTTCACTATCTGAATAATTTCTTATATTTCATCATACATTTCTTCAATTTCTTCGTCATCTGCAGAGCTAGTTGGCATATAAACTTGTACTACTGTAGTAGGTGTGGGCTTCGTATCTATCTCACCCTTAGTAATTTTGCAAAAACCTTCCGGAAAATTGAGACTTTGTGTGGACTTCAAGGCAACAGTGAATCCCCAACTTGTGACTGCAACTTTTCCCTTGCCCCGCCCGGAAGATCTTTTTGACAAACTGTGCCCGGGTAAATATTTTTCGAAGTTGGACCTAGCAGATGCGTACTTGCAAATACCGGTGGAAGAAGAATCCCAGCGCGTATTGGTGGTTAACACGCATCTTGGGTTGTATCGATTCAAAAGACTGCCATTCGGGTGTGCATCCGCCGCTGCATTGTTTCAGCAATATTTATAAACTGTTTGTGCGTCGGTCCGTACTGCAGCAAACTATCTGGACGATATTGTGATCTCCGGAAAGACAGCAGAAGACCATTTAGACAATCTCCGAACATTATTTCCGGTCTTGCGACAAAATGGTCTTCGCTTGCGGAAGGACAAATGTGTGTTTTTTGCTCGTGATTTGCCATATCTGGGGCATGTACTCAATGCCCAAGGCATACATCCCAGTCCCGAGCACCTCCGAGCCATACAAGACTTGCCTTCGCCGCAGAATTTGAAGCAGCTACAAAGTGTGCTGGGTAAAATAAATTATTACCATCGCTATATCCCCCATGCCTCTTCCATTTCAGATCCGCTTCATCGCTTACGCCGTAAAGGTGTTCCGTTCGTCTGGTCGACGGAATGCGAACGCGCCTTTCGCCAGCTGAAATCGGCGTTGCTTTCTAATACTTGCCTTACGCCATTCGATCCCCAGAAACCCCTTTTGTTGATGGTAGATGCATCAGATTTCGGGATCGGTGGTGTGCTTGCGCACAAAGATGGCTCGCATGATCGCCCTATTGCCTTTGCGTCCAAATTGCTGTCGTCTGCGCAAAGAAATTATTCACAGATAGAGAAAGAAGCTTTGGCTCTCGTATTTGGAGTTACAAAGTTTCATGATTTCTTGTATGGTCGTCACTTTACCATTATCACCGACCACAAACCTTTGACATCGCTTTTTCATCCGAACAAGCCTGTACCTCCACGTAAAGCGCAAAAATTCATTCGTTGGTCTATTTTCCTCTCGCAGTACCGCTACGATATCTGGTATCGGCCCACTGCTAAGCACGGAAACGCCGAAGCGTTGTCCCGTTTGCCTGTTGCTGAGGATAGAGCATTCGATTCCTCCGAACTTGCTTGCATGTTCATTGATGCGGAAACCGATGACGTGGTCGAATCGTTTCCGATTGATTTTCGTCGTGTAGCTACAGCCACAGCTGCAGACCCTGTCCTTGCTACCGTTTTGCGTTTTGTTGCTACGCAATGGCCCTTGTCAAAGTCGCGGATCGAGGATTCGTTGGTTCGCCGATTTTTTGCTCACAAGGAGAGACTTTTTGTACGACGTGGTGTTTTGCTGTTGCGTTCTGATAATGATCAGTCCAGGGTCGTGGTCCCACGTTCGTTACAGTCCTCTGTCTTACAGCTTCTCCACCAAGGACATTGGGGTATAGTGAGAACGAAACAACTTGCTCGTCAGCACTGTACTTGGTTCGGAATCGATGCTGCGCTTAAGACTATGTGCTCTTCTTGCATGGCGCGTGCCGAACAACAATCCGCACCATCGCGGAAATTCTTTGCATGGCCAAAAGCCACTTCCCCTTGGAAACGCTTACACATAGATTTTGCAGGTCCATTCTGGAATGCTCGATGGTTGGTTGTCGTCGATTCCTTCAGTAATTTTCCTTTTGTTGTCAAGATGTCTTCCACGACGTCAACTGCCACCATCCAAGCGTTGTCCGCTATCTTTTGCCTTGAAGGTCTTCCACAGACTATTGTTTCCGACAATGGCCCACAATTCATGTCCGCAGAATTTCAGTCATTCTGCACGGCCAATGGTATTCAATATCTGACATCCGCGCCGTTTTCACTTCACTCAAACGGTGCCGATGAACGTTTGGTCCGGACTTTCAAGTCACAGATGTTGAAATTGAAAGAGTCGCATTCTCGGGAGGACGCGTTATTGCTCTTTTTGTCCTCGTATCGCTCTCAGCCCCGATATGGTTGCTCGCACGCTGAGTTGTTGTACGGTCGTCCTCATCGAACCTTGATGTCTTTGCTGCATCCGCCGCATTAGGTTCCTGTGCAGCGGCAGCCACCTGCTTTTGCTCCAGGCGACGTTTTATACTATCGCAACTATCGAGGTTCACGGCGTTGGCTCGCAGGGCGCATTCTTCGCTGCCTCGGCCGCGCTATGTATCTGGTTTTGGGGGCCTCTGGTGAGGTGCGCCGGCATCTCAATTAGCTGCGCCTCTGTCGTCGCCCGTGTTCTGCCGCTCCCCGTCTGCTTTCAGCGACGGTGCCGTCCGGTCAGCGTCCTGGGGACCCATCTACTGGCGCGCCCCATCCCCAGGTGTTACCGACGCTGCCTTCCATTCTGCCCCATGGCGACGAGCCGCCTCCGCCGCCGCCGCCTGTTCTCTCGCCAGCGACGCCCGCAGTGGACGCGTCGCTGCAGCCGCCGGACGCCTCCCTGGGTCACGCGCTGCCGATAGCTTCCCGTGACCAGTTGTCCTCCGCCATGGAACTTTTGCCCGCTCCGGACCAGCTGTCGTCTTCGCCAGTCGGGTGCTCCGACTCGATAGAGGTCGACCCTTCGGCACCTCCTGACTATCTACGGGCGCATACACCGCATGTTGGCGTGCACCCTGGACTAGGTTTCCAGGTGTTTCCTAGCTCCCCTCGGACCGAATGGCCGGTTGCGGGTGGCACAGCCTCGCCTGTTGTTAGGCTCCCCACCTCGTCGCATACGTCTACATGGGGTCCTCCCTACGGTGGGCGGAAGCCTTATAATACAACCGTTCGCCGCTTTGCGGGGGAGGAATGTGGTGTCACCGCCTGACACCACGCTTGCTAGGTGGTAGCTTTTAAATTGGACGTGGTCCGCTAGTATACGACGGACCCACGTGTCGCCACTGTCAGTAATTGCAGACCGAGCGCCACCACACGGCAGGTCTAGAGACACGTACTAGCACTCCCCAGTTGTACAGCTGACGTTGCTAGCCATGGTTCACTGAGAATTACGCTCTCATTTGCTAAGACGATAGTTAGCATTGCCTTCAGCTACATTTGCTACGACCTAGCAAGGCGCCATTACCAGTATAGATATTGACATTCTATTAATGTATCATCAAGAGCGATGTTCTACAAATGTGGATTAAAGTTAAGTATTCCAGAAGCTACGTACTTTTCTTTATAGCATTGATTACGTATCCTGTTTCAGACCTCACGCCAGCCTGCGTGAGGTTAAGCGCGTGCCTTTCGGCTTCCTCTCATTGTGTCTAGGCTGTCTTGTCTAGACACAACATACCGTATAATAAAATAAGTGTTGCCTTGTCAGCTTAACGGTTCCATACCTACTGCCGCCAGATCTCCGGGTACAATAGTTTGGCGACAGGGTACTTCTCATTCACAAGGTGTTTCAGTGGGTCTGACGACGAACAACTGCTGCTGTTGGTGTTTACTTGGGCTAGTTCGGCGTGGTGTACTTAACTTTATTACTTTTTATAAGATTGTGGATAATAGTTGAGGCCGGCCGCTGTGGACCAGCAGTTCTAGGCGCTTCAGCCTGGAACCACGTTACCGCTACGGTCGCAGGTTCGATTCCTGCCTCGGGCATGGATGTGTGTGATGTTCTTAGGTTAGTTAGGTTTAAGTAGTTCTAAGTTCTGGGGTACTGATCACCTCATATGTTAAGTTCCATGGTGCTCAGAGCCAATTTTTAATATTTAATATTTGTGTCACTAACTGTCTACTTCTGGGTTAAGAGTAGTCACAGGTTAAATGTTAACGCGTGGTTATGGCAGATAGTCCCCATGGCTAATACAATGCTGGAACGGTCTCTAACATAGAATTTTCAAATACAGGGGCAGCAGATACGACAAGTCAGTAACGTGTTCCATAACCGATGCAATATCAAGTTACGGTAGTAACGTCACAACAATCAATGTGAAATGAAGAGGCTCTGACGGCCAACATGAAGATTTGCCTTAATAACGAGCATAACTTAGGAGACACTTTGCTGTGTATATTGAAGGTTCGGATCGCAAAGCACATTCTCTCTCAGCCTTGTCGATGTGCATCAGGTGAGTTCCCAACATTTTCCGAATTCTCGTCCGGGGGACACTGACTCGATGATTATTCTGAAGTGCAAATAGATGTGGCAGCTCCTAGGTTGAAGTTTTTCCATATGCAGAAAAAACTGCATCAATTGCAGAGACAGTGGAAAGAAGAACTTAGGGGCCAGATGAGGTACCGTAAATTCAAGTGTACTTAAGGAAAATCTTTAATATGTTACGAAATTGCATTGGGCCACGTGTTTTGGACGTAGGATTTAAAACAGACATCTGAATGTTGCTGGATCCCAGCTTAGAGAAAGTGATTAAAATCATAGAGAAGCATGACACACTTTAAAGTGCAGAGATCGATTCGAAGGCTCCGGCTGTTTCTGATGTTGAATGTGGTGGTACCCGTCGATTTGTGAGCCAACCGAACGAAGAGCGGAAACCAAGCGCGGTTCCTGTACATCTCAGCCCCAGCTCTCGCCGTTAAATCATGTTCTCTGTGGTTCAGTACCCATGAACGTAATGAGTGTCCTTGCGGAGAAACAGAGTGATTTTCTGTGGAAAGCAAGGCCATCTACAGCCTGTGCTTTTGCATAAACTTCAAACTAATCAGCAGAGTGGGTCAATTTTAACGTGTTTCACTCTGTATGTCAATGTGTTCACCAAGCCCTCCAGCAGAAAGTACCATATTCTCTGGACGGTGTCTGCTAGAGTGGGGTCACAGGCTATTAAAAGACAGTCAAACAAGCCTTTTGTACATTTTTAGGTTACTAATCACAATGTTCGACGGCAGTTGGACACTGGCGCTTCGGTTGCGCTCTTGCGCTTTGAGTTCTTGGCTAGTCCTAAACTTTATAAGTCGCAGACCACACTTTCAGAGTATAATACTAATGGCATTTCAATACTAGGTGCTTGGAACCTCCGGGTGACATTTCCTAATACAACAGAAACAGTGTGCTTCACAGTGTTGTGTTCACGGGAGAGTCCGAATATTTCTGGCGGTATACAAAATAACTACCTGCCGGTAAGCTTTCTTATTCCCCATGTCGGTATCACGAAGTTATGTGAGAAATAAACCTGTTTGTTTCAGGAGGGACTACGAAAAGCAGATAATTTCGAAGTATGCAAGTATGCATTGCATTGAAACACAGTGCTCAATTTAGATTTTGCCGGATTCAGCCCGTTTATCTGCCAGTATTTTCTTCTTATTTGTTTAACAAGATCTGATTGGCTCCATTAGGTTCTCTGTCACATAGGACCAGAGTTTCACACATGTAGTACGTTTTTTCGCATCATCATTTCCTAAAATACAATAATTCTAATATAAGAAATGTGTTATAATTATTTGAGTGTCTGAAATGGCAATGTGAATAAATAATACTTATTATGAACCAGTAAAGTTAATACTAGCAGAACTCTTGCTACTGCAGCTGATGCCATTAACAGTAATAATGATATTAATAATAGAATAATTATTATTATTACAATGACATTATCTAAAATAACGATAGTGACAGAAATAAAAACACTTTATAGGTGTACAATATAGATGCCTTCTGGTGTAGCGAATTATGGGGAAAGCAAATTTATGGAGAAACCGCCACCTGGGAAAAGAGGAAGACCTGATTCGAAGGAAGGATGTACCAGGATAGCGCAGGGGTACAATGACAGTTATAAACCGTATTGTT
The DNA here is from genome assembly GCF_023864275.1 of Schistocerca cancellata. Taxonomy (NCBI): domain Eukaryota; kingdom Metazoa; phylum Arthropoda; class Insecta; order Orthoptera; family Acrididae; genus Schistocerca; species Schistocerca cancellata. Next base: position 494,183,696 of record NC_064629.1, on the reverse strand, counting down.
TCTTTAGTACGTATGTCTTCTGACAGTTCTCTAACGTAATGCTGGGGTTACTCCAGACTCGGGTTCCTTATACTGAGATGCACTTCAAGAAAGTGGCTGAACTATGGAGTAGGACTGAAAGAGTTATGCTCCGATAGAAACTGATGTTTCTGCCCATGTCGTCCAGACAAGACAGTTAAGGTCGAGGACAGATATGAGGACAGTGTTCGATGGTAGAAATGGTAAAATAGTTGAGGAAAAAAGGAGATAAGGAATTCTATGCTGTTATCTGTACGCAGTCAGGATGGCGGTGCATATGATGGTGAATAGAGTTCATGGAGTCGAATATCATCAACGTAACTAGTTCCTGGAGCTGTGACCTTTCCTGAGAAAGCCCTTGCAGGTTAACATCATTGTAATTAATAATTGGAAGTTTGAGTGCTTGAACAAATATCTTTTTAGGCTTTTTCAGGCTTTTGAAATTTTTTTGGGAATGGAGAGATGCTGAAGCCTTCTTGTACAGTGCAATTACGTGCTCAGTCCATTTTATATGTTCATCTGCTATTCCCCCAAACTCTTTGCTCAATGTGTGAAGTTGATATTTGTCCAACATAGGGTTAATATGATAGACCTTCCCAATTTTTCGGGCTAATGAGCCGAGAATGACCTTCCATTACCGTTTGGGTTTCGGATAGGATGAGTGTTAACCCTATATCCTGCGCACATTGTAACACTGCGCAAAGGTCGGTGATGAGATTCTCGACAGCTGACTTCAGGTTTATTGGTTTTGCACTCAGATATAACACAAGGACATCGCCGTACATGTGGTTTTTGCAGTACGATAAAACTGATGAAACATCATTTACGTGCAACGAAAGGAGTATAACGCATAATGCCAAACTCTGGGCGACAACTGACACTACCTGCCTTCACTGCGATTTTATGGGGCCAGATATAACACATTACTGGCGAAATGTCAGGTATGAGCGCGCCCACTACACTACGCGCGATATTTAGCCTGCTAGGTTTGGCAAAAAAATGTCGAAGTGGACGGTGTCAAACGTTTTGATGAAGTCTGCAAAGCACATGATAGTTGCCTCTCATGCATTCACGGCAAGCTTAAAGTCATCTGTTACCTTTATTGTGGCATATATTTAACTGTGATGTTTATGGAGACCAGACTGGTGTTCGAATAGTGTGTTGTTCGTTGTTAGATACTTTGTTAGTGGTGACTGAACAGCAACAATGGCAAGACAGTCTGGTACCGACCGCCGCGGGATTTGAATAAGCGCCAGATGGCATGGACTTCAATTACCACTAGAGGTCTCTAAAGCCGTCGCGCCATATGCCGTGGCTGCACATTTTCCTGGCTCATGTCTACCGTGAGAGTACCACATTGGAGAACGTGAGGGCACCACAGTGGAGAACGTGGTCCCAGCAGCCAATAGCGGTATACCTTGTCCTGTATATATATAAGCGCCTGCCGGTCGCTGAGTTAGGAACTCCATTCTCCCCCCCCCCCCCCCCCCCACTTCCGTGGATTTCATCAGGTTTGTCACCATCATCCTCCAGAACGTTCACCCATTACAGCGCCCCCACACCCTCCAGCATATGTCCCTTGCCACCTGATCAGTCTTCCACCTTAACAACTATGCCACCTATTCGCATAACCAAGCCCACTTCAACTTCTCCCGTCTCGACTCCCTTGTCTAAATACACTCCTGGAAATTGAAATAAGAACACCGTGAATTCATTGTCCCAGGAAGGGGAAACTTTATTGACACATTCCTGGGGTCAGATACATCACATGATCACACTGACAGAACCACAGGCACATAGACACAGGCAACAGAGCATGCACAATGTCGGCACTAGTACAGTGTATATCCACCTTTCGCAGCAATGCAGGCTGCTATTCTCCCATGGAGACGATCGTAGAGATGCTGGATGTAGTGCTGTGGAACGGCTTGCCATGCCATTTCCGCCTGGCGCCTCAGTTGGACCAGCGTTCGTGCTGGACGTGCAGACCGCGTGAGACGACGCTTCATCCAGTCCCAAACATGCTCAATGGGGGACAGATCCGGAGATCTTGCTGGCCAGGATAGTTGACTTACACCTTCTAGAGCACGTTGGGTGGCACGGGATACATGCGGACGTGCATTGTCCTGTTGGAACAGCAAGTTCCCTTGCCGGTCTATGAATGGTAGAACGATGGGTTCGATGACGGTTTGGATGTACCGTGCACTATTCAGTGTCCCCTCGACGATCACCAGTGGTGTACGGCCAGTGTAGGAGATCGCTCCCCACACCATGATGCCGGGTGTTGGCCCTGTGTGCCTCGGTCGTATGCAGTCCTGATTGTGGCGCTCACCTGCACGGCGCCAAACACGCATACGACCATCATTGGCACCAAGGCAGAAGCGACTCTCATCGCTGAAGACGACACGTCTCCATTCGTCCCTCCATTCACGTCTGTCGCGACACCACTGGAGGCGGGCTGCACGATGTTGGGGCGTGAGCGGAAGACGGCCTAACGGCGTGCGGGACCGTAGCCCAGCTTCATGGAGGCGGTTGCGAATGGTCCTCGCCGATACCCCAGGAGCAACAGTGTCCCTAATTTGCTGGGAAGTGGCGTCGCGGTCCCCTACGGCACTGCGTAGGATCCTACGGTCTTGGCGTGCATCCGTGCGTCGCTGCGGTCCGGTCCCAGGTCGACGGGCACGTGCACCTTCCGCCGATCACTGGCGACAACATCGATGTGCTGTGGAGACCTCACGCCCCACGTGTTGAGCAATTCGGCGGTACGTCCACCCGGCCTCCCGCATGCCCACTATACGCCCTCGCTCAAAGTCCGTCAACTGCACATACGGTTCACGTCCACGCTGTCGCGGCATGCTACCAGTGTTAAAGACTGCGGTGGAGCTCCGTATGCCACGGCAAACTGGCTGACACTGACGGCGGCGGTGCACAAATGCTGCGCAGCTAGCGCCATTCGACGGCCAACACCGCGGTTCCTGGTGTGTCCGCTGTGCCGTGCGTGTGATCATTGCTTGTACAGCCCTCTCGCAGTGACCGGAGCAAGTATGATGGGTCTGACACACCGGTGTCAATGTGTTCTTTTTTCCATTTCCAGGAGTGTACCTGTCATAGTGGGACTGCACTGTATCTTGTTAAACAGCATCGGCTCCCATCCCGCAAACAGGAACCTCCTCATGCACACCCTCACGACCCACCACGTGGATGCCTTCCTCCTCAACGAAACCGTTCTCCAGCCGCAGTATACCATACACACATCCCCCTACCGCCTCCACTGCTCCAATAATCCTCTCCCGATGGCGCATGGGGGAGTCGCTATTGCCCACCACTGCCAGATCCCTGTTCGGCTCCTACCCCTCCTCACTGTCCCCACAGAACACCTGATCCTCAGTCATTTCTTCCCCGGACTTGCCATTACCTGCGCCACCATCTATGTCTGCCCCACTGCCCCTATACCTTTTGACTTACTTTCCCACATCGACCGTACCTTCTCCTCCTACGTGATTGCTGCCGATCTCAACACCAAACATGAATCCCACTGTCTCTACCATGCCTTCCTTCACATGTGTGACCAGGACACATTATGAAGCCACCGGCAACTAAAACGACATGTCAGAAACTTTCTTGAGGCTAAGAAACGCCGGGACTGGTAACAGACATGCACCCCTGTTAATGCTAAAATACCTATCGACTCGTCTAAGTACTGGTCAGCCTTCCGCCGCCTTATCAGATCTAACCCCCCCTCTACTACCCTCTTCTGATGATGACCAACCCTCCTGATGATGACAAACCCTTCCCTGACCACCTTAGTAAGGCCAATCACTTTGACTCCTACCTCTCCGATATCTTTATCCTCCCTGACGAACCCCAGTTCGATTATTCCCTGCCCGCATCTCGTGGTCGTGCGGTAGCGTTCTCGCTTCCCACGCCCGGGTTACCGGGTTCGATTCCCGGCGGGGTCAGGGATTTTCTCTGCCTCGTGATGGCTGGGTGTTGTGTGCTGTCGTTAGGTTAGTTAGGTTTAAGTAGTTCTAAGTTCTAGGGGACTTACGACCACAGCAGTTGCGTCCTATAGTGCTCAGAGCCATTTGAACCGTTTTTTTTTATTATTCCCTCTTCCCTGATGTCTGCGATCGAATTGACACCTCTGTCCCTCCACTCGCTCCTGGCTTCCAGTACTGGGAGAATATTACACACAACGAACTCAATTCCCCCAGCACTACTGAGGATATCATATTTACACTCCGCACGAAAAGCAGCAATGCTCCCAGTCACTATCGTGTTACCTATCGCCACCTCTGTGAAGCTCCCACCTCCTTCCTCTCCACCCCAGCCAGGCTATATAATGTGGTTTTGTGTACTGGCTACTACCCCAACCTGTGGAAAACCTCCCAGATCCTGATGTTCCTCAAACCTGACAAACCACCATCTGCTGTCTCCTCCTACCATCCCATCAGCCTTACCTCAGTCTTCAGCAAGTTCATGGAATCCATCCTTACCTGACGCATCCACCAGCATCTCCGCCAGCACCGCCTCCATCCCACTACCCAATGTGGCTTTCGACCATCCTGCTCTGCTGGTAACCTTCTGCTTCATATCACCCTCGATCTTGAACGTGCTTACAACCGTGTATGGCATTCTGGTCTCCTCTTCAAGCTCCAAACCTTCGCCCTTCCTATCAGCTACGTCTGTGTGATTGGGTTCCTTCTTTCCCAACGTCCTTTGTATGTCACCATCCATAACACGTATTGCTACACCTTGTACCTCTCTGCCGGTGTGCCCCAAGGCTCTGTCCTCTCCCCTCTTCTCTACCTTCTGTATACGGTGGACATGCCGTCGCCTTCACCCCCTGTCCACCTTCTCCAGTACGCCAATGACACCGCCTTATTTGCCCTCATCCCCACCCTGTAACGCTCCCAACACCTTCTCCAATCCCATCTTAACTGGTTCGCCACTTGCTGTAACTGGTGGTTGCTCAAGGTCAATCCTTCCAAGACCGAGGCGATCATTGTAGGCGAATCCACCACTTCCTTCCGTCTCCTCGACTCCTATATCACCATTTATGGCCATCCTATCAGCCTCACCCCAACCCTCAAGTACCTTGACATCACTCTTGACCGTCACCTCTCCTGGACACCCCATCTTCGGACTATCCAAGCCAAGGCACGCTCTCGACTCCGTCTCCTCAAGCTCCTTCCTGGCTGCACATCCTCCACACCTATAAATCCCTCACCTGCTCTATCTTCTGCTATGCCCACCTCGCATGGATCTCTGCCCCTCCTACCTTTTTCAAATCCCTTCAAATCGTAGAACGCCATGTGCTCTGCCTCGTGTATCACATCCACCTCCACCCCCCCCACCCCCCAAGCATATCCTGTATGACCTAATTCCATTTCCGCACGTCCTCCTTTTTCTGGAACGAATACAGATCCTCTACACCTCCTGTAAACTTGATCCCCCTCACCCGCTTGTCTCTCTCATTCTCTAGCACATGCATCCAGTGCTGCACCTGTATTCCCACATCCCACTTTCTCTACATCTCTCCACTCTTCCTAGTCTCACCCTAGGTGGCTTCCGCCTAGTCCCCCTCCCTGATGATGCCCTCATGCCGCATCTACACCCTCCTCTCTCCCTCATCCCCCAGCTTTGTCCCCTTTGGCAGCTCCCCAGACTCGTACATGTACAGTGAACATCCGCACGCCGGAGATCATCACCATCGGTTTTTTTGTGTTTGTCATCGTGTTAGTGCCTCAGTGTTTCACCACCCACGCTCCATCGTTTATGTGTGTCATTTCCGTCGCCTATGTTCGTGTACCAGTACTGAAAGTTTTTGATTTTACTACGCCTGTGAATGGCTCCATGTTTTTTACTTAGTGTGTCTACCGTTTTCTGTCCAGCATTTTGTTTTGTTTTATCTATTTCTTCCTATGTTCTACGTGTATTATCTGCGGCTGAAGAGGGGCGTAGTATTGCCGCTGCCGGCCTACCGTATATAAGGTATTAAATTACAATAAAGAAAAAAGAGAAAAAGCTGAGCTAGGCAGTCTGAAATCCGAGGAGTCTATCGGCATCTCGGTAACAGACAGCGCGTTTACAGTACTTTGTTTTCGTTACTAGCAGACATTGTGGATTCGTTTGGTAGTCCGTTGTCACCCCGTTGCTTCTTGCGTGTTGTCGTCGTAAAGGTCTCGCTCGGTCGTCCGTCGTTGTTCATGCCCGTCCTTTCCCGTTCGTTTGTTGTTCGTGGGCCGCTCCCGTTTAGCTCCACCGCTCTTCGTTCTTGGCAACCTCGCGACCGTTCCCGTCGCGGTTACAACAGACATAAGGCTGATTACTCCTGTTCGTGCAAATCAGTGGATCTCATTGATTCTTATTATAATAAAGCCGTCAGGCAGGTTGCAGCTTTATGTAGATTTTAGGTCCACTGTTTATCCACAGATGGTGGAAGACCCCTTCCACTATACAGCCCTCATTAAATCATGGATAAATTAGGTGCCGACTGCTTCATTTCAAAGACTGACGTACGAAATACTTACCTGCTACCCTCATTAGATTACCTGCACCTCCAGTGATACTCCAACGCTTGCTGCTACATCTGAAAGCTTAACAGAGGTAATTCTTGCTTTATTCTGACGGAAACAGAATACCAGACATGTTACCAAAAGCTCAAGGCATTCACCCATTTATTTGCTATTATGCACATCTCCCTTCTCAATGTTAGAGAACTACAGCAGTAATGTGTAAGCTGGCATATTACATGAAGTTCATAACCTACACAGTGCATAATGTAGCACCAATGAACCAGCAACGCCGGAAACATATGCCGTTTATTTGATCTCAGGATTGTGAAAAGACTTTTCATCACTTCAAAGATGCCTTGTTTAGTGATAGATGTTTCTCTCAGTATGGTCCAAATAAGCCAGGCATGCTCGTAGTTGATGCATCTTCATGCAGACAAGAGCCTTGCTCTCCCACACAATAAGATCTACAGAGAGAACTATTGGTTTTCCTACAAAGCCTCTTAACAAGGTTGAATACAGCTATTATACACCGGAAGAAAGGCGCTCCCTGTTGTCTATAGTGTGATAAAGTTTCATCAGTACTTACACAGACTGATGTCCTTCCATGATAGCTAGGGAGACAGATATCGATTCTGATCTCAGGGCGTTATTACAGTAATGGTATATTAGTGATAGATGGATTCGCAGTAACAAGGGTGTTCGCAAACCTCTAATTTCTGATATTTGGTGCAGAAGCATTCTCTCTCTCTGTTCACCATGGTGTTATCGTGGTCCATACGGATAACGACTAATCACGGATTATTATTCCTCACTCCCTCCTGCAGGAAGTGTTCCACTTGTCCCACCATTGTCATTGCAGCACCATATGCACAAAACAGTTAACTAGGTGCCAATACACATGACCTGACATGGAGGCATTGATCGAACGGTTGACTGGCGACTGCTCAGATTGTGGGGTACATCAATCCTCCCCTCCACAGTGATTCACTGTCTAGGCATGGCCAAGTGGCTCATGGTGAAGACTCATGCTATTTACTCTGGAACTTACCGGAACTGTCATCGGCTAGTCACTGTTGATGTATTCAGAAAACTGCGTTTCGTAATTCCCATACAGTCCACATGATAGTCGGTATGGTGGGGACCTCATCTCAGTCTTTCGGATCACAGGACTACTCAAGGTTATACCATCAGACAGCAGTCTTCAGTTTACTTCAGCAGACTTTCGGTATTTCTGTCAAATTAATGGTCTTGACATGGTTACTATTGCTCCCTTCCATACGCTGCATAGTGAGGAGGCTGAATGTTTTGTATGAACCTTTAGCGCTCAGGTGGACAAAGTGCTCTGTTCTCACTACCAGCAATAAGCCCTCACCACATTTTAGTTTTATTATCGTTCTTTGTGAAGTGATGGCAGATCACCTGCAGAAATCCTTCAGGAATGCGAAAAAAAGCTTGCTTATGCTTTGCGTGCACCCATCGTAGAGTATTACATTCTTCTTCGGAACACCATCTTTAAGCCTCAGCACAAAGGTTTCTTTTCCGTAATGATCATCACTGGGAGCAGGGCATCGAAACAAGGGTTTAGGGCAGATCCTTTTACGCTGTGCAAGATTCCTCTGGCCTGCACCTGTGGCATCAGATTCATTGGCTTTCCTGAGTTATCCTGCTGTGGGCGTTTCACACATGCTGCACCTCACAGGACTTTGCGGTTCCAGCCATCATCTCTTTCCCTTAACCTGGTGCAGGCTCATCCCCGGGATGAGGCCTCGTTGGAAAACGATGTGGAGCCTCGAAAGACGCGATGGATCCACAGCCCTTCTGCTGCAGTGGCCGGCATCACTGCATTCATCCGCCTCCTTTGACATCCAAGAGTATTCATCATGGGTTTCTGAACAGCGTGTTTGTCGTTGGGCACAGACGTTCATCCTTTGGCCAGTTTCCTGTCTGATGTTCGAAATCACTCGCAAGGAGAGTGCCAGGTTGCGCATGGAGGTCTGCCATAGGCCGCCACCACAGCTCCTATCTCTTTATCTCTGTTGTCAGATCTTCTCCTCCCTAAGCCCCCTTCCTCACCAGTCCTTTTTGTCACTGCACACACTAATTGTGTTGATGGTTTGGAGAGCAGGAATATGGTTTCGACTGCATTTACACACATTCCACCAGGCAACCCACACCGAGATCTTACAGTAACCACTTGAAAGTGCCTATACAGATTACCAGAGGGCAGCTGAGCGATTCGCACCAGCCTACGATGGAAAACATGGACAAGACGGTGCCACCAGGAAATGCGCGCAGTGGTCCCCTGCACCACTACTTACATATGGTGCTGATAACCTGACCCCAGTCTTGTGTTTGCTCCTGACCCAGCTTTATCAAGTGCGTGTGCTACTCACTTAGTGTGTTCTAGCTAACGATGTGTGTCTGGACTTGGACGGCTTCCCACTGTTACTGATTGGACTTGAGGGTGACCAGGGTCATATCACGAGGACTAATGCAGTTTGTGGTGTCACTACCAGACACCACACTTGCTAGGTGGTAGCCTTTAAATCGGCCGCGGTCCGTTAGTATACGTCGGACCCGCGTGTCGCCACTATCAGTGATTGCAGACCGAGCGCCGCCACACGGCAGGTCTAGAGACACTTCCTAGCACTCGCCCCAGTTAGACAGCCGACTTGCTAGCGATGGTTCACTGACAAATGACGCTCTCATTTGCCGAGACGATAGTTAGCTTTGCCTTCAGCTACGTCATTTGTTACGACCTAGCAAGGCGCCATTACCAGTTACTATTGATGCTGTAAAACATGCACCGTCAAGAGCGATGTTCACCAATCATGGATTAAAGTTAAGTATTCCAGAAGATACGTACGCTTTTTGCTAGTCTCAATTCCTTGTCCTGTTCCAGACCTCACACCAGCCTGCGTGAGCTTAAACGCGTGCCTTTCGGCTTCCTCATAGTGGATTGGCTGTCTTGCCAATCCAGAACACAGTTCCTTCATTTTTTGCTATCTTCTGAGTTAAGTTAGTTGCAGAAATTAAGTCTACTGTGTGTTTACATGATGTCTTATCATCTTGACAACTCTTTCCCACTTTAGTCGTATCCCAGGATACAGTAGGGGTATACCTGTGAAACCGAATTTGTGGTAGGTCGAATATTATGCATTGAACTGATTTTATTAAGGTACATGTCTTTACACATAGTTAGTATGCGTTATGGTGATCAAAGTTGAACCGATAAAATACAGTAAATATTTATTTCCTGTATTATTTTAGGTCTGCTGTCAATACATTAGCTATCGCTACATTCGGAATGTAACTCCTTCTACAAAGCAGAAAACAGTCCATGATTTTATTGTCAAAACAGAGAAATGTCAGAAAATGCCAACGTCGGTCAACATAGACATTTTTCGTTGGGATTAAAAACACACTATTTTATCCCTTGTAGAGTGCTTTTCTTACGGCATTCGAGTGTGTACTACATTGTTCCGTATCATCTGTTAAGAAGTGACTTATGCCATGGAGTAGTACACAATTCGAGTCTTATTGTAGCTACATCTACACATGCATATACACGATAATTTTGCAGTTCACGCTGATGCACCCGGCAGTGGGTTCTTCGAACCATATTCAGATTATTTGTCTATGGCTACACTCCCTAGCAGTGCGTAGCAAAAATGAACACTCATATCTTTTGTAGCGGCATCACAGTTTAAGATAGGAAAGTTAGATTTGGTGCAATATTCCTAAGCACACAAGCTACAGCCAGGCGTGGGCCTGTTGACAGTAAGTTACACTGACCAGCGGTTGAGAAGTAGAATGGAGGCCACAGAGCCGTCGAACCACTGTAAAGAGTAAATGAATTAGTTTGCATGGCCCAAGTTACAGGCAGAAGGGGCCCACTGGCGCAACGTAGGTGTTGTGAGAACGTGACTCAGAGCAAAGCATTAGCAAAACAGAGGCACGCAGCCGCGTATAAAGAGGTGCCAGTTTTCGAACAAGGCAATGAAGTGTGACAGCTCTCCTGGACGGTGGGGCGTGTCACACCACAGGCTACATGCAGTAGCACATGGGGCGCAAGTCCACCGCTCGTGGTCTCGCGGTAGCGTTCTCGCTTCCCGAGCACGGGGTCCCGGGTTCGATTCCCGGCGGGGTCAGGGATTTTCACCTGCCTCGAGATGACTGGGTGTTTGTTTTGTCCTCATCATTTCATCATCATCCAGGAAAGTGGCGCAATTGGACTGAGCAAAGATTGGGTAATTGTACGGGCGCTGATAACCACGCTGTTGAGCGCCCCACAAACCAAACATCATCATCATCACATGGGGCGCAAGTGTTCCAGTCCCCAGCGGGTCGCTGGTTCTAACCTCTCAGGCCGACGCGGGGTCCGTAGCCAACCAGCGACAGTCCACTCCACGGCTCGCTACCGCGGGCTGTAGTCTTGGCACCCAACATGCACCAGAGACATCCAGGGCGAGGGCCGCAGATTCGGACGCCGGATCACGGGCGCTCGTTGTCGCCCGCGATCTGGACCACAACAGTGAAGAAGCGTGAAATGGGCCACCGATGGCACCTGGCGAGTGGCGCTGAGGTAGCAGGGGTGGAGACGCTGATTCGACTGTCGGCGCATCCGGACGACGAGGCCATATGAGGCCGACACACAGCAGTGCGTACACGGGTCGCTAAGGCAGCCATTCCGCGCCCAGCCATTTCACAGTCAGTGAAGTGGTGTCCTCAGCATTGCAGGACCTACTGACGCAGACCGAGATGATCGTGGCACTGTAGTTGGAAACAATAAATCACTTGGAAAGCTCAGACGTGTCTTATTACGGTGCCTTCTACCCCTCCCACTACATTTGGTGTCACATTCACTGTCACATTCGGTGTCCGAAGTTACCACTACACTTTCATTATGAGTTCTGATTTCACTTAGTTTATTATGATCAATTGTCCCTATGTAGGCTGGCCACAATAAAATATTTTCAAGTTACGAGCAAAACGTTGGAGATTGACATTTTGTGAAACGATTTCGCCACTACGAAAAACGCCTTTGTTTTAATGATTGTCTTCCCAACACGTGTATCGTATCAGTGACACTATCTCTTCTATTTCGGGAGAATACACAAAAAACTGCCCGTTCAAAAATTTTTTCGATATCCTTAGTCAATTCTACCTGCTAATTATCACATACAGCATAACAAAACTCTAGCAGAAGACGAAGATTGGAAGTGTATTAAGTCTCCTTAGTAGGACTACTGCATCTTTCAAGTGCTCTACCAATACAAGATAGTCTTTGGTTTTCCTTTTCTACAACAATATTTATATGATCTTTCCATCTTAATTAAACAAAAAAGGATGTGTAATTATATATAGTTAAAGGGGACAGTTATGATAACATCACGTTCTTAACACTTCTTTCTAAAAACTCAGACCTGCAACTGTGATTGTAGTGTCAAAACGTAGAACTGTGAGACAATACTATCATTTGCCAAAACATGCAGTCGTCGACAGCGGTGAAAAATGGTTTGGTACCCAGCAGGTCACTGTTGTTAAGACAGGTAGTGCACAGTTCTGTATCGTCTAGTAACAACTGTGCGAAATGGGGTAACAGTCCAGAGCTGGGTAATATACTGTAGAGTATTGCGTGGAACATAAATATCTCATTATGTCACCACATGAACCATCCGTAACATATCAAACTGCTGCTTACAGCCATATGTCATATTATATTAGTAAATTATTTGTCATACATGGCAAAAATCAGGGGTGTATTAGGAGAAATATGTATAGCACAAGCGGAAAATGTAAAGCAGAACAGGCTGGCTTAAAAGTGGGCTATTACAATCGCTTCCTCCGGATGATTATTTGATTACGCATAAGGATATAATGGAAGTTTTTAACAAAATGAATATGTGTGAATACTAATTACCAAACCGATACTTCAGTGTGTGCAAAAGGAAGACTGCTAGGGGTAGAGTAATATTACTGCGGACGACTATGAGACCATTCACCATGGGTGAACTCGTACTGTAAAGATAAATAACAACATATTTCATATGTCGATGATGATGATGTATGGTTTGTGGGGCGCTCAGCTGCCTTGTCTGCAGCGCCTGTTCAAAGTCCCAAAGTTTTCACAGTCCAACTTTTTTTCACAGTCCAATCTAGCCACTGTCATGAATGATGAGAATGATAATAAAATCATGAGGAAAACACGAACACCCAATCCCCGGGCAGATAAAATCCGCAACTCAGCCGGGAATCTAACCCGGGACCCCCTGAGCCTGAGGTAGCAACGCTAGGCACTAGCCCACGAGCTGCGAACTTTACATGTCGACTAACAGGCCGCGGTGTGAACAAATTTATCGGTAGCCATTATATAATGCACTCTCATACGCATCTAGTTGAAGCATTTCCATCATCCTGCGCTTACATGGATGGCTTCTGGCTGTGATTTGTAGCCACGAAATGCATTGTTCGAGTTTGACGCTGTGGAGAGCTGTTTACATGTATTGAAGGCTAGCGATATGCAAGTGTATTATTAAAGCAAGGGAAACCTATATTTCGCGACACCGAAGTCAAATAGAGATATTAATAACTTATGATCAACACCTCCTAGCAATATTATTCCGTAAGTCTTAAGGACAGAACCAATGTGTGGAACAGACTTAAACCGCTCGTTATTAAGTATTTAGAATACACAAATGCATATATAGCTCTACAGCTGTATTTTGATTGTTCAGTAGCACTATTATCACCACCTACCTAATAGCCTGTGTATCCTACTTTGGTAAGGATAACAGCTGCGACACTTTGTGACATGGAAGTAATGGTCAGTCGCTGTAGGGAGCGGCCACCACGTCTGCACACACTGGGAACCTAATTCCGGTATATTTCGGGGAGGGGCCGATGAGTTCCGATGCCACATTCAGTCACATCCCAATGTGTTCCATCCTGTTCAGATCTGGTGAGTTGGAGGACCAGCACATCAAATGGAACTCACCACTTTGTTCCTATAACCCCTCTATTACGCTCATGGCCCTGTCACATGTCGCATACGTATCTTGTAGAAAAATGTCAATGTCGTCGGGAAACATAATCGTCAGGAAGGCTGTGTACGTGGCCTGCAATCAGTGGACGGAACTCCTTGGTGCCTTGTACGAGCTCCACTGGACCCATCGATGACCGCGTGAAAGTTCCCCAGAGAATAATGGAGCCGATGCCAGCTTGTGTCCGTCGCGCAGTAAAGCTGTCAAGGAGATGTTCCACAGGAAGGCGACGGATTCGCGCCATCCCACCGACCTGTGAAGAAAGTGGTGGGATTCATCAGGCCACGCAACGCTCTGTCACTGCACCAACGCCAAGTGCCGATGGTCACGTGCCCATTTCAATCGTAGTGGCCGATGTCGTGGTGTTAACATTGGCACATGTATGGGTTGTCGGCTGTGGAGGTCTATCGTTAGAAGTGTTCGGTGCACTGTGTGTTCAGACACACTGGTACACAGTCCATCGTTAAAGTGAGATGTTAGTTCCGCCGCAGTTCGTCGCCTGTCCTGTCTTAACTATCTGCCCCACCTAAGACATCCGATATCTGTAACCAGGGGTGGACTCCCAACTCCACGACCGCTGGACGTGGTTTCATCTTGGTTTCGCCACGTGGTGGAGACACTTACCACAGCACTCCTCCTAAATCCGAAAAGCCTTGTAGTTTCCGAAATGCTCTTGCGGACCCCTCGTGCTCACATAATCTTCCGTCGGTCAAACTCGGATAGATCTCGCACCTTCCCCCTTCTACACACTGACAGAACTCTCATTGATACTGCTTGCACCGTGCGTGGGTCTGACTAGCGGTCATTTCTCTCCAGGTGGCGCTGCTATCGCCTGGACGGTTTGATATGGATAGCAGGTCGATGATCATAGGGCTCGATCAGTGCGTATGGAACCTTTGAGGTAGCGAGTGACAGTATGCACATAATGACAATCGCAATGTATGCGGATTCTCTTTAGTAAATCTGCCAAATGTTCTAAGTGTCCTAGTAGTAACACACGGTACCGGTGCTACGGAAATATACGGAAATACACAAACATAGTCCCTCTCTCTCTCTCTCTCACTAACACACACACACACGCATTGGAGATAATTAGATGATTTGGGTATTCTACATTGCTGTATAATTTTATACGTCTAAATGATGTAGGCGTTTTTCTGTTCAGGTATTAGATCATCATCCCATATTGTGACAAGTTATATCTACACTGTGCTACACAATTAAAGGATCACTTCTCTGAAACCCGGTAACTGTCTCCCATTAAGAAGCAGAAGTCTGAAAGATTTGTACAACATTCCTCTGTAATGTTGCAAAAGTGTGGTGCCGTGTGACGTCACCCTCGGGCTCGGTGACCGTTCAGACAGCAATTTATCAACAAACGGGTAAAATTCCAGAGCACAGAGGCTCATGTGAGCTCTAAGTTCGGTTAATGCCTTCTCATTGGCACCAAATTGCACCACAGTTCTGCCGAACACCACGTAAGACGTGTCATGCGATGGGTGGGTATTCACACGTCGTCTCACCCACGCCCCTATGATGGAGGTTACATATGCGATTCGTAGCAGTGATATCACGTTTTTTTTCTGATTTGTACCCGCGGAAAACGTTTCAGACACTCCGACACGTAGAATCGACAAGAAAAGGCGTCAGAGGGTTGCATAAGGGGTGTCACTGAAAGTACCCCTTTCCTTAGGACATTTATTCGCACCCATTTTGCAGTCGAAATCGACAGTCTGTAACTCGACAAGCAACAGGGTGGCGTTGTGGTCAATATTCCACACTGCTGACACACCCAGGTCAGTTGAATCCTTCCCTAAGGACATCGTGTGGCTGCAATGTCACTGAAAGTGATCTGAACCCTTAGGAGTGTAGCGTGGCCACAGTTTGTGCTCCGGTGTAGAAGATGGAACAACTTGGGTCCATTAAAAACCACTGGAAGAAATTTGAACGTGATCGAAATCAGCAAAGGATATTAACGTTTTCTCACCCCTTTCTTTTTGCGTTAGACTGTGGCATTATCACGGGGTGAGG
The DNA here is from genome assembly GCF_023864275.1 of Schistocerca cancellata. NCBI lineage: Eukaryota > Metazoa > Arthropoda > Insecta > Orthoptera > Acrididae > Schistocerca > Schistocerca cancellata. Next base: position 494,168,086 of record NC_064629.1, on the reverse strand, counting down.
TTCAAAATGGTTCAATTGGCTCTGAGCACTATGGGACTTAACATCTATGGTCATCAGTCCCCTATAACTTAGAACTACTTAAACCTAACTAACCTAAGGACATCACACACATCCATGCCCGAGGCAGGATTCGAACCTGCGACCGTAGCAACAGGGTGAGGAGTGCAACACTTACACGAGAGCGGTTGAAGAGTCCAAGGATCCCTCTGAGTCTCCAACCGGCTCAGAAACACTCTCCATTATATCCAGACACCTTTATTTAGCTCTTTACAATGTAGCCGTACAGACAAATCGATGCAAATTCAGTGGCGCTCCGCCGTTCTAAGCACCTGACGGCAGACATTCCCTTTGACGCCCCTTAGGTTCTGCGTGCCCACATGCAGACGCTAGAGCTACACTGAAGTTCCACACAGCTGAATGGGTCTTCCGATACAGGTACATTATCAAAGGGCACAACAAAATGTTATGGCTGCTACTGTGGGTGCTTCGCGCTAAGATGGCCGGAGTAAGAGCATTTGCCGTTTTATTCATGGATGTCTCAATGTTGTATTTCCCATGACCACCCCACACGAAGATACTAAACAGGAGCGTTGAAAGAGCATTAACAGCCTTTGGTGCTTTGGGTCAAGTTCGAAATCGTCAAATGGTTTTGAATGTTGCCAAGTAAGTCCATCATATATAAAACAGCACATATTTTGTTCGTGCTTCAGCCCAAATGGATTTGATCATATTCAATGAGGTTGCAGCCCCACAATATCCTTGGAGAAAGTTTGAATCGTCCTGGGTGTGTCAGCAGGCGCGTTCGCAGAGGGAGCGGGGGTGGTGGAGTGGGGGGGGGGGGACAAATGGACGCACCTTCCCATAATGACAATTCATATACGTTGTGAACATGAAAAAGGATCAGTAGCGGCGCTGCCCAGATTTTTATGCTTCAAATACTTGGAAAATTATCACTAAAAAGACTTGAAGATATCAATAAAATATCGTTAAAATTGATGTAAAACATTCACAAAGTGATTTACTAAATGAGGTAGTAGAATGGAAAGCTTTGTGTGAGGTTGGCACTGAAAACGCAAATAGGAGAATTACATTAAAATCACTACGTTTTGAATGTCAGAAACTTCATTCTTCGGAGATGTACAAAATATTTTGTGTAGTCATTTTAGAGTATTGTAGGTTATGACAGTCAGCATGCAGAGTTTCTCGAAAGTGGAGGAACGTCCGTTGGTGGACAACTGTTGCTTTAATTTGAAAATCCTTCAACATTTCCTGAAACTAATGGAGCCTGAAATTTGATAATTTACTTTACTTTTAAAATCGATTATAAAAAACAGATGCACGGAAAGGATATTTCACAAATGAACATCACGTATGGTACAACATCGATACAAAATTATGAAGCTGCATACCAATGGTACAAGTTAACAACAGTAACTGAGTCGACAATGGCAGCATGCAGATCAGCAATCAATTAATTTTCAGCATGTATGAATACACTCTTGAGCATCGTTTCTGTATGTAGAAAAAACTGGATTGTAGTTCTTGTGAACATGACTACCTCATAAGGATAGAAAAATCGCCTGTCAACGAACTATTACTAAGCAACATTAAAATATTATGAAGCTACGGATCGACAGAGTGACGGAACTACACGGCCTAGTCGCATTAACGTGACCACCGCCTATGTTCAGCGACAGCGCACAATAATATGTCAACGAGATTAGATTGCAGTACTAACAGTGAAGGGTACATAAAGCTTGTCGGGGGCATGTAGAAAAGAATGCAGTCGTTGTCACAATGCGGAAAGGCAATTATTTATCTGACGTCCTAATTTGTATGGTGATTGCCTTTGCCGCATCGGGTGCAGCCATTTCCAAAACGGCTAAGTAGATGAACTGTTCGAGTGCCGCCATGGTTAAAGCATACCATGCTACGCAAAATGGCATTATTCGAAACCAACACCGAGGAAACTCTGGTGTACCACGTGCCACAGATGACACGGCTGAACGTTCGCGGCGGAGATGTTGTTGCTGATGTGGTCTTCTATCCAGAGAGTGGTTTGATACAGCTCTCCATGCTACTCTATCCTGTGAGAGCTTCTTCATTTCCCAGTAATTGCTGCACCGTACATCGTTCACAATCTGCTTAGTGCATTCATCTCTTGTTCTCTCTCTACGATTTTTACCTTCCACACTGCCCTCCAACACTAAGTTGATGCCTCAGAACAAGTCCTACCAACCGACCCCTTCTCCTCGTCAAGTTGTGCCCCAAATTCCTCTTTTCCCAAATTCTATTCAGTACTTCTTCATTGGTGACATGACCTACCCATCCAATCTTCAGCATTCTTCTGTAGCATCACATTTCGAAAGCTACACTTCTTTTCTTGTCTAAACTATTTGTCGTCTACGTTTCACATCCATACATGGCTACAGTCCATACAAATGCTTTGGGAAAAGACTTCCTGACACATAAATCTAAACACGATGTTAACAAATTTACCTTCTTTAGAAACGCTTTCCTTGCCATTGCCACTCTACATTTTATATCTCTCTACTTCGACCTTCATCAGTTATTTTGAACAGTTCTTGGGTATCCGACCGGGTAGCGTCTTAATTTCTCCACAATATTTCGGCAGACGTACACTCAGCCATCTTCAGGTGTTTCCTAACGAACCACCTGAACATGGCAGCGTGTACGTCTGCCGAAATATTGTGGAGAAATTACGACGCTTCCTAATGAACCACCTGAAGATGGCAGCGTGTACGTCTTCCGAAATATTGTGGAGAAATTACGACGCTACCCGGTAGGATACCCGAGAACTGTTCAAACTGGAAATACGCCGGGAAAATTTCAGATCGCACATCAGTTATTTGGCTCCCCTAATAGCAAAACTCATCTACTACTTTAAGTGTCTCATTTCCTAATCTAATTCCTTCAGCATCACCCGACTTAATTCGACTACGTTCAATTATCCTCGTTTTGCTTTTGTTGATGTTCATCTTATATCCTCCTTTCAAGACACTGTCCACTCCGTTCAACTACCCTTCCAGATCCTTTGCTGTCTCTGATAGGATAACTATGTCATCGGCGAATCTCAAAGATTTTATTTCTTCTCTATGGATTTTAATCCCTACTCTAAATTTTTCTTTTGTTTCCGTTACTGCTTGCTCAATGTATTTATTGAATAACATCGTGGATAGGCTGAAACACTGTCTTACTCCATCCCAACCATTGCTTCCCTTTCAAGCCCGTCGACTGTCACAACTGCCATCTGGTTTCTGTACAAATTGTAAATAGCCTTTCGCTCCCTGTATTTGACCCTTGCCACCTACATAATTTGGAAGAGAGTATTCCAGTCAGCATTGTCAAAAGCTTTGTCTAAGACTACAAATGCTAGAAACGTAGGTTTGCCTTTCCTTAATCTATCTTCTAAGATAAGTCGTATTGTCAGTATAGCCTCATGTGTTCCAACATTTCTACGGCATCGAAACTGATCTACCCTGGGGTCGGCTTCTACCAGTTTTTCCATTCGTCTGTGAGGAGTTCATACAGTATTCTACATCCGTGATCTATTATAATTATAGTTCGGTAATCTTTACAACTCTCAACACCTTCTTTCTTTCGGATTGGAATTACTGTATTCTTCTTGAAATCTGAGGGTATTTCGCCTGTCTCATACATCTTGCTCGCCAGACGGTGGAGTATAAGGGTAAATCAGCAGTAGCATATCATGTACAAGGACCAGGGAACCACGAAATTCGTTTGAGTTGTACTGCGGTTTTATTAAGATCTAATCAGTTTTATGCTAAGGTATACAGAGAGGATATAGAATCTCAGATAATAAAACACTGTAACAATAATGACTGAAAACAGACATGCAGTGAGCTTTAGTGCTAAATAAAACAGCCAGTATCACTTCTTCCCCACTAAAAGCTCCATATCATACTCTCTAACACACAAGAAAACATGCGATTGGGGTCTTAAGGGAATGAAATCCACCTACGAAAGAATTTTAGGAAATACTGCAGCTAATAAAACCGGATTATCTGAGTAGTTGTGGCTGACCTGCTAAGCGTTCGCATCAGTATAAATGGTTCAGTGGGTAGCTGTATTACATTGTAACATTTCTAGGAGGGTATTTATTACGTTGGTAGAAACGATGCTTTTCACCGAGACTTTAAACGAAGAAAGTTGAGTAACCAATGTCACCTACTATCTTTTTCGCATTCCCAAGATTTTTTAAACTTCTCCTTGACTACGAGAATGACAAGATAGTAATCTACGTAGTATCCATTGAGTGCAGAGTAAGCTTAGTGCCACTGAATTTCATTGTTCATTATGTACTTACGTGGTTGTACTGATCTAATTAAATGACTCATAAACTTTGTTAATTATGAAATACTCTTAATGGAATAGGTTCATGCAGTACATACAGTACGGTCTTACACATTTAGTGAGCAACCGGGAAACTATTTCGGCATATTAACGCCTGTCAGTTGAAACTACATATCTCCTACTTTTTTCTAAAGCGTCTAAAATTGTCTGAAACAAATTATCGTACGAATTAATTAATATTAAAACTTCAGATCATTGATGATTCTAGTTACAAATTATGTCAATGTTGTTGTTATATTCTGAATTTTGGCAATTTAATTTTGTTGATATTTTCTTTATATTCCATTTAACGTGCAACATTTGTTGATCAGTTCACGTATTAGGAAGTTCAGTATTTTGAAGGTCATAAAATATTTTGTTTAAAATGACTGCGGTCAGTAATGATTATCGTAAAACATATTGTTCATATGCGAAACTAATACTGACGTACCGCATTTGAGGTCATGAAATCTGAGGCTGAGAGTAAAGGGAGGCAACATCAATGTCTCTTGTCGTGAACAATGTGCCGTAGTCAGATAACTAACATTCTGAAATACTCGCATGTAATGCGTATAATATTTTAAAATAATGGAATAGATGATAATAAAATAGTGAAATGCGTGGCTTTTTAAAATGTATTGAATTAATGAGATTAATTTTTCGGCATGAATGACAAGCACAATAAGCTGAGCTATGCCTGCAAATAAGTTCGTATTAGTTCATATTATTTTGCAGGGCGAAGTAGTTTCTTTCTCCGCTGTAGATTTGTGCTTACCCTTCTTTATAATGCTACGTTTGGTCGCCGTGTTCACCTTTGAAGTCTTGACCGTGTTCCCATTAAGCTTATCGGATCTTCGTAATATTCCAAAGTACACAGGTGGGCTTCGGGTTTTGTAATTGTCGTACTATTTGAAACAACAACTCACACGACCTTTCTGTTAATAAAACAATACTGTATTTTGCTAAACGTTGCACATATCAAAAACATACTCCTTACTTATTCATAGCGACCCCAAAAGGGCGGTCTACAATTACTAGCTAAAATTGGCGTGCTTCTCACTCGTTCACTAGCTGAACGCGAATCCTTCCTTCCTCCTACTCGTACAATAAAAACTCCTCTCTTTTTTTAACAACTGAAAATCAAAAATACTTGACCGTAGGCATAGGCTCTATTATGGGCTACGGCTTCATATCTTCTCTTTGCTTTTAAAGAAGACGAAAACGTAAAAGAAATGCAAAAGGTTTATCACAAATGCCCCCTACAGTATACTGTCGGAAATAAGTCTCTTTATTTAGGGAGACAGTATACAGTAGCCTTATTTACCTTGGGGCTCATAGTTCAGTCACTTGGTGCACGTCAATGGAGTTTTAATACCCTTATGCTACTATAAGTATATCTACCAAGCTTATTTCCTTGTCCATTGCATATTCATACATATAAATACATTCACATATACTTATATCACGTAATTACATTCACATATATTCATATTACATAATCGCACGTCCATGTTGCACTAACGTCTTAGTCGATTATTTCTCCTTACATTTGTTAAGCTGTATTAAGAGAGAACAAATGTTACATATCTTACATTGTCCTTTCACTACATTTAAGAAATTGTTTTTCTCACTGGCTTTTGGTTCATTAGACATTCTGAGAAGCTGTTCTTTCGGCACACGTTATCTCATTGTTCGCTGCACTTATGGCCAGCTGTAGCCCATTGTTTAACTCGTCCAACGCAGTGACGCAAGCGCCACGTGAGCAGCAGCACTGCCCGCGCACGCACTGTAAAGTGGTTCCAGGCTCATGAAGTCGGTGTTGTATATGCCCTCCAGTCCAGAGACTGGATACGACGAATTCAGCTCCAACGCTCAACCGGAAGAACACCAATACCTCATCTCGCGCCTGCGCGAGGTTTTCGGCCAGTTACATTGAAGGTAAGAGCCGCACTGCATAATTCGGCATTATCTTCCGTCGTGCACTATAGTTCAGCGGTTCTCACTCCTCAACTCATGGTTATACGGATTTCCTCTGATATCTCCGTCGCCCACGCATAACACTCTCTGTATTCACTTCGCTAGACTGCAGCGTTTACTCTAATTACGGCTCAGCCGTTATTTCCAATATTATTAGGCCTTACTATTTTTGTATCACTTCATACGTGCGAGTATTTTACTCGTCCTTCGCGTTGCACTTCACATACAAATATAAAGTGTTCTTCTTCAAGAATAAAATTTCACATAAAATTGATAATAGTGCATACATAGACACAAACATTGACAATAATAAAGTTGACATATAAATTTACAATTCACACTCACATTTCATATACGGACTCTATCACATGCACCCTCTTACACACTAATATGTAAAGCAGGAGGAATCTTTCATTTATTCTGATAATTGGGATTTTCTGTTCTTGTCTTGCCGGACCGCCCTCCTGTGCGCTTTTACGTCTACAACTACACGTAGAAAAGAGTACATACATACATTTTACATAAGCATCGACATTGACAATAATATAGTTGGCAAATAAATGTCCAATTCACATTTCGTATATGGACTCTATGTTAAGCAGCATCTGACACAGAAATAAGTAAATTAGAAGGAATCTCTCATTTGTTCTGAATATTTGCATTAGTTTTCTCTTGACCTTCAGGCCCGACCTCCTGTGCGTTTTTACCTTCACAAATACACATAGAAAATGGGTTCCAGCACTACTCACTACATGGAAAACAGAGGATTTGCTAAGGTCTGCTTCAGAGATCAAGCTACTTCTAGGATTGCTATTTGTAGTGCGTCGTTAGTGTACTTATTCTATCCTTGGCATTTGGTAAATCTTCATACTATGTATAATATTAACAAGTGCTCGTTTGCGAACGAGTGTGGGGGATATTTTATCCCATGACATCACTGACTTCATCACTGCATGTTAATCGTCGTAATATTCCACATTCGTGAACACACATTTCTAGCCATATTTCTGCCTTATTGATGCGACGACATGTACTTGTTTAGCTTTGTGGCGTGTGACCGATAATTTTACTGTATTTTCGTCATGTGCAATTCCACTCATAATTCATTACCGCTAAATAAGAACGCGCTTATGCTAAAGTAATGCTTTCGCTTCTGCGTGTGTGAGGAACTTAGTGTGGAAAATATTGTTTCACAGCATTTTGTGTTCATTCTTCATACGAATCGTGTATCATATTTTCATTTATATTCACCTTACAGTTTCTCTAGCTGTAACAGTTAGTCGCTATGGGAATATTTTTCATACTAGGTTGTTTTACATTCTGATGTCTGTTTATCAAATCGCTGTGCTGTGGTGTGTTTTAAATGTATCATGTTCTTTGTTGGTAACGACTTCACTGTTCAAAAAATGGTTCAAATGGCTCTGAGCACTATGGGACTTAACATCTGTGGTCATAATTCCCCTAGAACTTACAACTACTTAAACATAACTAACCTAAGGACATCACACACATCGATGCCCGAGGCAGAATTCGAACCTGCGACCGTAGCAGTCGCGCGGTTCCGGACTGAGCGCCTAGAACCGCGAGACTACCGCGGCCGGCACTTCACTGTTTCTCCTATACTCTTCACTGCGTCTTCGAGACGTTCGCTTTCATAATTACTTACCGTACATGCATCATCATACTTTGCTTTCCATACTCATACTACCATTCATTATAAAACTTAAAACTATATAGTGTATTCTTTGTTACGTCGGCTTCGTGGCGCTTTCCTAGGTACCATTGTAATATTAATCTTCATATTCATCGCGATGTACCCATATAATTATTCATTAAAATGTTACACATAAATCGCCATTTATACCCATGTACTACCTACAGGGTTCTCACACTAGAACCACCGCCCTATTTATTTCTTCCCACAACTATAAATAAACTCATATACACTTTTTAAAATGTATTGAATTAATGAGATTAATTTTTCGGCATGAACGAGAAGCACAATAAGCTGAGCTATGCCTGCGAATAAGTTCGTATTAGTTCATATTATTTTGCAGGGCGAAGTAGTTTCTTTCTCCGCTGTAGATTTGTGCTTAGCATTCTTTATAACGCTACGTTTGGTCGCCGTGTTCACCTTTGAAGTCTTGACCGTGTTCCCATTACGCTTATCGGATCTTCGTAATATTCCAAAGTACACAGGTGTAATTACCGTACTATCTGAAATTACAACTCACACGAGCTTTCTCTTAATGAAACAATACTGTATATTTCTAAGCGGTGCACATATTAAATACATACTCCTCACTTATTCCACAGATGCCTGCGAATAAGTTCGTATTAGTTCATATTATTTTGCAGGGCGAAGTAGTTTCTTTCTCCGCTGTAGATTTGTGCTTACCATTCTTTATAACGCTACGTTTGGTCGCCGTGTTCACCTTTGAAGTCTTGACCGTGTTCCCATTACGCTTATCGGATCTTCGTAATATTCCAAAGTACACAGGTGTAATTACCGTACTATCTGAAATTACAACTCACACGACCTTTCTGTTAATAAAACAATACTGTATTTTTCTAAGCGGTGCACATATTAAATACATACTCCTCACTTATTCATAACGACCCCAAAATGGCGGTCTACAATTACTCGCTAAGAATGGCGTGCATCTCACTCATTCACTAGCTGAACGCGAATCCTTCCTTCCTCCGACTGGTACAAGAAAAAGCCCTCTCTTTTTTTAACAACTGAAAATCAAAAATACTTGACGGTAGGCATAGGCTCTATGATGGGCTACCGCTTCATCTTTCCTCTTTGCCTTTAACGAAGACGAAAACATAAAACAAATGCAAAAGGTTTATCACATGCGCACAGTCCGTTTTTTCACTGGTGGTTTTATTTTATTATTCCTGTGACAGTTATTACTAATTACTTCCCAATGACAACTTATTAACGGAACACAATGATTGTTGAATCCTATGAACACTCACTGGTTAGCAGGACGATATTGACGGACTTACTGATTATTTTTGTGCTCTGTCTCAATTGTTTCGAGTTCCTTAAATGGTCTTGAGGACACGACATGATAAACTGATACGTTAAATTTTTGCCATACGTGAATCATTTTGAACCACTAGACCGTGTTGTATGATTACTGCACTAGGACAGTTTAATACTCTATGAACTAGTGTAGTAGGCAGCAATTTATTTTCCTTTAATTAGAACTATATGTGAGTCCCGAAACTGGCCATAACAGTGAATACCTTACACTAAGTGTTCAAATGGTTGAAATGGCTCTGAGCACTATGGGACTTAACATCTGTGGTCATCAGTCCCCTAGAACTACTTAAACCTAACTAACCTAAGGACATCACACACATCCATGCCCGAGGTAGGATTCGATCCTGCGACCGCAGCAGTCGCGCGGTTCCTGACTGAGCGTCTAGAGCCGCTAGACCACAGCGGCCGGCTACACTAAGTGTGCAATTAAAGAGTTTTAAATCTACCTCTGGTGTCAACCACTGTATTGCTATAGACTGTTGGTTGAACTAAGACCATTCAGCCAGTTTTGCACCAATTGTAGCTACCGAAAAGAACAGAATAGGCTTATGCAGAAGGAAGCACGTTTGTTCCAGACTCTAACTGGGAATTCCATATGTACATGTTCGACCTGTGTTTATACCAGAAAATCCTATCCACATGCCGCGTAGATGTTCTAAGCTACAATTCGCTTCCGTCTTCAGATAGAACTGATATGTTTCTTAAATTTCGCGCATGATCACCGCCTATGGGGGGGGGGGGGGGGAGGAAGTTATACACAAGCGTGTCCTTAATCTGGCATCGGAGGTCCCTAATCTTGGGAACTACCATCAAGTGCAAATGAACTCAAATGACATATAGCGGTTCGTCGCTGTCATGCGGAAATCACAGGAAAAGCCAGTTTAGTAGTTATGGAATCAGTTTACCCTTATTTAAATAATAACGATAGATTCGAACAGTGTCGGATGATTGCTAAATTATGAGGATATAGGAATCTATCGAAGACTATAGCGTTCGCGAAACATTTGTTAATGGCACGAACATGAAGAAAATTGACACCTTGCGGCGATTAGAATGGGGCTGATATGATTTAATGTAGACAATTAGCTTTAATATAGAGTTATCGTCAAAAAAACTGTAAAACAACTATTTGCTTTAAATGCTATGGCTACATATTACCGACATGTGGTGCTCTAGACATTTTACCTTTCGTTATCCCATAGGTTTTTTAGAAAAATGTCCATTACACATTTCACACAGTACTGTAGAGTTACTCGGTATATGTTCAGAAAATAAGGTGCGTATTCAGAACAAAGACTTGTTTATTTGTGAGTGTACTATGTCGGAGCTAAATGAATAAGAACACGGGTAAATTGCAGGTTCCGTATGACGGATGTCTCCGCAACGAAGGTAGCTGGAATGTTTGCTGTTTCATGAGCGTCCTACCGATGCAGAGAAAGCAGAAAGACTTAATCTGTTAAGTCACAACACGGACGAAGATGTATGTTGAGTTATCGTAACTGACGATCATAGAAGAGAATTATGTCGAAAGGATTGGAGGACAACAGCTGCAAAGATCAATGCAGAACTGAATGTCGCACTCGCGAACTCTGCCAGCAGCAAAACAACACCAAGGGAATTCCTTCAACAGGGAACTACAGTGCGGACTCGAATTCGAAAACCACTCATCACTGATGCAAATGTCCGTTACGCGGAAACATGGTTTCGAAGCCATAAAACCAGCGCTATGGAGCAATGGAAGAATTTCATTTGCTCTGATGATTCTTCTTTCACGCTGTTTGAAACTTCTGGCTAATTTTACGATCCAGCAGTGAACCATTGCAGAGGTTCGACGATGATTTGGGCGCCCATCGTCTCTTTATAACTGTGCAAAGTCGCATTATTTGAAAGGCTTATGTATCTGTTTCGACTGGTCAGGTTCATTTCACGGCACAATATTGTACAATATTAGTTCCCCAATAGTGATTCTGTGTTCCACGACTATTGGGTACCGATTCACACAGCTCGAACCTCCCAGAACTGGTTTTGTGAGAATGAGGATGTATTTTGGCATCTCCATTGGCCACCTTGTCGCCAGATGACAATATTATTGAGCCTTTGGAGTGAAAGGTGTGGGAGCACTACTTACCTTCAGCATAGCCACCTGTTCTTGCATCTGTTTCGGAGGAAGAATGATACACAATTCACTTAATAACCACAAATAACGTATATTTATCCATTCCGAGACGACTGGAAGCGGCTTTGAATGACAGCGTGTTTATGTCATCGAAGTAGACATGAAAACGTGTTGTGTTATTGGTGTTATATTTTTTCCCAACCCCTGGAGAATGTGCTGGAGATAAAACATACTACCTTGTGATAATCTTGTTTACTTGCTGCGAAGAAATACAGACCCAACTAAGTGTCTGTGGCCATTGTAGTTACCAAACCTTCTCAGCGGTGTGGCCTCGCAACAGTATAGGGAAACTCGAACTGTGGAAGGAAAAACAGAAACCAGATATAATTATTTTGACAAGCTGTATGATTAAGCGGTGACGTAGTGACTACGTCTGCATGTCAATAAAAGTCAGACATATAACAGCATGGTTTTATGACAACCTATGACAAATTTCGTTATTACACCTAGTCCTGCATTACCCAAATTTGATCATGTAATTATAACCATATGCTGACCTGACCAGAAGTGCTGTTCATCCTTCCATCAAACTTCGCCAATCCTCCATATATTTAACTTTTACCTATCCATTTCCTTTTTAAGTTGCTTAACCTATCTTTTCGATTAAGGGATCTAACGTTCCACACTCCGACCTGTAGACGGCGAGTTACGTTTTTGCTGATGACGACACCCTTCTGAGTGGAGGAGTGTTTGCATAACAGAAGGACCCGATATTAAGTAACATTTTCTGAAAACACGGCTGCAGCTAAAGTTTCAAAATGATGTATACATTATACATAATTTTACTTTCTCACAAATTACCGACTTTTGAGTACAGTTTAACACTTTTTCCGCCGAGCGAAGTGGTGTAGAGGTTAGCACAATAGATTCGCATTCGGGAGGATGACGGTTCAAACCCGAGCCCGGCCGTCCTGATTTAGGTTTTGCGTGTATTCCCTAAATCCCTTAATGTAAATGACAGGATGGTTCCTTTCAAAGGACACAACCCATTTTCTTCCTCATCCTTCCCTAATCCGAGCTTATGCTCGGTCTCTAATGACCTAGTTGTCGATTGGACGTTAAACATTAATCTCTTCCTCCCCGATACTTTTCCCTGGCCGTAACCCGTGCCTTCACGTGGTCAGGATGTTATTTGGGAACTGGCAATATTAGAGATAGGGGTTGGCTGGATGCCCTTTGTGTCAAGAATCCTTCCTCCCTGGGCAGGAATTTGAGTAACCCATCTGGTGTCATCCCATGTGAAAAGTATGACAAAGTCTTGGAAAAGTTTGTGAATCATGTAACTGAGGCGAGAAGAGGGCAGCTGTTCCGGCGTAACGGAAAGCGCCGGCACTAGGATGAAGAACGCAAGAGCAGAGAAGGCTCTGAGGCGACGTCGACCAATGGTTCGCCGACTAGGACCGCAACACGACAGGAGCGGCATCTACCGGATGAGAATATAAGCGCCGCTCCTGCCACCCACGGGTACAGTTTGAAGTCGGACACTAGTGGAGCAGTTACTAGTGATACATACCCATTGCTTTCAGGGACATCGTATATAGTGAAGGAAACTGACTGTTAGCATGTCGCTTACGACAACTCGTTGAAAATCCAAAGTTAACTATTTTTTATCTTCTTTGTTGTAATAAAAACCGTTAATATGCCTTGCTGGGCCCGCATCTCGTGGTCGTGCGGTAGCGTTCTCGCTTCCCACGCCCGGGTTCCCGGGCTCGATTCCCGGCGGGGTCAGGGATTTTCTCTGCCTCGTGATGGCTGGGTGTTGTGTGCTGTCCTTAGGTTAGTTAGGTTTAAGTAGTTCTAAGTTCTAGGGGACTGATGATCATAGATGTTAAGTTTCATAGTGCTCAGAGCCATTTGAACCATTTTTGCCTTGCTGGAATTGTTGTATAGCTATCCGAGAAAGCGGCATTCCTTAGGCACCCGATAAGAGACAAGTGGGCAAGACCCCACAGCAACAACCCGGTATTCATCTAGTCGGATGTTTAGAAACGCCTAAAATCCACATCAAGGCTGGCCGGGACACAGACGCTCGTCATTAATCCGCTGGGCGGAACAGTTCCGGGAACGGCGCGTCTTTCTTGGCCATTGAAGCAGTATTCCAAGGCGCCCTACTATGCTGGTGGATAACTTCCATCTTTCCAGTAGTCACTAAAATATAAAAACATTACCATGTTCAGAGTACCTCAGATACTCTTACTTGGGTGATAGTCAATAATGGATTTGAGATGGGAGAAATATTGGCAGGCACAATTTTATGGGAGTGCTTTACGCATTAACTGTTGTGTTGGCTACAGGTATTTCATGATTTTCATAATGCATGAGTGTCTGTAGGTAGTGAGTGTTATGTATAGGCGGCCGCGGTGGTCTCGCGGTTCTAGGCGCGCAGTCCGGAACCGCGCGACTGCTACGGTCGCAGGTTCGCATCCTGCCTCGGGCGTGGATGTGTGTGATGTCCTTAGGTTAGTTAGGTTTAAGTAGTTCTAAGTTCTAGGGGACTGATGACCACAGCTGTTAAGTCCCATAGTGCTCAGAGCCATTTGAACCATTTTTTGTTATGTACACTCCTGGAAATTGAAATAAGAACACCGTGAATTCATTGTCCCAGGAAGGGGAAACTTTATTGACACATTCCTGGGCTCAGATACATCACATGATCACACTGACAGAACCACAGGCACATAGACACAGGCAACAGAGCATGCACAATGTCGGCACTAGTACAGTGTATATCCACCTTTCGCAGCAATGCAGGCTGCTATTCTCCCATGGAGACGATCGTAGAGATGCTGGATGTAGTCCTGTGGAACGGCTTGCCATGCCATTTCCACCTGGCGCCTCAGTTGGACCAGCGTTCGTGCTGGACGTGCAGACCGCGTGAGACGACGCTTCATCCAGTCCCAAACATGCTCAATGGGGGACAGATCCGGAGATCTTGCTGGCCAGGGTAGTTGACTTACACCTTCTAGAGCACGTTGGGTGGCACGGGATACATGCGGACGTGCATTGTCCTGTTGAAACAGCAAGTTCCCTTGCCGGTCTATGAATGGTAGAGCGATGGGTTCGATGACGGTTTGGATGTACCGTGCACTATTCAGTGTCCCCTCGACGATCACCAGTGGTGTACGGCCAGTGTAGGAGATCGCTCCCCACACCATGATGCCGGGTGTTGGCCCTGTGTGCCTCGGTCGTATGCCGTCCTGATTGTGGCGCTCACCTGCACGGCGCCAAACACGCATACGACCATCATTGGCACCAAGGCAGAAGCGACTCTCATCGCTGAAGACGACACGTCTCCATTCGTCCCTCCACTCACGCCTGTCGCGACACCACCGGAGGCGGGCTGCACGATGTTGGGGCGTGAGCGGAAGACGGCCTAACGGTGTGCGGGACCGTAGCCCAGCTTCATGGAGACGGTTGCGAATGGTCCTCGCCGATACCCCAGGAGCAACAGTGTCCCTAATTTGCTGGGAAGTGGCGGTGCGGTCCCCTACGGCACTGCGTAGGATCCTACGGTCTTGGCGTGCATCCGTGCGTCGCTGCGGTCCGGTCCCAGGTCGACGGGCACGTGCACCTTCCGCCGACCACTGGCGACAACCTCGATGTACTGTGGAGACCTCACGCCCCACGTGTTGAGCAATTCGGCGGTACGTCCACCCGGCCTCCCGCATGCCCACTATACGCCCTCACTCAAAGTCCGTCAACTGCACATACGGTTCACGTCCACGCTGTCGCGGCATGCTACCAGTGTTAAAGACTGCGATGGAGCTCCGTATGCCACGGCAAACTGGCTGACACTGACGGCGGCGGTGCACAAATGCTGCGCAGCTAGCGCCATTCGACGGCCAACACCGCTGTTCCTGGTGTGTCCGCAGTGCCGTGCGTGTGATCATTGCTTGTACAGCCCTCTCGCAGTGTCCGGAGCAAGTATGGTGGGTCTGACACACTGGTGTCAATGTGTTCTTTTTTCCATTTCCAGGAGTGTATATGTGGCTGGTTGAGCATCGTCAGTTACACCAATGGTTTAAGCATTGGGTGAAAGTCCCTCATTATGAGTGTAAACGCCAACTATCTTTTGCAAGAATAGATCACTGTCTCCAGTCTCCATCTGCGGTCTGTTTAAATTACCAGTGGGCTTCATGTTACTTTTTATTGGGCTTTTCGGGTTTTGTATTTCGCCAGTCAATTTGTTTCTCAGGAACTTTTGCCATACTTAATAAAGACATTTGCCAAATACGTTTTTCTCTATCAGCATCCCATACTGATGCCCAGTTTGTCATTAACTCTTCGAGAAACTCGCAAGGCTACAAGCCCCACTAGGTCACACATAGTCTTATTATGGTCAGTGAATAAAGCTGTTAATCATTAATTGGGGTTTTCCACTGATCTGTGGATGAACAACAAATTTAAAATCTCTCCCATAACAGCAATAGAGCTTGCAGGCTGTCTTGAGATTTCTTTGCCTGTCGAGAGGCATTCAGTTCCTTGCTTTGGATCTTCTGCCGTACAGACGCATTACGATGAGTGAAATATTAAATGCGAGTCGCCAGTGCTATCTGTTTCAGAATAAGTTCATAACTGTGATCTACAAGCATCAAACTGATGCAGCTCTTTTTCCACGGCAATGATTAAAGATTTTTTTTTAATTTTATAGCTCTCAATACAACTTCCTGAAAGGCCTGTAATTTGCTTGTGCTTAAATATCATTCAAGCTCACTAGAGGAAATGTTACTCATCGTTATGGAGCGCTGTAGATGGTGCAGAACAAGACTTTATTGTCACGTAACTCTCCACCGTCCGTGTAATACAGAGCAGTAAAGATTTGTATGTATGCCAGTCGGTTGCAAGGAGTTAGCCCAGTAAGATCGTTCGTGATATCATGGTAGAAAGAAGCTGTCGCGATGAATGTGAATCATGTGTCAACGCGGTCTGTCCAACGTCTTTGTGAGGAATGGCGTTCTAGCCACAGGCATGTAACACTGTGTAAGAACAGTGGTCGTAAAAATATCCTAACTGTCAAGGAACGTAGACGAGTATCACGTCTTGTCAAAGGCGATCGGTTTCAAACACGACAGTTACTGAAAGTCCATCGCAACCAGTTTTCAAGGGATTGTGACGGAGTGAACTGCATGCAAGTGGTATTTTAAATCGGATCACAACGGCACATAAAGCTGCACGTCTTCTACTGTCCAGAAAACTTGAGGTGTATAGTGTGGTTCGATGTATTACTAGTTTGCATCTTTTTAAGTAATGCAAGTCTTTGCGTGGTCCGCAGGTGTAAAGAGGAGTTTAATCCACAGAGTGTGTGGTGTGTAGATACACGACATTTACAGCAACATACATACTCCGGAAGCCACCACATGATGCCTGGTGGAGAGTATCCCGCAACACTGCTAGTTTTTTCCATTCCTTTTCGGCTCACAGTTACTATCGTTACATGCTCTTTGCATTTCAGATCAGTTTGATGTGTTACGCCTAGACATTTAATAGACGTAACCGTGTCAAGTGGCATATTACTAACATTATATCGGAACATTATAGCATGTTATCCAACTCAAACGCATTAACTTACATTTTCCTACATTTAGAGCTAACTGTTATTCATCACGTTTACTAGAAATTTGCTCTAAGTTATTTAGTATGCTCCTACAACCACCCACAAATGACAATTTCCTGTACATCACAGAATCATCAGCATACTGCTGTAAATTGAGGACCACTATTTTGCCATATCTTTTATGTATACAAATAACGAAAACTTCGCCTTGGTGCTCCCGACAGGACCCTTCTCTCTGCGGAGGATTCGCCTTCATGGACAACGTGTTACGTTCTATTACTTAAGAAGACTTCGAGCCACTCACATATCTGGAAACCTCCTCTGTGTCCTAGTACTTCCGTTAACAGTATGCAATGGGGCCACGTGTCAAGCACTTTTCGGAAATCTAGGAATATACAGGGTGGTC
Organism: Schistocerca cancellata; assembly: GCF_023864275.1. Lineage (NCBI taxonomy): Eukaryota > Metazoa > Arthropoda > Insecta > Orthoptera > Acrididae > Schistocerca > Schistocerca cancellata. The sequence goes on along the minus strand of NC_064629.1, from coordinate 494,150,544 downwards.
CATTGATAGTGACGGGGCCAAATATCTCACGAAATAAGCATCAAACGAAAAAACTACAAAGAACGAAACTCGTCTAGTCTGAAGGGGGAAACCAGATGGCGCTATGGTTGGCCCACTAGATGGCGCTGCCATTGGTCAAATGGACATGAACAGCTTTTTTTTAAAATAGGAACCCCCATTTTTATTACATATTCGTGTAGTACGTAAAGAAATATGAGTGTTTTAGTTGGACCACTTTTTTAGATTTGTCGTAGATGGCGCTGTAATAGTCACAAACTTATTAAGTACGTGGTACCACGTAACATTCCGCATCTCCGGCGGTACTTCTACTACTACATCTACATCCATACTCCGCAAGCCACCTGGCGGTGTGTGGCGGAGGGTACCTTGAGTAACTCTATAGCTTCTCCTTTCTATTTCAGTCTCGTATTGTTGGTGGAAAGAAGGATTGTCGGTACGTCTCGGTGTGGGCTCTAATCTCTCTGATTTTATCCTCATGGTCTCTTCGCGAGATATACGTAGAAGGGAGCAATATACTGCTTGACTCCTCGGTGAAGGTAGGTTCTCGAAACTTCAACAGAAGCCCGTACTGAGCTACTGAGCGTCTCTCCTGCAGAGTCTTCCACTGGAGTTTATCTATCATCTCCGTAACGCTTTCGCGATTACTAAATGAACCTGTAACGAAGCACGCTGCTCTCCGTTTTATCTTCTCTATCTCTGCTCCTTAACCTCTCTGGTACGGATCCCACACTGCTGGTCAGTATTCAAGCAGTGGGCGAACCAGTGTACTGTAACCTACTTCCTTTGTTTTCGGATTGCATTTCCTTAGGATTCTTCCAATGAATCTCTGTCTGGCATCTGCTTTACCGACGATCAACTTTATATGATCATTCCATTTTAAATCACTCCTAATGCGTACTCCCAGATGATTTATGGAATGAACTGCTTCCAGTTGCTGACCTGCTATATTGTAGCTAAATGATAAGGGATCTTTCTTTCTATGTATTTGCAGCACATTAAACTCGTCTACATTGAGTTTCAATTGCTGTTCCCTGCACCATGCGTCAATTCGCTGCAGATCCTCCTGCATTTCAGTACAATTTTCCATTGTTACAACCTCTCGATATACGACAGCATCATCCGCAAAAAGCCTCAGTGAAATTCTGATGTCATCCACAATATCATTTACGTATATTGTGAATAGCAACGGTCCTACAACACTCCCCTGTGGCACACCTGAAATCACTCTTATTTTGGAAGACTTCTCTCCATTGAGAATGACATGCTGTATTCTGTTATCTAGGAACTCTTCAACCCAATCACACAATTTGTCTGATAGTCCATAGTCCTCGCAAGAGTACCGCCCTTCGATAGCGGCATAGCCGCTTATCGTAGTTTAGGTGTTCCAGGACCAGCCAGCCAGCGATCCAGCCAGCGATCCAGCCAGCCAGTTGGCTAGCGTTCCAGCCAGCGAGCCAGCCAGCGTTCCAGCCAGCCAGCATTCCGGCCAGCCAGCCAGTGTTCCAGCCACCCAGCGATCGAGCCCAGCAGCCTCTGCGGTCGCCTCGCGCCAGCGCTGCAGAGTGGGGCTTCGGCCCCAGCATTTCGTCCGACTTCGTCCGTCCTTGTTTTCTTCTTTAGTTTTGTCCTGTCCTGTCCTGATCTTTTCCTCCTTTTCTCATTGTAATCACGGCAACCCCCACCACCACTACCACCACCACCACCATTGTATATACCTCTCCCTCCGCTGCCACCACCACAATTACGCGGTGTGCCCAATCGCCCCTCCCCTCATTCCATCCCACTGCTTGTCACCCTCCCTTCGCTCTTCATAACCCCATCCCCTGCTCCTTCCTCCCATGCCTCCCCTTCCCTCCACTCCCTCTCCCTGTTCCCTCTGTCTCTGCCAGTGTGGTGGCCCAGAGGGCCACGACCTACGCCCTGCTCTCGCCGTCACCAATGTCATCATCTTCGCCATCGCCATCGCCTTCACCATCACCATCCCCAATTTCAGTGCCAGGTCCAGCATCAATGTCGTGACCTGCCACCTTCCGCCATCTCCCAGTTGCTCCTGTCCCACACGCCTCCTCTCACCCTTCAGTCACTGTTAAGTTCCCCAGCGGCACCCCTGCCTCCTCTGCCCCCAAAAAGTCCCTGTCCCTTCCTCCTCCCCACACCCAGGATGCCATGGATGTCTCCCCGCCTGTCCCATCTGCCACGTCCGTTACCTGCTCCTCATCCTCCTCCTCCTCCACCTCCCACTCCTCCTACAAATACCTCCTCTCCCACCGTGAGTCCTCCCTCCTCAAGACCTGGAACCTCATGCTACTCCTTAACCAACACTATCCTGGAGCTCCCATCTCCCTCCTCACTCCCTGTCAAGACTCTGTTCTCATCAACTCCCCTAGCCTCACCCTTCATTCAGACATCCTCTCCCAAACCACATCACACGCTTTGACCCCAACGCCTCCCTCTCCCCTGCTCCTTCCCCTTCCCCCTCCCACCAACCCCAAGCCCCACGACGCCCACCAAATCTCACCGCCGTGATCAATCTGCTTAGTTTGACGATCATGGAGGAGGAGGTACTGACGGAGCTTAAAGCACATCCCTACCTAAACGTCGATGCAGTGTACCGGATCTTCAATCCTGAAGGCCCCATCCGCCTTACGTGGGTGTTTTCTGAGCACACCCTTTCCATCGAACTCGTCCTGGAGGAGGATGTCCATGTGTACCATTGCTGCTGCAAGAACGACCCCTCCTGTTCCCCTCCTCAATCCATTCAATGCCAGAGGTGTCTGTGATACAACGCACATCGAACATCAGAGTCCTGCTCCGGCAGTGCCCCGCCTCCAACACCTGCAACTTCCCGCACCCCACCTACTCCCAGAAATGGAAGGCCAAGCCCCCCTCACATCTCCTGAACTCACCATCCCAATCAGCCCTCTGGACGCACCCACCCCTCCTGACAACCCCCTCTGCCCCCCCCCCCCCCCCCACTGCCGAGGACATCATCAGGTTTCACACCATTGTCCTCCAGAATATCCACCCATTCCAGCGCCCCCACACCCTCCAGCAGATACTGCTCACCACTTGACCCATCTTCCACCTTAACACTTATGCCACCTTTTCCCACAACCAGGACCACTTCATCTTCTCCCTTCTCGACGCCCTTGTCTAAATCCCTCTCATGGCGCTACAGCACGGATCTTGTTTAACATCTTCCGCTCCCTACCCACCAACAGGAACCTCCTCATGCACACCCTCACGACCCACTTTGTGGATGCCTTCCTCTTAAAAGAAACTTTTCTACAGCCCCAGCATACCCCTCCAACGCTCCGATAATCCCCTGCCAATAGCGCATGGTGGAGTGGACATCGTCCACCACCGCCAGATCTCTGTTTGGCTCCAACCCCTGGTTCCAGACCTCACAGAACCCCTCATCCCTAGTCTCTTTTTCCCTGGCCCCAGCCTCACTGTTACCTGCACCACCATCTATGTCTGCCCTAACACCCCTTTTCGACTTCCTTTCCCACATAGACTGCACCTTCTCCTCCGGTGTGATCGCCGCCGACCTCAACATCCATAGTCGTTCCACCGCCCAGTTACGGCGGTGGCATCAGTTCCTCTCCTCCCTCCAAGGCGACCTTGTTCCCATTCCCCAGCACACCCCCCCAGAATCCAATACCATTTCAGATGTCGTCCTCTCCTCACCCAACCTCCTTGGCCGCATAGTGGTGGATGTCCTTGACCCTATTGTTGTTGAGCATCTCCCTGTCATCCTCACTGTTTCAGACAGTCGTCGCCCCCGTCCCGATCCCCGCATCGACCCTCCTCCTAAATACGTTCATGTCTGTTCCCGTGTCGACTGGGATGCTTACCGGCATACCCTCTCTACCCAAGTCGATAGCCACCCTCTCATGTACCACCACCCTAATGATGTTACCCTTGCCGCCTCCTTTCTCCAGCAGACCTTGTCTGAGACCATAGAGGCCCACTTCCCTACTGTCGCCATCCACCTACATCATCCCTCTTTACCCGCACAGGACGTCCTCCTCCCCCGTGAATCCCGCTATCTCTACCGTGCCTCCTTTACACATGTGACCCAGACGCTCTACCACGCCACCGGAAACTACAAAGACATGTCCAGAACATGCTCGTGGCTAAGAAACGCTGGGAGTGGTGACAGATATGCACCCGTCTTAGTGTTACACTTACTATCAACTCAGGCAAGTACTGGTCTGCCTTCCGCCGCCTTACTGGATCTAAACCCCTCCCCTACTTCCCTCTTCTTCATGAATACCAACCCTTCCCTGACAACCTTAGAAAGGCCAATTACTTTGCCTCTTACTTCTCCGATATCTTTACCCTCCCTGACGATCCCCAGTTCGATTACTCCCTCTTCCCTGATGTCCGCGATCGAACTGACACCTCTGTCCCTCCCCTCACCCCTGCCTTCTAGTACTTGGACAACATTACACCCAACGAACTCAATGCCCCCATCTCTACTCAGGATACCATCACTACACTCTGCAAGATACGCAACACCACTCCTGGTCACGATCGTGTTACCTATTGCCACCTCCGTGTAGCTCCCGCCTCCTTCCTCTCCACCCTGGCCAGACTACGTAATGTGGTCTTGTCCACCGTCTGCTACCCTGGCCTGTGGAAAACCTCCCATATCCTGAAGTTCCTAAAACCCGACAAACCGCCGTCTGCTGTCTCCTCCTACTGTCCCGTCAGCCTTACCTCGGTCTTCAGTAAGGTCCTGGAACCCATCCATACCCGACGCATCCACCAGCATCTCCGCCAGCACCGCCTCCTTCCCGTTACCCAGTGTGCCTTTCGACCGTCCTTCTCTACCGATGACCTTCTCCTTCACCTCACTCACCCCACAAAACAAGCAGCTGAATCTCGAGAAGTGGGGCCTGGGAGTAGTGGATAGTGGAGGATGGCTGTAGAATAGTTATTGTGGTGGTATAAGCTTTCGCCAACACACCTGGAGGCAAAGAAGTTGCAAGGAGGTCGACAGAGGACAAAGACAGACTCCCAAGGAACTCGCCGTCAATGCCCTCTCGTCCGCGAGTATTTAGATCGCTGCCGTGAACCGGAGGGCCCAGTCAGTCTCCCAGTGAGTCAATGAGTCGACCCATCAGTTGCAGCCCAATTGGAGTCAATGTCGCAGTTAGCTCAGCCTCTGGCTCAGGGTCAGTCAGTACCTAGTGCAGTGTACGTAGCGGACTTGATCTTCACCACCAGTGGGGCTAACAGGAACTATTACGGAGAGCTTATACCACAATACCTGGACTATCTTAAGTAACTTTCTGTTTATGTTAATAAAGGATCCTGTTAATACATGCGTGTAGTTGTGTTATAGAAAGAGGATTCTGGCCACAAAACAACATCCTCTCCTTGCTTCCCATGGTACAAGCCTACAGTGACAATCAGACGACACAAAACTGGCGACGAATATAATTCAATACTGATTTAACTTGCTTCTCTTGTGTTTTAGCTTGCAGGGGTGCTCATTTCTGTTTGCTAATTTTTGTTGTGTTCTTGCATTTATTCCAGGAGGAGAGCCGCATATACTGATCAAATTTCTCTTTTCAGAGGCTTTATTGTTATAACATACTCGTATTTGTGTAAATGATGACTATCCCGCTCCCTCCACCTCCTGCCCCCTGCCCCTCAGCCGCAGACGGCCAATGTGGTGTATCTAACACAAGATTTTCAGTTTCTTCTCACTTCCCGGTAGTTCCCAACTGCTGTCTGAACTATTAACGACGGTACAACTACTGGCTGCACAAAATGCATCGGCCGCCCAAAAAGCAAACCGACCCGCCTCACAAGTGCCGCCGACAAGCATACTACCTCTGCGGCATTTTGACGACACAGCAGACGAACGGCTCGAAAACATGTGAAGTTCATTAGTTCAATGTTCTGCAAAGCTAAAATGCTTTCATTCGATAGCGGGGTCCCCAGCATCCAGCTTAATACAAATACTACACTCCTGGAAATGGAAAAAAGAACACATTGACACCGGTGTGTCAGACCCACCATACTTGCTCCGGACACTGCGAGAGGGCTGTACTAGCAATGATCACACGCACGGCACAGCGGACACACCAGGAACCGCGGTGTTGACCGTCGAATGGCGCTAGCTGCGCAGCATTTGTGCACCGCCGCCGTCAGTGTCAGCCAGTTTGCCGTGGCATACGGAGCTCCATCGCAGTCTTTAACACTGGTAGCATGCCGCGACAGCGTGGACGTGAACCGTATGTGCAGTTGACGGACTTTGAGCGAGGGCGTATAGTGGGCATGCGGGAGGCCGGGTGGACGTACCGCAGAATTGCTCAACACGTGGGGCGTGAGGTCTCCACAGCACATCGATGTTGTCGCCAGTGGTCGGCGGAAGGTGCACGTGCCCGTCGACCTGGGGCCGGACCGCAGCGACGCACGGATGCACGCCAAGACCGTAGGATCCTACGCAGTGCCGTAGGGGACCGCACCGCCACTTCCCAGCAAATTAGGGACACTGTTGCTCCTGGGGTATCGGCGAGGACCATTCACAACCGTCTCCATGAAGCTGGGCTACGGTCCCGCACACCGTTAGGCCGTCTTCCGCTCACGCCCCAACATCGTGCAGCCCGCCTCCAGTGGTGTCGCGACAGGTGTGAATGGAGGGACGAATGGAGACGTGTCGTCTTCAGCGATGAGAGTCGCTTCTGCCTTGGTGCCAATGATGGTCGTATGCGTGTTTGGCGCCGTGCAGGTGAGCGCCACAATCAGGACGGCATACGACCGAGGCACACAGGGCCAACACCCGGCATCATGGTGTGGGGAGCGATCTCCTACACTGGCCGTACACCACTGGTGATCGTCGAGGGGACACTGAATAGTGCACGGTACATCCAAACCGTCATCGAACCCATCGTTCTACCATTCCTAGACCGGCAAGGGAACTTGCTGTTCCAACAGGACAATGCACGTCCGCATGTATCCCGTGCCACCCAACGTGCTCTAGAAGGTGTAAGTTAACTACCCTGGCCAGCAAGATCTCCGCATCCGTCCCCCATTGATCATGTTTGGGACTGGATGAAGCGTCGTCTCACGCGGTCTGCACGTCCAGCACGAACGCTGGTCCAACTGAGGCGCCAGGTGGAAATGGCATGGCAAGCCATTCCACAGGACTACATCCAGCATCTCTACGATCGTCTCCAAGGGAGAATAGCAGCCTGCATTGCTGCGAAAGGTGGGTATACACTCTACTAGTGCCGACATTGTGCATGCTCTGTTGCCTGAGTCTATGTGCCTGTGGTTCTGTCAGTGTGATCATGTGATGTATCTGACCCCAGGAATGTGTCAATAAAGTTTCCCCTTCCTGGGACAATGAATTCACGGTGTTCTTATTTCAATTTCCAGGAGTGTATTCCCAACTGCGTGTCCCGACGAACTCATTTATGACGAAGTAATCACGGCATTAACCAAGTACTAAGACCATTTACATCTACATCTACATCTACATGATTACTCTGCATTTCCCATTTAAGTGCTTGGCATAGGGTTCATCGAACCACAATCATACTATCTCTCTACCATTCCACTCCGAACAGGGCGCGGGATAAACGAAAACCTAATCCTTCTGTTCGAGCTCTGATTTCTCTTATTTTATTTTGATGATCATTCCTACTTATGTAGGTTGGGCTGAACTACTATTTTCGCATTCGGAAGAGAAAGTTGGTGACTGAAATTTCGTAAATAGATCTCGCCGCGACGAAAAACGTCTTTGCTTTAATGACTTCCATCCCAACTTGCGTATCATATCTGCCACACTCTCTCCCCTATTACGTAATAACACAAAACGAGCTGCCCTTTTTTGCACCCTTTCGAGGTTTTCCGTCAATCCCACATGATAAGGTTGCCACACCGCGCTGCAATATTCTAACAGAGGACTATCAAGTTCAAGTAGCTGCAGCCAGATATCAGTTTTTTCGTTTGCAGGAAAATCTGGAGCAGACGCACCGCCAGTGTTGCACAGAATTAACGGGCATGACTAGTAAGTGCAAATTTCGGCCGCGATGGCCGAGTGGTTCTAGGCACTTCAGTCGGGAACCACGCGACGGCTACGGTGGCTGGTTCGAATCTTGCCTCGGGCGTGGATGTGTGTGATGTCCTTAGGTTGGTTAGGTTTAAGTAGTTCTAAGCTCTAGGGGACTAATGACCTTGGATGTTAACTCCCATAGTGTTCGGAGCCATTTGAACCATTTAAGTGCAAATTTAAGTGTAGTTATGGCAACTTTTACAATGATTCAAAGATAAGGGATGCAATAACTTTAAATGTCCCACATAGTAGAATAGGGGAACAGAACTTGAAGAACTCTCATAGTCCGCAGCTCGTGGTCGTGCGGTAGTGTTCACGCTTCCCGCGCCCGGGTTCCCGGGTTCGATTTCCTACGGGGTCAGGAATTTTCTCAGCCTCGTGATGACTGGGTGTTGTGTGATGTCCTTAGGATAGTTAGGTTTACGTAGTTCTAAGTTCTAGGGGACTGATGACCATAGATGTTAAGTCCCATAGTGCTCAGAGCCATTTCAACCATTTTTAACCTCTCATCCATCACTTCCTCAATTTTAGAGCAATATGATTCGAGAGCTATAGCGGCCGGTAAGTATGATTACGCCCGATTTATCGGGTCGAGTCGCCCGTTGCTCGCGACCGCCCTAAGCAGCTATGACAACGAGCGAGTACACAGCCGCGTGAACAGCCACGTACACAGGTAAACAGACCTGTGGGCTTAGTGAATTCTTGCCCTAGATGTTTTGCTCGCCATAAAAGACACGATAGCCTATCACGTAACGCAACGTGTTACATGTTTGGAAAAAGGCCATGTCCAAGTAGTTTGTTTACAACGGCACAAAAACGCCAATTTTGTCCACTCCCAGAAAAAACAGGCTCGTGCTCATTCAGTGAAATTTCTGTTTTCCAAACCTACAACAGGTACTTGCAAACGTAAGATTAAGACTGTGGCTCATTCTCACCCTAGTGCTGTGCAACGACGATGTAACAAACTATTTGTTTCATTACGAAATGCTGGTCGTGGTGTAAACTTTCAGTCAGACACAGGGGCCTCGGTAACTTTGCTCAGTCGTGCCACGTACGAACAGTTAATCTCACCACGCCTTTATAAATCTTGTAAGCACCTCACTGCTTACAAAGGACGGAGAACTCTAGTGCTTGTACAGTTTACTATCTCTCACACTAGGTCAGTGAATTTTACTGTGTTGAAATCAAGAGATAGTGAGAACATTTTCAGTTTAGATCCCTTTGATTTGTTTGGACTTAGCATCCACGAGAACGTACTTTCGCTATCGGCTTGTGATCCAAAAGGCTGTGTCTCTAGTTTGCTTAACTAATTTCCTGAAGTATTTTCAGAAAGAATAGAAAAAGCTAATAATTTTGTAGCGCATGTTACATTGAAAGACAATGCGCAGCTTAAGTTTATTCAGGCCTGCCTCGTTCCAATTGCTTTAACAGAAAAAGTAGCCGGGAAATTGAAGCAACTGCAAGATAATGATGTAATTGCTCCCATTCAAGACAGTCAGTAGGAAAGTGCTCTCGATTTGTTGCCTAAGCCTTCTGGTCGCATTCGCATTTATGTTGAATTCTAGTCTACAGTCAAACAACAGAGAGTAGTTGACACTTATCCGTTACCTCGCCCTGAGGAACTCATTGGCTGACTTAGTGCAGGACGTTACAGGACGTTACCTTTCTAAGACAGATTAGTGTTACGGCGTAAAGACTGTGCGGCTGGTCCCGGCGGAGGTTCGAGTCCTCCCTCGGGCATGGGTGTGTGTGTCTGTCCTTAGGATAATTTAGGTTAAGTAGTGTGTAAGCTTAGGGACTGACGACCTTAGCAGTTAAGTCCCATAAGATTTCACACACATTTGAATAGTTTTGCGAAAGGCAGCGCCAACATACCAGTCGGGAACTACCGGGAAGTCAGAAGAAGTCAGCCAGTCGTACGCTGACCGACCTTCCTTCCAGGGCGACAACGCGACAGCAGTGGCCCCTAGGTGAAGAGAACGTAAGCACCGCGCCCGAGTGGTGGGACCCCACTTCGATAGCAACATCAACTATAGCTAGTTTGTTAGGAATATGTAGCACAGAATTGTATTTTTCTATGTTGGAGAAGATTATTTTGTATGTCTCCCTTTGCTTGCGACACAATATCAGAGTTAAGTATTTTTACATCTTTTATTGCAGTAAAACTCATTAATAGGAGATATTTGATTGTTTGTCTAGCGTACCGAGTATGCTGGCTTCCTAGGCACAACAACAAGGACGACGAGGACGTACGAACAGCATTGGCGTCGAGGTGAACAACTACCAACGTGACAACCTGTACACGTTTCGCATCCAGAGCCGCTAGCTGCTACAGCTTTGTTTTGTCGTGGGCTTTTTTGTTTTGCTGACGTCTTATATCTACTTTATCTTTTGTTTGCAGGGGCGTGTTTACATGCTTTAACAGTGTCTGTTATGGTGTTTTTTCAAGTCAGTGCTTTCAGGTGTGCTTGTGTGCTTATTTTTGTTGCTCGCATTGTCTGGTTATTGCATTTGCCTATTCCAAAATGAGCAACCCACCCCTCCCACCCCCTGCTTGGGCACCTCAGCTGAAAGTGATAGATGTAACGCAGCTAACACAAATGTTTCAGTTTCAGACAGATCAGATTGCAACCCTTCTGAATACGGTGGAGCAATTACTCGCAAACCAAGCAAAGAATTCTGCGCAATGCGCAAGAACTGTAGCTCCGAGTGCCATACAGCCTTTTCGCCAGTTTACTGAAAAAGAAGAGTAATGGCTGGAGTGGTCGAAACAATATGAAGCGCGCATCATTGCTCAAAAAGTATCAGGTAATCTGAAACTACGTTACTTTTTGTCAATAGTACAAAGTGAAGTGTTTCACCTCATTCAGAAACTGTTCCCTAACCTCACTCCCAGTGAACTTTCATTTGATGAGGTTGCAGATTCTCTAACTAACTATAATGACCAACAAGTGAGTGTGATGGCAGCTAGGTACCAATTCTTTCGTTGCAAGGAAAGATCAGAACAATCTTATCGCGAGTGGGCAACGGATTTGCATGGTATGAAATGCAAATTCAAATGTGCTTGTGGTGCTTTATATTCAGATGTTATGTCGCATGATGCGATCATGTACGGTGTAACTGATGTCAACTTTAGGGAACAGATTTTGAAACAGTCGGATCCATCACATAGTGCAAATTCTAGATTGGTATGATTCATGTACTGTAGCGGCTGATAATTTTGGGCAGCCACCAATTTGTCGGGTTGAGTCATCCCTTGCTCACAACCAGCCTAGTAGGCAGCAACAGCATGTGGACGCCAAGCTGCATAAACAGTTCTCTGATCAGACGAATACATCGGGGAACAGAAATGAGTCATGCCCTCGGTGCTGCTCATCGCACAGACAAGCACAGTGTTACGCCTGTGACAATAAAGGTCACGTAAATCCATATGTCTGCAACGGAAAATACATAACAATTCTACCAACTCACAAATATCTAGTCACAAGGACCGTATAATCAATAAAGTGTATTCAAAGCCTGCTGCGGGCATTAGCAAAACTAGCAACCGAACGGTTTCTTCAGTGCTACGCCAGTCCAACGAACTTTTTGTTTATTTGCATTTTAGTGGAAAAAGTGTAAAATTTCAGTGGGACATGGATGCCTCTGTTACATTGCTGATTCGTAACACACATGAACTGTTACGCTCCCCACACCTGTCTGAAACTATTACACACCTAACGGCTTATAGTGGACAAGGTATTCCCCTTCTCGGAAAATGTACTTTGCCTGCCATATATCGCTCCATAACATGAACAGAGACTTTTAGGGTGCTACAACCACACAATTGTGAGTACATATTTGATATTGATTCGTTTGATTTGTTTCGTCTTAACATTCAGGACAATGTGTTGTCTGTGTGTATATTGCATGCAAAACACAGTTTAGCTAGCTAGCTAAAAGAATTTCCAGAACTCTTTTCTGAAGGTTTAGTCAAGGCTAACAATTTTCTTGCACATATTACTATGAAACACAATGCTCAACCGGTATTTGCCGGGCTACAACTGTTTCCCTTGCATTATGGGACGATGAGGCTGCTGAACTTGAAGAATTGCAAGACAGCGGAGGTATTGCGCCCATACAAGCTAGTCAGTGGGCAAGTCCACTGGTTTTGCTCCCCAAATCTTCAGGTCGCAGTCGCCTCTGTGTTGACTTTAAGTCTACAGTCAATCCACAAACTGTGATTGATTCTTATCCATCGCCACGCCCACAGGATCTCATGGACAGATTAGTCGCTGGTTACTACATTTCAAAAATTGATTTGCGCAATTCATATATTGAAATACCACTAGATGAAGAATATCAAAACATGTTTTTTGTGAACACTCATTTGGTCTTGTTTAAATATTAGCGTTTGCCTTTTAGCAGTGCTTCCGCACCCGTAATTTTCGAGTGGTATTTGGAACAGCTGACTGCTCAGGTACTACTTTCTTCAAACCATTTGGACGATACTGTCGTAGCAGGTCGTACACCCTGCGAGCTTTGTTTTGTGTGTTAGCTGATGCAGGACAAAGTCTAAAGCGTACTGGTGTGATTTTTTTTTAACTCGAGTAGCAGTATCTTTGTCGGGTTATACAAAGTCAAGGTTTACATCCTCTTCAGTCACATACGTTAGCCATACGTGACCTGCCAGTTCTTCACAATGTCACAGACTTTTAGTCAGTCTTAGGGAAAATGAATTATTATATTCGGTTCAACTGAATGCTGCACAAATCTCAGCTCCATTGCATCGCTTGCGTCACAAGCATGTCCCCATTGTCTGCACAGGTGAGTGCCAAAAACTTAAACATACATTGCTCGGTGATCGATGTTTGGTTAACTTTGATCCTGAAAAGCCAGTTGTTATGCAAGTTGACGCTTCCCCTTACGGAATCGGTGCAGTGCTTTTGCACAGATTTGGTGATAAAGACAGGCCTAGTAAGTTCACATCAAAAGAGTTGTCCACAGCTCCGTGTAACTTTTCACAAATAGAAAAAGGGGCACTGGCTATTGGGTATGATGTCACCAAATTACACAACTACTTGTATGGCAGAGAATTCTACTTAGTAACGGATCACCAGCTATTTCAGTCCTTCTTTCATCCCAAGAAGCCGGTTCTTGTACCAATTGCCCAGTAATTGCAAAGATTGGCTTAGTTGTTGTCTCAGTACCAGTGCAAGATTGTGTATCGTCTGACAGCTCAACATGGCAATGTGGACGTATTTTCACGTCTTCCGATTGACCTTGATACAGACTTCGACGCTTCTGCCGCATTTTGTTGTCACACCGGTGCTCAGGATTCAGAATTGCTGCAGTTCATTTCTCTGAACTATTGAAAAATGACACAGGCCATTGAAGCTGATTCAGATTTGAATATTTTGCTCAAATATATTCGTACATCTTGGCCTCGCACATTGCACAGCATAAAGAACTCTGTAGTGCGCTGATACATTGCACGTCGGCATATTAACACTATACAGTGAGGTGTGATTCTTGATCAGAATGACAAAGGAGATTCACGTGTGGTGATCCATAAGGCTTTGCAAAAAGAAGCGTTGCAGTTACTTCACCAAGGGCACTGGTGGATTGTTCGTATGAAACAGTTAGCGCGTCGACACTTTACTTTTCAGGGTATGGACACGGAAATAGAACACATGGCGTGATAGTGTCACGCATGTGAGGAAAATCAGTCCGATCCGCCACAAAAATTCCCTGTTTGGCCTAAGTCGCAATCACCATGGCAACGTGTGCACATACACATTGCGTGACCTTTTTGGAACATTCGTTGGTTGACCGTTGTACAGTCTTATAGTAAGTTTCCTTTTGCTGTACCAATAAATTGAACAAAATGACGTAGCATGGATCAGGAGCTGTCTTCAATTTTTTGCCTCGAAGGTTTGCCTGAAGTCATAGTGTCGAACACCGGCCCTGAGTTCACGTCAAATGAATCTGAAACATTCTGTGAACAAAATGGCATACAACATCTAACTAATGCACCGTTCCATCGACAGTCCAACGGCGAATCGGAACGTTTTGTCAGAACTTTCAAGCAGCACGTGGCCAAACTTAGCACCACACACACCAAGGATGAAGCATTCCAACTTTTTCTCCTGCCGTTCACACCCATGAGGTGGACCATCGCCGGCGGAATTGCTTCACGGCCGCCACCGTCAGGCACTGCTCCACCTGTTCCACCCTCCTCAGCAGCCGGTACCGAAGGAAGGCCGCAAGTATCGCTTCGCGCCTCATGGTATTCTGTCTTTCAGCGTTTTAACGGCAGCAGGTGGCAGGTGCGAGGTGAGATCCTTCGTCGATTTGGTGCATGCACGTATGTCATTGCAGGCCCAGACGGATTGTAGCTCCGAAATCACAATCAAATTCGCCACTAGGATGTGCACGGTGATACTTTTGTATCTCTTCACCAAGATCCACGGACCCAGAGGTCAGCAAGGCCACAGCAGCTGCCAGAGGGTGTCATCACGACACCGTGGGACAACTCCATGGAGACGGAGACGGAGCCTTCACCTCCTCCGCCACCTCTCGTGCTATCGATGGAGCTGGACCCACCCAAGCCGCAGCAGCCGACGCCTTCTGCATCTAGGTATAGGTCTCAGGAGGTGGACGCGTACCCATCTGGGCGTTTTTTGGGGGACGTTTCCATTAGAGAAGAGGACAGATGGTGTGTACGACCGGAAGTCTGACGTCGCCTGCACCCACAGAGCGGCCACGTTCCTGCTTCCACATACCCTTTGTCGTGCTGCTTGTACGACGACGGTCCGTCGCTTTGTGGTTGGGGGGGGGTGGGGGGGGGAGGAGGAATGTTACGGCGTAAAAGTCAGCGCCAACACGCAAGTCGGGAACGACAGGGAAGACAAGGCTGCCCCTAGATGAAGAGAATATAGGCGCCGCTCCCAGCTGGTGGACCATCCTTTGATTGCAGCGTCAATGACACCCACTTCGTTAGGAATCTCTATGTAGCACAGACTTGTATTTGTCTATAATGAAGAAGACTGATTATTTTGTATGTCGCCCTTTGCCAGCGACACGTATCAATGTTAAATATTCTAATGGTCTTATTGTAATAAATCTCGGTAATGCGAGTTCTTTGATTGTTTGTCTAGCGAATCGAGTATGCAGGCGTCCTAGACGCAATAATTTGCGTAATACCTATTTACAAGTTCCTTTGCATGAGGATTCACAGAAAGTGTTTATTGTAAATACACACTTACGACTGATCAAGTATTTGCGTTTGCCCTTCGGCAGTTTTTCCGTAACAAACATTTTTCAACTTTACCTGGAACAGCTGACTGCCGAAGTGCAATTTTGTTCAAACAACTTTGACAATATTGTCATCTCAGGTCTTACAGCAGAGGAACCCACTGTCAATTTGCATACTCCTTTTTGACTGTTTTCAGAAGCAGGACACAAATGTCGTTTCGAAAAGTGTGACTTCTTTCGAACTGAACTACAGTGCTTAGGTCACGTGATAAACAGGGTGTGCACCCCTCCAGCCTCCTTTGCTTGCAATCCGTGACCAACCTGTTCCTCGCAATGTGTGTGAACTGCAGCTGGTACTAGGCAAAATGACGTATTCCATTCATTTTTTACCGGAAGCGGCTCAGATCGCGGCAGCATCGCATCGCTTGCGTCGCAAAGATGTACCTTTTGTGTGGACAAAAATCTGTCAAGACGCATTTCAGAAACTCAAAATTTCTTTGCTTAGTGACAAATGTTTAGTGCATTTTCGCCCTGCCAATCTGGTTGTTTTGCAAGTCTACGCCTCTTCCTACGGGATCGACGCTGTGATTTCCCACAGAATTGATGCACAAAATAGACCTCTTGCTTTTGCCTCAAAGTTACTCGTGCAAACTCAGTGCACTTATTCTCAAACTGAAAAGAAGTTTACGCTATTTTGTATGATGTGATCAAATTCCATCACAATCTGTATGGTCGCAAGTCCTATTTAGTGACGGATCACAAGTCTTTGCAGTCCTTGTTTCATACGTCAAAGCCAGTCCCTACACGCACTGCTCAAAACCTGAAACGCTGGGCTCTGCTGCTTTAGCAGTATCAGTATGACACTATGGCAAAGCCTCGCAATGAAGACGCCCCATCTCGTCTTGTGACTTGCCCAGACGCTGATTTTGATCCATCTGCTGCATCTTGTTGCCAAATCGATGCGCAGTACTCTGAATTGCTGGAATCGTTTCCCTAGCACTACAGAAAAATTGCACAGGCCGCGGAAGCAGAGCCACATATGAAGATTTGGTTACATTGTACTCGCACGTCTTCGTCTCGTTCATTGAACAGCATCCAGAACTCAGCCGTACGCTGATATTTTGGACGTCGGTATAGTCTTTCAGTTCAACAGCGTGTGATTTTAGTTCAAAATGACAGTGGACAATCCCGTGTGCTTATTCCCAAAGGGCTGGAAAAGGGTGTATTGCGATTGCTCCATCAAGTAAATTGGAGAATTGTTTGCACTAAACAAATAGCGCACCAGTTCGCCGGCAGTGCACTTGGCAGGGCATGGACGCCCACATTGAACTGAATTCGGTACAGTGTCGCGCATGCGCGGAGAACCAATCCGCTCTGCCACAAACATACTCAGCTTGGCCTAAGACTCAGTCGCCACTGCAACGAGTGCACGTAGACTTTGCAGGACCATTTTGGAACACTCGTTAGCTCCTACTGGTATACTCTTAGAGGAAGTTCGCATTTGCGTGCCTATGAACTCTACCACGTCATGTAGCACTATTCAAGTGGTGGCCTCCATATTTCGCACAGAATGTTTGCCAGAAGTACTTGTGTCGGACAGTGGACCACAGTTCCTTTCACGTGACTTTGAACAGTTTTGTGAACGGAATGGCATTCGTCATCTCACATGTGTTCCATTTCACCTGCAGTTCAACGGAGAACCAGAAAGCTTCGTGCGCACTTTCAAATAACAGATGGCCTGGCTTTGCTCCCCCCCCCCCCCCTCACACGGGAGCTGGTGCAGAAACTCTTTCTCGCCTCATATCGGTCCCACCCACGAGATGAACCATCACTGGCGTAACTTTCGCGTGGCTGCCGCCATCGGTAGCTGCTACGCTTGCTACACCTACCGTAGCATCCGACGCCGGCAGTGGCCCGCAAGTATCTCTTCGCGCCGCGTGATCTTGTCCTTTTCAGAGTTTATGGCAAGTGTGGGCACTGGGAAAAAGGCGCAAGCCAGGAACGCATTTTCTCTTCTATCTATTTGATGCAGGTCGTGATGGTTTGCAGAGCCGCCACCAGAACCAGCCTCACGCGTGTCATTTTCCCCGTAATCCTGCTGCTTTTCTTCCCCCAGATTCACCGACTCACGGGACCCCACGGCCTTCGCAGCCACCCGCTGGTGCCACCAGGGCACCCCGGGAAGTGTGGACAGACGATGTGCTCTCGCCTCTGCAGTTCCCGCTCGCCAGCCCCCATGGACCAGGAACCACCATCGTCGTTTCCTTCACCATCATCGCCACAGGAAACACCTTTAGACCTGGGTGTGTGCCCTGGCAGCAGTTTTCCGGAGGATATTCCTGTTTTCTCGCAAGCCAGATGGCAGGGTACGGTTGGGAGTACGCCGTCCAGCTGCGGCAACCTGCTCATTTCTACATCCAGGGTCCTGACGCCTCCCCGTTGTCGTTCGCAAACTCACTACTCGACAACGGTGTGGCATTTTGAGTGGAAGGTGGGAGGTCTTGACGTAAGCTGTCGCCAGCAAACCAGGAGGCAAAGAGGTTATGAGAAGGTCGATAGAGGCCAAAGACAGACAGGCAAGAAACGCTACCCGAACGGCCTCTTGGCCGCCGGTATTTAGATCGCCGCCGCTGACCGGAGGGCATAGTCTATCATCAAGTGTGTCAGCTAGTTAAGTCATCAGTTGTATCCCAGTGGGAGTCGCAGTCGCAGTTAGCTCAGCCTGTAGCTCAGGGTCAGTCAGTACCTAGCGACCAGAGTAATGTACATAGCGGACTAGTACTTCACCAGCAGTGAGACTAATGCGGACTATTATGGAGATCTCGTACCACAATACCTGGTCTATCAGGTATCTTCCTGTTTGTGTTGGTAAGGAACCCTGTTAATGTATGGGTCCAGTTGTGTTATAGAAAGAGGATACTGGCCACCAAACAACATCCTCTCCTTGCCTCCTATGGTGCATGCCTACAGTGACAATGATGCGACACAGAAGTTATTAGCACCCTCCGGTGGGGGTATGCTGGTCTAGGGCAATCTATCTTCAAACTTTGACATAAATAAACATGCACGTGATTCGAAAAAGTGGGGTAATGGTGGTAGAAAGTGAGAGCGATTAGCGGAAGAGTGTGGGTGACAAACCACCAAGAGATTAACACCACAACGCACACTTTTCCCACCAAAATAAATGAATACTTTGTGTCCTTCCTCTCTTGCAGCTCAGCCAGATTACAACCGGGGGATGGGATGGAGTGGGGGTGGATGACGTCATAACAGTGTGGGATTCAGGTTAGAGGAAGTAACCCAACTGACCTACTTCCCGCCAATTAATTTGAATTTCCCGCCATTTTAAGGACGGAGAGGTACTGGTGATATCGTAACAGTGGGGGGAACGGCTCGGGGAGCTAGGTTAGTGGCGGTAGCCCAACCGCCCCTTTTTCCCAAGAAATTTAAATTTCGCACCTCGACATTAGTACGATATTGCCACATCTTGGACTCGCCATCTTCAATAAATTAGGGAACAACACAAGCTATCACTGAAAGTACGTTGCTCCACTACTTGTAATGACTTTCTTCCAGCTCTGAACACTGTTTCCCTATGTGGCTATATAAAATGGCTAACTATGTAGGTCCTCTTAACTAACAAACCCCTTTCTCTGTGTGCCGATTGAGACCCATCATGTGCAGCGCCATCTGTCCACTCACGAGGGTGAATTAACGAGGCTAGTCTCCATATTGTCTTTTCCCATCAAGTGACCCGAACACGTTACCACCAGTCACTCACCCTGCAAGTGTTCCATGAGATACACCCCAAGGCAGCAGTCCAAAGACGGCTGACTGCAGCTGAACGCAGATTTGCTGTTCACGCACTGCAGTCAGCTCCTCCAGCGTTTGGACACAGCATGCACGCATCCTGCCCATCTAGCACGACTAACGGAAGAAATTAACTATTGGAGCACAGAAAGAAAACAAAATAGGCAACTTTCTACCATACTGATGTGCCACCAATAGAGGCTGACTCCTACTGATATGTGTAGCTGGCAGTTAGAAAGAAATAACGGCTTTACTACAGACTATAGGAATCTACACTTTACAGTTATAAAAACGCAAGATTACACCTCTTAAAATGAGAAACACGCACAAAACCTAATAATTAAGCTAGGAAGAACATGTGGAACAAGGTAATATGTACCTTGCCGGTCTACTGGTTCGTAACAGGTGATAACTGGAGTCTGACCGAATAGACAGAAATGAACAGTAGCTTGTGCTTGAGAACAAACAAATGAATAACAACTGCACTGCAAACTGCATGAGACTACACTTCACAGTTGCGAGATCGCGAAATTACACTTCTTAAATAGACAAATTAACCTACGGTGGAAACCAGAACAAGATAATGTTAAATCCTGCCTAGTCGTCAAATGTGGAGTGTCTAGGAAACATTCTTTATCGGATCGCGAGACAGACAATTCAAACAAATCATATTAATGAGGTTCAATACGGACAGTAAATGAGACTACTTAACTTTGAGAATTACATAGACATGACGTAAGCAAAGGGCAACATGCAAGATAAACAAGCGTCTTCTGTATAAAGAATTCCTAAGTCGCTGCTATACAAGTGCCCAATCTTGATGCTGCTGTACAACTGAGCCGCGGCCATAACTTTTCTTATTGTGGAGGTGTCAATTCAGCGTCACCGGTGGTTGACAGTCTTTCTGTCTTGATGGATGGTAAAACACTTCCAATCTAAATTGATGTCATTACAGAGACATCACTGGAGTGCACGTTGAAGCTGTGGCAGTGGGACTTAAAACCCCATGCCATCCCCCAACAGTGCAAGTTGCAGGCAAGAGGTAACTTAATTACTTACTACGTTAGGCATCAACATTGGTGGTTTACGATGGTCGACACCCATCGAGTGGTAAATCAACACTAACACTTCATCAATGACTGTAACATGCCTATCATTAGACACGATCTGACCCTGAGCTCCAAAGGATTGTGAGAGGAACAGGTTGTTGGTGCCAGTGATAGGGAGTCGCGGTGTCAGTGTGTTGTAAGCCAGCCACTTCATCGCGTAAGGCTTCCACTATGTCATAGAGACACCATGCCTTTTCTCGCATGGACTTCCTTAGAGTGGCCATGGCCGTTTCCTCGTGGATGGTAGCTACCCTCGTGAAAGGAGGGGCATACAGGCTCCACCGAAGCACCTTATTCTGCAGGCGTTACAAAGACTGCATCCGGGATGAACTAATCGTATCCCACGCAGTGGAGTCCTTGGTGTCGAGGCTCAGTTTTCTGCTGGTGAACATTGGGTACAACGCTGTTATCAGCTTGTGTCCTTTTTGGCTGAAGTATTCTGCATGTCGATGCAAGAGTAGTTTTTTATCTATCCAACACCTAGACATTTGGTAACAGGGGACCATGGTACCTGGACACCTGCAATAGTGAGGTTCTGGCGGAGGATGATACTCCGTTTAGTGAAGTAGGTTGCCGTAGTTTTAGCGGCATTGAGGGCAATGTTGTCTGAACTACACCAGGTCACTGACGCATCCACCTGCCTCTGGTGGCGAGCAATGAGCTGATCTGTGTTGCCACTGGCGGTACAGAGCTTTTATCATAGGAGTATTGCGCCAAGTGGCAGCGTGGGAGAACTGGCATATCGTTAACATCAATGTTAAAGTGGATGGGAGAAAACACAGAGCCTTGAGAGTACCCATCGATATGTGACGTAAGCTAGAGCATTGAGCATGCTGAGTAACCAAGTAAATCCTACTGTGGAGGAAATTATCCACCATCTTCACATAGATGTCGGGTATGGTCGGCTGTGTCAGCAATTAGTACACAATATTGTCCTCAGATGTCTTACCATACGCATTTTGCAGGTCCAGGAAAACCTCTGGCATCTAAATGTAGGAATGACAGCCCTTGCTGAAATTTTAGGTGATTCTAAGGACTTGAAGTTTGGCAGACAGATGGGAAGTGAATCCTAACTGCTCCAGACGAATTATCCCAGCCGCCGCCAGAGGCTGGGAAATGCAGTGGAAGGTCCAAGATTCTAGGACATTTGTCATGGTATTCAGAAGACCAATGGGCCTATTGTTAGTAGGTACTGTAGAATCCTTCAACAGCTTGAGGATGGCAATCATTCTGGCGTACTTCCACTGTGGGGGAAAACGGCCAGTTGTGAGACAGTGGTTCAGAATGCTGGTAAATAAGATCAGTCACTTCTGAGGGAGCTGGTGGAGGGTTTCGTATAAGATGCCACAAAAACCTGGAGCCACTTCCGCTGGAGGATCCGTTGGATTTCTGCTGGGAACATAAGGTGAGGGGCAGTCAGAGGCAGTCTTTGTCTTAAAGTGACAACGGTAGCTAGTGTATCGCTTTCATCCTGGACTTCCTCAGGCATGAGGTCCTGGATGAGCAAATGGTTCTGGGCCTCAAACGCATAGACCAGAGTTTCTTCCACACGAAAGTCATCATATCCGATTTATGTTGGAGGAGGACCGTGGACATACTGTCCTGCCATTGTTCTGTTTTCCAGTCTGTGTGCCACTAGCAAAATTCACGTTTGGGGATGCTTTGTGCGATGCTTATCCTAAGAAGCACAAAACTGCTTCCACTGCCTGCAGTAGTGGTTTTTCTGGATCTTGAGTTCGCACAGTTGGGGACGCCAGTCATCTAGTGTGGTTAAAGCCCTTGGGACAGTGGAAGTAGAAGCTTTCATTGTCTTTTGAATTTTTATGGTTAGGTAAGCAACAACACTAACCAGATTGGCAGGCGTTGACAGGCCGAGATGTTCTTAAGTGGTGTTATTAAGGATCCTGGAAAATTTATCCCAATCTGTGATGGTCAAGGTAAAACAGACATCTAAAGACAGAGCGAATTTGGTAAGGTGCAGGAGCATGGCTTCATGGTCAGAGGTAAGTTTGTGGAGTGTTTCCAACGAAAACTGTACCACAATGATCTTGAAAATGGCCACATCCAGCATGTTCAGCTGGCAGTCGGAGCAGTCTGGTATATGGGTGGGAGTATGGGGGGGGGGGGTGGAGGGGGCTCATACACCGACAGTACCAGAGGAGCTACCATGTCAAAGATGAGTCTGCCCTTGGGATCAGCAACACAATAATGCTAAGCTAGATGCTTGGCATTGAGATCTGCCCCAAAAATGAGTTTGCCAAGTGATGTCAAGGTATGGAGGTCTGATTCCAGAAGTGTTAGGTTAGGGCTCAAATACGCTGCAGCAGACGTTGTATCACCAAGGCGGGTAGAAACAGTGACAGCTGTAGCCTCCATACTTTTGAACGTTTGGAGATCCTAATGATTTTGGATTAGTGTCTTATGGGGAAACACTGCTGTGCCCCCACCGCAGCAATAGAGTCAATGAGTGCAATAGCAAACCATGTTGTGAAGAGGAAAATCGTCAGTGGGTTTCAGGTGGTCTCTGAGACAAGTAAACCGCCCACAAGGTGGTCATAGAGGAAAGTGTTCTGTTCAGTCTTCATACCTTGAAAGGCATTAGCATTAAAAATATAGACTACTAGATCTCAAAAGGGCTGATGGTAGTGCAGTGGGCGATTCACCATATAATAAAATCTGGCTGGGCCCATCAACAAGATTGATTACCTCAGTGAGCCTGTCCTGCAAACGATGGATCTTTTGAGATGTTTCACGAGTGACAGCACTGATGTGGGGCCATGTGAACTGAGACTACCTTGAGGATCTGTCATATGTCACCCCAGAAAGAAATATCAGTCTCCACCACTGGAGGAATTTCCCAAGTGGCCTGCTGGACTCATTGACGGGGGAGTGTGGTGGCTGGTGCAGAACGTGCCTCAACAGAGGGTTGTGGCACTTAATCAGGTGGGTTTGAGAAGGCCACAGCCAGTCATTCAGTTTGGTGGATGTTGGTATGCATCACAGAAGTTTGATGAACAGGAGGAGACGGAGCTGCAGCAGTGAATGTGGTCATAGGGGATGGAGCCAGACGGGCGTCCTGTGTCGCAGATGTGTCAGGTGCCTGGGCATCAGTGGTGGGATGGTCGTCGGGTTTACCTCATTAGACGTGGAAATTTGTGCAGTTCCGTGATGGTGGGGTTGGCCATTTCGTCCTTGGTTTCCTTGTTAGAGTGTGTGAAGACTTTGTAACCGTCTGGTATATAGGACAGTCCTTCTAGGAAGGCAGATGGTGGAGATCCTGAGAAGTGCCAAAACAGCATGCACAAGTGGGTTTCTCTGAGACTGGGAGTTTACAGCCCACTGATGGATGCAAGCCAACACACTTGGCACACCAAAAAGGCAGTGAAACATAATAGCTGTTGTGACGCAAACGTTGACACCTACGGCAAATGGAGGGGCCGTTGCGGCCTTCATTTGGTTCAATACGCACCTTGGTGCACAGGAGAGACCTGATTTGGTAAATGTGTTCGACGTCCTCTCTTCTACTAAGGGAGACAACATGGGTGGGCATAGGAATTAGTTTCTGGGACTCAGGGTCCCTCTTGTTGTATTGGAGGACCATAAGGTCCTGGAACTTGAGATAGAGTAATTCATCCCTGATATCTGTTACTGTAACTTTGCAAGGAACGTCTTTGATAAAGATATTTGTTCCCCTGTTACCAGAAGCCTGATTAGTGTAGCAGTTCATAGCCCTGGACTTTACAAAGTTTAGAACTTGGAGATAGTCATCCGTTGTGTCAAGCAGATACTTGACGTGGTCCTATACTGCCTGCAGTTGGCCCACAATGAGGTGTTGCAGTTCAGTGTTCAGTTTAATGTAGTTTCTCTAATTGTAAACAACGATAGGAGGGATCTTCTCCTTCTTTGGTGGTGATGCTGGTGGATTCTGAGAGGTGGGGTCGGCAGGTGGACCCACGCCCTGGTCCATGGCAGCAACAGGTCCTGCTGCTCCAGGTGAGGAGGCATTGGCATCCAAATCGCAGTCGCTGCGACGAGAGCTAGCGGAAGACCATTTAGACTGTCGACCAGGGGGGAACCTACAGTGTCGGAATCCCAGGAACGTCCGTTGGGTTGACGAGATGGTTTAAACAAAGCAGCACCCGACGCGGCGTCCACGTGGCGATCAATTGTATTGATGCTGGGAGCTGACATGACTTGACTGTTACTAGGTGAGAGGTATATCATCAGGCAGGTATGGGAATCGTTGAAGGATGAATAGGAAGATCTGTCTGTCACACGAAGCTGTGTACAGGGTTCACGTGTATTGGTATCACTTTCAGTGGTTATGGGCTACTTGTAGCGGGAGACACTATGCGCCCGGTCCTTAGCCTATTGTATGGTGTCAGCACCAACGCTGCCGGCAGCTAGCAAGGTCGGCCGTCGAGCGGCCGGTGGCACATTGCCGCGCGTAGGTCCGGCGGAAGAGTAGCTAGCCACGGATTCCGGTCCTTGGCCCTATTCATGCTTTGCTTCGGCCCGACCAACGTAGTCAGGACGCTGGCAGGCAATTTACACTAACGCCTGTAGCCTATATATACCCGCTACAATGGAACGCGTACGAAATAACAACGCTGCCTTAGAAGGTGCACGACAAATCAACGTCGAATCAGACACTACGACTAAAGAACACTGACCTACACTCTTGACTGTAACGAACAACGCGCACGTACTCGCAAGTAAACAGTGTGAGGGTTCCAACCTGACTCACGGCCGCGGCCAATCGGGAACGGCGCGTAAGTCCTCTTCGCATAGAGGCCGCTGCTGTCGCGCTGTCGTCCTGAAAAGGGGTCGGTCAGCGTGCAATTGGCTGACGTCCTGTCACAGCCCTCTCTGATTTATTGTTCCCGAATGGCGTGCCGGCGCTTGAATTTACGCCGTAACCGATAAATACCTAGCTTACTGATCTTCTGGTGCGTAAGAGGCGAGATCTGGAGCCAGATCAGATGAAATCATATTAGAAGCGTTGTGTGATGTTTTTGGGAGTATTTTTCCCTCTATGAATCATTTAGCTTACCTTGAACATGAACCGGTATGTGAACATCAATATTCTCGGTGACTAATGGTTAACATATATTAAGAATTTCCATGATGAGTCTGGCATCGACGGTTTGTTTGTCAAATATACTCGGCAAATTGCTCGTCTCTCTCATTTCCGCAGAAGAGTCACTTAAATCAGGTGGTACGAGCAGTTCCTGTAGAGGGCTCGCCAGACACCGCCAAGTGGCGCTACACACGGCACCTGGAGATGCTGTTTTCGCATCAATTCACTATTCGCAATTGTTATTGATCCGCGCGTGGTTTTAAGCCCCCGCACTCAGAGGTTCATCTCAGATTGTCCTCAGATTATTATATGTAGACTATCATCAGTTTACTCTCGGATCACGCCGAGCGTACGGACGTCAGCGCTGTTTGATGTTTAGGAACCTAACAAGACGCTAGAGCTATTATTACTACATGTGAATGTTTTAAATTATTTATTTATTTATTGCCAAATTATAGGCCAGTTACCTGATGTTTTAAAATAGGTCGCACATCTTAAAATTTAAGTTTTTCACCTTTTTTGCAGTGTTATTTCATTTTGTTTTGTCTACAGCATTTTACAAAGAACAATACTATTAAAAATAACAATAATTTAAGGATAAATATAAATACAGTTTTGTTGTCTTTTGAGAAGAATATTAAAAGGTGATGGGAAAGAGGAGAGATTTGTTAGTGCCATCCCCGATTGTGACTGACGGTGAATACCTCAGAAAGGTTCCTTCGAGCTGTTAACCGCCAGTAAAACATACACACACATACACAAAAAGTAGGTTATTAGTAAAGAAACAATACTGTTAATCCTGTGTTTTGCTAATACTAAGTATTGCTAATGATATGTATTAACTTTAGGTGCTCATCCGTATACAACATTTGGTGATTTCTTGGCTAGATCTCCAGCACTTTATGCTTATTTATTGCTGCATCTCATCTTCCTCCTCCTGTTCCTCTTTATTGTCATTGGTTTCGCTATCACTGTTGGTATTGGTATCCACCCTCTGGAGACTCTGGTCTCGCTACTGACTGCAGCAAAGTTCAGCTTGCCGGCCGCGGTGGCCGTGCGGTTCTGGCGCTGCAGTCCGGAACCGCGAGGCTGCTACGGTCGCAGGTTCGAATCCTGCCTCGCGCATGGGTGTGTGTGATGTCCTTAGGTTAGTTAGGTTTAAGTAGTTCTAAGTTCTAGGGGACCTGTGACCTAAGATGGTGAGTCCCATAGTGCTCAGAGCCATTTGAAAGTTCAGCTTCCGCAAGTCTGCGCGCAGTGGCGTGACGTCACACGCTTTGAATACGAGTGCGAAATTGGCCATTGTCGACTACCGTCGTCTGCTGTTGCTATCATCTCGCGATGGTAGGCTCGTACACATCTTTTTCAGCACCGGAATCCAAATATTATTTAAGTTTACGCCCTTCTCCTTCCTACTGAAATGGCAGCCGCTCGTGGTTGCCCGTACTTGAGTCCTATGAAAATGAATGTGGTAATCTCCTGATCGTAAGTCATGTTCCACAAAAGCTGAATTGTCAATCTGCCCTCTCCTACAATTACCCTTGTGCTCTTCGAGTCATTTTTTGACAGTTCTTTATATAGTACCCACATACACCTCACCACAACTGCACGTAATCCTATAAATTCCAGCTTTTTCCAGCGCTTGGTGAGCATCCTTGGCCGATTTTAAATAATTTTGTATCTTTCGTGTGGGTATGTAGATTACCGAAATGTTCCGCTTTTTCAGGATATTTCCTATGCGGTCAGTCACGTCCTTAATGAATGGCAGGAAACCATTAGATTTCCCCGGCGTTTCAGCATCGTTATAGTTTTTACGCTGTGGTCTTTACGCTCTTATCACGTCACTGAACATGTATCCATTCTTGAGAAATGCGTTTCTGAGATGTTTTAATTTTGCGTCAAGCAGCTCC
This sequence comes from Schistocerca cancellata, assembly GCF_023864275.1. Taxonomy (NCBI): domain Eukaryota; kingdom Metazoa; phylum Arthropoda; class Insecta; order Orthoptera; family Acrididae; genus Schistocerca; species Schistocerca cancellata. The sequence continues at coordinate 494,123,301 of NC_064629.1, read as the reverse complement.
GTTTCACAGGTTTTCCTTGTTCTATCCGCCAACTTTTGTATGATGCCTCGCTTTCGTTGTGGGTGGTGGTTCGGTCTGTGTGGGTGCGTTTTGGGTAAACCATGTGGCCCAAGCTACCACCTTCTTTCTTGAAAACTAGTACCTGAAGAAAACATAATCTTCCGCCTGTCTCCTCCTCCTTGGTAAACTGAATTTTCGGAGTGCTTTTGCTCCACATAGTGGGCAAAATATGAATTACGGCAATTTTACTACTGCCAGCAGTCGTGTAGCATGCCGGAGAAAACATATCACCGAACGGAAAAGCTGCGCATAGTCCTTAACGTCTTCTTGCTCCTACAGCGTTTGACGTGTCCTAGGATGTTCCTCCACTTGGTTACGCTGGAGACGCAAGAGCCATTTATGTCGACGAGTTTGTGATCAGTGACTACCCAGCTCTATGAAAGAAGATTTGACATTTCTGCAAACGGAAGAAATCAATATCTCTTTTCGTGTCTGCGAAACAAACTGAAATTTATCATTTCTAGAAACAGCTAGGAACGAAAATATTCTATATATGTTTAATTTTGCATTGTTATTATTATCATTGTTATTGCAGTGTTCCTAGGTTGGTTGTATCTATTCTTTAAGTAATTTTAATTTTGTGTGCAATTGCAACCTCTGTAGAGCAAACAATCTATTATTCAGTTTCAGAACTAACATATTCAGTCTTCGCTAGACAGCATATGTTATCTCGTGGACGCTCTACTACCGAAGCACAGAATCCCTGGGACCAGGTGCCCCGTCGTCTTTTCCATTCCGTTGATAAACAACAGGAGGAATGGAAAGAGTACCGGATACAGCTCGAGCAGAACTTCACCGTCTACAAAGTATAAAGTTACTCACTACATTCTTTATTTCTTTCTTGGCTAGTAGTGTCAGAACGTTTGTTGTATAGAAAACTGTTCCCGCAAAAAGGACTCGAAACCTGCCCTATTAGGAAGTTATTAGCAAACTTGATGAATTTTTTAGATGCTCTCCACACCGTGTGGCTTTTGTTCACAACAGCCCAAGCCAACCCAATTCTTACGGGATGAGGCGCTTCGCCAGTTCTACTGATAAATTCACGGGGTCTGAATTCTTGTGTCAAGTGTTATGTCATACATGATCATAAACACTGTTTTGTATACGATCACAAACACTGTCCGAAATTAGGACAAATGTAGCATGTGTATCATCAGAAGAAGCGCAAAGAAAACTCAATTAAATTCAATATACACTGGTGTCCAAAATTAAGGCAAAAAACAGTTATTTCCCTGTCCTGTGGCTAATTCGCGATATAATCATACAGTCAACCAGATGTCCGTAAGATCTTGTTCTGCACAATGGAATTCCGGTCAACGGACAACCATGCCAACGATGACGTCAGGTCATTATGAAATGAGGAAGTGTTTGCCGAGTAGTTCCACATCCACAATCGCTGTGTACAGTCACAGACGGTGTAGTGTGGCACAGTGAAGATGCCTACCAGATTCTCCGTGGTGGAGGACCATAGAAAGAACGGAAGCAGGTCAGTCGCATAATCATGTGGCCCGATTGCTTAGTGTGAATCGTTCTGTTCCTTCTCGGATGTGGCGACAGATTATAGAGACCGAAAGTGTATCCCGGCGACGAGGGCAGGGCCGACCTAGTGTGACTTCCGAATAGAGGTCCGTTATTCGGCTGTAAGGGCACGACAACACCGCCGTAGCACTGCACGGCAACTGGCATGTGAGCTCGCAGCATCGGCTGGACGTGTTGTATCGAGGCAAACGGTGTGCATAAGGCTTCGGCAGAGTGGCCTTTACTGCCAGAGACCGTCTGTGTCTACCTCTGATTCGTCTTCACAGAAGCGACCATCTAGAGATGAGTCATCAACATGCCACCTGGACGGTCGAACAGTGGGCCGCTGTTGCTTTCACAGATGAATCCCAGTTTGGTCTGGTGAATGATTCTCGATGGAGTCGCATCAGGAGGGAACGCGGAACAATATTTCGGGACCAAAACATTGTGGAAAGAGACCAGAATCGAGGAGGATATCTAATGGTGTGGGCAGAGACTTTATTTACCACTCGAACTCGATCACATAGAGCACGGGTGGTTGATGTTTTACTGGAAACGGAAGATACTGCACGCTCTCCCGATTTGAATTCCATTGAGCATGTCTGGGATGCACTAGGGAGGTGGCTTCCGTCACGACTGCATCCACGCCTGCTCTCTATGTTTGCGAGCAGCTGTGTAGCCAGAATGGGCGTTATTGCCTCAACGTGAGACTGATGACACCATTCGCAACATCCCCCGTCATTGTCAGGCCTGTATTACTGCCCCATACTGAGCACATTAAGTAGTTGTCGAAATGTGTGTGCAAATACGTTAAGTTGGAGAAATAAAGAGCGGTTTTGTCTATCGTTATGCATATGGCAGCTGTTTACGCTCGGAGTTCTTTGCTTTATTTCTTCTTTACTGCCACCTGTTTATACTGTTTTGTGGCAAATTAAAAGCAAATTTGCAAAATATCTGTCTATTTCTAATTTTGAAGACCAGTGTAGATTTGAGCAAATGGCAGTTACTATGATCTTCCATTCTGAGTCTTTACCCCCACATTGTCCGCCCCCGGTGGCTGAGTGGTCAGCGCGAAAGACTGTCAATCCAAAGGGCCCGGGTTCGATTCCCGGCTGGGTTGGAGATTTTCTCCGCTCAGGGATTGGGTGTTGTGTTGTCCTAATCATTATCATTTCATCACCATCGACACGCAAGTCGCCGAAGTGGCGTCAGATCGAAATACTTGCACCAGGCGAGCGGTCTACCCGACGGGAGGCCCTCGTCACACGACAATTCAAAAAAAAAAAAAACCACATTCTGGTTATACTCACATGAACTGTAGACGCGTGCTCACGACTCGTAAATAAATGCTTAAAACGCAAAAATTGGGTAATTTAAATCAGTTTTCCTAACATGGAAAAACAATAAAGGTTCTGTGTCTCACAAAGATTAAACCAGATTTCCAAAAGTTAGAACTGGTAGTTACATTCAGAGAACAATCCGCAAACTATTCTTATCATTACAGCTTTGCTGTCAATCTATACCAGTTCTGTAAGATGCTGGTCCTTCAGTCACTCTGATTAATGAAACTGCTTACGAGCTACAGAGACACTCTCACAACAAAAAATCACTTTTTCACCTTACAGCCTACAACGGCAGCAGTTTCTCTCTTTTTGGATCGTGAAATTTGTTGGCGAAATATCGAAGTATGACACTACCAGTGCTATTCACAATATTTCGATCACCGTCGAGTACCAATACCTTTGGCGTGGATACTTTTAATTGGTTAGCATTAGATATTCAGGACAGGGTGCATTCTGTTGGTACTCAAATATCGAATGCCAAAATTTAGGAGTTGTGTGAAAATTATGTAGATTTATTCAGTGGCACATTGGGATATGCAAAGAATTTTCAAGTGCACATAACGCTCAAAGACAATGTTCGACAAAACTTTTAACGCGAACGTCCGTTGCCTCACGCCATTCAGAATGAAGTACCTCCTGAACTCAACAGGACATATTTGTCTCTTGAACCCTATTTTTGCTAGTGCAAAAATCGAATGGAAAAATTATCCTTTGTACTGACATTAACGCTCAGTGGTTATGGTTCTTTTCCTCTTCCACGTTTTGAAGACCTAATGGATCAGCTAGAAGGTGGACGATTCTTTCTAAAATTGATTTCGCCAATGTTTCTGAACCTCCCTTTGATGCGGAAACGAAATAATGTATGGAGGTCAATAAACACATCAACTTGTATCATTACCAGTGTCTTCCCTTCGGAATCACATCCGCTCCTAAGTAACTTAGTGCTTTATTGAACAAGTAATGTTGAAAGTTCCGTCATGTTAAAATTATTTGGATACCAACATTGTTTCCGGAAAAATACAGGAACAGCAAATCAAAATCTAGGAACCTCTTTTCCAGGTATTAACCAATGCAGGGCTTGACTGTAATGTACAGGAGGGTTCATTTTTCAACACTGAAACAGATTATTTGGGACCTCTTAAAAATGTAGGAGAACTACAGGCAGTTTTGGCCAAACTGACCTACCATATGAAATTTGGGCGCTGCACAAATTGCTACTCCTTGCATGAACCTCAGCGTAAAGGTATCCCGTTGCAATAAACTGGAGAATGCGAACATTCATTTGAGAAGTTTAAAGATGCGTTTCTTAGTCACCCATGCCTTAACCCGATCCACAAAACAAGTGGTGCTTGCAGCTGATGCATCATCACACGGAATAGGAACAGTTTTATGTCACATAGCTGGTAGTACAGAACGCCCCACAACACTCGTGTCTAAGACTTTGAATAAGCCCCAAGTCAACTGAAATAGAGTCAGTTGGAAAAAGAAGCCTGATCCTTCATCTGTGCTGTCATGAGATTTTATCAGTATCTGCGAGGGAGCTTCTACTTGGTCACTACTTGTTTCAAATTAGCAGAAGCAAATTCTCTATCATCCTGTGACACAGCGTCCAAACACACACACTCTGTCTCGCTTACCTATGGGAAAATAAATGGAGTTCGATGCTTCAGAAGCTTTTTGTCTTAAATTTGATCAACCTAATCAGCAAGCACTGCAAGCTTTCCCCATGGATTGTCAGTGAATTACAGTAGGTAGTGAACGGAATTAGTCATTACAATTGCTCAAGTATTCCATTCTGATGGGTTGGACTCCAAATCTGAATTGAATTTCAGATGCACCAGTATGCAAATACTACGCACAACGCATAAAACCTTCTGCTCAGAATGTTATAATTTTTTTACATACTATTAACGATCAGACGCGTATCATTGCGGCAACATGTTTGGAAACTGTTACGTAGAGGACATACAGGAATTTTTCGAGATAAGCTAATAGCGAGCGAGCATTGTAGATGGTTTTGTCTCGACAAGCATACCGAACAGATTAGTGCCTACTGTCACGCATACACAAATAACTACGCAGATTCGCGCCAGGGTTTGTCAATTGTTGTCAACCTCATGGTCCTTGTGGTCCTTGGCAAAGCATCGACATTGATTTTGATGGTCCTTTTTGAAACACAAGGTCTGTAATTATCGGGATGTATGCAGTGAATATCTAATACTCGCTCCAACAATGAATTTGACAATTGGTACTAGCACTACAATGGGATAACAAAATGGGACTCGTCACAGCCCAACAGCAACACTATCTCCTCAATGTAACTGTGAAACCAAACGTTTAGTTCGCACTTTTACGCTCCGATTTCCAAAACTCTTGCTTCGCACTCGAGGGAAACTGCTTTTTAGTTGTTTCTCAGAGCTTATCGCACTCTGCCTTTTCACGATACCTCACCGGCAGAATTATTACATGGTCGTCGTCACTGCTCTGCATCAATTTCAACCTCGACTGTCTAGTTCAGACACCAACTTCGTAACGAAGTTCTTCACGAAGGACAAAGTTTTCTATTGTGTTTTTGACAAGCATCAAAACTATAAATCGGCCATCGAAACTCAGACGACTGGTAGATCTCATTATACCATTGGAGGCAAATCAGAGACCCATCGACAACACCAAAACTACCTTTTAGTGATGTTTTGATCCTGCGATAAACGTTCACGTTTCAGAAACGCTACCTGCATCGCAGGCTGCTGCCCCGAGGTGATGTTGCTGGTGCATGACGTTTAGATCTTTGGGTCGTCAGACGACCCTACCATGGGACTCGGCCACTGCCTGCCTACGCAGCCGCCGCCACCTCCACAGCCGCTGGAACAGCATCCACCGCAATTCCCAGCGACGGCAGAGGAGAACTTAGAGCGCCCTCCCTCCAGATTTTTTGAACGTTGTTTGAGACATACGCAGTTCAAATGCCTCTGAGCACTGTGGGACTTAACTTCTAAGGTCATCAGTCCCCTAGAACTTAGAACTACTTAAACCTAACTAACCTAAGGACATCACACACATCCATGCTCGAGGCTGGATTCGAACCCGCGACCGTAGCGGTCACGCGGTTCGAGACTGTAGCGCCTTTAACCTCTTGGCCACACCAGCCGGCACATACGCAGTTTCATCAGCAGCAAGACAATACAAAACTCACCCTGTTCGTCGTCTGTACCCGCGCTATGCAAAGAGGGTTTGGAATGCTTTCTTTTTTTTTGCGGGGAGGGGGGGGGTTGGAGGAGGGAGGAGTGCTGTACCGACGGTACCTTCGTCTACTGCGCTCGGCACATCACGCACTGAGCTCATCTACGCTGTTAGCTGTTAGAGATGTCTCGCCAGACACTGTCAGGTGGCCTCAAACATGCAGGCAGAGAACGCCGAAATAAAGTCACCATACAGCTTGAAATTATGATTGGTCTACATGTCTCTATAAACCGAAAGACTCAGAGCCTGGCTTTACGTTATGCTAAGATTATCTTCATATTGAACGGTCAACAGTGCAATGAGAAATTTCCGCCCCGAAACGGAATACTGCAACTGCCAGTGACTATTGTAAATCCAATACTAGTGGAACGTAGGGAGATACAGCAGAGAGACTACAGGATATAATGTTATATATGCTTTCTAGCAAATATATTGTAAATAAATACATTTATATTTTAGTCCTTCTACCGTGTTTGATGAATTCCGAAGGGTTCATCCATCTCGTTACACTGGAGGTTCGACAGTGAATAAACTGTGGGAACTCTGATTTTTCTACATAACATCAGTCATGTTCCCAAGTAGTGGGAATAAGAGAGAATGAGGCCAGTCGGCAATGTTGGTTGGTTCCCCCCCCCCCCCCCCCCCCACAGCCCCTCTGATATAGCTCAATCGCCTTACATGTAATATGATGGAAAATTAGAAGAAATATTGGGAAATTGAAAATAGCAAAACAGTGCCACATATTTTCCCCACCACTCTGATATCGCTGTGGAAGTAGCCCACTACACGTAAGTGTCAAATGATGGGAATTTGAAAAACTAATAATAAAAGTAGTCTTTATGATGTGAAATTGAAATAACCCAGGTGGCAACCTGGAGACATGAGGACAGCCTATAAGACATCAGAATCGTAGATAGGTCATCTGGCGTTATGAGAACACTCTGCGTGGTTGCCAGGTCATTTACGTCGAAGGTAGGGGACCTAGGGGTACACATCATTTTCGATATCGTATGTCGTGAATTTACTATCATAACCTAACGGTAAAATGGTGGTAATCAAAAATCCTTGTATTCCACGACTCCTGTGATACTACAGTTCAGAGTCCACTTGTCGTAAGTACTCGTATAAGTTCACTTGTGCTATGCTAATATTTAATGTGTAAACAATTTCCTCCACCTTTCTACCATTATAAAGTGACACTCTAAGCTTAAAAGCAGGCCGCTGTAGCCGAGAAGTTCTCGGCGCTTCAGTCTGGAACCGCGCTGCTGCTACGGTCGGAGGTTCGAATCCTGCCTCGGGCGTGGATGTGCGTGATGTCCTTAGGTTAGTTAGGTTTCAGTAGTTCTAAGTATAGGGGACTGATAACCTCAGATGTTAAGTCACATAGTGCTCAGAGCCATTTGAACCATTTTTTTAAGCTTAAGAATACGATAGAACCAGAACAGCAACAACCGCATCTTCGTTTAAACAAAAAATGTGAGTGAGAGCTCTGTTTTGTGGTCAGAGGATCCACGTGCCAATGCCTCTCTGGTAACGTATTCATAAACGCGAGTACCATCCGCCACTGCCGATGGCTGCCGTAATGTCTCCATGTGACTCACCACACGAAGTGACTCTCATGTCGTGCAGTGGAAATGGACGCAAAAAATCGTACCATCTCGAAGATAGCCCGGCGACATTTTGAAGCTGGCTGTTGTGGCCGAGTGGTTCTAGGCGCTTCAGTCTGGAACCGCGCGACCGCTACGGTGGCAGGTTCGAATCCTGCCTCGGGCATGGGTGTGTGTGCTGTCCTTAGGTTAGTCAGGTTTAAGTAGTTCTGAGTTCTAGGGGACTGATGACCTCAGATGTTAAGTCACATAGAGCGCAGAGCCATTTGAACCATTTTTGAACATTTTGAAACATTGCAGCATACAAGGCTGACAGACCGGAACAAGCCTGTGCTGACAAGTCTGTACCTACATTTTGGAAATGTTGACCAAAGTACGTTGTTTATTATGGCTCTACTGTCATCGCCACAGCCTCTCTGGTGACAGAAGCCAAGAGACGTAAGTTAAAAAAGCGGAGAAATTTGGAATGATAAAAAGCATACCTATGAAAATTTTGCAACTATAATGTCAAAATCCGGTCTGTGGTTACACAAGGGTAACTGAACCACCCATCTTTTGTTACAACAGATCAATTCTTGGCATGCCTAGAAAAGATGGATCCATACACTGGTTCCTGACTCACAGCAAATCAAAACAATAACAGAAACCGGGACGGACTCATCAGACACACGCGTTTTCACGAGTAAGGACGCTCGCGTCAGAGAACCTCCAAACAAGCTATTGGAAGAACGAGTTACACCCACCATGACGAAAATACACGGTGTTCCTCGGGTTTGGTCGCAGTTATCGGTTCCAAAATCCGCCATTCAGGGTGACTGTGTCATCTTCATCCTTCATGTGAGGGTTCAATACCGTAATCCCAGAGAGTTTAATAAAATAGGTTTCGCTGTATGCAGACTTTGTATTGATAGGGAAAAGTCGTGGGACATTCATAATGAGGCCCTTGACTAATTATTACAGCATTCAAGAAGGGAAATTTTTGGGGCATGTGGGTCTCACTGCCGAGAAATTGCAAGCCATCTCACATTATGCGGTAACCTCCTCAAGACAACAAGGTCAAACCTTTCTTGAATTAACTAAGTCTATAATAGATTTATCGAGAACACCATAAAGGACCTCAACCTTGTTCCATGTAACTGTCACACATGTAAACTGGGACTGGAATGAAGAGACAAATGGAGTTTAAAGCACTGAAGTAGGCATTAATAAATGCTCTGGTCTTGGTCCATCCGGGTTAGGAACTGAAAGAGTTATTCATCTCTACTAGGAAGAGGAAACAGGTGGCGCAATACTCCCATAGGCCATTGCATTCGCAAGCTGTGTTTTGAATAACACCAGGAGGAATACCGATGAGACTTAGTTGGAGCCTCTCGCAAATGTGTAAGGATTTACTGACTTGCGGTATTTTCTGTTCGGTACATCTACTAACGTATATTCCAGTCCTAAGGCTCTGCAATACGATGAAGTTTATACATGGGCTGCTGACCCACTGGTCAGAGTAGGACTACGATGAGGAAGTGGCAACAGCTTATCTGAAAACTGTCTTGATGTGTTTGCATACCATTTGGGAACCACATTGGTGTAAATGTAAAGAATGTTGCCAGTTAATACCATAAAGACCCCGTACTTAACGAAGTGAAGAAAAAATGAAACGATGGAAGCCAAGCGAACATTCAGCATTTCTGTATGGTTAAAAATGGAGTTTTAATCTGAAAACTATGCCAGGTAGATGATAATCGGATGCTGTGTGACCTAGAGGAATTCAAAACAATTAGAAAGGGAACACACACTTGAGTTGGACAAACTTTAATCTGTGGAAGTGCTACAGCAAAATGAGGCAATCTGCATATTCCAGTGAGATGGAAAAGAGATATTGAAGGGTTTCTGCGTCCTGAAATTCCGGTCAATAGGCAAAACTGTCAATTGTTTCACTCAACAGTTAATTTTTTCCGATTGTGGTGGTGAGATTATGGGAAACTTCTACAGCCAGCTTGTCTGGCCCATTACCTTGAACACAACATGGATTTCAGCACGTGTTGGTGTACTTCCAAGTTGGCGACCTTTGTCCCTTTGAGTAACGGCATAGCAAGGTCTGTGCCCATGGCGTTTAAGGATCAATTTCTAACAGAAATAGAGACAGTAGAAAAGGTCGTTTTCAACAGTAATGCTGTGCTGTTAAATTCTGGTCTCATAGATGACTGAATATGTTGCTGTGGAGGAAGATTAAGGCCGTCTGTTCATCTCGGTGTCATATGGCTACCAATGTGTCACAAAGAGTTATGAACATCTGAGAAAGCTATTCCGACTCTGTTTCTGATGACAACATGGTGTCTGAGATATCTCCCTCAATGATTTTCAAAATAAGATCAATGAACTGCCACACGATGCGGCGGGGTGGGTCCCATTCTTTATCGGAAAAAATAGTGGCCAGCTGATAAGATCAGAGAATCGATTCCATCTCCTACTCAGTGGAGAAACTGGTATTCAGAGATTGTAAAATTGGTAATAGATCAAAATATCGTTTCTCACAAAAGCAGAAAGATCATCAAAGATGTGTGCCACGTCAGATGGATCTTAAAGGTGGACAGAAGATCTTAGTCAAATCACCCGGATAATTGAAGAGGCACAAGTTTCCTTGCAGTATGTTCTTTAATGTGTTTTGCCGCCCATTTCGAGAATAAAGGATATTACGTCCAAAGGTCGTCTAAGTGTAAATGTCAAACATGAAAAGGTTACAAGTGGCTCTACATTTATCGAAGCTCCAAGAGTTTTAAAAAGGGATGTGAGTGGGAATTTGGCAGACTAAGGGTGAGAAATCTTCCCAGGATATTATAATAACGAAGTATGTTCTTTTGCTATGATGAGGAGCAAGATTTCCACTAGGAATTACTTCACATTTTGTGTTATCATGTGAGGTGAGCTGTGCAGATTAAATTTCCTCCTTGAGATTTTGTTAGTGAAATAGAGTTGGCCATGTCACATGTGAGGAGTCTTGACTGAGGTCAGCAGAAGAAATTCTGTAGGGTCGCTATGTTACGACAGGTTTTTCATTAAAATGGCTGGTACAGAAGTTGCGTTGTGAATATGAATTACCAGATGCAAAATTTGTGTGGTGCCCATGTATGGATTGCCAGATGTGGATTTTGCGCTGTGCTTATGTATTTATTAGCGGATGCAGAAGTTGAGGTGTGCTGCAGAACTGGCCTGAGAGAGCAGGGAGATCAGTGAATCGTAGGGAACTGAGCGGTATTAGAATCTGTGGTGAAGTTAATTTTTTTCAGAAAGGAGTTGTTCGTTCAAAGTTTTTAAGGAGGATGCATGGAGAAACTACAAATCTGTGGTTAATGATGACCAAAGATGCCAGAGGCCAGATCGAACAATAGAGAAAGAAAAAGAGAGAGGTATGGACACAATATGGGATCACCTTGCAACATCAGAAGATATTTATTAAAGAAATACTTAAATGAAGGATCGGTCAGGTAAGAAATGTATTTTGACACTATGTTTTTGGACACTACGAAGTGAAATTCTTATTGTAATGTTTTATTCTAACGGTGAAAACTGTATTGATTGTTTTTGTTATATTTCGAATCGTGTTTCTTTTGACTAAGTGTAATGAAGGAGAGAATTCAGTTGTTCGAGTTTTCATTGATCGAGATGATTTTTAAAAAAATTTTTAAGGGTTCTGCCATCTCAGCAAAAGGGTTAGTTTTCACTAGAGTGAGGTCTCGCAGGATGTGGGTACAACTATGTTTGCGTACGTCTGGTTAAGGTTAACCGTTAATACGCGCTGATCTGCCGATAGATTGGTTCGAAAGTTGAACGAAGGGTAGTGGTTTGAAGGGCGCAGGGGGAAAAATGCCAAGGCAAGAGCCAAGGGGGAAAACCTCTTCCATAGTTGGGTCGGGTTGTAAGAGCAGTAGTGGATTTCTTGCTGCCTGTGACAGGCTATGGAAGGGTAGGCTTTGTTAGTAGTGGGTATCATGCAGGTCGATACTTTTGACGTTGTGCGGTGACGTTACTCGGAGGCTGCCGCTGGGTGCCGGTGTTGATTTCTCGGTCAGCGTCAGCATACCTGTAACAGTTACGTTCATCACCGTTTTGTGTCCGATAGGTCATATATCAGATTCACAGCGTAGGGCGATGTTGGCGATTTTTTGTGCGTCGGTATCCCTGCTGCAGCTTGTTGGTCGACTTTAATAGCTGCTGGCATATGCAGTCAACGTTCTGATATGAAGGGGCTTGCCGACGTTTGTCGCTTGTGGGTGTGTGTTAGCGTGCCATAGTTGGTTATGCCCGACCTAGTAAAGTATAACAATCTATGGCAAGCTAACATATACCCACAAGCGACAAATATAAATGAAATATTCTCTGTGTGCTTACCTGTAGTGGAGGTTGTAAAGGTGCTTATGCATGACTTGATTTTCAATGGAGCGGGATAGAGGACACGTGATGAGGAAGAGGAGAGTTACAATCACAAGGAGTGAGTGTTGAAACAGTATTTGAAGTGAATAGATTGTCTCTTTGTGTGTAGTAGTTATCATGTGGAAGTGTAGTGTAGCTGGCATGGGATAGCACGATACAGTGTAACTTAAATATTTCTGGTAACATATTTTTTACTTATTGTGTTGGGCGATTCATATCTGTTTGGCGGATATCATACAATCTAATCTTGGAATTGGGTGGTTTGTGAATCCATTTCCTGTCCCTATCATAGGATGTCTTATTTTTCTGAACCCCCATGAGATTATTGTTGTGTTGGCAGAAGAGCCAACACCGTGTTACTAGTGGAGGCCGAAATGCACGCGTTTTAGCTCACGCAGGCTGGCGTGAGGAGTAAAGAACTATACTGACGTGAGATCTGGAACATGACAAGGAATGAGAATTCAGAAAGCAGACGCAATTAGTTTGATACTTAACTTTAATCTAATAATGATGAACGTCGCTCTTGACGGTACATGAGTCGCAATATTATCGGTTCAGAAGACATAGTAACTGAATATGGCGCCTTGCTAGGGCGTAGCAAATGACGTAGCTGAAGGCTATGCTTACCTGTCATCTCTGCAAATGAGAGCGTATGTAGGCAGTGAACCATCGCTAGCAAAGTCGGCTGTCCACTGATAGTGGTGAACCGCGGGTCCGACGTATACTAACGGACCACGGCCGATTTAAAGGCTACTACCTAGTAAGTGTGGTGTCTGGCGGTGACACCACATTTATCCTATGAAATTTTTTTTGTCCAGAATCAGTTTTGAGGTATCTCAGATATGTTGTACATTTTCTCTAGGTAGCAAACTGTACGGAACATTATAAGGCTCTGCCAAATGCGCTTCTAAATTCTGTGTGCCCTTTAGTGTTTTTAAACTATGACGTGACAATCCTAATGTAAAATTTGATTTCTTTTCATTTTTTCTTTTTGTAAATCTTGTATTTCACTCTACGTTTTGTGTGTGACTGGGGTTATGTCAAATGACTCTCATTTCAGGCACGGCTTGAAATACACTCTTGTTGCTGTTATGAGGCTTTGTAGGTCGAGTTCGAAAGATACGGTCTGACTTACGGCTGAGCTGAAATCATTGTTCTCAGACGACCTTGTTTCCATTCCTCTTGCCGGCCACACGGTGCAGATTGCTGCCACTGCTGATGTACACGCGAGGAGATGTTCCTCGGTCCTACCTGCATGAGACTCCATGTAAAAAGTACCAACATAGCGATTGCCGAGGCGAAAGGTGGTTCAAAACACATGATAATCCGTCTCCTCACCCGGCCATATGTAAACACGCTGACAGAGCAGCGACAAGCTGGTCTTCCTGAGACTATGTGGCCAGCGATTGCATGAACAGTTGGAGCTGATCGACTTCCTGATGTCATATGAACAGTTGCGTGGGGCATGAGCTATTGTCTAAAGGTTCCGATCAAGTTCAAGGCAGAGAAGGCCTCGAAAACCAGTTAGTCAAGGGGATTTACTGTGAGAAGGAAAACACAGATACTTGCAGGTTAGCTATCTGCGGAGAGATGAAAAACGGAGTTTTTCTTGGTGTATATACATATATGGTGCAGCGTTATCTTAACAACAAAATGCTAGAATGCTGTTACGGTCACCGGTACGCAAATGCTGCAGTAACCACTACTTCTGGAGCTTTATGCGCATGCGGCGTTTCCAAACACACCAGAACGTTCTTTGAGCAAGTTGAAGTATCCGGCCTGCCATTCTTGTAGACTTCAGAATCATATTTCCGGACTAATCGACGTTTCCTCTATCGGGTGAAGTAAACCACCATACTGTAAAAATTTGGAGGTCAAGAAATGCTGGTGCCGTAGTCGAACATGAAAGAGACTCACCGGAACCCTATGTGTTTTGTGCCGTTTCTGTTCACACAGTTTATGAACCTTTCTCTGGCAGGAATGTCATACCTGGACATGCCTCATGCGTGAAGAGTGAGCGCATGACGACCATTTTCTGCCTAGAGTCCGCTTGTGCCTCACGCTTGAGTCTTAATGATTGTTGGATGAACTCACAGGAATAGATGAGAGGGCAATCGCTAAAACGTAGTGGTAGGAACTATGACAATGAGTCAAACAGGAGCTCTTATTATGTGATCATTAATGAACAATACTATTCTTCTGGATCCACAGTAAATTTCAGGACGACGGAGTCTCAGCTATACTTTATACATGGAATAATATTAGATGGTGTCTGAGGTGTGCTGGAATTAAGTAATGAATGTATAGAGTGGGAGAGAGTCGAGAGGCTGCACTTCAGGATGCACGGAGGTGATTAATCTTTCGACTGATGTACCGAGTCATTCGGCAAGACAGATTTCAATGGTTTATTACGGACGAACTGTAAAAGTAGAAACACATAGCCCATGTGTATTGGATAGAGGAAGGTAAAAAGGTTTTCCGCAGCTGCGTTGTTGCTTGTTTGATCAACACGGCGACTTTACCACAAGCGAATTCATTTTATGTGTTAAAATTTGCGCTCAGTCGATCCATTGTTCAAGCGCAATGAGCATTCCTCTGTCGATTCAGCCTCAGCACAAGCAGATTTATCACTTGCACACAAAACTCTCGGAAGTTGATTCCGTATGCTAAGGAGAGAGCACTTGCCGGCCATGCACGTCTACATTTTTGTAAAGCTTGTCAGAGATATGTTCACACGGAGCACTCTGAAGTCTACAAGATGGGCAGGCCGAGAACTTCAACCTCCTCAAAGAACGGTCCGTTGTGTGCGGAAATGACGCTTGCGCGTGAAGCCCCATAAGTTGCGGTTACTGCATCATTTACGTACCGACGAATGTAAGAGAATGTACTGGTTTAGCATTTCAGTCTCCAGGATATGACAGGGGATACTTTTTCAGAACGACTCATATTTCCGGACGAATCGAAGTTTCATCAGTTGGGTGAAGTAACGCGCCATACTTTAAAAATTTAGATGTCACAAAATGCTGGTGTCGTAGTCGAACATGAAGGAGACTCACCGGAAGTGTATGTGTTTTCTGCCATTTCTATTCACAAAGTATATGGACCTTTGTGTGGCACGAATGTTATATCCGGACATGCCTCCAAATTGTATATTCCATCAACTTCACGAAGATTCTAATGATTTCACTCTTACGTGTGACAGCGTCTAACTCCACTATCACCATGAGGTGCAGCGTTATCTTAACAGCAAAATGATATAACCTTGGATTCGAAGAACTGGACAACAAGACCTCTTTCATTGTTTTTGGCCTTCTAGGTCAGTAGAATGTACACCATGTGATTTTGGTCTGTGAGGATGTGTAGAAAACAGAGACTTTGTCGTATCTGTGGCAGCTACTCTTCAATAACTGAGAAATCAAACTGCTGAATCAGTCGATTCAGTAAACAGGAACCTGTTGTTTCACATGTAAAATGAAATAGACTAGCGTATGTACGTTTGTCGAGCAACGCATCGTGCTCAGGTTGAGTGAATGGCATAGTTTCTGTGCAAAAATAAAACTCTGAACCTCCCTGTGTCTAGTGAGAACAATGTGTATCATAGTTTCTCGAAAGTAAATATTTGAAATCCGTTCGTTCTCTTTGAATAACGATTTACATTGTCTTCGTAGAATCGTGCCAACGAAGCTTACTTCCATGCCCTCCATCGAAGATACGTAGTAGGGAATTTCACGTCAGTGTCTACTCTCCCTTCGAACCAGTTTGTGTTTCAGTTATACCCAGTGTAGTGCCATGTTAAAAAACGCTTATTATTTGTTTCTCAATAATAGTGCCATCAGTGTTTCTGTGATTAGATACTTCTGTAAAGTATTACATTCAAATGTAAATTTTCAAATGTTTATTCAAATGTATTCAGCATTTTTCGTTTTCACTGACGTTGTACTGTTGACAACACCTCTTCTTATTTGTGAGCTCTTCGTTTTATCCTAATACCTTGTGTTAAGTTATGTGAGTCAGTCTCTTCTTAAATATTCGTTACCTAGTTATCAGTTAACGTTGTTGTATCAATTTGAGATAATTGCTAACCTTTCTTCTTCTTTTTCATTCTCATATGATATGTTTTTCGATTGTTCTCTATTACGAGAACCATTATTAATTGTATACACTACGTGATCAAAAGTATCCGGACACCCCCAAAAACATACGTTTTCCACATTAGGTGCATTGTGCTGCCACCTACTTCCAGGTACACCGTATCAGCGACCTCAGTAGTCAGTAGACATCGTGAGAGAGTAGAATGGGGCGCTCCGCGGAACTCACGGACCTCGAACGTGTTCAGGTGATTAAGTGTCACTTGTGTCATACGTCTATACGCCAGATTTCCACACATCCCTAGATGCACTGATTGCGTTGTGATAGTGAAGTGGAAACGTGAAGGGACACGAACTGCACAAAAGCGTACAGGACGAGCTCGTCTATTGACTGACAGAGACCGCCGACGGTTGAAGACAGTCGCAATGTGTAAAAAGGTAGACGTCTATCCAGACCATCACACAGGAATTCCAGACTGCATCAGGATATACTCAAAGTAATACAACAATTAGGCGGGAGCTGAGAAAACTTGGATTTCATGGTCGAGCGGCTGCTCAAAAGCCACCCATCACACTCGGTAAATGCCAAACGACGCCTCGCTTGGTGTAACGAGTCTAATCATTGGACGATTGAACGGTGGAAAGACGTTGTGTGGAGCGACGCATCACGGTACATAATGTGGCAATCCGATGGCAGGGTGTGGGTATGGTGAACGCCTGGTGAACGTCACCTCCCAGCGTGTGTAGTGTCAACAGTTTAATTCGGAGGCGGAGGTGTGATGGTGTGGTCATGTTTTTCTTGGAGGTGGCTTGCACCTCTTATTGTTTTGTGTGGCACTATCACAGCACAGGTCTATATAGATGGTTTAATCACCCTCTTGCTTCCACTGTTGAAGAGCAATTCGTGGATGGCGATTGCATCTTTGAACACGATCGAGCACTTGCACATAATGTATGGCCTGTGGTGGAGTGGTTACACAATAATAACATCCCTGTAATGGAGTGGCCTATACCGAGTCCTGACCTGAATCCTATCGAACACCTTTGGGATGATTTGGAACGGTGACTTCGTGCCACGCCTCACCGATCGACATCGATATCTCTCCTCAGTGCAGCGCTCAATGAAGAATGGGGTGCCATTCCCCAAGAAACCTTCCAGCAACTGATTGAACGTATGCCGGCGAGAGTGGAAGCTGTCATCAATCCTAAGGGTGGGCCAACACCTTATTGAATTCCAGCGTTACCGATGGAGGGCGCCACGAACTTGTAAATCATTTTCAGTCAGGTGTCCGGATACTGTTTATCACATAGTGTATATTCAATGTGTTTGTAATAGTACTCTCGTGTTCAGAAAAAAAAAACAGAACATTTTCAACGGCTAGAGATAGGACGTTCATATTTAGAGGATATATATAGTAGCATGCTCTGCAAATATTTTTAGTATTTCAGTCACCTCGGTTCAGCATGTGTCCTGTTGCCTAGTAAGCACAGAGCCCTCCATGGTCCCTGATAACGTGTTCCTAGCGTGATGGCGTCGACGCGTAAATGGCGGAAATGGCGTCCTGTGGTATAGCCATCAATGCTGCATTCGCCTGATTCCAAAGTTCATCTGTGGTAATTGGCAATGGGTCACAGTACTGTACCTATCGTTTCACCCTATTCCACTCATTTTCGTTAGGCAACAAGCAACAGGCTGACGTACTGTGACACCAAGAAGGTATTTCTTCCTGCAGCAAAATGTGGTCGTGCATTCTTGTTGGAAAAGGGCGTCTGATATGTTGCGAGGAAAGTGTATGGCTACAGGTCACACAATGGCATTCACGTAGGTCGCACTGGTCATAGTGCCCTCAACACTCATCAACTCTGATTTGTGATTATACCCAACAGCAACCCATACCATAAGGCCTGCTATTGGTATTCTGTGTGTTGTGTCAATGCAGTCACTGTGATGTCGTTCCACCTGTCTGCACCGAACCAAAATGCGGCTATCACTTTCAAGGAAACAGAATCCGGATTCACCGAAAACGCCATCTGATGGCATTCCTGTTCCCAGTGGCGTCGTTCCATACATCGTTACCGCTTAGCATGTTTATGCACATTCGTCAAAGGTAGGCGGAGGAGTGGAAGACGCGCACCTAACGCATGCCGACGGACTGTCACCTCTAGTAGCGTACTATGTGTTACACTGTTCCACTGTTGCGACACTGCCGAGGACACACGTCTGGGTTGTGCAACCCGATCCATCTCGTCGTGTTCTGCCTTCCGTGAAACGTTCTGCATACACCCGTTGCATTGCCGAAACACTTCGTCCCACGTGAGCAGTCATTTTCCGAATGGAAGCATTACATTATCTCACGCCAATAATGCACCCTCTTTCAAATTCACTGATTTGAAGGTACGGTTCGTGCGTACTTCTGCGAGACATCCTGCACGTCTGCTCAAGTCTCACTGATCCATTACCTTCAGATTATAGCGACAACGAGATCCGCAGACATGCTTTACCGGTAGGTGGTGTTGCGCCGCAATATCGTTGTTGACCTTGAACCCACGGGCCGACATGATTTAAATGCTAATCATTTCTGTCGAACGTAATAATGTACATGTCCTGTGATTATGAGCGTCGTATCTCTAGTGGTTCAAGGTGTTATGTTTATTTTCTGAACTTGAGTACATCTCTCTGTTTATAATTCGTAATGATCGGCTATGACTTGTCAGCCTATGCTCCGACATAGGAATTTATATGAGTTTACACTAACGCATAATTAATATTTGTGGACACGCTATTTTAGATTACCATTTTGGTTGATAGTATTAGTATTGTCTCCAATGTTTTAATACTTGTTTTAATGTTTTTGCCAGTGTGATTAGTAATGATCAGTTACTAGTTATATATTTTTGCTATTACTGTTCTGTTTCTTATAATGTCAGTTTAATTGTAAACTTGATGTTATTAATATATTCATTAAATGATCACCCAATTTGTAATTTTATAATACTTTTAAAAATTTGTAGGTAATAGATTTGACACAACTGCAACTTTGCATTTAATGTATTATTCTTCACGCAATTACCCAAACGATAATCTTGCTTTTAATATAGTGTTCTTTACACAATAAACATGCAGACCAACTGGGTGAAGATTAGTCTTCTCTATTTAATCTTTGCAAGATGCTGGGAATATAACAATGGTGTTTTTTTTTTATCACAAGAAAAATTTCCTTGTTCCTAATTCTTTACGGCAAACTTAAAAAAAAAAACTGTTACGGTATAAATTTTTCCCAACCAGAAGTGGGATAAGAGTGGTACTACTTTTGCCTCCTTTCATAACTTAACACTTCATGGACTACCAATGTCGAAAGTTTTTTGTGCTTCTGAGGCTGTACAGATACTTGGGAAATGGACAGAATGGAGTCGTTCTGTTTTCATCTCATTTGAGATCAATAAACCCTTTCACACCGAGCGGGGTGGCGCAGTGGTTAGACACTGGACTCGCATTCGGGAGGACGACGATTCAATCCAGCGTCCGACCAATCTGATTTAGGTTTTCCGTGATTTCCCTAAAACGCTCCTGGCAAATGCCGGGATGGTTCCTTTCAAAAGGCACGGCCGACTTCCTTCCCCGTCCTTCCCTAATCCGATGAGACCGATGACCTTGCTGTCTGGTCTCCTTCCCCCCCCCCCCCAAAAAAAAACCGTTTCCTTGTCCCTTACCACACCCGGGATGTCGGTTTGTACAATATGGATGCACAAGTGAGTGTTTCTCAAATGTAGCGAGATATATAAACGAAGTTTGGATAGTAGCAATTCTAACCTAAACGCTTCTGTTCCATAGACGTCCTCTACCACAGTGTGTTGAAAATATAGAATCTTCTAGCTTTTCTGTGTCGATTCTATCGGCTAGCAGAATGACATCGTCCTACCCCAAACAAACAAATAAGGCTCCATCTTCAACGGACACCTTGAGGCAGGTTTTTTGAGTTATTCTTGTGCCCATCATCTTAGCGTGAGTATGCTTTTTCCTCTGCCATACAACCTTCCCAATGCAGGTTGGTTTTTGTGGGTTTGTATGTCAACAGATGTGACTGAACAACGTTTTCGTGAAGTAACTAATAATCAATGCTTATGGCGTAAGGCACATGCATTCCAGATTTTTTGTGCATTATGTGAATGGTTTACTGTACTTTCGCCTTACAGTCCCAAAATCCAGTTACTCTTCTGTCATCTAATCACTTTCGGCAATCTGTCCTCTTTATATTGAAGAACTGACCTGTTTGTTTCTAGTTTGTATACTATATGCCCTGCAGTTTGAGCCTGTGTGAGGCACTGTCTACCATGTGCTTTCGTACTTAGGCTTTACAGAAAAAGATCCTTTCTATTAGAGACCGTGCAATTCATTAACAAACACTGTTGCATGCTTATAATTCTCAGTACGTCGATTTATTGGAATGAAAGTGCTTTTCTTCGCTGAGTGACTATAGCCTTCCCTTGACTTTTCGTAGCATCCCTCTTTAACTACGTGATAATAATTACAATCAGTACTACCAATCCCTATATGCACGATAAACATATCCGGCACATTTTCTTTCACTCACGTCCAAAGCACCAAATTCCAGTCCTTGCTGATCATGTAATTACTTACATACTTATATAGTGAACTCCTGGTTGTTCGTGACGTATTGAATATGTCGGATTTCGAGAGGTTGTTCTTATGTATTAAAGTTCAGGTGATTAAGTGGTTCCTCCTTGATTCACCTTTTCTGCGCTCTGTACTTCTATCTGTATCGTGATATGTGTTAAATGGGTGTGAAATTGCATTCATCGAGTGATGTCTCTGACAGTGAGAGTAATCGAGTTATATAGTTGCACACAGTATGAGAAATGAAGCCTTATGCGTGACTTAAAGTCTTTTTTACCAAATTAATTCGTTCTTAAAATATGCAACTCTCTCATGGACTAAGTTATTTTCTTTTTCAAGCGAAGTGTCAGGTAGTTCATCATTGTTGGAATATATGATAGCAAATTAAGACGAATTGAAACTTGCACATACGGTGATTGAAATGTTGTCTGTATAGGAGTAACAGAAATGAAACATTTTATCAGGAATGCCTGAGGAACTTTGATAATCAAACTAAATTCATTCACTATGGTGATAGAGGCAGCTCCTTCAGCAGGCAGGTCGAATGTTACGAAGACAAGAAGCCAATCTTTGCGGCCTCCAGGCTGTGTTTGAGCAAGTGGTAATATACAGGAAACATTTTATTAACACCGGCTTCGAGAATTGGCTGCTGTTTCTTAACCTAACACATTAATTTAAAGAATATTCGTAAAGATACTCTACAGTGGTGTAGAAGGATTTTCCTAACAGAAAATTCTTTGAGTCACCCTGAAACTCTGTTATACACTAGAGGAAAATATGCAACTCTCTCATGGACTAAGTTATTTTCTTTTCCTAGTGATGTGTCAGGTAGTTCATCATTGTTGGAATATATGATAGCAAATTAAGACTAACTGAAACTCACATAACACAGTAAAGCGTGCCAAAACAGTCTCAGCGTAACCCCCCTCTAGCAAAAACGCAAGCGTGTATTCTCACATGCTAACGATCGTAAAGGTTCAGAATGGCATTCAGCGATAAATTTCTTCACAGTCATATTGCGGCTTTTGTTGTATTTCGACAGTGGTTCTTGCAGTCCCTGGAGAACGAGTAAGTTTCCGCTTAATCATCTCCACTTATGTTCAATTGGAGATTTATCTGCTGATCTGGATGACTAAGGTAATTGTCGTATACGACGAAGAGCATGTAAGTCTCAGCAGCCGTATTTGGATATGCATTATCCTACTGAAAAAAGCACATTACTTTCCTGTCGAAGACATGGTAACTGCACGAGGATAAAAACCCGTGTAGTACAGCGAGTACTGGGTGCTTTATCCTATAGAAACAACAAATGCGAATATGAACTGTAAATGATCCTCCCCCGCCCCTCACACCATGAATCCAGGTGTGGGACCCATGTATCATCGGCGAATGCACTCTGGAAACGGCAGCTCAACAGATCTACTCCTTTCCCTCAAACGTACAGATCCTACTCTCGTCAACACTCCCACGACACCAGAGTACCCATGATCGGCGGTGTTGTGGTGTCTGTGGTAGCCTAGCCATATTCATGTATGTTCTTGGTACCGCTGCTAGCAGACGGTCCCTAATGGTCCCTGGTGACCCAGCAGGTGCGACATGTGCCCAGATGTCGCACCTGGAAAATGTTGGGTTGGCCACCACCGCTCTCGCTCGCATAATGCGTGGATCTAAAAGTGCGTCTGTACAACACAGAATTCCAGAATATGGTCTGCAGGTAAGGAAATATTTCAGAGCTCACTGTCGAAAGTAGCAACACACCACTGATGGACTGTAACAGACATGTGCAACAGTCGGTCAATACATCTATCCGGCTTGCTGCACTCCCACAAACCGACCACGTTTAAATGGCTGAAGTTGTGGGACAGTCGGCATTGGGGCGTGTTAGTGCTGAAAAATGATTGCTGCAAACGCTGTTTGCCATTAAGCTCAGTTCAATTACTGGCTGTAGACTCAAAACTGAGGGTGCACAAATAAACTCCTGAGCCCTATTCGATCGCCGACGACCGTGACAAATGATTCAATAAAACTATAACCTCACAGTATCCACATATTATACACAGCCGTATCTGACTTCTTTCAGTGCTAATGTCATACCTTAGAAGTCATTAGAGAGGCTGCTTTTGGTCCTTGTATTGTACGCAACGTTTTCACCATGTTTTGAGAGAAGATAATTCCAAAGAACATAAATGAATGCATTCACTGTCAAACAGTTGTCTGAGTACCACGTTTTATGAACAGAACACTAGAGAATGTTCTAGAGGTAACACAAGCAATAGTTTTTGTCATAAGCTCCTGTAGTCTGCCATTATTATCCCTGTAAATTGTGTTTGCCTATTAACTATTTCTATTTCTACTATCGTAAGACTGGCACAATTTTCCTGTCGTTGCTCATCAGTAACTTAGGTTTGAAGTTAACTGCTAAAAAATCAGTGGAAGTGTATGAGGGAGCGGTTCACACTGGTCGACAAAGGCTGAAATCCTACTTTTTCTTGCTTATTATTAAGGTTTGTAAAAGGAAGAAAATTTTCGTGGTGTTGTTTATTATCAATAACTATTTAACTAAAATTTCTATTTCATACTTTACTGTTTAATTTATATTTTACATTCATACATGTGTCGTTTTCAGTGCGATAGGATCCGCAGCTGCGATGAAGTTTTTAAAGATTTCTGGATGCCTTCAGTTGCCGTTCTCTTTATTTCATGTACGATGATATAATTTCAGCCTGAGGCCATTCTCAAGTATTTTATAGCAGATTTTTTAGTAGTAAATTATGTCATCTATGTGGTTGCCCCTGTGATTCCAGGAGCAACGACACACATGACATAAGTAATTACTAAAAAGTCATCCATAAAATAATTTATAATGACCGAAGGCCGAGAATGTACAATCGTACATGAAATAAACAGAATGGGAGCTGAAGGCATCAAGAAATCTTTCACCAAAATAAAATATGCTATACGAAAACATGGTTGATAAAGGGGATGTGTTATTATCAAGGAAAACACCGAGGGAGAGATGATACTTTTTGAGCAAACTGACATTAATAAGGAACAAGTAAAACACATTTTATCTCTCCTTCTCCATTCAGTTTTTATTTAAAATCATCAAATACCTACATTATGAGTGTATTTGTGCTTATAAAAACAGATAAAATGAATAAAACCTAGGTAACAGTTGTTTGCTACAATTGTTATGAAGTTCTAGAGCAACCAAACGGACAGCTGAATCGTCAACTGGAATTAATCTTCAGTATTTTTAATGGATTAATATTTATTCCTGTCGATAACTGCCAATCTTATTTTCCCAACTGTGTACACTCTGTCAATAAATCCAAAGTAGAATTTGGAGTGTGTTTATATGTGCTCAGTACCATATATTATATGCAAAAGATGAGAGACTGCTAGGATTTATTGTTCATTATCAATATCTGCACCATAACACCTATGCTTTAAATAAAAAATCAAGTATGTTATTGATATGGCCGCAACATACACAAAAACAGTTCCTAGGGAAAAGGAACCAATTACTATGTATGTATGTACATGCGAATACGTTGTACCATCACTTTCAACAGACGGAGAGGTAACCTTCGATGGTTTCTGAGTAGTAATCCGGAGAAACTCAACCTCTTCAGATGTACAACCAGTTGACTTGCATCCTGGTGGTGGCAGGGAACAGTCACTCTTCTGCAAAACATCTGACCCATCGGCACGTTCACTGAACTTCGCTTCCAGTGTGTTTCTTGTAGTGGTTTCATCTGACGTGGGTACATTTCTGAATAATAAGCAGATAAATATATTAATATTTGTTATCGGTGTGACAGTGAGAATGCATCTTATTTATAGTATACAGGGGGATAGGGTTATGATTAAACTTCCACCACTTGGGTCAGTGTGAACAGAAGACCACTTACTGTATGGTTACCAAACTTTATAGCAATTATGTTCAGTCTCTGGTCTGCGGCATTTGCTTTGTTAGTAGTGTTAGTGTCGCGTCTTGCCGTCTGGCGTCTTTACCGATGCGGCAGTGTACGTTTTAAACACAAGCATCACCATGTGTTACAGTTGCAGACAGTGAACATGGGTGTGGACAAGCTGACTAGGGCTTTGCTCGTAAGGCTGTTTTATCAAAACAAGAGTAACAGTGCTGCTGCTCTTCACAAGTGTCGAAGTATTGCCGGAAAACCAGGGGCTCCTCTCTCCCCACCGCGGTTGAAGAACATGATTCAGAATTTGGCACTATGTGGCGTTTTCAGAATTGTTCTTCGGAGAGGTCGACGGTCAATTGCGCAACGAACTGTCGAAGGAGTTCCTGTTGCCATGACTGAGAATGCAGTGCGCAATGTGTGATATACAAGTAGTGCACAAGCTGTGTTATGAGAGTTGTACATTATATGTTCCATCGCTCGAAAAGTGCTGCGAAAAGCTGTGAAAAGGTATATGCAGTGCGGTTCCAGGCTGTCGTGGATGCAGATTGTCATAACACAGCACCGTTTGCAACCTGAAACGTTTTCATGGTAAGCAACTGACAAATGTTACCATCTAATGTGAAACTTGAAATGTGTTGTTCTCAATGGCTTATTCGTTATTTCTCTTCTGCGTGTCCTGGGAAATGTTTCTTCAAAGTTTCAATCTCCTACGGTCACTTGTTTGTCCTAGGGGACATCAAAAGTAGTGAAAGCTTCGTTAAAACCACCCCGTGTATCTAACTGCTTTCCAGCCATTGCAGTCACTACTTAGTTGAAACTGGACGATGATCTACATTCCAGTTACCAGTTCCCGGTCTGAATAAATCTACCTGACCGATACGTTACCAAAAGAAAGCAGCCAAAGGAGAGGCAATATTGGGCCCGCGAGTTAGTAGTGAATTCCACTGTCGTAATTAATTAAATAAATAAGATATTAGGAACTAGTTGTATGCGTTTATTTTTGCCATGCGTATTATATGAGTGTAAGTACGTAAGTATAAGTGTAATTGGCATCGCAAGTAAGTTAAAACTGTGTAAAAAGTACATTTTCCTCTTGCGCCTACTTTCATAATGTTAGGACTGATTTTACACACAAGAAACATACGAAACTAGTAATATAAATTCGTATTTCATTACATCTATTGCGTCTCATCCAGGTAACAGAAAGCTTACACCATTGTGTAAGGATTTTACCAAAGATAATCAAGTACTGATAGTTGAGGAACCTGGAAAATTCATAATAGAGGTGACCGAGACAAAATCAAAGCAGCTGCTGAGCACAGATATACGGCATTTGTGGATGTTTTGTGGTACCACGATCAGTCCCGTGTTTTCTATACTCTTCGTGAGTAAACATGGTGCTGAGGATGCTCATTTAAACGGATGTCGAGTGTCATATGAGTGCTGTTCCAGTAGTTGCTGTAGGAAGGTATGAGACACCACGCTTAGGTCAACATCAGCGTTAATACAGATAGTAATAATCTAAATTAAATCGATAGAAACTGTCAGTTAATATTATAATAACAGAGTGAAAGGTAAAATGAGTCTGTATCATCAGAATACAAAGGGATAAAAAATATAGAAAATGATTTGTTACGGTGTATACATGGTCTTATTACTTGGAAAGAAATTGTTCTCATTCGTCTCAAAACTAGATAATGACAAGGACAGAAAATTTATATGTAAGTAGTTACAAATTAGCTGCACACTTATGTTGATACAGTATCGGTAGAGGAAGAGCTGTCACATTCATAAAACAGAAATATAAATAAAAAATATAGAAATAAATGAATTACGTATAGATCAGAGTACAGAAATATGTTCTTATATATGAAGTCTTCATGTGTTGTCAGCCGAGTAGCATCGTCGTCTCGTAGCAACGTTTCGATGGAAAGCGTCTCCATCATCTTCAGGCGAAGGCGTTGCTACGAGACGACGATGCTACTCGGCTGACAACCCGTGAAGACGTCATATAAGAATTCGCCGAAAGCCTGCACTATCATATAAATATGTTCTTGTGATTTAATGTTGGGAAATGGTATATTTGTGTTTGTCTGCGTAACTGCGAAATATCGATAAAAGTTTTTGATGGCTCATTGTGATATTTGTCACACAGAATGACGTAATTATTGATTTGTTGTGACTTTAAAGTCGATTTATCGAGAGAATCTGACACTAAAAGTGATTTAGTGGTGCTTACAACTACTTGTAAATTAGTCATAAATTTCCTTGATCGACTTGCTGAAGATAATAATACCATTATAGATAATGTATTCATACAACAAGTGGAATTTAAGTGGTAAGCGGATTATCAGATCACGATGTGCAGTAAATCACATTACATAACACAGCTCCATATACAATTAAGAAACAGGATGGATTATGGCAAAACAAGTAAATATTTCAAAGAAAGCATAAAAATAATACCTGGAGTGATGTTTGCAATTAACGTAATGCTCGATTTAAATAGACAATCTGTATCCAATTCTGAATGTAGTTTTCGTGGAAAGAATATTAAAGGCATTATTGGGAAGTCACTAAAGAGACCTCATAGTACTACAGGTATCATAGTATGTTCCAAATGAAAAAAATAGGAAGAACTGATAATGTTTCTAAAAGAGATTCATTTTGTAAACAGTACTGCAACATTTTAAGAAAAGTTGTACTAAAGTCCTGGAGCATGTGCCTGCTGTCGGATATTGACAGACGAGACAATAAAATCCAATCTGTTAGGAATATTGTTAAAAGAGACATGGAAGGAAACCATTGCACATGATATCATTTTTCTTAAAAGACACGTATTGTGTAGCAGAAATTTTTAATCATAACTTTTGAGCTACTCGTGGAAACTGTTCAGAAGAGAAAGCAAATACTAATTAAAGTAACGATACAGAAGGTATTTAGTGAAATTACAAGTGATCCTACTCTCTCCTTTGGAATATGGAATATTAGTATGATCCTAAAAGAGCCAGATCTCAAATTATGATTGTCATTCCGCATCAGCTGTAGAATACTTCAGAAGAAATGCAAAATTATGCCAGACCGGGACTGCAACGCGTATTCCCCGCTTGTCACCAGCTACTTGGGCTAACGCCTGCATGAGCGGCCGAAATCTCAGTTTGTCCTGGTGTCCTGGTGTCTTCAATTCCTGCTCGAGGCCTAGTCTGGCACAAAATTTTATTTCTTCTGAAATATTCTGCAGCATATACAGAACCGTAATCGCAGTTTTTGATTACATTCTTAATCTAACACGGCTGTTGTTCGCTAATGCAGTGTTTCTTACTGCGCTACAACATGTCTCTGAAAAGTAAAGTCTCCTGTTGTGTGACTATGGTCACCTAAAAATCAATACGAATTATAGGGCCAGTAACATGTGCTATGTTACTATGGAATGCGTAATTAATTGAAGACGATTTCCAAGAAGTGTTGAAATATGTTGCTGTTAGGCCTCTCTGTGCGAAGAGTGACACCACAAATGTCAATAAACATTGCACAGTGCCCCTCCTTGTATCATACTCCACAATTCTGTTGAAGGTAACGTTCTCTTTTTGCTGGCATCCCTTTAAGCAACTGCTAATATTAACTACAAGCTCACTCTACTTTCATTTACTTATGTAACTTATCAACAGTCCACATAAATTTGAGAGTGACAGAGACAATCATAACTGCAATACTAGAAGAACAACACTGATCTGCACAATCTGCACAGTCTGTGACTTCGGCGCTGGTAGCGATGAAATATAGAACTATAAAACTCTTTGTTGGTACACCAATAGAAATAGGATGTTCCATAAACGGAAAATGTCAGTAATTAGTAATTTATACGGAAAATACCTGTAAAAATGACCAGCATGTAGTCAAATAAATTTTTTATTACATGCTCAGCTGACACGTTCCACACCACAACGTTCGTCGTGAATATGACTTAATGCTTCTATTCTAATGTGTTCTAGATATATGTGAAGAGCACCAATTCATTTATTTGCTGTTGAGAACTGCGGAAAGCTATTTGTAAGAATTCTAGAACCAACATTAAGTAATGAATCTGGAAATACACCACAGGCTCCTACGTATGGCTCCAATATTCGTCGTAAAGACAAGAATAGACCAATTACCCTACGTGTATAGAATGAGAGGAAGGCTTAATAACTGATACAATAGGACGTACCATCTGCCACGCAATTCACAGGGGTTTGCAGAGTAATGATGTCCCAGAAATATTGCGACAGGTTTCAACGGGTAGTAGAGGCTGTCTCTAGAAACAAATCGATTACAGGAACCAGTGTCTGGAAACGTCGTCCAACGGCGCTACAGAGCATCGAAGTTACATGCACCGGAACCTGCTACTAGGCCTCCCTTTCGGCAGCAGACGCCATGTACACTGACGGACTGTAGGTGGAATATCTCGCAATGTTCTTTGACTGTCACGATGACCAGTGTACAAGGCATAGCTAGCTGCTGCGTAGAAAGGCCTTACCTCCTACTGATGGAATGCTGTGTTGCTCTGGTAGATAACGGTTTTGGACACGGGTCTCCATCCGTAGTTACTTTTTCTCGTAGAACCCACTAAAATCTCAAATGTTTTTCGGTATACAATGGAGAAATAAAGTTCAGATAGAAATCTCTGTCCGAAACTGTCATGTACCAAGCCAAAAGACAATCGCATTCACAGGAAATAAGTCCTGTCTTCGCAGTAGCTAGCTCGATCTTCTCCATAGGTCATAGTGACAATGAGCCGCGATAACTGAATGCGAGACATCCCGACTATGGTCCGTCAGCGTACAAAGTCACGTTGGCTGGCGAAGTCTGGTCTAGTTGCAGGCGCCGACACCTTTCACTTCGACACTCTGTAGCGTCGTAGAATGAATTTCCTGACACGAGTGCACATCATCAATTAGTTCCTCAAGCCACTCTCTACAACCATTCGAAATCTGTCGCAACATTTTTAGGACACCATGTATATGTAGATCGACACTGCGATTTCTTGCGCAGGGCAAAATGTTGTGCGATACGATACTACAGACGTGTACCTAATTCACTTTATAATTGTTGTACGTGATTGAGGAGTTACATGACATCGAATATTGTCCTTAATCGTTGGACAAACTCGTTTAGTTTCTACTACTTGCACGGATTGTACCAAATCGATAAAACAGACAAATGTGTTTTCGCTAACATGTGCTGCTGAAAGTTTATCATACTATACTCAAAAGAATAGCCCAGTACCTCGCCTGTGCCCATGGCTAAATTCTGTCATCGAACATATGACAGCACTTCGAATGCAGGGTTTGCTCGAACGTAATCAGAACTGCGCCAGCGATGAGTGTTACCATGAGGATACTCACAATGGAACCGCATCCGTGGACTCGCCACCTGGGAAGTCATCAAAATATGGAGCAGTATCGTCAATGATAGGGAGCTGTTCTGCACCTTGGATTGCTGGAAACAAAACAAAGGAATGCTCTAAAGCTATTTATAGCACTGTTATAATATCGCACGTTAACAGAGCTACATTTGTAAAACGTAATTTGGCTTAACCGATATTTTTTCCGAATTTATACCTACCTAGTGAAAAGCAATCGTGTTAGTTAAGTGGAAAGTCATTTAATGCCAAAGAAATAACCTATAAATCTATGCAAAAATGAGTTGGCGTCATTTTAAGAATCTGAAGAAAAAAAAACATACTGACACGAGCATTTACGGAAGATGGCATAGCGTCAGTTGATATGTGGTTGAACTCTTTACCTTCAGCATCCACTATGGAGGAAACTGCTGTGAACATAAACTACAACTACTGTTCTCTCCATAATAGCACTGTAGCCTCTAGCTATCTACTAGCTGTACTCGGTACAATCGGTAACAGTCATGTTTAGTAATTTGGCGACTTTAGCCAATTTCTCTATATAGGGTCACTGAGAGTTCTTATTTCATGCGACGGCGAGTGACAATGAGATTTACTTCAGGAAAGCATCGTAGAAAGCAACTTTTTAAATTACGTGACATTTTCATGTCCGAAGGTCAATGGATTTATTGTAACAGGTGCAGGACTTTGTAATATTTTTTGTCATTCATCATTACTGCCGAACAGGTCTAATGGTCATTGTATTGTTCGAACAAAATAAAATCCGTAGTACTGCTTCTTCGGCACGTTTTTACATCTAGCTAGTAAAGCAAACATTTCTTGTCGTAATTTTATACCTATCACTCATGTTAATGTGAGCATAATCTCCTGAAAGTTTCTACACGTATTTCAAACGTACTCCTACGTTGTCATGTTGGAAGTCATAAGAGAAGTAAGTCATGTAGTGCCTACTGTGTAAGACAGTGACTTTATGTGGCATCATATTTACGAATGAGGAGAAGGTCTTCGGAGAAATACTAATTCTGCCATGAAAAACTGAACTAAAATTTGTAACACTTATATCGATTAAGTAGATTTATATTTTGTAACTTTGTAATTATGAAGTGTTTATTCGTTGTTAGTTAATGCCATTGATTCGTGACAGGACATTTGAAGTCTGTCAGGTATGTATGTAAAAAGCTAAACGATATTTAAAATAATGACATTTTGTAGTATGTGTATATTCAAAAGAAAAACAGTGTTATTGGAAAGTGGTTTACGCTTAGGGCACTTGTATTGTAAAATTTAAAAGATGTAGGGAAGTCCCTCCGCAACGGAATTGGCTTCGCGCTATGTAAAAGGTGGTTTTGGCGGTCGAACTGGGCAGCTCCTTGGTGGAAACGGTACGCAGTCCGTTACGCGGTACACATCGACGGTGCCAAGAGAGGCAATTGGAAGCGGCTTTGCAAGGAATTTGGCCTCGGTTACGATTTGGCTGTTGCATGGTACTCTCGGCAATAAGGAATGGCTCTTACACGTTAAAACTCCGTCGCCAAGAAGATATTTTATAGAGCATTCAAACATCAAGTGCCGTGAGTACAGTTGGCCACCATGTCGTTTGCGACCACCATTTCGCCACCGCTCCACCAACTTCATACATACACATATGTATCAGAGAATGGACCAGTTAATTTGTGTGAGCGATTTTAATAATAATCCAAGTGATATAAGCCTGTGTTTACAACCATATCTTACATTCTGATCATGAACCTATGCAGGGCGTTATCATAAGCGTTTATAAAACCGAGTATCACGTTTCAAATGAACTAGTGATTTATTCGTGTTTTTCAAATGTGCAAGAATTATCAAAAGTTTAAGTTAGTTAGAATTTTGCTAAGAGCTCTCAATTTATTGCAAAGTACCGTTTTGCAAAAATTCAGTGCCAGACTGTGTAAATGTTCTGTCTAAAATACCTACTTCACAGACAATGAAACCAGTACATAAGTTAAACAGAATGAGATTTTCACTTTGCAGTGGAGTGTGCGCTGATATCAAACTTCCTGACAGATTAAAACTGTGTGCGAGGCCGAGACTCGAACTCGGGACCTTTGCCTTTCGCGGGCAAGTGCTCTACCAACTGAGCTACCCAATCACGACTCACGCCCCGTCCTCACAGCTTTACTTCTGCCAGTACCTCGTCTCCTACCTTCCAAACTTTACAGAAGCTCTCCTGCGGACCTTGCAAAGGTCAAGAGTTCGAGTCTCAGCCTGGCACACGGTTTTAATCTGTCAGGAAGTTTCACATAAGTTAAACATGTTTGAAACATAATTAGGCTTGATGACTGTCATGAACGATTTTTTTTAAGTTAATTGAGCTCAGTTTTGAATAATTTGACTTGAAAAGTCAAAATGTAAATATATAAACTCTTCCAAGAAAAGTTGAGAGTTACTCTTGTTTAAATTGGTCTTTGCTACTGAAGTAGTCTTAGAGCTTTACTAGTCACACCATACTAGTTTATGGATCCCCATCATATTCTTCACATATTCAAAAGATAATTGGACTATCATTACTACTAAGGAAATCTTATATATTTCTATAAATTGGAGTATAAACAGTGTGATTGTGCTATTATTTATTTTAATTGGGGGATTTATATGGTTGAAATGGCTCTGAGCACTATGTGACTTAACGGCCGTGGTCATCAGACCCCTAGAACTTAGAACTACTTAAAGCTAACTAACCTAAGGACATTACACCGGTCTATCGAAGGAACAATCAATAAATTTCTCTGTAATTTTCCAATCAAGTTATGTGATTCTTAGGAGAAATATACTAATCTATCTCCGTGGGTGACTTAAATTTTATTTGGATGTTTCTTATAACTTTTAGTGGTCTGCCTTTACATTCGAACATATTGCGAACAACACTGCTCTTATGAAAATGTTGTAACGTTTCCTGCGATTCTTTTGTGCAGACCTTCTTTAAGATTTGAAATCTGTTCTAAGATTGATGTGAGTCAACATGGCCTCGTCATCTAGGTTGCTAAATAGTCTTACGATGTTGAAACGGAATTTTTTTGTCCCGTTCCATACTTTCCTCAATAAATTCCGGTACAGGAGATTTATAGCGAGAGTGTTTTCACTCTCCAGAAGTAAATCCGTGGGTAAATAGCAGGAGACAATGCACCAAGCGGTGTTTATTTATTAATTCATTGATTTTTTATTTCGTGTTTGCCACGTTCCTTGAATTCTTTCCCTTATGCGACGTTGGACTGTATGAATGACATATTATGTGAAGCAGCAGAAAGCTTTCGTCAGAGGCCGTAGCACTGCATGAGTAGAGTGGTTCTCTGGTAGGGTAGTACCAACCCTCAAAACACGAACAAGCTTGACAAAAATAGTGTGCACGTCGGGTGAGAGAGGTCGCGAATGCACGAGTTGGGGAACCATCCCCTCCACCACCTTTTGAACGAACAACGGTCAGGTGAGGTGTCTGCAAGTCCAGTTGCTCCTGGGTAGCGGCGCTGGACAGACGTGGAAACGCAGCTCCCGATTTTGGTAATGTTAACAAAGGTATTAGAATGTCCAAACCTGATTGTTAATATGGTCCAGATGTTGAAATCGGTGTGATATTACCACGAAACCCCGATAAGGAAGTTTATTTTCATAATTTAGTCTAATTTCACTAGAACTTTGCGTTGGTGCCTTGGTCAGGCCACGCACCATGGGCCTCATGCCCACGGTCGTATTATTGCTCTGTGCTTAACAGAAGTTCACTCATTTCATGTGTTTTAATGTGATCTTTCTTTTACAGTAATCTTTGGGGATTTTTATTTATTTGTCATACGTTTTATATGTGTATTTGCTTTCCCGCCACGTGGTCGAATGGAGCAACTGCCTCATTGGTAGACTGCTGTTTCGGCCTGAAAATGTATAGTAGTCGAGTGAATAACCATATGGTTGTGGGTGAGTGTAAGACAGAGCAGCAATAATTTTCTTTCCCCCAGCTCAGTAACGTGGTGTTACTTCTGAAAGCAAGATTAAACCAAAATTGGCAGTCATTGTTAAGTGCACCACTTGTCCGAAAAAACATATACAATCTTCATATAGTTGAGGCTAACTGGCCATTAACCTTCTTCTTCTGTGCAGGTTGCACACGCATGGCCAAAACTCTTACGGGACTCGGTAAGATTATCTGCCGGGAGAAGCGAGTGTAATGGGAAGGGGCACTACGAGTGTAGTGTGTCGACATTAAGTTGGGAATGTGAGTCTCACGGGGAGCGTGCCAGGGCTAAATCCTCTGTGCACTCGGTGGCTCAGATGGATAGCGCGTCTGCCATGTAAGTAGGAGAACCCGGGTTCGATTCCCGGTCGAGGCACACATTTTCAACTGTCCCCGTTTATGTATATCAACGCCTGTCACAGCTTAGGGTCTTATTTTATTCATCATTTCATTCTAAGAGATCTGCATGATCACCGATAGTATCTGTTTTTTCCGACATGTCCGAAAGAACAGATACCATCTTCATACTGAAAAGTGGGGCTTGTGAGAGGTACCTCGACCAAAGTACACCATTATTTTTAACTCTGCTCAAAATCATTGCGCTACACCGACTGCTGACCCCACATCCGAACTCACGAACTGTACGTTCCGCTGATTTCATGCGATTTCTCACAACCACTATCCACAATTATTGATGGTAGCTATACGTCGACATATACGGTCTATCCCACCTAGATTTAGCTGCGACTGTTTCTTCGTGTTTCCACTTCAAAATCACAGCATCAGCAGTAGACTTGTGCAGCTTTTGAACTGTTGAAATGTGACTGATGGATTTGTTACTCACGTAATAGCCCATGACTAGTCCAGTTTCAAAGTCACTAAGCTATCCGGGCCGACTTATTATGCTGCTACTGCTTCTGTACTGACAACACAATACTCATGCCTCCTTTCGTACTGGAGGGTCTGCCTCTCTTGATAATTTGTGATCAGTTCCGTATTACATGGCGTTTCAAAAAAATTGTTCAAATGGCTCTCAGCACTATAGCACTTAACATCTGAGGTCATCAGTCCCCTAGAACTTAGAACTACTTAAACCTAACTAACCTAAGGACATCACACACATCCATGTCCGAGGCAGGATTCGGACCTGCGACCGTAGCAGCAGCGCGGTTCCGCACTCCACCGCCTAGAACCGCGTGGCCACCGCGGTCGGCACATGGCGTTTCCCGTATTGTTTTGATCATAAAGTAAATGAATACAGAATGAGTCGTCAGAGCAATTGTACGTATTTAGGAGAAGCATATTGCAAATCAGCGATTGTATAATCAGCCTTCCGGTAGAAATAGTAGACGAGTGAGTGGAAAAAAAGAAAACAAGCACTGACTGAAGTATAGTCATAGCCAACAGGATTATCGGCAATAGTGAAAATTATCGTCAGATCTAAATGAATTCCCTTCTTATCGAAACTATTACTGGTAATGATCGTAATTTAGTCGAGATTTCACCATGTAAATATGTGTAGCACTTGTTTATGTAGGATATACAAGGACATTAACAGCCTCAGACGTTGACTGATCACTGTGGAGGATGCGGAGGTGTCACGTAGCTATTGATACGGCATTAGCAGCACCTGACAGAGTTTAAAAGTGGTCACATGTTGAGCCCTCATTTGGCCGTGTGGTCGAATCGTGCAACATCCAGATTTGTCTGGTTTTCGAATGTGGCAGTGGCTAAACGTTGGACTGCATGGCAACGGGATGGCACGCATACTTGTCATGTTTCTGGTTGACGACGTCTGACCAGTTCAATGAAAGAACACCGCGCTGCACGTCAAGCACATCGAACCATCACATCTGTGCCTACCATACGAGAGCAAGTAATGTACTCCGTGTATCATTCTGTTGCATACCGGGTCATTACACGTAAGCTAGCTGCATCTGGACAAGGGAGTTACTGTCTAATGCGTGAGCTGTTGGAAACACCACAACACATACAGCTGCTTTTCAAGTGGTGCCTTAGCCACTGGCATCTGTGATGCCTGAATGGCATCTCTCTGTAATCAGCGATGAATCATGTTGTGCACTTCCCCGGATGTCGATCTTAAATATGACGGTGACCTAATTCTTTCAGTGCTTTTGAGAGGCACAGAGGTGTTATTGCTGGCGTCATGGTGTTGGAGAGCCGTTAGGTATAGCTTTATGTCACGGCTAGTAGAATGGAAGTGATTGAAGGAACTGTGACGGGGCAATGGTACGACACGGGCATCCTGTGTTCTAATGTGTTATCGCTCATGCGATGGTATCGTGGTGCCATTTTTCAACATTCACCTATACTTGTCAACTATCTCTATGAACAGTTTGCAAGATGTGGAGGTACTCCCGCAGCCAACAGGATCCTTACATCAGCCTGCGATTGAACATTTGGGGGCCCAGCTCAGATGTCAACTCCGTCTCATAGCCAATATATTATATTAAGTACCAGTTATAACAGTTGACTGCCGTATTGCCTCAGGAGATGATGGAACTCGTCTCAGCCGAATTAGTGTACGCATCAAAGCCAGAGTCGGTGCAGCATCTTACCGATTATATGGCCTCATACTGCCAAGTTTTCTAAATTTGACTCAATTTTGAAATCGCTGAAGTAAAATACCCTCTCAACTCATTAAGTTCAATTGCCTTTGCTCCTCCTCTTCTATGCGGTGAACTTTTTTTTTGTCAGGTTGTGTGCCTACATTTCCCTCTACAGCAAGACCTGACTGATCCGCATGCGTGTCCTGCAAGTACCGTATCGTACTTGCAAGATGAAATCAAACGAGTGGCAGTGAAAACGTATTGAGGAGTAGTTGAAATCAAATACCTGTCCGCGCATGCATTTTTCTGGTTCCAATGGTATCCGCAAAATGTTACAGAGAACTACTACGATAGTTTCTTAGAAAAGACCACACAATATTCCTTTCCGCAGCTCTGCCCTATCCGTCTTTGTGCCCTATATAATTATTTCGTTGTAGATTGGTAAGTGAATTCTGAACTTACTTTCCGGAAACGATCGCATCTGGCTCTGGCTCTGAGCACTATGGGACATAACATCCATGGTCATCAGTCCCCTAGAACTTAGAACTACTTAAACCTAACTAACGTAAGGACAGCACACAACACCCAGCCATCACGAGACAGAGAAAATCCCTGACCCCGCCGGGAATCGAACCCGGGAACCCGGGCGTGGGAAGCGAGAACGCTACCGCAAAACGATCGCATCGCAGAATTATAAAGTTATGTGTCTCGTGAATATATCGAATGTATGACAATAGCGAAATGAAAACTAGACTATAGTGACACACCGTTACTGAACAGCAGTTCTCTCAAATTTAATATCAACAACTAACTATGACTGCCAGTACCTTATTCCAATAGGGATGGAAGAAACGAAACATCTAGTGGCACACAATGTAACCAGATTAAAAGGATACCGTGTAATGTATTTCCTTTACGTCACCAGAAAGACAAGTCTACACAAAGAGACGGTTCGTACGTAAATAGTTGTTCAAGTTCAAGCACTCATGTACCTCGTTACAATTTCTATCGTTTCTTATAGTATTAATCCAGTGAGAGACACGCTCCGGTGATTTGGTTGGCAACGATTTCAAATTCCTCATCATTTCTGCAAGCTACGAATAAGTTAGACAATTTAACATACCATCGATGTCAAAGTTATATGTGTTAGACCACTACTGTAGATATTAATGTGGAAGGAAATCTGTTCGAGGCTCGCTAATTGAAGAATCTCAGCTTTCGCCAAAGATATATTGAGTGATGACAAGTATCCGTATCAGAATTCAAACACTTTATAACATACATTATCAAACGGGAGTAAAAAATTATAGTTGCAATGTTGTAAAGAGACTTACTGTTGAGAAGAAGAAAGGCGACGATCCAATTGAAGGCTTTCATTTTAGCTGAGAACTCCTTCGCTGCGATGATGTACGCACTGCAGGGCAACTGACAACCGAATAAGCTTCACTCTCTACATTCATTGCTGGATGGTCAGCAGCTGACTCACTGGCGATGTGTCACAACTCCGTAGTGGAGGGCAGTATTCCTCGTTCCAAAGTTTATCACGTAATTCCCCGCTACTGCGATCGTGACTCACGAAGTGAAGTCTACAGAACTGTTAATCAAGTACGTAAGTACTCAGACGAATTTAAGTTATAGTTATCTTTGAGTATATTGAATCTAAAAAAAAATCAGAGTGTCTAGATAAATTTTCCATTTCAGTTGCTCCCATTGTTTCCCACATTCACTGAATAAATATCTATTTTTACATATATCTACGTTTACACGTATTGCATTCATGACCAAATGTGTAAATTCTCAACACTTCGTAACGAGTCGCTACACTGTGATGCATACTGATTATAAGACCTTTCGAATGGCTTAAGCAATGATCGATTCACAGCTGGGCAGGCCGGTGTGGAGGTGCGGTTCTAGGCGCTTCAGTCTGGAACCGCGTGACCGCTACGGTCGCAGGTTCGAATCCTGCCTCGGGCATGGATGTGTGTGATGTCCTTAGGTTAGTTAGCTTTAAGTAGTTGTAAGTTCTAGGGGACTGATGACCACAGATGTTAAGTCCCATAGTGCTCAGAGCCATTTTAACCATTTTTTTTTATTCACAGCTTGGCCATCTAGTTCAGCGGCATTGCCTTCAAGAAACCAAAGATTTAATAAATCCTAAATAGGTAATCTAAACTCCGCCAGAGCTGGTCAAGAAGGCCCAACGGTTGCAATCGAACGCCGTGTCATCTTCAGTCCACAGGCGTCACTTGATGCGGGCATGGAGGGCATGTGGTTAGCAGACCGCTCTCCTAGCCGTATGTCAGTTTACGGAACGAGATAATCCGGAAATAAATAGTGAATATTATTCATCTTTCGTCAGCAATATTACCATTTAGCAGTCTTAGGGAACAAATGACAGAAAGCTAACAACAACTCATGTGATTTTTTGCCACAGTAATTTGTAGCTCTAAGGTTTACGCTTTGCAGAGTTTTGAGACTGCTTTGTCGGTGGATGCGTTTCCACACTAAAATCGTATTGTAGAGCAGTGAACTGTGCAAATGGTATGCAAACAAAAAATTTTTAACAGAGTTGCAACTTACTTCTGTAGTAGGGTAGATCGAAAATGGCGTTAAAACTGAAGGAGGAGATTTTCAAAACCAAACATACATCTTGTACCATATTACATCATTTAATTACCTAATTTCATATGAAATAGCGAGAAACTATAAAAATCACAGAGATAGAAAGTTTCTTCCAAACTAGAAATAAAGTAGCTAATACATAAAATGAATAGAAGGAAACTCATTCTACAAAATACAATGCATAAGATATGTATGGCAAGCATCAGACTAAAAGAAAAAAGGAGAAACAACAACGACAACAGAGTAGTCCAACTCACGCTGCGCCTTTCAGCTTTGCTGATGATGGCTGAAATAACGCGTTTCCACGTGGACGTTATAAATGCATAAAATCCTTAAAGGAAATTTTAGGAATTTCTATGGGTTCGTTGGTTCTTTGACCAGAAACAGGTACTTCACCAAATTTCGATTGGGCTTTACCCATAATGAAACCTAAGTCCAGATAAATCGAAAAATTAAAATAAACGTATCTTGCTGTCAGAGAATCTGTATTTTCTTAGTTTTGGATAATAGTTACTCTCATTCGGGCTTCGATGAAAGTAAGTGCATTATTAATTTCCTCAACATAAGAACAAAACATACTTCACTCTAATTCCGCTGAACTTATCTCACAAACAATTGTCATAGGTGTACAACACAAGAAGTAACCAGCAAATATCTGTGGAAGAGAGATAGTTTCGAGCGAATTGTTAAAATAGCCCTAATGTCGTAAATGTCCTAAGTGTAAACTGGTGGGAAATTTTTAAAAAAATGAGCTTTTGCCCTATAGTTGGCAATTAAAAGTAGATCAGCTGCGCTAAGTATGGAATCCAAGATGACGCTCCAGTAGATATGGAAGTAAACTGCAGCACCGAATGCGTGCTGCGAACGCCACTACAAGACATGAAATTGAGACCGGAATCAGTGATCTCCCACATCACCACTCAGCACATCCGGCCTAGGTTAAAGGTTGTGAGAAATTTAACATCCAAGACAGTAATTAAGATTTCCAACACTGGTTCGTTGTTTGAGAGGACCCTGCAGTCACCAGGAACATTATACAATATCAAAACCTCCAGCATTATATGAAGCTTGAGTTTGCAACTGGATAGTCAACCACACTAACTCCGCCAATAGCGTTCCGGATCGAAGGACTACATTGTTCTAAATACCGAAAGGTGCCTTCTGTGATGTATGACTTTGAAAAAGTTTTTATGAAGATATGAATAACGCTATTTTCGGCAAACATATGGAAAATATCAGCGAACACTGTGAAATTCGCTTAGTCACCCATTGAAATGGTCATTACGGAGCAAGAGTCTGTATCACCATGCCAAATTTTAAACTAACCACCATCTTGAGTAAAGAATTCGTCACTCTCACGA
This sequence comes from Schistocerca cancellata, assembly GCF_023864275.1. NCBI lineage: Eukaryota > Metazoa > Arthropoda > Insecta > Orthoptera > Acrididae > Schistocerca > Schistocerca cancellata. The sequence goes on along the minus strand of NC_064629.1, from coordinate 494,082,519 downwards.
TGGCAATAATTTCGATAGTGTATATGAAACCTGTTTATGTAGTATATGTATATTATATCAACCGAAACTCCACATGTAGCAATATCATTACCAGTTTCCAAAACGTACTCTTTTGTCCCAAAGTAACTTTATGATCATTGCTGGTTAAAGACGCATTTGGAGACGAATAACCCTGTACCCAATTAACGTTCGTGCGAAAGAAATTATTTTGTATAAAGTTAATGAGACTTCGACTTCAGGTCGGCCGTAGTGGCAGAGCGGTTCTAGGCGCCTGAGTCTGAAACCGCACGACCACTACGGTCGTGGGTTCGAATCCTGTCTCGGGCATGGATGTGTGTGATGTCCTTAGGTTAATTAGGTTTAAGTAGTTCTAAGTTCTAGGGGACTGATGACCTCAGGTGTTAAGTCCCATAGCGCTCAGAGCCATTTGAACCATTTTTTCGACTTCAGACGGAGGTTCCACTTTCAAAAAGTGAAGTAAATAGCGACAGAACGCTTATGGCGCTCGATCGTTCCATCACCAAGCTAGTCACTTCCGCCAGAATTTAAAAGGCCAGAAATTACTAGCATTATATAACTGAAACAGGAAACATGTGAGATAGATCATTTTGGAAAATAAAACAAAGTTTAAAATACAGTGGTCCTATTACTAATGACAAAATGTACAACGAATGCTCTTATATCTGTATAACGCCGCTGCCAGAAAGCGAAGAGGAAAAGACTGTAATGTCGTTTTCTTTATAGTTATGATAATTAAAACTTTGCAGAGCAAAGATTAGTATCGTATTTACAAACGTTAACCTATCCAAAGAGTACGCCTTTTTATAATCCAGTTATAAGAAAGAATTCCTTTCTGTCCACTCGATTCACCTGCCATAATTTTGAAATATTTTTGTTAAATAACATCAGGGGTTATTACATAAGAGTCCATTACATAGAGATTTCAGGTATGTTATACAGCATCCTCTATTGGTTAGGGCAGTGTCCATTACTGTAACCTGTGTGTCAGCATTGGACTGGATATTATTCGCTTCAAGTTTTACGAAAACATTTGGAAAGGCACAGAAAATATAAGTCACTTCGCTACTGTAACTGATTAGTGTTCGTGGTAAGAGAATGATTTGACTGGACATAACTGGCTGTCGTTCGAATGTGGCTTTGCTAAACAGACTTTATTATTACAGTCCTTCCACGGCATAGTATTCACCTCATTATATAGTCACTGATCTAATCAGGCTTACGCTGGATAATTAGAGATCATAGCGGATGGGTAGAATATAGATTACTTTACCAATGCTTAGAATCATATTTTACATGTTTATCCCTCTATTCAGGCGAAGAAAGCGGAGCTAAAAGGCGGGACAGGGCATTCAGACAATAACGTAGTTCATGATAACAAATAGTATGGATCAGAAGGTGCTTCTCACAGAACGTTTGGAATTTACTTCTAGTACACCGAATTGGAGGCCTTTGAAAAATGGTTGAAGTGTATTGCTTTTAGACGTACTTCATCTCATTCAAACAGTATTAGTAAAAGTGAAGATATTCTGGCGTATACAGCATCCAACAAAACTTAAATTTTTCCCCTAAGCAGCGAACATGCTGCTGTGTGCAGTGTGTTTTCTCTGGAATAAAATAAATAAATTTCATGGAATTTATTAGATCATAATAGCCTTCCCAAAAGCATCACGCGTACACATGGTGTGAAGGGAAAATTTTCTTCTTGGTCGATAAAAAAGATGAGTTTAGTTTTTACAAGAATCATGGACTTCTGTCAACGTATGGAAAAGAGACACACAGGTTAATATGTGGGTTATAATAGTGGCTTTGAAAAGTTTGGACATTTTAGACGGTACCTGCCGACGTGATCTAACTTGTTGAGAAGAGATGAACTGAATCCCCGGTAGAAAAGAAGTGTCGATCGCTGACGCAGAATCAATTGTAGAGAGGAAGAGATCCGGTCAGCCAAACCAGTGATGTGGTAGGATGTTACGGACCTCAGGATAGGTGGCTGTCATTTCAAGGAGACAGTTCATCAGATATGGATAACATGAAACAGTGGTACATTTGCATCAATAGCACTTGATGTGACATCTGTGGTAGGTTGTTCAGAAGTAAAAATCTTATGAACACATACACTGACAGAAAACAATCACAACACCAAGAATGAGTTGTCCAACATTGACGAAAGTAGGAATTCGTGTTCCTGCCTCTAAAAGTTCATGTCCACTCAAATTCTGAGCCAGTCGCATAAGAATATCGCTAGCAACGTCACTATAAGAATGCAAATAGGGTTTAATTTAACTCTCATGACCGTTACAGTGTGTATTTAGTTACTTTCGAGACCAGACGTGGTGACTTTATGTAAGTCAAGAATGCCTTTAAGGTGACCGAGACGACTTTGTCAATACCTTATTCAGTTTGAATGGAGTCGTGTAATAGGACTACGAGAAGCAGGAAGTTCTTTCTGCAATACTACAGAAAGATTAAGCAGTAATGTAGTCACTGTACATGATTACTGGCGGTGGTGATCACGGGAATGAACGATCGCAAGACTAGGCTCCGGAAGACAATGTAGCATGAGAGGAAAGACCATCGTGTTCGGTTTATGCCTCTGGCCCATCGTACTATATCTGGAGCAGAAATATAAGCAGCAGCTGGCATCACAGTGACAACGAACTGTTACAAATCGGTCACACCGAGGACAGCTCCGAGCCAGACAACCTGTAGCGTATGTTCCACTGACCTTGAAATACCGCCAGTTGTGGCGTCATTGGTGTCAAGCGAGAAGCCATCGGAGGGCAGAGTGGAAGTCTGTTGTACTTTCTAAAAAAAGCTGATACCGCCACTGTACCAGTGATGGCCATATGTTGATCAGGAGAAGGCCACTTGATAACGTGCAACCAACCAGTCTGCGTGCTCTAAATCTGGAGTAACGGTATGGGGTGTGCTTTCGTATGACAGAAGGGAAATCTGCACGTCAGGTTGGTGATTCGACCTGCTGTCCTGCCATTCATGAGAAGCATTCCAGTGTGTGTTTTCCAACTGGATAACACTCACCCACATACCACTGTTGTAACCCAAATGCTGCACAGAGCGTCGAGGTATTGCCTTGGCCTGCTCGATCACCAGATCTTTCTCCAATCGTACTCATATGACACATTACTGAACGACAACTCCAGCACCATTCACAATCAGCATTAACTGTCCATTTATTGACCGACCTAGTGCTTCAGACATGGAACACCATCAAACTAACTCACGCCTGGTACCTTTACAATACAATGTATGCTAGCATTTAGCATTCTGGTTTTTACATCAGTTATTGCTGTACCAGCATTTAACATATTCAGTGGCTTATGGTTCAAATGGTTCAAATGGCTCTGAGCACTATGGGACTTAACATCTGAGGTCATCAGTCCCCTAGAACTTAGAACTACTTAAACCTAACTAACCTAAGGACATGACACACATCCATGCCCGAGGCAGGATTCGAACCTGCGACTGTAGCGGTCGCACAGTTCCAGACTGTAGCGCCTAGAACTGCTCGGCCACCCCAGCCGGCTTCAGTGACTTATCTCTTACATTATACAGTCATCTTGCAATGGTGTTCCCTTAAATATGTTATCTAGGCAAACTTAGTCCCGAAAGTTCATTACTCTAAATTAACTATTTTTTTGTGTTGTGCTTTTCTCCCTCCCTGTTGGTAAGGTACACGTGAGGATATAGACTAATTGTTAGTTACTTGATTATATTAAACAGACCAGTGTTTCGGTTGGGGGCCATTTTTCTCTTTTCTTTAGGCTTAGCGGTCTGTTCACTGTCCATTGAACTGTACACTGACGTGTCAAAAGTCATGAGGTAGCGATACGCACATATACAGATGGCCGGGCCATAGTATAGCATACACGAAAAATAGAAGTGCATTGGCGGAGTTGTCGTTTATACACGTATCATTGATGTGAAATGGTTTCCGACGTGATTATGGTCACACGATCAGTTACCAGACTTTGAACGTGGAAACGTGGATGGAGCTTGTAATGTGACAACGTTCCGTCTAGTGAATGCCAGGCATAGCCAAGGCGCAACAGTCTAGAAAGTGGACGCTTATGTCATCTGTGGGCCAGAATCGAAAGCAAAGCGGGAGTGCTTCCGCCTGGTGGCAGCTAAACGAAAGAACGCTATGCAGGAGACGGTGTCTGGCCTGTGCTGCACTGTGACAGCGAAATAACAAAAGATTTAAACTAAATAATATTGTTACGTATAGTAAAAAAATAAATGTAATGTTACTTTATTGTATGAAAATGAATGTAATTGAATATTTTAATGCTATGATATGTTTGATTGTAAACAGAACTTGGCGTAATGTAAAATAATGTTTAGGTGTCGGGGGAATCCCTGATAATGAGAACGGTGTACAGGTTGGCGCGTAATATTGGCGGTATAAGTAAGTGGGCGTAGCTCTGAGGCAGAACAAGTGTTACTTGGCGTAAATGTGACTGCCGGTTTGTGCTACGGTAACGTTGCTAACAGAGCATTTAGAAGTGAGCTGAAAACAGATATAGACTTCGTTTATCGTATCGTTACAAGCTAAATGGACACTAAGGCTTGTAAGACGCGGTATTTCGACGGAGATGGGCTGTGAGCGGCAAAATAGTACGGTTTCTTGCCATGAGGTACATGGCACTACATGGTGCAACGCTGTATTATTGCGACGAGTTCCTTGTGCCAACGGCGACGTGTGAAGGGACCAGTAGCCGCATCCAACAGCGTTTTGTGATCTCAATAACTGATGAGGTCCATTGGTAAGCTCACTTCGGTAGCAACGAACTAGAAGTTATCTTACAAGAGTATTATTATGAACAGTGGTGGTTTTTCCGACGCCATTACCAGTACATTTATATTTTGTGAATCAGTTTGTGTAGTAGTCAAACCAAGTTCTCTATAGTGTGTGAAGTTTGGAGGCAATAATAAGTTTGTGATTTAAATTGCATTCCCCGAGTGTAAACAATTACTTAAAGGCAATAGCTCATTATTACCCCATATCCAGTGATATCTATGTGCTGCAACATCAGTGAAAAGTTATGGTGCGTGAGTATCGGCGTAGCTATGTTACAAGAGGAAATAGTCGGAATTAACGCCGAAATTTCCAGCAGACGCCGCGTCATGTAACGGACTGAGGATGCCGGGAACTGTGCTACCTCAGATACTATCCAGCACGATGTGGTGGCTTTTCAGTACATTGCCATAGTCAAAATTTACTCGGTTCCGTCAGAGCAACGTGCTTCTCAATTAGTGTTTTCAGTAACTATATTGACAAGTAGATCTATATTGTTCTTTAATTAAGCGTTCAAGGAAATTGCTGCCACCACAGTACACATTATGCCTTCAGCACAATGCAAGCTCAATAACATGAATAATGTCCTCCTGCTAGGCAATATCAAACATACATAATTAAGTGCTCCCTGTTCAGCCACTTCAAAGAGATTATCAGTAATGCTAAGAATCAAATATAGACGTAAAAATAAGTTTGTTACGCGCCATTATCATTATTAGTTCAAAAAATTCCGTGTAATAGTTTGATCACCACAGGGTGTCAATTCAAACCAATTACACGCGAGAGCCGCTTTCCGAAAGTCGGATGCCGCATGGTCTAGTAATAATATAGTACACTCGGGTAGTGGCATCGCAAGCTAGACTCATGGGACATTCAATTTCTGAATTCGTTAGGGAACTCAGTATTCCGAGATCCACAGTGTCAATACTGGTATTCTTGGCACAAATTTCAGGCATTATCTCTCACCAGGGACAGCTCCCTCTTAACGACCGAGAGTTGCGTATGCTTAGAGTTTTCAGTGCTAACATACAAGAAACACTGCGTCACATAACCAGAAAATCAACTTGGGACGTACGACGAACGTATCCGTTAGTACACTGCGACGAAATATGGCGTTCATGGGCTATGGCACCAGACTAACGACGCCAGTGCTTTCACTAACAGCACGACGTGGCCTGCAGCGCCTCTTCTGTGCTCGTGACCATATCGGTTGAATCATAGATGCTGCAAAACCGTCATCTGGTCAGGCGAGTCCAGATTTCAGTTCATAAGAGTTGACGATAGGGTGCGAGTGTGGTGAAGACCCTGCGAAGCCATGGACCCAAGTTGTCAACAAGGCCTGTGCAAGCTGGTGGTGGCTCCATAACGGTGTGGGCTGTGTCTGCGTGGAATGGATTTTGTCCTGGTTGTGTTCGGCTGCTCGGAGATCATTTACAGCCGTTATTGGACTTCATGTTCCAAACAACGATGAAATTTTTATATGTAGCCTTGCGCCGAGCAACAATTGTTCTCGATTTGCTTGAAGAATCCTTTTGGACGCGCCTCGTCTTCAATCTTGCTATGTCTAGGAATTCTATGTACTCGTTTCGCTAGACAAACAATCAAACAAGTCGTATTAATGAGTTTTATTACAATTAATTAAATGTAGTACTTAACTGTGGCAATTACACATATGTGTGGCAAGCAAAGGGCGACTTACGGGATAATACGTCTTTGCAGTGACTGCTGTTCTCTAACTGACAAGTCTGTCCTGAACTGCTGTCGCAGTCGCTATCATTGACGCTGCTATCCAAGTAGCTAATCTTGAATCTGCTATTGAAGTCACTAACGTTGACGCTGCCTTCAAAAATGGTTCAAATGGCTCTGAGCACTATGGGACTTAACAGCTGTGGTCATCAGTCCCCTAGAACTTAGAACCACGTAAACCTAACGAACCTAAGGACATCACACACATTCATGCCTGAGGCAGGATTCGAACCTGCGACCGTAGCAGTCGCGAGGTTCCGGACTGCGCTCCTAGAACCGCGAGACCACCGCGGCCAGCACGCTGCCTTCGGACTGACATCCACCAGTAGGGCGCGGCGGTTATGTTGCCTTCACATATGGGCTGCTGCTGTCGCGTTGTCGTCCTGAAAGGGGGCCGGTCAGCGTACGATTGGCTGACCTCTTCTCACAGCCTTCTCTTCTTTGTCGTTCCCGACTGACGTGACGGCGCTTGACTTTACGCTGTAACAAAGATTATTCTGAATATTTAGGGCGAATGATTTGGTTACCCAGATCGCAAGATAGGAATTCCATCGAACATTCATGGGATATAATCGAGAGGTCATTTCGTGCACAAATTCTGGCACAAGCAAAACTTTAGGAATTATTGGCTGCTATACATGCAGCATGGCTCAATATTTCTGCAGGCGACTTCCAGCGACATGTTGAGTCCATGCCACTTCCAGTTGCTGCACTATGTCGGGCAAAAGCAGGTCTCACACGACATTAGGAGGTACTCCATAGCTTTCGCCACATCTGCGTACATTTTGTACATAGATTCATTTATTGCCTATTATTCAGGACGTGTCCTATATTTCACAGGGATATTTTATAAATGTCCGTGTCCACAACATGTACTGGCTGAGTATCTCTAGCTGGATAATTTTAAAATCTTGCAGTGCAGACTTTAAGTCTATAATGGTTATCCGCTCAGCACTCCATTTCGACAGTCAGATAAAGCACAGTCAGTATTCCCGATAAAGTGAGCCCGGCAGCAATAGCTGTTTACCGTTCTTTCACAGTGACCTTGCGTGCGCTTGATTACATAGGAGTTTATATAACTCGTGTGAAGTTGAGGGGTGACTTCATCACGGATGTGAAAATAATTGACTACAGACTTGAATAAATTGAGCGAGGAATCGCAGTTTATACATTTATGTAGAAGACTTGTTTATTTCAGCACTTGCTAGCATCGCTTAGAGGACAATCTTTAACCGTTCAAATTATAAAACTCAAAATCAAGCACTTCTACATGACATTCTTAGTATTACGCTCTTACATTTCCTAATTTAAGTAAACAGATGTTTTTAATATTGTTCCCGCGTATCGTAAATATTCAAAATACAGAGTGCCACCAAATATATTTACAATGAATTTACTTGTTTCATAGGACACAAGAACCTTCGTCCATAACGATCACATACATTTATGTGTTTGACAGTTTGGCGTGAACTGTACAGACATATGCACTCTCACAAGTATCACATTTACTGAACGTATACAATATAACTGTTTACTTTCAAATATATTGGGTAGTTATATTTGAACTGAGAGTATTCAGAGTGCTGTAGTGCTTCCTGTATACTTCGCAGGTCACAAACATTGTAGGTATGCTCATTAACCGGTGCACACATACACACATAAAAAAACGGTTTGCATCACCTGTGTTCCGAGAGTTTCGGAACGTGTAAAGGAAATTACATTGATGCATGCCTGCATTCGTCGTGGCATACTATCCACAAGTTAATCAAGGCAATGTTGGTCCAGATTGTCCCACTCCTCAACGGCGATTAGGCGTAGATCCCTCAGAGTGGTTGGTGGGTCACGTCATCCATAAACAGCCGTTTTCAATCTATCCCAGGCATGCTCTACATCTACCTCTACAGGGATATTCTGCAAATCACATTCAAGATGTCTGGCAGAAGGTTCATCGAACCACCTTCACAATTCTCTATTATTCCAATCTCGTATAGCGCGCGGAAAAATGAACACTTATATCTTTCCGTACGAGCTCTGATTACCCTAATTTTATCGTGGTGATCGTTCCTCCCTATGTAGGTCGGTGTCAACAAAATAGTTTCGCATTCGGAGGAGAAAGTTGGGGATTGGAATTTCTTGAGAAGATTCCGTCGCAACGAAAAACGTCTTTCTTTTCATGATTTCCAACCCAAATTCTGTATCATTTCTGTGACACTCTCTCCCACATTTCGCGATTATACAAAACGTGCTGCGTGTCTTTGAACTTTTTCTATGTACTCCGTCAGTCCTATCTGGGAAGGATCCCACACCGCAAAGCAGTATCCTAAAAGAGGACGCACAATCGTAGTGTAGGCACAGCCATAGTAGGTCTGTTGCATTTTCTAAGTGTCCTGCCAATAAAACGCAGTGTTTGGTTAGCCTTCCCCACAACATTTGCTATGTGTTGGTCGTAATTCTAATACCCAGATATTTAGTTGAATTTACGGCTTTTAGATTAGACTGATTTATAGTGTAACAGAAGCTTAACGAGTTCCTTTTAGCACTCATGTGGACGACCTCACACTTTTCGTTATTTTGGGTCAACTGCCAACTATCGCGCCATTCAGATATCTTTTCTAAATCGTCTTGCAGTTTATTTTGATCTTCTGATAACTTTATTAGTCGATAAACAGCGTCATCTACAAACGACATAAGACGGCTGCTCAGCTTGTCTCCTAAATCGTTTATCAAGATAAGTAACAGCAAAGGGCCTGTAACACTACCTTGGGGAACGCCAGAAATAAATTCTGTTTTACTAGAAGACTATCCGTCAATTCCTACGAACAGTGACCTTTCTGACAGGAAACCACAAATCCAGTCACATAACTGAGACGATATTCCATAAGCACGCAAATTTCACTGCGAGCCGCTTGTGTGGTACAGTGTCAAAAGCCTTCCGGAAATCTAGGAATACGGAATCGATCTGAAATCGCTTGTCACTAGCACTCAACTCTTCATGAGAATAAAGAGCTACTTGTGTTTCACAGGAACGATGTTTTCTAAACCCATGTCGACTGTTTGTCAAATGGTTCAAATGGCTCTGAGCACTATGCGACTTAACTTCTGAAGTCATCAGTCGCCTAGAACTTAGAACTAATTAAACCTAACTAACCTAAGGACATCACACACACCCATGCCCGAGGCAGGTTTCGAACCTGCGACCGTAGCGGTCGCTCGGCTTCAGACTGTAGCGCCTAGAAGCGCCCGGCCACTCCGGCCGGCGACTGTGTGTCAATATACCGTTTTCTTCGAGGTAATTCATAAAGTTCGAACACAATATATGTTCTAAAATCCTGCTGCATATCGACGATAACGATATGGGCCTGTAATTTAGTGAATTACTCCTACTACCCTTCTTGAATATTGGTGTGACGTGTGCAGCTCTCCAGTCTTTGGGTACGGATCTTTCATCGAGCGAACGGTTGTATATGATTATTAAGTATGAAGCTAATGCAACAGCACACTCCGAAAGGAACCTAACTGGTATACAGTCTGGACCAGAAGACTTGCTTTTATTAAGTGATTTAAGTTGCTTCACTACTACGAGGGTATTTACTTATATGTTACTCATGTTGGCAGCTGTTCTCGATTCGAATTCTGGAATATTTTCTTGGACTTCTGTTGTGAAGGCATTTCGGAAGGCTGTTTTTAGTACCTCTGCTTTGACAGCACTGTCTTCGATAGTATGTCCATTGCTGTCGTGCAGAGAAGTCATTGATTGTTTCTTGCCACTATAATACTTCACATACGACCAGAATCTCTTTGGATTATCAGCCAGGATTCGAGACAAAGTTTCGTTGTGAAACTGTTATAGACATCTCGAATTGAAGTCCGCGGTAAATTTAGAGCTTCAGTAAAAGATCTTCAATCTTGGGGATTTTGCGTCTGTTTATTTTTGGCATGTTTATTTCGTTGTTTCTGCAATAGTGCTCTAGCCCGTTTTGTGTACCAAGGACCAGCTCCGTCGTTAGTTAATTTATTTGGTATAAGTCTCTCAACTGCTGCCGATACTATTTCTTTGGATTTAAGTCACATCTGGTCTACATTTATATTATTTATTTGGAATGAGTGGAGATTGTCTCTTAGGAAGGCGTGAAGTGAATTTTTATCTGCGTTTTTGAATAGGTATATTTTTCGCTTATTTTTCGAGTATTTATGGATTACAATATTCAGTCCTGCTACGACAACTCTGTGTTCACTAATCCCTGAATAGGTTTTGATGTTCTTTATTAACTCAGGATTATTTGTTGCTAAGAGATCAAGAGCGTTTTCACAACCGTTTACTATTCGCGTGGGCTCATGATCTAACTGCTCGTAATAATTTTCGGAGAATGCGTTTAGCACAATTTCGGATGATATTTAATGCGAACCTCCGGAATTAAACATGTACTTTCGCCAACATATCGAGGGTAAATTAAAGTCACCACAAACTATTATAGTATCAGTCGGGTACGTGTTTGAAATCATACTCAAGTTTTCTTTGAACCTTTCAGCAACTGTATCACCTGAATTGGTACGTCGGTAAAAGGACCCAATTATTACTTTATTCCGGTTGCCAACAATGACATCTGCCCATACTAACTCACAGGAACTATCTACTTCAATTTCGCGACAAGATAAACTACTTCTGACAGCAACAAGCAGTAGGGTTCATGTCTGGAGAACATGCTGGCCACTCTAGTCGAGCGATGTCGTTATGCTGAAGGAAGTCATTCACAAGATGCGTACGATGGGGGCGCGAATTGCGTCCATGAAGACAAATGTCTCGCCAATATGATGCCGATATGGTTGCACTATCGGGGGCTAGCATTAACGTATCGCCCGCATCTCGTGGTCGTGCGGTAGCGTTCTCGCTTCCCACGCCCGGGTTCCCGGGTTCGATTCCCGGCGGGGTCAGGGATTTTCTCTGCCTCGTGATGGCTGGGTGTTGTGTGCTGTCCTTCGGTTAGTTAGGTTTAAGTAGTTCTAAGTTCTAGGGGACTTATGACCACAGCAGTTGAGTCCCATAGTGCTCAGAGCCATTTGAACCATTAACGTATCGTACAGCCGTTACGGTACCTTACATGACCACCAGCGGCGTGTGTGGGCCCCACATAATGCCACCCCCAAACAGCAGGGAACCTCCAAACTGATGAACTCGCTGGACAGTGTGTCTAAGGTGTTCGACCTGATAGGTTGCCTCCAAACATGTCTCCGACGATTGTCTGCTTCAAGGCATATGCGACACCCATCGGTGAAGAGAACGGAATGCCAATCATGACGGTGCATTCGGCGTGTTGTTGGGCCCACCTGTACCGCATTTCATAATGTCGTGGTGGCAAAGAAGGACCTCGCCATGGACGTCAGGAGTAAAGTTGCGCATTAAGCAGCTTATTGACCACAGTCTGAGACATAATACGATGTCGTGTAGCAGCACGGAAAGCATTGTTCATCATGGTGGCGTTGCTGTCAGGGTTCCTCCGAGCCATAATCCGTAGGTGGCGGTCATCCACTGCAGTAGAAGCCCTTGGGCGGCCTGAGCGAGGCATGTAATCGACAGTTTCTGCCTCTCTGTATTTCCTCCATGTCCCAACGACATCGCTTTGGTTCACTCCGAGACTCCTGGACACTTCCCTTGTTGAGAGCCCTTCCTGGCACAAAGTAACAATGCAGACGCGATCGAACCGCGGTATTCACCGTCTAGGCATGGTTGAACTACAGACAACGCTAGCCGTGTACCTCCTCCCTGCTGGAATGACTGAAACTGATCGGCTGTCGGATCCCCTCCGTCTAATAGGCGCTGCCTGAGCAACACCAACTGAGGTGCTGATCGCTCTACGGCGCTACAGCTCTGCAGAGCCCTTGTTCAATCCTGCCTTGGCTATGGAAGTCTGGTTTATGTATCGGCGTTTACTCGAACCAGCGCACCACTGTGGCGTTCGCCTAGCGACAAGAGCTTTCAGGACGAGTCGAGTAACCAGCGTCCAGCTGGAGGCCGGAGTCTCTCGACGGCAGGATAGGCGTGCACAACTGCTGGCCAGTTACATTGCACACGTTCGTAATTCTCCTGCGCATTGGAATTACCATCTCCATTACCCACCCACGGCCATTTATCTCCTGCATTGGCGGCCCAGTAAGGGCTTCCAATTGCAGTTCGTGTCCCATCTCTTCTTTCCAAACTGGAGGCCTTGCCTTTACCACACTGCTGACACGTTACTACCTGAACCTAAAAGTGCATCTAACATTTCTTTGCCAACTTTAATTTCAATAATGGGCTGTACATTTAATATTTCCTTTCGTTCTAAATATTCATCCCTTAATAAATCATTTTCTACACATCGACCCTTCTCTTCCCATTCTAGCGTAAGCATATTCCGTTCTATCCATCCCTCAGTCTCATGTTCATTCCAAAACAAGTCATTAAATATTTCCCTCGCCCCAAATTCATTCCTTTCCTTTTCTAAACCACTAGCAATTTTACACTTCTCTCGTTTCCTCATATACGGCAGTAACGACCGTAACTTTCTACCGTACCAACGCAAATCACTCACACTAAAATCACACTCCTCCTTCATATACCAATTGGTACGAACTTCATTACATAAACTACCCTCATCCACACTATTTACTTCAGCCCTCTCCAAATTTTCTGCTAGTTCTTCCACGCCTTTCGCCGATTAACCACCCACAGCATGCACAACTTTACTATTTTTCCGCTCCGAAATATTGATACTTGCAGCTTCAACAAAATTATACATCAATTCACTGTTAAACACATTATCTTTCTGAAATTATACATCGATGCCTTAGCCATCATCACCGTAAATAATCATCTCAGCAACCATATCTGCTGATACACCATTTAAATCACTACAAAAATTCACATCAGAGACCTTACTTTCCTCCTTCGACAAATTAACTTTACGTGAATCGTATCCTCCGCTGCTACATTGCACAAATTACTACTACCTTGTCGTACAATTTTGGGACCTCCAGACTTGTTACTTTCCGCTGTGACCCGTCAAAAATCAGCATACATTGCCATTTTTACACACTCTTCATCCAGATCTACCCCTGATACTACTTAACATACATTCTCACATTCACACTCTGACAAACCTTTTAGATCAAAACATTCATCAATACGTTTCGTTTCGCCTTCATTCGTGACTAGAAACGCGTAAATTCCTTCCTCCGAGTATCAATACCAGTAGCTTTTACATCATTACATAAATTACCATTACTGTGTTCCTTTAAACATAAATGATCTACCTCCGCCGATACATTTTGAACTTCAGCACTTGGCGAATTTCTCCCGTCAAATATGCGTTCTTTACTTGGGTCCCGTTCACGAAATTATCACTCCCGTTCGTTCTCCGACCATTCGGCTCATTCCAGATACTATCTCCAAGGGAATATCTTCCCGCCGGAACACAATCACCCTCACTTGCAGCTGGCGAGACCAAAGCTACGTCGCCTTCACTAACATCAACGCTTTTCGCCGATTCATAAATACTTGCTACTATGACACCTTCCTTACTGCAAATGCTACTATTTGCTAATACCTCTTCAGAACTCTCCACACAATTTGCTTTCACAAAATTCATCTCCTTTTTTACTCCTTTTTAAACCACTGAATCTTTCCATTCATTACCATTCACATACACATTCATTACACATCCATAACTTACATCATTCCCCGCAAATTTATTCCCATTACTTTTACTTAAATCTCTCACAAACCTATGTTCCGCAGTTAGCGCCTGCTTTTATTGAAAGAGCCACCTGTATAGCCCTCCTCTTTAACATACTCCTTATTACATATTTGTCGCCTTTCTCCAAACCTACCAACATTTCTACCGTTAGCATTATCTCCAATACTTTTCATCGCCTGTTCAGGTCACCATCCCCGGACCTGCGATGTGGCGAACATCAGTCTCCCGAAAAGTTGTTAAGCGATTGTACTTGGCGAGAATTTCCCCCGTCAAATATGCGTCCTTTACTTGGGTCCCGTTCACGAAATTATCACTCCCGTTCGTTCTCCGACCATTCGGCTCATTCCAGATACTATCTCCAAGAGAATATCTTCGATTTCTCTAACGATTATTATTTTGGGTGATGATTATTTGGATTCCCATTTTGATAACTACCACCCGGTTCGCTGTGAGGTTTGAACTCTAAAGCCCTCTCTAATTTTTCTACTAATTCTAGAAAATCGTCCATGGAATCACATGGACTATGGATAAGATTCAACAGCAAATTTTCGGGTAATCGCCTTTTTAACGTGGTGAATTCCGTTAAAACCCCCAACGGATGTATCACATGCATAAGCTTGCCAAGTTCTCGCTTGCAAAAATCTCTCATCGGCCCATTACCGTATCTGTTATTCGGCCCCTTTAAAAATTCATTTTGAATCCGCGTCTGTTTTGCCTTGCTCCAAAATTTGTTCAGAAAACAATTTTCAAATTCTTCGTACCATTTGCACTAACTACATTTCACATTTGCCCAAGACTGTGGGTCTCCCTTCAAATGCCGTTTAACGTATTTTATTTTCGCTTTGTCCGACATGCCATGAACAAAGGCGTCCCTACACGCACCCAAGAAATTTACTGGGTGATATTTTCCATCATCTGTGTAACATTTCACAGATCAGGTATTTACCCAAGGGATATTTATAACCGGCGTGGCCTGTTGGGAGGCTAACGAATTCAAATCACTTTTATCTGTTGAATTTGCTTTTTAAATTCATTTTCACTAGTGATACTGGACTATTTTATCTTTAATTTCTCCTTACACGGGGACCGATGACCGTAGCAGTCTGGTCCATTTAATCCCACAAACCAACCAACCAATCTCCCTACACGAGTGGCAATGTCACTAATTGCTAAATTTACATCGCTTTCTGATCATCTTCTGCTTTTATACAGTCTCTTACCCTGCCCCCAAGTTCCGTCTGTATCGTATCCATTTTTCCCCAAGACCATTTTCTACTGATTCGATTTTAGGTTTTACTATTACAACTTCGTCTGTAATTTTCGCCGCATCTACTCGGACACATTTTAATTTATCATCAGTTGCTTTTTCAAGGTTACCCATAATTTTTGTAGTTCCCTCTTTCATAGCGGAACCTATAAATTATACCAAAAACCGTCCAAATTGTATCCGTAACTGTTCGAATTGTACTGATATTACTTGCCATTGTATTCATATTATTCCCCAATCCCTGGATCATTTGCACTAGCTGGGACATCATATCTCCCCTGCATTGTTTCACCTTGCCTGAATTCCTATTTGTTACACTTTCGCACTCTGATTTCAGACCAACCGGTTCACTTCCGTTTTCAGAATTACACATACTAGGTGACTGTTTTAAATTCGCAAGATATATAAGTGGAGCTTGCAGTTCAGAGTTAAACACTGTCACACTATTTGCGGATCTGAGATGGGTCCCTCTGCCATGGTGATGCCGTAAATTGTAGTGGAAGTCGACATTGAAGACTGCCCAGGAGTACACGAAGATGCAGCTGCCGTACTGCTGTTGAACTGCGTCCGCCACTGGACGTAACTGTAGCTGCCGCTGGTTACTGCGTGTTCCAACCTTCTCCGATACTGATGTCTGTTGTACAGAGTTTCAGGGAAAGCATAAGGGAACAATTGACAGCAATGGGGGAAAGAAGTACAGTAGAAGAAGAATGGGTAGCTCTGAGGGATTAAGTAGTGAAGACAGCAGAGGATCAAGTAGGTAAAAAGACGAGGGCCAGTAGAACTCTTTGGGTAACAGAAGAAATATTGAATTAAATTTATGAAAGGAGAAAATATAAGAATGCAGTAAATGAAGCAGGCAAAAAGGAATACAAACGTCTCAAAAATGACATCGATAGGAAGTGCAAAATGGCTAAGCAGGGATGGATAGAGAACAAATGTAAGGGTGTAGAGGCTTATTTCACTAGCGGTAAGATAGATACTGCCTACAGGAAAATTAAGGAGACCTTTGGAGAAAAGAGAACCACTTGTATGAATATCAAGAGCTCAGATGGAAACCCAGTTCTAACCAAAGAAGGGAAAGCAGGCAGATGGAAGGAGTGTGTAGAGGTTCTATACAAAGGCCATGTACTTGAGGACAATATTATGGAAATGGAAGAGGATGTAGATGAAGATGAAATAAGAGATACGATACTGCGTGAAGAGTTTGACTGAGCACTGAAAGACCTAAGTCGAAACAAGGTCCCGGGATTAAACAACATTCCATTAGAACAACTGACGGCCTTGGGAGAGTCAGTCCTGACAAAACTCTACCATGTGGTGAGCAAGATGTATGAGACAGGCGAAATACCCTCAGACTTCAACAAGAATATAATAATTCCAATCCTAAAGAAAGCAGGTGTTGACAGATGTGAAAATTACCGAACTATCAGTTTAATAAGCCACAGCTGCAAAGTACTTACACCAATATTTTACAGACGAATGGAAAAACTGGTGGAAGCCGACCTCGGGGAAGATCAGTTTGGATTCCGTAGAAATATTGGAACACGTGAGGCAATACTGACCTTACGACTTACCTTAGAAGAAAGATTAAGGAAAGGAAAACCTACGTTTCTAGCATTTGTAGACTTAGAGAAAGCTTTTGACAATGGTGACTGGACTACTCGCTTTCAAATTCTAAAGGTGGCAGGGGTAAAATACAGGGAGCGGAAGGCTATTTACAATTTGTACAGAAACCAGATGGCAGTTATAAGAGTCGAGGGGCATGAAAGGGAAGCAGTGGTTGGGAAGGGAGTGACACAGGGTTGTAGCCTCTCCCCAATGTTATTCAATCTGTATATTGAGCAAACAGTAAAGGAAACAAAAGAAATCTTCGGCGTAGGTATTAAAATCCATGGAGAAGAAATAAAAACTTTGGGATTCGCCGATGACATTGTAATTCTGTCAGAGACAGCAAAGGACTTGGAAGAGCAGTTGAACGGAATGGATAGTGCCTTGAAAGGAAGATATAAGATGAACATCAACAAAAGCAAAACGAGGATAATGGAATGTAGTCGAATTAAGTCGGGCGATGCTGAGGGAATTAGATTAGGATATGAGACACTTAATGTAGTAAAGGAGTTTTGATATTTAGGGAGCAAAAGAACTGATGATGGTCGAAGTAGAGAAGATATAAAATGTAGACTGGCAATGGCAAGGAAAGCGTTTCTGAAGAAGAGAAATTTGTTAACATCGAGTATAGATTTAAGTGTCAGGAAATCGTTTCTGAAAGTATTCGTATGGAGTGTAGCCATGTATGGAAGTGAAACATGGACGATAAATTGTTTGGACAGGAAAAGAATAGAAGCCTCTCGAAATGTGGTGCTACAGAAGAATGCTGAAGATTAGATGGGTAGATCACATAACTAATGAGGAGGTATTGAATAGAATTGTGGAGAAGAGGAGTTTGTGGCACAACTTGACGAGAAGAAGGGACCGGTTGGTAGGACATGTTCTGAGGCATCAAGGGTTCACAAATGTAGCATTGGAGGGCAGCATGGAGGGTAAAAATCGTAGTGGGAGACCAAGAGATGAATACATTAAACAGATTCAGAAGGATGGAGGTTGCAGTAGGTACTGGGAGATGAAGAAACTTGCACAGGATAGGGTAGCATGGAGAGCTGCATCAAACCAGTCTCAGGACTGAACACCACAACAACAACAACGTTGTCTAGGGGGTGGGATACGCAGTAGCCGCATTATAAGCCAAATACTTCTGAGTCTACAGTATACAATATGAATACACACATGAATCGAATGGCGGAAGGTTCCTATCACTGTGCAATTGCGAATTTTTAATGTTACACAGAAATTTAAAAATGAAAGATTGCAATTAATTTAAATCAGCTGTTACTATTTTAACAACTTTAAATGATGAATACCATAGCAGAAGTACCATAAAATGCCCTTTAGTACTGCAGAACACTTACTGGTGTTGATGTCTAGTAATTACATGAAATATAAGTTGAATAACAGAGAGACAATAGATTCCTACTTCACGTAATTAGTTATGAGCAAAACATAGCTCACGAGATATTCACTTCCAAACGCATACTACGCCTCCACTGCAGAAGACACGGAAATCTCCCAAGTGCACAAGTCGGCATTACGAAATATTTCCATCTCCCGCAACCACGCGCATACTGCTGCACTCTCTAAGACTTTCCCAAGACCGCCCGTCGCAGCCTCCCGTCCAGCACTGTGTGTCCTGTCTAGCACTCTATACTCCTCCCTCACTTCCATATAGTATCTCCATTAACGAGCGCTGAGATTGGCTAAAGTGCTCCCACCATGTCTTCAAGCCAACACACACTGAAAGACATATTAAAACACATACGAAATACTGGATTTACATTTAAATAACTTGAAATTAAATAAATATTCCTACGGCAGGACAATAAACACTCTCTAACACACATTATTACATACCTAAATAAATCAAATAAACATATATCAAAGGAATAGAAACAATAGGTAGGACAGTAGCCTAATGTCTCTTTTCTATCTAATACACAGTACATATTTAACCAATTTCTTCATGAATAGTACATATCGGATATAAACAAAGACATACACAAATAAACATATTTATAAGCATGCTGCTACCGTATTTTCGTGTAACTGTGGAGTACTTATGCCCTGACGTGATTAATAGTAATCGGCCACTTTGACCTTCAATAAATCGTATACTATTCAAGTTAGATGCCTGTAATTCATACCATTTAAGGTTACACTAATATCTTTCTTAAGGCACGTCGATCGACAAAGTCGAATGAACCGTTTAGATATCGGAAATTCGCTGCTGGGTGTTACTTGTATAATTTACAGTCAGATACTAAGCTTTAAACTAATAAAGATATTGAAGATCTGATTACACCATCACAATCGTCATGCAAATACTGATAATGTACATGTTTCTTTGTAAGATATCATGATCCCTATGGCTATTATTAATTTCTGCGTGAGCTGTGTAAAGTCTGCCTTTATGGTTTTACAAAACCAACCATCTTTGGCAATCCCAACATACACATCTACTTCATCGACACAAAGCACAGTCCTCATCAATGCGTCAACATGGAATTCCCAGCCATGTGGTTGGCCTGGACCACGCGCTGTGGCTACCCCTCTTGCCCCCGATAACGTTCGGCACCATGCGGCACCGACGAGCCGTGGCCCGCCAAGAGGCCCCCGCGCGGCCACGGACACTCCGAACTTAGAATATTTTCAGGGTGCCACAACTCGCCCATTACCTCACAGTACGCACAAAAAACTGCGTGCCATTAAGACGACTACGAGTGTGTGGCAGTCCTCCATGCAGGCCTCTTGCAGGGACTCCGTGGTTCTCTGCCGGCTCCACATTGGCCACGCTTTGGCGACCCACGGCTACCTCCTGCGCTGTGAAGATCAGCCTCAGTGTAGATGCGGCGCCCGGTTGACAGTGGCCCATATTCTGGTGCACTGTCCCACTTTGACCACCCTGCGACGACATCTTCGGTTACCGGTCTCTTTGCCGCTAATTTTGCCTGACAACACCTCAGCGCGTGATTCAGTTTTACATTTCATTCGTGAGGGAAAGTTTTATCATTTGATCTAAGTTTGAGCGCATGTCCTTTGTCCCCCTGTATCCTCCAGCCCAGTGCTTTTAGGGTGAAGGTTTTAATGTGTTGTAGAGTGGCTGGCTTCTCCTTTTCCTTCTCATGGTCAGCCTTCCATGGTGGTCTGTTATGTCGTTTTCATCTCTTTTACCTGATTCTTGCGTTTCTGAGGTTATCTTCTCCCCTTCAGTACATTTAAGTGTTTGTTGCCCTTCTGTTGCTCTTGTGCTTTTTCCTTTCTCTCCATTTTGTGTTGTCAATCTCACTTGTTTTATTCTCACACTTGTGGCATTGTTTTATTCGGAACAATTGACCGATTACCTAGCAGTTTGGTCCCTTCCCCCTCCCCCCCTCTTTTAAACCAACCAATCATCCCCTGGTACTTCCTGTCCCTCATGTAGCCCCACAACAAGAAACCACAGGAAGTGAGATCAGGTGAGTGTGCCTGCCAAACATTTGGAAACGACCTTCTGATAATTCGATCGTTCCCAAATATGTTTCAGAGAAGCAGGTGAACTCCACGATTGATGTGCGGTGGGGCCCCATCTTGCATGAAAACTGTTGAGTTCTATGTTTCTCTCTCCTTTAGGGTGAGTGTAACATGCTTGCGAAGTATATAGTAGTAGGGCTGGTCAGTAACAGTGCACGACATTGGTCTTGAGTGCCAACCTGTACAAAAAGTAATGGACGAATAATGAATGTAGCCGTGAAGCCACACCATACGGTGACATGTTCATCACACAGAGGAACTTTGACTGGAGGTGAAGATCCCCGCAGTCGGCAATTCTGTGTGTTCACCTCACCCGTCAGAGAAAAACGAGCTTCGTCTGTCAACAGGATGGTCCAGGACCAGCCCTCGTTAATTTCAATCCTTGCGGGAAAGAGCGAAGTCAACACGTCATTGTGCGTGGTGTGGTGCAAGACGCTGTACGATAAGGATATTGTACGGATACCATTTGAGAATGGTTCTAAGCACCTTTTGTACATTGGACCACGCGATCTTCAACTGTCGTGACACAACACGAGTACTGCCTACCGATTGGGAAGTGTCCGCAGCGTTGCCTGCCATTGAATCAGCTATTTCATCAACAACCTGTGGCGCAGTCGGTTGTCGGTCTCTTCCTGGAGCGATGCCCAGTTCTGTCGTTGATTCGAAATTGATTGCGCTCCGCACATCAGGTGCTGAGATAGGACCCTTCCGTAATCCTTTCATCCGGCGATAGTCTCGAAGTGCAGCTGCTGTACTGCTGTTGTTTTGATAATATGGCTACACCAATAAGGCCCTGCTCTTTTTGTTCAAGCTCATGTTGACACGTCAACAGCCGGCCGCGGTGGTCTAGCGGTTCTAGGCGCTCAGTCCGGAACGGCGCGACTGCTACGGTCGCAGGTTCGAATCCTACCTCGAGCATGGCTGTGTGTGATGTCCTTAGGTTAGTTAGGTTTAAGTAGTTCTAAGTTCTAGGGGGCTGATGACCACAGATGTTAAGTCCCATAGTGCTCAGAGCCATTTTTTGACACGTCAACAAATGCATTTCAACTGGTCAGGTGTGTGCAACTATGAATCTCGTTGACTGATAACGGCACCTGGTGACCATAGTTGGAACGCGATGACGGCGCTGTGACGCATGAAAATCATGCACCCCATACTCTGGACATTAATGCTACCAAGTTTGGTACCCTTACGAAAATGAGTTTCCTTCTTATAATGTGTTAAATAGGAAATGTTTAATTGTAATCATCCTGTATGTATTTCCTATTTCACGAATTGTGAAGTTCCTCTTGCATATTGTGAAAATGTAATGTTCAAGTGTATGATGATTAAACGATCTTTTCTAAATGTATCACTTTCGGTATGGATTGATTTGCTAATTGGTCAGGAACTGTAATGCTGCTGTATAGAACACCAGTGGTACATAACTGCAGGTATATAAAACCAATTAAAAAAATATTTTAGTGAGGCAATAACGTCAGTTATATTTTTATACTGTAGAACACGATGTATTATCTTCTGCTCACCCCCACTCTTCCCGAAATGCTGCTGGTCAGGTCCTGCATTTCTGAAGAAGTCGGGTGTTTATGGTTTGATCTTTGAACCACCTGTAAAATAAGTATTTTTTTACTTAACGCTTTTGCGTGATTTTTGCTGGTGTGTGTTCCATTGTGAGATGAAATTTACTGACTAAGTAGTACAGGATTTGAATTCTGCTCATTTAGATACTTTAGAGCAATCCGCGAATTTACACTATTCAGGTGGAACTGACATAACTTTTGTGATATTGAATTACCGTTGTATTCCAAATATCTTCTGTAAAGTTTGGAAGGTAGGAGACGAGGTACTGGCAGAAGTAAAGCTGTGAGGACGGGGAGTGAGTCGTGCTTGTGTATGCTCAGTTGGTAGAGCACTTGCCCGCAAAAGGCATAGGTCCTGAGTTCGAGTCGTCAGTTCGGCGCTAGCGCCCGTGCCAAGCGGAGGTCCGATACTTCCGCCAGTGCGGGGTGTGCGAGTTTTGTTTACTTTGTGGACTTAGTCTGCGCGAGGGCTAGTAACAACGATCATGGCGAACAAGTACAGGAAAACTACACTACGATTCAATTTCTGTAAATACTACGAACGACCAAAGGCTTTAGTAGTGGAGCGATTCATTCGAGAGAAAGTCAAGATACCGCCAAACGATATTGTCGGAATTCACCTGTCCATCATTAGTCCCACGGTGTATGTTAAGATGGTAAATGACGCGGCGTGTGAGAGAATTCTGCAGGCGACATAAGCAGGTCTCCGATTTAGCCATGGTGACGGGAATGTCGGCACGGTTACCGTAAAACATGCTGGTCTGGGTGTACGGACATTACATGTTTTTGAACTGCCATTTGAGCTCCCGGCTGACGAAGCTATCGAGGCTTTTAAGCCATACGGCACGGTACTTGGTCACACGGCTGAACGCTGGACACAATTCGCCACGTACCCGGCTCTTAACGGAGTGCGACAGATCACTATTGATCTTCAGAAGCATGTACCGTCCTATCTGACAATTGGTGGTTGTCGGGCGGTGGTGATTGACAATGGTCAACCATGTACATGTTCAGGCTGTGGCAACGGAGGATTACGCAACTGCCTTCAGACGTGCGGGAGCCGTCGCCGGCGATGACAGTTCTACCGAGCACCTATTCCAAAGCTATCTGCGTCTGCTGATGACCGAAAGGACACAGCCCCGATGGAAGATCAAGATGGAACTCTCCGAAACCTTGTAGCAGACATCAGGATGACAGAGGAGGCTGCTCCGTCGAGCATACAATCTACTGCGACGACATCAGATGTGACCGAACTCCCACCAAACACGCCAATAGTACATGAAGCAGTTCCAGCTACTACGGATGCTGCTCCGTCTGCAATGCAGTCTGTGACGACAACATCAGTTTCGATCGAACTCCCGCCATGTACAACGATGGGACTCGAAACACTACCAGTTCCTACGGATGCTTTTCTGTCAGGCAGCAGTGAATCCCTACAATCTGAGGACACGGAAGGAAGGTCACGCAAACAACGTTCCCCGAAAAGGAGAAAACGGAGGCGTCGCACGACATCTCCTCGGGATGTCTCCCCTTGCCCCGACGACGATGTGCCTGGGGACCAAGACGACACAACAGCCTCTACGAAACAGGATGAGGCAATAGAAACTGTTCGATCAGACCGGCAGCGGTCTGTCACATTAACGGTACAGGGACGTGGTGATGCTGAAGAGAAATCACAGCCAGTTGGCTCTCCGGACGCAGATGCTGTGGCTATGGACACGAATATATCACTGCCTGAGAAGATGTGGTATGACGATACTGAGGAGGCGCTGGACGTCATCAGAGGCAGCCGGCACTCACGAAGACGGGCTAATAATTGCTGAAGGTGAAGGGAGAGGGGTGGGAGAACGTCTTCTAACTCAGCCCCCAGCGCCGATGCAGGGGATGTTGCGCCTCGACAGAGTTGGACTCAACGCCATGCGAACCGTATTGTGACATTAAATATAAATGACGTGCGTTCACCGGCCAAAATACACCTACTGAAGGAAACGATTTGTGCATCTGATGTGGATTTTGCTTTGCTGCAGGAAGTCCACATAGCTGCACTCCCATACATCGCAGGCTACCAATCCTACTCGTCACATGGAGATCACAATGGGAGTGGGGTGGCAGTTTACGTACGAGGTGGCTTCCCGGTGGAAAATGTGTGTTATCTTCCCTCGGCCAGGGCAATGGCTTTCACGGCGTTTGGGACACGCATCATCAATCTTTATGCACCGTCGGGAAATAATCGGCGTCAGGAAATGGCGCGATTTTATGCAGAAGACACTGCCCCACTATTCCATGGACGTTATGAATGTGTAATAATTGGTCTAGATTTCAACTGTGTTCTCAGCCAGAAAGACCAATGGCCGCAAGCAAACATCAGCCAGGAGTTGCGAATCGTTGTCAACGACCATGTACTTAGTGACACGTAGGAATTACGACATGGAGATGCACCGGGATACACCTATGTGACATGTCATCCGGCGAGCAGATTAGATCGCATTTATATCTCACGGGCTCATGCAAATGATGTCCAGGACGCGGAACGCTGGCCGTTGGCATATTCCGATCACAGCGCTTACACCTGTACGGTGCTTCTTCCCCGTAGAGAGGTGTGGAAAAGTAAGGCCCCGTGGAAACTAAACATTCAACATCTACATGGTCCTGAATGCCGGCAACGGATCCCTGAGACATGGAAGATGGGCGAGCGAAGGGTTGGAAGGTATGCGACGATGCTTGATTGGTGGCTGACTTGTGCTAAACCGGCGCTTCGCCGGTTCATCTCATACATCACGGAGATGGCAGAATGACGCCCCCGTACAACCGACTTTTATTTTGCAGCGCTGCGCAACCTGGATGCTGGTCCGACGGGACAGGACATCTGGATCGAACGCAAAAGGATAAAAGCTAAACCAGTGGCTTTAGCTCGGAGACATTTTCAGGGAACCATGGTGCGCGCCAGATGTCGCGATACGGTAAGGCACGAGATTCCTTCCATGCACCACGTCGTGAATGAACGGAAGCACAGACGACACGTTTTGGTACGGGCATTAATTACCCGCGAAGACCGAAGAGTGACGCATCAAGCGGACATTGTCTCAGCATTTGTCGACCATTACCAAAACATCTATTGGGAAGAAGCAGCCCCTGCCGATGGCATCGACCGTATAGCCACGCACGTGTCCCGTACACTGACGGTGGAAGCCGCGGAAACCTTACTGGAAGCCATTAGCTGTGAGGACGTACATGATACGATCGCACAAGGTGCATTGAATCGGTCCCCAGGCATTGATGGGCTTCCTTCTGAATTTCACCGAGAATTTCGCAACGAAATGGCACCGCGATGGACATAAATGTACAACGAGATGTTAAATTCCGATGCGCCTATTCCACCAGATTTTAGGAAATGCCTCTTGGTGCCAGTACATAAACCGAAGCCAGGGATTACGGTCACACATTATCGCCCCATCACCCTGCTTAATGCCGACTATAAGATCTTTGCACGGATGCTAGCGTCCCGATGTCGTATATTAATTCGTAGCGTTCTTTCTCCAGAACAGACGACACCGGGTGGATCGATGAACGTGCATACAGCTACTGGCGAATGCCGTGATGTGATAGCGCTAGAGGAGGAGTGCCGGCTTAAAGCGGCGATGGTGGCGGTTGAATTTGACAGTGCTTTTGATAAGGTGCACCACAACTATCTGTACACTATACTGGAACAATTGGGATTTCCAGACCGTTTTACTGGTCTCGTTAGAAGGATTTATGGGGGCGCACAATCATTGGTACAGGTTAATGGGCGTATAGCAGGGCCCATTCCAATTCGACGATCGATTCGCCAGGGCTGCCCTCTTTCGATGCTGCTGTTCGCGAAAGCGTTGGAATCATTAATTGGGAGGCTAACAAATTCTCTTTCTGGGATGGAACTACGGGGCTACACCTCCTGCTGCTCGTTCTGAGGAAAAGGTAAAGACGGTCCTTTAACTGTTGTTGGACCACAGTGTGACGGCGGGTAGTGCAGTGAACATTAACAAATCGGCGGCACTGCCGGTTCGAAGGGGCCGTATGCCGGAAGAAATCAGTCCGTTTCCTTGTGTGCAACGATTCCGCTATCTCGGCATAGACTTTACCTCATCTGTAAAACATACTGCGGCAGTTAATTACCGACGTATTTTACAGACAACACGTACAGTGCTCCGACATCTCCTACGATGTCTTGATCCTTTGCAGCGAGTCGAGTATCTGAACACTTACGTGGTTTCTCGAATGCTGCATATTTCGCAGATCCTGCCCCTACCACTCACGCTCGGACGTCGACTTCAATCAGCACTAGGCTATTTTGTGATGATTGGATCGCCCCTCAAGGTGCGATACACAACGCTCACGCTCCCTACGGACAAGGGGGACTCGGACTTACGAATGTTCACTGCCGAGCGACGGCGCTCCTTCTAGCCACGATGTACAAGCAATGGCGTACGGGGGTGAGTCCCTTACATCCCGCCTACTGGATCTCCTGGTTCCAGCGTCCCTCACACCTCCGGTGGCGGTGGGCAACATTACGCCACATTTTGCGCATGTATCAACATTTATTGTGGAACTTAGTTATATCAGAGACGGGCTTCCGCGCACGAGACCGCCATGCGCGAAGGATTTTTATGTTTGGCTGCTACGACGAATAAGTCGTAATGTCATTGAATCAAACACCGCAGGTTGCATTGGCCGAAGATTTGGAGACATGTGCACCAAAAATTCCTTCCTACCTTCGTTCCATCACTGTGGTTCTCTGTCGCCTGTGGCAAGTTCAACACCAACAAACGGCTCCATGCAATAGGACTAGTGGACACTCCACTATACCCGAAATGTCGCCAAGTGGATGACGACCATCACCGCTTAACTAGTACCGCGGTGGAGGACGTCTGGCTCCTAGGAAGACAGATGGTAGCTTGCTACCTCCGTGTGAGCCCGCAACTTATTACACCTGCTTCCTTCTTACATCCGGAGAGTGACTACTTTCCGGCGACTAAATCACAGTCGATCATCTGGGTCAAAGGTTGGACGATCGCGTACCTCTATGGGGATATTGACAAGTCGCGACTTGACTTTTGGTATTTCTTGCAGCAAGCCCACAATGAGGTTCATAGATGGTCACACTATCGGAAAACACTAGCCAACTATCTCCAGGCAGTCTTCCTCGACCCACCACGCAGTTGGGATGTGCCGGGTGCAGTCGGTGTGCTTATTTTAAAGCTGATAATGAACCTCACGCTTCTCTCGCCACTCAATATGTAATGCACGTACTATACCATGAACTGACCTACATGTTCCTTTTAACAGAGTGATCTTTATTGAAAATAAATAAATAAATAAAAAACACAACATCCCCGTTCCTTTAACTTTGTGATTTGTTTTACAATGATTTTTTTTTTTTTTTTTTTTGCAGAGGATGCATTTCACTTTGTGTTTGTGAACGGCCAATATATATATATATATATATATATATATATATATATATATATATATATATATATGTATGTATATAAAGTAGGAGTGTGGAGTTGAGTTGATAGTCTCCCATCGGGCGCCTCCCCAGGTGGCGGATATGGGAATGCTTTCCAGATAAGGAGGGTACCGGGGAAATAAAATACCCGGGATGGACCAAAACTATCAACCGAAATCCACTAATGTCTGCCTGGTATCCAGCGGTTAGGGGTCAGCGTCTGTTCGCCTAGATGGTGCGGCTGCAGCAACCCTCTTCATCTGAACAATTAAGTCGTATTCCTCGTGATCTTTCATCGGAAGGACCACCTCCAAGTTAGTTTTCAACTTGAAAACCAAACATGATGATAACACAAGGAATGAATCCACTACCCCGGGCACCAGTCGCAAGGCTGGCTTTACCTGGTCATTGGATTCCGGGGACCAGGAGCATCATGTTACGCCTAACGTTGAGAACCAGACGACGTCCAAATTATTACACACAAAACAAAGACACTTCATCGGTACACTTAATACTAATACTCTTTGCAAAGTGGGCAAGATCAAACAACTTACAGACGTGCTGCAAAAATTCCGGATCAAAATCCTTGCAATCCAGGAAACACGATTTACGGACGGAAACCATTTTGATACAGACAACTACAGGATCTACAAAGGAAAACCAGCAGTTAAAACTAATGAGAAAGGAGTCAAACAGTTTGGCGTAGCATGTACAGTCCACAAATCTATCAGCGACTCTGTCATTGACTTCCAGACTGCCTCAGAACGTATATCAACGCTCTCCGTCAAATCGGCCAACAAAGCATATACCTTGATCAACGCACATGCACCTACAAATAACCATAACAAGAAGAACCGCCAGAAAGTGGATGACATCTGGAATGACCTTGAAGAGACGACAAACAAAATTGCCAAACACCATGTAAAAATCTTGTTAGGCGACTTTAACGCACAATTGGGTAAAGAGAAAAATACAGGAAAATCACCGGAATCCATACAGCTCACAAGAGAACTACCAAGAATGGGGAAAGATTGATAAGCTTTTGCGAAAATTTCGGCCTCGTAATTATGTCAACACAAATCAAAAAACCCAACAAGAAACTGTATACTTGGAAGTCGCCCAACACAATGTTGGGTGAATTCCAGATAGACCATGTGGCCATCTCCAAGAGTAACACAGCAGAAATTCTGAATGTGAAAACGAGAAGAGGATTTTTTGACTCAGACCACCATCTTCTACAGATAAAGACCAGATTACAACCCAATAGAAAAAAGCCAAAACTAAACAAAGTGCTGAGACCAGATCCCGAATACATAAAACTCAACAAGGAAAACATCTTACAGGAAATTAGTCAGACAAACACCACAAACTGAACAGAACTTGTGGACGTCCTCAAATGCACGATGAAATTGGGTCACCCCCCGAGAAGGAGAAAACACAGGTGGTGGAATATAATATGTGACCAAGCAATAGAAGAAAGGACCAATGCCTGGAAAAACTTCAATAGTCACAAAACATCAGAAAAATGGCAACAATTTCTAGTAATCCGAAAACAGACATCGAAAACTATTCGGAGGGAAAAAAGAAATTATGACAAACGGCGACTAGATGAGATAGAACAAGATTTTAAGAAGAACAACACCAGGAATTTTTATAAGACGTTTAAAGAACATATTGCAGGATACCAGCCACCCAAATTTTGTTTCAAGAAACCGGAAGAATAACTGCCAAATCCTCGCAGACTATTTCAACAAACTTCTCAACTGCGAAAGACCTACAGAGGATATTCACTACGAGACGTCTACACCAAATCCTGACGCTCAACCGCCAACCATCAACGAAATAGCAGAAATTATCAAGACACTGAAAAACAATAGAGCCCCAGGAGAAGATGGAATTATTGCAGAACTATGGAAACTAAATGATGAAAGATTAACAGGAAAAATTCACAAAATCATATTAAACATTTGGGAAACAGAACAGATCCCTTCTGAATGGAAATTCGCACTCATCCATCCACTCCACAAAAAAGGGGACAAAACTGAACCAAATAATTACAGGTGATCTCACTTCTACCGGTCACATATAAAATCCTATCAAAAGTTCTCATGAATAAATTAGAAGAACAAGCTGACCCGCAAATAGGAGAATACCAGGCTGGTTTTCGCAAGGGACGATCATGCATAGAGCAGATCTGGAATCTGAAAATGATTCTCCAGATGAGAAACACCCGAAACACAGTGGTTACTTTTATAGATTTTAAAAAGGCCTACGACTCAATAGACAGAGTAGCGCTCTGCAAGGCGCTGGAAGAATTCAGGATTGACAGAAAGACAAGAGCAATCATTCGGGAAACATTAACTGACACAGTCTCCAAGGTTAAATTTATGGGGGATATCTCGGAACCATTTGAAATCCAAACTGGAGTGCGACAGGGTGACGGACTTTCACCATTACTCTTTAATATCATTCTTGAAAAAGTTATCAGGACATGGGAAAGAGAAGTCAAAGGAATCCAAATTGGCATTAGAAAAGATAATAGATTCAATGTGAAGTGTTTAGCTTTTGCGGATGACCTTGCAATCCTCACCAATAATAGAAAAGAAGCCACTAACGCCATAGAGACGTTACACGAAATTGCACAAAGAACGGGCCTGCAAATCTCATATGAGAAATCCCAGTACATAGAAAGAGTGCCACAAGACAAATTTCCTATTGTGACAACCCATGGGAATATCGTACAAGTACCACATATTAAGTACCTGGGAGAAATCATCCAGCCATCGGGGATCAACCTAAAGGCCAATGAGGAAAGAATAAAAAAACTACAGAAAGCATATAAACTCACGTGGAACTATTATAACAAAAATTCCATATCCATTAACGCAAAATTGAGGCACTACAGCACTGTCGTACTTCCGGAGGCACTGTATGCATCTAAAACAACACAAGTAGATGGGCAAACTAAAATCAAAGAAATAGAGAAACAAGAAAGGAAAATTCTCAGGAAAATTTTTGGCCCGATACAAGAGCAAGGAATCTGGAAGAAGAGACCAACATCAGATTTATATAAATACACAGACAAGATTACGGATACAATAAGGAAAAGAAGAATGCAGTTCTACGGACATTTCCACAGGATGAATGAGAACAGAATTTCAAAGCGAATTCTTAAAGTCAACAACTCAGGCAGGGGAAAAACAAAAGGGATAAAAGAAGTTGAAGAGGACCTCAGACAAGCACACATAACAGTAAACGATGCCGAAAATAGAACTGAATTCAGGAACATCATCAAAAAACATAAATTTGACACTACAACACAGAAGAGACCAGGATGCAAATGGACAGCGGAGGGAAAGAAACAATACAGTGAACACACGAACAAAATTTGGGCTCAGAAAAAACATAAACAATCATCATAAAGGAATTCAAGTTCAAACGCTCTCTTAAATGGGAATAATCGAAAATAATAATAATAATATATAAAGTTGGTAGAGCACTTTTCCGCGAAAGGCAAAGGTCCCGAGTTCGGGTCTCGGTCCAGCACACAGTTTTAATCTGCCAGGAAATTTCATATCAGCGCACCTCTGCTGAAGAAAGAAAATCTCATTCTGCAGAGTACTTTGTTTTTCTTACAATTGCATTTGCTTGTTGTACAGATTTTCATGCAACTGCATTTCACGAAGACTTGCTCTGATCCAACAGAATGTTTTGTGGCTGTAGTTCTTAAAGATATTTCAATATCCTGGTTAATATCTCCCATATCTAGAAACTTCACAATGCAGACGTCGAAATCAGTTCTACAAAAAGAAGGCAAAACAAATATATTTAAAAAAATTATGGAAAATTTTAATGAAATTATACCTGCAATGTTTTTGAAATACGCCATGTTTGGTGCCAACTTTGTAGAGGCCCTCATCAGTCTTTTGAAGTATTACTCCAATTATGTTTCGAAGGACACCTCTGCTTTTATCTACATCTGGAATAGGCATGGTAAAGTTGTCTCCTATGTAAGCTGGTTGATGGTGTTTGTCATAGGAAGCTTTCATTCTTTTTTAAATTTTCTGTAGCAATTTTTCTAGCATTTTGAATGTCGTTTGTGTCAATTTTCACAATGTTACCATCGTCACTTTCTTCGTAGTGTTCAGCATTGCTGACATCTTCGATCGTCTTCTTAAGGTCATCTTCATCCTGAATATTATTTTAATATCTTGAGGCAACGAGGGAGTGGAAAGTCCTACTCTAGCTTTGATTCCGAATAGTGCTTTGTAAAGTGATTGTTTTATGCTAGGGCCGCAAGTTCGATTTTTCATGAATTGGACACACCTTAATATTTCCAATCACTTCGTCCAGTTGTTGTCCTTCAACCACGAACTTATCATATTTTCAATGACTTGGTTGGCACGTTCAACTTAACCCAAAATTTCACTGTGCCTTGGTTTTACACGCACAATTTTCATTTCTGACCAAAGATTTGCGAGTTCACTTGTAACGTTATTGACAAAATCTCTGTCATTATCAGGTTGAAGAACGTACGGCGCCCCTACAGTTAGGAATATGTCATTCAAATGATTCTTCTTTGATGTTAACGCACAAAGGAAAAGAAATTTTGTGAAATGGTCTTGGTAAACTAGAATGAACTTAAAATTCCCGTCTCGTCGTGTTTGGAAATCAATCAAATCACCTTGGCATCTGCTGTTCATTTCCGAATGGAGAATTCGCTTTGAAACAAGTCCTCTTTTATTTTTTTGTCCTCTTTTGTTGACGAACATCACACATTGCTAAATAGAGGCATATCATTTCCTTAGTGATATTGGCATATTTTATTGATGTCTCGACTAACATCCTATCACTTGTTCAACCAAATCCGCATATTCGTTTACTGATAACACATTATAATGAGAAGACTTTTTGTTTTCGCTCTGGAAAATTTCCTCCAGAACCTTTTTTCTCCACAGCTTTTGATTGGCTTGTCTAGTACAAGAAGGCTCATCCATGATGAAACGCCCCAAAATAATTATACAACGCTTGTAATAAAATCTTTTAAACGCAAACAGCAACTTAACACGCGCACTCGTCGATTTAACATACCGTTCGAAACAAAGGACGGGGTGAGCGAAGAGCGGCCGAGAGGCGCGAGGGCGAGACAAAGATAATTGGGTGATCCCCCGTTCGTACAGGCAGCGACATGCGTTCCGATTAGGCGAAATTAGTTCAGAGTAGGACGTACCAGATTATCCTAATGCATGTAAATCCTAAATAGTATAAACCGATTTGACCTAGACTAAACTGTTTTATACTCTTGGTATCAGGATGAACGAGTTAATCCTAAAATCAGGTTTCACCGGTAACACGTATATGGAATTTAATATACAGTTCTGGTGTTTTTAGTGCAGAGATGCAGGTACATTTCAGACATTTTATGTGTGTATTATATCGCCTTCTAGCAATGAGACAGCAAAAATTAAATTTCAGCTACATAAAGGTACAGAAACTGTCATTGATTTCGTTTTCCGTCGTTCCTTGGTTGATTCAAGCATCATGGAAAGATGCTCCGTTTTTGCGACAAAATGCAGTCAGTTAGGTGTTGCCATACGAGTTTTGCTTTTTTTGCTTATGAATCATCTTCATTGGCAATTTACAGTGTTTTAAATCCGTGTATTTCACCACTGAGATCACTTCCTCGGTCTCGAAGCTCTGGACGTCCGATTTTAAGTTTTTATTTTTATTTTTTTATTATTATTTTTTTGTCTACCTCATTTATTTCAACAGTTCACTTGTGATTTTCACTGTGTACTGAATGACACACACTCACAAACACTGCGAAATGAATAGTTCAATTAAGGCACTGGATCTCCAGTAGCATCTCCTAGTGGCTATGCAACTGGCGTCACACGTCACACCTATAAGCAGCCGGGACCCAGTGCATGCCATAGTGGCTACTCGCGCAGTCTGCTGGCGAAACTGAGGCCCACAACGAAGACAGGCCGTGGTGCGTGTGTCATACCACGTGACATGACAGGTCTTATGGGTGCCAGCAGCCATCTCCGGTGGGAAGCGAGTAACTATTTCATACGAATTTAGAAATTCCTCAATGCGTGGTTATGTGCTTCGAAGTTCTCGATAGCATACGACAAAATTAAGGCCTTTGTTGGACAACTTTTCAATTAAACGTTGATTTCCCAGCGGTCCTGCACGGAACCTCACGTTCACGATGTGTAGCGGATTAGCTGACTAGTGTGACGTCACAAGTTCGTTGCAGGTCTCGTAAATGTCATTAGCCCTGGACGAAACGGCGTGAAGTCGTTCGGACTACAGGAAACGAGAAGCGGGTAGCGAGAACGCTACACATGCGTTGTTAATGCACGCAAATTCTCAAATTCCCCCATTCAAATTAATAGAATGAAGTTCCTATTAGCTATTTTTCTTGCTGGTCGAATTGTCAAAATATGAGCAAAAGTAGAAATTACTGTGCTGTTACTGAATGCAAAAATGTTTCATATAAAACTGTGGATGTCTCTTACCATCTCTTTCCTATAGATATGAGAACTACAGCTGAAATGAGTGGTACGCTGTAAAAGAACTGACCCCGTTAATGCGAATAGTGCAAGTATTTATTGTGATAATTTCCTTTACGAAGATTATGAACACGACTTAGAAAATAAGCTTTTGCGGATTCCTTTCAAATGATAATTAAAGAGTGACTTTATGCATCAGAAAAAATTCCCAGTCGGCACAGATATGCATCCAAGGCTGTCGCAAGCACCAGCAAGGATAACGTATATGTAATTGCCAGATATTCAGCTTCTTTGGAAACCTGTTTCTACGTACTATCGTCTTTGAAATTAATGTTGCATTGTTTTATATAGAGATTGCCGAAATGGAAAGAGAAGAGTACGCTGTTCGCTTTACAAGCTTTATCACCAAAGAAAATTCATTTAGATCCGTCGACCAGCACAGATGTAGTTTTGACATAGGCGCTACTGCTAAACACGAAGTAGACAGATAAATATTACGACACAACTGCTGAGGAGAGAAAACTACGTATTGAAATGAAATATCAGTGTCCTGCAAGTCAATCATTCAAAATATGTTGTCGAAATAAACAGATCTGCTTCTTCGACATCCACACGACTACTCTACGTTTCGCAATTAAAGTGTCCAGCATAAGATTCATCGAAACACCTTTAAGCTATTTCTCTACCATTCAAGTTTCAAATAGCGCGTGAAAATGACGAAAACTTAAATCTGTCCGTGCAACCTCTGTTTTCTGTTATTTTATTGCGATGATCATTTCCCTACGTATGTGGGCGCCAAAAGAAAATAATTTCGTCTTCGGAGGAGAAAGGTGGTGACTGAAATTTAATGAGAAGATCCTACCGCTACGAAAAACGTCTTTGTTTGAATGATTGGCATCCTAACTAACGTGTTATATTCGTGGCACTCTCTCCCCTATTTCGCGACAATACAAAACGAACTGCCCTTCTTTGAACATTTTCGATGTCCTCCGTCAATTCTGTATGCTGGGGATTCATCACCACATAACAATATTCCAGAAGAGGACGTACTGGCATAGTGTAGTCAGTCTCTGAGTAGACCTGTCACATTTGCTAAGTATTCTGCCACTATGTCGCAGTGTATGGTTTGTTTTGCCGACGTTTTTGCTATTTGATCCTTGCAAACTGATGTTATTCGTAA
The DNA here is from genome assembly GCF_023864275.1 of Schistocerca cancellata. Lineage (NCBI taxonomy): Eukaryota > Metazoa > Arthropoda > Insecta > Orthoptera > Acrididae > Schistocerca > Schistocerca cancellata. The sequence goes on along the minus strand of NC_064629.1, from coordinate 494,047,052 downwards.
CTGTAGTCCCCAAAATGAATTTGAATTTACAGCCTTTTAGATTTGTGTTATTTATCGTGAAACCGAAATTTTGCGGAATGCCTTTACTATTCGTTCTTCACATTTTCATTTTCAGAGTCAATTACCAGTTTTCTTCTGCATTATAACAACGAATTAAACTTCGTTTCACACGGTGTCAGATTCTGTCTTACATTGACAGTTCCTTGGGTTCAGTCTCAGAGAAACTTCTTCTGGCTTCACATTACATCGCCCGTAATGACTGCAGCTCTCCCTTGTAATCTCTTGAGGTGGGCTCGTTTCTGCCTCAATTGTCTGGTTCAATAAACTAAACGTGTTTTGCAGTTTTCTTGGGCGACATGGTGCTACGTTTGACAAAGTAATGCAAAAGATAATTTCCACAGTAATGTCAAAGTTCCCCGATTGGTGTCAGAAAGTGGTTTGTCTCTACGTTAGGCCAAGAACCTCCATTTAAACAAGGCATTTGAAGAACGAAACAAAATAGGGAACTTGAAAATACTTGCAGTGAGGAAAATTATTCAAGGCGAATCTTCGTGATCTTTCTGAGTTACTGTATTTATTAACACAGTAAGATATTCTAGCACTTAACATTAAGTCTTTGAAGGTGGATATTATTATGACTTATAAGTGTTTATTTAATACTTTGATATATAAACGATGCTTAATGATAAGCATCAGCACTTTACAACATACAGTTCATGAGGCTGGTGTTGAATGTCTCGTGAACCACAGAGACACTATTCCGAGGCCCAAGAGGAGGAGGCCCGAACCGTATTCCCGCTGACGTCATACGCTTTAGCCAATGGCACGACGACCCCTCGGAATTGCCTACATAACTGTGTTTCTAGCTCAAAAATGTTCAGATGTGTGTGCAACGTTACGGGACTTAACTACTAAGGTCATCAGTCCCTAAGCTTACACACCACTTAACCTAAACTATCCTAAGGTCAAACACACACAACCGTGCCCGAGGGAGGACTAGAACCTCCGCCGGAACCAGCCGTACAGTCCATGCCTGCAGCCCCTTAGACCGCACGGCTCATCCCGCGCGGTTGTGTTTCTGTCTGCCTTGGCCGGGACCATTTTAGCTGATAGGAGAACATAATGTCTCAGAAGGTCAACAGCTGTAAGCTCCACCCAGACCACGCCCTGCTCCGCCCACTGTATGAAGTGGGGGATAAGGGCATTTCATTGGTTGAGACACTCGTCTTCCTCCTTCTGCCAGGTTGGTGTCAGAGGAGCAGGAGACCGTAGGAGGTGGACAATTCCAGCAGGTGCATTATCAGAGCTCTGTTTGGCGCAAGTCACACCTATCTTGCGTTGCGCAGCGACAGCGCTTGTTATATCTTACGTTTTCTACACAGTCTTAAACATCTGCAGTATATCAATGACTGATTTTAAATAAGTTTTATCAAATTCGACCAGCCGTAATTGCAACCCACACTGTATATAATAAATGGCTCAAAAGTATAATCGTCTCCTCAGTCTTTCCTATTGGCAATTTAAAAACACATTAATACTAATTCTCTAGATTCCAGTGAAGTAATTTTCACAATAATAGTTTAATAAGTAAGATTAACAATAACATGTAGTCCGATATGACTGAAGAACTACTACAAGAGTGCCCTCTTGTGGTAATGTATGAAAAAGCCTTTCCATATCTTCAAAATATTGAGAGGATAGTCGACACTATTACCCCATCTTTATATGGAAAAAATACACTACAGTGATGTTCACACTCGATTCCGATGTCGACTCATTTCATTTGCCTGTCACTCTTCATGAAACTGAAAGTGCTGCTTGACCACTTCCTAGGTATAAAAGACTGATTTTATGACTTATTGTACTTAAATTGAACATTTCATGTTTTTTACAGTTCGAACTAAAACCATGAGAAATTGAAATATTCATATGCACTGAGTTGGAGGCAGGGTGGAGGTGGTGGGGTGGTAAGGAGGGAGCGGAATATTTGGGTGCGGCGTCTGATCAGGATGCGGCTAACCCTTATCTGACCATAGGCATCGGAGTGGAGCGTTCGAGCGTGATATAAATGCGTTGTATCACGGCCTGATCCTGGGCACTTGGTGCCTGGGGCACTCACGTCAGACGCATTGTAGGCACCAAGGTTTTCTTGTGCACTGTGTTAAGGGTGAACCGTTAGTACTTCGACTGGGGAAAACACTACCATAATATAATGCAACAACGTGTTCATAATGCGGTCACTGAAACTATCGTGGCTTGTTACAGCGGATAAGCAGCTCACTACGCAGAAAATCAGGCCTCCATGTAAACAAAAGGACAAAAACCACTGAGCAGACTACCATCCGGAACAGCATTACGAAAGGGCCGATGGTATTGCACGAGTACGATGAAAATCACAACAGGTAATAAATTTGGTTTGTCAACAGGGCATAGTTTAGACGGGTACTAGAAGTAATTTTCTTGCACATAGTTTCACACCCTTACGACACTTTTTCTCATTACACTCCCCACCAAATAACGAAACTACATTCTCGCTGTTCCTTAATTAGAACTGACACATCATTCATGACATTTTAAATTATTATTTCTTTACTAATAATTCTATTCGTAACAAAATTTATTAACACTGTTTTAATATACCACTAGGTGGACCTGCAAAATTATATGCTTGTGCAACACACAGTTCAGGAGATACGATGGGAATTTCATAATTAACATACAGGTTGGTATTACTGTAGACTGTTTAATGCAACAACAATGAAAATTACGCAGATGTAGTTGGGAGCTTGAGGAAGAACCACCTGTTTTTGTTTTTCGCTGTGTATTGTAACATAAAACTCGCGAGAGATAGAAATGGACGCTGCAGGGTTCCCGGGTACTGTGACCAGATAACTTAAATCAAGACTGAAACTATAAGCGGCAAAAACTCAACAGAAATCCACGGCGCTTTTAGTGAAGAATGTGGTAAGTTTACAGTGGACCGTGGTACAGTTTCATGGTGGGTTAATCAGATTCGCGGTGGTCGTATGAGCATAGATGGTAATCCAAGAACCGGAAGGCCAAAAACGTCAACAGATGAACGAAGACTTGAAGACGACCTCAGTGTGACTTGTGAGAAACTCTATGAATCAACGGGAATTCCTCCAATATCACTATTCCGTATTATAACAAATGATTTGAAGAAGAGCAAAATTTCTGCGAGATTGGTCCCACACTGTTTGACTCCTGGAGAGTAGCAGAAACGCCTGGACATTACAACCTTGCTCAAACAACGATTGGACCTTGAAGGTCAAAAAATCTTGTGTCAAATTGTCGCTACTGATGAAACAAGGATAAGTACCTTTGAACCGGAGTTGAAATCACAGACCAGTAACTGGAGTGCTTCAGATTCTCCACGTCCAAAAACTTTGACGCTGTCAATCTAAGCAGGATCAAATGACAAATTTTGCTGATGATCACAAAGGAATCATCATGACAGATCGTCCCATGTGGAAAAGCAGTCACAGCAGTGTATTATCGTGACTTCTTGCCACACACGTTCGACGCTGGGCCACTCGTTGTCGAAGACAGTCCTGGGTCACGTATCGAGATTCTTGCAGCCCACAAACTATGCGACTACGGATGAGAAATGGTGCCGCATCCTCCCTTTAGCCTGGACACGCATTCGACTTGTTCCCGAAGTTCAAAAGACATACGCGTGTACGTCATTATCCTTCTCAGGTAGAGATTTCTACCACTGTTAGCAGAGCCATTCGGGAGATGCACAGCATTGGTGTCCTGGATGGAATAATAGAGTTTCCGAGACGTTGGGATTCAGTCATAGACAACCAAGGAGGCTGTATTAAAGGACTGTAAAGAGTTACTAAAAAAATAAACTTGTAAGTAAAAGCCAAATTAGTGTGTCTCGTATGACGTCATAACTTTAAGTGGCACGAAACGAAATTGCAGGACGAAATTCACAAGAGATACAGGTGATACAAGTGGACCAATATGTGTCAAAAACGGCTGCCAAGTGCGTATTTGGGCAAATCCGTGGATAAAAAGCTCTTTCAAAACCCACAGATCGATTCCAGTTAAACTTGGTAAACATACTACTTACTGTGTGGAAAGAAATATTGTGAGCGGAAGAACCAGAAACCACATATTGGGGTGGGTGTGATTCTGTCGAGAGAGAAGGGGGAGAAAAATATAGAGAGGCAGAGGAGAAAGAGGAGGAGGACGAGTGGAACATGGGTCTGGGGCAGGAGGGATGGACAGAGAGAGGGGAAGGAGGAGATGAATAGAGAGAAGGAGAAGTAGTAGATGGACTTAACAGGGAATGGTCACCTCCGATACGTCGAAACCGATGTTAAAGTTACTGATTCATGCTGCACGAAGAACCGCTTATATCAGTGATTTGTACAGGCATTTTTGCTTGCGCGATCCGGTGAATAAGCAGCCGCAACCATGAAAAGAGGTCGTAGCACCACTTACCGCGAAGTCCAATGTGCACAGACTTGAATTTTAAGCTCTTAAGCCATAGCAGAAAAGTCTCAAACCACTAAATTTCGAATAACTAGCAGTTTATACCGACAGGTAATCTGTTCTAAATGTCACTGTTACGTAATGACTAGCAGAGGAAAGAAAATGAATACAGTGTATGATGTCACATTATAGATGACTCCCTCAACTGAGACTTCAATTTGTTTACGTCAAATACTTTATAACAATTTCTGTAGCACAGTTCTTCCGATAATTCTTGAACAGTGTATATTTTGCCAACTATGAAACAGTTCCTAGTTTATTCCCTGTAGTTGTCACAAAAATGCGAAGTGTATATTTGATGAAGAAAACAAACATTTTCCTTACACCAGAAACACTTGATAAATGAATCATCAAAGCAGTAATGCACTTCACAGCAATTACTGGTCTTAGTAGGACAGCCCCGGAATGGCGTAAGAAATCGCCGTGGTCATTGTTGTGGATATTGTGCTGTGTACCAGGCATACTTGATCTAATACGTAAAATTATGCTACTCTACAGAAGCGACTGAAGTTTAACAATTCTCTTCCGCTAGCAAACCAGAAATGACAAAGAACTAATGCAAATTAAATGGCCTGACGATTCTCTGAATAAAGCTTCAGACTGTCGAAAAAGATTTTCATCCAGACGTTGAATCACATTGTAAGTTCCCTGTGGAATGCCAATTAAGTTAAGAGTCTTTTCATCACCCTCCTAAGGACACAGGTGTCGTTACGTCCAAGCCAAGAGTCCCACAAAATCAATAAATTATTTACTTTAAATAGTAAGGAGAAGTTTCTGATGTAACATTGTAAATAATTCTCTCCCATTTTTAAAGATTCGATGACGTCGGATACAAGATTTTTGCAAGTTACCAGTCCTTTTTAAAATTGTTGTTCCTTATTTGCCTTGGTGTTCCTGGAAAGAGATACAAAACAGTGGAAACGATAATCGACTGATATTTATCACTGGCATTGTTGAGTACTGATACGTCATAGCTTTCATCGGCTGTGCAAACGCCGCTGCCCTGTTTTCGCTTGAAATAGTAAAAGAGCTTTGCATTAATCTGACTGATGGGCTTTATAAACAGCATTTTACGGGACGAGAAAAAGCTGATCTTCACATCAGCTATGACCTTCTCTACAGTACTACTTATTAATAATATCTACTCTACAGATTCACTTGAGACAAATTGCGTAAGACTAGAAATCAGTAATGTTCATCGCGCTTGCAATTAGAGGGCCCAGTCTTCTTGATCTCCCGCAACAATACTGCACTAACACTCAAGGGAAGTTCCAATTTATTGGATTGATTTTAGTTTCAAACAGTGGCGTGTTTTATTTTGGTGCATTATTTTATACGTTTAGACATTTCTTATTCATATTTTACAAAACTAAACCGTCTTACCGATTATGTGCTAGTGTTTCCTCCCTATGTCGTTTAACTAAAAATATATAGCCTGTTATTTTTCACTGAAAGCTTACGCTGTACATGGTTGCTTTGAGCCTGGAAGGTACTGTGTTTTTGTTCCTCGACTTTAATTAGAAAAATTTCATCATCCTAACCACAATTCAGGGAATTTTCTGTATCGTCCCATGTTCACGCAGTTTCTAACAAAATGTCGACATCATTCGGATAAACTAAGAAGGAGTTAACTAATAAATAAGACATGTATACATCTTCAGCAGAAATGAGTGATTTTGACTGCATACCACGTTCTTCATATTTTATCTCTGCACGATCGAAATCCTAAATCGGACTGCACATTATTGTGAAACTCTGCAACATCCACAAGGCCAGAGGCTATCACCGAGTATATACGAAGAAATCCCATAGAATATCAATTCAGTTTCATCTCCATTTTTAACACTTAGCGATACAGCAAAGGCCAACTGCTAATAACTATGGATATTAAATTAGAGCGAATAGAAACTGAGAACTATTGTGTCAGAGGAACTACCTATGAAAACAGAAATTACCTTAATAAATTACGACCGCACTTTGCTAAGTTACCTGTATACCGACGTGCCGTCAACCAAGAATGTTTGCCCGCCGTGTTGCGCATGTGCTGTCTGATAAACTAACGCTAGGGTTATACAGTTCTCCTGCCATGTCGAAAGCTACGAATTTGACAAACTTCACCATTTCTTAAATACTTATTGTGTGTCTTAAAACTAAACTAAATTCCTGCCGAACGGGCCATGAAGGCCAACGCCACCGACAGGCCAACGCGTCATTCTTGGCCCATCCCCGCCACTGATTGCGGATATGAAGGGCCATGTGGTCAGCACACCGCCATCTCCGGCGGTAATTCGTTAGAATACCGCCCTTCGATTAGTGCTTTCATGGTACCAATCGAAGTGATAGGTGTTCCAGGTGCCAGCCAGCCAGCCAGCCAGCCAGCCAACGTGCAGCGGTCCAGCGGTCCTGCCAGCGTCGGTCCTCGCCAGCAGCGGTCTACGCCACCAGCCAGCGGCGTCCCCGCCAGCGACACGCAGCGGTCTTCGCCGGCCCCGGCCAGCATCCAGCGGCTACCAGCGGTCCCCGCCGCCAGCGGTCCCCGCCGCCAGTGGTCCCCGCCGCCAGCGGTCCCCGCCTCCAGCGGTCGCAGCCAGCGGCCAGCAGTGGTCCTAGCTGCCGCCAGCAGCAGCAGTCGCCAGCAGCAGCAGCAGCAGCAGCAGCAGAGGCGTCCGCGCCAGCCAGCCAGCCAGCGGCAGCAGAGTGGGGTTTAGGCCCCAGTCTCCTTCGTCCTTCTCCGTCCCTTTCTCCTCTGTGTCTCTCGTCGCCCTGCCAGTCTCTCGTTTGCTCCTTTGTCTCGTACTGTGTTTTTTTTCCCCTTATCATAATGTCAACCCCCACCACCTCTGCTACAGCCACCACCACTGCCATTATCTACACCTCCCCTTCCGCTGCTGCCACCACTATCACGTGGTGTGCCGCTTCACTCCCCCCTCAGTCAATCCCACCCCTCCTCACTCTCTCATCTCCCTCCCTATTTGTTGCCCGCCCCTGGCTCCTCCCTCCCGCGCCTCCTCTGATCCCTTCCCTCCACTCCCTCCCTCTGCTCCTGCCGTTTCTGCGGCCCCCGCCAGGGTGGTCGCCCGGTGGGCTACGGCCCACGCTCCACTCTCCCCTTCACCTTCGTCATCGTCATCGTCTTCACCGTCACCTTCGCCATCGCCCTCGCCGTCTCCGGCGCCGCCTCCAGCCCCGGGACCTGCCGCTCCCCGCCACATTCCAGCTGTACCCATCCCCCACACCTCCACCGCCGCCGTCAAGCGCCCCAGTGGCACCCCTGCCTCCTCTGCTCCCAAAAAGGCTCCGCCTCGTCCCCCTTCCCCCACCCATGCTGCCATGGATGTCTCCCCGCCCGTCCCTGCCCCCTCATCCTCCTCCCCTACCCTCTCCTCCTACCGCTACCTCCTCTCCCGTCCTGATCCCTCCCTCCTTGAAGCCCGGAACCTCACCCTCTTCCTTCGCCAGCATTGTCCTGGTGCCCCCATCTCCCTCCTCACTCCTCGCCGTGATTCGGTGTTCATTTCCTCCCCCAGCCCTACCCTCCACACAGACCTCCTTTCCCGCATCCCTGTCACCCGCTTTGGCCCTCATGCCTCCCACCCCTGCTCCTTCCCCACCTCTCTCCCGCCAACCCCAACCCCCGCGTCGCCCTCCGACCCTCACCGCCGTGATCACTCGGCTCAGTCCGGCGATCATGGAGGAGGAGGTGTTGGCGGAGCTTCAGGCCCATCCCCATCTGAAGGTTCGTGCGGTTCGTCGCATCCACAGTGCTGCCGGCCCCACCCGCCTCATGCAGGTTTTTTCTGAGCACGCCCCCTCCATCGACCATCTCCTGAAGGAGGGTGCCCTCCTTTTTAACCAACGTTACAAAGTCGACCCCTCCCGTTCCCCTCCTCAATCCCTCCACTGCCAAAGGTGCTTGCGGTGAAATGCGCACCCAACATCTGAGTGCCGCGAGGCACCCACCTGCCCGCACTGTAGGCAAGCCCACTTTTTACGGCAGTGCCCCAATCTCCAGTCCCCCCCCCCCTCCTGTAATACCTGTAACCTCCCTCATCCCACCTACTCCCAGAAGTGTAAGGCCTGACCCCCACCTACCACTCCCGAACTCACCGTTCCTGTCCGCCCTCTGGACGCCCTCACCCCTCTCGGCAACTCCCTTCGCCCACCCCCTACCGCTGAGGACATCATCAGATTCCTTACCATCGTCCTTCAGAATGTCCACCCTTTTCAGCGCCCGCACACCCTCCAACAGATCTCCCTCACCGCCCGTTCCGTTTTCCAGCTCAAAATGTACGCCACCTACTCCAACAACCAGTCCCATTTCACCCTCCCCCGTCTTGACACCTTCGTTTGAATCCCTATCATGGCGCGACAGCACCGTATCCTTTTCAACAACATACGCTCCCTTCCCGCCAACAAGAACCTCTTCCTGCACACCCTTGCCACCCACCGCGTGGATGCCTTCCTCCTCAATGAAACCTTCCTGCGACCCCACCACACAGTCCACACTTCGCCCTACCTTCTCCACCGCTCCGATAATCCCCTCCCGATTGCACGTGGCGGAGTTGCCATTGGGCACCACCACCAGATCCCCGTTCGGCTCCAGCCTCTCCTTCCCAACCCCACCGAACACCTGATCCTTAGTCTCTTCTTCCCCGGCCTTACCGTTACCTGCGTCACCATCTATGTCCCCCCCAACGCTCCTATTCCCTTCGACTTCCTCTCCCACATCGACCATACCTTCTCCTCCTACGTGATCGCCGCCGACCTCAACATCCATAGTCGTTCTGCTACCCAGTTACGGTGGTGGCATCGGTTCCTCTCCACCCTTCAAGGCGACATCATCCCCATCCCCCAGCACACCCGTCCCGAATCCAACTCCACTCCCGATGTTATTCTCACCTCCCCCAACCTCCTTGGTCGCACAACGGTGGATGTCCTGGAGCCTATTGGTAGTGACCATCTCCCTGTCCTCCTCACCGTTTCAGACGGACGTCGCCCCCGACCCGACCCTCGTAATGACCCTACCCCTAAGTACGTCCATGACTATTCCCGTGCCAACTGGACTGCCTACCGGGATACCCTCTCCACCCAGGTCGATAGCCACCCTTTCACCTACCACCACCCCGATGATGTCACCCATGCTGCCTCCTTTCTCCAGCAGACCTTGTCTGAGGCCATGGAGGCCCACGTCCCTACTGTCGCCATCCACCCCCACCGTCCTACGTTACCCTCACAGGCCGTCCTCCTCGTCCGTGAATCCCTCCGTCTCTACCGTGCCTTCCTCCACATGCGTGACCCGGACATACTAGGACGCCACCGGCAACTCCAGTGACACATTCGTAATTTGCTCGCGGCTAAGAAACGCCGGGTCTGGCGACAGAAATGCACCCGTTTAAATACTACCCTACCTATGAACTCGTCCAAATTCTGGTCAGCCTTCCATCGCCTTACCGGAACTAAACCCTCCGCCTACTCTCCTCTTCTCCATGATGATCACCCCTCCCCTAACACCCTCAGTAAGGCCAATCACTTTGCCTCCTACCTCTCCAATGTATTTTCCATCCCCGATGATCCCCAGTTCGATTACTCCCTCTTCTCGGATGTCTGTGATCGAACTGACACCTCTGTCCCTCCTCTCGCTCCTGGTTTCCAGTACTTGGACAACATTGCACACACGTAACTCAATGCCCATATCACTACACAGGAACTCATTGCTACACTCCGCACAAAACGCACCACCGCTCCTGGTCACGATCGTGTCACCTACCGTCACCTTCATGAAACTCCTGTTTCTTTCCTCTCCACCCTGGCCAGGCTCTATAATGTAGTCCTGTCCACCGGTTACTACCCCGACCTGTGGAAAACCTCCCGTATCCTCATGTTCCTAAACCCTGGCAAACCGCCGTCCGCTGTCTGCTCCTACCATCCAATCAGCCTTACCTCAGTCTTCAGCAAGGTCCTGGAATCTATCCTCACCCGACGCATCCACCAGCTTCTCCGCCAGCACCGCCTCCTTCCCGTTACCCAGTGTGGCTTTCGGCCGTCCTTCTCTTCCGACGACTTTCTCCTTCACCTCACTCATCTCCTTTCTGACCAGCTTAATTCCCGTCGCTCCACTATCTTCCTTTCCCTGGACCTCGAACGAGCTTATGACCGCGTATGGCATTCCGGTCTCCTCTTCAAGCTCCAAACCTTCGCCCTACCCATCAACTACGTCCGTCTGATCGGCTCCTTTCTCTCCTGCCGTCCTTCCTATGTCACCATCCATAACACAGATTCCTACACCTTTTTCCCCTCTGCCAGTGTGCCCCAAGGCTCCGTCCTCTCCCCCCTTCTGTACCATTTGTACACGGCAGACATGCCGCAGCCGTTACCCCCCCCCCATCCACCTTCTCCAGTTTGCCGATGACACCTACTTCCTTGCCCTTGCCCCCACCCTGCAGCGCTCCCAACACCTTCTCCAATCCCATCTTGACCGGTTCACCACTTGGTGCAACCAGTGGTTGCTCAAGGTCAATCCCTCCAAAACCCAGGCCATCATTGTAGGCAAAACCACCCCTTCCTTCCGCCTCCTTGATTTCTATCTCACCATCTATGGCCGTCCAATCGCCCTCACTCCCACCCTTAAGTACCTTGGTGTCACCCTCAACCGTCGCCTCTCCTGGACTCCCCAACTCTGGACAATGCAAGCCAAGGCACGCTCCTGCCTCAGTCTCCTCAAGCTCCTCTCTGGCTGTACGTGGGGTCTGGACCCCTCCACCATCCTCCACACCTATAAATCCCTCATCCGCCCTATCCTTTGTTATGCCCATCCGGCTTGGATCTCCGCCCCCCCTACCTTTTACAAATCCCTCCAAATCCTTGAACGACATGCTCTCCGCCTCGCCTATCGCATCCGTCTCCCCTCCCCCACGTGGCTCCTCTACGATCACATCCCCTTCCCCCACCTTCTCCTTTTCCTTGAAAGGATATGGATCCTGTACGCCTCCCGTAAACTCGATCCTCCTCACCTGCTCGTCTCCCCTGATCCTCTCCCACCCCCGCCCGCTGCCGCGCCTGTATTCTCACGTCCCACCCGGTCTCCATCTCTCCACCCTCCTTACCCTCTCCCGAGGTGGCTTCCGCCAGCTCCCCCTCCATGATGCTGTCCTCCTCCCTTCCATTTACCCCTCCTATCAACTTTGATCCTCCCCCCACTTCCTGTTTCCTTTCCTTTCGGCACCCTCCCACCCTTCTCTTTCCTTTTTCCCCCGTCCCCCTTCCTCCGCCCCTCTTCCCCTGGGCTTCCCCTCCCCCTTCCTACCTCCCCCACTCTCCCCTGCCCATGGCATCTCTGCTCTCTCCTCTCCCTCTCCCACTCCCCTTCCTCCTCCTCCTCTCTTGGCAGGTCCCCAGACTCGCACACGCTCAGTGAACATTCGCGCGCCGGAGATCATCGCCATCAGTCTCGTGTGTGTGCCTTCGTCTGTGTTTAGTGTTCTTTCGTCGTCACGCCTCCACTGTTCACGTGTGCCGTCGCATTCGTCCGTGTTATGTGCGCCGTGTCACCAAGTGTTAGTGTTTTTCTCGTCCAGCGTGAACGGCTTCATGTTTCTTGTTTTTTTATCTACATTTTTGCCCACCGTTTTTATTGTATTGTTTGTGCCACCTATCTGTCATCTTATTGTACCACTTAAGGCTGAAGAGCGGCGTAATATGCTGCTGACAGCCCGCCTTGTATGAGGTGCTTAAAATTACATTAAAGAGAAAAAAAACAACACACTGCTCTCTCAGCCGTTTGTCAGTTTGCGAAACAGGAGCCACAACTTCTCTATCAAGTAGGTCCTCAGTTTGCCTAACAATGTCTGGGTGCACCTCGCTTGTCAACATCATTCGGCAGACCGGATGGTCCCCCACCCAAGTGCTAGCCCAACCTGACGGCGCTTAACTTCGTTGATGTGACAGGAACCGGTCTTATCACTGCAGCAAGGCCGTTGCCTACAGCTTGTGTAAGTAGCTAAAATTTTGACATTGTCTTTCTTTCGGTGTAACCTTCCTGAATAAAAAAATTTCAGAGCAGGTTTCAACTCGTTGGACTGGACAGTCGCGTTGTTGTGGGTGAGGGTGCCTGGAGACAGAAGGGGCAGGAGGGGTTGGAATAAGAGAGCGAAGGAGGAGATGGACAGAGGAGGACGGAGCGGTTCTACAGAGAGGGGAGGAATAGATGGGCAGATAGACTGGGGAAGAGCAGATAAGTAGAGAGAGAATGGAATAGCAATTCACTTACGGAATTGGAATAAATGCATACCTAATCAACGACAGGTAGTCATCTACTAAAAATCTTTTAGAATGTGGTACTATAGACTGCTTCCAATAACGTGTTCTCTATAATTTGTGTCCCGTTTTATTGGTTTCTGTGGTGCTGATGAAAAAATGTAACCAAGACAAATACTCTCGACAGCGTTAAGGAAAGGCGATAGAGAGCACTGGGTGCACCCGACTGCAAATTGTTGCTCTAGTCGGCACCAATGACTCCTGCCGTCTGGGTTCAGAGGTCATCCTCAGTTCGTACAGGCGGTTGGTGGAATTGGTGAAGGCGGAAAGCCTCGCTCGCGGGGTGAAATCAGTAGTATCGTTCCCAGAACCGATCGCGGTCCTCTGGTTTGGAGCCGAGTGGAAGGCTTAAACCAGAGACTCAGACGATTCTGCGGAATCTGGGGTGCAAATTTCTCGACCTCCGCTATCGGGTGGAGAAATGTAGGGTCCCCCTGAATAGGTCAGGCGTGCACTACACGCCGGAAGCGGCTACAAGGGTAGCGGAGTACGTGTTGAGTGCACATGGAGGTTTTTTAGGTTAGAGAATTCCCTCCCTAGGCCCGACAAGACGCCTCCTTAGACGCGGCAAGGTAGGAGTAGGCAAAATGCAACAGAGAATAACAATATTAATGTGCTAATAGTAAACTGCAGGAGCGTCTACAGAAAGGTCCCAGAACTGCTCTCATTAAAAAACTGTCAAAACGCCCATGTAGTGCTAGGGACAGAAAGTTGGCTGAAACCAGACGTAAACAGTAATGAAATCCTAAACTCAGATTGGAATGTATACCGCAGAGACAGGCTGGACAGTGAAGGGGGTAGGCGTGTTTATAGCGATAAGAAGTGCTATAGTATCGAAGGAAATTGACGGAGATCCGAAATGTGAAATGATTTGGGTGAAGGTCACGGTTAAAGCAGGCTCAGACATGGTAATTGGATGTCTCTATAGGCCCCCTGGCTCAGCAGCTGTTGTGGCTGAGCACCTGAAGGATAATTTGGAAAATATTTCGAGTAGATTTCCCCACCATGTTATAGTTCTGGGTGGAGATTTTAATTTGCCGGATATAGACTGGGAGACTCAGACGTTCATAACGGGTGGCAGGGACAAAGAATCCAGTGAAATTTTTTTAAGTGCTTTATCTGAAAACTACCTTGAGCAGTTAAACAGAGAACCGACTCGTGGCGATAACATATTAGACCTTCTGGTGACAAACACACCCGAACTATTTGAAAAAGTTAACGCAGAACAGGGAATCAGCGATCATAAAGCGGTTACGGCATCGATGATTTCAGCCGTAAATAGGAATATTAAAAAGGGTAGGAAGATTTTTCTGTTTAGAAAAAGTGACAAAAATCAGATTTCAGAGTACCTATTGGCTCAACACAAAAGTTTTGTCTCAAGTACAGATAGTGTTGAGGATCGATGGACAAAGTTCGAAACCGTCGTACATAATGCGTTAGATGAGTATGTGCCAAGCAAGATCGTAAGAGATGGAAAAGAGCCACTGTGGTACAACAACCAAGTTAGAAAACTGCTGCGGAAGCAAAGGGAACTTCACAGCTAACATAAACATAGCCAAAGCCTTGCAGACAAACAAAAATTACGCGAAGCAAAATGTAGTGTGAGGAGGGCTATGCGAGAGGCGTTCAATGAATTCGAAAGTAAAGTTCTATGTACTGACTTGGCAGAAAATCCTAAGAAATTTTGGTCTTATGTCAAAGCGGTAGGTGGATCAAAACAAAATGTCCAGACACTCTGTGACCAAAATGGTACTGAAACAGAGGATGACAGACTAAAGGCCGAATTACTAAATGTCTTTTTCCAAAGTTGTTTCACAGAGGAAGATTGCACTGTAGTTCCTTCTCTAGATTGTCGCACAGATGACAAAATGGTAGATATCGAAATAGACGACAGAGGGATAGAGAAACAATTAAAATCGCTCAAAAGAGGAAAGGCCTCTGCTCCTGATGGGATACCAGTTCAATTTTACACAGACTAAGCGAAGAAACTTGCCCCCTTTCTTGCAGCGGTGTACCGTAGGTCTCTAGAAGAGCGTAGCGTTCCAAAGGATTGGAAAAGGGCACAGGTCATCCCCGTTTTGGACGTCGAACAGATGTGCAGAACTATTGACCTATATCTCTAACGTCGATCAGTTGTAGAATTTTGGAACACGTATTGTGTTCGAGTATAATGACTTTTCTGGAGACCAGATATCTACTCTGTAGGAATCAGCATGGGTTTCGAAAAAGACGGTCATATGAAAACCAGCTCGCGCTATTCGTCCACGAGACTCAGAGGGCCATAGACACAGGCTCACAGGTAGATGCCGTGTTTCTTGACTTTCGCAAGGCGTTCGATACAGTTCCTCACAGTCGTTTAATGAACAAAGTAAGATCATATGGACTATCAGACCAATTGTGTGATTGGATTGAGGAGTTCCTAGATAACAGGACGCAGCATGTCATTCTCAATGGAGAGAAGTCCTCCGAAGTAAGAGTGATTTCAGGTGTGCCGCAGGGGAGTGTCATAAGATCGTTGCTATTCACAATATACATAAATGACCTGGTGGATGAAATCGGAAGTTCACTGAGGCTTTTTGCAGATGATGCTGTGGTGTATCGAGAGGTTGTAACAATGGAAAATTGTACTGAAATGCAGGAGGATCTGCAGCGAATTGACTCATGGTGCAGGGAATGGCAATTGAATCTCAATGTAGACAAGTGTAATGTGCTGCGAATACACAGAAAGATAGATCCTTTATCATTTAGCTACAAGATAGCAGGTCAGCAACTGGAAGCAGTTAATAGCATAAATTATCTGGGATTACGCATTAGGAGTGTTTTAAAATTGAATGATCATATAATGTAGATCGTCGGTAAAGCAGATTCCAGACTGAGATTCATTGGAAGAATCCTAAGGAAACGCAATCCGAAAACAAAGGAAGTAGGTTACAGTACGCTTGTTCGCCCACTGCTTGAATACTGCTCAGCAGTGTGGGATCCGTACCATATAGGGTTGATAGAAGATATAGAGAAGATCCAACGGAGAGCAGCGCGCTTCGTTACAGGATAATTTAGTAATCGCGAAAGCGTTACGGGCATGATAGATAAACTCCAGTGGAAGACTCTGCAGGAGAGACGCTCAGTAGCTCGGTACGGGCTTTTGTCAAAGTTACGAGAACGTACCTTCACCGAAGAGTCAAGCAGTATATTGCTCCCTCCTACGTATATCTCGCGAAGAGACCATGAGTATAAAATCAGAGAGATTAGAGCCCACACAGAGGCATACCGACAATCCTTCTTCCCACGAACAATACGAGACTGGAACAGAAGGGAGAACCGATAGAGGTACTCAAGGTACCCTCCGCCACACACCGTCAGGTGGCTTGCGGAGTATGGATGTAGATGTAGATGTAGATGTAGATGTAGATAATTCTGAATTTAATTTTCTTAAATTCCACATCCCACTTCAATGTTTTTTTTAACTCTCTTCGCAACACGAGTTTTCTTGGGACAGCACTATTAATAATCCAAGCCAACAGTTCGTTTGTTGTATTTAATCTGCTTATGTAGACTTCGCCTTTCAACCAGTCTCACCGCCACAAATTGAAAGGTGTAACGTCCCAGAGCCTTAGTGGTTAAGCAGTGGCACCATTTTTGGTGATTCATTTTCCACTGAATATTTGGTCTAGTCGTGACTGGGCAACGTTAATCAAAAAGTTTAATTCACGAATCGTTAATCCGTTACCAAAAAAGTTACCTTCGTTAACCGTTAAAGCTTTACTTCACAGCAGATATTACGGAAGTTAATTATAAATCGTTACCGCTTAATAGAAAACTTTATGTCGTGGATGTAGTGAAATAACAAGTAAATGACACGCGTTAGTGTTGTTTAAATAAAAAATTTTGCGTTGAAAGTGTTGAGGTGGGAAATCGAATATAAATAAAAAAAGTTTATCTTTTAATCGGTTTGGTGTATAATTATTTAGCTACCAATGTTAAATCACGGGGAAATCAGATATTATCTGGCGTAAGTTGCAGTTTCTCTTTAGTCACATCAAAATGTTAAACTTTTCAACAATGAAAGCCACACACTATGGAGTCAAAACGTCTTTGCTCCCAGAGAAAAATGGAAAAATAGTTTGACTGTAGCACTTGAGTGTATAGGAGTATTATATTTAACTAATAAATGTACTAATACCTGCTTGCCAATAAATACCGCATCGTTTATTGAATCTGTTGAATTTATGTCCTGCTGCAGTTTAACTAGGCTCCTGGCTTTGCTTTTTACAGATGTGCTACTACTAAGCCTCTCATTAGATTGAGTTAGAGACACAAAAAGAAATCTCTTTCTTCGTCTTCGTTATTGCTTCTTCTGCAACTGTCACTTAAAGTATCTCTGTTGTTCGAATTTTTGGAACTTTGTGTCTCAAAGACTCTTCTACAACTACTCCCATTCGTTTTTTAATATTTCCACTCGACTGCTGTTATACGCTTCCTACCGCATCAAATGGAACTTTGGACTAAAACCTGCAGTAAGTTGGTGCTTCTCATCGTCTGTATTAGGTCCACAGTCTTTTTCTCTGCCACTTAATAAGACACTGGCTAAAGACGTCCATTTCTCCAGACTTCTATCCTTCATATTCCTCAATTGAAATTCAGATGCCGCATTTGTCGGCAGGAACGACTCGAAATGTGCTTAAACGTCTTCTTGAATTTAATCAAAGGCGTCAGCTACCTGGCCGAAACGTACACACTTGGGTAGTTGTAATATTATTTTATATAAGTCATAAATCAAAAGTATGTTTATATTTATTTTGTCAAATTTACACTCACATACTTCTTCCTTACGGTCACATTCTCATCATTGAAAGACTGAACCTTCAGATGAGTCATAACTCTATGAAGAGAACTTTGTTTCTAATATTGAATTGAAAATAATAACAATGCCGCAAGTAGAGTACCATCTAGTTGTAGTTGGATGTACCCATCTACAGTCTAATTCAGTGCGAATGGCATATGCTGCCACCATGCTACACACACACACACAGACACACTCCTCCGTCTTGAGGCCACGAGTGGCCTACCGGGACCATCCGACAGCCGTGTCATCCTTCGAGGAGGATACGGATAAGAGGGGCGTGGGGTCGGCACACCGCTCTCTAGGTCGTTATGATGGTATTCTTGACCGAAGCCGCTACTATTCGGTCGAGTAGCTCCTCAATTGGCATCACGAGGCTGAGTCCACCAATAAAAATGGCAACAGCTCGTGGTGGCCTGGATGGTCACCCATCCAAGTGCCGACCACGCCTGACAGCGCTTAACTTCGGTGATCTCACGGGAACCGGTGTAACCACTGCGGCAAGGTCGTTGTCTACCATGCTACGCGATTGTTGATTCAATAGAGCAAATTCTTTGAGCATAGCAGTACTAAAGCTAATTTTAAAAATTGTTATTAGTAGGGCAGCATCTTCAATTTTGCTTATGATAAAGTTAACTGTGCAGCCAGCACACTCAGTGTGAATTGGTAAGGAATTGAAGTTTTCTAGTAATTATAAGAAATTTCAGCCTCCATTTTACAGTTTCTGAGTCTGCTGCACCATGCTAAAATTGTTCAAATATTCTATTAATATTCTCATGGCCAACACTGAGATACAACGGCACATATACAATGAGGGTTTTCTAATGAAAGAAATTCTAACTCATTATCTTGAGAGCACTGATTTAAAAGGATGAAACAGCAGCATCAGATTCTGAGTCCATATAATGTGCAGGTATGGTAATGTGTCTGTCTCCATACTAAATTGCACAAATGCTTTCACCAAGTTGCTGCCAACGTCGGTTGTAGTTTTATGTGAAAAAGATTCGACTGAAATTTATCTTTAATAAAAGTAGAGAGGAAATCAATAAAGTCGCTCTCTTGTAAATTTTCCAGTGACATAAACATACCTAAAAATGAAGGGCATATACAATTCACCATCAACACTTGCTTTGCACTATACAGAAGAAAATGATCATGTTATATAGCACATTTTAGTAAGCTAATAGGAAAGTATATTTTTTCCACAAACATCATTCATGTTTCTTCATTTCATTGGAAAAGTGAAACAAATTAGTCTTACAAAATAGAAAACACGAATAACTTAATGAATATATATATATATATATACATATATATATATATATATATATATATATATATATATATATATTCATTAAATTTCATTCTTTTTTAATGGTATAAATGTAGTATTTATCTTCTTAATTATCTTGGTTATTTGTTAACTCATAAAGGATATCAAACATTGCCTGCACCAGTACATCATGTGAATGGCAACCTTTTAGTTGTATGCATGACAACACTGTATGCAGTCTGGCTTTTGTTTTAGGACCTAACCAGTGAACAGCAATGCCCAAATAACATTTTTTGTGAACTGATCAGCAGCCGATAGAATCCAATCTTACCAAGTAAAGTGAAATAATTTAAGATTCATCAAAACTCCCTGGGATCATGAGATCCGTAAAAGGCTCGAGACGAAGAGATAAGTCAGGTATTACTGCTACAATTCATGCAACTATAGTAGCCCAATTCAAAGTTATTTAATTTAACACCTTCAGTATATGTACGTAATAATCGTAACAACTGTACTGTTCAAGTGATGTATGTGTACTAGGTTTAAAAGACCCTGTGCTAGACACTCTACATCACTGATCATAAAAATAAAAGCGAAGATAACTTTCTTAAAACAATGACTCATACTCGTCATATACTCGTAGGCAGGTTAGTTTGAATTTCAATTAAAAGATTCTAGTTACTTAATAAGATATTGCTATAATCATATATGCTCATCAGCGTTGCGTCTTCCTAATGTTCTCCAGGAAAATGCACTCTTGGTGGGATTTAAAATTTTTAGCAGGTTTTTAAACAACTTCGATCCAGCGATATATAAAGGAGTAATGTTTGTCACATAAAACGTTTATTGTGAATTCGTCTACATTATCTTAAACACACCGTTACCGATTGCTGGGTTACAAAAAAACTTTAATGCTTTGCTGCCGTATTATCTAAACCGGAGTACTGCTAATGGCTCCCCTGCCGTTATCTGAAAGCCCACGAATGATTTACATTTTTCACCTTCTACCACTGGATAATACCTTAATTGTTTCTTCAAACTGTAGTTACCACGATTCATCGGCTCTCCATATGTCTTGTTTCCAATTGCTAAGGCTCGAAGCGTGAGCCCTAATTCCTTATTTTTTACGCAAGCGTACCTTACAATCGAAAAGTATTTATTCTCCCTACGTCGTTGCAAAATTGGCGTAATGACTTAAGCTCGGGAAGGACTTTCATCAGCCTTGGAGCTAGAAATCGATTCCACAACTTTGTTTCAACACTCAGTCCACTAAAAAAAGTAGTACTTAACGCGAAATCGCTAAACGAAAGACAAACAGCCAACACATTGTTACTCTCACTTGTAATCGAGTCTTTACATCAAACGTCCACACCCCAGCGTAGCCACACACCTACAGAAACCAAACTTCTGAGAATACTATTTCCACGAGCGGAGATTCGTTATTTTTGTAATAAATAGTAGATACTACACTATTGGCCATTAAAATTGCTACACCAAGAAGAAATGCAGATGATAAACGGGTTTTCATTGGACAAATATATAATACTAGAACAGAAATGTGATTACATTTTCATGCAATTTGCTTGCATACATCCTGAGAAATCAGTACCCAGAACAACCACCTCTGGCCGTAATAACAGCCTTGATACGCCTGGGCACTGAGTCATACAGAGCTTGGATGGCGTGTACAGGTACAGCTGCCCATGCAACTTCAACACGATACCACAGTTCATCAAGAGTAGTGTCTGGCATATAGTGACGAGCCAGTTGCTCGGCCACCATTGACCAGACGTTTTCAATTTCTGAGAGATCTGGAGAATGTGCTGGCCATGGTACCAGTCAAACGTTTTCTGTATCCTGAAAGACCCATGCAGGACCTGCAACGTGCGGGCGTGCATTATCCTGCTGAAATGTGGGGTTTCACTGGGATCGAGTGAAGGGTAGATCCACGGGTCATACCACAACTGAAATGTAACGTCCACTGTTCAAAGTGCCGTCAATGCAAACAAGAGGTGACCGAGACGTGTAACCAATGGCCCCCATAACATCACGCCGGGTGATACGCCAGTATGGCGATGACGGACACACGCTTCCAATGTGCGTCCACCGCGATGTCGCGAAACACGGATTCGACCATGATGATGCTGTAAAACAGAACCTAGATTCATCCGAAAAAATTAATTTTTGCCATTCGCGCACCCAGGTTCGTCGCTGATGTGTCTGTGATTCAGCGTCAAGGGTAACCGCAGCCATGGTCTCCGAGCTGATAGCCCATGCTGCTGCGATCGTCGTAGAACTGTTGGTGCAGATGGTTGTTGTCTTACAAACGTCCCCATCAGTTGACTCAGGGACCGAGACGTGGCTGCACGATCCGTTACAACCATGCGGATAAGATGCCTGTCATCTCGACTGCTAGTGATACGAGGCCGTGAGGATACAGCACGGCGTTCCGTATTACACTCCTGAACCCACCGATTCCATATTCTGCTAACAGTCATTGGATCTCGACCAACGCGAGCAGCAATGTCGCGATACGATAAACCGCAATCGCGATAGGCTACAATCCGACCGTTATCAAAGTCGGAAACGTGAGGGTACTCATTTCTCATCCTTAGATCAGGCATCACAACAATGTTTCACCAGGCAACGCCGGTCAACTGCTGTTTGTGTATGAGAAATCGATTGGAAACTTTCCTCATTTCAGCATGTTGTAGGTGTAGCCACCGGCGCCAACCTTGTGTGAATGCTATGAAAAGCTAATCATTTGCATATCACAGCATCTTATTCGTGTCGTTTAAATTTCGTGTCTGTAGCACGTCATTTTCTTGGTGTAGAATTTTAATGACCAGTAGTGTAATTATCAATTAACGGACTCAGAGAAACTTAACGAAAGTTAAAAAGTCCGATAACATTCTTTAAGGTTAATTTTAAAGTTTCGTTAATTTACGATTAAGGGATTAATGGTCTTGTGCTCAGCTATGCCTCGTGGCCGGAACCATTCTAGATGTTAGGAGAACATGGCATCTCAGAAGGTCAACAGCTGTAAGCTCCACCCACACCACGCCCTGTTCCGCCTAATGTGTAAAGTGGGGGATTAGGTGCACCTCATTGGTAGAGACACTCTTCTTCGTCCGTCTACCTGGTCGCTACCATAGGAGCAGCAGACAACAGGAGGTAGACAATTCAAGCAGCTACCTTATCGGAGCTGTGTTATGCTGACTTCACCTCTGTCTTGCGTTGTGTAGCAAATGTGTTTGTTATTTCTAAGTACGTTTCTCCACATAGTCATAAACTTCAACAGTGGGTCACTGATCGATTATAAATCAGCTGTATAAAACCTGATCAGCGGTAACAGGAATCAATTCTGGATGAAATAAATGTCTATAATATTTAGTCATCTCTTCAGTCTCTCGTAAAACTGATCTAGTAATGGAATATTACTAACTGACTCCATTTCAGTGATGCAGCATTCCCACAAAATGATATTAACAAGACGAAAGACTAACAGTAATATACAGTCGGACATGTCTGAGGCAACTACGACATTTGAGACTACATGTGGTAATGCCCGAAACGTCTTCTCTTTATGTCTCCTGAATGTTGAAAGCAAAGTTGAAACAATTAACTATGATTTATATCCTACATGTGCATTATAGTGACCTCCACATTGCGTTTCGAAGTTGAGTTATTTCATTCGCTTTTCATTCTTCACGTAACTGAAATGGCTGGAAGATAAGGTCCTAAGTTACAAAAGATTGCTTTTATTACCCGTTTTCCTTAAACTGAACGTACAATTTGGGATTTCATCACGTTTCTATTGTTCGAACTAAAGCAATGGGAATTTAAAATCAGACATAGCCACTGTGTTGGGGGCAGAGAAGTGTAGTGGGCATAGTGAGAGGATAGCCGAATAATTGGGTCTGCCGTGTGATTGAGATATGACTAGGCCTTATACTGACCATCGACATCAGAACTGAGCTCGATAAAACTGCTGCCTAATCCTGGGTAACTTGTGCATGGGACACACACATGTGATCACTTGTAGGCACTAAGGTTTTGATGTCCATTGTATTAAACGTGAATTACTAGTACTGCAGTTCGTGAAAAATAGCCAGTACTACAATTAAATTCAGTAACATGTTATTAACTGGGTCGCTGTCGTCTCTCGCGACGTCTTATAGCGGATAGGTTACAACGAAACAATTCACGCCTCAATATACGCAAAGAAACAATAACCAAAGCGCAGATTACCATACACAACAGCGGCATCTTGACGTGATTCAGACGCCACTGTAGCACGTGTAAACGTTTGTTTCTGGTAATCCACAGGGTTCGGGCATCAGAATGAACTCAGGAGTAACTCCACAGAAAAATCCGCCCAGACAGATAAGTCATGGTACGTGATTGAAGTGCCAATAGTAGTGTACTAGCACAACGGAAACCACAACAGGTAATGAATTATGTTTGTCAACAGGGGATAGTTCAGATAGGTACTAGATGTACTAATCTTGGGTGGAAGGATTGTTTGTGAGGGTTTTAAATGGTATCCGTCTGTCACAAGAAAACGCTGAAGTAACCTACCACTCGATCGTGGGCCTATGTTCGAAATCCAGCGGTATTCAACGGATAACATGTAACCTCAACCGGCCTGTGTGGCCTAGCGGTTCTTGGCGCTTCAGTCTGGAACCGCGCGACCGCAACGGTTGTAGGTTCGAATCCTGCCTCGGGCTTGGATGTGTGTGATGTCCATAGGTTAGTTAGGTTTAAGTAGTTCAAAGTTCTAGGGAACTGATGACCTCCAATGTTAAGTCCCATAGTGCTCAGAGCCATTTGCACCATTTTTGTAGTCTCAGCAAGGAATTTCACTGAACCGCCCTTCCCACATTCACCCTTAAGAGCATATACCCTATGCCTAATACGTTATGAAGCACATGTGTGACACCATTGTATGTGATTCCATGGATTACTTGACCGACCCCGAGAACTGTGGATAACACCTGGCCGACTTAGAATTTGGATGTACAGTCATGCTCAAAAGTATCCGAACGACTTTAATTGCATTTGGCCTGATTCGCCTGCAACCCACATAACGCAGTTGTCTAGCAGGTCCTCTAACCGCCCCTTCGTACAGTCGTTTGACTATTGAAAATGGTTCCAACAAGTCACCACTAGAAAACACTGCTCTGTATCGCAATAACTCAAGATGTAAAGTAATACTACGAGACTACAAGTATCAGGGAACACCTTATCATAGGTAAGACTGTCCTTAAGGCATGTAAGCTCACATTTATTACAATAAAAGACATACCTGAAGTGTTACCACTCTCATTATTACGTCAGATAGGTAATGCACGTAGTAAGTTCGTCGTATTCATTAATTCCTCTTCAAAGTAACATACCGTACTTATTATTTAACGCAAAATAACATTAAAAATTTAAGTTATTCACGAGCAGCTAGTTTAGAATATGTATGAACTTCAAATGACACGACGAACCGTCTCGTTCTGCATATGGATTCAAACTCAGGTCATGCAGACTAAGCAAAGATTTCGTGACTGACGGAAACCAACAGTCATTCCTGATTAGGCATACAGAGAGTTATATACCTCGATTTTAGACAGTATCAGTTAGCAAATACCAACTTTAAATTACATAACGCAAACATTTTTAACGGACGCGAATTCCTACCCAGCGCCTATTGTCCCTGTAAACGAACTACGACAGATACATTAAAAATCGAAATTATTATCCACGAGCAGATAGGTGTTCTCATGCTAGAGCTTGATAATACATAATGAAATCTTTAGTGCCGGGCCAGGATTCTAACCCATTCACGCGCAATATGTGGAGATGTTGAGAAATCTGGAGTTTTGAACAAATAACAAACTGTAGTCGAGCTGTATTGTCACGAAGGAATCAAATTCCGCGTTAACGGCGGTCTGAGTTGCATTCCCAGTTCAGAACCAATTTTATCGACATACAGAAGCTCAGATAAAAGATAGAATAAGTGTCCTGTGACCCCACATAGCGTTTGTTTCGTCACTAGAAATAAAAAACTAGTATGAGAAAGGTTAATGGTGATAGAGTTTCTACATGTCGCCACTCCAGACTTTATTGTGGCTCAACCTAACGTCTACTTGGTAGAGAAGGAATATCATTTTTAATGTGAATTTCAGACCACAATGCCATTACATCTTCTTCACTTGGTGTAGCCAGAAGAGAATGGAATCTGTCTCTCCCTATCTAAAATCATTGACCGAAGTTGGAATCGAACCCAGAACACACACACACACACACACACACACACATATATATATACATATATATATATATATGAACCTATCATCAGCCCAACAAACCACCAAATCCTATTCGCAGGGGGCTCATTTTTCTGTCATAACGCCGTTGTACCACACTGGGTGAGAATTCTGACGCACAGGCTCCCTGTATTAATTTGCAGCATGTTCAGTAAATTCATTTACTTGGTTGATCAAGTCACCATGAACTAGCTGCCTCGGCTACCCAGTGCATGCATTCATCTTTATTTTGTAATCACCAAAATAAAATCACGTAACTGCCACCAAAACAGAACTGCCAACAGTGTAGGGTGCAGAAATTAAAATAGGAAGTGTTCCTTTCCACTTTAGCTACTCTAATGCGCTATCGGTTTCTTGAAAACGTGCAGTGCAAACGAAAAGGTTGTAACGGAACTGAAATGATGGTGGGCTGACAGTAATTTGGAGCCCGCGTGTCGGAAACGGGCGCGCTTGTGTGAGACTGCCAGGGAGTGCACCCTGATGCCATCTATTGGCGAAATTGGGAATTAGCGCTGCCTGTCAGACAATGCACTAAGCTCTCGGAGTCAAATGTATTCTTTTTCTTGGTAATTATAAGTTATTACTGTATAATTTAATATTGTAAAGCGCTAGTAGTAAATTATTATGACTGGTATGGACTCCAGGGTAGTAAATATAAATATTCTTAAATACTAAATGATTTCGGTAAAAAGGTGGTAGGGGAACGCCCCCACTCTTGGTGATACGAGCGTAGCTAGGGGTAGCTGGAGACACAGGGACTGAACAATGGAATGGCCTGGGGAGTGTTGACATGATCGGACGTGCGTAACTGTGCTCACGCAAAAGTGATTGTGCAACAGCGAAGAGGCGAATATCGTCGCCGTTTTTGGAGTAAAACGCGACGAATGGTTGTTGAAGCCGCCTTTATGCCACTGGGGCTGATTGTAAGAGTTCCTGTGCCCAGATTTTATGGCGGACGTGCAGTAGCTTATACGAGTGCTACAGCTCATAGTTCCAGCCGCCATTAAGGGCATGAGGCGTGAAGAGCTGCGTTAGCCACATGCATCTCACCACCAGCACCGACACGTCTACCCAAGGCAAGACTGCTTGCAATTGTTAAGTCGAACTTTGTATACATGTAAAAGGAGAATACCAGTTTTCTTTTATGCGAGTGCAGAGGACAGAATATAGTAATGAGTAAAATTACGACGCATGTTGTTCATTGTAAAGTGTAGTAACCTCAAACATAGTATAGTGAAATCAGACTGAGGCCACCATCGCCTCTTTCATTTACAATTCTTTTGGTTGTAGAATACTTTAGCGTATAAGAATGTTGAAAAGAGCAATGGTCACACCAGAATGAGTCGCCTATTTATAGTTACTTAAATTTTTCTGAGCAACCTTTCAAGTAAAGTCACTTAACTAATTCTGTATCAATGGTCCCAAGAGTAATATCCAAAATCATTAAATAAGTTGAAGGATAGAATTTTGTTAACCGAAGTTGCATAACCTGTCTTGGTAGTAATTACCAAGCCAACTCACAGAAATTGAGAGAGTATTTGCTTTGTAGAATCATCTAGAATGATCAGAAATAGTAATATTCAGAATTAAGTTTAAATTCAACTCAAGCCATTTCACTTTGAAACGAGCCCAAAAACTGATTTATTCTTTTGCTCCTTCAGAGCTGGCGACCGTAGTTATAAGTATTTTCAGGAGGATTCGACGGTAAGTCTGCTGCTCTCGTCGTGCTGATAGGATTATCCACTGCTGCTAGCAGTGGTGATTGGATACATAAGCTCACTACCAAGTTAAGTGGGTCAGGTAGGCAGTGTTACCGTGTGAACTGTAGGGCACTGTAGGCCGTGGATCGAACCCGTTCAATCATCACAGCTCCTAGGGAAATAGTCCGGTTAGGAGTGTACTAATCATTAGGTAAATACTGGCGAGTAACGGTCAAAAATGTATACGCAAGTGAATTTAGCAAGGTCCACGTAGCACCTAGTTAATGTGGTGCAATGGCGAGGGTAGGAGTGGAGTAAAAATGAGCTGAGCTTGTGGCAGCTGTGCTGGATTCAAATATTAACTACGTGAATTCACTAATGCCTCTTACCATTGGGACTGAGCTATTTACAGTTAAAATACGTAGCAGTAAGCGCAAAGGCGTGACAGCTACAAGTCCGTATTGGTTTTATACATACGGAATTGGGAAGTGGGTCATTCCGTCAGTGGAGGGGGTTAAAACAACCGAGTCAGTGGAGAACATACCCCATTTACTGATGGAAAGATTCAGCGGTTCGGTCGCAAGGTATAACTGCTTGTCTCTCAAAACTATTGACCTGGCGATATGCATTATCCCACAGCGCTGTTGAATGCAAAAGATCTGGAGGAATTGTTCTTGACCTCTGGACCTGCTATAGCTACCTGTCATCTAGTGACGTAATGGTAAGTATCGTGCACGGTAGATAAGATGTCGCGAGTTCGAGTACATTCACTGCTGTATTTTTTAAAACGCAATTCTGCTGTCAGCTAAAATTATCAGTCTAATGGAACTTGTAACATAATTTCCTTCACTTCTCAAATCAAAATAGTCATATGTAGAAAAAGGGCTAACTTCTGTGATATTTTGTTCATTTCAGGTTTAATAGACAGCCAGACAGTAGATGCATCTCTAAACTGCTGCATTATGCATGTGTGGAGCGCATCGTGCCTAAATACGTCGGAAAAGTATTTTCTACATTAGCTGTCGTGTGGTAGAGGCATATTATTCTTCTTCAAACCTTGTTTGACAACTTTAACTCAGAACAAGTTTTCTACATGCATGTAATCAATAAACTTTCTGGGCATTTTCAGACTGTCATGGATGGCATCATAGAATTCGCATATATCGTTGATGATTAATTTCTCTCTCATGTTTACTATTGTTTTAACAACAATAAAGGAAACCTTACGAAAATTATGAACAGTATTATAAAAAATGAAATAAAACTACCCACGATAACCTTACGACGAAAGTCTGTTTTAATAAAACTGAGTATCTGTACACAAGCGTGCCTCTATCGTCACGAATTGGTAAAATACTACTCAAAATGGTTCAAATGGTTCTGAGCACCATGGGACTTAACAACTGAGGTCATCAGTCCCCTAGAACGTAGAACTACTTAAACCTAACTAACCTAAGAACATCACACACAGCCATGCCCGAGGCAGGATTCGAACCTGCGGCCGTAGCAGTCTCGCGGTTCCGGATTGCAGCGCCTACAACCGCACGACCACCGCGGCCGGCAAAATACCACTCACTTAGATATTGATTGGGTCTGTGTTTAATTGGTATGCTGTGTCATACTCAAGAGGTATGCATATGTGGAATTTCATAAATAAAGTTATGTATTCCTAGAAACCCAAAAATTGCTTGTTAGCAGCGGGAAGAGGCGTTACCTGTTGTGCTGCATTGTAAGTTTTTCACCTTTGCACTATGTACCGAAAGTATTTTCTGACGATTTCCTTACCGATGTTTGATCTTACTGCTCGTAGCTCTTTCACAGAAGTGATAAAAACGCCACACTCAGTGAGACTGGAACTGCGAACCATACCAGACGCCTTTTCACAGGTCAGCACGTTACCACAGAGCTGGCGAAGAAATATGTGTCTTAACTTCCTCTTACGAGACCAATAGTGGCTAGAAATCGTAAACCGCTATTTGAAGGGCAATACTAGTTGCGATTTCCACGTGCAACTACTTTCCTGTGCTGAAAACCGTAAATTTAGAATCATTTGTTACACCTCAAGCGATAGTAACTCAGATTATTCAATGGAAATGACAGGTAAAGTCAAGTGAACTTTGAGGCTTAATTCCGTGTACACCAGGAAGTAACTCGTCGATCACAGAGTTGCCCAACATACAATGGCTTGTTGCCAAATTTCAGTTACAATACCAGCAGGGAGAAGACGAACCGATGTGATCTTACAGCGGGCTGGGAAATGACCATAGTTGGTGTCTCCAAATCGCGGCTACTAGGGACTGGAATACGTAATGCGTCTGATTCGCATTTCTGTAACTAGGGTTAGGGACTGGAGCGTAGTTACTAACAATACTCAGAACTGACTGCAAACTAAGCATCATAAATCAGTAACTCTCATAGCTGTTTCTATATTTCTTTCGTAAGTGTACTCAAAACTAAGAAATTCATTCACAGACGTTTTCGTGCCTCGCCGATAGTCGAGCACAACCAACAAATAAAAATAAAAAAAGAATGTGTGTGTGTGTGTGTGTGTGTGTGTGTGTGTGTGTGTGTGTTGCCAAAAGGCAAAGAGTTCTTACTGCCTTCCGATGTACGTCGCTGTCAGTTCTTCCATATGATTTGCTTGACATGACCTGTTTCAAGTTGTGTATGACAGACAATGTTTTAGAAAATCAGTTGCTTTCCTTTGCAATAAACAGAAAGATTTTCATTCAAAGCTATCCAAGTACAAAATTTTCGCAATATTAGTTCAAATTTAATATTCGCTTCTATAATGTAGGAAAGTATTTCACAGTTGCAAAACTCGCATCCGATTCATTGACCTTACACTTAGTCGCTGACCATAAATTCTAGCGCAGAGTGACACCAGTTTAAGGAACGTAATGTAGCGAAGACTGTTTGCCATCGATCTTTCTCACCGGGAAATACGCAATTCACTCCTTGGGCTCCATAAGTACACTGTAACAGTACTTTCTGTGTGTATGCAATGCATATGGATTAGAATTTAGTGGTGCTCTCTCTTTCACTTCTGTATACAATATGCCTGACCTAAACGGGCCCTTTGCCATTACAGGCCCCGGGCAGTGCAAAATCATACTGACAACAGTAGTTTGCTTATACTGACAACCTGACAGTTCGTTTTACCTGATTTTGTAATAATTTAAATAAAACAACAAGACCTTTCAGTGTGAGACATTTCGTCCCACTTTTCCTTCTGTGAAATTTGTCAGTAAGCTTTTTGCCTTTCAGCCAGCGAAATGCGGCAGAATACGGCCGGTAAACGATTCACAAACCACGATTTAGTGCCGTTAAGACGATTTCTTTAAACGTTGTCGTAGCTGAAGGAATTTAGTTTCGTCCTAAATCATCTCAAGCAGCAACGTTCACAGACATCTCATATAGGAAAAAGGTCATTATCCAGGTACGAAGGTTGTAAAACAAACTTCTCACAGTTTGTGTCAGGTTGATCTTTTCGTCTGATAGCACTGCGTAAGTTTTTTGTCTATGAGGTATCACAAGTACTGTTCCTGTAGCTGTGGGAATCATTGGTTGAAAACGAGTTTAACACCAATGGGTACAGTACTGCTAAATATTCAAAATGATTATCAACCTAATTTTGAGTTCATCCGCAAACTGAGGCGACTTTATACTATTGAAGCTAGACTGTGTATCCTTGTCTTCCTTGAGTGGGAATTGGAAGGCATTTACACACACATATACAATACTGTGAATATTTCGAACGCTATAGTTAACGTTTCTCTCATAAACTACTTTTGTTTTTTTAAATTCTTCTGGGTCTTCAGCGTGCAATATGTGTTGTAGATACGATCTTAGAGAAATAAATTGACCGCTGAGTCGTTCACGTAAGGTGGGCAATACAGTTGTGCTCCTCTCAGAATCCTATGTCCGGCTATATGCTCGATCTGGCAACATTGTAGACTGCGGCACATCCCAGAGGAAGTCTTGACGTCAGTCTTAGTACTTTATTCTTGACTACGACCGTAGTCTTGAGGTAAAACGCAAGACTAGCTAATACGACGTCTGGTAACTAAAAGCACACTTCGACAAAGTTTTTATCGCCCCTTTCCTCTCTGTGCTGAAGCTATGAGTGTAATTCAAGAGAATCTACAATAGATTTCGCTTTCTGTCACACTGGTAATAATAGTTTGGTCCAACAATGTTATAGCGAAAGATTTCTTTGCCGACCCTCTGCCTCTGAACACCGCATGCGTCTGAGTTCTCTGGGACACGTTTACTGCCTACCGGCGGGGGCTGAGGCACTGACTGCATTGTCTCGCCTTTTGTCGACAACGTCTGCTCCACTCCGCACTCTCGACCATGTAAAATGCTTTAGTGTTGTTGAGTGGTGACCCATAAAATCTGTCTACGGTTTGTGTTTCACTCTTGATAGCAAAGGAGGCACAAAACCGTTTTTATTTGATGATTATTTTATTATACTAGAATGCAATACATCAATGTGGTACAGAATTAATTTCTTTGTTTCTGATACAGTGCGCTACAATTAAAGCGTCACGTTCTGTTCCTTTTTCCTTTCACGGGAGGTTCCTCAAATCATTTATTATTGTCATGGATTCATATGTGTTAGTCAAGGCACAGAAAGTAAATGCAATGTAATGTGTTTGGTTTCTTTCTTTGATTCTCTATGGTAAATGGATGCAAAAGATTGTTTCAATACTTATCAGAACCTGCTCTATAGCTACTCAGGCAAATTGCTTGTTTTGAGGTCTATACCTTAATTAATGGAGATGTGAACGCTGTTCACAAGCGATATTTAAAATATTCAATCGGATTTAAGGCGACAAAATTGCCCATATTTGAAGCTATATATATATAGAAAAAGTAAGTTGCTAGAGCCGCTGTTAGCAAATGTCTGCAGGGAGTTCCTAATTGCTACTGTGGAAATTTAGCATAGAGGCCCTATAGTAATCAAGAGGTTCATTTCATTCATACTTATCACTCTGGCATGTTAGTCTTAAGTGAAGAACGATATTGAAATACGTATCGCTGATGGTCGATTCCAATTTCTTCAGAGACGGTGGTATTGCGAAGCAGCTTGGCAGTCACAAAGCCAAGATCTATGACTCTTAACCCAACTAACTGAGTCGAACTACCAAGAGGATTTGATGTGTAAAGGTTTTCTCCCGATTTCGATACAGAATTTTTTCTGGAAATTCGCAGTTCCATAAAATATATCAGAAAAAGAAGCTCGCACACTCTGGCCCCTACCACGGTTAAAACTGACGACTGATTGAGGCGTTGTGACCCGAGACACGGGCGGTACCGCCGGGCTACAGACACACTGCTACCTTTACGCCGCTCTCATCATGGTATTCGTCGCTCAGCCTCATGATGCATCGTGAAAGATAATTAAAATTGTCGCTCATGTGAAGAATAGCATTTCTTTAGGCAAAATACTGAATTTTCTGTCTCAGTGTCTTAGTTTACATGAGGATTATATAGCACGACTCATTCAAATGGAAAGGGAATATCAAGTGAATTTAGCGAGTCAATTCAGTACCATACGCGGAAGTGATTGCCCTGTCACGGTGTTGCCTAATGTTTGTGACGGTGCTGCCATTTCTCAGCTGTGCTAGAAACAGCTCTGTAGCGGTATGCGAGGAGAATCCCGTGCTCGTGTCATAGGAGCATATGGAGAGGAGGCGCAGTGTTTGGTTAATATGCAGCGTTTTCTCCTACCAGTTGTGTCAAACATTCAGGTGTACAATCTTACGTCACGATTACAGTTTCCTACAAAATAGATACGAATAAATCACTTACCTTGTTACTTTGTGACAAAAGATTATTTCAGTACAATAAAATGTCTTCGGAAATCAATTATTCCCACCTGTCAACAAAAGTATGGTAACAAACACTTTGCACCTTGAAATCATTTGCACCTATGTGCAGTCTTATGACGTTTAAATAAATCGTCTTAACGGCACTAAATCGTGGTTTGTGAATCATTTACCGGCCGTACTCTACCACATTTCACTGGTTGGAAGGCAAAAAGCTTTCTGACAAATTTCACAGAAGGAAAAGGGGACGAAATGTATCCCACTGGAAGGTCATGCAGTTTATTGATTACATGCATGTAGAAAACTTGTTCTGAGTTAAAGTTGTCAAACAAGGTTTGAAGAAGAATTAAATGCCGCTACCACACGACAGCTAATGTAGAAAATACTTTTCCGACGTATTTAGGCACTATGCGCTCTACCCATGCGTAATACATCAGTTTAGGGATGCATCTACTGTCTGGCTGTCTGTTAAACCTGAAATGAACAAAATGTCACAGAAGTTAGCCCTTTTTCTACATACGACTATTTTGATTTGAGAAGTGAAGGAAATTATGTTACAAGTTCCATTAGACTGATAATTTTAGCTGACAGCAGAATTGCGTTTTAAAAAACACAGCAGTGAATTTACTCAAACTCGCGACATCTTATCTACCGTGCGCGATACTTACCATTACGTCACTAGCTGACAGGTAGCTATAGCAGCTCCAGAAGTCAAGAACAATTCCTCCAGAACTTTTGCATTCAACAGCGCTGTGGGATAATGCATATCGCCAGGTCAATAGTTATGAGAGACAAGCAGTTGTACCTTTTCTTTTGCACTACACGTTTTCAACAAACCGATAGCGCAATCGAGTAGCTAAATTGGAAAGGAACACTTCCTATTTTAATTTCTGCATCCTACACTGTTGGCAGTTCTGTGTTGGGTCAGTTACGTGATTTTATATTGGTGATTACAAAATAAAGATGAATGCATGCACTGGGTAGCCAAGGCAGCTAGTTCATGGTGATTCGATCAACCAAGTAAATGAATTTACTGAACATGCAGCAAATTGATACAGGGAGCCTGTGTGTCAGAATTCTCACGCAGTGTGGTACAACGGCGTTATGATACAAAAATGAGCCCCCTGTGGTGGTCCGTTGCGGTGATGATAGTTTCATATGTCTATGTTCTGGGTCCGATTCCATCTTTGGTCAATGATTTTAGATAGGGAGAGACAGATTCCATTCTCTTCTGGCTACACCAAGTGAAGAAGATATAATGGCATTGTGGTTTGAAATTCACATTAAAAATGATATTCCTTCTCTACCAAGTAGACGTTAGGTTGAGCCACAATAAAGTCTGGAGTGGCGACATGTAGAAACTCTATCACCATTAACCTTTCTCATACTAGTTCTTTTTATTTCTAGAGACGAAACAAACGCTATGTGGGCTCACAGGAAACTTATTCTATCATTTATCTGACCTTCTGTATGTCGATATAATTGGTTCTGAACTGGGAATGCAATGTATTTGCTAACTGATACTGCCTAAAATCGAGGTATATAACTCTCTGTATGCCTAATCAGGAATGACTGTTAGTTTCCGTCAGTCACGAAATCTTTGCTTAGTCTGCATGACCTGAGTTTGAATCCAAATGCAGAACGAGACGGTTCGTCGTGTCATTTGAAGTTCATACATATTCTAAACTAGCTGCTCGTGAATAACTTAAATTTTTAATGTCATTATGCGTTAAACAATAACTACGGTATGTTACTTTGAAGAGGAAGTAATGAATACGACGAACTAACTACGTGCATTACCCATCTGACGTAATAATGAGAGTGGTAACATTTCAGGTATGTCATTTATTGAAAAAAATGTGAGCTTACAAGCCTTAAGGACAATCGTACCTATGATAAGGTGTTCCCTGATACTTGTAGTCTCGTAGTATTACTTTACATCTTGAGTTATTGCGATACAGAGCAGTGTTTTCTAGTGGTGACTTATTGGAAGCATTTTCAATAGTCAAACGACTGTACCAAGGAGCGATTAGAGGACCTGCTAGACAGCTGCGTTATGTGGGTTGCATGCGAATCAGGCGAAATGCAATTCAGTTCTTTCGGATACTTTTGAGCATGACTGTACATCTATTTTTACGGGGGTTCCAGGAAGAACCCTCATGTGTTTCATATATATACATAAATATATACACTCCTGGAAATAGAAATAAGAACACCGTGAATTCTTTGTCAAAGGAAGGGGAAACTTTATTCACACATTCCTAGGGTCGGTTACATCACATGATCACACTGACAGAACCACAGGCACATAGACACAGGCAACAGAGCATGCACAATGTCGGCACTAGTACAGTGTAGATCCACCTTTCGCAGCAATGCAGGCTGCTATTCTCCCATGGAGACGATCGTAGAGATGCTGGATGTAGTCCTGTGGAACGGCTTGCCATGCCATTTCCACCTGGCGCCTCAGTTGGACCAGCGTTCGTGCTGGACGTGCAGACCGCGTGAGACGACGCTTAATCCAGTCCCAAACATGCTCAATGGGGGACAGATCCGGAGATCTTGCTGGCCAGGTAGTTGACTTACACCTTCTAGAGCACGTTGGGTGGCACGGGATACATGCGGACGTGCATTGTCCTGTTGGAACAGCAAGTTCCCTTGCCGGTCTAGGAATGGTAGAACGATGGGTTCGATGACGGTTTGGATGTACCGTGCACTATTCAGTGTCCCCTCGACGATCACCAGTGGTGTACGGCCAGTGTAGGAGATCGCTCCCCACACCATGATGCCGGGTGTTGGCCCTGTGTGCCTCGGTCGTATGCAGTCCTGATTGTGGCGCTCACCTGCACGGCGCCAAACACGCGTACGACCATCATTGGCACCAAGGCAGAAGCGACTCTCATCGCTGAAGACGTCACGTCTCCATTCGTCCCTCCATTCACGCCTGTCGCGACACCACTGGAGGTGGTCTGCACGATGTTGGGGCGTGAGCGGAAGACGGCCCAACGGTGTGCGGGACCGTAGCCCAGCTTCATTGAGACGGTTGCGAATGGTCCTCGCCGATACCCCAGGAGCAACAGTGTCCCTAATTTGCTGGGAAGTGGCGGTGCGGTCCCCTACGGCACTGCGTAGGATCCTACGGTCTTGGCGTGCATCCGTGCGTCGCTGCGGTCCGGTCCCAGGTCGACGGGCACGTGCACCTTCCGCCGACCACTGGCGACAACATCGATGTACTGTGGAGACCTCACGCCCCACGTGTTGAGCAATTCGGCGGTACGTCCACCCGGCCTCCCGCATGCCCACTATACACCCTCGCTCAAAGTCCGTCAACTGCACATACGGTTCACGTCCACGCTGTCGCGGCATGCTACCGGTGTTAAAGACTGCGATGGAGCTTCGTATGCCACGGCAAACTGGCTGACACTGACGGCGGCGGTGCACAAATGCTGCGCAGCTAGCGCCATTCGACGGCCAACACCGCGGTTCCTGGTGTGTCCGCTGTGCCGTGCGTGTGATCACTGCTTGTACAGCCCTCTCGCAGTGTCCGGAGCAAGTATGGTGGGTCTGACACACCGGTGTCAATGTGTTCTAAACTTACCCTTCATGCTCCTATTCTCATTTCAGTCCTTGTGATGGACAATCATGAGTTGGAGTGGTAGCTTCGGCAAAGATGGCGAAATATATTCACTGTGTTCATGAAATAATTTGGTAGGATGATAGCAAGAGTAACTGTATTGACAGTTCTCTATATGAATACCTCCTGAGCTCGTTCAGTGTTATACTGGGTTTAGCTGCCACCTTATGAGAAATATTAAGGAAAAGGATGGCTATTGGTGAGCGATCATTCACAGCTGGTGGTAAGCCCAAAATCTTGTCACAATGTCCATATTAAAAAGCACTCTCTCATCAACAAATTGTGACAGTACACTGACGTATTAATTTTCGCTATTCTGATTAAATTTCGAAGCTGTGTAAGTCTAACATTGCTATAGAGAAATGGAATGTGATTCTTAATTTTCTCATCCCTGAAGCTAACGTGTGGCAAGAAACGTGTGGACTGGGCGCTCTGAATATGTAATGGTTTAAACCCACTGTTAGGCTATAGGTTCACAGAATTACTCGGCCGATAGGTAGCCTGGTTCCATTGTCCACATGTGGGTATGGGCCTTAGGTCACGACGTATGTGCCCTTACTGCTGGCTAATGCAAACACGCCAAAGAGCCATTTTGCTGTTTCCAGTGTGGGAAAATTTGTGAAACTTACAAAACGGATGTTGCCAACCATTCAGATGAGTACGTGGCATCAGCGCTATGACATCAATGTCTGAGCCAATTAGTGACGATACAGCAAATGCAGTGTACCAACCTCTAGTTAGTTAAGTGACATACAAGAAGCTAGGGAGGAGAAGTTGTAGCAGGCTTCAACTGATTTTTGGTACATTCAGGGAAATTCTTACTCATCACTGTGGTGAATGTCCCCACCCCTTCCAAATCGTCGGTTTTCGGGGATGGATAGGAACGTATAGGGGACGACGAAGGTAATGCGGTAAAACGTGGCCATGAGGTATATGTAGACACAGGTGACCAATCAAATCTGGGGTACTTTACTGAGCTTGAGTTAATGTCACTTTTAGTGTTAGCATAGCCTTTGCTCTGATCAGCTCACAATTTGAGAGCTCTATTCTCGAAGTTGTTTTGCATATTCATTGGTTCCACTTACTTCGATCCTCGATCCAAATCTTAACTTTCGTTTGCGAGCTACACGGACTACGAAAGCAAATCGCAGTTCAGTAACTATTTTTTATTTCGTTTTAGGTACATACTAGTACGTTATGCACAAATTCAAGTTCACTTAATCAGTCAGTTTTGTACTTCTGCGTACATCAAAGTATATACCGTTGTGGAACTGACTTTGTTAAAACCATTTTGAGATACTCCTTCACCCTTAAATAAAACTTTAGTTGGAGTTTCAAGAAAGAAGTACTCTCTCTCATGATCAAATGAATTGATATTCATGTTTTGTTTAAAATAATTAATTGTATATCATTTAGTTATGATACTAACTTGAGAATATAAATTCATAGGTTAAAGCATAGGATTGTGCCCTCTTCCGTTATACAACAGTCCTGGTCAAGTGACCCTAATTAAAGTACAATAATGTCCGATTTCTTTTCCATAGCTACATGGTGCTCTCACTGTGGTGGCATTCCAATGTAAAATAGGCGCTCCAGCATGGAACATTTGATGAGTGATGAAGGAAATTTACTTCAATTGCACCATCAAATATGAATGACAATTGCTCTCATATGAATATACCACAGTACAGAGATTATAGAAAGTTTCAGTTACCAGCTCGTATATCATTTCTGTGGCAAGTATGCAAATGCGATAGGCTCTTTGCACACACTAGTGCCAAGTCCCCACACGTTTGTTCGCATACCGACTATAATCTTACAGACCTCTGGAATGATCTTCTTTTACTATGTTGCAAATGAGGATAGACTGAAGTGCGTGTGAATATATTTTATGTGCGAAGGGTGTTTATATGTTTATTGTATTTTCTGTAGTGTTTATTCGTTGAACAGTACATTAAATTTACATTATTTTAAAGCACTAAAATTTCAAACCATGCTGGATCGGCAGAAAATAGGAAAACGATTCTGTAGATACGGAAGACTAGCAACTGTTACCATTCCTGAAACACAGGAAACTGAACAGATTAACGAGTAGAGTGGAAGTAGTCTGGTTGGTGAATGCGAAATAAACGTTACGTCAAGCAGTTCCATATTTGGGGCTATACGGGACGTGTCACTATGAGTTACGATATGATAGCGTTGCAAGAAAAACAACATTAAAAAAGCAGATGAATGATACGGAAAAGCTGAGACAGGCAAAGCTAGCGCAGAAGGAAAGCTGCAGTAGGTAGAGCTAGCGATAAGGAAAATAGACGAAAAGCTGGGGTAAATAGACGTAGGCCAGAAGAAATGGATGCAAAAGCTGAGTCATAAACGGAAGAAGCGAACGAGGACAGAAATCAGTTCCGGGAGAAGATGAACAAGCTGTAAACGAAATCGATCATCCTCCAACACTTTCGACTAATACGTCGAGGAAGTCTCCAGAACAAGAGAAAGCGGCCTAGATAGGCTACACGAGGCCGAAACTAGCACGGGAAAGACGAGAAAATTAATACCTCATTACGTAAAAAGGTAAAAATCATCGACAGCACGAATAAAGAATTTATACATTGAAAGCAAAATCAGTAGCACGACCAGACTCACAAGCGGCAAAGCCCATGTAGTTCGTTGAAACTGATAAGTTTGCTTCGATAAAACTTGAAGCAGATAATTTGAAAACAGGAACTGAGTGATTGCAAATGGCGAAACGCATTTAACAGTATCGTAATGTGCGAAAGTAGTGGTGGAAAATTCACAGTCCAATGGCGCGGCGCTATCCAGTACGAAGAAAATCTCTGTTAGGGAAGCTAGTATACCTTCGGGTCTGCGTCCGGATAAGAGAGGTCGTTTGATGAAAAACACTTTTTCTCGTAAAGGATATTTTAAATGTACACTGTAGGCAGGGACCTATAAATCAAAACTTGCATGGCACAATTTAGAAATAGCCTACCAAGTTATTGCCTTTTCTGAAGAAAATTTGTTTATTAGAAGCCACTTGTGTCGTAGATTTGTCGTCGCTAGAGTGTTGCCAGTAATGCAAACCTGAGCAACCATCGAGGGCTTTGTGGGAGAGATAACGAATATTATTGGTGGGTGACGGAAC
Organism: Schistocerca cancellata; assembly: GCF_023864275.1. NCBI lineage: Eukaryota > Metazoa > Arthropoda > Insecta > Orthoptera > Acrididae > Schistocerca > Schistocerca cancellata. The sequence goes on along the minus strand of NC_064629.1, from coordinate 494,007,475 downwards.
AAAACAGGATAGGCTTGAGCATCAATAGATCCCCGGACCCTGTAGCATTTCCAGTCGTACGCTAATTACTTTGACGAAATTTTTGGAATAGTGCATCTTCGGATCCGGAAATACAGCCTACCACGAAACAAAGTGCTCGCCACGTTTCAGATTTGCTGTGAGGTCACGTGGCTAAAAAAGGTAGAAAACTGAATAATACCCTATAGAGTGTTATTTCCATTTCTGTGATCGGATCATAAAGCCTCGATAGGGCTAACGTTTATCTATACAGGAAGCAACCTATACCATTAAATAATGGTAGGAAAACTGACAAATACTTTTAGAAAAGACTACGTAACACTTAAATTTATATTCAAACTTACCATGTGTATCTCACTCCGAAAGGGTGTTGTTGCTATTGCCAATCTACATTTTACATCCTCCTACTTCTGCCGCCATCATCTGCTTTCCCGCCCAAATAACAAAAAACTTCTACTACTATTATCATCTCCATTCATTACTAAATTGCCTTAGCATCGACTGACCTAACTGGCATACAGTTCATTATCCTTCTATTTTTATCTATATCTCAACAGAACGAAATGGATCATATGCACCTAATATTTAGTGCACGGACATTCAGCACTATTTGCCAATGAAAGCGCAGGACGTCCGATGAACAATCATTTCAATTTGCAGTCCACTCCAGAACGAAAAAACATAATACTAAGATCAGTAGTTTTATCATCGTCAGCGTCTGCATAGATTCACATAGTACCCTGAAGTTGGTTGAAAATGGTTCAGTTCGCTCTGAGCACTATGGGACTTAACATCTGAGGACCCCTAGAACTTAGACCTACTTAAACCTAACTAAACTAAGGACATCACACACATCCATGCCCGAGGCAGGATTCGAACCTGTGGCCGTAGCGGTCGCGCGGTTCCAGACTGAAGCGTCGGGAACCGTTCGGCCACAACGGCCGGCACCCTGAAGTTGGTCCAGTTTCCACCAAACTAAGTTTTTCATAGACCAAAAGCCGCAGTTAGTACAGAAACATCAACATATTCATAAAGGAGTTCATGTCGAAGTGTAATTGTTAGAATAATGCAGAAAACGTTCCATTTGCGACTAACGCTATTTCTGATTTCAGCCTGACTCCAGATGACGTACTGAATGGATTCAGAAATTCTCTCACTGTTGCTTGCGTCCTTGATTTCATAAATACGTCATCTGACAGTCAGAACTTAATGCAGACATGCACAAAGTCTTCATTGTTGCAGAGTATTGAATCCATTTACCAGGTAGTTGCTCCGTACAGCGATTCGAAAACAAAACAGGACCACATCTGATGGAGGCTCTGATGGCAGCAGGTCCTCGAATAAAACACTGGGAGTAGTAAACTATCCTTAGAAATGGACTATATGGTGGAATCATACATAGATACCTGCCTGCCATAATGATTAAAATGTGTCCTGGGATCGAGTTTCACACACTTCTCCACAATCCTAAAAATGTATATTTACTCACTTCACATTAACACATGTCAATTTATGACATAAGAGACAGAATTCATTTATAGGGTCTTGGAAAAACTTATTTGGCTATGAAGACTTTCGGTCTGGTCGCGTTTAGGAATGTTTCCTTTTTTCTGTCGATATAAATTCCAATAAACAGATTTCAGTTACTCCTCTGCGTTTGTGACCTTGGTGTCAGTTTTTGTGCAGTCGAATGATGTTAACAGAGCCAAGAAGCGACTGCTGTCGTTCTCACCGCACTCCACATTCACAGTTAAGTGCCTCACAAAGGATTCATGGAGAAACCTTCAAGCTGTTTCTTTCCCGTTCCACTCTCGGACAACGGTCGGAAACATCGGACCCACATATCTTTCTGTGTGAGCTCTGATTTCTCTTATTTTATTATGATGATCATTTCTGCCTATGTATGTGGGCATCAACAAAATATTTTCCCACTCTGAAAAGAAAGTTATTGATGGAAATTTCATGAGAAGGTACTACCGCAACAAAAACGCCAGCGTTTTAATGACTTCCACCCGAATTTATGTATCATATCGTGGGCATTTTCTCCTCTGTTTCGTGACAGTACAAAATGAGCTGCCCTTCTCTGAACTCTTTCTGTCTCCTTCGTGGATCCGATATGATTATGATCTCAAGCATCACAGCAGTACTCTATAAGATGTCGCACTAGCGAAGTGTAGGGAAGCTCTTTAGTAGATCTGTGGCATTTTCTCAGTGTTGTGCCAATAAATCGTTGTCTTTGTCTTTCTGTATACACAACATTGTCTATGTGATCATTCCAGTTTAATTTATTTCTACTTCTAATCCCTGGATATTTAATTGAATTTACAGCCTTTAGATTTATGTGATTTTTCAGGGAACTGAAATTCAGTAGATTCGTTTTGTTGCTCATGTGTATAATTTCACACTTCTCGTTATTTAGACTCAGTAGCCATACAGCTAACTTATCAAAATCGTGGTTCAATTGGTTTTTATCTTCTGATGACATTATAAGACGGTAAATGACAGCGTCATCTGCAAACAATCAAAGAGAGCTACTCAGATGGTCTCCAAAATCGTTTATGTACATCAGGAACTACAGATGGCCTGTAACACTTCCTTGGCGAACGTCAGGTATTACTTCTGTTTTACTGGATGACTTTCCGTCATTTATTACGGGCTGTGACCTTTCTGATATGAAATCACGAATCCCCTTGCACAAATGAGACGGTACTGCATAGGTACGTAATTTGATCAAAAGTCACTTATGAGGTACCGTGTCAAAAGCTTTTGGAAATCTAGAAATATGGAATCAGTTTGACATCTCCTGATAATAGCACCCATTATTTCGTAACAATTAAGAGCTAGTTTAGTTTCACAAGAACGATATTTTCAAAATTCTTGTTGACTGTTCGTCAATAAATCGTTTTCTTAGCAATGTTCGAAAACAGTGCATGTTCCAAAATCCTACTGCAGATCGATGAAGGCGGGGTCTGTAATTAGGTGGATTACTCCTATGTCCTTTCTTGGATATTGGTGCCACTTGTGCAACTTTCCCTGTCTTTAGGTATGGATGTTTCAACGATCGATCGGTTGCATATGATTGCTAAATATGGAACTATTATATCATCATTATCTAAGAGGAACTTGACACGTACACATCATGACCGGAGGTCTTGCCTGAATTAAGCGTTTTAATCTACTGTGACAAACCGAGAATATCTACTTCTAAGTTATTCATGTTAGCAGATGTTCTTGGTTCGAATTCTGGCATGTCTACTTCGTCTTCTTTGGTGGAGGAAATTCGGAAAATTTTGTTTAGTAACCCTACTTTAGTGACAGGGTCGTCTGTAGCATCACCGTTGTTATCGCGCAGTATTGATTTCGTCTTTCCGCTAGTGTACTTTACGTACGACCAGAATGAATATGGATTTTCTGCCAGATTTCGAGCCAGATTAATATCGTCTATCTTGAGGGCTTTATGTTGTTTTAAATATGGTATGCTTGTATTGTGACTTCTGCAATACTGTTCTGTTTAGTGTATCATGGGGGATCAGTACTATCTCTTTTTAATTTATTTGGTATACGTTTCTCAAGAGCCATAGGTAGTATTTCATTAAGTTTAAATCACATCTGGTCTGCGATTACATATTCCCATTGGAAGGCCGGCCGGAGTGCCCGTTCGGTTCTAGGCGCTACAGTCTGGAACCGAGCGACCACTACGGTCGCAGGTTCGAATCCTGCCTCGGGCATGGATGTGTGTGATGTCCTTAGGTTTGTTAGGTTTCATTAGTTCTAAATTCTTGACGACTGATGACCTCAAAAGTTAAGACGCATAGTGCCCAGAGCCAGCCAGCCAGCCCATTGGAAGGAGTGGGAATAGTCTCTTAGGAAGGCCTCAACGATTTCTTATCTGCTTCTTAAATGGATATATTTGCGTTAATTTTTGGTGTAGATGGATGTTACGGTATTCAGTCTCGCATTAAAAACCTTGTGGTCACCAATCACTGTATTCATCATGATGCTGCCTATTTACTCTGGATCACTTGTTGCTAAGAGATCAATGTTCTCGCAAACATTTACACTTCGAGTGGGCTGCTGTACTAACGGTTTAAACAAATTTTCCAAGAACGTATTTAGAACGATTACGAATGCCGTTCTATGCCTACCTATGACTTAAAACATGTATTTTGGACGATTTATCGAAGACAGTTTGAAGTCACCACCAGCTATAATGTATGAGTGTGGCATCTATCTGATATCAGACTCATGTTTTCTTTTAACTGTTTAGCAGCTGTATCATCTGAGTTTGGGGGAACCAAGGGAAAAAAACCTGTATCATATGAGGGTCGATACAAGCGGCAATACAAGTGCGGGTATTTTACACTACACTGCTATTAAAACGAAAAATAGTAACTAATAAGCAAGAATTTAAGGCAATATACTAATATTCGCACAGTTGACTGAAAATGGGTCTCTCTTGTTTGAAGCTCGTAAATAAAGTTCGCAAACAAGTAACATAGTTGCCGTATCTGCAGCAGTAACGGGAGGCGCCCTGTCGCAGACGTTCCGACTGATAATAAATTAAACATTTTTCTAACGTCATAATTCGTACATAACACACATTGAAAAGAAAAAAATCTAATCTTATACTCATTAACAGCAAACTATGCAAACAATTTGACTCTTTCTTTGATCTACGAAAATGCTGATGGCTTACAGGAACTAATATACAGCAAAGCCGGAGAAACGTGTGGAATACCAAATAAATACCTAGATGCTACTGGGAAGAATCTCAGGAAGGAGGCTACATCACACGAATAGACGGAGGTGGCCATCCCCGTATTTTTAGTGAAACAAATGATGTACGACTCTTGGACACTATATGCGTCACTGCAATCATCAGCTATCGCTCACTGAGAGAGTGTTTTCGGTATCTTGAAAATTTTAAAAAAATGTGGCAAGGAGACTGAAGGACGTTGGACTTTAAAGTCAGAGAGGTGCTACAGGGCAGTCTTTGACCGACCAGAAGTTCGACCGTGGGTCACCTATGCCAGATCAGTACCCAACACATTATCCGTCGTTTTTTTATGACTGCTCGAAGGTGTATGGCACTGACATTGTAGAATGCCTGGAGAGATTTTCCTTATCATTTACCTTCCACCATGCATTATCTATCTTTGACCACAGCGTATCAGAATACCTTGCTGCAGGTGGTAGCGGCCTCGTAACCTCCGCCACACATTTCCTATGTTGTTGAAGTCTGGTGACCTCCGCACAATAGGAAGAAGTTTAATTCTTTGCTTCCGTTGGAGCCAGTTCTGAACGACTATGCTGTAACGAATGCGGCTGTGATCCTGTAAAGAAATTGTCATCAGTTACGTTGGAAATAAAATATCCCTGATTAATTGTATAGATTTTAATTTTCCATACTGTGAAAGAATTCGACCCCTGCAATGCTTACGCTACGGTTTTAGCCGTCATATTAGGTGAAGTGCTTTCAGATTCCATTAAACTTCGTTGAGTGCAGGGGACAGAAAACCACACCACACTCACAAGCGAAGAGCGCGAGGATGGAAATCAGAGTACAAAATCAATGGTGATATAGTTTAAGGTGCCAAGTACCTAACCCCGGTTGGTCTTCGTTTATGGTATACTGTCCTCCATTAAAGTGACATCAGTTTTCGTAAAGATGAGATAGCCCAGTATGACTAGTTGTAGGCTGACCTGTCTGCGATCTTGAATTCGAATAAGTCGCGTAATATTTAAATTATTTATCTTTATTAGCATCGAAATGCGTTACTGTATTAACTGAATATAGTCGAGAACTCCGCTAACTTTCTGTTAGACTCTATTTTATGGATGTAAAGGCTGATGTTCTTCGTCTATACAAAACACTACCTACCCTTTAGTCTACTATTTTCTCTTTCTCTCGCTCCACTCGCATAGGTTCAGGAAAGATGTAGGTATGTATTTGCAGCGAGATCTTCTCTACGGACTTCACACAAACTCGCTCACTCGATGGGCTGCGTTTGTCGAAGGCGATCGTGAACGCCGGCGACGCCCTTGCAAATTACTTTTGACTGTGGTCAGTCACGGCACGTGGCCTGGGGGAAAACGCCTACATTCCTATTCATATCTGATACCAAAACGTTAATGAAATACGTTTCACCTTCAATTTAGTAACAACTAAATGCCACTGTGAGGACATATTTCCATGCATAGCTCACAATGCCAGAGTAATTTATGTTTCTAATATTGATAAGACGACAAACACCATCTTACGTGCAAAACATATCATACGAATGCAGTTACATATGTCAACGGCTTAATAAATACCAAGCAATTTGTATTTTGTCTCTTTGTCATCCATTTGTTAATCAACGTAATGGAGGCGCTGGTCAGTTGTTAGCAACAGTGAAATTAGAAGAGGAACAAATAAACAGAAAAACTGTGATCAGTTTTTGAATCTGATACGAATCGGACCCACACAACATAGCGACTATCCTGGGGCCTTACAGACACGATTATCTCGCGATTTTAGTGGAGTAGAAAATAATCTTGCCTACTTACGGAGGACGATATCCCTAATCGAAGGCTTACCATTGTGAACGGATTTAGGGAGATATTGCAGACACCTCAGACTTCGTAACCACACCGTCCGCTCTCCGATTGCTATCCCCGACCTCGCACACGTCCCTTGTGGGCGTGTCCTCTCAGGTTGGCTTGCAAATATGAGGACGGACGACATGGAATCCGCTGGGACACATCTTGCCACCCCTGATTGGCAAAAGTACAATCATTCAGCCATTCAGCCTTACCAGAGGAATGGTAAATACATTTATGAAATGTAGCACATTTCATAGCTAAACGATATTTTCCAAAACAGTATAAATTATTTCTTCATTTTATTTCATAAAACATGCGTTACTCTCAAGTGAGTAAATATATATTTTTAGGATCGTGGAGAATCTACTGAAACTCGATGCCAGGACAAATTTTAATAATTATAACAGGCAGGGATCTATGCATGCTTCCAGCAAATAGTGTATTTCTGCGCATTCGTTGTTAACACGTCTAGTGTTTCATTCTAGGACCTGTTGCCATCAAGCCCTAGATCAGAAGCGTGACCTGTTATTTTCGGATCGCTGAACGGAACAACTAGCAGATAAATCGATTCGATTCTCTACAACAATGAAAGAGTTTATGCATGTCTGCATTACGTTCTGACTGTCAGACGACGTATTTATGAAAGCAACAAGGCATGCAACAATGAGAGAATTTAGGAATCCATTCAGTACATCATCAGGAGTGAGGCTGACACAGTGCTGTCCGCAAATTTAACGCCACCTAACGTAGCAATGCGCTCCAACAATTATACGTCGATAATAATTCCCATATGAATATATGGATATATTTGTACTAACTGCGCCTTTTGAGGTACGAGGAAGTTAATTCCGAGGAGACTACACCAAAATCAGCATCCTACTTCAAACCATGCACACGCTCACGGTGGTAACCCGGCTGCTCCTAGTATTATATTTTTTTCTGTGTCTGGAGTGTACTGCAAATGGAAACGATCGTTCATCCACCGCTCTGTACTTTTATGAGCAAATAATCCTGAACTGCTGTGCATTAAACATTTTGTGTAGACGTTTCTCATCATTCTGTTGATGTATAGATAAAAATAAAAGTTTAATAAACAGTAAGCCCATTAAGTTAGCTGACAATGGGGGAGTTATTTAAGAAACTATGACGCTAATCGTAGTAGAAGTATTTCACTACATGATGGGGAAAAGAGATGATGGTTACGAATGAAGAAGGATAGAAAATGTAGAATGGCAGTAGCAACGAGAGGTTTTCTCAAAAAGAGAAACATGCTAACTTCAAATATGAATTTCAGTGTTACAAAGTCTCTGCTGAAAGTATTTGTCAGCCATCCCTACTCGCAGCTCGGCAGGTATAACATAGCAGTTACGTCTGATTCAATTTCTCAGTGCGTTAGTGCGAATTTTAGAAATCTAATGAATTCCCGAATTCTGCTTTCAGTTTAAGTATACTGAGTAATGAAACCAAAATTGTGTAGTTAAGAACGTGATCTTTCAGGCCATTCAGTTACATGACCAATGAGAAACAAATGAAGTAACTCAACAACGCAATGCAAGTTGTGCGTTACTGTAAGATATGTTTTCCATGTCAGACAGAGTTAATAGTTTCAACTCCGCTCTCAAAATTTTTACAACATATAGAGAAGAGTTTTATATGCGTTGTTATCACATGAGGTCTCACGTCTACTAAGTGCATCGCTTGTATCATACTATATATTATTGTTAATCTTAGACACGAAACTTTCCTTGTGGATATATTGCTTCTCCAATTCTAGTGAATTAGAAATAGTCTACTCTTAAACTGCCACTAGAAGGAACTGAGGAGAAGTGTATAAGATTGAGCTATTTATTTTATCCACTACTGGTTGCATGTATCGCTCAACAAGTTTGATAAAATTTTTTTCAATGTAATCAGTGAAAAACTACAGATATTTAAGACTGACTGGCGAAGCAAATCAAAAAATTAAATAAAAAGCTCAGTCTGTGCACATCACAAAATATAGGTGAAGTCCGCATAACAGAGTGCCGATAAGGTAACCCCTGGAATCATATACCTCCTACGGCCCCCTGATGCCCTGGCATCGAGCGGGAAGACGAACGGAGACGAGTGACTCAACCAATGAGACGTCCTTATTCCCCACTATACATAGTGGGCGTGACAGGGCGTGGTCTGGGCGGAGCTTACAGTTGTGGACCTTCTCAGGTGTCATGCTTTCCTAACACCTAGCTTGGTCCGAGGCGCTTGGCGGTGCCAAGTGTCATCCGTCTTGCATACCCGCCAGGAGATGCTACTAGAGGCGTCAGTGTTTCGAGCGTTACGTGATTTCGGTTGTGATTTATTTTACCTTGATAGTTACTTTGAGTTATATTAAACACTGAAATGTGTTCAAGGACTGACGCTGTAAACTGACTGCAATCACTAAATGGTTTTATTCAATCTTTGTGCTATACCTCCAACATTTGGGGAGGGTAGCAATTGAATCTGTCTATAGTGAACATACAAACTCGTTAATTTACATGTCATTCCATTTCCGCTTGTGTTCACACTCTCAGTGCTTAAATGTCATTTATTTAGCAAACGAACACCGAAAATAATCAGTTAGACCCTAATATAGTTAGTTTCCAATTATGTTCACAGCTCACACTCTTCAGGACAAAACCCAACCCCAAAAGCTGCTACAGGCATTTTGCACCAAACACTACGTTTTTCCAAATAAGTGACATACGTATCAACTATGTACCATTACTAGTCATTTCCTTTCCCTTCCATTCGCAAATACATCTAGGAAAAGTGACTGTCTATGTGCTTCCGTACGGGCCTTAGTCTTTCTAATCTTATCTTCTTGCTCCTTACGCGAAGTGTAGGTTGCCAGCAGAAGAATCGTTCTGCAGTCAGCCTCCAATGCCGTTTCTCAAAATTTTCTAAATACTACCCTTTGAAACGAACGTCTCCTCCTCTTTATTGATCCCCAATTGAGTTCCTGAAGCATCTTCGTAATACCTGCATGTTGTTCGAAACTTCCGATAACAAATTAAGCAGCACGCCTGTGAATTGCTTCGATGTATTGCTTGAATCCGACATTGAGCGGACTCCAAACACTCGAACAATACTCAACAACGGGTCCTCTATACGGTCTCCTTTATAAACGAAACACACTTCTCTAAAATTCTCCCAGTTAACTGAAGTCGATCATTCGCTTTCCCTACTGCAGTCCTTACATATTCATTCCATTTCATACCACTTTGCGTTATTACGCCTGCATACCTCATAGCTGTGACTGTATCATTCAGCACGCCAATAACACTGATTTGTTTCTGCAACTCATCTGCATTCACTTACATTTTTCTAATTTAGAGCTGGCTCCCATTCTTTACGGCAGCTAATATTTTCGTCTGTGTCGCACTGTGTTCCCCTACAGTCTCGCAACGACGACGCCTTCCCACACACCGCAGTATCATCAGCAAACAGTCACACACTGTCAATTACCCTGCTCGCCAGAACATTTAAGTACACAGAAAATAATAGCGGTCCTATCACACTTCCAGAGGTCACTACTGAAGACACCTTTGTCTCCAATGAACACTCGCCATCGTGGACACTATACTGAGTTCTGTTAGTTAAGAAGTCTTCGAGCAACTCTGGTTCCTGGGAACCTATTCCGTCTGCTTGTACCTTTTTAACAGTTGTCAGTGTGGAACCATGTAAAAATGCTTTTCGGAAATCGACGAATATGAAATTTGACTATTGCTTATCACCCACGGTTCGCTGAGCCTCGAGTGAGAGAAGGGCAAGCTGAGTTTCACAAGAGCAATTCTTTCTAAAAGCCGGCTGATCTGTGGATAGAAGCTTTCCAAAAATGGTTCAAATGGCTCTGAGCACTATGGGACTCAACTGCTGTGGTCATAAGTCCCCTAGAACTTAGAACTACTTAAACCTAACTAACCTAAGGACAGCACACAACACCCAGCCATCACGAGGCAGGGAAAATCCCAGACCCCGCCGGGAATCGAACCCGGGAACCCGGGCGTGGGAGGCGAGAACGCTACCGCACGACCACGAGATGCGGGCAGAAGCTTTCCCTCTCTGGTAAATTTGTTATGTTCGAACTGAAAATATGTTCATGGTTTCTGCAGTAAGTCGATGTTAAAGATGTTGGGTTGTAATTTTGGGAGCCTGATCTTTTCCCCTTCTTATACGCAGGAGTCACCTGCGCTTTTTTCCAGTCGCTTGGATCTTCTTACTGGGCGAGAGATCATCTATAAATGTTAGCTAAGTAAAAGCACAAAGCAGTAGGTACCCTTTGCAAAATCAAATTGGGATTCTCTCAGGACTAGGTGACTTAATTGTTTTCAGTTCTTTTAGTCGTTTATCTACACCAGCGATGCTTATTACTATGTCCTCCATATTGGAGTATGTGCTATGGTCAAATAACAGTAGGTTTGTACGATTCTACTGCGTGAACGATATCTTAAATGCGAAATTTAAAACGTCGGCTTTATTTTTTCAGTCTTGTACTGCCACTCCAGACTGGTCAACCTTCACGTATCCAACTTTTAACATACACGGAAATTTCTGTTAACTTTTGCCTGTTGTCATTTGAGTGTTCTCTCTTGAACCGAGAGTGCAACACCATTTGCATTCTCAGAATGTTTCGATTTCTGTTGTTAAGCCACGATAGGTTCTTTTCATCTTTAATCCACTTACTAGGCAAATAATACTCCAGAAAATGATTTGCTGTCTGTTTAAACTTTCCCTGTAATTCCTCTTCGTCTATTGTACTAGAACTAAATTATGTCAGTTAATTGTCTTCCTGAGATGCTAGTAACTGTCGACGTTGTCTTTCTAGTTGAAATACTCTCCAAACGTTCTTGACTGATTTAATAAATTTACTAACCAAAATCCCAATGATGAGATGATAGTCATTCGTCCCTTACACTGTAATGACACTGTAGAGCAGGTCGGGCCTGTTTGTAGATACGAAGTCTAAAATAGCTACTAAAGACAGTTTTCTGGAAAGGTATTCAAAACAACTTCACAAGACTGACTGTCTGTACCCGCTGCCATGATTCCATGGACATCCCTGCGGTAGGCTGAATACCCTCCAACTAGTATTACATGATCTGGGTATTTCGCACTACTGATCGTAAACTTTCTTGCAATGAATCAAAAACCATCACGGCAGAATCCCGTATGTGGTAAAAACATATACAGTTAACTTGATATCATCTAGAAATGTTATGCATGACCAAATAACTACACTGTCACCCAGAGATTCGACGTCAGTAGAGACAATATGCCGGCCGGTGTGGCCGTGCGATTCTAGGTGCTTCAGTCTGGAACCGCGCGACCACTATGGTCGCTGGTTCGAATCCTGCCACAGGCATGGATGTGTGTGATGTCCTTAGGTTAGTTAGGTTTAAGTAGTTCTAATTTCTCGGGGACTGATGACCACAGATGTTAAAACCCATAGTGCTCAGAGCTATTTCAACCATTTGAATGGACAATATTTTCGCCAGCTGTATTGAATACATCTCTTCCTTCGGCGTTTAACCTGTCTTTTCGATTTACACTCCATTAATCGCTAAATATCTGTGACCTTCTTACTTCAGGTCTCAGCGAGCTCTCACTCCCAACAGTGAGAAGTTTCCTGGAGATCAGTAGTTTCGGGAACTTTGTTACAAATAATTGGACAATTCTCTAATAAAATTTGACAGTCGAAGTGTCTTTACTCTGAACACGATCTGGTTTTCCTATATGTGAGTCGCCTGGCAGGTGATCACCAGAGAACCTGAACATACCGCCTACTCAAAAAAGAAAATACCCTTGCGTACTCCACAAGTACTCTGTTATTCGAGTAGGTACTTCCTTTTTGAATTACAATCCTGACTTTTCAAGCGGAGTCTTATAATTCCCCACCCGATGACACAGATCCAGAAATTTTGGAAAAATGCGTCATGGAGTGGATGAACGCTTTGGTTAAAACCCTCCACATGGCTCCAAAACAAAGGACCCTGATAAAATCTGGGAATAATAAAGCAATCTGCGAGCTGCGTTTGCACCCCGTGCGCGAGGCCAGCAGCCTTCAACACCTCCGTCAGCTGCCTGTATGAAATGGTCTCGGGGAGTGGCATCACTGGGCCGACGTGGGCCACAAATTGCAGATGACTGCAGCCTGCACGCTCAATGGCCAAAGGCAACGCCTCCTTCTCATCGTGGATAACGCCCCCTCCCCTCCACCCCAGCAGACACGTCGAGCGCTAACTGGATATCTATCCGGCCCTGAACGCTATGTATCTATGGGAATCCATAGAGCACCTAACGTAGGAGCTCCCGTTAACTAGAAAACCTCTCACTCTGTGTGCCCCTACTGCTCTTGATAGCTAGGAGACCAGAGTTCGCAAATTCTGAGCTGCTCAGAGCAAAGGCAGTGCTAAACGTAAAAGTGACACTCAACAATCAGCGAAGTACCCCAGGTGTGACTGGGCACCTCTCTCTAGATATGACCTCGTGAACACGTGTAATCCCCTCGTCTTCTCTATTCTCCTCCCCATCCCCAGAAACCGACGACTTGGAGGGTGAATTCACGACTTGCATCACAGTGATGAGCAAGAATTTAGCTGAACACTCCAAAATGCAGGGAAGGCTGCTAAAACTTTTAAAACCTCGCTTGCTGTATGTCAGTTGACTAATCAGAGGCTAATAAACCGCATTTGCTGTGTCGTGACCAATTAGCTCAGACATTCATGTGAAAGCGACAGAGCCATTTATCCACCAGAGTGGCTGACAACATGGGTAATGTAAACTTCATGAATCTTCCCACAGCGGAGACGGCAAAATGGCAGTTCCGTGTGTTTGCATCAGGGAATAGGATACGCAGATATGTCACGCCAGCTCAGGGGACCTGCTGTCACTGTGCTCAAATTTGAAAGGTTCATGTCCACAGATGGACAGTAGAACGACAGCTTTTGTGCTAGTAACTCTGTGAAACCACTGTTCAACAGGGTGTTTTAAAAAACCTGTATTGAAAGTGCAAAGTCCACCTAGGCTTCTCGCAACACGGCTACTCTATCCAAACTCTGGGAAGAGAAATGTAAGGATCTTAGGCCAGAACCCACTGTGTATTTATTTTCCTACAACAGTGTCAGAAGATAACAGCTGCTAAATTTAACTAGAATCACAGATAACATGTGACCCTTCTGTCATGTTGAGACTGGCCAACTGAGCGCTACGAGCACCAAGAGGTCCTACAGTAGATTGTCGGTTATTCAGAGAACAATTTATTGACGTTGTTACTAGTTTGTTGTAATTAAGATGGCAATTCTTAACTGGGATCACAACGCAACAAACAACTCCACCATGCCACTTCTGAGGTAATCTGTGGCGTGTTGTTGCCATTCGCATTCATTTATATCTCTATCTGTCGCCCTCAACCAGGTTCTTTATTTCTTAATTTTGTATCCATTGATTACTTGTAGGACTAGTGTTTTTTGATTGAGTGTTGTGTGCCGGTCCCGAGATACTTTTCTTATAGGTAGGCAGTTTGCCACCCATCTCTATGCTTTTTTACCCTATTCGATTTGTGAGCTTCTTTTTAATAATTTGTGGCCTTTATGAAGATACACATATATAATCGAATATGGGGTCAACTCTTATTCAGGTAGGGTAGGGCTATCCACTTGCGTCCTTTATCTATGAGCTGTGATTGTGAAGGCAAAGTTGAATAACGTACTTAATCGGAGACGAAATCGATACTTTTTGTACGGCCAGGGTAGGATATGGGCAGGTGGGTACTCGATTCCAATCAACACGACTGTGAAAGTGGTTTCGTATTATTAGAAGCTTAATTCTGAAATAAATACTATAACGCGTCCTTGTGTACCTAAGACCTTTCCTAGACGTTTCTCAAACTCGAGGAGATGCCTTAGTGACCCTTTTGCCCAGTCCTTACAAACAGAGAGTACCAAATTATTCATTTGATGTAAAATCCAATCGCAGGCAGGGGCTGCATATTCAGTAAAGGAAATTACGAATCCTCTGATCACAATCATGGGTCTATTGCAAGCACGTGTAAGGAGTTGGAAGACTTAATACGCTAATTTCCCTTCATTTTATGTGTGTTTGTAGTTCAGAGTATAGGAAAACTAGCTGAGTTTCTATCTCTCTGTTAAATGTTGTGGGCGTTCCCTTATCCTTTATTCTGCCACATTTTATGGGTGAAAAATCTGCTGTGGGTTTCGATCGCCGATACAGCCACAGTCAAGAAGACATGATAATCTCTGACGTAAAATGTAATTTACGTGGAGATAGTGAAAAGAAGTCACAGTGAGGGCATAAGGTCTATTAGTCACCCTCAATAGAATTCCATCACTGTTGCCTCCTTCATTAGCCAACAGCTACATACTGAATACCTATATAAGGAAAATCTTTAGCTCGAAAAAAAAAGGTTTTCGAGCCGCTTACGTCCCGATTTCTGGCCGGCGTAGCTCCGTCTACGTTCGCATTAATGGTTTTAATTTTGACTGACATAATCTTATGATTATGCGTCTTTATTGTTTTAATTTTTAATCTGTGACATGGCCAGTGTTTGGCTCACAAAATAATTTAATTTTTTGTTCTGAAGAAGATTCCATTACTGGAATCGAAACGTAGGTAAACGAGTAAAAAAGAAAAATTACCTTGAAAATGAAGGCTGAAAAAATTGTTTATTTGCTGTACAGGAAATTAACTTCATTTGCATGAGTAATTATTAATGAGAATTGCTCTCATTTGTATTAACCACAGTATTGACATCAAAAAGAGTTTCAATTAGTGCAACTACCAAATTGTTCATTTAATGTTATAAAAGGTATTGTAGACGGTCTAATAATTAGTGCGATTAAATTAGTAGTTAAACGTCTGCGCTTCACAGTAATGAGGCCGCTGAGGGAGTGGTTTCGAGTTACACCAGCGCAGCTACCGTACCAGCAGTGGGCGCACGTATGAGCGTCTGCGGCCACCTTCGTCACCGCCAAGAATACTGCAAGTGGAAGTCAGCTTCGTCCGATGTATTGCAGTTGATCAATAAGTGTGGTTATTTTGTCGTCAGGAGCCATCCGAGGACACACCCCCAGCAACCACGCCCAGCAGAGAACCCATGTTCGAATCCAGCCGCAGGCACTGGAGTTTCGTGCCTGTTTACACTGTGTCACGTCATCCGCTGGTCGGTGACGCAGTGTTCTCCTTGGTGTTGCTTAACTCGGCTGTCCATTGACCCACTTGCTTCACGGCACCATATCACTGAGCAGCGCAACAGAGGGCAGTACGTGTATGACTTCCGGTTCCCAATATTCTTTCACATTTTAACTAACTTAATTACTGTAAAGCTCCTCCCTTTAACTAACTTAATCGTTCAAGTAATTCGCCGCTCTACATTTATCAGTTTTATGGAAAGAATGTGTCCCTGCATTCTGCCTCTACATCTGTTCACACTTGAATTTTTATGTGGTTTTGAACCCTCTAGCTGTACTGGACTTCAACACATTTACACTGTTCCCTTCCTTTGAAACTATATATTGTAACTTGCACCACTAATTACACCACAGTTCTCTCCCTCTTATACACCATTATTCAAAAATGGCCCTGAGCACTATGGGACTTAACTTCTGAGGACATCAGTCCCCTAGAACTCAGAACTACTTAAACCTAACTAACCTAAGGACATCACACACATCCATGCCCGAGGCAGGATTCGAACTTGCGACCGTAGCGGTCGCGCGGTTCCAGACTGGAGCGCCTAGAACTGATCGGCCACTCCAGCCGGCATACACCATTATTCTTTATGGTCCAAGTGCACAATTGGTCTTTACCTCCGTGATTGTTCACTCATTATGCTGTCTTATCGGGGGGAGTGGGGGTGAAAGGGGAAGGGGGAGGGGGTGCCGTTCTGAGCGGTTCGAATCTGTATGCTGAAGGTTGGGAGCGGTGGGACAGTTCTTCTCTTGAACAAAGAGTACATAATTCCGATTAACAGAAGAAATACACAAGCGGCTGATGTTGATGAACCAATGACTACCAGTTGCTACCGCTACTTACTTCTGTAGCTTTACAAAATGGTTCAAATGGCTCTGAGCACTATGGGACTTAATTTCTGAGGTCATCAGTCCCCTAAAACTTAGAACTACTTAAACTTAACTAACCTAAGGACATCACACACATCCATGCCCGAGGCAGGATTCGAACCTGCGACCGTAGCAGTCGCACGGTTCCGGACTGAAGCGCCTAGAACCGCTCGGCTACCACGGCCGGCTGTTGCTTTACACACGCTGTAAGAGATGCACCATGGTAACACGACCGTTTTGAGTGGCTTCTTGATGCAATAATTTACCAACAGCCGTATGTATTGTAGAACTTTATTTTATTTTATGAGCTTCTATGTGCTACCAGTTTCGGCATTACATTGATACCATCTTCTGGCCCCACTCGTCATAGTCGTAAAATCGCTATACACGGAAGGAGCCATATAAATGGATCCGTGAATCAATCGTCCTGCTACAGCTCTTGGTGGCCAGGCGACACAGACAGATTACGTAAACCTAACTAACTTACGGACATCCCACACATCCATGCCCGAAGCCGGATTTGAGCCTGTGACCGCAGCAACAGCCCGGTGCCGGACTGAAGTGCTTAGAACCGCTCGGCCACAATGGCCAGCAGTATCGATTGCACTGGAGGAAGCGTTCAGTGCAGATCCTGGATGGTTTTGGAATGTTTTTGCCTTCTGGAATCTACAACCGATTCGAATTTCAACAGATGTGTTCCCGAAAAACTTTGGCGATGAAATGTACAGCCATTAAGAATTTCGGTGGGGTACTCGACTCCGAATGTGAGGAGCGCCGCTGGAGACTTCGTGGTGACAAAAAGGTTCTGTGAAAGAGTGCACAGTGGCGATATTTCTACGGCATTTCAGCAGACAGTCGTTTTTGATAAATGTATGGTTTTATTTGGCATTTAATTAATATGCTGAAATTAATAATTTATGTTAGATATAAGTTCCTTTAAATTTAAAGTATGCTGCATCAACAGCATTATAAAAAATTACACTGTTGATCTGGCAGTAAGGATATTATTGTCCTTGTATTATGAATTTGTGTCTTGTGAATTTGGGTGCTACTTCATAACATATATGGTACATGTCATGAAGTGGGGGTGGGTGAGTTAACGAGCATTTCACTCTCATTTAAATATATGGCAGAAAGGTTTGGCCTTCAGGACAACAACATAGATCATATGGAAACCCCGTAGAAGCCGTTTATGGCCAGAGATGATGATGATGTTTGGTTTGTGGGGCGCTCAGCAGCGCGGTTATCACCGCCCGTACTAAGTGCCAACTTTTACTCACTCCAGTTTTTCCACTTTCATGAATGATGATGAAATGATGAGATCAACAAAGACACCCAGTCATCTCGAAGTAGGTGAAAAATCCCTGGCCCCACAGGGAATCTAACCCGGGACCTCGTGCTCGGGAAGAGAAAACATGACAGCGTGAGCACGAGCTGTGACCTCTGGCCATCCAGAAGTAGCAGTGATAAATATGCCGGACCTAAAATCGGCCATAAAGGGAAACATCCATGAAAACTATTTAATTCTGTAGTAATTCAGGAAATGAAGCCAAAGGAATTTTAATTCACCATCCTTCATAAATTTTCATGGTGATCCCAATAAAACTTGAATATCTATCATATCTATAATAGTTTAGAATTTACTGTTAAAGTAAAATTAGCAAGATTTGTAACAAAGACCCGAATGCTTAAATCTGAACGCTTTGGTTGATCTTAACGATCGACATTTCATATAGAAGCGCATCATTAAAATGACAAATATTGCGAATATCAACTCTGTAACTTCATTTGTTTAAACGATATAGTGAATTTAAATTATAAATATTTTCAGTTAAGCATCAGATCATCGTTTCCTCCACACAAAACACATTGAAGAATGGCAGAATGACACCTTATTGAATCATTAGGTAATAGAATGTTCGTTGAAAAGCTTAGTGCATAACAGATAATTTTGTTCTTTATTTATTTATCAGAAAACACATTGGTTCAAGGCTACTGGCCGTGACATTCAAAGTTAAGAAAGAAATTGGATTGCTTCTATATAAAAGAATTTAATGTTTATAATGTAATGGATATTGTTGTTACTTTATTTAGAACGTGGCAATGCGGGACTTAGTCTCTGAGCGGTGAGCAGCCACGCGCCTGGTGTGAAATCTTACTTCTCGTGAAGTAATGGACTTGTAATTCGAGATGAGATTGTGAATGAACGAACTCTGTCAAATGGATATGCGCTCGAGTGGAACAGAAACTCTAAATACGGCCACTTTCGCTATTAGTTTGCTTTCTGATGGTTCAAATGGCTCTGAGTACTATAGGACTTAACATCAGACATCAACATCCCCTAGAACTTAGAATTACTTAAACGTAATTAAGCTAAGGACATCACACACATCCATGCCCTACGCAAGATTCGAACCTGCGACCGTAGTGTCGGTCAGAGAGGCCGGCTTTCTTTTTGAATAACATCATTTAAGGGGTGTTAATTTAGTTCCAGATATTTTTATTATTGTTATTATATGTTATATTATCTACGTATTTCGCAAACTTTGCCAGTAGCCACACAGTTTAACCGAACGGTCACAAGTGTCTAATTTACCGCGTGTAATGTGACACATGCGGTTCAACCCCTATACGAGTTTGAGCCAAGACATTTCTACGAAGAAGAACCGCATTTGAGCTCGAACACCTTTTGGATGTTAGCTCGCAATAGTCATCGAAGATACTCGAAAACTACGTCCATTTCCTACTCACCATCACGAACATTCGTCAACTCAAAACATTTCAGAGTTCAACAATATGTTTCACAAATGGACACATGCGACAGAATGAACAGTAACTCATACTCTGCGTAACCTCATTATCTTAACACAAACGGAATGAGTGGGAGTCCTGTTCCGTAACATTCCCATCTCTCGAAATATAAAAACACTTCAGAAGTGAAGGAAAGGTAGCGTCCGCTCACCGCTGTCGTGGTGCGGTCCTATGCAGCGCACCATTGGCCGAAGACGTTTCACCGCCTTCTCTGGTCTTGTGTTCTTCTTCTTCCTTCTGGCGGTGGTGGTTACGCCAGAACATTCCTCCCCCACAAAGCGACAGCGAAAGACGTCCCTGGAGGCTGATCAGAAAGCCTCCCCGATGCGTCTGACAAGCAGGTTTCAGGAGCTGTCTCTGGCTGAGCCAGATGCAGCAGCCTGCCCTGTTTCAGAGGATGATTCTCAACCTTCAAGGTCCGGGCAATCGCAGAGGGTGGGCTTATTGGTAGTTGGGAGCTCCAATGTCAGGCGCGTAATGGGGCCCCTTAGGGATATGGTGGCTAAGGAGGGGAAGAAATCCAATGTGCACTCCATGTGCATTCCGGGTGGAGTCATTCCTGATGTGGGAAGGGTCCTTCCGGATGCCATGAAGAACACAGGGTACAGCCAGCTGCAGGTGGTGGCACATGTCGGCACTAATGACATCTGTCGCTGTGGATCTGAGGAAATTCTCTCTGGATTCCAACGGCTATCTGATTTGATGAAGGCTGCCGGTCTTGCTTACGAGATGAAGGCAGAGCTCACCATCTGCAGCATCGTCGACAGAACCGACTGCGGACCTTTGGTGCAGAGCCAAGTGGAGTGTCTGACTCAGAGGCTGAGACGGTTTTGCGACCGTGTTGGCTGCAGATTCCTTGACTTGCGCCATAGGGTGGTGGGGTTTCGGGTTCCGCTGAATAGGTCAGGAGTTCACTACACTCAGCTGGCGGCTGCACGGGTAGCGGAGGCTGTGCGGCGTGGCCTGGACGGTTTTTTAGGTTAGAAGGCCTCGGGAAAATACGGGGTGGGCTGGAATCTCAAAGGGTGCATGGCCAATACAAGACGTACTTGGATCAACGAAGAGTCGGAATTGTAGTTGTCAATTGTTGTAGTTGTGCTGGGAAAGTCCCTGAGCTTCAAGCGCTAATAGAAAGCACAGAAGCTGAAATTGGTATAGGCGCAGTAAGCTGGCCAAAGCCTGAAATAAGTTCTGCGGAAATTTTTACAAAGTCTCAGACGGTGTTCAGGAAAGATAGATTAGGCAGAATTGGTGGTGGAGTGTTTGTGTCTGTCAGTAGTGGTTTATCTTGTAGTGAAGAGGAAGTAGATAATCCGTGCGAATTGCTATGGGTGGAGGTTATACTTAACAGCCGAACTAAGTTAAAAATTGGCTCCTTCTACCGACCCCCAGACTCCGATGATTTAGTTGCTGAACAGTTCAGAGAAAATTTGAGTCTCGTAACAAATAAATACTCCACTCATACGGTTATAGTTGGTGGAGACTTCAACCTTCCCTCGATATGTTGGCAAAAATACTTGTTCAAAACCGGTGGTAGGCAGAAAACATCTTCCGAGATTGTCCTAAATGCTTTCTCCGAAAATTATTTTGAGTAGTTAGTCCACGAACCCATGCGAATTGTAAATGGTTGCGAAAACACACTAGACCTCTTAGCCACAAACAATCCAGAGCTAATAGAGAGCCTCATGACTGATACTGGGATTAGTGATCACAAGGTCGTTATAGCTAGGCTATAATCTCCCAAATCTACCAGAAACAAACGCAAAATAATTTTATTTAAAAAAGCGGATAAAGTGTCACTAGAAGCCTTCATAAGAGAGAATCTCCATTACTTCCGAACTGACTATGCACATGTAGACGAGATGTGTCTCAAATTCAGAGATATAGTAGCAACAGCAATTGAGAGATTCATATCTCATAAATTGGTAAGAGATGGAACTGATCCCCCATGGTACACAAAACAGGTCCGAACACTGTTGCTGAAGCAACGGAAAAAGCATGCGAGATTGAAGAGAACGCGAAATCCCAAAGAATGGCTAAAATTTACGAGCGAAATTTGGCACGGACTTCAATGCGAGATGCCTTTAATAGGTTCCACAACGAAACATTGTCTCGAAATTTGGTAGAAAATCCGAAGAAATTGTGGTCGTATGTAAAGTACACAAGCGGCAAGACGCAGTCAATACCTTCGCTGCGCAGTGCCGATGGTACTGTTACCGACGACTGTGCAGCTAAAGCGGAGTTATTGAACGCAGTTTTCCGAAATTCCTTCACCAGGCAAGACGAATGGAATATTCCCGAATTTTAAACAAGAACAGCTGCTAGCATACGTTTCTTAGAAGAAGATACCTTAGGGGTTGCGAAGCAACTCAAATCACTCGATACGGGCAAGTCTTCAGGTCCAGATTGTATACCGATTACGTTCCTTTCAGATTACACTGATGCAATAGCTCCCTTCTTAGCAATCATATATAACCGCTCGCTCACCGATATCTCTGTACCTGCAGATTGGAAAATTGCCCAGGTCGCACCAGTGTTTAAGAAGGGTTGTAGGAGTAATCCATCGAACTACAGACCTATATCATTGACGTCGGCTTGCAGTAGGGTTTTGGAGCATATACTGTATTCAAACATTATGAATCACCTCGAAGGGAACGATCTATTGATACGTAATCAGCATGGTTTCAGAAAACATCGTTCTTGTGCAACGCAGCTAGCTCTTTATTCGCGCGAAGTAATGGCCGCTATCGACAGGGAATCTCAAGTTGATTCCATATTTCTAGATCTCCGGAAAGCTTTTGACACCGTTCCTCACAAGCGACTTCTAATCAAGCTGCGGGCCTATGGGGTATCGTCTCAGTTGTGCGACTGGACTCGTGATTTCCTGTCGGGAAGGTCGTAGTTCGTAGTAATTGACGGCAAATCATAAAGTAAAACTGAAGTGATATCAGGTGTTCCCCTGGGAAGCGTCCTGGGACCTCGGCTGTTCCTGATGTATATAAGTGACCTGGGTGACAATCTGAGCAGTTCTCTTAGTTTGTTCGCAGATGATGCTGTAATTTACCGTCTAGTAAGGTCATCCGAAGACCAGTATTAGTTGCAAAGCGATTTAGAAAAGATTGCTGTATGGTGTGGCAGGTGGCAGTTGACGCTAAATAACGAAAAGTGTGAGGTGATCCACATGAGTTCCAAAAGAAATCCGTTGGAATTCGATTACTCGATAAATAGTACAATTCTCAAGGTTGTCAATTCAATTAAGTAAATGGGTGTTAAAATTACGAACAACTTCAGTTGGAAAGATCACATAGATAATACTGTGGGGAAGGCGAGCCAAAGGTTGCGTTTCATCGGCAGGACACTTAGAATATGCAACAAGTCCACTAAAGAGACAGCTTACACTAAACTCGTTCGTCCTCTGTTAGAATATTGCTGCGCGGTGTGGGATCCTTACCTGGTTGGATTGACGTAGGTCATCGAAAGGGTGCGAAAAAGGGCAGTTCGTTTTGTATTATCACATTATAGGGGAGAGAGTGTGGCAGATATGATACGCGAGTAGGGATGGAAGTCATTAAAGCAAAGACGTTTTTCGTCACGGCGAGATGTATTTACGAAATTTCTGTCACCAACCTTCTCTTCCGAATGCGAAAATATTTTGGTGAGCCCAACCTACATAGGTAGGAATGATCATCAAAATAAAATAAGAGATATCAGAGCTCGAACAGAAAGGTTTAGGTGTTCGTTTTTCCCCCGAGTTGTTCGGGAATGAAATGGGGGGGGGGGATATTAGTGTTTAACGTCCCGTCGACAACGAGGTCATTGGAGACGGAGCGCAAGCTCGGGTGAGGGAAGGATGGGGAAGGAAATCGGCCGTGCCCTTTCAAAGGTACCATCCCGGCATTTGCCTGAAGCGATTTAGGGAAATCACGGAAAACCTAAATCAGGATGGCCGGAGACGGGATTGAACCGTCGTCCTCCCGAATGCGAGTCCAGTGTGCTAACCACTGCGCCACCTCGCTCGGTGGGAATGAAATGGTAGGGAGATAGTATGATTGTGGTACTATGAACCCTCTGCCAAGCACTTAAATGTGAATTGCAGAGTAATCATATAGATGTAGATGTGTAGAGATTGCGACCAGGGCGGGGGATGCAGGAGCGTGGGCGCAACGTAGGGCCGGAAGCTGCGGCTGCAGGGGACACCAAGCTTCCGGCCGTAAAGCTCCATCCGGCCTGCCGTCAGGAGGAAACGACCCCTTAAGACGACAGAAGGGTACGCATACACCCAATGCTGCTATGAACCAGATGAAGAAGGCGGCGACTCCTCAGGTGTGGGCGGGTCATTGGTAGGGCGAGAGGAGGCGGAGGAGGCGAATGCTCCGTCTCTATGAGGTCGTCCCGTGGTGTCATGATGATACCCTCTAGTGGCTGCAGTAGCCGCACTGCCCTGTGGACCCGTGAATCTCGGGGAAGAGAGACTGATACACTGTGGTGTACATGGCCAAGGTCAAATTGATTTTGATGGCGGCACTGCAAGTAATCTGGACCTGAAAGAAGATACAAGCAAGTGCCAAGTCGACAGACGATCTCGCCTCGCGCCTACCGTCTGATGCCGCTAAAAACCTTGTAAAAGACAATATCATGCGGCGCGAAGTGATACTTGCGGCCTTCCATCGGCGCCGGATGCTGAGGAGGGTGAAGCAGGTGGTGCACCGTCCTATGGCGGCGGTCGTGAAGCAATTCCGCCGGCGATGGTCCATATCGTGGGTGCGAACGATATGAGTCGAGAAACAGTTGCAATGCTTGATCCCTGGTGTGTGCGGAGAGAAGTGTGGCCAACTCTTGTTTGACTGTTCTAACAAAACGTTGCGCTTTGCCGTTTGACTGTGGATGGAACGGTGAACTGGTTAAATGGTGTATGTCATTGCGTTCACAGAATGTTGCAAATTCATAGGCCTTGAACTGTGGTCAATTGTCTGACACTATTGTGTGTGTGTGTAAATTCCTAAGGTACCAAACAGCTCAGGTCATCGGTCCCTAGACTTATACATTACTTAAACTATTCTATGCTAAGGACAATACACACACATCCATGCCCGAGAGAGGACTCGAACGTCCGGCGGGAGGGCCGCGCAATCCGTGACATGGCTCCCTAAATCACGCGGCAACTGAACGCGGCTCTGACACTATTAGTTCAGGTAAAACTTTGAGGCAAAAAATCGATGATAACACCTAAATTCTACTACGGGACTTTGTCGAGTTCATTGTCATCGCAAAAGGAAACTAGCTATACGAGTCAATCACAACCAACAAACGGGTGATCCAAAAATGTCCCGCGAAGTGTATGTGCACACGTTGCCATGGTGATTATGACTTAGGCCAAGCAAAGAATTTCTGCGGTGAACCGGACGGGTTTTCCACACATGCATGAGACTGTCACGTCAACTATTCTACTTCGGTGTCCATACCGTGCCAAGTACAGTGTCGACGCGCTAACTGTTATATACTAACAACCCTCCTGTGTCCTTGGTGAAGTACTTGCAACACATCTTTTTTGCAACTCTTTGGGGAACAACACACGTGACTGTCCACTGTCATTTTGAACAAGAATCACACCTTCCTGTGTAGCATAGATATGCTGCCGTGCAAAGTATGGGCACACTACTGTGATCTTTATGCTATGCAAGGAACGAGGCCAAGATGTGCGAATGTATAATAGCCAAATATTCAAATCTAGTTCAGCTTCAGTGGCCCGTGCAAGTTTCTTGTAGTTTAGCAAAAAGATTGAAGCAATTCAAAATCATGGGCATCGATGTGACAACATTATGCAGTAGAAGCGTCAAAGTCTTTATCAGGGTCACTCTGAAGACGTGATGGTGCGTCCGCATTACCATGTTGAGCCTCAGATAACACACGAAACGAAGTACGCAAATTTGCAACATGTTCTTTAGGTGTATGACCTGTTACGACAATATCGCCCAAATAGTTTGAACAGTTTATCACTTATGCAGTCAGCTTTTCCAAATACCGTTGGAGAATGGCGGCTGCGGAATCACTACCAAAAAGCAATCGCAAATACTTAAACAAGCCCAAATGAGTATTAACTACACACACTTTTTGAGATTCTTCATCAAGTGGTATTTGAAGATACGCGTCACGCAAATAATTTTTTGAAATGTAGCGTCCACCGCCCACTTTGTCCAAAATATCCCCTGAGCGTGACAATGGATAGGTATCAGTTACTGTTAGTGGGTTGACTATAGACTTAAAGTCAACGCAGGCGAATGCGACCAGAAGGTATGGGGAGAAAAACCAGTGGACTTGCTGACTGACTAGGTAATATGGGCGCAATAATTCCGTTATCTTGCAATTCTTTACATTCAGCCACGACTTTGTCCCGTAATGCAATGGGAGCAGTTCAGGCCCGGCAAAATCTAGGCTGAGCATTATCTTTCAGCGTAATATGTGCAACAAAACTGTTAACTTTGTCTAAACCTTCAGATAAGAGTTCTGGGAAATCTTTTAGCGAACTGGCTTCACCGTCTTTTGCCTGGAAGGTAGACACTGACAACACATTGTCCTCAATGTTAAAGCCAAACAAATCAGTTGAATCGAGACCAAATACGTTCTCACAATCACGTGATTGTAGTACTGTCACTGCTCGCGTATGTAGCATCCTGTTTAGTGAACTTCTTATGCTGCGTGGGAGGTTGTTTATTCATAGTGGCGAGCCCTTGCCACCACCGAATGGGCCGATCGGAAACAAGGGTCTCAACCCCACAAGTAGGCTGCTCAAATCTATGAACTGAAAAAACAGCGGAATTGTACTGATCTAGTATTTGCACTACCTGCTGAAATGATGGATCTGACTTTTAAAATCTGTTCTCTGAGTTTGACAGCAGGTACACTGTAAACGATCGCATCAGGCAAGCCGGCCGCAGTGGCCGTGCGGTTCTAGGCGCAGCAGTCTGGAACCGCGAGACCGCTACGGCGGCAGGTTCGAATCCTGCTTCGGGCATGGATGTGTGTGTTGTCCTTAGGTTAGTTAGGTTTAACTAGTTCTAAGTTCTAGGGGACTAATGAACTCAGAAGTTGAGTCCCATAGTGCTCAGAGCCATTTTTAAGCATCAGGCAACATAACATCTGAATATAAGGCACCACAATCCCATTTTAATTTGCATTTCCTTGTCATATCCTGCAAATCTATTACCCACTCCCGCTAAGTTTGTTCTGCCCGTTTTTTTCAATTAAAGAATTGATACCTAGCTGCTACCACATTCACTTGTTGGTCATAATAGTTAGTGACTCGATAACGTTGTCATAAGCAAATTCACTCGGAGTGACGTTTGGAAAGAGTTTTTGAATGAGGCGGTAGACTGCACTTCCTAACGTGGGTAATAGATATGGAAGTTCCTCAGTACCTGGTACATTGTGAACGGTGACGTGCACTTCAAACTGGGGCAACCACTCGAGCCATTCCTCGTCTTGTTCACTAAACTGTCGAAAAGGTGGTATAAAAGTATGCGTTGCTGTAGGTGGTGCCGTTTCCCTCAGGCACGTAGCGTTGCCCAGTAGCTGCTGCACCGTGTTGTGTAGTGCAGATATCAGCTGCGTCTGGAACTGAAACTTCTGCATTAACTAAGTGGCATCTAAAGCTTGCTTTTGTGGCTCCTGAGCAAGGGGCGGGACAGGTGGGGTGGGCATGTTGGAAGAGACAAATAAAGAAACAGACGAGGCAAACAAGCAAAATAAGGTCAAAAACAAAGAAATTTTCTGCAACGCCCACCTGAAAACACTGATTAGCAAAAGCGACAAGAAACTGTTAAAGCAAAGAAACGCCTGAGCACAGTAAAGACAGAAGAAAATAAATGAGCCAGCAAAAAACACAACAGGAGCGGGGTTTGTTTGTAAGCCCTCGTCGCCAATATGGAGTTCTGCCCACTCGTCCCGTGTAGGGTGCCTAAAGGATGCTGTGTTCAAGGAGTGCTATACAACAATTCAAGAAAATCACATTAATAGTTTTTATTACAATAAATAAGATAGATAATACCTTACACTGTATTACAAGAATGTGTCGCAGCGGTGGGCAATAGGCCAACAGTCAGTGTCTTTCTCTATATACAAGGTCCATACAAGCAATGGATGTGGATCACTAATAACTGCTGTCGTAGTGCTCTCCTAGTGCCGGTCTAGTACTGTGCGGCAGAGGCTGACAGGAGCGGCGCTTATATTCTCTTCTTGAAGAGGCCGCTACTGTCGTGGTGTGGTCCTAGTCAGCGGGCTGTTGGCTGACGTCGTCTCACGGTCTTCTCTGCTCTTGTGTTCATCTTTGTGCCGACGTCTGTCGATACGCCGGAACACAATTCGTTTATTTGTCACGATAAATTTCAAGCTGAACTATCAGTGATTTGCCGAAATGATACGTTTAAAGGCATCACATTGTTTTGTGATTTGAACACTTTCCTTGTTGACCATCCGTTGAAGAATCATTCATTTATGCACAAAACTTTGCAGAGTGTATATACTATACCTGGTTCAACAGCAGAAACTGAGTGCAGTTTCCGCACTAAGTCAAAAATTAATACCTTCTTCAGGTAAAGTTTTAATAAAGAAGGGCTTATCTCCTTAGCTCTTCGTTTCATCCGTTCATAATCAGGAAATCAGTGACATCCATACTTCAACAACTGGTTTGCAACTGGTTTGCAACCGGCCGTGCGGTTCTAGGCACTACAGTCTGGAGCCGAGCGACCGCTCCGGCCGCAGGTTCAAATCCTGCCTCGGGCATGGATGTGTGTGATGTCCTTAGGTTAGTTAGGTTTAATTAGTTATAAGTTCTAGGCGACTGATGACCTCAGAAGTTAAGTCGCATAGTGCTCAGAGCCACTTGAACCATTTTTTGATACGTTTGCGGTAGAACAATATATGTGCACAACTAATGTGTAAGCATGTGATTAAACAGATTTTTCTGGCGTAATAAATGTTGATGCTCCTCTCTGGGAATGCAATCGAATTTCATAGTCGTGATGCCACAACATTTCGACGGTGCAACTGGTGGAATTGTAGGTGCACAATCGCGTCGGAAATGAGGTAACATGACATAATGCGGCTCCTTTATACCCTGGGAACAGGCCGCTGCGCTTCGCCTAAAGGCGAAAGGGATGCCCTCTGCGAAGCGAAGAATTGCAGCGCCGCAAGCGGTAGAAACTAACAAAAGCGATGAATCGCAAATTAAGATACCGCCGGTCGAAAACCATACTAATGTAGGTTTATATCTGATAAAATGGGACCCCACATCTTCCTTAAAGGAATACCTTTATGTCTATTAATAACGTCTTCTGGTATTTGTATTTTGATGACTTCCTTAATAACATAATCCCATTAACGGGAAGCCGGAGCAGTATTTTGCGCCTTTTTAAATTAGATGTGATATCCTTCATTAAGACCCCCACCCTTAAGTACCTTGGCGTCACCCTCGACCGTCGCCTCTCCTGGACTCCCCACCTCCGGACAATCCAAGCAAAGGCACGCTCCCGACTCAGTCTCCTCAAGCTCCTCTCCGGCCGTAAGTGGGCTCTGGACCCCTTCACCATCCTCCACACCTATAAATCCCTCTACCGTCCTATCCTTTGTTATGCCCATCCGGCCTGGATCTCCGCCCCCCTACCTTTTACAAATCCCTCCAAATCCTTGAACTTCATGCTCTCCGCCTCGCCTATCGCATCCGTCTCCCCTCCCACACGCGGATCCTGTACGATCTCATCCCCTTCCCCAACCTCCTCCTTTTCCTTGAAAGGATACGGATCCTGTACACCTTCTGTAAACTCGATCCTCCTCACCCGCTCGTCTCCCCAATCCTCTCCCACCCCCGCCCGCTGCCGCGCCTGTATTCCCATGTCCCGCCCGGTCTCCATCTCTCCACCCTCCTTACCCTCTCCCAAGGGGGCTTTCGCCAGCTCCCCCTCCCTGATGATGTCCTCCTCCCCTCCATCTACCCCTCCTATCAACTTCGACCCTGCCCCACCCCCCACTTCCGGTGTCCTTTCCTTTAGGCACCCTCCCTCCCTTCTCTTCCCTTCCCTTCTCTTTCCTTTTCCCCCGTCCCCTCCCTCTACGCCTTTTCCCCCGGGCTTCCCCTCCCCCTTCCTCTCTCCCCCCTCTCTCCGCTGCCCGTGGCATCTCTGCTCTCCCCTCTCACTCTCCCACTCCCCCTCCTCCTCCTCCTCTCTTGGCAGGTCCCCGGACTCGCACACGCATTGTGAACATTCACGCGCCGGAGATCATCGCCATCAGTGTCTTGTGTGTGTGCTTCGTTTTGTGTTTCGCGTTCTTTCGTAGTTACGACTCCACTGTTCGCATGTGCCGTCGCCGTCCTCCGTGTTCTGTGCACCGTGTCAACCAGTGTTAGTGTTTTTATCGTCCAGCATGAACGGCTTCATGTTTATTGTTTTTTGTCTCTACTTTTTTCGCCCGCCCTTTTCATTGTATTGTCTATGTCACCCTAGTCACATGATTGTACCACTTAAGGCTGAAGAGCGGCGTACTATGCTGCTGACAGCCCACCTGTATGAGGTTCTAAAATTACAATAAAAAAAAAACTTCATTAAGACAATGTGCATCCATGGCAAATATTTCAGGCTGACGTATGTGACGTTTGTGTTCCACACATCAGTCATAAACTCTTCGTAAAGTGTGCCCAATGTAAGCCTTTGCGCAATGACGAGAAATTTTATATACTCCAGGCTTCCTCAGTCCCAAATCGACTTTAACAGATCCAAGAAAGGCACTTGTTTTGACGAAAGGCAAAATGATACTTTTATGGGTATCTTTAAAAAAATGGCTCTGGGCACTATGGGAATTAATATCTTAGGTCATCAGTTCCCTAGACTTAGAAATACTTAAACCTAACTAACCTAAGGACATCACACACATCCATGCCCGAGGCAGGATTCGAACCTGCGACCGTAGCAGCAGCACGGGAATCTTTCCGTTTTCGACAAAGTACTCACCGCAAAGAATAAGAAATCAACTGATATAATGTGTCTATTCTTGGTTCACATGGTAATCCAAATTGTCAAGTACGAACAATCCGATGATCAATACATTCATTCAGTCTGAAGACAACCTGAAGATCCTGTGTCAAATAATTAGAAGCTTAAAGTTGTTTCCAGGTGAAACGGATATCCTGTTCGTCAAACTGTTCGTTTGTTTAAGTTTGTACCACGGTGTGAATCAACACTGCGCATTTGTAAATCAATTACTGACGTTCGAAAGTTTCACGAGTCCTCATAAACTATGATATTAAAGGTGTCTCTCTGCCTTTGACAAAAACTAGAGCCCTTCTTGGATCTGTTAAAGATAATCTAGAATTGAGGAAGTGTGGAGTACGTCATCGTAGTAAGGCATACATTGCACAGGCATTGTACGGTTCATGGCAGATGGGTGGAACATCAGCGCCTCAACCTTTTGATCCAGCCTGAAAAATCTGTCATCGCTGAACATTGTCTCAATGAAGGACATTATATAACATTTAGAGATAAGCAAATTATTTCTTTGGCTTCCCGTTTCTAGGACTCTATACTTAAGGAATCGTTTATTCATTCAATCTGAAAACCACCTGAAGATCCTGTGTCAAATTATTAGAAGCTTAAAGTTGTTTCCAGGCAAAACGGATATCCTGTTCATCAAATTGTTCGTGCGTTTAAGTATGCACCACCGTATGAATCAACAGTGGACACTTGTAAATCAATTGCTGCCTAACTCTTTTCGGGGAGTATTCGTTCGAAAGTTTCGCGAGTCCTGTGAAAATATGATATTAAAATTGTGTCTATGCCTTTGGCCAAAGCTAGAGCCCTTCTTGGATCTGGTAAAGATAATCTGGAATTGAGGAAGTCTTGATTACGTGAAATTAGCTGTCATCGGAGTTAGGCATACACTGGACGGGCAATTGTACGGTTCATGACAGATGTGTGGAACATCAGCGTTACAACCTCTCGTTCCAGCCTGAAAAATCTGTCATCGCTGAGCATTGTCTCAATGAGAGGCATAATATGACATTATGAGATAAGCAAATTATTGCTCTGGCTTCGCGTTACTACGATTCTATACTTAAGGAATCGGTAGAAATACGATCATCTCATGACATTATTAACAGAGATAAAGGCTTTCCTTTAAAGGTAAGATGTAGAATCCTATTTTGTCAGACACAAAACCACAGTGGACTGGATTCCGACCGGGTGCAGTTTTATTTGCAATTCATCCCTTTTGTTAGTTTCCACCTCCGGCAGCGCTGCGATTCTTAGCTTCACAGAGGGCAGTCCTTTCGCTTTTCGAGCACGTGCGGCGGCCTGTTCCCGGGGTATAAAGAAGACGCCGTAACTAACGTGAACTCATTTCTGGCGTGATGTGCACCTGCAACCCCACCTGAAGATAGCGGCCAGCCGGACCGTCGAAATATCGTGTCGTAAGGACGCTGAAACCGACCTGTGTACCTGTGAAGAAACTTACCTACTGTATAAGTAGCTTGCCGAGACAGAGATCTCGTAAGTTAACGGGAAGCTCAGCAGGCACTGTGATAAACTGGAAAACGGAGTAATTAATCCCACCTGACCAACTGTGCCTATGAGAATGCTATTACATCATTAAAATCTAAAAGTAAATTTATCGGAATTAAAATGGTCGAATGTCAGTGGCCGGTTAATTGAGTACATAGGTGCTGCTCTACTCATTAACTACGGTGGTCAGCATGCCAACGGCTATCTCAATTCTGTGAGGTGCGGCGAGTGCCAGAAACAGAGATGTTTTATCGTCTCGTCGGACTGAAATATAAGGGTAGCCCTTATTTTCCTCTGTTGTAGGGACATACTGCAAGTATTGAAGGAGTATCATAAAATATTGAGGTGGCATCGAAAGTAGAATTTGTTAGCCAGAAATAAATAGTGAAGTGAACCGTAAAACATAATTGAGAGGCACACTGTTTCGTATAATCAGCAGTTTAGACTACCAAGGGATTGATAATTAAAGTTCTATTTGTTTAGCTCGAGAGAACACGAAAGACAACGGTATCAGGCAAACGTCTTTCCTTAAGCGCCTTTTATGATATTTCCGTCAATCATGTTAAATATAATTCTTATCCTGTATCAAGTACTCACTACAAAGATAGGTTCTACTTACGGTACCCATTTCTAAAACATCAAAAATGTAACTCAAGCACTTTTTAATTTAAAATACGTTGTTGTTGTTGTTGTGGTCTTCAGTCCTGAGACTGGTTTGATGCAGCTCTCCATGCTACTCTATCCTGTGCAAGCTTCTTCATCTCCCAGTATCTACTGCAACCTACATCCTTCTGAATCTGCTTAGTGTATTCATCTCTTGGTCTCCCTCTACGATTTTTACCCTCCACACTGCCCTCCAATGCTAAATTTGTGATCCCTTGATGCCTCAAAACATGTCCTACCAACCGATCCCTTCTTCTAGTCAAGTTGTGCCACAAACTTCTCTTCTCCCCAATCCTATTCAAAACCTCCTCATTAGTTACGTGATCTACCCACCTTATCTTCAGCACTCTTCTGTAGCACCACATTTCGAAAGCTTCTATTCTCCTCTGGTCCAAACTAGTTATCGTCCATGTTTCACTTCCATACATGGCTACATTCCATACAAATACTTTCAGAAACGACTTCCTGACACTTAAATCTATACTCGATGTTAACAAATTCCTCTTCTTGAGAAACGCTTTCCTTGCCATTGCCAGTCTACATTTTATATCCTCTCTACTTCGACCATCATCGGTTATTTTACTCCCTAAATAGCAGAACTCCTTTACTACTGTAAGTGTCTCATTTCCTAATCTAATTCACTCAGCATCACCCGACTTAATTTGACTACATTCCATTACCCTCGTTTTGCTTTTGTTGATGTTCATCTTATATCCTCCTTTCAAGACACTGTCCATTCCGTTCAACTGCTCTTCCAAGTCCTTTGCTGTCTCTGACAGAATTACAATGTCATCAGCGAACCTCAAAGTTTTTACTTCTTCTCCATGAACTTTAATACCGACTCCAAATTTTTCTTTTGTTTCCTTTACTGCTTGCTCAATATACAGATTGAATAACATCGGGGAGAGGCTACAACCCTGTCTTACTCCTTTCCCAACCACTGCTTCCCTTTCATGCCCCTCGACTCTTATAACTGCCATCTAGTTTCTGTACAAACTGTAAATAGCCTTTCGCTCCCTGTATTTTACCCCTGCCACCTTCAGAATTTGAAAGAGAGTATTCCAGTTAACATTGTCAAAAGCTTTCTCTAATTCTACAAATGCTAGAAATGTAGGTTTGCCTTTTCTTAATCTTTCTTCTAAGATAAGTCGTAAGGTCAGTATTGCCTCACGTGTTCCAACATTTCTACGGAATCCAAACTGATCTTCCCCGAGGTCGGCTTCTACCAGTTTTTCCATTCGTCTGTAAAGAATTCGCGTTAGTATTTTGCAGCTGTGACTTATTAAACTGATAGTTCGGTAATTTTCACATCTGTCAACACCTGCTTTCTTTGGGATTGGAATTATTATATTCTTCTTGAAGTCTGAGGGTATTTCGCCTGTCTCATACATCGTGCTCACCACATGGTAGAGTTTTTTCATGACTGGCTCTCCCGAGGCCATCAGTAGTTCAA
Source organism: Schistocerca cancellata (assembly GCF_023864275.1). Lineage (NCBI taxonomy): Eukaryota > Metazoa > Arthropoda > Insecta > Orthoptera > Acrididae > Schistocerca > Schistocerca cancellata. The sequence continues at coordinate 493,973,303 of NC_064629.1, read as the reverse complement.
ATGGAATGCTGTCTACTCCCGGGGCCTTGTTTCGACTCAGGTCTTTCAGTGCTCTGTCAAACTCTTCACGCAGTATCTCATCTCCCATTTCGTCTTCATCTACATCCTCTTCCATTTCCATAATATTGTCCTCAAGTACATCGCCCTTGTATAAACCCTCTATATACTCCTTCCACCTTTCTGCCTTCTCTTCTTTGCTTAGAACTGGGTTGCCATCTGAGCTCTTGATATTCATACAAGTGGTTCTCCTCTCTCCAAAGGTCTCTTTAATTTTCCTGTAGGCAGTATCTATCTTACCCCTAGTGAGACAAGCCTCTACATCCTTACATTTGTCCTCTAGCCATCCCTGCTTAGCCATTTTGCACTTCCTGTCGATATCATTTTTGAGACGTCTGTATTCCTTTTTACCTGCTTCATTTACTGCATTTTTATATTTTCTCCTTTCATCAATTAAATTCAATATTTCTTCTGTTACCCAAGGATTTCTATTAGCCCTCGTCTTTTTACCTACTTGATCCTCTGCTGCCTTCACTACTTCATCCCTCAGAGCTACCCATTCTTCTTCTACTGTATTTCTTTCCCCAATTCCTGTCAATTGTTCCCTTATGCTCTCCTTGAAACTCTCTACAACCTCTGGTTCTTTCAGTTTATCCAGGTCCCATCTCCTTAAATTCCCACCTTTTTGCAGTTTCTTCAGTTTCAATCTGCAGTTCATAACCAATAGATTGTGGTCAGAATCCACATCTGCCCCAGGAAATGTCTTACAATTTAAAACCTGGTTCCTAAATCTCTGTCTTACCATTATATAATCTATCTGATACCTTTTAGTATCTCCAGGGTTCTTCCAGGTATACAGCCTTCTTTTATGATTCTTGAACCAAGTGTTGGCTATGATTAAGTTATGCTCTGTGCAAAATTCTACAAGGCGGCTTCCTCTTTCATTCCTTCCCCCCAATTCATATTCACCTACTATGTTTCCTTCTCTCCCTTTTCCTACTGACGAATTCCAGTCACCCATGACTATTAAATTTTCGTCTCCCTTCACTACCTGAATAATTTCTTTTATCTCGTCATACATTTCATCTATTTCTTCATCATCTGCAGAGCTAGTTGGCATATAAACTTGTACTACTGTAGTAGGCATGGGCTTTGTGTCTATCTTGGCCACAATAATGCGTTCACTATGCTGTTTGTAGTAGCTAACCCGCACTCCTATTTTTTTATTCATTATTAAACCTACTCCTGCATTACCCCTATTTGATTTTGTATTTATAACCCTGTAATCACCTGACCAAAAGTCTTGTTCCTCCTGCCACCGAACTTCACTAATTCCCACTATATCTAACTTTAACCTATCCATTTCCCTTTTTAAATTTTCTAACCTACCTGCCCGATTAAGGGATCTGACATTCCACGCTCCGATCCGTAGAACGCCAGTTTTCTTTCTCCTGATAACGACATCCTCCTGAGTAGTCCCCGCCCGGAGATCCGAATGGGGGACTATTTTACCTCCGGAATATTTTACCCAAGAGGACGCCATCATCATTTAATCATACAGTAGAGCTGCATGTCCTCGGGAAAAATTACGGCCGTAGTTTCCTTTTGCTTTCAGCCGTTCGCAGTACCAGCACAGCAAGGCCGTTTTGGTTAATGTTACAAGGCCAGATCAGTCAATCATCCAGACTGTTGCCCCTGCAACTACTGAAAAGGCTGCTGCCCCTCTTCAGGAACCACGTGTTTGTCTGGCCTCTCAACAGATACCCCTCCGTTGTGGTTGCACCTACGGTACGGCCATCTGTATCGCTGAGGCACGCAAGCCTCCCCACCAACGGCAAGGTCCATGGTTCATGGGGGGTTAAAATACGTATAACATGAAAAAACAATATGTAATTGGACTTGCGTTACCAGTAATTAAATTCGCGTGGTCACGCATGTCTTTCCACAACGATTCTAAAATAAGATCTTAGTCCTTAGGGCAAAACAACACTGATTAAACACGCTATCAGTTGGCCATCTGCTTAATTTAGCTTTTAAGACACATCATGAGCTTTCGTAGTGAAAGCGATTTCATGCTCCGAAGTCACTTACTCATCGTCTTCAGACAGTATGGTGACTATAGAAAGCGGTCGTACCGTCGTTCTAAAAATAAAAGAAAATAAAGGAGGAGGCATTTGTACATTCCCATGTAACGTAGTTTCTTCGTTACACTTCTCTCCATTATATTGAAAGATGATAATCATTTAATGCAATAACTAATCAGTTTTCACTAATACTGTATAAATTAAAAATATCCCCTGAAACTATTATTTTACGTTTCTTACACCATAGATTAAATATATTTCAGCTGGGATGCACAAAGAGAAAATGGTAACATGCACACACTTAGACTACATACTTAATCGAATTTTAGTTTTTCATCACTAGAAATTTTTACTAGTATTACCAACTAATACCTGACCTTTCAAAGCCCTCTACAAGTAGTTAATGACTGCGCGTTTGTATAACTGTTTTTAGGTTTCTTTATTTAGTACACTTCTCTAACTCAATGGCACAATTGGTATTTACTTACACTTAATCATAACGAGGTATATTTCTTAACCGTAGTTTATACTTTTCACAGTTTAGCGTTTGATTAGAATACACTTCGTTGGCTACAAGCAGATTTTCTTTTTATTCGTCGCTGCAGTCCTTCTTAGCTATATTTCTTACACACTCAGTGAAGAATTTAACCATCTCCTAAGTCCATTTTTCAGGGCCCTTAAACTACCTAAAATGTACATATTCATTACATAAAAGCTGCAAAACTTTCCCCAACATACACTTATGTTACATTGACGCAACTTAAATCATTTTAACCTCTTACAAAAAAAACATTCATCCTTCTTCCAATTAAAATTTTACGTCCAGGTCTCCTCATCCATCTCATTAACACATTTGCACATGTCCAGCTTATGGATTCCATATTTCTACCACACCTGTGCAATCATCTCAAAGATTCAAAATTCATGGTGTTCATTCAAGCACTTTATTAAGTTACTGATTGTACTGGGTGGTAATTGTCTTCATTAATTTATTCCTCTCTTTTTTACTTACCTGACTTTAATATTTGCATATTGTTCATTCAAGCACTTTATTAAGTTACTGATTGTACTGCTTGGTAATTGTCTTCATTAATTTATTCCTCTCTATTTTACTTACCTGACTTTAATATTTGCATCCGTAATGTACCTACAAAGCTACATTTAAATACCTTTGGCTTCCATGAATTGTCCAGTGCGCAAAAAAACTATGCATGCTAGCTGAATTTTATTTTTGAGCGTTGTTAGAGGTCCCTAAACTTACATAACAATTAATATCGAGATGTTACCATTACTTTCATTGGTGCAAAATTCGTAATTATATCAGGCGATCTTTCTCATATTACCTATTCCGTACCCCATTACGTCTGTGCCATCTTATTATTAGAGTTTTCCAAACAATCCTTTCTCAGTTTTGTATCCCCATTTTACTCCATTATTACTCCATTATTTCCACACTTTCTATTACTTTTTGTTGTTATTAAAATCACTATTGCTTAATTAATGAAGTATCACATTGTTATTTTGGTCATTATACTCAGGTCTTTTATAAATTAACCTTTCATAAATGCACCCAACTCTCTTGCTTTGGTGACTGTCATAATACGTACACTTTAAAATCAGAGCACCTTCTCACTCCTCATCGATAACACTTTTCCTTTCCTCTTCTATTAAATCGTTTGCTGTCACCTGATATTTACACAGATACACGTCTTACATACCTAAATGATCTATGTTCTGGACTGCTTACCTACTTAACTGCAATCAACACGTAACGAAACTGCTGCTGTTACCGTGTAATTATAAAAGACTTAGAGAAGAATGATTGGGTAAGGCAAAGAAAATTTCCTATTAACTGAATAACAGGACATTCACTACAAATGTAGAAACTTAATTGTAATGGGGTGACTGTAGAAGAATGGGGGCGAATTGTTGGAAAGGGTAAAGAAAGCCATTCGACAGCTGAGGACGCAAAGCTACAAAACTGTGCATCAGTTACTGATTGTCAGAGCCCTACATGAGTTAATTCTCTCCACTCAGAACATATTCCTTTAGCTCCATCATGTGCGAAATACCTTTTTGGATCCTGGTTACACTGAAGGATAAACAGTTTTATGGAGACATGATTCCACCACAAAGGGGCCATTATATAAGAGAAGAAATCTTTCCTTCTGTTAAGATTTCCTTTGTCCATCCCCTTTCTTTTTACTTCTCTGAATGTGATTTTTACCACCTACTCTGGTACATTGTTGTCCTGGAACTGACCAGTAAAGATAATATCTGAGTTGTCTGTTTCATATTTAAACTGATTTGTAAATATAACTACTATCTACATCTACATCTACATTTATACTGCGCAAGCCACCCAACGGTGTGTGGCGGAGGGCACTTTACGTGCCACCGTCATTACCTCCCTTTCCTGTTCCAGTCGCGTATGATTCGCGGGAAGAACGACTGTCTGAAAGCCTCCGTGCGCGCTCGAATCTCTCTAATTTTATATTCGTGATCTCCTCGGGAGGTATAATTAAGGGGAAGCAATATATTCGATACCTCATGCAGAAACGCACCCTCTCGAAAGCTGGCGAGCAAGCTACACCGCGATGCAGAGCGCCTCTCTTGCAGAGTCTGCCACTTGAGTTTTTTAAACATCTCCGTAACGCTATCACGGTTACCAAATAATCCTGTGACGAAACGCGCCGCTCTTCTTTGGATCCTCTCTATCTCCTCCGTCAACCCGATCTGGTACGGATCCCACACTGATGAGCAATTCTCAAGTATAGGTCGAACGAGTGTTTTGTAAGCCACCTCCTTTGTTGATAGACTACATTTTCTAAGGACTCTCCCAATGAATCTCAACCTGGTACCCGCCTTACCAATAATTAATTTTATATGATCATTCCACTTCAAATCGTTCCGCACGCATGCTCCCAGATATTTTACGGAAGTAACTGCTGCCAGCGTTTGTCCCGCTATCATATAATCATACAATAAAGGATCTTTCTTTCTATGTATTCGCAATACATTACATTTGTCTATGTGATGCGTCAGTTGCCACTCCCTGCACCAAGTGCCTATCCGCTGCAGATCTTCCTGCATTTTGCTACAATTTTCTAATGCTGCAACTTCTCTGTATACTACAGCATTATCCGCGAAAACCCGCATGGAACTTCCGACACAATCTACTAGGTCATTTGTATATATTGTGAAAAGCAATGGTCCCATAACACTCCCCTGTGACACGCCAGAGGTTACTTTAACGTCTGTAGACGACTCTCGGTTGATAACAACATGCTGTGTTCTGTTTGCTAAAAACTCTTCTGTCCAGCCACACAGCTGGTCTGATATTCCGTAGGCTCTTACTTTGTTTATCAGGCGACAGTGCGGAACTGTATCGAACGCCTTCCTGAAGTCAAGAAAAATAGCATCTACCTGGGAGCCTGTATCTAATATTTTCTGGGTCTCATGAACAAATAAAGCGAGTTGGGTCTCACACGATCACTCTTTCCGGAATCCATGTTGATTCCTACATAGTAGATTCTGAGTTTCCAAAAACGACATGATACTCGAGCAAAAAACATGTTCTAACATTCTACAACTGATCGGCGTCAGAGATGTAGGTCTATAGTTTTGCGCATCTGCTCGACGACCCTTCTTAAAGACTGGGACTACCTGTGCTATTTTCCTATCATTTGGAACCTTCCGTTCCTCTAGAGACTTGCGTTACACGGCTGTTAGAAGGGGGGCAAGTTCTTTCGCGTACTCTGTGTAGAATCGAATTGGTATCCCGTCAGGTCCAGTGGACTTTCCTCTGTTGAGTGATTCCAGTTGCTTTTCTATTCCTTGGACACTTATATCGATGTCAGCCATTTTTTCGTTTGTGCGATGATTTAGAGAAAGAACTGCAGTGCGGTCTTCCTCTGTGAAATAGCTTTGGAAAAAGGTGTTTAGTATATCAGCTTTACGCTTGTCATCCTCTGTTCCAATGGCATCATCATCCCGGAGTGTCTGGACATGCTCTTTCGAGCCACTTACTGATTTAACGTAAGACCAGAACTTCCTAGGATTTTCTGTCAAGTCGTTACCTAGTATTTTACTTTCGAATTCACTGAACGCTTCACGCATAGCCCTCCTTACGCTAACTTTCAGAAATCTGCCTTCTATTACTCTTGCTAAACAGATAAACCTTCCTCCCTTTTTTTATATTCCTATTAACTTCCATATTCAGGGATGCTGCAACGGCCTTATGATCACTGATTCCCTGTTCTGCACTTACAGAGTCGAAAAGTTCGGGCCTGTTGGTTATCAGTAGGTCCAAGATTTTATCTCCTCGAGTCGGTTCTCTGTTTAATTGCTCGAGGTAATTTTTGGATAGTGCACTCAGTATAATGTCACTCGATGCTCTATCCCTACCACCCGTCCTAAACATCTGAGTGTCCCAGTCTATATCTGGTAAATTGAAATCTCCACCTAAGACTATAACATGCTGAGAAAATTTATGTGAAATGTATTCCAAATTTTCTCTCAATTGTTCTGCTACTAATGCTGCTGAGTCGGTGGTCGGTAAAAGGAGCCAATTATTAACCTAGCTCGGTTGTTGAGTGTAACCTCCACCCATAATAATTCACAGGAACTATCCACTTCTACTTCACTACAGGATAAACTACTACTAACAGCGACGAACACGCCACCACCGGTTGCATGCAATCTATCCTTTCTAAACACCGTCTGCACCTTTGTAAAAATTTCGGCAGAATTTATCTCTGGCTTCAGCCAGCTTTCTGTACCTATAACGATTTCAGCTTCAGTGCTTTCTATCAGCGCTTGAAGTTACGGTACTTTACCAACGCAGCTTCGACAGTTTACAATTACAATACCGATTGCTGCTTGGTCCCCGCATGTCCTGACTTTGCCCCGTACCCATTGATGCTGTTGCCCTTTCTGTACTTGCCCGAGGCCATCTAACCTAATAAACCGCCCAGCCCACGCCACACAACCCCTGCTACCCGTGTAGCCACTTGTTGCGTGTAGTGGACTCCTGACCTATCCTAGCGGAACCCGAAACCCCACCACCCTATGGCGCAAGTCGAGGAATATGCAGCCCACACGGTCGCAGAATCGTCTCAGCCTCTGATTCAGACCTTCCACTCGTCTCTGTACCAAAGGTTCGCAGTCAGTCCTGTCGACAATGCTGCAGATGGTGAGCTCTGCTCGCATCCCTCTAGCGAGACTGGCAGTCTTTACCAAATCAGATAGCCGCCGGAAGCCAGAGAGGATTTCCTCCGATCCATAGCGACACACATCATTGGTGCCGACATGAGCGACCACCTGCAGTTGGGTGCACCCTGTAACCTTCATGGCATACGGAAGGACCCTTTCCACATCTAGAATGACTCCCCCCGGTATGCACACGGAGTGTGTGCTGCCATATCCCTAAGGGGCCCCATTACGCGCCTGACGTTGGAGCTCCCAACTACCAGTAAGCCCACCCTCTGCGACCGCCCGGATCTTGCAGACTGAGGGGCAACCTCTGGAACAGGACAAGCAGCCATGTCAGGCCGAAGATCAGTATCAGCCTGAGACAGAGCCTGAAACCGGTTCGTCAGACGAACTGGAGAGGCCATCGTTCAGCCCTCCGGAATGTCTTTCGCCCCCTGCCACACCTTGAGACGACCTCCCACTCTACCACAGGTGAGGGATCAGCCTCAATGCGGGCAGTATCCCGGGCAACCACAGTCGTAGTCCGATCGGGAGATGCGTGGGACGAGCTGGCCGTCCCCGACAAACCCCCATCCGGATCCCCGCAGTGATGCCCATTGGCAACAGCTTCAAGCTGTGTGACCGAAGCCAACACTGCCTGAAGCTGGGAGCGAAGGGATGCCAACTCAGCCTGCATCCGAACACAGCAGTTGCAGTCCCTATCCACGCTAAAAACTGTTGTGCAAAGAACGTCTGAACTAATCTACAGAGAGCGCAAACAAATCGACACAAAATTTAAACGGTTATTAAAATACAAGATTGCCTAGCAAATGCAGTAATGCTGCCACTTGTGCACTGCTGACACACTGCTCGGCGGCGGAAGGAGACTACGCGATTTTACACTATTCAGGTACTAAAACGCGATGCTACAACTCTCAAATACTATAATACGCCCGAAATTTATGAATTAAACAATGCAAGTACCAAAAACACGCAAAGAAATTAAGAATTAAACTATGTAACAAATGAGTGAGCTAGGAGTATACGACTTGCTGCTGCAGCTGCTTATCCAACGGCGGCAGGGAGCTTTATCTTGCACTCACAGCTTCATCTTTTTAACCCCAAAATCTACAGAGCATTTTAACTCATTCAAGAAATCCCACCGAGCGGGGTGGCGCAGTGGTTAGACACTGGACTCGCATTCGGGAGGACGACGGTTCAATCCCGCGTCCGGCCATCCTGATTTAGGTTTTCCGTGATTTCCCTAAATCACTCCAGGCAAATGCCGGGATGGTTCCTCTGAAAGGGCACGGCCGACTTCCTTCCCAATCCTTCCCTAATCCGATGAGACCGATGACCACGCTGTCTGGTCCCCTTCCCCAAACCAACCAACCAAGAAATCCACACCAAGCAATAACTTTACACTTAAATTTTTATATTGAAAAAATTATGTTCTATTACCTTTCCTACCAGTACTCAAGGTAACAACACTCATTTCTAATGACTCTAGGAAGTTTTCCGTTTGCGCCGGCCAGGGTGGCCGTGCGGTTCTAGGCGCTACAGTCCTGAACCGCACGACCGCTACGGTCGCAGGTTCGAATCCTGCCACGGGTATGGATGTGTGTGATGTCCTTAGGTTAGTTAGATTTAAGTAGTTCTAAGTTCTAGGGGATTGATGACCTCAGAAGTTAAGTCCCACATTGCTCAGAGCCATTTTTGTTTCCGGTTGCACCTAAAATTTTCAAACTTATGATATGCAAATTATAAAAATTTTCTTTTTTTTGGACAGATTAACAGAACTTTTTGGACAAATCAGACACTTTTTAAGAACTACCCACTAAAATATCTGTAGTAACACCTTCTAATTGGGCCGTAATTACAGGATTTACAGAATTTATAATTTTTTATTACCATTCTTTTCTTCCACATCATCCTTAATTATGTCCTTTCTGTTAAAATCAAAACAAGTCGTCGATTCCTTATTACTGATAACAGTGGGTAAACAACGATGAACCTGGCCAATATACCTTGTAGCAATATATTGCTATTATTCGGTGCCTGATGCGACACCTCTTATGCATCCAAATCCTGAAGCTTCATATCGCCAGTTATTCTCTCTATAACATATTTATATTCATTACCATCTTCCTCTTCAAAAATAAACTTCATTATACCCTCCTCATTATTAAAAGGTACCTCGTTACGGCTAATTTCCATGTACACCTATAAAGTTGTCATCTGCACCACATACATTTTTACGTTCCTCACGCAATTCCTCTTCACTTTCAGGAGACCAAATATTCCATGCTTTTTTTGATGAAATTACGTGTACCCATTGTGTCTTCCTCTAAACTTGCACTGAAAATTAGTTCTTCAGTTATCGGTTCTTTGTATAATTCACAAAGGTCGTAATTACTGTCCGAGCATTGTTTTCCCATCATATTACTTCCTTTAATTACTCTTATATCCCGCGTCCGTCCATCCTGATTTAGGTTTTCCGTGATTTCCCTAAATCGCTACAGGCAAATGCCGGGATGGATCCTTTGAAAGGGCACGGCCGACTTCCTTCCCCGTCGTTCCCTAATCCGATGAGACTTACGACCTCGCTGTCTGGTCTCCTTCCCCAAACAACCCCAACAACACCCCAATTACGTGTACCCATTGTGTCTTCCTCTAAACTTGCACTGAAAATTAGTTCTTCAGTTATCGGTTCTTTGTATAATTCACAAAGGTCGTAATTACTGTCCGAGCATTGTTTTCCCATCATATTACTTCCTTTAATTACTCTTATATCCCGCGTCCGTCCATCCTGATTTAGGTTTTCCGTGATTTCCCTAAATCGCTACAGGCAAATGCCGGGATGGATCCTTTGAAAGGGCACGGCCGACTTCCTTCCCCGTCGTTCCCTAATCCGATGAGACTTACGACCTCGCTGTCTGGTCTCCTTCCCCAAACAACCCCAACAACACCCCAATTACTCTTATATCGTTGCCAAGTTTTAACTACTGGTCGGAGGTGTGTTTCACAGCATATGATGGAAGTGGAGTAAGCTGAGCGCATATGTTGCCGCCCCTCATTCCTTCTCTAACACACAGTGACTCAGTTGCGTTATACTGCGTTCGACTTAATCGACAACCCCAGTTCTCGCTTACAAACTATGCGACATTTAAGCTTCTCTCACGGGCTGTTTATGACTTCGTGGGACCTCAGATATCTATCTTGTCTCTACTCGATACTTGACTAAGACATTCCTTAGTTTAATGCCCCGTAACGTGTACAATTGTCGTTAAAATTGTGATTACGAGCAATATGTTGCTAGTGACGTCCGTCGCCCTGTTTACTTGTCTATATGGATTCCACGACGGCTGCCGATCGCGTAGCCTGCTGTTCTCCTCCTGTAAGCATTCTACACTACTAAAGCAATGAAGACAGTTTTCTTACGTGCCACGTGTTGATAGTAGCATAGCTTCTTGCATCACGCAAAACAAAAGATTTACCGAATTACATCTGAACGACTTCACGTCCATTTCAGTCTCTGTTAACTTTACCTTTGCCCACCACTGCTCACAGAAGGGAACTAATGAGTCGTACCTTGACTGATAAGTCTCTCCAGTACATAAATTTCTAACTAAACGATCCTGGATTTCTATAGACCAGTACTTCTGCAAGATTTTCTCCTGAAATTCCCCTGCAGTTCTACAGGAATTTGTGATAACGTTCGCCCATAAGTCGGTACCTCCTTGCAATTGTCTGACAATGAAGGATATCTGCTCATTTACTATGCAGGATTTTGGTAAGCTATTGTCACTTTTGTGTGCACATTTTCCTTTGGAACAAAGTAAACAGGTTTTCGATATCTAAATAATGTCACATCTGCTGATCCAGAAGTTGAGGTATACTCTACCAGAGAGTTTATTGGTATCCCCAAAAAGGTGTGAGTCTTTCTAGCCTACCATTATTTATGAACAACCTGCTTGACCAGAAACAATTCCAGGGTTTGGCGTTCTATCCCAAGCATTAGATTCATTTTCGACGTTGTTCCCTTAACCAGTTTTTACATTTTCTGACGACATCTCAGAATTCAAAGTTTATAATTTACCTTTCCATGTAATTCCTCATCCGTTTCCGAAATGTTTGACTCTCATTCTCCTTTCATTTGTTTAGAGTGTCCCACAAGTTTACCATGCCATTACACGAACTTGGAACTGTTTCACGGACGATCACAACATTTGGGAATTGAGGAGAAAGGATGGCGGATTGGAAAACGAAGGAATTAATCCCATCTGGCTCTCACTCTGACTGGAAGAATGCTATTATACCAGTAAACCGAAACTCAAATTTGTCAGAAATATATCGGTCGGATGTCAGTGGCCAGTTACGTGAATGCATATGTGCCACACTATTCATTAACCAAGGCGGACAGCACGCAAATGACCTTCTCACGTCTGTAAGCTGCCGGGAGTGCCACAAAGTCCAATATTTTACAATCTCGTAGAACTGGCGCTCAAGTATAGCCCTAAATTTCCGCTCTCGTAGGTACACACTAAGTATTCAGTGGCTATCATTATAAATTGATGTGGCCTGGGAAGTGTTATTCGTTAGCCACAAATAAATAAGTCAGAACTGCAATGAATCCTCAAATTTAACTAAGAGGCGCAATGTTCTCGTATAATCAGCAGTTTACACTATCAAGGAACTGATAGTGATGCCAAGGAGATGTATTAGCGACCTCAGCGCCTCAGCGCGTTGCTGGCCAGGTAAGCGGCCGTTCCCCACTGTGAAGTGGTAACATACAGTCTGTTGGAGCGTCTTCTGCCCGACTCAGAATTCTACAACGACTCTTCATGGCCCACCAACTTTGTACCTGGTGTCGGCAGTCGTGTGGTCCGTTGATCGCCTACCTACTGTCGTTGCAGGTTTCAGCACCTTGAGGCGCCTGGATGTTGAACAGTAACATACACACCATAAGGCCCTGTTAACTGAAATCTGGCGGTACTCTGAGGTATGGTGTTGTCGAAAGACAGTTAGCTTCTACATCAGGAGATGATAGGTGGCGAGCAGCATAAAGTTCATCAGGCGAAGACCACCATCTCGAGTACATCTTCAGCTAGTTCATAGACTGTTCTGGCTCATTTAGGACATAGGTTCCCTATAGTACCGCAGTCATGGAATCGACTGCTATTACCGTGAATACCACCGAGCCCAATGATAGCCTTATTTCGAGAGCAGGATCGCTGAAGTATTTAAAGAGAACTATCTTGAGTCTGTGATGCAATGAACCGTTTGTAACGACTGCATCTGTTCTCATTCTGTTACATTCTCTTAACAGACTATTAACTGCTGTGTCAGTTACTCTGTAAGAGCAGTTGAGTAAGAGAGTTTCCCGTACATTTTTATGAGCTAACGAACATACTTGTCTCGCTTAATTTGGTTTCCTGCCGCAGTGGTCTCTGTGCTGGATGAATATTGTCACTAGGCAGACGGTGTTGTCATACTTCGAGCGCCTGACCGTTTCCAATATACCGGCTCGCTTCGTGCCTCGTCTCTGACTCTGACATGACGATTTTGCATGGCAGTGTTAACGACTTTTGCCTGAAATTTCTGGTTTCATACACCTTACTATTCTGTGCCTTAAAATTAATGTTCTGTAGCTTCTGGTTTTGTTCTCTGCATGGTGGTTGTGAGTGAATTTTGCTCTACAGATAATATCTTTATCGTTTGAGTCTGGTATGCCGACAGTGAGTTCATACAGCCTGACCTATGATGGACGTGACTGAGGTTTAGTCAATTGCCTTATGGTCGTTTTGTTTCTTTCGTTGTGAATGGTCTGGCTGGCATGAGATGTTGGTGATGTGGCGATGCTGGCTGTACTGAAGCTACCATTATCTGAGGAAGGAGCAGGTCAGGAGCAGTTCCCTGTGTATCATGTACTACATGGTGTGAGTGAAATGTCGGTTAATGGCTACAAAAATGTATAAAATTAAAAGACGCATAATGACAACATTCAGCAGTTGGACAAACAAATGGAACACAAAAAATAAAGTCGATTAGCATGACTCCGAATTGACTCAGCGGATGATGTTTCTAAGCCTTCCCTTTATGTGGTATAAATATTCAATACGGTGTTTTTTGAAAAATCGAACACCTCGGCTCCCTTGTTCATGGGTGCACCCACTATACGAGCTGCAACTATTTTCCCACGTTCGGATTCGATTAACACCCAGATAATGCACTCTAAGTCATGCAGAAAAAGTGTTTCTGACTACGAATGACACTTGCAACATGTTGTGGACGTTGCACAGATGCCGTTAGTGGACAAACACAACAGCGTGACCTGAAGGATTACCTGTCTCCAGCTTTTGTGTTCAAGCATGCTTTTTTCTCGGTGTTTCCATCTTTTTGTCCAAACCCTGTACGCAAAATCATAAAATGACGTACACATAATACAGTAAGGAGAGAACCGATATTAAATAACGTTGTCTTTTCTGTAAATTATTCTGTTTTCAGTACCGTTTCTACAGTTTTGAGCACAGGCACTGGAAAACTTTTACTCTAGTGCATAGCAACATGTCTCTGTAAATAAATGTTTTTGCTTTGGTTTACAAACCGTTACACTGAGATTCACCCATCTGCATTAGAGGTTAGTTGTTTATTTGTTTACGTTTTTGTACGACAAGGAGTGGTTCTAAGTAGATTTTGGAATGTTACACTCACAGATTTAATATACGTTTAGTTTCTAAGGTGTCAGAAACATACTTCACATGCTGTCTTTGTAGGTTTCAAATTGTTATACATTTGCTTACGTTTTTTGCTGACAACTCTATGATTTCCTTTTCGTGGGATTGTATATTTTGATGCTACTTACTTCATCTTAATCACCGTGTGAAAGATAAGTGGAAGTATGGACAGTATAAATCGAATATTTGTTTTCTGGTTTAGTGAGGCATCTCCTCTAGATAGGATGCCGAGGTGATGTGGAGAAGAGTGAGGTGGGTGCCGCTTAGCGCTCGCCTTTCTGTCAGCCACGATGAAGTCCCGACGTGATGTCACGTCTGTCACAGTACACAATGACTAGAAATCTTTGTACAAGTTCGCGCATGCGGCTCCCAAAGCACTGAATTTACAGCGAAGTGCGACACACCAACTTTGAGAGTGCGACAGTTCGACACTTATGCAGATCGACAATCCAAATGATGTACTTAACTGATTATTTGGCCAAGAAGCTATCACTAACGAATTTTCACAATATCTTTAATAAAACTTGTAACAATTGAATTACCAGAGAGATCGACCTACCATATAAAATCTCTCACCAAGACGCATGGGGTGTGCTAATTACGTGTTCATTTACACACATTAACAACCAATGAAAGGAGATTAAATCAGCTGTTTATTTAACAGCGTGGCAGTAAACGTTAGAGAACTTAATCATATGTCATAAAACTCACTTATAACATAGGTTTTCTATGTTTTATTGCCTATTTTAATTATGATCTCATTTCTTGATAAATTTTCATGTACATTAAATTTCATTAAAGATACATACATCTGGATAGCAGCCCTGGAAAGAACAGATCATTTCCTGCAGAACTGACATGAAAATCACGTGTAAATTGTAACCATGTGTAAAGATTCAATATCGTTCTCATTATTTGAAATGTGAAAACATTTTAATTGGGATTGTGGGTGAATTACTTAACGTATTTTTATTTTGATGTATCTTTTAATTATAATTAAATCGTGCTTCTACTGACAATTCTAATTTTTAAGATAACATGTTCGTATCAAAAGTGGTAATTGCGGCTGCCGATAACTCATTTTACTACGTACATTCACTGAAACTAAAGGGTTAGGGGAACTAATCTTACAAAAAGGCCTACTATCTTTGATTTGAACTAGTTGCCATGACGCAATTAGAGAGGCAAGATTAGTCTGAACCCTATAACTATACGAGCCAAAAACAGTTAATTATTCTTATAATTATAGCAATAACATTACGAAACTAGCTACAAAAACAATCAGAAAAATTATTTTCTGTGGTCTATTGTCGCATTACTGCTTTGTCTGGACGTTATAATACAGTCAGTTCCTTAGATGCTTTCAGTGTGGATTTAGGAGGCGGTACTACAACTTTGATTACATCTCCGTATTATTCTACAGGTTGTCTGCACAAAAGATGCATCAAAGCGGTCTGTAGAGACAAGCCTTTGAAATTGAATGGCAATGATGGAAGAGAGGCATGAGAATTCTCGATATCTATTATTCAATCGAATGGTCCACGGGGTCTGCAATTTTTCTATGTAATAACGCTATAATACCATGCAAAAGGAATTTAAAGATTTAGTTCACAATGAAAGAACCAAAATTTACAGTGATCGAGAGACGGGGTTCTTTGTTTTGTACATCAAGATCCTAAAATTTCAGGCATGGGTCAAGTTAAGGAAGTGATGGTCCACATAGTAAAATTTATTCCGCTTTCAACTACAATAATTGTCGGTGGAACTGATGGAAGAGATTGCTTACGTTATACAGGGTGATCCGGTAATAGTGACCGGGCCAAATATCTCACGAAATAAGTATCAAACAAAAAAACTACAAAGAACGAAACTCGTCTAGCTCGAAGGGGGACACCAGATAGCGCTATGGTTGGCCCGCTAGATGACGCTGCCATAGGTCGAACGGATATCAACTGTGTTTTTTTAAATAGGAACTCCCATTTTTTTGTTACATATTCGTGTAGTACGTAAAGAAATATGAATGTTTTAGTTGGACCACTTTCTTCGCTTTGTGATAGATGGCGCTGAAATAGTCACAAACGTATAAGTACGTGATATCACGTAACATTCCACAAGTGCGGACGGTACTTGCTTCGTGATACATTACCCGTGTTAAAATTGACCGTTTACCAGTTGCGGAAAAGGTCTATATCGTGTTGATGTATGCCTATTGTGATCAAAATGCCCAACGGGCTTGCGCTATGTATGCTGCTCGGTGTCCGGACCGTTCGCCGGTAGTTACGTTATTTAAGGAAAAATGAAGTGTTCAGCCACATGTCAAACGTCAACGACGACCTGCAACAAATGATGATGCCCAAGTACGTGTTTTAGCTGCTGTCGCGGGTAACCCGCACATCAGAAGCAGACAGATTGCACGAGAATCCGGAATCTCAAAAAAGTCGGGGTTGAGAATGCTACATCAACATCGATTGCACCCGTACCATATTTCTATGCACCAGGAATTGCATGGCGACGACTTTGAACGTCGTGTAGAGTTCTGCCACTGGGCACAAGAGAAATTACGGTACGACAACAGATTTTTTGCACGCGTTCTATTTAGCTACGAAACGTCATTCAACAACAGCGGTAACGTAAACCACCAAGATATGCAGTATTGGGCAACGGAAAATTCACGTCCCCAGATTTCTTTCCGTGGGTAAAGTTGAAGGATATTTGCCATCGTGATCCACAGACAACGCTTGACAACATGCTTCAGCGCATTGTGAATGCATGTGCAAACTTTACGTAATTCGAACTACTCGCTGTTGCGAGGAATGTCGTTACACGTATTGTCAAATGCGTTGAGGTTGACGGACATCATTTTGAGCATTTATTGCATTAATGCGGTATTCACAGGTAATCACGCTGTAACAGCATGCGTTCTCAGAAATAATAAGTTCACAAAGGTACATGTGTCACATTGGAACAACTGATAGATCTGCAATTTAATTCACGTTTTAAAGACATATGTGTTTAAACTGAAACTTTCAAGGACGCTTACAGAGGTTCCTTCAGGTGGGACTTCCACGTTTCCACAATGCAGTTGCAAAAATGCTACAATATTTCGATCAACATACGTATGTGAAAGACGTTTTTCGATTACGAAACTACAATTGTGTCCAAAATTAAAGCAACAAACGGTAATTTAGCAAGGTTGTATTTATTTTGCCACGAAACAGTATAAACAGGCGATAGTACAGTAGAGACAATGTATAGCATACCGAAAGTAATAAGCTGCAAAATACATAACGGTAGACAAACATTTTCTTCGTTTTTTTCTCCCACTTAACGGATTTGCACAGACATTCTGACAACTGCTTAATGTGCTCAGTATGGCGTGTGACCACCACTGGCACTAATACAGGCCTGACAACGATTGGACATGCTGCGAATGATGTCATCAGTCTCATGTTGAGGCAATAACGCCCATTCATTCTCCACAGTTGCTCACAAGTCTTAGATGGCGGTTAGTCGTTGAATACGTAATGCAACCCGTCTCCCTAGTGCATCCCAGATATGCTCTATGGGATTCAGATGTGGAGAGCGAGCAGATCACGTCACGCGTGCAATACCTTCCGCATATACATAAAGGAGAGAGAGAGGGGTGGGAGAGAGAAAAAGAGAAAAACGTCAACTATTCGTGCTCTATAACGTCGAGCATTATCGTCCATCAAGACGAAGTCTGGGCCCGCAGCACCTGGCAACAGCCGCTCGTGAGATCCCAAGATCACTTCATCGTTCCTGACAGCAGATATATCTTGCTGATTCACCTTTACAATTTAGTGAAGAGGTGTACGAGTGGTAAACATAATCCCTGCCCACATCATTAGGGATCCTCCACCCTCCTCGATATAGTCTCTTTCCACAATGTTTGGATGCCCTCCAGGTGCGAACCCGCCGAGAATCACTCTCCAGACCAAATCGGGACTCTTCTGTGAAAAGCACGTTGGTCCACCGTTCGGTCATGCAGGTGGCATGTTGACGGCTTCACTCTAGATGTATCCTTCAGTGAAAACAAGCCAGTGGTAAACAGACAGCAGGTCTGCAACAATAAAGGCAACTCTGCTGAAGCCTTCTCCACACCGTTTGCTTAGATATAACACGTCCAGGGGATGCTGCAAGGTCAGATGCCTGCTGCAGTGCAGTAAAAAGGCGGTACCGTCACGCCCTTACAGCCAAATAACGGTCCACTTTTCATAATGTCACACGTGGTTGGCTCTGTCCTTCTCTCCCCCGTACAGTTGCGGACTGTATAAACTACCATTCCACCCAAGAAACAACAGGGCAATTCACATTAAGCCATCGGGCCACATCACTCTGCGAATCGCCTGCTTCCATTCTTCCTATTGCCCTCCACAGCAGAGAGTCTGTAGGCGTCTTCGTTGAGCGGAATGCCATTTTCTGTCCAGAACACGGCTGTAACGACATCAGTCGACAGTTTCTAAGATTATATCGAGAATTAGCTACTTGACGGGGAAGTAGCTATTTGTTGCTTCATTTTGCACACCAGTGTAAATAGGCCATAATTAAACAATAACCTTCAGTGCCAAAATGTGTGATACTGGAAGGGGTTTTAATTCAATCAATGAAATTAGGGATCCTAGGCGGATCTGCCAAATGTCGCGGGGTTTTAAGAAGAATGCTATTAATTGTTCACTTTCCCAACTGGATCACTTTCCCAACAGGATCGGGTCGTTGGTTCTGGCTGAAGGCGTGTTACGAGACCCAACCTGTTGATTAAAACTGCCCCTTCAATGATTTTGATTAATACTTCATAACTAAATAGTGTTCACGGAACTGATCACTACAAAACAAACAAGGATAGTATTGAACACATTTATTGAACAATAATCTTCCTTACAGCAAACTGAAGGATGACAAATATTTATAAGTAATGGCAATGGTCCTTAACAAAACTAATTATTTAGGTCGGATACCGCATCTGTAATTGTTATTTTCTACTCCCTCCCCTTGTCATACGGCACAAGATACGTCAGACAAGCCTAGTCCAATTACCAAATACTCAATAAGAGCGTGGCTGGAAAACTGAGATCTGGTAATCACAGGCGTGCGTAATATCGGATTAAATGCCGAAACTGAGCATCACGATACCAAATGCAGCATCGTGGACAGGTCAGGAAGCTGCCGATGGCGTCTGCGTCGTCGAGGAGCCTCAATTGCTACAAAAATGAATTTATTATCGCGAACAGGCTTCCTGTTCATAAACCCATATTCAAAAGCTAATTCTGCTTTCTTTCCAAATGTCTCGCACTCATTAAGACGGGACACACCATCCAAAAGGGAGATCCAGTAACGTCTTTAATAAAGTGTGGCTCAAGGAAATTGCTCTGCTCCTGTCTGCTTCCTGTGAGACACTTTTCCCAACCGCAGTTAACGGAATCAGCTTATCTCTAACAGTAAAACATGACAGTACACCTAACTGAAGACCAGTTTCAGTTGCAGCTGGCAGACTTATTCAAAGTTCTGCACAGCACACTGAAAAGAATTTGCTCTTCTACAGCAGAGCCGAAAGCACGACTTCCGCTCGCTACAGGAGCTAAGACGCTTCTCTTCGATAACAGCTCCAAAAGCATCCCTCTGCAAAAATCAGCACCCCCACGCTATATTTCGAGCTGGCCAATCCCGTTGCTCTAGTTACCACAGTTCGCTTCCACTACTAATTCCTGCCTTCTTACAGCCAATTAAAACATTCAGCGCCTTACTGCGCCTAGAATGTTCTGGAACAAACTGAAACTCCGTTCAAAATTGAACCCACCACTCGTGTCTCTCTCTTCGCCCTAACACAGGAAAAGGTCATTGCCCTAACTTAACCGCGTTTCTTAGATAGCAGCAGAAAACGTTAAGATTCGTGGGAAGGCTCCCTTAGACGCCAGCTCATCTCGACATAGTGGCGTTGGCGTAACGCCCAGCGCCAACGAGGCGCCGTCCGTCGAAGGCCCGCGTCTGTTGTCCGCACAATGTGTGCCTACCTGTTCCGGCGTCTCCCCCAGTGGGACGCTTTCGCATGCCGACTCGTAATGGTCGGTTGTAAACTTCCACACCCCTATGCCCTGCCTTTGAGCAGTGCCGCGCGTCCGCTCCAGCCAAACTCCGTGAAAATATCACCTGAACCCCGACTTCATGCAACATGCGAATTTCTTAAAGTAAATAACCGTCTTAAGGCGTCTGATACTCCCTATATTAATTTCAATAGGCTGATTTCCTGATAAATAACATAATAACAGATATCTAACTTGTCTTTGCAACAATTATTACATTACAGTAAGGTGCAAAATACTGCTACATTACAATACTGACTGCGTGCTTTAGTATGCTGACAGTTAGTACTGGGAAAATATACTATGTCTTCAGAGTGCCAAAACTCATTGCGTATGAATGAAAATTTGTTTCGATTGCAGTCCGCAGCTCGTGGTCGTGCGGTAGCGTTCTCGCTTCCCGCGCCCGGGTTCCCGGGTTCGATTCCCGGCGGGGTCAGGGATTTTCTGTGCCTCGTGATGACTGGGTGTTCTGTGATGTCCTTAGGTTAGTTAGGTTTAAGTAGTTCTAAGTTCTAGGGGACTGATGACCATAGATGTTCAGTCCCATAGTGCTCAGAGGCATTTGTTTCGTTTGCTATGTATGTTGTATAGAAATATGAAATATGAAGCCATTATGTATGCAATGTGGCTCCAATGCCATCTAAATATATCACGTTCACGGTTTCCCCCTCTTCCCCATCCTCAACCTCAGAAAGTGTGGGATGGAAGTGGGGGAAGTTTCCAGCCAGGCAAGCGCTATGGCATGCAAGCCTGAAGAGATATCAAGACAGGTTCGTAGTATTTGTCGACGTGGAAAAAGTGCTCGATGGTGTAAAATAGGGCGAGATGCTTGAAATTCTGAGAAAAATGAGTCTAAGCTGTAGGAAAAGACGGGAAATATACAATGTGTATAAGAACCAAGAGGGAACACTGAGGCTGGAACACCACGAACTAAGTGTTTGGATCAAAAATGGTGCAAGACTGATAAGTAGCTTTTCTCCCTCTATTGTACAATCTACTCATCAAAGAAGCATTGACGGAAATAAAAGGAGCATTCTACAGTGAGCTTGAAATTCTGGGTGAAAGGGTATCAGTGATAAGATTCGCTGCTGACATCGCCATCCTCTGTGAAAATGAAGAAGAATTAAAGATTCTGTTGAATAGAATGAACAGTCTAAGGACTACAGAATGTAGATTGAGAGTAAGTCGCAGAAAGACGAAAGGAATTGCAATTAGCAGAAATGATAGTAGCGAAAACTTACCATCCGAATTACCCCGAAATAGACGAAGTCGAGGAATTCTGTTACCCTGATAGCAAAATAACCCACTTCGGATGGTGCAAGAAGGACATAAACAGCCGACTAGCACTCGCAAAAAGGACATTCCTGGCCAAGAGACGTCTACCAGTATCAAGCATAAGCGGTAATTTGAGGATGAAATTTCTGAGTATGTTCATTTGGGGCACTGCACTGTACGTTAATCAAACATGGACTGTGGGAAAACCGCAACAGAAGAGAATCTAAATATTTGAGATGTAGTGCTTCAGAAGAATGATGAAAATTATGGGGACTGATTAGCTAAGGAATGAGGGGGTCCTCTGCTGAAAGGAGGAAGAAAGGAAGATATGACGATAGTAATGGATAGGATGATAGGACGTCTGCTTAGACGGCAGGGGATAACTTTCATGGTACTAGAGGGAAATGAAAAGGGTAAGAACTGTAGACGAACACAGAAATTGGAATTGATGAAGTTGTGCATCAAACCAGTGAAAAGACAGATGACTCAAAAAACCGGGGAAAGGCACTGCTTTCCAGGAGTCGGTCGGTAACGCACACTTCTGACATGCTACCTTACGTGTTGTTGAACAAAACGTTTGTAAATTGAAACCAGTTTGAGTTTCTCAGTAAATGAAATCAGTTTTATTGCGATGAAGTGCAGATATGTGTAATTAATTTATTGTACCAGTTCTGGTGTAAGATTTTCAAGGACGTGCAGTATTTAAGCTGGACTTTTTTTCATGCTGCTGCAGTTAGGATTCTGGACTTTGTAGTACTTCAGGTAGCCCTACGATCACTATTACTGCTGTTAATTTCACTCTATTTTACAAGTGTTTTTGGCAGCTAATTTATCCGTGTATTCAATCTAGATTGTGATGAAATTTCTTTCTGTGGCCTCTGGTCGTAGTCTCCCAGCTACCAAGTCGTTTTAACCGAAGTATAATACGATTGCTCGTTCGCTAAGTACACTGATGCACCGCTAACAGTTCAAATCACTGAATTCTGTGAAATTATTGTCCTTCGTTACTCGATTCTGAGTTTATTGCTTACTCATTTGTACGTAAATAATTGCGCGGTGCAGTTTTCCCTGACTCCAGTGATAGCACGCAAGACTTTTAGGTCAAATACTTCGACTTTTGTAAGCTTTCGAGTGACTAAGGATTTTGGATCGCATCCGCGATATCGCCGTTGTGTGCAAGCTCCGTTCTGCAGCATGAACGATGTTTACGTAAGCGCTGCTGGCAACTGGGGTCATGGCAGACAGATAACAACAAATTAATAATCCGTTAAAGTATCTACATACATACATCGAAACCCCCCACCCCTCCTACCATGTTACGTGCATAGTGAAGAACACATGGTGCAGCCCTGCGGGCACTCGCCTCGAAGTGAGTAGGGCTCTCTGGTGCACCTCCTCAAGGCACATTTCGTGTCAGTAGTTCACTGGTTGCATGCTTCTTTGCAGTGCGCGTGTGAATGGAAATGAATTTACGTTATTTCTACCCAATAGCGAACTGTAATAGTGACTGCGTTATACGAAGATACAGTTTCGCTATACCTTAATGGTGTAAAAACCAATATTAATTAAGTATCCTTGTTTATAGAATCGGTTTCGTGCTAAGAAGGTTAGAAGAACCATGCAGGAATTGTAATAAATCACAAATATAGGTGAAAGGTCTTGCAACAGTTTACATATATAGTTAAGAGAAAAGTCTAGCCCCTTTTTCAGTTATCAGTAAACATTTTTGCACTGTCCATGGCGCTCACTAGGACAGTCGATTGCCGGCCGGAGTGGCCGAGCGGTTCTAGGCGCTACAGTCTGGAACCACGCGCCCGCTACGGTCGCAGGTTCGAATCCTGCCTCGGGCATTGATGTGTGTGATGTCCTTAGGTTAGTTAGGTTTAAGTAGTTCTAAGGACAAGGGGACTGATGAGCTCAGTAGTTAAGTCCCAAAGTCCACAGAGCCATTTGAACCATGTTGACAGTCGATTATAGACCGACCACACAAGACACCTGGATTCAAAAACGGTTCAAATGGCTCTGAGCACTATGAGATTTAACCTCTGAGGTCATCAGTCGCCTAGAACTTAGAACTAATTAAACCTAATTAACCAAAGGACATCATACACATCCATGCCCGAGGCAGGATTCGAACCTGCGACCGTAGCGGTCGCTCGGCCCCAGACTATAGCGCCCAGAACCGCACGGCCATTCCGGCCGGAACCTGGATTCAAAACGCCATCCATTGCGCGGCATTTAATTTGGTTGATTGATTCCGGGGTCGTAACTGACAGATTTGTGTCTGAATAACCGAACCCCATAGGTGTAATCCAAAGTGCGCACCTGTGAGTCAGTCGGTCTGTGAATTGTGGCATAGTTAGTCTTCTCTGACGGTCACTGAGATTAATTGCACATTGTCTCAAAATCTCAGAATTAATATTAGTTTAAATAGATAATCGAAGAGGTATCTTCCCATTATATACAGCGCTGATTTGCAAGTGATCCTGAAGGTTCTGATTGGGCATGGATGAATGTGATGTCCTTAAGTTAATTAGGTTTAAGTTTTTCTAAGTTCTAGGGGACTGATGACCTCAGATGTTAAGTCCCATAGTGCTCATAGCCATTTGAACCAAAAGGCTCTGTAGCAGGCACGACTCTATCAAAACAAATTTTCATCATTGACTCTGATTGCTTAACGTCCTGTGAGCCATGAAGAAAATTACCCAGCGGGGATAGTAATAACAATGGTATAGTACAAGCTGCCCTTTCTTAAACAGTGGAATTGAGCAGCCAGAAGAAGGAATGAAAGAGGTCCGCTGGGAACATAACGTGACAAAGTGCAAAGTGTAAGTGTACAGTTTCCTTGCAGACAACCATCTCGCTGATCACCCGGGGAGCCATACAACTGTGGGATACCAGCGAATACCCATGAAGTACAATAATCTATGGTCATTGAGGTCAGTAGTCCAGCTGTAGCGTACCCTATATCAGTCAATTTTGTTGCATGAAATCAGCCTTACCGTCTCATCTCGTTACTTCATTACTCCCTTTCGGACTGCAGGTTTCATGTGTGTTGCAAATTGGCTAATTTATCGTATTTTGTCCAATGTTCAGATCTTTTGTACTATTTCAGCACATTTTATCGATTTTATCTTTCTTCCTTAAGTTGTGGTACTCTTTTCTAAACATGAGTTTACTATTTCTGCTTGTACGCGTGGGCATGTTTTTGTCTGCGTATTTGTATGTATAAATTAATGTTGATATCTTAGCTCTCACAAATCCTTTAAACACATTCATTTCTAAAATGGCTCTGGTACAGATGCTAATGACATGGCTCTCGTACACCCAAACGAACAAGTCATCACCATCGCTAACTGCTTCAAATAGTCACTTTTCTACTTCATTCATTACATTCTACTTTCGGTTCAACCGAACAGAATAAAATATTTTTGACGGTTTTCTCATCTGTGGTATTCAGAAAAATTCATTAAACTCAATAATTTCATTATCATCCCGTTTAACGAATCTATAGGATTGCTTTCCTAGAGATCATGATCGTGATACAGTTTGTAATAGCCGTGTGCATTCAGAGTAAGAACGGATCATGTCGAATCATAACTTCGTAGAAGTGCAAAAGAAGTGCAAAGAATGCAGGAAGGAAGATAACATCCAGTCGACAACAACGTAATTACAGGAGGAGCCAATATTCCTATAAGGGAAGAAAGGAGAAGGAAACTGGCTATAGTCTCTGCGAAGGAACCGTGTCCACAGCTCGTGGTCGTGCGGTAGCGTTCTCGCTTCCCGCCCCAGGGTTCCCGGGTTTGATTCCCGGCGGGGTCAGGGATTTTCTTTGCCTCGTGATGACTGGGTGTTGTGAGCAGTCCTTAGGTTGGTTAGGTTTAAGTAGTTGTAAGTTCTTGGGGACTGATGACCATAGATGTTAAGTCCCATAGTGCTCAGAGCCATTTTGAAGGAACCGTGGAAAAGGACACCTGCGTAGGTAAGTCACGCACGGAAGCTACAATACGCATTCGTTAAAAACCAAAGGAGACAATTAATGCCCCTTGTCAACGGATACCATTGCCACATTGCCTTAAGCTATCTAGAGCACTGGTTCCCAACCTGGTGTTAATTACCACCTGAGGGGTAAAATGATATTTTTTATGGGTGAAAACTAAACGATTCGATTCTGCTTTAGTCACAAAACTAAATTATTTCCAAAATATCATTACTATTATCAAGATTTCGGTAGACTCTAATACTGATTGTATATGTTATAAATACTTACTTTTGCGTATTTAGTAGCATGAATGCGGTGGAGGACAGAGATTCCTCACACAGTCAACCAACTAAACACTTACGTTGAGCTTTGTCCCGTACAACACTGATGATAAAAGTGGGACATATACGTAGCAAATGCTAAATAACTGAAGACAGTGCCTTAGTAAAGTTGTAGATAGTACTTGCAGTAGTCATGAAATTGCTTCATTATTCAGTCCGAAATAGATAAATGATATGACATAATTGAGAGCACGACACAGCAGTAACTACGTAAGGGCTACTACAGTCCTGTAGACAGTATTATTAGTATTATTATTATAATTGTTATTATTATTATATTACTATTAGTGTCTGTGGTGAGACACAAACCATTAACAGACTGAAGTCTTCTAATTTCTGCCATTTCAGAAGTAAGGAGTGCAGCAGTCAAGTGATGTATGACATGTTTGATTTTAAATGGGGTTGCAGTGTGCAGATCAAGCTGGTAAAAGGGGTAATTCAGGAGAAGTATGTCTTGTAACAAGTGTCTACCCCACACTCCCCCCCTCCCCCCTCCCTCCCGCACCACCACTGTGGATAGCTAGCTTTTTCATCTGAGAAGAAGTTGTGGGTAATACTTGCGTTGCACGTCGAATTCCTTCATCATTCATTCTAACACACACACACAAAAAATATCATTAATTTTGCATAATTTTAAAAATAAAAGTGTATATACTAATCTCAAACCTTAGCATTTGATATGGAAAGTTGTCTGATGCATAGTAAACTTGTACAATGCGTACTTTTTTACGAGAAAAGTTTTTCAATCTACAGTGTCTTTAGGTGCTTAAGTTGGTAATAATGTGACAAATGAAGGCTGTCACAGACGACAGGGGGGGGGGGGAGGACGGTGTAGTAGCTAATGTCTAACTGACACTCAGGGGTAATGGTCTAAGAAAGGTTCAGAGCCACTGATCTAGAGGAACCAAGGAAACGTAATTATTGGTGATGTTTTGAAAATCTATCCTCCCGTATGTGAATCCAGCCTGTTAAACACATCCGCCACTTTACTGTCAGCAAGTTTCATGTACAATGTCTCTTTTCACATACAATGAATATTGCTTTCAGAATATTCGGTCGCCGTTAGGTATTATTAAACAGAGTGCAAGTGGTCGGTGCCCTAAATCCGTATGCCTTCTTCCTCCAAATTGGCTCAGACATCGTCCTCTTACAGACTGCAGATAAAGCTGCTGAAAATTAACTGCCTGTTGTCAGTTACTCCATCACATAAATAAGAAGTGATATGCGATTCAATTTCTTATATTACACTCCTGGAAATGGAAAAAAGAACACATTGACACCGGTGTGTCAGACCCACCATACTTGCTCCGGACACTGCGAGAGGGCTGTACAAGCAATGATCACACGCACGGCACAGCGGACACACCAGGAACCGCGGTGTTGGCCGTCGAATGGCGCTAGCTGCACAGCATTTGTGCACCGCCGCCGTCAGTGTCAGCCAGTTTGCCGTGGCATACGGAGCTCCATCGCAGTCTTTAACACTGGTAGCATGCCGCGACAGCGTGGACGTGAACCGTATGTGCAGTTGACGGACTTTGAGCGAGGGCGTATAGTGGGCATGCGGTAGGCCGGGTGGACGTACCGCCGAATTGCTCAACACGTGGGGCGTGAGGTCTCCACAGTACATCGATGTTGTCGCCAGTGGTCGGCGGAAGGTGCACGTGCCCGTCGACCTGGGACCGGACCGCAGCGACGCACGGATGCACGCCAAGACCGTAGGATCCTACGCAGTGCCGTAGGGGACCGCACCGCCACTTCCCTGCAGATTAGGGACACTGTTGCTCCTGCGGTATCGGCGAGGACCATTCGCAACCGTCTCCATGAAGCTGGGCTACGGTCCCGCACACCGTTAGGCCGTCTTCCGCTCACGCCCCAACATCGTGCAGCCCGCCTCCAGTGGTGTCGCGACAGGCGTGAATGGAGGGACGAATGGAGACGTGTCGTCTTCAGCGATGAGAGTCGCTTCTGCCTTGGTGCCAATGATGGTCGTATGCGTGTTTGGCGCCGTGCAGGTGAGCGCCACAATCAGGACTGCATACGACCGAGGCACACAGGGCCAACACCCGGCATCATGGTGTGGGGAGCGATCTCCTACACTGGCCGTACACCACTGGTGATCGTCGAGGGGACACTGAATAGTGCACGGTACATCCAAACTGTCATCGAATCCATCGTTCTACCATTCCTAGACCGGCAAGGGAACTTGCTGTTCCAACAGGACAATGCACGTCCGCATGTATCCCGTGCCACCCAACGTGCTCTAGAAGGTGTAAGTCAACTACCCTGGCCAGCAAGATCTCCGATCTGTCCCCCATTGAGCATGTTTGGGACTGGATGAAGCGTCGTCTCACGCGGTCTGCACATCCAGCACGAACGCTGGTCCAACTGAGGCGCCAGGTGGAAATGGCATGGCGAGCCGTTCCACAGGACTACATCCAGCATTTCTACGATCGTCTCCATGGGAGAATAGCAGCCTGCATTGCTGCGAAAGGTGGATATACACTGTACTAGTGCCGACATTGTGCATGCTCTGTTGCCTGTGTCTATGTGCCTGTGGTTCTGTCAGTGTGATCATGTGATGTATCTGACCCCAGGAATG
The DNA here is from genome assembly GCF_023864275.1 of Schistocerca cancellata. Lineage (NCBI taxonomy): Eukaryota > Metazoa > Arthropoda > Insecta > Orthoptera > Acrididae > Schistocerca > Schistocerca cancellata. The sequence goes on along the minus strand of NC_064629.1, from coordinate 493,944,997 downwards.
TGTCAATAAAGTTTCCCCTTCCTGGGACAATGAATTCACGGTGTTCTTATTTCAATTTCCAGGAGTGTATTTTAAAAACTACGACTCAATACTTGACAACTGAGGACAGCTACCAATTCACTTACTTCCTTTCTGTACTAGTTTCATAACAAATCATTCATCAACTTGCTAATTAACAGTTACAATACAATTATTATCTTTGACATTTTATGTTCTTATATTTCTTGGAGCTCTTTCCTCCGCAACGCCCTATCTATTGAACTCCTATCTTCAACTCACCAGGTAAGGTGTTTCACTGCTTCCCATTTCCAGACATTCACTGGAATATTAGCTATGGTATCATCTTCAGCGATTTAAAACATCTCAGTACTGTTATGCTCTGGAATCTTTTGTCATTCGGATTCCGCATATTAATTACTAAATAAGGATGTATATGCTTTTACATTAAACTAACTACCTGGGGTATCCGGCTTCGCTCAGGGGACTGATATAAAAATGTTGTATTTGGAATAAAACAATAAACTTTATGGTATAAGAGGTAAAAAATTTTCATTGAAAACATTTTCTAACTATTTACAATACTTTTTGAAGAAAAAGCGGTTCTTGAGTGTTCAATACTTTCATTTAGTCGTTCTTCCGTTTCTTAGCTTCTCACGGTGTTCATAGTCGTCCGTTGGGAACATAAATGTGCTTCATGCTATTCATTTGTATCGCTTTTTTTTTTCTTTCCTTTTTGTTTTGGCTGTTTTCATTCACAGTTGGCGACATCGTCACCTCTTTTAGGTTTGGGCATTGCCACGGACCAATGGCGCGGCACTATCCGGTACAAAGGGAATCTTTATTAGATAAGTGGGTACGGCTTCGGTACCTGCGTCCAGGTACGAGATGTCATTTGATGAAAAACTTCTTTTCCTTAAGTATAGTTTTAATGTACACTGCAGGCAGGGACCTATAATTCACAACTTGGACGGCACAATTAAAAATAGTCTACCGAGCTGTTGGCGTATCCGTGTGAAATTTCAGTTTATTAATACCCACCTCGGCGGTCGATACATTGCTAGAGGATTGCCAGTTATGCACAAAAATGTGCAAGCACAATTAAATCCCGACCCTTTGCATCGTTTCCAGTAGCACGCCTTATAATATGACTAAATCATGGGAATCTTGCATAATCGGATACGGACATCCGTCCTAGCGCGGACCACTGTGCTCTCCAGACTTCAGGTATGCTGTGTGGCCATGTGGCTGAAACCTTGAAATCTGAGTATTATTTCCACTTACAGGATTTGGATCATTGATGAAGTAGAGCAACGGCAAACGTTTATGTATACTGGCAACAATCTACACCATTAAATAACGCCAGGAATGCTGGGAAATGCTTTCAGAAAAGACTACTTAACATTCAAATTTCTATTCGAAGTTAGCATGTTTTTTCTGTTTCCGAAAAGTTGTTGTTTCTATTTACGTTCTACATTTTATGTCCGTTCTATTTCTACCACCAACATCTATTTTCCCAACAACATAGCAAACAATTATTAGCCTCCCATTTCCTTACCTAATTCCCACGTCATCGCCTGACCTAACTCGCCTACAGTTTATTTATTACCTTTCAATTTTAATGTGTGCCTGAACAGATATAAGTGGAACATTTACGCATAATGTTTATGCGCAGCCATTCAGGATTGTTTGCAAATTTATGGAGATGGGGTCCGATGAACGATCGTTTGAATTTCCTGTACACTCCAGACCGAAATAAACATAATACTAAGTGCAGCAGGATTATCGTCGTCAGCATTAGCAGAGCATGACGCAGTCCCTGATGTTGGTCCATCTTCCTCCGAATTATTTTCTTCGTAGCCCAAAAGGAATATTTAGTACAAAATATCAACATATTCGTGTGGGAATTACTATCGAAGTGTAACTGGTAGAAATAGAACACTTTGCTACGGTAGGTGGCGCTTAATATGTGGCCAACAATATTTCTAATTTCGCACCGACTCCCGATGACACACAGAATGGATTCCACATTTCTCTCACTGTAGCCTGCCTGCAGATATCTCCTTACAACTGTAGATCATCTAATCGATTTAGCTGCTAATTGCTCCATACCTCGATTCGAAAATAAAAGGGGCCGCTTCTCAATGAGTACCTGATTACTGCAGGTCCTAGTCAAAAACACAGGGCGTAGTAACATTGCCTGCGTATATATACTGTTTAGTGGAAACATGGGTAACTGGCCGCCCATCATAATGAGTAAAATGTGTCTGGCATCGAGTTTCACATATTACACGTCGAAAGCATTGGTATATATAACAGAATATAGTCGAGAATGCCGCAGACGTTTAGTTAGACTCTCTTTTATGGCTGTAAACGCTAATTGCTCGCCTATACAAAACAACACTTAGCCTTTATTAATCATATTTCTCTCATTCCACTCACAAAGATACTAGAAAGATCCAGATATGTGTTTGTGATGAGATATTCTCTGCCGACTTCACGCGTACTCGCTCGTCAATGAGTTGCTTTTACGGAAGGCGACGGTCTCCGCCCCCTTCTTCTCTTCACGTCTCGTATCATCGCTCACTCCCAGCCCACGGCCTATGAATAAACAACTGAATTGAGAGACATAACGGATAACAGAATGTTAATGAAATACGTTTCCCCTACAACTAAGTGTTAACTAAACACAATTTTGAGGGGGTATTTTTCGATCAATGCTAATGATTCAAAATCTATTAATGTTTCCAATATTTTTATGAGGACTAACACCATAATACGTGTAAAATGTATCTTAACGAATACATTTCCATGTGCCAAGGGTATAATAAATCTCAAACCAATTGAATTCTATCTGTTTCTCATCCATTTTGTAATTAACGTAATAAAGACAACTGTCATTTGTTAGCAACAGTGAAATTAGAGGAAGGACAAAGAAATAGACAAACATTCAACAAATCTAGCTTCTGACCGGAATCGAACCCATGCAACATAGCATACAATGCTAGGACTTTACGGACATATTTTAATGGATGAGAAAACCGTCTTACCGACATTCCGAGGACGATATCTCCTTACCGAAATCCCACCTGGTAGAAAAGCTTTAGGGCATGGTAGCTGACACAACCATTCCGTCCTCTATCGGCGACCACTTGCACGTCCTTTGTGTACGTCCCCTGTCAGGCAGGCTGGCAAAAACGAGCACGAACGATCTAGGATTAAAATTACCAAAGTATTACAAGTACAAAAACCTTTAGTTACTTACTAAAATCATATGCAGCTGTGGAGGTGCAAATAACATACATGCCATAAGCGTCGTCAGTATTTAAAATTAAAATATAATCTCCATCCGTACAATATATATTTATGAAGAGATAGTCGATGCAAACACCGGCTTTGAAGTAGCATAACCCTTAAAATTTTGACGCGCATGAGTTTGTATCACGGGTTTTAATTTGCGCGAGTGTTTCGCGCATACCACAAGTGCCCTATCTCGGTAAAACTGTCTGCTCTAGTGCTTCTACACCCTCATCACGCAAGTTCACACGCTAAGTACTGATAGTAAGCTGTGTTCCATCGCCCATCTCGTCATAAATATGCTGTACAGATGGAGGTGACATTTTAATTTTATTAAATACCTACGACGCCTTGGCACAACTGTTTTATGCACCTCCACAGCAGCTTGTGATTTTAGTAAGTTTTTGTGCTTGTAATACTTTGGTAATTTTTATGGCTCTTAAAGCTATTACTGTTTGTTATTTCTTCAATCTCAGTTATGTATCTAAGTATTTTTGCTAATAATTGTGTCTCCCTGTTCAGGTGTATTTTTGCTTCTGAAGAAAATATATTTAGATATATCGAAACCATAGCCAAGGATTTCAATAAATCGTTATCCTGCAACTGTTTGGCTGTTACCATTGACCGCAAAGATTTTCAACAGGTGCTGCTTCAGATGGGTTTCAAATTTTGCTGTATATAATTGTTAATCTTGCATAGTAATCTTTCTTCGTGGATATATTGCTTCCCCGAAAACTACTGTTTAGTAATAATGAATTACTAAATTTCTTGAAGAAGGGGCTGAGGAGACGTGTGTAAGTTAGAGGTATTTATCTTATCAGTTAATGGTTGCTATTATAGCTGAACAAAGTTCATAAAACTTCAGTAAAGTGATCAGTGACACGATGCAAATATTCAAGACCCATTAGAGAAATGTCGCTTCGCAACACAAGATACAGGTGAAGTCCGCGTAAGAAGGAGCCGATTAAGGCAGCCACTGGCATTACCTACCTTCTACGGCCCTCTGCTCTTCTGGCATCGACCGGGAAGACGGCCGGGGACGAGTGTCTCAGCCAATGAGACTTTCTCATTCCCCACAATATATAGGGGGCGGGACTGGGCGTGGTCTGGAGCAGCCACTGGCATAACCTAACTCCTACTGCCCAAGCTCCTCTGGCACCGACCGGGAAGCCGGAAAGCGACGCGGGTCTCAGCCAATGAGACATTCTCATTCCCCACTATATATAGAGGGCGGGGCTGGGTTTGATCTGCGCCGAGCTTACAGCTGTATACCTTCTCAGATGTGATGTTCTCATGTTACGTAGCACAGCCCAGACCACTTGACGTGCGTCGTGCCCACCAAGTTGCATAATCGCCAGGAGATGAGAAGAGAGACGTCAGTGCTGGTCAGCGTTACCTGCTTTCCGCTGGGAATTATTTCGTCTCGGTAGTTAGTCTGCGTTCTATGAAACACTGAAATATTCTCAAGGGAAACATGCATACTTATTACAATCATCAAATGGTTTTATTCTCCAGCGTCTATTGTAAGTAGATACGAAACATTAATTATTTTGTGTTTCATATGTGCTATTGGGCATAACATCAAATCAAATGGCTCTGAGCACTACGGGACTTATCTTCTATGGTCATCAGTCCCCTAGAACTTATAGCTACTAAATCCTAACTAACCTAAGGACATCATACACATCCATGCCCGAGGCAGGATTCGAACCTGCGACCGTAGCGGTCGCGCGGTTACGGACTGTAGCGCCTAGAACCGCTCAGCCACCCCGACCAGAGCATAACATCAAATGTACCTTTATGGCGCTAGCCCAAATGAAAATCTGGTTTTTCCAATCACATTGATCACTTTCTTTATCTTTATGAAATTTAAAGTAAATATTTGGCTCTTTGATAGCTAGAAGGCAAACTGATACATATTAAAAATATCCGAAGCTTGCATGAATCTATGCGCTGTAAACACGAGAAGTATGCTGTTAAATACTAGATATACGTCCTTAAAAATTGGAAACAAAAATATATTAACAGTGCCCTGCAAAGGAAGTTATCTGTTTCAAATTAGGCTAGATTAGGAGGGGTGTGAGGAAGAAGTAATGTATTTTGTCTATAGTGTAAAAACAAGTAAGTTAATTTACACGTGGTTCCATTTCGCTTCTGCTCACATTATCGGCTGTTAAATGTCATTGGGACTTTGACTGATCAGCCTATAAACGCCGAAGATTACGGATTCGACCGTCATAAGGTTCATTTTCAATTATTTTTACTTTTCACAGCATTTATAACACATCCCAACACCAAAAGGTAATAAGAGTTTCTCACCCCAACACAACATTTCTCCAGATAAATCAAACTTGTCACATATGTATCAAGTTGCTCCCGACATTACGTAGTCTTCCTTAAAAGTCACCAAGTTCTCGCCGCGACCCCCACAAATAGGAGTGTCTTATCCTCATCTGTATCTACATCTACTTTCATAGTCTGCAAGTCTCCCTATGGTGAGTGCCGGAGCGTGCTCTGTACCAATACAACTCATTTCCTTTTATATTCAACTCGCAATGAGAGCTAAGGAAAACGACTGTTTTTGTGCCTCCGCACGAACCCTAATCTTTCTAACCTCATCTTACGCGAAATGTACATTGACGGCAGCAGAATCGTTGTGCACTCAGCCTCAAATATCGAATCTCTAAATTTTCTCAACAGAGCTCCTACAGTGATTCCTACCTGAGTTCTCTAAACATCTCCGTAATACTTGCGTGTTGTTTGAACCTACAGGAAATAAATCAAGCAACCCATCTCAGAACTGCATGGATGCCTTCCTTTTGATTTGACCTGATGTGCATCCAAAACACTAAAACAGTACTGAACAATACGGCACGCTAGCGAACTATGTGTTGTCTCCTTTTCAGATGAAACAAACTTTCCTAAAATTCTCCCAATAAACTGAAGTCGGCCATTCACCTTCCCTGCTACATTGCTTGTACGTTCATTCCCTAACATTTTGGATTAGTTTTTCCCACTGATCTACATTAACTAACATTTTTCTACACTTAGTGTTAGCTGCCATTCGTCACAGCAACTAGCAATTCTCTCTAAGTCGTCTTATATCCTCCTACAGTCACTCAACGTCGACACCTTACTCTATACCACGGCATTAGCAAACCACCATAGATTGCTGCCTACCTTGTCCGCCAAATAATTTACGTATATAGAGATTAATAGTGGTCCATCATACTGTTGTGGGGAACGCGTGAAAATACTCTTGTCTCTGATGAACAATTGCCGTCGAGGACAACATACAGAGTTCTATAACTTAGAAAGTGTTCCACTACCCACATATTTGTACCCTATTCCATTTGTTCGTACCTTCTTAAACAGCCTGCAATGGGGTACACTGACAAATGCTTTATGGAAACCCCGCAATATGGAATCCGCCGTTGCCCTACATTCATGGTTCGCAGGATTTCATGTGAGAGAAGGGCAAGCTGAGTTTCACACGAGCGATTCTCAGTAAAACCCAGCTGATCTGTAGACAAACGTTTTTCTCTCTCAAGGAAATTTGCTGCAGTCGAAATGAAAATATATTCGTGGATACTGCACCCAACAGATGTTAAAGATAGTGGTCAGTAATTTTGCGTGCCTGTTCTTTTACCCTTCTTATATGCAGGAGTCAACTGCACTTTTTTCTATATCTTGGGTGTTTTCATTGAACCAGAGATTCACGGTAAATGAAAGATAAGTAAAACCCATATATTGTAGAGCACTTTTTGTAAAGTCGAATTGGAATTCCATCAACACCTGGCGACTTATTTACTTTCAACTCTTTGAATGGTTTCTCTACAATGCCGATGCTTATTGCAATGTCCTCCATACAGGGGTCTGTACGATATTCAAACGACCGTTTGAACATCTTACTGTTTCTTGACTTTTGGACAAAGTCGCTTAGCACATCGCTTTAGTTTTCTCAAAATTAGCTGTCGCCACAAGGCAATCACGATGAGTGTGCAACTCATTTGTATTTATCAGTGGTGTAACCTGTCGTCGTTTTGAATCCGTCCCTTACGTCGGAGTCCTGGTAGCCATCCCCTCCCCAGCCCTACTTCCAACATAGTGGTTATGTCTCAAATGGTCCCTCATTGCTTTAGCTCAAGTCCTAGAACAGCGGTGAATTCTCGAATTGTACAACGAGTAACAAAATCAATGTTTTGTAGTTTACAACGTGATACCCATCCACTTCTGTTTCATGTACTGTGAGAGACAAAGTACCTCAACATTGTCATCCAATGTGGGAGTTACTGTACATGTACATCTACATCTACATTTATACTCCACAAGCCACCCAACGTTGTGTGGCGGAGGGCAGTTTACGTGCCACTGTCGTTACCTGCATTTCCTGTTCCAGTCGCGTATGGTTCGCGGGATGAAAGACTGTCGGAAAACTTTCGTTCGCGCTAGAATCTCTTAAATTATACATTCGTGATCTCCTCGATAGGTATAAGTAGGGGGAAGCAATATATTCGATACCTCATCCACAAACGCACACTCACGAAACTTGGACAGCAAGCGACACCGCGATGCAGAGCGCCTCTCTTGCAAAGTCTGCCACTTGAGTTTGCTAAACATCTCCGTAACGCTATCACGCTTACCAAATAACCCTGTAACGAGACGCGCCGCTCTTCTTTGGATCTTCTCTATCTCCTCCGTCAACCCGACCTGGTACGGATCCCACAGTGATGAGCAATACTCAAGTGTAGGTCGAACGAGTGTTTTGTAAGCCACCTCATTTGTTGATGACTACATTTTCTAAGGACTCTCTCATTGAATCACAACCTGGTATCGGCCTTACCAACAATTAATTTTATACGATCATTCCACCTTAAATCATTCTCCACGCATACTCCCGGATATTTTACAGACGTAACTGGTAGCAGCGTTTGTTCGTCTATCATATAATCATACAAAAAAGGATCCTTCTTCCTATGTATTCGCAATACATATCACTTGTCTATGAATTCGCAATTTGTCTATGTTAAGGGTCAGTTGCCACTCGATGCACCAAGTGCCTATCAGCTGCAGATCTAACTGCATTTCACTGCAATTTTCTAACGCTGCAACTTCTCTGTATATTACAGCATCATCCGCGATAAGCCGTACGGAACTTCCGACACCATCTACTAGGTCATTTATATGGATTGCGAAAAGCAATGGTCCCATAACACTCCCCTGTGGCACGCCATTGGTAACTGTAACGTCTCCATTGATAACAACATGCTGTGTTCTGTTTACTAAAAACTCTTCAATCCTGCCACACAGCTGGTATGATATTCCGTTGGCTCTTACTTTGTTTATCAGGCGACAGTGCGGAACTGTATCGAACGCTTTCCGGAAGTCAAGGATAAATGGCATCTACCTGGGAGTCTGTATCTAATATTTTCTGGGTCTCATGAACTAATAAAGCGAGTTGGGTCTCACACGATCGTCTTTCCGGAATTCATGTTGATTCCTACAGAGTAGATTCTGGGTTTCCAGAAACGACGTGATACGCGAGCAAAAAACATGTTCTAAAATTCTACAACCTGTCGACGTCTGAGATATAGTTCTATAGTTTTGCGCATCTGCGTGACGACCCTTCTTCAAGACTTTGACTACCTGTGTACTTTTCTAATCATTTGCAACCTTCCGTTATCCTAGAGACTTGCGGTACACGGCCGTTAGAAGAGGGGCAAGGTCTTTCGCGTACTCTGTGTAGAATCAAATTGGTATCCCGTCAGGTCCAGTACTACTTTCCTCTGTTGAGTGATTTCAGTTGCTTTTCTATTCCTTGGACACTTATTTCGATGACAGCCATTTTTTCGTTGTGCAAGGATTTAGAGAAGGAACTGCAGTGCGGTCTTCATCTGTGAAACAGCTTTGGAAAAAGGTGTTTAGTAGTTCAGCTTTACGCTTGTTATCCTCTGTTTCAATGCCACAATCATCCCAGAATGTCTGGATTTGCTGTTTCGAGCCACTTACTGATTTAACGTAAGACCAGAACTTCCTTCTACATTCTGTCAAGCCGGTACGTAGAATTTTACTTTCTAAATCACTGAACGCTTCACGCATAGCCCACCTTACGCTAACTTTGACATCGTTTAGCTTCTGTTTGTCTGAGAGGTTTTGGCTGCGTTTAAACTTGCAGTGAAGCTCTCTTTACTTTCGCAGTAGTTTCCTAACTTTTATGTTGAACCACGGAGGGTTTTTCCCGACCCTCACAGTTTTACTCGGAACGTACCTCTATAAAACTCATTTTACGATTGCCTTGAACTTTTTCCATAAACACTCAACGTTGTCAGTGTCAGAACAGAAATTTTCGTTTTGATCTGTTCGGTACATAGAAATCTGCCTCCTATTACTCTTGCTAAAAAGATAAACCTTCCTGCCTTTTATTGTAATCCTATTTACTTCCATGTTCAGGGATGCTGCAACGGCCTTATGATCACTTATTCGCTCTTCTGCGCTTACAGAGTCGAAAAGTTCGGGTCTGTTGGTTATCACAAGGTCCAAGATGTTATCCCCACCAGTCGGTTCTCTGTTTAATTGCTCGAAGTAATTTCTGATAGTGCACTCAGCATAATTTCACTCAATGCTCTGTCCCTACAACCGGTCCTAAACATGTGAATGTCCCGGTCTATATCTGGTAAATTTAAATCTCCACCTAAGACTATTACATGCTGAGTAAATTTATGTGAAATGGATTCCAGATTTTCTCTCAGTTGTTCTGCCACTAATGCTGCTGTGACGGGAGTTAGGTAAAAGGAGCCAATTAGTAACCTAGCTCGGTTGTTGAGTGTAACCTCCACCTATAATATTTCACAGGAACTATCCACTTCTACTTCATTACAGGATAAACTACTACTAACAGCGACAAACACACCACCACCGGTTGCATGCAATCTATCCTTTCTAAACACCGTCTGTGCCTTTGTAAAAATTTCGGCAGAAATTATCTCAGGCTTCAGCCAGCTTTCCGTACTTGTATTGATTCAGCTTCGGTGCTTTCTATCAGCGCTTGAAGTTCCGGTACCGATTGCAGCTTGGTATCCGTATGTCCTGACTTTGCCCAGCACCCTTTGACGCTGTTGCCATTTCTGTACTTGCCCGAGGTTATCTAGCCTAAAAAGCGCCCAGCCCACGCCACACAACCCCTCCTACCCGAGTAGCCGCCTGCTGTGTGTAGTGGACTCCTGACCAATCCAGCGGGACCCGAAACCCAACCACCCTATGGCTCAAGTCGAGGAATCTGCAGCCCACACGGTCGCAGAACCGTCTCAGCCTCTGATTCAGACCCTCCACTCGGCTCTGTACCAAAGGTCTGCAGTCAGTCCTGTCGACGATGCTGCAGATGGTGAGCTCTGCTTTCATCCCACTAGCCAGACTGGCAGTCTTCACCAAATCATTGGTGCCGACAGGAGCGACCATCTGCAGATGGGTGCACCCTGTACTCTTCATGGCATCCGGAAGGACCATTTCCACATCTGGAATGACTCCCCCGATGTGCACACGGAGTGCACATTGTTTACCTTCCCTTCTCTTTCTGCCATATCCGTAAGGGGTAACGTATGTTGTCGATATTAAGCGGAGCTAACGGTTTCAGCATTGCTCTCTATATTCTGAAGACATGTGGAGAAGACTATTGCATACGTTGCTACATGAGGCCTCACGTGTAGTCGTTGCCTCACTTGTATCACACTGTTTACAACTGTTAATCTTACATAGCAAACTTTCTTCGTGGATATATTGCTTCTCTGACAACTAGTGAATTAGTAATAATGTATTATTAAATTTCTTCAAGAAGGGGCTGAGGAGACGTGTGTAAGTTAGAGGTATTTATTTTATCAGTTAATGGTTGCTATTATAGCTGAAATTGTTCATAAATCTTCAGTAAAGTGACCAGTGACACTATGCAAATATTCAAGGTGTGAAGACCGCGTAAGAGATCGCCGATTAAGGCAGCCACTATCACTACCTACCTCCTACAGCCCTCTGCTTCTCTGGCACCGACCGGGAATACGGACGGAGACTAGCGTCTCAACCAGTGAGACATTCTCATTCCCCACTATATATAGTGGGTGGGACTGGGCGTGACCAGGGGGGAGCTTACAGCTGAATATCTTCTTTGATGTGATGTTCTCCTAACACATAGCACTGCCAGTGTTGTAGAGTACTCCTTGTAAAGTCGAATTTGAATTCCATTAGGACCTGGCGATTTATTTGCTTTCAACTCATTGAGTGGTTTCTCTGCACTGCCGATGCTTATTACAGTATCCTTCATACGGGAGTCTGCACGATGGTCAAACTACGGTTTGTATGTACAATTTTATTGTATGAACGATTTCATAATGCGAAATTGAAAACTTCGCCCTTACTTTTGTTATCTTCTACTGTCACTCTAGATTGAAGAATGAGTGACTGGACAGAAGACTTAGAGCCACTTAGCGATTTTCTGTAGTACTAGAGATAACTTTAGTAACCAACGTCGCAATGACGAGACGATGTACACAGATTCCTGTCTCTATGCTGACGGCGTATCTTATTAGGTCGGGCATGTTTGTAGCTAAGAGCTCTACAATTTTTCCACTGCGTCTGGGCTGTAGAACTAGCAGCTTACGTCAGATTCCGGAAACGTGTTCGAAAGAATTTCGCTAGACTGTCTGTCTGTATCACCTGCAATGCATCCATAGACACCCCAGGCTAAGGACTCCTGTCGCCTCTGGCAACCCCCGAATTGTGAGCTGCTCTTGCACCCTGAGAAAGCGTCTACAGGCCTTCATCACTTCCACCAGCCTTCTGTGTGAACTGAGGATGGCATCGGAACTTAAAGGCAGGAACCGTTGTTACCAACGTACTCCACATCTTTCAGACGACTGTCGCCTGCCATTTCGATAGCTACTGGCAAGACCTCCTCCACATTGTGGATGGGACCTTTGGCAGAAATACCGAGTGAACATTGGCTTTCCTTCAAGCCCTGACCACAGTCTACCAAAGGTGCTGTATAAGGCACCTAGTGTTGGAGACCCTAATAACTTGGAGACCCCTATCCATGCATGCCTGCTCGGACCCTGGTCAGCGAGCGTCCAGTGGTCCACTCACAGAGTAAATGGGCTAGGTCAGATTGTGTAATTTTTCCTCCTATCTACGTAATTCTGTAGCTCTCAATCCGTTCGAGCAATCAATCATTCATGATAGGAAACACAGTCATAGCTCAGTCACTCAAAATGATTCTGAAATTTTGCTTGTTAGAATGAGATTAGGTGATGATTCTTCTTCTCTGCAGGCTTGTGCTTTGCGGCAGTCTGCTAATCTGTACAAATAAAATGCCTCGTAATTTTGGGAGCGTTGTATAATCAGTCGGGAAACCTCAGATCAAGCGGATATTTGGCTTTGATGAAGTTTAACCTTCCGAAGAAGTAATGGAGCTCTTGGATTATTAAATGCAGGTTCGTATCCAGTCTTTCGGAAGTTCCCTTCTGATTAACAACTACGCAATATATCGATAAATATCATTAATTCTCAAATGTCAAATACAAACCTTTTGTATGAAGGAGCAATCTATATATATTTCCTTTTTAATCGTACAGTTCGTATTAGTTATTTTCTGTGATACATCTCAATAGTGAGATTACAGTTCTTCCAAACCAAGCTCAGGTTAATCGGCACGAAGACAATCTCGGTAGCTCCCTTTCTTGTTTTTCTAACAACCACCAGAGAGAGTACAACAAAGAATACTTATGCGCTCTTGGCATAGCTATTGTATGAACTACTTTTTGCATGGATTCTGCGAGTATGAAGATAGAAAATTAGTAAACGTCATTCAAGGATAGAATTGTATCAGAATAATTCATCGAATACAAAGAGATATTACAATTGCCCATGGCAGCGAGCAAAGTTAATGATAATACACTTTGCGAGCCAACAGAAAAAATTTGTTGGGTTGTTTATTCAAAAGAGGAATATTTTGAATTAGTAGAATTTTACTATAGAGAGTATGGGTAACATGTTAAGACAATAAGTTACGAGAATACCTAAGCTGTAGCTTTTACATGTACCGGGGTATACTTGCATCCCGAATACATAACCAGGGAAGATGTAGATTGGTGTAATTACGAAAAAGGTCTACCCATTTGGGAACGGGCCTTCACAGGGAAACCCTGGAAAACCCGGAAGAATAGACCCCAGCTCAGGTATTAAAGAAGATAGGAAAGCCTAAATCCAGTAATTTTGAAATATATAGAAGCTCCATAGATTAGATCGAAAGAAAAGTGCCTCGTAGCAAAAAAAGTTTTACAATATTGGTCAAAAAAAATTTTCAAAATTCTTCTTTCGACGATGTAGCCGGCGATCTCGTTGTGAAGTCGATGGGACAGGAACACTGGGTACGGACACCGGGTAGGCGACGTACAGCGTTTGGTGGAGGCGGCACGGAGGACAAGCGATGGCTTATGGTACAGGATAGAAGCTGGTAATGTGCTGTAGAAACAGGAAGATGATCTCAGGAACAGATGGTCAGGGACGTGAATATGGAACAGGTTTAAAGTGGAATAAGAAAAGGTTCTGACTGAATAAATCCCTGGAAGAGAGTGGATTAAGGCAACGAAGTCCATATTTCATCGTTGAACTCAAAATCCAAGTGGATTCTTACATTCTTCCATCTGTACTGGACTGGAACATCCATCAGTCCTGACAATCGCGAATTTTTTTTTTTTGTAGTCCTCAATACCAAAGTTGTTTTGCATTACACCTGCTGATTGTCCAAAACATTGCCAAATAGACTGTGGGCATTTAAATTTTGTTGTCGCCCATATCGAATGTATTCCTCTCAACATTTTTTTATAATCTAATCTTCGTTTTGTTATAGTGCAGGTGGAAGTAGAGCATTGAATCTGTCCGAGGTTTGCTTTCAATTACGAAATTATGGATAAAATTTAAGTTTACACTTGATGAAAAATTTTAAACATAGGCATATGACACTGAATCCACAAAAGGAATGATTTCTAGAAAAAATTATCTGAAAAATTTTCATTATTCCTGTAATTAGTTGATTTATAGATCCATCTGCAAATAAATATCATTAATGATGACGTATGTTCATTTAACAAATCATCCACTCGCAGAATCTTCTTCTTTCTCTCATGAACATTTATGGAAATATATTTCAACCATTATTTCCATAATATAAAACACACAAACTGCTATTCTTAAAATGTTAATTAATATTCTTAAATTAATTCTCCTGGTAGAGAAGGCATAATGAAAAATCTAAAAATTATAATAATTTTCTCTCGCGCAACCAGAGAGTTTCTTCAATTATTTGCAACAGTGACATTATCGACTGTTGCTTCATTTCACAGTTCATTTGTTTTCTTGCGCGAACAGCGCACATCATACACACAGCGTATTTACCTACATATCCCACACCGTTCAAGTTTGACACGCAATTCTCACATAAGTGCTGTGTCTTGAGGAAATGTAGATGCACTTGCATTGTATATCACTGTGGCTTCTGCTCATAGTCCACACTTACAAACACTAGTAATTAACAAATTCTTCTACCTATCCTAAAAATTTTTTGCTAAACTATCACAGGAGTAATCTCACTGTCTCTTAACCAATCACAGGATTAATCTCACTGTCTCTTAACCTATCACAGGAGTAATCTCACTGTCTCTTAACCTCTAGACAACATAAACTTCTTGATATTTATATACACATTCGACTCATAGTCAAATTCCACTCTAAATTCTTCTCCATATTTGGTATCACAGATCTACGATCCTTCAAAAAATTTCTTAATATCATTATGCGGGAATAATCCCTTTATTCTTTTCGATTCGGGTATGCCAACAAGTATGATGCAGGATTTGATATATTTACAATGACATATGGTCCGGTATAAATAAGATTCCATCTCTTTATGTTCTTCATCAGTTTCGAGGAATGGATGTGTCGCCTCAATAAAACCTTTTCTCCAAGATGAAACGTCTGAATCCGGTGAATCCGTTTATCATATGTCAATTTCCGTTGGATTACCTTTTTAGTTAAACTGACAAGTGCGAGTCGAATCTTTTCCTCCCATTTTAAATCCTGGTCTTCATACTTTGGCAGATGGTTTATCCAGAAGTTCTTTTCAATCTGAATAAACATAAGCTCTGTTGGAGTAAAGTTAGTTGAGGTATGTGTCAGATTATTAAATATTTGTTCATATTCTGACAAATAATCAGCCCATGAGGTTTCAAATGGTTCAAATGGCTCTGAGCACTATGGGACTTAACTTCTAAGGTCATCAGTCCCGTAGAACTTAGAACTACTTAAACCTAACTAACCTAAGGACATCACACACATCCTTGCCAGAGGCAGGATTCGAACCTGCGACCGTAGCGGTCGCGCGGTTCCAGACTCTAGCGCCTTTAACCGCTTGGCCACCCCGGCCGGCCCATGATGTTTATTTACTGTGACAGTCTGTATGCATAAATCGATTTAATTCTCGGAAAACTCGTTCTATGGGACAACCTTGTGGATGGTAACATAATGTCAAAATTTGTCGAATACCAAGTTGTGTTAATGTTTGCTTCCATTTAAATCCAGTAAAAATTCTGGCAGTATCTGTAATTATGGATTTCGGTAAACCTACATGCGGAAGATAGTCACGCACCTATCTCAGTACAACAGCTCTGGCAGTAGCACACTTTAATGGATATAGTTTTACATATTTTGTAAACACGTCAAAGAATCCAACTATGAATTTGACTACTCCTATTGATCGTGGGAGAGGGTCGCAGATATCACACGAAATTAACGCCCTTGGTTCATGTGGAATAATTGAATGCAGAACATGCTTACTACCTCTATTATCCGGTTTTGTCTTTTGACAGAGTAAACAGTTTTGTATTGTTTGGTGCACTTTTCTCCGAATATTCGGAAAATAACAGTATGCTCCTATTTTATTGGCACAATTAATTACACCAAAATGTCCCCATGATAAGTGGGTAAACCAAATTAATTTTTCCTCATATTCCTTCGTGATACATACACACCACCGTGGATTGTTGTCCTTCCCACATCTGAAGAATAATGATCTAAACTAGCCCTTGAATTTTGTTGTTCCTTTAGCTGAATTATCTTCTTCAAAAAATGGCTCTGAGCACTATGGGACTCAACTGCTGAGGTCATTAGTCCCCTAGAACTTAGAACTAGTTAAACCTAACTAACCTAAGGACATCACACACATCCATGCCCGAGGCAGGATTTGAACCTGCGACCGTAGCGGTCTCGCGGTTCCAGACTGCAGCGCCAGAACTGCGCGGCCACTTCGGCCGGCTATCTTCTTCTTCCATCGAGGGTCTTTTCGTTGTGAATTTCCCATATCTCTACAAAGATGTACATAATAAGTCTTTTAGATATTGTCCTCCAACAGTAATACTGGAAAACCCGAAGTAATTACTGATTCTATTTCCGGCGTTAAACCTTCTGGGGATCTTGACAGTGCATCCGCAATAATATTTTGTTTGCCAGACACATGAATAATTTTAAATTGGTACTGTTGTAGCGTCATTGTCCAACGTGACGGTCTACGATGTAATAATTTACATGTTTGCAAATAGGTTAGTGATTGATGGTCACAATACACAATCGTTTTCGAACCATATAAATAATAGTTAAACTTCTTGAATGCCCAGATAACCGCAAGTGCCTCAAGTTCTGTGGTCGTATAGGCTCTTTCACAGGGCGATAACACTCGACTAGCAAATGCTATCGGACAGAATGTTGGTACCCCTTTCAATTTCCTTATTTGGAAGAGACAGGCACCTAATCCTACATCCGATGAATCCGTGGACAGACAGAACTCACAATTCATATCAGGGTGATATAATAAGGATGCGTTAACGAGTTGGTCTTTAATGTCTCGAAAAGGTAGTTCACATTCTTCAGTCCATTGACATGGCACATCCTTCCGTAGATGCCGGTTTGATGCGTCAGAATTCATGGCCTGAGTCTTTATGAAACGACGGAAGAACGATGCCATACCTATAAATCCCTTCAGCTGTCTTTTATTCCGTGGTGACGGAAAATTTCGAATTGCACTTATCTTCTTCTCGGTAGGCAGGATACCTTTCGCATCTATCACAAGTCCTAAGAATTTAATCTGTGGTAAAGCAAAATGAGACTTTTGTAAGTTTACTGTAATTCCGGTTTTCTTGAAAACAGCAAAAATCCTTTCCAAAATATGCAAGTGCTCTTCCCATGTTTTCGTGGCTATTAATAAGTCGTCAACAAACACAGTTATACGACTACGCAATTCTGGTCCAAGAACATAATCCAACGCTGGAATAAATATTCCGGCACTAATATTAAGTCCGAACGGGACAACTCTAAATTGGTAGCTTCTCCCAGCATAGATAAATGCAATATATTTCCTAGATTCTTCATCCATTTGGACCTGCCAGTACGAACTTCTCAAATCAACACTAGTTAAGTACGAAACATCCTGGAAATTTTGAATTAATTCATCTATATTTTCCGGATGAGTTCTTACAGGTACTATTATTTTATTAATCTCTCTCGCATCCAGAATTAATGTAACGTTACCTCCAGGTTTTGGGACGACTAAGAGCGGAGAACAATATGGACTAGTTGATGGCTCAATCAAGTTCCATTCTAACATTCTATTTATCTCCCTTTGAACGGATTGTTTTAAACGCCAGGGGATCGAATAGTGCGTGTAACAGTAAGTCTGATGTGGCTTCACTTGTAGGTGACAAATATATTCTTTAATAATTCCTGGTTTCTCATCAAAAATCTCTACATATGCCTCTAACAAATAATGAAGCTGCTGCCTTTGTTCTCCGGTAAGCTGATTTGATTCACTAGCTTTTATCATTGTTGTTTGGTTAAAGTACTCCTGTTGTATCAAATCCTTTGAAAACTCCTCCCAACGACCGTTTGTAGTGTCAATTATTTGAATTATGGCACCGCGACAATATTTCTCATGCACCGTTTCATTTCTATTTAAATCCAGTGCGTTAACTTCTCCATTTAATCTAAATTTAACTATTTCTTCCAAAAAAATCAATCTGACAATCGTACTCCTGCATACTCCCAACACCAAGAATACAGTCCACTAATAACTTCTCCACTACAAGTAACGTGCATTTTATTGCTACAGTTCCCATTCTCATATCAAATTTTGTTTGTATTTTGACATTGGGAGAACGTGCACCAACATCTCCGATGATTTTGAAGTTCTGTACTGGCAAAATTGGTACCTTCTTCTTCCGAATAATTCTCCGAAAAAGAGCGCCTGGGATGACATTGGCGGAAGCGGCGGTGTCTAATATCACATTCGTTGGAACTTCCTCTATTTCAACAAATACTTCCGATACCGGACACTCGATCTGTCATTATGTCACGTTATTAAACCCTTTGTTAACTCTTCAGTCAACAGCTCACCATCATTATATCTTAACAATTGTAATTTTACTGTCTCGCCCCTAACAGGTCCCCTGACCGCTCCTCCGGGGCACGATGCGGTCATGTTTAGTTTGACTGATTGTTGGTCCGATTGGTATTTGTCTCTTCAGTTACTTCAGTGATTATCGGTTGTTGTGGTGAATTCTGTCTATGTTGTCTTGCTTGATTCGTGTAATTATTGTTGTTGTTCTGCTGGTGTTGGTAGAACTGTCCTGTGTTGCCATACATTGGATTATATCGATTGAAATTCCTACTGTTCCTAAAATAGCCCCTCGCTGCACCATTACTAAAGTTTCCATTATGGTAATAATTATTGTTTGCATTTTGTCCATTGCTAAGTCTCCTCGGAGAGTGCAGTTGGTTATGATTATTGTTACTGCTACCATTACTGCCACACCCACTCGAGTTGCAGCTCGGATTCGCTTCTATTGCTCTTCTTTGAGATGAAATTTCTCTTGCCCTTTTATTGCCCTCCTCAATTATATCAATACGATCAAGCGTAGTCATAAATGAGTCTATATCCTTATCATTTATATATAGCAGCTGATTCCTTATACTGGTGGGTAGTCAGGACTTGAGTATTCTAAGTGTATCCGGCAAAGGAATCGGTACATCCCAATACAAAGATTTATTAATGTATTTCTTAAAATATCTCTTTAGAGATCTTCTAGAAAACGAGAAAGGCTCAGGATATAATACTTCCTGCCTAAGTCTTTCTTGTATTTCAGCAGACCAATATTTTGCTAGAAAAGCCTGCTCAAATTCTTTGTAACATTTACAAGAAGATGTTTGTTCGGATGCCCACAATGCTCCTGATCCTTGTATATATCCAGATACAAAACTAATCTTTTGCCATTCTGTCCAAGATCGTGGAAATAGACCTCTGAAACTTCGAAAAAAGACTACAGGATGAACATTCTTTTTGTCAGGGTTAAAGATTTGAAATTGACTCTGTTTAATCATCTTTTCCTCAACGGTACTACGATTCCAAAAATCATCCTGTTCGTACTTTTCCCTGCGGCTATCCATTATATCGAATCTAACTTGTGACGTTCCAGTTCTGTCTACATCGGATCTTGACGTGGACGGAATTTCGCGCGCAGATTGAGAATGTTGTTTCCTACTTCTCGCTGTTTCTAAGTCCTCCTGCGAGAGATTTAGTGATCTTTCGATATTTTCTTTCCAACGCGAGAATTCTTCGCCAAGTTGTTCTCGAACTTCCTTTAACCCTTTGTTGAAAAAATTCTCCTCGGAACTCTCTGAAATTGACCGTAAAGCTGCTTTCACAGTTTTTTCTATGGTTTCCGAAGGAAAATTTTGCCGCTCTGATGTCATTTCTGAAAACTTTCCCGCAAGTACATTCATTCTATGTTCCACTGTCTCCTGTTTTTCCTTCACTTCGTCAAATTGCTTCTTTAGCTTATCTTGGGATTCTATAATTTCTGGTATCATAGCTACGGAACACTGTATGTCCTCTTGAGCTTGTATTACTTGAGGAAACAGTTCTACTTGTTTTTGTATCGTGTCAGTTTTGACGGATACATATTCGGTTAGTTCCGCTTTTAATTTACTATTGTTTTCTTGGCATTGTTGGCGGACCTGCTCAATTTGAGCAATAAGATTCTGTTCGGTCCTTTCTGCCTGTTCTTTTATTTCCTGTGTCTGGGTATTTAATCTCTGATCTAATTCGGTAAAGGTTGCTCTTAACTGATTTTGTAATTCTGTTTGATTTTCGGCTAATTGATTTTGGAGTTCATTTTATATAACGGATAAGTCTCGTTTTACCTCCGCTTGGCCTTCGGCTAATAGAGACAACTGTTGCATAATAACAACTAATGTGTCAACAACAGTCTGATCAGCTGTTGTATGAATGTTTTCTGAACCAGCGGGATTATTTATATATAAAATATTGCTCTACAGCAACGAGAAGTGCAACAGCCTTCAGCTGTTTGCGCAGGAGCAAACTTAATTTGCGTCGTTTGCGTTTACGCAGATTTTAAATCTAAGAGTCTGCCTGACTTTAAGTGTATACAATCTCCGAAGGCTGCTTCAATATTTCATCGTACGTAAAGAAAGTATATTCGCAATATTTTCCAAGTTGCCACCTAATGGCATCTCATTAAAAAATTGTATTCTTGAAGGAGCTTAAAAACATTACAGAAATCGCTTCATGATGCAAGAATTTTAAGTCTTTCGCTACTGTGTCAAAGAAGTTACATAGTTCATTTTGAGATAGGAAACAGAAACAGTTCTTCTCCTTTCGTCATTTTAGTGAATTTATCTGTTACCATGAGAAGGAACGGTTTCTCTATGGGTTACAAACCCCTAAACATCAAAATTCCGGTATCGAAGTTTACGCTTTCCCTTATTACTAGAAAATTATTACTTGAGTGCTACGTAGCGCTAAATCAAACAACACGCCACATAAAGGTAATCAGTGGACATAAAATGAAGTAATAACACACCTGGCTGAGGATGACCGATGGAGACATTACTGAAGGCGCAATGCAATAGTATATGGCAGATTACCTTAGCAGTGAAATGGTGGTGTCAGTTGCCGGGTTGTAATCGCAGTTACGAGTTGCCATCGTAATTCCAGCTGATCTGATCGACACAACTAGAGAGCAACAGGGTAATTAACTTTTACCCTGACTAACGGACAGTCTACGATAGGACCTTTCGGTGCTTGTAGCTCTCAGTTTCACAGTCTCAACTTGGCGCCTAAACGGTATGATTATGTCTTCTTCTGACTGACTGTACCAGACAGGGAGTCGCAGAATCACGTCTGGATGGCAAAATAAATTGGATTCCAGTAAGGGAAAGGTCTTCCTGTGAGGATTAATAGTTTACTGAAATGTTTACTCTCGTTGTCGGTATAAAAGGTGAAGTGCTTTGGTTTGGCAGTGGGTTGTAGAAACTGTCCACCACACTAACATTCTCGACACAGAAATGCTATACAAGGGAGTGTAGATCTTGTATAGCATTTAACTAACAAATTGCTATTTGCAACCACTGAAACCCTATGATCTCAACACTGTTGATAAATAAGAGCAATTCTGATTACTCATTAGTAATGCAAATGAAGTAAATTTCTTACAATACGCATTAAATGCTACAAATGGGTTTGCCTGTTCTACAATGGAACGCCGGCGTAGAGACAGCACATATCAATTAAGTAATAGAAATCGCTAATATAGATTTCTCTTTATTAGCATCGCCAGACCTGGATTGTTGTAGGACGAAATTAAATGTAATCGTAAATTTTAACGTACGAATTAATTTTCTCAAGTTCGTATCACAATTAAAGGATTTGGAGTCAATTATTTGAACCAAAAGCTAAATAGAACATCCCGTAATTATGTCGCATGCCAAGTGCGGGTTTTTCCTGAGATTGTGCGTCACGCTTAGTAACCACAAATTAGCTGGTTGGCCTTAGTGACAGGGAGACTTAGACGAGACTAAGAATGACTGTAAATGATGTGAAGGTAACAAATGGCTGGGAGATTATCAAGCAACTCTCCAGAACGTTCAGCAATATGAAGTTTATTAGAAAATGTACAGACTGAATTCTACAGCTCTGGCGGAGATGTGCCCTATGAGCGGCCAAGTCTGATAAAGAGACGGCGCAATGGAACTGTCCTTCCGTCTACTCTTAGAATGCGATCCACGCTAAACTCAGAGTCCCACAGCTCCATCATCTTCCCTTTCACCCCGCCGGCTATTGCCGTGACGTAATGTCGAGGGCTACTTGTTTCCTTATTGGCTGTTATTGTGCACTATTCTTCAGTGGTTCTTCAGCGGCAGTGTGGAGGGTTGAGATGTTTCTCTTAATATCGTCATACACCGCGTCCGAAGCTCCGTATGGGCTCCTAACGATGTAGTGCTGCCCCCACCAGAACGCCAACTCTCTTTCTCCCTCTCAAGGTCCTGTTACCAGAAGTGTACACAGAGCCCTCCTTGTGCTATTATGGGTTATAGCTTTAAGCATGCTGTCAGGACGGCTGCCCGTCAGTATGGCGTTAACTCGCCATCACCCTTCCGGGTCTGTGGCTCCTCTCACCGTGCCATATCACATTACTGTTGCTGGATTGCTGTCAACAGGACTGCCCATCAGCCTAGCCCCGGCTAGCCAGCCCGCTTCTGGGTCTGTGGCTTCTCTAGCCACGACTACATACATCACTGTTTCTTCCTTATAGTTTATCAGTTCGGTTATTAACAACGCCTTAACTATTCCCCGTTTTGTAGTTACTAGTGCAATTCAGACTAGGTTTCGCTCATGGATATAACCCCTCCCCCGCCAGCAGAATCGGCGTTACTCTTCAGGGTAGCGTTACTTGGAATCCTTTTTATTTCCTTTTTATTACATACATCACAGGTTTTATTTTGGATTCTTACATAAACACTTTGACATGATATGTTTTCCTTAGCACTTGATAGAACGTTATTTACTTAACCCATTACATATTCATAAAACCGTTTAATTAAACATTGGTGAATATAATCGTATTAACACAGTGATATAGTTACATTAACTTTTCATCTCATAAGTTAAACTTTGGTATACATATTTTTACAATTTGCTTCCATTTAACGCCGGTTTCTGAATAAGACTGCCTCATCTTGGCCGTTCCCCCCCCCCCTCCCCCCTTTTCATAAATCACCACATCTTCAGTCTCTTTATTGCTTTGTCTTTTAGTTAAACTCGTTTCTGGATACTGGTTCACAATCATATTCCTTATAAACACTTTGCCGCAATAATAATTACTGCCAAAGTGTTTCAATATGCTTTTAAAACATTCCTTGTAGCATGTACAGTGTGTACAACAACATGTTACTGTAATTAGGATATTTATAACTATAGTTATTATTGTAAGCACTGAATAGTGTGTGAAGTGTCGAGCATATTTCAGTTCCTTCTCTTGTCTTTCTGCCATTCTCTGGATATCGTCCAGTCATTTTCCTGCGGATTTTGAATTGTCCAACGGTGTTACTACCTGATCCAATGGTAAATCTAATGTTAACACTGAGACATTTCTCTTCATGCACAATACAACAATCTCCATGAGCTCACAGTTCTTTCGTGAATTCGTGCGTGGCTCACACGGGGCCTCGAGCTATTGCAGCTCATTCTTCATTCCCTATGAGCTTCTAATTCTCACTGCCCCCTCACCCCTATACCCGCTCCTTCACCGTTGCCACCTCCTTCCCCTCTGTCAGTGTTCTGCTTATGGCGGTCTGGCTATTGCCCTAGTTTCCTGTATTGGATGCAGTTTTGTTTCTCTTGCCGGTTCTTGCACCCTTTTGGCGTTTCGGTCCCCACTTGAGGTTTGACTTCCTCTTCAAAATTTCCTGTTTTTAGTGTGAGCCGTATGGAGAAGAACTCCCTCCCTAGAATCTACAGTGTGGATTCGTCTCCCCTCTCCGTTGCCCTCCCCCTTCCCTGCTAGGTCACCAGCATTTGTAGCCAGTCCATATGGCTGAGCCCCATGACAACACAGGGATCACATTACTGATACCTGAGCTGTTCCCTTCCTGTGTATGTCAAGGAGTGGTTGCTTGTCTTCTTGGAGCATCGGAACTCCCAGCAATGACCACTGTGCCAGATGGTCCTTGCTGTGCGTGGGTGGCGCCCATGGTCGGAGTGGGTGGTATGAGGGTGGATACTTGGCGCATGAAGCATATAAAGCTGCAAAAATTCTCACACGCCCATCTCTTCGAATGGTAAAGGATCCTTAAATGCAGTCTCATATGATCCAGAAGCTTTGGCACTGGTATCAACAGGCTTAGAGCGATCACATAAACAGTTTATGTGATCGCTCTAAGCTTGTTGATACCAGTGCCTACCAATTTTAATTGTACATTATAGCACTGAGGATGGTCACTAAGTGACCGAAAATCGATTTTGCGGATAATAAAACAAAAAAATACGACCAATGCTGTGTCTCCTTCCAATTTCTGTGTTTGTTATATATATTATACGCATTTATGGCGATGTATAATTGGTTTGTTTTGTAAATATTATTTGTATTTTTATGCTGGGTCTGGCCTAGGGAAAACTATGGTATCGAACGATTACATCGATAGGTCGTGTGGAGAACCAAAGTGTTTAGGATCTTTGGTAGTGTTAATTATGCCACATGGAGCGCGGGCAGAGGGAGTGTGGCTGGAGTGGGGCTGTGGAGCAGGTGTGTTGTGTAACGTTCCCGCGAGTTGTCGCGCTTTCGGGGTTTGGCAGCATGTAATTGCGCTAGACTTGCTATGATAGTTTCTGACACGGTGTCACGGACGGGAAGCATTAGCTGGCGCACATCAAGAGCTCGTTTCGTCTGGTGACCGTGTCGAGAAGAAGGCGCGCCAGTATCCAGCATCTGCAACAGCGACGGCCGACAATGAGTGACTGTCACCACCTCCTCAATCGACGACTTCAAACTTTCAATGAACCAACAAGGAAGACTGAAAGCACGTAAAGTTTTAGAACTGTATGGTAGACCTCGGCTTTTCAAACTATTCCATTAGCAAAATACAGCAACTTAGCATGAACCTTTGTTGCTCATTGTCCCAATTGCAATGCCAAGCAGGGTCCCTTCCTTTTCCGAAATGAATTCGAGTGTCGCCTGCATTAAAGTAATATCATTCGATTTCACTGCTTTAATTTCAAAGTTGTGTTAAGGTATTCATAGCTGGCTACAATATTTAGATTACACTAGCACAAATTAAGAGTGCGAGTTTTGTTACCATATTTTAGCTTACCTGTGACTGCAGCTCAGCTTGGTACGTACTAAATTTTACTATTGTTAATTGTTCAGAATCATTTAATACAAGTTCAAAGTTAAATATCTTATTTCTAAATTGCGTAGATTCAAGTAGCTATTGAAATGCTTGTTGAGGTAGCCCAAGACTAACCTAATTTTATTAAATTTCGTGGTGCTTCAGAAATAAAGTTCACTATTAATTTCGGTCACTAAATTTTCCGGTTTTATTAATTCTTTTGCTAAATTAAGTCAGAGTGTAGCGAAACTTATTACTTCTGACAAACATTCAGTTTTCACACAACACGTGTCAACCTTCAGTTGCCACACTTTTAGTGCTAATTATATGTACATTAATCTTTCATTTTCAGTTATTATAGTAGTTGTCCATAGGACTGGCGACCGTAATTTTTCCCAAATCACAAATATCTAATTAACGCCAATTAAATATTAATGTAACGACCGCACATTTACTTTCTTTATTAGTTTTTCCCTTTTCTCAAAATTAATTTCCACCAATTTCATTTGCATTATTCCTTTCAGTTAGATGTAAAGCTTTCCTCCCTCTTCACCGACAAATTAACTTCGGTGACGATTGCTTTTCCCAAATTTCCATTAGGTACACGCGATTAAATTTTTCACTGTCATTAAGGTCGATAAGAGAGGGGGAGGTTACAAGTTAATGTAACTATATCAGTGTGTTAATACAGTTATATTCACCAATGTTTAATTAAACGGTTTTATGAATATGTAATGGGTTAAGTAAATAATGTTCTATCAGTGCTAAGGAAAACATATCATGTTAAAGTGTTTATGTATGAAACCAAAATAAAACCTGTGATGTATGTAATAAAAAGGAAATAAAAAGGATTCCAAGTAACGCTACCCTGAAGAGTAACGCCGATTCTGCTGGCGGGGGAGGGGTTATATCCATGAGCGAAACCAAGTCTGAATTGCACTAGTAACTACAAAACGGGGAATAGTTAAGGCGTTGTTAATAACCGAACTGATAAACTATAAAGAAGAAACAGTGATGTATGTAGTCGTGGCTAGAGAAGCCGCAGACCCAGCAGCGGGCTGGCTAGCCGGGGCCAGGCTGATGGGCAGTCCTGTTGACAGCAATCCAGCAACAGTAATGTGATTTGGCACGGCGAGAGGACTCACAGACCCGGAAGGGAGATGGCTAGTCTGCGCCAGGCTGACGGGCAGCCGTTGTGACAGCATGCTAAAAGCTATTAGCCATAATGGCACAAGATGGGCTCTGTGTACACTTCTGGTAACAGGACCTTGAGAGGGAGAAAGAGAGATGGCGTTCTGGTGGGAGCAGCACTACATCATGAGAAGCCAATACGGAGCTTCGGATGTACACTTGTGGTAACAGGACCTTAAGAGGGAGTAAGAGAGATGGCGTCCTGGTGGGGGCAGCACTACATCATGAGAAGCCAATACGGAGCTAAGGACGCGGTGTATCAACATATTAAGAGAAACATCTCAACCCTCCACACTGCCGCTGAAGAAACACTGAAGAATAGTGCACAATAACAGCCAATAAGGAAACAAGTAGCACTCGACATTACGTCACGGCAATAGCCGGCCGGGTCAAAGGGAATATGATGGAGCTGTAGGACTCTGATTTTAGTGTGGATCGCATTCTAAGAGTAGACGGAAGGACAGTTCCATTGCGCCGTCCCTTTATCAGACATGCCCACTCATAGGACACATCTCCGCCAGAGCTGTAGGGTTAGAGTCTATACATTTTCTAACAAACTTCAGATTACTGAACGTTCTGGAGAGTTGCTTGATTATCTCCTAGCCATTTGTTACCACCACATCATTTATAGTCATTCTTAGTCTCGTCTAAGTCTCCCTGCCACTAAGACCAACAAGCTAATTTGTGGTTACGAAGCGTGACGCAAAATCACAGGAAAAACCCTCACTTGGTATGCGACATAGTTAAGGGACATTCTATTTATCTTTCGGTTCAAATAATTGACTATTGCATTGCGCCTTCGGTAATGTCTCCATCGGTCACCCTCAGCCAGGTGTGTTATTTCTTCATTTTATGTCCACTGATTACTTTTATGTGGCGTGTTGTTGATTTAGCGCTGCGTAGCACTCAAGTAATTATTTTCTAGTAATAAGAGAAAGCGTAAACGTCGATACCGGAATTTTGATGTTTAGGGGTTTGTAACCCATAGAAGAACCGTTCCTTCTCATGGTAACAGATAAATTCACTAAAATGAGGAAAGGAGAAGAATTGTTTCTGTTTCCTATCTCAAAATGAACTATGTTACTTCTTTGACACAGTAGCGAAAGACTTAAAATTCTTGCATCATGAAGCGATTTCTGTAATGTTTTTAAGCTCCTTCAAGAATACAATTTTTTAATGAGATGCCATTAGGTGGCAACTTGGAAAATATTGCGAATATACTTTCTTTACGTAAGATGAAATATTTAAGCAGCCTTCGCAGATTGTATACACTTAAAGTCAGGCAGACTCTTAGATTTAAAATCTGCGTAAACGCAAACGACGCAAATTAAGTAGCAAACTAGGTGAATTTCTAAACAAATTACATCAACATTGTTAACGTCATGTGTGACGGAAACTTTTCGGACTTTAATGAACGAAATCAAATCAGCAGTAAACCGTGCTAATACAAAGTAGCTTTTTTTTTACAGTTAAGCAGCTAATAGCATACATATATCCATAATTATAATCTTATATCTTCGTGTATATGATTCAGTACAGTTCTGGGACCCTCCAAGCAATTTCGGCCAGGCTTAGTATATACATGTCTTAGTAAAAGGAGACAACTGTGAAATGTTGTCAGGCAGTCTGTAGAGCAATTTTAAATTCTGCTGAACAGCCAGTTTCACAGCTCTAAAGATGTCAGCTTCCATTGGTAACACGTCAGGAATTTAGCGGGTTGCATATCTAGGTTTCTGTCAGTACCTTTATAGTCACTTCGTAAGTCAGTAATCCTGGGATGTGTCGTATGTGTGCATAGTGTGTGTGGAGACAGGAGGAGCTGGCCGTAGTGCCCGAAGAGCAGAGTGTTGTTTTTTCTACGGTGAGTAGTCTTCAGGCTGCTGCCTCAGAGAGCATTGATGGCGGAGAAACTGGCGCGTTGCGAGAATACCTCTGATGTTACATCCTTCGCCAAAGTTCTCTACTGCGGAGGCAATTCATAGTGTACCTCAAGTGGTGGAGGTGCCCTCATAAGAGGATGAGTGGCAGATGGTGGCGCATTTCCGGTGCTCCAAGTGGAGGGCCAATGAGGATGCTGGCAATCTGACCTAGCCCATTTACTCTGTGAGTGGACCCCTGGCCGCTCGCTCAGCAGTGTCTGAGCAGGCATGCATGGATAGGGGCTTCCATGTTATTAGGGTCTCCAACACTAGGTGCCTTATACAGCACCTTTGGTAGACTGTGGTCAGGGTCAGAAAGAAAGTAAATGTTCACTCGATATTTCTGCCAAAGGTTCCGATGCCATCCTCAGTTCACACAGAAGGCTGGTGGAAGTGGTGAAGGCTTCTGGACTCTTTCTCAGGGTGCAAGAGCAGCCCACAATTCGGGGGTTGCCAGAGGCGACAGGAGTCCTTAGCCTGGGGTGTCTATGGATGCATTGCAGGTGATACAGACAGACAGTCTAGCGAAATTCTTTCGAACACGTTTCCGGAATCTTACGTAAGCTGCTAGCTCTATAGCCCAGACGTAGTGGAAAAATTTTAGACCTCTTAGCTACAAACATACCCGACCTAATAATATACGCCGTCAGCATAGATACAGGTATCTGTGAACATCATGTCGTCATTGCGACGTTGGTTACTAAAGTAAGTCAATCAAGAAAGCACAGAGTTTTTTCAGCAAGAAAGAGCAGATAGACACTTGTCAGAATCCTACTCAGACAATGAATTGACATCATTTAGTTCCAGTACGATGAATTTAGATTAGTTGGGAAAGTTTAAAGGAGTTGTAATCAAATTCTGGTGAAGTGTGTGCCGAGTAAATGGATTAAGGACGGACAGGACTCACCATAGTCTAACAGCGAAATTCGAGAAGTGCTAAGGAAGCAAATACTGTAGCACTCTCGGTTCAAAACTGAACGGGCCAAAAACAACAGGCAAAAGTTAACGGACATTCGTGCATCTGTAAGAAGATGGGAGAAGCTTACAACAACTACTACCGTCATACCTTGGCAAAAGATCTTGCCGAGAAACCCAGAAAACTCTGGTACTACATAACATCGCTATGTGGGTCTAAGTCTTCTATCCAGTCACTCATTGATCAATCTAGAGTGACAGTAGAAGATAACAAAAATAAGGGCGAAGTTTTTAATTTCGCACTATGAAATCGTTCACACAATAAAATTAAACATACAAATCGTAGTTTGACCATCGTGCAGACTCCCGTATGAAGGATACAGTAATAAGCATCGGCAGTGCAGAGAAACCACTCAATGAGTTGAAAGCAAATAAGTCGCCAGGTCCTAATCGAATTCATATTCGACTTTACAAGGAGTGATCTACCACACTGGCAGTGCTATGTGTTAGGAGAACATCACATCTCAGAAGTTATACAGCTTTAAGCTCCGCCCACGCCACGCCCAGTCCCACCCCCTACATATAGTGGGGAATGAGAATGTCTCATTGGTTGAGACGCTCGTCTCCTTCCGTCTTCCCGGTCGGTGCCAGAGGAGCCTTAATCTTCGCTCTCTTACGTGGACTTCACCTCTATCTTGTGTTGCGAAGCGGCATTTCTTCAATGGGTCTTGAATATTAGCATAATGTCACTGATCACTTTACTGAAGTTCTATGAACATTGTTCAGCTATAATAGCAACCAGTAACTGATAAAATAAAAACCTCTAACGTACACACGTCTCCTCACACCTTCTTGAAGAAATTTAATAATACATTATTACTAATTCACTAGTTGTCAGTGAAGCAATATATCCACGAAGAAAGTTTGCTATGTAAGATTAACAGTTGTAAACAGTGTGATACAAGTGAGGCAACGACTACACGTGAGGCCTCATGTAGCAACGTATACAATAGTCTTCTCTACATGTCTTCAGAATATAGACAGCAATGCTGAAACCATTAGCTCCGCTTAATATCGACAACATACGTTACCCCTTACGGATATGGCAGCAAGAGAGGGGAAGGTAAACAACGTGCACTCCGTGTGCACATCGGGGAAGTCATTCCAGATGTGGAAATGGTCCTTCCGGATGCCATGAAGAGTACAGGGTGCACCCATCTGCAGATGGTCGCTCCTGTCGGCACCAATGATTTGGTGAAGACTGCCAGTCTGGCTAGTGGGATGAAAGCAGAGCTCACCATCTGCAGCATCGTCGACAGGACTGACTGCGGACCTTTGGTACAGAGCCGAGTGGAGGGTCTGAATCAGAGGCTGAGACGGTTCTGCGATCGTGTGGGCTGCAGATTCCTCGACTTGCGCCATAGGGTGGTTGGGTTTCGAGTCCCGCTGTATAGGTCAGGAGGCCACTACACACAGCAGGCGGCTACTCGGGTAGGAGGGGTTGAGTGGCGTGGACTGGGCGCTTTTTAGGTTAGATAACCTCGGGCAAGTACAGAAAGGGCAACTGCCTGAAAGGGTGCTGTGCAAAGTCAGGACATACGGATACCAAGCTGCAATCGGTATTGTAATTGTAAACTATCGAAACTGCATTGGTAAAGTACCGGAACTTCAAGCGCTGATAGAAAGCACCGAAGCTGAAATCAATACAAGTACGGAAAGCTGGCTGAAGCCTGAGATAATTTCTGCCGAAATTTTTACAAAGGCACAGACGGTGTTTAGAAAGGATAGATTGCATGCAGCCGGTGGTGGTGTGTTTGCCGCTGTTAGTAGTAGTTTATCCTGTAATGAAGTAGAAGTGAATAGTTCCTGTGAATTATTAAAGGTGGAGGTTACACTCAAAAACCGAGATAGGTTACTAATTGGCTCCTTTTACCTACCTCCCGTCTCAGCAGCATTAGTGGCAGAACAACTGAGAGAAAATCTGGAATCCATTTCACATAAATTTACTCAGCATGTAATAGTCTTAAATTTACCAGATATAGACCGGGACACTCACATGTTTAAGACTGGTGGTAGGGACAGAGCATCGAGTGACATTATACTGAGTGCACTATCAGAAATTACCTCGAGCAATTAAACAGAGAACCGACTGGTGGAGATAACATCTTGGACCTAGTGATAACCAACAGACCCGAACGTTTCGACTCTGTAAGCGCAGAAGAGCGAATAAGTGATCATAAGGCCGTTGCAGCATCCCTGAACATGGAAGTAAATATGAATGCAAAAAAAGGCAGGATGGTTTATCTTTTTAGCAAGAGTAATAGAAGGCAGATTTCAATGTACCGAACAGATCAAAACGAAAATTTCTGTTCCGACACTGACAATGTTGAGTGTTTATGGAAAATGTTCAAGGCAATCGTAAATGAGTTTTATAGAGGTACGTTCAAAGTAAAACTGTGAGGGACGGGAAAAACCCCCCGTGGTTCAACAAAAAAATTAGGAAACTACTGCGAAAGTAAAGAGAGCTACACTGCAAGTTTAAACGCAGCCAAAACCTCTCAGACAAACAGAAGCTAAACGATGTCAAAGTTAGCGTAAGGTGGGCTATGCGTGAAGCTTTCAGTGAATTAGAAAGTAAAATTCTATGTATAGACGTGACAGAAAATAGTAGGAAGTTCTGGTCTTACGTTAAATCAGTAAGTGGGTCGAAACAGCATATCCAGTCACTTCGGGATGATGATGGAATTGAAACAAAGGATGACACGCGTAAAGCTGAAATACTAAACACCTTTTTGCAAAGCTGTTTCACAGATGAAGACCGCACTGCAGTTCCTTCTCTAAATCCTCGCACAACGAAAAAATGGCTGTCATCGAAATAAGTGTCCAAGGAATAGAAAAGCAACTGAAATCACTCAACAGAGGAAAGTAGTACTGGACCTGACGGGATACCAATTTGATTCTACACAGAGTACGCGAAAGACCTTGCCCCTCTTCTAACGGCCGTGTACCGCAAGTCTCTAGGATAACGGAAGGTTGCAAATGATTGGAAAAGTGCACAGGTAGTCCCAGTCTTCAAGAAGGGGCGTCACGCAGATGCGCAAAACTATAGACCTATATCTCTGATGTTGACCTGTTGTAGGATTTTAGAACACGTTTTTTGCTCGCGTATCATGTTGTTTCTGGAAACCAGAATTTACTCTGTCGGAATCAACATGAATTCCGGAAAAAGCGATCGTGTGAGACCCAACTCGCTTTATTTGTTCATGAGACCCAGAGAATATTAGAAACAGGCACCAGGTGGATGCCATTTCTCTTCACTTCCGGAAGGCGTTCGATACAGTTCCGCACTGTCGCCTGATAAACAATGAAAGAGCCAACGGAATACCAGACCAGTTGTGTGGCTGGGTTGAAGAGTATTTAGCAAACAGAACACATAATGATGTTCTCAATGGAGACGTTAAAGTAACCTCTGGTGTGCCACAGGGGGGTGTTATGAGGCCATTGCTTTTAACAATATATTTAAATGACCTAGTAGATAGTGTTGGAAGATCCATGCGGCATTTCTCGGATGATGCTGTAGTATACAGAGAAATTGCAGCATTAAAAAATTGCAGCGAAATGAAGGAAGATCTGCAGCGGATACGCGCTTGGTGCAGGGAGTGGCATCTAACCCTTAACATAGACAAATGTAATGCATTGCGAATACATAGAAAGAAGCACCCTTTATTGTATGATTATATGATAGCGGAACAAACACTGGTAGCAGTTACTTCTGTAAAATATCCGGGAGTATGCGTGCGGAATGATTTAAAGTGGAATGATCATATAAAATTAATTGTTGGTAAGGCGGATACCAGGTTGAGATTCATTGGGAGAGTCCTTAGAAAATGTAGTCCATCAACAAAGGAGGTGGCTTACAAAACACTCGTTCCACCTACACTTGAGTATTGCTCATCAGAGTGGGATTAGTACCAGGTCGGGTTGACGGAGGAGACAGAGAAGATCCAAAGAAGAGCGGCGCGTTTCGTCACAGGGTTATTTATTAAGTGTGATAGCGTTACGGAGATGTTTAGCAAACTCTAGTGGCAGACTTTGCAAGAGAGGCGCTCTGTGTCGCGGTGTAGTTTGCTGTCCAGCTTTGCAGAGGGTGCGTTTCTGGATGAGGTATCGAATATATTGCTTCCCCTACTTATACCTATCGAGGAGATCACGAATGTATAATTAAAGAGATTCGAGCGTGCACGGAGGTTTTCCGGCTGTCGTTCTTCCCGCGAACCATACGCGACTGGAACATGAAAGGCATGTAATGACAGTGGCACGTAAAGTGCCCGCCGCTACACACCGTTGTGTGGCTTGCGGAGAGATAATGTAGATGTAGATGTTGATGTACAGTAACTCCCACATTGCATGACGATGTTGAGGTACATAGTCTCCCGCAGTTAATGAAACTGATGTGGATGGTTATCACGTTCTAAACTAAAAAACATTCATTTTATTACTCGTTGTACAGTTCGATAATTCACCGCTTTTCTAGAACTCGAACTAAAGCAATGAGGGACCGTTTCAGACATTACCAGTATGTTGGAGGTAGGGCTGGGGTGGGGATCGCTACCAGGACTCCGACGTAAGGGACGGATTCAAAACGACGACAGATTACACCACTGATAAATACAAATGAGTTGCAAGTTCATCCTGTTTGCTTTGTGGCGACAGCTAATTTTAAGAAAACTAAAACGATGCGCTAAGCGCCCTTGTCCAAAAGTCAAGAAACAGTAAGAAGTTCAAACGGTCGTTTGAATATCGTACAGACCCCTGTATGGAGGACATTGCAATGAGCATCGGCAATGTAGAGAAACCATTCAAATAGTTGAAAGTAAATAATTCGCCAGTTGTTGATGGAATTCCAATTCGACTTTGCAAAAAGTGATCTACAATATATGGGGTTTACTTAGCTTGCATTTATCGTTAATCTCTGGTTCAGTGAAAACACCCAAGCTGAAGAAAAAAGTGCAGTTGACTCCTGCATATAAGAAGGGTAAAAGAACAGGTACGCAAAATTACTGACCACTATCTTTAACATCTGTTTGCTGCAGTATCCACGGATATATTTTCATTTCGACTCTAGTAAATTTCCTTGAGAGAGAAAAACGTTTCTCTACAGATCAGCTAGATTTCAGAAAGTATCGCTCGTGCGAATCTCAGCTTGTCCTTCTCTCACATGAAATCCTGCGAACCATGGATGTAGGGCAACGGCGGATTCCATATTGCGAGGTTTCCATAGAGCATTTGTCAGTGTACCCCATTGCAGGCTGTTTAAGAAGGTACGAACATATGGAATAGGGTACAAATATGTGGGTAGTGGAACACTTTCTAAGTTATAGAACTCTGTATGTTGTCCTCGACGGCAATTGTTCATCAGAGACAAGAGTATTTTCACGCGTTCCCCACAATAGTATGATGGACCACTATTATTCTCTATATACGTAAATTATTTGGCGGACAAGGTGGGCAGCAATCTACGTTGCTTTGCTAATGCCGTGGTATCGGGTAAGGTGTCGACGTTGAGTGACTGTAGGAGGATATAAGACGACTTAGAGAGAATTGCTAGTTGCTGTGACGAATGGCAGCTAACACTAAGTGTAGAAAAATGTTAGTTAATGTAGATCAGTGGGAAAAACTAATCTATAATGTTATGGAATGAACGTACAAGCAATGTAGCAAGGAAGGTGAATGGCTGACTTCAGTTTATTGGGAGAATTTTAGGAAAGTGTGTTTCATCTGAAAAAGAGACAGCACATAGTTCGCTAGTGCGCCGTATTGTTCAGTACCGTTTTAGTGTTTTGGATCCACACCAGGTCAAATCAAAAGGAAGGCATCCATGCAGTTCTGAGATGGGTTGCTTGATTTATTTCCTGTAGGTTCAAACAACACGCAAGTTATACGGAGATGTTTAGAGAACTCAGGTGGGAATCACTGTAGGAACTCTGTTGAGAAAATTTAGCGATTCGATATTTGAGGCTGAGTGCACAACGATTCTGCTGCCGTCAATGTACATTTCGCGTAAGATGAGGTTAGAAAGATTAGGGTTCGTGTGGAGGCACATAGACAGTCGTTTTCCGTAGCTCTCATTGGGAGTGGAATATAATAGGAAATGAGTTGTAATGGTACAGAGTACGCTCCGGAACTCACCATAGGGAGGCTTGTAGACTATGAAGGTAGATGCAGATACAGATGAGGATAAGACACTCCCATTTGTGGAGGTTGCGGCGAGAACTTGGTGACTTTTAAGGAAGACTACGTAATGCCGGGAGCAACTTAATACATATGTGACAAGTTTGATTTATCTGGAGAAATTTTGTGTTGGGGTGAGTAGCTGTTATCACCTTCTGGTATTGGGTTGTGTTATAAATGCTGTGAAAAGTAAAAATAATTGAAAATGAACCTTATGACGGTCGAATCCGTAACCTTCGGCGTTTCTAGCCTGATCAGACAAAGTCCCAATGACATTTAACCGTCGATAATGTGAGCAGAAGCGAAATGGAATCACGTGTAAATTAACTTACTTGTATTTACACTATAGGCAAAATACGTTACTTCTTCCTCCCACCTCTCTAAATCTAGATTAATTTGATGCAGATAACTTCCTTAGCACTGTTAATACATTTTTAGCTTCCAATTTTTAAGGGCGTATATCTGGTATTTAACAGCATACTTCTCGTGTTTACAGCGCATAGATTCATGCAAGCTCCAGATATTTTTAATATGTATCAGTTTGCCTTCTAGCTATCAAACAGCCAAATATTAACTTTCAATTTCATAAAGATAAAGAAAGTGATCAATGTGATTGGAAAAACCAGATTTCCATTTGGGCTAGTGTCATAAAGGTACATTTGATGTTATGCTCCGGCGGCGGTGGCTGAGCGGTTCTAGGCGCTACAGCCTGGAACCGAGCGACCTCTACGGTCGCAGGTTTGAATCCTGCCTCGGGCATGGATATGTGTGACGTCCTTAGGTTGGTTAGGATTAAGTAGTTCTAGGTTCTAGAGGACTGATGACCTTAGAAGTTAAGTCCCATTGTGCTCAGAGCCATTTGATTTGATGTTATGCCCAATAGCACATATGAAACACAAAATAATTAATGTTTCGTATCTACTTACAATAGACGCTGGAGAATAAAACCAGTTGATGACTGTAATAAGCATGCATGTTTCCCTTGAGAATATTTCAGTGTTTCCTAGAATGCAGACTAACAACCGAGACGAAATAATTCCCAGCAGAAAGCAGGTAACGCTGACTAGCACTGACGTCTTTCTTCTTATCTCCTGGCGATTATGCAACTTGGTTGACACGTCGCACGTCAGGCGGTCGGGGCTGTGCTACGTAATAGGAGAACATCACATACAGCTGTAAGCTCCGCCAAGGCCACGCCGAGTCCCGCCCTCTATATATAGTGGGGAATGAGAATGTCTCATTAGCTGAGACACTCGTCCCCGTCCGTCTTCCCCGTCGATGCCAGAGGAGCAGAGGGCTGTAGGAGGTAGGTAATGCCAGTGGCTTCCTTAATCGGCTCTCTCTTACGCGGACTTCACCTCTATCTTGTGTTGCGAAGCGACATTACTCCAATGGGTCTTGAATATTTGCATCGTGTCACTGATTCACGTTACTGAAGTTTTATGAAAATTGTTCAGCGATAATAGCAACCAGTAGTTGATAAAATAAAGACCTCTACTATATACGTCTCCTCAGCCCCTTCTTCAAGAAATTTAATAATTCATTATTACTACTTCAGTAGTTTTCAGGGAAGAAATATATCCACGAAGAAAGTTTACTATGTAAGATTAACAATTATATACAGCAAAATTTGAAACCCAGCTGAAGCAGCACCTGTTGAAAATCTTTGCGGTCAATGTTAACAGCCAAACTGTTGCAAGATAACGATTTATTGAAACCCTTGGCTATGGTTTCAATATATCTAAATTATTTTCACCAGAAGCAAAAACACACCTGAACCGGGCGACAAAATTATTAGCAAAAAAACTTAGATACATAACTGAGATTGAAGAAATAACAAATAGTAATAGCTTTAAGTGCCATAAAAATTACCAGAATATTACAAGCACAAAAACTTTTAGTCAATTACTAAAATCACAAGCTGCTGTGGACGTGCATAAAACAGTCGTGCCAAGGCGTCGTCAATATTTAAAATTAAATTGTCACCTCCATCTGTACAGCATATTTATGAAGAGATGGGCGATGGAACAGAGCTTACTATCAGTACTTTGCGTGTGAACTAGCGTTAAGAGGGTGTAGAAGCACTAGAGCAGACAGTTTTACCGAGATAGGGCACTTGTGGTATGCGCGAAAAAAGACAAATGAGAAAAAATTCAATTGGTTTGTGATATGTTATACCCTTGGCGCATGCAAATGTATTCGTTAACATATATTTTACACGTATTATGGTGTTAGTCCTCATAAAAATATTGGAAACATTAATAGATTCTGTATCATTAGCATTGATTGAAAAATACCCCCTCAAAATTGTGTTAAGTTAACACTTAATTGAAGGGGAAACGTATTTCATTAACATTCTGTTATCCGTTATGTCTCTCAATTCAGTTGTTTATTCATAGGCCGTGGGCTGGCAGTGAGCGATGACACGAGACGTGAAGAGAAGAAGGGGGTGGAGACCGTCGCCTTCCGTATAAGCAACTCATTGAGCGAGCGAGTACGCGTGAAGTCGGCAGAGAATATCTCATCACAAACACATATCTGGATCTTTCTAGTATCTTTGTGAGTGGAATGAGAGAAATATGATTAATAAAGGCTAAGTGTTGTTCTGTATAGGCGAGCAATTAGCGTCTACAGCCATGAAAGAGAGTCTAACTAAACGTGTGCCGAATTCTCGATTATATTCTGTTATATATACCAATGCATTTCGACGTGTAATATGTGAAACTCGATGCCAGACGCATTTTAATCATTATGATGGGCGGCCAGTTACGCATGTTTCCACTAAACAGTGTATATACGCAGGCAATGTTACTACGCCCTGTGTTTTTGTCTAGAACCTGCAGCCATCAGGATCTCCGTGAGAAGCGGCCTCTTTTATTTTCGAATCGAGGTATGGAACAATTAGCAGCTAAATCGATTAGATGATCTACAGTTGTAAGGAGATATCTGCAGGCAGGCAACAGTGAGAGAAATGTGGAATCCATTCTGTGTGTCATCGGGAGTCGGTGCGAAATTAGAAATATTGTTGGCCACATATTAAGCGCCACCTACCGTAGCAAAGTGTTCTATTTCTACCAGTTACACTTCGATAGTAATTCCCACACGAATATGTTGATATTTTGTACTAAATATTCCTTTTGGGCTACGAAGAAGTTAATTCGGAGGAAGATGGACCAACATCAGGGACTACGTCATGCTCTGCTAATGCTGACGACAATAATTCTGCTGCACTTAGTATTATGTTTATTTCGGTCTGGAGTGTACAGGAAATTCAAACGATCGTTCATCGGAACCTCTCTCCATAAAGTTACAAATAATCCTGAATGACTACGCATAAACATTATGCGTAAATGTTCCACTTCTTTCTGTTGAGGCACACATTAAAACGGAAAAATAATAAATAAACAGTAGGCGAGCTAGGTCAGGCGATGACGAGGGAATTAGGTAAGGAAATGACAGGCTAATAATTGTTTGCTAACGTTAGCCGTTGCTATACTTCATCCATGATCCAAATCCTATAAGTGGAAATAATACTCAGTTTTCAAGGTTTCAGCCACATGGCCACACAGCATACCTGTAGTCTGGAGAGCACAGTGGTCCGCGCTAGGACGGATGTCCGTATCCGATTATGCAAGATTCCCATGATTTAGTCATATTATAAGTCGTGCTACTGGAAACGTCGGGATTTAATTATGCTTGCACATTTTTGTGCATAACTGGCAATTCTCTAGCACTGTATCGACCGCCGAAGTGGGTATTAATAAACTGAAATTTCACACTGATACGCCAACAGCTCGGTAGACTATTTTTTAATTGTGCTGTCCAAGTTGTGAATTAGAGGTCCCTGCCGGCAGTGTACATTAAAACTATACTTAAGGAAAAGAATTTTTGTCATCAAATGACATCTCGTACCTGGACGCAGGTACCGAAACCGTACTCACTTATCTAATAAAGATTCCCTTTGTACCGGATAGTGCCGCGCCATTGGTCTGTGGCGATGCCCAGACCTAATAGAGATGGAGATGTCGCCAACTGTGAATGAAAACAGCCAAAACAAAAAGGAAAGCAAATTAAACGAAACAAACGAATAGCACGAAGCACATTTATGTTCCCAACAGACGACAATGAGCACTGTGAGAAGCAAAGAAAAGGAAGAACGACAAAATGAATGGATTAAAGACTCAAGAACCGCTTATTCTTCAAAAAGTATTGTAAATAGTTAGAATATGTTTTCAATGAAAAATTTTTACCTCTTATATCTTAAAGTTTATTCGTTTATTCCTACTACAACATTTTTATATCAGTCCCCTGAGCGAAGCCGGATACCCCAGGTAGTTTAATGTAAAATGGCTCTGAGGCTCTGAGCATTATGGGACTTAACATCCATGGTCATCAGTCCCCTAGAACTTAGAACTACTTAAACCTAATTAACCTAAGCACAGCACACAACACGCAGCCATCACGAGGCAGAGAAAATCCCTGACCCCGCCGGGATTCGAACCCGGGAACCCGAGCGTGGGAAGCGAGAACGCTACCGCACGACCACGAGATGCGGGCTGTTTAATGTAAAAGCATATAAATCGTTACGTAGAAATTAATATGCGCAATGCGAATGACAAATGACTCCCAGAGCATAACAGCACTGAGGTGTTTTAAATCGCTGATGCTGATACCAGAGCTAATATTCCACTGACTCTCCGTAAATGGGAAGCAGTGAAACACTATACCTGGTGAGTTGAAGATAGGAGATCCATAGATCGGGCGGTGCAGAGGAAAAAGCTCCAAGAAATATAAGAACATAAAATGTCAAAGATAATAAATGTATTGTAACCGTTAATTAGCAAGTTGATGAATGATTTGTTATGAAACTAGTACAGAGAGGCAGTAAGTGAATTGGTAGCTGTCCTCAGTTGTCACGTATTGAGTCGTAGTTTTTAAAATAATATAAGAAATAGAATCGCATATCACTTCTTATTTATGTGATGGAGTAACTGACAACAGGCAGTTAAATTTCAGCAGCTTTATCTGCAGTCTGTAAGAGGACGAAGTCTGAGCCAATTTGGAGGAAGAAGGCATACGGATGTAGGGCTCCGACCACTTGGACCCTGTTTAATAATACTTAACGGCGACAGAATGTTCTGAATGCTATATTCACTGTATGTAAAGAGAGTGTTCAGGTGGCATGGGAGCAAGGGATTGAGTAAAACGAACCACGACGCTGCCCAAGCCAACCTGAAGCACTTGAAAATTCTGTGACACTTCCTGAACCGATTCAGTGTACAGATTCTGACTAGAAGATGAGCAATGTTATACTGTTAAGTAACCTCATATTTTGAAATCTGACTCGGTTTTGCAATCCCTGAAATAAAGCCACATACACTCTCAACCTGAGAAGTTTCATTTCTTTTCCTCCTCATCTTCTGAATGCTTCACGTTTCATATAGACTTTTGTCACATTATTACCAATTTAAGCACCTAACGACACTGTAGAGTGGGAGACGTTTCTCGTAAAAATGTACGCAATGTACAAGTCTACTATGCAACAGGCAACATTCCATAAGAAATGCCAAGGCTTGGGATCAGTATATACACTTTTATTTTTAAAATTATGCAAAATTAATGATATTTTGTTTGTGTGTGTGTGTGTGTGTGTGTGTGTGTGTGTGTGTGTGTGTGTGTGTGTGTGTGTGTTAGAATGAATCATGAAGGAATTTGACGTGCAACGCAAGTATTACCCACAACTTCTTCTCAGATGAGAAAGCTAGCTATCCACACTGGTGGTGCGGGAGTAAGGGGTGAGTCGGGGTGGGGGGGAGTGGGGAGGCGGACACTTGTTACAAAACATACTTCTCCTGCATTACACCTTTTACCTGCTTGATCTGCACGCTGCAACCCCATTTAAAATCAAACATGTCATACGTCACTTGACTGCTGCACTCCTTACTTCTGAAATGGCAGAAATTAGAAGACTTCAGTTTGTTAATGGTTTGTGTCTCACCACAGCCACTAATAGTAATATAATAATAATAACAATTATAATAATAATACTAATAATACTGTGTACAGGACTGTAGTAGCCCTTACGTAGTTACTGCTGTGTCGTGCTCTCAATTAAGTCATATCATATTTCTGTTTCGGACTGAATAATGAAGCAGTTTCATGACTACTGCAAGTACTATCTACAACTTCACTAAGGCACTGTCTTCAGTTATTTAGCATCTGTCACGTATATGTCCCTTTTTTATCATCGGTGTTGTACGGGACGAAGCACAACGTAAGTGTTTAGTTGGTTGACTGTGTGAGGAACCTCTGACCTCCATCGCATTCATGCTACTAAATAAGTAAAAGTAAGTATTGATAACGTATACAATCAGTATTAGAGTCTACCGAAATCTTGATAATAGTAATGATATTTAGGAAATAATTTAGTTTTGTGAGTGAAGCAGAATCGAATCGTTTAGTTTTCACCCCTCCAAAAATATCATTTTACCCGTCCGGTGGTAATTACCACCAGGTTGGGAACCAGTGCTCTAGATAGCTTAAAGCAATGTGGTGATAGTCTCAGTTTACAAGGGGAATTAAATATCTCCTTTGGTTTGTAACGAATGCGTATTGTAGCTTCCGTGCGTGACTTACCTACCCAGGTGTCCTTTTCCACGGTTCCTTGGAAGAGACTATAGCCAGTTTCCATCTCCTTTCTTCCCTGATAGGAATATTTGCTCCACATGTAACTACGTTGTTGTCGGCTGGATGTTAAACAGTTATCTTTCCTCCTGCATAATTTGCACTTCTACGAAGTTATGAATCGACATGATCCGTTCCTTACTCTGAATGCATACGGCTATTACAAACTGTACCAAGATCATGATTTCTAGGAAAGCAATCCTTTAGATTCGTTAAACGGGATGTTGTATTGAATTTATTGAGATTAAAGAATTTTTCTGAATACCACAGATGAGAAATTTATTTTATTCTGTTGGGTTGAACCGAAAGTAGAATGTAACGAATCTAGTAGAAAGGTAACTATTTGAAGCAGTTAGCGTTGGTGAGGACTTGTTCGTTTGGGTGTACGAGAGATATGTCATTAGCATATGTACCGGAACCATTTTAGGAATGAATGTGGTTAAATGATTTGTGAGAGCTAAGATATAAACATTATTTAATACATAAAAATACGCAGACAAAACCATGCCCACACGTACAAGCAGAAAAAAAAGTAAACTCATGTTTAGAAAAGAGTACCACAACTTAAGGAAGAAAGATAAACTCGATGGAATGTGCTGAAATAGTGCAACCGATCTGAACACTGGACAAAATAGGATAAATTAGCCAATTTGCAACACACTAAAACCTGCAGTCCGAAAGGGAGGAATGAAGTCACGAGTTGAGACGGATAAGGCTGATTTCATGCAACAAGATGGACTGATATAGGTTACGCTACAGCTGGACGACTGACCTCAATGACCATAGATTATTGTACGTCATGGGTAGTCGCTGGCATCCCACAGTTGTATGGCTCCCCGGGTGATCAGCGAGATGGTAGTCTGCAAGGAAACTGTACACTTACACTTTGCACTTTGTCACGTTATGTTCACTGCGGGCCTGTTTGATTCCTTCTTCTGGTTGCTCAATTCCCCTTTTTAAGAAGGGGCAGCTTGTCCTATAATATTGGTATTATTATCTCCGCTGGGTAATTTTCTTCATTCCTCACAGGACATTAATCAATCAGAGCCAATGATGAAAATTTGTTTTGATAGAGTCGTGCCTGCTCCAGAGCTTTTAAGTTCAAATGGCTATGAGCACTATGGGACTTAACATCTGAGGTCATCAGTCCCCTAGAACTTGGAACAACGTAAACATAACTAACTTAAGGACATCACACACATCCATGCCTGATTAGAGGCTTCAGGATCACTTGCAAATCAACGCTGTATATAATGGGAAGATACCTCTTCGATTATCAGTCTTAATTGATATTATTTCTGTGATTTAGAGACTTAGTGATCGTCAGTGAAGACTAACTATGCCACACTTCACAGACTGACCGACTCACGGGTACGCAATTTGGATTCCACCTATGTAGTTCGGTTATTCAGACACCAATCTGTCAGTTACGGCCCAGCAATCAATCAAC
Source organism: Schistocerca cancellata (assembly GCF_023864275.1). NCBI lineage: Eukaryota > Metazoa > Arthropoda > Insecta > Orthoptera > Acrididae > Schistocerca > Schistocerca cancellata. The sequence goes on along the minus strand of NC_064629.1, from coordinate 493,901,044 downwards.
CAAAATAAATGCCGCGCAATGGATGGCGTTTTTGAATCCAGGTGCCTGCCCGAGTGGCCGTGCGGTTCTGGGCGCTTCAGTCTAGAGCCGAGCGACCGCTACGGTCGCAGGTTCGAATACTGCCTCTGGCATAGTTGTGTGTCTTATCCTTAGATTTGTTAGGTTTCATTAGTTCTAAGTTCTAGGGAACTGATGGCCTCAGAAATTACCTCGCATAGTGCGCAGAGCCATTTGAACCATTTTTAAATCCGGACGTCTTGTGTGATCGGTCTATAATCGACTGTCCTAGTGAGCGTCATGAACAGTGCAAAAATGCTTATCTGAAAAAGGGGCTAGACTTTTCTCTTAACTATTATAGCTCAATGCCCTCATAATTCAACAGCTTCAGATTCATTATACATGAACGAGGATGGGGAATAGTCTATGGAACGGTGGATATGTAAACTGCTTCAAGACCTTTCACCTATACTTGTGATTTATTACAATTCCTGTATGGTTCTTCTAACCTTCTTAGCACGAAACCGATTCTATACACAAGGATATTTTATTAATATTGGTTTTTAAACCATTAAGGGACAGCGAAACTTTAACTTCGTATAACGCAGTCACTATTACTGTTCGCTATTGGGTGGAAATAAACTTAAATTCATTACCATTCGCACGCGCACTGCAAAGAACCATGCAACCAGTGAGCTACTGGTGATTTACTGACACGAAATGTGCCTTGAGGAGGTGCACCAGAGAGGGTTCCTCACTTCGTGGCGAGTGCCCGCAGGGCTGCACCATGTATTCGTCACTATGCACGTAACAAGATGGGGGGAGGGGTTGGGGTTCGATGTATGTATGTAGATACTTTAACGAATTATTAATTTGTTGTTATCTGTTTGCCACGACCCCTGTTGCCAGGAGCGCATACGTAAACTTCGTTCATGCTGCAGAACGGAGCTTGCACACAACCGACCATATGGCGGATGAGATCCAAAAACCTCAGTCACTCGAAAGCTTACAAAAGTCAAAGTATTGTACCTAAAAGCCTTACGTGCTATCACTGGAGTTAGGGAAAACTGCGCCGCGCAATTATTTACGTTCAAATGAGTAAGCAATAAACTCAGAATCGAGTAATGAAGGACATTAATTTCACATAATTCACTGATTTGAACTGTTTGCGGTGCATCAGTGTACTTAGCGAACGAGCAATCGTTGTATACTTCGGTTAAAACGACTTGGTAGCTGGGAGACTACCACTAGAGGCCACAGAAAGAAATTTCATCACAATCTGGATTGAATACACGGATAAATTAGTTGCCAAAAACACTTGTAAAATAGAGTGAAATTAACAGCAGTAATAGTGATCGTAGGGCTACCTGAAGTACTACAAAGTCCAGAATCCTAACTACAGCAGCATGAAAAAAAGTCCAGCTTAAATACTGCACGTCCTTGAAAATCTTACACCAGAACTGGTACAATAAATTAATGACACACATCTGCACTTCATCGCAATAAAACTGATATCATTTACTGAGAAACTCAAACTGGTTTCAATTTACAAACGTTTTGTTCAACAACACGTAAGGTAGCATGTCAGAAGTGTGCGTTACCGACCGATTCCTGGAAAGCAGTGCCTTTCCCAGTATGAGTCTTTTCGTTTTTTGAGTCATCAGTCTTTTCACTGGTTTGATGCACATCTTCATCAATTCCAATCTCTGTGTTCGTCTACAGTTCTTACCCTTTTCATTTCCCTCTAGTACCATGAAAGTTATTCCCTGCCGTCTTAGCAGACGTCCTATCACCCTATCCATTACTACTGACATAACTTCTATCCTCCTCGTTTCTGCGGAGAATCGCCTAATTTCTTATCTAATCGGTCCACATAATTTTCATCATTCTTCTGTAGCACGACATCTCAAATATTTCGATTCCCTTCTGTTGCGGTTTTCCCACAGCTAATGTTTGATTAACGTACAGTGCAGTGCCCCAAATGAACATGCTCAGAAATTTCTTCCTCAAATTATCGCTTATGCTTGATACTGGTAGACTTCTCTTGGCCAGGAATGTCCTTTTTCGAGTGCTAGTTGGCTGTTTATGTCCTTCTAGCACCATCCAAAGTGGGTTGTTTTGCTATCAGGGTAACAGAATTCTTCGACTTCGTCTATTTCGTGGTAATTCGGATGGTAAATTTTCGCGACTATCATTTCTGCTACTTGCAATTCCCTTCGCCTTTCTGCGATTGACTCGCGGCCCACATTCTGTAGTCACCAGACTGTTCATTCTATTCAACAGATAGTATAAATCTTTTTCATTTTCACAGAGGATAGCGATGTCAGCAGCGAATCTGATCACTGACACCCTTTCACCCAGAATTTCAAGCTCATCCGTAGAATGCTTCTTTTATTTCCGTCAATGCTTCTTTGATGAGTAGATTGAACAATAGAGGGAGCAAAGCTACTTATCAGTCTTATACCATTTTTGATCCAAACACTTAGTTCGTGGTGTTCCAGCCTCAGTGTTCCCTCTTGGTTCTTGTACACGTTGTATATTTCCCATCATTTCCTACAGATTAGACTTATATTTCTCAGAATTTCAAACATCTCGCCCTATTTTACACCATCGAGCACTTTTTCCAGGTCGGCAAATACTATGAACATGTCTTGATTTCTCTTCAGGCTTGCATGCCATAGCGCTTTTCTGGCTGGGAACTACCCCCACTGCCCTCCCACACTTTCTGAGGTTGAGGATGGGGAAGAGGGGGAAACCGTGAACGTGATATATTTAGATGGCATTCGAGCCACAATACATAAATATTGGCTTCATATTTCATAATTCTAAGCAACATAGATCGTAAACGAAACAAATTTTCATTCATTCGCAATGAGTTTTGGCTCTCTGAAGACACAGAATTTCTTTTTCCAGTACAAACTGTCAGCATACTAGCAGACGCAGTCAGTATTGTAAGGTAAGAGTATTTTGCACCTTCCTGTAATGTAATAATTGTTGCAAAGACAAGTTAAATATTGGTGAAAGGTCTCTGTAGGATTCCTTTCATGTTAATTTCTTAAACCTGTTGTCATTTACGGCATAAATTCCTCTTCTAAATTTACTCTGCCGTTTCTGACTATCTGGGAGGAGACTGAGCAGTGAAACGTGTTACATTTACACATAAACAAGAACGATCTGTCACACTACTACACTTTAAAACACAGTTTACATGTAATTTATGTCACACAGTCTCATACGGAACCTACATCCACATTCGTTTATATACTGTATATGATAAGATACTGTCATCCCCCTTCCCTTCTGTGTGAGAGGATGAATGAGCAAATGTATTTCTAGTTGCATGTTTGATGGTAGCAGACAAGCCTGTCTGCTAGATAACAGTAAGACCAACATCGGAACAGGTAGCTACGCTTTCTAAAGGCAGAGAGGTTTCTATTCTTAGTATGGTCCTGTCCATCCCTTCTCATGTTGGTATAGGAAGCTGCCTCTCTGGTCGCTTCCGTTTGTATCTGTTAAGCACTCTCGGTACGGGCCCAGGTCAGTCTGTCCACGGCGAGCGTCTGAAGTGGTAAGATCTCCAGCTAAGCGCATGTCTGCTAGGTCCGTAGCACAATGGATTTCTTAAGTTCAGCCTAACTGAAAATTTAACCACCTTAATTTCAGGTTTGGATCTAAAATATCTAATGTTATCTTAAATTGCAACAGAGTGTATTTTGAGTGTGAAGTTCAGAATATCTTCCAGTAGTTGCTTTGTCACTACTTTGTGAGTGAAGTGGAACGACGTGTTGATCAGTAACTCTAACTAAGATCTTCAATCTTAAATGCGAATGTGCGTGAGATTATAACGTCTCGTCTTGGTAATATTTTTCAATATAGCAACTTTTCTTTATGTTCAACCCACGTGGGGCGTACTTTGTGAGACCAGTACCACGTGCTTATATAATTGTTTGACCCATCAGATTAATAGTAAGACGATAGTAACCAGTTCTAGGTTTTTCTTTTGTAAATTTTCGATGTAATTTATTTAAATTATCAAAATTACTGTGGAGTTACACTCTTTGTGTAAACCAAGTTGACCACGTGAAGCATGTGGTGTAATCATCAAAGCAGCCCTCAGCTATTCTTTTCGGGAAGATTTCACAGAGCGTTAGTATGAATTTAGTATACCAGTGTGTGTTAATTCCATGACGGGCTGGATTCCGCTACGAACGTAACTTCTTTGGGAGAAAATTGAATCGGTTGGTTGTGGTTAATTTCCTCTTGCATATGTTTCAACGTTCTTTGTGTGTTATTTTATGACTGCAGTGTTGTATTCAGTCTACCAATCTTGGTTCCATATTTTATGTGTTTCATAAGATTACAAACTCACATTCTCACAATCCTGAATAAGGCACCAGTTTAGTTATGAATCTTAAGCAACATGGAACTAGGGGATAATTTTATTTCGAATGTTAACAGGTCGGACGGTTCCGAAAATGCAATGGGGAATACTCCAGAGGAAATGCAAAACATGACGAACGGGCTCACAGGAGATCCAGAAATTAATTTGCCTCCTACTAACCAAATTCATTTGGCAGAACTCATAAAAGCCTTATTGCATCAAAATAAAGAAAACGCAGAGAAATCAGAAAAATCGTTACGAGAAAAAAAAGAATCATCCGAAAAATCGATCCGCGAGCTAGGCGAACAAATGACGCAGAAATCTGAAAAATCTATCCGCGAGCTAGGCGAACAAATAGACGGAAAACTAATCTAGCAGCCAAAGAAAGTCCACAAGTCGATGCAGAGAGTGTCCGATCATACCACACAAAGAATAAACAATGTGGCAAGTGAAATAAAAAGTGATATTATGAATGAATTAGGCCGTACATTTGAACCAATCGATGATCGTCTGCAAGCCTTAGATCAGGGCAAGCAGAGTCGCGATGTGGAATCGAAACAGAGCGAGGAACAGCTACTTAGGAATTTCCAAGTGCTGAGAGAAGAATGCCAAAGGTAGCAGGTACTCTCCAGGGTCCTGGAGGCGGAAACGCTTTGTCCCGCGTCCGTTAGCAACACAGTAGCAGACAACAGTCAAGCGATTCACGCACTCGAACAGCAAGTAGAACAATTGAAGCAGACTGTCGCGGAGGACAACAGACAAATACATGATAAGATTGCGGCATTAGCGAACATCGTAGTCACGATGAAGGTGACGGAAAGCGATAACAATACTACACCAGTAGCGGTCGTAGAGACCGAAGAAGTGCGTTCGCTTCTTAGATTTCAAAAGGGACAGTTAGAAGTAAACAGGCGGCACAAAGCGGTAACGGGTGAATTACAAGAACGCGTGGCGCATCTGGAAAGCCGCATGGGGTGTGATTCCGAATTCGCCAATAGCACTAAAAATAGCTGTACGAACAGTGCAGAGAGGGACTCCGGCCATGAGAGAGATTTTGACGATAGGGAAGAATGCATTTTGAGGGGCAGACGTAAGAATAATAGAAACATTCAAGGGACTCGCCTGGAGGAAATGCGGGGATTTGATTTCACACAATTCCTTACGGTAAGAAAGTTTGAGATATTTCGAAATTCGCAAAAAGGAATACATCCACGACCATGGCTCGAAAAATTTCAGTTCTGTCTTCCCCGACTGGGCAAGTTCACGTAAGATAGAATATATGTGTGGCTACATGGAAGGCGAACCGGCGATTCGCATGAGGTCAGCAGCGCGTCACTGCAACTCTACTCGGGAGTTTCGACAAGCCTTTCTGTCCGCCTATTGGTCAGAAGCGGCACAAGATAGGGTCAAGCATGGCATAATTATGCTGCCGAATTTGAACCAGTCTGGTTTCGGCAGCCCAGCACGCCTATTCGACCACATGCGGCAATTTCTATATGACCCATACGGGCCTGCGGAACAAATTAGGATATGCATCACCAAATTGCCGATGCACTTGCGCCACGTCATTCTTGAGGGACGATGCAAAGAGGACGTGGAAACGTTTAAGACACTTCTCCAAGAGTTGGAATATAATACAGCAGAATGCCCACCTAATCAGGCACAAAGTTATTACAGGGCACAGCAGTGCGATCGCAGTCGTGGCTGTAGTACTAATCAAAGGCGTGACTGGTCGTCGCGACGCGAACGGAACAATAATCGGGACCGGCCGTATAGAAACTGGTATAGGAAGCTGCCTCTCTGGTCACTTCCGTTTGTATCTGTTAAGCACGCTCGGTACGGGCCCAGGTCAGTCTGTCCACGGCGAGCGTCTGAAGTGGTAAGATCTCCAGCTAAGCGCATGTCTGCTAGGTCCGTAGGACAATGGATTTCTTAAGTTCAGCCTAACTGAAAATTTAATCACCTTTATTTCAGGTTTGGATCTAAAATATCTAATGTTATCTTAAATTGCAACACAGTGTATTTTGAGTGTGAAGTTCAGAATATCTTCCAGTAGTTGCTTTGTCACTACTTTGTGAGTGAAGTGGAAGGACGTGTTGATCAGTAACTCTAACTAAGATCATCGATCTTAAATGCGAATGTGCGTGAGATTATAACGTCTCGTCTTGATAATATTTTTCAATAAAGCAAATTTTCTTTATGTTAACCTACGTGGGGCGTACTTTGTGAGACCAGTACCACGTGCTTATACAATTGTTTGACCCATCAGATTAATAGTAAGACGATAGTAACCAGTTCAAGGTTTTTCTTTTGTAAATTACTTTTCGATCTGATTTATTTTAATTATCAAAATTATTGTGGAGTTACACTCTTTGTGTAAACCAAGTTGACCACGTGAAGCATGTGGTGTAATGATCAAAGTAGCCCTCAGCTATTCTTTTTGGGAAGATTTCACAGAGAGTTAGTATGAATTTAGTATCCAATTGTGTGGTAATTACATAACGGACAGGATTGCGCTACGAACGTAACTTCTTTGGGTGAAAATTGAATCGGTTGGTTGTGGTTAATTTCCTCTTGCATATGTTTCAACGTTCTTTGTGTGTTATTTTATGAATGCAGTGTTGTATGCAGTCTTCCAATCTTGGCTCCATATTTGATGTGTTCCGTAAGATAACAACCTCACCTTATCACAATCCTAAATAAGGCACCAGTTTAATTATGAATCAAGTTCAATATGTTCTAATTACAATGATCAATGTTAAAATAAATGTCCAAATGTAAATTGATTTATTTCTTTTTATTTAAATTCTCTTTATATATGTATATATATATATATATATATATATATATATATATATATATATATATATATATATATATATATATATATATATATATCCGGTTGTCGTATGACGATTAAAAGATTACAATTAATGTTAGTCTGGTTGGGTATTAGGTAAGCTAGACTGGATACCTGGTGAAACAGTTGCGCAGTTATTATTGCAACAACATTACGTCGGTTATTATCTTATTTATCAGAAAATCAGCCTATTCAAAGAAATATAGGGAGTATCAGACGGCTTAAGACGGGTATTAATTTTAAGAAATTCGCATGTTGCATGAAGTCGGGGTTCAGGTGATATTTTCACGGAGTTTTGTTGGAGCAGACGCGACGCACTGCTCAAAGGCAGGTCATAGGGGTCCTGAAGTTTACAACCGACCATTACGCGTCGGCATGCGAAAGCGTCCCACTGGGGGGCAGACGCGCCGCCTGAGCGGGTAGGCACCCATTGCTCGTACAACAGAGGAAGGCCTTCGACGGACGGCGCCTCGTAGGCGTTGGGCGTTACGCCGCCGCCACTATGTCGAGGTCAGCTGGCGTCTAAGGGAGCCTGCCCAAGAATCTTAACGTTTTCTGGGGCTTTCTAAGAAACGCAGTTAAGCTAGTGCAATTACTTTTCCCCTGCGAGAACGAACAGAGAGACACGAGTGGTGGGTTCAATTTTGAACTTAGTTTCAGTTTGTTCCAGAACATTATAGGCGCAGCAAGGCGCAGAATGTTTTAATTGGCTGGAAGAAGCCAGGATATAATAGTGGGAGCGAACTGTGCTGGTCTAGAGCTACGGGATTGGCCAGCTCGACAAATAGCGTGGGGGTGCTGAGTTTTGCAGAGGGAAGCTCAGTTTCGGCATTTAATCCGATATTACGCACGCCTGTGCTTACCAGAGCTCAGTTCTCCCGCCACGCTCTCACTGAGAATTAGGTAATTGAAGTAGGTTTGTCTGACGTATTTTATGACCTCTGACAAGGGGAGAGAGTAGAAAATAACAAGTGCAGACGCGTTATCCGGCCTTAAGGGTTAGTTTTGGATTTAAAGGACCAAAATGGCTCTGAACGCTATGGGAATTAACATGTATGGTCATCAGTCCCCTAGAACTTAGAACTACTTAAACCTAACTAACCTAAGGACAGCACACAACACCCAGTCATCACGAGGCAGAGAAAATCCCAGACCCCGCCGGGAATCGAACCCGGGAACCCGGGCCGGGAAGCGAGAACGCTACCGCACGACCACGAGCTGCGGACGGAATTAAAGGACCATTGCCATTACTAGCTTAATGTTATTACTTATAAATGTATATGAGTGTTCAGTTTGATGTTAGGAAGATTATTGTTCAACAAATGTGTTCAGTGCTATCCTTGTTTGTTTAGTAGTGATCAGTTCCCTGAATACTATTTAGTTATTAAATATTAATCATAATTAGTGAAGGGGCAGTATTAATCAACAGGTTGGGTCTCGTAACAGGCCTTCACCCAGAGCCAACGACCCGATCCAGTTGGGAAAGTGAACAATTAAAAGCATTCTTCTTAAAATGCCCCTACATTTGGTGGACCTGCCTACGATTCCTAATTTCATTGATTGAAATGAAATCCCTTCCACGTGGCGACCCTGACATGGTGCGTAGACAACTGTAATCTACTGATTAGTAATCATGGCGGCAGTTATTTGCGCACGAGAAATTCTTTACATTTGTGTTTGTGTATTTATGTTGTGTATTTGTTTCAGTGTTTCTATGTGTTGATTGCACGTCGTTAATTTGTTGTTTTTGGAATTACTGTGTTGTTTTGTGTTCTGTGCTTGTCACAGATTGGATAAATGTTTTGAATTAGGGACATAATGAGAGTAATTAGTCAGGAATAGGATCCGCAGAGATGGGGAATATTCGTCGGATTTGTTGGGTAACCTGTTTGTGAATATTGTAGAGATACTGGGAGTTAACGATTATTATGTGTATTTTGTGTGTAGAATTTTGTTAGAGTATAACGTTAGTGGGTAAGGAAACGTAGATGATTACGGGCGCTAAGGTGGTTAATAGAGACAGTTTTGGGCGCAACAGGGGTTGACAGAATGGCAGACCTGAGAGGAAGCAGCGACAGCATACACGAATCAGCGGCACCGGAATTCGAAAGAGAAAACAGCTATTTTCGGGAACGAACAGAGCGCATGGCATCACCGGACGACATGGAGCATGATGAGGGAATTGGAGGGCCTTTGGCGAGTCCAAGAGGTGCTATCAGGCACATTGAACCGGTGATACGTCCGCGCGAGTTCGGCAGTGTGTCACCGCGGGGGCAAACGTCGCCTACCTGAAGCATGTGTGGGTTACGTACAGTAGGATCGGAACGGAATAGTCCGACACTGTCGTACCGAGCAGGGTTTAGACCTTACTCGACAGGAGACGAAATAATGCGCAGGAGATCACCTGCAAGTCATGACAGTAGTTATCATGCGGAAAGCGGAGACTTGGCGGTTGACGGTTCAGGTATCGCTGGATTCTTGGAGCGTAAGACGCAGAAGATAGACGCTAGTACGAAAGTGACGCAGGAAAGAATTGAAACGTGTAGAAAGGAGACGCAAGCTAGTCTGGAAAGAATCAGTGAAGAAACACAGACCAGCATACAGGAGTGTAGAAAGGAAACCCGAGCGCAGCTTGCCATCATAAAGCGTGAAACATGCGGTGTGAAGGACGAAGTAAGAGCGTTGCGCGAGAAGTTAGAGCGAGAGATAGCCGAAGCGAAAAGAACCGCCAATGAGGCGAAATTAATTGCGCGGAGAGCCAAGAGAATAGCGAGAGAAACGAAGGAGGTCATAGAGAACACGACCAGGGTCGGCAAAACTGTTATAAATAAGCTGCAGACGCGAGTGAGAAAGATTGTGGAAACCGTGTCGAGCAGGAAGGAGGAAGCCGGAGAGGCACCACTGACGCAGAATTTGCCGAAATTAAACGACAAATCGAGAGTAGGGTAGAGGTACTGTCAGTTGACAGAGCTTCTATAAATAAAGGACCAACTGGAACCCATATTCAGACGGTACGCACGGAAGAGTTAACCTCGGAAGTACGGCAACGGGACACAGTATCCGTCACCGGAGCTGTGAACCGACGTGATAATGAAGCACGCATTCCGGAAGCTAGACCGTTAGAACGTCAGAGCAGCTATGAACCGCGAGTCACACGTACGGAAGTACCGCATGTAACAAGTGATTTGCCGGAGGCGGAGTTCAATAGCAGAACTGGCGCAAGCAATTGCTACCCGCTTAGGCGACCCACCACGCACTTGCGAGAGCCATAGAATATCCACGAGGTGCACAAGGAGGTAGTCTATGAAAACATCGAAACGCCCCCGCAGAAAGATGAACCTAGGCAGTCTGATTACAAACACTTTCTGTCAGTATGCTAGTTCCAGCACTATAAGGATGATAATAATACGTTACATCCAAAAACATTCATTGGACAGTTTGATCTAACGTTACCACCACAGTGGCCGTTAATGTACGAACTTGACTTTGTGTGTGCGCACTTGAAAGGTGCATCAGCGGAAAGTATGCGTAGCGTTGCTAAAGGTTGCAGAACGTACCAAGAGTTCCGCGACGCATTTATGAGCAGACATTGGTCAAAGGAGACCCAAGACAGAATTAAACAGGAAATACTTATGACACGCGATTTCGAGAGCTCAGGCTTCCGAAGTGTTGTGAAATTTTTTGACAACATGCCAAAAAAGAATCAGTATCTGGACGAACCGTGCAGGCCTGGGGAGATTACACGCTTACGCTATATGAAGTTGCCACTTACTTATCATCAGACGCTAGCTGACAGATGCAGAAATGACGTAGAAGAATTTAAGGGCATTCTTAGGGAACTGGAGTCTGCCTATAATGAGTAGCAGGTGCGTGAGAAGAAGAAGCAAAGGAAACAGCATGAGGATGGCCAAAGAGCGAATATAGAAAGAAACAGAAGCCAGAATTGTCAAGGAAACAGAAACCAGATGAGGGATAACTATGCCGGTAACGGTAACAATAGGGTAAACAATCCACAGTTACGCCTCAGGAACGTAGGTGGAACCAGGGTAATAATAACTGGAACCCAGCCAATCAAAATGGAAGGGGGCAACCAGTGCAGATGTGGAGAGCGAGCGAAGACCGCAATCCACAACCTGCATAAATAATCGAAATACGTCCGGCGAACCCTGGCCGTACGCAAACTGCGCAAAACCGACAAGAATGACTACGGCGGCACAGCTGGAATCACTGAAAACCGGCAAATCACTGGGCTTACACCACGTGAGCCACATAAAAGCATTTGTAGGGTAGGTTTGGGTGACCACAAGTATGGAGAATGTATGTACTCGTAAATAGTGTATAATTAGATTAGATTTTTGTGTTTTGTTGGCGATGTTTATTTGTTTTAGTATAGGCAGTGTTTTATTTGCGTTTTTTGATTATTTGTCTTATGTTGTGTGTATTTATTTTGCTATTTTTCATGTGTTTGTCTTATTTTGGCATGGGTTGTGTCTATATTATGTGTTTCATATTAAATTTTGTTGTATGAGGACCACTGGATCGCTTAGTATAGTAAATTTGCTTCAGCAATGACACAAACAATTTTTAGAAGTATTGGATTAATTATAGAAGGGTATATCTTAGGTAGATAACTTCCTACAAAAATTTTTATGGCAAGACTATTGGACAGGAGTACTTTCAGGAAAATATCTGGATCTGTGGTGGATGGATTTGGGGTGCGTTGAGCGCGTTGTGATGTGGTAGGTGGACATTGCGTCCCACCGAATGTGTTGTGTTTCTTGAGACGAGTGCAGGGTGTGATGTCCGACGCGGTAGTGTTCAGGTCCCACCCGTTGCGTTATTACCGTATGGCGATAGTGGGTGTTTCGGGTGATAATTATGAGGTGGTCTGTCCGACGCAGTGGTGTTCGAGACACACCTGTTTTGTCAGTTGTGTTGCTAGTGTGAGTATGGTGATCAAAAGGATTATCCGGTGGCCAGTCAATCGCAATTAGGCGATAAGGACGCACCAAACTTGGAAAATTTGTAATGTGATCGATAAGGGCGTTGTGTGAAAAGGCGAGTGTTGAGCCGTCATAGAAAGACGTAAATCAGGTGGCTGGTCGCACGCAATAGCGTGATCGACACACCTCATTGATGATCTGCGCCATAGGAGTGTTGCAGAGACGTGTTACCGACGCTAGCCGAGTCTGGGCTTAACTATTTGAGTTAAGCAGAGACGCTAAAACAACACGCAATTCAGTTTAAAGGAAGATAATGAAGTTCACCACAAGAGATAGATGCTCTGAACAGAAGTCCAGCCAAGAACCTGGAACACTATCACTGATTTTTACTTGCTGTAACGTGCAAAACTAGCTCGTGTTTTGTTCAACAGATAAGCATGACGATGAATTGAGCCTACCGTTACAGACAGAAGCAGACTAAGAGCGGAAGACCAATAACATAACCAGTCAAACAAGCACAGCATTAAAGGGGTATCGGAGAAATTCGGAGTTACAGTGACCTACAATAAGGTGCAACAAATATTTTTGATGTTTCACAGATAATAGCAGCAACTGAGCGACGCCAGGGGAAGGAGTTTACTATAAAAGGTCACAGTATGTTGTAGTAGCATGCTGACGTCAGCTGTAGAAAATAGAAATAGAGAAATTAGTAGTTAGAGACCATGTGGTGATGGAATGACTAATTTAATAAATGTTTATTGTATCCACAGGAAAACACCATCGTGCTTGTCTCTATAATTTTGTTTTGAACATTTGGTTTAAGAAATATCTTTCTGTAAAATAATTGTAATGTATTGTACGTGATGACGTAAGAGGAAGTGGCTTAGGCAATAAGTAATCATGTATAAAATATGTATCCTTAGTGGAGTTACACGTTGTGGCGGAGACTGGCCAGCTGACGACGAGCGGGACAGCAGACGAGAACCACGAGGGCACAGCGCAGAGCTGCGCGTGACCAAGGCGAGATGAATGAGAGGCCGGCAGACAGCGGCGTAAGTCAGCACAGCCTGGGGTGGCTCTCCAGCAGGCACAATGGCCCAGCCGGAGGGAAGGTGGGGGTTACGACCTTCCCAGGAACGCAGGGAAACGGTCTGGCCTCTGAGATTCACCTTCGCCGGGCAGGTGACGCAACGTGGAGAGGAGGACTGTCATGCAGAGAAGCGTGAGTCCAGGCGTTTGGTTTGCGCGCCTGAATTCTTGTGAAATGCGGAGGACAGAAGTTGCGAATGCCTACAAATGTACATTCTGCTGAGGAACCAAAAACCTTACCTTTTCCTTATCCTAAAACATGAGATTGCAAGAACCGAAGAAACACAAAGAGCCTGTATTTAGGTACACTACTTAGATGTACATACATGAAGATTGACAACTTGATACAGATACGCTGAATCCTTAGCCAGTGCAGAAGAATGATTGGGTTCCGAAGCCACACCAAAATCTAACCATTAATATTTCAATGTCCACGAGCACAAATGATGAACAACGTCTGTTCACAGTGGCACACCAGGCTACCACTGGAGACACAGGGAGCGATTCGCCATGCCCAGGTGACGACGAGGTTGGAGCCGGACGGGACATTGCGCCACGGCCGTGGGTGCAGTGGTACGATCTAGTTGAGAGCAGTCGGTCTTCGCAGAATTCAGAGCTGCCACCCAAATTTGTTAGCGTGTGCTAAGCGCTTGCGAATGGTGCTAGTGCCTATGAATTAAATTTGCTGTGTTTATGCCTGCAAACAAAGTGACAAAAGTCTAACGATATGCCCTAAGTCACTAGCCACAAAATTTGAAAGACAGCTAGGAACTGTATACTCATTAACTTCGTTTATGTGTTTGTTTTTGCATAGATTCACTGTAGTGGGCTACTTCGTAGTTATGACAATATGTCTGCTTCATGATTAACATCAATGAATAAGGCAAGACTCATTTTGGTCATCACTCATAATTTTCTTGTCGATTTTATTAATGTTAATGTTGTGGAGATTTTGTGTATTTGTGTGTTTTGTCTTTTATTGATTTGATTCAATAGTTATTTCTGTGCTATTTCACAAAATGTTAACACTTTGACAGGCACTGGACCTGAGCAGACCGTATTGAAATTTTGTAAAGCTAGAATGCCACATTCTCACCACAAACACGAAAACAGCCAGCAACAGGAACACGATTATGAGTGAATGAAGTGAGCTTCAGATTGAAGCATATGTTAAAATTATATTGTACAACTTTTGGACAATCTGCTGAGCGTAAATTAAAGAGGGATTACATGTCGAAAACAGTGGACACGTTAATGTGTAGTTGTACAGTAGGGATGGATGAATGGGATGAATGGACCTTATGTCAAAATCATGAACAGGATAGGATGTATTAATTTTGAAAATAAATAATTAAAATTCATTTGATTATGGACAAGGGTTCGTTTTGCTGAGTTTTGTTATACCGCTGGACTGTGTTCCAGCAAATAGGAAGGGAATGTAAATGTAAATATATTCTTGTCCATTAGTAACTTACTTGATTTTCAGTACATTGTGGAACATGAATCAGTTTTGAGTTGCAATTAGCTATTGTTCGAACCTCAGAACTATATACCAGCATAAGAGTATGAATTAAAGGTTAATGTAAATGTGTTCGTGTCCATAACATATTTAATTGATTTTGAGTATTTTGGGGAACTTGAGACCAAAAATTGTTTGCATTTGTCGTAACTCAGAACTACGATCCAACATTATAGAGGCGACTATAGAGTAAGTGTCCGTGTTCCATAATAATGATTAATAATAAATTGATAAATGTATTTATACAAGTATGACTGGAGAGTGAATGTGCAGGAGGCATTGGCACTTAAATTTCCTTCCCACAAACAAAATGTAGTGAGCTCATTATATGTACAGATATGAATTTTGTACGGCGTGAGGTAACTCCAAATGAGTCAGCTCACTAGTACAAAATTAATGGAGGAGGATGGGGTATTGTAAGGTAAAAGTCTTTTGCACCTTACAGTAATGTACTAATTGTTGCAAAGATAAGTTAGATATCGGTTATTATGTTATTTATCAGGAAAACGGCCTATTAAAATTAATATAGGGAGAATCAGACGGCATAAGACGCGTATTAACTTAAGAAATTCGCAAGTTGCATGAGGTCGGGGTTCAGGTGGTATTTTCACGGAGTTTGGCTGGCGCGGACGAGCGGCACTGCTCAATGGCAGGGCATAGGGGTGCAGAGGTTTACAACCGACCATTACGAGTCGGCATGCGAAAGCGTCCCACTGGGGGGAGACGCACCGCCTGAGCAGGTAGGAACCTTTGCTCGGAAAACAGAGGCAGGCCTTCGACGGACGGCGCCTCGTTGGCGCTGGACGTTACAGCGACGCTACTATGTCGAGATGAGCTGGCGCCTAAAGGAGACTTCCCACGAATTTTAACGTTTTCTGGGGCTTTCTAAGAAACACAGTTAACCTAGTACAATGACCTATTCCCGTGCGAGGGTGAACAGAGAGACACGAGTGGTGGGTTCAAATTTGAACGGAGTTTCAGTTTGTTCCACGACATTCTAGGCGCACTAAGGCGCAGAATGTTTTAATTGGCTGGAAGAAGCCAGGAAATACAGAGCAACGGGATTGGCCAGCTCGAAAAATAGCGTGGGGTGCTGATTTTTGCAGAGGGAAGCTTTTGGAGCTGTTATGGAAGAGAAGCGTCTTAGATCCTG
Organism: Schistocerca cancellata; assembly: GCF_023864275.1. Lineage (NCBI taxonomy): Eukaryota > Metazoa > Arthropoda > Insecta > Orthoptera > Acrididae > Schistocerca > Schistocerca cancellata. The sequence continues at coordinate 493,885,102 of NC_064629.1, read as the reverse complement.
TAGCGAGCAGAAAGTAGGGCTTTCGGCTCTGGTGTAGGAGAGATAATTCTTTTCAGTGTGCTGTGCAGAACATTGAATAAGTCTGCCAGCTGCAACTGAAACTGGTATTCAGTTAGGGGTACTGTCACGTTTTACTGTTAGAGACAGACTGATTCCGTTAATTATTGTTGGGAATACTGTGTCACACGAAGCAGACAAGAGGAGAGTAATTTCCTTGAGCCACACTTTATTAAAGACGTTACTGGATCCCCCTTTGGGATGGTGTGTCCCGTCTTAATGAGTGCGAGACGATTGGAAAGAAACCAGAATTAGCTTTTCAATATGGGTTTATGAACAGGAAGCCTGTTCGCGAAAATAAATTCATTTTTGTTGCAATTGAGGCTCCTCGACGACGCAGACGCCATCGGCAGCAGGCTGAGCTGTCCACGATGCTGCATTTGGTATCGTGATGCTCAGTTTAAGCATTTAATCCGATATTACGCACGCCTGTGATTGCCAGATCTCAGTTTTCCAGCCGAAATCTTATTGAGAATTTGGTAATTGAAGTAGGTTTGTCTGACGTATTTTGTGCCATCTGACAAGGGGAGAGAGTAGAAAATAACAAGAACATGTGCGTTATCCGACCTTAAGAGTTAGTTTTGAAATTTAAGGACCATTGCCATTACTTGCTTGATTTTATCACTTATAAATAATGCTTGTCATCGGTCAGTTTGCTGTTAGGAAGATTATTGTTCAATAAATGTGTTCCATGCTATCCTTGTTTGTTTAGTAGTGATCAGTTCCCTGAACACTATTTAGATATAAAATGTTAATCAAAATTAGAGAAGGGGCAGTTTTAATAACAGGTTGGGTCTCGTAACAGGCCTTCAGCCAGAGCCAACGTCCCGATCAAGTTGGGAAAGTGAACAATTAAAAGCATTCTTCTTAAAACCCCCCGACATTTGGCCGACCCGCTTAGGATCCCTAATTTCATCGATTGAAATAAAACTCCTTCCATTATCACACATTTTGGCACTCAAGGTTCTAATTGTGGCATATATACACTGGTGTGCAAAATGAAGCAACAAATTGCTACTTCCCTTTCATGTATCTAATTCACGATATAATCATGTAAACTGTCGACAGATGTCCTTGCAGCCGTGTTATGGACAGAAAATTTCATTCCGCTCAACGAAGACGCCTACAGACTCTCTGCTGTGGAGCGCAATAGGAAGAATGGAATCAGGCGATTCGCAGAGTGATGCCCGATGGCTTAATGTAAATCGTTCTGTTGTTTCTTGGGTGGAATGACAGTTTATACAGTCCGCAACTGTACGGGGGAGACCAGGACAGAGCCGACCACGTGTGACATTATGAAGAGTGGACCGTTATTTTGCTGTAAGGGCGTGACGGTACCGCCTTTATACTGCACTGCAGCAGGCATTTGACCTTTGCAGCATCCCCTGGACGTGTTATTTCTAAGCAAACGGTGTTCAGAAGGCTTCAGCTGAGATGCCTTTATTGTAGCAGACCTTCTGTCTGCTTACCCCTGGCTTGTCTTCACTGAAGGGTACATCTAGAGTGAAGCCGTTAACATGCCACCTGAATCACCGAACGGTGGGCCAACGTTCTTTTCACAGATGAGTCCCGATTTGGTCTGAAAAGTGATTCTCGGCGGGTTCGCATCTGGAGGGCATCCAAACATTGTGGAAAGAGACTATATCGAGGAGGATGGAGGATCCCTAATGATGTGGGCAGGGATTATGTTGAACACTCGAACACGTCTTCACGAAATTGTAGACGTGAATCAGCAAGATATATCTGCTGTCAGGAACGATGAGGTGATCTTGGGATCTCACGAGCGGTTGTTGCCAGGTGCTGCGGTCCCTGACTTCGTCTTGATAGACGATAATGCTCGACCCTATAGAGAACGAATAGTTGATGTTTTTCACTTTTTCACTCCCCCCCCCCCTCTCTCTCTCCTATATGTATATGCGGAAAGTATTGCACGCGTAACGTGATCTGCTCGCTTTCCAGATCTGAATCCCATAGAGCATGTCTGGGATGCACTAGGGGGACGGGTTGCATTACGTATTCAACGACTAACCGCCATCTAAGACTTGTTAGCAACTGTGGAGAATGAATGGGCGTTATTACCTCAACATGAGACTGATGACATCATACACAGCATGTCCAATCGTTGTCAGGCCTGCATTAGTGCCAGTGGAGGTCGCACCCTATAATGAGCACATTAAGCAGTTGTCTGTGCAAATCCTTCACTGGGAGAAAAAAACGAAGAAAATGTTTGTCTACCGTTATGTACTTTGCAGCTTACTACTTTCAGTATGCTATACATTGTCTCTGCTGTACTATCGCCTGTTTATACTGTTTTGTGGCAAAGTAAATTCAACATTGCTAAATTACCATTTGTTGCTTTAATTTTGGACACCATTGTAGTTTCGTAATCGCAAAACATCTTTCACAAACGTATGTTGATCGAAATATTGTAGCATCTTTGCAACCGCATTGTGGAAACGTGGAAGTCCCACCTGAAGGAACCACTGTAAGCGTCCTGGAAAGTTTCATTGTAAACACATATGTCTTTAAAACGTGAATTACATTGCAGATCTATGAGTTCCATCCGAACATGCACAGGGGCGCTTTCCGCTGAACCGGAAAACGGTCTCGTAAACGGCTCAAAGACATAAGTAAGATTAGCAATGCCTTTTTCATTCTTTCAAGGTTACAATGAATTCTTCAGATCTCGCATTTTCTTTAACAACAAGGAGCTTAAGGAACTGGACTTGGATTTTTGTCAGAGTCTGACCCTTCCGCAATGCGATTTTCTTTTTAAATGCATCCGTATCGAAAGACCAATAAGTTTTTTCTCACCCTGCAGTGTCGTAGAATGATCAGTGTGCAGTCGTGTCTACTTCAAGTGCGATGTCTGTAATTCATTCCAGATGTTATAATTTTCGTACCTGCACTCCTTTTTCCTTCATAAATTCAATAATGGGTCGTTTTATATCGAAAACTCGTGTTAGAGATTCCCTTTGGCTTAACCAAGGTACTTCTCAGTAGTATACAGGGTGGTCCATTGATCGTGACCGGGCCAAATATCTCATGAAATAAGCGTCAAACGAAAAAACTAGAAAGAACGAAACTTGTCTAGCTTGAAGGGGGAAACCAAATGGCCCTATGGTTGGCACGCTAGATGGCGCTGCCATAGGTCAAACGGATATCAACTGAATTTTTTTTAAATAGGAACCCCCATTTTTTATTACATATTCGTGTAGTACGTAAAGATATATAAATGTTTTAGTTGGACCACTCTTTTCGATTTGCTATAGATGGCGCTGTAATAGTCACAAACGTATGGCTCACAATTTTAGACAAACAGTTGGTAACAGGTAGGTTTTTTAAATTAAAATACAGAACGTAGGTAAGTTTGAACATTTTATTTCGGTTGTTCCAATGTGACACATGTACCATTGTGAACTTATCATTTCTGAGAACGCATGCTGTTACAGCGTGATTACCTGTAAATACCGCATTAATGCAATAAATGCTCAAAATGATGTCCGTCAACCTCAACGCATTTGACAATACGTGTAACGACATTTCTCGCAACAGCGAGTAGTTCGAATTCCGTAATGTTCGCACATGCATTCACAATGCGCTGAAGCATGTTGTCAGGCGTTGTCTGTGGATCACGATAGCAAATATTCTTCAACTTTCCCCACAGAAGGAAATCCGGGGACGTCAGATGCAGTGACCGTGCGGGTCATTATATGGTGCTTCGACGACCAATCCATCTTTTATGAAATATGCTATTCAATGCAGCTTCAACCACAGGCGAGGTATGTGCGGACATCCACTATGTTGGATGTACATCGCCATTGTCACGCAGTGAAACATCTTGTAGTAACATCGGTAGAACATAACGTAGGAAATCAGCACACATTGCTCCATTTAGATTTCCATCGATAAAGTGGGGGCCAATTATCCTTCCTCTGACAATGCCGCACCATACATTAACCCGCCAAGGTCGCTTATGTTCCACTTGTAGCAGCCATGGTTGTGGTTGCGACAACATACCTGACTGCTTAGCAACAAATGACCCTGACCAAATAGCGATCAACATTACAGATACAGGGATTACGTGGTTCTATTGAGACTGCATACCGTAACCTCAAAAATCACCAAAAATAAATGTGAAACACATCTTTTTAAAACAGCATATAAAAAATAGCTTTATACCTTCCCAAGGGACTGTCTCCACTCCTTCCAATCCGATTATGTAAGCATAGAGCACATGAGCTTTAAATTCAAGGAATAAGTTTCGGTGGCAATTGAGAGACATACTACTAATACATTCATGACATGTGTTACAGATAGCCCATGATACACAAAAATGGCCAGAATAAAATTGCACAGGCAACGAAAAAAGCACACCAAATAAAAAAAACGCAAGAAACCCAAGAGTGGAGACGTCTTACGTAAGTTTAAAATGTAGCGGGAACTTTTTTTTTCCTTTATTGTAATTTTCATCACCTGATACAGGCGGGCTTTCAGCAGCATAGTACGCTGCTCTTCAGTCTTAAGTGGAACAAGAACAAGACATATAGGTGATACAGACATTACAGTAAAAACGGCGGGCAAAAAAAGGAGACATAAAAAAAACAATAAACATGAAGCCGTTCACGCCGGACTCGAAAAAACAGTAAACACTTGGTGACACAGCGCACAGAACACGGAATACGGCGACGGCACACGTGAACAGTTGATGCGTGACGGTGACAGAACACTAAACACAAATCGAGGCACACACACGACACACAGATGGCGATGATCTCCGGCGCGCGAAAGTCCACTGAGCGTGTACGAGTCCGGGGACCTGCCAAGAGTGGAGGAGGAGGAGGAGGATGAGGAGAAGGCCGGCCGGTGTGGCCGTGCGGTTAAAGGCGCTTCAGTCTGGAACCGCGTGAACGCTACGGTCGCAGGTTCGAATCCTGCCTCGGGCATGGATGTGTGTGATGTCCTTAGGTTAGTTAGGTTTAATTAGTTCTACGTTATAGGCGACTGATGACCTCAGAAGTTGAGTCGCATAGTGCTCAGAGCCATTTCAACCATTTTTTGAGGATGAGGAGGGGAACGGGAGAGGGGAGAGAAGAGAGGCCATGGGCAGAGGAGAGAGGGGGAGGGAGGAAGGGGGAGGCGAGGCCCGGGGGAAGAGGGGAGGAGGAAGGGAGGGAGAGGAAAGAGAAGGGAAGGGAAGGGAGGGAGGGAGGGTGCCTAAAGGAAAGGACACAGGAAGTGGGGGGGGAAGGTCAAAGTTGATAGGAGGGGTAGATGGAGGGGAGGAGGACAGCATCAGGGAGGGGGAGCTGGCGGAAGCCACCTTGGGAGAGGGTAAGTAGGGTGGAGAGATGGAGACCAGGTGGGACGTGGGAATATAGACGCGGCAGCAGGCGATGTTGGGAGAGGATCGGGGATACGAGCGGGTGCGGAGGATCAAGTTTGCAGGAGGTGTACAGGATCCGTATCCTTTCAAGGAAAAGGAGGAGGTGGGGGAAGGGTATGAGATCATACAGGATCCGCGTGGGGGAGGGGAGACGGATGCGATAGGCAAGGCGGAGAGCATGGCGTTCAAGGATTTGGAGGGATTTACAAAAGGTAGGGGGAGCGGAGGTCCAGGCTGGATGGGCGTAACAAAGGATAGGGCGGATGAGGGATTTATAGGTGTGGAGGATTGTGGAGGGGTCCAGACCCCACGTACGGCCAGAAAGGAGCTTGAGGAGACGGAGTTGGGAACGTGCCTTGGCTTGGATTGTCCGGAGATGGGGAGTCCAGGAGAGGCGACGGTCGAGGGTGACGCCAAGGTACTTAAGGGTGGGAGTGAGGGTGATAGGACGGCCATAGACGGTGAGATAGAAATCAAGGAGGCGGAAGGAAGGGGTGGTTTTGCCTACAATGATCGCCTGGGTTTTGGAGGGATTGACCTTGAGCAACCACTGGCTGCACCAAGCAGTGAACCGGTCATGATGGGATTGGAGAAGGTGTTGGGAACGCTGCAGGGTGGGGGCAAGGGCAAGGAAGGCGCTGTCATCGGCAAACTGGAGAAGGTGGACGGGGGGTGACGGCGGCGGCATGTCCGCCGTGTACAAAAGGTACAGAGGGGGGAGAGGACGGAGCCTTGGGGCACACCGGCGCAGGGGAAAAAGGTGTAGGAAACTGTGTTATGGATGGTGACACAGGAAGGACGACGGGAGAGAAAGGAACCGATCAGACGGACGTAGTTAATGGGAAGGGCGAAGGTTTGGAGCTTGAAGAGGAGACTGGAATGCCATACGCGGTCATAAGCGCGTTCGAGGTCAAGCGAGAGGAAGATTGCAGAGCGACGGGAATTTAGCTGGTCGGAAAGAAGGTGAGTGAGGTGAAGGAGAAGATCGTCGGAAGAGAAGGACGGCCGAAAGCCACACTGGGTAACGGGAAGGAGGCGGTGCTGGCGGAGATGCTGGTGGATGAGTCGGGTGAGGATAGATGTCAGGACCTTGCTGAAGACTGAGGTAAGGCTGATGGGACGGTAGGAGGAGACTCCGGATGGCAGTTTGCCAGGTTTAAGGAACATGAGGATACGGGAGATTTTCCACAGGTGTAGTAACCGGTGAACAGGACTACATTGTAGCGCCTGGCTAGGGTGGAGAGAAAAGAGACAGGAACTTCACGAAGGTGACAGTAGGTGACACGATCGTGACCAGGAGTGGTGTTGCGTTTTGTGCGGAGTGTAGCAATGAGATCCTGTGTAGTGATAGGGGCATTGAGTTCCTTGTGTGCAATGTTGACCAAGTACTGGAAACCAGGAGCGAGGGGAGGGACAGAGGTGTCAGTTCGATCGCGGATATCCGGGAAGAGGGAGTAATCAAACTGGGAATCATTGGGGATGGAAAAGACATCAGAGAGGTAGGAGGTAAAGTGATTGGCCTACTAAGGGTGTCAGGGAAGGGGTGATCATCATGGAGAAGAGGATAGTAGGGGGAGGGTTTAGTTCCAGTAAGGCGACGGAAGTCTGGCCAGAACTTGGACGAGTTGATAGGTAGGGTAGTATTTAAACGGGTGCATGTCTGTCGCCAGTCCTGGCGTTTCTTAGCCGCGAGCAAATTACGAATGTGTCGCTGGAGTTGCCGGTGGCGTCCTAGTGTGTCCGGGTCACGCGTATGGAGGAAGGCACAGTAGAGACGGCGGGATTCACGGAGGAGGAGGACGGCCTGTGGGGGTAAGGTAGGACGGTGGGGGTGGATGGCGACAGTAGGGACGTGGGCCTCCATGGCCTCAGACAAGGTCTGCTGGAGAAAGGAGGCAGCATGGGTGACAGCATCGGGGTGGTGGTAGGTGAAAGGGTGGCTATCGACCTGGGTGGAGAGGGTATTCCAGTTGGCACGGGAATAGTCATGGACGTACTTAGGGGGAGGGTCATTACGAGGGTCAGGTCGGGGGCGACGTCTGTCTGAAACGGTGAGGAGGACAGGGAGATGGTCACTACTAATAAGCTCCAGGACATCCACCGTTATGCGACCAAGGAGGTTGGGGGAGGAGAGAATAACATCGGGAGTGGAGTTGGATTTGGGACGGGTTTCTGGGGGATGGGGATGAGGTCGCCTTGAAGGGTGGAGAGGAACCGATGCCACCGCCGTAACTGGGCAGCGGAACGACTATGGATGTTGAGGTCGGCGGCGATAACGTAGGAGGAGAAGGTACGGTCGATGTGGGAGAGGAAGGCGAAGGGAATAGGAGCGTTGGGACGGACATAGATGGTGGCGCAGGTAACGGTAAGGCCGGGGAAGAAGAGACTAAGGATCAGGTGTTCAGTGGGGTCGGGAAGGAGAGGTTGGAGCCGAACGGGGATCTGGCGGTGGTGCCCAATGGCAACTCCGCAACGTGCAATCGGGAGGGGATTATCGGAGCGGTGGAGGAGGTAGGGCAAAGTGTGGACTGTGTGGTGGGGTTGCAGGAAGGTTTCATTGAGGAGGAAAGCATCCACGTGGTGGGTGGCAAGGGAGTGCAGGAAGAGGTTCTTGTTGGCGGGAAGGGAGCGTATGTTGTTGAAAAGAATACGGTGCTGTTGCGCCATGATAGGGATTTAAACGAGGGTGTCGAGACGGGAGAAGGTGAAATGGGCCTGGTTGTTGGAGTAGGTGGCGTACATTTTGAGCTGGAAAATGGAACGGGCGGCGAGGGAGATCTGTTGGAGGGTGTGCGGGCGCTGAAAAGGATGGACATTGTGAAGGACGATGGTGAGGAATCTCATTATGTCCTCAGCGGTAGGGGGCGGGCGAAGGGAGTTTCCGGGAGGAGTGGGGGCGTCCAGAGGGCGGATGGGAATGGTGAGTTCGGGAGTGGTAGGAGGGGGTCGGGCCTTACACTTCTGGGAGTAGGTGGGATGTGGGAGGTTACAGGTATTACAGGAGGGGGGGGACTGGAGATTGGGGCACTACCATAAAAAGTGGGCTTGCCTACAGTGCAAGCAGGTGGGGGCCTCGCGGCACTCAGATGTTGTGTGCGCATTATACCGCAAGCACCTTTGGCAGTGGAGGGATTGAGCAGGGGAACGGGAGGGGTCGACTTTGTAACGTTGGTTAAAAAGGAGGGCACCCTCCTTCAGGAAACGGTCTATGGAGGGGGCGTGCTCAGAAAAAACCCGCATAAGGCGGGTGGGGCCGGCAGCATTGTGGATGCGACGAACCGCACGCACCTCCAGATGGGGATGGGCCTGAAGCTCCGCCAACACCTCCTCCTCCGTGATCGCCGGACTGAGCCGAGTGATCACGGCGGTGAGGGTCGGGGGGCGACGCGGGGGTTGGGGTTGGTGGGAGAGAGGTGGGGAAGGAGCAGGGGTGAAGGAGGCATGAGGGCCAAAGCGGGTAACAGGGATGCGGGAAAGGAGGTCTGTGTGGAGGGTAGGGCTGGGGGAGGAGATAAGCACCGAATCACGGCAGGGAGTGAGGAGGGAGATGGGGGCACCAGGAAAATGCTGGCGAAGGAAGAGGATGAGGTTCCGGGCTTTAAGGAGACAGGGATCAGGACGGGAGAGGAGATAGCGGTAGGAGGAGGAGGATGATGAGGGGACAGGGACGGGCGGGGAGACATCCATGGCAACATGGGTGGGGGAAGGGGGCGAGGTAGAGCGTTTTTGGGAGCAGAGGAGGCAGGGATGCCACTGGGGCGATTGACGGCGGCGAAGGAGGTGTGGGGGATGGGAACAACTGGAATGTGGCGGGGAGTGGCAGGACCGGGGGCTGGAGGCGGCGCCGGAGATGGTGAGGGCGTTGGCGAAGGTGATGGTGAAGACGACGATGACGATGACGAAGGTGAAGGAGAGAGTGGAGCGTGAGCCGTAGCCCGCCGGGCGACCACCCTGGCGGGGGCCGCAGAAACGGCAGGAGTAGAGGGAGGGAGTGGAGGGAAGGGATCAGAGGAGGCGCGGGAGGGAGGAGCCGGGGACGGGGCAACATATAGGGAGGGAGATGATAGAGTGAGGAGTGGTGGGATCGACTGAGGGGGGAGTGAAGCGGCACACCACGTGATAGTGGTGGCAGCAGCGGTGTGGGAGGTGTAGATAATGGCAGTGGGTGTGGCTGTAGAAGAGGTGGTGGGGGTTGACATTATGATAAGGGGAAACAAAGGAGCAAACGAGAGACAGGCAGGGCGACGAGAGACACAGAGGAGAAAGGGACAGAGAAGGACGAAGGAGACTGGGGCCTAAGCCCCACTCTGCTGCCGCTGGCTGGCTGGCTGGCGAGGACGCCTCTGCTGCTGCTGCGGCTGCTGCTGCTGCGGCTGGCGGATGGTGGGGGCAGCGAGGACCACAGCTGGCCGCTGGCTGCGACCACAGGTGGCTGCGACCGCTGGCGGCGGGGACCGCTGGTAGCCGCTGGATGCTGGCTGCTGGCTGGGGCCGGCGCAGGCGAAGACCGCTGCGAGGCGCTGGCGTAGACCGCTGCTGGCTGTTGGCGGTGACCACTGCTGGCGAGGACGGCTGCTGGCTGCTGGGTAGGACCGCTGCTGGCTGCCGGCTGGACCACTGCTGCTGGAGAGCGGGCTGGCTGCCGTCGGCTGGACCGCTGCTGCTGGCCGGGACTGATTCCGCTGGCCGGGACCGATGCTGCTGGCCGGGACGACCGCTGCTGCTGCTGCTGCTGGGCTGTCTGTCTGTCTGGCTGGCTGGCTGGCACTTGCAACACCTATCACTTCGATTGGTACCGTGAAAGCACAAATCGAAGGGCGGTATTCTAGCAAATTACCGCCGGAGATGAGCGGGAACTTCAGTTTGAGGTGCTTTTAACAGTTTCCACACAGAAACACTGCGTAGTAACCTAGCAGAAAACACCAAGAGATTCTGGTAGTATGTAAATTACACCATTGACAAGACGAAATCAAATATTTCACTGCTCTATAACGATGGTGATGTTATTGATGACAGCGTGTAACATCATAGATTAATGGTCGATCTGCGACAGCAATCGCACAACTTGCGTACGGGCCGCTGCGATCGCAGGTGCAGGTGTTGCGTACGGGCCGCGAGATGCCGCCACGAACGCAACCGTATATAAGTGCCGACGGAGTTCGACCAGCTCTCTCCGGACGCTGGGCCGCAAACTGCCGCGCAGCGTAGCCACCAGATAGCCACACCTGGTCGCTGCCTAGCTAGCACTGCCGACCTGTGCTGAGGAAACACCCCTGAAGGCAATCAACAAGTGAGGACACATCACATCAGCATGCATGGGAGGCAAAGCAATAACTGCTGCGAACTCCATCACACCTCGGACGACAAGTTATCTCCGTGAAGATCCACGCGAGACCAGCTTTCATTTTTTCTGGCATCTCATTTTTGCCTATTCTCGTATTTGCTTAGTTGCTTAGCTCTAATTCGCTTATGGTTCATGTTATTGTGCTCTCTTTCAGCCATTCATAGTTTTGATTTACTCCCAATTGGGAAGTGATCATTTTGGCATTTCACTTTTGCATATTTCTCAATTTGCTAATTATATGCTCCTTAGCTTTTTTGAGTTGAATTGATTAACTTAGACTCGTGTACTATTTGTTCATTTCAGCCTGTTCATATTTTGATGTTCTTTAAATACTGTAATAATTATCGGAAGCATTTCTTCCCTTAAACTTGTTTAAAGTATTCTCGATGTAGGATTTGTTCTGTGACAGAGGTGTAAGGTTTTGAATATAAATTATATACGACACTGTGCTCTAAAAGAAATTTATTTTTTCAGTTTGTACTACATCAGATAACAATTTTGTAATATGAGGGAGAAATTTGAGGGGCGAACCCATGGAAATAGTCTTAATTGATCCCGTTTAAAAATAAAAATTTGTGTGACACTGAAAGACGTGACACTGTAGGCACAGAATAAATAAATAAATATATATATATATATATATATATATATATATATATATATATATATATATATATATTATACGTCACAAGCGCTACTAAAGCAGAGTCAGTTAATTCGGTATCCCGAAATTCGTTCACAAAATACGACGAAGTAAAAATTCCAGAATTGAAATCGCTAACAATTATCAACATGAGTAACTTCGGAGCAGACAAACTTGGTGTATCGATGCAGATTAAAAACTTTATAAAAACAAATCTTCCAGTCCAGAATGTACACTAGTCAAGTTCCTCTCAGATACAATAGCTCCACATGATGCAACCATATACAATCACTCGTTCATAGAATGTTCCGTACCCTGAGACTGTACAGTTACATTAGTCACACCAGTAGCCTAGAAGGGAAATAGGAGTATTTCATCGACATCTCCATCTCCATCTACATCTACAAGTAAATGATTACTCTGCAATTCACATTTAAGTGCTTGGCAGAGGGTTCATCGGATCACAATCATACTATCTCCCTAAGATACCACTCCCGAACAGCGCGCGGGAAAAACAAACACCTAAACCTTTCTGTTCGAGCTCTGATTTCTCTTATTTTATTTTGATGATCATTCCTACCTATGTAGGTTGGGCTCAACAAAATATTTTCGCATTCGGAAGAGAAAGTTGGTGACTGAAATTTCGTAAATAGATCTCGCCGTGACGAAAAACATGCCGACGCGGTGGCAGTGCGGTTCTAGGCGCTGCAGTCCAGAACCGCGGGACTGCTACGGTCGCAGGTTCGAATCCTGCCTCGGGAATGAATGTGTGTGATGTCCTTAGGTTAGTTAGGTTTAAGTAGTTCTAAGTTATAGGGGACTGATGACCTAAGATGTTAAGTCCTATAGTGCTCAGAGCCATTTGAACCATTTGAACGAAAAACGTCTTTGCTTTATGACTTTCATCCCAACGCGTGTATCATATCTGACACACTCTCTCCCCTATTGCGTGATAATACAAAACGAGCTGCTCTTTTTTGCATCCCTTCGATGTCCTCCGTCAATCCCACCTGGTAAGGATCCCACACCGCGCAGGAATATTCTAACAGAGGACGAATGAGTGTAGTGTAAGTTGTCTGTTTAGTGGATTTGTGGCATCTTCTAAGTGTCCTGCCAATGATACACAACCTTTGTCATGCCTTCCCCACAATATTATCTATGTGGTCTTTCCAACTGAAGTTGTTCGTTATTTTAACACCCAGGTACTTAATTGCATTGACAACCTTGAGAATGGTACTATTTATCGAGTAATCGAATTCCAACGGATTTCTTTGGAACTCATGTGGCTCACCTCACACTTTTCGTTATTTTGCGTGAACTGCCACCTGCCACACCATGCAGAAATCTTTTCTAAATCGCTTTGCAACTGATACTGATCTTTGGATGACCTTACTAGACGGTAAATTACAGCATCATCTGCGAACAACCTAAGAGAACTGCTCAGATTGTCACCCAGGTCATTTATATAGATCTGGAACAGCAAAGGTCCCAGGACGCTTCCCTGGGGAACACCTGATAATACTTCAGTTTTGCTCGATGATTTGCCGTCTGTTGCTGCGAACTGCGTCCTTCCTGACAGGAAATCACGAATCGAGTCGCACAACTGAGACGATACCCCATAGGCTCGCAGCTTGATTAGAAGTCGCTTGTGAGGAACGGTGTCAAAAGCTTTCCGGAGATCTAGAAATATGGAATCAACTTGAGATTCCCTGTCGATAGCGGCCATTACTTCGCGCGAATAAAGAGCTGGCTGCGTTGCACAAGAACTATCTTTTTTGAAACTATGCTGATTACGTATCAATAGATCGTTCCCTTCGAGGTGATTCATAATGTTTGAATACAGTATATGCTCCAAAACCCTACTGCAAATAGACGTCAATGATATAGGTCTGCAGTTCGATGGATCACTCCTACTACCCTTCTTAAACACTGGTGCGACCTGCGCAATTTTCCAATCTCTAGGTACAGATCTATCGGTGAGCGAGCGGTTGTATATGATTGCTAAGTAGGGAGCTATTGTATCGCTGAATTTTAGACCCAAATTACGAGTTCTTCGAAGAAAACGATTTACTGACAAACAGCCATCACGGATTAAGCGAATATCGTTATTGTAAAACACATCTAATTCTTCATTCTACATCTACATCTACATCCATACTCCGCAAGCCACCCGACGGTGTGTGGCGGAAGGTACCTTGAGTACCTCTATCGGTTCTCCCTTCTATTCCAGTCTCGTATTATTCGTGGGAAGAAAGATTGTCGGTATGTCTCTGTGTGGGCTCTAATCTCTCTCATTTTACCCTCATGGTCTCTTCGCGAGATATACGTATAAGGGAGCAATATACTGCTTTACTCCTCGATGAAGGTCTGTTCTCGAAACTTCAACAAAAGCTCGTACCGAGCTATTGGGCGTCTCTCTGCAAAGTATTCCACTGGAGTGAATCTATCATATCCATAACGCTTTCGAGATTACTAAATGATCCTGTAACGAAGCGCGCTACTCTACGTTGGATCTTCTCTATCTCTTCTATCAAGCCTATCTGGTACGGATCCCACACTGGTGAGCAATATTGAAGCAGTAGGCGAACAAATTTACTGTAACTTACTTCCATTGTTTTCGAATTGCATTTCCTTAGGATTCTTCCAATGAATCTCAGTCTGGCATCTGCTTTACCGGCGATCAACTTTATATGATCATTCCATTTTAAATCACTCCCAAATGCCTACTCCCAGATATTTTATCGAATTAACTGCTTCCAGTTACTGACCTGCTATATTGTAGCTAAATGATAAAGGATCTTTCAGTGTATGTATTCGCAGCACATTACACTTGTCTACGTTGAGATTCAATTGCCATTCCATGCAGCATGCGTCATTTCGTTGCAGATCCTCCTGCCTTGCAGTACAATTTTCCATTGTTACAACCTTTCGATATACCACGGCATCATCCGCAAAAAGCCTCAGTGATCTTCAAATGTTATCCACAAGGTCATTTATGTATATTGTGAATAGCAACGGTCCTACGACACTCCCCTGCGGCACACCTGAAATCACTCTTACTTTGGAAAACTTCTCTCCATTGAGAATGACATGCTGCGTACTATTATCTAGGAACTCTTCAATCCAATCACACAATTCGTCTGATAGTCCATATGCTCTTACTTTTTTCATTAAATGACTGTGGGGAACTGTATCCAACGCCTTGCAGAAGTCAAGTAATGAGTGCTACTGACAGGTAAAATGAAATTGTTCCCATGTTTTTACATTTGAAGAAGACTTTTGACACAGTACCTCAAAAGTGACTTGTAATCAAATTGCGTTCCTACGGAGTATCGTCTCTTTTGTGCGAGTGGATTTGCGGTTAAGGGCACAGTACGTAGTAACAGACGGTACGACATCGAATAAAACATAAGTGGTATCTGGCATTCTCCAGTTAAGTGTTTTAGGGCTTTTGCTGTTCTTGATCATCATCATGGACATAGGTGACGATCTGAGCACCCTTCTTAGATTGTTTGCAGACGATACTCTAATTTAACATACTGTAAAGTCATCAGATGATGAGAACCTACTGCAAAAAGATTTAGGCAATATATATGTAAGGTAACAATTACATTACGTTTTTCCGCCGTCTTCTGGAGTATTGTTGTGCGGTGTGATATCCGCAGGACATCGAAAGAAAAAAAGGGCAGCTACATTTGTACTACCGCGGGGAGCGAGTTTAACATATATGAAATACGTACTGTGGTGTCAGTCATTAAAGCAAAGACTTTATCTCTACAGCACAAACTTCTCATGAAATTTAATTACCAACTTTCTCCTCAGAGTGTGAAAATGTTTTGTTGGTGCCCACCTACATAGGTAGAGATGATCATGATTGGTAAATAAGAGAAACCAGGGCTCGTATGGAAAGGTTTAAGTGTCCATTTCTTCCGCTTGCTCTGCAAGAGTGGAACGGTAGAGAAGTAGTGTAATGGTGATGCAATGAACACTCTGCAAGGCACTTAATTATGAATTGCAGATAAATTATGTAGATGTAGTTGTAGATCTAGGTAAATGGTAAATAATGTTCTTAAAAATATTATTGACCGGTTTTTAGTAAGGTCTCACTCTAAGTCACATTCAGATCTATAGTTCACTGGTAAATGTAGCACGTGACAATGAAATACTAAATAGGGTAGAAACAAAATGGCTCTGAGCACTATGGGACTTAACTTCTGAGGTCATCAATCCCATAGATCTTAGAACTACTTAAACCTAACTAACCTAAGGACATCACACACATCCATGCCCGAGGCAGGATTCGAACCTGCGACCGTAGCGGTCGCGCGGTTCCAGACTGAAGCGCCTTCAACCGTGTGGCCACACTGGCCGGGGTAGAAACATCAAAAATTGTATGTGACCATAATGATGAGAATTAAACTGGAACAAACTTATTTCAGAACTGCTAAATCAAATTATTTCAGCCACACATGAATTAAAATCACTGCAAATCTTGGGGAGAGTCAAATCGGTAGATCATCATATATAGTGCATTTTCATTCAGTAATGCCATATGGAATAATATTCAGTGGTAACTCAACTTTAAGACAGAAAATCTTCCTTGTTCAAAATGTGCTGTAAGACTAATACATCATGCGTGTCCACAATTACCTTGTAGACATTTGTTTAAGGAGTTAGGCATTTTGATTACTGTTTAACAATATATTTGTTCCCTCATGAAGTTTCTCGTAAATAACCCACTGTATTTCAAAAGGTACAATGATGTCCACACTAACAATACTAGAAGCAAAAATTCAACATTCGTTTCTCCACATTAAGGTTGTATTTAGCACATAAATGGGTGCACAATGCTGCTTACAAAATGTTTGACCATTCACTCAGAAACATGAAATGTCCATTAGACAGCAATGTTAAATTCGAAACAAACTGGAAATTGTTCTCCTATACAGCTCGTAGTAGAATTTTAAGTTTTGTATTGTGTAAAGGGTGGTATGTCTTTGCAGAAGATATAATTAGTTTTTATTGTAATAAAAATAGTTCACAAAGAGGTAAAGAGTGCACTTTGAAATATCTGCACATAAAACAGGAAGTATGAACTACGAGGGAGCAGACAAGTACTCTAGAACAATTAAGTGTTGCCAGCTGGATGGCCTCACACATTTTTCGGAATGGATTGGAGTTAGTGCCAGAAGCATAACAGTGAGATCACGGTTCACTCAGACGTGTCTCTGATGTATGTGACAATGAAGAACAAAACTGTGTTTATATCAGAGAACATCGTACAATATGGGCCAACTGAATGAGGCAGTGAAGGAGTTGAGACAACTACCTCATATTATATAGGTTGCTGTTTACTCTTTCTGGCCATCCTGATTTAGATTTTCTGGGGTTTTCCTAAATCAAAGGAGAGAGAGAGAGAGAGAGTGTGAGAGAGAGAGAGAGAGAGAGAGAAAGTGGTCCATTGATAGTGACCAGGCCAAATATCTCACGAAATAAGCATCAAACGAAAAAACTACAAAAAACGAAACTCGTCTAGCTTGAAGGGGGAAACCAGATGGCCGTATGGTTGGCCCGCTAGATGGCGCTGCCATAGGGCAAACGTATATCAACTGCGTTTTTTTAACAGGAACCCCTATGTTTTATTACATATTCGTGTAGTACGTAAAGAAATATCAAAGTTTAAGTTGGACCACTATTTTCGCTTTGTGATAGATGGCGCTGTAATAGTCAGAAACGTATAAGTACGTGGTATCACGTAACATTCCGCCAGTGCGGACGGCATTTGTTTGGTGATACATTACCCGTGTTGCAATGGACCGTTTACGAATTGCGGAATGGTGTCATTTGCCTCCAACGTTACTTCAGACATGCGACTTCGTGAACATGCGACGTCGTGTTACGGCACTTCAGCGTGTCACGGGGGTTCTACACGATATTAGGCTGGTAGATCACTTACTTTGGCTCTTCAGTGTACAGTCATGAACAACATACATTTGAATGATCATATAGATAAGGTTGTGGGGAAGGCGAACCAAAGACTGTGTTTCATCGGCAGAATACTTAGAAAGTGCAACAGATTTAATGAAGAGAATGCCAACACTTCCATTGTCAGTCTTCTAATTGAGTATTGCTGTGCAGTATAGGATCCTTACCACAGACAATTGACTGGCCAGAAAAATGCTCGAAGAGGAGAACTCATTTTTTACTGTTGTGTAATAAGGGAGAAATTATCACGTGAATGAGAAACGAGCTACGATGGAAAACTTTAAAACGAAGGCGATTTTCAGTGCTGCGAGATCTATCCATGAAAATTGAGTCACCACCTTTCTCCTCCGAAAGCAAAATTGTTTTGTTGATGCCAACCTACGTAGAGAGAAATGATCATCGTAATATAGTAAAAGAAACCAGAGCTCGCACGGAATACATTTACACCTACATTCATACTGCGCGAGCCACCCAACGGTGTGTGGCGGAGGCCACTTTACGTGCCACTGTCATTACCACCCTTTCCTGTTCCAGTCGCGTATGGTTCGCGGGAGGAACGACTGCCGGAAAGTCTCCGTACGCGCTCGAATCTCTCTAATTTTACATTCGTGATCTCCTTGGGAGGTATAAGTTGGAGGAAGCAATATATTCGATACCTCATCCAGAAACGCACTCTCTCGAAAGGACAGAAAGTTACACAGCGATGCAGAGCGCCTCTCTTGCAGAGACTGCCACTTGAGTTTGCTATACATCTCCGTAACGCTATCACGCTTACCAGTTAACCCTGTGACGAAACGCGCCGCTCTTCTTTAGATCTTCTGTACGTCCTCTGTCAACCCACCAGGTATGGATCCCACATTGATGATCAATACACAAGTATAGAACGAATGAGTGTTTTGTAAACCACCTCCTTTGTTGATGGACCACATTTTCTAAGGACTCTCCCAATGAAACTCAACCTGGCACCCTCCATATCAAAAATTGATTTTATATGATCATTCCACTTCAAATCGCTCCGTACGCATACTCCCATATATTTTACAGAAGTAACTGCTACCAGTGTTTGTTCGGCTATCATATAATCATACAAAAATGGATCCTTCCTTCTATGTAGTCGCCATACATTATATTTGTCTATGTTAAGTGTCAGTTGCCACTCCATGCACCAAGTGACTATACGCTCCAGATCTTCCTGCATTTCGCTGCAATTTTCTAGTGCTGCAACTTCTCTGTATACTACAGCATCATCCGCGAAAAGCCGCATGGAACTTCCCATACTATCTAGTAGGTCATTTATATGTATCGTGAAAAGAAATGGTCCCATAACAGTCCTCTGTGGCATGCCAGAGGTTACTTTAACGTCTGTAGACAACATGCTGTGCTCTGTTTGCTAAAATCTCTTCAATCCCGCCACACAGCTGGTCTGATATTCCATGGGCTCTTACTTTGTTCATCAGGTGAAGTGCGGAACTGTATCGAACGCCTTCCGGATGTCAAGGAAAATGGTATCTACCTGGGAGCATGTATATATTATTTTCTGGGTCTCATGAACAAATAAAGCGAGTTGGGTCTCACACGATCGCTGTTTCCGGAATTCATGTTGATTCCTACAGAGTAGATTCTGGGTTTCCAGAAATGACATGATACGTGAGCAAAAAACATGTTCTACATTCAACAACAGATCGATGTCGCAGATACAGGCCTATAGTTCTACGCAGCTGCTCGACGACCCTTCTTGAAAATTGGGACTACCTGTGCTCTTTTCCAATCATTTGGAACTTTCCGTTCCACTAGAGACTTGCGTTACGCGACTGTTAGAAGAGGGGGGAGTTCTTTCGCGTACTTTCGCGTACCCGTCAGGTCCAGTGGACTTTCCTCTGTTGAGTGATTTCAGTTGCTTTTCTATTTCTTGGACACTTATTTCGATGTTAGCCATTTTTTCGTTTGTGCAAGGATTTAGAGAAGGATCTGCAGTGCGGTCTTCCTCGATGAAACAGCTTTGGCGAAATGAGGTTAGTACACTCCTGGAAATGGAAAAAAGAACACATTGACACCGGTGTGTCAGACCCACCATATTTCCTCCGGACACTGCGAGAGGGCTGTACAAGCAATGATCACACGCACGGCACAGCGGACACACCAGGAACCGCGGTGTTGGCCGTCGAATGGCGCTATCTGCGCAGCATTTGTGCACCAACGCCGTCAGTGTCAGCCAGTTTGCCGTGGCATACGGAGCTCCATCGCAGTCTGTAACACTGGTAGCATGCCGCGAAAGCGTGGACGTGAACCGTATGTGCAGTTGACGGACTCTGAGCGAGGGCATATAGTGGGCATGCGGGAGGCCGGGTGGACGTACCGCCGAATTGCTCAACACGTGGGGCGTGGGGTCTCCACAGTACATCGATGTTGTCGCCAGTGGTCGGCGGAAGGTGCACGTGCCCGTCGACCTGGGACCGGACCGCAGCGTCGCACGGATGCACGCCAAGACCGTAGCATCCTACGCAGTGCCGTAGGGGACCGCACCGCCACTTCCCAGCAAATTAGGGGCACTGTTGCTCCTGGGGTATCGGCGAGGACCATTCGCAACCGTCTCCATGAAGCTGGGCTACGGTCCCGCACACCGTTAGGCCGTCTTCCGCTCACGCCCCAACATCGTGCAGCCCGCCTCCAGTAGTGTCGCGACAGGCGTGAATGGAGGGACGAATGGAGACGTGTCGTCTTCAGCGATGAGAGTCACTTCTGCCTTGGTGCCAATGATGGTCGTATGCGTGTTTGGCGCCGTGCAGGTGAGCGCCACAATCAGGACTGCATACGACCGAGGCACACAGGGCCTACACCCGGCATCATGGTGTGGGGAGCGATCTCCTACACTGGCCGTACACCACTGGTGATCGTCGAGGGGACACTGAATAGTGCACGGTACATCCAAACCGTCATCGAACCCATCGTTCTACCATTCCTAGACCGGCAAGGGAACTTGCTGTTCCAACAGGACAATGCACGTCCGCATGTATCCCGTGCCACCCAACGTGCTCTAGAAGGTGTAAGTCAACTACCCTGGCCAGCAAGATCTCCGGATCTGTCCCCCATTGAGCATGTTCGGGACTGGAGGAGGAGGAGGATATTAGTGTTTAACGTCCCGTCGACAACGAGGTCATTAGAGACGGAGCGCAAGCTCGAGTGAGGGAAGGATGGGGAAGGAAATCGGCTGTGCCCTTTCAAAGGAACCATCCCGGCATTTGCCTGGAGCGATTTAGGGAAATCACGGAAAACCTAAATCAGGATGGCCGGAGACGGGATTGAACCGTCGTCCTCCCGAATGCGAGTCCAGTGTGCTAACCACTGCGCCACCTCGCTCGGTTTCGGGACTGGATGAAGCGTCGTCTCACGCGGTCTGCACGTCCAACACGAACGCTGGTCCAACTGAGGTGCCAGATGGAAATGGCATGGCAAGCTGTTCCACAGGACTACATCCAGCATCTCTACGATCGTCTCCATGGGAGAATAGCAGCCTGCATTGCTGCGAAAGGTGGATATACACTGTACTAGTGCCGACATTGTGCATGCTCTGTTGCCTGTGTCTATGTGCCTGTGGTTCTGTCAGTGTGATCATGTGATGTATGTGACCCCAGGAATGTGTCAATAAAGTTTCCCCTTCCTGGGACAATGAATTCACGGTGTTCTTATTTCAATTTCCAGGAGTGTATTTCAGCTTCACATTTGTCATCCTCTGTTTCAATGCCATCGTCATCCCAGAGTGTCTGGATATGCTGTTTCGATCCACTTCCTGTTTTACGTAAGACCAGAACTTCCTAGGATATTCTGTCAAGTCGGTACATAGAATTTTACTTTAGAATTCACTGAACGCTTCACGCATAGCCCTCCTTACGCTAACTTTGACATCGATTAGCTTCTGTTTGTCTGAGAGCTTTGGCTGCGTTTAAACTTGCAGTGAAGCAATAATTCAACTTCTCGGAGTTTCTCCGTGCTGTGTTAGAGTGGAACAATAGAGATATAGTCTGCAGATGCTTTGTTGAACTTTCTGATAAGCACTTAGGTGTCTACCGCAGAGCAGTCATGTAGATACAAAGATTTAGTTAAGGCTGCAGGTTACAGGTATTACTGTAATTATTAGCTGGCCTCTTTCTTCGTTGTTTGCGTTATTGTTGAAACATTCTTTACTACAGGTCAAGTAACATTGTTATGCATGCATTTTAGATATTGGGTAAGCAGTCAAATAAAAAAAATGTACACTAATTTTTTGTTTAATTTGCGCTCTACTTCACAATTTTGGAAAATAAATTAATTCCGGCACACACATGTGTACTGTTCACTGTCGTAAAATTTCACTTAATTGATTCGAAAAAATTTACGTAGTAACTTGCTTGGGCTCTGTCACCCAATTATAAACTAACAATGGCCATTTTCATATTGTGTTATTAAAACTATTGATATAATAGATTTACAATAAACTTACAGAAATCTGTAAAAGTGAATATATGCAATTCTGTTCTTAAAAATCTATTGACATGCTTTAAGTGAACCAATATTTGACATACAGACGACTGTGATATTAAATGTCTATTTAAAATCATTAACTTAGAAAACTTCTGCCTTCTACACTCCTGGAAATGGAAAAAAGAACACATTGACACCGGTGTGTCAGACCCACCATACTTGCTCCGGACACTGCGAGAGGGCTGTACAAGCAATGATCACACGCACGGCACAGCGGACACACCAGGAACCGCGGTGTTGGCCGTCAAATGGCGCTAGCTGCGCAGCATTTGTGCACCGCCGCCGTCAGTGTCAGCCAGTTTGCCGTGGCATACGGAGCTCCATCGCAGTCTTTAACACTGGTAGCATGCCGCGACAGCGTGGACGTGAACCGTATGTGCAGTTGACGGACTTTGAGCGAGGGCGTATAGTGGGCATGCGGGAGGCCGGGTGGTCGTACCGCCGAATTGCTCAACACGTGGGGCGTGAGGTCTCCACAGTACATCGATGTTGTCGCCAGTGGTCGGCGGAAGGTGCACGTGCCTGTTGACCTGGGACCGGACCGCAGCGACGCACGGATGCACGCCAAGACCGTAGGATCCTACGCAGTGCCGTAGGGGACCGCACCGCCACTTCCCAGCAAATTAGGGACACTGTTGCTCCTGGGGTATCGGCGAGGACCATTCGCAACCATCTCCATGAAGCTGGGCTACGGTCCCGCACACCGTTAGGCCGTCTTCCGCTCACGCCCCAACATCATGCAGCCCGCCTCCAGTGGTGTCGCGACAGGCGTGAATGGAGGGACGAATGGAGACGTGTCGTCTTCAGCGATGAGAGTCGCTTCTGCCTTGGTGCCAATGATGGTCGTATGCGTGTTTGGCGCCGTGCAGGTGAGCGCCACAATCAGGACTGTATACGACCGAGGCACACAGGGCGAACACTCGGCATCATGGTGTGGGGAGCGATCTCCTACACTGGCCGTGCACCACTGGTGATCGTCGAGGGGACACTGAATAGTGCACGGTACATCCAAACCGTCATCAAACCCATCGTTCTACCATTCCTAGACCGGCAAGGGAACTTGCTGTTCCAACAGGACAATGCACGTCCGCATGTATCCCGTGCCACCCAACGTGCTCTAGAAGGTGTAAGTCAACTACCCTGGCCAGCAAGATCTCCGGATCTGTCCCCCATTGAGCATGTTTGGAACTGGATGAAGCGTCGTCTCACGCGGTCTGCACGTCCAGCACGAACGCTGGCCCAACTGAGGCGCCAGGTGGAAATGGCATGGCAAGCCGTTCCACAGGACTACATCCAGCATCTCTACGATCGTCTCCATGGGAGAATAGCAGCCTGCATTGCTGCGAAAGGTGGATATACACTGTACTAGTGCCGACATTGTGCATGCTCTGTTGCCTGTGTCTATGTGCCTGTGGTTCTGTCAGTGTGATCATGTGATGTATCTGACCCCAGGAATGTGTCAATAAAGTTTCCCCTTCCTGGGACAATGAATTCACGGTGTTCTTATTTCAATTTCCAGGAGTGTATAATGAATGTTGTGGCAGATGGGTGCATTGGGGTGAAGGTAGTGGCAGGGGAATCGGGGATGTAAATGGGTCTCTTCCATGGTATTGCAGATTACGTTCAAGTGATAGGAAAATAGCGGTACAGAAAAGGGGATTACGGCCCTTCAGACTGAACTGTATAGTCGTAGGGATTAACTGATTAGGTTAAAGTGGGAGAAGGGTGAAGACAGGTGGGAACTGGTAGCAAGGAACGGGGGCCACAGAAAGAAGACAGTATCTGACAGTTTCAGCATTGGAACAAACAGTAGATATGCCTTGCTACCTCAGTGTACTTAGGAAGAGGCTCAAGTAGATGTAATGGTAGTCAGCACTCAACAGAATTTCACTAGGAAACCGACTGTTCCGAAAGAATAAAAAGCAGGAGGAAAGTTCTGTTGTTAGGTAGTAGCCATGGAAGAGGTGTGGGCTAGATCGTGTAAGAGAAAGTGACAGGTACCAGGTCACAAGTATTTTCAAGCCTAGTGCGTGGCTTAGCCAAGTGATAGAGTATGTAGAATCATTGTGCAAGGGTTTTACAAAGCAGAATCATGTTGTGGTAGTGGGTGGAGCGGGAAACAGTATTGATAGGGATCAGGGGTCTAATGTTGAGTGTGAATTGGTAAAAATATCATAAACGAACTATGAAAATGTTGACCTGGTTCCTGATTTCATGTGTTCTGGTTGAACCCAATTGAACCACTTTGTGAGGAGGGTCAATAAGGAGCTGGATCACTTTCTTCGGGTGGCTACTATGTCATGCATAGTTTTGGTTTCTGCTGATGGTATTGGTAGGGAGTACTTCACAAGACAAGGCCTGTATCGCAATAGGAAAGTGAAGGGTAAACAGGCTGGGATGATAGGAAAATATTTAAGCGTGGCACTGAAACTCATGGGAGTATTTTTGTAGGCTAAAATCAGTGTCTAAACATACTACACTGATTGAAACTAAGCTTAATGAGAAGTTCAGACAGGCTGGTACTAGATATGTGAAAATACGACAAGATTCTGATAACAGTACAGCGAAAAACAAAACAATATTAGTATGTCACAAGATTCACATAACAGTACAGTGAAAAATAATGTTAGTATGTTGCATCAGAATATCAGGGGGTTAAAATACCAAGTAGATGAGCTACTTCTTTGTTTAGGAGATTTGGAAACTAAGGGTGGAATAGATGTACTGTGCCTGTCTGGAGATCATATAGTCACAAGTATGGAAACAGTAAGTGTCGGTGGATATAAGCTTTCAGCACGTTTAAGTAGAGTCACTATGGGGAGAGGACGAGTTGCCATATATGTAAAATCTGTCATAGTGAGAAAAATTTGGAAAATAAAAATATTTATGCATAGCAACTTATAGAAGCATGTGCAAGTGAGCTTAAACTAAATAATGGCACTATCATAATAGTAGAGATGAATAGGTACCCATTTGGAAATTTTCAACTATTTTTGAAAAACTTGGATTGTTTGTTGTACTATCTGTCAGACACAGGACAGCAAATTATTGCTGTTGGAGTTTCAATGTAGATTTTCTAAAATAGTCTGATAGAAAGCTTCACTTTTAAGTATTACTTGTTTCTTTGAATTTAACATCAGTTGTTATTGATTTTCCTACTCGGGTGGTGCAGGAAAGCAGCACACTGATAGATAATGTATTCATAGACAGAGATAAATTTAATCAAATAAAAACTTTTCCTGTTAAGTATACGCTGTCTGATCATGATGCACAGGTAGTTACAGCATATGATACAGCCCCATACAATAATGCCAAACTGTCCTTCACAATAGTCCATCCAATGAACGATTAAACGTTTCAAAATTCTAGGGAAAGGTTCCAACAATTGGACTGGGACGAGGTGTACAGGGAAAATGACGCTGAATTAAAATTCAACGTATTTAATTATACCTTTGTGAGTATATTTGAAAACAGTTTCCCTAAGAAAACTGTGAAATGTAATTGTAAGAAACCTTTTAAAAAGCAATGGCTTACTAAAGGAATAAAAATATCTTGTAAACACAAAAGGGAAATGTGTCTTATAGGAGGGGTAATGATCCTGAAACAGTGAAACATTAAAAAAACTACTGCACTGTATTTAGAAAAGTTATTAAAAAGTAAAGAAGAATGAGCAATAGTCTGAGATTAGCATATATGATAATAAAATTAAAACGGTTTGGGATATTGTTAAAAGGAAAACTGGGAATCTGTGAGCTCAAGAAGACTGTATTTCTATAAAACACAATGAAAAGTTGGTAATCAAGAAGTCAGAGGTATAAAACATTTTAATGATCATTTTTAAGTGCCGTAGAGAAAATAGGATCCATCTGTTCATTAGAAAATGCTAGCTAGTACAAGGAAGAGGCACTACCCATGCAATTTGATAAAACTGAAATTCAGCCCACCTCTCCTACTGAAATTAACGAAATAATAAACTGACTCAAAAGTAAAAGCTCACATGGAATTGATGGCATTCCCAAAAGAGGACTAAAAGCTTTATCCCAACATATAAGTAGGATTCTGTGCCTCATATGTAGTAGCTCACTGAAACAGGGCATTTTTCCTGATAGACTGAAATACGTTATTGTTAAAACGTTGAATGAAAAAGGGGGTTGATCTGATGTTATCAGCTACCGTTAAATCTCACCTCTGACAGCTTTATCAAAAGTTCTTGAAACAGTAACGTATTCAAGAGTAGCACCACATATGTGTAAAAGTGAAGTACTAACAAAATATCAATTTGGTTTTCTGGAAGGCTTCTCAAGACAGAATGCTATAGTTGCTTTCACTAAACAAGTATTAAATTGACTGAATAACCGAATGTCAGCTATTGGGATATTTTGCGATCTCCCAATGGCTTTTGATTGTGTTAACCGTGAAATTCTTCTAGATAAGCTTAACTATTGTGGTATGAGTGGGACAATGGACAAATAGTGTAATTCATAGTTAAATGGAAGAATGCAGAAGGTTGAAATTAACAGTACAGATAGTCTGGTAAAACGAACAGTGTCCTCTAACTCAGGAGGTATCAAGAATGGCATCCCGCAGGGTTCAGTCTTTTGTCCCTTACTGTTCTTAATATATATCAGTGATTTCCTCTCTCTATTCCTGAAGATGCAAAGCAACTTCTTTTTGCTTATGAGGCAAGTACAATAATAATTCCCAAACCAACACGCAAGAATCAGCTGAGAGTTTTGCAAATAAAATGTTTCAGAGAATTATTAGGTTATCTGAAAATGGACTCTAAATAAATTTAGAGGAAACACAGTTTATACAACTCTGTAAAGTAAATGGCTTAACACCATGGATAATTATAGACTATGGACAGAAGTCTGTTGCTAAGGCAGAATACTCAAAATTTCTGGGTGTGTGCATTGATGAGAAAATGAATTGGAAGAAACACATCGATGGTCTGCTGAAGCGGTTAGTTTCAGCTACCTGTGCTGTTATGGTTATTGTAAATTTTGGTGATAAACATATAGGTAAATTAGCCTACTACGCATATTTTCATTCAATGCATTCATATGGCATCAAATTTTGAGACAATTCGTCATTAAGAGAGAAAATATTCATTGAACAAAACCGTGTATTCAGAGTTATAGCTGGGGCGCGCCAAAGATCACCTTGCCGACATTTATTTAAGCAACTCTGGATATTCACAGTACCTTCGCAATACATATATTCACTTATGAAATTTAACATTAATAGCCTATTCCAATTAAAAAATAGCAGCGAAGTGCATAGCTAGAACAGTAAAACAAAGGTTGCTCTTTTCTATTTGGATGAAATCTCACTTTGGCACAGATAGCCGTGAATTATGTTGTCACAAAAATCTTTCGTCATTTGCCAAATAGTATTCAACGACAAACAGATAGCCAACCAACATTTAAAGGCAAATTAAAAGAATTACTGAATGACAACTCCTTCTACTCAGTAGATGAATCCTTAGATATGAAGTAGTAACTGTAAAAGTAAGAGAAATGTAATTCTATGTAGTTCAAATAAAACAGAGTTTCTGAGGGAATTATTGCAGGTTAGGATATGAGACACTGCAAGTACTAGATGTGTTATGCCATTTTGCTGATGTGACGGTTCAAATGGCACTGAGCACTATACGACTTAACGTCTGAGGCCATCAGTCGCCTAGAACTTAGAAGTAATTAAATCTAACTAATTTAAGGACATCACACACATCCATGCCCGAGGCAGGATTTGAACCTGCGACCGTAGCGGTCGCTCGGTTCTAGATTGCAGCGCCTAGAACCGCACGACTACTCCGGCCGTCGATGTGACGGTCATTTACGGTTACTGCAGAGTGTATTTGCTATTCCATACAGAAACCCATTGGCCCTAATTAACTGCACCTTTACCTGTGACATCTCGTACCTTAGGTGCCTTGGCTATGCTCAGCTTTGTTTAAAAACAATAGCTCCATGTTGTCATAGTGTCTAGCCGCGCACGTTTCCATATAACTTGCCCACATGGTCGTAACGTTAAAGTGACAAAATAGACTATGACGGTATAGGCAGAGAGGATGTAATATGCAGACTTACACCAGCAATAAAACCCATTCGGGAAAACAGAAATTTGTTTGTATCCAAAGTATGTAGCTGTTAGGAACTTTTCTCTGGGCGTATTTGTCAGGGGCGTGTCAGTGCATGGAAGTGAAATATCAATTATAAATAGTTCAGACAAGAAGATTATCTTTTAGATGTGTTGCTACAGATGACTGCTGAAGGTCACATGAATAGGCTGGATGCCTACTGAAGAGACATTGAAATCAATCGGGTTGAAAAGAAATTTATGGCACAACTTTACTACAAGTAGTGTTAAGCTGATAGGACGCATCCTGAACGATGAAGTACTGGTTTTAACACTGACTTTGAAGATTGAGGGAAGAAGGGGGTTACCAATTGTAGAGGAGACATGAGACATGACTATAATAAGCAGGTTCAAGTAGATACAGTTTCAATTAGATGTACAGATGCAGATCCTGCCTGAGATAGATGCCAAGGGTTGCATCAAGTCAGTCTTCAGACTAAAGACCACCACAACAATGATGAATTTATTTATTATTTATTTGCCAATTTCCTTTAGTCTTCGGTCTAGGTGTAAGAACACGCCAAATATTGCACATATAAAATTTTAACAGAATTTCACATGAGTCAGTATACTGGGCATTATGTTCTCCTGTTGTGTGCTCTCGTTATCATGAGGTATGGCCCCTTCTTTATTGTCTGTCTAGGTCATCTAGGCATACAGATCGAAAGCTAGTTTAGCTGTCAGCAAGTCCAATTTGTGCCAAAGCTCCACATTCCTTAACATGTTATAAACAAGTGTATCGTTAAATATCAGTGGTCTGTTGCCATATTTTTATTTATTCACTGGCATATGGATCATGTCCCGAATGGTAATACATAGATTCCTTGGTCAGAAAGAAGTATAATATTCTTGAGCCCTCTTTTTATGTTGGGAAAGAACTAGTAGGTTCTCCATCCTGTTTCTATTTGTTCCCAGGTTTCTTTCCATTCTCTATCAATGTATGCTTGTATTTCCTTGTTTTATGTGGCTCTTGAGCCGAGTATGTTCTTTACCATATCATATTTTCCCTTTCTGAACAAAGCTTGTGTGTCTCATTTCATCATTGCTAGTTCCAGTGGTAATAACCGTAGCACCACCATCAGCACCTCAGTCCGTGTCTGCATTACACTTGACAGGTGCGGGAGTACATTTCTCTGCGCTTGCTTGAGAGCCTGTGCTGTCTTTTTCTATCGGTATCTGTTAACCCTTCCACTGAACCCGTAGCTCACAATAGCAATTAACGTTGCTTTGTAGTACAAGGAGACGGTTTTGATGCTTTTATAATATATTAACTTATCCTTATGGTCATAATGAAAATCGATTGAGAGAGAGAATCAAAATAATTGGCAGCCTCACTTACATTATTGTTATTAGAAAGGATAGTCACAAGTTCACAATGAGTGAAGTGCCACAATGGTTAGCGCAATGGACTCACGTCCATGTTACTGATGGTTGAAATCCTCGTCTGGTCACTAAGATTTATGTTTTCCTAAATCACTACAGACAAATGCAGGCATAATTCCTTTGAAAGGCCACGGCAAATTTCCTTCCCCATCCCTAAAAACAACCATCGATCTGCTAGTCTGTAGTGACCTCGCTTTCGATAGAACATTAAACTCTAATGTTTCTTTCTTATTTTTCATTCATGTGTTCACCTGGAAGCATTTTTATAAACATCTTATCACTGAAAAATTAAGCACATCAATTTAGGCAATAAGATAGCTAATACAAACAGCTGTGGCGTCATTACTGGGAGCACCTGTAATTGCACTCACATTGTAATCATAATGGAAAATTCACATGGTTCCAATCC
Source organism: Schistocerca cancellata (assembly GCF_023864275.1). Classification (NCBI taxonomy): domain Eukaryota; kingdom Metazoa; phylum Arthropoda; class Insecta; order Orthoptera; family Acrididae; genus Schistocerca; species Schistocerca cancellata. The sequence goes on along the minus strand of NC_064629.1, from coordinate 493,855,236 downwards.
TTCCCTTCAGAAGCGTGCTAAATTTTTATTTATCCTCTTACAGAGACACAGAAAATGAGAGAGAGTATATGTGTGTGGGTTTTCTGAAGGGAGGAAAGAGAGAATTACCAAAACTACTTTGATACTGGGACCCTGAGAGTGCAAAGATGCAGAAGGAAATTGGCCATTGTCATTTCCAAAGGATCCAATCTGGCTGATATTTATTTGTCTTAAATAAGTTAGGCAATGCATGAAAAACACAGAGACCTAATTAGTGTTACTGAAAGCACTCACTGTATTCAAAATAGTAACAGTGATAACCCAACATAATGGAGAAAGCAGTAGGTTAAGTCAGAATAAAATGGTGTATGCTCCAGTCGGATTCCTTCATCAGTTTTCTTCCTCCACGGAATAGCCCGTGTGTGTAGACATATAGCTTCTTTGACAGCCGAAGTAATACTGACAGAATAGAGTAATGCAGGTAGTGGCGTGTTCGTTGTTGTGATCCATCGCTCGTCATATACAAGTAGTTATTACCAGTCACTAGCCATCTGCAGTTGGTGGCCATTACGTCACTTCTTAAGAGTGTGTTCACCCAACGCGCCAGGCCAAGGCGTGATTTTCTTCAAAATTTATGACATTCAAAATTCGAAGAGATACAAAAATTTTATAACAAAACATAAAGAATAATGAATTAATTGTTGTGTAAGATGGTACTAATTGGATTGAGGCGTAACACCTCTGGCAGCACCTGTCTTACTTTGACCGTTCAGCTGTGAAAGGGTGTGCATGTCTTGGCGCTGCGGACAAGTCCAAAAAGCGGGGAAAGAACTCTGCAGCAACAGACAGTGATGAATAGATGGTATCCTTTAAACTTGTTTGAACTGTATGATGATGTAACACAGCAGTTGACAGTAATTAATTTATCTGTTTTGCAGTGTTTGGGGCTACGGTGATTCGGCGCATTCTTCTTCGAGTAAAAAAAAAAAAAAATAAAATAAAATAAAACTAAAGGTAAGCACCTTAGCTACGCGAAGAACTTCATTGTATTGTCATCGAATGATCCAGAAAAGCATCCATTCAAACGTAGTTCCACTTAGCTCTACTGTCATTTTCCCGAAATAAATACAATTCGCAAGAGCTATAAACAGTTATTTGAAAGTAGAGACAGGGTCGATCTAAGCAAGTAATTACTTACAGCATGTGGTACTGTACAGTACTTGCATAGCACTACAAAAGCGAAAACGTGAAAAATGAACATCTCACGTATTAGTCAAACTTAGGGAGAGAAACATTTTTAAACCTAATTCTGTTTTTCAGCGTCTGTAGTTTTTCATCTCCAACAAGTAAGGAATTAAGTGGAATGTTGCAAGCTTTTATTGTGGTCCATCCACACCAAAATATCATCTGAGATAAATTTATTATTCTCTTCTAGTTAGAAATACGAAGTGTACATTCTGCTAATTGTAGTATGTGGACCAAAAATATATATTTTTTTTCATTTTATAAAATAATGTGCGGGCACTTGTATCTGCCGGGGGAAAAATTATTATATATTTCGATATTTCAAAACATAGATCATTGAAACAAGACTACGGATCGACACTAAGGCTGAAACAATCGCTAGTAATCCTAGTAATCTGTTTTATTATATTCTGCTTTCTCTGACTCTACGCTAAACCAAATTAAACCCGTGGGCCCACGATCACGGCATTGAAGTTACTCAGTAAATCGAATTTACATCTGAAAGGAGTCAGGTATTGGTGTCACGCCATTTGAAAAACGAAAAGTTCACGTGGTTGACAAATAGCGTCATTTCACAATGACTGTTACGAATTATGAAAAGGTAAATGGTTTATTAAGGTACTAAGGTGCTGCACTGATTAGATGATTAAAGGGATATAACTACTAGGTCATCTGCCCTTTTTCGCCGACAAGACAGGTTAAAATGACTGCAGATCATAGGTACCACACCGCGCAAAACCCAGAGGAAGCAAACTCCAAGGTCTACGAAAGTTCAACGAAGGCGAGATAAGGGACAAAAAGAAAGGGAGATAGAGGTAGGGAGGAAGACTGGCAAGATGCCAAATTGAGTTATCAGCCTGAAGGCCAGAAAGCAGAGCCTAATGAGGGGACCTACGCTATGTGATCAAAACTATCCGGATACCCCCAAAAACAAACGTTCTTCATATCAGGTGCTTTCTGCTGCCACCTACTGCCAGGTACTCCATATCACGACCTCAGTAGCTATTAGACATCGTGAGAGAGCAGAACGGGGCGCTCTGCAGAACTCATAGGCTTTGAATGTGGTCAGGTTATTGTGTGTTACTTGTATCATACATCTGTACGCGATATTTCCACACAATTAAACATCCGTAGGTCCACTGATTCCGATCTCATAATGAAGTGGAAGTGTGAAGGGAAACGTACAGCACAAATACGTACGGACCGACCTCTTCTGTTCACTGGCAGAGACTGCTGACTGTTGAAGAGGGTCGTAATGTGTTATAGACAGACATCTATCTGGACTGTCACACAGGAATTGCAAACTGCATCAGGATTCACTGCAAGTACTATGCTAGTTACGCGGGAGGTGAGAAGACGTGGATTTCTTGATCCAGCCACTGCTCATAAGCCACAATTCACGCCAGTAAATGCCAAACGCCGCCTCGCTTGTAGTAAGGAACGTAAACATCGGATGATTTAACAGTGGAAAAACGTTGAGTGAATGACGAATCACGTTTCACAATGTGGCGATCCTATGACAGGGTGTGGGTATGGCGAATGCCCGGTGAACGTCATCTGCCTAAGTGTGTAGTGCTAACAATAAAATTCGCAGGCAGTGGTATTATGGTGTGGTCGTGTTTTTCAAGGAGTGGGCTTGCACCCATTGTTGTTTTGCGTGCCACTATCACAGCACAGGCCTACATTGATATTTTAAGCACCTACTTGCTTCCCACTGTTCAAGAGCAAGTCGTGGATCGCGATTGCATCTTGCAACACGATCAAACGCATGTTCATAATGCACGGCAGGTGGCGGAGTGGTTACACGACAATAACATCCCTGTAATAGACCTGCCTGTACGGAGGCCTGACCTGTATCCTACAGAACACCTCTGAGTTGTTTTGGAACACCGACTTCGTGCCAGTCTTCACCGACCGACATCAATACCTCTCCTCAGTGAAGCACTCCGTGAAGAACGGACTGCAGTTCTCCAAGAAACCTTCAAGCACCTGAATGAACGCGTGCCTGCGAGAGTGGAAACTGTGATCAAGGCTAGGAGTGGGACAACACCATACTGAGATCCAGCACTACCGATGGAGGGCGCCACGAACTTGTAAGTCATTTTCAGCCAGGTGTCCGGATAATTTTCATCACATAGTTTACAACCCACAGCCCCCGCCACTTAGCAGAGGTGCCCCACTCTCAAATTGCAGGGGGAAGACTAGCAATACCGACAGGGCAAGACACGAACAGAGAGACAACGTATGAACTTGTGTAACAGACCACGTGAGAGGGGGGAAGAAGAGTAAACGAGCAGGGTGGATGAGGACCAGGCTGTACCACCAAGCCCTAACAGCTTCAGCATGATATGGGCAGAGGAGGCAACCGAGTGATCTACCAAACCCTCAGTGGGTCGATAAGGCTAAGTGACCCTGCCTGAAAGAGAGTGGTAAAAGCCTCCTTCACGAATAAAACGTATAACTAAGTCAGCCCCTGAGGCGAAACTACGATGCTACACTACGACGTGCAGAAAAATCAGATGTTTTAACGTGCATAATTTTTTTCAAAATCGACTGAGAATCGCTACTAACTAAAAAATCACGCAAGACCAAAAGTGGTAGCCTTTTCTTTTTTTACGGAGAAAGTAACGCTATTAAGAAAAATACTATTTACAAAACGACGTGGAGTAGTCTTATACACCGCCAAGAGTTTCTTACACCTTGAAAATAAGGATGTGGATTTTTCCTTTTCCGCCGTCTGGCTCGGCACGAGGTATGAGCGTTACAGCTTCCCTCAAACCCTGGAGACGAAGCCAGTGAGTCGCTCTTGTACAGAGGCTAGCAGCGGGAGGCAACAGGTGGCACGCCTGCCACTGCTCTCTGCGCGCCATCTGTTTTCACCCACTGCTACTAACCTACCCTATCGACCCAGCAGAAGCGGCCTGTACGCCACCCCCTGCAGCTCGCTGTTTTCCTGTGCGTGCGGGTGATTTTCAAGATCCTGGCTTCACTTTGGAGGTCAGGTTGGATACACATAGTTTCTTGGTGAATCTGCTCATTTAACTGATATAAAACCATTCTGGATACGCAGAAATCAGATGGGGATGTTGAAACCTTATTACTTAATTACCTCTGAAAAAAAAATGATTCAAATGGCTCTGAGCACTATGGGACTTACTTAACTTCTAAGGTCATCAGTCCCCTAGAACTTAGAACTACTTAAACCTAACTAACCTAAGGACATCTCACACATCCATGCCCCAGGCAGGATTCGAACCTGCGGCCGTAGCGGTCGCGCGGTTCCAGACTGTAGCGCCCAGAACCGCTCGGCCACGCCGGCCGGCAATTACTTCTGAATAAAATGATATATATACGCACAGTTTTTACGAAGAATTCAATTTAGCCGCAAAGCTGTAAGCAACAGCCAGTCATAAAGTTGCTTAATATGTATAGCAAAGTGCTCAAGCCAATGCCAAGCGGAGGAACCGAATATTGCCGAAGCGATGGTCAATTTCAGACGCCTGAATCAATGCTTACTGTCTCCGTATCTACGTATGGAAGGTAACATCTTTCACAAATCAGTTCTGTAAAATAGGAACTCTCCCTTTTTTCTCAGTATGCTGGTTTCCTGTCAAAGTAGGAAAAATTCTGCAAGTAGCGCGTCTTCGCTACCACCCGTCAACGTTTCTGTAAAAACGTTTCAGCCCATAAGCAGCCACTGTATTGTCGCCGACCTGTTTTATTATTAAGTTACGTCTTGTCAAAAATTGTGTTTGTAATGTAGTAAGCAATACATGCTATTATGCACATTGAGAAGGAACTATAGCTTCGACTTAGCAATCGTTAAAGCATTCGATATTTCTCCTGCAGTATAAATGAATTCGTCGGAGAAAAACCATATGAACCCTATAAACAAAACATAGAGTTGTTGAAGTGCTCAGGTTGTTTCAGAAGAGATGTACACCCAGACAAAATTACGAGAAAACCAGACTGCTGTACAAGGAACAACAAATGAATTGAGGAATGTTGATAAGCATTTTGAAGACTTGAGATCTCGCGTGTTCTAATATCTACAATACCATAGTATGTTCATACATTAAAGTGTGTCTGACAACTCATATGTTTCCGAGACGAAAAATAGACTGAAAAATGCAATTGGCCGGGGATGCACCGATGTCAGGGGCTGATACAATGGATTAGAATGCACAATCCTTAAATGTAGACAAGCATCACACTAAAAAAAGAAATGATTCGTGTTTTTGGTGTCACATGTATGTTTTGTCTACGGAAATGAAAACTAGAGGTACCGTTTGTGACTTGTTTTCACTGTTCTAGACGTCATACTGCCTGAAATTCATACACTTTAAAGGATGACAACGGACCGAAAGTTTCTTCCGTAATGCGCACAATAAGGGATGCCTACAACTTGCTTCAGAAGATTGTAGGCAACCCGCAATAAGCAGGAAACTGTGGCATCAGAAAATGGTTCAAATGGCTCTGAGCACTATGCGACTTAACTTCTGAGGTCATCAGTCCCCTAGAACTTAGAAGTACTTAAACCTAACTAACCTAAGGACATCACACACATCCATGCCCGAGGCAGGATTCGATCCTGCGACCGTAGCGGTCGCGCGGTTGCAGACTGTAGCGCCTAGAACCACTCGTCCGCACCATCCGGCACTGTGGCATCGTTTCCGTTATTTAAATAAGTGTCCCACAAGGTATAAATAAGATTTAGAACAGTGAAACAAAATCTGCCACAATTAGTTGTACCTCTGGATTTCATTTCGGTAGTAATGCACGATATAAGTAAAAATGGTGTAACTTTGTGTTGAAAGTGGTATTTATTTACATTTACCGGTTGAGCATCCTGCCTACAGTGTGAGCAAATGACATAGGTCAACCCGTGGCCAGTTGCATTTTGCACATTTCATTCCTTTTAGGAAAGATATGATGTGACCAAGTTAGATGCGACACCCTGTATATTTGGTGACTCACGTAAGGTGTAACGCTGCCAATGTTTCGTTAACGGTTCCAGATATCGAAAAGAGGTTTTCAAAAGACAGTACGCAAAGGGGCACGAACTTCGGTACGTGATAAACAGCCTTATCTTTCGTATCGCTCCGGATATTGAACGAAATACAGTTATTTAAATAAGAGTGATATGCTTTTGTTAATAGCATTCGGAAGCACTTGAAAAGACGAGTACAGATCTATAATGTATTTCTTTATTTATTTCAGTTCATTGGATTTCGGGTCGTGCCCACTCAGCCATGTCATTAATGGAAAGCAATACGATAGCATATTGGAGACAAATTCGTTAGTTACGATTATATGAACGCAAGGATAACGAAAGACCCAGTCCCGGAGCGGAGAAAATCTCCGACCCAGCCGGGAATTGAACCCGGGCCACTTCGGTTAGTAAAAAATTCTTGTTAATTTTGAACCTGAAACGTAAGAGAATCCAGGAAATACTCTGAAATATAAAGGCGCGTAGGCTGGAATCGGCGTTGCGTTGTAAAAACGCTCAGGCCAGGCTACATCGTTGTTTCAGACCTTTCGACCATTTACTTGTTTGCATTTTAGAACTAGCGAGAACTGTGTCTCCTATCGGCAGGTCTATTCTACTTCAACATTCCTTGTATACAGACATGTACACCAATTAGAAGAAGTTAGACATGGTACATTTATACGGCGAACGTCAAAGAAATGCTGTCGGAACGATCCGACGGTATAGGGATGTCTATCCTGATACTGCTGTCCGTCGCGCCAGGCACGTGCATTGGTTCACTAGTAGCTTCAACATCAATGCGCTCCTGGCAACAGGGGTCGTGGCAAACAGATAACAACAAATTAATAATTCGTTAAAATATCTACATACATACATCAAACCCCCCCCCCGCACCCCATCTTGTTACGTGCATAGTGACGAATACATGGTGCAGCCCTGCGGGCACTCGCCACGAAGTGAGGAACCCTCTCTGGTGCACCTCCTCAAGGCACAATTTGTGTCAATAAATTACCAGTAGCTCACTGGTTGCATGCTTCTTTGCAGTGCGCGTGTGAATGGTAATGAATTTACGTTTATTTCCACCCAATAACGAACAGTAATAGCGACTGCGTTATATGAAGTTAAAGTTTCGCTGTCCCTTAATGGTTTAAAAACCAATATTAATTAAATATCCTTGTGTATAGAATCGGTTTCGTGCTAACCGACCTAAAGACATCACACACATCCAGACGAGTGTCATTCGTATCTTCCATCATCAGCAAAATTCTCCTTTATGATCTGTCAATAGGTCAGTAACTCTAAGACGTGACTTCAAACGTGATACAGAATTTTATCGGTTCACTCTCTCCGTCTGGGAAACGGCTCTACGTTTTTTCCAACATGGTGCTCCATATCGACGAAGTAACGTTTACAAACATTGGTAATGTCGATTTCGGTAAAATGCTCGATAGGCTGCAGCTGGCTTCATGAGATACGACACCAATGACCGTGGAGCTCAAATGTGTGTTGTGTCATCATAGGAAATTCCTTTGTGTGACCTTACTTCATCCCAATGGTGCTAAAGGAAAATATGTGTGCACACTTTCTTACGAACTTTCTACCCGCTCTTCTATAAGAAGTACCACTAGATACGTGAGAGGTTCTAACACGACGGCTGCCCAGGTTGCTCTTCCCTTGTTGCAACTGAAGTACTGAATGAACAGTTTCCTAATTGTTGCACAGGATGGAATACTGCACAACAATGGCGTACCGTTAGTACCAGGTCGGGTTGACGGAGGAGACAGAGAAGATCCAAAGAAGAGCGGCGCGTTTCGTGCTAAGAAGGTTAGAAGAACCATACAGGAATTGTAATAAATCACAAGTATAGGTGAAAGGTCTTGAAGCAGTTTACATATCCACCGTTCCACAGACTATTCCCCATCCTCGTTCATGTATAATGAATCTGAAGCTGTTGAATTATGAGGGAATTGTGCTATAATAGTTAAGAGAAAAGTCTAGCCCCATTTTCAGTTTTCAGTAAACATTTTTGCACTGTCCATGACGCTCACTAGGACAGTCGATTATAGACCGATCACACAAGACGTCACAGGGTTATTTATTAAGCGTGGTAGCGTTACGGAGATGTTAGGTTTAAGTAGTTCTAAGTCTAGGTCTAGGTCTAGGTCTTCCCATTGTGCGCAGAGCCACTTTTGACACTCGTCTGGCTAAACCCACAGAACGTCTCGCGCTACCATGAGGAATTATAAGCGTGAAATCTAGAACAGCTTCTTCATGTGATCTGTCAATTGCACTCTTCGTTCACTAGTTGATGTTGAAGCATTACATCCTAACACTGATTCCACAATGACCTTAAATGAGACCGAAGCATGGGTATCATTCAAGCAAATCGTTGCAAAGTTCTTAGGACATGAAATAGACCCAGAATATGTTTTTATTATAGCTACAATCATAAGGAAGCGTAAAACTTTTGGGTGTTTAATGAGCCTCTAAGTTTACTTTCTGAACAATCACCTTGATTTTTTCCCCTCTACTACGAAATATCATAGTTCTAAGTAGCTTACTGCAAATACAAACCACGCTTATGTTGTAACAAAGCGTTTCATTAATTTCCACGTTTAACGTATACCGTAGAACTTTTATACTATATAGCAAAAAGCATATTGCTCGAGAACTATGGGTGATGCAAAAAAACTAATGCTAGATTGAGATTAAACTCATAAAAATCTATAAAGATCAGCTATCAAAGTAAGAAAAATGTATGAATGCAGAGTATCGCGGCGATAACATTGAACAAAATGTTCCCGCGTTTCCAAACGCGTCAGTTAGTTGAAACTACACGAGCTTGCTGCCAAGCACTCCTTGGGCACTATCAAGTGTTATGACTGCCAGTGGGCTGTTAGTGCGCCCTTATATACGCTAGCTGCCGGCTGTGACGTCACTGGTGCCCTTGACATTGCCATATATGGGCATGTTTTGAGTCGGCGTTCGATGTGCCCTCTTCTACCGCGCGATCGTTGGATCCCACGCAGCGCTGAGCTGTAGGCCACCGTCTCTATTCAGGGTGTTTGTGGTAATTTTTATTTCAATAGCTTCCTTTATTAAACTGTCCCAGAAGCCGTTAGTGCGAGCCACGACAGAGGTATCGCCAAATTTTATGTGGTGATCGTTTTGTAATGCATGCTCAGCTAACGCAGATTTCTCTGGATAGCGTAGGTGATAATACCTCTCATGTTCTTTCCTGCAAACATTGGTGCATCGTGCAAGAGTAATATCAGACGACAACAACCCGCCCCACGAACTGAGCCACCTACGCAAGGTTTTCAAGAATAACAGCTACATCAAGTGAAAGAAGTGGTTTCTGGGAAATATCAAAATAAGACCACCGACGAAGAGCAGGAAAAGAAACTTGCTTTGGTGCCATTCTGTGGCTCTGTGTCGGGAAAGATAAGCGGCTTGTTGAAAAGACACAAGATCAAATCAATATTCAGGCCTCCAACGAAAATCCGTCACATACTGAGACCAGTTAAAGACGCTGTAGGTCTCAGAACACCTAGAGTCTACGAAATACCTTGTGAGTGTGGCCAGAAGTACATCGGACAAACAGTGCGCACTGTGGAACAACGCAGGGAAGAACGCCTACGCTATCCAGAGGACTCTGCGTTAGCTGAGTATACGTTAGAAAACGGTCACCACATAAAATTTGGCGATACCTCTGTCGTGGCTCGCACTAACGGCTTCTGTGACAGTTTAATAAAAGAGGCTATTGAAATAAAAATGAACCACAAACACCCTGAATAGAGACGGTGGCTTACAGCTCAGCGCTGCGTGGGATCCAGCGATCGCGCGGTTGAAGAGGGCACATCGAACGCCGACTCAAAACATGCCCATATATGGCAATGTCAAGGGCACCAGTGACGCCACGGACGGCAGCTAGCTTATATAAGGGCGCTCCAACAGCCCACTGGCAATCATAACACTTGACAATGGCCAAGGAGTGTTTGGCCGAAAGCGCATGTACTTTTAACCAATCGACGCGGTTGGAAACCCGAGAACATTTTATTCAATGTAAAAACAAGTATTTCAAAAAAAATTTTCATTGACCTGTGTTATTGATCTAGGGCAGGGGTCGACAGACTTGCTATTCCTATGGGCCGCAAACCCTTCACTGACTAAGTAAGGACCGAAGAAAGAGAAAGAAAGAAAGAAAGAGAAACAAGAACACACGAACCACTCGAAACCAAACGATATCATTCCCTGCAGGTCGATGAGCAACTCGTTGCAGCGTATGCTGTTGCGCAAGCTGCAAAATAACCCGCCATAAAAGTGACACAGGTCAATAGTTCTACAAGGGTTCGGCCTGCTGTTTTCGGGGGGGAATGAAAGAAGAGATCAATGGTCTGGGCTCCTCTGATTAAGAGAAGCCGGTGTGATTAGTGACGGAGCTTAGTAGCGAAAGGAAATATGAAGAAGCAGAATTTTGCTACAGTTTTCTTTTCATGAGATGTGGATTCACACGCTGTAAAAAATTGCTGGAAATATGGCAGTGAAACAGATTTTCCGCGCTTCGAGTGAAACCCCGACGGTGCTGCATGTTGCTTTACCAGCGAAGAAGAGCTTGTGAGCCTGTCGATGAGAGCAGCACCGTAAAGGTTAGTTCTGAAGGAATAGCAAGTTATTGATTTATGTAGACAGGATCATTTATGATCGTAGATAGTGTATATTACTTTCCTCTCCCACCAAGAAATGCTTATGGAATAGGTCATAGATAGACTGATAGAATATTATACGTCGAGTACACTTAAAATACATTGTCCTTCTTCCAATTTTCTTGAGCAGGCTACTGATTTTTTTCTGCCCAAAAACGAAACATTACGTCTGTTACAAATAATTAATAAGTCAAATGATTTAATAAATTAATTATAAATAAAGAAAGATGGGGATAAATGACACAGCCGGGTGCAGCATTACCAGGAATGCAGAATGACTGGGGAGGTCAGCTTTACAGCAATAGCAGGCAGCAGTCTTCGGTGTCGCTACCTCCTGCGCGTCGCTACTATCCTGGTACCACCAGCGCCGATTGAGACGTTGTCTTCACCCTTGAGGACATCAGAGACGCGAACGACGACGCTGACTGTAGATACGCTCTGGACAGTATGAATCTTACACACGAACGAACGTCACACTGTACACAGAAACATCATCGGTTTCTTACAGGAAGCGGCAACTCAGATATCTCATTACTTGTAGCATAGAGTGATAAAACCTCTCTGGGCTCTTACGTAACCAGGTAGTGTAGTACTGTGAGAGAAGAGTATTTACAGAGGAGTACGGACGTCGTTGTAAGTAAGAGAGAGAGAATGTCAGTACTGTGTTAGATAACAGAGTGACGAAAGCTGGCTCATGAAGGAAGTGAACAACAAAAAAGCTAAGGTGTCAAGTGGAATGTTATTAAGCATCACAGGTACTGGCTGAACGCCAGTGATATCTGCATATTTCTTCCTGAAAAAAAAGAAAAAAAAAGAAAAATGTCATTCATGTACAGTGTTGTTGCTGACTCCGAATCCACAACAAAGTGGGTGAGGTAAAATTCAAAATCTTGGGTAAAAACTTAGCATTTCTGCGCCATAGCGGCAGAATTCAACAAGGAAAAAAGTGGAGAAGGCTATCCCAATCATGCAATGCTAGCAAGGGAAAATTTTAATAAATGATTTATAGAGTGGCAGGACTGATTAATCGTTTTATTCAAAACTTTTGAATACGCAAGGAACTGTGTCATGTATGCGTTGTCTTGTATCTAGTGACAAACAGCTGAGAACTTTTCAATGCAAAATGAAGAACAGAATCTGGGCCACATTACTGACAGTACTCAAAATGGTTCAAATGGCTCTGAGCATTATGCGACTTAACTTCTGAGGTCATCAGTCGCCTAGAACTTAGAACTAAGTAAACCTAACTAACCTAATGACATCACACACATCCATGCCCGAGGTAGGCTTCGAATCTGCGACCGTAGCGCTCGCTCGGTTCCAGACTGTAGCACCTAGAACCGCACGGCCTACTGAAAATAGCCGGCCGCAGTGGCCGTGCGGTTCTGGGCGCTACAGTCTGGAGCCGAGCGACCGCTCCTGTCGCAGGTTCGAATCCTGCTTCGGGCATGGATGTGTGTGATGTCCTTAGGTTAGTTAGGTTTAATTAGTTCTAAGTTCTAGGCGACTGATGACCTCAGAAGTTAAGTCGCATAGTGCTCAGAGCCATTTGAACCATTTTTGAACCTACTGACAGTACTGTTGTAACGTGAATGGCAACGGTGTGGAAAGGGATGTGAAGAAACAACGGCAAATATTTCTGCTTAGCAAATGCGACGAGAAATAGTTAGCACCTGATATCAAGCATTCAGTTCTGAGGGAGAAAATGGACAGGATTAACCGCAAGAATTCAGGAGTATTGTGCAACACCTTGTACACATTTAGTTGCTGACCAAGGAGAGTGGGATGGGGAGTGCCTAATGCGGTTCACAGCCTGCTATTGTGTAGGCAGTTTCATTGTGAACTTCAGCAAAGCCTGTTTCATTAACAATACGGGAGTCCAATTCTTGCTATCAGCAGTACTACGAGTGAAGGATATTTACAGATAACAGAGTGTCGAAAGTTGGATCAAGAAAAGGGTGAACAACAGAGAAACCTGCTATTAAGAGGTTCCAGCAGCCTCATTGCCTGCAATGCCTGAGTGCGAAGAATACGCTGCGTCGTTTAGTGAAACGCACTAAGCGGTAAATGGAGTTGAGGTTACATGTGTTTGTTGGCAAATGAAAGACGTTCTGCAAATCATTACTGTAGTTATTATAAATTAAAAAAAGACATGGTGTGTCGACTATCTGCCAAGAGCAAATGCGTACCCAGTTCTGTCACAGTTAGTAATAACAGATTCGAAGTCATAAAGTTAAATCTATATTTAGGATTTAGGCCCTCTGCTGTTCACAAACTATGTAAGGATTTAAGAGACAATCTGAGGAGACCTCTTACACAACTGCAGACCTTTGCTGCTGTTGCCGCCAGTTGCCGTCTAGTAAAGTCGTCAAACGATCATAACTATTCCAAAATAATTCAGACAAGATGTATGCATGGCGTGAGAACTGGAAATTTACCTTAAACAACAAAAAGTGATGTCTTTCACGTGAGTAGTAAAAGAAGTCTGCTAAATTGCGGTTGCATGATAAGTAACACTTATTTAAAGGTTGTAAACGCAAATAAATACCTAGCGATTACAGTTCTAAACAACTTAAATTGGAAGATAACGAAGAAAACTTTGTGGGAAAGGCAAATCGAAGATGCGATTTACTGGTAGAATACTTAGACGATGAGGTAATCTTAAAGAGAGTGCTTACAATACGCTTTTCTGTCCACCTCTGGAGTATTGCTGTGAGGTAGCGGATCCATACCACGTAGGACTGACTTAACACATCGAAACGGTTCGATGAAGGGTAGATCATGGAGTAATTTCGCGAAATGGGGTGGGGGGGGGGGGGGATGAAAGGGCCACCAATATGATCAGCGAGTTGTGGTAACAAGCACTGATACAAGGCGATTTTCATTGCAGCTAAAAGCTTTCCATGAAATTTCAGTCACCGACCTTCTCCTCCGAATTCGGAAATATTTTGACTCACTTACCGGAGGAGAAAATACCACGTTATAAACAAGAGAAATCAGAGCTCGCACCGAGAGATGGGGCTATTCATTTTGCGCATGTGGTGTTTGAATGTGTATCGGTAGAGAAATAGTCTGAAAGTGGTTTTATGAACTCTCTACCAGACACTTAAGTCTGAATTGTAGAAAAATCATATCGATATTGGTATATAGTTACTACTGTGAATAAGCATTTTTCAGATATACAGTGTGTCTCTATTAAGAAACGACAAGGGCATTTTTTTCAGCGTTTCAGCAGATATTTGCAGTTTTGTATTTGCAATGTTTTGCGGGACTCTGCCTAAACAAATGCTGCTAATCACCTCTTTCATGCGACGCTTTATGTTGTTACCCGTTACAAACAACATCATTTATGAAGTGAAATTTAACGTGGCTATTGGAAAGAGTGGTCCCAATTTCGTCTAGCGCGATGTTCATTTCACCGATATGTGATAACAAGGGCAGTAAAATGGGAAACAAATAAACACATTCTGTCACGATGGTCGTCGCATGAAACGTGTGGTGATCAGTGTTTGTTTGTTCTGACACCAGCTACACGTTGCAGATACGAAATTGCAAATATCGGACGAAACACCTGAGAAAATACGCCTGACGTCTTTTAGGGGAGACATCTGGTGTAAATGAAAATATGTGCAAGCACTAATTTGAACCAATCGTCGTTTTTTAGAAACATAAATATTTTAACAGACCTATTTCCGCCTTCTTTTTCTAAGTTGTGAATGCTTTATACTTACAGAAAATAATTATTTAGTTTTCCGCGATTTCCCTAAATCGCATCAGGCAAATGCCGAGATGCCTCCTTTTGAAGGATACGGCCTAATTGGTTTCCCATCCTTCCCTATTCCGATGGGATCGATAATCTTCCTGTTTGACCCCTTCCCCCAAATCAACAAGCAACCAGTACTTAGAAGGGAGCTCATGTGTCATAAATGAGAAAGAAAAAATTGTGAATGATTATTCTCTTAAAGCATTGTCGATTAGCACTGAGCCATTCACTCATAGATTTGTGTCATGGATCTACGTATGAATACATGTAGCATGTATCCATATATTGTACAAGACATGTGAGGAGCAGTACTGTACCAAGTTCACCGAATATGACAAACTATTGTAAGCAAGGAGGAACAGTTTGTTAAAATATGTCATGAGCAGGCACTTGGGAAAGGAATGACCATCTTTGCGATTGGGTTTGTTGAACCATATAGATAATACAAAATCATACACAGAGAAATAACGACACAAACAACTTGTTAAAAAAGGGTTAGAAATCATTTTATAATCTCCATATAGGTTCAGTACTTTTAGCTATGAAATATCGATGCATCAAATACAGATATTTGTTCAATATCTCTAGCAAAAGTAATGTTGACACTTCAGCTACAGACAAAATAGAATATAAACACGAGAACTTAATAGAGACTGCGAAGGCTACACCTGGAAGTTAGAGAGTTTATGCAGTTACGGAAAGAACACCAAATTTCAGATACGCACATTACTATCTCCTATAAAAAGGACTATCCACATATTTGAGCATCTTCATGACACAATAATACAGGAGCACTTTTTGAAAGGGACATCTTAATTTTGATAACGTTATTGAATAAACAGATTTGTTGTGATTCCAGGAAACTGCAGAAAACCAGGAAGTGGTTTATATCTCCTGTCTTCTAACAGCCGCAGAATGTGTTATCCTTGAGCCTATCGGATGTAAGTTGTAACAATTTGAACTATAGATACTACGCATTTGTAGGCAGTTTGTTTTAAACTTAGTGCTCACCTATAATTATTGAAACACGCGACGAGTTTCATATTACTAGTACTACCGCAGTGTAGTCCATGTCTATAGCAAATTTAACGGCGCTATCCCAGTCTGCATATGATTCTTTGGTCAGTTTCTGCATCTATAGCATGAAATATGAAGTTGGCAGACTAACGTTCATGACAAGACCAAAAAAACAGGCATACTTTGCCACCTAGTCGCCCTTATAGCTGTAAACCAATGCCACCCCAGCTGGAGACTGTAGAAAGTGAATTCTCATACCCCTTCGTTTATTTAGCAATGATTCTTGTAAGACATGCAGTATTTGAATATTAATTTTACTGTTCCATGAAGGGTTTTAATGAGTGGCATTACGCCCTTTGAGTCAGAGACAAATCAGTAGGTTCTAGAAAGCTGCTTGACAACCAGATTTGAGAAGCTCTCGAATCGTTGTTGCCGTAAAAATTGAACCATATGGGAGTAGGCGAAACTGCTTGAAATATTTCCGTCAGGAGAATAAAATTGCCATCTTACTGCTGAAGTCTCTTGATATCTTGAGCTATGAGTATACACACGAACTAAGTGTGTCTCATAAAGATTTATTTAAGAACTTAAACTTGAAATGATTGCGCCAAACAAATCTTTCATAAAATTTTAATAGTGAATATCCTATTTTCCAACTATTATCTGAAAGGAATTCCAGATGGGTCTACTTTGCTGTCTGTTTCAGTCCAACGGTCGATGACACAGACTGAGTCTCCTGCTGTCCACACTACGGGACAAAGATTTCCGATACTCGATTCAGACCCTATGAGCGGAAGATCGTCTTTCATTTATCTTGGGAGTCTGATTAATTTACCACTGCGCTACTCACTGCTTTGGCAAATAAATCTGCAGCCAAGTACTGACGTCGAGAGTATAGTGGAGGTTCAACGGCTGCTGGTAGTAAGTTTTTAGTCGAAATCGATCTCATTGCGCCAACGCTTGTCCACAGACATAGGAAGGGTACGAGGTGCAACGTATGAAGTGCTCGTTTAGCAGCGTTTGATGGGAGGAGCGCCGCGCTGGATTAACCGAGCGGTCCAGGACGCTGTAGTCATGTACTGTGCGGCTGGTCCCGGCGGAGGTTCGAGTCCTCCCTCGGGCATGGGTGTGTTTGTTTGTCCTTAGGGTACTTAAGGTTAAGTAATGTGTAAGATTAGGGACTGATGACCTTCGCAGTTAAGTCCCATAACATTTCACACACATTTGAACCTTTTTTAACTTAATGAAGAGAGTGTAAGCGTCTATGCCCCATTAAGTTCCAGCTACAGATCTCATGACGTTAATTTTTTTTCTGTTTTTTTGATTACATGAGATATGTGATCAGCCCATGTGAAAAGCAGCGAAGCAGAATGCCACGCTTCTTTTCCTTCTGGTGATACGGTATCATTCAAATTAGCCATATTTTTAAAAGCAAATGTGTGTCAATTTGAAATCCAAATCAATTACGTCTCAGATTAAATCCATGTGTAGGATATTACCTGGTTTTCTTCCATCCAGACACTTTTAGACACTTCATTGCATGTACCGAATATGGGTAAGGCGATTCCTGGGTTCTGTGCCATCCGCAGATAACCATGGGCAGTTCAACAGAAGAACCGTTCCACTTACCGTTGGTTTGCGTCGGGCTCTGATGCCGGACTCAGAGAGGGGCAGAACGGATGCTGCAGACAGCTGTGGATGGTTTTCTATCTGTTTCCTGGAGAGAGTTTACGTCTATAAATTGTTCAACATTCGTAGAAGTGTATTCAGTGCATGATCTGGCACGTTGGAGAGCATAACATAGTGAACATAATCGATTCTACGGGCAAAATTCGTCGATGACTTCCGTACTTTCTTTAACTCTCTCAACTGAAACCATCAGTACAGGAAATGGTCGAATACTACGTCAACTGAGGAAGTAGCAGGACAGAAGACATAAGGAGTAGACAAGATGTCAAGCACATCTTCCAGCCAGTTGCCATTCACTTCGCTTTGGTCGAGATTCCAGTTACAGTTTCTGAGATTACTTACTGTGCTCCACTTATCTGACATCTTGGTATCTCTGTGCACCTTTTCACAATAACTTTTCCAGCTATACATTTTTACTTTTTAAAACGCCTTTTAGATTGAACATGTATTTCCTGGTATTGCAGATAATCTTACCAAGATGAGGAAATATGGTACTGCTTAAGTACTAATCAAAGTTGGGCAGTCACTCGAGAAATTCTCGTACGAGGGCTATTCGGAAAGTAAGGAGCGATAGGTCGCGAAATGGAAACCTAGATGAAAATCAAAACTGTTTTATTGGCAACAGTTAGCTCCACCTCCCAGCACCTTATCTCCATAGTCGATGATCTGACCCAAACATTTGTCTTAGCGTTGTACCAACTTTCCAATACCCTCGTTATAGAAGGCAGCCGCCAGTGCTTACTGCCAATTCTCTACGCTGGCCTACAACTGGTTGTGCTTGCCAAAATGTTGTCTTCATAGCCAGCGGTTCATGTGAGCAGAGTTGTTGAAACTCAGAGGGAGTCAATTACGGTCTGTATTATGGGTAATCAAACATTCCCAATTGAAAACGATGCAGGAGCATCTTCATTGCCCCTGCAGAATGCGATTGAGAATTGTCTTGAGGAAGACAGCGCACGATAGTTACGTAATGTTGGCTGCATAACTTTAGGCGAAATTTCTCACCAGGTCCTCGTACTTGGCGGGAGACACTATTGTTCTAGGTATCTTTATGTGCTCCCTATGTGCTCACAAGTAAAAAGAACGACCTAACACTATCGACGGGCATACTAGAGGCACTGCAAACACACCGGTGCCAAACTTCATCGGATTTTCACTGAGGTCTTCATTCCGCAACGGATCGTTCCTTACTCTTCGAATAACCCTCGTATTTCACCATATGACGAAGTTGCTAATCTGTAACAAATTAGGATGTCGTTTGGGAATAGGGAGATCTGCCACACTATTTGAGGTATACGTAGTAGGTTACGTGTGCGGTACCCGTTTCTGGTACTTCGGCAATCATATTCTCTATTGTTTTTGTATATGACTGTCAGTATGTTTTGTTAAAGTTCCATTGGGTGTTAGGAAAGAATGCCACGTCTCTTGCTGATACTTCTATCGTCAGAATAACATGGAAATAATAGATTGTAATGTGTCATACCGTATCAACCAAGTGGAAACACTGACGATTATTGGCGAGCGTGATGTGAGATCTACAACAGAGTCACTTTTGCGGGGAAGAGACACTATTGTAGGAGAACCATAATTGAGGATAATAATCTGATTATCTTATATTACATACGCAAAGTTTTTGTTTACGAATTCCTTCAACTCGCGCTTTGGGCGTTGAAATCACCACAGAGAAATGGGACTGCCTCGCTTATCTAGCTACTCGGGGAGTAATACCCCGGTAACATAGTAAACGATACAGAACTTCATTTAATTAGTACTCCTGTAGTCAGCACTGTGATAGTGGATTTGATCCACATTTCACAAAAAGTAACTTCTTTCCGTAGCAGGATTGCAACTCTTCCTTTTCCGTCTAGTCTGTACTACCTAATAATAGGGAATCGTCTAAGTTGATATGTCCGTCCAGTTAGACCCACATTACGGAAATACAAGCTTTTTTTGAGCTTATTATAGCAGGCTCTGTGTATTGGCTATGGGTGACTGGCTGACAGAACAGTCCACTGAGCGATTCTGGAAACCACGATAATCCTTATAATTCCTATAAGAAAATGTTTGATGTCTAACTCAGTCCTGGTAGAGAGTGTCACACAATAATAAATATCAGACACCAGGTGCAGTCTGTGGGTTGATTACTGCCTGTAATTGTTCCAGTGTCTGAGGGATGACATGATTTCCGACAGATCGTCTCCACTTGAAAGACAGCATTCAAGCTTCCTCAGTCTGGAGTCCTCTGGAATCTATCACGTCTACTAAACTGTCGATTTATTGGTAAACACTTTGTGCGCATGATTGTCAGGTTAGGGTGTTGAGGTTTTGATGGTAGCAGAGAAAACAGCTTGCTCATTAACAGGCCAGTGAAAAGGATGGAATGAGCTATAATTCTTTATACTAAAAATGTCAGCTCACACTTGAAAATTGAATATATGTCAATAGTTACTGTCAATCAGAGAGTCTCCTGTGACAGCGGCATATAATTTTCACAGAATCTGACTTGAGCTTCTTTGAACGAAATGTTACTGAGTGTGATTAACTCGCTTCACTTGTGCTACCAGTGTAAAACAGGACAGTTCTTAACTGTATGCAGGTGTCCTCCGAAACAATGCAGGCACATTAAATCAGTAGCTGTACAATTAGTTTACGGGTGTCCTCTGCCACATTTACTACATCGGTCGAGACTACGGCATTGCCTGCTGATACGCCCGAACCTGAGGCATTTGTAAAACTGACGGGTAGGTGCTAGATATGAATGCAATTCTCACTTAGTCTCTGGGAGATAAACATATTTCGGAGGAATCTGTGAATTAAAAGTCAGACCACGTGTTTGAATTCCAGCAGGAGCTGAATCCCCTTCACTAATTATTTTCTTGGATAATATTTTCTCGACAATCACTTTAACAGATGATTCGATTTCGGAAAGTATTTCCTGTTCGTCAAATTACAAAGCTACTCCTTGGATAACACTTTGCGGACGTCCAACGTAAGTAGATGCGAATTCCACAAAATTTTGGTTTCCAAATAAATATGATTATAGCAAATGTTTCGCTGAGAGTGCCTACATTCCGTCCACTTCGATCCAGATGTTACTGGCAGAACTAATATTAACCTTAGAACCCTGAAGCGAGGAAAAATTTACATTTCTACTGAATCATCGTTAATGTTACTACTTCAGATTTTACTCAAAGAAGAGAAGATTTAGCTTATTCATTACTTAATTACAATTATTATATCTCCAATGGTATGTTACATATCAAATTAAGTGCAAAATGTACTGTTTTATACACTACTGCAATCATAAATTTTACGAAAGTTAATAATATTGCCTTTAGTTTCAGTATGAGCCAAGTACACGAATTTCCCTACAGTCATTGGATGTAATCTTACTTACCACAGTTTCACTTTCAGTATGTGCAGGGCGGTACAAATAAAAGTGGCCGGAATACAAAGTTCCAGGGTACCAAGAAACTAGGTAGAGTAAAGGAAAATAGTTGATTTGGTAGGACTCTGAAGCATTTTTTGGTGAACGCAGCCACAATTTCTGTGGCTAATTTGGAAATATTTTTTGACTTGTTCAAAGCAGATCCTGTCTGATGCCATTTTGGGACGAAGCTTTGGATGGCATTCTTTGCTGGCACTTTGAAAGCACTAAACTTCTCACCAAACAACTGGCCATGCCGTTTCCACAACTTGTTGTCACGTAACTCTCCACAACGGCGTCCCGCTGCTCCACTGCGAGCACCATCGCCCACTTCACACTGCTCCATTCACACTGACGCAGTCCGCACTATGCTCTGAACCTGTGTGGATAACATGGCGGACGTACATGTGGTGTGGTTATATGCATACATTCACTTCCAATCGTATCCACTTGTCTGGATCACTTTTATTTGCCCCATCCTATACATAGTAAGGGCCACAGTAATTGGGTTTATCGTGTTTTCTGTAACTTCTTTGGCTGCCTTTGCTTAATGCGACTTCTGTATAACTACGCTCTTTCATTTAACCTCCGTGTAAATATTTTATTCATTATTTATGATAATTTATGTTATTGTAATTAAATTATGGATGTAAATTCAAAAGTAGCGTGCTGTAAAAGAATGTAAGAGTTAATACTGCTCTTGCAATATTAGTTCATGCATAGGGAAAATAGGTTTGTAATCATGTAAAACTTGGAGGGAAGTCTGGTGGTCGAACAGTAAGGCTTGTGTGTGGCATGAGTAAGTCGGTAGTTAGTAAGCAGTCATCTTGTGGACTGAAAGAGGTGAGAAGGACTGCATGATTATGTAATATAGTCCTGGATGCGGAAGTAATGCTGCTTATTATTCATGGCATACTCTGATTAGCACTGTACAATGGAAATACGACGCTAAGAAGAGAATTTTCAGTGCCTATAGTACAGGAAGAGCCATAATACATTCACGTCCTTTTTTGAATGGCACAGCAGATCGACGCTCCTACAGTCCTCATTTCAAATTATCAGTTGAGTACTGTGTAAGGGCGTGGACCAGTTTTGTGGCTTCGTTTTCAATAATAATTTTATGTTCTGTAAACTATGTGTTGAGCCACTGTGTTTATGCTTAGTTATTTACCTAGACGGCGTTCTATCCCAAGTGCTACGATAAATCCGAGTACATTATTTTACTGAACTAAAAAACAGTTATCTTCTTTAACATAAGTTAGAGATTTTTTGAAGTTCCAAAGTGTACAATTATATAGTGAGCAAACGTTTTGAAGTGCTCCATTTAGTTTGCATAAATGAACAGTCAAAGTTTAATCGAAGTGCAGTTACTAAGACAAGATTTAAAGTATTGAGTTCAAGGACCTTTTTGGAATAATATTGTCTAAAATTTCATGTCTTATGTGGGTAACACTGTTTCCCATTTAGTTTTGTGAATAAAGTATACATCATCTATCCGAGTCTACCGACAGCTTATTTTCTGGGTCCTCATGCTAATAGTTGAGTCAGACTTAAATGTAATATTACAATAACAGCAATCAAGAATAAGCAACGAGTTAGAAATTTTCAAACTATCATATCCATGTGTTACACCTTCCACTTGAGCTAAATAGTATAAGAATGTGAATGTTCCTTGAGAATGCCAATAGTAGTCAGTAGATACCATTACTTCGTAACTATTTCAACAGCGATGTTTTCTTATAATTAAACTGACAAGAGAACCTCTTGTTCAAGTCAGTAGTACGCCACCATTAGGAATCATCTTCCTGTAATTGGTATTATCATCCTACTGTAATGTACAGATAGGAAGTGATTTGAGAGTCAGTAGTTGCCTAAACTTATTAATACTCATTTGTAGTTCATGTCAAATCACTGGTACATTATTTTCTAAATTGTGCTACTGTCTCGTATCTTATCAGCAAAACAGTACTTCAGTGTTAAGTAAAGTCAACCCTAATAGTTAAATTTCTTCCTGAACCATGATAGTACTGGGTACAGCTTTTGATAATTAGGTTGGCGACCGTTTCCTTTCACGTAATTAGAGTTTACTTGAAAACTAATAGGATCTTGTTTCGGTTCCCGTTTATCTTGCTAGTGCTTCCGTTCGGCAGAAATCCTTAGGAGAACCCTACCATTACACACCGTCGCGGTCACAAAATACAAATCCTTTCACAGGGGCAACATTATATATTAATAGTAGTCGGTAGTGTTGTATACTGACAGCAGCACTATCAGATTTTCTAATCAGATTGTGTAGAGGTCTTTTGAGTGGAAACATCTTCCGCTAACATTCTTGTGATTCCACTTTCAGTAGTCACCATTTACTCAATAACGGGCTGATTGCCTACTCGCCTGGCTCGTTCATTACTGTCAACCACTATTTCCACATTAAGTATGTCCTCATAAAAAATGGTTCAAATGGCTCTGAGCACTATGGGACTTAACATCTGAGGTCATCAGTCCTCTAGATTTTAGAACTACTTAAACCTAACTAGCCTAAGGACATCACACACATCCATGCCCGAGGCAGGATTCGAACCTGCGACCGTAGCGGTCGCGTGGTTCTGACTGAAGCGCCAAGAACCTCTCGCTCACACCGCCCGGCACGCCCTCATAATGGCTGTTCACAGACTAAAGCATACTGGCAACTGCCACTGTAACAGTACCATGGTCAGTTTCCTTAGTGTGCAAGACGGTTGAATCACATTCTTCGTATAAGCTGCTACTCATGATGTGTCACAGAGGGTGATTATAAGGCACTGGATGGCAACACAATAACCTTGATAACACAGAGACAGTATTTGAGCAAACGTGGCGACCTGCACTACTCCCTATAAATGAAGAAGGGGTCGCTACGAATAGCCGTCTGAAACTTGAATGAAGTCTTTGCGTAAGTTAAATTTTCTGTATCATCATCAGGCCCTCGTTTCTTTGGTAGCTTATCTTTGCTTTTCATCCTCCCGCACCTCCAGCCCACTACACATACTTAGCCCAAAACACATCGCCCACTCACACCGCAAACAAACTGTAGCCTCTGAATCTCTTAAATCTAGCTGCGGGGCTGTGGAGATTGGTGGGAGAACGTGTGGTTTGTTTAAAGAAGTGTGACGTGAGATCACAGTGTTGAAATTAATATTTTCTGGTAGTTGAGGAGAGCTTTATGTTTTCATTGGAGGCTGACTAAGACGATCTATTTCGGCAGGATTTTCTGTTGGAGAGGATCCTCGTTGTTGTACTAAAGTGGTCTGTCATTTAGCGGTAGGCCACTGGCACCGTTTTGACGGCAAGCAATACGCAGGATCTAGAGTCGCATAAGAGGCACTGTCTGGTAGGACTTGAGGGTGCCCTCATCGGAGAATTACTGTCAGTAGGACTTTAAGGTGGCTACATCGGAGAAGTGCTGGCTGGATGGACGCAAAGGTTTCTGGATCGATTTGGCATATCAGCACAGTAGAGGGTATCATATTTCTGAGTTCTTCTCAGCTGCTGACGCTTCCATCGTCAGGAAAGGACCTGTTCGTCTGCATTACGCCGATCGGCAAATGCCGGACTTACTTGTGGTGAGCATAATTGGCAGCAACGGCAAAGTAGTGAAACTGGTTTCACACTTGTGGAATTCTGGACGATCGCTTCTCATATTCTTTGCACTGGTAATGAATATGTGGTTTTCAGGATTTTTAATCGTCGACTTCCAGTCTCTGTTTCAATCAACCAGTATGTGATTCAATAGCCGTCAATTATCACTGAACACCTGGAGAGAATAAATTCTTTGGAGGTGTTGTAGTAATAATTCATAAGGGAGTGACACTGTTTTCCATTTAACCTCTACATAAAAAGCATTTGAGCTAATTATCACAGGTTTTGATAGTCCGTTAATATGTTGAACTCATAAACGTGTTTAGGAATAAATTTGAATACTGATTTGAATCATAGTTTCTGTAGGTTACTAATGTGTATCCTGGAAGGCATTCGCAATCAGCTCAGGATCTGTACCAAAGTGTTACTCCAGTCAGATGGTGTTAGTCAGAGTGATATGTTTCTTTTGTAAAGTATCCACATTAAGAGCTAAGCCTAAGGCCGTAATTTTCGTGTTATCCATTTCACTTTGTGCCCAAGTATTGATAGGTAACTTCTTTAGGAAGTGGTCTGCCCAGAGTTAGTTTTGGAGGGTTAAGGAAATTTCTCATAGCAGTCTTTTGCATTAAATTGGCGTCTCATTGTCAGTATTGAGTTTAGGGTTCTCTGGGAAGCAGTCAGTTACGTTAATTGCGCAGTTCATCCAGTTTGACAAGGCGTAAGACTGATTTTCGACTGTGAGGAAAGTATTAAGCTTCAGAGATCTGAGTAGTATCGTAATTTGTGGGCACTTAGGATTTCAGTTGTATAAATTTACACACATGTTGGTGACTAAACGAAGAGGCAACAAATTTTTGTGCATTTATTTTAGTCCAAGTTGGCGCCTTTTACCAATTTATATTTTTCTTTCCTGTAGGTTCTGATACAGCTCTTTTTGGTTCTGTCCAACGACTGAGGATTCACCGATTTGCAAGCCAACTTTGAAATTTTGGAAGAGATTTGCTATATGTAGGACAGCTGAGGAGAATATGAGAGGCCGATTGTTTCTTCTTTTTCCTTCACATGGTAGGATGTAACTTATGTATCGGGTTTAGGATTATTGAATCTTGAATGCTAACAAGGAGCAAGGCAGGTCGCGAGCTAGAACGGAATTGTATTAAAATTGATAATATGGCGGAACTGCATGAAATATGAATTTACGTGAGTCAGGAGAAGAACATGCAGTTCATCCAGCAAAGCAGACACATCCGACTGGTGATGAGCATGACTGTAACATTGAAAATAACCATCATTTAGGAAACAATGACAGTTTGAAGGATGAGAATATGCAAGAGGTTACGAAAAAGGCTGTACTGCTATATATCCAGGCAGGAACTGAACCTTGGTGCAATCGACATTGACTCGCCACATTCAACAGATAGAGGTAGTAAGGAAGGAGGTTATCAGTTCGACTTAAAAGACATTTTAAAACAAAAGGAGCACAGATGAAAGATCAGGCAAAAAGAAAAATGTGATGGAGAAGAGTAGACAAGAAATTCAAGACATGGTGGAAAAGGTCAGAAATAAAAATAAACAGAAAGAAGAGAGTCTAGGGAACTGTATTCGAGAGATGAGGATAGAAACCAAAAAAAATTCAGCAAATTGCAGAGGAATCTCAGGAAAACGTGAATCAGGCCGCAAACAAGGCACAGGAAGCAAAAATTGTAGTGAATGAAGCGTTTACAACTAGTAAACAAACTGACAAGAATAGTCATGAAGCAATTCAAAACTACACCATGGAGTCAACAATACAGAGCAGTGTAAGATTATGTAGAATCAGGATTCACAAGCCCAGCAAAATTCTTAGAATTCACGATCAAGACATATCAGTTTCTGGACATGCTATGCGAACTAGGGGAGTAATCAAGCACTTCTATACCACACTTCCTCTTCATTACCAACAATTTTTAGCTGGGAGATGCAATGTTGACATAAACGCATTCTCTAACATTCTACATGAACCTGACATGCTATGCGAACTAGGGGAGTAATCAAGCACTTCTATACCACACTTCCTCTTCATTACCAACAATTTTTAGCTGGGAGATGCAATGTTGACATAAACGCTTTCTCTAACATTCTACATGAATCTGAGTTGCGCATGGAGGCACGATTATGAACGACACTTTCGCAAACCATAATGTTAGTGGAGGCAAGATAATTATAACTACATGAGCGGATATTCCAGAAATGGAAACCATTAGATGAATGAAGGTTACGGGAACAATCATGGGCAAAATAATGAAGATGGACATGGTGGAAGAAGAAAAAATAGAAATTGAAATAATCAGAGAAGCTTGGAGAGCACTGTAAAACAGCAGATGGTGCAGACTGGGGAATAATGAATTTTGAGAACGTTTTGAAGCTAAAACCGGAAGTGGTAAATGGCGTACCGTAACATAGAAAAGATCGTCTGAATACAAGGACTGAACCCAAATCACCATCATTGTTATTAGAGCCCTCCTAGGAACTGACATCTGAATAGCGTGGTGAAGGCAAATGAAACACCCACTCCATTAATCAGACGCATTCTACTTAACGAAATCCATTACAATGACATGTCGGAGCCTTACCCAAGGAGAAGGAATGAAATACGACAAGGGACGTCCATCCTGTAGTCAAGCTGACAACAGGCAGTGTGAAACAAAACAGAATCTTCGATGGTGGCACCAAAATATTGACAGTTGCAGAAACGGCATTTAACAGATGTAAAACAAATCATAGTTGGCCAGCGCTGTTTCTGAGATAAATTAAAATTTCAGGGTCTATCACTGAAAAAAATCACTGATGTGCTTAAACAAGTAATGCTTGAATCAATGTATGGACAGCTGTTGACAGGATATTTCTTCGTGGTTTGTAAATTGGCAACTGATCTCATAAAAATAATGAACCCCTTGAGTGACTATGCTGCATTAACTGACCTGGGATGCGGCGAAGTTACCATGTCGAGAGCAGGAAAGATACAATTGTGATTTGTGGAACAAGCTATTCGGTCACAGGGTCTGAGAGGTTCTTCGCATCTGTGTGTGGACTGTCATAATAGGCAGACTGAGAATAGTTATCAGGAGAAAGTAGGGGATGACGATTCGAGGACTGAGGAAGAATAAATGAAAGGAGAAACTGAGCTTACTATCCACGAACGGGTAAATCGGATCATGAACATAGGAGCAGAAGACAGAAGAACTACGCACAATCCCACATGAAAATCGCGATGTATTCGTGCTGAAGATATGTGCAACCGACCACTTCCAGTACGTGTTAATTCTTGGTAACTCTGTACGTTTTCCCATTAGCTCACCGAGAAAAATCGCATCAGTAAACATCGGGAATGTTACGGTAAGGGATAATTGAATATGCAGTGCCTAAGAACAACAGCTCGTTACGTGTCGTTGAGAAGATGGATTGCTCCAATTGGTACTGGATTCCAGACATATAAATACAATAATAACTTTGAAACAAGACAGACCCCTAAGAGCTGGAAGAACTGTTACAGAGGTTTCATAGATTAAGGTTTTTTCGTCAATGGACCTTCAGTCAAGTTTCTGGCAACGCGAGTTACACTCATCCTGTAGCACATGGCGTCCTAGTCTCAGACCACAGCTACAAATTTCGCCGGCTATCCTATGGCGTAAAGGTATTTTAGGGATAATTCATCCACAGATTGAATAGAATTCTAGACGAAGTCGTAAGGAGAGATATAACATGCTACGTCGATGTCTTCTTAATCGCTAAGAGAACTTGGAAGGACCCTTGAATGTGTTGCTCAGTGCATTCAAAAATCAGGGAGTACTTGTCAACCTGGAAAAGTCATTTTTCGGCACAATAGAAGCTGAACTTTTGGAGCACATTCGTTGCAACGGCAGAAATGATCAAACCTAACCCTGACAAATAACAGCCCGGTACCCAGTATCCTACGCCTCAGACACGGAAGGATTTTACAGGGTTCCTTGGTGACATCAATTTTTGAAAGAAATTCATAAAGATGGACTCGTTAGCAGCGCTAAAACTCTATGCACTGACAAGAGAACAGATGCCTTGCATTTGGTCGAACTAGCTGAGAATGAGTTGCAAGCACAGTCAGGGGCACTAATAAATGCACCATTATTAGCACATCCTGACCAGCAGACTGATTTTTACTTGATGAGGTAGAGTACTGGTGCAAAGGGAGATAAATTCCATGACCAAGCTCGAGGCCTTAGCCGTGGTAGGCAGTTTAAAAGTTTCTGGTACTCCGTGTTTGGATGAAAGATGAGGCTATCCACTTACCATCACATATTAGAATTCCTTTTTACTGTCAAATTCACCTGTAATATTTTAACCAATTGGGTAGCCCATTTGCAGGAATTTGATTTCTCTATTATGTATGTGCCAGGAGAAACGAGAATTATTCCCAATTGACTGTTATATTCGCTAGAATAGAGGACAAACAATGTGTTAGAGATCACCTACACTCACCTTTTCAGCCTGTACTATATAAGAAATGGGGTACTTGAGAACTGCGTAACGGTAACTCTGCAAGACATAGCTGTAGAACAGGACAAGTGGACTCCGCTTCCTGGAGAGACTATTAGTGAAGTGCATTCTGTAACTTTATACTACTGAATATAGTCTGCGAAACGCTTTCCTAGTGGAAAGAGGATTTGAGAAAATTGACAGTTTTTGAGTAATTCTTAAAAGAAAACATTCTGGGCGAGTTATCGATCTACAAAGATTTGTAACAGACGCAGGGAGTCGCGGATATTGGGGTTCGCAAGCCTCTGCCCCCTATTGAGCAACTAGTTATAAGACATCTCGATCGACTGGAGTATCACGATATAAAACTTTTAGCCGCAAATTTTTGGAAGAGCGCTTTGAATACACTTGATTTTAAGGGCCTCATTTCTCCTTAAGTGGTGGAAGTACAGAAGCATCTGCTTAATTTTTTCACTGGAGGTACAAAAATGTTACTTTCTCATTCGAAATTGCTACTTTAAAGGCGGTAAACGTCTGCAGAATCGACACCCTCTGAGTATTTAACTTCAGTTCGGGTTGAGTTACGGGCAGAGTGACTTCAGACTGCTTACAGAGCGGACACTTCGGCCTTTGTTTGCAGCACTCTCTTCGCCCTTTACACTCGGCAGACACATTGCATGTTCCACACGCAGCTCTGAGCGGTGACTTTGCAGGGCACACTTGTGGCCCAGACGTCATCTGAGGACAATGCAGCACATCTGAGGAAAATGCAGCAGCGGGGTGCACACAGGCACACTTAGCGAATCATCATCACCACATGCTGCCAGCACGTTCATAGTCCAAGGATGGTGAAATTGACTGGTAGCACAGGTGGTATATATCGCGCTGAATTTAATACCCCGTAATAATATCACGGGTAGATTGTACTGGGCTGGCACAGTGAAACTTCCCCTTAGAACAATTTATACAAGACTGTGCTTAAACTGACACACAATATTTTTTATTTTTTTGCGCAACGCAATCTGACTTTCAAAAATCCCTACAAAAGAATGGCCCTGACTAACATTAATCTATACCTTTCACAAATCACTTACCTCACCAAAAATCTCCGTTACTCGAATTACTGCAATACAGCGAGCGCCACTACTGCCAGCTAAATAACAGATTCAAACTACGGAAGGCACTAACTACTAGTAGGCATAGTTAGCATATGAAAGATATTAATAGAGAACAAACAATGTATTTACCTTAATAGTCATAATATACATGTTCATCAGTGACACATGTTTACGTAATTACACCGTTGGATAACTTCACACTTACGAAATGGTATTTTGTCTGTACTGTGTGAACTCTTCATATTTTTCGGAACCATTGTGATACTATGAGAGCTTTGAATGATGTATTTGGTTTGAGATCATGATTTTAAAGTACGTTCGAGGCAGATGACACTATTGAAATGAGCAGAGAATTTTTGTAGGTTTTGAAATTATTGCAGCAAGCTACGACGTTTTTGAGATTTGATTGAGGTGTTATGATGTTATTTTTACGACGACGATGTGTATTATGCTGTTGAGGTTTGTTTATGATCAATAAGCCGATGTTATATGAGGAATTTGATTATGCTACATATTTATTAAGATGAAATTTTGCAGAAGTGTCGACGAATAAGGTAAGGAATAATGAATAGTGGTTAGGGACTCTGACTTGTGAAAAAGGTTGTTGGAAACCAAGAATCGTACTGTAAGAGATATTAAATGTGTGTGTAAATGCGTGAATGTTTCACAATGCCGGCGAAAATTTTTTTGGACACTGTTATACACTCCTGGAAATGGAAAAAAGAACACACTGACACCGGTGTGTCAGACCCACCATACTTGCTCCGGACACTGCGAGAGGGCTGTACAAGCAATGATCACACGCACGGCACAGCGGACACACCAGGAACCGCGGTGTTGGCCGTCGAATGGCGCTAGCTGCGCAGCATTTGTGCACCGCCGCCGTCAGTGTCAGCCAGTTTGCCGTGGCATACGGAGCTCCATCGCAGTCTTTAACACTGGTAGCATGCCGCGACAGCGTGGACGTGAACCGTATGTGCAGTTGACGGACTTTGAGCGAGGGCGTATAGTGGGCATGCGGGAGGCCGGGTGGACGTACCGCCGAATTGCTCAACACGTGGGGCGTGAGGTCTCCACAGTACATCGATGTTGTCGCCAGTGGTCGGCGGAAGGTGCACGTGCCCGTCGACCTGGGACCGGACCGCAGCGACGCACGGATGCACGCCAAGACCGTAGGATCCTACGCAGTGCCGTAGGGGACTGCACCGCCACTTCCCAGCAAATTAGGGACACTGTTGCTCCTGCGGTATCGGCGAGGACCATTCGCAACCGTCTCCATGAAGCTGGGCTACGGTCCCGCACACCGTTAGGCTGTCTTCCGCTCACGCCCCAACATCGTGCAGCCCGCCTCCAGTGGTGTCGTGACAGGCGTGAATGGAGGGACGAATGGAGACGTGTCGTCTTCAGCGATGAGAGCCGCTTCTGCCTTGGTGCCAATGATGGTCGTATGCGTGTTTGGCGCCGTGCAGATGAGCGCCACAATCAGGACTGCATACGACCGAGGCACACAGGGCCAACACCCGGCATCATGGTGTGGGGAGCGATCTCCTACACTGGCCGTACACCACTGGTGATCGTCGAGGGGACACTGAATAGTGCACGGTACATCCAAACCGTCATCGAACCCATCGTTCTACCATTCCTAGACCGGCAAGGGAACTTGCTGTTACAACAGGACAATGCACGTCCGCCTGTATCCCGTGCCACCCAACGTGCTCTAGAAGGTGTAAGTCAACTACCCTGGCCAGCAAGATCTCCGGATCTGTCCCCCATTGAGCATGTTTGGGACTGGATGGAGCGTCGTCTCACGCGGTCTGCACGTCCAGCACGAACGCTGGTCCAACTGAGGCGCCAGGTGGAAATGGCATGGCAAGCCGTTCCACAGGACTACATCCAGCATCTCTACGATCGTCTCCATGGGAGAATAGCAGCCTGCATTGCTGCGAAAGGTGGATATACACTGTACTAGTGCCGACATTGTGCATGCTCTGTTGCCTGTGTCTATGTGCCTGTGGTTCTGTCAGTGTGATCATGTGATGTATCTGACCCCAGGAATGTGTCAATAAAGTTTCCCCTTCCTGGGACAATGAATTCACGGTGTTCTTATTTCAATTTCCAGGAGTGTATTTACAGGATTTTGTTTCTACACATTTGTAACGCAAATTTTCGACCTGTGAAATTTTTATATGAGACTGTCACTGTAGCGGAAACTGGTGTCGTAAATATTTCGGCAAGAAAGGTAAGTGACCTTGACGTAATGCGTCTTGAGCGGCCACCTGTGCCAGCCACCTGGAGAAACAGCCATTAGGTGGAGAAAAAAGAGGTCATTAACCTCGCTATTGATGTTCCTTTGTAGAAAGCATCGCAAAAACGACGTGGTCCAACTTGAAAACATATGATTACACTGTGGAGCTCTTAATTTATGATATTTACTGAAATGCCTAATGAGATGACGAGAAATATTTTTATGTCTATACACCTGATTATGACAACTGTCTCTCTAGTTGAGAGATTTTTCTACTAACTTATGAAATGCCTCATGACTACTGAATGATGTTCTTATGCTTTACTTTGTACATAGTTGCTTATTTCATTTGATGTCTGCTTTTCCAGCTGTCTTGCAGCATTGGTTTCATAAAATAAAATTAAATGCATTTGCTAATGTGAACACTTTCTGTCAACAGATCTATTAAATAATTATTTTATGACCCACATTCTTCGAAAAAGGAGCTCTTGGAATGGAAAGAACAATAAGAAGGGACTAATAATAGTAACTGCATATATCATTTTCTTTTCTGCATACATAATTTTGTTTTCAAGTACTTGGTAATTTCTTTTGTAGAATAAGTTGTGGTGCACCACTTTAATCACATAGACATTTAGATGTGAATATACATTTCCCTTGTCTGCATTATTGTCTTTAGTGTTATGTTTTTTTTTTTTTTTTTTTTTTTTTTTTTTTTTTTTTTTTTTTTTTTTTTCTTGAGCTATGTCATGTTTAGATATAAGTTGCTGCTGCTGTTTGCCAGGCATAGTGCTACTAAATTTCACTTTGTATTACTCTGTTAAGCTAGTTTTACTACTGATTTATTTTTCTTGTTGCTGCCCATTGGCTCATATTAGTTGTAATATTGTTGCTTACTTTGCCAATTTGAATTTTTTGTCATTGCTGTTCGTGTTAATTGTTTTGTGCTGCTGCATTGCCTCGTCACTTAGTTTAGCATCTGAGCTCAGTAGATTTAAGTTAGCTTAAGAGGGGGTAGCCTTTAAGAGAATGAGTTGCGATGAATTTGAAGAAATGCACTGAGAGGTTATACGAGAAAAATACAGAAATCATGCTTAAATAGGATTTTTTTGGCTGGAGCAAATATCGAAATAAGACGAGAGATCTATGGAATGAAGTTTTGGGTTGGACTGCAGTACCAAATGTTACAGTGAAAACGAACCCTGTCCTTTCCTTTTGTGTTATCCCACTATGTGTTTGTGTACCCTTGTGTATTTGTTTTCTTCCTGTCTCTGTGTAGTTTCATAGAATAGTTTTTCTTTTAATACTAAGCTACATTCACTATGATGAGGAATACTGTTATCCTCAAATATAATTGGCATTAATTATATGTTATTTACCTTGTAAATATGCTTAGACATTATTTATTCGGTTTTGTTGTAATGCTCATGTGTAAAGTTGATGCTTCAAAAGTTATTCTGATCTTTTATGTATGTACTTATGTCATAATTCCTGTAACACTGATGTATATGTTTATTTCTAATCTGTTGTAAAGCCTGTACTACAAATGTTATCTGTATTGTTATGTTTTTAATGATGTATTTTGCACCTTGTAATTGTATTCTCATGTTGTTATATTGTAATTGACACCAGTTCATCAAATTAAGTAACTTGTAAGCATTCATTTCACTGCACACATTTCTGTTGGTCATAGTAATGGACAATATGTGAGAAGTAGGGACTGATAGTGTTTGCACGTGTGTTAATAATTCAGCAAGGGACTGGATAACAGCATTGCTGGTTCTATGGACATTTCCAAAAACTTTGTGCGTGCACAAGTGGTGGTTTATGGACTTGCTATATTCTCCGCAAGACTCTTCGATGGTGAATGTGCACCTGCACAGTCACAACAGATGGCTGCTGGCCGTCTCTACATGGACTACAGTGGGTCTGCATCTTTGATGACCCACCAATACCATTATTTCTACATGGACTACAGTGGGTCTGCATCTCTGATGACCCACCAATACCATTATTTCTACAAGGACAGTGGGTCTACACCTTTGCTGACTCACCAGTACCATACTCTCTACCAGGACTACAGTGGGTCTGCTCTGTGATGACCTACCTACCAATATTCTTCAAAACGTTGAATGACTCTGCTGTGGGTTTGCTCTGTTGTGGCCCATTACCTGTCTGCATGTCAAGAGTCAGCACTGTCTTTCCGTTGGAAGGACAACACTACTTCTTCAAGACTGCATGGAAATCCACTACTTCTGTGTGCCATTTCTTTTACTAATGAGACTTTGTGAAAAAAAACTGTAATTACTATTATGATGAATGATGAGGACTATCTTTATGGACCGTGAGAAAATTTTAGCTTTTGACCAACATTGTATCAATAAGTGTGTGCATTTGATTTCTTTGTTATTGTAATTACGATTATGAAAAATTTTAACAAATATGTATTGCCCAGTGCCCAAAACAATTTGTAAAATTTTTTGTGGGGAGCATGGGGGCTATGTAAGTAGGCTGTTTATGTTTTCTTATTGGCAACGTTACGTAGCGCTCTGTATGAAAATCACTGGCTGTGCTGTGTGCAGTCTGTGGCTAGTTTGCATTGTTGTCTGCCATTGTAGTGTTGGGCAGCGGCAGCTGGATGTGAACAGCGCGTAGCGTTGCGCAGTTGGAGGTGAGCCGCCAGCAGTGGTGGATGTGGGGAGAGAGATGGCGGAGTTTGGAAATTTGTA
The DNA here is from genome assembly GCF_023864275.1 of Schistocerca cancellata. Lineage (NCBI taxonomy): Eukaryota > Metazoa > Arthropoda > Insecta > Orthoptera > Acrididae > Schistocerca > Schistocerca cancellata. Next base: position 493,820,222 of record NC_064629.1, on the reverse strand, counting down.
AAAATGGATGTCATGGACATGTATATTATGACTATTAAGGTAAATACATTGTTTGTTCTCTATTAATATCTTTCATTTGCTAACTATGCCTACTAGTAGTTAGTGCCTTCCGTAGTTTGAATCTGTTATTTAGCTGGCAGTAGTGGCGCTCGCTGTATTGCAGTAGTTCGAGTAACGGAGATTTTTGGTGAGGTAAGTGATTTGTGAAAGGTATAGATTAATGTTAGTCAGGGCCATTCATTTGTAGGGATTTTTGAAAGTCAGATTGCGTTGCGCAAAAAAAATAAAAAATATTGTATGTCAGTTTAAGCACAGTCTTGTATAAATTGTTCTAAGGGGAAGTTTCAACAGTTGCATTACTATTCATATTCCAAGTATGCATGGAGCCTCTGTTGTCGAGTCGTGGATTTGATTCACGGAAAGCTTAACATGTTAGAGAGCTGAATTTAACATCATGTGTTTTGTTTTCTTTCCTGAAACTTGCCAACCGTAATTCACTTAGGTTTTGTCTTGTTTTATGTTTATTATTAATGTCGGTGCATCTCGAGTAACTTTCACTGAATTACGTGGCAATGTCTTGAACTAAATACATTTGTGCTAATGAACTCAGGTATTTGTCACACTTTTGATTTTTATTATATAGTTAGTCACTATCTGCATAATTAAGGTAACTATGTGATACCCCACCCACTGATCTATTGCTGGGCCGAAAATTAGCATTCATCACCTCTGTTGTCAACAGTTTAGCTAGGGTGGTTAACTAGGTGCTTAACCAGCACCATTTGTCACTCTCTTTAATAGCGAATGGGGCTGAAACAGTTGATGTTGGTTGTCACCCTGTGGGTGATGTGGCAGTGTGAAATTATTTCTGATACTGGTCTCGATTGGGAAACTTTCCTGTGAGTAGAGAACTTCACGTGGGATACTCTGTGCTTGAAAATGGTATCTTCAAAAAGTAACTTCGAAATTTCAAGAGCTCCAGTAGTCAGCCCAGCTTGGTGACAGAAAAGCGGGCGAAGGAATCAGTGCTGAGTATCCATCAGCTTCCGTTGGTCGATTTCGGGAACCTCGCCAACTGGCCGATTCCAATTCCATGGACTGGCTCTGCTTCAGGAGGACGTGGTACCACATGCACTGGAGCTAACTGTACCACATGCTTCTGCTACTACCATTCCTTACAGTAACTCACATACTGACTGATGGATTGGTAGAGATCTGGACAGTGATACAAGTGTTGATTCTGTCTTGAGCCTCCACGAATCCCAGGTGACCAAATGTTGGAGCATCATGGAAATATTTCAGGACAGCTGCTGCCCTAAGACGTGCTGGGATGGTGAGCAATCATTTCTGTTCCACTGGATCGTAGTTTCTCTTGTGCAATTTTCAGTTCATTAATTGGAATTCTCGTTGGCTGGTTCCTCCTTCAAAACATCTATCGTTTTCAGCACTGCTGGATCTTCTTTTTGTTCAGCAGCAAATCGACGACTAAGGTTACATCCACGCTGCTGTGTTCCATCAAAGGATTCCATGAAAGGCAGTAGGCGTCCTTGTGCTTTCATCCACTTCTGTATACCACTGTGACATCGTACTCCTGCTGATCTCGCAAGTTGATCCTACAGATCTCTCTGTCTAGTCAACTAGCATATAGAATAATACTCCATCACAGATGTGACTAATTCGGCAAATAAATTCCACTGGATGTTGTTGATGGCCCAAGCACCTGTAAGGCATTCTTTCTCAGTTGTAGGGTAGGTCGTATCTGGCTCTGAGAGTACACTGGATGCATAAGTTATTGCCTTTATGGTACTTCCCTAAATTTGCATTACGACTGGACGTATCTTACATTTGCTAGGAGCGATGAGAAGTAGTGTTGCGATATTTTTGTAATATTAATGCGGTGCTAGTAATCGAGGTATTAGCACCTCTTTAAGGAGAGGAATGGCCTCTCTTATATTACGTTCCAGGGAAATTAGGCGTCTTCCTGCAGTAGTACTTACAAGGGATACACGTTAATGCAAAATCTTTTATGAATCGACGATAGAATGGCACATTGCGAGAAAACATTTCACAATAAGAACGAGTGACTGCTTTTACTTTTCTCTAAATCGTGATGGATTCCTTTGTCATTCATTGTCTATACCAGGATTTTTATTGCTTTGATGGTGAAGAAGCACTTCTTTATATTCAGATGGATGTCTTCCAACTGAACGCACTTCAACATAGTTGCCGGGTAACTTAGACGTTTTTTAAATGTCTTCGAAGGAATGACAATATTGTCCATGTAACAAAGAGCCATCGTCCATTTACGATGTCAAAGCAGTTTAGCAGTCATACATTCAAATGTTGCTGGAGGGTTACACAGTCTTAACATCATAACTTTGAACCAACAGAGATTGTCACGAGTTACGAAGTCAGTCTGTTCCCAGTCAACCTCTATTTGCCAGCAGCCTATTTCCATGTCCATAGCTGACAAGTAGTTGGCGCCTTTCAAATAGTCCAGGGTGTCAGTAGGTACACTTAATTATCTACGATTGTGCTCAGTCGTAGGTAGTCCATGCAGAAGAGAAATGTGCAGTCCTTCATGATGATCAGGCCGGCCGGTTTGGTCGAGCGGTTCTAGGCGCCTCAGTCGGAAACCGCGCGACCGCTAAGGTCGCAGGTTCAAATTCTGCCTCGGGCATGGGTGTGTGTGATGTCCTTAGGTTAGTTAGGTTTGAGTAGTTGTAAGTTATAGGGGACTGATGACCTCAGATGTTAAGTCCCATTGTGCTCAGTGCCATTTGAACCCATGAGGATCACAGGGCAAGACCATAGACTCTGAAGGTTTAATTATGTTATCATGCAGCACACTTCCCAAGCCCCCCAGAATTATGTGTGATTTAGCCAGCGACACCCTATGCCAGTGCTGGCTACTAGGAGGATGGTCCCCAGTGCTGGTATGGTGTTTTACCATGGGCCACTTTGTCTTTCTCCACTCCGGGTTTGAACGCATTCGAAAAGAAGGACGGAATGGCAAACACTTGCCGACGTTGTTCTTTGGCCAGGTCAAATCCTACTGGCAATTCGATAGTAGCTTCTTCACCGGCGTTGTCTGTAGTAGTACTGTTGCAGGATTCTTCGTCGATGACGCTAAGCTGCCATTTCTGGCCTGTGTCGACTGTCCCTGTGCCCATACCTTAAGGCTGCTCGTAACAGCGAACCAAACTTTTCCTTGACCACCTACAAAGCTTATTATGGTAGCTGGAATGTAGATTTCTTTTGTAAGTCCGGGTAGCTTTTCGCAATCGCCAAAACTTTACACTTTGATTGAAGAATGAAGCTCGTATCATTGGTGGCGGGATAACGATGTCTTCAACGGCAAATAATCGCCCAGCGCAAACATTTTATGTGTGGTTGCTGGAACAGGTTAGTCCATCTGGAGCTGTGACCTTCCACGGTCTTTGACTGCTAATGATACCTGCAAGAAGTCCCATCCAAGAGAATAGTGACTGTATTGTGTGAAAACGACAAATTCGAAAGTATTTGTCTATCATTGATGGTTGTTTTTGCAATACATGTATTTCCCATTTGCGATCTTCGACAAAACCATCATACAATGGAACGTAGCCTCATTTAGTGGACGACGGTAAGCATTCACCATTACAGAGAAAGAAACCCATTACATCGACTAGCGTCCGGACACGTTGGCCATCGACGATGACGTCGATTACATTCTCTGACATTTAGAGGGTTCTCATCTGTGGCGGCTTCAATTCCATAGATGGTCGCTTCGCTAAGTTTTCCTGAATTAGGCACCTAGGTGATCTGCTCGTACCTCTGTAAGATGACACGGTACATTCTCTATGTATGCTGCCATTCCAGCAAGACATTAAGGACTAATCTGCAGTTGTCCTTGCGCTTATCGTAAGCGGGTTTGCTGCTGATTGCCGGAAAATGTTCTCTTCAGTTGGGTTTACAATTTGTCACAGCTACAGATATCCTCTTCGTTCCACTCGAACCACTGCTGGTCTTTGGATCTCAAGAAAAAGTACACGTTTGCCAAATATCGTGTCATGCCTCCCGTTGTCTCTTCCTACTCCGTCGAATCTGTTTGGCCATTTCGTTGTATCCTGACCAGCGTATCAGGATCACAGTGATAGATGCCTGATGTATTGTTGGCTTCGAATCCACTGGTCTCACGAATATACGTACCATTCCAAAGATTTACTGTTTTCATTCTGGTTCCTGTCTATGTAAGAGACGGCTTTAATGATGCAGCAGTCTTTAAGAGTTTAGCATTTCTCACGAAACAAAATGAAACAATAACAAGATAAAATGTGCCAGTTGTCTTATTTTCGTACGAACTATGATTCGAGAACATTTTGCTGTAAAAAACTGATTCCAAAGATGGCACCAAACAAAAGAACACCTGTAAGATCTTTTAATCTATTGCCTCTCGCCCTAGACTGTACAAGTTCTCTTAAATATTTTACTTGTAGAACAATTACGTCTGTACTGAACAGCTCCATGACACTTATTAGGATAACATCTACTCTGTTACATATCATACACTGGAATAGAGCTATGTGCACAGGGCGCACGATGTTGCTTATGTGAATAGGTATTTGTTTGATTACCCATGAATGGTGACTCCAAGGCACAAAAAATCATCCATTTCATTCCTGTGTTGAAGTAACAATATTATCTAAAAGGATGAATAATTGATTTGAGACATCCTGTCGATCAGTAAATGTAGGGATACATCATTTGCTTAATTTCTAATATTTCTAATAAAGCAATCTTTGCAACCCTTCCCACTAGTTGTAAGACTTCTATATCTATTATATGATATTTCTTTAATTTCCAGTTTGTGTGGTGTTCTCTGAACCTAGTACAGACTGACCGTATGGTTGTCTCATATAGTGGGATTTTATTCTTGGCATATGATCTCACAAACCACACTTATCGTTATGGCAGCTTGCTAATCTTTTGAACTGAAGAAACATCCACTAAATGTTTGTGGGATATAGAAAAACACAAAGGAAACCTTTGTGTTCAAAATGTTGGATATTTCGACAACACTTTGAGATGAAAGATGGCCCGAAACCTGCACACTATGTTTCTAGAATGAGCAGGTGAGCTAGAATGAGCAGGAGACCTTCTGTGAAGTTTGGAATGTAGGAGACGGGGTACTGGCGAAATTAAAGCTGTGAGGACGGGGCGTGAGTCGTGCTTGGGTAGCTCAGTCGGTAGAGCACTTGCCCGCGAAAGGCAAAGGTCCCCAGTTCGAGTCTCACTCTGACACACAGTTTTAATCGGCCAGAAAGTTTCTTTACACTATGTGATCAAAATATCGGGACACCTACCTGAAAATGACTTACAAGTTCGTGACGTTCTCCACCGGTGATGCTGGAATATAATACGGTGTTGGCCCACCCTTAGAATTGATGACAGCCTCCACTCTCGCAGGCATACGTTTAATCAGTTGCTGGAAGGTCTCTTGCGGAATGGCAGCCCATTCTTCACGGAGTGCAGCACTGAGGAGAGGTATCGATGTCGGACGGTCAGGCCTGGCACGTAGTCGGCGTTCCAAAATACCCTAAAGGTGTTCTATGGGATTCAGGTCAGGACTCTCTGCAGGCCAGTCCATTACAGGGATGTTACTGATGTGTAGTCACTCTGACACTGGCCGTACTTTATGAACAGGTGCTTGATCGTGTTGAAGGATGCAATCGCCATCCCCGAATTGCTCGTCAACAGTGGGAACCAAGAAGGTGCTAAAAACATCAATGTAGGCCGTTCTTTGCCAGGCCAAACAAAAATGGGTGCAAGCCCCCTCTAGGAGAGACTCGACCACACCACAACAAAACCGCCTCCGAATTTTACTGTTGCCACTACATACACTGGCAGATGACGTTCACACGGCATTCGCCACACCCACACCCTGCCATCGGATGGCCACATTGTGTACCGTGACTCGTCATTCCACACCACGTTTTCCCTCTGTTGCATCGACCAGTGTTTACGCTCCTTACACCAAGAGAGGCGTCGTTTTTTATTTACCAGCGTGATGTTTGGCTTAGGAGCAGTCGGGCGACCATGAAATCGAAGTATTCTCACCTCCCGCCTAACTGTCATAGTACTTGCAGTGGATCCTGATGCAGTTTGGAATTCCTGTGTGATGGTCTGGATATATGTCTGGCTGTTTCTCATTACGACCGTCTTCAACTGTCAGCGATCTCTGTCAGTCAACAGACGAGTTCGGCCTGTAAGCATTTGTGCTGTCCGTATCCCTTCACGTTTCCACTTCACTATCACATCGGAAACAGTGGACCTATGGATGTTTAGGACTGTAGAAATGTCGCGTGTAGACGTATGACATAAGTGGCGCCCAATCACCTGACCATGTTGGAAGACCGTTAGTTCCGCGGAGGGCCCCATTCTGCTGTCTTACGATGTCTGATGACTGAGTCGCTGATACGGAGTACATGGCAGTCATTTACAGCACAGTGCATCTAATATGCAGAACGTTTGTTTTTGGGGGTGTCCGGATACTTTTGATCAGTGTATGTAATGTGTTTTAGACTACTTAACTTCATGAGATGTGGACGCAACAGTATTAAAGGAGCCGTGGAGTGTTTTGTTGTCAGCAGAGAATCAGTAACACCAGGATGTCGCCGTCGGAAGAGATAAGTAATTTAGAAATAGAGGTGTCATTGGATATACAGGGTGAGCCACTAACTATGGCCACCAAGAATAACTCTGAGAGTATGATAGGAGCTGAAGGGTTTGTCGGACAAAAGTTGCATGGGACATCGAGGGCCATAATATGAGTTTTTTTTTTTTTGTTGCTTGGTGGGATCTCTTTCTTTAATGGGATGCTATAGTTTCGTACTTATTTTCTGATAGTGTCTATCGAGACGAATCCAGTGATCTGTAACAGTAAGTTCCATGAAGGTCAACGGAGGTCACTAAGGTGGCATGAACGTCCATTTACAGAAACTGTTCGAAGTGATAACCTTTGGTAACAATGCAGTGCTGCAATCTTCTTATCATGGATTGAGTAGCATTCCTTATCACATTCTCTCACAATTCTCTCTTGTAGACCTTCAGGTGTAGTTGGAGCATCTTTATAAACAATGTCTTTTACGAATCCACACAAGGAAAAATCGAGAAGCGTCAAGGCTGGCGAAAGAGGCGGCCACGACGCATCTCCAAGTCCAGTCTAACGATTTGGGAATTGTCTCAGCAACTCGTTTCTAGCCATCCGCGAAATATGTGCCGGGCACCTATCGTGTTGATACCACATTCTGTTCCTTGTTTCTAAATGTATTTCTTCCAATAACATAAATAATGTTTCTTGCAGAATGTGGCGTACTTCCTACCATTAAGATTTCCTTCGATGGAATAGGAGCCTATAATTCTGTCCTCCAGAATCCTACACCATACATTCACCGACCACGGTTTTTGGTGTGTAACATGCCGCAGCCACCATGGACTTTAGTTGCCCAATAATGCATGTTATGCAAACTAATATTTCTATGGTTCGTGAATGTAGCCTCGTCAGTAAATAAAATTCTCCGTAAATGAGAAGCATATCGAATAGTTCTTTGAAGGAATACGTCATTAAAATTTGCTTGATTCGTCGATACTACTCTTAAAGTTGCTATTAGTGTTGTATTGTGAAACCGCCGAATGGTGTTTACATGTATCTACATCTACGTCTACATACATACTCCGCAATCCACCATACGGTGTGTGACGGAGGGTACCTCATACTACAACTAGCATCCTCTCTCCGTGTTCCACTCATTAAAAGAACGAGGGAAAAATGACTGCCTATATGCCTCTGTACGAGCCCTAATCTCTCTTATCTTATCTTTGTGGTTTTCAGCGAAATATAAGTTGTTGGCAATAAAATTGTACTGTGGTCAGCCTCAAATGACGGTTCTCTAAATTTCCTCAGTAGCGATTGACGAAAAGAACGCCTACTTTCCTCCAGAGACTCCCATCCGAGATCCTGAAGCATTTCCGTAACACTCGCGTGATGGTCAAACCTACCAGTAACAAATCTAGCAGCCCGCCTCTGAATTGCTTCTATGTCCTCCCTTAATCCGATCTGATGGGGACCCCAAACTCTCTGGCAGTACTCAAGAATATGTCGTATTAGTGTTTTATAAGTGGTCTCCTTTACAGATGAACCACATCTTTCCAAAACTCTACCAATGAACCGTAGACGACTATCCGCCTTCCCCACAACTGCCTTTACATGCTTGTCCCACTTCATATCACTCTGCAATGTTACGCCCAAATATTTAATCGACGTGACTGTGTCAAGCGCTATACTACTAACGGAGTATTCAAACATTACGTGATTCTTATTCCTATTCATCTGCATTAATTTACATTTATCTATTTTTAGAGTTAGCTGCCATTCTTTACACCAATCTCAAATCCTGTCCAAATCACCTTGTATCCTCCTACAGTCACTCAACGACGAAAGCTTCCCGTACACCACAGCATCATTAGCAAACAGCAGCACATTGCTATCCACCCTATACAAAAGATCATTTATGAAGATATAAAACAACAGTGGACCTACCACACTTCCCTGGGGCACTCCAGATGATACCCTCACCTCCGATGAACACTCACCATCGAGGACAACGTACTGGTTTCTATTACTTCAGAAGTCTTACAGCCACTCACATATTTGTGAACCAATCCCATATGCTCGTACCTTAGTTATGAGTCTGCACTGGGGCACCGAGTCAAGCGCTTTCCGGAAGTCAAGGAATATGGCATCCGTCTGACACCCTTCAGCCATGTTCGCAAAATATCATGTAAAAAATGGGCGAGTTGCGTTTCGCAGGAGAACTGCTTTCTAAAGCCGTGCTAATGCATGAACAGCAACTTGTCTGTTTCAAGGAAATTCATTATATTCGAACTCAGAATATGTTGGCGAATCCTACAACAATCCGATGTTAAGGATATTGGTGTGTAATTTTGAGGATCCGTCCTTCTACCTTTCTTATATACAGGCGTCACCTGCGCTTTTTTCCAGTCGTTTGAGACTTTACGTTGGGCAAGAGATTCGCGATAAATGCAAGCTAAGTAAGGAGCCAATGCAGCAGAGTACTCTCTGTAAATCCGAATTGGAATCCATCAGGACCTGGCGATTTATCTACACTCCTGGAAATTGAAATAAGAACACCGTGAATTCATTGTCCCAGGAAGGGGAAACTTTATTGACACATTCCTGGGGTCAGATACATCACATGATCACACTGACAGAACCACAGGCACATAGACACAGGCAACAGAGCATGCACAATGTCGGCACTAGTACAGTGTATATCCACCTTTCGCAGCAATGCAGGCTGCTATTCTCCCATGGAGACGATCGTAGAGATGCTGGATGTAGTCCTGTGGAACGGCTTGCCATGCCATTTCCACCTGGCGCCTCAGTTGGACCAGCGTTCGCTCTGGACGTGCAGACCGCGTGAGACGACGCTTCATCCAGTCCCAAACATGCTCAATGGGGGACAGATCCGGAGATCTTGCTGGCCAGGGTAGTTGACTTACACCTTCTAGAGCACGTTGGGTGGCACGGGATACATACGGACGTGCATTGTCCTGTTGGAACAGCAAGTTCCCTTGCCGGTCTAGGGATGGTAGAACGATGGGTTCGATGACGGTTTGGACGTACCGTGCACTATTCAGTGTCCCCTCAACGATCACCAGTGGTCTACGGCCAGTGTTGGAGTTCGCTCCCCACACCATGATGCCGGGTGTTGGCCCTGTGTGCGTCGGTCGTATGCAGTCCTGATTGTGGCGCTCACCTGCACGGCGCCAAACACGCATACGACCATCATTGGCACCAAGGCAGAAGCGACTCTCATCGCTGAAGACGACACGTCTCCATTCGTCCCTCCATTCACGCCTGTCGCGACACCACTGGAGGCGGGCTGCACGATGTTGGGGCGTGAGCGGAAGACAGCCTAACGGTGTGCGGGACCGTAGCCCAGCTTCATGGAGACGGTTGCGAATGGTCCTCGCCGATACCCCAGGAGCAACAGTGTCCCTAATTTGCTGGGAAGTGGCGGTGCGGTCCCCTACGGCACTGCGTAGGATCCTACGGTCTTGGCGTGCATCCGTGCGTCGCTGCGGTCCGGTCCCAGGTCGACGGGCACGTGCACCTTCCGCCGACCACTGGCGACAACATCGATGTACTGTGGAGACCTCACGCCCCACGTGTTGAGCAATTCGGCGGTACGTCCACCCGGCCTCCCGCATGCCCACTATACGCCCTCGCTCAATGTCCGTCAACTGCACATACGGTTCACGTCCACGCTGTCGCGGCATGCTACCAGTGTTAAAGACTGCGATGGAGCTCCGTATGCCATGGCAAACTGGCTGACACTGACGGCGGAGGTGCACAAATGCTGCGCAGCTAGCGCCATTCGACGGCCAACACCGCGGTTCCTGGTGTGTCCGCTGTGCCGTGCGTGTGATCATTGCTTGTACAGCCCTCTCGCAGTGTCCGGAGCAAGTATGGTGGGTCTGACACACCGGTGTCAATGTGTTCATTTTTCCGTTTCCAGGAGTGTATTTTCAACCCATTCAGCTGCTGCACAACTCCAGGGATGTCTATCGCTATGTCCTCCATACAGGAATCTGTACGAGACTCAATCGGCAGTATGTTTGTACGATCCTCCAGCGTGAAACATTTCTCAAATGCTAAATGTAAAATGTCAGCTTTCGTTTTGCTGTCTTCCGTTGCCAGGCCAGACTGATCAGTGAGTGACTGGATGGAAGCCTTCGACCCGCTTACCGTTTCTACGTAAGACCAGAATATCCTTGAGTTTCCAGCATGATCTTCCGCTAAGGTATGACGGTGGTAGTGGTTGTATGCTTCGCGCTTTGCTCTTTTTACAGCAGCACGAATCTCTGCTAACTTTTGCCTGTCCTCATTCTCCCGATGTTTCTTGTACCGCGAGTGCAACTGTCTTTGCTTCCTGAGCATTCTCCGAATTGCGCTGTTAAACCACGATGGGTCTTTTCCGTCCGTAACCCACTTTCTCGGCACATACTTTTCCAATGCATGATTTACAATGTGTTTAAAATTTTCCCATAGTTCTTCCACGTCCATCTTACCGGAAGTAAATACAGTCGATTCATTTAATAAGTGGGATACTAACAACTGCTTATCTGCTCTTGCTAGTAAGAATACTGTCCTAGCCTTCTTGACCGACTTTTTAACTTTCGTAACCATAGTCGTAATGACAACATCATGATCACTAATCCCTGTCTCAACACTGACACCGTCGATGAGGTCTGATCTGTTCGTGGCTACCGGATCTAAAATATATCCATTACGCGTTGGCTGTCGATTTAGCTGCCAAAGACAGATTTCGGATAACGTGATCAAAGGTAATTCACACGATGGCTTCTCTGTACCACCTGTAATGAATCCATAGACATCCCAGTCTATACTAGGTAGGTTGAAGTCGCCTCCGACTAGTATAGAATGATCCGGGTACTTCTGCGATAACAGAGTGTAGACTCCCTTTGTATGATTATATAACTGTCACGGTGGAACCTGGTGGCCGGTAATAAGACCCAACAATTAACTTTATTTCTCCAAGCCCTGTTAAACGTGTCCAGATAACTTCACAATCACACTCTACTTCGACCTCAGTAGACACAAAATTTTTGTCAACTGCAATGAAGACACCACCTCCTACGGCGTCTAATCTGTCTTTCCGATACACGTTCCAACCCCCACTAAATATTTCAGAATTTCCTATCTCTGGGTTCAGTCAGGTCTCAGTCCCGAGAATAATTTGCCGTCACACGCTTCCTGGAGGGCAGTAAATTCAGGAACTTTATTCCGAACACTCTGAAAATTTACTGGTAATATCTTGACAGCTGAAGTGTCTTTACACTGAGCGCGTCCTGATTTCCCTGCCTGCACGTCGACTGCTAAGTGTTCATCAGGGCACCTCGCACCACTTCCTAGCGTAAAAAACCCCCATGTGCACGCGACAAGTACTCTGCTACCCGAGTAGCCGCTTCCTTTGTGTAGTGCACCCCTGATCTATCTAGGGGCGTCTTGCAATTCCCCACCCAATAGCCCAAGTCTAGAAATCTGTAGCCAGGACCGTCACAGAGTCGACGAAGTCTATGGTTGAGACCCTCCACTTGGCTCCAAACCAATGGACCCCGATCCACTCTGTGAACGATGCTGCAAATAGAGAGCTCTGTTTGCACCCCGCGTCCGAGGCCAGCGGTTTTCACCAAATCCACCAGCCGCGTGTACGGAATGAGGATCGTCTCTGAACCTAAGCGACAGGCATCATGGGTGTCGGCGTGAGCAATTACTTGCAGACGACTGCACCCCGTACGCTCGATAGCCGCAGGCAAGGCCGCCTCCACATCTTGGAATTCTTTCCAGCCCTGTACGGTATTTCCTTAAGGGTCCCCCGCCTAACGTTGGAGCTCCCAATAACCAGCAAGCCTTTGCCCCCGTTTGCCTGCTCGGGCCCTGCTGAAGGAGCGGCCACCTCCCCACTGACAGGATGAACGGGCGAGGCCAACCGGCCAGCCTCCACATTGACCCTCCGCCTCAGGCGACGGGAACGCGTTGCAGTCCGCCACTCACCCTGAAGTGAGGGCGGCCCCAACGCGCCTCGGCGGTGCCTCGGCGGCTGAGTCAGCGGACGCAGCAAGCGACACCTGGGGTGTCTCAAGCGACGCGCCAGACTCTCCGCCGTCGCTGCACCTCGAGGCAGCAGCCTGAAGGCGGCTGACCATGGCCAACAGCACGCTCAGCTGCTCGCGAACCGCGGCCAGTTTCTCCTGCGCACGCACACAGCACGCACACACCGTATCCATCCTACTGCTAATATCTAGCAAGTTATATGGATACGCCGTATTCGGCGAATATTTGCTATTTGCACGATATACGAGAGAGAATTGTCAGAGCATGTGCTTCGATAAGTGCCGAAGTGATAAGGAATACCACTCAATCCATGCTCCGAAAATTGCAGCGCTGCGTTGACACCAATGGTCATCACTTCCAACATCTTCTATAAATAGACGTTCATTCCACCTTTTCGACCTTCGTTGACCTTTAAAGACCTTACTGTTACACGTCATTTGATTCGTCTCGATAGCCACTATCAGAAGTACCACATTGTAGCACTCCATTTCAGATCTCTGGCGCGTCCCCACCTAGAAACAAAAAACCCACATCATACTATGGCCCCCGTTATAATATGCAACTTTTGTCCCACAAGCTTTTCCCCTCCCGTCATACTTCCTGAGTTATTTTAAGTGGCAATAGTTAGTAACTCACCCTGTATATGAGCAATAAATTATTCAGGGACACTTCAACTCTTCTAAATCTGCCCAAGTAGATTGTTGGTGCTGTGTCTCTGAAGTGAAAACTGCAAAAGACAACAACAGCTTAACCAAGACCAGGCAAATCTCAAGTTGTGAAGGGCAGGGACTGTCTAGTATTGCGAGAAGTGGTTGTAAAAAATTATATGTCCTCAGCCGAAGAAATCATTCATGAATTCGAAAGTTATACAAGCAGTCCAGCTAGCACAATGACTATGCCTATGGAGTTAAAAAGAATTGGGGACAGTGATCGAGCAGTTCCTCGTAAGTCACACATTTCTGTAGTCAGTGCTAGGCGTTGCCTGAGGTCACGTGAAATCGGATGACTGTAAGCGATTGATTTGGAGTTCTAAATCAAGCTATAAGTAATGGCTATCCAATGGAAATGTTTGGGTGTGACTAGAGAATTCTACCAGGCGTGTGTAGCTGACAGTGAAGCTCACAGAAGGTGTTATTACAATACAGAGTTGCTTTTCGTGATTAGTATGAGGTTCCCTTATTAAACGTAAGAGAATCCTAAATGTGAGAGGAGTTGAACACATTTTGAAGCATTGTGTACTGCGTAGAATAGGGGAGAGACGAAAACTGAATAATCATGACAATGCACTCTGCCATGAAGAAGCATTTATGAAGCGACGGTTTGTGGACGATTATATTTCCGTAATGGGCTGGCCTGGCCGGAGACCTGACCTGATACCAAAGGAACACCTTCGGATGAGGCAGAATGTCGATTTCGCTACAGATCCTACGTCCAACATTCCTACCTTCTTTGATTTCCGCTCTTGAGGAAGAATGTAACGCAATTCCTCCACAGACATCGAGACCCTCATTGAAGGCGTCCTTGGCAGAGTTCAAGCTATAATAAAAGCGATGGTAGGGCACACCCCACATTAATTTCTGCGAACAGGTGTCAGAATACTTTTGATCAGACAGTGCCTCTACAGACAAATAAAAAGCATCGATTTTGTAAGAATTTAACTCCATCATTACGGGAAAACGTTGATCATGAATCCTTTCGAGATAAAACATGGAAGATTTCTGTTACATGATAATACTCGTATGAGAAATCTAAATCTTAAGATGATCTGCGCTAATGCATGAAAATTATTGTAGCATCTCTCCCCTCGGTAAATATCTTATAAAATATCTCTTTCTTCTCGGCTCAAAAAGTTAAGACGAAAGTATAGTTTTACAATATTTCAGTGTAAACTTCTGGAAACATAATATGTCCTATGCTATAAAAATAACTGAAGAGTCCATTACGGACAAAATCGTGATTTTAGCGATTCACAAACAGGAGTTGGTGCAAACGAAGGGGAGAAGAGTGGCCACATTTTGTCCCTAAACAGACCTTTAATAAAGTAAAAATACGTGTGAGCGCCAGTATCGTTTCCATGATTGATAGTTCTCTCACTGTAATCTGCGGGTAATAATCAACACAACTCCTAATAATGTCACTTAACACGAGATGTAGTGGTTTCACTATAACTAAGCATCAAAAGATGCTTTATACCGCCTCCGATGGTGGAAACGTAACATCAGATAGATGTATGAAATATTAAATCATGAAACCGAGAATAGTTCCATGATAACGGCCGGCTGGCTACGTACTTTCAGTTTCACTTTTATTGCTGGTGTGACGACTGTTCACAAACTGCACATTTTAGTAGTAGTTCAATAACGCGATGCTTCTACATTCACTATCATTTTGACGATCATCAACGTGAATGGACGGCTCAGATATTACGATTCCAGATATAGTTGTTTTAACATATGTGATGCACAATATGAGCATGACTGTTGGAGTGTGCACGCATCTTTTAATTCTAGTAAGGAGAACTCATTCATGTACTTCTCAGGATGTACAATTTTTCCTTATATGGTCTGTTTGATACAGGAGAGTCATTGTGGCCGTTCTCATTTAGCCTTCCCTGTAATCCTTTCAGTTTAAGGATTTACTGAAACTTCTGTACCAACAGTTCAACTATGAGATTATATGCACAGCTAGTTAATAATAATTTACAACAACAGTAATAATCACTACTTCAATTTTCCCTATATAAAAGTAGATGTTTTTTTGCACCGTTTCTCGTGTGCTTTCGAGATGCTCCTGTCACACACTACCATATCATTAGCTACTCACTACGGGAGTTTTTGTCTCGGCCACCCCCCCCACCCCCCCCCACCCCCCCACCCCCCAGCTTCTTCGTCGTCCGTGTAACCCCGTTCCAGCCTACGACCTGGTACTGCTACTGATAGCACACTGATACGCTAGTTTACATTATTTTCACACAGCGAAACCTTACGTTGCCACACGTCTAAATGACATTTGGGTAATTACTTGAAGCGAAAGTGACCGCGTTCTTTTTAGCAATTCGTTACACGAGGTGTGCCGACGGAAACACTACTGTTACCAACTGGTCAGCAGTACAGGAATAAAATCGAAAAAATTAGCAGTCCGCCAATAAATATCCTCTCTCCTGAGATTCTTGAAACTTTTACTGCGTAAAGAACATTCCATTCGCGGCTACAGCTGGATAACATTGACTTCTTGCCACGATATTTCGGCTGACATCCTTCCAGTCCCCTGCAGGTGAGTGATTTACACTGGAGATTGCTTCTTCATATCACTACCCTTACGCCAAACAATCGGCGCGAAGGCGCATCAATAATGACAGCCGCTACAAGAGGAACTTCCGTTGAGTTTCGAAGCCCTCTACACTAATTGCTCCATCTGTGGCATTCAGGCGGATGCGTAATAAGATACTACGTACGCGCTCTCTGTTGGAATGCGCATTGGCGAAGTTAAAATTCAGACGTCTAAATTAATCAAATTAAATTACATTGTCACTGGTCATAAAATGCTTTTTCTGATAAATTTTGGGAAACCACCAAGTCCCACGCCTTATTCAAGTGAAAGGCGCCATCACGATTAATAAGACCTTGTGCTAAACGCCTTTCCGTCGACTCCTTAATTACTGAAGCCTAGACGGATTTCGTCGAGGCCAAGATTTCCATGGCAGAATTATACATCGCATATCCTGTGGAGACACGATGTCTGGCTACGGCTGACTTACTGGGCTACGACAGGCGAGTGTGGCGATCATGTTCAACGCATCTTTGACGCACTGTTTGCGTCGTATGACCAATGAAAGTTTTGCCACACTGATACGGTAGTCTGTAGATTCCGGCCTTCTGCAATCCCAGATCGTCCTTTGCTCAACAGAGGAAAACACTAGTCTTTGTTGGTGGGCGGAATTTTTTTGACATGAAATTTCCTTAAGAGTCTGCCTAATTGTGTTGAGCATGATCACGACAGTCGCTTTTCACAGGAAAGTAACTCAACCATAGCCCAGCACTGTATCTCCACAGAACATTCCATGGGTTATTGTGTCACATAAATCTTGGTCTCGGCGAGATCCTTCGGGGATTAATTTAATAACGAATCGAAGGAGATATTTTTAGCAAAAGGTCTTATTAACCCTTAAACTGACATACCTCTCAGATGTGTGTAACTAGAAACATGTGGTCTCTTAGACCTCGTAATTGTTTTTTATCATTTAGCTCCACAACAACTGACAAAAATAAAGAAAATAGTCAGCTACTTCATATTATAAGTAACTCAAATACTATTCAATGTGTACAAGGACTTCGTTGTTTATATTATTTAAAAGGAACACGAAATACCCAGAGAATTTGCGTTCATGTTGTATCACTCCTTAGATGATTGTTTACATTGCTACGCAAGTCGTGATATTCATAATAAAAATGAAAGATTGCAGAAAATATGAAAGAAGTTATTAATTGTATGAACTGAAAATATAAAATACAGAATGTTTGCATAGTCGAAGAACACGTGCTCCGCATAAATTGGATGACCATGGTTGGAGCACTCGTATGCCGTTTCCCTTTCCTAGAACCCATACCGCATCATACACGTCATAAATTCTCCCATAATTGAGATTTGGTCCGTCTTTGACCCAAAATTAAATTTTTGGCTGTTGGTCCAGGTATTACTCATTTTAACTGAGAACGTTCCCATTTGAAATTATTTTTGTCATAAAGGGACTGTATTTGCTATGAGGAATTATCTGAGATGCTGATCACACCAGTCTCTTCTTTTCTCAATTAGCATCGCACACTGTTTCATAGTGACCATCAGTTAACGCAAAACCTGGACCAGCATCAGAATAGTCAAATATCTTTAAAATCGTTCGTGTTCTCCTCTTCTACCATAGCACGTAACTGCTCTAGTACTCAATCTTTTAGATTTGGATCTTCCGCCGCACATCGTACTCTACTTAGGAGGTCGTTCCATACTATAGCTGAAAAATAACAAATTCACACATATAATGAAACGCTATCAAATAGGAAAATCCGAAAATGCCACTGAAAGGAAAATGTGATGGCTTGGCTCTGAGCACTATACGACTTAACTTCTGAGGTCATCAGTCGCCTAGAACTTAGAACTAATTAAACCTAACTAACCTAAGGACATCACACACATCCATGCCTGAGGCAGGATTCGAACCTGCGACCGTAGCGCTCGCTCAGCTCCAGACTGTAGCGCCTAGAACCGCACGGCCACTCCGGCCGGCGAAAATGTGATAATTAGAAAAATGTGATCAGTTGGACTTACCTAATTATTACACGTAATGCGAAACATGAGAATTTCCTGGCTTCCAATTTCAAGCTCAGCTCTAAAATGGTTCAAATGGCTCTGAGCACTATGGGACTCAACATCGTAGGTCATAAGTCCCCTAGAACTTAGAACTACTTAAACCTAACTAACCTAAGGACATCACACACACCCATGCCCGAGGCAGGATTCGAACCTGCGACCGTAGCAGTCCCGCGATTCCGGACTGCAACGCCAGAACCGCTAGACCACCGCGGCCGGCGCTCAGCTCTAAATTACATGATTTAACACTAGACTGATAAAACCAAACAGACTCTTGACTGTAGCTTCGCACGCTGTAGGCATTAAGATGGAGATAATTGTAAAGGAAGGTCATGATTGCAGACAGTGCCACGACACTCGATCTTTAAAATGAACGGTGGGTGTGAGAAGCTGCTGTTTACGATTAAGGGTTAATCGTGATGGCGGCTTTCAACTAGATAAGATGTGGGACCCAGTGATTTCTTTAATTTCTTCAGAAAGAAAACTTTTATGGCCAATGACATTTAGCTTTATTATTTCACACGTCTGAATCTTTAACTCCGCAAATGCGAATTCCAACAGAGAACACGTACGTAATACCTCCTTATGCACCCACCTGCGCGCCATAGGTGGAACAATATTCGAAGAGGGCGCGAAACTAGACAGAGGTTACTCATGTAGCAGCTGCCTTCACGCATGCGTCTTCGCGTGTTTTTTGGTATGAAGGTAGCAATTTGATCTTCCAGTTTTTTTTCTTTTTTAATTTACACGTCTTGTTTCGTAGGACAAAAGTGAGGAGCAAATCTCCAATGTGATGGAACGTGTCAGTAGACGAAATTACAATATGAAAATAGTAACAGATAAAATAAAACGTTAATGAACAACAAAAACGAGCCGTAAGTTTAAGTAAACGCAATTAACTACATAACATAATAATCAGTTGAATTTTTCAAGGACCTCCTCAACAGAATAGAAGGAGTGACCCATGAGAAAACTTTCAGTTTCGAATTGGAAGTGCGTGGAATGGCTACTAAGACTTTATAAATCTTGAGGTAGCTTATTGAAAGTGGATGCAGCAGTATACTGCACACCTTCCTGCACAAGAGCTAAGCAAGTGTGATCTAAATGCAGATTGGATTGCTGTAGATTATTAACTGAGTGAAATATAATTCTTGGGAATGAACTGATATTGTTAACCAGAAATGACAATAAAGAATATATATATATTGTGAGGCCAATGTCAAAATAACCAGACTAGGGAACAGGGGTCGACAAGATGTTCGCGAATTTACGGCACTTACTGCTCGAGCTGCCCGTTTCTGCGCCCAAAATATCCTTTTGGAATGTGGAAGAGTTACCCCAGAACATAATACGTACGACATAAGCAAATGAAAATAATCAAAGTAGACAAATTTCTTGTTTAACGATCACTTACTTCAGATACCGATCGAATAGCAAAAATGGCAGCATTAAGTCTTCGAACAAGATCCTGAACGTGGACTTTCCAAGACAGTTTACTATCTACCTCCACACCTAGAAATTTTAACTGTTCAGTTTCACTAATCATACGCCCATTCTGTGATCTTAAAACGTCAGATTTTGTTGATTTTGTGTTAAAAACTGTAAAAACTGTGTCTTACTGTGATTTAGCGTTAGTCTCTTTTCTACAAGCCCCAAATATATGTCATGAACTGCACTATTTGAGACAGAGCCAATGTTGCACACAACATCATTTACTATCAAGCTAGTTTCATCAGCAAACAGAAATATTTTAGAATTGCCTGTAATACTAGAGTGGATGTTATTTATATAAATAAATACTGATCCCTGGGGCAGCCTCATTCGACTGTACTCCACTCAGACCCCACATCACAGCCATTCTCAACACTGTGGATAATGACCTGTTGCTGTTTGCAGTTAAAATAACACACCAACCAATTGTGAGCCACTCCCCGTATTCTGTAATGGTCTACCTTCTGGAGCAGTATTTTGTGATTAACAGAATGGAACGCCTTAGTTAAATCAAAAAATATGCCGAGCTTTTTGTTTAATCCATCCAGTACGTCAGAGAGAAAAGGAAATATTGTATTTTCAGTTATTAAACGACTTCTAAAGTCGAACTGTACATCTGATAGCAAATTATGTATTATAAAATGATCAATTGTCCTCACATACACAGCTTTTTCAATAACTTTAGCAAACACTGATTGCATTGAAATAGGTCTAAAATTGTCTACGTTATTCCTTTGTCCCTTTTTATATTGTAGCTTCACTACTGAGTAGTTTAGTCGTTCAGGAAACTGACCATTCTTAAAGTAAAAATTACAAATATGGCTAAGTACATGGCTAATATTGGCAGAGCAGTTCTTTCATATTCTTCTAGGCACTCCATCGCATCCACGAGAGTCCTTAGTGTTCAGTGATTTAATTATTAACTCAGTCTTCCCCTCATCAGTATCAAAGAGGAGTATTTCAGACATCAGTCTCGGAATGGTATTTTCCAAGAGGGTTATATGATTTCCTGTAGGAACTTCGTTTTTATTTAATTCACCAGAAAAGCTCAGAAAGTGATTGTTATATACTGTACATGTATCTTACTTCTCAGTAACAGAAATATTTTTACCACGAACTGACTTTATATCGTTGACCTTCTGCTGCTAATCAGGTGAATTAGCTATTCTATTTGCGTACCACATACTCTTTGCTTTCCTAATAACATTTTTGACAACTTACAACACTGTTAGAGTTGGACTACTTACCTTGAATGTAACTTCCTCTACCATTCTGATATAACTACTGTTTTGTTCTGCATGTAAGACGTTTATATTTCGATTGTCTATTGTTAAACCACAACTAATGAAAGATGTTTACATTTTATTAATATGATTAACTAGGAATATTTAATATTTGTCAGCTTTTAAATAATTGTGGTACCAGGGAATCTCGGCACCCAAGGATTGTTGGCGGGAGAGACCGCACCCTGATATAATTTTAAAAAGGGCGGGAGAGATCGCGTATGGATTCATTTTAAGAAAAGAGCGGGAAAGATCGTGCATTGATACATTTTGTAATGGTAGCAGGGATTGTCAGCACCAGAAAACATTGTTGGTGGGAGAGACCGCACTTCAGCTTTCGTAGGAAGTCAGTAGTAAGCGAGAAGTGAAGCGAGTCGGTTGCAGGTCTGAAGCGAGAGGCTGAGAGGTGCGGTGTGCCTGCCAGCCACCAGCTATGATTTACAAGAGATTATGAACGGATGTACCGAGAAACGAGCTAACTATTAACATAAGTGGAACTAACAATATTGAATTATTTCGTTTCTTTAGAAACTCAAGACTACTGAAGGTATGTTTGCGCAATGCTAGTTGTAAGATGATTGAAAAATGTATGTACCATTTGAATGTTTGTAAAATCATTTCATTACCAACAGTAAATATTTGAAGAATCGTTTTCTGAATATAATTAATTTTTGCCAGCAATAGTGCATTACAGATTATAATCCATCCCAAAAACCATCATCGTAAAACTGTAACATTTTATTGTAGTGAAGAAAATCAAACAGAAGCTAAACGATGTCAAAGTTAGAGTAAGGAGGGCTATGCGTGAAGCGTTTAGTGAATTCGAAAGTAAAATTCTATGTACCGACTTTACAGAAAATCCTAGGAAGTTCTGGTCTTAAGTTAAATCAGTAAGTGGCTCGAAACAGCATATCCAGCCACTCCGGGATGATGACGGCATTGAAACAGATGATGACACGCGTAAAGCTGAAATACCAAACACCTTTTCCAAAGCTGTTTCACAGAGGAAGACCGCACTGCAGTTGCTTCTCTAAATCCTCGCACAAACGCAAAAATGGCTGAAATCGAAATAAGTGTCCAAGGAATAGGAATGCAACTGAAATCACTCAACAGAGGAAAGTCCACTGGACCTGACGGGATACCAATTCGAGGTTCCAAATGATT
This sequence comes from Schistocerca cancellata, assembly GCF_023864275.1. Classification (NCBI taxonomy): domain Eukaryota; kingdom Metazoa; phylum Arthropoda; class Insecta; order Orthoptera; family Acrididae; genus Schistocerca; species Schistocerca cancellata. Next base: position 493,798,220 of record NC_064629.1, on the reverse strand, counting down.
GGAAAAGAGCACAGGTAGTCCTAGTCTTCAAGAAAGGTCGTCGAGCAGATGCGCAAAACTATAGACCTATATCGCTGACATCGACCTGTTGTAGAATTTTAGAACATGTATTTTGCTCACGTATCATGGTATTTCTGGAAACACAGAATCTACTCTGTAGGAATCAACACGGATTCCTGAAACAGCGATCGTGTAAGACCCTACTCGCTTTATTTGTTCATGAGACCCAGAAAATACTAGATGCAGGCTCCCAGGTAGATGCTATTTTCCTTGACTTCCGGAAGGCGTTCGATACAGATCCGCACTGTCGCCTGATAAACAAAGTAAGAGCCTACGGAAAATCAGACCAGCTGTGTGACAGGATTTAAGAGTTTTTAACAGACGCTAAAGTAACCTCTGGCGTGCCACAGGGGAGTGTTATGGGACCATTCCTTTTCACTATATATATAAATGACCTAGTAGATAGTGTCGGAAGTTCCATGCGTCTTTTCGCGGATGATGCTGTAGTATACAGAGAAGTTGCAGCATTAGAAAATTGCAGCGAAATGCAGTTAGATCTGCAGCGGATAGGCACTTGGTGCAGAGAGTGGCAACTGACCCTTAACATAGACAAATGTAATGTATTGCGAATTGATAGAAAGAAAGATCCTTTATTGTGTGATTGTATGATAGCGGAACAAACACTGGTAGCAGTTACTTCTGGAAAATATCTGGGATTACGCGTGCGGAACGATTTGAAGTGGAATGATCACATAAAATTAATTGTTGGTAAGTCGGGTGCCAGGTTCAGATTCATTGGGAGAGTCCTTAGAAAATGTAGTCCAGCAACAAAGGAGGTGGCTTACAAAACACTCGTTCGACCTATGCTTGAGTATTGCTCATCAGTGTGGGATCTGTACCAGGTCGGCTTGACAGAGGAGATAGAGAAGATCCCAAGAAGAGCGGCACGTTTCGTCACAGGTTTATTTGGTAAGCGTGACAGCGTTACGGAGATGTTTAGCAAACTCAAGTGGCAGACTCTGCAAGAGAGGCGCTTTGCATCGCGGTGTGACTTGCTGTCCAGGTTTCGAGAGGTTTCGTTGCTGGATGAGGTATCGAATATATTGCCTCCCCCTACTTATACCTCCCGCGGAGATCACGAATGCAAAATTAGAGAGATTCGAGAGCGCACGGAGGCTTTCCGGCAGTCGTTCTTCCCGCGAACCATACGGGACTGGAACAGGAAAGGGAGGTAATGACAGTGGTACGTAAAGTGCCCTCCGCCACACACCGTTGGGTGGCTTGCGGAGTATAAATGTAGATGTAGAATAACGTCAGCTTTGCTATTAAAGAATAACGTCAGCTTTGGTAATAAATACAGCCACTTATTATGACAGCCCAACACCAGCTAAAAGAGCAATGTAAAACAGAGTACGTATATTCACGTTGCAGTTCGATGTAGTAGTCAGATGGCTATCCAGCAACAGCAAAAAAGGTAGGGATCAGCTTTGGGTTATTGCAGGTAACGACTGGGGGCTACGACGACACATGCTATGCTTCGTCGAAATAATCAGCAAATCACTTTTAATAAGCAGAATTTAAATTTGTATGCGAAGTTTGCACTCACTATTGTTGAGAAAGAGAATTAATTTCAAAGGGAGGATTTCATTTGTTATGATTAAACAAGAGATAGAAAGCTTAAGGGAAGGTTTCATAGGTTATTATAGAAGGGAAGTTTGCATAACAAACGAGATATAGAGGAGACGGGAAGATTTCATACATTATATCCTTATCCCACTAGTCAGCCACCCAAGCTGCCTTTGACTTTTAGTATTGCGTTTAGAACGTTCTAATCGAAAGCAACTAAGTGCATAAGAAATGTGTTAAGGAAAGCATTAGATTGGTCATCTATGTTATCGGGACTATAAACATCCTGCCACCCTAGCTCCTTAACGAGGTTTAAAGAACTCACTATAGCCGTTGGATTAACTTCCCTATGTTGTTTGTATATGTATGTGACATTTTTTTGGATACAAATGCCTTTTAGTATTAAACTTAGTGCATCATTGTCTGACACGCGTAATACCCTTTTACTAACAGAGTGCCAATCCATTAATGAAGAATAAATAAAAATATTGTCTATGGCTGTGCTACTGTTCACCAGCACCCTAGTTGGAAAAATACAGTCTGCATCGCATCATATTAGTTTAGGCGAGCTGTCAACATCCTTTTTCTTGCACAATCTCCAGTGCAAAACACTCACGTTAAGATGGCTGAATTGTTGTCAGCAGAAATATCTTGGCAAGAAGTCACCGCTATCGGACTGAAGTCCCTAAACTTCATGGAATATCTTCACAGTTGACTGACAACAGAAAAGACACGAGACGTATGTGGCATCATCAGCGCAACTAGACACGAAACGTATGTGGCATCATCAGCACAACTAGTGCTCTGCACAGCCGTTCAAAACACTTCATGGAGTCAGAAAAAGTTTCATCCCTAAGACAGCATGAAACTCGAAAGAGCTGACACAGCTGTGGATAGTTATAGTGTGAATCAGGGACGTATGAACTATGTATTATGATAAGTGTTAAGCGTGCGATGTTGCATAGTTTAAATGTTGTGTGCGTAAGCAAGTCTGAGGAACAAGTGTGCACCTTCTACAAACGTATCTTCCGTTGATGGAGAGACTTATGTTCTAAATAACAATTTAAGAGAGGAGTAAACACCAGCCATAGAAATGTGCGTTTTATGTTGAATAGTAAGAAAGTTTGTTGCTGGGCTGGGAGATATTGCACTTGACCGGTCAAAGTAGTAGAGTATAAAAAGTCACTATAGTTTTTAAACTTGTTGCCGAAACACACAAATAACGACTTCTGGTATCCTACATAATGCAAAGCTACATGACAGAGTAATCGAAAGATACCAAAATGGATTTACTGTAGGAAGCTCTAAAATCACTAAGGCCTTCAGAAGTCTCCGAAACTAAGCTTATCCTTGGATATGAAGATCAAACAGTGTGTCAGCACCCATATACCTTGTGTTATATGTTTTTCAGCATGAATCAATAGAGAGATCAGAATGAATTCAAATGTCGAAGGATTGTAAGAGTTCATGAGGTCACGTACAACATCAGCGGAACTCGGTAGGAGCTAATCGATTGCCGTTATTCGCTCCAGGACTACATACTCTATCCAAAATTTCCTCCTCCATGAACCCACTAAAACGAATCAAAGTTATTAGGTGTCATTATGAAACAGCCTCCTTGAATCCATCTGTCCATCTGAAGTGAGCGATGTGCAGAAGTGTACGGCGCTCTGCTTTATTCAACATATTATTATGAAACATGTCAAAGAACGCTCGAATGTACATTGTCATCACGCTGCTTCTTTTATGAAAGCTGAACAGATTTCACGACCACCATGCGTTATGTCAGTGAATTCCTTTTGGATGAAAGATATCTCAGAATGTATTTAAATAGAGGTTTGGGGTTTTTAGTGTGTGTATGTGTGATAAAAGCTGTAGTTACAATATTTTCAGGTCTTCCGAATGTTATCATAGTTTTCTAATTTTCTGTGCTGCTGAAAGTTTTGTGTTTCTCACCAGCATACATTACTGTCACTTCTTTGTGTGGAAAATCTTTCTTCATTAGTTTGTGAAGCACAAATAGCTTTTAGTTATGGCGTTCAGTTCTTTGCGAGTATGTTATCACTGTTTAAGATGGAAAAGAAAGAGAACGAACAAGTCTAATAATTTTGTCCACCGGTAAAAATTGTTGCCTATTATGGACAGAAGACGCACATGGCCCAGTCATCTATTCGACCAACCCTCTACATTTCCAAGATGGTCCCTTTCCTCTACTCAGACTGTTTACCAGAAACAAAGTTTTGCTTCAAGCAACATTCACGATTTTCCTTTTCTCTTGAGGTGAATTTTTGTTTTCTAATGAGAGATATATACTCTGTTACTTTGCATTCTATTTTGCTTATATCTCCTTCCTTGTTTGTTTCAGTTCGACACAGTTCCACATATTTTATGACCAGAATTCTGAAGAAATTTAATGGTATCAACATGGAAACCCGCCCTCTACAGTCGAACTAAACTGTGGAGATGAGAATTATTTTCACTGGTCATTCCATGGTCTACAACAATTTTCGAATACTGCTCGTAACTTCACCAGTTTATGACTGTGTCGTGAAGGAAGCAGGCGGAAGTATTAATCGCAGACAACCGGTTCAGCCGCGACGAGGGCCTCCATCTCGTTCAGTAATGTAATTAATCACTGATAGGGACATTTGCGTATTGACCGCTTAAACTCTGATACTTCATTCTCTTAAAAAATGTAATGTATTATATGCATTCTTTATAACTGTGCTTTGTCGTTCACACATGAGAACCGAAATACAGTACTTTGTTCAAAATCTGTATAGCGTATGTCCCTGTGACTTTCTCTGCTGAATCGGATGTTTAGTTCGATGAAAAAAAAAAGAGATGAACTTTTTAGAGAGCGAGTATCTCTTAATATTCTTCACGGCATCACAGAAACTGCTACATGAAAACTCATTTACGTGCGTAATCAATGGAATGCTTAATGTCAGCATTTCTCATTTTTGCTGCAATTATTCGGATCTCTGTAAGTATCACGTACCTCTTCCTGTAATTTGCACAGCATCAACTCACGCAAATTTATACAAAAACGTTCCGTGTCCTGTCACATTCTCTCGCTCTACGGTCACTGTTTCCTCTTTCAAATTATCAGAACATTTTATGACGTGCGTGCGAGAAGGAACTGAGGCTCTAGTTTTGGCAGTATATGTATTGCAACTACAAACTTTGACGAATTTAAAGTACCTTATAACTCACCTAATAAATTGAATAAAATAAACATTTTTCATTAACAGACGACGCTCTGAACAAGCAGCCACTGAGCTCAAAGTACAATGTACGTAGGCTCTAAATAAATAAGTGTTCATGACCGAAGAGTGCATACATTTTTAACACATAGCCTGTGGGCAGGTTTTAGCATCCGTCTGCTCTTGTTCTCCTTATTACGTGTGTTGCGTCTATTCCAGTTTACTATGCACGGGACCATCGATCGATGACTGACGGTTGCCATTACACTGACGTCATCTGTCGCCGACCACTCCTGGGAATAGGACAGCAGCCGATGGCAGGAGGTAACGGACACAGCTGTCTCACGTCGTGCAGAGATCTTATTGTTTACGGGTTTCCTCGTTGCCGGACATTTTGCTGTTCACATGGCAGGGTGAAGTAAATGTTGTGTGTCTGTATTTATTGCCACCTCGTTTGCATTTAGAGCGGCAGGGAAATTCCTTATAAAAAGTGAAAATATTCATCATGGTAACTTCTGTTTCACTATTTAATTATTTAAATAAGTATATTCAAGGTTTATCTAACAAAACTGGCCGATTAATGACGTAATGCAATCACTTCCCTCGTGTTTTCCTTATTAATGTTCTAGTTTTCCATCCTCTATCAGCCTTTCCTTCCATATCTGAATCACTGAATAGGCTGTGAAGTAAATAAAAAGGCTGTGTATAATGTAAGTTACGTAATGCTGGGATAAAAGGAAAAGTTTTAAATGCAGTTTCGCGCTTTCAGTTGCCCCTGTAACCTGCTTTACCTCATAAAACTGACCTGGATATTAATGTCAGAACTTGAGGGACGTCAGCGGCGCACATTAATCTTTCTCCTAAGTCCTACGTTTCTATGTTCCATTCTCATACAGGCAGCAACAGCTGTGCTTGTGATCGCGAAAAGAGTTTCAACCCTTACTTTGTTTGTCTTTACAGGCGTTTGTTTGGGCGTAAGATCCAATCGGTGCATCCCAGTGACAGACGTTTTAACATCCCACAAACAGCGTTGTCATATGCAAGAATTTCACGTTAGGACTGCATCGGACATTGTACATGCATAGCAGTTGGATTCTCTCTTCATCGCCTACTAATAAATCAAAAGCAATGATAGTAAGAAACGATGTAGAACTTCTCTTCATTTTGTGTGGGTGACAGATCACGTGATCTTTTATATCTGAGACATTACGTTGCAGAATCTGACTCCGTTACTCACACAGACGGTAATACACATTCTGAGGAGGGTAGGACTTGCATAGCGATGCCGGATGTCAAATTATAACTACAAAAATGGTTTTCCTCAAAAATTAAAAAAATCTTTTCAGATGAGAAAATTTACAGATATTATTACAAGAAGTCATAATACACTGAGGTGCTCTCTGGATGTGGCAGAAATTATTACTGTGACGCATAACTTGATATTTAAATTGTATATCTGAAATTGGTGTTAAGAGGATGTGTGAGCTTTTGACAAAGGAGGACATTCCGTGGCCATAGATAAATGATGTACATCGAACGACATTGGAAAAAAGAAAAGGACATAATACGACACTTGTCTGTATCGTCCACAATTGTGAAAATTATCTTCTTCCATTACGGAAGTTGCAGAACGCGAGAGTCGCAACCTTGTCTTTGATTGTTTGCATGACAGCCATTTTTTCTGTTTTATTTTACATCCAAAGATAATCTAGTAGATGAAGGAACTGGTGAATCGGGGAAAAATCAAATGTTAAAATTTTATGCTGCCTCAAATGCTAGATTTCGTCATGTAGTGGAACCAAGTGTGCCTGAAGCCTATAGTTGAATAACATTAGTATGAAAGTTCTGGTCATACATAAAATTAGTGAAATTATTTAAACATTCCACTCAAACTCCCACAGATCCTGCTGGTGTCAGAAATAAATACTGCAGGCAGAAAGTACAAGTTTCAAATTCCTCATTTGAATATGTATTCAAGAATGAGGAGACCACCGTCCCATGGTTTAACCGCCGACAAAACTCACACATTGGTGATATCGACAATAGCACCCCGTGTTATTGAAAAACGATGAAAGAGATCAGGGAGTCAGGCCCACAGGGAATACAAGCTACATTTTACATTGAATATGCCTCTTGAATAGCTCCTTTCGTAGCACAAACTAACAGATAATCGCTTGGACAGTGAAAAATGATATGTGACAGAAGAGCACGATTCGCTCCTGTAAAAAGAAAAATTGTTACTGATCGGATGCATAGGATCATAGACAGGTACCACAAACGTCAATGCTTTGCAGAATCCAACAGCGTTTTCTCAGCTTAAAAATCATTACTCTTTTGGAAGAAAGTAAGGTCCGTTGAAAGCATCAGCACGGAATTAGGAAACAAGAACAATCGTGTGAAACAAAGCATTCTTCATTTATTCACGACATCTTACGAACAATAGATACAGCTGAAGCGGAAGACTGTATCTTTCTAGATTTTGTAAACTGTACCACTTTACCGACTACTATTGAAGATACATCCCGATGGAGTAATGTGATTGTTTGTAGGAAATGTAATATGACCGCAAATTTTATCAGTATTGTCAATATGTGCCAAGATTTATAGGGTAGGATCAACAGCACTATAAGATTAGTCGCAGATGATGCTGTTGTGTGCCGTCGTTGGACCATCGCAAGAAATTGCGGAAAGACTTGGATAACATTTTCTCTTGGTCTAACGAACGGCAGTTCTTCTTAAATGACTATAAATTTAAGGTAAAGATTATAACAAATAGAAAAAGCCATGTAGTACTTCATTACAAGATCACTGGATTACGTGTCAAGCAAGCCACATCGTGTACGTATGCGGAAAGTCATATAATATCAGTATTAAAGAACGCAAATGAAAGACTTAGTATTACACGGAATGGTTATGGGGAAAGAAATTGTGTGCAACACTATAGTTCGATCAACTGTAGAATATTATTTCAGTGTGTGGAGTCAGTGAGAAGTATGCGTGGCAACAGACATCGCGAAATTCAGAAATGCGCTGCAGGTATCGTTGTAGCCCGTACCGAAGCGTAACAAAAATGCTCAGAGAACTAAAAATGGAATCGTTGGAACAAAGACGACACAGTTCTCGACGAAACCTGTTGGGAACATTTAACGAACTTGCATTCTAAGAGTGTGCGACCATTATGCAACCAACAACATGTATATCGCGTGGGGGTCGTAGGAAGATGGTAAGGCGGATTTGGGCGCGCGCAGAGGAATTTAGACAATTTTTACCTCTCTCAATACGCGAGTTGAATAGGTAAGTATTAATATGGCATACCTTCCGCCATGCAATGTACAGCGGCTTGAGGGGTGTTTATGTACATGTAGCACGACAAGCATCCTTCTTTTAGCACTTCGTTTCCCAAAAGGGGGAACCACAATTTTCTCTTTTTTTTTTATCATAACGTGAAACATAACAAAGATGTTCTTCTGTAGGAAATAGATCTTACCCACTTCATTCCCTTATCGTTACACTTTAGTACAACGGATTTCAACGTCCTTGTCCTTATGCTCCCACATTTCCTTAAACAGCTGTGGCACATCAGTTTATATCAAGTTAACCTTTGTTGACCTTTGTTGTTCCAAATCACTGTCTACTTCAGACATCCTTCTACGGGTGTCTGCCACTAATTAGCTGTTTCGGGCACTTTGGCGACGACAAAATTAAATGCAAGATTACGCACTGCCAATCTTGCAATGCGTTTAGTTTTTCTTTATCCGCCCAAGACCCAGATGATTGTCTGATTATTTGTCTAAACGGAAATGAGTGTGTGTTAAATAATATCGAACTTTTTCTAGTCCTAAGAGGACTGTTAATGCTTTTACTTCATATACGGAATATTTCTTTAAAAAATGGTACAAACGGCTCTGAGCACTATGGTACTGAACTACTGTGGTTATCAGTCCCCTAGTACTTAGAAATACTTAAACCTAACTAACCTAAGGACATTACACACATCCATGCCCGAGGTAGGATTCGAACCTGCGACCGTAGCGGTCACGCGGTTCCAGACTGTAGCGCCTAGAACCCCTCGGCCACTCCGGCCGGCAATATTTCTTTGCAAGATCAAAAAGGGCCCTCGACGCACAAGCTGTAGGTCGACGTTTCTGATCACTAACTCGCAGAAGCACTGCTCCAATACCACCCACTGAGACATACGTTTGCAAAACAATTTATTTTAAATCAGGGAGTATCATTATTTGTGCTGTATTCAGTGCTTCTTTGATGTCCTCGAATGCTGCTCTTTGCGCTTACCTCCATTCAAATTTATGTCCTTTCCTTCGGAGATCTTTCAATGGTGCAACTTTATTAGCACAATCCGAAATAAATTTTGTAAAACATGCGCTAGTCCCAATCGTGCTACTCCTTCGCAGTCTTAAGAGATTTGAAGTGTATATAGTCTTTGTTCTTTCAGGATCTATGATTATCCCTTCGGGAGCGATTATATGACCGAACAATTGTACGGTGGAACAAGCTAATTCCAGTTTATCCGATTCTACAGTTGGCCAACTTGTAGTAAAGGAGGAAATACTTTCTTCACATCTGACATATGTGCCTCAGTATTCGCTATATCATCTAAAAGGTTATGTCCAAAATTATATTTTATATCATGGGATATAAGATCCATCAACTAAGAAAGAACTGCATCTCCATTCGACAATCCAGACGGCACTCGATTAAATTCATAGACGTTCCACTCCGTAGCGAATGCAGCTAGAGGTTAGGATTTCTCATTTAATGGAATTTGATTATACTTTGATCAAGGCCTAATGTTGAAAATATTTACCGGCCACTGTGGCCGAGCGGTTCTAGGCCCTTTAATCTGGAACGACGCTGCTGCTACGGTCGCAGGTTCGAATCCTGTCTCGGGCATGGATGTATGTGCCGTCCTTAGGTTAGTTAGGTTTAAATAGTTCTAAGTCTCGAAGACTGATGGGCTCAGATGTTAAGTCCCACAGTGCTTAGAGCCATTTGAACTAATTTTTGCTAAATATTTAGCGTCTTTGAACCAGCCGAAGGTAATGTAAATCTGGAAGTGAAACTGAGGGGCAATATTTTTCTGTTTAATACTCTTTAATTACTACTGGCCTGCTTTCACCATGAGGTTTTGATGCTCCGTAATGTGACTTCAAAGGTCTTAATTCCTCTTTTTCTAACTTTCCAGATTAACTGTTTTAGTATTCTCATAAGGGACAGGGTCAAGCGATAAAGTGGTTACCGCTAAGGAATTTTGTCGGTGTCTTCAGTGGCGAATTCAAGCAACTATGTAACACCTGGTTTCGTTGTGGGGTACGTCAGGAAAATTTTGGCGTACTCGTATTCGCATAACGTTACATTTGACATTCATCTGTAAGTACTCGGATGGATCAGATTTCTGTTGAGTTACACTGTCTACCTCATTGTAATGTTTCCTTCTGTTATTCTGTTCTCCAACTCCTTCTTCTTGTTGTATTAACAAAAGGTTAATTTTAATGTGGCCTAAACTGAAACCAGGATCTTTTATTTGCCCAATTATGAATCACACTGACTTTACCCATGAAATCAGGTCCTAAAATACATGGAATTGTAAGAGCTTTTATGAGTCTCACCTTACTGTTCCGTTTACACTGCCCTATCCTACTTTTTCCTGTTATGTATTCAACTACTTCCATGCAAGTTTTATTAGCTCCGTTTACTTTACACTTTCCTCACTAACGGCGTGCCACTTTCACTGTGTACTATTTGTCTTAAGTCATTGTTCATCCACAGGTGTTATCGTACTTCCTGCATAAACCAATGCACAACTAAGTTCTTTATTAATATCGCAACATACAAAAGGCAGATTCCACCGTTCTCAGGTTGGAATTCCCCTTATAGTCATAACCTGAGGGACACATTACATCATCTTATGAGCGGCCCTTTTTACATACCGTCAATCAGTTTTGCTTCTCATCTTACTGCGTCTACATGTACGTTGCACCTGTCCTCTTTATCCACACCCAACACTGCACATTCTGTTTAAACTCATTGGTATAATTACGTAATTCTTGTCGCTTAACACTATTACACCTCGGCTCTATATGGCCTTCTTGTCCACGATGAAAACGCATTGCGGTGATAGGAATTCTATGTTACTTCTTACTTTGTCGCTTCTCATCAAATTATGATGTGCGTTTGTCTTAGTAGGTCGTTAACTTACTGAAATGTATGCTGGTATGCGTTTTACTATGTCTCTATGTCGAATTACCCTCTAGAACTCAGGATTTCAAACTTGCGAAGCACTGTGTTCACAGATTTGATGCGCTGACGTACCTCGCAGTGGGGAACTTTAATAACGATCGGTTTTTTCCATAATTAGTCGTAATTGCTGTACCAATTTATCGACTGTTTCTTGTGAATTCACACCGATCCTAATTTTTTACAGGAACAGATATCTTCAAATACTTACTTGTAATAACTTGTGAGCAATGTACACTCCCCGGTTACAGAGGTCAGGGATCACACTTTATTAATAATTATAGTACAAAAGTAATATCTCCATTTACAGTTACATTTTTAGCAAGTACACCAACTCCTGAAACTTCCTGTCAGATTAAAAGTGGGTGCCGGACCGAGACTCGAACTCGTGACCTTTGCCTTTCGTGGGCAAGTGCTCTACCAACTGAGTTCACGTCTCGGTCCGGCACACAGTTTTAATCTGCCAGGAAGTTTCATATCAACGCACACTCCGCTGCAGAGTGAAAGTCTCATTCTGGAAACATCCCCCAGGCTGTGGCTAAGCCATGTCTCCGCAATATCCTTTCTTTCAGGAGTGCTAGTTCTGCAAGGTTCGCAGGAGAGCTTCTGTTAAGTTTGGAAGGTAGGAGACTAGGTACTGGCAGAAGTAAAGCCGTGAGGACGGAGCTTGATTCGTGCTTGGGTAGCTCAGTTGGTAGAGCACTTAGCCGCGAAAGGCGAAGGTCCCGAGTTCGAGTCTCGGTCCGGCACACAGTTTTAATCTCCCAGGAAGTTTCATAACAGCGCACACTGCGCTGCAGAATGAAAATCTCATTCAGGACACCAAGTCCTTTCATCTATACATGAATTTTTTCATCGTTACTAACTTCTCTACGGGAACGTGTATACAAAGTAAATGGCATGTTACTATAAACATAGCTAGGTCTACTTTGGGCCTCCGGCTAAATACCACAATGCCACGTCTTGTAGGCGATGACATCTCGATCAGCGAATGATTCAAGTCCAGGAAAGGAGTCGTTTTCACAACGAACAATGGCTTGGGTAAACCAACCACTACCAGAATAACTGAGTAATAACTTGTTAGCCTTTTCTACCAGACCCAGTCTTTTCACACTGCTACCATTTGGTACCAAGTGTGCAGTGGAGCGAGGGCTGAGTCTCAAAAGGCAGACTACCACTTTAAAACCCATTACGTATATAATACATTAATAAAATTAAAGTTTGTACTGGCCGGAAAGAGATGCTGTACTTACACGTAACATTTAAAAAATCTAAGCCGGAAAGGCGACGTCATGAAGAGATGTAAATAAGATGGTGAGCCGCTAAGGGCTGCTCGTACTTGAGTGAACAAGGGTTGCAACGGACAACTATACCCTTTAGCCGGCATCCTTCCCAACATCTTTATCAATTCCTTGGAAAAAAGAGCTGTTTAACCGTGTCTCAGCCGCTTCACTAGGTATCCTTTCTTACACAAGTTACGTTGATGATATTCTAGTCATCTATAACGGACCCGCCGATAAAATTGATCATATATTTAAACTTTTTAACGACCTCCATGAAAAAATTTCTTTCGCTATTGAACTCGAAAACGAAAACCGGCAATTACGTTATTTAGACTTGACGCTTACAATAGAAGACAATAACATCGCTTTCAATATTTTTCGAAAAGATACGTATACTGACCAAATCGTGCCTGCTTCCTTGTTTCATCCACAGTCTCAAAAAATGGCCTTTTTTCACTCTGCCGTCCACCGAGCCATCTCTATACCACTTTCAACAGAAAAAGTTAATGAGGAGATTAATTTACTTCAAACCTTAGCAGTCAATAATGAATATACGCTTAACATTGCGGACGATATCCTAAAAAAGAAAACTGCAAGAACTACCACGCTCAACAACTCATGCACTGAAATTAACCCAAAACAACGATTTTCTATTCCTTTCATAGAACCAATTTCCTATCAGATTCAGCGCATGCATCGCAACAAATAAAACTGCAATGTTGCCTTCTCTACTAATAATAATCAAAAGAGAAGCTTCATTCATAATTTGAAATCAATTCATTCCCCTACAGGATGTTCTGGCATTTATAAGATCATCTGTGATACCTGCTCCTCCTATTATGTAGGTCAAACTGGACGTGCTCTCACCATCAGATACAAAGAACACATTTTGAGAAAGAACGCCAGCCGGAGTGGCCGTGCGGTTCTCGGCGTTACAGTCTGGAACCGCGTGTCCGCTACTGTCGCAGGTTCGAATCCTGCCTCGGGAATGGATGTGTGTGATGTCCTTAGGTTAGTTAGGTTTAACTAGTTCTAAGTTCTAGGGGACTGATGACCTCAGATATTAAGTCCCATAGTGCTCAGAGCCATTTGAACCATTTGAACTGGCCCACACTTTCTATCGTGGGCACCTCAGTCTTGTTGCGACCCTTGTTTACTCAAGTACGAGCAGCCCTTAGCGGCTCGCCATCTTATTTACAACTATTCATGAGGTCGCCTTTCCGGCTTAGATTTTTTAAAATGTGACTTGTAAGTACTGCATCTCTTTCCAGTCAGTACAAACTTTAATTTTATTAATTTATTATATACCTAATATGTTTTAGAACAGTTAGTTTAATTCTGAAGACGACGCTCATTGTCGCGTAGGAACCTGGTCAATTTTGACTTAATATTTGTGACCGAGGGCTTCTTTGTTCTAATACGATAAATATTTTACTATAGGTAATACAGAGAGATATTGAAGTCATGCCGTGTGCTGATGATTGTTAAAAATGAATATTTTATTATAGGCTATGCAGAGAGATGACTCGAGGGAAAAAGGAGAGAGGAGAATGAATATGTTAGTATGTAAGGAATATAATTAAGTAATGGTTTATTTTAATAACAGGTGACACAGCGCAGTGCAGCACTACGGATGGAGAAACCACACTAAATTTCTTTGTATATGTACTTTGCTATTCGAAAAATTTTTTCTGCATTGAACATCATATCTTTTACATCAGATACATATATAGAAAAAACAGATCACACCAAATGTCAGCATATCGATTCGCACTATGCATAAAATTCAAATGTTTTCTCTTAAATAACAATGACAATGTGTGCTACACAACGCAAACATAACATATAGTCGACTGACAATATGCCTCGTAACTGACGACCACATTACCGAACTTACTGAAGTGATAGAAAGTGACATAGTTTGTCTAAATGTACCTTCATATTTCAAAAACTGTGAATACACAACCTGTGAAGTAATATAACAGTGTCTTTATCTAATTATTTAAATGAGCTGCCGATTGTGATTTATTTAGAGGAAATTTATCTGATAAAGTCACAGAAAGTAACATAGTTTGTATAAAGGAACTTGCCGTTTTTATTTAAAATGTTGATGCCTAAATGTACTACTAAATTTGACTTACAGAAATATTTGTTTAAGTTATTGATTGCCACGTTATGTCATATGTACTGTAGGCTGAATTCACTATAGCTGGAAAATGTGTTTTTTATGTAATTGTTTAAAACTATAAACTTTTTGTACAGTCACACAAGGTGACATATTTTGTCCTTTTAAATGTGAAATAAATAATTTTTATGGGCACAGTGGAAAGACATGATGTAAAATTTGGTAATAACGATATCAACCACATCCGTGAACCTTTTCACAGAATGATTATACCTGTACCTTAATTCCTGTGTATCCCCATAGCTATAACTTACTTATTACTACACATATTTCTATAATCAAATTTCCTCCTTACGTCAACTCCAAATGACTTAACGACGTAGGAAAATTTTAAGGAAACCAACTGGAAGGTTATGTAAGACGTGTATAATTCTATTGTCTATTGTCAAACCGCAATTTATGAAAGATGTTTATATTTTATTAGTAGGATTACGTAGGAATAATTAATATTTGTCATGTTGGAAATAATTGTGGTAGCAGGGAATGTCTACACCAAAGTATTCTTGGCAAGAGAGACCCCACATTGATATTATTTTAAAAAGGGCGGGAGAGACCGCGTATGGATACATTTTAAGAAAAGAGCGGGAAAGACTGCGCATTGATACATTTTGTAACGGTAGCAGGGACTGTCTGCACCTAAAGCATTGTTGGCAGGAGAGAACGCGCCTTAGCGTTCGTAGGAAGTCAGTAGTAAGCGAGAAGTGACGCTAGTCTGTTGCAGGTCTGAAGCGAGAGGGTGAGAGGAGCGGTGTGCCTGCCAGCCACCAGCTATGATTTACAAGAGATTGTAAACGGATGTACAGAAATCAGCTAACTATTATCATAAAGGGAAATAATATTTTTGAATTATTAATATAATTTTTTTTTAATTTTTGAGAAACTCAAGAGTACTGAAGGTATGTTTGCGCAATGCTAGTTGTAAGATTATTGTAAAAAGCAAGTCCCATTTGAACGTTTGTAAAATCATTTCATTCAGAATATAATTAATTTTTGCTAGCAATATTACATTACGGATTATAATCCATCCCAGAAACCTACAACGTGAAACTTTGCAAAATTTTATTGTTGTCAAGAAAAAGTTTAACTATGAATTACTTAATTTCAGTCAAATTAATTAAACAATATCATCAGCGTTGCTATTAAAGGATATCGTCCGCTTTGGTAACAAATACAGCCACTTATTATGACAACCCACCAGCAGCTAATAGAGTATAGTAAAACAGAGTAAGTATATTGATGTCGCAGTTCGATGTAGCAGTCAGATGGCGATCCAGTAACAGTAAAAAAGGTAAGGAACTGTTTTGGGTTATTGCAGATAACGACTGAGGGCCACGACGACGACACATCCTATGTTTCGTCGAAATAATCACAAAATCACTTTTAATACGCAGCAATTAAATCTGTATGCGAAGATTGAGAAATAGAATAAATTTCAAAGGGATGGTTTCATTTGTTATTATTAAGCAAGAGATAGAAATCCTAAGGAAAGATTCATAGGTTATTGTAGATCAAAAGAGATACAGAGGAGACGGGAAGGTTTCATACCAAATGGTCCTACAGTTGATTGCCGAACAATCAGAGGAAAAGTTAATTACATAGTGGCTCTCTAGGTGTGACAGTCAGATCAGCTGCCATTACCATGTCAGTTCGTAATTTTGATCACAAATACACCACTGGGGCCCCCACGACACTACTAAGGAAATCTGTCACGCTCCATTGTAACGTGCCTTCATTACAGTCTCTATCGGTCGCCCTTAATCACATGTTTTATTCCCTAATTTTGTATCCATTGATTACTTAAGTGTGTGTTGTTTAACTGAGTGCTGTGTAACGGTAAAGTAATAATTTTCCTATTGCCAGGGACTTTTTATACCTATTCTTATGCATTTTACGCTCTTCTATTCGTTAGCTTGTCTGTTAATATGCACTATGTGATCAAAAGTATCCGGACACCCCCAAAAACTTTCGTTTTTCATATTAGGTGTGTTGTGGTGCCATCTACAGCAAAGTTTAACATATCAGCGTCCTCAGTAGTTATTAGACATCGTGAGAGAGCAGAATGGGGCGCTCCGCGGAAATCACGGACATCGAACGTGGTCAGGTGATTGGGTGTTACGTGTGTCATACGGCTATACACGAGATTTCTAAACACCCAACTATCCCTAAGTCCCTTGTTTCTTATGTGACATGAAATGGAAACATGAAGGGACACAAAGAGCACAAAAGCTTACAGGCTGACCTCGACTGTTGACTGACAGAGACCGCCGACGGTTGAAGATGGTCGTAATGTGTAATAGGCAGACATCCATCCAGACAATCACACAGGAATTCTAAACTGCATCAGGATCCACTACAAGTACTATGCCAATTAGGCGGTAGGTTGGAAAACTTGGATATCATAGTCGAGCGGCTGCTTATATGCCACACGTCACGTCGGTAAATGACAAACGACGCCTCGATTGTTATAGGGAGCGTAAACATCGGACGAGTGAACAGTGGAAAAAGGCTGTGTGGAGTGACAAGTCACGGTACACAATGTGGAGATCCCATGGCACAGTGTGGGAATGGCAAATGCCTGGTGAACGCCATCTGCCAGCGTGTGTAGTGCCAAACGTTAAATCCGGAGGCGTTGATGTTATGGTATAGTCCTGTTTTTCATGGAGGGGGCTTGCTCCCCTTGTTGTTTTGCGTGGTACTATCACAGCACAGGTTTATATTTATGTTTTGAGTACTTCTTACTTCCCACTGTTAAGGAGCAATTCGGGGATGGCGATTACATCTTTCAACACGGTCGAGCAACTGTTCATGATGCACGGCCTGTGGCGGTGTCGATACACGACAGTAACATTCCTGTAATGGACTGGCTTGCACAGAGTCCTGACTTGAATCCTATTGAACACTCTAGGGATGTTTTGGACGCCGACTTCGTGCCATGCCTCACCGATCGACATCGGTACCTGTTCTCAGTGCAGCACTCCACAATGAATAGGATGCCATTTCCAAAGAAACCTTCCAT
Source organism: Schistocerca cancellata (assembly GCF_023864275.1). NCBI lineage: Eukaryota > Metazoa > Arthropoda > Insecta > Orthoptera > Acrididae > Schistocerca > Schistocerca cancellata. Next base: position 493,780,649 of record NC_064629.1, on the reverse strand, counting down.
CACCTGACTGAACGTATGCCTGCGAGAGTGGAAGCTGTCATGAAGGCTAAGTGTGGGCCAACACCATACTGAATTCCAGCATTACCGATGGAGGGCGCCATGAACTTGTAGTCATTTTCAACCACTTGTCCGGATACTTTTAACCACATAGTGTATTTGGCCTATTTGACAAATCACGTGTGTAATCGAATGTGCGGTCGACGTATATTTGAGTAGTGCTATCCCTGGCGACTCCCATCCATGCAGTTGGGATTGCAGTTTCGCCGCTTCAGAAGATTAATTGGGAAAGATAGCATAAATAGTACATAATATGCTTTTAAACCACAGACATTTCCTAGATACTTCCCACACACGAGTAGTTGACTTAGTGTCGGTTTCGTCCAGCTCTTAAAAAGAAAGAGTACCGAATATTCAGTTGGTATAAAATCCGGTCACAAGTGGGACCTGCATATGCAGAAGGGAAAGGATGAATACCACAACCACAACCACGGGTCTATTGGATGCATATGTATTCATTTGGAAAACCTAATATACAAAATCCCTTCCATTTTGTTTGTATTCACTGTTCAGTATGTGAGGAAGTAAGTAACTTTCTGCCTCCCTCTTAATTGTTTCTTGCCTTTCCTCTATCATTTAGTCTGCATCATTTTTGGTTTGAAAGACATACTGTACGTTTCGGTGTCCGATGCAGCCACCGAAATAGAGACAGGATGATCTTTCAAGGAAATTGTTACTTAAGTAGGGAGAGCGGGAAGAAGTTATAGGTAGGACCGCAGGTCCGATAGTCACCGTCAATAGCTTTCCACCACTCTGTGTTATTACCTCGTTAACATGATTCTGTTGATAGTAACGTACCTACACTTCATTGGCCAACAGCTACATGCTGAATACCTAAATAATGCAGATCTCTAGCAGAGCCCTGCTTTCTTATGTCTGTTATAATTTTCCCAGTTTTTGCAACCTAGAGCTTTAGAGGCGGCGTTGACGACGCTTTCTGCTGACCTGATTTCATATTACTATGAAGCAAATAACTGTAGTGTGGTCGTTGCAGAATAGTCGGAAATAAAGCTGAAACGCTTCACCTAATTCGTAGCAGAGTGCTAAACTGCACACGTTTAGTGGTTGTTGATTCATACCCAAATATCAGTAAAACTTAATGTAATAAAAGAAAGCCTAAGAGAAACTGCTGGATATTTATTTTTAGGAGATTTATGCCTTAAAGGAGAATACCTCCTCGTCATGGGCACTGATGCTTTCTAAAACATGAAGAAAGCAGAATAAATGTTTGCATTTGATACCTCAAGTTAACGTACGTAACTTGTTTGTCATAGCAGTAAAAGACTTAAGATTCCTATATATTAAAGACAATTCTGTGAGGCTTTCTAGCTCCTTCAAGAGTAAAACTACTGATGGACATGCCATTTTGCGCCAACTTGAAAATGTTTCGAAGATACTCTTCTGGTAGTACGACGAAATATTGAACCAGCCATGACAGATTGTACAAACATGAAGTCATGCATACTGTTGGTTTAAAATTTGCATAGTCAACTACGCTTAAGCTATAACTAAGGCATAGTTCTAAAAAATTCCATCAACACTGTCAGTGTCAGGTGTGCGGAAAACTTTTTGCAGTCTAAAGAGTGAAATCATGTCTTCAACAACATCTGCTAATACTTAGTAGCTAAGAGCTTTTGTCTGCTGTGAAACATCTAATAAATTACAATTTTGTTTCTGTGTGTTCATGACCCAGCAAAGTCCTTGGCCATCTGCAGCATTTCAACAAAATTTTGTAGCTGTACGTCTTAGTACCAAGACAATACTCATGATGAAAAGATACCATTGGCACTCCTGTTTGTGGAGGTGGCTGTAAGAACATGAAGACACATGAGGATGACTCTGCAACGCCTGGAGAAACTTGATACTTGTCTCACTTATCTCGAAAAATGCTCTTACCAGGTTTTAGGGTTGGGTGTGTTTGAATAATGTGGAATGTAAACAAAATTTAAAACGAATGAAACCTCTACGGGTACGAGAATTTAACGCGTCAACTGATACCAGCATCGCTGCACAGCTGACACAGCACGTGTGACTTGTGTGGCAGTGCTCCGAAAGGACCATCCCGCATCTAGAAAGGCCACAGTTTGACCCCTTTCAATCTCGCTCATTTCGCTGTGCGAAGCACGAGTGCTTCTCTGTGGCATGGTTGCCTGCTCGCTTCACACGTTTGTATCACGGTGAGCCGTCTCGCATTCCCTGTTAAACGGTACACACAAATGGCGCTCTGATAGCTATTCCACTAGGCTATCTGCAATCGGACGGCGTTGAAACCATTATCAGTACGTCTACTATCCCGAAGGTAGAATATACAGTCATCGGATCAAAACTGAACTCATATTTCGCTGTTGTACAAACGTTTTTCTGTGTTCAGAATTTAACCCCACATTTCTCGTGTTTTTAGTGTAGAGATAATAGGAATATTTCGTACATTTTTAGTATATATCAGTTCTGCTACTAGCTATCGGACAGACAATCACTCACTTTTAACTTGATAAAGATACAGAAACTAATCAACATGATAACAAAAAACTGGTCGTTACTTGGCTGCGTGCCACAAAAAAACAGTTGATGTTATGCAAAACGGAACAGACAAACTAAGAAGTACTTAATAACATTTGGTGTCTATTCGCGATACAAACTGTATTAAACTATCTGAAGGATGTAATTAGCTCGGAGTTTCTCCGTTTGAGAACATTTCAGTGTATACTAGAACACAAGCCAACTACCAAGACGAAATAACTCATAGCGCGTAACACACATCGCTCACATGCACTGTCGTCATTTGTGGCTTCTACTGACATTTATGCAACTCGAGTGACTCATCATATCGCCAAGCGGCCGGGACCCTACGAGCTGTTAGGATAAGGTTAGGCAAATGCACTTTTGAGAGCGCGGGCTCATGTGGGTGCGTACACTGCTTGTCCGCTGGCGCTGTGAACCAGCAGTTCCCCCACCACCTCTCTGTTATCTTCGCGCGCTTGTTACTGATGCGCGCAAAGCAAGACCAGCCTGTATACTTGGTTTCGGTAGCGTTGCCGTCCGACCTTCTCGAGTTAAATCTGGAAAGGGATAAAGAAGAACGTCCATGTTGATATGCACTCCTGGAAATTGAAATAAGAACACCGTGAATTCATTGTCCCTGGAACGGGAAACTTTATTGACACATTCCTGGGGTCAGATACATCACATGATCACACTGACAGAACCACAGGCACATAGACACAGGCAACAGAGCATGCACAATGTCGGCACTAGTACAGTGTATATCCACCTTTCGCAGAAATGCAGGCTGCTATTCTCCCATGGAGAAGATCGTAGAGATGCTGGATGTAGTCCTGTGGAACGGCTTGCCATGCCATTTCCACCTGGCGCCTCAGTTGGACCAGCGTTCGTGCTGGACGTGCAGACCGCGTGAGACGACGCTTCATCCAGTCCCAAACATGCTCAATGGGGGACTGATCCGGAGATCTTGCTGGCCAGGGTAGTTGACTTACACCTTCTAGAGCACGTTGGGTGGCACGGGATACATGCGGACGTGCATTGTCCTGTTGGAACAGCAAGTTACCTTGCCGGTCTAGGAATGGTAGAACGATGGGTTCGATGACGGCTTGGATGTACCGTGCACTATTCAGTGTCCCCTCGACGATCACCAGTGGTGTACGGCCAGTGTAGGAGATCGCTCCGCACACCATGATGCCGGGTGCTGGCCCTGTGTGCGTCGGTCGTATGCAGTCCTGATTGTGGCGCTCACCTGCACGGCGCCAAACACGCATACGACCATCATTGGCACCAAGGCAGAAGCGACTCTCATCGCTGAAGACGACACGTCTCCATTCGTCCCTCCATTCACGCCTTTCGCGACACCACTGGAGGCGGGCTGCACGATGTTGGGGCGTGAGCGGAAGACGGCCTAACGGTGTGCGGGACCGTAGCCCAGCTTCATGGAGACGGTTGCGAATGGTCCTCGCCGATACCCCAGGAGCAACAGTGTCCCTAATTTGCTGGGAAGTGGCGGTGCGGTCCCCTACGGCACTGCGTAGGATCCTACGGTCTTGGCGTGCATCCGTGCGTCGCTGCGGTCCGGTCCCAGGTCGACGGGCACGTGCACCTTCCGCCGACCACTGGAGACAACATCGATGTACTGTGGAGACCTCACGCCCCACGTGTTGAGCAATTTGGCGGTACGTCCACCCGGCCTCCCGCATGCCCACTATACGCCCTCGCTCAAAGTCCGTCAACTGCACATACGGTTCACGTCCACGATGTCGCGGCATGCTGACACACCGGTGTCAATGTGTCCTTTTTCCATTTCCAGGAGTGTATGTCGTTACTTGACAATGTAACTATTATTTATAAGCGTATGAGAGTTTTGTTCTCTGCTTTACCTCCTCCTTGTAACATATTAAGAAGAAGATGGTACTTTGAGAGTTACCTATCACAGAGCCCTTGAAGTAGAAAAAACAGCGCTTTGCTCTAGAACGTGTTTTCAACATGTTTCAGACACCAGCTTGGGGTTATAGAATAAAACTACTTTTGAGGATAAATTAACTTTCAGTAGTGCCATTTGTGCACATTTCGATGTTGCTCTAATTATAGGTGAAATAAATCTACCAAAAGGGACAATGAAAGAAGATTTTGATGAATTTGTTACGATCGTACCAGATTTGATCTTTATTTCGCTGTTTTTGCAACTCGTGTTGCATTCAGCGTAGAAAGTGCACCACCTGAAATTCAACTGGAGCTCATTTGCCTTTCAGTGCAGTCGTGTAATCATGGAAAGTTTTTCTTCAACGACCAAATTGCCGCGGGATGTAGCCGCGTGGTCTGAGGCGTCTTGTCACGGTCCGCGCGGCTCCTCCGTCGGAGGTTCGAGTCCTCCCTCGGGCATGGGTGTGTGTTTGTCGTCCTTAGTGTAAGATAGTTTAAGTTAGATTAAATTATGTGTAAGCTTAGAAACCGATGACCACAGCAGTTTGGTCCTGTAAGACCTTACCACAAATTTCAAAATTTTCAACCATGTAATAAATAAAATCGAAGCTTAGGAGTAGTCTATTGACCTTCATCTGCCGGAGCAAGGAGTTTAATGATTAGTAATCTCACAACATACATGGAGATGCTAGTGGAAAAACAATTAAAGACAATAATAGAGTAATGAAAATAGATGTTTCTTTTTCATAAGTAGTAGACCAGCTCTGAAGGTAAGTCTCCTCGGTAAGCCTACATGTATGTTGTTAACTGATATTTAGTAATAATTATGTTTTTTCCTTGTTACATTATGCCTGTGCTATACTTGTAAGTTGGAAATTACTTCGTCCAGAGTAACATTTTATTCACATTTTCTTAATTAGTGCACCGCCACCCCTCCCCCCCTATCCACATATTTCATTCTGAACTGAACGATAGAATTTGGAATGATTCATACTACTTGTAATTGCTGTCAGCCTTTGCAGTATATTAATTTGTGACGCTACAGTACTAATTACGGCATTACGAATAGAAAATCATTATTGTTTGTTTCCTCTCTTTATCTCCGTGTTGTGCCTCTATTGAACTGCGAAGGATCAATTGTTTTTCCACCGGGAGCTGGTGTGTACCTATCTTTAGCTGTTTTAATGCAGATGGAACAACAGATTAGCGCTCAGAAGAAGGTGGGACACGAAGTACCACCTGGTCACACAGGGGAAATAAGAATCAAAACTAGAATTTCACTCGCTGACACTGATAGCAAAACAACATGGCTGTTTTACTTGCAAAGACTTATATGACGAGATGGCACATAAAAACACACACACTAGCGTAGTTTCATGTGCTTCTCTTCGCTGCAAAATTTTTATGAGCTAACCGTCATTAATGTTTCATTCGTTGGCACTTTCGTGAAACTCAAGATTGGGAGGCTACACTTTCGAAAACACTATGTACGTGTTATATTGTGTCTTAAGTATTCATTACATTGTACTTGGCGAATTACGACAATACTAAGAATACTAACCTCTTTCAAACGCGGGAGTGAGCTGTCTATCGTGTGTTTTCGGACGTCTTCGGCCTTTTTCGGGTAGCCTCGTAGGCAGCTCATTCGCGCGGCCCAGTATTAGGAGAACATAATGTCAGAGAACATCTACGCCTATAGTCTCCACCTAGACCCACGTCCTGCCCCGCCCACAATATAGGGTGGTGAATAAGGACATCTCATAGGTTGAGACGCTCCTCTCGGTCCGTCTGCCTGGCCGGTGCCAGAGGAGCAGAAGGCTGTAGGCGGTAGGTAATCCCGGCGGCTGCCTTATCGACGATCTGCTACGTTGTCTCCAATTATATTTTTTGTTTCGCAGCCACTGAGATTGTTATTTTAAAGTATGTTTTCCTGTCAGTCTTAAATATCTGCAGTATGGCAAAGACTGATTTTAAATAAGTTTTGTCAGTCTCGATCAGTGATAATTGCAACCAATCACGCGTATAAGAAATATCTCAACTTAATTATTAATTAATTGTGAATTATTAAAAATTCACTACTTTTCAGAGAAGTAGTACAGTCACCAGAAAAGTTGAATATACACAGTTCAGTATTAGTGAAGCAAATATTACACGTGAGACCCCATGTGTCAATGTATGTAAAAGACATATCTAAATGTAAACAAAATACTGACAACAAAATAGAAAGAATTAGCTCTGCTTTTTATCGGAAACATATGTTACAGTAACGCTCTCATTGCATTGCGATGTGAAATTATTTGATTTGTTTCTCACTGTTCATTTAACTGACAGGGCTGAAACGTCACGGCCTAAATCACATAAGATTGATTTTATTGCTCATTGCATTTAAGCTGAAAGCACAATTAAGGATTTCATAGCGTTTCTACAATTCGAACTAAGGCGATGAGAAATAAGGTGAGACATTACTGCTCTGTATGAGGAACGGTTGGGAGTGGAGGCGTGTTGCGGTGTGGTGGGGGGGAATTGGTGAGAAAAAGGAACGGTTGGGCTTGTCGTGTGATCAGGATGTGGCTAGGCTTGTACTGACAGTAGATGTCGGAATCGAACGCGATATAATTCCTTTTTATCGAGGCCTGATCCAGGGTACCTTGTGCATGGGACTCATGTCTTACGTGTTGTAGGCGCTAAGCTTTTCATATTCATTGTATTAAAGGTGAGCTGTCACTTCTTCGATTCTGGGAAAACAGTGATTGCCAGAACTGAATACAACAACATGTTCATAACATGGTCGAAAAATGGTTCAAATGGCTCTAAGCACTATGGGACTTAACATCAGAACCCTAGACCTGGAACTGTTTAAACCTAACTAACCTTACGACATCACACACATCCATGCCCGAGGTAAGATTCAAACCTGCGACGGTAGCAGCAACGTGGTTCCGGACTGAAGGGTCTAGAACCGCTCGGCCACAGCGGCCGGGAGGGAAGAGAAGTATTTTAAATATGGCTCTGTAACAGAATTCTGATGATTGGATGGGTATATTGAACTCATGATGAGAAGGTATTGAATAAATTTGGGAAGAAAATTTTGCACTGGATGACGTAAGGAATTGATCACTTGATAACACACATCGTGAGGCATCAACGAATCGTCAGCTGGGTAATCGAGGGAAATGTGTGAGAGCTGTGGTGGGGGAAGTTGGGGTGGTGTGTAGGAGATCAGAAAGAGGGGGAGACGAAGGTCTTGCCTACAGGAAGCAGGTTAAAAACGGATAAGAGAACGGTAGTTACGCAGACATGAAGAGTCTTGTGCAGTACAGACAAGCATGGAGAGATACATCAAACTATTCTGTGACAATAAGCTGGAACAAAATTTTAGAAAGGCGAAAATCGAAGTATCCAATGAATCACCTGTAAGGTTACAATAAATGTGGTCAGCATTAAATTCGTCTTACTGGCTTTCCTCGTTTCATCATTTGCCTTATTTTTGATCCTTTTGTTCCCATTTAGCCGATTTTGAAGTGTGTAGTCCATTTCGACTTGCATCTCACGTGTTCCATCTTTATTGTCATTGTTATAGTAAGTGGCGTCTCCTCGAGGACAAAATTCATAACCACAAGAAAAAAGAGATCTTAACGATTACGTTTAATTAGCATTCAGACTGCACGTACACTACCTAATCAATATTTTCCGGACACCTGCTAGTGGGCACTAGTATCTGGGTGTGACCATCCTTCGTTTCTACGACGGTTTGCTTGAACTCCACTTGGGACACTTTGCATGAGGTGTCAATGTTTGTGGAGGAAAGGCAGCGTGTAGTTCCTCTAGAGCCGAGACTAGCATAGGCAGTGATGTTTGACGATGGGTTCTGAAGCGAAGTCGACGTTCGAATTCATGGCATTGATCTTCCAGTGGATTCAGTTCAGAACGCTGGCCAGGCCAGTCCATATCAAGAATGTTACTGTCTACAAAGCATTTTCTCACAGATTATGGTTTATCACATTGTGCATTGTAATGCTGATACAAACAATCATCATCTCCGAACTGTGCCTCCACTGAACGCAGTACACAATGCTGTAAATTGTGTTCATACCCTCACACATTTCGCGTTTTCGTAAGCCTCATAAGAGGACTGTGCCTTACTCACGAAAACCACTCTCAAACCCCGACATATCAGTCGATGCAGGTAACGTTCTCCAGTTATGTGCCAAATCTCAATTCTTCAGTCAGATTCACACAGAGTATAGCGTGATTCACCAGTGTAAATCACTCGTTTCCAGTCATGTACTGTCCACGGTAGTCACTCTTCACACGTTGCTTATGACTGACTACAGGAATGTGAGTCTTACGAGGAGCTGCTCGAACACTGAAACTAACTGTTTTCAGCTCGCTGCATACAAATATTGTGTTAGCAGCCCTCTGGAAGTATTGTAGAACACAGGACTGATATCTTCTACCGATTTCAAGCAAATTTTTACAACCATCCACCTCAACGTCTATCAGTACATGTGGACTGCCTGGTCTTGGTTTAATTCATGGTTATTTCTTTGCGGTCCCACGTCACAATCACGTAATCAAAAATGAACTTGGGCCGCTTTGAAAGAATTGAACAGCTCATGTTAGGCAGGTAACATGCAATAAGCAGGGCACTTTGAAAGTGACTGAGGTCTCTTAATGTTTCAAACTCATCTCCAGCCATCCTGATTTAGGTTTTCCGTGATTTGTACGGTCGCAGGTTCGAATCCTACCTCGGGCATGGATGTGTGTGATGCCCTTAGGTTAGTTAGGTTTAAGTAGTTCTAAGTTCTAGGGGACTGATGACCACAAATGTTAAGTCCCATAGCGCTCAGAGCCGTTTGAACCATTTTTCCGTGATTTGCCTAAATCGTTATAGGAAAATAAGTGGACGGTTCCTGTGAAGGGCACATCCGATTTCATTCCCTTTCCTTCCCTAATCCGAGCTTGTGCTCCGTCTCCAATGACGTGGTTGTCGACGGGACGTTAAACAGTAATCTCCTCCTTCTCCTCCTCCTCTGAGCTCTCCTAACCGACCTATTCTTATGTTACTATTTACCAACTGGCAACTAAATACTCCCTCTCTTCCTTTTATACTGGTCAGCATAACAGGGTCACATCGTGTTCCAGTTTCAGCTGCAGGCGATATCAGTATTCTGAAATACAATGTACAGTCGTGGACAAAACGAGCGAGACCCCTCGCCTTTTCGTTATGCTGATCCGCACGGCTTTAAAGTCTGCTACACAGCATAACAGGCAAGGCGACGAAGTGCTACCAACATAATATGCACAGGCGTGAAATTGACAAACTATCTGAACTATTTTAGATTGTTTTCAATAATTTGTAAGACTATATTAATGCTGATTAGTGTGTTAAATACAACACGTAAATATAAGACAGAACTGAAAGAAGAAACGCTAATTGATACGAAACGGACCAACAAAAATGAATTTCAATTTATCGAGATAACAAAACTGTTTCAGTAAGACAAAGAACCCCAGACCGTTACGAATTAGCAATATATTATCCGCATTCGGCAGCGAAACGGTCTGTGTCAACGTTCAGACCAGCCATACTGGATTACCGTTGCTGACCTACGATGAAAGTGTGCAAATTTAGCAATGCGTGAAGATTCATAACGAAATTCACTTAAAAATCATTCAGTGCCACACTTAAGTCAATTCCATTATTGACAGAAAAGGAAAAAAGAGGCAGTAACATGTATGAAATTCTACAAGAGTGTCATGTTGACATCCTCAGGGCGACAGTACAGAATAAAGGTAGCGATAAAACGTATTGGGGGCGCGAGAATTTCTTAAAATTGCTTTACTGATATTCTACCTGCCTCCATCGAGATTAGAACCGAAAACAAACCAGACCTTCCTTTCACTGTGCTAGCAGACAACCCAGGCTAACAGCCCTCTATTATTACCCCAGACGCGAACAAGCCGGCAATTTCGCAATGAAAATCTGCATTTTCCGTTGCATACAGCTTTCTGGACTCGAAAACATGAATTTTCTTCCTTTATGTCACCGCTTATGTGACAATCATTCGGGATGTTAATCGAAAGAACAAAATACTGTTATTAGAGAGTAAATTTGGTAGGATAATTCTGCACCACCCCAGGAAATAAACGGCTACATAGCTGCCAAACGTATTCTACACTGTTTCGAATTCTCCACTAGACTCGTCACAGCCAGAACACGTTCATTAGCCGAAGTGTTTCTTAAGCTAACTAGCAATGGGAATGTTCGCACTTCTAAAACGCGGTGACATTAATACTGGGATGTGAATTACCACGTGTATAGGCAAATGGATTCTATTTGCATTCCTGTAAACGTGATTTGGATCGAAAGCGTAGCTATGATTAATATACTGATGTATCGACTGCAACTAGAACATTTCGAATAAAGAGTAGCCGGTGCTATTTATGCGGCCCTCGTCTTCAGTAGCTGTCGTATCTGTTTTCGTTGTTGGGATTTCGTCACCTAAACCGGTAAAAACGGAACCCTACTAGTCTCACTGTCTTGACCGTCTATCGGTCTACCGAATCCTTAAAACCCGTTTAATTCCAGAACGGATGGACATAATAAGCGGAAATGTATCGCAATTCTTGCGGTAACCGGTCCCTTGGTGGTGTAAAAAAGTGAGCTTCTATTTCAACGCAATCTAAAGATACGACCGTTTATGTAAAGAAAATTTACGCTAAAGGTCAAAAAATGGCTTCAAGAACTATGCGACCTAACTACTTAGGTCATCAGCCCCTAGACCTAGAACTACTTAAACCTAGCTAGCTTAAGGGCATCACAGACATCTATGCCCGAGGTAGGATTCCAACCTGCGACTGAAGCATCCGTGCGGTTCGTGACTGAAGCGCCTGGAACCGCTCGGCCACCGCACCCGGCGAAACCCTATTCGCCTCATGTATAATGATAATATATACTGTCTAGTGAGGATAAACTGTATTCGCCAGCAACTCTGATCGTTCGATAACGGAACTTTTACGAAGCTACATTCAAACTTTGTTCGAAGTCGTCTGCAATATCCATTTATAAACACCCTAGGAACGTGTATGCGATATCCACTTCTGAAGACGCTGGCAGATACTGCAGTACTATAACAAGTAGGTGAGAATTTATTGTTATTGGTCCATGTATGACACTTTATTTCAATATAAATTTAACGCGCCTAGGTGTTCGTATATGGCTGAAACTAATGAACAAAAAGTAAATTAACAGCAAACAACTTCGATGTTCAAATCAAATGAAAGTCACATGTCGTAATTACAACATAATTTCGTTGTTACATCTACATGACTACATCAACAGGATTTCTTTGCAATCCGGACTTACATGCCTGGCAGAAGGTTCGGATTGCAACGAAAAACGCTTATGTTTTCATGAATGTTACCCCAACTCGATTATCAAATCTGGGATCCTCTCTCCCCTATTTCGTGACATTACAAATCGTGCTACCGTTCCTTGGTTGTTTTTGCGTGCACAGTCAATCACGTCTGTCAAGGATATTATAGCAGTGGACGGACAAACGTAGTGTAGGCAGTGTTTTCAGTTGGCCTGTTGCGTATTCTTAGTGTGCGCCCAATAAAACGCAGTCATTCGTTTGCCTTCCCCACAAAAGTATGTTTTCGATAGTTCCAGTTGAAGTTTTACTGGGTACTGAGATGAACTGACAGTGCTTCGACTTGTGTTTTGTCATGTAACCGAAAGTTAATTATTGTTATTGGACGCAGCTTTCGTGTTTAATGTATTCCTCATTCAACAGGGTACACTCCTCGTACACCACACATAACTGTTTCAAATTATTAAATTGTTACTGATCTTACCAAGTTGCAGTGGTCATCTTAACTTGCCGTTTTGAAACAAAGGAAAAAATTTTAGTGGAATGTAGCAACTAAGAAGCGGAGTATCCAAACAAACAAACATTTCCGGTTTAAGTAGTTGCAGTAGGTCTACTACACAGTAACGTAAATAAGGAGCAAAGTCCATAAGTAGATCGTTTCAGGAAAACCAGCCCTCATAATGCAAAGTGCCACTACAAGAAAGACAGTTTCCAAACATGTCAATGAGTAGTCGAGGAAATTGGACGCATTCTGTCTACTGAATCCCAACGCACGCCACTTACGAGGGGACACGCCAAGTGTCACACCCCGATCTTGCTGAAACTTCGCTCAGTGAAAGAGGGGACAAAATAAGTGAACACGTGTCTCGGCGTAACTGCTTACACTCTACCGCTTCTGAAAAACCGACGGTCAATGTGTTCAATGCGTTGTTGCTATAGTGTAGATACCTCTTAGCGGGTAAGGATTCAACTGAAGCGGTGGCTCTGCGGCTACCGTAGCGACTTCGGAACTTTGCGCTGCGAGTTCGAAACCCGGTTTTTCCTTTTTTCCCCCCCTCACACTCTGAATTATCTACGAATGTTTATTCCAATTTATGTTGAAACCTTGACGTCGTTATTCGTCAGTTAATTTACTGTGTAAAGAAAAAAGTTAAAAAGGGAACACATAGTGCGTGGTGGGACGATCACTCTGTTGTAGAAATAATTCAAAAGCCAAGATCGCTTGAATACTGTCTACTGGATAACCGGTTTCAACACACTAAAGGTGCCATCATCGGATCTGAATGTAGATTAACATTTATAAACCATTTGGATATAACGATACATGAGGCAGACCAGATGATTTTAGGTCAGCTTGTCTCATTCGTTTATTATTTTTTTAATTCATTAATTACACATAAAGTTAACTGGCGAATAATGACAACATTATTTCAACATAAGTCAGAAAAAAACATTCGTAGATAATTCTGATAGAGAGGCAGGAAAAAAAATAATAAAAAAAACCAATATGGTCTCGAACACGGGTATCAAAGTTAAGAAGGAACGACGGTAGCCACTGAGCCACCGCTTCAATTGCGTTCTCGGCCGCAGAAGGTATCTACACTAGAACAACAGCGCGTTGATAACTTTGACCGGCGTTTTCTCGTGAACGGTGGAGTGTCTGCAGATAAGCCGAAACACATATTCGCTTATTTTGTCCTCTCCTTCACTGAGCAAAGTTTCCGGACAATCAACCTATGATACCTGGCGAGGTTCCCTCGTTAGTCGAGTCGCTTCTTACGCCCGGCGAGAATTATGTATGCCTCAGAGTAAACTGCGCCACTTGGAAACACGGCGAGCGGGGATAAACACGTTTTCCTTCTTACAAGGCAACCTTCTACAGATAAAATTCACGAAGTGTTCTTCAGGTTGCCTCAGACATTTCAGAAATGTTTCTTGCGTTAGGCCTGCCGCATATGAAAAACGTAAACATTTCATTTCATGTAATATTTATCAGGATAAGACATGACAAGAGTGGACCAGTCCCTTCTGAGAAAAATTACAGATTCTAAGTTGCTCCACTATGTAATGACACGGGTACGGGCTTGCGATCTCTCGTTTATGCCATCGATTTCCGTGTTACACATACTTGGCCACTGCGTTGTGGCTGCCATCGTGGAGGAGGCAGTCTGTTTCCTGCCAGCGCTGTTTCCGCAGCCGATATTAACCGCGATGAATCATTCAGTCAACGCTAAATGGCCCATCTGGCTGAGGTAGACAAGGGCGCTATAATAGCACTTCATGCAGAGGGATTTTCAAATGGCTATATAGCAAGAACTATGGGTCTTCACAAGTCGACGGTAGCCAGGTGGACCAGACGAAAGGACACGAGTGGTAACCTGAATGGGAGGCCTCATGGCCGTCGCCGCAAAACAACAGCAGCTCAGGATCAGCAGATACGCCATTTCAGTGAGAACCATCCATTTGTCAACGCACGACAAATTCAGCAAACTTTGGGTCTCAATGTTAGCAGTAAGACCGTCACTCGTCGTGTAAGGGAAGGTGGACTGAGAGCAAGAAGCGCTGCTGTGAAAGAGACATTCAATGTTTCCCAAAGAGAAGCTTCCCTTGCTTTTGCTACTGAAAATGGCGACAAACCTCTCCAGTTTTGGAGGCGAGTGATTTTCACGCACTAAAAAGTTTTCTCTGCGGCATCAACCGGAAAAGTACTTGTTTACCGGCCTAAAGGTGCTAGGTATAATCGAAAATATATTTACAGTTGCCGAAGGAGCGGCAGGTAGTCGGTAACGGTATGGGCAAGGATATCGGCCGAAGGGTGTGGACTCCTGTGGGAAGTAGAAGGAAGATTCGATGCGCGCAATTACATATCAATTCTGTAGAACGTGATGTTGCCTTCTGTGGCAGCCAGATTTGGAGATGATCAGATCATGTTCCAACAAGATCGCTCGCCTATTCATATGGCACGTGCGGTTAAGAGGTGTTTCGACGACCATAGTAATATTACTGTAATGGAATGGCCACCTAAAGGAGCTGACATGAATCCCATTGAGAATATTTGGGCAGAAATGGCTAGAGTAATACGAGAAAAGCGGCAGTCACTGTCGACTCGCCGACAGCTTTCTGATGTGATTCATGACGCTTGGAATGAGTTACTTGAATCTCCTAGTTATGTGGCTCGAGTTATGGGCTCAATGCCCAACAGACTTCGAGCTGTTGTGGAAGCCAAAGGAGGCTATACGCGATACTAAGCAGCAACAGCAGAGGTGTTTTTTTTTCAGCTCTTCACCAATCATCAGCTGTTTCAAGCTTTTTTTCTTTTTCTTTTATTTACGTACGTATATTTTATATAATTTGAAGGAAACGCAGAAAGTGGAATGTGGACTGATTTTTGAGGCTTCATTTTGTGACGGCTAAACAGTGCTGCATCACGGGACCCGCTATTTGTCTACAAGTGGCTGAACATCAGAGGTGTAAAAAACTTTGAGAGGTGCCGAAGTTCTCTGGAAGAGTAACGTGTTTTAGACAAGGAGATGATTTTTAGTTCATTTCATTTTAACCATTCACACTATGCTTTGACATTCTAATCTTTGATTTCATTTTATTATTATGTATCTTTTCTCCAGTGAAAGTCAACGGTAGTAAGTTTCAAGATATGAAGAATAACTGGAAGTTTTTAATTTGTGGAATAGCGTATGTAACAGTTAATATTTTCAACAAATCTGTAGTTATAGGACATATTAAGAAGCAAGTCAAAAATGGCATTGTGGAAAGATCAGGTTGGTCTCTAAAGGGTAACGACGGTAAAATAGCAAATACGAAACTATGGGTAACAACTATTTTTGATGGTGAGGAGCCATAATCGATATGCCACTTTTCTGTAATTCTATTTCTGAAGTTTAGCGTCAGTCCTAGGACTGAAACCGATACTCTGTTTTACGTAAAGAATAAAACCTTCAAAATTTATTTAGCTGCGCAGAATATTAAATCACAGTTTATAGATCAGGAACCTAATCCAACTGCCTTTAATTTTATTTTCACGGATGACATTGAGACAGTAAATAACAAGAGAAATAACGAAACTCTCAGAATCAATATAGAGAATTCAAGTGACCAGTGGATTCAAAAGTTTGCTATAATAGCGAATAATTGCTTTTACAGACTCCTTCATGCCTACATTTTGTGTCAAGACAATGTTTGAAACTAGGTCTAACAAGGTAAACAATTTTTTCCACAAATTGTCAAATTGGAAGTCGGAGAGCCAGTTACATAAATTACGATGACAACAAACGTCTTTCAAGTAACTGATCACAGGAGGCATCCAACGCATTTATTGTGAGTTACATGCACAGTATGTAAACTGGCAACGCCACCAACACACAATACCACTAACCGGGGAACATCCCCATCGCACCACCCTCAGATTTAGTTATAAGTTGGCACAGTGGATAGGCCTTGAAAAACTGAACACAGATCAATCGAGAAAACAGGAAGAAGTTGTGTGGAACTATGAAAAAAATAATCAAAATATACAAACAGAGTACTCCATGCGCAAGACAGGCAACATCAAGGATATGATGAGCTCAGGAGCGCCGTGATCCCGTGATTAGCGTGAACAGCTGCGGAACGAGAGGTCCTTCATTCAAATCTTCCCTGGAGTGAAAAGTTTAATTTTTTATTTTCAGACAATTATTATCTGTCCGTCCGTCCGTCCGATGGGAGGTAACTGCGCCGTAGTATGATGACGCTACACCTCAGCAAACATCGAAACACATGACGTCAGTCAAATACAGCGCACGGGAGAGAGAGTATTCCTGCTAACGAGGCTCCCTGGCTGGCAGTTGACTGTTCGCTACTTTGGACGAGAGTGCATTAAATACGTGAGATGCATTGCGTGGGCAATATGAATCCAGCAAATGTAGCTCGCGACTTCAATAACTATGTCAATGAATATTTTCCGAACTGTAAGGCATCGGAAAATTCCTTAAGGGATCGAACGATTGTCGAACATTTGTATGGTTATTTCCTACATTTGTTGATAAACAGTACGTGTCGTGATGATTGTCTGAAAATAAAAAATCAAACTACTCACTCGAGGGAAGACTTGAACCAAGGACCTCTCGTTCGGCAGCTGTTCACTCTAACCACGCGACCACGGCGTTCCCGAGCTCAAACTATCCTTGATGTTGCTTATCATGCGCATGGACTACACAGTTTGTTTAGTTTGATTATTTTTTTCACAGGTCCACACAACTTCTTCCTGTTTTCTCGATTGATATGTGTTCAGTTTCTCAAGGCCTATCCATTGTGCCAACTTACAACTAAATCTGAGGAGGGTGCGATGGGGAGGTTCCCTTGTTAGCTATGAAACAACTGTAGCAAAACGGAGCATCCTCGTTATCCATGTGATGGATAAGACGACTAATTCACAACATAAATGTCAATGTAAGCATCAGTTTCTGTTGGAACGTGCTTCCTGGACCAAATAACATACATTTCCTACGTCTTCAATGCGAATCATTTACCAAATGTAATTTAAAGGACATAAAAACATCGAGTGAATTTACTAACATAATTATGAACCACTCACAAACATAATTCGATGGTCACATAGTTGTCAAAAGTGTTCTACAGTATTGCCATTGTCCACTAGACTAGCAGCAGGAAGAAAACGTTCACTCAGCTGTGCTGAGATATCTTGCACTGACGAAACTCGCGCTTCGAAGACGCCACAGCATCGTCTGCCACCATTCCATGGGAAACGAAATATCTCAAGTGTACAGTCTTAGACATAAAAACTGACCGCCGGCCGGCCGCCACAGGGACTAAGTCCGAGTCGTTCACTTAACGTGGCCAATAAAACTGACCGCCCCTGACAACCGTAAGTCCGGCTATCTGCACAATCTGGCAACACTGTTAGATGCGGAAGTGTTAGGAGGAATTGTTGTTTACTTCCGAGAGGTTCTCGGATTGTGTGAGCCCATGGTCTAGTGACAGAGCGGTCGCCCTATTTGTGAGCACATTAGTCAAACTATGGCACCGCCGTCCGGACAGTCTGACGAGTTTGTTAATAGAAGAACTAGCACCGCCCTCCCTGTTGCCACCTGTGCCGATACACCACGTCCCCTCCTCGCTCTTCTACATCGGTGTCTTTTACCTCGAACTCAGTTACGTTCGACTTGCCTTACCATCGACCCAACTGGCGATGGCAAGGACGGTTTATCGGGTCCTGCAACGTGGACGACCCGATAACGTCGTGGAGAGGAAGCACCCGAACGTCAACTGGCGAGTAGTGTGGAGGACAATTCACCACGTAACACTGGACACTGACGTCACGGCGATGTGGTATATCACTGTCAACTGTAAGCAGGTGACCAGATCAAGCTACATGCGATCCACGTGGTAGACTCACCCACGTGCACGAGCTGTGGCGTTCAAGACGACGATGAACACCGTCTTAGCTGTGGTGAGTCGGCGGCAGTGTGGCACTTAGTGAGGCAAATGTCAGCATACTTCCTTCGAGTAACGCCGAATCATATCGACCCCAAGACTATCTTATTCCCGGATAAGACGTATTACCCACGCACTGCAACTAATGCAATGACGTGGCTTCGTGGACATGCACTGCATTATTTGTTTCAAGACGGCACTAAGAATACTTTAGACTTTTGGAACTATTTGCAGGAACGACATTGCAAGATCCTTCGTAACCCAGAGTATCGACAATATTTTTGCAATTATTTGTGGAGTGCGTTCCACGACCCTCCACGTAGCTGGAACATCACGGGTAAGAGAAGCTAAAATTACAAGACGATGATAGAACACTACACGGTACAACGTGGGATCTACCATGGTCATTACGAGAAGTCATACCTGAATGATACAGCAGATGGAGAGTTTCGTCGTGAACCCTTACACTATGTAGCAGTATTTGCCCCATTTCCTCTTTTTGTCCCCGGTGTGATAATGGTTTTCGCAGTTTTTGTTTCCCATGTGGTGCAAGATGTAGCACTGGTTAATGGTGGTATGGATTCCACCCTTCAGTTTTGTTTCATGGTTTCCTTAGCCCCGAATTTTGTTCTCTTTCTTTATGCCTTTTTCTCAAACCATTAGCATGTTTTTAGTTATGTGCGTCCCCAACTCGACGCAACGAGTGCCCTTACTACTTTTCAGTTCCTTACTGTTAAAAAAAAAAGAAAAAGTGGTAATCTTCGTGCATTCTAAACTTATGGTCGCCTGTTCGCATCCCACTGGTTTTTTTTTCTTTTTTCTTTACCACACTTCGGTCTAAAGTTATGAGTCTGATTGAGCGTCGAAGATAATTAGCTAAACATTCTACCCACCAGAAATAACAAGTATTCCAGAAACAACTCCGCCGGACAGCTCGTGGATGCGTCGCGATCATAACAGCTTACGCTCGAGCGTTTCCCGGCGCTGCAGCGGCTACCTGCCACCGGCCAGAAGCCACCCGCCGACTGAAATCCGAGGCCGCCCATGTGAACGCGGCGCCACGCTGTCAGTGTATGTATCAACTGTCATTTTCGAATTTGAAGTTCTAGTTATCGACTTGCAGTTAAGCACTGGATTTTGCATACTTGACAATCATTAAATACAGTTAAGCATTGTAAAATTGAGTCGCAAGTGGAAGTACATGTAACATATGCAACACAACGTTTACTTTTGGTAAACAGAGGGGTGAATGCAGAGGAAGCAGCTAGAAAGATTTGAACTGTGTTTGGAGCGAGTGCTTTTGGGAAAAATACGCCAGAAAAAGATATTCGTGTTTTAACAAAGATCGTTCTGGAATGAATAATTTTCCACATTAAGGAAGTCTCGATTACTGATATATGTGATAGATTACCATTTTACCATCATGCGACATTTGCATTCAACAGGCAAAGTTCAGAAGTCTGGTGTAGGAGTACTGCATGCTCTAATTCTAAACAACAAAAATCAACGGAGTGACTATTATTGAACGTCATCAGGTCACTCATCGAGTATTCCTATGCAGTACTGTTACTGGTGACGTGTTATGATGCCTTTATCGTTAACTTCCGAAGAAGAAATGAAAGGCTGAGCCCCACCAAAAGACGTAAACTCGAGGAAAGAGTAGTGTGAACATAATATTTTACATCTGATAAATCCAAAAGTGTGTTTTGGGCTACGAATTCTGCCCCCAGGGTGTATGCAACACAGCTGGAATTTGTTACCAACAACTGAGACACCTTCCGGTAGCAGTGTAAGAAAATCGAGCAACAAAACTACATCACCTGTGCTACTGCATGATAACGCACTATGTTGATTTGAGAAACAAAACTATCCAGTAGATAGAAAGGAAAGTCGTCTGTCAGGCACTTGTATTGATAGGGAAGTCCTCTCTCAAGCACTTGTCCCTCTCGTCATAGATTTGTAAAATTTTACCTTTCTTACTCTTGATCGATCAACCGTCAAGGCAATTCATATCTAGACGAAAATACTCTTAAAACTACTCTGGTTTAATGACATCGTTAGAACCAGTAGGTTTCTACAGGCGTAGGATTTGTGAACAACTTTAGCATTGTCATATCGTTTTAGATATCGTGAAAGAAAATTGTGCTGCTGATTAATTTATCTTTGATAATTACTGTTGCGTTTAGTAAACTAATGGAAAATGTAATTAAAATATTCACTGTACTAATACAAATTAAATTCAGCTTACTACAGAAACATCACGACGGCAGTCTATCTTAATAAAGCATTAAGTTTCTGTGGGACGATTGAGCCTATTTTAACTCGAGTTACTAGGATATTACCGACTTTTGACTTCGAAAAGATCTGTATTTATTTCATTTCCTGTACCATTCGTAAGTATTATGAAAATGTGACATTTCATAGATAAAATTATGTATTCACAACAACAACAAAAATGACGGCAGAAAACAAAAGTGGCATTATGAACCTGGCAGTACCTTAAGGTTTTCGCACTGACAATAAGAGTTACTGAAAGTAGCAAGACGAATTTTTTTCGAGCGTTGTCTTACGAGTCCCTTATTGCGTTTTTATCTGCCTGCTTGTAGCTGTGGTACAAAAGAATTAAAAATCTGGCTTTCAGCAAGTCTCGAAAGGCGAACGAAAGCAGCTTGCACCTGGTTACTAAGCATGTTACCTGGGAACTGGTTTTTTCCTAAAGTGGGACTTAACAGCGGAGGTCATCAGTCCCCTAGAACTTAGAACTACTTATACCTAACTAACCTAAGGACATCACACACATTCATGCCCGAGTCTGGATTCGAACCTGCGACCGTAGCAGTCGCGCGGTTCCGGACTGAAGAGCCTAGATCCGCTCGGCCACCGCGGCCGGCCAATCAACAAGCGACATATGCCTATGGTCATTCAGAGCAAAAGTAAAAAATATACACTCATCAATACACGTGTCCCCACCAACATCGAAAATAAGAAAAACACCGAAAATGTCGAAAAATTCTGGAACACACTCGAAAATACGATGAGCAAAATTCACCAAGATGACATGAAAATACTAATGGGAGACTTCAGCTCTCTATTTGGGACAGAAAAAAACCTGTAGAAAAACCATTGGTACAAATTCAACACACCGAAACGCTTAGACTAACGGCACACGTGTGACTGACATTTGCCAATTGAACCACAAAAGGATGTCTTCCCACTTTAGGAAAAAACCAGTTCCCAGGTAACATGCTTAGTAGCCAGGTGCAAGCTGCTTTCGTTCGCCTTTCGAGACTTGCTGAAAGCCAGATTTTTAATTCTTTTGTACCACAGCTACAAGCAGGCAGATAAAAACGCAATAAGGGACTCGTAAGACAACGCTCGAGCAAAATTCGTCTTGCTACTTTCAGTAACTCTTATTGCCAGAGCGAAAACCTTACGGTACTGCCAGATTCATAATGCCACTTTTGTTTCTGCCGAAATTTTTGTTGTTGTTGTGAATACATAATTTTATCTATGAAATGTCACATTTTCATAATACTTACGAATGGTACAGGAAATGAAATAAATACAGATCTTTTCGAAGTCAAAAGTCGGTAATATCCTAGTAATTCGAGTTAAAATAGGCTCAATCGTCCCACAGAAACTTAATGCTTTATTAAGATAGACTGCCGTCGTGATGTTTCTGTAGTAAGCTGAATTTAATTTGTATTAGTACAGTGAATATTTTAATTACATTTTCCATTAGTTTACTAAACGCAACAGTAATTATCAAAGATAAATTAATCAGCAGCACAATTTTCTTTCACGATATCTAAAACGATATGACAATGCTAAAGTTGTTCACAAATCCTACGCCTGTAGAAACCTACTGGTTCTAACGATGTCATTAAACCAGAATAGTTTTAAGAGTATTTTCGTCTAGATATGAATTGCCTTGACGGTTGATCGATCAAGAGTAAGAAAGGTAAAATTTTACAAATATATGACGAGAGGGACAAGTGCTTGAGAGAGGACTTCCCTATCAATACAAGTGCCTAAGAGACGACTTTCCTTTCTATCTCCTGGATAGTTTTGTTTCTCAAATCAACATAGTGCGTTATCATGCAGTAGCACAGGTGATGTAGTTTTGTTGCTCGATTTTCTTACACTGCGACCGGAAGGTGTCTCAGTTGGTGGCAACAAATTCCAGCTGTGTTGCATACACCTTGGGGGCGGAATTCGTAGTCCAAAACACACTTTTGGATTTATCAGATGTAAAATATTATGTTCACACTACTCTTTCCTCGAGTTTACGTCTTTTGGTGGGGCTCAGCCTTTCATTTCTTCTTCGGAAGTTAACGATAAAGGCATCATAACACGTCACTAGTAACAGTACTGCATAGGAATACTCGATGAGTGACCTGATGACGTTCAATAATAGTCACTCCGTTGATTTTTGTTGTTTCGAATTAGAGAATGCAGTACTCCTATACCAGACTTCTGAACATTGCCTGTTGAATGCAAATTCAAGTGGTTCATAATTATGTTAGTAAATTCACTCGGTTTTTATGTCCTTTAAATTATATGATTCGCATTGAAGACGTAGGAAATGTATGTTATTTGGTCCAGGAAGCACGTTCCAACAGAAACTGATGCTTACATTGACATTTATGTTGCGAATTAGTCGTCTTATCCATCACATGGATAACGAGGATGCTCCTTTTTGCTACAGTTGTTTCATAGCTAACAAGGGAACCTCCACATTGCACCCTCCTCAGATTTAGTTGTAAGTTGGCACAGTGGATAGGCCTTAAAAAACTGAAAACATATCAATCGAGAAAACAGGAAAAAGTTGTGTGGACCTACGAAAAAATAATCAAATTAAACAAACTGAGTAGTCCATGCGCATGATAAGCAACATCAAGTATAGTTTGAGCTCGGGAGCGCCCTCTGCATCATGTGCTGTTATAGCGCCCTTATCTGCCCCAGCAGCCAGAAGGGCCATTTAGCGTTGACTGAATGATTCGTCGCGGTTAATATCGGCTGCGGAAACAGCGCTGGCAGGAAACAGACTGCCTCCTCCACGATGGCAGCCACAACGCAGTGGCCAAGTATGTGTACCACGGAAATCGATGGCATAAACGAGAGATCGCAAGCCCGTACCCGTGTCATTACATAGTGGAGCAACTTAGAATCTGTAATTTTTCTCAGAAGGGACTGGTCCACTCTTGTCATGTCTTATCCTGATAAATATTACATGAAATGAAATGTTTACGTTTTTCATATGCGGCAGGCCTAACGCAAGAAACATTTCAGAAATATCTGAGGCAACATGAAGAACACTTCGTGAATTTTATCTGTAGAAGGTTGCCTTGTAAGAAGGAAAACGTGTTTATCCCCGCTCGCCGTGTTTCCAAGTGGCGCAGTTTACTCTGAGGCATACATAATTCTCGCCGGGCGTAAGAAGCGACTCGACTAACGAGGGAACCTCGCCAGGTATCATAGGTTGATTGTCCGGAAACTTTGCTCAGTGAAGGAGAGGACAAAATAAGCGAATATGTGTTTCGGCTTATCTGCAGACACTCCACCGTTTACGAGAAAACGACGATCAAAGTTATCAACGCGCTGTTGTTCTAGTGTAGATACCTTCTGCGGCCGAGAACGCAATTGAAGCGGTGGCTCAGTGGCTACCGTCGTTCCTTCTTAACTTTGATACCCGTGTTCGAGACCATATTGGGTTTTTTTTATTATTTTTTTCCTGCCTCTCTATCAGAATTATCTACGAATGTTTTTTTCTAATTTATGTTGAAATAATGTTGTCATTATTCGCCAATTAACTTTATGTGCAATTGATGAATTAAAAAAATAATAAACGAATGAGACAAGCTGACCTAAAATCATCTGGTCTGCCTCATGTATCGTTATATCCAAATGGTTTATAAATGTTAATCTACATTCAGATCCGATGATGGCACCTTTAGTGTGGTGAAACCGGTTATCCAGTAGACAGTATTCAAGCGATCTTGCCTTTGAATTATCTCTACAACAGAGTGATCGCCCCACTACGCACTATGTGTTCCCTTTTTAACCTTTTTCTTTACACAGTAAATTAACTGACGAATAACGACATCAAGGTTTCAACATAAATTGGAATAAACATTCGTAGATAATTCAGAGTGTGAGGGGGGGAAAAAAGGAAAAACCGGGTTTCGAACTCGCGGCGCAAAGTTCCGAAGTCGCTATGGTAGCCGCAGAGCCACCGCTTCAGTTGAATCCTTACCCGCTAAGAGGTATCTACACTATAGCAACAACGCTTTGAAAACTTTGACCTTCGTTTTCTCAGAAGCGGTAGAGTGTAAGCAGATAAGCCGAGACACGTGTTCGCTTATTTTGTCCCCTCTTTCACTGAGCGACATTTCAGCAAGATCTGGATATTTCCTCGGGAACTTACACAGCAAGAAACCATTGTAATAATGTAATTCAAGGCTTGCAAAAAAAGATTTAAGTGGTCCTTTTTCCCGCACACTCTTAATGAGTGGGACGGTAGAGAAATAATCGGAACCTTCTGCCAGGCATGTATGTCCGGATTGCAAAGAAATCCTGTTGATGTAGTCATGCAGAAGTAACAACGAAATTATGTTGTAATTACGACATGTGACTTTCACTTGATTTGAACATCGAAGTTGTTTGCTGTTTATTTACTGTTTGTTCATTAGTTTCAGCCATATACGAACACCTAGGCGCGTTAAATTTATATTGAAATAAAGTGTCATACATGGACCAATAACAATAAATTCTCACCTACTTGTTATAGTACTACAGTATCTGCCAGCGTCTTCAGAAGTGGATATCGCATACGACGTTCCTAGGGTGTTTATAAATGGATACTGCAGACGACTTCGAACAAAGTTTGAATGTAGCTTCGTAAAAGTTCCGTTATCAAACGATCTGAGTTGCTGGCGAATACAGTTTATCCTCACTAGACAGTATATATTATCATTATACATGAGGCGAATAGAGTTTCGCCGGGTGCGGTGGCCGAGCGGTTCCAGGCGCTTCAGTCCCGAACCGCACGGATGCTTCAGTCGCAGGTTGGAATCCTACCTCGGGCATAGATGTCTGTGATGCCCTTAGGCTATCTAGGTTTAAGTATTTCTAGGTCTAGGGGCTGATGACCTAAGCAGTTAGGTCGCATAGTTCTTGAAGCCATTTTTTGACCTTTAGCGTAAATTTTCTTTACATAAACGGTCGTATCTTTAGATTGCGTTGACATTGAAGCTCACTTTTTTACACCGCCAAGGGACCGGTTACCTCAAGAAGTGCGATACATTTCCGCTTATTAATGTCCACCCGTTCAGGAGGTAAACGGGTTTTAAGGGTTGGGTAGACCGATAGACGGTCAAGAAAGTGAGACTAGTAGGGTTCCGTTTTTACCGGTTTAGGTGACGAAATCCTAACAACGAAAACAGGTACGACAGCTACTGAAGATGAGGGCCAAATAAATAACACCCGCTAATCTTTATTCGAAATGCTCTAGTTGCAATCGATACATCAGCATATTAATCGTAACTACGCTTTCGATCCAAATCACGTTTATAGGAATGCAAATAGAATCCATTTGCCTATACACGTGGTAATTCACATCCCAGTATTAATGACACCGCGTTTTAGAAGTGCGAACATTCCCATTGCTAGTTAGCTTAAGAAACACTTCGGCTAATGAACGTTTTCTGGCTGTGGCGAGTCTAGTGGAGAACTCGAAACAGTACAGAATACGTTTGGTAGCTATGTAGCCGTTTATTTCCTGGTGTGGTGCAGAATTATCCTACCAAATTTACTCTCTAATAACAGTATTTTGTTCTTTCGATAAACATCCCGAATGATTGTCACATAAGCGGTGACATAAAGGAAGAAAATTCATGTTTTCGAGTCCAGAAAGCTGTATGCAACAGAAAATGCAGATTTTCATTGCGAAATTGCCGGCTTGTTCACGTCTGGGGTAATAATAGAGGGCTGTTAGCCTGGGTTGTCTGCTAGCACAGTGAAAGGAAGGTCTGGTTTGTTTTCGGTTCTAATCTCGATGGAGGCAGGTAGAATATCAGTAAAGCAATTTTAAGAAATTCTCGCGCCCCCAATACGTTTTATCGCTACCTTTATTCTGTACTGGCGCCCTGTGGATGTCAATATTACACTCTTGTAGAATTTCGTACATGTTACTGGCTACTTTTTCCGCTTCTGTCAATAATGGAATTGACTTCAGTGTGGCACTGAATGATTTTTAAGTGAATTTCGTTATGAATCTTCACGCATTGCTAAATTTGCACACTTTCCTGGTAGGTCAGAAACGGTAATCCAATATGACTTGTCTGAACGTTGACAAGGACCGTTTCGCTGCCGAATGCGGATAATATTTTTTTCTACTTCGTAACGATCTGGGGTTCTTTGTCTTACTGAAACAGTTTTGTTATCCCGATAAGTTGAAATTCATTTTTTTGGTCCGTTTCATACCAATTAGCGTTTCTTCTTTCAGTTCTGTCTTATATTTACGTGTTGTATTTAACACACTAATCAGCATTAAAATAGTCTTACAAATTATTGAAAACAGTCTAAAATAGTTCAGATAGTTTGTTGATTTCACGCCTGTGCATATTATGTTGGTAGCACTTCGTCGCCTTGCCTGTTATGCTGTGTAGCAGACTTTAAAGCCGTGCGGATCAGCATAACGAAAAGGCGAGGGGTCTCGCTCGTTTTGTCCACGACTGTACATGGAATTTAACGAACAACAACATGTAGTCTGCTGCAGCTATGCTACACGTAAATCGCTAGAATTTCAACGCAAGCATTCGTAGTTGGAGTGTGTAAGAGGAACACTTTGTAAATTCTGTATATGAGGAAAGATCACACAGCGTGCTCTCATGCAGAAAACCCATATAAGCGTTTTTGTTAGTGCGAAATTCGTTCTATGAACGGCGCCACGCCTACCAGCACACGTCTGAAATCGGCAGCGGCTAAATCGGGGCCTCATGCGGCTGTAGTTTATCGTTCCGCGGTATCCCAGTCGCATTTATCCGAATCCCACGGTATGTCACGCAGGATCTAAGCCTCCCGACGCATCTAACACCCTAGAGGAATGCATTTTGTTCACTTGGCCGTGATGTAATGTAGAGCCATTTCCACAAGGGAATGGGCTTGTTTGCCGCAAGAAAGTGTCCACATGGACAGTGCGGCGACGTTTGGAGCACAACAGACTTTTAGGACAGTGACCATTGCTATTGGTTCAAATGGCTCTGAGCACTATGGGACTTAACTTCTAAGGTCATCAGTCCCCTTGAACTTTGAACTACTTAAACCTAACTAACCTAAGGACATCACACACATCCATGCCCGAGGCAGGATTGGAACCTGCGACCGTAGCGGTCGCACGGTTCAAGCATATAGCGCCTAGAACCGCTAGGCCACCCCAGCCGGCACCATCGCTATTGCTAAGTCAGCAGGAAGAGGCAGCCGACAGGGGTCCTCCCTACGACACTGGACACATGAGTGGCACTACGTCGTCTTCGCAGCCGAGACCCAGATCGAGTTACACATTGCGATGGATGTAACACTGTTCATAAGCACCGACAAGGACGAATGTAGAAATGTTGCATTCGACGTCCTAATAAGGGCCCAGAACCTGTCCTGACAATATGGGGTATGTTTCATCCTACTTCTTTGTGGTGCATGCAGTTAAAAATGACGATTTTCAGTTTGAAGTAAAGAACATTTCATTCAAACACAAACTCACAAATAAGATAGTTCCAGTACCAACTGAAAAATTGTTCGCTAACACCTCATAACAATAGAAATAAGGTTCACTGGCGTGCTACCGTTTCAGATGGAAGCCACATCCAGAGTGGCGTGTAGAGCGGCGTCCTTGGGTTATAAGAGCAGTGTGAAGACGTTGCTGTAGAGAGCGGGGCGTTCTGGCTGATTTCGGCGCATTCCGGCTGCTACGAGTGTAGTTTGTTCCTGACTCACAGCTCACCAACTTCCTGGAGGTTGTGCCCAGTCATAAGTAGCCAGTGGGCGGAAGTACGTCCGCGACCGCTTGATGTGCAGTAGGTACTTGTTTCCTTGACACCTGATGCACGTGCTGCTTGGAGCACTGGTTGTTGCCCCTTGGCACATGATTATCTCCCGACTACGAGAATTAACAGACTTCGAACGCGGAGTGGTAGTTAGAGCTAGAAGCATGGGACATTCCATTGCCGAAATCGTAAGGGATATCAATATTCAAATGTTCAAATGTGTCTGACTTCCTAAGGGACCTAACAGTGGAGACTACCGGTCCCTAGAGTTCCACGCTACTGATTCGAACCTATGCTAAGAACAACACACACACCCATGCACGAGGAATGACTCAAAATTCCTGAGGGGACGGACCGCTCCATTCATGACATGGTGCATCAAACCTCGCTGCTACTCCCCGCACTTCAATATTCCGAGATCCACAGTGTCAACAGTGTGGCGAGAATAACAAATTTCAGGCATTATCTCTCACACCGGAGAATGCAGTGGCCGATGGCCTTCACTTTAACGACAGAGCAGTGTAAACATCGGAGGCGAATCCAGGGAATACGACAGAGGTGGATGCACTTCACAGCTCAAGACATACTGCTTAGGAACCTATCTCTGACGTACATGAGGCCGCAGCGTAAGGTAAGAGTACCTCCACCTTCACAAGTTGGAGAGAGCTTCTTCATCTCTAGCTTATGATGAATGATCACTGTATCAGGCATCTGCTTTTAGGAAAGTCTATAAAAGATCACTGGAATAGCATTGAAAGTAGCCTAAACAGTTGTTGTCTACATTGAAATGGATTGTTAGTCGATCGCTATCAGGCTCGGTGGCCATCGAGCTGAAAACAATTCTCAGAGAAATCTGTAGTACATGTCGGCCTCAGTAAACATCGAAAATCCACTGCATGAAGTTAGGTCATGACAGCATGGGCTACAGGCGAATCTGCCTTAACATGAAGGAAATTTAAGGCTTGTCAAAATTAACAACTTAGGAGCTAGAGTTAATAGTGTCTTATAACTGACAGTAACTTCGTATGTCAGACGTGGGCCGACAACGTAAACTGTTAGTTGAATCCCCCCTGGGCGTTTGTCTACCAGTCGCTCGCAGGCACCACCCCTCCGGAGACTATTTACGAATACCAAACGGGCATCACATGTTATTACCCGACAAAGAAAAATGGTAATCTGGCCACGGTGGCAGCACCGTCGTGTTTATGCCCGAAAAGCATGGAGAGGGAAGTAGTACAGACGACAGTCCTCTGGTTTTGTAACGAAAGCGAAGTCGCACGTAACTGGTCTATCATCGAGTTTGTATTGTATTCAATTGTATGTTAACCGGGGGCCTAAAGACGACAGAGAGGCTCTGTCCTCGCCACAACCGCAGTGGTTTACAACACCACGAGGACTACCGCAATTCACTTCACCCCTCCGCTGCCCCACACAGAACCCCTCATTCAGGGTCATTGTGCGGTTCGGCCCCCTGTGGAAGCCCCCACGGATCGTCTCACACGAGACGAGTTTAACCCCTATGTTTGCGTGGTAGAGTAATGGTGGTGTACGAGTACGTGGAGAACTTGTTTGCGCAGCAATCGCTGACATTCTGTAGCTGAGGCGGAATAGGGGGAACCATCCCGCATTCACTGAGGCAGATGGAAAACCGCATAAAAACCATCCACAGACTGGCTGGCTCACGGGACCTAGACACAAGCCGCGAAAGATCGCACGCCTAACCGGGCGGGCATCGCAATGGTTGCTTGCGATAGAATTTGCGGCATATTAAAATCTTATTTTGGAATTATAAGGCGATTTTATCTGTCATGTTTACATGTTAGGCCTGAATCTATTTTCCTAATATGGTCAAATACTGTTCCCGAGTGTCACTTGTCTGTAACTAATGGATTAACTAAATCCGCTCTGCCGACTGTCAGTTCTGTGGGGGAGATTTTCGGCGCTTTCGTATTTTAGTTTATTGTTGAAGAGAGGCTTAGGACTCTTACCCATATGACACTGTGGTAACACTCCCGATGGATTATTGTGGAAAATGACTGCGAAGTGATCACTGGTTTTGTATTGTCGTAATGAAATATTTAGGACTTGTAATGTAGATAGAAATATCATAATGAGTAAAGACATTGCGAGTAAAACATAAATAATTTGGAGTTATGTACTACAGCATTAAAATTGAAGGTAGTAACCAGAGGAGTGGCATCTCCTAGAGGTTAAAATAATTCGTGACAGGCAAAGGAATTTAGGTTCGAATCTGTTCCAGTGCCTAAATATTTTTTTAATGTGTATGAATCCGCCTTTATTCATTATATTTATTCAGTTAACTTTATTCATTTTATTTATAATAGTTAGTCGCCCCGTTTTCGTCATCGTACACAAAATACAGAATCAGATATCACTATAATCGAACATAAAACCTGGATAGCCTGAGAACCTTGCGGTTTACATTTCGGTTCATGTGAGCCACACGGGTGGTTTAAATAGGCCTATACCACCCCACCCAAGCCAGACGGGTGGTTTAAATAGGCCTATACCACCCCACCCATAGTGAGGTACTGAATGTCGTGTCGCCGGAAAATGACTGTGGACGAGAATGTTTGCCAGTACCAGAAAGAAGGTACAACAATTTTCAAAACAAATTACAACATGGTTGTCGCCGATTAGTGTTTTTTGTTTTTATTTTAATTTTTTTTTTTTTTTTTTTTTTTTTTTTTTTGGCGGTGCAGAAAATATTTCGGCACTGATTTGGTTGCTTCAGTCTTCCATAAAAACCAAATATTGTACGACCTTTTTGCAACTATATCTACTCCTTCATATATAACAACACGTTTACTTTGGCGTCTTTTAAAACATTTTTCTAAGAGTTCCGTTGCTAGCCTTGAAGTTCGGTTCTCTGCTGAATAACCTGTTTGAGCAAAACGTACTGTTACTCGACATCAGCATTCTGGCTACATGATCCGTCGCCTGGTAAGCTGACACGATAAATCCTTTCTCTTTCTCATTTTTCCCCCGTCGGAGGTTCCAGTCCACCCTTGGTCATGGGTGTGAGTGTTGCCCTTAGCGTAAGTTCGTTTAAGTTAGGTTAAGTATGTGTAAGTTTAGGCACCGGTGACCTCAACAGTTTGGTCAAATAAGGTCTTACCACTAATTTCCAATTTCTTTCTCGTTGCCAACATATTTAATCACGGTAACCGCAAGCCGTCACGCTTGCCGCCTAGATATTTTTTCCACTCACCTTCCACGCTCACACTGCAATGTTATAATGTGCACTACTTTAATCGGAGCCTTACTATGTCATACCACGCCACCATGTTGTTTCCTGATAAGGTCGCTGGGTTATATGGACAATATACACTGTTGTGACAAAGTTCATGGGGTACCACCAATTATCACGTCGGGCCTCCTTTTGCCTGGCGTAGTGCAACACAGCACGGCATAGGCTCAATACCTTGTTGGAAGCTCCCTTCCGAAAACGTTAACCTGTCTCTATATGGACGATAAATAGTTTAGTCAAGAAGAGAATAGAAGCTTTCGAAATCTGGTGCTACAAAAGAATGCTGAAGATTAGATGGGTAGATCACATAACTAATGAGGAGGTACTGAATGCAATTGGAGAGGAGAGAAATTTGTGGCACAACTTGACTAGAAGAACGGATCGGTTTGTAGGGCATATTCTGAGGCATCAACGGATTACGAATTTAGTATTTCAGGGCAGCGTGGAGGGTAAAAATCGTAGAGGGAGACAAAGGGATGAGGACACTAAACACATTCAGAAGGATGTAGGTTGCAGTAGGTACTGGGAGATGAAAAAGCTTGCATAGGATAGAGTAGCATGGAGAGCTGCACCAAACCAGTCTCTGGACTGAAGACCACAACAGCGACATATGACGCACTGCCATCCACCAAAACTGCATCGTTGTTTGGAAAAATGATGCCCATGAATGGCTGAAAATGGTCTCGTAGTAGACGAACGTAAGCATTTCAATCAATGATCGGTAGAGCTGGAGCAGCGGACACAGTACATTTCATGCACAGAAGGTTTCACCATTATGGAGCCACCACCAACTTGCACGGTCTTGTTGACTACCAGCGTCTATGGACTCGTGAGGTCTGCGCCACACTCGAAACCTACTTGCAGCTTACCAACTGATATCTGAACTCATCTGATTAGGCATGCATATAGGTTAGATGGATGCAAAATTATTCTGATAAGTGAGTTCAAACAGAGAAATTTTTAGAAAATTTGACTCTATCTTGTAATCTCTTAAATGACAAAAAATGCTTTAAAGCTATTCTAACGTTATTGTTTATGTAGTAGAGCGATTTATCCGTCTGAAGCTGGTATGCAGGGACGTATAATTGTTGTATGACTGAACGCTTGTGGGTCCAGGGCTTATGGCGTGCCACAGGATGTCAGGCTGAGCAACTGCTATGGCGAGTCCAAATACAAAGGCTAGCTGCGTCACCAGAAACGGGTAAGCTCCAGTTTGGACAAATTTGATGACCGATGGTCGATTAAGAGGGCAGCCAATGTTCCATGAAATGGTGAAGTGTCAGACAAGCTGATAGATGTCTTCTTATCGTATTTTGAGAATATATAATTATTTACAGTTATGTATTACTGCAAATCTGAATAGACCAGTGATTTCAGGAAAATGCATGCAATGACACAACAATATTTCAGTACCTTTCAAACTAAAGAAATTAATATTTCTCAATGGAAAATATTTATACAATGGACCTCGGAATTAACAGCTCTTAAACGATTCATGCGATTTCAACATTGAATACCTCAGGAGATAACATTGCACTCTAGCTATCGTTTCTAGAAGCGAAATATGCGTATCTATGTTATTTCTTGTTCTATTACATTTTACATATCTTTTATTTATGCAGATTGTCAGAACACCTTACCCTCCACAATTACACAGCAAATGAATGCAGCCTGAATGTCTCAAATTTTGTCATACTTCTGTATTTATTTAATAAACAGTTACTCTTTTGGCCATAACTTCAGTAATCATTACTTACAACTGGAAATTAAAATCATGGTAATTTAAGAGGTGGTGAATCTTATGTGTCAGCTGACAGCACCTACACAAAGAAGTGCCAAAAGCGCTTCTGATGAGCAGGGCTAAATAACTGTTTAAATAACATTTAATGACAATCCGCTGTGATTTATCGTGAGCAAACTTACACTAAATTCCTGGCTTCTTTATTTATGGTCAGACCTCTGATTATATTTATTGTGACTGCTGGCTGTGTGACTGAACATATATAACATCCTTTTAACTATTGCTGAAATATATTAGTCTAGTGCTGGAAGTGATGATGTTGAGTCAAATCATTTATGTAGAGCTTCAGCCAATGGAGAAGCAGGTGGTGCCAAAATACTACGAAAACTGGGACTTCACAAGTGAAGAGCTAAAGTGAGCTATTCTGGACACTTGGAAGTTCGTTCTGGCTATGGTAGTATGAGATTTTTCGTGATGTGTATGACAGATTGTGGGTGGTGAACGGCCACTACAGCACTTTAACTTCTAATGGGACTTTATGTTTCAAAGGGGTCTGAATGTGCTCCAGTGTCAGACTCTAAGTTTTTCGCTTGTAATACAGAACTGAGGATAGACAGAGTATGAGGTACTAATCTTTGTATTGTATGTGTAAATTTGTGAATCAGAACTCTGAACTGATTTGGGCTGGTGAATGGTTCATCTATTTTGATCGTAAAATTACAAAGCTTTTGTGTATCTTTGATGACACATTAGTCTGGAGATTTTGCTACCAGTCTTGTAATGCATTCAATGTAACTTTGCTTTGTTTCATAAGGAACTTTTCTATCTTCACTTGCATTGAATATCGTAGGACCATTTCCCATCTATTTGAGATGTTCTTTCTTGAATAAGTATTATCAAACGTTATTGTTTGTCGTCTACACCAGTTACACACTTCAGAATGAAAGCCTTGTTATTAAACTACAAATTTAACATTTATTTTGTATTTCTGTATACTTTATTAAGTAGCAGCTCTAGACAATGCATACACTACTAGACTGCATAATCACAGATACAGGTCATTACATGCACCCAACTATCTGTGGGACAAGAAAGCTGAAGTGAGCCGCTCAACACTAATACTACATCGAGTTATTCTTTTTGAAAGTATGTAAAGTATGAGCAATGTCAAGCAAAATTGTCACTGGTCTGTTCGTTTCTGATGCTATCTAAATATAGTAACTACACTATCAGTATGTGTTAAGTACTGTCATACAGTGAAGTTTCATTTCGTTTTCTCCTCTGCTTCTGGTTGCTAACTTCTGTATTTAGGCTGTGCTTATTGATTTACAAGGTTAAGATGTAGAATAATAGTAAAACTTTATGTCTCAAACTTTGTCATTCCTGTTTTTCAACACAGAACTTTTAGAATATCCTTCGTGTTTCTTAAACAGTTACCAGTGACTTCCTTATTAAATAAGAATAAAAAATATTGTCAAGATAATGGATCACTGTCACCTGTTGCAGACAAATATTTTTTGTGAAAATCACTGAGACTGATGGATATAGGTATTTTGCCAAACAGATGGAGCATACAAAGCATCTTTGTTTACATGCCTCTAATGGTGAATATTAGCTTGTCTCCTCGATCTTTACAGAAGATATAAATATATTAAACTTCACAATGGAGGTCAGCTATATGCTGAAAATCAAATCTTTACTTTTCGTAAGTGAGCTGACATATTTTTTCATATGCCTCATGAACGAAATTCTACAGCATTTCACGTGATGCATGTTCAGCATCGCCAAAAACATCAACTAGGTTATACAGTGTTGTACTAGTGTTATACAGAAGACAAATGCTGTTATGTAGGCACACAAAAACAATTCCTCTCTTGTGTATTAATATCGTGGACCAAGACGATTAGAAAATAATTGTATGGTGCTTCTATTATGTTTCATACAAACTACGTCTTGTAAACCGTCACAGTAGATAGTAAGCCTTTCCACATTACTGTGAATGTCCTCTTACTAACATCAGGAAGCGGAAGCGGCAAGCACTCACTGACATAAGTGCGTGTGAACTGCACCATATAAAAAGAATCAGTTAGCCAAATGTTTATCAATTTGATAATGACGCTCTTCCTGAATCTCGAGATTAAAATCCATATTAAGATCGATTGACATGTGATGCAAGGGAATGGAATATTCCACAGTGTATTTCAAATTGCAGCAATCACACAAGCTGTCAACGGAACAGAACGGCAAGTCAAGGTCAAGGGCTGTAATTTCGTCTTCTGTTAATATTAGAAGTTAATCTGTTTTCGCCACACTCACTCAACCAGTCATGTAGATTTTGTACTTTTACGTCTTCCTATTCATTATTTTGTCATCCTTCGTTGATTTCGTGACACAGTAGGAATGTTCAATACAACTTGGATATTTTTTTCCATTTAGTTTTCATCTACAGGAGAGGTCAGATATCTGAAACGGAAAGATGATTTTGTTTTTACAAAAAATAGGCTGAAAAGTGGCCCGCACTCTCTGAAAATAAGAATACAAATTAACGCAGTAATTAAAGTGAAATAACTTTTTTTAACAGTGAAGAGGTGTGATACGTTGAAGGAGATGGTTCAGAACTATTTGCACTTGCAAAAGGGAAACCCAATGGATAAGGTAAACATGCTCTACAGCTTGCCATTCTGCTCAGTCAGCGCTCTGACTGAGGACCTCAGTGCCAAGGAGACAAGAGGTAGATAGTGAAGAGAGTCTTACACAGGAAAACCTAGCGAAAATTCTGATACAGCCAAGGAAAGTGCTCGGAATAAGAGGGTGACGATTGAGAAGCAGGAAGCCGAGCTTCCAACTAGCTGCTGCAGTGCTATGCCAATGGTCACGGTGATTGCAACCCAGAAACAGTCGTGGAAGTAGCGGAGAAAGGAGAAATAAATTGCTGGGAAACAGTGACAAGGTGTCGAGCAGTTCCCCATCAGGCACGTCATGAAGACTAATTCCCATTTACCCTTGTCATTCATGACAATGGAAAGGGGCAGTGGGCCGCAACGGTGTGACAGATCGCCCAGAACTTGAAGCACGGCTACTAGCTAAAGAACAGGACTTGTGGTAGAGCGCTGTCGCACCCCTTCCATGACGGAGACGTCTAGAAGGCGAACACACAAACATTAGCCACCTATGTCATCACCAAGCTCCTATAGGCCGCACCAAAGAGGAAGGGAATGTTGAAATCTGTCATCCGAAGATTCCTGTGCAATGTGGACATCACAACCATCATCAGCAAAGAAACAAGACTACGTTTCTAAGGCGACACCTTTCTGAGGCAAAAGTCCAATGTGGTTATTCGTAGGGCCATGTTGGCACAAGAAAAATGCAGAAATATTGCTGTTGAAAGAATTTATGGACATAGCTCTGCTGCCTGAACCAATGTCACCAAAATCAGACAACTCTCCTCCATGTTTGAATAGCTAGAAATAGGGCACCTGCCAAAGTTCTGCAACAGAAATTTTGTTCATGAGAAATATGCTGACCAGCTGCAGGTGGTACAAATCCCTGATGGAGACGCAATTGGATCAGCTGGCGAGAGGAAGAAGACTGCCAACAAGGAGCAGAAACAACTAGAGTACACCAGCAGCACAGCATTAATACAGCATGTTGCCTTTTTTTAAATTTTGTGGTGTCTTAATGTGCAACCGACTTTGTTTGTGAACTTCTAATTGAGAGATATATGGGTAATATAGTCTTTATTTACTTATCGTAAGGACTGTTTGTCCTTGAGCCTTGATTTTATGGTAGTACATCTTAAGGTGTAATGTCATTGCGGAAATTCTATGGTAGAATGAGTCACTTGAATGCAGTGCCAGTGTTCAGAAAGGACAGAGCTTGTGTGATCCAGATGTTGGAATTTGGGATATAAAGCCTCTATTCTATTGATGAGTCTATGCATGGAGCAAGTGATCTAGTCCAGAATCGTTGGTTGAAGTAGTTTTTCATGAATGTCATGAACTCCCTCCCATCTCACTACCAGTAGGATTAGGCAGAGGCAACAATTTTATAGCGTTTCAATCGGCTTGAGATTTGAGGTGCTCATTGCCCCCATGTCAAACAAACATAGACTATTGTTGGGAAGACCGTTGCTCAACATTGTTCCACTCGATCACTTGTTTTCTTTGCAAACGTTACCTAGAACCTGTTGATACTTGCTAATATCATCTAAATTTCATGTTCTACTCACTTATTTTCAACATAAAATCTCATATTTCATCATTAAATACACAAAAAATGAAGAGGAAGAATATTTTTTCTAATTATGTTCACTTCTCATAAAAATTGTCTTTCTTATCAAAAAAGTGAATGTAAGAAAACATAAATCATATTTAATGAAATAAGGAAAACTATTATTTCTCTGAAACTTTTCTGATTCCTTGTACTAGAGCAGCCATAAGCCTTTTATGAACAGTTCCTTGTAAAAGATTTCGAGACAATGCTTGTTTACCATTCTATTGCATACACTTGTATCTTTTCTTGTATTTCTTAACACATTCTTTACATGTATTACAATACACATGTGTTTGATAATTCTCTTTGAAACAGCCTGTAACAGCAACGACGTTGTACTATTGTACATACAAGTAAGTTTTTTTTCCATCTGATTTTTCGATAAACTAGTGTAATTGATGTTCTGATTTCATTTCTTTTTTTGTTTCATGTCATTGTGTTAAGAAAACTGTAAACAAGTTTCAATGTGAAGATTAATGTTTATGTCAAATGTCAAGTAACATTGTAATAGAATTGAAATGTAACAAATTTAGAAAATGTTGCAAATTGTTTAAAATTGTAATTGTGCATCTGGTCCATACGTTGGCAATGTGTTAGGATATGTAGAATTCAAAACCTCGGGTGAATACCCTGTTGTAACGGAGCGGTAAAAGGTGGATGGCAGGCGAGCGTGGGAAAATGCGCACGGGCATTGCACGGCACAACGGGCTCAGCAAGAGTTAGTTGGAGTCTGGCACTGGTTTGAGCAACACCTTCTGGAGCGAAGAGGCTCTCCTGGAAGACGTAGTTTCACTGACTCTCGGGTATGCCGTTCCAAATCCCACACAGCATGGCAAAATTCCATAGGCACTAAATGGAAAAGTATTGCGACGCTAAGAAGAATTAAAGTGCCGATACACCAAGAGCCATAGCTGTGGTTGTATGTGTGCTCTATGCCTCGCCATCTCGCCGCCCGCCAACCGCCGCATCCATACAAGCAGGTTGAAACTTTTAGTACTGTATGCGTATGGACCATAGAGTTAACTGTTCAATAATAACCTAAATTTTACCAGAACTTTCCCCTCATTTAATTATCCTCACCACTAATCTAGGCAGGGTGCTTTCCACATGTTGTGCAATCCGAGAGTCCCAGAATGAAAAATTGAATTTTGTGTGAATAATAATTACTTGCAGACCTAGTTATGTTAAAATGGTATTTAAAGAACTGTTTTGTTAATGAACCAGTAAATGAATAATGAAGGGCTAACGAAGTTGAAAGATAACTTTAATATTGATATAGTAATGAAGTTTAATTAGTTCGAGACAGATATAAAGGTATTTAAATGAGAAGTAAATAGGATAAAAAGAGTAGTCTCATATACTGGAAATGATAATTTCAGTAATCAATTTTTTTAATATAGTGATCATAACAGTTTCAGGGTCCCCCCCCCCTTATTATTCATTTGAATTCTGAAGTGTTCCATATTGGACTGACCAGCAAAAGTTAAAGTCAATATATAAGTAAAAATTTATCAGTGTTTTATTTTTATCAAAATTGACATTTTGTGTGTGGTTCGAAAGGGCTATTCCAAGGGTAACTTATGCCTGATTTTAATCAGATCAATAGACAGTACGAAGCTTTTTAGTATAAATTATAGTGTAGTGTTATGTATTCATGGTTTTTCCATATCAGTACAGAACGTGAAACTATCAGTTCAATAGATTTCCTGGTTCTAAAATTTTACTATGCTATGCAGTGTTACTACATGTTGTTATGCATGAATATACATCAACTTGTACAGGGAAGACACTCAGTTAATGCCTAATTAGGGTGGCGACCATATTATTATCAAATTGGTAGCATCTTCAGTGTTGCTTTTGCTACATACTGACGTGTAATTGCATTTTGAACTTACGTGACGGATCATTGTTATTACAGAGGGGGTGTAAGTCTGATTTGCCACCATTCAGGTACACACGGTCAATATCTATATGAAAATCCTGTCTCGTAAGGTGAACCCCGCTCCACTTACCATAGTACAGGCTTTAATGAGTATTGTGTGCCCCACGCGCACGTTACAAGCCTTCAATATTTTTTAATCCATACAATGAGTACACTCCTTGGTGCTGACGATTTAAGGATTACAATATTGAAAAAGCAAAAAATTTCAACAA
Source organism: Schistocerca cancellata (assembly GCF_023864275.1). Lineage (NCBI taxonomy): Eukaryota > Metazoa > Arthropoda > Insecta > Orthoptera > Acrididae > Schistocerca > Schistocerca cancellata. The sequence goes on along the minus strand of NC_064629.1, from coordinate 493,740,860 downwards.
ACAAAGTCACAGTCAATTTTGAAAATGCAGTTCATTATTTTGAAGTATCTTCATTATTTGTAATTCAATTTTCCAAAATTTGAAGATCCTAGTTACTAGTTTTGGGAGTATCTATCATATAAAATAATTTAAATTGGTTATCGAGTTCCAATTATAAATTTTCTCCACATCTGCTAGGTAAATGTTCGAACTGATAAAATTTTGTAAGTATTTATTTGTAACTCTCTAATTTTTTCAACAATTTTGTATTGGTAACGTTGTTGAGCTTTCTGAGAAATATTTCCACTTTTATAGTAAAATCTGTATTAGGTTTCTTACAATGTTAAATGTCCACATCGTAATGTACGTACTTCCTTTTCCAAAACATGTCTTTTATCATGAAGAGTACTCAATGGTTTCTTGTTTATCTCTACTGTTTATAGTGCATGTTTTCCACTATGAAATATATTAATTGTCCTGTGTTTTTCTCTATTGTTGAATTAACTATCTTGGTAGACTCCTAAACGTGCTGTACACATAACTACATATTTCTAAACACCTCTAGATATGTCTTTGATTTTATCGCCAATATTATAAGCTTACATTTTAGCCCTTAATCCACAAATCATATATAAAGGAGATGCCTCACTAAACCAGAAAACAAATATTTGATTTCTACTGTCCATACTTCCACTTACCTTTCACACGGTGATTAAGATGAAGTAAGTAGCATCAAAATATACAATCCCACCAAAAAGGAATCATAGAGTTGTCAGCAATAAAAATAAGCAAATGTATAACAATTTGAAAACTGCAAAGACAGCATGTGAGACATGTTTCTCACACCTTAGAAACTACACGTATATTAAAACCGTGAGTGTAAAATTCCAAAATCTACTGAGAACCACGCCTTGTTGTATAGAAACGTAAACAAATAACCAACTAACCTCTTGTGTGCAGCTGGGTGAATGACAGTGTAACGGTTTGTAAACCAGAAGCAAAATCATTTAATTACAGAGACATGTTGTTATACACTAGAGTACAAGATTTCCAGTGCCTGCGCTCAAAACTGTAGAAACGATACTGAAAAAAGAATAATTTACAGAAACGACAACGTTATTTGCTATCGGTTCTCTCCTTCCTGTATTATGTGTACGTCATTTTATGATTTTGTGTACAGGGGTTGGATAAAAATATGTAAACACCGCGAGAAAATCATGCTTCAACACAAAAACTGGAGATAGATAATGCTTCCGGATACGCTCATGTATTTGGCGACGAACGCCTTCTGTGCAACGTCCTCAACACGTTGCAAGTGTCATTCGTAGTCAGAAACACTTTTTCTGCATGACTGAGAGTGCATTATATGGGTGTTAAGCGAATCCGAACGTGGGAAAATTGTTGCAGCCCGTATAGCGAGTGCGTCCGTGAACAAGGGAGCCGAGGTGTTGGATTTTTCAAGAAACATCATATCAAATATTTATATCACATAAAGGGAAGGCTTAAAAACATCATCCGTTGAGTGACAACTCGGAATAAAATGTCTGTTGAGTCTACGATAACTCAAGAGGATTGTGACGAAAAGTAGGAGAACGACAACTGCAAAAGTCACTGCAGTACTGAAAGTTTCGTTCGCGAACCGGTCAGCACCAAAACAAAAGTATGGTAGCTCCTTAAGAAGGGATTTACGGGGAGCGCTGGAATTCCAAGACCACTCATCAGTATCAAATGCCCGTTACAAGAAGACGTGGTGCCGAATCCATATAATCCAGACTATGGGGTAATGAAAGAGATTCATTTCATCGAGTGAGTCTTTTTTCACACTGTTTCCAACTTCTGGCCAAGTTTATATTCCACGAGTGATACATTGAGCTGTGGTGGAGGGGATTTCCGTGATGATTTAGCCAGCCATATCGTGGTACTCCATGAGCCCCATTCTTGCTCTGCAAGGTCGCGTTACTGACAAGCATTATGTGATCATTTTGGCGCATAAGGTATATGGCATGGAGTAATGTTTGCTCGCCGAAGGTGGTGCTGTGTTCCAAGAAGACAGGAGCCCTGTTCACACTGCTTGCATCGGCCAGTCCCGGCTTCAAGAGCACGAAGATGATGGGTCGCACCGTCCCTGGCCACCACGGTCACCACATCTCAATATTATTTAGCCTTTGTGGTCTCTTTTAGAGGAAGGGGAGTGATCGCTATCCACCTCCATCGACACGACCTAAACTAGCTATTATTTTGCTGTAATAATGGTATAAATTTCCCTTAACTACTATACAGGACCAGTATTCATTTATTCTGAGATGGATGGAAACTGTTTTGAAAGCCAGTGGGATGCCTAAAATGTATTAGGCATGCTAACCGACTTTAATTTTTGTGTTCCATATGTTTGTCCAACTGCTGTATGTTGTTGGTATGCGTCTTTTAATTTTATACATGTTTTGTACCCATTAACCGACATTTCACTCACACTATGTAGTACATGACACAGGGCACTGCTAGCACGACATTAGATATTTACCTGCTCCTTCCTCAGATAGTGGTAGCTTCAGTACAGCCAGCATCGCCACATCACCCACACTTCATGCCAGCCAGACCATTCACTACGAAAGAAACAAAACGACCGTAAGACAACTGACTAAACCTCAGTCACATCCGTCATAGGTCCGGCTGTATGAACTCCCTGTCGGCATACCAGACTCAAACGATAAAGATATTATCTGTAGAGCAAAATGCACTCATAACCACTATGCAGACAACAAAACCAGAAGTTAAAGAACATTATTGTTGAGGCACGGAATAGTAAGGTGTAGGAAGCTAGAAATTTCAGTTTAAAGTTGTTAACACTGCCATGCAAAATCAAGTCATGCCAGAGTCAGAGGCGAAGCAGGAAGCGAACCGGTATATTGGAAATGGTCAGGCCCTAGCTGCATGACAACATCGCGAGCCTAGTGACAATATTCATCCAACAGAAAGACCACTACGGCAGGAAACCAAATTAAGCGAGACAAGAATGTTCGTTAACTCATAAGAAATGTACAGGAAACTCTCTTACTCAACTGCTCTTACAGAGTAACTGGCACACCAGTTAATAGCCTTTTAAGAGAATGTAACAGCATGGGGACAGATGGAGTCGTTACAAACCGTGCATTGCATCACAGCCTCAAGATAGTTCCCTTTAAATACTCCAAAGATCCTGCTCTCGACATAAGGCTATTATTGGGCTCGGTGGTATTCACAGTAATCGCAGTCGATTCCGTGACTGTCCTAAATGACCCAGAACAGTCTATGAACTAGCTGAAGATGTACTCGAGATGATGGTCTTCGCCTGATGAACTTATGCTGCTCGCCACCTATCATCTCCTGATGGAGAAGTTACCTGTCTTCCGACAACACCATACCACACAGTACCGCCAGCATTGAGTTTCAAATCAGAAGCCAGCTCACAGGGCCTCTTGGTGTGTATATTCCTATTCAACATATAGGCGCCTCAAGGTACTGAAACCTACCACTATAGTAAGGAGGAGATCAACCGACCACGCGACTACCGACACCAGCTCTCCACCTGCTGGGAACCTCCTGGCTTTTGCGAAGATGAAGAAAGTTCTAGGGAACTCCTTGGCTATGGTGGATTTCATGCGTATTTACTTAACGAACACATTTATAATGCAGCAACTACGCTGTGTTCTTCTTTTTACTTGTGTTGAATGGTGCAAGTACTTTTTTGGTAATAATAATAATAACTTACAGCCTTCACCAAAATTAATATAGAAGAATTTCACGCCACACATAAGGTGACATAAATAAACTATTTGCTTTGTACACCCCTTAACATAAGAGGGAGCACTTGAAATGACACTAGGCAGGTGGACGCTTGAATGTTACATATGGAAGGTGGTTGGTTTCCGAGAGCTGGTAGTAGCGATAGTAACGCAGCCGGAAGTTATATGGGTGAGGAATTTGCGCCGGAAAAGTCTCGATGTTTCTAGAACAAACTTTGCATAGATAGAACTTTCTGTCAGGTTAAAAGCACTGAAAATTCCCAAGTCAGAGAGAAATCCCCGTTCTGGTCAGCGATGCAATTGATTGAGTTTAAGAATAGCTCTAAGCACTATGGAACTTAACATCTGAATTCATCAGTCCCCTAGACTTAGAACTACTTAAACCTAACTAACCTAAGGACATCACACACATCCATGCCCGAGGCAGGATTCTAACCTGCGACCATAGCGTCCGCGCGGTTACAGACTGAAGCGCCTGGAACCGCTCCGCCACAGTGGCAGGCTTAAGCTTAAGACCTATTTACTTTAACAGTACTCTAAACAAGGTGATAGAACACAGTACGATAAGAGCAAGATTCCTTGGTTACAGCTCGTATCTTTCACACATCAGGAAACTCGAGTAAATGTAATGTGACTCACGAGCATAGAAGCACGTGTTCTGTGGAGGGGTTGCCAGGTAAGGAGTTGGCCGCTAGTGGGTTGCCTTATATGCACCACAAAAATGTTCATTTCGGAATTAAAGTAGTACTTTCGGATTATCAGCGCTTTTCGAACACTGCTCCGAGTGTCTGAAACAGCATATGCGTTAGGACAGGCTTCTCCGCAATTATTAAATTCAAGTGTTACGTACGACTAGGAAGTAACTTTGAGTGTGTGTGTGTAACTGTCATTTGCTATCAGAACGATCTTTGTGATGACGGTAGGAGTGTATTCTCGTGCCATGGTACATTCTTCACATGATAGCTAAGTGATTTCGGCACATGGAACTGCACTCGAGAGAATTTGTGACGTATGTTTTTGTCTTAATTGTGCAGGTAGCCGACTGGTCTCTTGTTTGAAGTGATGAATATTGATCACTTGTTCAGTATGTTTTACAATTATTGTGGAAAGACCGACTGCAAGTCTAATTGCATATTGTTTTCCCTTGTTATATTATTTTAAATTGCAAAGTGCATGAAGTAAACTTCTGGTGTCCTAACAATGGTTAACGTGAGTCAAGTTTCTGTTTGTTGTGAGTACTCGATTCGGGATAAGGGTTATATTTAACATAATTTACGAAAACTTCATTGAAGGCACGTAAGGGAAGACGTTTGCCTGATACCATTGTCTTTCATGTTCTCTCGCGTTAAACAAATACAAATTGAATTATCAATGCTTCGTAATGTAAACTGCTGATTATTCGAAACAACATGCCTCTCAATTATATTTAACGGTCCATTTCAGTTCTAAGCTATTTATTTGTGGCTAACAAATCCTACTTTCCAGGCCACCTCAATTTTTATGATAATCCTTCAATGGTTAACAGTGTGTGCCTACAACAGAGGAAAATGAGGGCAATTCTTATATGTCAGTTCGACGAGACGGTAAAATAACTGGGTTTTTGGCACTCGCGGCATCTCACAGAACTGAGATGTCCGTTGGCATGCTGACTACCTTGGTTAATGAGTAGTGTGGCACCTATGCACTCTACATCTACATCTACATTTATACTCCGCGAGCCACCCAACGGTGTGTGGCGGAGGGCACTTTACGTGCCACTGTCATTATCTCCCTTTCCTGTTCCAGTCGCGTATGGTTCGCGGGAAGAACGACTGTCTGAAAGTATCCGTGCGCGCTCTAATCTCTCTAATTTTACATTAGTGATCTCCTCGGGAGGTATAAGTAGGGGGAAGCAATATATTCGATACCTCATCCAGAAACGCACCCTCTCGAAACCTGGCGAGCAAGCTACACCGCGATGCGGAGCGCCTCTCTTGCAGAGTCTGCCACTTGAGTTTGTTAAACATCTCCCTAACGCTATCACGGTTACCAAATAACCCTGTGACGAAACGCGCCGCTCTTCTTTGGATCTTCTCTATCTCCTCCGTCAACCCGATCTGGTACGGATCCCACACTGATGAGCAATACTCAAGTATAGGTCGAACGAGTGTTTTGTAAGCCACCTCCTTTGTTGATGGACTACATTTTCTAAGGACTCTCCCAATGAATCTCAACCTGGTACCCGCCTTACCAACAATTAATTTTATATTATCATTCCACTTCAAATCGTTCCGCACGCATACTCCCAGATATTTTACAGAAGTAACTGCTACCAGTGTTTGTTCCGCTATCATATAATCATACAATAAAGGATCCTTCTTTCTATGTATTCGCAACACATTACATTTGTCTATGTTAAGGGTCTTTTGCCACTCCCTGCACCAAGTGCCTATCCGCTGCAGATCTTCCTGCATTTCGCTACAATTTTCTAATGCTGCAACTTCTCTGTATACTACAGCATCATCCGCGAAAAGCCGCATGGAACTGCCGACACTATCTACTAGGTCATTTATATATATTGTGAAAAGCAATGGTCCCATAACACTTCCCTGTGGCACGCCAGAGGTTACTTTAATGTCTGTAGACGTCTCTCCGTTGATAACAACATGCTGTGTTCTGTTTGCTAAAAACTCTTCAATCCAGCCACACAGCTGGTCTGATATTCCGTAGGCTCTTACTTTGTTTATCAGGCGACAGTGCGGAACTGTATCGAACGCCTTCCGGAAGTCAAGAAAAATAGCATCTACCTGGGAGCCTGTATCTAATATTTTCTGGGTCTCATGAACAAATAAAGCGTGTTGGGTTTCACACGATCGCTGTTTCCGGAATCCATGTTGATTCCTACATAGTAGATTCTGAGTTTCCAAAAACGACATGATACTCGAGCAAAACACATGTTCTAAAATTCTACAACAGATCGACGTCAGAGATATAGGTCTATAGTTTTGCGCATCTGCTCGACGACCCTTCTTGAAGACTGGGACTATCTGTGCTCTTTTCCAATCATTTGGAACCTTCTGTTCCTCTAGAGACTTGCGGTACACGGCTGTTAGAAGTTACTCAAGTAACTGGCCACTGACATTCGACCAGTTTAATTCCGATAAATTTACTTTTAGATTCTATTGACGTAATAGCATTACAGTTATTCAGGTGGGATTAATTACTCCGTTTTCTAATTCATCGCAGTACCTGCTGAGCTCCCCGTTACCTTATGAGATCTCTGTCTCGGGCCAGTTACTTACATAGTAGGTGAGGTTCTTCACAGGTACACAGGCCGGTTTCAGCGTCCTGACTACACGATATTTCGAAGGTCGAGCTGGCCGCTATCTTCAGGTGGAGTTGCAGGTGCACATCACGCCAGAAATGAGTTTACATCAGTTACGGCGTCTTCTTTATACCCCGAGAACAGGCCGCCGCGCGTGCTCGAGAAGCGAAAGGACTGTCCTGTGTGAAGCGAAGAATCGCAGCGCTGACGGCGGTAGAAACTAACAAAAGGGGTGAATCGCAAATAAAACTGCAGCCGGTTGGAATCCAGTCCATTTTTATTTTATGTTTGACAAAGTACGATTACTCATCTTGCCTTTATAGGGAAGCCTTTATGTCTGTTAATAATGTCATTGGATGATCGTATTTCTATCGATTCCTCAAGTATAAACCCTAGTAACGAGAAGCCAGAGCAATAATTTGTGTATCTCTAAATGTCATATAATGTCCCTCATTGAGACAGTGTTCAGCGATGACAAATTTTTCAGGCTGGAACAAAAGTTTGTGACGCTAAAGTTCCACACATCTGTCATGAACCGTACAATTGCCTGTCCAATGTATGCCTTACTGCGATGACAGCTAATTTTACGCACTCCAGACTTCCTCAATTCCAGATTATCTTTAACAGATCCAAGAAGAGCTCTAGCTTTGGCCAAAGGCAAAGAGACACTTTTAATATAATATTTTCTGAGGACATGCGAAACTTTAGAACGAATATTCCCCGAAAAGAGTTAGACAGCAATTGACTTACAAGTGTCCACTCGTCATTCTCACTATGGTACAAACTTAAACGCATCAACAATTTGATGAACAGGATATCTGTTTCGCCTGGAAACAAATTTAAGCTTCTAATAATTGGACACAGGCTCTTCAGGTTGTTCACTTTGTCGAAAATTCAAAGATTCCCAGAAAAGTGTCCTTTTGCCATTCGTCAAAACAAGTCCCCTTCCTGGATCTGTTAAAGATGATTTGGGATTGAGGAAGCCTGGAGTATATAAAATTTATCGTCATTGCGCAAACGCTTATACTCGGCAGACTTTTCGTAGAGTTTATGACTGATGTATTGAACATAAACGTCACATACGTCAGCCTAAAAAATCTGCCGTCGATGAACATTGTCTTAATGAAGGACATAATATGTCATTTAAAGAGACGCAAAATATTGCTCCTGCTTCCAGTTAATGGGATTATGTAATTAAGGAATTCATCAAAATACAATTATCAGATGACGTTATTAATAGAGATAAAGGTTTTCCTTTAAGCAAGATGTGGGGTCCCATTTTATCAGATATACATCTGTATGGTTTTCGACCGGCTGCATCTTAATTTGCGATTCATCGCTATTGTTAGTTTCTACCGCATGCGACGCTGCACTTCTTGGCTTCGCAGAGGGCAGCCCTTTCGCATTTCTTCGCTTTTGTACCTATTTTGCTTGTTAGCCTTGTCTGTTTCTTTCATTTGTCTCTTCCAAAGTTCTCACCCAGCCGGCAGGTGTGGCCGTGCGGTTCTAGGCGCTTCAGTCTGGAACCGCGTGACCGCTACGGTCGCAGGTTCGAATCCTGCCTCGGGAATGGATGTTTGTGACGTCCTTAGGTTAATTAGGTTTAAGTAGTTCTAAGTTGTAGGGGACTGATGACCTCAGATGTTAATTCCCATAGTGCTCAGAGCCATTTTGAACCTAAGGGAACAGGCACCATCTACAACAACGCACGCTTTTATACCACCTTTTCGACAGTTTAGTGAACAAGACGAGGAAATGCTCGAATGGTTGTCCCAGTTTGAAGCACACATAGCGGTTCACAATGTATATCTGTTACCCACGTTAGGAAGTGCAGTCTTCCGCCTCATTCGAAAACTCATTCCAAACGTCGCTCCGAGTGAACTTGCGTATGAAAACGTTATCGAGTCAGTAACTAACTATTATGACCAACACTTGAATGTGGTAGCAGTTAGGTATCAATTCTTTAACTGTAAAAAACGGTCAGAATAAACTTATCGGGAGTGGGTAATAGATTTGCAGTGTATGACAAGGAAATGCAAATTAAAATGTGCTCGTGATGCTTTATATACAGATGTTATGTTACGTGATGCGATCGTGTACAGTTTACCTGATGTCAAACTCAGAGAACAGATTTCGAAGCAGTCGGATCCATCATTTCAGCAGGTAGTGCAAATACCAGATCAGTACAATACCGTTGCTTTGTAGGCTTTTACATTCGAGCAGCCTATTTGTGGAATTGAGTCCCTCGTTTCCGATCGGCCCCTTCGGCGGCGGCAAGGGCTCGCGACTCTGAGTAAACAACCTTCCACGCCGGGTAAGCAGTTGACTAGACAGGCGGCTACATCGCGAGCAGTGACAGTACTACATTCGCGTGATTGTGAGAACATATTTGGTCTCGATTCAACTGATTAGATTGGCTTCAACAAGTCAGGATAATGTGTTGTCAGTGTCTGCTTTCCATGCAAAAGACGGTGTAGCTAGTTTGCTAAAAGAATTCCCAGTACTCTTATCCGAAGGTTTAGACAAAGCTAACAGTTTTGTTGCACATATTACGCTAAAAGACAATGCTCAGAGGGAATTATGCCGGGCCAGAACTGCCCCAATGCATTACGGGACAAATTCGTTGCTGAAATTAAGGAATTACAAGATAACGGAGATATTGCGCACGTACCCCCTAGTCAGTCGGCAAGTTCACTGGTTTTCCTCCCCATTATTTCTGGTCGCATTCGCCTGTGTTGACTTGAAGTCTATAGTCAACCTCTAATTGATACCTGTCCATTGCCACGCCGAGAGGTTCCTTTGGACAAATTAGGCGGTGGACGCTACTTTTCTAAGACTGATTTGCACGACGCGTATCTTCAAATACCACTTGATGAAGAATCTCAAAATGTGTGTGGAGTTTATCCTCATTTGGGCTTGTTTAAGTATTTGCGGTTGCATTTTGGGCATTGCTTCCGCAGCCGCCGTTCTCCAACGGTATTTGGAACAGCTGACTGCACCAGTGCTAAACTGTTCAAACTATTTGGACGATATTGTCGTAACAGGTCGCACACCTGAAGAACACGTTGCAAATTTGCGTACTTTGTTTCGTGTGTTATCTGAGGCTCAACATCGTAATGCGGACTCGCTATCACGGCTTCCGAGTGGCCCTAATACATACTTTGACACTTCTACTGCATCTTGTTGTCACATCGATGCCCGTGATTTTGAATTGCTTCAATCTTTTTGCTGAACTACAAGAAACTTGCACAGGCCACGGAAGCTGAACTGGATTTGAACGTTTGGCTATCATACGTTCGCACATTTTGATCTTGTTCCTTGCATAGCATTAGGAACTCAGCAGTGTGCCAATACTTTGCACGACGGCATAGCTATGCTGGACAGGAAGGTGTGATACTTGTTCAAAATTACAGTGGTCAGTCACGTGTGTTGATCCCTAAATCGTCGCAATAAAGAAGTGATGTAGTTACCTCACCAAGGACACTGGAGGGTTGTTAGTATGTAACAGTTAGCACGCCGACACTATACTTGTCATGGTATGGTTCAAATGGCTCTGAGCACTATGGGACGTAACATCTTAGGTCATCAGTCCCCTAAAACATAGAACTACTTAAACCTAACTAACCTGAGGACATCACACACATCCATACCCGAGGCAGGATTCGAACCTGCGACCGTAGCAGTCCCGCGGTTCCGGACTGCAGCGCGTAGAACCGCACGGCCACCGCTTTCCGGCTCAGTGTATGGACACCCAAGTAGAACAAATGACGTGACAGTCTCACGCATGTGAGGAAAATCCGTCCGCTCCACCACAGAAATTCTTTGCTAGGCCTAAGTCATAATCACCATGGCAACGTGTGCACATAGACTTCGCGGGACCTTTTTGGATCACCCGACTGTTGGTTGTGATTGACTCGTATAGTTAGTTTCCTTTTGCGATAACAATGAACTCGACAAAGTCCCGTAGTACAATTTAGGTGTTGTCATCGATTTTTTCCCTCGAAGTTGTACCTGAAGTAATAGTGTCAGAGCCGCGTTGAGTTGCCGCGCGGTTTTAGGCGCTATGTCACGGACTGCGCCGTCCGTCTCGCCGGAGGTTGGAGTCCACCCTCGGGAATGGGTGTGTGTGTGCTGTCCTTGGCATAAATTAGTTTAAGTAATGTGTAACCATAGAGACCGATGACCTCAGCTGTTTGGTCCCTTAGGAATTTACACACACACAATAGTGTCAGATAATTGACCACAGTTCACGTCCGATGAATTTGCAACATGCTGTGAACGCAATGACATACACCATCTAACCAGTGCACCGTTCCATCCACAGTCAAACGGCAAAGCGTAACGTCATTCTGTCATCGTTCAATGTGTTGATGCAGCATGCTTTAAATTTAAAGGAACTTATATCTAACATGAATTGTGAATTGCGCTATATTAATTAAATGCCAAATAAATCCATACATTTATCAAAATCGACTGCCTACTGAAATGCCACAGAGATATAAGCGCCACTGCGCTCTCTTTCTCAGAACCTTTCTGTCACAACAAAGTCTCCAGCGGCGCTCCACACATTCGGAGTCGAGTACCACACCGAAATTCTGTAGGGCTGTGCATTTCATCGCCAACGTTTTTCGGGAACAAATCTGTTGACGTTCGAATCGGGTGTAGATTCCAGAAAACAAACACGTTCCAAAACCACTCAAGAACTGCACTGAACTCTTCCTCCAGTAGAATCGATACAGCCGGCCGTTGTGGCCGAGAGGTTCTAGGCGCTTCAGTCCGGCACCACGCTGTTGCTGCGGTCGCAGGTTCAAATCCTGCTTCGGGCATGGATGTGTGTAATGTCCGTAGGTTAGTTAGGTTTACGTAGTTGTAAGACTAGGGGACTGATGACCCCAGATGTTAAGTCCCATAGTTCTTACAGCCATTCCAACCATTTTTGGAATCGATACAAACAGATCTAAACTATACAGTAAACATTTGATTTACAGCGTTTGCAAGACCGTCGTAAATTCTACAATGATCCTGACACGTTATTCAAGTCCCACTAGATACATGCATTTCGTGACAGACTCCCAATCGACTTCATCGGCAAATTAATATTTCCTTTTAATTTAAATAACTCCCTTAGACTCAAAACTAACAACAAATATGAAGAAACCTCACCCCTCGTTTAATTCCGCGCAGTGAAGCTGCGTACGCAAATCGATACTCCATAGAACAATAAATTATTCCCCCAGATTGTTCTCAGATATGTAAGTAAACATGCATCTGTCTTCCTAGTTAGGCATTATAATTTTTCATTTTCCAAATTTCTCCAACCACCATGCACCCAAATTGGTGCGACCATAACTTATAATTTGGAAACTACAACAAACTTGAAACCATTGAATAACTTAAACATAGCAACATACATACTCAAATAAAGCCGTTATATACCCCCAAAAAGTTATATGTGTTCTGCGCACTGATTTTTGACTAGATACCGTTCACCAAATAACTGAGTTCTCTGACCTCCTCGCACCCAAATGTGCGTCCTTCTCAAAGTACAGTCTCAGTTTTGTCACATTTCTTAATCCTAGAAGTCTTCCTGAAGCAGTGTAGTCGAGTCGGTAGGCAATTGGGTGCGATCATTCTGCCACTGCAAATGGCCCATAGTATAGCTCAAAAAACTGTTTTTAATTCTCCATCCACTTCGCTGGTCTTTTCTTTCGTACGTACTAGGACTTTGTCTTCTATTTTTTATTTAATTCGTTTGTACTGCCCATCCTGCTGTTTCTTCCTTTCCGCTGCCAACTTTCCCATACGGGATTTTACCGCCTGCTCCCCTCAGTGCCCTACTCAGCCAGGTGCTGCGGGAACTCCACAATTCCAGGTTCGAATCCGGCCTTGGGCATGGATGTGTGTGATGTCCTTAGGTTAGTTAGGTTTAATTATTTCTAAGTTCTAGGCGACTGATGATCTCAGAAGTTAAGTCGCATAGTCCTCAGAGCCATTTGAACTCCACCATTTCCTTCAATAGATATTTCGGTTTAACTTCCGTCATCACCTCCAAGGGCGAATATCCAGTTGCGTTACTTTTCACGCTGTTTAGAACGTCCTCAAACAACGTACGTATACCAGCCACTTTGAGGGTCTATCACTCCATCACTGACATAGTCATCCAACTTCTCGCATATACCACCCGCAAGGGTTACTTGACGGGTGATACACGGATATTTTAGAGCGTTTTATGCCCTCGTCGTTCATAAATTTGTTCCAAACGTTTCATGTAAACTGCGATCCGTTGTCAGATAACAGCCTTTGTGGTTTGATTATTATAAAGAAATCTTTTTCTAATTTTTCTTTCAGCGTCTTGCTGTTAGCTTTCCGTATCTGATAAAGCTTAGTAAATTTTGAAAAGAGGTCAACAACAACAAATATGTACTTCATACCGCCACGTCCTGTGGGCAGTGGGCCAAAATTGTCAACCGCCAGTAACTCTCATACCTTGGTTGGTATTATGTTTTGCATTTCCCCTTCTTGATTTCTAGTGCAATATTTTACTCGTTGACATCGATCACAGGCGGCCAACTGTGGGTGTACTCGTCTGTCGAGGTAATTAATATGGATGTATTGCTCTATAAGTTCCGTACACTTCTGTTCCCCGTAATGACCGTGACTTACATGGACGTAATCTATCAGCTGTTCCACGTAAAAGTCTGGGAAGCACAGTCTCAGTGATCTGTCTTCTCGTCTCTTCTGCTAAACAGCCCACCCTTGAGGATCTTGAAATAGCGGGGTATTTATTCCTATCCCTTGCTGTCAAAGTTGATATTGATGTTCTTCAGTTCAAAGTTATCGTTTGGCACTCTCTGCATATCCCTGCAGGCAGTGCGAATTTCCTTCTCCCCCGGTACTCCTTTCATGTACAGCAGATGATTCTTCGTTCTTTGCCTCCTCCCCTTCATCGTCTTCCTCTCCAAAGGGAAGCCGCGACAGAGCATCGGCAATACAATTCTCGGTCCCTTTAGTTTAGAGAATCTGGTAACTAAATTGCTGCCAAAACATTGCCCAGTGCATCAAACGATCTTTTAGTGTTCTATAGTCTTGCAGAAAGCTAAGGGACTTATGGTCACCTAGTCCTGTTACCTCTCCACCTTCCAAATACATACGGAACTTTTTCAATACATACACGATTGCAAGCAGCTCCTTCGCTGATATGCTGTATCCGTGTTCGTGTTTGTTGAGTATGCGGCTGGCAAAAGCAACACGCCGGTGTTGTATCTTCCTGTCGATGTTGTTTTTCTTTCAAGATTTCGCAGCCTATCCCATAATCTGAACTGTCCGACGACAAACAGAATGGAAGTGTCATGTCGGAATAATAAAGCATCTTCCTCGCTCACAGTTTATCCTTTATGTTCTGAAATTCCTTTTCACATTCCTCGGCCCATTTCCAGGATGCGTTTTTCTTTAGTAATTTACATAAATTTTCGTTACTCATTCCTCCATCCTCCAAGAATTTCAATAAAACCAACATAATCCGAGGTATGATTTTAATTGCTCTCGGTTTGTTGGCCTTTCACTATCCTGATTGATTTTGGTTTCTGGGTACTCGGTAAAATTCCTTCAGATGTAAGGGTGTGTCCTAGAAACTGAATTTCCGCTAGGAAAGGTTCGCATTTGGCAATCTTTAATGCCATCCCTCCTATTCTTAAGACCACAAGCATATCCTCCAGCAGTTTACAGTGTTCTTACCAGGACTCCGTCGCTATCGAAATGTCAACCACATAGATCTCCAACTTACTCATTAAGCGTTCTCCTAAAACATGGCTTAGCGCTCTCACAAATACTGCCACTGAAATTGTGAGTCCGAGCGGTACAACCTTAAAGCGGTAGCTTCGTCCTTCGAATAAGAACGCTGGGTAATGTCTGCTTTCTTCTGCCAATGGGATTTACCAAAATCCTAAGGTCAAGTCAACACTAGACATGAATTTTAGGTTCCTGAAGTTTTGCAGCAGTTTCTCCATATTACCAGGCTGGTCAAGTTTTCTCACAATTACCTTATTTATCTTACGTGCTTCTAAGACGATTCTAATCTATTTGTCTTTTTTCAAAAAGTGGTTCAAATGGCCCTGACCACTATGTGACTTAACTTCTGAGATCATCAGTCCCCTAGAACTTAGAACACACACATCCATGCCCAAGGCAGGATTCGAACCTGCGACCGTAGCGGTCGTGCTGTTCCGGACTGTAGCGCCTAGAACAGCTCGGCCACCCCGGCCGGCATTTGTCGTTTTTCTTTACAATTACAATGGGATTACACTAATGGCACCTACACTGTCCTATAATATTCCATTCCAACATTTGCCTTAACCTGGCCCTGACGGCTTCCCGATCAATAATAGAAATTATATAAGGCTTGCACTTAGTCAGCCCGTACGGCTTCACTTAGAGTATTCGAAGTCTGTTACTTTACCGGGACGATCAGAAAATATGTTCTCATAACGGCACAACGTTTCACATTACTCCATTATCTGTACCTCCGATATGCCCTCCAACGCTTCTACTGTTGCCTTTATCTTGTCACACGTATTGTTCTCTTCATCCAAGCCATGAGTAATTATGGTGTGCGCACTCTGGCTGTCCCCCGTCAAATGTTTCTCAAAGTTTGGTTTCCTTTTTTCACCCTCAATTTCAAAATCCAAGCACCTTCACCTGCAGTGAAGCGAGGTTTTATATTTACATAAGAAATCCTTTCCCAGCACCACATCTTTGACAACTCCATTTACTACAATGCATCCTATACTAAAACGACTCTCCTCACACTTTCATTTTTGAGCGAACGGAAGATGATAATGTCCATAAACTACGCATTTTTGAAATAAGAATGAAAAGCTCTTTTCTATAGACCAAGAAGTTTTTATTTTTATTTTTGGTCATTTTCACGAGCATGTCCCCTTAATGTCTACACAAGAGTTGTTACACTGCCTCACCGAACCGGTTACCATCCACCCTTCGAAGTAAGTGCATACAGTGCCGAAGTCTAGCGAGTTCGCGTTTCCTCGCTCTGAGGAGAGGAGCTGTGAAATGCCCGAAGAAAGTATTAATGGAGGAGGGTTAATACCATCAGTGGGTAGGAAACCACAGGTTGTATTTGATGGCAGAACCAAAGAGTCGTTATTTGCACATGTTACAAGCAGGGAAAGTGAAATGGCACACAAAGGTTGGTTCTGCAGGGTCAAGCATTAATACTCAATGGAACTCGTTGTGAGATATGTGAACCCACTTTCCGCTTACCTCGTACAAAAGAGGAACCATAACCATCAGTAAGGTCCATTCCTTAATTTATATACCTTACCTACCTTCCTTGCTTTCGCCCCTGAACAATTTTATATCTTAATGATACCATTGACGAGCACCCAGTAACATCTCTGGATCAGATGATCGCCACACAACATGGTCGTGTTACCATGGTGCATCTCTTGCAGCATGTATAAAGCTACTGAAGTAAGTAGCGGTAGCAACTGGTAGTCAATGGTTCATCAACATCAGCCGTTTGTGTATTCCTTGTGCCGATCGGAATTATGTAATCCTTGTTCAAGAGAAGAACTGCCCCACCACTCCCAGTCTTCAGTATACAGATTCGAACCGCTCTGAATGGCAACCCCCCCCCCCCCCCCCCACACACACACACACCCGGACAAGGCAGCATAATAAGTGAACATTCACGGAGGGAAAGACCAAGTCTGCACATCGACCATAACGAATAATGGTGTATAAGAGGGAGAGAACTGTGGTGTAATTAGTGGTGGCAAGTTACAAGATATAGTTTCAAAGGAAGGGAACAGTGTAAATATGTAAAAAAGTTCAGTACAGCTAGAGGGTTCAAAACCACATAAATGGAGTAACGTGTAAACAGATGTAGTGGCAGAATGCAGGGACTCATTCATTCCATAAAACTGATAAACGTAGAGCGTCGAATTATTTGCATGATTAAGTTAGTTAAAGGGAGGAGCTTTACAGTAATTAAGTTACTTAAAATGTGAAGGAATGTTGGGAACCGGAAGTCATTCGCGTACTGCACTCTGTTGTGCTGTTTAGTGATATGGTACCGTGGCCAAAGTTCGTCGGCGGAGAGCCAAGTTAAGCAAGGCAATGGAGAACACTGTGTGATCCACTAGCGGATGACGTGACACAGTGTAAACAGGCACGAGACTCCAGTGCCTACGGCCGGATTCGAACATGGGTTCTCTGCTGGGCGTCGTTGCTGGGGTCCGTCCTCGGATGGCTCCTGATGACAAAATAACCACAGGTATTGATCAACTGCAATACATTGGTTGTTAGCCTGAAACGGTAGAGTAGTTTCCGCTCTATAAGCAGCAGGTTTCGATGCTCGCTGGCACGGGGAAACACAAACAGAGGAGGCTCCACCGCCAATTTTATTGCACGACGCGGCTGGCCGCGGTTGCAACTGAACCCATGTGGACGGGTGGAAAGAAATGTGTTAGGCTTCATAATACTTATTTATATGTGTTGTTTATTATGCGTTTCTTGTACGTGAATGTGAATCTGCATATGAACTTTCCTAATCCTCCTCACACCTTTCCGTAAAGCGTGGCCAAATCTTAGTTGGGAAGTAGTTCTGTAGTATAGTAGTGCCAACCTCACTCCTGGGTAGGGGATCAGAGAGACAGCACAGGTAGGTAAGAGTCAAAGACGTTCCATTGTCACAAGATTTCGGGTGGAGAGGTTGCTCACGGCAAAGTCGATCGACCACCCCCTCCACCGGGGCCCAGGAAGACCTCTGGGTGCCCGCCATATTCGGGGAGTGTTACAGAAGATGGGTAAGTGAGCAGACGTGCCCTCAGTGCGACTGTCTGAATGTTCACGCATGGAATAGAGGTATTTGAATATTTGTGCTAATTCTTTTATTTCCAGCTTCGGATTGTGTGAGGAAATGAATGTTCTCGTTTAATTTCGGAAATTTGACCCCCTTTGTTAATGTATCTGGTCCCCAGTTTGCCCGTTATCCTCCACACATAGTGGATGTCCCATGGATAATATTGGGAGACTTTGGTGGTATACATTTGGCCAACGCAATTCCGTCTTGCCTGTAGAAATGTGCGTGCAGATTAGTATATAATATACCCGAGCTATAAGTTGTAAAATTGTAATATCTAAGAACTGAAATAATTGCTGCAATAGCTGTAAAGTCGAGTGATAATGTTTCAAGTAAATAGGTAATCAATTGTCATCAATCTTTAACATACCTTAAAAATCACAAAGAAGTCAAGTTAAAGGAATTCATTTAAAATAAAAGATATAGAATGCAGGAAACCACATCTGCCTGTGAGCCCTCCAGCCCTATGGCCTAGTATCATACAGATAGGGCACGCTCTATGGGTAGTGCTCTCAAGCTCCCCTCGCCAGTTATCCGTTTTCATTCTGGGCTTGACGACATCAACTTTCATCTGGCGTCCCAAGGCAAGGAGGTTAGACAGGCAGCTTTCATCTGGCCGACCCTTTCCCAGGATTCTTGCGAATACGTTAAGACTCTGAGAAATCATTCAGTGATTAATGTTCAAATTGATTGCAGTACGCTAAAGATTGAGCGATTTTAGTAAGATAGTGGTGCATGTAAATTATAGCGTGACTACTCATTTAGCGAGTACAGCAAATCAGGATATGCGCACGATGCGCTCGCACTCACGTAGCTTAGCAATAATGGACCTCAGCTTGGCTGAATCCGGCAGCATGCCAGAGGCGGGTGCGGGAATGTCACAAAGCCTCGGCCGACCGGAAACCACTAGCGTGGGGAGAACTTGTCCCCGCACGCCGACAGTCTCGGAGACCAGCGGTGAAACCGCACCCTCGCACGTGCAACACAGAACGGGCTGTGCAAGCCTTATGACTGGTCAAGAACCGCTGAATAACACAGTCATAGGAACCGCAGAAAATACGCACGAAACTTCGAATAACAGCACAATGATAGACGCACTAGCGAAACTGCTCAATGAACGTTTCACTGAGCTCGAGGAACGCCAAGACAAACGTTTTGTTGAGATAGGAAACAAGGTCAAACAGGACTTGGAGGAACAGACAAAACGCCTCCAAGGAGCGTTCGACGCTCGATTTAACGAACACGAGACAAAACTGACCGAACAATCACGAAAGCTACCAGAACTTGAAAGTCAAGTAGGATCACTGGTACTGGATATTCAAACCAGCAATGAAGTTCTACGAACTGAGGTTACGGAAGTGCGGAAAGGTGTGAACGAGGTCGCAGAAAGAACAGAGGCACGATTGTTCACTATTGAATACGATCTCGCGAAGAGGCAAGAGGTTGTAGTTGGCCCGGAGATCGTAAAGAATGTAGCAAATGGTGCTTGCGAAGAGCAGTAACAAGCACTCGAAGAGGTGTGAAAGCAGGTCACACATTGTGAGACAGCACTGCAGAATCAGATGGGCGATGTGCGAAAAAGACTAGGGGCGCTCGCATCAACAGTCGAAAATTGAACTTCACGCGTGGAAGAGAATTCGGGTAGCACGCTTTCCGTCGCGATCGGCGAGAGCGACGAAGTGCAATCCTTGTTGCGGTTCAAACAAACGCAAACTGCAATAAATGAGCGGATCCTCAAGGAGATGCGGCTCCGATGTCAGGGCGAGACGGCAGGACGCGTAGCAAATGTCCAAAACAACATACGCGATTCGGAACCGAGTGCAAATGCAACAGACGAAGATGATGAATAGCGTGAACTACAGGACCGTTTATGCACTCTACGGAGAGCAGGTGGAGACTCTGCTGCCACGCACATTACCGCAAGCACGTCAGAGAATTACGAAGAGTGCAAGAAGCACTAGGTCTCGGTGTTGAAATATTCTACGTTCCTCGACCACTTAAATCAGCAACACGCGAAAGCTTGGGTTTCGCAATTTCACCACACACTACCGGATTCATGGGGAGACGCGCTCCGAATTCTTTTTGTGTACAATCATCTCAGAGATGAAGCAACTATTTGGATGCAACCGTCGCTAGACTTACGTAAGACGTATGCGGATTTCCGTGCTGCGTTCATTAGAGAGTCCTGGTCTGTCACAGAACAAGAGAGAACGAAATTCTCGATATTAATATCACCGGATTACAACTATTGTACCCACCCTGATCCTGCTATCTTCTTCCGGGACATGGTGCGAAGGAACCAGTATCTTGACGCGCCATATACAGCGCCGGAATTAATCAGGATCTGCATGAAAAAGTTACCTTCGAAACTTCGGCGGGAAATAACGATTGCAGGAAGAGGATTGAACGACAATACCTCCTTCCTGCATCTCTTGCAAGAACTAGGCAAGCCTAGGATGCAACAAAATAACAATCAAAGTAGAAGAAACGAACCCCTGCCTCCAGCGGGAGGGGCGCAACAGTCATGGGCAGGCCAAAACGGATCACGTGGAAACACGGATCGTTGGAGACGGAATCGCGACCACGGCAAAGGGCGTAATAGTCCGTTTACAAGGAACAGGCCGCGAAACGGGGAACGCACGGCGCCTGTACAAAACCACGAGTCGCGAGAGGTAGTCGAAGTACGCTCACCCGATCCTCGGCAAAATGAGGGAAGGCAAAGGGACAACATAAATGCGCAGCAAAACTGACAGAAAGCACGGAGGGAAAAGAAACCGAAAGAACGGAAGTCGGAGGCAGTACGGGAATATTTTTTTTATTAAATTTGAAGATATAAGGGAAGTACTTCACGAAGAAGGGGACGAGATAGTATCCGTGAGGTTCCCAGTTCTGAACATTAACATAAATAACATCACCGTACCCTCTGTGCTAGACTAAGGCAGTCAGGCCTCAGTTATCCGAGAAAATATTTTACAAAGACGCACAGATCGCAACTGTACGTCACTGCCGTTGCAACGTACGAAAGTACGTGGCGCGGTGCAAGGTAAATACACTCCTGGAAATGGAAAAACGAACACATTGACACCGGTGTGTCAGACCCACCATACTTGCTCCGGACACTGCGAGAGGGCTGTACAAGCAATGATCACACGCACGGCACAGCGGACACACCAGGAACCGCGGTGTTGGCCGTCGAATGGCGCTAGCTGCGCAGCATTTGTGCACCGCCGCCGTCAGTCTCAGCCAGTTTGCCGTGGCATACGGAGCTACACTGGTAGCATGTCGCGACAGCGTGGACGTGAACCGTATGTGCAGTTGACGGACTTTGAGCGAGGGCGTATAGTGGGCATGCGGGAGGCCGGGTGGACGTACCGCCGAATTGCTCAACACGTGGGGCGTGAGGTCTCCACAGTACATCGATGTTGTCGCCAGTGGTCGGCGGAAGGTGCACGTGCCCGTCGACCTGGGACCGGACCGCAGCGACGCACGGATGCACGCCAAAACCGTAGGATACTACGCAGTGCCGTAGGGGACCGCACCGCCACTTCCCAGCAAATTAGGGACACTGTTGCTCCTGGGGTATCGGCGAGGACCATTCGCAACCGTCTCCATGAAGCTGGGCTACGGTCCCGCACACCGTTAGGCCGTCTTCCGCTCACGCCCCAACATCGTGCAGCCCGCCTCCAGTGGTGTCGCGACAGGCGTGAATGGAGGGACGAATGGAGACGTGTCGTCTTCAGCGATGAGAGTCGCTTCTGCCTTGGTGCCAATGATGTTCGTATGCGTGTTTGGCGCCGTGCAGGTGAGCGCCACAATCAGGACTGCATACGACCGAGGCACACAGGGTCAACACCTGGCATCATGGTGTGGGGAGCGATCTCCTACACTGGCCGTACACCACTGGTGATCGTCGAGAGGACACTGAATAGTGCACGGTACATCCAAACCGTCATCGAACCCATCGTTCTACCATTCCTAGACCGACAAGGGAACTTACTGTTCCAACAGGACAATGCACGTCCGCATGTATCCCGTGCCACCCAACGTGCTCTAGAAGGTGTAAGTCAACTACCCTGGCCAGCAAGATCTCCGGATCTGTCCCCCATTGAGCATGTTTGGGACTGGATGAAGCGTCGTCTCACGCGGTCTGCACGTCCAGCACGAACGCTGGTCCAACTGAGGCGCCAGGTGGAAATGGCATGGCAAGCCGTTCCACAGGACTACATCCAGCATCTCTACGATCGTCTCCATGGGAGAATAGCAGCCTGCATTGCTGCGAAAGGTGGATATACACTGTACTAGTGCCGACATTGTGCATTCTCTGTTGCCTGTGTCTATGTGCCTGTGGTTCTGTCAGTGTGATCATGTGATGTATCTGACCCCAGGAATGTGTCAATAAAGTTTCCCCTTCCTGGGACAATGAATTCACGGTCGCAGGTTCGAATCCTGCCTCGGGCATGGATGTGTGTGATGTCCATAGGTTAGTTAGGTTTAAGTAGTTCTAAGTTCTAGGGAACATGACCTTGGCAGTTAAGTCCCACAGTGCTCAGAGCCATTTGAACCATTTTTGAAGGGATGAAAGTGGAAGCCACCTGATAGAATTTCGCACAGAATATAAGTAGTCATCGCCAGCACCTTGCTTAAGAATCATGAAAGAATGATACATGTTTGGAACAAAGTTTTCGAAACCAGATTTTAAATTATAAGACATTTGACGGTGCAGACGCAAACCTACATTAATTTATTGGTTACGAGCTGCAGTTTACAACTAGACTGACAGTAAACGGTAGTAAATATATTAAATGGAACCTGAATAAGTCAAGACCCACAGTTTATCGATAATCTTAGTTACCGTAATGCAACGACTGACTGAAACAGAGGATGGAATCCGCTAGAACAGGAATGGATATTTTTGAGAGAAGAAGTGGTGACTGCAGCAGAGTATGTGAATGGGAAGAAGGTACAGTAGAAATCGTTAGATAAAACGTGATATATTAAATCTGACAACAGGGAAAAGTATGAAAATGCAGCAAATAAAGTAGGTCTTTGGAAAGAGAAATGGTTCAAATGGCTCTGAGCACTATGGGACTTAACTTCTGAGGTCATCAGTCCCCTAGAACTCAGAACTACTTAAACCTAACTAACCGAAGGACATCACACACATCCATGCCCGAGGCAGGATTCGAATCTGCGACTGTAGCGGTCACGCAGCTCCTAACTATAGCGCCTAGAAACCCTCTGCCAGTACGGCCGGCGAAATAGAAATGTCTAAACATGACGTTGACAGAAAGTCCAAAATTGCAACGCGATCTTCGACTTGGAAAACATAGGGGAATGTAAATGAGAAAGAACAAAGAAAACTTTGCTCAAAGGAAAAGCAACTGTCAGGAACTCATTTGGTTCAAATGGTTCAAATGGCTCTGAGCACTATGGGACTCAACTGCTGTGGTCATCAGTCCCCCAGAACTTAGAACTACTTAAACCTAACTAACCTAAGGACATCACACACACCCATGCCCGAGGCAGGATTCGAACCTGCGACGGCAACAGCAGCGCGGCTCCGGACTGGAGCGCCTAGAACCGCACGGCCACCACGGCCGGCAACTCATTTGGCAAGCCAGAACTAAGCAAATAAGAGAAGGCTAGAAAGTGGAAGGAATATGTAGAGTGGAGAGGGAGAGGAGTTGTACAAACTAACATAAGCACAATGTTAGATTCCTGTGAGATGTCTGAACAGTCAAGGCAATACTAATCCTACCAGTTAGCTAAGTAGACACACTCAACAACTGTGAAACTGTGTTTATAGCATTTGCATGTTTAGAGAGAGGTTTTGACACTCTTAAGTAAAACATTCTTTGAAGCTCTGGAGATGTCATCGATATAACACAGGGCCACAAGATTATCTACAACTTGTACAGAAACCAAACTGCATTTCTAAGACTTCAATGACTTGAAAGGGAAGCAGTAACTGAGAGACGATATAAAATGAAGACTGTGAATAGCAAGAAAACAGTCCTGACAAAAAAAAATTCACATCAAATATAAATTCTAATGTTTGGGTACTATTTTACAAAGGTATTTGTGTGGAGTGCAGCCTTGTATGTAAGTGAAACGTGGGCGATGAAAAGTTCTGTCAAGAAGACAATGGACGCTTTCAAAACATTGTGATTAATAGGAATGCTGAAGATTAGACATGCGTATCGTGTAACTAAAGAAGAGGTACGGATTTAAATAGAGGAGGAAGAGGAAATTACGACACAACTTTGACTACAAGAGGGTTAAGTTGACAGGACATATTATGAGGCGTCAAAGAGTGAGGACAAAAGGGTTGGGTGATAGTATTCCGATAATAATCATCTGTTGAAATGCTATTCTACTATTTTATCTATTAATGTACACAGCGAATTTACTCTTCCATGAACTCCTCCACAAAACATCAAAACATTTGAACGAAAACTGATATCAGCTGAACATCAAATCTTTCAGCCACTGTCTGACAACTATTGTATTCACTTTCCACTTTCTATAACTATCACTGGCTAGCCACACACACAGATACAAGGAGAACAGAAATAAACAAACATTAGTTTTCAGCATATAATTCTTTAGGTTGGCAACATGTACATAAACAAACCAAACAGGAAGGGACATGAGGTGAACACAGTGTAGTTACGACTTCAAATCAGTGTTTTCGATATAATGTCTACAGCTAGTGACAGAAGAAAAAAGATCGAACATGAAAATGTGCTTATGTTAAAATAAGTCATCTATCCCTTCTTAAAAACTGTAGTTACTTTCATATCTCGGTAGATAAACAGATTTTGGATATTTATCATGCGACGAAATACATGACTTTTTACAAGTTATCGTTTGCAAAAAAACACGTTTCGATTTCTTGAACCGTTTACGAAATTTGCGGTTGATACACCCACATGGTTTACGACAAGCAGGACAAAGTATCGGTCGCGTCGCGAGCTACCCGCGCGCGGTTACCGCACAGCCCTTCCGCCGACATATCATTCAATATCTGGAGCTTTAAAAACAATTTCAATATGTTGACTACATTTCATACGCAATAATGTATGACCTAAAATGAACGGTACGCAAAGTCCACGCAATGCGTTTTTACCTCTGCACACTCATTAAAATTTCGTGTAAAGGTTTACGTAAATGCGATACAGCAAGTAACCACGACGAATAACGAAAAGAAATGCGGTCCTTTATCGAGAGAAGATATCAGGCTGTAACATGCCCAAGAATCAAATTTTTCTACCGAATAGTTTCCTTGGAATCGGATGGTAAGTATATCATAGCTGCCGGCGCGTCCGCGCCAGCGGTTCGGCGAAAATTTGTGTGGCCCGGGGTTTCGTACCTGACGTCATGCTCAGCGCGTTCTGTGATTGGCGGCGTGGACCTGGACCGCGGCACGTGGCAGCTGTTGCGGTTCGACATGGGCAAAGACGCAGAGCCCGCCGCGCCGCGCCGCTGACGGCGTTTCCATGGCAACCACGCCGCTGCAGCGCGGATTTGACGCGCGGCAGCCCTAGTGGGAATCGGTCTTTACCCAAAGAGCGGCAACGGCGGCACCGCGACACAACCCCGCAGCAGCCAGCTGAGAGGCGGCGCATACCCTCCGCCCGCCAGTCACTGACGAGCGAAAGGGGATGCGTGACGCATGCCGAGCTAGGTCACCGAACCCAACGCGGCTCTCGCCCAGACGGCCGCTGCAGTAAGGCAACACCCACTGCCCAGACACTCAACGCCGCCCGGCAACAAACAACGTTGCGCACCTGCGCCATACTGGGGACGCGCAGTAAATAGGGCGTCCACTTGCTGTCTGACGGTACACGAAAAACATACGTGCGCCGTACCAACATTAGACACGGCCGGATGCAGAAGGGAGAGTGCCTCACCATTGGTTCAAAAAATGGCTCTGAGCACTATAGGACTTAACTGCTGAGGCCATCAGTCCCCTAGAACATAGAATTACTTAAACCTAACTAACCTAAGGATATCACACATGTCCATGCCAGAGGCAGGAATCGCACCTGTGACCGCAGTGGTCGCGCGGTTCCAGACTGTAGCACCTCACCATTTTCATGAAGCACCTGAACAAGGGGGCGTGTCTCGCCAATACCACACGCACCAACTGACAGCGACCACGAGATGATGCGACACAGAAGGGCGCGTGCCTCACCATTGGTATGCACCACCAGGAGAAGGGGGCGTGTCTCGCCATTGACGAGCACCAGCAGAAAGAGGCGTGTCTCGCCAATACCACATGCACCAGCTGGCAGCGACCACGAGATGATGCGACGCAGAAGGGCGCGCGTCTCACCACTGGCGTGCTGCACCAGAAGAAGGAGGCGTGTCTCGCTGTTGACGCACACCAGCACAAAGGGGCATGTCTTGCCAATTCCACACGTACCAGCTGGCAGCGCCCACGAGATGATGTGACGCAGAAGGGCGCGCGTCTCACCACTGGCACGCAGCACCGGAAGAAGGGGGCGTGACACCACTGATGCTTACCGGCAGAAGGGGGCGTGTCGCCAATATCACACGCACCGGCTGACAGCAATCACGAGACGATGCGGCGAAGAAGGGGGCGTGTGTCGTCAGACGCATCCCTGCACAATATGCAGACGACAACTGTCATGCTGGTTTGTCGATAACGAGAGAGGGCCGACGAACAGCGATGTCCAGCAAATTTCCAACGTTGACCCACCCCACTGTATGGGCGCAGGAGATGGAATCGGGCGAGAGGCAACGTTGCGGGCTTCTGTATAGAGAAAACAACCTGGACGAGACAACGGACGTTACACTCATCGTCGCCGCCAGCTCCCCATTTCAGTGTTGTGGTTCCCTAGTAGCCTACCCTCCAGGTAGCCTTTCGAAGAGACGTCCACCCCAGCACCCAAAGAAATACCCAGTGGAACTACCATGTGACAAAACTGCAGAATAAGAGGGTGGCAACGAGTTCATTTCTATGTGTGTTTGTGTACTAGTGTATTATTTTGTATATGTGGTTATTTATGTGTTGACGAGTGAAATAATACATCTTTTTTGTCGGTTATATTGCTCTCTATGGATTCTGCATTTTAGCGGTTGAGTTAACCTGTCAACACTTCATTTAAGCCCAATTCGAGAAATGCCAATATAAGTTATGTGAAACAGACACTTCTACTCCTCCAATCAAGGACAAAGATGCACAGCTTTCTTGGCTAATTCCAATACTCAACCACAGGTTTAGTGACAGATTACGACGTTATCATTACTACATTAATGGTTTTCGAATGACCAATCTCAATTTCATTCATTACTTAATTGTTTTACTATCATTACAATGATTTGTTGATCTTGCACTTTTCACTTAGATTTTTAGGTGTATGTCAGCACCATTTGATTTTGCAAATGACATTTCTTTGGTTCATTTTAACGTAATTTTTATTAAAAGATGAATGATTTTAAATGGTCACCACTTGTTCGCCTACGATGTTAATTTAGAAATTTCCTATGTTATTCACTTATTATGTTGTATGCTGAGTGGCCTCACATTTTGTTGCGCTTGTATTAGTGATTTTAGCATCATTGCATTTGTTAGTTTATATCAATTAAGTTTTAGACATGTGTGTCACTCTCACATAACTTATTAATGAGTTGTTGTTTTTGCACTTTTCAATTAGATTTTTAGGTGTATGTCAGCACCATTTGATTTTACAAATGACATTTCTGTGGTTCATTTTAACTTAAATTTTCATCACGAGATGAATGATTTTGAATGGTCATCACTTGTATGCCTAGGATGTAAATTTAGACATTTCCTATGTTATTAACTTGCTGTGTCCTTTAAATGCCATCGCATTGTGCCAAGTGACCGCATGTTTGATCCGGTCGTAACGGGAATATTCGTTCATGCCGGAGAGCAGGACGTTGCAATTTTTTTCATCTTTTCTATAGTACAAACGATTGTTTTCAATTGTTTCTACTTTTATTTTTACGTAAGCATAGAACATAACATTGGTGAAAGAAATTAACCAGAATTGTCCGCCCATGAGAAGAACATACCTGATCATTTCTTTCCATCCACACATGGGGTGATGAAACGGTACAGTAGTTTCCGCTCTATAAGCAGCAGGTTTCGCTGCTTGCTCGCACGGGAAAATACCAACAGAGGAGGCTCCACCGCCAATTTTATTGCACGACGCGGCTGGCCGCGGTTGCAACTGAACCCATGTGGACGGGTGGAAAGAAATGTGTTAGGCTTCATAATACTTATTTATATGTGTCGTGTATTATGCGTTTCTTGTACGTGAATGTGAATCTGCATATGAAGTTTCCTAATCCTCCTCACACATTTCCGTAAAGCGTGGCCAAATCTTAGTTGGGAAGCAGTTCTGTAGTATAGTAGTGCCAACCTCACCCCTGGGTAGGGGATCAGAGAGACAGCACAGATAGGTAAAAGTCAAAGACGATCCATTGTCACAAGATTTGGGGTGGAGAGGTTGCTCACGGCAAAGTGGATCGACCATCCCCTCCACCGGGGCTCAGGAAGACCTCTGGGTGCCCGCCATAGTCGGGGAGTGTTACGGTAGGCGGGTAAGTGAGCAGACTCAGACTCAGTGGGTCTGTCTCAAGGTTCACGCATGGAAGAGAGGTATTTGAGTATTTGTGCCAATTCTTTTATTTACAGCTTCGGATTGTGTAAGGAAATGAATGTTCTCGTTTAATTTCGGAAATTTGACCCCCATTTGTTAATGTATCTGGTCCCCAGTTTGCCCGTAATCCACCTCAGATAGTGGATGTCCCATGGATAGTATTGGGAGACTTTGGTGGTATACATTTGGCCAACGCAATTCCGTCTTGCCTGTAGAAATGTGCGTGCAGATTAGTATATAATATACCCGAGCTATAAGTTGTAAAATTGTAATAACTGTAAACTGAAACAATTGCTGCAATCGCTGTAAGGTCGAGTGATAATGTTTAAAAGAAATAGGTAATCAATTGTCATCAATCTTTAACATACCTTAAAAATCACAAAGAAGTCAAGATAAAGGAATTCATTTAAAATAAAAGATATATAATGCAGGGACCCACACATCAGCGTGTGAGCCCTCCAGCCCCTTGCCTAGTATCGTACAGAAAGCGTAGATGGCGCTTTCAAGCTCCCCTTCCCAGTTATTTGTTGCGAAATTTTCATTCTGGGCTTGACGACATCAACTTTCATCTGGCGCCCCTAGGCAAGGAGGTTAGACGGTAATCTTTCAAGCCCTCTCGACGAAGCTGACTTCCACTAGTAGTAATCTCGGTGGTGACGAAGGTGGCCCCAGACGGTCATGCGTGCTTCCGCTATTGGGTCGATAGTGCACTGGTGTTAGTCGAAGCTTTTCCCTCAGCAGCCTCATTACTGTAAAGCGCTTACGTTAACTACTAACTTAATCGCACTAATGTTTCGACGCTCTACAATACCTTTTATAACATTACATGAAAAATTTGGCAGGTGCAGTATTTGAAAAACTTTATGCTGTCAATACTGTGGTCAATACTAATGAGAGCAATTCTCATTAATAATTAATTATACATATGAAATAAATTTCCTATGTCACACATTAAATTTAACACATTGGGGTACCTGTATTACACTGGAATGCTACGACAGTGAGAGCATAATTTAGCTATACAGAAGAAATCAAACATATTTTTACCTTAACTGGGGTCACCTGACCAGGACTATTGGAGGACGGAAGAGAACACAATCCTAAGCTTTAATTTAATCAGTTACAGTTAATTATTTGCGGCAAACTATGAATGCCAATTTGCTTGATTGTGACAAAGCGGACTGCTTTCCTGAAGCTCCAACTAAAATATTAATTACCTCGAAAGTATATCTGAAAATGTTTCTTAAAAATATAATTTCAGGATGGAATATACGTTCCTGTACGCAAAAGTACAATAAATGACTGCCTTAGTGAAGCACAAATGGAACTAAATGTGCTGTTAATAGCCGGGAGGGACCCCAAACGATATGCAAGGCAGCAACTGAATCGCGATGGGCTTTAGAAAATCTCGGAAACGTAAGTTAAAGAACGAATCGATGATCGAAATAAGTAAAATGACTCCAGAAGCAACTCAACTATGGGAACATAATTGACAAATTCTGAGCTGCTCAGAGAAAAGGCAGTGCTAATTGTTAAAGTGACAATGAACAATCAGCGAAGTACCCCAGGTCTGACTGGGCACATCTCTCTAGGTATGACCCCGTGGACACGTGTCATCCCCTTGTCTTCTCTATACTTCTCCCCATCCCCAAAAACCGACGACTTGGAGGGGAGATTCACGACTTTCATCACAGTGATGAGCAAGGATTTTGCTGAATACCCCAAAAGGTAGGTAAGCCTGCTAAAACTTCTCAAACCTCGCTTGCTGAATGTCAGTTGACTAACCAGAGGCTAATAAACTGCATTTGCTGTGTCGTCACCAAATGGCTCAGACATTCATGTGAAAGCGACAGAGCCATTTATCCATCTGAGTGGCTGACAATATGCGTAATGTAGACTTCATAAATCTTCCCCCAGTGGAGACGGCAAAATGGCAGTTCGGTGTGTTTGCATCTGGTTCATGCCAGCAATACTAAGGGGACCTGCTGTCATTGTGCTCAAATTTGAAAGAATCATGTCTACAAAAGTACAGTATAACGACAGCTTTTGCGCTAAAAACTCTGTGTAGCTACAGTTCAACAGGGTGTTGTAAAAAAACCTGTTTTCAAAAGCCTAGGCTTCTCGCAACACGGCTACTCTGTCCAGCCTCTGGGAAGAGAAATTTAAGGATCTTAGGGCAGAACCCACAGTGTATTTATTTTCCTACAGCAATGTTACATGTAAACAGTTGCGAAATTTAACTAGAATCACAAATAATTTGTGATCTTTCTGTTATGTTGAGACTGGCCAACTTAGCGCTATGAGCACCAAGAGGTCCTACAGTAGATTGTCGGTTATTCAGAGAACCATATATTGACGTTGTTACTAGTTTGGTGTAATTAAGATGGCAATTCGTACCTGGGATCACAACGCAACAAATAACTCATCCATGCCACTTCTGAGGTAATGTGTGACGTTTCGTAGCCACTCGCATTCATTAATGTCTCTATTTGTCGCCCTCAACAAGGTTCTTTATTTCTTCATTTTGTATCCATTGATTCCTTCTAGGACTAGTGTTCTTTGAGTGTTGTGTAGCGGTCCAGAGATACATCTCTTATAGGCAGCCGGCCGATTTGGCCGTGCGGTTCTAGACGCTTGAGTCTGTAACCGCGTGACCGCTACGGGCGCGGGTTCGAATCCTGCCTCGGGAATGGATGTGTGTGATGTCCTTAGGTTAGTTAGGTTTAAGTAATTCTAAGTTCTAGGGACTGATGACCTCAGATGTTAAGTTCCAAAAGTGCTCAGAGCCATTTGAACCAATTTTTCTTATAGGCAGGCAGTTTGCCACTCATCTCTATGCTTTTTTACCCGGTTCGATTTGTGAGCTTCTTTTTAATAATTTTTGACCTTTATAAAGATACACATATAATCTAATATGCGGTCGACTATTATTCAGGTAGGGTAGGACTATCCACTTGCGTCCTTAATCTATCAGCTGTGATTGCGAAGACAAAACTGAATAACTCACTTAATAGGAGACGAAATCGATGCTTGGGGTAAGGCTAGAGTAGGAAATTGACAAGTGGGTACTCGATTTCAATCATCACAGCTGTGAAAGCGATTTCGTATTATCAGAAGCTTAATTCGGAAATAAATACTACAAAGTGTGCTTGTATACTTAAGACCTTCCCTAGGCGTTTCTCACAGTCGAGGGGATGCCTTAGTAACCCTTTCGTCCAGTCCTTACAAATAGAGAGTACCCAATTATTCAGGTGATGTAAACTCCAATCGCAGGCAGGGGCTACATATTCAGTAGAGGAAATTACGAACGCTCTGATCGCAATCATAGGTCTATTGCAAGCACGTGTAAGGAGTTGGAAGCATTAATACGTTAGTTTCCTTCCATTTTATGTGTGTTTGTAGTTCAGTGTACAGGGAAACTAATTGACTCTCTGGTAACTGTTGGCGGCGTTCACTTATCCCTTATTCTGCAACATTTTATGGTTGAAAAATCTGCTGTGGATTTCGATCTCCGATACAGCCACAGTCAAGGAGACATGATGATATCTGAGGTAAACTGCTATTTACGTGGAGATAGTGAAAACAAGTCACAGTTAGGGCAGCAGATCTGATAGTCACCATCAATAGAATTCCTTCACTGCTGCCTCCTTCACGTGATTCAATGGAAGCAAATGTACCTATGCTACCTGTGCTTCATTAGTCAACAGCTGCATACTGAATACGTATATAAGGAAAATCCTTAGCAGAGTTTTGATTCCGGATGTTTGTTGTATGCTTCGAATATGTTAGCGATCACGAGCATTAGGGACACACAGATGAGGGGTTTTCTATTTATCGGGAGCTCCCACATGAAGTGCGCTATGGATTCTCAAAGACACACAGCGTTCAGGTCCAGAAAGAAAGCCAATGTGCACTCGGCATGTCTGCTGTGGGGAGGGGGGTGGGAGGGAGGGTGCCATCCACGATGAGACGGAGGCGTTGCCTTAGGCCATTGAGCGTGCAGGCTGCAGACATCTGCAATTTGTGGCCCATGTCGACCCAATGATGCCAGTCCCCGAGACCATTTCATACAGGCAGCTGACGGAGGTGTTCAAGGCTGCCGGCCTCGCGCACGTGGTGCAAACGAAGCTCGAAAATTGAGCATTAATCCCAGAATTAATGAGGGTCCTTTGTTTTGGAGCCATGTAGAGGGTTTTAACCAAAGCATTCATCCACTCCATGACGGACTTGGCCAAAAATTTCTGGGTCTGTGTTATCGGGTGGGGAATTATAAGACTCCCCTTGAAAAGTCAGGGTTGCAGTTCACAAAGGAAGTACCTACTCGAATAACAGAGTACTTGTGGAGTACGCAAGGGTATTTTCCTTTTTGGGTAGGCGGTATGTTGACATTCTGTGGTGAACACCTGCCAGGTGACTCGCAGGTAGGGAAACCAGATCGAGTTCAGAGTAAAGACAATTCGATTGTCAAATTTTATCAGAGAATTGTCGAAGTATTTATGACAAAGTTCCCGAAACTACTGCCCTCAAGGAAACTTCTCACTGTCGGGAGTGAGAGCTGGCTGAAAACGGAAGTAAGAAGGTCAGAGATATTTAGCAGTTCATGGAGTGTATATCGAAAGGACAGATTAAACGCCATAGGAAGGGATGTATTCAATACAGCTGGCAAAAATATTGTCTCTACGGACGTTGAATCTGAGGGTGACGGGAAAGTTATTTGGTCACCCACAACATTTCTAGATGAAATCAAGTTAATTGTAATATGTTTTTACCACACACAGGATTCCGCCGTGACGGTTTTTGAATCATTGCGATAAAGTTTACGATCAGTAGTGCGAAATACCCAGATCATGTAGTACTAGTTGGTGGGTATACAGCCTACCGCAGGGATGTCCATGGAATCACTGCAGCGGGTACAGACAGACAGTATTGTGAAGTTCTTTTGAATACCTTTCCAGAAAACAGTCTTTAGCAGCTATTTGAGAACTAGTAACTACAAACAGGCCCGACCTTCTCTACAGTGTCATTACAGAGAAAGGGATGAATAACCATGATGTCATCATTGCCATTTTGGTTAGTACATTTATTAAATCAGTCAAGAACGATTGGAGAGTATTTCAACCAGAAAGGGAACGTAGACCGTTATTAGCATCTCAGGAATACAATTAATTGATATAATTTAGTTCTAGTACAATGGACAAAGAGGAATTACGGGGAAAGTTTAAACTGATTGCAAATCGCACTCTGGAGTATTATTTGCCGTGTAACTGGACTAAAGACGAAAAGAACCTATCGTGGCTTAACAACAAATTTCGAAACATTCTGAGAATACAAAAGCTGTTGCACTCTCCGATCAAGAGAGAACACTCAATTGACAACAGTCAAAAGTTAACAGAAATTTCCGTGTACGTTAAAAGTTGGATACGTAAGGCTTGACCAGTCTGGAGTGGCAGTAGAAGACTGAAAAAGTAAAGCCGATGTTTTATATTTCGCATTTAAGATATCGTTTACGCAGGAGAATCGTACAAACCTACTGTTATTTGACCATAGCACATACTCCATTATGGAGGACATAGTAATAAGCATCGCTGCTGTAGAGAAACATCTAAAAGAACTAAAAGCAATTAAGTCACCATGGAATCCCAATTATATATTACAAAGGCTACCTGCTGCTTTCTGCTTTTACTTAGCTAACATTGATGGCGTATCTCTCGCTCAGTAAGAAGTTACAAGCGACTGGAAAAAAGCGCAGGTGACTCCTGCGTATAAGAAGGGCAAAAGAACAGGCCGACAAAATTACAAACCAACATCTTTAACATCGATTTGCTGCAGAAAGTGTGAACATATTTTCCGTTCGAACATAACTAATCTACCTGAGAGGGAAAGCTTATATCCACAGATTAGCAGGTTTTCAGAAAGCAATGGTATTGTGAAACTCAGCTTGCCCTTCTCCCACACGAGGCTCTGCGAACCGTGGGTGATAAGCAACAGGCAAATTCCATATTCGTCGATTTCCGAAAAGTATTTTTACATGGTGACACTGCCAACAGTTAGAAAGGTACAAGCACACGGATTAGGTTCCCAGGAATCAGAGTGGCTCGAAGACTTCTTAAGTAACAGAACCCAGTATAATGTCTACGATGGCGAGCGTTCGTTGGAGATAGCGAGTGTTCGTTGGAGACAAAGGTGTCTTGAGTAGTGCCCTCGGGAAGTGTGATAGGACCAGTCTTATTTTCTGTGTACTTAAATGTTCTGACGAACAGGCTAATCATCATTGTGTGGCTGTTTGCTGATGATACTGTGGTGTATGGGAAGGCGTCGTTGTTGCGTGACTGTAGGGGAACACAGTGCGAATCAGACGAAAATTTTAGTTGCCGTAAAGGATGGCAGCAAGTTGTAAATTAGAAAAATGTAATTTAATGCAGATGAGTTGGAGAAACATATCCATAGTGATCGAGTACAGTATTAGTGGTGTGCTGAATGGTGCAGTCACAGCTATGAAGTATGCTGGCGTAATGTCGGAAAGCAGTATGAAATGTAATGAACATGTAAGGACTGCAGTAGGGAAGACGAATGATCAACTACAGTTAACTGGGAGAAATTTAGAGAAGTGTGTTTCGTTTATAAAGGAGACCGCAGAGAGCATCTGTAGTTGAATATTGTACGAGTGTTTGGGATCCGCTCAATGTCGGATTCAAGGAATACACCGAAGCAGTTCAGAGGAGTGCTGCTAAATTTGTTATCGGCAGGTTCAAACAACATGCAGGTATTACGGAGATGCTT
This sequence comes from Schistocerca cancellata, assembly GCF_023864275.1. Lineage (NCBI taxonomy): Eukaryota > Metazoa > Arthropoda > Insecta > Orthoptera > Acrididae > Schistocerca > Schistocerca cancellata. The sequence goes on along the minus strand of NC_064629.1, from coordinate 493,705,481 downwards.
CAGGAACTCAATTGGCGATCACTGGTGAGGAGGAGACGTTCGTTTCAAAGAGCACTATTGAGAAAATTTTGAGAAACGGCGTTGGAGGCTGTCTGCAGAACGATTCTTCTGCTGCCAACGTACACTTCGCGTAAGGAGCATGAAGATAAGATTAGAAAGACTAAGGCTAGTACGGAAGCACATAGATAGTCATTTTTCCTAAGTATATTTGCGAATGGAAGAGAAAAGGAAATGACTAGTAATGGTACGTAGTTGATACATATGTGACTTATTTGGAAGAACGTAGAGTTGGAGTAAAATGCCCGTAGCATCTTTTGGGGTTGGGTTTTGTTCTGAAGAGTGTGAGCTGTGAACATAATTGAAAAGTAACTATAGTATGGTTGAACAAATAATTTTCGGTGCTCCTAGGCTTATTATTGCTTTTCCCAATGACATTTACGCGCTGAAAGTGTGAAGGCAACAGGAAATGGAATGACATGTAAATTAACCAATTTGTTTGTTCCACTATAGACAGATTCAATTGCTACCCTCCACAAATGGTTGAGGTAAACCACACAGATTGAATAAAGCCATTTAGTGATTGCAGTCAGTTTGCGGTTTCAGTCCTGGAGTACATCTCAGAGTTTCCAATAACTCAAAGTAACTATCAAGGCAAAATAAATCACAGCCGAAATCACGTAACGCTCGAAACACTGACGTCTCTAGTAAGCATCTCTTGGCGAATATGCAAGACGGATGACACTTAGCGCCGCCAAGCGCCTCGGACGCAGCTAGATGTTATGAAAGCATGACAGCTGAGAAGGTCCACAACTGTAAGCTCCGCCCGGCCACGCCCTGTCCCGCCCACTATATATAGTGGGGAATAAGGACACTCGTCTCCGTCCGTCTTCCCGCTCGATGTCAGGGCAGCAGGGGGCCGTAGGAGGTATACGATTCCAGAGGCTACCTTATCAGCACTCTGTTACGCGAACTTCACCTATATTTTGTGATGTGCACAGACTGAGCTACTTATTCTTTGATAGGTTTCTCCAGTCAGTCTTAAATATCTGTAGTTTGTCATTGATTGATCTGAAAAAAGTTTAGTGATAATTGCATCCAGTAGTGGATAAAATCTTCTAGTGGCAATTTAAGAGTAGATTATTACTAGTTCACTAGTTTTTGGAGACGCATTATATCCACAAGGAAAGTTTCATGTGTAAAATTAACAATAACATATAGTATGATCAAAGTGGTGCAACTACTAGACGTGAGACCTCATGTGGCAGCAGCGCATATAAAAGTCTTCTCTATATGTTGTCAAAATATTGAGAGCGGAGTTGAAACCATTAACTCTGTCTGATATGGAAAACATATCTTACAGTGATGCACAACTTGCATTGCGATGTTGAGTTACATCATTTGTTTCTGATTGGTCATGAAAGGGCTGAAAGATCACGTTCTTAACTACACAAGATTGGTTTCGTTACTCAGTATACTTAAACTGAAAGCACAGTTCGGGAATTCATGACATTTCTATAATTCGCACCAATGCATCGAGAAATTAAATCAGACATAACTGCTATGTTATAACGCTTACTGAACTACAGAAGAAGGCTTGCGATTAACAATAAAGTAAGTGAACGATGACTGATCGTTTATCTGGCACAATGAATAGGTGTTATTAGCGTGTAGTTGCTAAGCTGTACCCGACTTTTAAATTTAGGATCTCGATGCCTTATGAACACGATGATTATACAGGTTGCTTCATCAGAATGAAAACTTAATATGACAATCTTGAAAGTGAGTGAACGATCACGAGGTGTCAGAAGTCGTGATCAGTAGAGCCAAGTCTCAACCGCAGCAGCAATAAGAAAAGCTTCATGGACGGCATTCAATGTCCTCACTGCTATCCGCAGCCTGCTCCAACCAGCCTTCAGTGGAGCTGTGCCACCAGACGTCAATCTAAGTGACGACCTTTGACCGAGAGAATATTACAGCATCGAAAATTACAAATATATGGGGTGTCCCAGCTATCTTGTCCACCCAAAACATCTCTGGAACAATAACAGCTATTGGAAAACGATTTCACCGGTATCAATGTCGGGCTGGGGCCCATGAATGTACATATTTGGAAACATTCTAAAACGAAAGCAAATGTGTTTTTTAACACAAACATATGTTTTTTTAAATGGACCTCCTATATTTTTTCTTCAGCAATCCATAGCATAACAAAGCACATACACAATGGCGTTGATTGCATCGTAATATTCCCATTACATCCCGAGATATTAAGACGCGAAGTTGACGCTTGAAACACCCGACATGCGCTGCTAGCGCACGTCCAGAGGCTCAGGCGTGAACCCCATGCTGCCCGTAATCGCGATGTGATTGACATGCGTAATCACACCTCCATACTTATCAAGAGGTCCGAAACGAATAATACGGTCTGCTGCCATCCTGCATTAACGTCGTACATTCCAGCAGGTATTCATCGCACAGGCTAGGGAAGATGCGGTTCTGTAACATATCTGTGTACCTCAACGTTAGTCACAAAGTTAACTTCACCTATCGTTAATCCGTTACTAAAAAGTTAATGCCGATCAACGTTAAAACTTTACTTTACTGTAGATCTAGCGCAAGCGACAGTTCATCATTCACTCGTAATAGTAAAATTCATGTTGTTGGTTTTAGTGAAACGTAGATACGTAAAACGTGCAAGAGGGAAACCATTATGTGCTTATGAGAATAGATGGCAGCAGACCGTATTATTCGTTTCGGACCTCTTGATAAGTATGGAGGTGTTTATTACACATGTCAATCACATCGCGATTACCGGCAGCATGGGGTTCACGCCTGAGCCTCAGGACGTTCGCTAGCAGCGCATGTCGGGTGTTGCAAGCGTCAACTTCGCGTCTCAATATCTCGGGATGTAATGGGAATATTGCGATGCAATCAACGCCATTGTGTATGTGCTTTGTCATGCTATGGATTGCTGAAGAAAAAAATATAGGAGGTCCATTTAAAAAACATATGTTTGTGTTAAAAATCACATATGCTTTCGTTTTAGAATGTTTCCAAGTATGTACATTCATGGGCCTCCGCCCTACATTGATAACGGTGAAAGTCGTTTTCCAATAGCTGTTATTGTTCCAGAGATATTTGGGGTGGACAAGATAGCTGGGACACCCTGCATATCCCAGTCAACCTGTTGGGCTTGCGGCGACATCCTATTTTAACAAAACTAAGAGTGTTCTAAACGACTTTGTTCAAAATGTCAAGAACTAGTAACATACTACACACTCTTCACCTTAAACGGACTGTATTACGTCCGTTCTTATGTCATTCGCATCCAGATTATCAGGAGTATCGCCAAAATGTGGAGATATTATGGAGGGTAGGCTACTACGTCGATGTCACAGAGTAATAAATCAAATTGTAGACTCAGAGGGAAAAATTTAACATATGGTGACTGAAGCAGAAAAAAAACAGAAGAAGTACGAAAATCTGCAGTTGTTCACTTTCATTCGTATTTCAACTCCAGATTTATCATAGACAATGCATGCGAAAAATGTTGTTCATTACTTCCATAATTTTCCCTATCTGGTTTGATACTGAGATGACGACCAAAATTCAAATTCGTGTGACTGACAGATGCTGCCAATTTGTTCAGAGTCTTTCCCTTCTCTTGCTGACTAAACTTAGTGGTCTCGAGCAGTCGACTACGCTGACTCCCTCGATGGTGGCAGGAGATATATGACACAGAAGGTTAAGATTCGTTATTTGCTTGTCACTGTTAGTGGCTCAGTGAAAAAGGGAATGGAAGAAACTGATAAGGTACAGTGTTTGTAGCCAAACTAGAATTGTTTTCGAGTTTTGGCAAGTGAGCACTTTCCAACAATTTGGTCAAGGTACTGACGCAGAAAACACATTCTCATTGCCAAACAAAGCCTACGACGTTGCAAAGTCTTCCCTACGCTAGTGTCAAGAAGAAAGTGAATTCTTAGCCGGAATGCTACACACAATCTACCACGAGACGGTGTGCTCTCCACATTGCAGATACACTGTGTGCTACGTGGCTACAACAGTAGAAAACGTATAGCGTGTACTCCCATTGCTATTAGATAGATAATGGGTAAAAATAGCTATGTCTAACGTTTCTGTGTACTGACAGCAACCTACACCACTAAATAACGGCTGGAAGGCTGACAAATACTTTCAGCAAAGACTTTGTAACACTGAAATTCATATTTGAAGTTAGCATGTTTTCCTTTTTCAGAAATCCTTTTGTTGCTATTGCCATTATACATTTTATATCCTTCTTCATTCGTCGCCATCATCTTGTTTCCCGCTCACGTAGTGAAATACTTCTACTACGATCAGCGTCACAGTTCCTTACGTAACTCCCCCAATGTCAACTGACTTAACGGGTTTACTGTTTATTAAACATTTACTTTTATCTATACATCAACAGAATGAAGAGAAACGTCTACATAGAATGTTTACCGCGCAGAAATTCAGGATTATTTGCTCATAAAAGTACAGAGCATTGTGTTGTGGGTTGGCAGGAGAGCAAACACCGGGTATGAGAGGAAGCCGAAAGGCACGCGTTTTAGCTCACGCAGGCTGGCGTGAGGTCTGGAACAGGACAAGGAAAGTAGACTTTAGAAAAACGGGCGTTGCTGGTGGAATACTTAAATTTAATCCATTAATGATGAGCGTCGCTCTTGACTGTACATGACTCAGTATCAATAGTAACTGGTAATGGCGCCTTGCTAGGTCGTAGCAATTGACGTAGCTGAAGGCTATGCTAACTATCGTCTCGGCAAACGAGAGGGTATTTTGTCAGTCAACCATCGCTAGCAAAGTCGGTTGTACAACTGGGGCGAGTGCTAGGAAGTCTCTGTAGACCTGCCGTGTGGCGGCGGTCGGTCTGCAATCACTGATAGTGGCGACAAGCGGGTCCGACGTATACTAACGGACCGCGGCCGATTTGAAGGCTACCACCAAGCAAGTGTGGTGTCTGGCGGTGACACCACACATTGGATGTACGATCGTTTCAATTTGCAGTACACTCCAGACAGAGAAAAAAAACATAATACTAGGAGCAGCAGGGTTACTACCGTGAGTGGTGGCATGGTGTGAAGCAGGACGCTGTTTTTGGTTTAGTCTCCTCCGAATTAACTTCCTCGTACCTCAAAAGGCACAGTTAGTACAAATATATCCATATACTCATGTGGGAATATCTATCGACGTATCGCTGTTAGAGCACTTTGCTACGTTAGGTGGCGTTAAATTTGCGGCCAGCACTGTTTCAGCCTCACTCCTGATGACGTACTGAATGGATTCCTAAATTCTCTCAATGTTGCATACCTTGTTCCTTTCATAAATACGTCGTCTGAAAGTCAGAACGTAATGCAGACATGCACAAACTTTTTCATTGTTGTAGAGTATCGAATCGATTTAGCTGCTAGTTGTTCCGTACAGCGATTCGAAGATAACAGGGGACGCTTCTGATCTAGGGCTTGATGGCAGCAGGTCCTAGAATGAAACAGTAGGTGTACTAACAACGAATGCGTAGAAATAGACTATTTGGTGGAAACATGCATAGATCCCTGCCTGCCATAATGATTAAAATGTATTCGTGCATCGAGTTTCAGTAGATTCTCGACGATCCTAAAAATATATATTTACTCGCTTGAGAGTAACACATGTTTTATGACGTAAGAGGAAGAAATAATTTATATCGTTCTGGAAAATCTCATTTGCCTATAAAGACTTCTGAGTCTGGTCGCGTCTCAGAAGGTTTCCTTTTTCTGACGATATAAGTTTGAGTAATGCATGTGTGGCCGAGCGGTTCTAGGTGCTTCAGTCTGGAACCGCGCACTGCTTCGAGCATGGATGTGTGTGATGTCCTTAGGTTAGTTAGGTTTAAGTAGTTCTAAATCCTATAGGACTGATGACCTCAGATGTTAAGTCCCATAGTGCTCAGAGCGATTTCGGCCATTTTTTTGGACATGTCCGAAAGAACAGACACCATATCCATATACGTATATAGTTCTGGCAATACCGGCCATGACCTTCTTCTTCTGTGCAGATGCACACGTATTCTCGGAACTCTTACGGGACATGGAAATAATGTCTTCCACGAGTAATGAGTGTGTTGGGGTGGGACACTACGTATGTAGTGTGTGGACATACAAGGTGAGAATGTGGGTCTCACGGGAGGCGTGCACGAGATAGTCGTTGCAGTCGTGCCATCCCTTGTAGCCTCTGTGGCTCAGATAGATAGAGCGTCTGTCATGTAAGCAGATGATCCCGGGTTGGAGTCCCGGTCGGGGTTAACTTTTTCACCTGTCCCCGTTGACATATATCTACGCCAATCGGCAGCTGAAGGTATTAACATGATTCTAATAACTAACTAGACGTTGGTACACTGCATTCCGTCACTTATTGGCTCAGACATTCATGTCATAGCGCTTATGCCACGTTGTAAGTAGGCAGTTTATGTTTTCTTATTGGCAACGTTACGTAGCGCTCTGTATGAAAATCACTGGCTGTGCTGTGTGCAGTCTGTGGCTAGTTTGCATTGTTGTCTGCCATTGTAGTGTTGGGCAGCGGCAGCTGGATGTGAACAGCGCGTAGCGTTGCGCAGTTGGAGGTGAGCCGCCAGCAGTGGTGGATGTGGGGAGAGAGATGGCGGAGTTTTGAAATTTGTCATGAACTGCTATATATATTATGACTATTAAGGTAAATACATTGTTTGTTCTCTATTAAGTCTTTCATTTGCTAACTATGCCTATCAGTAGTTAGTGCCTTCCGTAGTTAGAATCTTTTATTTAGCTGGCAGTAGTGGCGCTCGCTGTATTGCAGTAGTTCGAGTAACCAAGATTTTTGTGAGGTAAACGATTTGTGAAACGCATAGGTAAATGTTAGTCAGGGCCATTCTTTTGTAGGGATTTCTGAAAGTCAGATTGTGTTGCGCTAAAAATATTGTATGTCAGTTTAAGCACAGTCTTGTGTAATTTGTTCTAAGGGGACGTTTCATATGGCAACCATGCCAGGATACCTCACTGGAATCTTCTGATTTTTTTCTTGTAGTTTGTGTAATTAGTGTAGATTTTGTTTATTGCTATTGCGTAATTGTAGAGAGAATTTCCTTTGTAGTGGTAGTTTTTCATTCTTGTACAGTAAAACAGTTGTGGCATGCATGTAGATTTGCACCAATTATTTCGCAGCTGCGCTTGCAATTAACTAGATATTATTTTCAGTGTTATGTTCATGTGTTCACCTATTTTGGCTCTTCAAATTGTGTTTTTCTGTGTTGTCTTGTGAAATATTGTGACAATAATGGCGTGTGAAAAACGTAATACTAGGCTCCAAAGTAAACTGAGAAATGACAGTGAAGACGAAAGCAATGTGTTAGCGCAACCGTGTAATGAATTAACTAATGTTCAACATAGTAATTTGGTAATTGTGCATAGGGAAATGGAGCGGGCGGCAAACAGTTGCGTAGGCAGTGAAACTATTAGTGAACAGGGAAGCATTATCGATCGATCGCTCGGCAACAGCTCGCCTCAGGAATCGGAAATGACAGGACACAATTTTACAAATACTGTAGATTCAGGTTTTGCATCCTCACCGTTTTCTCAAATAAGTCAAGACACATTTTCAGCTTGTCAAAATGTGAATGTTGCCGGTGAAAATGCACTGCCAAAAGCATAGAGAAACAGATTCCAGACACTAATACATTATTATTGCAATTAATGCAACAAATAGAACAAAATCAGAGACAAACACAGCAAAAGCTTCAAAAGTTAGACACAATGGAACAAAATCAGAGACAAACACAGCAACAGTTAGACACAATGTAACAAAATCATAGACAAACACAGCAAAAGCTTCAAAAGTTAGACTCATCGGAACAAACTCTCGAACAAACACGTGAAGATTTAACTACTGAGTTACATAAAATCGAATCGAAATGTCAAAAAGTCTGTAACGACGTAAAAACACAAATTTGTGAGCATTTCCAACCTATTTTTTCGCGTCATGAAAATGCTTTACAGAATCACGAAGCAGCCATAAAAGAACTGCAAACTACTGTTCATGAAAATCATGAGACCTTGCAAGCTAAAATTGACTCAGTTGCATCTACCGATTCGGTTATGCAACTATCAAAAACTCAGGAAAACTTAAAGGACACAGTAGATACGATTTCAACACAAACGGACACTCTGAAACTTGGTTCAGAAGAACACACTGAGGAAATAATTTCACTAACGGATAAAGTAGCCGAACTTTCAGATCAGTTCACTAACTTATCTACAAAGGTAGATGATGATCTGAATGACACAAGACCTGTAGCCATCACTGACACAGAAGAGTATGAACAAATTAAGAAATTAAAACAAAATCAGAATCAAATTAACACGCAACACAAAAGAGAAATCCGGGAAGTACAAGATCAGTTGGCACAAGTAATACAAAAAATTACATATTTCAGAGGACACTCGTGCTCCAACACAGGAAGAGGGACTTAGAAATACGAAACAACCACAAAATAATACCACAGGGCATTTCGGAAATTATGAAAGAAATTGGCAAGGTGCACCGAATTTTGAGATGGAACCGCCGACACGACGTAACAATGACCGATATGCTACCCGCCGACACGATGATTTTGACTACAAGCTGTTCATTACTACACGTAAATTCAAAACGTTTAAGAATTCTGCCAACGACATTCATCCACAAGCGTGGCTCCATCAATTCTCTCATTGTTTTCCTCCCAACTGGTCATTAGAGAACAGATTAGAATTTACGTGTGGCTATTTAGAGAATTAACCAGCTGTAAGAATGCGATCGGTCATTCACGATTGTCACAGTGAAGGAGAATTTTACCATGCGTTCCTCTCAGCATATTGGTCTCAAGCTACACAAGACCGAGTAAAACATAGCATCATAATGATGAAACATTTCGAACAATCTGAATTTTCCAGTCTTGCGAAATATTTTGAAGACATGTTGCATAAGAATCAGTATCTTTCAAACCCATACAGCCCCTCAGAACTCATCCGCATTTGCTTAATCAAACTGCCTGAACATTTACGACATATTATTTTAGCAGGGCGTTGCAAAGACGACATTGAAGCTTTTCAGGGACTGTTACAAGAAATGGAAATTGACACTGACAATCGCGGAATGCGAAAACAATTACAGATCACAACCGTCACAATTCCGCAATGACAGAAATAATACACGACAAGGCTATTCTTATAACCTAAATCGTGACCAAAACAGACAGCATCCATATGAAAACCGTTGGCAGAGTAATAATAGTTACAGAGAAAGATCACATTTCCGTAGTAATGAATATGACAGAGATTACCTTAGAAACAGACAATATGGGAACCAAAACAATTATTATCAAGGGAGACAGAATAACTTCAGACATAACAGTTCAGCGCACAGTCATGATTCAGGAAGAAATTCTCCACCACATGACCGACAAGAAAGAAATTATGAAATCTACCGACATGACGACAGACGAGATAATCATAACGACAGACCTGAATTTCATCAGTACTGGCGGGATTCAAACAGAGCAGGGCACTTTCGACAACGTGAGTTTGTAGTAGTTACGCCTCCTAATCCCAGTAACGATGCACGCCAACAAAGAAACAGACAATGACTCGCAGCCCAGGCAGCCTCGTGCACCGGCTGGCTCAGAGAAAAATAACATTGACGCTAACCTTGAGCAAAATTCCAGTATTCTTTATGGACGAATACCACATGATAACTGCGTTAAAGTTGAAACTCTGCGTACTAGGAAGAGTAAAGGTTTACACTACATTTCACATGTAAAACCGTTTATTGAAAGATAATCTGCTTTTTAACTTTGTCTTTGCCATAAAACGTTTCACTTCACGTTACTAGTATGCTTTAGAAACTGTTACCATGCAACAATGTTTGAAGTTAAATATCCAGTCAAGAACCAAGAGAACTTATTTAAACAGAAATTACGAATGCATTGTTATTGCGAACAGACGACACAGTGTTATTGTGTGTGTACATTCTTGCTTGTTAGTTGCACGATTACGTAACGACTATAAGGCTCACATACTTAGAACATTTACCAGCACTGCTAATGAGATTCTAATGCAACATTTTGGTTTACTTGAAAATACATTCTGAATTAAAGTACTTTTTGAGAGGTACCAGATGACACAGTGGTTAGTTTATGTGACAGCTACACGATTTTATCATGACGCTACTAATGAGCGACAATTTACACTGTTGTGGTATAGCTACAATGAGACAGCCTTTCAGGAAGCACAACAATACGTTACAGCACAGTACTTTCATCATCACAACAATAAGCGTAATAACTAAGAAATCTATACGCAAAGCATTTCACTTTTGTTTATCATGAGGTAAGTACATTAACTTCTGCAGAACTTAGCTTTCGGAGGACAATAACTACGACACTTCCACAGAGATTATCTTACAGCAAGACGCACAATTAGCGCTACAGGACACGTATTTGAGTGATTAATTTTGTACTTAAAACATTTATTTTTAAAGATAATTGAAGTACAATGACACAAAGGTTTTCCATTATACATTTCATCCCATTGCTGTAATCTGTAACACCTGAGGGTATAATTACATTAATCCTCAGGGGGGTACACACTTACTTTGTGTACCATAGGTTTGGCAAGCACAAGGAGCCCTAGCTAATATGGTATTTGCTTATACAACTTTACACATCGGTACCATATTTCTCCAACACAGAATTACACAGCTATCTGATTATTTAACAGAGAAACAAAATTTTTTCTATGTCAGTGATATGTTTACGTAATTACACCGTTGGATAACTTCACACTTACAAAATTGTATTTTGTCTCTACTTTGTGAACTGTTCATATTTTTTCAGAACTATTGTGATATTATGAGATCTTTGAATGATATATTTGGTATGGGATCACGATTTTTAAAGTACGTTTGAGGCAGATGACACTTTTGCCATGAGCAGAGAAGTTTTTTTTAATTATTGGAGGAAGCTACCACGATTTTGAGAATTGACTGAGATGTTATGATGTTATTATTACGACGACGATTGTATTATGCTGTTGAGGTATGTTTATGTCAATAAGATGATGCTCCCATATATGAGGAATGTGATTACGTGTTTATATGTATATGAATAATGAATAGTAGTTAGGGACTCTGGCTTGTGAAAAAGGATGTTGGAAACCAAGAATCGTACTTTAAGAGTTATGAAATGTATGTAAATGTGTGAATGTATTACAATGCCGACGAAAATTTTTTGGACACTGTTATATCAATAGCATTTTGTTTCTACAGATTTGTAACGAAAATTCTTGACCTGTGAAATATTTTTATATGAGACTGTCACTGTAGCAGAAACTGCTGTCGTAAATATTTCAGTAAGAAAGGTAAGTGACCTTGACGTAATGCGTTTTGGGCGCCCAGCTGAGAGGTAGTCGTCTGACAAAAGAACGCCATTAGGTGGAGAAAAAAAAAAAAGAGGCCATTATCCACGCCATTGACATTCCTTTAGCCGGCTGCGGTGGTCTAGCAGTTCTGGCGCTGCAGTCCGGAACCGCGGGATTGCTACGGTCGCAGGTTCGAATCCTGCCTCGGGCATGGGTGTGTGTGATGTCCTTAGGTTAGTTAGGTTCAAGTAGTTCTAAGTTCTAGGGGACTTATGACCTAAGATGTTGAGTCCCATAGTGCTCAGAGCCATTTGAACCATTTGACATTCCTTTAGAGATAGCATCGCAAATACGACACGTACATTACTTGGAAAGATACTTACATCTGCACACCTGATTATGACAAGCGCCTTTATACGAGAGTTGAGAGAATTTCTACTAACTTATGAAATGTCACATGACCATTGAATGATATTTTTAAGCTTTGCTTTTCATAGTTGCTTATTTCATTTGATATCTAGTTTCCAGCTGTGTTGCAGCATTGGGTTTATAAAGTAAAATAAAATGCATTTGCTAATGTGAACACCATCTGTCAACAGATCTATTAAATAATAGTTTTGTGATCCACATTCTTCAAAAAAGGGGCACTTGGAAAGGAAAGAACAATAAGAAGGGACTAGTAACAGTAACTGCATACATAATATTCTTTTCAAGTACATGGTAATATTTTTTTTTACAATTAGTTGTTGTGGTGCACCACTTTAATTACATAGACATTAAGATGTGAATATACAATTCCCTAATCTGCATTGTTGTTTTTACTATACTATTTTTTCTGCTTGAGCTTTGTCATGTTTAGGTATAAGTTACTGCTGTTTGCCAGGCATAGTGTTACTGAATTTGACTTTGTGTTACTCTGCTAAGCCAGTTTATTACTGATTTATTTTTCTTGTTTGCTGCTTATTGCATATTAGTTGTAATATTGTAGCTTACTTTACCAATTTGAATTTTTTCTCATTGCTGTTTGTGTTAATTATTTTGTGCTGCTGCATTGCCTCGTCTCTTAGTTTAGCATCTGAGCTCAGTAGATTTAAGTTCGCTTAAGAGGGGGTAGACTATATAAGAAACTAACTATGATGAATTGGAAGAAATGCATTGAGAAGCTATAAGAAAATGGTGTGGCCAAAAAAAGAATTTTGAAGGAGGATATGAACAAAAAAAGTAGGGTTTAGGGACAACAGGTTTAGGTAGGATTTTCGCGGAAATAAATGTTGAGGTAAGATAATGGTAAATAAATAATGAGGTAAGAAATGTGTGAACAGCATACAGAAAGCATGCTTGGATAGAATTTTTTGGCTGGAGCAAATGTCGAAATAAGAGGACTGATCTATGGAATGAAGTTTTGGGTTGGACTGCAGTACCAAATGTTACACTGAAAACAAACCCTGTCCTTTCCTTTTGTGTTATCCCACTATGTGTTTGTGTACCCTTGTGTATTTGTTTTCTTCCTGTCTCTGTGTAGTTTCATAGAATTTTTTCTTCTTCTAATACTAAGCTACATTCACTATGATGAGGAATACTGTTATCCTCAAAATATAATTGGCATTAATAATACGTTATTTACCTTGTAAATATGTTTAGACATTATTTATTCTGTTTTGTTTTAATGCTCATGTGTAAAGTTGATGTTTCAATAATTATTCTGATCTTTTATGTATTTACTTATGTCATAATTCCTGTAACACTGATGTATATGTTTATTTCTATTCTGTTGTAACGCCTGTATTACTACAAATGTTATCTGTATTGTTATGTTTTTAATGATGTATTTTGTACCTTTGTAATTGTATTCTCATGTTATAATAAATTAAGTAACTTGTAAGCATTCATTTCACTGCACACATTTCTGTTGGTCATAGTAATGCACAATATGTGAGAAGTTGGGACTGTTAGTTTTTGCACGTGTGTTACTAATTCAGCAACGGACTGGATAACAGCATTGCTGGTTCTAAAGACAATTCCAAAAACTTTGTGAGTGCGCAAGTGGTGGTTATGGACTTGCTATATTAACTGCAAGACTCTTAAATGGTGATTCTGCACCCGCACAGTCACAACAGATGGCTGCTGGCCATCTCTACAAGGACTACAGTGGGTCTGCATCTCTGATGACCCACCAGTACCATTATTTCTACAAGGACTACAGTGGGTCTGTACCTCTAGTGGCCCACCAATACCACAATCTCTACCAGGACTACAGTGGGTCTGCACTGTGATGACCTACCTACAAATCTTCTTCAAAACTTCGACTGACTCTGTTGTGGGTTTGCTCTGTTGTGGCCCATAACCTGTCAGCATGTCAAGAGTCATCACTGTCTTTCCGTTGGAAGGACAACACTACTTCATCAAGACTGCATGGACATCCACTACTTCCGTGTGCATTGTCTTTTACTGCTCAGACTTTGATAAAAGAAACGGCAGTTTTCTATGATGATTGATCAGGACGGTCTTTATGGACTGTGAGAAAATTTTAGCTTTTCACTAACATTGTATTAATAAGTGTGTGTATTTGATATCTTTCTTACTGTAATTATGAAAAATATTTTCAAATCTGTATTGGCCACTGCCCAAAACAATTTGTAAAATTTTTTGTGAGGAGCATGGGGGCTATGTAAGTAGGCTGTTTATGTTTTCTTATTGGCAACGTTACGTAGCGCTCTGTATGAAAATCACTGGCTGTGCTGTGTGCAGTCTGTGGCTGGTTTGCATTGTTGTCTGCCATTGTAGTGTTGGGCAGCTGGATGTGAACAGCGTGTAGCGTTGCGCAGTTGGAGGTGAGCCGCCAGCAGTGGTGGATGTGGGGAGAGAAATGGCGGAGACTTGAAATTTGTAAGACTGGATGGCATATATATTATGATTATTAAGATAAATACATTGTTTGTTCTCTATTAAAATCTTTCATTTGCTAACTATCCCTATCAGTAGTTACTGCCTTCCGTAGTTTGAATCTTTTATTTAGCTGGCAGTAGTGGCGCTCGCTGTATTGCAGTAGTTCGAGTAACGAAGATTTTTGGTGAGGTAAGTGATTTGTGAAACGTATAGGTTAATGTTAGTCAGGGCCATTCTTTTGTAGGGATTTTTGAAAGTCAGATATGCTATGTTTTTGTGTACCCTTGTGTATTTGTTTTCTTCCTGTCTCTGTGTAGTTTCATAGAAGTTTTTCTTCTTCTGATACTAAGCTACATTCACTATGATGACGAATACTGTTATCCTCAAATATAATTGGCATTAATAATATGTTATTTACCTTGTAAATATGCTTACACATTATTTATTCTGTTTTGTTTTAATGCTCATGTGTGAAGTTGATGTTTCAAAATTTCTTCTGATCTTTTATGTATCTACTTATCTCATAATTCCTGTAACATTGATGTATGTATTTATTTCTATTCTGTCGTAAACCCTGTACTACAAATGTTATCTGTATTGTTATGTTTTTAATGATGTATTTTGTACCTTTGTAATTGTATTCTCATGTTATAATAAATTAAGTAACTTGTAAGCATTCATTTCCCTGCACACATTTCTGTTGGTCATAGTAATGCACAATATGTTGTAAGTTGGGACTGTTAGTGTTTGCACATGTGTTACTAATTCAGCAAGGGACTGGATAACAGCATTGCTGGTTCTAAGGACAATACCAAAAACTTTGTGCGTGCACAAGTGGTGGTTTATGGACTTGCTATCTTCTCTGCAAGACTCTTCGATGGTGATTGTGCACCTGCACAGTCGCAGCAGATGGCTGCTGGGCATCTCTACAAGGACTACAGTGGGTCTACACCTCTGATGACCCACCAATACCATTATTTCTACAAGGACTACAGTGGGTCTACACCTTTGCTGACTCACCAGTACCATTATTTCTACAAGGACTGTGAGGGTCTGCACCTTTGGTGGCCCACCAATACCGTAATCTCTACCAGGACTACAGTGGTCTGCTCTGTGATGATCTACCTACCAATATTCTTCAAAACGTCGAATGACTCTGCTGTGGGTTTGCTCTGTTGTGACCCATTACCTGTCAGCATGTCAAGAGTCAGCACTGTCTTTCCATCGGAAGGACAACACTACTTCTTCAAGACTGCATGGAAATCCACCACTTCCGTGTGCATTGTCTTTTACTGCTCAGACTTTGAGAAAAGAAACGGCAGTTTCACTGTGATGATTGATCAGGACTGTCTTTATGGACTGTGAGAAAATTTTAGCTTTTGACCAACATCGTATTAATAAGTGTGTGCATTTGATATCTTTCTTACTGTAATTATGAAAATTTTTTTCAAATCTGTATTGGCCACTGCTGAAAACAATTTGTAAAATTTTTTGTGTGGAGCATGGGGGCTATGTAAGTAGACTGTTTATGTTTTCCTATTGGCAACGTTACGTAGCGCTCTGTATGAAAATCACTGGCTGTGCTGTGTGCAGTCTGTGGCTAGTTTGCATTGTTGTCTGCCATTGTAGTGTTGGGCAGCTGGATGTGAACAGCGCGTAGCGTTGCGCAGTTGGAGGTGAGCCGCCAGCAGTGGTGGATGTGGGGAGAGAAATGGCGGAGACTTGAAATTTGTAAGACTGGATGGCATATATATTATGATTATTAAGGTAAATACATTGTTTGTTCTCTATTAAAATCTTTCATTTGCTAACTGTCCCTATCAGTAGTTACTGCCTTCCGTAGTTTGAATCTTTTATATAGCTGGCAGTAGTGGCGCTCGCTGTATTGCAGTAGTTCGAATAACGAAGATTTTTGGTGAGGTAAGTGATTTGTGAAACGTATAGGTTAATGTTAGTAAGGGCCATTCTTTTGTAGGGATTTTTGAAAGTCAGATTGTGTTGCGCTAAAAATATTGTGTGTCAGTTTAAGCACAGTCATGTAAAATTGTTCAAAGGGGTCGTTGCACAAGTACATCATAAAAAAACCGCACAACGGATGACGGCCTCCGAGACAAGCTAGTGCATTATTGGTCATGTCTCTTAATGTAAATAAATGTAACTTACGGCGCATTAATAGGCAGAAAGCCCGACTGCAGTTCGATTACAATATTGGCGACAAATCAATAGAAACCGAAACGACTGTAAAACGTTTAGGAGTGTCCGTTCATATGTGAAACGCCCACTTAAAACTGCTTGCCAGCCCGGTTGGCCGTGCGGTCTAACGGATTAGTGTCGAGGTCCGGTGAGCCGGTCAGTCTGTGGATGGTTTTTAGGCGGTTTTCCATCTGCCTCGGCGAATGCGGGCTGGTTACCCCTATTCCGCCTCAGCTACACCACATCGGCGATTGATGCACAAACAAGTTCTCCACGTATGCGTACACCACCACTACTCTACCACGCAAATAGAGGGTTTACACTCGTCTGGTGTGAGACGTTCCCTGGGGGGTCCATCGGGGGCCGAACCGCACAATAACCCTGGGTGCGGTGTGGGGCGGCGGAGGGGTGAAGTGGACTGCGGTAATCGTCGTGGGTTTGCGGACCACTGCGGCTGCGGCGGGGACGGACCCTCTCCGTCGTTTCTATGTCCCAGGTTAACATAACATAACATAAAACTGCTCGTAGGAAAAGCAGAAATTAGGCACCAATCAGTGTATTTTTCCTAAGAAAATATAATTCAACCAGGGAAGTAATGGGTTATGAACCACTTACTGATCAATATTTGAGTATTTTCTCGTTAGTCTGGGACCTTTAATCGGTACAATAGAGAAGTTCTATAGCACATCAGTGTGTTGGCACATATTCTTTTAGTACGCGCGATATCGTTACAGAAAGCTCGTCGAACCTAAGGGGCAGATATTACATGAGGTTTGTTTTTCGACGAGAAAAGGTTTGTAGTAAAAATTTCGAGGAAGTGCGATCCACGATAACTTACTCAAATATTGCTTCGTTACATAAACATTTCTCGAAATGAGCATGGGCATGAGTATCAGACAAATTAGGAGTTCATACGGAGGTTCATCGATGGTCTTTCGTCTAACACGCCATTCACAAATGAAAGAAGGAAGTGAGGGAATGTAGAGCAAGTACTACTGCCACTCACCATTACGTGGTCTCTGGAGAGTCACTGTTGACGTGTATGTAGAATGCTCAATTAAGTTAGAGAATGATGTACAGAATGTCCATCCTGAGAGTGAATTTCCAAGAAAACGACTGAATTTCGCCTTTTTCGACACGATGTGCAGTACAGAGCAGGAGTGATGACTAGGACATCAAGTCAATGCGAGGCCTGATTTCTTTTATTTTACCGTGATGATCATTTCTCCTTATGTAGGTAGGTGTCAATAGAATGTTTTCGCAATCGGAGGAGAAAACAGAAAACTCCAGAATAGGGCGGACAAGTGTGGTGTAAGCAGTTTCTCTGGTAGATCTGTTGCACCTTCTAAGTGTTCTGCCACTGAATCGCAGTCTTTGATTTGCTCTACACACAAAATCATCTATGTGATCTTTCTAATTTAGATTACTAGTAATTGTAATCCCTAAGTATTCAGTTGAATTTACAGCCTTCAGATTTGTGTGCCATACCGCGTAATCGAAATTTAGCGGATTTCTTTTAGTACTCATGTGAATAAATTCACTCTTTTCTTCATTCATGATCAATTGCCACTTTTCGCACCATGCAGGTATCTTATCTATATCATTATGCTATTTTTTTTGGTCATCTGATGACTTTACAAGACGGTAATGGACAGCACCGTCTGTAAATAATCTAAGAGGGCTACTCAGATTGTCTCCTATGTCGTTAATACAGATCAGGTACAATAGAGGGACTGTGACACTTCCTCGGGGAACGCCGGATATTAATTCTGTTTTACTCGATGACTTTCCGTCAGTTACTATGAACTGTGACCTTCCTAACAGGAAATCGCAGAATCCAGTTTCACAAAAGAGGCGATATTCCATAGGCACGCAGTTTGGTTAGAAGACGCCTGTGAGGAACGGTGTCGAAAGCCTCCTGGAAATCTAAAAATATGGAATCAATTTGACATACCCTGTCGATAGCACTCATTACTTCATGAGTATAAAGAACTATTGGTGATTCGCAAGAACGATGTTTCCCGAATCCGTGCTGACTCTGTGTCAATGAATCGTTTTCTTCGAGGTAATTTATAATGTTCGAATACAGTATATGTTCCAAAACCCTACTGTAAAACGACGTTAGTGATATGGGCCTGTAATACAGCGGATTACTCCTATTTCCCTTTTTGGATATTGGTGTGACTTGAGCAATTTGCCAGTCTTTAGGTACGGAACTTCCTGTGAGCGAGCGGTTGTGTATAATTGCTAAATATGGAGCTATTGCATCAGCATACTCTGAAAGGAACCTGGCTGGTATACAATTCGGACCAGAGTCCTTGTCTTTATTCAGTGATTTAGGCCGCTTTGCTACACCGAGGATATCTACTTCTCGGTTTCTCATCTTCACAGTCGTTCTTTATTGGAATTCAGCATGAAAATCTCGCTCACTAGTACAGTGATGGCACTACATAAATGAAATATTTTTATTTTAGTATAAATAAGCAATAAATTTACTCAGTAGTCAAACTGATTGGATGGATACGCTGGATTAAACAACTTTTTCAAGTAATGTGGTTGAGTTCCTTTCAAATTGCATAACCGTACATTATATACTTTTAGATAGTTAAGCGTAAACGTAATTTAACTGGAAGATCCCTGTCAAGCATGTGACAAAATTTTAACCTCACATGAAATCAGCAACAATGTCGAACTATACCGTCGTCGATTACAGTTATATTAAATAGGTAACGAGATATACATCCTACGGTACAGTGATGTTCATTGAACGGGATGATATAACTATGAGAATACACTGGCAATCTCTGTGTATAAAAGGGTGAATGCTGACTGACTGACTCATCATCGCCCAGCCCAAACCGCTTAAGGACAGAAATTTGAAATTTATGGAAGGTGTGGATCTTATACCGTAGGCGTCGTTTATGAAGGGATTTTCCGAAATTACAAATCTAATAGGGTGAAATAGGGGCGAAGCATTATTAGAAAAACATCGCTATTAAGGCAATTTTGAAGCTACACCTACGAAAATTGGTATTTGATTTCTTGGTCAGAAATAGAGAAATATGTGTTTCAGCATTTGTGGAAATTTAATGCTATGGGGGAGAAGCAGTGGGTGAAAGCACTTTTTTTTTGGAAATATACTATTATTAAAGAACTATCAAAGAATTTTTAAAGCTACATCTATGAACACTGGTATCAGGCTTCTCGGTTACAAATAAAAAAATACGTATGTCACTGTTTTTGGAAACAGAACCTCTAAGAGGGTGAAATAGGTTGACTTTTTATGAAAGTATTATATTAAGAAATAATTTTTAAAGGTAAAGCTACGAAAAGTTAAATACGGATTTTCAGTTAGAAATAAAAAAAAACGTGTTCCATTGTTTTTGAAAATTCAGACCTTAAGGGGGTGAAACAGGAGATGAAAATTTTTATCGAAATATTTCATTGTGCAACCATTCTTGTAGCTAAATCTATGAAAATTTCCATCTGGGTTCTCTGTTAGAAATATAACATACGCATGTCACTGTTTTTGAAAATTCAAACGCCAAGAGGGTGAAATTGGGGGTGAAACGTTTTAGGAAAATATTTCATTGTGAAATCATTTTTAAGGCGAAATCTTTGAAAGTTGGTTCTAGGCTCCTTGGTTACAAATGAAAAAAATGTGTTTCAGTGTTTTTGGAAATTCAACTCCTAATGTGGTGAAAGATGGTCATACTTATCCACTGACTCCTAATCGCCCAGCCCAAACTGCTAAGGATACAAACTGGAAGTTTGGACAGTACGTGGATCTTATACTGTAAGCATCGTTCAAGAAGGTATTGTCCAAAATTGCATTCCTAAGGGGATGAAACAGAGGATGAAAGGCTTTTGGAAACTATGTCGATATTAAGGTGTTTTGAAGCTAGAACTACGAAAACTGGTATTTGGTTTCTCAATCAGAAAATAAAAAATAAATGTTTCATAAATTACGGAAATTCAAACACTAAGGAAGTAAACAGTGAGTGGAAGTTTTTTTGAAAATAAATAATCACTGCAGAACTACTGAAGGGTTTTTAAGGCTACATCTATGACAATTAGTATCTGACTTCTCAGTCAGAAATAAAACAAACACATGTTTCATTCCAGAATGAGATTTTCACTCTGCAGCGGAGTGTGCGTTGGCAGAAGTAAGGCTGTGAGGACGGGGCGTGAGTCGTGCTTGGGTAGCTCAGTTGGTAGAGCACTTGCCCGCGAAAGGCAAAGGTCGCGAGTTTGAGTCTTGGTCTGGCACACAGTTTTAATCTGCCAGGAAGTTTCACATGTTTCAATGTTTCTGGAAATCTAGTTCCTAAGGAAGTGTAAAATGGGATGAAAATTTGTAAGAAATTATTTCATTATATTAAAAAATTTTGAAACTAAATTTATGAAAACTGGTATTTCATATCTCGGTTAGATATTAAGAAATATTTGCTAGGAGATTAGAGCTGCTACACACATATCTGTGAAAGAGCGCAGAAGGCACGATTAACAAAAATTTTAGACTCCAGCTATCAGAATCGTTTATTTGGTCAGAAGTACATTCGGAAAAGACAGTGCTTATAATGCCTTAATAAGTGTGAAAAGCTTAGAAGGGATTTCAGTTTGTGAATAACATAAAACTTCTATTAAAAATAAACAAAAAAACATCTCTGTAGCACATACAGACTACACGAGCGAAGCAGTGGGCGCTAAGCTATTGAGCTACGTGAGGTCTTGAAACCAAGAAATGTTTGTTCGTCCATTCTGTACCATCTACACAAATCTATTGTTAGGAAATATTTAGCGTTCAGTGAAGAGGTTAAGAAAGATTTATAATTTGCATACGTAGCAAAATCGTTATTCTTGAATACCACCATTCATTATAAATTGTGGGACAATGCTAATTAACCTAAAAGGTTTAAACGTGTTTTTGACTCAAAACTCGCAATCTTTCAACATACGATCAAAAGCATTCCATCTTGCCTTTATACTCTCGACGATCAATCTGGAATGTTTTAGTAGGTAATCAATACCCTCATGTAAAGGACAAATAAATAAAAAATAAAGACCCAAAGGTGTCGCTGAATATAACAGGTAAGGAACACCACCTGAAAAATCTCATATTCGGTTTACTTGGAGAAAAGGCTTTAGATTTAGTGCAGTGCCCCCTCCGCCGTTCCCGTAACCACTCCCTTCCGCTACCATTATCTCTCGTAGCCCCTTGACTCATCATATCAAATGCTCAGTGACGGTTATCGTCAGACAGAGGCATGCGCGAGGTGTTGAGAAGCGAGCGGTGACGTGTTACGAAGCTCGCATTCCATTTCCTGACATATTCGGGAGGCGGAGACCTCCCCTCCACAGCGCTCCGGGATGTATTTAAGCGCGCCACACGAGCGGTGGCCGATTCAGTTTGCTAGTGACCGGAATAGTGTTTCGTGTGCTCGCGAGGACAACTAGGACTACCAGCATGAAGATTATCACTTGCTTGACGGTCATCCTATATATTGTTGGTGAGTTTAAATTCCGTAACCATGCTACTTCACCACGGACTTGGTTACCAATTTTGCGTTATTTATTAATTTAGAGTGTTGATAATTCGTCTCTGTTTCATTTTGTGTTGACATGTTACGAAATAATTTATTTCTGGGAAAATAATAGTTGCTCAGTTGGAAAGTCTTCGTGTGTTTCGAATGTGGTAGGCCAGTTTTTCAGATAAATCTTTCTTCCCAGTGGAACCAACAGGTTCTTTGCCACTTTCGTTTCACAATTAAGAGATACCCACTCATAATAGCAACAACAATAATAATCTTGAAATTACATTAACAGGCCCTCCTTCATCGTATGCTGTTCTTAATCATATTATATGTTCTGTTATTGATTTCATAAAATTTTGGTTTACATCTAGCATGCAAAGATGCAATGATAACAGATTTCAGTACTCCGTTTTCTGTATAAATATACTGTTGCTATATTGAGTGTCTGTTTAACTCTTGGTTTCACTGTCGTCTACCATTACAGCGATCTACTACAACTCGTTCTGATTTGTTATGTGCTCAACTTAGCCCAGTGTTTGTGTTATTTTTCGAAATGTGCAATCGAAATGTGAAATAGTTTCGCAGACGACACCCATTCGTAAATCTTGTTACGTTCATGATATATGACCTGTCAGTAAAAGTAGTTGTGTGTGGGAAATTTCAGTGACATCATTAAGTTTCAACGTGCATGTGATTAATTTCCCTAATCGTTTATGTCATGATATTTCATTTCTCTCAGCTATGTATTCATGATATCGTCAACGTCTACAGACGTTCGCTCCTCATCTGAAACACACACTCACCAATCGAAACAAACGCCTTAACGTTTCCACTGACTTTGAGCTCTGCGCAACGTGAAGGCGCTATGTATAAAATATTTCGCTATCTCTATGCTGCTCATAGCTTTTTCATGTTTCTTACTCAGCAGTAACACGGTGAATCGTCCACGTGTGCGGAATAGTGTCGCTGCTGATGTTGTAGTACATTCTTCACGGGTCAGGATTTATAGCACCGAATTAATTCCTACTTTCACTTGACACAATCACTCTGTCAGTTGTTCTTTAAATAAAAATCCAATAAACTTTGGATACAACCCGTAACTTCAGCTGCAATCTTGACATTCATGTTCGGCGAACTTCACGGTACAATCCTTGCACTTCGTTCGATGTTGAACCGTCATTGTTATTTGGAGCTCGCTTTGCACGTTTCTGTTGCACATTTAAGCATCGTCTTTTCCTCCAGTTATCACCGTAGCTTGTTTATTTTTCACCTGTCACACATCGTATATTTCTTCACGCATGCCGCGCATAATAAGAGCTTCACAAATATGTTTCTCGTTTGGAGACAGAATATAGATTAGGGTATATTTCTCTGCATGTATAGACACATTGATATAGACACCTCCAATGCGTAATGTCCACTTATTCCGTTTTTTTAGGATACATGACACAGATATTGTGTACTGGGCTTTTGTTTCACCGTTTGTCGAACGTACTTGCTATAAACAACGCTAAACGGCATTTAACGATGTATATATTCAAATGATTAACAGGAATTATTGATCTAAAATTATCATTAAACATAGGGGTACGTTATGAAGTTTTACAGATACTTTCGTGTGTAGGAGCCCATAAATCAGCATCTTAAGGCTTCAGTCATCTCTGTTGTTAACTACTTTCTACAGTATTAAAGGTGACAACGAAAGAACGCCACTTGAGAGAACAATTTTATCAAACCGTTATCTGAAATTGGACTCGTATTTCTAGGAGGCAAAAATGATAATTTTTATGACATATTTTCAGTTAAGGTTAATAAGATAATTAAATATTTTGTCAGGAAAAGAGATTGTTTTGAATATTTAATCAGTTGCCCTGTGCGATTGTCACTCGTTTTTACAGTTGAAGAAGTTTATCTTCAGTGCACACAGCGATGTAATATGCATCTATCTCTGTAGCTGATTTGATTTAGGCGATAATGCTGTACAAGTAAATGCTACGATTCGTTTCTCAAACACTGACACAATTTTCCAAGACGATAATGCACCAATCCATACAGTTGGCTTGTGATTCGATGTGCACGCTGGAGAAATAACTAACATTCTTCGAAAAACTACTACATATTATTTATGTCCGATATCAGAGCGAACTTGGTACACGTCCGCCGCATCTCTTTTCATTCATGACAAAAATGTCTTACACAGTGCATCAAATGCCAACGAATTGTAGTAAATTTCTCAGAAAGTATTTGTAGGTTCTGATACTGCATTCAGTTACGAATCGTTATTTGATTTCGTCGTATATTTGTTTATGTTCAGTATCTTTACACGAACCTGTGTGTAAATGTAACGCATCTGTCACAGAGATTCAGTTATGAAATTGTCTAGTTGTATAGTGGTCCCAAATGTGCTTACCCGGACAGATATCACTGATGGACACTAGATTTATAATCACTCTTTTGTTTCAGCTCTACCGATAACAAGTCAGCTGTCAGCTGAAAATGCGACAGGTACAGCTGATTCTGTCCAAGAAGAGATAACAAATCAACGCAAAGTGTAAGTGTCGCTTTTGCCTTTGTAACTCTACGTTATTGCTCTCCTACATTTGTAACACGTCTAATTATTATTTTTATTTAATTTTTGTGTTAACTGAGAAAAAGAGTCTAGGCAGAAAAATTCAAAATTTGATAATTTTTTGTTTCCATTGTTTCAGGGACATGACCACAGCTGCTAAAGAAGATGAAGGTTACATGATGATGTCACATTTCACAAGTCTTGTTAGTAACGGGAATTCTGCGCCTGAAAGCGGTGAATCTACTCCTACACCGCCAACGAGTATCCAAAACTGATCGACTACTGGCGCTTTTTCAGAGTCCCTGAAGCTCAGTGATGATGGAAAGACTGACGCAAATGACGCTACAGCGGTTCCATCGGTCCCCGAGTTACAGCCAACCTCCACATCACCGTTTGCACTACCGAGTGGCAATGAAAACCTCCTGCAGCAAAATACGGAAGACACTGGGACTGATTATGGACACGTGCACACCTTGCCATCGCAACAAGGAGAGTTAATGCAGCGTAATGATAGTAAAAATTACGAAGATCCGTACGTGAGCTTCGTACCTCATACTGAAACCAATAGTCAAGCACCCACTATCTCACTATCAGCGTCGCCCACAACACCTGGAGAAGTTGAGAATCACGAACAGCATGATGGCAAATCCCAGACCACCACATTACAGGACAACTGAAGATGGTATCACCACTCCCCAATATGTGCCCTTCACACCTCCTGCTAATATCAAAAACTTCAAGGAGCAGGGTGGAACCTCACCAGCTAAGGATGTTGAGACATCCATGAGATCACCATCGACATCATTCATGACTCCAGATGAAAATGAGGTCATGTGGCAGAATGGTGAGCCCAACGGCACAAAAGTTGAGGCCAGTAATCACAATGATGCAGAGACCACTACAATCCAGGATATGGGCTACATACCACGCAGTGATACAAATAATTTCAAGGAGGATGTTGATGAATTCAACGGTACTAATTCCTCGTCGTCTCAGAAAACTGGAACACTCACCATCTCACCATCAGTTCTTGGTGCTGAAGACGGACTCAAGCAGAAGAACGTTGAAACCACTGCTGGAACATTTGAGGCTAACTATGATGTAGCAGGGTCAACCACACCTCATTACGAACACATCACATCACACACTAGTACTAATAATCCCAATGAACACGATGGGAAATTCATCACTACTACTGAATCATCAGCTCAAGAAACGTTGTCTGTTATCCCGAATAAAGATGTTAGTGGCACGCAACAAAATGGGGAACCCACCGTCACAACATTCGAGGTCGAATATGATTCTAAAGTGACCACCACACCACAGTATGATGATTTCATACTGCGCACTAGTACCAAGAATTCCACAGTACAGGACAATGATTTCAACACTGCCACGGTCTCGTCAGCTCAAGAAATCGTGACTACTACCACCTCCCCAACAAAGTTGTTCACTATTTCAAATATCGATGTGAGTCACACGCAGCAGGAAGGAGAAAACACCACTGCAGCATTCGAGAGCGAAAATGATGCTGAAGTGACCACCACACCACAAAATGATGATTTCATACCGCGCACTAGTACCAAGAATTCCACAGTGCAGGACAATCATTTCAACACTACCACGGTCTCGTCAGCTCAAGAAATCGGGACTACTACCACCTCCCCAACAAAGTTGTTCACTGTTTCTAATAACGATGTGAGTGACACGCAGGAGAAAGGAGAAAACACCACAGCAGCATTCGAGAGCGAAAATGATGCTGAAGTGAGCACCACACCACAGTATGTTGACTTCATATACCGCACTGTTACCGAGAAGTCCAGTGAGCAGGATGATGATTTCAGCGCTATACCTGCCTCGTCAGCTCATGGTGTTGGAATGACCACCATCTCGCCAGTAAAGCTGTTGACGATTCCTAATGATGGCGAGGATCTTACGCAGAAGAATGTTGAATTCTACGCCACAACACCGCAGACCGACTATGATGATATGGAACCTACTACACCCGCGGCTGAACTCTTTACACCACCCACTGGCACCAAGAATTTCATGGAAGAGGCTGGTGAACCCGATACTAACATGCCTTCGTCATCTCACGACATTTTACCAACCAGCACCTTACCCTCAGTGCCAGTGGCAGAGCAAGTAGATGATGAAAATTGCACACAGCAGGATTGTGATTGCGTTCGCACCACAGTTGCTGTTTATCCGGAAGATAACCTTACCACCATGTCACCACTAACGCCAGTCACCGTGCCTGCGGATGGTGGCAATATTATAGAGCACAGTGGTGGACCAAATATCACCTTGAGTCCGGAACCTAATAAAGATGAGTCTAATACCACACCATCGTTCCCACAGCCTGTTAACGATAGTAATATCACATTGCAAATCATTAAATGTAAGGGCACCTACCTTGGTACCAACCAGGAAAAGCCCTCCACGATGTCATTTCTAACGATTTTTAAAATACTGGCCGGTATTAATGATAACCGCACGCTGATGTGTGACGAGCCAGATGTCACAACGACTCCGCCAAATAATGAGGAGACTTCATATAACACAACAGCGAAACAAGACACTACAACTATCTCTAAGGACGAAGCAGTGGATGGCAACAAAACTAAAAGCCATTATCCATCATACACTGGATCTTCTCCTGACGAATTACTAATGTTGTACAAACTACACATTAGAATGCTCAAGACAATGTCTATCACCATTGGGGCGGTAGTAGCTCTCATTTTGATCAGCATTGGATTCAAATTCTGCAGGAAACATAGACGAGGCGACCGAACAGCAGTTTCTCCTCACACTGCTGAACCTCGTGAAGCAGGTCAGCCTTCCACATCTCAGGCTTCTACTTCCGAAGAGCCCGTTATAAGATTTCGACATTTGCTCTCTCGTGAAGAGAATAATTAGTATGGTGTCCTCAAGTATGTGGGCACCTGGTGTCAACACTTCAAGTGATAACTATTTACAGTGACTCGACCACCGTTAGTTGAACAATTTCAGTACAGTCAGTTATGTCAGTGACAGCATTCGCGATTTTGATGAGTGTAGCGTAACTCGTGATAACCATTTACTATTTACAATGATATCAGTTAACTGGACATACAAGGTTTACGATCTGAACTACGTCCTGGTGAACACGTCCACTGTAGTGTAGCTTTCATCCTCGAGAGTCTGTTTACGGAATGTAGTTTCTGATGATTTATTCGAAATGTCAATGAATTTAATTTCGAAATTTCCATCGTTCCTGTTGTTGCATATTAAGTGAATTCACTGAGCATTGATGGGATAATTATCAGGGCGTTGTTAAATAAAGACTTTTTGTGGTGATTCTGAATTTACAGTTGGCATTTAAAGTGTTGATTTTCTGTCTATTGTTGGATTTTGAACTATAGTTATGAGTATGGACAACATTTTAAGTTTGTGTTGCAATTCTCAACATGAAAAGTGTTATTATGTGAAGCCAACTGAACCATTGGACCATAGATATTTTGAAGCTTGATATTGGTAGTTGCTAGTGTATTGAATGGCTAAATATTTGCATCACACACCGCACAGAACCTATAAAAATAAAATGTCTTTGTTTGCTAAATTTATGTATTGTACGTGTAAGAAAAAATAAATAAAAAGCATTAAAATTATTTCTGAAGTATACAATCATTCACTTACTTGAAATTCTATCTAAATAAGAGTTTCTCTGCAGCTACTGTCGAACATAATCTTGTAAGCTGTCGATGAATTTAAATTGACTAAACACTGCCACAATTCGTCATAATGGATTCTGTGAACAGTTTCACGTCTAGGTTGTTAGGAAACATTCTTCAGGCAATTACAAATACCTTTTAAATGTTTATTAAGTTGTTGTTACATGTAAATAAATGATATAACCCTTCAGTTAATAACAAAACTGGTGTTGAAAAGAAGCTTCATATACAATAGTGCTTTTTATTACATACTTCTTGTTACATTCAAACTGCTTCATAATTGCTCCTTGTTAGAGTTTTAAACTACATTCGAAGACAACACTCAATTAAAGCTGTAAATTGTAAGTAAATTAAAATCTGAGCTAGTAAGACCACCAGGTGATGGGAGGAAAATAAATCTGAAAACATTTTAAGAACTTAATGACCAATGGCGAGGCTCACTTCATATTTCTGTTTATTGGCTTAATTAAAGAATGAAATTATTTTAATGTGTAAGAGAACTGCAGTGAAGTAAATCATTCTGATAAGAAACAGTAATGCTGTACTACAACCACAGCGAATTATATGTCTTTCTGAATAACGGGCATATAATGCAAGAACAAGAGTCATCGGTAATGGTAAACTGTTAATAGCACTCAGACGAGAAAAGTACACAAATCTTGTAAGTGTGGTGTACATGAGTAAATGTGTGCGGAGGGGTGGGGGGGGGGGGGGGGAAGTTGAGATGAGAGCAGGGCGCTGAGAGGAACAAATGGACCGAGATGGGATACTGTTCCCGACTGCATTGTTACTATCGAAAATTACGGAGTTCCGATAAAAGAACAGCGATGCTAAAACTGAAAATTGCTCGTACAGAGCTGACGCTAACAGTATGATATTCAATCTGATGGTACAATATCCTACATAGACCAGGAGCATACTTCCAATAGCCACTGCTTGGCATTTTCTGAATTAATTAAAGCAAAGGGAATAATTCTTTATTGCATTTTACTTAATGTCTGAAACAACCAAGTTCCCAAAATGAGAGCTATCGTTTGTTGACGGCAGTTATCAAACTAAATTTCTGCTTTCTATGCAAAGCAGAAATTGATTATTTAGTTGCATAGAAACGTAATTTTTGCTAGATGCGTACCAAACTAGCAAAAACTCCTGAAAATAATGTAATTGTCTCCATTCGATGGGAAAGATCATTAGTCGCAGCCCAAAGAAGCATGCGAAGGCGAATTAAAAGTTATAGTCTAATCAGTAAATGTAAATGGGTTAGCTAAGTCAGCGGCATTTAGCAAAATATTGACATTGTTGTTTATTTAAATAACTGAGATCAAATTTTATCTCTCGGTGGACAATTTTGTCGCTAGTTTTCTTACTTTTAACAACACTCCATCAGTAAATTATCTTTGTGGAGTAGGCAAAAGCTAAAAAGAACTGAAGTATATATCGAGATATAGCAAACGTAGTACATCTTGTTAATCTACGCCAGACATCATCCTTTATTTTGGAGTGGAATCACTGAGTCTTAAATCAATCGTGAGAATTCGAGACATAGCAGTTGTAGACTTGTGGCCATACTGGTTCAAAGAGTAGTTGTTCTTGTTATGTATTCCACTTAGTGTAGCGTCCTTACGTAAATAAACCAAATACTTTACTACCCTAATGTAAATAAACGGTTAATTTGTTTTCTCAGTTTTGTTGACATTTGCGTTACGTAATGGCCAAGTCCTTTTAGCCTAATCTCGTAACTATTACATTAATGACCATAATTTATGATCCAAAATGGCTGCCACCATTGCTGTTTTGTTTATGAAAGTTTAATTTTAATTAAAGTAATTTTTGAGTTTGAAATGACAGACTCCCCTCTCTGAGTCATGTTGCGCATTCCTATTGGCCCCAACCACCACCAAACCTCCCCCCCCCCCCCCCCAACACACTACCACCACAGTTTTGAATATTCAACATGATGAGATGGAGTTAACATCGGTGCTTTGTACCTACATCTACATACACACTCCACAATCCAAGATGTGGTGCATGGCTGAGGGTTCCTTGTACCACTACTAGTAATTTCCTCTTCTGTTTTTATTACCAAAAAGAGTGAAGGAAAAACGACTTATTATATATATGCATATGAGTCCAAGTCTTTCTAATTTTATCCTCATGGTCCTTTCGTGAAATGTACGTTGGTGGCGGTAGAATCGTTCTGCAGTCAGCGTCAAAAGCCGGTTCTTTAAATTTCTCAATAGTACTCTTCCAAAAGAGTATCACCTTCCCTATAACGCTTCCCATTTCATCTCCTGAAGCATCTCCATAATATGAGTTGCTCGAACCTACCACTAACAATTCTGGCATTCCGCTTCACTGTCTTCCATTAATCCAATCTGTTGCTGATCCCAAACTCTCCAAAAGTACTCAAGAACGGATTACACTAGTGTTCTACACTCCTGGAAATTGAAATAAGAACACCGTGAATTCATTGTTCCAGGAAGGGGAAACTTTATTGACACATTCCTGGGGTCAGATACATCACATGATCACACTGACAGAACCACAGGCACATAGACACAGGCAACAGAGCATGCACAATGTCGGCACTAGTACAGTGTATATCCACCTTTCGCAGCAATGCGGGCTGCTATTCTCCCATGGAGACGATCGTAGGGATGCTGGATGTAGTCCTGTGGAACGGCTTGCCATGCCATTTCCACCTGGCGCCTCAGTTGGACCAGCGTTCGTGCTGGACGTGCAGACCGCATGAGACGACGCTTCATCCAGTCCCAAACATGCTCATTGGGGGACAGATCCGGAGATCTTGCTGGCCAGGGTAGTTGACTTACACCTTCTAGAGCACGTTGGGTGGCACGGGATACATACGGACGTGCATTGTCCTGTTGGAACAGCAAGTTCCCTTGCCGGTCTAGGAATGGTAGAACGATGGGTTCGATGACGGTTTGGATGTACCGTGCACTATTCAGTGTCCCCTCGACGATCACCAGTGGTGTACGGCCAGTGTAGGAGATCGCTCCTCACACCATGATGCCGGGTGTTGGCCCTGTGAGCCTCGGTCGTATGCAGTCCTGATTGTGGCGCTCACCTGCACGGCGCCAAACACGCATACGACCATCATTGGCACCAAGGCAGAAGCGACTCTCATCGCTGAAGACGACACGTCTCCATTCGTCCCTCCATTCACGCCTGTCGCGACACCACTGGAGGCGGGCTGCACGATGTTGGGGCGTGAGCGGAAGACGGCCTAACGGTGTGCGGGACCGTAGCCCAGCTTCATGGAGACGGTTGCGAATGGTCCTCGCCGATACCCCAGTAGCAACAGTGTCCCTAATTTGCTGGGAAGTGGCGGTGCGGTCCCCTACGGCACTGCGTAGGATCCTACGGTCTTGGCGTGCATCCGTGCGTCGCTGCGGTCCGGTCCCAGGTCGACGGGCACGTGCACCTTCCGCCGACCACTGGCGACAACATCGATATACTGTGGAGACCTCACGCCCCACGTGTTGAGCAATTCGGCGGTACGTCCACCCGGCCTCCCGCATGCCCACTATACGCCCTCGCTCAAAGTCCGTCAACTGCACATACGGTTCACGTCCACGCTGTCGCGGCATGCTACCAGTGTTAAAGACTGCGATGGAGCTCCGTATGCCACGGCAAACTGGCTGACACTGACGGCGGCGGTGCACAAATGCTGCGCAGCTAGCGCCATTCGACGGCCAACACCGCGGTTCCTGGTGTGTCCGCTGTGCCGTGCGTGTGATCATTGCTTGTACAGCCCTCTCGCAGTGTCCGGAGCAAGTATGGTGGGTCTGACACACCGGTGTCAATGTGTTCTTTTTTCCATTTCCAGGAGTGTATTTGTGGTGTCCTTTACACTTGAAACACACTTTCCTAAAACTCTCCCAATCATTCGAGATCGACAATTTGGCTTCCCCTACTGCTGTTGTTACATGCTTAATTCGTTTCATATTGCTTTGCAGCGTTATGCTTGGATATTTAGTCGATGCGGCTGTGTCAAGCAGCACACTACTATTACTATATTTGAACATTATGAGTTTGATATTCCTACCCATCTGCATTAACTTACATTTTTCTATTTTTAGACCTACCTGCCATTCATTGCACTAACTAGAAATTTGGTCTAACTCATATTGCATCCTCCTACACTCTTTCAACGATTATACCTTCCCATACATCGCAGAATCATCAGTATACAGCAGCAGACTTCGGCTTCCCTCTGTCTGCCAGAGCATTTATATATATAGAAAACAACAGGTGTCCTGTCACATTTCCCTGCTGCACTCCTGTTGGTACGCTTGTTTCTGATGAAAAACCGCCAGCGAGAGCAGCATTCTGTGTTCTGTTGATTAAGAGGTTGCAAGTCACTCACCTATTTTGCATGCTTATACCATCGTTAGCAGTCGGGAGTGTGGCACAGCGTCAATCGTTTTACAGAAAGTTAAGAATATAGAATCTACCGGTTGCCTTTCATCAAATGCTCACAGGATCTCAGGTGAGAAAAGGGCCGTTGCACGAGAGATGCTTTCTAAATCAGTAATGATTTGGGGACAGAAGCTTTTCCCTCTCAAGGAAATTTATTATGTTAGAAATGAGACTTGACACTATGTCCTTGGTGAGAGATTCTCGATAAATCCAAGCTAAGTAAGAGACCATTGCTGTCAAGTACTCTTTGTAAAACGGAACTGGGATTCCATCAGGACCTGGTTACTTATTTCCTTTCAACTCATTCAGTTGTTTCTCTACACCAACGATGCTACTTACTGTATCATTCATAGCGGAGTGTGTGGGATGGTCAAAAGACGGTAGGTTCGTACACCGATTGACCAGCACCAGAAAGTGTCAGCTGCAGCCGTAACAAATGCAGGAGCAACGGACCTGAGCCACTGTTGCGTGGAAGGACAGAAAAAAGGAGACTGTTATTCGACTTTTAGTATAATCATTCCATCTTCTCTCATTACTCATTACTATTATTATAACTTATATTTGTTTCTGATTTGTTATTATTTCTCCCAGAGTGCAGTTGAACCTTGATGATTACGATCCCACAAGATTTATGGGAGCCAATTGAGCTTCCACAGCATCTGTCTCATTTATCATGCCTCAGATTTCTAACACCTGATACTTCGTTCAACTCTGAGTCTGCGACACAGCAGTGCACTGGTGATATATCAGAGCAACAGGTCATAAAACAACTCTTTTTCCAGAATTATAAGGTCCTGAGCTCCTGTTGCACCGACACTGGCACCACTCATTTCGGGGGTGGGGGTGGGGGAGGGGGAATTTAAAATGGCATAACTCACCTAATAAAGCGATGGTATACTCAGTAACGTACAGTGTGAAATTCACATATAATGTGAGTGGGTGAGGATGTTCTCTAGCAAAGGGTTCAATGCGGTCTTATTGACTGAAAACCCGGAATTTAGTGCCATGAAGGCTGTGAATTTTTCATTGAATGGAGCTACCAATTTTTGACCTATTCTTTAACGAAAAGAAAGGAATTTGAAATTAGAAATGGCTATATCTGATAACCAATTAATTTCTTGTTTATTCGCTAGCTATATTTTTACTAAAATTCTTGTTTTCTACAAACACACGTAACATTTATTAGGAAACACAGAGATATATTCATCTCTGGTAGGAACTACAACAATAATGACTTAATACTTTTCACACCAATGCTATTTAATAATCACTGGATACTCTTTGACACTAAAACTAGTATGACCCTTGGTCAATCTTTTCTAAAATCTGTTATAGTTAACATTCTTTGATGTAACTATTTCAATATAAACGTTTTTACTGTTATCATTTGTGACATAGGTGACTCAATACTTTTTTCACATTTTTAATGCAGATGATTGGATATTAAATATGGATGCCTCATTCTTCTTTAATAACTGATGTTTTTTATGTGTGAGACGAATAAAAATGTATCTAGCACTAATAATGCTGGAACAGCTTGCAGTGAAATAAAAGTAAGTAGTTTTTCACTACATACATACGCACATCCTGAGATTGTAGCCAGCCCACACATACACACACACACACACACACACACACACACACACACACACACACACACACACAACGCACGCACACATAAATGCACACCTACTTACACGACGGCAAATAGTTCAAAAGCTATTCGACATACATTCTTGCACGTGCAAAATATTGTCTACCACATGGTCTCGTGAGCCAATGCTTTTTTGGAGCACTATATAGAGCATCTGCTCCAAAACACCGGTAAGCCTTGTAGTCAGCAACCGTGAGAGCCACTGAGGCCACACAATGCACACCCTTCACCTGTCATCAGGTGGCACCTCTTGCTGTAAAGTAGCTGAACATTTTCGATATGGCTCCTACAAACTCCAAAACCGCCACACCTTCGTCTGGTCTTTCCTTAGGGCGATAACGTCCACGTTAGCACTTCAGGTCTGAGAAGTAACATTTAACAAATTCATAATGAAACTGGTACATGCGAAGTTTTGAAAAGTCTAATATGCACGTACTAACAGGAAAATGTTTTGTGAATTCTATCGAAACATTAGCTTCTTCTTAGCGACTAACCCTTGAAAGAACATTTCGGCCCATCTAAAAGTTAGCCAGACGATATAAACCTCTGTGCTGTAACGCCCGTCCCAGAGATAAGCTATGTAGAATTCACTATGATTTCTTAAATTCTCTATTGTATTTCCGAAAATAGCATTATTCATAAACTTAAAAAGAATTCTAAGTTACACATCACAAGAGACCTCTGTTCAGTATTTACATTACTATAGTCATCCAACCAGTGTGATTCTAATCAGAATCACTTGAGAAACTGACACACTGCTGGAGATTTCTGTAGTGCATAGTATATTTCTGTTTCACCCCTAAGTCGTCATCAGTTTCGGGATGGAATTGTTGTGTGGAACTTGGTGCTCCAGACATAGTGGCAATTACCATGCAATGCAAACTATTGGGATATCTCAATTCTGTTTCCACGACTTATGCTACACCACAGTCCAGTCTCACATACATGAATTTATCTAGTCTGACCGTTTCACTATCGGACAGCCAAAGAAATCCTCCAACAGGCAAAGAATATTGCATAGCATGCTCGAATAAGTTGATAACATCCACATACAATATGTAACTTAAACTGTCAAATAAATTAAAATGCTCACTCACTTGTGGGTTATTTGCCTTGGCATGGCTATGGACAAATTGGCGAAGTGCCCCATAGATCCTATCTTTGAAAAAGAGCTGCATGTCGACATCGGTAAGAAATTCGATGTTGTTACATGTCATCTCCAAGATGGCGCCCAACGAAATCCCATGCAAAGTGTGATAGAAACAGGATCTAGTATATATTTGCTCATGCATTCATTCCAGAATGTCTCGAAAATATCTGATAGCAAATGTACAGTATCACTTGAGAAACTAAGACACTGCTGGAGATTTCTGTAGTGCATAGAATATTTCTGTTTCACCCCAAGGTCGTCATCAGTTGCCAACATGCCTTACAGGAGATATCGACGTCGTCGTCGTACAACAGTTTACAGAACCATAGACAACGTCGAACTTACTACAACAGCTGGGGACAAGAAGAATCTCATTCCAGTGAAGAGTGTTGCAGCCCACGCTCTCGTCGATGGACCATGTGTATTTCATGGACGTTCTCTTAATTTTAGCTTGGATTTTAACGATACATTCTCACATGGAAATGGATGGTTCACCGTTGCCATGGCAAGAGGTGTTAGTGGAGTGTCAAGTGTTCCTGGACTTGAAAGTCTTAATGATAGAGATGTCATTGCCTATCGTGCCTGCCATATGTTCGAACTTGCTAATAAAGACTTTGGTAAATCTGCTTGTGATTCTACGTCTCCCCTTGTATTGTATACACGTAACAAAAGAAAACTCAACCCTAATGAATCTGTATTTATTTGGATTAAAGGTAAAGGTGTTTGTGAATATGTAAAGTTTGTTGGTGATTGTACTACATATTTTCATAAATAAAGATCTTATATGTGCTCAGATGCAACTGCATTTTTGCTGTAATTTCTTTTGCAATCCAGTATCGACCATGGAAAGCACAAACATTGTTTGAAACTCTGGACCTTCATAAATCCTTCGTAATGGCTGCATAATTTGAAAACTTGACATAGTTAGACGCCCATTGCGTGCTTCCATAAATTAGAGATTCTGAAATCCTATCAAATATCCACAATATGCCCATACTCTGACCTGTTATGACATTGCTTGAAAGTTACTCGTAAATGTGACTGTCATATATGGTACACAACACACTGTAAAAGTTGTGTGGGAGGCAATGAGTTGACCCTCACGTTGTGCAACAGGAGTGAGGAAGCTCTCGAAATCAGCTTTTAGGAAAAGGGGCACAGCTCCTGCTGGTGGAAATACTAAATTTTCAAGAATTTGTTTTCCGCAGTGGGCATTTCGACAAGTACAGGTTCTAGGCTAGAGCAGTCTAAAAGATACATTACCAAAAACTCACTCGAAGTAAACGAGATGAGGCATCTAGTACTAAAATGCTGTGTACC
The DNA here is from genome assembly GCF_023864275.1 of Schistocerca cancellata. NCBI lineage: Eukaryota > Metazoa > Arthropoda > Insecta > Orthoptera > Acrididae > Schistocerca > Schistocerca cancellata. The sequence goes on along the minus strand of NC_064629.1, from coordinate 493,668,575 downwards.
ATGATGTTTACACTTTAGAGAAAAGCATAAGGAGGGCATATTCTTGACCCATACGTGGTGTTGTTTGTCCCTCTTGGAGAATAACAACAAACCTACGTATATTTTTTTCATGCCTACTGGGGAATTTGGTAAAGCACAGCGGTATGTGAGTTAATGTTCCACTTCTTACTTCTGCGCATCATCAACGTACTTTTCTTCTTCTGACATGCATTCATCTCTCTTCAAGCTGTAAATGAGAAATGAACTATGCAGGCTCTGCCGCTCAAATTTAAGTACATCCTGCAACTTGACTGGAAGTCAATGGTGTCCAACTTATAAAGTCCACAAATACAGTATCATCCGCCTTATATGTGCTCAGATGCAACTGCATTTTTGCTGTAATTTCTTTTGCAAGCCAGTATCGACCATGGAAAGCACAACCATTGTTTGAAATTCTGGACCTTAATAAATCCTTCGTATTGGCTGTATAATTTGAAAACTTGACATAGGTAGACCCCCATTAATGGGTCATAGACTTATGAGGGCCCAACTGAGTTGAAGTACAGGGTGTTTACAAATGAATATCGGGATTTTAATGGTTTATAATATTTACTACATTAAACTTACAGTTATAAATGATATGTCAAATGAAAGAGCAACTCAAATACTTTTACCAAGAACCTTATAAATGTTCAATGTGAGCACCATTTGTCACACGGCACTTCAACTTTACTGTACCCGAGCGCTGGATAGGCCGCAAGGGGCTCAATGACAGGGCTATCTTTGCATGGCCTCCACGTTCACCCGACCTAACGCGATGCGATTTTTTTCCTTTGGGGCTTCATCGAGGACCGTGTGTACGTGCCTCCGCTACAAGCAGACCTCCCTGACTTATGAAACCGGATTGAAGTACCTGTTGCAACAATCACTGAAGACACACTTATCAACGTTTAGGAAGAACTTGGCTATAGACTTGATGTGTGCCGTGTGACAAGTGGTGCTCACATTGAAGATTTGTAAGGTTCTTGGTAAAACTGTTTGAGCTGCTATTTCATTTGACATATCATTCATAACTGTAAGTTTAATATAATAAATATTATAAAGTGTTAAAACCCCGATATTCATTTATAAACACCTTGTATATGGCAGAGTGCCTTACCAGACCATCTTTCCTGAATTTTGGAAAAATGACCTAGTATGCCACTAGGAATAGTCACACAACTCATCGACTGAGTCGGCCAGCGATATCAAGCCATTTTCTACGCAAATGTAGAGATTTTATTTATCTTGCTCGCCATTACCGTCTTCTTTATATGGTATATTATTTGACAGCATAGTATTGCACCACACATAATGGCAGCGTACTATGGATCGTACAGAACTTTCAGGAGTTCACTTTCCAGGACAGGTAGACACATGTTTTGGAAAAGTTGTGTCTCAGTCGCCTGCATTAGCGTTGCCTTTGTGAACAAACGAAATCCGGTACCCAAATGCGCCTGCAAACGTGGATGACTAGATCAAGTCAGACCTCAAATTTAAAAAAAAAATTGAATTTAGTATTTTGTAGTGTATTTCAACTTAAAAAAGTACTGATGAATAATTTTATTAATAAAGTCATGTATACAGACTTTAATATATTTTTTAAATAATTCGCACCAAATATTGTTAGAGGTGTACCTTAGTAGGTGATAATCAAGAGAAAAGCTGTCTCCATAGGCTTCTGTGTACAAGGAACTAAGACGGGTCAAGTGGCAGTATGAAGGTAGCAGCTTCCATGGCTATTTTTCGTCACTCACAGTCTGAACGAGGAGTTCGTTATATAAAATTCCTATGAGATGGAGACTGCAAATCCTTCCAAGCTGTTATAAAAATCAAACCCTACGATAAATCTATCACAAGCTTCAACGTGTAGGCCATTAAAAAAATTATGGGAGCTCGCGTTCGTCAGCTGAAATAGACATTTAGTGACACCAAAGTATCGGATTTTAAATACGCTGGAAAGCTTACTGCTAAAGTTACTGATGAATTTGAGCAATCCTGTGGCAAACAGTATTAGAGAAAAAATATGATTTGGGATACATGAGAAGAGTAACGTGGGCAACATATTTTCACAGGATGTCCACAGACATTAACCCTGTATGTAAATTTCGACCACCTGCACCAGATAAATGGTGCAAGTATAGAATAGCTGACGCAGCTGGTAAACTAGATGCACTAAGATATAAACATTCACTACCAGAAACAGTAACAGAGGTCATTAAGACAATGTTCAGACATTTATCAAATCCTTTTTGCAAAAGAAATAATTTCATGGGAAAATATAAAATAATATCGAGGACTTCAACAAAATTTTGTGTACTCAGAATCAAAAAATATTTTATAATCACAGAAACTTTAAGATAATTGTGTGTGAAGCAGTGGTTGTGATTCTGGAAGGATACAAGTCCTGGATCAGCTGGAAATAAATGTAGGACAAAATACAGCAAGAACATTGGAAACTTAGGACCAGTTAACAGCGCAGACTGCTGAAATATCTGCTCATCAAATGACCTTGAAAACAAGGAAGAAGAGAAGAAGAAAGAAGTTAGGGAAAAACGATGGATCAGACTACTACGCTGGATGATTTTAACCAGTTTTTGATGAAGATGTATGCGTTTCAATAGATTTTCTGTTCTAATATGAATTATCTCAAAACTGAATTTTCTCACGGTATAATACACATATAAAGGTAAAACACATCAAAAATTATTCATTAGTGAGGCTGATTATATGGGTATGCAATTAGTGTTTTGAGAGTGACGTAATTGATATTGTGTTGTATACAACGCAGTTCTTTTCTTTTTCTAACAGATGTAGGGATATAAAAAAACTCAACCTCTAATATGTATACCGTCTCCATTATAGATCAATGCAATAAATACATCCAGAGGTTAATTTGGTAAAAATTTGGTAGTGGTATCGTCAGTAGTTCCAGAAATAGAAGGTTATATGTTGACAGAAATTAACGTTATCTGTATAGTGGGCCTAATTTCACCTTATCAGGGGTTCAGCTAACCTAGTGCGGTCCTAAAATGATGGAATGGGCAAGGGAGCTGCATCCAGAATTAGATTTTCATTCTGCAGCGGAGTGTGCGCTGATATGAAACTTCCTGGTAGATTAAAACTGTGTGCCGGTCCAAGACTCGAAACCGAGACCTTTGCCTTTCGCTGGCAAGTGCTCTACCAACTGAGCTACCCAAGCACGACTCACCCACGGTCCTCACAGCTTTACTTCCGGCGGTACCTCGTCGCCTACCTTCGAAACTTTACAGAAGCTCTCCTGAGAACCTTGCAGGACTAGCACTTCTGAAAGAAAGGATATTGCGGAAACATGGCTTAGCCACAGCCTGGGGGATGTTTACAGAACGAGATTTTCACTCTCCAGCGGACTGTGGAAGGTTCACAGGAGTGCTTCTGTAAAGTTTGGAAGGTAGGAGACGAGGCACTGGAGGAAGTAAAGCTGTGAGGACGGGGTGTGAGTCGTGCTTGGGTAGCTCAGTTGGTAGAGCACATGCCCGCGAAAGGCAAAGGTCCCGAGTTTGAGTCTCGATCTGGCACACAGTTTTAATCTGCCAGGGAATTTCAAGGGAGCTGTTGTTAGTCGGTTGGTGACTAGCTAGCTGTTGACAGTTGAGATGAAGGTGGCGTTGACTGCCCCAATCTCATGGAATGCAGCATTGATGGTCCCAGGGGAGGTTGAGGCTCTGGATGTGGAAAGCACAGCATTGACAGCCCAAGATGTTGTGAAGGTACTATACCTGGAGATGTTGATGGACCTGGTCGTGGCACTTGTGGCCCAGGACACATCACTGATGCGATAGAGTACACTGTTGTTGCCATCACAAAGTTCCCTCCAGACAGTACGCAGCTAAGACGAAACGACATTGATAAGTGTCTTGTGGGTGTGTGTGTGTGTGTGTGTGTGTGTGTGTGTGTGTGTGTGTGCGCGCGCATGTGTTGTGTTTGTGTTTGTACGTGAAGATTTCGAAAACAAGAATCTTATGCAAGTTTCAACAGCAATAACTTCTGTTACTTATGCAGAAATTCATCTGTGCTCACATTGCTCAGTACGAATGTGCTGCCTCTTAGCAACGTATCTATATCCTCCTCCTCCTTCCCTACGACGATATCATTATCAAGTGCGCAGAGGAAACAGAAACCTCTCACAAGTAGTCAATGCTACGGTAAAAGCTATTATACAATATTTCTGTAAAATATCTGGGAGTATGCGTGCGGAACGATTTGAAGTGGAATGATCATATAAAATTAATTGTTGGTAAGGCGGGTACCAGGTTGAGATTCATTGGGAGAGTTCTTAGAAAATGTAGTCCATCAACAAAGGAGGTGGCTTACAAAACACTCGTTCGACCTATACTTGAGTATTGCTCATCAGTGTGGGATCCGTACCAGATCGGGTTGACGGAGGAGATAGAGAAGATCCAAAGAAGAGCGGCGCGTTTCGTCACAGGGTTATTTGGTAACTGTGATAGCGTTACGGAGATGTTTAACAAACTCAAGTGGCAGACTCTGCAAGAGAGGCGCTCTGCATTGCGGTGTAGCTTGCTCGCCAGGTTTCGAGAGAGTGCGTTTCTGGATGAGGTATCGAATATATTGCTTCCCCCTACTTATACCTCCCGAGGAGATCACGAATGTAAAATTAGAGAGATTAGAGCGCGCACAGAGGCTTTCAGACAGTCGTTCTTCCCGCGAACCATACGCGACTGGAACAGGAAAGGGAGATAATGACAGTGGCACGTAAAGTGCCCTCCGCCACACACCGTTGGGTGGCTTGCGGAGTATAAATGTAGAATGTAGTAGAATAAATTACTTACACTTCTCCCCTTTCTGATCATGAAGTCCCATCCCCGTCAGCTCACAAAACGATGTGGTTTTATGGCCTGGTATGGGTCATTCCACACAATTTCCACTGCCACAGCCTTTAACCATTCCCCATGGCTACGCCGTTATCAATAGCGTGAATTGTTATTATCATAGAAGAAAAAAAATCAATAGTTAGTACTACTCTTGAATGTGATCATCTAAGTTGGAGAACCAGCAATGTGAGTTGTGGATGAAAAATGACCAAAAGTATCTCAATGTCCTGAACTGTGTTCCATGTAGTCCACATAACGTAAATCTCTTGCACATACTCCAATCTCGTTTCAGTACAGTCATCTGACGGTAAAAAAATGTACGACAAGTGACCACTAGAAGACACTCCTCTGTACGGCAATAGTTCCATATATAAATCAATACCATGGTCATAAAAATGTCAGGGAAGATCTGCAACAGACCTTAATGCTTCTGAACTCAAATTTATTACATTAATTGACATTCGAAATGTGTTACTACTCTCATTAGTATCTGACACAGCTAATACCCGTAGCCCCAACACATCAACCGTTGATGTACAGGGCTATTACAAATTATTGAAGCGATTTCATAAATTCACTGTAGCTCCATTCATTGACATATGGTCACGACACACTACAGATACGAAGAAAAACTCATAAAGTTTTGTTCGGCTGAAGCCGCACTTCAGGTTTCTGCCGCCAGAGCGCTCGAGAGAACAGTGAGACAAAATGGCGACAGGAGCCGAGAAAGCGTATGTCGTGCTTGAAATGCACTCACATCAGTCAGTCATAACAGTGCAACGACACTTCAGGACGAAGTTCAACAAAGATCCACCAACTGCTAACTCCATTCGGCGATGGTATGAGCAGTTTTAAGCTTCTGGATGCCTCTGTAAGGGGTAATCAACGGGTCGGCCTGCAGTGAGCGAAGAAACGGATGAACGCGTGCGGGCAAATTTCACGCGTAGCCCGCGGAAGTCGACGAATAAAGCAAGCAGGGAGCTAAACGTACCACAGCCGACGGTTTGGAAAATCTTACGGAAAAGGCTAAAGCAGAAGCCTTACCGTTTACAATTGCTACAAGCCCTGACACCCGATGACAAAGTCAAACGCTTTGAATTTTCGGCGCGGTTGCAACAGCTCATGGAAGAGGATGCGTTCAGTATGAAACTTGTTTTCAGTGATGAAGTGATGGGGTTATGTGAAAGATTCAGTGTTTAAACCTCCTCTACCAAGAAACGTACCAGAACTGCGAGCTCGCATCAACGATGCTTTCGAACTCATTGATGGGGACATGCTGCACCAAGTGTGGGAGGAACTTGATTATCGGCTTGATGTCTGCCGAATCACTAAAGGGGCACATATCGAACATTTGTGAATGCCTAAAAAAACTTTTTGAGTTTTTTTATGTGTATGCAAAGCATTGTGAAAATATCTCAAATAATAAAGTTATTGTAGAGCTGTGAAATCGCTTCAATCATTTGTAATAACCCTGTATTCTTGCTACCTGGAAGACGTTTCAATAATCCATTAACGATCGTTCACATCGCGCGTGCTTCTTCATGCACTTATTAATGAACTAACCATTTAGAAAAACCATCAGCTGCTTTGTCGAGTCCTCGCCATCAGCTAACCGCTCTCTAGGAATTTCACTGTACTCATGATGGTACGTTGATCTACGTGCACTTCGAAAACCACCTATCGCACATGTTACTTAACACAAAATGACATTAAAAATATTTGTGCGTGACCGAGATTTGACTACAGCGCTGATCGTCATTGCTGACTATTCTTTAAGTGATGTGCTATAACACCTTTTCAGCCAATATCAGTTAGCAAATCAGAACTTCATATTTCATGATGTCCTTACATGGACATCTTGCGAAGTTTGAAATATTGAACAAACAAAGAATTAATAGCACTCTGTCGTCATGATGGGACCAAATCCCGCGAAAGGGAAGATCCAACTTCGAATCACAACCTAGAACACATATGTGCAATATCTGAAGCTGAAATAAAAGGTAGAATAAGTGCCTTGTAACCTTACGTTGTTTGGCTCTTAAACTAAACTAAAAATTCTAGTGTTAGTAAGATTAGTGGTGATGGAGTGTCTACATGCTGTTCTATCATAGCCCAACCTAATCTGTAGTCGTTAGCGAACCTGTGCCGTACATATACATGCATTGTTACTGTTAGTGGTATACATTGGAACTTTTGTACATCAATGGCAGATAATCCATTACTCTGTGATCTTTGCACTGTAATCATGCCTCTGTAGGCTGTGCTTATTCTTTATACTACTTTGTGGTAATTCCTACGCATATATTAACTTCTTACTGTACACTGGGTTTCTTGTTGCTGGGACTTTAATTAGCAACTCCATCCAGAATTTCATTATATATCTATTGGTTCTGAAAGGAACCTGAAACCGAATCTATTTGACAACGAATAAGTAACGCTACTGTACCCCAAAACCAACACATTCAGTGCTGATGGCGATAACTGTTTGCTTTATCATGTCTCTAGCAGTGGTGTTATTTGCTTTTGTTCCGTTAAAGCTTTAATAATTCGTCCTGCAGTTCGTTTTCACTCCATATTTCAAATCAATCTTTGCAGTGGCGTTCAATACAATCAGTATGCAGTAAGGAAAGGGCGTGCTGATCTGCTTATATCTGTCTCAAAACGTAGGTTCTTCATAATTATCTACATTTATTGGTCTAAAACACTGCCTTCAGCAACCCTAGTTCTTGTTATGATAACCACGTTTCAACTAACGACAGCAGTCACAAATTTTACCTCGTATGGTATCTTACTTATGAAAGGACCTTCAATCACACAATACCGTAAGTGCATGGATTAAATTTCATGTTGTTCCACGTAGCAGCAAAACTACATAACATTCATACAAGTACCTGTAAGAGTTGCAGTACGAGGGATGGGGAGAGGTGGGGGGGGGGCTGGAGTGATACACTATAATTTCGACTAATTGCGTCAGCTTGCATTGTCGGAAAGCGAGGTATGTGAGGGGCTTTGTATAACTGCGTGAATAAACAAATTATGTTATACACAGTGATTATGGGGGCCGTATTTGATATTGCTTAGTAAAGCGAGCAGATATGGATTGGCTCAACAAATAAAATCGCAAAGTTAAAAGAAATTGATGTAAATTAATTAGTTTAGTTTCAATGGTTTATTATTCCATACGAAGTGGTTGAAACCAGCGGCGTAGACAGACATTGGGCAACGAACAACCTATGGCGGTTACACATGGAGGCCGTTAGTATTCACTAAAGCACATCACGGAAAAATTACTAAATTATTACGTAACATGCGGTTGATGGCCATCAAAATCATTATACCGTAGTCCCAGATATTAATGAACATCTGAATCACTCTCGATTTAGGTACAACGAGAATTACAGTTACACACGTGGCCAGACCTCACTAACAAAGAAACAACTTAAAACCGTAAGAAATTTCACCCAAAAAGTGACATACGTGGCGTGTTTTTTAAGTAAGTACCGTTTTGAAATTAAAAAAAGACGTGCTAAGATATCTCAATAATTTTATTTTTACATGAAAACCTATACCTTAATCTACGCACTGACGCCATTATAGTCTGATTCTTCCTTGTTAACGTTGTGTACTGAGTGTTTAAGAATCCTCCGATAATCGTGAGTCCCACCGACTGTGAAGTACGTGCTGTTATAAGATTTCTTAGTGCTAAAGGCCTAAAAGCGATTGATATTCATCGTGAGATCTGGACAGTTTAGGGAGAAAATATTATGAGTGATGGAATGGTAAGAAAGTTGGTGAGAGCATTTAAAGATGGCCACACAAATGTGCATGATGAACAACGGAGTGGGCGTCCTTCGATCGTTAATGAAAGTCCGGTGCAGGAAGTGGACAATAAGGTGAGAGAAAACAGACGCTGTACGATTTCCTCCTTGCGGGATGACTTTCCTAATGTATCGCGTAGTGTTTTGTATGGCACTGTGACCGAGCACTTGAATTACCGAAAATTGTGAGCACGTTGGGTACCGAAAATGTTGGCGGATGCGCACAAAACCAAACGTTCAGGCAGTGCATTGACTTTCCTTGAGCGTTACCACAACGACGGTGCTGATTTCTTAAGCGAAATTGTTACGGGCAATGAAACATGGGCGGCGTATGTCACACCAGAGTTAAAGCAACAGTCCATGGAAGTTGAGGAAAGGCATCGTTTTCCTGCAAGACAATACCCGTCCGCATGTGGCGTATCAGACCAAAGATCTCATCACATCGTTTCGATGGGAAACTCTAGATCACCCTCCGTACAGCCCCGATCTTGCACCCAGTGACTACCACCTGTTCCTGCACTTGAAGAAACACCTGGACTGTCAGCGTCTTCAAGACGATGACGAAGTCAAAACAGTGGTGATGCAGTGGTTAACAAGTCAGACGGCAAACTTCTATGTGGAGTGTATTCAAAAACTGGTACAACGTTATGACAAGTGACCTTAATGAAACATTAAGACATTTTAGCACACTCTGGTACTCCACGTGGACTCTGAACAGATTCCACTCACCCGCATGGCGAACACTGTAGCTCCAGTACAAGTTACAAGAAAAATGGCTGAATTTTATAAAATATCTGAATGAAAATAATATGTCCATCTTAAAGATAATTAATCACCAGAAAAACTCTACATTTCTACTTGTTAACCTTGACACAATGAGTCGGAGCGAAAATGTGCTTATGACCATGGTACAAAGAAACTATTTAATATTTCAGCTTTACCCCACAAATTTTTTGTAATTATGTAAGAGCTCGACACGTTTTCTCAAATGAACATGTTTTACTAGCAGTTATTTCCCAAATAGAGTGCAGAGATGATGGCCCAATGGTCACCCTCACAATTTACCAACATGATCTTCTAACACTTCCCTGAATAAACTGGCTCTAAAGGACTCATTACGAGAGTTATCTTTGATGATGTAACTCATATTTGTACCTTATATTCGTCATATCAACAAGAACTCCACAGCAGTGTCCGCACCTCAGGCCTGCTCATCTAGTAGTGCTCCAGCACGGTGGACTTCGCCGGCCGGGTGGCAGAGAAGTTCTAGGCGCTACAGTCTGGATCCGCGCGACCGCTACGGTCGCAGGTTCGAATCCTGCCTCGGGCAAGGATGTGTGTGATGTACTTAGGTTAGTTAGATTTAAGTAGTTCTAAGATCTAGGGGATAGATGCCCTTAGAAGTTAAGTCCCATAGTGTTCAGAGCCATTTTGCGGTGGACTTCCGGAGACGTCACCTTGTTCCAGTTGCACGGAGGGAACCTTTACTATCGGCTGTAGCCAACAGCCACCCTCTACTCTCGATTCTGCCGATCGTTTCCGAAGCCTGCAACCAATCTCTTTGCATAGCTTTCCTACAGTCTATACTCTGTCAAAGCCAACTACACTCTATGCTAGGTACTTCCTCGCCTTTCTGTATCCCATCACCTTCAAACTACATGCAATCTCAAAAGCACAGAAGGGTAAAAACAGGCAATGAGAGGTGTGACACATTAAAATAAAACACAGATGGGTTAAATCTTGTACCAAAAGGACATATTTCATAAGTATAAATTCTTGTTATACCACAGAGAACAAGGACAATCAGTCTAGTGATACTGTAATATGACTGGCATTCACGTGGTGTACATGGAGCGTACCGACAGTAGCGCTTCTGTCAACCTAGTATCAAGCCGCCATACCACGGAACTCCACATATGGCTGAGTCATGATTTTGTCGTAGCACAGGGGCGTTACAATGGATGGGAATACTGACTTTCTGACTTCCTGGAGTGGCTAACACTTCGTTCAGTTGGTTCATTTCTTGCTCGATCGAATCGCCATTTCCCAGCTGCCTCAGCTACCCAGAGCGTACATTCAACTTGGTTTTTTTAATCACTGAAGAAAATCACATAAGCGCTATATAAACAAATTCTATGCGCAAGCTTCCACAGGAAACGTTGTGCCTGCTACGGCTAGTCTACTGCACTGACAGTTCATAGTAAATATCGCGTAGTGAAAAAAAACAAACAAAAAAGAGTTGTTGAATGCAACTCTTCCGTAATTCAGTATACTTAAAGTCGGCAGTCTGCTAACAGCATCAATCTGTTCGAAGCTCGGAAATAATATACTTCATTTAATAAACCACCAGTAACAGTAAAACCTTGGGAAACCGTTTCCGTGAAGGGCTCATGCTGCCTGTTGTGATCTGAACAATTTCTACTTCACCGACTTCGGCCGGCTGACGCTAGCTGGCTTCAGCCCAGGTGATTGCGACGGATCGCACCTTGTACCTATGATCTGCAGCGGACGTTTCTATAATCACACTGACAAGCATAAATCTATTTAATGTTGTGGTAGGATTTTTCAGTATGAAGTACTTCCTGTAAGCCTTGTGTACACCATGTAGTAGCAACAATGTTGTAACCACGTTTTCACATCTTATGACGTGAGGAGTACTAGGTATGTAATCTACTAATTCCAGGAAAATTGTAAGTTAAACAGGAGTTTGATGCATGAGAGGCTCCATGCCCTCTTTTGCATGTCTCCTCTCATTTTCATCAATTTTATTAATGTTCTATGTCATTGCACGGTAGTAACAGACCGAATAAGGTTATTGTAATGAGAGTATTTGTACTGCATGCAAAATTCGTCTGAATTAAAGAGGTACAAACTCTTCCCCGCCACGACACCTCGCATAATATGGCGACCCTTGCCTCGGTTCTTTCCTGTGACTGCTGAGACTCTGTCAGGACTTGATCGATACTTTTTCTCATTAAAGAAAAACACTTTAATTAGTTTTCTTTGCTGTAATCAGAGTTCGCGATAGAAATATTTTGAGGCTATCGTATAATAGCCATTGATTTTGTTCGTTTATTTAGTAATGTCATGTTGTTTTATTTTGTGTGTGTTGGTTGATGTTTGTGGGTTCTGTACCACATCACATTCCGCTGAAACTGACAGCCTTACTTCAGCGTTGAATTTGTTTTGGAGGGGTTGTTTTATCGACATTTGTGCTTGTGAGTTAATTTTTTTTTTTAGTATTGGGAGTAGGTTAGTGCAATTTTTGCGTCAAGTGTTATATGGGGTTTTCGCTGTTATACTTTTGTTGTTGTTGATGTTCCGTGAATGAATATCACTCGTAGCAGGGCGCGACTGTAGTCGAACGCATCTCGAATAAATAGACTGCACAAGATGGAGCAGGATCAGGGTAGTATCAGGGTTGAGCCAGATGAAGAATTCTTAAGTTTTCCTACGGGACGGGAGATGTGGAACACGGACGTTAGACGCGAATCGTAAGCAGATCGAAAACAGGAGGGTCTGGACGGTGAAATCAGTGAGAAAGAATGGGACGTAGAAGTGAACAGGCATGTGGAGGTTCTTGTTTATATAAATAAGAACACAAATGAGAACATACCGGGGAAAATTCGGCCTCGACAGTATAACAGTGCTCAAGTATCTACAGTAACATCACCAACTGGTGAAGAGGGGCCTCGTCAGCCGAAAGGATTTATTGTTAGAGATTTTGGGGGTGGTAAAGAACATAAAGCAGGACCTAGAAAAGGTAATGGATGAAGTAGAGAATAAGGTACTTGGGGTTGTGAACGAAGTGAAGAGTGAAATAGCCAAAGTCGGTAAGACGAGTGCCGAGGCGAAGAAAAGGGCCGTTCAAGCCAAGAAGGAAGCAGCGTTAGCAAGGGTTGAAGCAGCTGGCGCCAAAAAAATGGCAAAAGTCGCAAATAACCGTGCAAGAATCGCTAGGCGAATTGGACACGTGAATGCGGTAGGAATTGATGCAATAAAAGCCTGGGGGAAGGAAGCACTGGCGAGTACAACGCAAAGAATGGAAAACGTGGAAGAACGCGTTGCGGGTACCACCCAAAGGTGTGAAAGTGTAGAAGAATGTGTAGCACACCTGGAATGCCATGTACAAATTGGTACACCGCGTCCAGAGGCGACGACTGGCGGACATGGAAGGGAAATGGAGCGGGCGGCAAACAATGGCGTAGGCAGTGAAACAATTAGTGAAAAGGGAAGCATTATCGTTCGATCGCTCAGCAACTGCTCGCCTCAGGAATCCGAAATGACAGGACACAATTTTGCAAATACTGTAGATTCAGGTTTTTCGTCCTCACCGTTTTCGCAAATAAGTCAAGACACATTTTCTGCTAGTCAAAATGTGAATGTTGCCGGTGCAAATGCACTGCCGAAAAGCGTAGAGGAACAGATTCCAGACACTAATGCATTGTTATTACAGCTAATGCAACAAATGGAACAAAATCAGAGACAAACACAGCAAAAGCTTCAAAAGTTAGACACAATGGAACAAAATCTTCAAAAGTTATACACAGTGGAACAACACCAGAGACAAACACAGCAAAAGTTTCAAAAGTTAGACACAATGGAACAACACCAGAGACAAACACAGCAACAGTTAGACGCAATGGAACAAAATCTTCAAAAGTTAGACACCACACTTGAACAAACACGTGAAGATTTAACTACTGAGTTACATAAAATCGAATCGAAATGTCAAAAAGTCTGTAATGACGTAAAAGCACAAGTTTGTGAGCATTTCCAACCTATTTTTTCGCGTCATGAAAATGCATTACAGAATCACGAAGCAGAAATTAAAGAACTGCAAACTACTGTTCATGAAAATCATGAGACCTTGCAAGCTAAAATTGACTCAGTTGCATCTACCGATTCGGTAATGCAACTTGCAAAAACTCAGGAAAACTTAAAGGACACAGTAGATACGATTTTAACACAAATGGACACTCTGAAACTTGGTTCAGAAGAACACACAGAGGAAATAATTTCACTAACGGATAAAGTAGCCGAACTTTCAGATCAGTTCACTAACTTATCTACAAAGGTAGATGATGATCTGAATGACACAAGACCTGTAGCCATCACTGACACAGAGGAGTATGAACAAATTAAGAAATTCAAACAAAATTACAATCAAATTAATACGCAACACAAAAGAGAAATCCGGGAAGTACAAGATCAGTTGGCACAAGTAATACAAAAATTACATATTTCAGAAGACACTCGCCCTCCAACACGGGAAGATGGACTTAGAAATACGGAACAACCACAAAATAATAACACAGGACACTTCGGAAATTATGAAAGAAATTGGCAAGGCACACGGAATTTTGAGATGGAACCACCGAAACGACGTGACAATGACCGACATGTGACTCGCCGACATGATGATTTTGACTATAAGCTGTTCATTACTACACGTAAATTCAAAACATTTAAGAATTCTGGCAACGACATTCATCCACAAGCATGGCTCCATCAATTATCTCATTGTTTTCCTCCCAACTGGTCGTTAGAGCACAGATTAGAATTTATGTGTGGCTACTTAGAGAATGAACCAGCTGAAAGAATGCGATCGGTCGTTCACGATTGTCACAGTGAAGGAGAATTTTACCATGCGTTCCTCTCAGCATATTGGTCTCAAGCTACACAAGACCGAGTAAAACATAGCATCATGATGATGAAACACTTTGAACAATCTGAATTTTCCAGTCTTGTCAAATATTTTGAAGACATGTTGCACAAGAATCAGTACCTGTCAAACCCATACAGCCCCTCAGAACTCATCCGCATTTGCTTAATCAAATTACCTGAACATTTACGACATATTATTTTGGCAGGACGTTGCAAAGACGACATTGAAGCTTTTCAGGGGCTCTTACAAGAACTGGAAACTGACACTGACAATCGCGGAACGCAAAAACAGGAGCACAACAATTACAGGTCACATCCGTCACAATTCCGCGATGACAGAAATAATAACTGGACGCGACAAGGCTATTCTCACAACACAAATCGTGACCAAAACAGACACCACCCATATGACAACCGTTGGCAGAGTAGTAATAATTACAGGGAAAGATCACCTTTCCGCGGTAATGACTAACACGGAGACAATCAGAGAAGCAGACAAGATGGGAACCAAAACAATTATTATTACGGGAGACAGAATAACTTTAGACGCAGCGGTCCAGCACGCAGTTACGATTCAGGGAGAAATTCTCCACCACTTAACCGACAAGAAAGAAACTACAGGAACTACCAACATGTCGACAGACGATATGATCGTAACGACAGACCTGAATTGCATCAGAACTGGCGGGATTTAAACAGGGCAGGGCCCTCTCGACAAGGTGAATTTGTAGAAGTTAGGTCTCCAAACCCCAATAACAATGCGCGCCAACAAAGAGACAATAGGCAATGACTCATACCGCTGGCAGCCACAAAACGTATGTATGAAACTAACGACACAGCTGCCGTAGCTAGTAATTACTTAAATATGGAAGACATTAGGGACATTTTACTCCAAGTCACGACGTAAAACATAACAACATTGCATATCCTGTGATTCACATTACAGTAAATGACGTAAAATTTATGGCAGTACTTGACTCTGGCAGTCCCATTTCAGTAATTAGTGAAACAGCCTTTAGCAAATGCAACAAATCGAACGATTGCCCCACACTTCCGTTACGTAAAATTAAATTACAAGGTGCAATCTTTGGAAAAAGTGTAGATGTACGCCAACAAACCTACTTAGAATTCTTTTGTCAAAGCCACAGCTTCTCTATGAACCTTCTTATTGTTCCATTATTGTCGACGGAAATTATAGTGGGAGTAGACTTTTTGAGTGAATACAAAGCAATCTTAAGCTTTCACGATGCTGAAATAAGTTTAGAAAAAGAAGGTAAGTCAGTAGCTTTGAAATTTGAAGATTGGCTCTCAAACCATTACGAAGAAATTAATCGGCTTTATCTCCTGTTACACAACAGTTCGGAATTTTCGACGGAACTTGACACTAACAATCACTCTGCAAGTACTGACAGGGATGATATCGACGGCGCATTTGATACTAATGAGTTAATTCAGAATAAAATTCAAACAATTGAGAACTGTAATGACACTGATAGGGAGGACCTTTTTGAGATTTTACAAGCACATTCCACAGTTTTTACTCACAAAACAGGAACAATCGAGGGATTTCAATACCAATTTCGTGTTCGTGAGCATACTAAATTTTGTGTTAGACCATACGTAATTCCGGCGCATTATAGGGACCGTGTTAGAACAGAAGTACAATCTACGCTTGACGAGGGCATTATTGAGCCTGCAGTAAGCTCATACAACAATCCATTACATGTTGTTCAGAAGAAAAATGGATCGATCAGGCTTGTCTTAGATTCGAGATAAATCAATACTATCATCATTCCTGAAACAGACAGGCCACAAACGTTGGAAGAACTTCTTCAAAATTTTAATGGTGTAAAAGTGTTGTCGTCCATTGATCTCAGATCCAGCTTTTATCAGATCGAACTTCATCCAGAATGTAGAAAATACACAGCGTTCCTTTGCTTCGGCGTTTGTTATCAGTTTCGGAAACTTCCTTTTGGTTTGAACATTTCTTCGGCAGCATTCATTTGCGGGCTAAATTTCATATTACCTGAGTTCTTAAAACGTCACATCACCTTATATGTGGACGATATTCTAATAGCAGAAGCTTCATGGGAACAACATAATCGCATCCTCGACAGTTTCTTACGTATTTTTGCAGAATCTGGAATTACAGTTAACTAGGAAAAGTCTGAATTCGGTAGCTCAAAGGTGAGGTTTTTGGGACATATTATTTCTTCTGAAGGCATTCAGCCGGATCCTGAAAAGTTAGAAGCTATCAGAGCCATTCCAGTTCCATCCACAAAAAGACAAGTCCGCAGTTTTCTAGGTCTCGTAAATTTTTACCGTCGTTTTCTGAATATGCAAATTCTAGTTACACCAAAACTTTGCTCTCTCTCTGGAAAAAATACTATTTGGAACTGGGACGAACAAGCACAGTTGGAATTCAATTCTTTGAAAGAATCGCTACTTAACGCGCCAATACTAGCTCATCCAGATCTGTCACAAGATTTCTGCCTTAGCACGGATTCTTCTAAAGTCGGTCTTGGTGCCCATTTATTTCAAGAAGCCACAGAAAATGACACTACTGTTCAGAAAACCATTGCTTTTGCCAGCCGAGTGCTAACAAAATCTGAAAAAAATTATTCCGTTACTGAATTAGAAGCTTTAGCTATCATTTCGGCATTTAACAAATTCTGTTTCTTTCTTCCTGGTAAGCACGTAAAAGTATACAGTGATCATCGTGCATTACAATTTCTTATGTCTTCAAAATTAAATCATGACAGGTTAAAACGTTGGGCATTGTTTCTGCAAGAATTCCACTTCACAATAGTCTACATTCCCGGCAAGGAGAACATTGTTGCGGACGCACTGTCATGCGCACCGGCTGGGCTTGAGAAAAGTAACACAGAAGGCAACCTCGAGAAAAATTTCAGTATTCTTTCCATTCAGAAAGTCACCTTTGAAAACTTCATCACCACAGCTTTAAAGGACATTGCTCATGAACAAGATAAAGATCCGATTTGGAAAGACATCAAACGTAAATGGCATGAAAAGCCGCACACTCAGATTCGGCATTATTATCTGGTTAGAAACAACATACTGTTCAAACGCAGCACTGTTGATGACAAGCTATGGGTACTTTGCATTCCTGACGATTTTGTTAATAAGCTCACTTGGTACATTCATTTCAGCTATGCACATTTTGGTCCACGAAAATGTTATCATATTCTTCGGACGACTTGTTATTTTAACAATATGGAAAAGAGAATTCGAAGAGTCTTGTCTACTTGTAAACTTAGTCAGAAGGCGAAACCATCTACTATCTCACATCGTGCTCCGTTGTTTCCTATTATTCCTTCTAAATTAAAAGAATTTGCTGCTGTTGATCTCCTGGGACCCCTTGTCAGAACATCGAATGGATTTTCGTACGTTCTAGTCGCTGTTCAACTTACTTCAAAATTTGTTTCTTTCACTCCGTTACGTAAAGCCACTGGACGGTCTGTATCCAACGCCTTTATTAAAAATTTCTTACGTGAGAATGGACACGTTAGTAAAGTCATTTGAGATAACGGACCGCAATTCAGATCTGCTGTTTGGTCACGCATGCTTCGGAATAATAAAATCAAACCTGTTTTTATTTCATGTATTCACCACATTGTAACCCGTCTGAAAGGATTATGAAAGAAATCAATAAGCTTTGCAGACTTTATTGTCACAGAAAGCATCAGCATTGGGACAGATATTTACACTTATTTCAAAATGTGCTGAATGAAATGCCTCATGATTCCACTGCTTTACCACCTACTCTTGTACTGAAGAATGAAGAACCACCGAACAGAATCAGAGAGCTTGTACCTTTCCCGAATACACGTAAACTTCGACAAAAGGACGTAATTGATTTGGCTATTAAAAATATAAAATCTGCAGCAGACAAAAGGAGAAAACTACACGGTAAAGCAAATGCAAAGAAATTACATATTGGCAGAAAGTTCTCATTAAAGCTCATTCATTGTCACATAAGAAGAAACACTTGAGTCATAAATTCTTTCTAGTTTGCAATGGACCTTACAGAATCCGACGTATACCACATGATAATTGCGTTGAAGTTGAAACTCTGCGTACTAGGAAGCGTAAAGGATTGCACCACATTTCACATGTAAAACCGTTTATTGAAAGATAATCTGTTTTTTAACTTTGTCCTTGCCATATAACTTTTCACTTTACATCGCTAGTATGCCTTGTCAGACTTAGAATCTGTTAACATGCAACAATGTTTGAAATTAAATATCCAGACAAGAACCAAGAGAACTTATTTAAACAGAAATTACGAGTGCACTGTTGTTGTGAACAGACGACACAGTGTTATTGTGTGTGTGCATTTTTGCTTGTTAGTTGCACGATTACGTAACGACTATAAGGCTCACATACTTAGAACATTTACCAGTACTGCTAATGGGATTTTAATGCAAGCGTTTGGTTTACTTGAAAATACATTCCGGATTTAAAGTACTTTCTGTGAGATACCAGATGACACAGTGGTTAGTTTATGTGACAGCTACACGATTTTATCACGACGCTACTAGTGAGTGACAATTTACAATGTTGCTTTTGCGGTATTTCTGTTTTATATCTGCACAGTTTTTCTGAATTATTCTGGAAGGTAAAACATGTATTAGTAGTAACTTTTGTGGTATAGCTACAATGAGACAGCCTCTTTCGTAGCACAACAATACGTTACATTCGTTACATTATAGTAATTTCTTGATCACGGTAAGGTACGTAATAACTACGATATCTATGCGCAAAGCATTTCACTTTCGTTTATTATGAGGTAAGTGTTGTGTCGGCAGATTAGCCAACACAACGCACACTAATTGAGAGAGGAGGCCGAAATGCACGCGTCAACTCACGCAGGCTGGCGATAGGTCTGAAACAGGATACGTAATAAATGCTATAAAGAAAAGTGCGTAGCTGCTGGAATACTTAACTTTAATCCATCATTTGTATACAGCGTTCTTGATGATACAAGTGAGACTCTCTCTTGAAATGGTTAATGGCGCCTTGCTAGGTCGTAGCCATGGACTTAGCTGAAGGCTATTCTAACTATCTCTCGGCAAATGAGAGAAAGGCTTCGTCAGTGTAGTCGCTACCTAAGTCGTCCGTACAACTTGGGTGAGTGGTAGTAAGTCTCTCAAGACCTGCCGTGTGGTGGCGCTCGGTCTGCGATCACTGACAGTGGCGACACGCGGGTCCGACATGTACTAATGGACCGCGGCCGATTTAAAGCTACCACCTAGCAAGTGTGATGTCTGGCGGTGACACCACTGTAAGTACATTGACTGCAGCAGATCTTTGCTTACAGAGGACGATAACTACGACACTTCCACAGAATTATCTTACAGCAAGACCCACATTTACCGCTACAGGACACGCATTTGAGTGCTTAATTTTGTTCTTAAGCCATTTATTTTTTAAGATTTTTGAATTACAAAGAAAGTTTTCCGTGATACATTTCATTCCATTGCTGTAATCTGTAACACCTGAGGGTATAATTACATTAATCCTCAGGGGTGTACACGCCTACTTTGTGTACCATGTGTTTGGCAAGCACAGGGAGCCCTAGCCAATATGGTATTTGCTTATACAACTTTACACATTGGTATCATATTTCTCTAACACATAAAATACACAGCTATCTGATCATTTAACTGAGAGACACAAACATTTTTTTACTATGTCAGTGACACATGTTTACACAATTACACAGTTGGGTAACTTCACACTTATAAAATTGTATTTTGTCTATACTTTGTGAACTGTTCATATTTTTTTTTAGGAACCATTGTGATACTATGAGAGCTTTGAATGATGTATTTGGTATGGGATCATGATTTTTAAAGTACGTTTGAGGTATATGACACTTTTGAAATGAGCAGAGAATTTTTTGTAGGTTTTAAAATATTCAGAAAGCTATGAGGATTTTCAGATGCGATTGATCTGTTATGATGTTATTATTATGATGACGATGTGTATTATGCTGTTGAGGTATGTTTATTATCAATGAGATGATGCTATATGAGGAATTTGATTATGCTACATATTTATTATGATGAAATATTGAAGAATGTCTACGAATATGTATATGTGTATTAAGGTAAGGAATAATGAGTAGTGGTTAGAGACTCTGGTTTGTGAAAAAGGTTGTTGGAAACCAAGAATCGTACTTTAAGAGTTATGAAATATAATGCGTGAACGTATTACAATGCCGACGATAATTTTTTGGACACTGCTATATCAATAGGATTTTGTTTCTACAGATTTGTAACGCAAATTCTTGACCTGTGAAATATTTTTATATGAGACTGTCTCTGTAGCGGAAACTGCTGTCGTAAATATTTCCGAAAGAAAGTTTAGTGACCACCTGCATGTAATGTGTGGTGGGCACCCAGCTGTGTCAGACGCCTGGAGAAAAAGCCATTAGTGTGTGCCTTTTCAGAGGCACAGGTAGAAAAAAAAAGGGAGGCCATTATTCTCGCTATTGACATTCCTTTGTAGAAAGCATCGCAAATACGACACACTCAAACTTTAAAACATATGATTATACTGTGGAGCTCTTAATTTATGATATTTACTAAAATGCCTAATGAAGTGATGAGAAACATTTCACGGGTATTGTCTTGCTAGTTGAGAGAAATGCCATATGGCTTGCTTTATGTATTTATTTACTCATTTTGTTTAATATCAAGTTTCTAGCTGCAGCAGCATTGGTTAAAATAAAATTTAATAGATGTACTAATATAAATATTTTATGCCTACAGATCCAGTAAATAATTTTATGATCTATTAAAAAAAACGAAGGAGCATAAAAAGACATTTCCCTTCACAGGAATTGCATACGGAATTTTCTTTTCAACTACTTGGTTATTTTTTTGGTAGAATAACTTCTTGTGGTGCACCACTTGAATTACATAGACATTAAGATGTGAATATACATTTCCCTTGTCTGCATTGTTGTCTTTAATGTAATATTTTTTCTGCTTGAGCTATGTCATGTTCAGATATAAGTTATTGCATTTGCTGCTGCTGTTTGCCAGGTATAGTGCTACTAAATTTCACTTTGTATTACTCTGTTAAGCTAGTTTTACTACTGTTTTATTTTTCTTGTTGCTGCACATTGGCTCATATTAGTTGTAATGTTGCATTACTTGGTAACTTAGATTTACTGTAGCTTGCTTTGCAATTTTCCATTTTTTTTTTTTTTGGTCATTGCTGTTTGTGTTAATTGTTTTGTGCTGCTGCATTGCCTCGTCCCTTAGTTTAGCATCTGAGCTCAGTAGATTTAAGTTAGCTTAAGAGGGGGTAGCCTATAAGAGAATGAGTTGCGATGAATTTGAAGAAATGCACTGAGAGGCTATACGAGAAAAGTACAGAAAGCAGGTATAGATAGGAGTTTTGGAAATAATGAAGAACGAAGGGAGACCTCCGAGAAGTAAAGAAAGTTTTGTTTGCAAAATACTGCAGTAAAACAAACCCTGTCCTTTCCTTGTATTATTCCGCTATATGTTTGTATGCACTGAGAGTCTATACGAGAAAAGTACAAAAAGCAGGTATAGATAGGAGTTTTGGAAATAATGAAGAACGAAGGGAGACCTCCGAGAAGTAAAGAAAGTTTTGTTTGCAAAATACTGCAGTAAAACAAACCCTGTCCTTTCCTTGTATTATTCCGCTATATGTTTGTGTAACCTTGTGTATCTATGTTCTTCCTGTCTTTATATGTTTAGCTAAAATGATGTATGTTGTAGAATTTTTCTGGTACTAAGCTACATTGACTTATGACGAGGAATACTGTTATCCTCAAATATAATTTGCATTTATAATATGTCATTTTCTTTGTAAAGATGTTTACACATTATTAATTCTGTTCTGTTTCAATTCTCATGTGCGAAATTAATGTTTCGAAAACTATTCTCATTATTTTATTTATTTACTTATGTCATCATTCTTGTAGCACTGATGTATATGTTAATTTCTATTCTTTTGTAAAGTCTGTGTTACTACAAATGTTATCTGTACTGTTATGTTTTTAATGATGTATTTTGTACCATTATTATTGTATTCCTATGTTATAAAATTGTAATTGACACCAGTTCATCAAATTAAGTAACTTGTAAGTTACATTTCACTGCACACGTTTCTGTTGGTCATAGTATATGGACAACATGTGAGAAGTAGGGACTGATAGTGTTTGCACATGTGTTAATAATTCAGCAAGGGACTGGTTAACAGCATTGCTGGTTCTAAGGACA
Organism: Schistocerca cancellata; assembly: GCF_023864275.1. Lineage (NCBI taxonomy): Eukaryota > Metazoa > Arthropoda > Insecta > Orthoptera > Acrididae > Schistocerca > Schistocerca cancellata. Next base: position 493,645,913 of record NC_064629.1, on the reverse strand, counting down.
ATTAGAAAAAAACTTTGTGAGTGCACAAGTGGTGGTTTATGGACTTGCTATATTATCCGCAAGACTCTTCAATGGCGATTGTGCACCTGCACTGTCAAACAGATGGCTGCTGGCCATCTCTACAAGGACTACAGTGGGTCTGCATCTTTTATGATCCACCAATACCATTATCTCTACAAAGACTACAGTGGGTCTGCATCTTAGATGATCCACCAATACCATTATCTCTACTAGGACTACAGTGGGTCTGCATCTCTGATGGCCTACCAATATCATTATTTCTACAAGGACTGCAGTGGGTCTGCATCTCTGGTGGCCCACCAATACCGACCGTAATCTCTACCGGGACTACAGTGGGTTGCTCTGTGATGACCTACCTCCCAATCTTCTTCAAAACGTCGAATGACTCTGCTGTGGGTGTGCTCTGTTGTGGCCTATTACCTGTCAGCATGTCAAGAGTCAGCACTGTCTTTCCATTGGAAGGACAACACTACTTCTTCAAGACTGCATGGAAATCCACTATTTCCATGTGCATTTTCTTTTACTGCTCAGACTTTGAGAAAAAAAGAACACTGCAATTTTACTGTGATGAATGATCAGGACTGTCTTTATGGACCGTGAGAAAATTTTAGCTTTTGACCAACATTGTATCAATAAATGTGTGCATTTGATATCTTTGTTATTGTAATTAAACAGAGATTTCGCATTAGCCAGCAGGAAGGGCAGATACGAAGGGACCTCAGGCGCATGCCCACATGTGGACAGTGGAACCAGGCTACCTATCGGCCGAGTAATTCTGTGAACCTATAGCCTAACAGTGGGTTTAAACAGCAACATATTCACTGCGTCCTGTCCACCCAGACCTCTTGCATTGGTTATCTCTGGTTAGCTTCACGGATGAGAAAATTAAGAATCATACTCCAGAAAGCGCTAGCTGTGTGTTTCTCTATAGCAATGTTAGACTTATACAGCTTCGAAATTTAATCAGAATAGCGAAAAATAATAAGTCAGAGTAGTGTCATAATTTGTTGATGAGAGAGTGCTTTTTAATATGAACATTTTGACAGGATTTTCGCCTTTTCACCGGCTGCGAATGATCGCTCCAGGAAAATAGCCACACTTTTCCTTAATATTTCTTATAGGGTGCCAGCAAAACCCATTATAACACTGAAAGAGCTCAGGTGGTATTCATATAGAGATATGTCAATACAGATCCTCTTGCTATCATCCTAACAAATTATTTCATGAACACAATGAATACATTTCGTCGTCTTTGCGAAGCAACCACGTAGAAATTCCAACTCATGATTGTCCATCGCGAGGACTGACATGAGGATGGGAGCAAGAAGCGTATGTTTGGATGTTTCTTTTGAGAGTGAGGAAAAGGGTCTATTATTTAATCTTTTTGCCTTTTTGAACAAGGATATTGTTCATCTCTTTTACGCTTGGACTATACAGTAGAATGCATGTTTGTGGTTGAATGGAATGCACTTTAAAAATTTGTGATTCAATCACCTTTTGCCGAGGTTCCACTTTGAGGAAAGATTAAAAAGTTTGAATTGAGTCGGGAGTTTGTAAACAGGGGGAAAGAAGAAATATTGTGCTTCTAGGAGTCTCCGAATATTTCAGATTAGGTGGTAGCTGACACAGGCAAATGACCTCACAGGAGAGCAGAGACCAGCGGAGCGTGACATTTTATGTGAGGTTAATCTTCAAAGGGAAGGAACGTCGCGTTCCCCATACCTCGCCACGCCCAAACGAGCTGTGAACTCTATATGACAAGAAATGGTTCAAATGGCTCTGAGCACTATGGGATTTAACAGCTGTGGTCATCAGTCCTCTAGAACTTAGAACTACTTAAACCTAACTAACCTAAGGACATCACACACATCCATGCCCGAGGCAGGATTCGAACCTGCGACCGTAGCAGTCGCACGGTTCCGTACTGCGCGCCTAGAACCGCGAGACCACCGCGGCCGGCTATGATGGCAACAACTACAATACGAGCGCATTCACTGGCATTTTCGCCTGCGGCGATCGATTTAGCCACGGTTAGCTAGCTCCTTATGCATATTATTGTCACACACAAAGACTTACGCATATATACACGTCTTTCTTGTTTTGTTATTCAGCGGACATACACTACACTACATGCTGGGAGACTTGAATAAGCCGGCCGCGGTGGTCTAGCGGTTCTAGTCGCAGGTTCGAATCCTGCCTCGGGCATGGATGTGTGTGATGTCCTTAGGTTAGTTAGGTTTAAGTAGTTCTAAGTTCTAGGGGACTGATGACCACAGTAGTTAGGTCCCATAGTGTTCAGAGCCATTTTTAGACTTGAATAAATGAATTAAGGCAGATGCAATTAATTTTGAAGCTGTACGTGTTCAACTTATACAGCAAGTAAACATTACTATTTATCTTTTACAGGTGACTGGCCGAATGAGGCATCACTACTAACATATTTTTATATTTATTTATGTAAACAAAGTTGTTTCATTTTTACAGCATTCACATGTTCAAATAATTTGAAACACTGTCTTGGTAGATTTTGTTGCATGATGTTATCTACTTTTTAACTCCTCATTCAAAGCTGATCGTGTAATATACGGGCTAAAGGTACTATCATATTAATTTAAAAAAATGGTTCAAATGGCTCTGAGCACTATGGGACTCATTTTCTAAGGTCATTATTCCCCTAGAACTTAGAACTACTTAAACCTAACTAACCTAAGGACATCACACACATCCATGCCCGAGGCAGGATTCGAATCTGCGACCGTAGTGGTCTCTCGGTTCCAGACTGCAGCGCCTAGAACCGCACGGCTGGCATTAATTTTTAACGGACTGTGGGGCGAAGAGTAAAAAAATTTACAACTTTTTCATTTTTTTCTTACCAGTGAACGGGAGGCAGAATGCGGCGGTGGATGGAAACTAACATTAGGTTCATTAAGAATGAAGTGAGACTGCTGAAGCTGATTGTGATGAAAGTTGTTGTTACCAAAATGGCACTTAAATTGTAGATTATTCCCTTCATGCTTGTGAAAATGTCTTTGCTGTTGATAGTTTCGATGTGACTGCGACCATTCGTTTTTGTGGGAGAAGTTATTATCTTGCGGTTGCGTAAAATTACTCGACTGGGCTGTACTGGCAAAGCTGGACGTTGGCACATTGAGCTTCGGTTGTGATTGTCGACCGTATTGTTGTTGGATATTTCCGGGCTGCTGCGGCTGCGGCAAGAATTACGGTTGGAAACTGCGCTTGTTGTCGTCAAAATTCTGGTATACTTGATGCTGCTGAATATACTGGTTGTCAAAATGTTGTCTCTTATTAAATGTTCATGAAAATCGCTATCGGAACCAAATATTTTACTTCTCTTGCTGTGGAATGGGTGGGATTGCTCGTTGTAACCGAATTAGTTGTTACCTTGATTGCTGTTATTAAAGTTTTTATTGACAAATAGGTAGTCCGATACCTGAGTTTCTAATATTTGTAATAAGTCCCTGAGATCTGAAATGCTTTCCTTTTGCTGTCCGGTGAGAAGGGAAACTCTTAATGGGCGCGGAGGTTTTGAGATGCATAATTGTATGAGCGCAGATTGACCATACGGTTCGGTCAGGTACTGGTTTCGTTGAACCATGTATTCAAAAAACTGGGTGACAGTTGGAAAACTGGAGTGTTCAGAATTGGGTAAACTAATTGGCTGGTCTTTAATGCCTCGCTGAGTCGCTTCCGACCAATATGTAGATAGAAAAGTATTTTGAAACTCTTTGACGGAGTGACGTTGTCTCGCTATGGGTCTCATACGTATCGAATTTTCTCCCTCTAAAAAGCTACAGATATAGTCGAGCTTGTGTGTCACTGGCCAGTTCTGTGGCAGTGAAAATGAAAATTGCTGCACCCAATCAAGGGGATGCACATCCGTGCGGTTATTTCTGAATACCTTTAATTTCTTTACACATAGGAAATGTTTATTGTCGAATCCTTCGCGTTGTAGATTTTGAAAGGGTTCAGCGGCGTAAAAGAACTGATTGTGAGATGACTAGCTTGTATGAAAGTCACACACTCTTTCTGGTATGCTCATACTAATGTGAGGTTGAAAAGTAGGTGACTGTTGCTGTTGCAAGTTAGTTTGAAACAGATTACGTGGAGAAAATTTTCTGATAGTGTCTACTTCCTGATGTAAACTGTTAACTTTCCTATGTAGCGAACTGTTATGTGAAGCAACCTGGTTTAATGTTTGCTGCATGTACTAATATTCTTGAGATTCGGGGAACGGAATGGGAGCTGTGTCGTCTGATTTGATTTCCGTTTGATTTTAAAGTTATAACACTACTGTGTGCTATTGCTATACCACAACCTTAAAGTTGGAGTCGGGTCGTGAAATAAAACTATCTCATTAAAGCAATTATAGTATAAAGCAACAGAGCAGTCTTACCCTGTGAGAGGAACATTGTTATGTTGACCGTGTTGTACCTAACGGAAGTGGCTTACCGGAAGTGAAAGTCACAATTACGTAATTATTTAAAAAGTAACAAACAATATTTTACCTAGCTACCCTGCTCAAAGAATATAGTAAACGGTCGCCAGCCTAATTAGGCAAGAGAATGATTGACATTCTTGTTCAAGAAAATAGGTACGAGTAACTTTAACGGACATACATAACCTATACTTTGCCACACGCGAGTGCAGTGAACTCTGACATCTGAATACAGTATGTTCACGTTGAGGTTGTAGTTAACAGATCAGAACAAAATATTTGCATAAATTGAATAGATAACAAAACACACTATTACCTTGTGGACTTGGTCAAACTGAATGGTCACAATAACGCTATTATTAATATTCACTGTAGAATCGTAAATTGGACATAGTTTTAGTATTACTTTTCAAACACATTCCTATCTGACATGAAATATGGATATGGTTCACAGCAAATTTAGTTACTGTTTATCGATTACGTCTTTGACTACTAAACACCTTTCTACTTAGAATGAAAATTAAATGGAATTGACTTACATATTACTTCTCACTGTCTTTTGAATAAAGGAGTTACTGTTTTCATAGATAGTTGTCTTTCTATTAATCGTTATGTAGCATGAGCCCAATAGACACACTGTGGATCCTGTTACGACATTAATATACACTTTTAATACACATGAGGAACGCAATATTGTACAGAATTTGACTTGAATAGCAAGAGTAATTGAAACCTTCTATAAGTAAGTATTTTTGTACATTTGAACTACTTTCAGTGGAGGGGGAGCGGGGGGGAGGGGGCTTAATCTTGACCACTGTACCAGAGCAAACTAAACACACTTTCATTTCATCAGTGAAACGAACACTTAGCAAGCATGAACATATAACTCTCAACAGTTGCAGTTCTGGTCTTCTACTGCACTGGAACACAAAGTTGAGATATTTGTAAGATCTTTTCAAGAAACAATATTAAAGTTAGCACCCCGTATTGCCATATTAACTTTAATACGCTTTTAATAAAGAACACTCGTTAATCACTTTAGTTCAAACGGAGAGGAACCTTAGAGGTGTTATGATAAGGAAAAAATGAAGGTAGGTACATAAATTAATTTTTATATTACCTTATATTTAAGTGCACTACAAGGTGTTAAAAAAAGGTACGGCCAAACTTTCAGGAAACATTCCTCACACACAAAGAAAGAAAATATGTTATGAGAACATGTGTCCGGAAACGCTTACTTTCCATGTTAGAGCTCATTTTATTACTTCTCTTCAAATCACGTTATGGAATGGAAACACACAGCAACAGAACGTACCAGCGTGACTTCAAACACTTTGTTACAGGAAATGTTCAAAATGTCCTCCGTTAGCGAGGAAACATGCATTCACCCTCCGTCACATGGAATCCCTAATGCGCTGATGCAGCCCTGGAGAATGGCGTATTGTATCACAGCCGTCCACAATACGAGCACGAAGAGTCTCTACATTTGGTACCGGGGTTGCGTAGACAAGAGCTTTCAAATGCCCCCATAAATGAAAGTCAAGAGGGTTGAGGTCAGGAGAGCGTGGAGGCCATGGAATTGGTCCGCCTCTACCAATCCATCGGTCACCGAATCTGTTGTTGAGAAGCGTACGAACACTTCGACTGAAATGTGCAGGAGCTCCATTGTGCATGAACCACATGTTGTGTCGTACTTGTAAAAGCACATGTTCTAGCAGCGCAGGTAGAGTATCCCGTACGAAATTATGGCAGTGAATCGAGGAAGTGCAGTACATACTGACGAAACTAAAATGAGCTCTAACATGGAAATTAATCGTTTCCGGACACATGTCCACATAACATATTTTCTTTATTTGTGTGTGAGGAATGTTTCCTGAAAGTTTGGCCGTACCTTTTTGTAACAGCCTGTATAACATCCTATGAGCTGTTCCTTCACTGTACATTATTGTAGTGTTCCGTTACAGTGATTGCGCAATGTGGTGGCAATTGCATCTTGGTAGGTGGAGATGCAGGTAGAATTGTTGGTCTCTGTCACTTCTTGGTGGTGATGATAGATACCAATTACAGAATATTTCCAGCTATTTATCCATCCATCCGAGGCACTGGAAAGCGCCACAAAAAGCCTCTCTCGGAATCAGCTCAATACACAACTTTTACTTCAGCAGTTGATAGTTTAGTAGCTCGTCTCCGATTGACTCTTGGTTCCACCTTTTCTACCTAGGCCGACCACAATTTGCGCGTGCTACACATTTCCGTTCCCCCCGAAGGGACCACAGTGCCTTTTACAAACAAAATAACCAAGAACCCTAAGTAAAGGTCAGCAGTTTACATAACATCCAACTAACATTTTAAATAAACAGACCATTTGCATGTATTGGTAGTTCTACACAAAATTATTTAATTTTAAAGATAACCAAAGAGATTATATGAGGAAGACAAAACATATAATTTGCTCATATTGTACATATTACAAGGATTACACTTGCAACACTCTAAAGGACATCAAAGTTTTTAACAGAAAAGAGTAAACACTCTCATGGTATCGAATCAATCCAACGACATTTACAGAAACTCAACGATATATCACTAAACAAAAGAAAAGGCAAAATAAATCAGTACAGCATTAGAGCTATGGTGGTGCAAAGTGTTTCTAATCTTGCTGATCACATCTTTCCGTGAGCATAAGAATGTGTGTGGATCTCTTTGCATCTAACGCGTCGACTTCCTTCTGTAGTGTTCGTGTAGTATTGTTCATCTTTTTAAATTCTACTTTAACTGTCTCAGGGTCCTGCACCAGCTCTATTTGTTCCAGAAGGGAACTTGCCGACTCAGTGTCATCCCTATGCATTTCTTTACCTTTTTGGATTCGTGTGTCAACAGTGGTTTTGAAATCAGTTATATCTGTCTGTGTTTGGTTCTGTGACTGTTTTACTCTGTTAACCTAGTCTGTAACGGAATTTATACTAGGGTCAACATGGGTTGTAAGACTATTGAGCAACTGCTGTTCTACTTCCTGTCGCTGTTGTGCTGATGACTGTAAAAACTGATTGTTTTCGTCAGTGTGTTTATGCTGCAAGTCTTGGTATCGCTTTTCCGAGGTCTCAGCGTGAACTTTAAAAAATGGTTCAAATGGCTCTAAGCACTATGGGATAGAACACCTGAAGTCATCAGTCCCCTAGTCTTAGAACTACTTAAACCTAGCTAACCTGAGGACATCACACACATCCATGCCCGAGGAAGAATTCGAACCTGCGACCGCAGCAGGAGCGCGGTTCCGGTCTGAAGCGCCTAGAACAGCTCGGTCACAGCAGCCGGCTAGTGTGAACTTTAAGACGTGCTTCTAATCGAGTCTCTTGTTGATCTATTCTTTCATTAACTGATTGGATTTCATCTGTAAGCGTTTCATAGGTGTCACTACACTGACATCTTGAAGCAGTAATGTCATCTCTCAAAGGTTTGGTACTGTCTACGCATTGCCTGGCCATAACTTCAATTTTATCTCCAAGACGTTTCTCACTTGCCACAATGTCTGTATCTACCTGTTTGAAACGGTTATCAATCGTGGCGAACTCTTCCATTTTTCGTAAACTGGAAAACTGTTCATTGAAATGAGTCGTTATGTCAACAACAGGTATTCTCGTATGATGGATGATTTTTCATCATTTTTATTAAATCGTTCATTGAAATGATCTGTTTCTTAATTCAGTGTAACCATCCTTTGCATGAGAATTTGAAGCATCGCTTCCGTGTTCTTTTCAGGAGATGCGTCGGATGTCACCTGTGTTGTGTTTTGTGGTTTGGAGACATGTTCTTCAACCATGGACGTCTCGTTTGTTGCATTGTCTGCACAACAGCAGTTAATAAAAGCAGACGGATTTCCAAGAACACACTGAGCACTTTATTTTTTCCTTTGACATACTATTGGCGGTCAGATGAACTATGTGAAAAGTAGGCAAATCACCGACCTCAATCAGTAAACAATCAAGGGATTGAGTTGTGCACATCAGCCATGTGCAGATCAACGGCGTCCGCAATACCGGAATCTACCGTCTGATTACTAGTCAAATTAGAGGGTGAAATTATAGTGTCAGGAATTTGTTCATTACTTTTGGAAACTGAACTAATGTTTTCTGTGGTGCTTTGCAACTGTTGCACCGCAAAATGGTCACTATCATAGTCAAAATTGTTGTCAAAAATCGGAAAGTCGTCTATTTCAGTGTCTGTGATTGTAAAACGACGCACCGTAACCTCGACACTTTTGTGCGGCATCGTGAATCAACTACAGATCACAAATCCAAAGACAAGTCTTCAACACTCAACTCAATGGAAAAAAACAAGACAGAGCATAATGTTGCCAATGAACTGTAGAATAATTTTATGCAAGGTCGTTAACTGCGTTGCGCCAAAAAATCTAACTGCTATTATCGCTTCAGAGTCCTTGAGAGAACAGATTATATTTATGTGACTATTTTAATATCAAAGATTTCACAAAGCGAACAAGTGGGAGAGCTGTTGCCAGGCGTAACGTTCTTTTATAATAATGAAATAATATACTTTACGATTACGTTGAATGAACTCAGATCGGTGGAATGGATACAGAACTCGAATTGTTGTGTTGCGGGTTGTTACTGCAAGTGATGTGATTACTCGGTGTTATTGTTAGCAAAACTTTACACCACATGACTGGGCAATGCAACTCCCAGTACCAATAATGAAGTACAGTCACTCCAAAATGCATTCAGCCCCATAGGCACTGAATCATCTGGCCCTGTTCAAAACTGATAACTTTGGCACGTCTGCACATAAAAAGTAAATTAAATTGTCTTACCTCTAAAGCAGCAACGGAGGAACGCGATGTCTTCTTGTCTCTCACAAAAATATGAATGCCACCTACAGGCTCAGCAGTGTGCAGTGCTGGCCAAAATACATGAAATGCACATGGAACTCTTGACAAACGAGAACAGTTAAGAAAATTCAACTTCTTTGAAAAATATATAATCTGGACTGGGAGGCGGTACTGGTTATGGTGAATCACTGACACACAGTTTTTTAGAAAAACTATATTGCAAGTTAAGTTTGGCTTTTCAAAAACATCTGGCAATTGAAGCTACATTACTCACAATTGATTGACAAACAATGAGATTTATACACCAAGTATTATCTAACTTCATTAATCCAACATAAATGCAAACCATCAGATTACACACAACTGTGCTAAAAAATCTTAAAAGCATTACAAAAATGAAATATCGAACTAGTCTTTTTTTCAAAAGAGTTTACGTAGATTCTGGGGTTACTCGACACTTACAAATTATCAGCCAAAACATCAATACTCACACGCTGGCAAAAACAGAAATCATTACTATAGAACATTGTTACCTTATTTGCCTGAAGTCTTCTGCTTCCATATTGAGCAGTACTGACATCCTTCTTTAATCTAACTCTTGGTTGCTTCACACAGCACACCACATAATCTGCATACCCATCGTCGTTCCCTCACAGACAGCTACCTACGACTGTGCGTCCAGCGGTCTTACTCAAACAAAGCAGTATCTTTCGCTCTGCGGTCGCGCACTGTCGGCGATCCGCATTATCGAACCCATCAAACACATTCATCGTTTATACTATCCTAGTTTCATTTATTAATTTATTAATATTCTTATCGTATTCTGGTACCACATACAAATGTGCTCCAGTAGATGCCTCTCAGCGTAAGCATTTCTTCGTCAGTTACTACATGAGATTAAGGTCTTCTCATAATCTCTTCGGAATTACAACTGTTTAATCCCCATTCTTTCTCTATGTTATTGTCTTTTTATAATCGTTTTAGGTAACAGGGGCTGTCTGATGGAGATAGCGTTAGTCGATGTCTACTCCTGGTAAAAAAAAAAATTTAGTTGCAACCGATTGCCTGTTGTATACCTATCATAATGTTGTAAGGTTGCCGTCTCACAACCGTGTTTAGTATTCGAAGTGATATGGAAGACTTAGCCAGAAGTGTTAGTGGAAAGTACAACGTGTTTGTAATCGAAATAGCACATAAAACGATATTGTGACCAACTCTACAGTAACAGTATATCCCCGAATCCTTACAGAATCGATCTCCTATCTCCTCCTGCCCCCCCCCCCCTCACCCAAAAAAAAAACTTCAGGTCCTTCATTGCTTTACAAATCAGTTAATCTCTTTTGTATTTAACATTGGGCATGTAATCAGGAAGGAGACAGAAAGGTTTCAAAGTCTGTTAAAAGTTTTTTGGAAATCGCTACCTGCTACCATTAAGAAACATTAGAAGAATGTGGGTTGAGTAATGTGCACCCCACTTTAAGCGGAAGCTAGTTTTTCACAAGTCTCGATGTTTATGGCGTCATATCTCCTGAAATATGTGTTGCACAATGATATCAATTAACAGATACCTTTACTCATATCTGTAGGTACTCCGTCTACAAAATATTATGCGAATAGTGTTAGTAAGATACAAATAACAAATTCAAACGCAATGTCATGAAACTCAGTGTCTGAGTGGGGAGAATCTCTGACCGGGCCGGGAATCAAACCCGAGACCACAACGTGTCAATCAGATGCGCTAACCACTCAGTTAGAGGCCAGACATTTTCCGTGTATATTGTTTTACGCGCAGCTAGCTTCGTAATGCGATTGAAATGTACTCTCCAGCACGCACAGTGTAGTAGTTTGCAGAATATTCTCGGTGTTTCAGGTGGAATAATAAATATTTCATGAGTTGGTTGTCACGATTGATTCGAAATGTAATATTCCAGGTTAACTTTCTCCATTGTTATTAGTTACATAGATAAACTTTCATATCCTGTCTTGGCACTCCAGTTGTTGTGGCTTTATTCACCGACTGTCATTTTTATCTTGAAGCTCTACTTATGAAACTTAACTGGTCTTTATGTTATTAAAAGCATATAGCGTTTAAGTATTATACCAATATTTTGGTTTCCTTGAAGCGGAGGTCCCATATTACTGGATGAAGATCCTTTGCTTGCTGGATTGGGTACGTTCTTCCAGCACGACTGGACCCCTATACAATTAGCTGGCAGGTGGCACAGACCCTAAACCTAAAATTCGACGGAAGATGGCTAGGCAGAATTGTTCATATTTCTTGGTTACTAAAGTCCCCAGACCTTACGCATTTCCGCGCCCGGGTTCACGGGTTCGATTCCCGGCGGGGTCAGGGATTTTCTCTGCCTCGTGATGACTGGGTGTTGTGTGATGTCCTTAGGTTAGTTAGGTTTAAGCAGTTCTAAGTTCTAGGGGACTGATGACCATAGTTGTTAAGTCCCATAGTGCTCAGAGCCATTTTTGAAACTTACGCCTTTATCGTGTTGTCACGATGACTCAAAAGTGAAGTAGATTCGTCTTTCCTTAGCACCCTCTGTGAGTATTTGTTTAGGTTATATTCTGACATCTATATCACTGTAACAAAAAAAGAACTGGATACATGTTATATGGAAATTATTTTGGAAACAGTCTACGCTACTTCTATTTAACTATTCCAATTCTATTAATCTATCTTCTCCTTCTAACTCTCTCTGTCCAACTCCTGCTCCGTCTCCATTCATCTTCAGCTTACCTCTATCTCTGTCCACCTCATCCCCCCACTTTCTCTTCGTATCACCCTGCCCCTCTCTCTGGCCATCGCTACTCACCCCTTCCCTTTGTCCATGTGTTCCGCCTCCCACTCTACGTCCATCTCTTTGTCCTCCCCTCTCTGAAAATCTAGTCCTCTACCCCTTATGTCCATCTCCTCCTCCCCATTTCTCTGTCCATTTCCTCTTCCCTCCTCATTGAGTCAACATCCTCCTACCCCCTACCCCATTCTCTCCCTCACCTCATCTTCCAATTCTCTGTCCATTTCCCGTCTCCCTCTCTCTGTCCATCTCTCCTTCTCCGTATCTTTGCCCCTCTCCCCCTCCCCCCATCCTCTGTCAATCCATTTCTTCCTCCCCTTTCTCTCTCCACGTTATCAGCCCCATCCCAATAGGACGATCCTGGTCCATACCCCCAAATCATTTATTTCATGATATTGAGTAAGGTATTTGATTGAAATAGATCCAGGTGTTCTCAAGGAGTATGTTACCCATGGTTTTGCCAACATGCACACATCTAATATATATGTAACGTATTTCACACGTATTTATACATATATTTTACCATTATCTCTATCAAATTTCGCCTTGCACTTTCAGTTTCACGTGGCTCAATTTTTATGATGTAATATCTCCTGAACTATTTGTTGACCAATGATAGAATTTTTCAGGTATATGTGGTGTATGTGATTACTGTCTGCAAATGTGTTCCAAACAGAATAACTAGCCCAGAAATAATAAATGAAAAATTCAAGACTCATGTGACAGTTTCACTGCGTGAACAGTCAGAATGTAGTAAGACGTAAAGTCATTTTCTTTCAACATTTTATGGTTGGAGCGAGTGACCAAATTTCTCGTAAACATTTCAAATTTTGTGCAAAATTTGTTGCAAGTCACTAAGTGCTCTCATTCTCAAATACTGAATAAATAAGTTCTGGCTGTTCGTGAGTCGTGAGCTACGCTACTTTTTCAGCCTCACCGCATTCGTTTGAGAGGTAGGAGGTTCTTACTCCCACAGGGGCTCCTTCTGGACAGTAAGTATTACGTGTATCAGTTTTGGTTGAAAACGGTAGAGTAGTTTACATGGAGATGTGGAACATACATACATAAATAGACACACACACGCACACACACACACACACACACACACACACACACATACACACACGCACACAATACTTGTGAATTATTCCCTGAACCCCCTGTATACGTAGATATACATCCTAATTCCGGGTCTCCCAAGTGTTATCCACAGTTGACGGCGTTGGTCAAGTAATCCCCAACAAGCCACAGTCCATGGTGTCAAACATGTGCTGTATAACGTTTTAGGCATAATGTATATTATATGCTCTTAAGAGTGAATGTGGGAAGGGGGGTTCAGTGAATTTCCTTGCTGAAGCTAGATGTTATATGTTGAATACCGCTGGTTTTCGAAGACAGGCCCACGATCGAGTGGTAGGTTACTTCAGCGTTTTCTTGTGACAGACGGTTACCATTCTAAACCCTCACAAACAAACTTTCCACCCAAGATTAGTACATCTAGTACCTAGCTGAACTATCCCCTGTTAACAAACAGAATTGTGGTTTCCGTTGTACTAGTACACTACTGTTGGAGCTAAAATCGCGTACCATGACTTATCTGTCAGCACGGATTTTTCTGTGGTGTTGCTCCTGAGTTCATTCTGATGTCTGCGTCCTGTGAATTACCGGAAGCAAACGTTTACATGTGCTACAGTGGCGTTTGAATCACGTGAAGATACAACTGTTCTGTATGGTAATTTCCTCTGTGCTTATTGTTCCTTAGCGTACATTGAGGCGTGAATTTTTGCGTTGTAACCTATCGGCTACAACACGCTGAGAGAGACGACAGCGACCCTGTTAATAACATGTTACTGCATTTAATTGTGGTACTGGTTGTTTTTCCTGAACTGTAGTACTAGTAATTCACGCTTAATACAATGGACATCAAAACCTTAGTGCATACTAGGGATCACATGTGAGGGTCCCATGCACAAATTATCCAGTATTTGGCAGCGATAAAACGTAATTATATCGAGCTCAGTTCCTATGCCGATGGTCAGTTTAAGGCCTAGTCACATCTCAGTCACACGGTACGCCCAATTATTCGGCTATCCTCTCACCATTCGCACTACCCCTCTCTGCCTCCAACACATTGGCTATGTCTGATTCAAATTCCCATTGCTTTAGTTCGAACTATAGAAACGTGACGAAATCCAAAATTGTACGTTCAGATTCAGTACAACGAGTAATAAAAACAATCTTTTGTAACTTAGGACGTTATCTTTCAGCCCTTTCACTTATATGAAGGATGAGAAGCAAATGAAGTAACCCAACATCACTACAATGTACATTTTGAATATAAATCATAGTTAATTGTTTCAACTTTGCACTCAATATTCAGGAGACATACTGAGAAGTTTACCACATATAGTCTTAATTGTCGTAGTTGCCTCGGACACATCAGACTGCATATTATTGTTAGTCTTACATCTTGTTAATCTGATTTTGTGGGAATGATGCTTCACTGAAAACTAGTAAATTAATAATATACCATTACTAGATTAGTGTTAGGAGAAACTGAAGTGATGACTAAATATTATAGACATTTATTTTATCCAGTATTGATTGCTGTTAGCGCTGATCAAGTTTTATACAACTTGTTTATAATCGATCAGTGAGCCACTGTTGAAGTTTATCACCATGTGGAGAAACGTACTTAGAAATAACAAACACAGTTGCTACACAACGCAAGACAGAGGTGAAGTCAGCGTAACACAGCTCCGATAAGGCAGTTGCTGGAATTGTCTAACTCCTGTTGTCTCCTGCTCCTCTGGAACCGACCGGGTAGACGGACGAAGACGAGTGTCTCAACCAATGACGTGTCCTTATTCCTCCACTTTACACAGTGGGCGGAACCGGGCGTGGTGTGGGTGGAGCTTACAGCTGTTGACCTTCTGAGATGTCATGTTCTCCTAACATCTAGCATGGTCTCGGCCATTAGGCATAGCTGAGCACTTCCCATAAAAGTAAATTATTGAAGTTAGCTTTCCGAGTAGCGGATTAACTTTTAAGTTAATCTTAAAGAACGTTAGCCGACTTTTTAACTTCGGTTAAGGTTCTCTGAGTCCGTTAACTGATAATTAGTATCTACTATTTATTAAAAAAATAACGACTCGCCGCTCGTGGAAATAGTTTTCTCACAAGTTTGATTTATGTAGGTTTGTGGCTAGGCAGAGGTGTGGATGTTTGATGTAAAGAATCGTGTACGAGTGAGAGTAATTACGTGTTGGCTGTTTGTTTTTCGTTTAGTGAGTTCGCGTTAAGTACTACTTTTTGTTAGTGGACTGGGTGTTGAATCAAAGTCGTAGAATCGATTTCTAGCTCTAAAACTGATGAAAGCCCATGCCCCAGGTTCAAGTCATTACGTCAATTTTGCAGCCAGGTAGGGTTAACAAATACTTTTTGATTGTAAACTGTGCTTGCCTAACGGTTCAAGAGTTAGGGCTCACACATCGAGCCTTAGCAATTGGAAACAAGGCATAAGGTGAGCCGATGAATCGTGGTAACTACAGTTTGAAGAAACACTGACGGTATTATCCAGTCGAAGAAGGCGAAAAAAGTAAATAATTCGTGGGCTTTCAGATATCGGCAGGGCAGCCATTAGCAGTAATCCGGTTTAGATAAAACGGCTGCAAAGCATTAGAGTGTTTTGGCATCCCAGCAACCGATAACGGTGTGTTCAAGATAGTGTAGACGAATTCGAAGAAAAATGTTTTTCTTACAAACATTACTCCTTTATATATCGTTGAATCTAAGTTGTTTAAAATGCTGCTACGAACTGTTAATCCCACTAAAATATCACTTTCCAGGAGAACATTAGAAGATGCAACGTTGATAAGCATATTTGATTAAAGCAACATCTTATTAAGTAACTAGGAAATTTTAATTGGAATTCAAACTAACCTACGTATGAGTAGATGATGAGTATGAGTCACTGCCTTAAAAAAGTTATCATCGCTTTAATTTTTATGATCAGTGATGTAGAGTGTCTCGCACAAAGTCTTTTAAACTTAATACAGATACATCACTTCAACAGTATAGATGTTACGATTATTATGTAAATATACTGAATGTGTAAAATTAAATAAATTTATATTTTGCTACTATAGTTGCATTACTTGTAGGTGTAATATCTGATTTATCCCTTGGTCTCGAGTCCTTTACGGCTCTCATGATCCCATGGTGGTTTGATGAATATTAAATTATTTCACTTTACTTGGTAAGATTGGCTACTGATGACTGCTGATCAGCTCACAAAATGTTATTTGGGCATTACTGTTCACTGGTTAGGCCCTAAAACAAAAGCCACATTGGATACAGTGTTGTCATGCATACAATTAAAAGGTTGCCATTCACATGATGTACTAGTGCAGGCAGTGTTTGATATCCATTATGAGTTAAAAAAACCAGGGTAGTTAAGAAGATAAATACTTCCATTTACTTCATTAAAAAAGAATGAAAATTAATGTAGTAATACATATAAAAATTGAGTTATTCGCGTTTTCTATTGTATAAGACTAATTTGCTTCGACTTTTCCAATGAAGTGAATAAACATGAATTATGTTTATGGAAATAGTATAGTTTCCTATTAGCGTAATAAAATATGTTATATAACATGATCACTTTCTTACTGCATAGTGCAAAGCAAGTGTTGATAGAGAGTCGCCGGCCGGAGTGGCCGTGCGGTTCTAGGCGCTACAGTCTGGAACCGCGTGACCGCTACGGTCGCAGGTTCGAATCCTGCCTCGGGCATGGATGTGTGTGATGTCCTTAGGTTAGTTGGGTTTAAGTAGTTCTAAGTTCTA
Source organism: Schistocerca cancellata (assembly GCF_023864275.1). Classification (NCBI taxonomy): domain Eukaryota; kingdom Metazoa; phylum Arthropoda; class Insecta; order Orthoptera; family Acrididae; genus Schistocerca; species Schistocerca cancellata. Next base: position 493,628,938 of record NC_064629.1, on the reverse strand, counting down.
GGGGACTGATGACCACAGTAGTTAAGTCCCATAGTGCTGAGAGCCATTTGAACCAATTTTTTTTTGATAGTGAGTCGTATATGCACTCTATTTTTAGATATGTTTATATCATTAGAAAATTTAAAAGAGAGCCACTTTATTGATTTTCTCTCTATTTTTATTAGTCATAAAATTCAGTTGAATCTTTTTCACATAAAACTACAACCGACGTTGGCAGTAACTTGGTGAAGGCATTTGTGCAATTTTGTATGGAGACAGACACACTACCATACCTGCAGTGACATGATATGGACTCAGAATCTGATGCTGCTTTTTCATCCTATTACATCAGTACTCTCAAGATAATGAGTTAGAATTTATTTCATTAGAAAACACTTATTGTTTACGTGCCGTTGTAACTCGGTGATGACCATGAGAATATCACTAGAAAATTTGAATATTTTTAGCATGGTGCAGCAGACTCAGCAACTGTAAAATGGAGGCTGAAATTTATTATAATTACTAGAAAACTTCATTACCTTACCAGTTCAGATTGGGTGTGCTCGCTCTACAGTTATCTTTATCATAAGCAAAAATGAAGATGTTGCCCTATTGAAATTAGCTTTAGTAATGCTATGGTCAAAACATTTGCTCTATTAAATCAACAATCGCGTAGCATGGTGGCAGCATATGCCATTGACACTAAATTAGACTGCTGAGGGGTACATCCAAGTAATACGAGATGACGCTCTGCCTGCGACATTGTTTTTGTTTTCAATTCAATATTGGAAACAAAGTTCCGCTCCTAATAGGATTATGAGTCATCTGAAGGTTCAGTCTTTCAGTGATGAGAATGTGACCGTAATGAAGAAGTATGTGAAGGTTAATTTGACTAAATAAATATAGATATACTTTTGATTTGTGCCTTATACAAAATAATATTACTAGTAAACATGTTTGTACCTAATGGCCAGGTCGCTGGCGCCTTTGATTAAATTCAATAAGACGTTTAAGCACATTTCGAGTCGTTCCTGCCGACAAATGATACATCTGAATTTGAATTGAGGAATATGGAGGACAGGAGTCTGCAGAAGTGCACGTCTTTAGCCAGTGTCTTATTAAGTCTACATCTACATCTACATGATTACTCTGCAATTCACATTTAAGTGCTTGGCAGAGGGTTCATCGAACCACAATCATACTATCTCTCTACCATTCCACACCCCGAAAAACGCGCGGGAAAAACGAACACCTAAACCTTTCTGTCCGAGCTCTGATTTCTCTTATTTTATTTTGATGATCATTCCTACCTATGTAGGTTGGGCTCAACAAAATATTTTCGCATTCGGAAGAGGAAGTTGGTGACTGAAATTTCGTAAATAGATCTCGCCGCGACGAAAAACGACTTTGCTTTAATGACTTAACATCTCAACTCGCATATCATATCTGCCACACTCTCTCCCCTATTACGTGATAAAACAAAACGAGCTGCCATTTTTGGAACCCTTTCGATGTCCTCCGTCAATCCCACCTGGTAAGCATCCCACACCGCGGAGCAATATTCCAACAGAGGACGAACGAGTGTAGTGTATGCTGTCTCTTTAGTGGACTTGTTGCATCTTCTAAGTGTCCTGCCAATGAAACGCAACCTTTCGCTCGCCTTCCCCACAATATTATCTATTTGGTCTTTCCAACTGAAGTTGTACGTAATTTTAACACCCAGTACTTAGTTGAATTGACAGCCTTGAGAATTGTACTATTTATCGAGTAATCGAATTCCAACGGATTTCTTTTGGAACTCATGTGGATCACCTCACGCTTTTCGTTATTTAGCGTCAACTGCCAGATGCCACACCATACAGCAATCTTTTCTAAATCGCTTTGCAGCTGATACTGGTCTTCGGATGACTTTACTAGACGGTAAATTACAGCATCATCTGCGAACACTTTAAGCGAATTGCTCAGATTGCCACCCAGGTCATTTATATAGATCAGGAACAGCAGAGGTCCCAGGACGCTTCCCTGGGGAACACCAGATATCACTTCAGTTTCAGTGGCAAAGATAAAAGCTGTGGACCTAGTACAGACGACGAGGAGCGCCAACTTACTGCGGGTTTTAATCCAAAGTTCCATCTGATGCGGCAGGAAGCGTTTAACAGTAATCGAGGTGAAATATTAAAGAAACGAATGGGAAAAAGTTGTAGAAGAGGCTTTGAGACACAAAGCCACCAAAATTCAAACAACAGAGATACTTTAAGTGGCAGTAGCGGAAGTAGCAACAGCGAAGACGACCAAAGAAGTTTCTTTTTGTCTCTCTAACTGAATCTAATGAGAGGCTAAGCAATAGCACGTGTGTAAAAAGCAAAGCCAGAGCCTAGTCAAACTGTAGCTGGACATAAAATCAACAGACTCAGTAAACGATGCAGTATTTATTGGCAACCAGGTTTTAGTACATTTATTAGTTAAATATAATACCCCTATACACTCAAGTACTGCAATCAAACAATTTTTCAATTTTTCCTGTGATCAGAGACGTTTTGTCTCCAAAGCGTGCGTCGTTAATTGTTAAAAAGTTTAACATATTGATGTTTCTAAAGAGAAAATGCAACTTACGTCAGATACTATCTGATTTTATGTATTTTTATTCCCCGTGATTTACCATTGGTAGCTAAATATTTATAAACCAAAACGATTAAATGATAAAAATTTTTTTATTTAAATTCGATGTCATACCTAAACCTCTTCAACCCAAACATTTTTATTTAACCAGCAGTAATGCGTGTGATTTACTTGCTATGTCACTATATCCACAACGTAAAGTTTACTATTAAGTAGTAACGGTTGATGATTAGCTTCCGTTAAATCTGCTGTGAGGTAACGCTTTAACGGTTAACGAAGGTAACTTTTTTAGTAACGGATTAACGATTAGCGAAGTAAACTTTCTGATTAACGTTGATCAGCCACGAAATGATTCAGCAAATATGGTGCCACTCCTTGACCACCAAGCCTCTTGGACGTTACCCCTTTCGATTTGTGGCTGTGAGACTGGTTGAAAGCAGAAGTGTACATAAGCAAATTAAATACAAGAGACGAACTGTTGGCTTGGATTATTAATAATGCTGTTCCCAGAAAACTCGTGTTGTGAAGAGAGTTAAAAGCAATACTGAATTGGGATGTGGAATTTAAGAAAATTAAATTCAGAATTATCAATTGCCTTTCCTTAACACCTTCGAGAGTATTTGTCGTGGTTACATTTTTTCATCTGCATCACTGCAACCAATAAAACTGGACACGTGTTACAGAGAACACTTTATTGGAAACAGTCTATAGTACAACATTCTAAAATATTTGTAGTAGATGACTACCTGTCGTTGCCTAGGTATGCATTAATTCCAATTCTGTAAGTCAATTGCTGTTCCCCCCTCTCTCTATCTATCTGCTCTTCCCCAGTCTATCTGCCCATCTGTTCCTCCCCTCTCTGTACATCCGCTCTTTCCTCCTCTGCCCATCTCCTCCTTCGCTCTCTTATTCCATCCCCTCCTGTCCCCTCTATCTCCAGGCACCCTCACCCGCAACAATCCAACGAGATGAAACATGCCCTCAATTTTTTTATTCAGGAAGGTTACACCGAATGAAAGACAATGTCAAAATTTTAGCTACTTAGACACGCTGTAGCCAATGGCCTTGCAGCTGTGGTAACGCCTGTTCCCCTCTCATCACCGAAGTTAGGTGCTGCCGGGTTAGGCTAGCACTTGGGTGGGTGACCATCCGGTCTGCCGAACGATGTTGACAAGCGGGGTGTACTCAGCCTTTGAGAGGCAAACTGAGGAGCTTCTTTATTGAAAAGTTGCGGCTCCGGTCTCGTAAACTGACAAACGCGCGAGAGAGCAGTGTGCTGACCACATACCCCTTCATATCCGCATTCACTGACGCCTGTGGGCCGAGAATGACACGTCGGCCTGTCGGTATCGTTGACCTTCATGGTCTGTTCAGGCGGTATGTAGTTTAATTTTAAGACACACTATAAATATTTAAGAAATTTTGAAGTTTGTCAAATTCGTAGCTTTCGAGATGGCAGGAGAACTGTATACCTCTGGTGTTACTTTATCAGACAGCACATGCGCAACACGATGGGCACACGTTCTTGGTTGACGGCACATCGCAATACAGGTCACTTGGCAAAACGCGCTCATAATTTGTGAAGCTAATTTCTGTTTTCATTGGTAGTCCCTGTGACACAATTTTTCACTGTGGCTATTCGCTCTAAATTAATATCCATAGTTATTAACAGTTGACCTTTGCTGTATCGCTAAGTGTTAAAAAAGGAGGTGAAACTGAATTGATACTCTATGGGATATCTTCGTATATACTCGGTGATAGGCTCTGGCTTTGTGGAAGTTGCTGAGTTTCACAATGAAGAGCAGTCCAGGTTATGATTTCGACCTTGCAGAGATAAGATATGAAGAACGTGATATGCAGTCAAAATCATTCATTTCTGCTGAAGATCTATTATTAATTAACTGCATCTACATTATTAGTTAACTCCTCTACATTTATCGGAATTATGTCGACATTTTGTTAGAAATCTCGTGAACATTGGAAGAAACAGAAAAGTACCTGAATTGTGGTTCGAACGATGATATTTTGCGAATTAAAGTCGGGGAACAGGCACAAAGAACCATGTACGGTATAAGCTTTGAGAGAAAAATTACAGGCTACATATTTTTAGTTAAACAACAGAAGCCGGCCACGGTGGCCAAGCGGTTCTAGGCGTTTGAGTCCGGAGCCGCACGACTGCTACGGTCGCAGGTTCGAATCCTGCCTCGGGCATGGATGTGTGTCATGTCCTTAGGTTAGTTAGGTTTAAGTAGGTCTAAGTTCTAGGGGACTGATGACCTAAGATGTTACGTCGCATAGTGCTCAGAGCCATTTAAACGACAGAAGGAGGTAAAGCTGGCGTATAATCAGTGTATAAGACGGTTTAGTTTCGTAAAATGTGAATAAGAATTGTCTAAACGTATAAAGTAATGCACCGAAATAAAACACGCCAAAGTGTGAAGCTAAAAGCAATCCAACAAATTGGAACACCTCTTGAGAGTCAGTGAACTATTGTTGCGGGAGATCTAGGAGACTGGGCCCTCTGAATTGCAAGTGCGATGAAAATTACTGATTTCTAGTCTTACGTAATTTGTCTCAAGTGAATCTGTAGAGGAGATATGATTAATAAGTAGTATTCTAGAGAAATTCGTAGTTGATGTGAAGGTGAAGCTTCTTGTTGTCCCATAAAATGCTGTTTATAAAGCCAATCAGTCATATTTAATGAAAAAGCCCACCTTGATATTTCAAGCAAAATAAGGGCCACGACGTTTGCACAGCCGATGGAAGATATGACAGATTAGTACTCAACAATGTCGGTGATAAATGTCAGTTGATTGTCGTTTCCACTGTTTTGTATCTCTTTCCAGGAGCACCAAGACAAATAACAACCAATAACTTTGAAAAGGTCTGGTAACTTGCAAAAATCTTGTAATCGACGTAACCAAATCTGGAAAAATGGGAGAGAATAATTTACAATGTTACATCGGAAGCTTCACCTTACAATTTAAAGTAAATAATTTATTGCTTTTGTTGGACTCTTAGCTTGGACGTAACAATATCTCTGTCCTTAGGAGGCCGATGAAAAGACTGTTCATGCAATTGGCATTCCACAGTTAACTTACAGTGTGATTCAACCATTGGATAGAAAATTTTTTCGACAACCTAAAGCTTTATTCAGAGAATCGTCAGGCCATTTAAAATCCATTAGTTCTTTGTCATTTCGGGTTTACTAGTGGAAGAAAGTTGTTAAACTTCAGTTGTTTCTATAGAGTAGCATCATTTTACGCATTTGATCATGAATGCATGGTGCACAGCACAATATCCACAACAATGACCACGGCGATTTCTTACTCCATTACGGGTCTCTCCAAATACGATCAGTAATTGGTGTGCATTAATACTTCAATTTGTTATTTATCAAGTGTGCCTGGTGTAAGGAAAATGATTGTTTTCGTCATCCAATAGACAGTTCGCATTTTTGTGCAACTACAGGAACTGTTTCATTTTTGGCAAAATAACACTGTTCAAGAATTATCCTAAGAACTGTGCTACAGAAATTGTTATAAAGTATTTGATGTAAACGAATTAAAGTCCTCGTTGTGGAAGTCATCTATAATGTGACATCATACACTGCATCATCTTCTTCCCTCTGCTAGCCACTTACGTAACAGTGACATTTAGAACAGCTTAGTTGTCGATATAAACTGATAGTTATTCGAAATTTAGTGGTTTAAGACGTTTCTGCTATGGCTTAAGAGCTTAAAATTCATATCTGTCCACATTCGACTTCGCGGTAAGTGGTGCTACGACCTCTTGTCACAGCTGCGGCTGCTTATTTACCGAATCGCGCAAGCGAAGTAGGACTGAAGAAACCACTGGTACAAGCGGTTCTTCGTGCAGCAGAAATCAGTAATTTTAACGTAGGTTTCGACTTATCGGAGGTTACCATTCCCTATTAAGTCCATCTCCTCCTTACCCATCTCTCTGTTCATCTCCTCCTTCCCCTCTCTCTGTCAATCACTCCTGCCCTAGGCCCATGTTTATCTCCTCCTCTGCCTCTACATATTTTTCTCCCCCTTCTCTCTCGACACAATCACACCCACCCCAATATCAGGTTTCTGATTCTTACGCCCACAATATTTCTTTCCACACATTAAGTAGCATGTTTACCAAGATAACTGTAATTGATCTTTGAGTTCTGAAAGAGCTTTTTATCCACGGATTTGCCCAGATAAGCACTTGGCACCCGTTTTTCACACGTATTTGTACACTTGTATCACCTGTATCTCTAGCAAATTTCGTTTCGCGCGACTTAAAGTTAATGACGTCATACCATACACTCTAATTTGGTTTTTACTTAGAAGTTCATATTTGAAAATATCTCTTTACGGTCCTTTAGTACAGCTTCCCTGGTTCTCTATGACTGAATCCCAACGTCTCGGAAACCCTATTATTCCATCCAGGACACGAATGGTGTGCATCTCTCGAATGGCTCGGGTAACAGTGGTAGAAATCTAGAAATCTCTGCCTAAGAAGGATTATGACGTCCAAGCGTATATCTTTTCAACTTCGGGAACAATTTGAATGAATGTCCAGGCTGTAGGGAGGATACGGCAGCATTTCTCATCCGTATTCGCGTAGTTTTTGGGCTACAACATTCTCGATACGTGACCCAGGACTATCTTCGACTAATGAATGTCCCAGCGTCGAGCAAGAGAGGTATGAAGTCACGATAATACACTGTTGTGACAGTTTTTCCACATGGGACTATCTGTCATGATGATTCCTTGGTGATCATCAGCAAAAATTGTCATTTGTTTCAGGTACGTTTGATAGCGTTAAATACTTTTGGACATGGAGAATCTGAAGCTCTCCACTCACTGGACTGTGATTTCAACTCCGGTTCAAAGGTATTAATCCTTGTCTCATCAAAAGTGACAATTTTAAGCAAGGTTCCTTGACCTTCAAGGTCCAATCGTCATCTGAGTATGGTTGCAATGTCCAGTCGTTTTTGCTACTCTTCAGGAGTATAACAGTCTGGGACCAATCTCGCAGAAATTTTGCTTTTCTTCAAGTCACATGTTATAATACGGAATATTCTTATTGGAGGAATTCCCATTGATTCATAGAGTTTCTCGCAAGTCGCACTGAGATCGTCTTCAAGTCTTCGTTCATTTGTTGACGTTTTTGGCCTTCCGGTTCTTGGCTTACCGTCTATGCTCATACGACCACCGCGAAGCTGATTAATCCACCATGAAACTTTCCCACGGTCCACTGTAAACGTACCACAAACTTCACTTAATGCACCATGGATTTCTGTTGAGTTTTTGCCGCCTAAAGTTTCCATCTTGATTTACGTTATCTGGTCTTCAACAGTCACAGTACCCGGGACCCCTGCAGGATCCATTTCTATATCTCCCCTGTTTTATGTTAGAATACACAGCGAAAAACAAAAACAGGTGCTTCTTCCTCAAACTCCCAACTACATCTGCGTAATTTTCATTGTTGTTGCATCAAACAGTCTACAGTAATACCAACCTGTATGTTAATTATGAAATTCCCATCGTATATACTGAGCTATGTGTTGCACAAGCGTATAATTTTGCAGGTCCACCTAGTGGCATATTAAAATAGTGCAATAAAATTTCTTACGAATATAATTATTAGTAATGAAGTAATACATTAAAACGTCATGCCATATGTATCAGTTCTAATGCAGGAACATCGAGAATTGAGTTTCCTGTAAACCTTCTTTCTTTCGTTGTTTGGTGGGGGAGTATGAATGAGAAAATAAGTTGTAAGGGTGTGAAATTACGTGCAAGAAAATTACTTATAGTACCTGTCTAAACTACGCACTGTTGACAAACCTAATTTATTACCTGTTGTGATTTTCATCGTACTCGTGCAATACCATCGACGTTTTCGTAATGCTGTTCCGCATGGTGATCTACTCAGTGGTTGTTGTTCATTAGTTTACATTGAGGCCTGATTTTCTGCGTAGTGAGCTGCTTATCCGCTATAACAAGCCTCGATAGTTTCAGCGACCGTGTTATGAGCACATTGTGGCATTTTATTATGGCAGTGGCTGTTTTCCCCAATAGAAGTACTAACGGTACACCCTTAACATAGTGGACATCAGAACCCTAGTGCCTACAAGGTGTCAGACATGAGTGCCACAGGCACCAAGTACCCAGGATCAGGCCGTGATAGAACGGAGTTATATCACTCTCGAACGCTCGACTCCGATGCCGATGTTCAGATATGGGTTAGCCGCATCCTAATCAGATGACACGCCTAAATATTCCGCTCTCTCCTTACCACCCCACCACCTCCACCCTACGTCCAGCTAAGTGGTTATGAATATTTCAATTTCTCATGCTTTTAGATTGAACTGTAAAAAGCATGAAATGTTCAACTCTACGTTCAATTTAACTACAATGACTCATAAAATCAGTCTTTTGTAGCTTAGGACCTGATCCAGCAGCACTTTCAGTTTCACGAACAGTGACAGGCAAATGAAATGACATCGGAATGGAGTGTGAACATCACTGTAGTGTATGATTTCGATATAAAGAAGAGGTAATAGTGTCAATTATCCTCTCAGTATTTTGAAGATACGGAAAGGCTTTATCTTGCATTCCCACAAGAGGGCACTCTTGTAGTAGTTCTTCAGTCATATCAGACTACATGTTATTGTTAATCTTACTTGTTATACTTTTATTGTGAAGACCACTTCACTGAAAACTAGAGAATTAGTATTAATGTATTATTAAATTGCCAACAGGAAAGACTGAGGAGACGATTACAAATTTGAGCCGTTTATTTTACACAGTGTTGGTCGTAATTACGGCTGATCACGTTTGATAAAACTTATTTAAAATCAGTCATTACATACTGCACATGTTTAAGACTGTATTGAGAAACGTACTTACATACACTCCTGGAAATTGAAATAAGAACACCGTGAATACATTGTCCCAGGAAGGGGAAACTTTATTGACACATTCCTGGGGTCAGATACATCACATGATCACACTGACAGAACCACAGGCACATAGACACAGGCAACAGAGCATGCACAATGTCGGCACTAGTACAGTGTATATCCACCTTTCGCAGCAATGCAGGCTGCTATTCTCCCATGGAGACGATCGTAGAGATGCTGGATGTAGTCCTGTGGAACGGCTTGCCATGCCATTTCCACCTGGCGCCTCAGTTGGACCAGCGTTCGTGCTGGACGTGCAGACCGCATGAGATGACGCTTCATCCAGTCCCAAACATGCTCAATGGGGGACAGATCCGGAGATCTTGCTGGCCAGGGTAGTTGACTTACGCCTTCTAGAGCATGTTGGGTGGCACGGGATACATGCGGACGTGCATTGTCCTGTTGGAACAGCAAGTTCCCTTGCCGGTCTAGGAATGGTAGAACGATGGGTTCGATGACGGTTTGGATGTACCGTGCACTATTCAGTGTCCCCTCGACGATCACCAGTGGTGTACGGCCAGTGTAGGAGATCGCTCCCCACACCATAATGCCGGGTGTTGGCCCTGTGTGCCTCGGTCGTATGCAGTCCTGATTGTGGCGCTCACCTGCACGGCGCCAAACACGCATACGACCATCATTGGCACCAAGGCAGAAGCGACTCTCATCGCTGAAGACGACACGTCTCCATTCGTCCCTCCATTCACGCCTGTCGCGACACCACTGGAGGCGGGCTGCACGATGTTGGGGCGTGAGCGGAAGACGGCCTAACGGTGTGCGGGACCGTAGCCCAGCTTCATGGAGACGGTTGCGAATGGTCCTCGCCGATACCCCAGGAGCAACAGTGTCCCTAATTTGCTGGGAAGTGGCGGTGCGGTCCCCTACGGCACTGCGTAGGATCCTACGGTCTTGGCGTGCATCCGTGCGTCGCTGCGGTCCGGTCCCAGGTCGACGGGCACGTGCACCTTCCGCCGACCACTGGCGACAACATCGATGTACTGTGGAGACCTCACGCCCCACGTGTTGAGCAATTCGGCGGTACGTCCACCCGGCCTCCTCATGCCCACTATACGCCCTCGCTCAAAGTCCGTCAACTGCACATACGGTTAACGTCCACGCTGTCGCGGCATGCTACCAGTGTTAAAGACTGCGATGGAGCTCCGTATGCCACGGCAAACTGGCTGACACTGACGGCGGCGGTGCACAAATGCTGCGCAGCTAGCGCCATTCGACGGCCAACACCGCGGTTCCTGGTGTGTCCGCTGTGCCGTGCGTGTGATCATTGCTTGTACAGCCCTCTCGCAGTGTCCGGAGCAAGTATGGTGGGTCTGACACACCAGTGTCAATGAGTTCTTTTTTCCATTTCCAGGAGTGTATAACAAGTGCTGTCGCCGTGCAACACAAGACAGTGGTGAAGTGCGCCTAACAGAGCTCTGATAATTCAGCTGTTGGAATTGTCCACCTCCTATGGTCCCCTGCTCCTCTGGCACCAACGTGGCAGACGGAGGAAGACGAGTGTCTCAACCAATGAAATGCCCGTATCCCCCACTCCATACAGTGGGCGGAACAGGGCGTGGTCTGGGCGGGGCTTACAACTGTTGACCTTCTGAGACTTCATGTTATCCTATCAGCTAAAAAGGTCCCGGCCAAGGCAGCTAAAAAAAACAATCATGCAGGCCATTCCGAGGAGCCGTCTTGCTATTGGCTAATGCGTATGACGTCAGCTGTTTGGGGCTCCTCCTCTTGGGCCTCGGAATACTGTCTCCACAGTTCACGAGACTTTTAACACCAGCCTCATGAACTGTATGTTGTAAAGTGCTGATGCACATCATTAAGCATCCCTTATATCTAAAAGTATTAAATAAACTCTTGTAAGTCATAATAGTACCCACCATCAAAGACTTAATGTTAAGTGCTAGGATATCTTACTCTGTTGATAAATGCAGTATCACTGTAGTGAAGCATCTCCTTGAAGAATTTTCCTCACTGCATGTTTTTCCCAGTTTTCTGTTTAGTCTCCTTCTCCAAATGCCTTGTTTAAATGGAGCTTCTTGGCCTAACGTTGGGAGAAAGCACTTTGTGACGCAATGCGGGGAACTTTGACGTTACTGTAGAAATTATCTTTTGCATTACTTTGTCAAACGTAGCACCATGTCACCCAAAAAAAGTGCAAAATCTCAATTCAAACGCGTTTAGTTTATTGAACCAGGCAAACGAAGCAGATGCGAGCCCACCTCTGGAGATTACGGAGCTGCTGTCATTACTGGTGATGTAATCGGAAGCCAGAAGAAGTTTCTCTGAGACTGAACCCAAGGAACTGTCAATGTATGACCGAATCTGACACCGCTTGAAACACAGTCTAATTCGTTGTTTTATTGCGGAAGAAAACTGGTAATTGACTTTGAAAATGAAACTGTGAAGTCATCCACACGAATACTAAAAGGATTCCACAAAATTTCGGTTACACGATAAATCACAAATCTAAAAGGCTGTAAATTCAAATTCATATTTGGGACTACAATTACGAATAACTTCAGTTTGCAACAATCAAATAGCAATATGAACTTCATTCTATAAATTTTAATGGGGGAATTTGAGAATTTGCGTGCATTAACATTGCACGTGTAGCGTTCTCGCCACTCGCTTCTCGTTTCCCGTATTCCGGACGACTTCACGCCGTTTCGTCCAGGGCCAATGATATTTACGAGACCGGCACCGAAATTGTGACGTCACGCTAGTCAGCTAATCCGCCACACTTCGTGAACGCCAGGTTCCGTGCAGGGCCGATGGGAAATCAATATTTAATTGAAAATTTGTCCAACAAAGGTCTTACTTTTGTGGTATGCTATCGAGAACTTCCAAGTACATAATGACGCATTCAGGAATTACTAAATTCGTCTGAAATATTTACTCGCTTCCCGCCGGAGATGGCTGCTGGCACTCATAAGACCTGTAGTGTCACGTGCTGTGAAACACGCGGCACGGTCTGACTTTGTTGTGGGCCTCTTTCGCCGGCAGAATGCCCGAGTAGCCACTATGGCATGCACTGGGTCCCGGCAGCTTATCGGTGTGACGTGTGACGCTAGTTGCATAGCCGCTAGAAGATGCTACTGGAGACCTCAGTGCCTTAATTGAACTATTCATTTCGTAGTGTTTGTGAGTATGTGTCATTCAGTACAAAGTGAAACCCACAAGTGAAGTATTGAAATAAATGCGGTCGAAAAAAAAAAACTGAAAATAAAACGTCAAGAGCATGGAGACCGAGTAAATGCATCTCAAGGATCAAACACATGGATTACAAACACTGGAAATCGCCAATGAAGATGATTTTGAAACAAAAAAAAAGCGAAACTCGTACGGCAAAAACCTAACAGACTCCATTTAGTTGTAAAAACAGAACATCCTTCCATAATGTTTGAAGCAACAGAGGAACGACGGAAAACGAAATAAATGACAGTTTCTGTACCTTTATGTAGCTCTAAGTTAATGTTTGCTGTCTCACTGCTAGAAAGCGATATAATACACACTTAAAATGTCTGAAATGTACCTGCATCTATGCACTAAAAACACCAGAACTATGTGTTAAATTCCGGATATATGTGTTACAGGCCAAACCTGATTTTAGGATGTACTCGTTCATCCTGATTCGAAGAGGATAAAACAGTTTAGCCTAGGTCGAATCGGTTTATCCTGTTTAGGATTTATATGCTTTAGGATAATATGGTACGTCCTACTCTGAACTAATTTTGCCTAGTCGGAACGCATGTCGATGCCTGTACGAACGGAGAATCCCCCAATCATTTTCGGCTCGCCTTCGCGCTTCTCAACCGCTCTTCGCTCGCACTGTCCTTTGTTTTGAACGGTCTGTTACATCGACGAGTGCGGGTGTTACGTCACTGTTTGCGTTTAAAAGATTTTATTACAATCCTAGTATAATTATTTTGGGGCGTTTCATGATGGATGAGCCTTCGTGTAGTAGACAAGCCAATCAAAAGGTGTCGAGAGGAAAGGTTCTGTAGGAAATTTTACAGAGCGAAAACAAAAAGGCTTTTCACTATAGTGTGTTATCAGTGGACGAATATGCGGATTTATTTAAAGAAGTAGAAGACGCGCAAAAGTTGGAAAAAAGAACATCATTACATAAAAGAAGACTGAAACGATTTGCTGTTTTGAAAATTGGTGAGGTGAAAAAAAAATCATTGCGCGGTGTGAAGGGAATATAAAATACTTTGTTCCAGCCGATGACCATCATGATGTGATTGACGCAGGTCATATAGATATAGGTCATGGTGGTTGCGATAGAATGTTAGTCGAGACATCAAAAAATATGCCAATATCACAAATGAAATGATATGCCTCTATTTATCAAAGTGTGATGTTTGACAACAAAAGAAGACGAACAAGAAAAGAGGACTAGTTTCAAAGCGAATTCTCCATTCAGAAATGAACAGCGGATGCCAAGTCGATTTAATTGATTTTAAAACACAACCAGACGGGAATTTTAAATTCATTCTAGTTTACCAAGACCGTCTCACAAAATTTCTTCTCCGTCGTGCGTTAACATCAAAGAGGGCTGAATAAGCGGCTTATCATTTGAATGACATATTCCTAACTGTAGGGGGGTCGTGCATTCTTCAATCTGATAATGGCAGAGTATTTGTCAATAATGTAACAAGTGAACTCGCAAATCTTTGGGCAGAACTGAAAAATGTGCATGGAAAACCACGGCACAGCCAAAGTCCGGGTTTTGTTGAACGTGCCAACCAAGACATTGAAAATACTATACGTTCTTGGTTAATGGACAACAATTCGACGAAGTGGTAGGAAGGATTAAGGTATGCCAAATCATGAAAAATCGAGCTTACGGCTCTGGCATAAAACAATCACTTTACAAAGCATGATTCGGAATGAAACCTAGAGTAGGACTTTCCACTCACTCCCTCGTTGCCTCAAGATATCATAAATGATAATCAGGATGAAGATGACCTAAAGAAGACAATCGAAGGTGTCAGCAATGCTGAACATTACGAAGAAAGTGATGATGATAACATTGTGAAAATTGGCACAAACGACATTCAAACTGCTAGAAAAACTGCGACAGGAAGTTAAAAAAAAAAAAGCCAAAGGAATGGAAGCTTCCTCTGACAAATCCCATGCACCAGCTGACATTGGATACAACGTAACCATACCTATTCCAGATGTAGATAAGGGCAGAGGTGACCTTCGAAACATAACTGGAGTAACACGTCAAAAGCCTGATGAGGGCCTCTACAAAGTTGGCACCAAGCATGGCATACTTGAAAAACGTTGCAGGTATTATTTTATTACAATTTTCCATTATTTTTTCTAATAAAACATTAACATATATTTGTTTTAACTTCTTCGTTATTTTTGTAGAAGTGATTTGAACGTCTGCATTCTGAAGTCTTTCGACATGGGAGATATTAACCAACTATATTGAAATACCTTTAAGAACTACAACCACAAAACTTTCTGTTGGATCAGGACAAGGTTTCGTGAAATGCAGTTGCATGAAAATCTCTACAACAAACAACTGCAGCTGTAAGAAAAACTAAGTACTCTGCAATTCCAAGTGCCACCAAAGAAAACCTTTCAAAAGTAAGTAAATAAGCAAACTGCAGATAAGGTGATTTCGGTGGATGCATATATGTAAGATGATCTAGTGACAGATGTGAAATTACTGATTAGTTAATTAATAATTTTAATGATTCATATTGACTGTTTTATTTCTATTCCTTTATTTAGTTTACTTTGAAAAGCTTACAGAAGATAAAAAAAAGGTGAAATTAGTTCATAGAAGGATGTGCCATTTTATCCTAAAGCATGGAAATTCTTCCTAGGATCAACCGATTCGACCTAGGCTAAACTGTTTTATACTATCGGTAACGGGCTGAACGAGTCTGACCTAGGCGAAACTAGTTCGTCCTAAAATCGGGTTTGGTCAGTAACATATGCACTTAAATATCGTCAATCATACGCTTTAAAGGAACTTATTCGTATCATTCTTATGTTAGAGTGGGAAAAGCAATGCAATATGTCTATAGCTTAAAAGAAAACTTAGTTAATATACATGCCATTCCAATTTCGCTTCTGCTCACACACTCAGTGGTTAAATGTCATTCCGATTCTGACTAATCAGCCGAAATAAGAATGAATTTGTAGATTCCACTTTAACCCTTCGGTGGGCGCGCTTGCGGCAGATAACCGCAAGATTTAGTTTTCTGTCAGTATCACAGATAGCGTTACAATTACGTCCCCGTCCAGACACGGATTTGTTGTTCTCAACGGATGTCACCACTTGCTACATTTGCGCGATTCATGAATTCAGCAGTTTAGTCGCTAATGTTGTTTGAAACGTGAGAGTTGCGTTTGCGGTGTGTTTGCAGGTACGCGTCTTGTGATGTTAGTATTTTCTGTACTTGTGGTTTTCTTTCACCTTAAGGCAAACTTTCTTTCATATTAGTATATAATAAATTTTCGAATCGAATCAAAGTTTCGATAAGCAATTTCTATCACTTTTTACAGACTTGAAAATTGATTTTCTACATTGTATTACTTTTATAAAAATATGTGGTTCCTTAGATCTCATAAAAGCGTGGAAATGAAGAAAAAAGTGGCATTAGACAGCCACCGTCTACTTGTGCGTCCTGAAGACTATGACAAAGTACTAAGAGAATTGTCAGAAGAAGAATTACAAGAATAGTCAGATTCATGTGAATCTGAGTTGGAAGATGGTGTTATTGAAGAAGAAAACTACAGCAGTGACTCCGAACGATCAAGAGAGGAAACAGATAACTACCTGGTTGAAGCGGGGAGACAACAAACAGAGGATTACCGATTTTACGTAGGAAAAGATAAAACACTTTGGACAAGTGAACCGCTTCCTTCACCATCTAAAACCAAGGCCAAGAACATCCTAAAAGTTTAGTCAAGTCCAAAAGCAAGTGCTGAAATTACAGAAAAAGAAACTGATGCATTTTACCCATCTATCACTGATGGGATGATTATTTTTCCTTAGGTTGAAAATGTAACACTAAATGCGGTGCAAAAGCCGAAACGCACCCATTCATGGAAGTATGAAAGGCGTGCCCACCGAAGGGTGAATATAGTTCGTTTTCAATTATGCGTAAAACTAAAATTATTCAGACTACCACTCAACCTCAAAAGTTGGTAAGGATGTCTACATTTTTCGAGACAAGCCGATATGTATCAGGCTGCTGGAGGCGTTACTGAGCAATCCTGAGATGTCATCATGTTCTCACCACCAGCGCCACAAATGAGAATGCTAACGGTGTTTCATTCTCATGAGAGGTATCTCCTGGTACTAACACGTGTAGGTACCAAGTTTGATTGGCATTGCTACAGGTGTTCCAGAATTATGCGCTAGAAGACACACACTACTTTAAAATTAAAATTGTGGATGTATACTCTATTAGCTGATTTACTGCAAAGAGAAACCAAAGAAGTATTAGTATGGCTCACTGATGACTGGTTTCGCTGTTTACATTGCGAAGTCTTGGTCACACTTCAGGTTGACGAGTTTTGAGGAATTCTTTTAGAAATATACTTCAGTTGTGGCTTAAGTTGCGTCGCAGATTGTTATGTAAATTTTAAAATCTACAATTTGCATGACTTTAGGTTTGTGCAACTTGCCATGGTTGCTTCAGTATTTCTTCGACCAGGGTGACATTCATTGGAGCATATGAAATTAAATCGTCGTAACATCTTAACGGTTCGCGTTATGACGTTCAAACTGCACAGATGACCGCGGGGCATGATGAGAATTAGTATGTGCATGCCTAAGGTTTGGTTTAGCGACGAAGCCCACTTTCATTTGGATAGCTTCGTCAATAAGCAAACCTGGCGCGTTTGGGGGACTGAGAATCCGCATTTCGCAATCGAGAAGTCTCTTCGTCATCAATGTTTAGTCACGGAATAATCGGTGCGTTATTACTTGACACTGGACTCGCATTCGGAAGGACGACGGTTCAATCCCGCTTCCGGCCATCCTGATTTAGGTTTTCCGTGATTTCCCTAAATCACTCCAGGCAAATGCCGGGATGGTTCCTCTGAAAGGGCACGGCCGACTTCCTTCCCCATCCTTCCCTAATCCGATGAGACCGATGACCACGCTGTCTGGCCTCCTTCCCTAAACCAACCAACCAACCGTTATTACTTGATGGCACGGTGATTACCAAACGGTACGTGAAGGTTTTGGAAGATGATTTCATCTCCATTATGCAAAGTGACCCTAATTTCGACACGATGTGATTCATGAAAGACCGAGCTCGACCTCATCCAAGCAGGACAGTGTTTGATGTCCTTTGGGGACCGCATACTGTCTCTGTGGTACACAGAGGCCATTGTAATGAGCCTCGATTTCCCGCCATATTCTCCGGATCTGAACACATGCGAGTCCTTTTTGTTGGACTATATTAAAGACAAAATGTTCAGCAATAACTCCAAAACCATTGCTGAGCTGAAAAGAGGCATACAGGAGGTCATTGACTGCATCAGTGTTCCGACACTTCAGCGGATCTAGCAGAATTTCGCTATTCGGCTGCTCCATATAATTGACAATTAAGGTAGGCATATCGAACATGTCATAACCTAAATCTGATTATATTTAGTAACGTTTACATGTTGATTAAACTGTGTGCACACCGTACTTAGTATCTAATTTACGTTTCTTTTCATTTAGTTCAGTAATTGTCAGCCTATACTGCTAGAAAAGTATCCCCGTCACGTTTTCCAACTTTCCACGTAACAGCATCTGCTTCAATAGTTTTACTCCTGAAGGGGTTTAAACGCATTGCAGAACTGGCTTCAGGATTCAGGAACTTGAAGTCTTTCACTACCGTGGACAAACAAATTAGGTGCTTTAATTTGAAGTAGAAATACCACGAAGACTGACAACCACAGCCAGTCCGGTATCTGCCAACATACTTGCAACGCCTGTCAATCTGCATATGTGGGTCAAACATGCAGGAATTTCTGAACAGGTATATAGAACATCTCAGAGCACTGAAAAGCTATAGCTCACACTCAACATTTTCGCAGACCACCTGCTAGCACACGATAACCACCCAACAAACATTGAACCTGTCTTATACATCCTAAAACTACTAGCAGCTTATACCAAAAATTAACTATAGAAGAAAACTATAACATCCAGAAATCAGTAGAACAAGGAAAGAAAGTACTTAACGAACACGCATTACTGTGCAATGAAACCCTCCTTGTTGTAATTGAAGAACTATACAAATAATACCCACACCAAAACAGCTCATGAGAAGAAAGAAGTCTCTCTCTCTCTCTCTCTCTCTCTCTCTCTCTCTCTCAGCCCCAGTCCTGTTCACACACACGTACTAGCACACACACACACACACACACACACACAAACCAAACACTACAAACTTGCGCGCCTTATGTAGCCAAACACGCTACGAAACAAATGAATACTACACAGCCAGAACACGTAATGGCGGCGAAGACTTTGTTGATGTTCTGAAAATTGGGAGAAAGTGTGATGTCAAGTCACCCTAGGTCACGAAATCAGCCTATTCACGTCGCCAACAACATATAAGAAAACACTGCAACATCAGTGCCTTAAGTTACTCACAAAAAACGTGATATATGTTCATTTCCGCTTGTAAATCTGTAATAAAAAGAAAAATGAAAATTATGTTTTGCCGTTTGCAGGTGAGAAGTTTTAGATTGTGTAGCAGACTAGCTACCAACATTAATACCCAATGCCATAATGTAAGGTATGTAAACTAATGCGTACATACACTCATTTGCCGATTAAGCTATAACTAGAACTTTATACATATGTTATAAACAATACACACTGCATCAGGTCGTTAATACATATCTCAACTGTGAACAAATGATGTATAATATTTTACAACAGTTATTCATTCACATTTGTAAATGTTTTGTTCCATAATTTCGCTAAATGTTCATATGTAACAAAAATTTTACAGAAGGAAAAAATAAAATAACCTACTGAAAGTAGCACAAAAAGTGCTGAAACATGTCTGGGTAAAACAAAATCGAAAA
Source organism: Schistocerca cancellata (assembly GCF_023864275.1). Taxonomy (NCBI): domain Eukaryota; kingdom Metazoa; phylum Arthropoda; class Insecta; order Orthoptera; family Acrididae; genus Schistocerca; species Schistocerca cancellata. Next base: position 493,609,296 of record NC_064629.1, on the reverse strand, counting down.
GGTGTCTTGCATAAGGCGGAAATCCTCGTCCTCTTTTCATAGCAAGCACCGACATAAGAAGAACTGCAACACCACAAGATGATTATCTAGGAAAAGTCTCAGGTTTACAAGCATGTTCTGTATTATTGATGCTACATTCCCGTATAAACCCTGTGGAAAGGCCGAACTGTGTGCCCAGGGATGTGGACTGGAAACGAGCACCCACTTCCTCACTTCCTGCCGCTACCACGCCTAAGCATCGAAATCGTCTCCTACTACAGGAGTTATTCAACCTTGTCTTCGCAATCACAGAGGATGGATTTAGGTCAGAAGGGGACTCTATGGATACAAGAGTCGACTCCAGAATAAATTAAATATCTCACAAATCGAAGAGGGTAACAAGGCATAGAAACAGGTGTCAAATCTACCTGGGTACCAGAAAGTTATTACTGGACCAGTACACAACACACCATCAGTCACGGAAAACTACAGATGTAAGTAATCAGTGGAAATAAAACGGAGAATGAAGCACGTAATTGATGGCAACTGAGAGAGACACTAATAATGGCACATGGCAATCGAATGTGGCACGTTACCCCGTGAATTGCAAGGAAACGTAAGTTCTCGGGATGCAGTCATAATTGTGAATTGCCATAGCAGTTCCAGCTAATCTGGTTGTCACAACCTACCGTGCAACAAGATCATTAAATCATTCCCTGACTAACCTGCCATCCATTACCACATCTTCTAGTGGCTGTGGCACTCAACTGCACAGTCGCAACACCGCCCCTAGACGGTAAAACCATGTGTTCTGGAAACTGACTGTACCTGTTTCAGAAACGCGTCTTGAAGACAGAGGATACTGGGTCCCAGTGAGGCGGAGATCTTGCTGTGAGGAATAGTAGTATACCTATGGGTCTTCTGCCACATTCCTTAGCCTTGCGTTCGAAGTTAGGGGTCCTGTCTCCAGCAACCTGTGAGAGAACTATGCCAATATTTGTGAGCAGACTAGATGCAGGGACTTTTACATCGCAATTGAAGATGGCTGTGGCGGCACATTTAGAGATGCACAATGATGCTGGCGGAAAATTAAAAAATAAACTATGAAAGCCGTGTGATATCTAAATTTTTTTCATACATTAAAATGAAGTAGCCAACAAACAGACAATCATTGTGTAGTCGCCGAGTTCAACATTATCTGAATGATCTGAATATTATTTTTTGCTTCATATCAAAAAGATATTTGGAATACAACGGTAATTCAATATTACAAAAATTATATCAGTTCCACCTGAATAGAGTAAATTCGCGGAGTGGTCAAAAGTATCTAACTGACCAGAATTTTTCGTAAAAATTGTATTATTCCATTTACACACATACACACACACACACACACACACACACACACACACACACACACACACACATCCACGTTCCATAACATTTCACCTCAGAATTCCTTCTCTCTCTCTCTCCCTCTCTCTCTCTCCCTCTCCCTGTCGCTCTTATCTCACAAGGGAACACACACCAGCACAAATTACGCAAAAGTGTGAAGAAAAAAAAATTATGTCAGAGACCATACTGCCTTTTTTGTAAATTTCATCCCTGTCATGTCAGCTACAGTATTACAGTCAATCACACTAACAAACATGCAGTCTGAATTACATTTCTACAATGGTCAACTACTGGAAGAGAGCAGGTATTACTTAACTAACAACTGATGCCTAACCATGACTGTGGGCCCTTAAATTAAATGTCACAATACGTAATGTTATTGGCACTTTGATCTTAGCCATACTTGAAGCTATTTTACACGTGGTACACAGGTCAAACTATAATCACCCGACATTTCCAGTAATGCAGCACCTCATCAGCAGCATTTGGGGGAAGGAGGGGTGAGGAGAAGATAGTACATCGTGTTCTCCAGTAGAAAAACGTAACTGACGTTATTGCCTCACTAAAATAATTTTTTGAATTAGTTTTATATACCTGCAGTTATGTACCACTGGTGTCCTATACACCAGCATTGCAGTTTCTGCCCTTTAGCAAATCAATGCATAACAAATGTGATACATTTAGAAAATATCGTTTACTCATCATACTCTTGAACATTAGATTTTCACAATATCCAAGAGGAACTTCATAATGCGTGATATAGGAAATACATACCGGATGATTGTAATTAAACTTTTCTTATTTAACACATTTAACAAGGAAAATCATTTACGTAAGAGTACCAAAGTTGGTAGCATTTATGTCCAAAGTATGAGGTGCATGATTCCCATGCGTCACAGCGCTGTCTTGAGTTCCAACTATGGTCAACAGGTGCCGCTATCAGTCAACGTGACTCATAGTTGCACACACGTGACCAGTCGCAATGCATTTGTCGACGTGTCAACATGAGCTTCAACAAAAAGAGCAGGGGCTTACTGGTGAAGCCATATCATCAAAACAACAGTACTACAGCAGCTGTACTTCGAGAATATCGCCCGCTGAAAGGATTACGGAAGGGTCCTCTAACACCACCTGATGTGCGGAGCGTAATGAAGTTCGAATCAACTGTAGAACTGGTCGTCTTTCTAGGACGAGACCGACGACCGATTGCGCCACAGGTTGTTGATGAAATAGCTGTTGCAATGGCAAGCAACGCTGGGGACAATTCCCAATCGTTAGGCAGTGCGCGTGCTGTGTCACGACAGTTGAACATCACGTGGTCCAATGTACTGAAGGTGCTTTGAACCATTCTCAAATTGTATCCGTACAAGATCCATATCGTACAGCAACTTGGACCACACCACGCACAACGACGTGTTGACTTCGCTCTCCTGTTACTCGCAAGGTTTGAAATTAAAAACGGCTGGCCCTGGACCATCCTTTGGACAGACGAAGCTCATTTTTCTCTGACGGGAGAGGTGAACTCACAGAATTGCCGATTTCAGGGATCTTCACCTCCAGTCAAAGTTCCTCTGTATGATGAACATGCCACCGTATGGTGTGGCTTCACTACTACGCTCATTATTCGCCAATTATTTTTTGTACAGGTTGGCACTCAAGACCAAAGACGTGCAGAATTACTGGCCAGCGTTACTGCTATATACTTCGCCAGCATGTCATACCCACCCTAAAGGAGAGAGGAGCATAGAACTCAACAGTTTTCATGCAAGATGTGGCCCAACAGCACATCAGACGTGGAGTTCACCTGCTTCTCCGAAACATGTTTGGAAACGATCGAATTATCAGCCGATCGATTCCAAATGATTGACATGCACATGACATGCATCACCTGATCTCACTTCCTGTGGTTTCTGGTTGTGGGGCTACCAGGAGGACAGGGTATACCACGGGATGATTGGTTGATTTAAAAGAGGGGGTGGGTGGGAAGAGACAAAACTGCTAGGTCATCGGTCCCATGTTCTCAATAAAACAATGCCACAAGGGTGAGAATAACACAAGAGAGATTCACAACACAAAACGGAGAAAGGAAAAACCACAAAAACAACACTAGGGCAACAAACACTTAAATGGACTAAAGGGGAGAAGAAAACCACAGAAACGCAAGAATCAGGTACAAGAGATGAAAACGACAAAACAGATTACCATGGCTGACTGACCATGTGAAGAAAAAGGAGAAGCCAGCCACTCTGCAACACATTAAAACCTCCACCCTAAGAGCACGAGGCTGGAGAATACAGGGGGACAAAGGACATGCGCTAAAACTTAGATCAAATGATAAAACCCTCCATCACGAATGAATCGTAAAAATGAATCACCTGATGAGGGTTTGTGAGGTAAAATTTGCGGCAACGAGACCGGTAACCGAAGATTTCGTCGCAGGGCACTCGAAGTGGGTCAAAGTGGGACAGTGCACAAAAATATGGGCCACTGTCAACCGGGCGCCTCATCGACACTTACGCTGATCTTCACAGCGCAGGAGGTAACCGTGGGTCACCAAAGCGTGGCCAATGTGGAAGCGGCAGAGAACCACAGAGTAACTGCAAGAGGCCTGCATGGAGGACAGCCACCCATTCGTAGTCTCCTTAATGGCACGTAGTTTTTTGTGCGTACTGTAAGGTAATGGGCGAGTTGTAGCGCCCTAAAAGTATTCTAAGTTCAGAGTGTGCGTGGCCGTGCGGAAGCTTCTCGGCGGCCACGGCTCGTCGGTGCCATATGGTGCCGAACGTTAGCGGGTGCAAGAAGGGTAGCCCCAGCGCGTGGTCCAGGCCACCCACGTGGCTGGGAATTCCATGTTGACGCTTTGATGAGGACTGTGCTTTGTGTCGGTGAAGGAGATATGTATCTTGGGATTGCCAAAGCTTTCTGAATCCACAACGGCAGACGTTACACAGCTCATGTAGAAATTAGTAATAGCCAGAGGGATCATGTAACCTTAAAAGGAAAGATGTACATTACCATTATTTGCATGACGATATAAATATCCCTTGGGCAAATACCGAATCTGTGAAATGTTACACCGATGATGGAAGACATCACCCAGTAAGATTCTTGGCAGCGTGTAGGGACACTTTTGTTCACGGCATGTCAGACGAAGCGAAAATAAAATATGTTAAATGGCATTTGGAGGGAGACCCACGGTCTTGGGCAAATGTTAAATGCAGTTCGTGCGAATCGTAGTAAGAGTTCGAAAAGTGTTTTTTGAATAAATTTTGGAGGAAGGCAAAACAGACGAGGAACCAAAATGAATTTTTAAGTGGTCCAAGTATCAGGTACGGTAATGGGACAATGAGAGATTTTGCAAGCGCAAACTTGGCAAACTTATGCATGTGAAACATTCGTCGGGGGTTTTAACGGACACCACCACGTCAAAAAGGCGATTACCCGGAACTTTGCAGTTGGATCTTGTCCATAGTCCATGTGATTCCATTGACGAATTTCTAGAATTTGTAGAAAAATTAGAGAGGGCTTTGAAGTTCAAACCTCAGAGCAAACCGGGTCGTAGTTATCAAAATGGGAATCCCAATAATCATCACCAAAATAATAATCGTGAGAGGAATCAAAGGAATTCACATGGAGATAGTAGCTGGAATGAGCAGAAATGGTCGGAGAACGAACGGGGGTGATAACTTCCGTGAGCGGGACCCAAGTAAAGAACGCAGATTTGACGGAGGAAATTCGGGCGAAGTGCAATCGCTTAACAACCGGTCGCGAAACTGATGTTCGCCACATCTCGGGTTCGGGGATGGTGATCTGAACAGGTGATGAAAAGAACTGGAGATAATGTTAATGGAAGATATGTTGATAAGTTTGGAGTAAGGCAACAAATATGTAATATGGAGTATGTTAAAGAGGAAGGCTATATAGATTGTTCTTTCAATAAAAGCAGGTGCTAACGGCGGAAGCATAGATTTGTGGGAGATTTATGTAAAAGTAATGGGAATAGATTTGCGGAAATGTTGTAAGTTATGGATGTGTAATGAATGTGTGTGTGAATAGTGATGAATGGAAAGATTCAGTGGTTCAAAAAGATGTAAAGAAGGAGATGAATTATGTGAAAGCAAATTGTGTAGAGAGTTCTGAGGAGGTTTTAGCAAATAGTTGCAACTGCAGTAAGGAAGGTGTCGTAATAGCAAGTATTTGAGAATCGGTGAAAAGCGTCGATGTTAGTGAAGGCGGCGTAGCTTTGACCTCGCCAGCTGCAAGAAAGGGTGATTGTGTTCCGGCGGAATGAATTAATATTACTAAGGCAGGCTTACCATTGGTCTCACCAGCAGTTGAAGTTAAAAATGTATCGGCGGAGGAAGATGATTTCAGTTTAAAGGAACAGAGTAATGATAATTTACGTAACGATGTGAAAGGTACTGGTATTAATACTTCGGAGGAAGGAATTTACGTGTTTCTAGTCACGAATAAAGGCGAAACCAAACTTACTGATGAATGTGTGGATCTAAGACGTTTGTCAGAGTGTGAATATGGTAATGTATGTAAAGTTGGATCGGGGGTTAATCTGGATGAAAGGTGTGTAAAAATGACAGTGTGTGTTGATTTTTTTCCGGTCACAGCGGAATGTAACAAGTCTGGAAGTCCCAAAATTGTAGCAGCAATTTGTGTAATGTAGCAGCGGAGGTTAAAGTTGTGTACGATTCACATACAGTTAATTTGTCGACGGAGGAAAATATGGTTTCTGATGTGAATTTTTGTAGTGATTTAAATGGTGTACCAGCAGATAAGGTTGCTGAGATGAATATTTACGGTGAAGATGGCTGTGTTTTAATCTGTCAGAAAGTTTCATATCAGCGCACACTCCGCTGCAGAGTGAAAATCTCATCTGGAAACATCCCCCAGGCTGTGGCTAAGCCATGTCTCCTCATGTCCATACTTTCAGGAGTGCTAATTCTGCAAGGTTCGCAGGAGAGCTTCTGTAAAGTTTGGAAGGTAGGTGACGAGGTACTGGCAGAAGTAAGGCTGTGAGGACAGACCGTGAGTCGTACTTGGGTAGCTCAGTTGGTAGAGCACTTGCCCGCGACAGGCAAAGGTCTGTTTTAGTCTGCCAGAAAGTTTCAAATGAGAGCACACTCTGCTGCAGAATGAAAATCTCATTCTGGATGAGGGTAGTTTGTGTAATGAAGTTCGTACGAATTGGTATATGAAGGAGGAGTGTGATTTTGGTGTGCCTGATTTACATTGTACGGTAGAAAATTACGATAGTTACCGCCATATATGTGGAAATGAGAGAAGTTTAAAATTGCTAGAGGTTTAGAAAAGGGAAGGAATGATTTTGGGGTGAAGGAAATAGTTAGTGAATTAGTTTGGGATGAACATGAGACTGAGGTATGGATAGAACGGGATGTGTGTACTCTAGAATGGGAAGACAAGGGACGAGTTGTGGAAAATGATTTATTGACGGAGAAATATTTAGAGCGAAAGGGAATGTTAAATGTATGGAAAATTACTGAAATTAAAGTTGACAACGAAATGGTAGATGCACTTCCAGATTCAAGTAGTAATGTGTCAGCAGTGTGGTAAAGGAAAGGACTCCAGTTAGGAAAGAAGAGGTGGGACACGAACTGCAACTGGAAGCCCTAACCTGGGCCGCCAGTGCAAGAGATGAACGGCCATAGGTGGGAAATAGATACGGTAATTTCAATGCACAGGAGAATTACGATAGTGTGCAATGTAAATTGGTTAGCATTTGTGCAAGCCTATTCTGAAATGGAAAGACTCCGGCCTCCAGCAGGACGCTGGTCACTGGACTCTTCCTAAAGGCTCCTTTCTCTAGGCGAACGCCACAGTGGTGCACTGATTGGAGTAAACGCTGAAACATAAACCAGACTTCGATAGTCAAGGAGGGGTTGAACAAGGGCTCTGTAGAGCTGCAGCAGCGTGAACCGGTCTGCACCCCAGCTGGTGGTGCTCAGGCAGCGCCTATGAGACGGTGGGGGTATGACGGACGATCAGTTCCATTCATTCCAGCAGGAAGGAGGTACACAGCTCGTGTTTTCTCTAGTTGAACCATGCCTAGACGGTCCATACCGCGGTTCGATCGCGTCCGTATTGTTACTTTGTGCCAGGAAGGGCTATCAACAAGGGAAGTGTCCAGGAGTCTCGGAGTGAACCAAAGCGATCTTGTTGGGACATGGAGGAGATTCAGAGAGGCAGAAACTGTCCATTACATTCCTCGCTCAGGCCACCCAAGGGCTACTACTGCAGTAAATGGATGTTGCCTACGGATTATGGCTCGGAGGAACCGTGACAGCAACGCCACCATGCTGAATAATGCTTTTCGTGCAGCCACAGGATATCTTGTTATGACTCAGACTGTGCGCAACAGGCTGCATGATGCGCAACTTTACTCCCAACGTCCACGGCGAGGTCCACATTTGCAACCATGACACCATGAAAAGCGGTACAGATGGGCCCAACAACATGTCAAATGGATTGAATTGGCATCACGTTTTCTTCACCGATGGGTGTGGAGTCGCATATGCCTTCAAGCAGACAATCGTCGGAGACGTGTTTGGAGGCAACCCAACAGGCAGAACGCCTTAGACACACTGTCCAGCGAGTGCATCAATGTGGAGGTTCCCTGCTGTTTGGGGGTGGCATTATGTGGGGCAGACGCACACCGCTGGTGGTACGGAAGGCGCCGTAACGGCTTTACGGTACGTGAATGCCATCCCCCGATAGTGCAACCATATCGGCAGCACAGTGACAAGGCATTTGTCTTCATGGATGCAATTCGCACCCCCATCGTACGTATCTTGTGAATGACTTCCTTCAGGATAACTACGTCGCTCGACTAGTTTGATCAGCATGTTCTCCAGACATGAACCCTATTGAACATTCCTGGGATAGATTGAAAACCGCTGTTTACGGATGACGTGACCCACTAAACACTCAGAGGGATCTACGCCGAATCGCCATTGAGGAGTGGCACAATCTGGACCAACAGTGCCTTGATGAACTTGTGGATAGTACGCCACGACGAATGCAGGCATGCATCAGTGCAATAGGCCGTGTTACTGGGTATTAGAAGTACCGGTGTGTACAGCAATCTGGACCACCACCTCTCAAGGTCTCGCTGTATGGTGGTACAACATGCAATTTGTGGTTTTCATGAGCTATAAAAAGGGCCGATTTGGTGTTTATGTTGATCTCTATTCCAGTTTTCTGTACAGGCTCCGGAACTCTCGGAACCGAGGTGATGCAAAATTTCTTTTGATGTGTGTATGTGAGCACCGATTAACGAGCATACCCAGAATGTTTGTGACCTGAGAAGTATACAGGAAACACTACAGCACTCTGAAAAATCTCCGTTCTATTATACCTACCCAACATCTTTGAAACTAAACAATTATATTGTATACGTTCAGTGAATATAATACGTTTGTGAGAGTGCATGTATCTGTACAGCTCACGCCAAACTGTCAAACACATACATGTATGTGATCGTTATGGACGAGTGTTCTTGTGTCCTACGAAACAAGTAAATACAATGCAATACATTTGTTGGCACTGTGTATTTTGAATAATTACGATCCGTGGACACAATATTTAAAACATCTGTTTACTTAAATTAGGAAATGTAAGAACGTAATACTAGGAATTTCATGTAGAAGTGCTTGATTTTAAGTTTTACATTTTGAACAGTTAATGACTCTCATCTAAGCGATGCTAGCAAATGCTGACATAAACAAGTCTACCACATAAATGGATAAACTACGATTCCTCGCTCAATTTATTGAAGTCTGTAGTCAATTGTTTTCACATTCGTGATGAAGTCACACCTTGAGTTCACACGAGTTATCCCTTTCGCAGGCTGTGGGAGATATACTTTCCACTAATAGTATTCCTTTACTGCATCCATGGAAATACGTGTTCCAACTTGCGTACGCTCTTGGCCCCTAGTGGTAGTCCGCTGCACTAGCTCTGGTTCCTGTTTGTTTGCTAAACGTAGCTTTTACGGCTGTGGGAAGTATATATCCCACCAAACAATGGTGTTCCCAGGGTTCTTGGGAAGTATGCTTACCACCAAAAGTCGTTTCTGAAAGGGGCTCGGGAAATATATATACCAAAATGTCTTTTGTGGTCCTTGGGAAGCATACTTACCACAAACGTCGAGGTACCACAATGCTTCTGCGAATACGTGTTACCATCGCTGTATTTGCCTGACATCTTGTGGTATTACACTGTATCAGGTGCATGAAAACTGCTAATAATAATCAGTTTGTGTGTATCACGGGGTCACTACTGTTGGCGGAAGAGTTTGCTTCGCTTCTGAAGTATGTGTCTGTGTTACTATAATTAGCTCATAGCTTTCCTGTTTTCACATTTTGGTAAGTAAATTTTAATAGTGGTGGCAAATATCATTTATCATATTATCACTTATCGTTCGCCTCACAATCTTTCTTTGCTTTTCGTATCAAAAATGTTAAAAAAGCACGCCTATACTAAGAAATACACACCAGAAGAAGAATTGGAGTCGCTATTTTCACTATCTAGTTTTCCTGAGGATTCTGAAATAGGAAGCGATGAAGCACCAAAAGATGAATTTGTTTCAGGCGTTGATCCGTGTTTGGTTCCACAACCTAATATCAATAACAGTGCAAACAATTCTTGCTCCATGGACGTCGATATTTCTAGTGACGGTCTTCGCCCAAGCAGTATATGCCTCTCAATCCAGTAAAACGAGGATACAAGGTACGGCCTTTAGCAGATTCAAAGACTGGCTATGTCATAAAATTTGATATTTACACAGGAAAATCAACTGACGGATGTACAGATAATTCTCTGGGAGGGCGTGTAGTCATTAGCCTCACCCAAGACCTGAAATATATTGACAGTTTAGTAGCGTTTGACAACTTTTACACCACAGTGAATCTAATGCAAATGCTTTTGAACCATGGAATCTACTCTATAGGGACTGTCAGAGCTAACCGGAAAGAGCTTCCTTCAATGATGACTGGTAAATGTACCTTGAAAAGAGGAGAATTTCAGTTTCAATGTAAACGTGGCATTGCAGCTATAAAATGGATGGACCAGAAACCTGTCACTATTTTGACAACTTCAAACAATCCTAGGGATACCACACTTGTCTCAAGAAAGAATAAGGATGGCGCAATCAGCATGGTTACGTGTCCCACAGCTGTGGCAACATACAATACCATAATGGGAGGTGTAGATCACTTTGATCAACTTACAGAACGTCATGCAGTTGTTCGACGTTCTCGTAAGTGGTGGCATCGGATTCTCTATTTCCTATTAGGTATGGAAGTTGCAAATGCCTTTATATTGAACAAAACTAATGAAGGACAAGTGAGATATGATGATCAATTGAACTTTCGATTACGACTCGCAAAACAATTGATAGATGGCTTTACATCCCGCAAAAAAAAGACGTCCAGTAACCAGTGTAACCAAGAAGAACACCGTACCAGATCATGTTCGACTGTCAAAAGTAGGCGATCATATGCCTGTTTTAGAAACAACCTACAGATGGTGCCGAAAGTGTTCAACGAACGCTCGTGACAAGAGAACAACATATGTATGCTGCTCCTGCAACGTACCCCTGTGTATCGAACTATGCTTCCGTCAGTTTCATGGAAAATAAAAAGAAAATCTAACAATCATTTGATCATTTTGTGGAAAAAAGAATTACTACTTGTAAATCAGGCATTTGAACATTTTGTTGGAAAAGAATGATTACTTGTAACGGCAACATATTACAGCTTATAAAATGGATATGGGATATCTTCTTCCCACCAAAGTGTAAAGCTCACAAGTGGGAAATCGGTTTACCACCGAAAATATAAGGTTTAAGAAAGTGTTGTGGTGATACATTTACCACCATAATTTTTAGACCTAAATCACAAAACTAAAATTATCAAAAAATAAAATATAATAAATTGATAACAATTCTAATTCGATGAAAAAAAAAAAATTAGCTTCGCTGAGTCACCACAAAAAATGCGCCCGTTGAAGTGTTGAATAAACTCTCATGTAAGCATGCCCACACAAGGCCACTGAAGGAACAGTAAGCAGCCACTGCTTCTGGGCTCGCTTTATCGGGAATACTGACTGTGCTGTATAGGACTGTCGAAATGGAGTGCTCAGCGGATAACCATTATTGACTTAAACATTGCACTGCAAAATTTTAAAATTAGCCTGCTAGAGATACTCAGCCAGTGCATGTTGTGGACATGGACATTCATAAAACTGCCTCGTGAAATATAGGACACGTCCTGAATAATCGGCAATAAATGAATCAATATACAAAATGTACGCAGATGTGACGAAAGCCATGGAATACCTCCTAATGTCGTGTCAGACCTCCTTTTGCCCGACATAGTGCAGCAGCTGGAAGTGGCATGGACTCAACATGTCGCTGGAAGTCCCCTGCAGGAATATAGAGCCATGCTGCCTGTTAGGAGCCCATAATTCCTAAAGTGTTGCCTGTGTCAGAATTTGTGCACGAAATGACCTCTCGATTATATCCCATAAATGTTCGATGGAATTATTGTGGGGCAATCTGGGTGACCACATCATTCGCTCTAAGTGTCCTGAATATTCTTTGTTACGCCGTAAAGTGAAGCGCCGTCACGTCAGTCGGGAACGACAATGAAGAGAAGGCTGTGAGAAGAAGTCAGCCAATCGCAGGCTGACCAGCCCCCTTCCAGGACGGCAACGCGACAGCAGCGGCCCTTATGTGAAGACAAAATAATCGCCGCGCCCGACTGGTGGCTGTCAGTTCGATAGCAGCGTCAACGTTAGCGACTTCAATAGCAGATTCAAGATTAGCTACTTGCATAGCAGCACCAATGATAGCGACTTCGATAGCAGTTCAGGACAGACTTGTAAGTTTCAGATTAGCAGTCACTCCAAAGACTTATTATTTCTTAAGTCACGATTTGCTTGCAACACATACGTGTAATTGCCAAATTTAAGTACTGCATTTGATTAATTGTAATAAAAGTCATTAATACAACTTCTCTGATTGTTTGACTAGCGAAACGAGTACGCAGAATTCCTAGACACAAAACACTGACCACGAGGCTCTTCCAAAAAGATTCATCAAACAAATCGCGAACAATTGTTGTTCGGCGCACGGTCATTGATAAAAATATCATCGTTGTTTGGAACATGAAGTCCAATAATGGCTGCAAATGATCTCTAAGTAGCCGAACACAACCAGGACTAAGCCCATCCCATGCAAACACAGCCCACACCGTTATGGAGCCACCACTAGTTTGCACAGTGCCTTGTTGATAACTTGGGTCCATGGCTTCGCAGGGTCTTCACCATATTCGAACCCTATCGCCACCTCTTACCAACTGAAATCTGGACTCGCCTGACCAGATCACGGTTTTGCAGCATCTATGGTTCAACCGATATGGTCACGAGCCCAGAAGAGGAGCTGCAGGCCACGTCGTGCTGTTAGTGAAAGCACTCGCGTCGGTAGTCTGCTGCCATAGCCCATGAACGCCAGATTTCGTCGCACAGTACTAAAGGATACGTTCGTCGTACATCCCACGCTGATTTTTATGGTTATTTGACGCAGTGTTTCTTGTCTGTTAGCATTGACAACTCTAAGCAAACGCAGCTCTCGGTTGTTAAGAGGGAGCTATCAGTGGTGAGAGATAATGCCTGAAATTTGTGCCGAGAATACCAGTCTTGACGCTGTGGATCCCGGAATACTGAGTTTCCTAACGAATTCAGAAATGGAATGTCCCATGAGTCTAGCTCCAACCACGTTTCCACGTTCAAAGTATGTTAACTCCGATCGTGTGGTCTTAATCACGTCGGAAACCAATTCACAACAGTGACACGTGTACAAATAACAACTCCGCCAATGCACTTCTCTTCTATTCTTCGGTTATGCGATACTAAGGCCATTTGTGTATTTACTTATCGCTTTTGACTCCTCAGTATACGGTTCAATGGACAGTGAACAGACCGCTAAGCCTAAAGAAAAGAGAAAAATAGCCCCCAACCGAAACACTGACCTGTTTAATATAATCAAGTAACAAAAAATTTGTTTTTGTTCTTAAGGGTACCTTACCCACAGGGAGGGATAAAACACATCACCAAAAGTAATTAATGTAGAGTAATGAAATTTCAGGAATATGTTTGTCTAGGTAACATATTTAGGGGAACACCATTGCAAGATGACTATATAATGTAAGCACGAGATAAGCCACTGGAGATGTGAAATACTGGTACAGTAATAACCGGTGTAAGAACCTGAATGTTGAATGTAAGCATACAAACGTGCATGCATTGTATTGTAAAGGTACCAGGCGTGAGTTAGTTTGATGGTGTTCTATGCCTGAGGCACTTGGTCGGTCAATACATGGACAGTTAATGCTGTTTGTGAATGGCGCTGGGGTAGTTGTCCAATAATGTATCATATGAGTACGATTGGAGAAAGATCTGGTGACCGAGCAGGCCAAGGCAACATCTTGATGCTCTGTGCAGCATGCTGGGTTACAACAGTGGTATGTGGGCGAGTATTATCCAGTTGGAAAACACACCCAGGAATGCTTTTCATGAATGGCAGCACAGCAGATCGAATCATTAGCCTGAAGTGCACATTTGCCTTCTGTCATACGAAACCACACCCCATACGGTTACTCCAGGTGTCGAGCACGCAGACTGGTTGGTTGCAGGTAATCAAGTGGCCTCCTTCCGATCAACATACGCTGTTATGGTCCTGAGAGTTAAATCAAACCTTATTTGCATTCTTATAGTGGCGCTACTAGCGCCACTCTTACGCCACTGGCGCAAAGTTCGAGTGGACATCAGCTTTTAGATGTAGGTGACACGCGTCCCAACTTTCGTCTATGTTTGACAACTCCTTCTTGGTGTTGTGATTGTTTTCTGTCATTGTATGTGTTCCCAAGACTTTTATTACTCAACAGCCTACCATAGGTGTCACATCACGTGTTATTAATGCAAATGAACCACTGTTGCATGTTATCCATATCTGATGAGCTGTCTCCTTGAAATGGCAGCAACCTATCTTGAGGTCTGTAACATCCTACCACATCACTGGTTTGGCTGATCGTATCACTTCCTGTCTACAATTGATTCTGCGTCAACGATCGACACTTCTTTTCTACCGGGGATCCAGTTCACCTCGTCTCAGCGAGGAAGATCGCGTCGACAATTACCGTCACAAAAGTCCAAACTTTTCCAAGCCACTGTTATAACCCACATATTAACCTGTGTGTCTCGTTTACAAACGTTGACAGAAGTCCACGATTCTTGTAAAAACCATACTCATCTTTTCTATCGCCCAAGAAAAAATTTTCCCTTCACTCCATGTGTACGCGAGATGCTTTTGGAAAGGCTGTTATGACACAGTAAATTCCATGAAATTTATTTATTTTATTCCAGACATAACACGTTGGGCACAGCGGTATGTCCACTGCTTAGGGAGAAAATTTAAGTTCTGTTGCATGCTGTATACGCCAACATATCTTCACTTTTACTAATCCTGTTTGAACTACATGAAGTACGTCTAAATTCCTTATACTTAAACCACATTTCAAAGATCTCAAATTCAGTGTACTAGAAGTAAATTCCAACCGTTCTGTGATTAGCAGCTTCTGATCCATACTATTTGTTATCATGAACTACGCCATTGTCTGAAGGCCCTGTCCCACCTTTTAGCTCCGGTTTCTTCGCCTGAATAGAGGAATGAACATGTAAAATATGATTGTAAATTGGTAAAGTAATATATATTCTAACCATCCGCTATGATCTCTAATTGTCCAGCGTAAACCTGATCAGATCTGTAACTATCTAATGAGGTGAATACTTTGCCGTGGAAGGACTGTAATAATAATGTCTGTTTAGCAAAGCCACATTCGAACGACAGCCAGTATTGTCCAGGAAAATCATTCTCTTACCACGAACACTAATCAATTACAGTAGCTAAGTGACTAATACTTTCTGTGCCGTTCCAAACATTTTCGTAAAACTCGAAGCGAATATTATCCATTTCAGTGCTGGTACACAGGTTACAGTAATGAACACTGCCGTAACCAATAGAGGATGCTGTATGACAAACGTGAAACCACTGTGTAATATTTCTGTTTACGGACTCATGTAATAACCCCTGACGTTATTTAAGAAAAATATTACAAAATTATGGCAGCTGAATCGAGTGGTCAGTAAGGAACTATATCTGTTAAATGGATTATAAAAAGGCATACTCTTTGGAAAGGATAACGTTCGTAAATCCCTTATATGATATTAAATTTTGTTCTGCCAAATTTTAATTACTATATCTATAAAGAAAGCGATATTACAATCTTTCCTTATTCGCTTTCTGGCAGCGGCACTATACAGATATAAGTGAATTCATTGTACATTTTGTCATTAGTAACTGGACCACTGTACTTTAAACTTTGTTTTATTTTCCAAAATGATCTACCTCCCAGATTTCCTGTTTTAATTATATAATGCAAGCAACTTCTGGCTGGAAGTGACTGGCTTGGTGATGGAACGATCGAGCGCCATAAGAGTTCTCTCCTTATTTACTTCGCTTTTTGAAAGTGGAACCTGCATCTGAATTTGAAGTCAGATTAACTTTACACAAAATAATTTCTTTCACATGAACATTAATTGTGTACAGGGTTATTCGTCTCCAAATGTATCTTTAACCAGCAGTGACCATAAAGTGACTTTGGGACCAAAATGAAAGGTTTGGAAACTCGTAATGATATTGCTACATGTGGAGTTTCCGTTGATCTAATATACATACACTACATAAACAAGGTTCATGTACTCTGTCGAAATAATTGGCATCGTGAGAGTGATGAATTCTTTACTGAAGTTGATGGTCAGTTTAAAATTTCACGTGGTGATATAGACTCTTGCTCCGTAATGACCATTCTAATTGGTGACTAAGCGAATTTCACAGTGTTCTCTCATATTTTCCATGTTGTTGTGGTCTTCAGTCCTGAGACTGGTTTGATGCAGCTCTCCATGCTACACTATCCCGTGCAAGCTTCCTCATCTGCCAGTACCTACGGCAACCCACATCCTTCTGTATCTGTTTAATGTATTCATCTCTTGGTCTCACTCTACGATTTTTACCCTCCACGCTGCCCACCAATACTAAACTGATGATTCCTTGATGCCTCAGAACATGTCCTACCTACCGATCTCTTCTTCTAGTCAAGTTGTGCCACAAATTTCTCTTCTCCCCAATTCTATTCAATACCTCCTCATTAGTTATATGATCTACCCATCTAATCTTCAGCATTCTTCTGTAGCACCACATTTCGAAAGCTGCTATTCTCGTCTTGTCCAAACTATTTATCGTCCATGTTTCACTTCCATACATTGCTACACTCCATACAGTTCAGGAACGACTTTCTGACACTTAAATCTATACTCTTCTTCAGAAACGCTTTCCTTGCCATTGCCAGTCAACATTTTACATCCTCTCTACTTCGACCATCATCAGTTATTTTGCTCCCCACACAGCAAAACTGCTTTACTACTTTAAGTGTCTCATTTCCTAATCTAATTTCCTCGGCATCACCCGATTTCTTTCTACAACATTCCATTATCCTCGTTTTGTTTTTATTGATGTTCATCTTATATCCTCCTCTGAAGACACTGTCCATTCCGTTCAACTGCTCTTCCAGGTACTTTGCTGTCTCTGATAGAATTACAATGTCATCGGCGATGCGCAAAGTTTTTCTTTCTTCTCCATGGATTTTAAATCCTATTCCAAATTTTTCTTTTGTTTCCTTTACTGCTTGCGCAATATACAGAATGAGTAACATCGGCGATAGGCTACAACCATATCTCACTCCCTTCCCAACCACTGCTTCCCTTTCAGGCCCCTCGACTCTTATAACTGCCATCTGGTTTCTGTACAGATTGTAAATAGCCTTTCTCTCCCTGTATTTTATCCCTGCCACCTTCAGAATTTGAAAGAGAGTATTCCAGTCAACATTGTCAGAAGCTTTCTCAAGGTCTACAAATGCTATAAATGTAGGTTTGCTTTTCCTTAATCTATTTTCGAAGATAAGTCGTAGAGTCAGTATTGCCTCACGTATTCCAACATTTCTACGAAATCCAAACTGATCTTCCCCGAGGTCGGCTTCCACAGCTTTTCCATTCGTCAGTAAAACATTCGTGTTAGTATTTAGCAGCTGTGGCTTATTAAACTTATAGTTCGGTAATTTTCACATCTCTCAACGACTATTTTCTTTGGGATTGGAATTACTATATTCTTCCTGAAGTGCAAGGGTATTTTGCCTGACTCATACATCTTGCTCACCAGGTGGCAGAGTTTTGTCAGGGCTGGCTCTCCCAAGGCTATCAGTAGTTCTAATGGAGTGCTGTCTACTCCCGGGGTCTTATTTCGGCTTAGGTATTTCAGTGCTTTGTCAAACCTTTCACGCAGTATCATATCTATATTATCCATATGTTTACATATTTTTCCGTTGTTCATAACTTCATAAAATCCTTTTCAAAGTCATACGTCACAGGAGCCACATTTCGGTTTTTAGAACAATGTATTCCTTCGATCCGGATCGCTGTTGGCGGAGTTAGGTTTTGATATTGTATAATGTACCTGGTAACTGCAGGGTCTTCTCAAACAACGAACCAGTACTGGAAATCTGAAGTACTATCTTGGATGTTACATTTCTCACAACCTGTAACCTAGGCCGGATGTGCTGTGTGGTGATGTGGGAGATCACTGTTTGCAGTCTCAATTTCAACTCTTGTAGTGGAGTTCGCAGCACGTATTCGGTGCTGCAGTCTACATCCATATCTACTGGCGCAACATCTTGGATTCTATACTTCGCGCAACTGATCTACTTTTAATTGCCACCAATAGGGCAAAAGCTCATTTTTTAAAACGAATTCCCGCCAGTTTACACTTAGGACATTTACGACAATCGGGCTATTTTAACAATTCGCTTAAAACTAACTCCCTTCCACAGATATTAGCCTTTTACTTCTTGTGTTGTACACTAATGACAATTGTTTGTGAGAAAAATTCTGCGGAATTAGAGTGAAATATGTTTTGTTCTTATGTTGAGGTAATTAATAATGTATTTACTTTCATCGAAGTCCGAATGAGAGTAACTATTATCCAAAACTAAGAAAATACTGATTCTCTGACCGTAAGGTACGTTTCTTTTAACTGTTCGATTTATCTGGACTTAGTAATCATTTTGGGTAAAGCACAGTCGAATATGGGGAAGTACCTGTTTCTGGTCAAACTAAAAACCAACGAACCCATTGAAATTCCTAAAACTTCTGGTAATGGACACGCGTTATTTCAACCATCATCAACACAGCCGAAAGGCGCAGCGTCACCTGGATTACTCTGCTGTTGTTGTCGTTTTTCCTTTTTTCTTTTAGTCTGATGCTTGCCATACATATTTGATGCACTGTATTTTTTAGAATGAGTTTTCTTCTATTTATTTTATGTATTGGCTACATATGGTAGTTTCGTCCCATTTTATTTCTGGTTTGGAAGAAACTTTCTATCTCTGTGATTCTTGTAGTTTCTCGCTATTTGATATGAAATTAGGCAATTAAATGATGTTATATGGTACAAGATGTATGTTTGGTTTTGAAGATCTCCTCCTTCAGTTTTAACACCACCTCGATCTGCCTTACTACAGAAGTTAGTTGTTACTCTGTTAAATGTTTTTTTGTTTGCAATCCATTTGCACAGTTCACTGCTATATAATACGATTTTAGTGAGGAAATGCATCTACCGATAAAGCAGTCTCAAAACTCTGCAAAGCGTAAACCTTAGAGCTATAAATTACTGTGGCTCTACATCACATGAGTTGTTGCTAGCTTTGTGTCTTTTTTTCCCCGAAGGCTTCTAATGGTAATATTGCTGACGAATGGTAAATAACATTCACTATTTATTTCAGGATTATCCCGTTCCGTAAACTTTCATATGGTCAGGAGAGCTGTCTGCTGACCACATGCCCTCCATGCCAGCATTAAGTAACGCCTGTGGACTGAGTTTGACACGGTGGTCGGTTGGCACCGTTGGGCCTTCATGACCTGTTCTGGCGAAGTTTAGATTTTTTTAAAGGATTTATTACATCTTTTGTTTCCTGAAGGCAATGCTGCTTAGCTAGATGGCCAAACTCACAATCGATCATTGCTCTAGCCATTCGAAAGGTGTTATAATCAGTATGCAACACAATGTAGCGACTCGATACGAAGTGTTGAGAATTTACACATACTGTCACGGATGTAATACCTGCAGACGTAGATATGTGTAAAAGTAAATATTTATTGACTGATTGCGGAAAAAAGTGGGGCCAGCTGAAATGAAAAATTTATCTAGTCACTTTGATTTTTTTTAGTTTCAATATACTAAAAGATAACTATAACTTAAAATAAATTCAGCTGAGTTCGTATGTACTTGATTAACAGTTCTGTGGACTTCACTTCGTGAGTCACGATCGCACTAGCGGGGAAGTACGTGATAAACTTTGGAACGAGGAATACTGCCCTCCGCTACGGAGTTGTGACACATCACCAGTGAGTCAGCTGCGGACCATTCAGCAGTGAGTGCAGGGAGTAAAGCTTATTCGGCTGTCAGTTGCCGTGCAGTGCGTACATCATCGCAGCGAAGGAGTTCTCAGCTAAAATGAAAGCCTTCATTTGGATCGTCGCCTTTCTTCTTGTCAACAGTAAGTCTCTTTACAACATTACAGCTATAATTTTTTATTCCCGTTTGATAAGGTATGTTGTAAAGTGTTTCAATGCTGATACGGATAGTTGTCATCACTCATTATATCTTTGGCTAAAGCTGAGATTCGTCAGTTAGTGAGGCTCCAACAGATTTCTTACCACATTGATATCTACAGTAGCTAGTGGTCTACCACATATAAATTTCACATCGATAGCATGTTAAATTGTCTAACTTATTCGTAGCTTGCAGAAATGATGAGGAATTTGAAGTCATTGCCAACCAAATCACCGGAGCATATCTCTCACTAGATTAATACTATAAGAAACGATAGTAACTTGTAACGAGGTACATGAATGCTTCAGCTTGAACAACTATTTACGTACCAACCGTCTCTTTGTGTACACTTGTCTTTCTGGCGACATAAATGAAATACATTACAAGGTATCCTTTTAACCTGGTTACATTGTGTGCCACTAGAAGTTTCGGTTACCTTATCCCCATTGAATTAAGGTACTGGCCTCATATTTAGTTGTTGATATTAAATCTGAGAGAACAACTGTTCAGTAACGGTATGTCACTATAGTCCAGTTTTCATTTCACTGTTTCATACATTCGATATATTCACGAGACATATAACTTTATCATTCTACGATACGATCGTTTCCGGAAAGTAAGTTCAGAACTCACTTCCCAATCTACAACCAAATAGTTATACCGGACACAAAGTCGGATTGGGCTCGGCTGCGAAAAGGAACATTATGTGGCCTTTTCAAAGAAACTGTCCTACTAGTTCTCTGTAACATTTTGCGGATACCATGGGAACCAGAAACATGCATGAGCGGACGGGTATTTGATTTCAACTTCTCCTCAATACGTTTTCACTGCCCATCGTTCGAATTCAACTTGCATGTACGATACGGTAGCTGCAGGACACGCATGCGAATCAGTCAAGCCTTGCTGTAGAGGGAAATAGAAATACACAGCCTGACAAAGGAAGTTAACGGCACAGAAGAGGAGGAGCAAAGGTAATTAAACTTAATGTGTTGAGAGAGTATTTTACTTCAGCGATTTCAAAATTGAGTCAAATTTAGAAAACGTGGCAGTATGAGGCCACTTATCGGTAAGTTGCTGCAACGTCTCTGGCCTGGATGCGTGCACTAATTCGGCTGGGACGAGTTCCATCATCTCCTGAGGCAATATGGCCCTTAACTGTTGTAACTGGTACTTGATATCGTGGATATTGGCTCTGAGAAGGAGTTGACATCTCAACTGGGTCCCCAAATGTTCCATCGCTGACTGACGTAAGGATCTTGTTGGCTGCGGGAGTACCTCCACAGCTTGCAAACTGTTCATAGAGATAGGTGGCAAGTGTAGGTGAGTGTTAAAAAATGGCACCACGACACCGTCTCATGAGCGTTAACACATTAGAACGCAGGATGCACGTGTCGTATCGTTGCGCCGTCAGAGTTCGTCCAGTCACTACAGTTCTACCAGCCGTGACATAAAGCTGTACCTGACAGCTCCCGCACACCATGACGCCAGGAATAACACCACTGTGCCTCTCAAAAACACTGAAAGAATTAGCTCACCGTCATATTTAAGATCGACATCCTGGGAAGTGCACAACATGATTCATCGCTGGTTACAGAGAGATGCCATTCATCAGCTCTTCGTGCTTCCCGGCTAAGGCACCACTTGAAAAGCAGCTGTATGTGTTGTGGTGTTTACAATAGCTCACGCATTAGACAGCAACTCCCTTGTCCAGTTGCAGCTAGCTTACCTGTAATGGTCCGGTACGCAACAGAATGATGCAAGGAGTACATTACTTGCTCTCGGATGGTAGGCACAGATGTGTAGGGGTTCGATGTGCTTGACGCGCAGCACTGTGTTCTTTCTTTGTAATGGTCAGACGTCGTCAACCAGAAACATGACAAATATGCGTCCCATCTCGTTGCCATGCAGCCCAACATCTCGCCACTGCCACATCCGAAAACCTCACAAATCTGGAAGGGTGTTGCACGATACGACCACTCGGCTAAGGGAGTGCTCAACATGTAACCGCTTTTAACCTCAGTCAGGTGCTGATAATGCCGCAGCAATGGCTACGCGGCACCTCCGCGTCCTTCACAGTGATCACTCAACGTCTGAGGCTGTTAATGACCTTGTATACCCTACCTAAACAAGTGATACACATGTTTACATGGTTTGTCAAGAAACTCGTCCTGAACCCAATGGAATACTTTTGGTGTGAGCTATAATGTCGACTTCGCTCCAGACCCTCGTGTCCCGTACAGCCATGTTCTCTGGTTTCGTCTCTTCAGGATGAATGGGCTGCCATTCCCCCTCAGACACTTAGTCACCTCACTGAAGGTGTCCCCAGCGGAGATAAAGCTGTCACAAAACTGAAGGGTGGACACACCGCGTACTATGTCCACTAATTCGTATATTTTGGATAAAATAGTATAGGTGCATGATACTGCGGTGGTTGTTCCTAAGCTGTTTGTAATATTATGTCGTTCCCAATCCAGGTTTGATGTGACATTGATGTGAACGCCTAATACTCAACCTATGGAAATGTGCCCCTATGTTGACTCGTTACTGGACGGTTCCGAGATAACTAACAGGAAACAAAGGAAGTACTGGTGTTGGGCAATTAATCATTAGGAATTCTCTAAATCACTGGTCTATCTCAAGAAGTTCATACCCAAAAGGTCAGCCGGCCGCGGTGGTCTAGCGGTTCTAGGCGCTCAGTCCGGAACCGCGCGACTGCTACCGTCGCAGGTTCGAATCCTGCCTCGGGCATTGATGTGTGTGATGTCCTTAGGTTAGTTAGGTTTAAGTAGTTCTAAGTTCTAGGGGACTGATGACCACAGATGTTAAGTCCCATAGTGCTCAGAGCCATTTGAACCATTTGAACCAAAAGGTCACTTCCTTCAGGAAATACCTTTACCTCCTGGCATTATATAGTCCTACTGACATACTTCTGAGCATTTTTCAAAGATACTTGCTGAGTGTTTCAATACAGGCGACCTACGGGTTCCACACACTCGTTATGCAGTAACCAAAATTTTTTTTTGTATATTTTACTCTATCTCTCCATTTACATGGAAAAGCCAAAATTTACTCATGACCTTCACTGTTTCCTCATCGTCCGTAGCTACGACTTTGGATTTCCTCTCTCGTGACATTCTTGGACTATAGAACCTGAAAGTCTATCCCTTGTTTGTTAAGTTGATTAAATTTCATGTTAGAAGTATCTCCCTTTAATATAAGCGGACGCAGTGCTCCACGGTTCCCATTTCTACCGCTATGTGTCTAATTCTTTCATTTAGACATGGTAAATTGAGCTATGGGTAATGAAACCCGCTAGAAAAGATAGTATTCTAATTTTAAAATGAAGCAACGTATAAAGCAACATAGGTGAATGGCCGTGGAACAATACGTGCACATTAGGGACGGTAAGACTTCCTTTTTATGATACTATGAATGCAGTTAGTCGCATGAAGTGCATAAAGCATACAATGGATATGCCTGGAGTGAAAATTCATAGAATATAGTCATTATCTCAGTGGTATGGATGAATGATACTAAATAACGCTGAGAGAGAATTTTAATTATCATTCTGATTTATTTCGATAATATTTAAGAAAACTATTACTCTCTGTGACAAAACATTGAAGAACACTATTACTCTCTGTGACTAAACATTTAAGGAAACCATTATTCCTTGTGACAAAACATACATGAAATCTATTATATGTAATAAAACTACCACTCTCAGTGACAAAACCTACATGAAGCACTCACTATCTCTTGCATCTCGTCATTCCGGAAACATAGGCAACACTTCGTCGCCAGTTACATCTGCTAATGATTACAATGGGTAAAATGAAAGTTACTGAATGGTGGCCTCTTAACACCATTTAGTTACTGTCACACCTATTTAACGCGCGGAGTAGGGAAGCATATTACCTTTCACTCTCTCAAACATTACTTGTGTTACTACACATACAGTACCATGCGGATAAGTTCATGTTGAAACCACGTATTATGAAACCGCAATGCAACGTGAGCAACCCAGCCCAGGCTTCATGACTCCATATTATTCATACTATGATTAACGAATGGCAAATCCAGTGACTACCGTTATGAATGCTGCACCACGTGGCCAAGTTCGACAACAAAGAAACGAGTAAAATAAACCGTTGAATCTTGAAAAATTTATATTGCTTGTATCCAGAACGAAACAATGCAATAAATGTAACATTAATGAACCTATCCGATATTGACCTAAGAACAAGAACCGTTGGTTCATGCCCTCAGTCACCTCGCGCCTAAGTCCGCTACTTGAAACACATTAATCTGAAAAATTTCTACAAATAAAATATGGCTGAAAGTTTCCCGGTATTAATTCACACCCGAACATGCTTCATAATCACTGTTAGCCCAAAAAACCTACATTATAAACCACTTTTCTCACCATCAATGACGAGCGCCGCACACCTGCGTCCGTCTCGTTCAATCGGCGGCCCCAGAGTGTCCTAACATAGCGCCTTCCAGGACCAACCACCAATCGTTCAAAAAAACTGATGGTGGGGGTACGACCTCAGTGAGAATCAACCTCACAAACTCTGCCCTGCTCATCCCCAGTATCTTTGGAATCACGAACTCTCTGCCGAATCTGCTCACGTTGTTGCTGATGTTGGTGCTAAATTACCCTACTGCAACCATCTTTGACTAACCCAGATTATGATATATTCCATACATAATTACGTTTATCCATCCACATACATCATGGGAATGAGAGAAGAGGTCTGACACCAACAGAAGAAAAAATATACACGGAAGCATTCTTGAATCCAGAGGTGAATTAGATAGACGAAACATTGAAAGGACGCTCTCGGCGCAAAATGAATTATTAAACATGTAGGAATTAATCAGTCAGTTAAATGAAGCGTAAACCTCTGATTTTTCATACCCTATTCACATCACTTAGAAACACCACGTTTTTAAGCACTGAAATTGGTTTACAGAGGAGACTGCATACAGAAATAAATCAGCCTGTTAGTTAAAAAATAAATGCCGTTTCAAAATTGTAGCCTGAGTTTTATGATATTCTGCGAGCGTTCTTCACAGTAACAAAGAAGATAATGAACAATACGACACATACGTTAACATATTATAGTTGAGGTTTGTAGCGTCACATCTGTAATATGTCTTACAACTCAACCAGTTCAATAATTGAGCATGTTGGCTATTTGGGATTATGTAAAAGGTACCCAATGAGGGCAAAGTATTAGCGAAGGTAGCTCAGTCCTATTGTCCAATTTGTTTATAATGTGTCATATATCTAAGTTTGCCATATGCTGGACGGTGTTGGTTTTGTGTAGTTCAGTGATGTGTTTGATACGTTATGGAATGCTATTGGAATGAAGGAAGAAGATAAGATCCCGTGCTTGCACATACTTTACTACTTTCTCAAGGCACCTAAGATGGAGTAGCAGTTAACGTCAAATAATCCTAAAAATATATGATTTCATCAACTCATACGTCACTAAGGGTTTGTCTCAAAAAATTTAATTGAGAATACTGATGAGCAATATGATGATCAGGAGTTGTGTGTTAGTATAACTCTTCCTCTTGCCTACAAAATACAGTTGATGAAACTATCTTCAGTCATCAAATTGTAACAATCTAATTTCGTTCTGGCTGTCACCATGTTCCATTGCTACATAGCCTTCCTACTGGTGGTGGTATAAATAATGTTATAACTCGACCTGGTGAGAAGATTACCGTCGCTTGTCATGTCTTAGAGCTCCTGCAAGCTACCTTCTGTAGTAATGGTTTAACAAATTCGTGTGGTCAGCGAAATTACAGACCCCTGAGAATTATTGCCGGGTATTTATAATTTCTGGCGGGAGGGTTTAACAAATCGGTAAAAATTGAAGGCAACGGATAACGTAATTTTTTTTTTTTAACTTCTACAGAAGGCACCTATGCAGGGCTTCATCGGGAGCATAGAGCCATAATTTACTTTCATAACCAAGCATTCAACTGTGGTACTGACTTTTTCCTATCCTTTACGATAAAGGGAGGAAATAATTGATGTTTATTCAACACCGATTGCATTTCAAAAACTAGCCCTGTGTCTGTTGGAATATACACTCCTGGAAATGGAAAAAAGAACACATTGACACCGGTGTGTCAGACCCACCATACTTGCTCCGGACACTGCGAGAGGGCTGTACAAGCAATGATCACACGCACGGCACAGCGGACACACCAGGAACCGCGGTGTTGGCCGTCGAATGGCGCTAGCTGCGCAGCATTTGTGCACCGCCGCCATCAGTGTCAGCCAGTTTGCCGTGGCATACGGAGCTCCATCGCAGTCTTTAACACTGGTAGTATGCCGCGACAGCGTGGACGTGAACCGTATGTGCAGTTGACGGACTTTGAGCGAGGGCATATAGTGGGCATGCGGGAGGCCGGGTGAACGTACCGCCGAATTGCTCAACACGTGGGGCGTGAGGTCTCCACAGTACATCGATGTTGTCGCCAGTGGTCGGCGGAAGGTGCACGCGCCCGTCGACCTGGGACCGGACCGCAGCGACGCACGGATGCACGCCAAGACCGTAGGATCCTACGCAGTGCCGTAGGGGACCGCACCGCCACTTTCCAGCAAATTAGGGACACTGTTGCTCCTGGGGTATCGGCGAGGACCATTCGCAACCGTCTCCATGAAGCTGGGCTACGGTCCCGCACACCGTTAGGCCGTCTTCCGCTCACGCCCCAACATCGTGCAGCCCGCCTCCAGTGGTGTCGCGACAGGCGTGAATGGAGGGACGAATGGAGACGTGTCGTCTTCAGCGATGAGAGTCGCTTCTGCCTTGGTGCCAATGATGGTCGTATGCGTGTTTGGCACCGTACAGGTGAGCGCCACAATCAGGACTGCATACGACCGAGGCACACAGGGCCAACACCCGGCATCATGGTGTGGGGAGTGATCTCCTACACTGGCCGTACACCACTGGTGATCGTCGAGGGGACACTGAATAGTGCACGGTACATCCAAACCGTCATCGAACCCATCGTTCTACCATTCCTAGACCGGCAAGGGAACTTGCTGTTCCAACAGGACAATGCACGTCCGCATGTATCCCATGCCACCCAACGTGCTCTAGAAGGTGTAAGTCAACTACCCTGGCCAGCAAGATCTCCGGATCTGTCCCCCATTGAGCATGTTTGGGACTGGATGAAGCGTCGTCTCACGCGGTCTGCACGTCCAGCACGAACGCTGGTCCAACTGAGGCGCCAGGTGGAAATGGCATGGCAAGCCGTTCCACAGGACTACATCCAGCATCTCTACGATCGTCTCCATGGGAGAATAGCAGCCTGCATTGCTGCGAAAGGTGGATAAACTCTGTACTAGTGCCGACATTGTGCATGCTCTGTTGCCTGTGTCTATGTGCCTGTGGTTCTGTCAGTGTGATCATGTGATGTATCTGACCCCAGGAATGTGTCAATAAAGTTTCCCCTTCCTGGGACAATGAATTCATGGTGTTCTTATTTCAATTTCCAGGAGTGTACATCATCACAACTGGTGTCTCTAGTTAACATTATTCACTTCGCCACATAATTATGGAATGGGCGAGGGGAGCGCCGGCCTGGCTTCAATGTAATTTTATGCAGGCACACAATTATACCTAAACCCATAATTATTACAATCATTTACTTCAGGTCACGCAGAACGCAGCAAAGACACTACAAGCGACCTCGGTCAGGGCAGAAGGGTATTAGCCTAAATATTTAAATTTTCTTTATAACGTACGCTGAAGAAAGGGTAGCAAGTGGTGCACTTAACTATGACTGCCAATTTTGGTTTAATCTTGCTTACAGAAACAACACCACGTTACTGAGCGGGGTGAAGAACATTTACTATCATATGGCGGGAAAATTTTCCAAGGCTTTATTCCATCAACGGCCATTAAAATCAGAATTTTCGTAGATACAAGAGTTTAACCCGTGTTTGTTACCTAACGCACTTCATTGTAGGCGAATCAAATAGTTATGGGGGCACATGAAACATTAAATATCACATCAGTACTATTCCTCACACGTGGCCAAGTAGCGCGAGCCAACAGAAATGCAAAAAATACGGACACACAAATTTATTCGTTCTATGTCTTAGACTCACCCACTACCACACGGTTATTCACTCCACTACTATACATCTTCAGACCGAAACTGCAGTCTACCAATGTGGCGGTTGCTCCAATCGTGCACGTGACGGGAAAGCCAGTACACAAAAGAAACATGTTGTTTGTTGAGGTCTTCAGTCCTGAGACTGGTTTGATGCGGCTCTCCCTGCTACACTATCCTGTGCATGCTTCTTCGTCTCCCAGTACCTACGGCAACCCACATCCTTCTTTATCTGTTTAATTTATTCATCTCTTTGTCTCCCTCTACGATTGTTACCCTCCACGAACCCTCCAATACTAAACTGGTGATTCCTTGATGCCTCAGAACATGTCCTACCAACCGATCCCTTCTTCTAATCAAGTTGTGCGACAAACTTCTCTTCTCCCCAATCCTGTTCAGTACCTCCTCATTAGTTATATGATCTACCCATCTAATCTTCAGCATTCTTCTGTAGCACCACATTTCGAAAGCTCCTATTCTCTTCTTGTCCCAATGAGTTATCATCCATGTTTCACTTCCATACATGGCTACGCTCCATACAATTACTTCCAGAAACGACTTCCTGACACTTAAATCTCTACTCGATGTTAACAAATTTCTCTTTCTCAGGAACGCCTTCCTTGCCACTGCGAGTCAACATTTTATATCCTGTCTACTTCGATCATCATCAGTTATTTTGCTCCCCAAATAGCAAAACTCCTTTACTAATTTAAGTGTCTCATTTCCTAATCTAATTCCCTCAGCATAACCCGACTTAATTCAACTACATTCCATTATCCTCGTTTTGCTTTTGTTGATATTCATCTTATATCCTCCTTTCATGACAGTATCCATTCCGTTCAACTGCTCTTCCTAATACTTTGCTGTCTCTGACAGAATTACAATGTCATCGGCGAACCGCAGATTTTTTATTTCGTCTCCGTGGCTTTTAACACCCACCCTGAATTTTTCTTATGTTTCCTTCGCTGCTTGCATAATATACAGATTCAATAACATCGGGGAGAGGCTACAACCCTGTCTCACTCCCTTCCCATCGACTGCTTCACTTTCATGTCACTCGACTCTTATAACTGCCATCTGGTTTCTGTACTAATTGTTAATAGCCTTTCGTTCCCTATATATTACCCGCGACACCTTCAGAATTTGAAAGAGAGTATTCCAGTCAACATTGTAAAAAGCTCTCTTTAAGTCTACAAATGCTAGAAACGTTGATTTGCGTTTCCTTAATCTTGCTACTAAGATAAGTATTGCCTCACGTGTTCCAATATTTCTGCGGAATCCAAACAGATCTTCCCCGAGGTCGGCTTCTACCAGTTTATACATTCGTCTGTAAAGAATTCGCGTTAGCATTTTGCATCCGTGACTTATTAAACTGATAGTTCGGTAATTTTCGCATCTGTCAGCACCTGCTTTCCTTGGGATTGGAATTCTTTATATTATTCTTGAAGTCTGAGGATATTTCGTCTGCCTCATACATCTTGCTCACCAGATGGTATAGTTTTGTCAGGACTGGCTCTCCCAAGGCCGTCAGTAGTTCTAATGGAATGTCGTCTACTCCCGTGGCCTTGTTTCGACTCAGGTCTTTCAGTGCTCTGTCAAACTCTTCACGCAGTATCGTATCCTGCATTTCATCTTCATCTACATCCTCTTCCATTTCCATAATATTGTTCTCAAGTACATCGCCCTTGTATAGACCCTCTACAACTCCTTCCACCGTTCTGCATTCCCTTCTTTGCTTAGAACTGGGTTCCCATCTGGGCTCTTGATATTCATACAGGTGGTTCTCTTTTCTCCAAAGGTCTCTTTAATTTTCCTGTAGGCAGTATCTATCTTACCCCTAGTGAGATAAGCCTCTACATCCTTACATTTGTCCTCTAGCTATCCCTGCTTAGCCATTTTGCACATCCTGTCGATCTCACTTTTGAGACGTTTGTATTCCTTTTTGCCTGCTTCATTCACTCCATTTTTATATTTTCTCCTTTCGTCAATGAAATTCAATATTTCTTCTGTTACCCAAGAATTTCTACTATCCCTCGTCTTCTTACCTACTTGATCCTCTGCTGCCTTCAATACTTTATCTGTCAAAGTAACCCATTCTTCTTCTACTGTATTTCTTTCCCCCTTTTTCCTCTCAATTTTTCTCTTATGATATCCCTGAATCTATGTACTACCTTTGGTTTAGTCAGTTTATCCATGTCCCATCTCCTTAAATTCCCACCTTTTGCAGTTTCTTCAGTTTTAATCTACAGTTCATAACCAATAGATTCTGGTCAGAGTCCACATCTGCCCCTGGAAATGTCTTACAATTTAAAACCTGGTTCCTAAATTCTTGTCTTACCATTATATAATCTATCTGAAACCTGTCAGTATCTCCATGCTTCTTTCATGTATACAATCTTCTTTTATGATACTTGAACCAAGCGGTAGCTACGTTTAAGTTGTGCTCTGTGCAAAATTCTACCAGGCGGCTTCCTCTTTCATTCCTTACCCCCATTCCATATTCACCTACTACGTTTCCTTCGCTCCCTTTTCCTACTACCGAATTCCAATGACCCCCGACTATTAAATTTTCGGCTCTCTTCACTATCTGAATTACTTCTTTTATTTCATCATACGTTTCTTCAATTTCTTCGTCATCTGCAGAGCTAGTTGGCATATAAACTTGTACTACTGTGGTAGGCGTGGGCTTCGTGTCTACCTTGGTCACAATAAGGCGGTCACTATGCTGCTTGTAGTAGCTTACGCGCACTCCTATTTTTTTATTCATTATTAAACCGTCTCCTGCAATACCCCTATTTGATTTTGTATTTATAGCCCTGTATTCGCCTGACCAAAAGTCTTGTTCCTCCGGCCACCGAACTTCACTAATTCCTACTATATCTAACTTCAACCTATCCATTGCCCTTTTTAAATTGTCTAACCTACTTGCTCGATTAAGGGATTCCACGCTCCGATCCGTAGAACGCCAGTTTTCTTTTTCCTGATAACGATATCCTCCTGAATTGTCCCCGCCTAGAGATCAGAATTCGGGACTATTTTACCTCCGGAGTATTTTACCCAAGCGGACGCCATCATCATTTAAGCATACGGCAAAGCTACATGCCCTCTGGAAAAATTACGGCTGTAATTTCCCCTTCGCAGTACCAGTACAGCAAGGCCGTGTTGGTTAGTGTTACAAGGCCAGATCAGTTAATCATCCAGACTGTTGCCCCTGCAGCTACTGAAAAGGCTGCTGCCCCTCTTCAGGAACCCCACGTTTGTCTGGCCTCTCAACAGATACCCCTCCCTTGTGGTTGCACCAATGACACGGCTATCTGTATCGCTGAGGCACGCAAGCCTCCTCACCAACGGCAAGGTCCATGGTTCTTGGGGGGGGGGGGGGGGGTGTGGAAGAGGGGCAAAGAAAACTTAAACTTATGACATATAAATGAAAATCCCCCCAAATATTTCTGTAAAACGAAGATCACATTAAATGTTATGCGCAGAGCAATAATACGACCGTGGGCTTAAGGCCCATGGTGAGTGGCCTAACCAATTCACAAACGCAAAGTTCTAGTGAAATTTGACTAAATTATGAAAATAAACTCCCTTATGGAGGTTTCGTGGTATATCACACCTGATTTCAAAATCTCGATTACCAAAATCGAGAGCTGCGTTTCCACGTCTGTCCAGCACCGCTACCCAGGAGCCAGTGGACTTGCAGACACCTCGCCTAACCATTGTCCCTTCAAAATTTGGCGGAGGGAATGGTTCGCCAACCTAACAAAGCCAATACTCGTGCAATCGTGACCTCTCTGACCTGACTTGCACATTATCTTTGTGATACTTGTTCGTGTTTTGGGGGTTGGAACTATCCTAACACATAACCACTCTACTCATGCAATGCTACGACCTCTTACGAAAGCTTTCTGCTACTTTACATAATATCTCATTCATACAGTCCAAGGTCGCATAAGGGAAAGGATTCTAGCAAACATGGCACACACGAAATAAAAAAATCAATGACTAAATCAATAAACACCGCTTGGTCCATTCTCTGCTGCTATTTACCCACGGATTTACTTCTGCAGAATAAAAACACTCTCGCCATATTTATCTTATACCGGAATTTATTGAGAAAAATCTGGAACGGGACAACAAGTTCCGCTTCAACATCGTCAGAATATTTAGCAACCTAGATGACGAAGTCATGTTGACTCACATCTATCATAGAACATATTTCCAATCTTAGAAAAGGTCAGCACAAAAGACTCGCAGGGAACGTTACAAAATTTACATAAGAGCATTGTTTTTCGCAATATGTACAAATGTCAAGGCAGACCACTGAAAGTTATAAGAAACATCCCCACAAAATTTAGTTTACCCATGGAGATCTATTAATATATTTATCCAAAGAAACACATACGTTGGTTGAAAAATTACAGAGAAGATTATTGATTGTTCCTTCGATAAACCGGTACTGCGTTTTTCGTGCAAAAACCTTTCCGAAAGAGTTGTATGGGCCAGATTTCGTAAGTAAAGCGTCTAGAGTTTCCATTACTGCTAGAGGGACTATGCATTCATAGTTACACACTTCCTGTTTCATTTTAGCATCCTCATTTCTATATATGTACCACGTCTCAGCAGGAGCACACAAGCAGTGACCTAGTAACCGTCAGCAGAAATTGTGTGAAAATCCATAGCCCACACTACTCTCATCATATTGTGCAAATCATTGCAGTTGTCACGTCATTCTCACTGTACTGAATTGGTCGTAATTACAACACGCATTTTTTGTTTTGTACCCAAACACACGTCTTTAAAATCAATAATATATTTACTGTACAAATGTGTTACCTTTGTTTACACTCTTGTTAAAATCGGCCGCTCGCTACAGAGCATGGAAAACCTAATACAACCTTGTAGAGCAGATAGTTACCAAAATAATACTGGCCACAGTAGCCAATGAAATTCGTGAAAAGCAAACTGTAAATGTGTAAGACAAAGAAGATAAAAACAATTATAAATCGTTCACTCTAAGATAATATATAAACGACACACATACATATAAGAAAAAGTAAGGAAATATTCTGTTATTTCAAAAGTAATTGCCATAGATGTTAATACATTTATCCCAAAGTGAGACAAAATGTTCAGTGCCTTCATGGAAAAATGTTTACGGTGGCCTGCGGATGCATGACTGTACCCAAGCGTGCACTTCTTAGTCCGAAGCATATCGACGGCCACGACTGTCATCTTTCACGCTCCAAAAATATGTAAATTGCATGAGGGGAAATGGGGACTGTGTGGAGGATGTGCAAGAGCTTCACAACCAAACATATGCAGCATACGCGAAACAGCCATGGCAACACGAAGCCGGGCTCACAGTTTTCTTACATGCCTTTTCTTTTACTGCACCTTATATATCTAAATTATCACGAGAGTCCATAGATTTCAACGAAATTAAGAATAAAGCTTTTTTTTCATTAACTGCTCTGAGGTCACTTAAAATATTAGAAAGTCATATGGATACTTTATAACACTAGCCTGCCGTTACTCAAGCTAATGTTACCCTCTGAGAGGATTTTGAAATTTTGACCGCGAGTGTGTCTAACAGATAAAGGTATCGGACTGTAATTCTGAATATATTGCAGTTAACAGAAAAAGAAAACAGGCTGTAGGTTTGGGGTTTAATGAAATTATTACAATACATATGTGAATAAAAAACACATGATCGCCAAACTAATTAGGCTCATTAATTTGGAAATATAAGTTTAAGAAAATTGACTGTCACTTATTGAAGCTACTTTCATTAATATTCCGTTTGAATAGCACACAGGATACAAACGGACACAGGGCACTCTGAGCTGCGAGCACCAGTAGTTACCAATAATGCACATACTAGTAATCATAGAAAGCAAACTCGTATCAAACTTACACTATAAGAGCTACACTCAAATGCTGTTACATGGATCAGTACTGAAACGTTCGTGCCAGAAGTGCAGAACTAAAATTGGCCAGGAGTAGCTTCTGACTTAACTGACATATAAATACCACAATTGAAATATATAATACCACAATCACACTGTTTCTACTCCCATTTATAGAAATATATAACATTTCCTTGGTAGTAATAATAGTTCATTAATCTTTTGAATATGTGAAGAATATGATGGGGCTCTATAAACTAGTATGATGTGCCTAGTCAAGCTCTAAGATTACTTCAGCAGCAAAGACTAAATTAAACAAAATTACCCTCTCAGCTTAACTTGGAATAGTTTATATTTTTACATTTTGACTTTTCAAGTCAAATTATTCAACACTAAACTCAATTGACTTGAAAAAAATCGATCATGACAGTAATCAAGCCTAATTATGTTTCCAATAAATTTAACTTACGTACTGTATTTATTATCTGTGCAGTAGGTAATTTAGACAGAACATTTACACAGTCTGACACTGAATTATTGCAAAACTCTACTTTGTAATAAATTGAGAGCTCCTTAGCAAAATTCTAACTAACTTTAAATTTTGCTAATTCTTGCATATTTGACAAGCATGAATAAATCACTAGTTCATTTGGAACATGATACTCGGTTTTATAAACACTTAGGAGAGCGCCCTGCATAGGTTCATGATGAGATTGGAAGATATGGTTGTAAACACAGGCTTATAGCACCTGGATTATTATTAAAATCACTCACACAAATTAACTGGTCCATGCTCTGATACATATCTGTGTGTATGAAGTTGGTGGAGCTGTGGCGTAGTGGTAGTGGCAAACGACATGGCCTCTAACTGTACTCACGGCACTTGATGTGTGAATGCTCTATAAAATGTCTTCTTAGCGACGGATTTTTAACGTATAAGAGCCATTCCTTATTGCCGAGAGTACCATGCAACGGCCAAATCCATATCCGAGGCCAAGTTCCTGGCAAAGCGGATTCTAATTGCCTCCCTAGCCATTGACTGCGTACCGTTCACACCAAGGAACTGCCCAGTTCGACCGCCAAAACCACCTTCTACATCGCGCCAAGCCACTTCCATTGCGGAGGGTCTTCCGTACATCTTTTATATTTTACAATAGAAGTGCCCTAAGCATAAACCAATTTCCCGTAACATTGTTTTTCTTTTGAATATACACATATTATAAAATGTCATTATTTTAAATATCATTTACCTTTTTCCATAGATACCTGAAAGGCTTTGAATAGCCTGTCACGAATCAATGACATTAACTAACAAAGAATAAACACTTCATAATTACATATACAAAGTTACGTAATATGAATGTACTTCTAATCGATATAAGTGTTACAACTTTTAGTACAGCGTTTCATGGAAGATTTAATATTTAGGCCTTCTTCTCACTTGTAAATATGATGCTGTATAAAGTCACTGTTTTACACAGTGGGTACTATATGACTTACCTCTCTTATGACTTCCAACATGACAACGTAGGAGTACATTTGAAATACGTGTAGAAACTTTTGGGAGATTATGCTCACATTAACATGAGTGATAAGTATAAAATTACGACAAGAAATGTTGCTGTACAAACTAGATATAAAAGCGTGCCTAAGAAACAGTACAACAGATTTTACTTTGTTCGTACAATACAATGACCACTAAACCACTAGACATGTTCAGCAGTAATGGTAATGACAAAAAATATTACAAAGTCCTCCACCTGTTACAATGGATCCATGGATCTTCGGAGATGACAATGTCACATAATTTAAAAATTTGGTTTGTACGATGCTTTTCTGAAATTGTTCTCATTGTCACTCGCTGTAGCATTGTCATTCTCAGTGACCCCATATAGAGAAATTGGCTAAAGACACCAAAATACTAAACATGACTGTTAACGATTGTATTGAGTACATCTAGCAG
The DNA here is from genome assembly GCF_023864275.1 of Schistocerca cancellata. Taxonomy (NCBI): domain Eukaryota; kingdom Metazoa; phylum Arthropoda; class Insecta; order Orthoptera; family Acrididae; genus Schistocerca; species Schistocerca cancellata. The sequence goes on along the minus strand of NC_064629.1, from coordinate 493,573,094 downwards.
ATAGCTAGAGCGCAGAGTGCGATTATGGAGAGAACAGTAGCAGTTTTCTCCTCAGTGGATATTGAAAGTAAAGAATTCAACCACATATCAATTGACGCTATGCTATTTTCCGTAAATGTTCGTGTCAGTATGTCTTTTTTCAGATCCTTAAAATGATGCCCACTGTTCTTTTTTGCATAGAGTTATAGGTGATTGATTTGGCAATAAATAACTTTCCACTTAACTAACACGATTGATTTCACTAGGTAAGTATAAAATCGGAGATATATCGGGTAAAGCCAAATTACTTTTTACAAATGTAGCTCTATTAAGGTGCGATATTATAACAGTGCTATAACAGTGCTATAAATGGCTGAAGAGCATTGTTTTGTTTTGTTTCCAGCACTCCAGGGTGCAGAACAGCTCCCTATCATTGACGATACTGCTCCATATTTTGATGACTTCCCAGGTGGCGAGTCCACAGATGCAGTTCCGTTGTGAGTATCCTCATGGTAGCACTCATCGGTGGCACAGTTCTGGTTATGTTCGAGCAAGCCGTGCATTTGAAGTGCCGTCATATGTTCTATGAGAGAATTTAGCCATGGACACAGGCGAGGTACTGGGCTGATCTTTTGAGTTCCTAGATGGTACGATAAACTTTCAGCAGCACATGTTAACGAAAACACATTTGTCTGTTTTAACGATTTGGTAGAATCCGTGCAACTAGTAAGAACTAAACGATTTTTTCCAACGATTAAGGACAATATTCAAAGTCATATAACTCCTCAACCATGTGCACCAATTATAAAATGAATTAGGTACACGTCTGTAGTATCGTATCACACAACATTTTGCCCTGCGCAAAAAATCGCAGTGTCAATCTATATATACATGGTGTCCTAAAAACGTTGCGACAAAATTCGAATGGTTGTAGAGAGTGTCTTGAGGAACAAGTTCATGATGGGCACTCGTATCAGGAAAGTCATTCAACGACGCTAAGGAGCGTCGTAGTTAAAGGTGTCGGCGCCTGCCACTAGACCAACCGTGGCCAGAAAACGTGACTTTGTACGCTGACGGAACATAGTCGGAATGTCTCGCAATTTTGTTTAATATTCAGTTGTCGCAGCTCATTGTCACTATGAACTGTGGATAAGATGGAGCACTGTGAAGACAGGACTTATTTCCTGTGAATGCGATTGTCTTCTGCCTTGGTAGACGACAGTTTCTGACACTGATTTTCATCTGAACTTTATTTCTCCGTTGTATACCGAAAAAATATTTGAGTTTTAAGAGGGTTCTAGGAGAAAAATTAACTACGGATGGAAACCCGTGCCCAAAACCGTTATCTACCAGAGCAACACAGCATTCCATCAGTAGGAGGTAAGGCCTTTCTACGCAGCTGCTAGCTATGACTTGTACACTGGTCATCGTGACAGTCAAAGAACATTGCGAGATGTTCCGCCTACAGTCCGTCAGCGTACATGGCGTCTGCTGCCAAACGGGAGGCCCAGCAGCAGGTTCCGATGCATGTAACTTTGATGCCCTGTAGCGTCGTTGGACGACGTTTCCGGACATGGGTTCTTGCTCTCGATTTGTTCCTCGAGACAGCCTCTACTACCCGTCGATGTCAGTCGCAATATTTCTGGTACATCATTACTCTGCAAACCCCTGTTATGTGCGTGGCAAATGGTACGTCCCACTGTATCAGTTATTAAGACTTCCTCTCATTCTATTCGCGTATGGGAAGACTGATTACTTAAACGTTTCTTTACGTTGGGTAATTGGTCTATTCTTGTCTTTACGACGAATATTGGAGCCATACGTAGGAGCCATACGTAGGAGCCTTACAAATAGCTTTCCGCAGTTCTCAACAGCAAATAAATGAATTGTTGCTCTTCACATATATCTACAATACATTAGCATAGATGCATTAAGTCATATTCACGATAAACGTCATGATGGGGAACGTGTCAACTGAGCGTAGTAAAAAATGTATTTGATTACACGCTGGTCGTTTACAGGTATTTTACGCATAAATTACTAATTATTGACATTTTCGGCCTATGAAACACCATATTTCTATTGGTGTACCAACAAAGAGTTTTATAGCTCTATATTTCACCCTACCAGCACAGAAGTCACAGACTGTGCAGATTGTGCTGATCAGTATCGTTCTTCTAGTGTTGTAGTGAATGTCTGTGTCACTCTCAAATTTATGTGGACTGTTGATAAGTTACATAAATAAATGAAAGTAGAATGAGCTTGAGGTCAATATTAGCAGGTGCTTAAAGGGATTCCAGCAAAAAGAGAAAGTTACCTTCAACAGAATTGCAGAGTATGCTATAAGGAAGGTCACTGTGCGATGTTTATTGACATTTGTGGAGTAACTCTTCGCACAGAGAGGCCTAATAGCGACATAATTCAACACATCTTGGAAAACGTCTTGAATTAATTACGCATTCCACAGTAACATAATACATGTTACTGGCCCACGAATTCGTATTGTTTTGTAGGTGACCTTAATCACCCAACAGGTGACTTTACTTTTCAGATACATGTTGCAGCGCAGTCTGAAACACTGCGTTGACGAACAACAGCCGTATTCGATTAAGGATGAAATCGAAGACTGCGTTTAAGGATCTGTATCTGCTGCAGAATATTTTAGAAGAAATAAAAATTTATGCCAGACTAGGCCTCGAGCAACGATTGAAGACATCAGGACACCAGGACAAATGGAGATTTCGGCCGCTCGTGCAGGCGTTAGCCGAAGTAGCTAAGACAAATGCTGGTGACAAGCGGGGAATACGGGTTAGAGTCCCGGTCTGGCATAAATTTCCATTTCTTCTGAAGTATTCTACAATTGATGCTGATTGACACTTGTAATTAGGGACCTGACTCTTTTAGGATCATAATAATATTCCATATTACAGAGGAGAGAGTAGATCACTTGTAATTTCACTAAGTACCTTGTGTATCGTTTCTTTAATACCTATTTGCTTTCCCTTCTGAACTGTTTCCACGTGTTATTCAAAAGTAATGATTAAAAATTTCTGCTACACAGGAACTGTCTTTTCAGGAAAATGATGTCATGTGGCATGGGTTTACTCCATGTCTCTTTTAACAATATTCCATACCGATTTGATTTTATTGTCTCGTCAGTCAAAGTCAGACAGCAGGCACATGCTCCAGGATTTTACTAAAACTTTTCTTAAAATGTTACAGTACTGTTTACAACGTCAGTCTCTTTTAGGAACATTATCAGTTCTTCCTATTTTTTTTAATTTGGAACATATTATGATACCTGCAGTACTCTGAGGTCTCTTTAATGACTTCCCGATATTGCGTTTAATTATCTTTCCACGAAAACTACATTCAGAATTGGATATTTATTAAGAAATATTTTATATTTAAATCTAGCATTAGGTTCATTGCAGACACCACTCCCGGTAATATTAATATGCTTTTATTAAAATATTCACTTCTTTTTCATATATCATCCTGTTTCTTAATTGTAGATGGAGCTATGTTATGTAATGTGATTCACTGTATATCGTGATCTGATAATCCACTTACCACTTAAATTCCACTTGTTGTATGAATACATTATCTGTAAGGGTACTGTTATCTTCAACAAGTCGAGCAGGTAAATTTATGACTAATTTACAAGTAGCTGTAAGCACCACTAGATCACTTTTCATGTCAGATTCCCTCGAGAAATCAACTTTAAAGTCACAACAAATCAATAATACCGTAATTCTGTGTGACAAATATCACAATGAGCCATCAAAAACTTTTATCGATAATTCACAGTTACGCAGACAAACTATAATATATCATTTCCCAAATATTTCTGTACACTGCTCTAAACGTAATTCATTTATTTCTATATCTATTTATTTCTATTTCTATTTTATGAATGTGACAGCTCTTCCTCTACCGACACTGTATCTACATGAGTGTGCAGCTAATTCATAACTACTTACATATAAATTCTCTCTCCTTCTCATTCTATAGTTTTGAGACGAATGACAACTATTTCTTTCCAAGTAATAGGACCATCCATACATCGTAACAAATCATTTTCTCTGTTTTTCATCCCCTTGTATTCTGATGATACAGACTGATTTTACCTTTAACTCTATTTTTATAATATTAACTGACAGTTTCTATCGATTTAATTTAGGTTATTACTGTCTATATTAACGCTGATGTTGACCTAAGCCTGGTGTCTCACATCTTCCTACAGCAACTACTGCAACAGCACTAATATGATACTCGACATCCGTGTAAAGGAGCATCCTCAGCAACATGTTTACTCATGTGAGAGTAGAGAAAACACGGGACTCATCGTGGTACCGCAAAACCTCCACAAAAGCCGTGTTTCTGTCCTCAGCAGCTGCTTCGATTTTGTCTCGGTTACCTCTATTATGAATTTTCCGCTATTTACCAGGTTATTTCCCGGTTCCCCAACTACCAGTACTTGATCATCTATGATAAAATCCTTACGCAATGGTGTAAGCCTTCTGTTACCTGGATGAGATGCAATAGATGTAATGAAATAGGAATTTATATTACTATTTTCATATGTTTCTTTTGTGTGAAGTCTGACTTACTGTTAGGAAAGTATGCTTAAGAAGACAATGTACTTTTCACACAGTTTTAACTTATCTGCGATGCCAATAACACTTACTCATATAATACTTATAACAACAACTAACGCTTAAAACTAGTTCCCAATATATTATTTATTTAAATACTTACAACAGTGGAATTCACTACGAACTTGCGGTCTTAATATTGCCTCTGCTTTGGCGACTTTCTTTTGGTAAAATATCGGCCAGGTAGATTTATTCAGATCGGGAAGTGGTAACTGGAATGTAGATTGTCGTCCACTTTCCACTAAGTAGTGACTGCAATGGTTGGAAAGCAGTTACTGGTTGTAACGAAGCATTCACTACTTGTGATGCTCCCTGGGACAAACAAGTGATCGTAGGTGACTGAAACTTCGAGCAAACATTTATCAGGACAGACAGAAGAGGAATAACGAGTAAACCATTGAGAACAACAGATATGAATTTTCACATTAGATGGTAACATTTGTCAATTGCTTACCATGCAATCGTTTCAGGTTGCAAACGGTGCTCAGTGTTATGAGAATCTGCGTCCACGACAGCCTGGAACCGCACTACAGATACCATTTCATAATTTTTCGTAGCACTTTTCGAACGGTGGAATATATAATGTACAACTCTCAGAACACCGCTCGTGCACTGCTTGTATATCGCACTTCGCGCACTGCATTCTCAGTCATGGCAACAGGAACTCTTTCGACAGTTTGTCGCGCAAATGGCCGTCGACCTCTCCCAAGAACAATTCTGAAAACGCCACACTGTACGAACTTCCGAATCATGTTCTTCAACCCCTGTGCGGAAAGAGGACCCCTCAGTATTACTTCAATACTTCGACACTTGTGAAGAGCTGCAGCACTGTTAGTGTTGTTTTGATAAAACAGCCTTACGGGTAAAGCCCTGGTCAGCTTGTCCACAGCCATGTTCACTGTCTGCTACTGTAACACACACTGATGCTTGTGTTTCAAACTTACACTGCCGCATCGGTAAAGACACCAAACGGCAAGACATGTCACTAACACTACTAACGACGCAAATGCTGCTGAACACGGTCTGAACATCATTCCTATAAAGTTTGGTAACCACACAGTAAATGATGAACCAAGCACTGGAAGTTTAATCATAACCCTATCCCCCTGTATTCTATAAATAAAATGCATACTCACTGTCACATTAAGCAAATATTAATATGTTTATCTACTTATGATTCAGATATGTATCCGCGTCAGATGAACCAACGGCACCGAAGTTCAGTGAACCTGTCGATGGGTCAGATATTTTGCAGAAGAGTGACTGCTCCCTGCCACCATCATGATGCAAGTCTACTGGTTCTACATCTGAAGAGGTTGAGTTTCTCCGGATTACTACTCAGAAACCTTCGAAGATTACCTCTCCGTCTGTGGAAACTGATGGTACAACGTATTCGCATTTACATACATACATAGTAATTGGTTTCTTTTTCCTAGGAACTTCTTTTGAGTATGTTGCGGCCATATCAGTAACGTACTTGATGTTTTATTTAAAGGATAGGTGTTATGGTGCAGATATTGACAATGGACAATAAATCCGAGCAGTCTCTCACCTTTTGCATACAATATATGGTACTGAGCACATATAAACACACCCCACATTCTACTTTGGATTTATTGACGGAGTATACAGTTGGGAAAATGAGATTGGCTGTTACCGACAGGAATAAATATTAATACAATAAAAGTACTGATGATTAATTCCTGCTGACGATTCTGCAGTCCTTTTGGTTACTCTAGAACTTCATAACAATTGTAGCAAACCACTGTTACTAAGGTGTCATTCATTTGCTCTGTTTTTATAAGCACAAATACACTCATAATGTACGTATTTGATGATTTTAAATAAAAACTGAATTGATAAAGAGAGAGAAAATGTGTTTTAATTTCTACCTTATTAATCTCAGTTTGCTCAATAAGTATCATATGTCCCTCGGTGTTTTCCTTGATAATAACAGATCCCCTTTGTCAATCACGTTTTAGTTTTGCATATTTTATTTTGTTGAAAGATATCTTGTTGCCTTCAGCTCACACTCTGTTTATTTCATGTACGATTGTACAGTTTCGGTCTTCGGCCATTTTAACATACATGACATAATTTACTACTAAAAAAATCTGCTATAAAATACTAGAAAATGGCCTCAGGCCGAAATTTTATAATCGTGCATGAAATAAATGGAATGGCAACTGAAGGCATCAAGAAATGTTCCCAAAATTTCATCGTAGCTGCGGATCCTATCGCAATGAAAATAATTTTATTTTCATTGCACTGCACACATGTATGAATGTAAAATATTTCAGAACATGTCAAACATTAACAAAAAAATGAAGCAGTAAACTGTGAAATGGAAGTTTTAGTTAAATAATTGTTGATAATAAACAACACCTGGAAAATTTTCTTCTTTATACAAACCTTAATAACGAGCAAGGAATGGTAGGAATTCAGCCTTTGTCAATCAGTGTGAACCGTTCACTCATACACCTGTACTGGTTTATTAGCAGCTATTTTCAAACCTAAGTTACTGCTGATCAACGACAGGAAAATTGTGCTAGTCTTACGATAGTAGAAGAAGATAGAACACAATTTACAGGGATAACAGTGGCTGAATACAGGTGCATATGACAAAACTATTGCTGGTGTTACCTCTAGAACATTCTGTAGTGTTCTGTTCATAAAACGTGGTACAGCTGTGTGACAGTGAATGCATTCATTAATGTTCTTTGGAATTATCTTCTCTCAAAACATGGTGAAAACCCTGTGTATAATACGAGGTCCAAAAGCAGCCTCTGTAATGACTTCTAAGGCATGACATTAGCACTGAAAGAAGTCAGATACGGCTGTATACGATATGTGCATACTGTGAGGTTATAGTTTTATTGAATCATTTGTCACGGTCGTCGGCGATCGTTTAGGGCTCACGAGTTTATTTGTGTACCTTCAGTCTTGAGTCTACAGTCAGTAACTGAACTGAGCTTAATGGCAAACAGCGTTTGCAGCTGTCACTTTTCAGCACTAACACGCTCCACTGGCGACTGTCCCACAGCTTCAGCCATTTAAACGTGGTCGCTTTGTGGGACTGCAGCAAGCCGGGTAGATTTATCGACCGACTTTTGCACATGTCCGTCACAGTCTATCAGTAGTGTGTTGCTACTTTCAACAGTCGGCTCTGAAATATTCCCATATCTGTAGACCATATTCTGGACATTTGCGTAGTACAGACGCACTTTTAGATCGACGCGTTGTGAGAGCGATAGCGGCGGTGGCCAACCCAACGTTTTCCAGGTATGACATCTGCGCACATGTCGCACCTGCTGTGTCACCAGGGACCATTAGGGACCGTCTGCTAGCAACGGGACCAAGAACATATATGAATCTGGCTAGCCTACTACAGACACCACAACACCGCCGATCATGGGTACTCTTGTGTCGTCAGTGTTGACGAGAGTAGGAACTGTACATATGCGTGTAATGGACGTTCGCGTGGAAGGAGTAGATCTGTTGAGCTGCCTTATCCAGAGTGGATTCGCCGATGAGACATGGGTCCCACCCCTGGGTTCTTGGTGTGAGGGGCAGGGGAGGATCATTTACAGTTCATATTCACATTTTTTGTTTCTATAGGATAAAGTACCCAGTGCCCACTATACCACACGGGTTTTTATGCCCGCGCTACTGCCATTTTTCGACAAAGAGGTAATGTGATTTTTCAGTAGGATAATGCATATCTAAATACGGCTGGTGAGACTTACATGCTCTTCGTCGTGTACGACAACTACCATGGTCATCCAGATCAGCAGATAACTCTCCAATTGAACATAAGTGGACATGATTAATCGGGAACTTACTCGTTCTCCAGGAACTACAAGAACCATGTGCCGAAATACAACAAAAAGTTCAATATGTTTCTGGACAATTTATCGGTGAATGCCATTCTGAACCTTTATGATCGTTAGCAGGCGAGAATACACGCTTGCGTTTTTGCTAGAGGGGGTTACGCTGAGACTGTTTTGGCACGCTTTACTGTCTTATGTGAGTTTCATTTCGTCTTCATTTGCTCTAGTATATTCCAACAATGATGAACTACCTGACACATCACTTGAAAAAGAAAATGACTTAGTCCATATTTTCCTCTAGTGTATAATAGCGTTTCAGGGTGAATAAAGAATTTTCTGTTAGGAAGGTCCTTCTACACCACTGTAGAGTATCTTTACGAATATTCTTTAATTTACTGTGTTAGGTTAAGAAACAGCCGCCAATTTTCGAAGCCGGTGTTATAAATAATGGTGAAAGAGAAAAAGTTTATTATTTGTTACCACTTGCTCAAACACGGCGTGGGGGCCGCAAAGACTGACTTCTTGACTTCGTAACATTCGACCAGCCTGCTAAAGGAGCTGCCTCTATCACCATAGTGAATGAATTTTGTTTGATTATCGAAGGTCCTCAGGCATTCGTGATAAAATGCTTCAATTAGTTAATCCTATACAGACTCTATCTCACTCACAGTATGTGCAAGAACAGTACCGAACCAACATTAAATGATAAATTAAGAACGAGTTAATTTGATAAAAAAGACGTCAAGTCTCGCATAAGGCTTAATTTCTCATTCTATGTGCAACTATAATTGTCGGTTACTCTCACTGTCAGAGACATCTATTGGGGAACGTAATTTCACACCCATTTAACACATATGACGATACTGAGAGGAATACAGAGGGTAGATAAGGTGAATCAGGGAGGAACCAGTTAATCAATTCAACATTTATTACATAAGAACAACCTCTCGAAATCCGACATATTCAATACGTAACAAACAACCACGAGTTCAGTAAGTAAGAATGTAATTCATTACATGATCGGCAAGGATTGTGGAATTTGGTACTTTGGATGTTAATGAAAGAAGTCGGGCCGGATAAGTTTATCGTGCATATAGGGATGAGTAGTAATAAATGGAATTATTATTCCTTTGTTAAAGAAGGATTCTACTAAAAGTCAAGGGAAGGACAGAGTCACTCAGCGAAGAAAAGCACTTTCATTCCAATAAAATCGACGTATTGAGAATTATAAGCATGCAACAGAGTTTGTTAGACTTAATGAGTTGTGCGACTTCTAATAGAAAGGATCTTTTACCCTAAAGCCCAAGTACGAAAGCACATGGTGGACAGTGCCACACACAGGATGGGCTCAAACTACAGGGCATATCGTATACAAACTGGAAACCAACAGGACCGTTCTTGAATATAAAGACGAAAGATTGCCGAAAGTGATTAGAAGAAAGAATAGTAAGGGGATTTTGGGACAGCAAGGGGATAGTACAGTAAACCATTACACATAATGCACAAAAAAACTGCCTCACTGAACTAAAATTCAATCGCCTTGCATGCCGTGACAAATTAGCAGTCAGTGAACACACTAGCATTGAAAAGCCATATCAAAACATAAAATACTAAGCTTTGCAACAACTAGCATAGCACATAGTTAGTAACGGACAAATGAAAAGATACATCTGCAAGATTTCACCTAATACACGAATTTTATTAGACTGAATGCATGTGCCTTACGCCATAAGCATTAATTATTAGTTACTTCATGAAAACGCTGTTCAGTCACATCTGTTGACATGCGAACCCCACAAACCAACATGAATTGGGAAGGTCGTATGCCAGAAGAAAAAGCATACTCACGCTAAGATGATGGGCAAAAAAGTTATTCAAAAAACGAGCCTCAAGGTATCCGTTGAGGATGGAGCCTTGTTTGTTTGTATGAGGGAGGAAGATGTCATTCTGATAGCCGACAGAATCGACACAGAAAAGCGAGAAGAGTCTATATTTGCAGCACACTGTGTTAGAGGACGTCTATGGAACAGAAAAGTTTAGGTTAGTATTGCTACTCTCCAAACTTCTTTTATATATCTCGCTACATTTGAGGAACACTCACTTGTGTATACATATTGTACAAACCGACATCCCGAGTGTGGTAAGGAGAAAGGAAAGGGTTTATTGATCTCAAATGCCATGCAAACTGGGCGGCTCCATTCTGTCCCTTTCCCAAGTATCTGTACAGCGTCACAAGCGTAAAAAACTTTCGACATTAGTAGTCCATGAAGTGTTAAGTTATGAAAGGAGGCAAAAGTAGTGCCACTTTCATCCCACATCTGCTTGAGAAATATTTACAGCGTAACAGTTTTTTTTTAAGTTTACCGTAAGGAATTAGGAACAAGGAAATTTTTCTTCTGCCAAAAAAAGGAAAGAACACCAATGATACATTTCCAGTACCTTGAAAAGATTAAATAGAGAAGACTAATCTTCACCCAATTGGTCTGCATGGTTATTGTGTGAAGAACACTATATTAAAAGCAAGTTTATCCTTTGGGTAATTGCGTGAGGAATAGTACATTTAATGCAAAGTTACAGTTGTGTCAAATCTTTAAAGAACAAAATATTAAAAGTATTATAAAAGCACAAATTGGGTGATCAAGTAATGAATATATTAATAACATCAAATTTACAATTAAACTGACAGTATGAGAAACAAAACACTAATAGCAAAAATATACAACGAGTAACTGATCATTACTAATCACAATGGCAAAAACGTTGAAACAAGTATTAACAGATAGGAGACAATACTAATACTATCAACTAAAGTGGTAACTATCATAACGCAACCATTGGATCTAGGGATGTGTAGGAGTGTGGAAATCTCGCGTACAGGCGAATGACAGAAGTGACACCCAATCACATGACCACGTTCGAAATCCGTCAGTTTCGCGGAGCGCCCCATTCTACTCTCTCACGATGTTTAACGACTACTTAGGTCGCTGATATGGAGTACCTGGAAGTGGGTGGCAGCACAATGCACCTAATATGAAATACGTATATTTTTGGGGTTGTGATCACGTAGTGTACACTTTTAAAAATGGTTCTCGTAATACAGAACAATCTGATAACTTATCATATGAAAACTACAAGGGAAGAAGATATGTTAGCAACTGGCTCAAATTGATACAATAACATTAACTGATACCTACGTAATGAATATTTAAGAAGAGACCGACACACAAAACTTAACACAAGGTATTACGATAGCAAAAAGAGCTCACAAATAAGAAGAGGTGTAGTCAACAGGATAACGTCATTGAAAAGGAAAAATGTTGAATACATTTGAATAAACATTTGAAAATTAACATTTGAATGTAATTGTCTACAGAAGTATCTAATTACAGTAACACTGATGGCGCTATTATTGAGACACAAATAATATGCGTGTTTTCTCATGGCACTACACTGGGTATAACTGAAACACAAACGGATTCGAAGATAGAGTAGACTGTTGTTGTTGTTGTGGTCTTCAGTCCTGAGACTGGTTTGATGCAGCTCTCCATGCTACTCTATCCTGTGCAAGCTTCTTCATCTCCCAGTACTTACTGCAACCTACATCCTTCTGAATCTGCTTAGTGTATTCATCTCTTGGCCTCCCCCTACGATTTTTTCCCTCCACGCTGCCCTCTAATACTAAATTGATGATCCCTTGATGCCTCAGAACATGTCCTACCAACCGATCCCTTCTTCTGGTCAAGTTGTGCCACAAACTTCTCTTCTCCCCAATCCTATTCAATACTTCCTCATTAGTTATGTGATCTACCCATTTAATCTTCAGCATTCTTCTGTAGCACCACATTTCGAAAGCTTCTATTCTCTTCTTGTCCAAACTATTTACCGTCCATGTTTCACTTCCATACATGGCTACACTCCATACAAATACTTTCAGAAATGACTTCCTGACACTTAAATCTATACTCGATGTTAACAAATTTCTCTGCTTCAGAAACGCCTTCCTTGCCATTGCCAGTCTACATTTTATATCCTCGCTACTTCGACCATCATCAGTTATTTTGCTCCCCAAATAGCAAAACTCCTTTACTAATTTAAGTGTCTCATTTCCTAATCTAATTCCCTCAGCATCACCCGACTGAATTCGACTACATTCCACTATCCTTGTTTTGCTTTTGTTGATGTTCATCTTATATCCTCCTTTCAAGACACTGTCCATTCCATTCAACTGTTCTTCCAAGTCCTTTGCTGTCTCTGACAAAATTACAATGTCATCGGCGAACCTCAAAGTTTTTTTTTCTTCTCCATGGATTTTAATACCTACTCCGAATTGTTTCCTTTACCGCTTGCTCAATATACAGATTAAATAACATCGGGGAGAGGCTACAACCCTGTCTTACTCCCTTCCCAACCACTGCTTCCCTTTCATGTCCATCGACTCTTATAACTGCCATCTGGTTTCTGTACAAATTGTAAATGGCCTTTCGCTCTCTGCATTTTACCCCTGCCACCTTTAGAATTTGAAAGAGGGTATTCCAGTCAACATTGTCAAAAGCTTTCTCTAAGTCTACGAATGCTAGAAACGTAGGTTTGTCTTTCCTTAATCTTTCTTCTAAGATAAGTCGTAAGGTCAGTATGGCCTCACGTGTTCCAGTATTTCTACGGAATCCAAACTGATCTTCCCCGAGGTCGACTTCTACTAGTTTTTCCATTCGTCTGTAAAGAATTCGTGTTAGTATTTTGCAACTGTGGCTTATTAAACTGATTGTTCGGTAATTTTCACATCTGTCAACACCTGCTTTCTTTGGGATTGGAATTATTATATTCTTCTTGAAGTCTGAGGGTATTCCGCCTGTTTCATACATCTTGCTCACCAGATGATAGAGTTTTGTCAGGACTGGCTCTCCCACGGCCGTCAGTAGTTCCAATGGAATGTTGTCTACTCCGGGGGCCTTGTTTTGACTTAGGTCTTTCAGTGCTCTGTCAAACTCTTCACGCAGTATCATATCTCCCATTTCGTCTTCATCTACATCGTCTTCCATTTCCATAATACTGTCCTCAAGTACATCACCCATGTATAGATCCTCTATATACTCCTTCCACCTTTCTGCCTTCCCTTCTTTGCTTAGAACTGGGTTTCAATCTGAGCTCTTGATGTTCATACAAGTGGTTCTCTTATCTCCAAAAGTCTCTTTAATTTTCCTGTAGGCAGTATCTATCTTACCCCTAGTGCGATAAGCCTCTACATCCTTACATTTGTCCTCTAGCCATCCCTGCTTAGCCATTTTGCACTTCCTGTCGATCTCATTTTTGAGACGTTTGTATTCCTTTTTGCCTGCTTCATTTACTGCATTTTTATATTTTCTCCTTTCACCAATTAAATTCAATATTTCTTCTGTTACCCAAGGATTTCTACTAGCCCTCGTCTTTTTACCTACTTGATCCTCTGCTGCCTTCACTACTTCATCCCTCAAAGCTAACCATTCTTCTTCTACTGTATTTTTTTCCCCCATTCCTGTCAATTGTTCCCTTATGCTCTCCCTGAAACTCTGTACAACCTCTGGTTCTTTCAGTTTATCCAGGTCCCATCTCCTTAAATTCCCACCTTTTTGCAGTTTCTTCAGTTTTAATCTACAGGTCATAACCAATAGATTGTGGTCAGAGTCCACATCCGCCCCTGGAAATGTCTTACAATTTAGAACCTGGTTCCTAAATCTCTGTCTTACCATTATATAATCTATCTGATGCCTTGTTCCTCCTGCCACCGAACTTCACTAATTCCCACTATATCTAACTTTAAACTATCCATTTTCCTTTTTAAATTTTCTAACCTACCTGCCCGATTAAGGGATCTGACATTCCACGCTCCGATCCGTAGAATGCCAGTTTTCTTTATCCAGAGTAGACTATGACGTGAAATTCTTTACTACAATATCTGGGATCGTTGACACGATTCTACGAAGACAATGTAAATCGTTATTCAAACAGAACGAACAGATTTCAGATACTTACTGTCGAGAAACTATGATACACATTGTTCTCACTGGACAGAGGAAGGTTCAGAGTTTTATTTTCGCACCGAAACTATGCCATACCCTCAACCTGAGCACCATGAGCTGCTCGACAAACGTATATACGCTAGTCTATTTGATTTTACATATGAATCAGCAGGTCCCAGTTTACTGAATCGACAGAATCAACAGTTCAATTTCGCAGTTATCGAAGAGTAGCTGCCACAGGTACGACAGAATCTCTGTCTTCTACGCATCCTCACAGACAAAAATCACCTGTTGTAAGGTCTACTGGGCTAGAAGGCCAAATACAATGAAAAAGGTCTTGTCATCCAGTTCTTCGAATCCAAGGTTATATCATTTTGCTATTAAGATAACGCTGCACCTCACGGTGATAGTGAAGCTAGACGCTGTCATGCGTAACAGGGAAATCATTGTAATCTTCATTAAGTTGACGGAATATCCAATTTTGAGTCATGTCCAGATATGACATTCCTGCCAAAGAAAGCTCCATAAACTTTGTGAACAGAAATGGCGGCCGTCCGCAGTGGCCGAGCGGTTCTAGGCGCTACAGTCTGGAGCTGCGCGACCACTACGGTCGCAGGTTCGAATCCTGCCTCGGGCATGGATGTGTGTGGTGTCCTTACGTTAGTTAGGTTTAAGTAGTTCTAAGTTCTAGGGGGCTGATGACCACAGCAGTTAAGTCCCATAGTGCTCAGAGCCATTTGAACCATTTGAATAGAAATGGCACAAAACACATACAGTTCCGGTGAGTCTCTTTCGTGTTAACTACGACACCAGCCTTTTGTGACCAATAATTTTTTAAAGTATGGCGGGTTACTTCACCCAATTGATGAAAGGTCGATTCGTCTGGAAATTTGAGTCGTTCGGAAAAAGTATCCCCTGCCATATCCTGGAGACTGAAATGCTAAACTAGTACATTCTCTTACAGTCGCCGGTACGTAAATGATGCAGTAACCGTAACTTATGGGGCTTCATGCGCAAGCGTCATTTCCGAACACAGCTGACCGCTGTTTTAGGAGGCTGAATTTCCCAGCCTGCCCATCTTGTAGACTTCAGAGTGCTCCGTGTGAACGCATCTCTGACAAATTCGACATTTTTGCCAGACGTACGTGGCCGGAAAGTGCTCTCTCCTTAGGATACGTAATCACCTTCTGAGAGTTTTGTGTGCAAGTCATAAATCTGCTTGTGCTAAGGCTGAATCGACAGACGAATGCACATTGCGCTTGAACAGTGCATCGACTGAGCACAAATTATAACACATAAAATGAATTCGCTTGTGGTGAAGTCGCTGTGTCGATCAAACAAGCAGCATCGCAGCTGTGGAAAAACTTTGACCCTTCCTCCATCCAATATACATGCGCTATGTGTTTCCACTTTAACAGTCCGTCAGTAAAGAACCATTGAGATCTTTCTTGCAGAATAACTCGGTATATCAGTCGAAAAATTAATCATCTCCGTGCATCCTGAAGTACAGCCTCTCGACTCTCTACCACTCTATCCAGTCATTAGTTAATTCCAGCACACCCCAGGCACCATCTAATATTATTCCATCTATAAAGTGTAGCTCAGACTCCGTCGTCCTGAAATTCACGGTGGCTCCACAAGAATAGTATTGTTCATCAATGGTCACATAATATGAGCTCCAGTTTTACTCATTTTCATAGTTCCTACCACTACGTTTTAGTGACTGCCCTCTCATCTATTCTTGTGAGTGAGTTCATCTAACAATCATTAACACTCAAGTTTGAGGCACAAGCTACTGTAGGCAGAAAATGGTCGTCATGCGCTCACTCTTCATGCATGAGGCATGTCCAGGTGTAACATTACTGCCACAGAAAGGTCCATAAACTGCGTGAACAGAAACGGCACCAAACGCATAGAGTTCCGGTGAGTCTCTTTCATCTTCGACTACGACACCAGCATTTCGTGACGTCTAAATTTTTACAGTATGGCGGTTTACTTCACCCGATAGAGGAAACGGCGATTAGTCCGGAATTGTGTTTCTGAAGACTACAAGACTGGCAGACCGGGTACTTCAACTTCCTCACAGAACGGTCCGGTGTGTTTGGAAACGACGGGTCCGCATAAAGTTCCATAAGTTGCTGTTTCTGCAGCATTTGCGTAAAGGCGACCGTAACAGCATTGTAGCATTTCGTTGTTAAGATAACGCTGCACCATATATGTATATATACCAAGAAAAACTTGCCCTTCCGTTATCCATCTCTCCGCAGATAGCTAACTCGTAAGTCTCTCTGTTTTCCTTCTCACAGTAAGGCCCCTTGACTAACCGGTTTTCGTGTACTTCTCTGCGTTGAACATGTTCGGAACCCTTTGACAATAGCTCATGCCACCACGCAACTGTTTATATGACACCAGGAAGTCGATCAGCTCCAACTGTTCATGCAACCTCTGGCCGCATAACCTCAGGAAGAACAGCCTGTCACTGCTCTGTCAGCATATGGCCGGGTGAGGAGACGGATTATCGTGTGTTCTGAACTACCGCTCGACTCGGCAGTCGCTATGCTGGTACATTTTACACGGAGCCTCAAGCAGCTAGGGCCGAGGAAAGATCTCCTTGCGTGTACATCAGCAGTGGCAACAACCTCCACCGTGTGGCCGGCAAAGGGAATGGAAACGAGGTCGTCTGAGAACAATGATTTCAGCTCAGCCGTAAGTCAGACCGTATCTTTCGAACTCGACCTACAAAGCCTCATAACAGTAACAAGAGTGTTTTTCAAGGCGTGCCTGACACGAGAGTCCTTTGACATAACCCCAGTCACACACAAAACGTAGAGTGAAATGCAAGATTTACAAAAAGAACAAATGAAATGAAATCGAATTTTACATTAGAATTGTCACGTCATAGTATAAAAGCACTAAAGGGTACACGTAATTTACAAGCGCATTTGGCAGAGCCTTATAATATTCCATCACTTGTATGAAATGTACAGTTTTCTACCTAGAGAAAATGTACAACATATTTCAGATACCTCAAAACTGATTCTGGATAAAAAAAAATTTCGTAGGATAATCTCATGGAGATTCAGGAAAATAAGACATCCTATGATACGGACAGGAAATGAATTCACAAACAGCCCAATTTCATGATTAGATGGTATGATACCCCCAAACAGATATTAATCGTCCAACATAATAAGTAAAAACTAAGTTACCACAAACATTTAAGTAACACTGTATCGTGTTATCCCGTGCCAGCTACACTACACTTCCACATGTTAACTACTATACACAAAGAGATAACCTATCCACTTCAAATACTATTTCAATACTCACTCCTTGTGATTGTAACTCTCCTCTTCCTCATCAAGTGTCCTCCATCCTGCTCCATAGAAAATCAAGTCATGCATAAGCAGCTTTACAACCTCGAAATCAACTGAGCAAACAGAGAATATTTCATTTATATTTGTAACTTGTGAGTGTATGTTAGCTTGCTGTAGGGGGTTATACATTACTAGGTAGGGCGTAACCAACTATGGCACGTTAACACACACCCACAAGCGACAAACGTCGTCAAGCCCCTTCATATCAGCAACGTTGACTGGATATACCAACTGCTATTAAAGCCGACCAACAAGCTTCAGCAGGGAGAACGACGCACCAAAAAATCGCCAACATTGCCCTACATGGTGAATGTGATATATGACCTAGCGGACACAAAACGATGGTGAACCTAACTGTTACAGGTATGATGACACTGACCGGGAAATCAACACCGGTACGAAGCGGCAGCTTCCGATTAACAGCACCGCACAACGTCAAAGGAATCGACCTTCATGATACCCACTACTAACAAAGCCTACGCTTCCATGAACTGTCGCAGGCAGCAGGAAAACCGCTACTGCTCTTAGAATCCGACCCAACTATCGAAGAGGTATTTTTTCCCTTGGCGCTTGCCTTGTCAGTTTTTCCCGCTGCGACCTTCGAACCGCTCCCCTTCGTTCACCTTTCGAACCAATCTATCTGCAGATCATCGAGTATTAATGGTTAACCTTAACCAGACGTACGAAAAACATCGCTGTACCCACATCCTGCGAGACCTCACTCTATTGAAAATTAATCCTTTTGCTGAGATGGCAGTAGACCTTTTACCTTTTGTGTTGGCAATCCTGAAAATGAAAAAAATTAAAGAAAACATCACCTCGATCAATGAAAAGTCAAGCAACTGAATTCTCCTTTTCATTACACTTAGTCCAAAGAAACAAGATTCGAAATATAACAAAAACCATAAATACAGTTATCACATGTGGAATAAAACTTTACAATAAGAATTTCACTTGGGATTGCCTTAAAACATTGTGTCAAAATACATATCGTACCTGACCGATCCTTCATTAAATACTTATTTAATAAATATCTTCTGATGGGGTAAGATGATCCCATATTGTGTCCATAGCTCTCTCTTTCGCTTTCTCTGTTGTTCGATCTAGGCTCTGGCATATTTGGTCATCATGCACCACAGATTTGTAGTTTATCCATGACACCCTCCTTAAAAACTTTGAACGAGCCACTACTTTCTGGAAAAAAGAAACTTCACCACAGATTCTAATACAGCTCAGTTCCCTACGATTCACTTAATTTCCTGCTCTCTCAGGCCAGTTCTGCAGCACACCGCAATTTCTGAATCTGCTAATAAATACATAAGCACAGCGCAAAATCCACATCTGGCAATCCATACATGGGCACCACACAACTTTTGCGTCTTGTAGTTCATATACACAACGCAACTTCTGTACCAGCCATTTTAATGAAAAGCCTGTCATAACATAGCGTCATCACAGAATTTCATCTGATGGATTCAGTCAAGCCTCCTCACATGTGACTTGACCAACTCTATTTCACCAACAAGAACTCAAGGAGGAAATTAAATCTGCACAGCTCACCTCACATGATAAGACAAAATGTCAAGTAATTCCTACTAGAAGTCTTGCACCTCATCATTGAAAAAGAACATACTTCTTTATTATAATATCCTGGAAAGATTTCTCACCCTTAGTCTGCCAAATTCCCACTCACATCCCTCACTAAGACTCTTGGGGCTTCGATAAATGTAGAGCCACTTGTAACCTTTCCATATTTGATATTCCCACTTCGACGAAATTTGGATGTAATATCCTTCATTCTCGAAATGGGTGGCTAAACACATTAAAGAACTTACTGCAACGAAACTTGTGTCTCTTTAACAATCCGTGTGATTTGACTAACATCTTCTGTCCACCGTTAAGATCCATCTGACATGACACATATCTTTCATGATTTTTCTGCTTCTGTGAGCAACGATATTTTTCTCTGTTACCAAGCTTACAATCTCTGAATGCCAGTTCCTCCATTCAGTAGGAGATTAAATTGATTCACTTATCTTATCAGCTGGCCACTGTTTTTTCCGATAAAGAATGGGACCCACCCCACAGCATCGTGTGGCAGTTCATTGATCTTATTTTGAAAACCTTTGAGGAAGATATCCCAGACTCAATGTTGTCTTTAGCAACAGAGTCGGAATAGCACTATTAGATGTTCATAACTCTTTGTGCCACATTGGTAGCCATATAATACCGAGATGAACAGACGGCCTTAATCTCCCTCCACAGCAACATATTCAGTCATCTATGAGACCAGAATTTAACATCAGAGCACTACTGTTGAAAACGGCCTTTTCTACTTTATCTATTTCTGTTAGGAATTTATCCTTAAACGCCATGGTCTCAGATCTTGATACGCCACTACTAGTTTATAATCTTCCTACATATAGACGTGAACCTGAGCCTTGACAAGATAGGACTGACCATTTACAACATGATTAAACTTTCTATGACGCCATTGTTGTACAAAATTACAAAATCTTATTTTTTCAGTTTTTTAGAAGCACGACGCAACAACTCGGTTTCAGGATCTTCTGTTGCTCTCTGGCTGTCGACCCGCGACGTATAGTGGCCAGCAATTTTCTCTCTGGCCCCGGCAGTGAAGATGCTGTCTCCGTTCGTTGCGCCGCCCTCTCCGTACATGAAACATAAAAATTTAAATACAAAACTTTAGACAATTCACAACAATTACAAAGACTACAAAAATACATAAACAAAACACTAAATTAAATTTATATTCACCTGCAAACTGGGCTGACACGGGTGGATGGGTGACGCTTCAATTTCGCGTCCCACTACAGACTGTAATAGCTATGATGAAAATAGCCTGTCGACAATCCGTGAGCCATCTCTGGCGTTCTCGCCTGCGGCGATTGATTTAGCAACGTTCAGTTAACACATTTTTGTATATTATTTGTATATTTTTGTATATTATTGTCCCAAACTAGGACTGATGCAAATATATATATATATATATATATATATATATATATATATATATATATATATATATATATATATATATATAAAAACAGATTTTGGAGCCGATTGTGCTTGATGGAATGAGTCATCTAGTACTAACACATTTTTTGTATTTATTCATGAGAACAAAGTTGTTTCATTTTTATAGTATTCAGATGTTCAGGTACTTGATGCTCTGTCTTGGTGCATGTTGTTGTATGATGTTATTATGTTTCATCATCTCGATGTAGGCCTGTCATATAAAATCTAGGCTGAAGATATTACTGCGCTAACTTTTACTTGACTGTGGCACAAAATAAGTAATACTACGTATTTTATCAATTTCCCTTAGCGCTGAACGGGAGATTCCAAGTAATTTCGGCTATTTTAAATTTACAGTTGTTTATTGGAAGTAGAATTCTGTTCTCGTGTAGTGTCATTAATCAGTGATGATCAAATATTGACATAAAGGGACTTTTATGTTCTCAAAAAGGAGGGTAAAGTAGTGTGATGCGGCACAACAGTAACGTATCACATTGCGATATTATTTAAAATTCTCATCTATATTAATTAAGATAGAGGGAAATACATAGCCACAGGCTTCTAGAATAAGGATCTTAAATATCTCTTTCCTGAGAAAAACCGAAATGGATGTGTTGCGACAAGCTTGCGTCGTGTTGTCACCTGGAATACATTATAGTTTAAAAACCCCTGTTGGGTTGAGTGGTGACACAGTAAATGCTGTGTACCAACCTCTAGTTAGTTAATCGAAATACGGTAAACGATGGTGTAGATGTTTTATCAGATTTTCCCTATATGTTGGCGTATTCAGGGAAATTGTTGCTCATCACTCACGCAGATATTTATTATATTTTTGTGCATGCCATCGTGTATTTATTGATATTACTGACTTTCTTAAACTCATTTTGAGATACATAAAATTTCCTGAGATTCAAGTAAGGAATCGCCTTTATCATAATTCAATCAAGTTATATTAATTTTTAGATTCAAAGAACTAACTGCACAGCTTTTAATGGAGATACGAACTTTAGAAAATAAACTCATACATTATAACTTACGATTGTACTCGTATTTAGTTTCACCCGAAAACAATTCCATTCAGGCCATCCTAATGAAAAAATAATTATGACCGAGTCTAGTGAGTAATCGATTTTTGCTGTCAGAGTAGTGGCGTTCCACTGTAAATACTAAGCTCCTACTTGGAACATTTGGTGTATGCTGTAGGAAATTTGTTTCTTTTGCAACACTAATGTTTAATGAGAACTAATCTCATTTGTATTTTCCACAGTGCTGAGATCATAGAGTGTTTCAGTTACTGTTACTAAAAATTTATTAATTTAATGTTAAACAAGGCGTATACATACAGGGCTATTACAAGTGATTGAAGCGATTTCATAAATCCACTGTAGCTCCATTCATTGACATATGGTCACGACACACTACAGATACGTAGAAAAACTCATAAAGTTTGGTTCGGCTGAAGCCGCACTTCAGGCTTCTGCTGCCAGAGCGCTCGAGAGCGCAGTGAGACAAAATGGCGACAGGAGCCGAGAAAGCGTATGTTGTGCTTGAAATGCACTCACATCAGTCAGTCATAACAGTGCAACGACACTTCAGGACGAAGTTCAACAAAAATCCACCAACTGATAACTCCATTCGGCGATGGTATGCGCAGTTTAAAGCTTCTTGATGCCTCTGTAAGGGGAAATCAACGGGTCGGCCTGCAGTGAGCGAAGAAACGGTTGAACGCGTGCGGGCAAGTTTCGCGCGTAGCCCGCGGAAGTCGACGAATAAAGCAAGCAGGGAGCTAAACGTACCACAGCCGACGGTTTGGATAATCTTACGGAAAAGGCTAAAGCAGAAGCCTTACCGTTTACAATTGCTACAAGCCCTGACACCCGATGACAAAGTCAAACGCTTTGAATTTTCGGCGCGGTTGCAACAGCTCATGGAAGAGGATGCGTTCAGTGCGAAACTTGTTTTCAGTGATTAAGCAACATTTTTTCTTAATGGTGAAGTGAACAGACACAATGTGCGAATCTGGGCGGTAGAGAATCCTCACGCATTCGTGCAGCAAATTCGCAATTCACCAAAAGTTAACGTGTTTTGTGCAATCTCACGGTTTAAAGTTTACGGCCCCTTTTTCTTCTGCGAAAAAAACGTTACAGGACACGTGTATCTGGACATGCTGGAAAATTGGCTCATGCCACAACTGGAGACCGACAGCGCCGACTTCATCTTTCAACAGGATGGTCCTCCACCGCACTTCCAACATGATGTTCGGCATTTCTTAAACAGGAGATTGGAAAACCGATGGATCGGTCGTGGTGGAGATCATGATCGGCAATTCATGTCATGGCCTCCACGCTCTCCCGACTTAACCCCATGCGATTTCTTTCTGTGGAGTTATGTGAAAGATTCAGTGTTTAAACCTCCTCTACCAAGAAACGTGCCAGAACTGCGAGCTCGCATCAACGATGCTTTCGAACTCATTGATGGGGACATGCTGCGCCGAGTGTGAGAGGAACTTGATTATCGGCTTAATGTCTGCCGAATCACTAAAGGGGCACATATCTAACATTTGTGAATGCCTAAAAAAACTTTTTGAGTTTTTGTATGTGTGTGCAAAGCATTGTGAAAATATCTCAAATAATAAAGTTATTGTAGAGCTGTGAAATCGCTTCAATCATTTGTAATAACCCTGTACTTGTATTGCATCTCTGTGTTGAGTATGTAAGAATGGTAGGCAGTTTGCATACTCCACTGCTGAACCCTAGGGCAAACATATCAAAATATTAGTAACGAAAGGAAGAGCTTTGCCTGTCGGAGATCTAGT
The DNA here is from genome assembly GCF_023864275.1 of Schistocerca cancellata. NCBI lineage: Eukaryota > Metazoa > Arthropoda > Insecta > Orthoptera > Acrididae > Schistocerca > Schistocerca cancellata. The sequence goes on along the minus strand of NC_064629.1, from coordinate 493,549,400 downwards.
TACTTCGGCCGCAAAAATCCGTTTCCGTGGTTGGTACAGGCAGCTTCCAGACCCCATGGTCCTGCCGTTTAGGCGTCTTATTGAGACTGTACAACTGAGCGCTGTAGATATCAAATGGTCCTACAGTTGATTGCCGATTAGTCAGAGGAAAAGTTCATTACATAATGGCTCTCTAGTTGTGAAGTCAGATCAGCTGGTATCACGATGTCAAATAATAACTGCGATCACAACCGCACAACTGACGCTGCCATGCCACTACTGAGGGAAACTGTCATTCTCCTATGCCACGTGCTTTCATTAGAGTTTCTATCGGTCCACCTCAATCACGTGTTTTATTTCTTCATTTCGTATCCACTGATTACTTGCATGTGTTGTGTTGTTTGACTGAGTGCTGTGTAACGGTAAAGTAATAATTTTCTTAATGCCAGGCACTACCTGTAAATATGCATCTTACACTCATCTGTTCGTGAGCTTATTTGTTAATATACACTATGTGATCAAAAGTATCCGGACACCACTAAAAACATGCACTTTTTATGTCAGGTGCATTGTGCTGCCACCTACTGCCAAGTACCACACATCAGAAACCCCGGTGGTCATTAGACATCGTGGGAGAGCAGAATGTGACGCTCCGCGGAACTCACGGACTTCGAACGTGGTCACGTGATTGGGTGTCACGTTTGTCATACGTCTGTACGCGAGATTTCCAAACCCCTAAACATCCCTAGGGCCACTGTTTCCGATGTGATAGCGAAGTGGAAACGCGAAGGGACACAAACAGCTCAAAAGCGTACAGGCCGATCTCGTCTGTTGACTGACGGAGACCAGCGACGGTTGAAGATGGTCGTAATGTGTAATAGGCAGACATCTATACAGACCACCACACAGGAATTCCAAACAGCATCAGCATCCAATGCAAGTACTATGACAGTCAGGCAGGAGGTTGCTCATAAGCCACACATCACGTCGGTAAATGACAAATCAGGCCTCGCTTGGTGTAAGGAGCGTAAACATCAGACGATTGAACAGTGGAAAAATGTTGTGTGAAGTGACAAATCACGGTACACTATGTGGCGATCCGATGGCAGGGTGTGGCTATTGCGAATGCCCGGGGAACGCCTTCTGCTAGCGTGTGTAGTGCCAACAGTAAAATTCAGAGGCGTTGGCGTTATGGTGTGGTCGTGTTTTTCATGAAGGAGGCTTACACCCCTTGTTGTTTTGAGTGGTACTCTCATAGCACAGGACTCTATTGGTATTTTAAGTACCTTCTTGCTTCCAACAGTTGAAGAGCAATTCGGAGATGGCGATTACATCTATCAACACGATCGAGCACCTGTACATGATGCATGGCCTGTGGCGGAATGGTTACACGACAATAACATTTCTGTAATGGACTGGCCTGCACAGAGTCCTGACTTGAATCCTATTGAACACCTTTGGGATGTTTTGGTCGCCGACTTCGTGCCAGGTTTCACCTACCGACATCGATACCTATCCTCAGTGCAGCACTCCATGATGAAAGGGCTGTCATTCCCCAAGAAACATTCCAGCATCTGTCTGAATGGTATGCCTGCGAGAGTGGAAGCTGTCATCAAGGCTAAGGGTGGGCCAACACCAAATTTAATTCCAGCATTACCGATGGAGTGTCCCACGAACTTGTATTCATACTTAGGCAGGTGTCCGGATATTTTTAACCTCATGGTTTATTTGTGGGCCTTTATGAAAATAAAAATGTGTAATTGAATCTGCGGTCGACGTATATTTAAGTTGAGCAATACTGTCCCTGGCGACTCCCATCCATACAGCTGGGAACGAAGTTTCACCGGTTCAGTAGATTAATTCGGAAACATAACATAAATAGTACATATAATGCTTGTAAACTATAGATGTTTCCTAGATGTTTCCCACACATGAGTAGGTGACTTAGTGACACTTTCGTCCAGCCCTTACTGAGAAAGAGTACCGAATATTCAGTTGGTATAAAATCCGGTCACACGTAGGACCTGCATATACAGAATGGGAAATGATGAATACCACGGCCACAATCACGGGTCTATTGGATGCATAAGAAATCATTTGGAAGACTTACAATACAAAATTCCTTCCATTATGTTTGTCTTCATTGTTCAGTTACTTTCTGCCTCTCTGTTTATTGTTTGTGGCCTTTCCTCTGTCCTTTATTCTGCATCATTTTCTGTTTGAAAGACTTACTGTACGTTTCAGTTTCCGCTGCAACCGCCGAAAAGTAGACGGGACGATCTTTCAAGAATATTGTTACTTAAGTAGAGACAGCGGGAGGAAGTTATAGTTAGGACAGCAGGTCCGATAGTCTCCGTCAATAGTATTCCATCGCTCCGTCTTCTTACCTCATTAACGTGGTTCTATTGAGACAAACGTACCTACACTTCATTGGCCAACAGCTGCATGCTGAATATCTACCTAATGAAGGTCTCTAGTAGAGCTCTGCTTTCGTATGTCTGTTATATTTGCCCAATTTTTTGCTACCTAGAGCTTTAGGGCCTGCGTTGATGTCGCTCCCATTTCGCTTTCTGAAGACATGATTTCATATTCCTGTGAAACAAATAATTGTAGTGTGGTCGTTGCAAAATAAACGGAAATACAGTTGAAACGCTCCACCTAATTCGTAGTAGAGTGCTAAACTGCACACGTTTACTCCTAGTTAATTCATACCCAAATATCAGTAAAACTTACTGTAATAAAAGGAAACGTAAGCGACGCTGCCGGATTTTTATTTTTGGGAGATTACTGACCTAATGAGGAATAGTTCCTCGTCATAAAAACTGACGCGTTTTTAAACATGTAGAAAGCAAAAGAAATGTTTGCATTTCCTAGCTCACGTCAACGCATGTAACTGGTTCCTATATCCCAAAGCGAATTCTGTTAGGTTTTGTAGCTCCTTCAATAGTAAAACTACTGAAGGACATGCCGTTTTGCGCCAGCTTGAAAATGTTTCGAAGATACTCTTCTCGTAGTACGACGAAATATTGAACCAGTAGTGGCATATTGTACAAACATGAAGTCATGCAAACTGTTGGTTTAAAATTTACATAGTAAAGTACGACGCTACTTAAGCCATAACTATGGCATAGTTCTATAAAAATGCCATCAAGACCGTCAATGTTAGACGGGCGGAAAACTTTTGGCAACCTAAATCATTTTCTGAATATTGCTGGTAAATAAAATACAAATTTAGTTCCTACAGGAAATCATACAAGTATCTAAGCAAATCCCTTTCCGAGAATGATGTCTGAAATACTCCTCTGTGATACAGACAAGAGGGAGATTGAGTCAATAATTAAATCACTCAAGACTAAGGACTCTCATACTTATGATGGAGTGTCTAGCAGAATATTAAAGTACTGTGCAGCACATGTTAGCCCTGTAGTTAGCCACAGTTGTAATTTTTCCTTTCGGAGTGGTCAGTTTCCTGAGCGATTATAGTACTTAGTAGTAAACGGATAATGTAGATAGTTTTAGACCTATTTCTATGCCATCAGTGTTTGAAAAAGTTATTGAAAAGGCTGTGTATATAAGGATAATTGATCATTTTAAATCATACAATTTCCTTTCAAATGTATAGTTCGGCTTTAGAAGTCGTTTAACAAGTGAAACTGTTATATCCTCTTACCTCTATGAAGTACTGGATGGGCCAAGAAAAAGTTTCGAATGATTGGAGTATTTTTTGATTTAATTAAGGCGTTTGATTGTGTTGATCACAAAATATTTCTCCAGAAGTTGGACCGTTACGGAATACGGGGAGTAGCTCACAATTGGTTCACCTCTTACTTTAGCAACAGGCAGCAAAAGGTCATTATTCACAATGTTGATAACGGCTGTGATGTGGGATCTTAGTGGGGTACTGTCAAGAGCGGGCGGATGGGGGTGGGGGGATGCCCCAGGGATCAGTGTTGGGGCCACTACTGTTCCTTATTTATATAAATGATATGCCCTCTAGTATTACAGGTATCTCTAAAATATTTCTGTTTGCTGATGACACTAGCTTGGTAGTAAAGGATGTTGTGTGCAACATTGGCTCGGTTTCAAATAGTGCAGTACATGACGTCAGTTCATGGTCTGTAGAAAATAAACTAACGTTACGTCACAGTAAGACTCGGTTTTTACAATTTCTAACACACAATTCAACAAAACCTGACGTTTTAATTTCACAGAACGGGCATATGATTAGTGAAACTGAACAGTTCAAATTTCTAGGTGTTCCGATAAACCTTAAGCTTTCGTCGAATGCCCACGTTTAGGTTCGTGTTCAAAGACTCAATTCTGCATTTTTACTATTCAAACGGTATCAGAAGTGATTGATGCTACGACACGAAAAGTAGTCTACTTTGCTTATTTTCATTAGCTTATGTCGTATGGTATTATATTTTGGGGTAACTCTTCCCATTCTACAAGGATATTTTTGGCTCAGAAACGGGCGGTTCGGGCAATAAATGAGGTGAGTTCAAGAACCTCTTGTCCAGCTCTATCCACGAGTCTGGGTATTTTGACGTTGGCCTCTCAATATGTATATTCCTTATTGTCGTTTCTTGTTACCAATATTAGCTAATTCCCAAGAATAAGCAGCTTTCACTCGGTTAATACTGCACTTGGATTGGACTTCCTTAACTCTAGTGCAACAGGGTGCGCAGTATTCTGCTGCATCCACTTTCAATAAGCTGCACCTCGAACTCAAAATCTTATCAGTAATCCACGTGCTTTCATTTCTAAACTGAAGCGTTTCTTCATGGATCACTCCTCCTATTCTGTCGAGGAGTTCCTTGAAAAATGAAGCTGACTCTTATTGTGTTGCTGATTGCTTTTACTTAATTTTATAGACTGACTTTCTTCAGGTTCATGAACATTTATTTTTATCTGTTTCTACTTTTATGTTGTAATTGCATGTTCTGACACGTTCCATGACCTTGGAGATTTGCTCCTCAATTTGTTCCTACGAAACTTGACGTGTAAATAAATAAATAAATAAGTAAAAGTGAAATCATGTGTTCAGCAACATGTGCTAATACTTGGTAACTTAATACCTTTTGTCTACTGTGAAACATCTAATAAATTGCAGTTTTGTATCTTTGTGTGTATGGCCCAGCATAGTCTTTGGCCATCAGCAGCAATTCAATAAAATGTGTTAGGTATACGTCTTAGACCCAAGGCAATGCTCATGAGGAAAAGACACCATTAGCACTCATATTTGAGGAGGTATCTGTGAGAACATGAAGACACATGTGGATGACTATGCAACGATTGGAGTAACTTGATATATGTCTGACCTACCTGAAAATATGTCGTGTTGGAGTAAGATGCTGTTACCAGCTTTAATGGTTGGGTGTGTAATGAATAATGTGTGATGTAGACATAATTTAAAACGAATGAAACCGCAGGAAAAAGAAATAGTAGACCATTTTAAATGTCTGCTATTCACTCGAGTTTTATTGTTGCTACAGTGCATATGAAGTACACGGAAGTATTAAAGTTACGGATCAACATACAAGCGGTTCTGAAGAACAAGTTTTCGACGCATGCTGTGACACCCATATTAGCACCAGGTGAAGCCTCCATTGCCGTCAATGCAGGCGCTGACTGTGTCATCCAGTCTATCGTACAGTTGGCGAATACTGTCCTGGGATACGTTATGCCACGCCTACTCGACCTATTCACGTAGTTCTGTGAGAGTTGTTGTTTGACGAATCGCACGAGTTACTTCTCATCCCATCGTATCCCAAACATGATCGACAGGAGGCAAAGCCTAAGGACGTGCTGGCCAGGGAAGTTTCAGCCCGTCTACGGGAGTAAGTTGACTTCCAAGTCCAGCATGTGGGTGAGCATTTTACTGTTCGAACCACACATCACCTTCCTGTCGCCAGAACAGCAACAGATCTGGTCTAATAACAATCTGCACGTACCGAGCGCTGGTTAGTGTCTCCCCAGTAACACCAAAGGTGAACGGCAGTTGCGGTTTATGACACCCCAGATCATAAGGCATGGGCGGAGGGAGAGGAGTGGGGCGTGTGTCATGGACGAATGTCCTCTACGAGACATCTCTCAGCAGGTCTATGCCGTACGCACAAACGAGCATCACCTGCGTGCCGGCAGAGTTTACTTTCGTCACTGAATACCATGCGGCATTCCATCTGCCAAGTGATCCTGTGATGGGACCAGTACTGGCGTGCACGTCGACGCTCTGCCATGAGTGGAAGATGTAATCGTAATCCCAGTGCCAGTAATCAGTTCGAAGCAGTTTGTGTTGGTAGAAATGGGCTCACAAGCTTCCTTACCTGTGCTGTGGTAGCTTTATGGTATGCCGCTGCTGCCCTTACAAAACAACGGTCCTGGGGAGCGTCTGTGCTGCATGGACGTCGACGATTTCGTCAACAGATATGAGAATTTCACGTGTCATCTGATACCAGCATCGCTGCACAGCTATCACAGCACGTCCGACGCGAGTGGCAGTGCTTCGAAAGGACCATGCCGCATCAAGAAAGGTCACAGTTTGACCACTTTCAATCTCGCTGATTTCGCTGTAGCACGAGTGGTTCTATGCATCGTGGTTGCTTGCTTGCTTCACACGTTTGTACCACAGTGAGCCTTCTCGCGGTGAGCATTCCATGATAAAGGGTAGACACAGATGGCGCCCTGATAGCTATTCCACTACGCCATCTGTTTGCACACAACGTTGAAACCATTATCAGTACGTCTACTATCCCGCAGGTGGAATATACAGTCATCGGATGTAAACTGAAATAATATTTCCAGGTATAATTTTTTTTTGGGTCTATGCAGAATTTAACCTCACATTTCTCTAGTCTTTAGTACATAGATAATAAAAATATTTCGGATATTTTTAGTACATATCAATTCTACTACTAGCTATCAGACAGACAGTCATTCACATTTAACTTGATAAAGATACAGAAACTGATCAACATGATTACAAAAAACTGGTCGTTATTTGACACAGTGCCATAAAGATACAGTTGATGTTACGCCCAAAGGAACAGACAAATTGGGAAGTACTTAGTAATATGTGTTATCTATTTACGACCGGAGTGAAGAAAACTATGTGATAGGTGTAATCAGCTCGCAGTTTCTATGTTTGAGAACATTTCAGTGGTCACTAGAGCACAAGCTAACTACCAAGACGAAATAACGTATAGCGGATAGCACGTAACTTCACAATTGGCTTCTACTTGCAGATATGCAACTCGGATGACACATCATATCGTCAGGTTGCCTGGACCCTACAAGCTGTTAGGATAAAGTTAGGGTTGGGTTGTTTTTGGGGAAGGAGACCAGATAGCGGGGTCATCGGTCTAATCGGATTAGGGAAGGAAGTCGGCCGTGTCCTTTCAGAGGAATAAAGTTAGGCAAATGCGCTATTGTGGGCTCGGGTTCCTGTGAGTGCGTACACTGCATGTCCGCTGGCGCTGTCAGGCAGCAGTTGCACCTCCACCGCTCTGTTCTCTTCGCTCGCTTGCTATTGATGCGCGCACGGCCAGACTAGCTTGTTTACTTCGTGTCGGTAGTGTTGGCGTTCACGGTTGGACAAAATTAAGAAGAGGATAATAGCTCAGGATGAATTAAGTCCCTCAGAAGGAAAGTCGACAAAATCGATAGGCTTTAACCCAGCATAGTAGAAGATTGTTTTTTGTTTTTTTTTATTGAATCACAAACCAGCCTTTAGTGTCGGTTTTGTAGTGCTGTTTAATCGATGTGGAAGAATTACAATGTGAAGGAAAACCTTCAGCTCCTTCTTGAGAAATTTCTGAAACCTTTAATATGGAGTAACGGGAGGCCAACCTTCTCAAGCTAAAGCCGGAAATAGAGAAGGAAGAACGTCCATGTTGATATATCTCATTACTTGAAGATGTTACTACTAATTATAACCGTATGTGATTTTTCCTTCGGTTATGCCTCCTCCTTGTAACATATTAAGAAGAAGAGACTCATGTTATTCACAATGATGGTACATTGAGAGTTACCTATCAGAAAGCTCTTGAAGTAGCGAAAACAGCGCGTTGCTCTAGAACGTGTTTTCAACACGTATAAGTACGTAGCATTATTCATGGACATGAATGGAACGCCAGTGAAAGTTTTCGATCACCTCCAGTGGATATTCGATCTTGCGTTCCTAACCTACGTCACGAAGCATCTGAATGTATTGCGTACAACTTCGCCAGGTAGATGTAAATTCATTACCGATGTTTCGGACACCAGCTTTGGATTATAAAAGAAATCTACTTTTGCGGATAAAATAACTTTCAATAGCGTCGTTTTGTGCACTTTTCGAACGTTGGTCTAATTATAGATGAAATAAATCTGCAAAAAAGGTACAATGAAAGAAGATTCTGATGAATTTGTTAAGATGATACAAGATTTTATCTTTATTTTACTCTTTTTGATACTCCTGTTGCAATCAACTTTGAGAATGCGCCTTCTTAAATTCAGTTCGAGCTTATTGCCTTTCAGTGCAGTCGTGAACCCATGAAAAGGTTTCGCACTGCAAAAAAATATTGAAATAATTTACAACAATCTCCCTTTAGAACGGTTCCCACAGGTGTTTCGAATAGCTGTTCAAGTCTGGAGTATGTCTGGAACCAAATACTTTTGTGAAAGTTTTTCTCCAATGATGAAATTAACAGAATCGAAGCTTAGGAGTAGTTTACTGACCTACATCTCCCGGAGCAATGCGTTTAATGACCAGTAATCTCTCTACAAACAAGGAGATGCTAGTGGAAAAACAATTAAAGACAATAATAGAGTCGTGAAAATAGTTGTATCTTTTTCATAAGTAGTAGACCAGCTCTGAAGTTAACTCTCCTCAGTAAGCCTACGGGTGTTTCGTTAAGAGATATTTGGTAAAAATTATGTTTTTTCCTTATTACATTACGTCTGTGCTATACTTGTAAGTGGGAAATCAGGCCACCGAGAGTGACATTTTATTGACATTTTCTTGATTATTGCACCACCACAACTCCCCTACCCCTTCCACATACTTTATTCTGAACAGAACGATAGAATTTGGGGATTTGTACTACTTGTAATTGCTGCCAGCCTTTGCAGTATATTGATTTGTGGCGCTACAGTGCCCATTACGGCATTACGCTTGCTGTTGTGTACCTATCTTTACTTTTGCTAATGCAGCTGGAACAACACATTAGGGCTCAGAAAAAGGTGGGACACGAAGTACCAACTGGTCGCACAGGGGAAACAGAAAACAAAACCAAAATTTCACTCGCTGTCACTGATAGGAAAACAACACGGCTGTTTTGCTTACAAAGACTTATATGACTAGATGGCACATAAAAACTCACACACTAGCGTAGTTTCGGGTGCTTCTCCTCCCTGCAGAACTTTTATGAGCTAACCTTCATTAATTTTTCATTCGATGGCACTTTTGTGTAACACAAGATTGGGAGGCTACACTTAGCACGTGTTATATTGTGTCGTAAGTGGTCACTGCATTGTACTAGACGAATTACGAAAACGCTAAGAATACAAACATGTCTCATACACGGGAGTGAGCTGTCGATCGTGTGTTTTCGGATGTGTTCGGCCTTTATCGGGCAGCCACGTGGGCAGCTCACTCGCGCGGCCCAGTGTTAGGAGAACATAATATCAGAGAAGGTCTACGGCTGTAACCTTCGCCCAGGCCACGCCCTGTTCCGCCCACAATATAGGGTAGCGAATAAGGACATCTCATTGGTTGAGACGCTCGTCTCCGTCCGTCTGCCTGTCCGGAGCCAGAGGAGCAGAAGGGCGTAGGAGGTCAATAATCCCGGCGACTGCCTTATCGACGCTCTGTTACGTTGCCTTCAATTCTATTTGTTGTTTCTCAGCCACTGAGATCGTTAATTTTAAGTATGTTTCTCCAGTCCGTCTTAAATGTCTGCAGTATGGCAAGGACTGGTTTTAAACTAGATTTGTCAGACTCGATCAGTAATAATTGCCACAAATCGTGCATAAAACAAGTATCTGATATTAATTATTAATTTATTATTAATAATTCTCTAGTTTTCAGAGAAGCAGTACATTCACAATAAAAGTTTAATATTTAAGATTAAGAATATAATACAATTTGTATTAGAGAGGCAAATATTACATGTGAGACCACATGTGGCAATGTCTGTAAAAGACTTTAAATGTTTCATATGGCTCTGAGCACTATGGGACTTAACATCTGAGGTCATCAGTCCTCTAGAACTTAGAACTACTTAAACCTAACTAACCTAAGGACATCACACACATCCATCCACGTGGCAGGATTCGAACCTGCGACCGTAGCGGTCGCGCCGTTCCAGACTGAAGCGCCTAGAACCACTCGGTCACTCCGGCTGGCTGTAAATGACTTCTCTATATGTTTGCAAAATACTGAGAACCAATTTTAAAGCATTACCTCTGTTTTTTATCGAAAACATACGTTACAATAACACTCACATTGCATTGCGATGTGAAGTTACGTCATTTGTTTCTCATTGTTCATGTAACTGACAGAGCTGAAAAGTCACTTCTTAAATTACAAAAGATTGATTTTATAGCTCATTGTATTTGAAACAAAAGCACAGTTTGGGATTTCCTTGCGTTTCTACATTTCGAACTAAAGCAATGAGAAACTGGATGAGACTTTACTGCTCTGTCGGAGGTAGGGTTGGGAGTACGGTCGTGTTACGGTGAGAGGCGGCGGATTAGTGCGAAGGACCGAACGGTTGGGCTTGTCGTGTGATCAGGATGTTGCTAGAATTATATTAACTGTAGGTGTCGAAATCGAGTGCGATATAATTGCTTTTTATCGTGGCCTGATCCTGGGTACTTTGAGCATGGGACTCATGTGTGACGTGCTGTTGGCGCTGAGGTTTTTATATTCATTGTATTAAAGGTGAACTATCAGTTCATCGATTCGCGGAAAACAGTCGTTGACAGAAGTGAATACCACATGTTCAAAACATGGTCGCTGTCGGCTGCTAGTGCTTCTTATAGTGGACAGTCAGATCATAACGCAGAAAGCCACGCCTCAATTTAAGCTGACGAACAACAGGCACAAAGCACACTGCCATCCAGAACAGCTTCCTCTTTACTTTATCAAACACCACTGAAGCCAATTGAAGCTCTCCTTACGGTACTTCACAGGGCGTAGGAATTGGAACAGGCTCAGATCCATTCGCAGGATAATGTAACCTAAAGAAAGACAAGTTCTTGTAGAATGTGGAGTCACCGATGGTGTGGTAGGTGTATAACGATAACTACAGCAGGTAATGAATTCGTTTGTCAACAGCTTAAGTTTAGACAGACCCTGGAGTCGTGTTCCTGGCGGGGTGGGGGGGAATGACTATGCTGGAACCAAGTATCAGTAAAAAATTGCATACCTAAAGAATTCCAGAGGGAATAAAATTTTTATTTTCACTATTCCCCATACTTATTGACAGAATTTAAGCATTTAAAATTATTGTCACGATCTAGACAATAAGAAATATATTATTATGATATAAATATAATACAATAAGTCTAGTATTACTGTTGGAAGCTGAATTTTCGTCTTGAAGCAGCCTAAGGGACGGCTCATAAATACCCAGGTTTCATGTATCCAGTATTTCAGAATGAACGCCCCTAGTGAGTTCGAAGAAAGTTTACACATGATTTTCGACCTCTGTGGTAGTCCTTCTCGCTGACACCTCCACAAAACGATGAAAGCAAAAAAGTTTATCGCCTACTGCATTTTCGCCATTCATGCAGTACGACTTCAGTATCAGATATGACATTTTAATATATTACTTCTTTACTATGAACTATGTTTACAAGCTTTTGCTTAAAATGGAGATAATGTTACCCTCACCATATTTCCCTAGTGATTCATAATGAGAGCACTTGATACTTCCATCATACTTTTCTAAGACTGCCCGGTTAGCTGTGTGGTCTGAACCACTGCTTTCGGGCGGGAGGGCGTGCCAGTCCGCGGCACGAATCCGTCCTGTGGATTAGTGTGATGGTCCGGTGTGCCGGGCAGTCTGTGAATGGTTTTTAAGGCTGTTTTCCATCTGCCTCGGCAAATGCTGACTGGTTCCCCTTATTCTGCCTCGGTTACGCTATGTCGCCGATTGCTGCGTAAACACTTTTTCCATGTACGTGGACACCATAATTACTTTACCACGCAAACATTGGGGTTACACTCGTCCAGTGTCAGACGTTCCTGGAGGGTCCACTGGGGCCGCACCACACAATAACCCGGGGCGAGTGTGGGGCGGCGGTGGGGTGAGTGGACTGATGTAGCCTGTTGTGGGGTTGTGAACCACTGAAGGCCATGGCAGGGACTAAGCCTCTCCGTCATTTCTAGGACCCCAGTCCCATACAGTACAATACAACTTTACAAACCCTGAATTATAATATTAACACAGAAATTAATTTTTAAAGTAATCAGATGTTTGAAGCCGCTTTACACAATTAACTTCGAATCTGTAAAGGATCGGGGACCTACTGATACTGTAGAATTGGTCGCAATAGCTGTTTATATGAGATTTATGTACAGACACTTCGTACTTTCCAGTAAAACTTGTGACAAATTTAAGTCTTCCGCATCGCTTACTAGTAATACGTTGCAGTTATAATATACGATATGTTGAAAGTATTCTTCACTGATCTTGTAATCAGGTACTATCGAACTATTTCTGTTTGTTATTGGTATCATCGTAAACATATCCATTCTTAAGGAGAGCTCCTGTTCAATGCATGTAGCAGATTTTTTGTCAAGCCTTTCTGCATTTCATCATGATTGTACAAAGACAGTTCTCACCTGCAGACAACAGTATCGTCAGATATCAATATCCACAGTGCTGCTGAAACTAGTCTTTAACACGTTTATCCATTTTGTTACGTACATACTGTAGGACATTCGCCATCCAAAATAAATTTCTGAGCTATATAAATCAAATAATAACTTGAGTTCATATCATATTTATAATACTACTCCATTTAATTATATATTGGCCAGTGCTCCTCGATCTTGGAAGAAATCAAGCTTTGTTTCAAATAATTTGGTTTTCCTGAATGTGTGCTAATGATCTGATATTAGATGCTTTTCCTCCAGGAAGGTAATAGGCGTAATGTTTAATCTTAAATTGTTCTTGAGGGTCATATATCAGTCACATCTTAGCGCTATTGGTCTGTAGTTCCGTCTATCCGCTCATTTACTGATGCCGGCACGGGGTGGCCGAGCGGTTGTAGGCGTAACAGTCTGGAATCGCGTGACCGCTACGGTCGCAGGTTCGAATCCTGCCTATGGCATGGATGTGTGTGATGTCCTTTGGTTATTTAGGTTTAAGTACTTCTAAGTTCTAAGGGACTGATGGCCATAGAACTTAAGTCCCATAGTGCTCAGAGTCATTTACTGTTTTTGTAAAAAGGAGTGGTCTGCATACACTGCAGAGTGATGCAGGACTATTATCTGCTTATGTAGCACAAGCTATGCTTTAATCTGCAGAAGGAATAACTGGAAAAATATATCTCCTGCTTCATGTAAACGTACGGCAGCACTAACCAGCTAGAACATCATGACCACCGGCCAGCTATCCATATAAGACCGTCCAGGCGACAGCAGCGTCACCTGGTGACGAATGACTGCTAAGCACACAAATAAACGGTGCGTTTAGTGTCAGTTAGTGTGCTGTCCGTCTGTAAAATGGGAAAGGCGAGCGATGTATCTGAGTTTGACCGCGGGCAGATTGTGATGATCCTCAGGCTCGGCACGAGCATTTGGGAAACTACATGATCTGGCAAATGTTCGACGAGTGCTATGGTGACTGTGTTCAACATGTGGTGAAACCAAGGTAAACCACATCCAGACGTAGTTAGATTGAGCGGCGATTCCTTGTACTGATGTCAGACTACGTAGGCAAGGGAGACTGGTAAAACAGGACAGGCAGCGAATTGTGGTGGAATTCATATCAGACTTTAATTCTGGGCAGAGAACAAGTGTGTCTAAACACACAGTGCACCGAACTCTCTTAACGATAGGACTCCGCAGCCGATGACCCATGCATCTGCAAATGTTAACACCACGACAGCGACAACTACGATTGAAATTGTCACTTGACCATTGGCAATGGACGTTGGCGCAGTGGTAGTAAGTTGTGTAGTCTAATGACTCCCGATACCTTCTTTGTAACTCTGAACGGAGAGCATGACTCTGTCGTCTTACAGTGAAACATCTCCTTGACATCTACCCTGCGGGACGGAGACAAGCTGGAGGCCGCGGCATTACGCTATGGGGAACTTTCACGTGGGCGTTCATGGGTCCAGTGGAGCTTGTGCAAGGCACCATCATGGCCAGTGAGTATTGTACGAGACCACATTACCCATTCATGAAGATCATGTTTCCCAGAAAGTAGTGGCATTTCGTAACAAGATAATGCACCATGTCACAAGGCCAGGAGAGTGACGGAATGGTTCCAGAAACACAGTGGAGATTTCCAGTTGATCAGGTGGCTTGTGTGTGCAGATATAGTGCCAAGTTCCTCCAGCTACATATCAAGGCCTCATTGCTTCCATGCCACTAAGCATTGACACTGTCATTAACGCCAAGGGTAAACGTACCGGCTGTTACTCAGGTTGAAACGTCCCCTTTGAAAAATTATACATGACTGTGCTTAAACTGACACACAATATTTTTAGCGCAACGCAATCTGACTTTCAAAAATCACTACAAAAGAATGGCCCTGACTAACATTAACCTATAAGTTTCACAAATCACTTACCTCACCAAAAATCTTCGTTACTCGAACTACTGCAATACAGCGAGCGCCACTACTGCCAGCTAAATAAATGATTCAAACTACGGAAGGCACTAACTACTGATAGGCATAGTTGGCAAATGGAAGATTTTAATAGAGAACAAACAATGTATTTACCTTAATAATCATAATATATATAGCAGTTCATGCCATCCAGTATTACAAATTTCAAAACTCCGCCATCTCTCTCCCCACATCCACCACTGCTGGCGGCTCACCTCCAACTGCGCAACGCTACGCGCTGTTCACGTCCAGCTGCCCAACACTACAATGGCAGACAACAATGCAAACTAGCCACAGACTGCACACAGCACAGCCAGTGATTTTCATACAGAGAGCGCTACGTGGCGGCGGCGTTACCAATATAAGAACCTAAACAGCCTACTTACAAGGTGGTTGGTTGGTTGTTTTGGGGAAGGAGACCAGACAGCGAGGTCATCGGTCTCATCGGATTAGGGAAGGACGGGGAAGGAAGTCGGCCGTGCCCTTTGAAAGGAACCATCCCAGCATTTGCCTGGAGCGATTTAGGGAAATCACGGAAAACCTAAATCAGGATGGCCGGACGCGGGATTGAACCGTCGTCCTCCCGAATGCGAGTCCAGTGTCTAACCACTGCGCCACCTCGCTCGGTCTACAAGGTGGTCATAATGTTCTGGCTGATAAGTGTAAATGCTTCCACCGGATGCAGCAGCAAACGCGCGGGAAGTCTTGTGTTCCATGATGAATATACTAGATTTAATATATAAATCATGTCACCTCCACCCTCACCTTCGAGTAGAAACATACATATCCAGTGGTTTAATAAGCAGACCGAACGGGATTAATGTAACGAAAGGCTTTAGCTATGACATACTTGGGTGGACAATACGCCCCATTAACTTCTCGCGTCACTGCACGTTTCATATAACTGCACGGCATAATGACCAAGATATACTCATGGGACGCAGCGAGTGGCAGTTAAACGGATGAAGAATTCCTACAGAAGGTCAACGGTATTATTTGATTTGAGTCTAGAAATCAAACATGTACAATGTGGTGGGTACAGTTTTCAAAACTGCAGGTGAAAATAATTTTTTAAATAAAATTATTTTAATGTAAAACGTTTTTAAAGCAGATTAAAATGTATAAAATAATTTTTCTGAACGTGATAAAGGCTACTAACCTGGAATCTTAGTGGCATGAAAATGCTTTTACGTTTCTAAAACAGAACGTGATGCGCATGCAATATATAATAGAGAGGAGGGGATCTATTCGTGCTTGAATTATGTTCTTCATGTAATCAACGTTTTCGTTTTAAATTGTACATGTGGTTTCACAGCTATTAAAAATTCATAATAACAAATTTTCAGGAATACCTAGAATACGGGTTGAGGAACCTCTCCCATCTCCATCCCCACCAGCTCCTCCCCCCCCCCCCCCCCCCCGCCCGCTACTCTGTCCATTTTCCTCTGTCCCTCTCTCTCTGTCCATTTCCACCTCCACCTGTTCTGGCTCTCTGTTCATTTACTCCCCCTCTCTTTTACCATTCCCTCCCCCCCTTCTCTCTCTGTCTAATCCATCCTCCCGTCTCTATAGAGTACAAAGGGGTAAGTCAGCTCGGCGGGTAAGATGGCCCACGGTTGTATCTCAGTTTTAATACTCCAGCAGTTGACTACTCTGTAGTTCACGAAATAGTCTCCGTGTCAGACCCTTTGTTGCTGTAGATTGGTGGCTGTTGTGGTGTTAACGGCTGTGGAAATAAGCTGTAACTCAGGCAATAATGGGTTATGAGTCGTAAATGTATTCCATTGTGTACTACGATGTATTGTCAGTCTTATGATACATTAACACATCGATGTTCCTATAATCATTTTCCATGTGCAGACGAAAGCCACAGTCTCGTAATATGTATGGGACAAGTTTATGCGTCGCAGGCTGGGTAAGCAGTGCAGTGCATAATTTTACCCCATCCACTATAACTATCAGCATTTTCGTTGATATGGAGCTAGAAACGTTTATCAATGTTACAGCTGGATATTGTATACCAATTGTAGTAAACAAAGAGTCATTTTTTCTGTTTTAGCGCCTACAAAAGGAAAACCGAACGGAAGTCATGCAGTCCAGAAATACTGGAAGCTGACAAAGAGGGTTTGGAAAAAGGGAAGTCTAAATTTCAGGTAGCGAAGAGAATTTGACTAAGTGAAGTTGCCCTCAGAAATCGCAATCAAAGACGTGCGAGGCTGTTTCAAATCTACTCTTATCTCTATTTTTTTGTATTTTTGTTTTGGAGACTGCTGCCTGCATAAAGATAAGCTTAAAAGTAACATCTCTATCCCAGGATTTTGGGGTAAACATACTAGGAAGAACTCTTAACGACGAGTGGGAACTGGAACTCGCCGAAGATTGCAGATCTTAGACGGATGTTATTATGGTATGACACTGAAGGATTTCAGATGATTAGTTCATGACTAGGAATAGTGTAACATCAAAATTTGACAAATGCATTGAGATGGTCCTAAAAGAATGAGCTTATAATTTCAAGCAGAGGCGAAGTCTTAGCCTTCGGATTCCATAGAAAATTAACCTTGGTCTTGTGATGGGGTTCAACAAACAGCAAACAGGCATCTTCTTCGACGAACTTTCGTCGCTAAGGAAGAGATATAAATTTGAACCTCGTAGCGTATTTAACGTGAATGAGTCGGTGATTATAACAGTTCCAAAGTCCATCAGAGACTGCAATCTGCGGCAAGAAGCAAATGGGCGAAATTGCATCAGGATAAAAACGAAAGAGGTCAGCTGATAACGGCTGTATGTTGCGTCAGAGCCTCGAGTGGTTGGGGGGGGGGGTTACAATCCCTCCAGGAATGTTGCCGCTGAGTAGGATAAAGTAGTGTTAGAAGAATGGGTCACTAATGATGTGTTCTGACACTGGGTATATCAACTCAGATCTGTATCTCACATGGCTACAACGTTTTGTGAAACATATACAGTGAACAGAAGAAAATCGAATATTGTTAATTTTTGGATGATCACGCGTCACATTTGAATATGAGAGATGTCCGTTATTGCATGGACCATAATATTCATGTGCTCAAAAAGCCTGCGAACATGAGCCACAAACTACAGCAAGTGCACCGCTGCTTTTAAGGTCGCTGAAAGACTTCTAATGTGGAATCTGGATCTCTCCGAAACCAATGTTCACAGACATCTACAAATGAATCATAACCCGCAATAAGTAATTGCGTTTCCCAAATGAAATAATTCCAATGCCAAGAACAAATGATTGCCATAAAAGGCAGATGAAAGGGGAGGAAATCAGAAATATTACACAGGGCCCCATTCAAGAAGAAACATGAATCCCAATCAACAGTATAAGAAAAGAAGAAACCAAAGAGGAAACTATTTGATTCAGATCAAGCAAAGGAAAAGAAAACAAAGCATAACTTAAATACGTCGACAAAAGATTCACAATCTTTTCACTGCCCAGGCTCTACTGAAAGGAACAAACATCCATCAACAGAATACTGGATTCAATGTCTCAAGTGCGAGGAGTGCTGGCATGAATCCTGTTCTCGATTTGCATGTCTTCGACACTTTGTTTGTGGTCTCTGTTAGACAGCTTTTCGACCGATTGGAATATTTTCGGAGGGTTTCGCTCAGAGGCCGCAGAATTATTCATTACAAAAAATATTGTTTCAAAATTAACTGTTACATGCTGAGAATCAAGACATATTTAGTTTATGTACGCTATAAAATAAATAAAGAAGAAGAAGTGAATAACACAGATGGTTTTCACAACGCGCAAATTTACCCTACTAAAAACACAACCTTACCCCACGGTCGGGTAAGACTGCGCATTTGTAGTTTTTTTTTTTTTTTTTTTTTTTTTTTTTTACCAAGTGTGAATTACAGTTTGAAGAGTACATTTGACTTTCGGACGCTGTTGTGTAATATGCAAAATTCAGATGAAATGACAGTTGAAATATAATTGTAATTTGTGAAGTTTCCTTCAGTATATCGCTAATTAAACCTTAAGTGCGCAATATTACCCACTGTTTTCTACGTGTATTACCTCCCTCCCCTGTCTCTGTATACCTCATTCTACCTCCTTTCACAATTCGTCTCCTCCTTCCCCCTCCTCCGTCTCAGCCTCCTCACCCATACCCATCTGCAGCTATCCTGCTGAACAGTATTCTACTTGAATAACATACCAGTCGAGCAGGGCAGGTGCCAATGAAACACGTCAGGCTGTATTCAGTCTCGTGTTTCACTGTCATTTTCACTCAGCACATTTAATCCAACGAAAAGTTTAGTTTAATTAATCAATAGGTATCGACGTATGTGCAAAAGAGCAGTATTACAAGGGAGAATGGGTTATGTTTATAGGGAATTTCCTTTAATTTCTCTTAACCATAAGGGGCTTGTTTAATTAATTATGGTGATTATCGGTGAGTGAAAGCATGGTCCTTACAATTTCTGCTCGTTTTGGTCTGTCTTCAGCAGACGAGGCGGCTTAGTGGGTGCGCGCTGGGGAATAGCGCCAACCACCTGAGCCATGTGAGCGTCCGCCCGCTGTCGCATTCACGGTGGCAGAGGGCGGTGGCGTGCGTCTTTCACAGAACTAGCCAATCTCTGGAAGGAAGGGATTTGTGTGCCGATATCACAATCTCGCTGTGTCCTAGCAATTTGGCGAATAAGAATACCAGGGGTTTCTCTGAACTTCAGACCACCCACCCAAAGGGGTGTCCCGCGCAATAACACCGCGGTATTGTGCTGTAAACATGGTGCTCCTCCACAGGCGAGTCCTTGGTCTAGTGCCTACTGGCCGCTGACGCCTTGAGCGGAAACATTGAGATGAAAAAGTTACGGAAAGTTTCGGCCAGACGGCGTTTGATAGACCGGAACTCAGAATCTGTGAGAACAGTGATGCGCCGCAGGGCGGCTCTGCAAATTGTTGAGAGAGGAGTTCGGATAGGCTGGCGTTCGGAATATTTTTAAAAAAATCTGTTAAGAGGTTTCGGATTGGCGAAATCAAGTACACGGTCTCTTCGTTGTTGTGGTCTTCAGTCCAGAGACTGGTTTGGTGCAGCTCTCCATGCTGCTACTCTATCTTGTGCTAGCTTCTTCATCTCCCAGTACCTACTGCAGCCTGCATCCTTCTCAATCTGCTTAGTGTATTCATCTCTTGGTCTCCCTCCACGATTTTCACCCTCCACGCTGCCCTCCAGTACTAAATTGGTGATCCCTTGATGCCTCAGAATATGTCCTACCAACCGATCCCTTCTTCTAGTGCAGTTGTGCCACTAACTCCTCTTCACCCCAATTCTATTCAATACCTCCTCATTAGTTATGTGATCTACCCATCTAATCTTCAGGATTCTTCTGTAGCACCACATTTCAAAAGCTTCAATTCTCTTCTTGCCTATACTATTTATCGTCCATGTTTCACTTCCATACATGGCTACACTCCATACAAATACTTTCAGAAACGCATTCCTGACACTTAAATCTATACTCGATGTTACCAAATTTCTCTTCTTCAGAAACGCTTCCCTTGCCATTGCCAGTCTACATTTTATATCCTCTCTACTTCGTCCATCATGAGTTATTTTGCTCCCCAAATTGAAAAACTCCTTCACTACTTTAAGTGTCTCATTTCCTAATCTAATTCCCTCAGCATCACCCGACCTAATTCAACTACATTCCGTTAACCTCGTTTTACGTTTGTTGGTGTTCATCTTATAGCCTCCTTTCAAGACACTGTCCATTCCGTTCAACTGCTCTTACAAGTCCTTTGCTGCCTCTGACAGAATTACAATGCAATCGCCTAAATGGCAGTTTTGGCGCTTTCGCACCGCGAAGGAGCCGGAGAGTGAAGTATCAGACACTTAATTGGTGAGAGCCATAGTAAGCGCTACTTAACCGCGAGCCATAGTAGACGGACTAGGACATCGCGAGGCGCAGAGAATGGTCTTCTTCACCACATCAGGAGAAGGTAATTCACGAGCAGACGGGTCGGGCCATGCTAACGTCCGACCCTACCTGACCTCTCGCTGCACCTCGTCTCGCCTAAATGATGTACAGCCCTCTCTCCTCTCTCGTTTCCGACTGGCGTGGCGGCGCTTGACTTTCCACTGTAATACAGTGAACTATCAAAAAACGCCATAATTGGACTAATACAAATAAAATAAGAGGCGCAGCTGCAGCGTTCGCAATTCGTGTTGGATGACAGGCACGTAGGTTATATTGATTTTAAACTCTGGGGTTCTGTTTCTATTTACTCACCAACCTTTCAATGCAATCATCGCCAACACTTCAGCTCCGAAATTACCAGTAAGGTAACGCGATTTCATGTTTGTTCGGTCTAATATACGAGAACTTTTCCAGTCACTTCCCTCCGACGATTCATAATTATCACACTCTCATATATGTATACACACGAATTGTCCCGCGATGAGTATTTGGCCCTTGTTGTTCTGTACAATCATTGGTGTCCTATCAATAGATGTACGTAATTTTTAATCCTTGTTTTGCTACAGTAGCTGATAGTTACCATCAATGAGCCGTAATTATTAATGTTTAATCAGGGCAAACAAGTACAGTGCACTTGTTAGGGTCAATACATTGCTTCCGTATCCGTGCACACAGTTCCTTTAGCTACTCCTGGTCAGTAGTGGGGGACCTGCGTTTTGAGAGGGGATGCTCAGTGCATGTAAGTGGCAAAACACATCGACTATAGCATTACTCCAGTGGCGCCCTGTACCAGGTGTCATCAAACGTTTTCATTCCGAACATCACTCCGACCACTAATAATAAGACCAGCAAGAAACCGATTTAATATTGCACCATCATACAGTTATAAACTGATTGTGTAATTTCAAGTCTCTAGTTAATATCAGTTGCAAACATTTTTACTAAACAGATAGACAGTCAAGAATGTAACGCAAAAAGTGTTAAAACGCCTACAGAGACTCCGTGGGATTAATTGAAAACAGCTCCAGTATAAAACACACTAAAGCAAAATTGAAGCTTTAGTACAACGATATTTTGAGAGAAATATGGTTTGAGCGTGGTCTCCGATTGAACACGTACAGTTAATTACGCGAGTATACAATATCATCGTGGAAGCCTAGAGAGGTAAATATAAATTTCCCTGTACTCTAAACAATGAATGGAGGAAGGAATATGGTGAACAAGAAGCTATCAGAAACTATGTAGTGTAATGTTGTATGTGTTTTTTCTCCTGGTAAGTAACTGATTCGATGATAGGTGAGTCGCTTTTACCCTACATTCATCTCATAGTCGAACCGAATAACAACGCTGACCTTGTAACGAACACCACCGACGAAGAAATACACTGTGCAACAGAATTAAATGATATCTTTGTTGAGAAAATTATCTCGCACTACAACACATAAGTTTGAAATTTTGCTCAAAGATGTCTACGATCCTTCTCTGTAAATACGCAAAGGCGTGGTGCCTTGCGACGTTACACTTGAGCGCAGCGACGCATCAGTCAGGAAGATACCGACACATGCGAGACAGACCAGAGCTCAGAAGTTTATGTGAGGTTTAATGTGTGTTAATTGGGTGCAGATTTCACCATTATTCTGTCTAACGCCTTCGTGAGGTGTCACACGACGTAAGAGTGTCACAACCCCTCCTACGCACATTTAGCACCTTAGTTACGCATTTGCTGTGCAAGTCAGAACCACGATTCTTAGCGTTGAAATCAAGCAGTTTTCTTATGGGTGGCGGAGGAAAAAATCTCAGGCACAGTAACGCTTAAAATCAACAAGTACAGATCTCAGGGGATGACATAAAGTGTACCGTTGAAACCATCCGTTCCTTAGGAAAGTTGATTTTCTCATATTTCACGTTCGAAAAGGACAGTATAGTGCGATGAGCAACAGGTCGACACCATTCGACACTGCTGACGCTCCCCAGACTGTCGGTTTAGACAGTGAAATCCGTGGAATCAACGTGCCACGGGAAGAAATGGTTTCATTGAAGCCTTTTAGTCCACCCCTCAGCCTTTCATTGTCGATTCTGAGAGGCGGCGTGCCCCACATGTTTCTCTAGGCCACCCATAAAAAAATACGTAATTTCAACGCTAGGCATCACGATTCTCACCTCCGTCACTGAGGATTCAAACGAAGGCGTGAAATGTGGACAAGACGGAGTGTGACGACCTTACCATCGTGTGACATCTCCACTATGGCGTTGGGCAAGATTTTAATGAAATTTACTGCCAGTGTCAATTTATTAAACTGGCTTACACCTCATGTCAACTTCTGAGCTCGGGGCATGTCTTAGCACGTGTCGACACTTCGCTGATAGAAACGTCATCGAGTTTGGAGTGTGAGGTAGCAGGACGCATTATTTATGCACCACTACAGAGGAAGGCTGTTGTCACCGTTGAGCCAAATTTCAAACTTCAGCATCAGTATGGGAGACAGCGGCGAGGTTTAAAAATAGTGATCCTTTAATTTTGTTGCGCAGTGCATATACCACAAAAAAGACTAACTTCAAATCAGTTAATTGGTTTAGTGGGCTCGAACGGAGATCTTTATGCTCTCACTTATAACGTCATTGGAGCGGATTTCACGACAATTTACAATGAATTATTTGGGGACCTGGTGGTGTCACCTCATTCTATCGAAGGATTGGCTGTCATGATTCTGCAAAACCACGTAGTTCAACTCTGCAGTATTTCCGACCCTTAATTCTTTTGAACACATGTTATAAACTCTTTACCCAAACCATAAATAACAGCATGAAGACGGTAATTATGAAGGAAATGGGTCTTTATTAAACGAGTTACGTCCGAGGAAGATCAATGACAAATGGTTTATGTGAATACAAGGAGACTATACAGTTATAGATGATACGTAAATGCTGTGACGTTTCCTTTACATGTCGTTATGTGACGCTTAAAAGTTCTATTTCCATATTTCTTCAATACGCACAAGGACAGGTATGTGGCTGCCTGGTCTCAGAGGCAAAATTATCATTCTTCTTCGACGGTTACGCAGAACACAGCTACACGGAAAACTTGGGTGGTCTTCAGTTAAGACTCCTAGAAACACTCGTCCAAAAGGGAGAAGGGCGGATTCATAGAATCAAGCATGCAGGTGTGCGTTTCTAGTTCTGCCGTAACGCACCGCTAGTCTCTGAAGCCTATTCCGCACCCACAGTGATTACCTTGGGTGTTGTGCAGCACAGCGAATTGCGAGGAGCTGCTAGATCATTGAAATTCGTTCTATTCAATACCCTGCGTAAAATTATAGTACTGGCAAACTGCTGGTAACACTAAACTTGGACGTTAAACAGTCAAGAAAGAAGAGAACAGAAGTATTTGAAATGTGGTTCTACAACAGAATTTTTACGATTGGATTTCTAACAACAGATTAGGAGGTATTGAATAGATTTGAATAAAAAATTTGGCACTGCATGACGTAAGGAATTAATCACTTGATAGCACACATCCTGAGACATCAACGAATCGTCAGCTGGGTAAACGCGGGAAATTTGTGAGAGCTGTGGTGGCGGCGGGTTAGGATGGAGGGCGGTAGATTAGAAAGAGGGCGAGACGAAGATCTAGCCTACAGTAAGCAGATTTCAACGGATGAAAGTAGCGGTAGTTACGCAGACGTGAAAAGACTTTCGCAGTATAGACAAGCATGGAGAGATGCATCAAACTATTCCGTGACACGAAGGCTGAAAATAAATTTTAGATAGGCGGAAATCGAAGTATACAATGAATCACCTGTAAAATACAATAAATGTTGTCATCATTAAATTCGTCGTACTGGCTTCGGTCGTTTCAGCATTTGCCTTATGTTTGATCCTTTTATTTCCCCACTTAACCGATTTTCCAGTGTATAGTCCATCTCGACTTCGATCTCTTTAGTTCCACCTTTATGGTCATTGCTACGGTAAACGGCGTCTCCTCGAGAATAGAAATTCATAACCACAAGAAGAAAGAGATCTTAACGATTACCTTAAGTAACAGTGTTTAATTATCATTCCGACTGCACATACACTACCTAATGAATATATTCCGGACACCTGCTAGTGGGCACTAATATTTGGGTGTGAAAACCAAAAGAAAAAAAAGTGTGTGAAATTTTATGGGACTTAACAGCTAAGCTCATCAGTCCCTAAGCTTACACAGTACGTAACCTAAATTATCTTAAGGACAAACACATACACCCATGCCCGAGGGAGGATTCGAACCTCCGAGGGACCAGCCGCACAGTCCATGACTGCAACGTCCTAGACCGCTCGACTAATCCCGCGCGGCGGTGTGAAAACCCCTCGTTTTTATGACGGATTGAACTCCACTTGGGACACTTTGTATGCGGTGTCTGAATGTTTGTGGAGGAAAGGTGGCGAATATTTCCTCAAAATCCGAGACTAGTATGGGTAGAGATGTTGGACGATGGGTTCTGATGCGAAGTCATGGCGAGGATCTGGCAGTCCATTCAGTTCCGGACGTTGGCCCGGCCAGTCCATATAAACACTGTTACTGTCTATAAACAAACGTCTCCCATGTTATGGGTTATTAGAGTGTGCATTGCAATGCTGATAAAAATAATTATCATCTCCGAACTGTGCATCTACTGCACGCAGTACAGAATGCTGTAAATTGTTGCCGGCTTGAGTGGCCGAGAGGTTCCAGGCGCTACAGTCTGGAACCACGCGACCGCTACGGTCGCAGTTTCGCATCCTGCCTCGAGCATGGATGTGTGTGATGTCCTTAGGTTAGTTAGGTTTAAGTAGTTCTATGTTCTAGGGGACTGATGACCTCAGGAGTTGAGTCCCATGGTGCTCAGAGCCATTTGAACCATTTGTAAATTGTGTTCATACCCTCACTCATTTCGCCTATTCGTAAGCGCCGAAATGGGGACTATGCAATAATCACGAAAAACACTCCCATACCCCATCATCTCAGTCGATGCAGGCAACGTTGTCCAGGCATTCGCCAAATCCCAATTCTGCAGTCAGATTCATACAGAGTATAGCGTGATTCACCAGTTGAATCACTCGTTTCCAGTCATGAACTGTCCACTGTCGTCACTCTTTACTCTGCCACAAGCGTTGCTTATGACTGACTACAGGAATGTGTGCCTTACGAGGAGCTGCTCGAACCTTGAAACTCATTCTTTTTAGCTCCCTGCCTACAAATATTGTGTAAACAGACCGCTGGAAGTATTGTAGAGCTCATGAGTGATATCTTCTGCTGATTTCAAGCAAATTTTTACAACCATGCACCGCAATTGTCTGTCAGTACATGTGGACTGCCTGGTCTTGGCTTAGCGCATGGTTATTTCTTTGCGGTCCCACATCACAATCACGTTACCAACAACGGACCTGGGCCGCTTTGTAAAGATTGAACTACTGCTGATAGATTTGTTAGTCCGGTGACATCCAATGAGTAGATCACATTCTATGTGAGTGAGCTTTTCTGATGTTTCGAACTCGACTCCTGCCATCCTATTTAGTTTTTAATGATTTCCCTAAATCGTTTCAGGCCAATGATGGGACGGTTCCTTTCAAAGGTCACGGCTGATATCCTTCCCCTTCCTTCCCTAATCCGAGCTTCAGCTCCGTCTCCAATGACCTCGCCGTCGACGGGAAGTTAAACACTAATCTCCTCCGCCTCCTCCTCCTCTGAGCTCTCACGATCGACCCATTCTGATGTTACTGTTTCTCTACTGCCAATAAAGTGCTCCCTCTTCTCCTTTCATACTGGTCATCATAACAGAGTCACATCGTGTGCCAGTTTCAGCTGCCCGTGATATCAGTATTTTGGAATACAGTTTACATGCGATGTAACGAACAACAATATGTAGTCTGCTGTAGCTATTCTATAATTAAATTGCTAGAATTTCAACGCAATCGCTCGATGCTGGAATGTGCAGGACTAACGCTGTGTCGATTCTGTATACGAGGAAAGATTATACAGCGTGTTCCCATGCCAAAAACTCATTTGAGCTTTTTTTTTTTTGTGCGAAGATGGTTCTATGGACGGGGAAACGCCTACCAGCACACGTCTGAATTTGGCTACGGCAGAATCGGGGCCTAATGAGGCTGTAGTTTATCGTTCCGCGGTATCCTAGTCGCGTTTATCAGTATCCCACGGTATGTCATGCAGTACCTAAACATCCTGACGCATCTGACACCCTAGAGGAATCATATTGTGCAACTGGCCGTGATGGAATGTAGAGCCATTTCCGCAAGGGAATGTTATTGTGTGCCGCAAGGAAGAGTCCACATGGACAGTGCGGCGACGTTTGGAGCCAACAGACTCTTAGCACAGCGACCATTGCTATTGCTTTCTTTGTTAAGTCAGCAGAGAGAGGCAGCCGACAGGGGTCCGCCCTACAACACGGGACACATGAGTGGCACTATGTCGTCTTCGCAGCCGAGTCCCAGTTCCAATTACGCAATGCGATTAATGTAACACTGATCATAAGCACGGACGAGAACTAATGTTCTAATATTGCATTAGACGTCCTAATATTGGCTCAGAACTTGTTCTGACAATATGGATTATGTTCCATTCTATGTCTTTGTAGTGCATGCAGTTAAAAATGACGATTACCAGTTTTAGGAAAAGAACATTTCAGTCACAACACAAGCTCACAACCAAGATGGTTCCAGTAACAACCGAAAAATCGTTCGTGAACACCTGATAATAATATAAATAAAGTTCACTGGCGTGCTACCATTTAAGATGGAGGCTACGTCCAGAGTGGCGTGTAGAGCGGCGTCCTTGGGTAATATAGAGCAATATAAAGACGTTGCTGTAGAGAGCGGGGCGTCCTGCCTGATTTTAGCGCATTCCGGCTTATATGCTGCGAGTGTAGCTGCCTCCTGACCCAGAGCTGACAGACATCCTGGAGGTTGTGTTCAGTAGTAAGTATCTAGCAGCGGAAGTACGTCGGCGACAGTGTGATGTGCGGTACTTGTTTCCTTGATATCAGCGTCACAGGTTTCCTGGTGCACACGCTGCTTGGAACTGTGCCTAGTGCCCTAGGCACGTGATTATAACGGGACGACGAGAATTAACAGACTTCGTAAGCGGAGTGGTAGTTAGAGCTAGAAGCATGGGACATACCATTTCGGAAATCGTTAGGGAATTCAATATTCAAAAGTTCAAATGTGAGTGACTTCCTAAGGGACCAAACTGCGGAGACCGTCGGTCCCTAGACTTACACACGACTTCAACGAACTTATTCTAAGATCGACACACACACCCATGCACGAGGGAGGACTCGAACTTCCGGCGGAAGGGACTGCGCCATTTGTGACATGGTGCCTCAAAATGGCTCCGACCAGCGCTGTTCCGGACTGAAGCGCCTAGAACTGCTCGCCCACAACAGCCGGCCATGGTGCCTCCAACCGCGCTGCCACTCCGCATGGCAATTTAAGATTCCGAGATCCACAGTGTCTACAGTGGCGATAATACCAAATTTAAGGCATTATTTCTCGCATCAGACAACGCGACGCCCTTCGCTTAACGACTGAGAGCAGTGGCGTTTACATAGAATTTTCGGTGCTAATAGACGAGCCACCCTGCGTGGAATAACCTTAGAAATCAATGTGGGACATACTACGAACGTATTTGTGAGGACAGTGGGGCGAAAACTGCCGTCAAGGGTCTATAGCAGCAGACGACCGACGCGAATATCTTTTCAATGGGCATGATATTACGTACTGCGCCTCGCCTGATCTCGTGACCATATCGGTTGGACCCTAGACAACTGGAGAACGTACCACTGAGAAAAGTGACATAAAACTGTTTCATCTTCTTCTGAGGCAAGATGGCCGCAACTGTTGTGACAAGTGCATGATGTTCCGGATACTTGTACTGAGAAACAGCTGACGCCCGACTTGGTCCCACAAATGTTCTATGGTCTGGCAATCATGCTGGCTGTGGGAGTACCTCAGAATCACTCAGACAGTTCATAGTGGTGTGTGCCCTGTGCGGACAACCCTTTTCATACTGAAAAATGGGATCACGATACTAAAGCATGAGAGGCACTACATAAGATGTATCCAGCCGCTGTGGCCGAGCAGTTCTAGGCGCTTCAAATGGTTCAAATGGCTCTGAGCACTATGGGACTTAACATCTGTGGTCATCAGTCCCCTAGAACTTAGAAATACTTAAACCTAACTAATCTAAGGATATCACACACATCCATGACCGAGGCAGGATTCGAACCTGCGACCGTAGCAGTCGCGCGGTTCCAGACTGAGCTAGGCGCTTCAGTCCCGAACAGCGCTGCTGCTACAGTCGCAGGTTCAAATCCTGTCTCGGGCATGGATGCGTGTGATATCCTTAGGTTAGTTAGGTTTAAGTAGTTCTAAGCCTACGGGACTGATGACCTCAGAAGTTAAGTCCCATACTGCTTAGAGCCATTTGAACCATTCTGTCCAAAACATCAGAATGGGCTCTCTCCCCAAACCACTGCCACACTCGCTTACGATGCACGCTTTCCAGTCACAGCACCACTCCAAATGCAGTCTTAGAGTTGAATTATCAATGGCAGGCTGTCCATGGCTACTGCTAGTCTCTGACCAAGGGTGCAGGATGACAAAGAATGTAGCAGGGAGGCCATTACTTGTTCTCCGCGGATTTGAAGTGATACGATCTGCTCGGTTCACAATATGGATATCCACCTCTGTGAGTGTCAGACCTGGTCGACAACAATCTTGACGAGGAGTATGCCTGCCATCATGGTCCCATGTGGTCCAACATCTGGCCATTGTCACATCTGAATGCCCCACAAATATGGATACTGCACGATTCGACAAACTAGCCTAATGGAGACCTACAACGAGGCTGCTTTCAAATTCTGTCCGGTGTTCTTAACGCTTTCTCACATGAAGAGGCCACATATCTGTATCCTTCAAAGAGACAAATAAACAGCTGACACCTTTCGCGTCCCTTGCATAGCCTACCAGGCCAAGGAACAGCAACACACAACGAAAAACATTAATATACGATAGTGGACATTGTATCTCTCATAGAGAATTGAAACAATAACAATTTACAGACCATCTGATTGTGGCTACGTGTACGAAGTTAGACTGAGATTTGACCAAGTCTTCCGGCCGTTTCGCTTTTTTTCAGGCCGTGTTCTTAGTCCACCGATATTCGAAATTTCCTTTAAATAACTAACAAAATACACTCCTGGAAATGGAAAAAAGAACACATTGACACCGGTGTGTCAGACCCACCATACTTGCTCCGGACAATGCGAGAGGGCTGTACAAGCAATGATCACACGCACGGCACAGCGGACACACCAGGAACCGCGGTGTTGGCCGTCGAATGGCGCTAGCTGCGCAGCATTTGTGCACCGCCGCCGTCAGTGTCAGCCAGTTTGCCGTGGCATACGGAGCTCCATCGCAGTCTTTAACACTGGTAGCATGCCGCGACAGCGTGGACGTGAACCGTATGTGCAGTTGACGGACTTTGAGCGAGGGCGTATAGTGGGCATGCGGGAGGCCGGGTGGACGTACCGCCGAATTGCTCAACACGTGGGGCGTGAGGTCTCCACAGTACATCGATGTTGTCGCCAGCGGTCGGCGGAAGGTGCACGTGCCCGTCGACCTGGGACCGGACCGCAGCGACGCACGGATGCACGCCAAGACCGTAGGATCCTACGCAGTGCCGTAGGGGACCGCACCGCCACTTCCCAGCAAATTAGGGACACTGTTGCTCCTGGGGTATCGGCGAGGACCATTCGCAACCGTCTCCATGAAGCTGGGCTACGGTCCCGCACACTGTTAGGCCGTCTTCCGCTCACGCCCCAACATCGTGCAGCCCGCCTCCAGTGGTGTCGCGACAGGCGTGAATGGAGGGACGAATGGAGACGTGTCGTCTTCAGCGAAGAGAGTCGCTTCTGCCTTGGTGCCAATAATGGTCGTATGCGTGTTTGGCGCCGTGCAGGTGAGCGCCACAATCAGGACTGCATACGACCGAGGCACAAAGGGCCAACACCCGGCATCATGGTGTGGGGAGCGATCTCCTACACTGGCCGTACACCACTGGTGATCGTCGAGGGGACACTGAATAGTGCACGGTACATCCAAACCGTCATCGAACCCATCGTTCTACCATTCCTAGACCGGCAAGGGAACTTGCTGTTCCAACAGGACAATGCACGTCCGCATGTATCCCGTGCCACCCAACGTGCTCTAGAAGGTGTAAGTCAACTACCCTGGCCAGCAAGATCTCCGGATCTGTCCCCCATTGAGCATGTTTGGGACTGGATGAAGCGTCGTCTCACGCGGTCTGCACGTCCAGCACGAACGCTGGTCCAACTGAGGCGCCAGGTGGAAATGGCATGGCAAGCCGTTCCACAGGACTACATCCAGCATCTCTACGATCGTCTCCATGGGAGAATAGCAGCTTGCATTGCTGCGAAAGGTGGATATACACTGTACTAGTGCCGACATTGTGAATGCTCTGTTGCCTGTGTCTATGTGCCTGTGGTTCTGTCAGTGTGATCATGTGATGTATCTGACCCCAGGAATGTGTCAATAAAGTTTCCCCTTCCTGGGACAATGAATTCACGGTGTTCTTATTTCAATTTCCAGGAGTGTAATTCTCCAGCTACGGATGATAAATGTCTGAATCAGATTCTGCCTCATCAGTTAAAGACAGTCGTGAATGGAGCAATATCTGCAGGTTGGGTATCAAGATGGAAACATTGGGAGGCAAATCCAGTGAATACGGTAGATAAGCATGCACTTCACAGCTCAAGATATACGGTTTAGGAACCGATCTCTGATGTACATCAGGCCACGGCGTAGGGGAAGAGTACCTCCACCTTCACTAGTTGCAGAGAACTTCTTCAGCTCTAGTTTATGATGACGGATCCCTGTATCAGCCATCTGCTTGTGGGAAAGTCAATAAAAGCTCGCTGGAAAGGCGTTGAAAGTAGCCTAAACAGTTGTTATCTACATTCAAATGGATTGTTAGTCGATTGCTATTAGGCGCGTTGGCCATCCAGCTCAAAACAATTCTCAAGAAATCTGTAGTACGTGCCGGCCTGAGTAAATGTCAAACATCCTCTCTATGAAGTTAGGTCATGACAGCATGAGCAACTGGCGAGCTTCCGTTATGTTATTGAAGGATAGTATCACAGATACTTCAGGATAAAGTGTAGGCATCCGCCTTAACATGACGGAAATTTGATGCTTGTCCAAATTCCCAGCTTAGGAACTTGTGTTAATAGTTTCGTATAACCAATAGCCTCCTTTGTATATCTGTCGTTAACCGACAACGTACGCTATCAGTGGAACCCACCCTGCAGCATAGTCTACCCGTGGCTGTGCCCGTCCTCCGGAGACTATTTACGAATACCAAACGGGCATTACATGTTATTACAAGACAAAACAAAATGGTAATCTGGCCATGGTGGCAGCACTGTCGTGTTTATGCCCGAGAAGCATGAACGGGGAAGTAGTGCTGACGACAGTCCTGCGGTCTTGTATCGAAATCGCCATCGCCCGTAGCTCGTCTATCACCATGTTAACTTGAGATACAATTTTCGGAAAGTGAAATCCTAATTTTGGAAACACAACGCGATTTTTCCTGTCATGTTTATATGTTGGGCCTGAATCTGTTTTTAGAATCGGATTAAATACCGTTTCCGAACGTCACTTGTCTCTAAGGAATTGATTATCTAAATCCGCTTTTCCGATTGTAAATTCTGTGGCGTGAGATTTTCGGCGCATTCGTATTTTAGTTTTTTGAAGAAGAGAATCTTAAGACTTGTACCAATTTGACACTGTTGTGTCACTCCCGCCAGGTCATTGTGGAGAACGGTTGTTAAGGATCACTGGTTTTGTATTATCGTAATGAAATATTTTGGGCAGTTACAGTAGCTAGAAGTATCAGAGTGAGTATAGACATTGCGAGTAAAAAAGAAATAATTTGGCGTTATGCACGACAGCATTAAAATTGAATGTACTTACCAGAGAAGTGGCATCTCGTAGAGCTTAAAATAATTCGTGGCAGGCAAAGGGATTTAGTTTCGAATCTCTTCCAGTGCTTAAATCTTCTTTTTAATGTGCATCATACTGACTTTGTCCATTATTTTTATTCAATTATCTGTTATTATTTTATTTCTAATACTTAGTCCCGCCGTCTTCGTCATCGTACACGAAATACAGAATGAGAAATCACTATAATTGAACATCAGACCTGGATAGCCAGAGAACCTTGCGATTTTTATCTCCGTACTTGTGAACCACACGGGTGGTTTAAATAGGCCTGCCTATTCGACCCCACCCGTTGTGAGGTACTGAATGTCCGGTCGCCAGAACATGAACGTGGACGAGAAGGTTTTACAGTACGAGAAAGAAGATACGACAGTTTACAAATCAACCTGCTACATAGGACAACATGGTTGTGGCCAATTAATTTTCTTTTGTCAGTACAGAAAATATTTCGGCACTCATTGTGCTGCTTCATTCTTCCATAAAAATCTAATGTGGTATGACCTTTTCGCAACTATGTCTACTCCTTCGCAGAGACCAAAACGTTTATTTTGGCGTCTTTTGAAACGTTTTTGTAAGAGTTTCGTTGCTAGCCTTGAAGTACGGTTCTCTGCTGAATAACCCGTCGGAGCAAAACGTATTGTTACTCTACTTCAGCATTCTGGCTGCACGATCCGTTGCCTGTTCGGCTGCCTCGATAAATCCTTGCTTTTTCTCATTTCCCACCGTCGGAGGTTCGAGTTCACCCTCGGGCATGGGTGTGTGGTGTCCCTAGCGAATGTTCGTTTAAGTTAGTTTAAGTATTGTGTAAGCTTAGGGACCGAAGACCTCAGCAGTTAGATCACGTAAGGTCTTACACAAACTTCCAATTTCTTTCTCATTGTCAACAAATTTAATAACGTTAACCGCAAGCCGTCACGCTTGGCGCCGAGATAGTTTCGCACTCACCTTCCATTCTCGCGCATTGATGTAGTAACGTGCACTACCTCGTGGGAAACCCCCTGTCGAAAAACTGAGTTAGGCTGCCTCTATATGGCGTACTGTCATCCACAAAAGTTGCATCGTTGTCTGTAAATACGAAGTCCATGAATAGCTGATAATGGTCTCCTAGTAGCCGAGCGGAACCATTTCCAACAAATCATCGGTTCAGCTGGAGCAGAGGACACAGTCCATTCCATGTAAAGAAGCTCTCACCATTATGGATCCACCACCAACTTGCACAGTGCTTTGTTGACTACCTGGGTCCATGGTCTCGTGTGGTCTTGCCACACTCGAAACCTACCTTCAGCTCTTACCAACCGATATCTGAACTCATCTGATTAGACATGCATCTAGATTAAAGGGAGGCAAAATTATTGTGATAAGTGGATTCAAACAGAGAAATTTTTAGAAAATTTGGCTAGACTTTGTAATCTCTTAAATGACAAGAAATGTACTTTAAAAGCTGTTCTAACGTTATGCGTTATGTAGGCCAGCGATTAGGCCGTCTTGAGCTGGTATGTGGGGACGAGAAATCGTTGTATGACTGAATGCTAGTGGGCCCAGGGCTTATGGCGCGCCACAGCAGGTCAGGCTGAGCAACTGCTATGGCGAGTCCAGGTACATCGGCGAGCAGCTTCACCGGAAATGGGTAAAATCAAGTGTGGACAAATATGATGAACGATGATCCCTTAAGAGGGCAGACAATGCTCCATGAAATTCTGGAGTGTGAGACAAGCGACAGATGGATTCTTATAGTTATTTGAAAATATTGTAACTGCGTAACTCTTTTGATGCTAGTCAATTGTCAGGATGAGCATTACAGCAAAGGGCATCTGATTCGAAACCATTATGTCAAGGTGATAAACACTAAGTAAATTACTTTTTCTCTCTTAACAACATTTGGGCAGGGTGGGTTTACCCGTGGCTCGGGTATGAGGCAGAATGGAACAGAATTTTTATATAAGATAACTTTTATTGAATGATTTGTACGATGGTTTCCTTACTGGATTGTTCTGGCTGGGAGAGCGGCAGCTGTGTCGTTTGCGAAGCCTTCTGCTGCGTGAGCTGCGACGACTGATTACGCCTGGCGGTGTGTATCTCGTGTCGCTGTTTCACCCAGTTGGCTGGAGACGCGCATCGAGGCCCGTTTAATTATTGAGAACGAAGTCATGAATCGGATGGTGATACCCTGGATGTGTCGTCCCAGTGTTTCTCTTCTGTATGCTGCCACGTGTGTCAGTGTTGTGCATCGGTCAGCAGAGCAGCGCGGCGGGGGAAGGCCAGTGTCCCCGAGTCGAACAACAGACTCCAGTTTGACAGTCTTCAGCTATCAGATTTTCATCACCAGCTCACAGGAGATTGCTGATGTGAGGCCGTCTCCTTCCCATCCTCATGAGTCACCCAGGTACGTAAAAATCAGTCTTCAAATACCTTCTAACATCTGTCTTCTGGCAGCGAGGCTGCTGCTTGCTGTTCCACTACAGCAGCGGACTTGGTGCTTCTGTGTACGATGCAGTCTCTTCCTGCATGACGGTCTTCAGCAACGACTGAACTGTACTGGAACTGAACTCGAACCGAAACTGAACTGAAAACTACGGTTGGGCCCACTGCATCTCACATATTTATTTACTTCAGTTCACTGGAGGTGAACGACTTCACGGCCATTGCCTCTTCTGTCACGTTGAAAAACTGCTCGAAGAATCTTCTTAACGTTGGTCATTGGCTCTTGGAGTGTAGGTGAGGGCCTATGATCACATGTGACAATTGAGAAACACGTGAGCAGGTCGGGCGATGCCATGACGGCTGAATCGACAGCTTCCGCTTATGTGGGGAGAGCGATGGTCTCTCCTGAATGTGCTGACTTGCAAGCGCCGGCCGTTGCCACTGCTGCTCTGCCCGCTGTTTGCCAGTGTGTAACTCTTCTAAACTAAACTAAATTTTTCATTTATTTTCTAATTTCAACTTCACATTGATTTCAAAAATTTATTCACCTACCTTAAGTACCACTCAAAAATATATAACTATTTACAGATATATATTACTGCAAATCTGAATACATCAATGATTTCAGGAGAATGCATCCAATGATACAACAATATTTTGGTACCTTTCAAACTATAGACGTTAATATTTCTCAGCGAAAAACATTTATACAATTAACCTCGGAATTAACAGCTCTTAAAAGTTTCATGGGATTTCAACATACAATACCTCAGATGATAACAATCCACTATAGCTTTCATCTCTAGAAGCTACATATGACTTTCTACCTTATTTCTTGTTTTATTACGTTTTTCGTATCTTTTAATTATGCAGATTGTCAGAACATACTATCTTCCGTAATTACACAGCAAATGAATTCAGCATGAATGCCTCATGTACTGTCATACTTCTATATTTATTTAATAAACTGTTACTGTTTTGGATATAACTTCAATAAACATTAAATACAACTGGAAATTTAAAATCATGGTAATTTAATAAGTGGTGAATCATATGTGTCAGCAGATAGGTGTGCCAAAAGCGCTTCTGATGAGCAGGGCTAAATAACTGTTTAAATAACATTTTATGACAATCTGTTGTGATTTATAGTGAGCAAACTTGCACTATAATCCTGGCTAATTTATTTATGAATGACACACCTCTATATATATTTGTTGTGGCTGGTGTCAGTGTGAGTGATAGTATGTAACATCCCTTTATTTAAGTATAGTTGAAGTATATTAGTTTTCTGTTGGAAGTGATGATGTTGATCCAAACGCCGACTATAGAGCTTCAGTCAATGGAAGAGCAGGCAGTACCAGAACACTAGGAAAACAGGGACTTCACGAGTGAAGGGCTAAAGTGAGCTATTCTGGACACTTGGAAGTTCGTTCTCGCTATGATAGCATGTGGCTTTTCGTGGAATCTGTGACAGATTATGGGCGGTGAACCGCCGCTTTCATATGTTAACTTCTAATTGGCCTTTATGTTTCGAGAGGTCTGAAAGTACTCCAGAGTAGGACTCTTACTTTTTCGCTTGTATTTCAGAACTGAGGATAGACTTGTATCGTAAGTGTAAATTTCTGATTCTGAACTCAAAAATGATTTGAGCTGGTGAATGGTTCATGTATTGTGATCGTAAAGTGACAAAGTTTTTGTGAATGTTTCATGAGACTATTGTTTGGGGATTTTGCCACCAGTCTTGTAGTGCTCTCTGTGTAGCTTTGCTTTGTTTGAGAAGGAAATTTTCTATTTTCATTTTCATTGAATATCGTAGGACCATTTTCCATTTCTTTGAGATGTCCTCTCTTGGATAAGTATTATTCAAAGTAATTGTTTGTCGTCTAATCAGCTACACGCTTCCGAATGAAACCCTTGTTATCAAACTATCAATTTAACTTTTATTTTGTATTTCTGTATATTTTATTAAATAGCAATTCTAGCTAATGCATACATTATTTGACTGTAGAATCACAGCTACAGGTTATTATTTGCAGCGAACTAGCTGTGAGGCATGAAAGCAGAAGTGCACGGCTCGACGCTACGACTACATCGAGTTATTCTTCTTGAATGGAGCGGTGCATAGTTTCAGTACATAGAGTATGAGCAATATCAAGCAAATTCGTAACTGTTTTTTTTCTCGTTTCAGAAGCTATTTAGGTAGAGTAGCTACACTAGCAGTAATTGTAAGGTACTGTAGCACAGTAAAGTTTCATTCCGTTTTCTCCTCCACTTCTGGGGTCTTCACTTCTAATGTCAGACTGTGCTTATTGATTTACAAGATTAATATGTTGAATAATAATAAATCTTTACATTTCAAACCTTGTGAATCCTGTTTTTAAACAGGGAACTTTTAGAATATGCTTCGTATTTCTTAAACCAATACCAGTGACTTCCTTACTATATAAGAATAAAAAATACTGTCGAGCTAATGCATTTTCCCCTCAGACTGACCAGACTTGTTGGAAAACAATTTTTGCCTCCTGCAACGAGTGACTCCTGAGATATTTCATAGTCGTGAGCGGTCACTGTCACCTGTTGCAGATACATATTTGTTATGAAAACCACTCACTCTGATGCATATAGGTATTCTGCCGAAGAGATGGAGCATACGAAGCATCATTGTTTACATGCTTCTAATGGTGAATATTAGTTTGTCTCCTTCATCTCCACAGAAGATATGAATATTATAAACTTCACAATGGAGGTCTGCTATATCCTCAAAAACCAATGTTCACTTTTCGTATGTGAGCTGATACATTTTTTCATGTGTCTGATTAACGACATTCAACAGCATTTAATGCGATGCATGTTCAGCATCACAAATATCATCAACTAGGTAAAAGTGTTGTACAGTAGAAAAAGCTGTAGTGTAGCCTCACAAAAGCAATTCCTCTCTTGTGTATTAATATCCTGGGCCAAAACAAATAGAAAAGAATCGTCTGATGCTTCTATTATGTTTTATATGAACTACCTTTTGTAAACTGTCACAGTAAATAGTAATGGGTTCCACATGGCTGTGAATGTCCTCTTACTAACATCAAAAAGAGGAGGTTGCAAACACTCAGTGACATAAGTGCGCGTGAACGACTCCATATAAAACGAATGAGTTAGTAAAGTGGTCTTATCAATATGATAATGATTGCCTTCCTGAATCTGGAATTTAAAAACCATATGAAGATCTATTAACATTTGACATAAGGGAACGGAATATTCCACAGTGCATTTCAAAGTGCAGCATTCACAAAGGCTGGCAACGGAACAGAACGAGATGTCAAGATCAAAAGTTCTTGTGGAGCAAATTTTTCTGTTAAATTTGTTGTGAGAAAGGCGTCGTCTTCTGTTATTATTAAAAGTTAACCTGTTTTCACCACACGTACTCACTCTGTCGTTGTGGATTTTGTATTTTTGCAGCTTGTTATTCTTTATTTTGTTATTCTCCGCTGTTTCGAGATACAGTAAAATTGTTCAATACAACTTGGATACTTTTTCTACTGAGTCTTCATCCACAGGAGAGGTCAGATATCTGAAAATGAAAAATCGTTTTGGTCTTACAATAACTAAATTGAAAAATGCCCTGCACTCTCTGTATATAAGAACATAAATTAATGCACTAATTACGTGAAACAACTTTTGGAACAGTGAAATGGTCAGACATTGAAGGAGTTGTTTCAAAATAATTTAGTACTTTGAAAAAGGAAACAAAATAGGCGAGGTAAACATGCTCCACAGCCAGCCTTTCTGCTCAGCGATCCCTCTGACTGAGGACCTCAGTTCTAAAGAGACAAGAGGAACATAGTGAGGCGAGCATTACACAGGAGAATCTAGCGAAAATTCGGAGATGGCCCAGGAGAGCCCTCGGAATAAGAGGGTGACGACTGAAAAGCAGGAAGCTGAGAGTACAACGAGCTGCAGCAATGCTATGCAGCAGGTCGCGTTGATGGCAACCAAGAAACAGCCATGGATGTAGAGGAGAAAGCAGGAATGAAATGTTGGGAAACGGTGACCAGATGTCGACCAGTAATCAAGCAGGGAAATCCAGATGACCCAATCTTTTTCGCCCTTGTCATTCATGACAACTGGAAGGGGCAGTGGGCCGCGACGAGGTGACAGCTCACCCAGACCTCGAAGTACGGCTGTATTCTAAAAAGCAGCACTTGTGGTAGAGCGCTGCCGCACCCCTTCCATGACGAAGACGACTAGAAGGCGAACACACAAACATCATCCACCTACGTGGTCACCAAGGACCATAGGCTTAACCAAAGGGGAAAGGAATGATGAAATCTGTCACCTAAAGGTTCCCATAGATAGTGGACATCACAACCATCATCAACAAAGAACGAAGATTGGGCTTCTAAGGCGACATCTCTCTGAGGCTGAAGTCCAGTCAGAGAAGACCCTAGTGTGGTTATCCTTGTGGCCTCAGTGGGACAAGGAGAACGCAGAAATATTCCGGCTGAAAGAATTTCAGGGCATACCTCTGCTGCTCGAACCAATGTCACCAAAATCTGACAACTCTCCATCATGTTTCAATTGCTAGAAGTACAGGCCCTTGCCCAAGTTCTGTAACTGGAATACTGTTCATGTGAAATGTGTTGACCAGCAGCAGGTGATGCGGATCCTTCATGGAGATGTAGTAGGATCAGCTGGGGAGACGAAGACGACTGTGGGCAGGGAGCAGAAACAACGAGAGTAAACCAGCAGCACAGCAACATCTGGATTAAAAGATTACAGCATGTTGCCTTTTTTATTTTTGTGGTGCATTGATGTGCAACCTACTTTGTGGGTGCTCTTCCGTGTGAGAGATAAACGGGTAATATTGTCTTTATTTATATTCCATTGGGACTGTTAGTCCTTGAACCTTGATATTATATTAGTACATCTTTAGATATCATGTAATTGTGGATATTCTATTATAGAATAAGTCACTCGAACTCAACGCCAGTGTTCAGAGTGGACAGAGC
This sequence comes from Schistocerca cancellata, assembly GCF_023864275.1. Lineage (NCBI taxonomy): Eukaryota > Metazoa > Arthropoda > Insecta > Orthoptera > Acrididae > Schistocerca > Schistocerca cancellata. Next base: position 493,509,163 of record NC_064629.1, on the reverse strand, counting down.
TTGTGTAATCCAGATGATGGAATTTGGGATGTAAAGCCTCTATTCTATTGATGAGTCTATGTGTGGAGCAAGTGATCGAGTCCAGAATCGTTGGTTGATATAGTTCGTCATGACCGTCATCAGCTCCTACCCATGTTACTGCCCCTAGGATTAGGCGGAGGCAGCAGTTTTCTAGCGTTTCAATCGGCTTGAGGTTTGGGGTACTCGATGTCCCCTTGTCAAACTACCATAGACAATTGTTGATAAGACAGTTGCTCAACATTGTTCCATTCACTCACTCGTTTTCTTTGCGAAAGTTACCTAGAACCTGCTGATACCAGCTAGTATCATTTAAATTCCATGCTTAACTCACTTATTTTTAGTAAAAAATCTTATATTTCATTATTAAATATACAGAAAATGAAGACAAATAATAATTTTCTTATTACATTCACTTCTCATAAAAAAGGTCTTTCTTATTAAAAAGTGAATGTAAGAAAACAAAAACAGGTTTAATGAAATAAGGATAACCATTACTTCTCTAAAATTTTTCTGGATTTTTCTACTTGAGCAGCCGTAAATTTTTTATGAACAGTTCCTTGTAGAACTTATTGAGACAATGCATTCTACTGCATACACTTGTATCTTTTATTTTTCAGTATTTCTTAACACATTCTTTACATATATTGAGATAGCCATCTGTTTGATACTTTCGTTTATAATATCTTTCAATATTTTTTAATGCATACACTGAGTATGGTTTGACCATTTCAAGATTATAAAATTGAACAGGGAAACAATTTCTAAAAATAAAGTCAGAACTAATTCCCAATCATGCATTTCGTTATTTTTAAGTTTCATCATTCCTTTATATTTCAGTTTTCAAAAATTTGGAGATCCTGTTACAATTTACTTTGAAATATCAATTGGATAAAATAACTGAATTTCGTTCTCGAGTTCCAAATATATTTTTTCTCCATATGTGGTAGGTAAATGTTCACAACTGATAAAATTATGTAATTACACTCCTGGAAATTGAAATAAGAACACCGAGAATTCATTGTCCCAGGAAGGGGAAACTTTATTGACACATTCCTGGGGTCGGATACATCACATGATCACACTGACAGAACCACAGGCACATAGACTCCGGCAACAGAGCATGCACAATGTCGGCACTAGTACAGTTATATCCACCTTTCGCAGCAATGCAGGCTGCTATTCTCCCATGGAGACGATCGTAGAGATGCTGGATGTAGTCCTGTGGAACGGCTTGCCATGCCATTTCCACCTGGCGCCTCAGTTGGACCAGCGTTCGTGCTGGACGTGCAGACCGCGTGAGACGACGCTTCATCCAGTCCCAAACATGCTCAATGGGGGACAGATCCGGAGATCTTGCTGGCCAGGGTAGTTGACTTACACCTTCTAGAGCACGTTGGGTGGCACGGGATACATGCGGACGAGCATTGTCCTGTTGGAACAGCAAGTTCCCTTGCCGGTCTAGGAATGGTAGAACGATGGGTTCGATGACGGTTTGGATGTACCGTGCACTATTCAGTGTCCCCTCGACGATCACCAGTGGTGTACGGCCAGTGTAGGAGATCGCTCCCCACACCATGATGCCGGGTGTTGGCCCTGTGTGCCTCGGTCGTATGCAGTCCTGATTGTGGCGCTCACCTGCACGGCGCCAAACACGCATACGACCATCATTGGCACCAAGGCAGAAGCGACTCTCACCGCTGAAGACGACACGTCTCCATTCGTCTCTCCATTCACGCCTGTCACGACACCACTGGAGGCGGGCTGCACGATGTTGGGGCGTGAGCGGAAGACGGCCTAACGGTGTGCGGGACCGTAGCCCAGCTTCATGGAGACGGTTGCGAATGGTCCTCGCCGATACCCCAGGAGCAACAGTGTCCCTAATTTGCTGGGAAGTGGCGGTGCGGTCCCCTACGGCACTGCGTAGGATCCTACGGTCTTGGCGTGCATCCGTGCGTCGCTGCGGTCTGGTCCCAGGTCGACGGGCACGTGCACCTTCCGCCGACCACTGGCGACAACATCGATGTACTGTGGACACCTCATGCCCCACGTGTTGAGCAATTCGGCGGTACGTCCACCCGGCCTCCCGCATGCCCACTATACGCCCTCGCTCAAAGTCCGTCAACTGCACATACGGTTCACGTCCACGCTGTCGCGGCATGCTACCAGTGTTAAAGACTGCGATGGAGCTCCGTATGCCACGGCAAACTGGCTGACACTGACGGCGGCGGTGCACAAATGCTGCGCAGCTAGCGCCATTCGACGGCCAACACCGCGGTTCCTGGTGTGTCCGCTGTGCCGTGCGTGTGATCATTGCTTGTACAGCCCTCTCGCAGTGTCCGGAGCCAGTATGGTGGGTCTGACACACCGGTGTCAATGTGTTCTTTTTTCCATTTCCAGGAGTGTATTTACTTTTAACTCACTAATCTTTGTAAACAATTCATTATTCTTAAAACTGTTGAGCTTTTTAAGAAATATAAATTATTAATCTATTCTTTCATCATAATTTTGTTCAAAAATAATTTCACCAAACATGAGCAATTCACCTGAAAGAGATACAGTTTCAGGTGAGTCATTTACAGTTACAAATATTTTAAATTTTACTTTTATTTCAAGTAACTGACAACTGAACAGAGTTAGTTACAAAATTTCCAGTTCATCAACATTACAGCTTTATATCTCTGTTTTAAAAGTATTAGGTAACAGATCACAATCTAAATCAGACTCAATTAAAAGGGTTTTCTTAAGTTTTACATCGTATTCAAACGTCTGCATAACTCATAAGCCCTTAAATATTGAAATTTCCGGTTTTGTTGGTCTCACATTTTTCCTGAAGATTTCTAAACTGACTTAGGTGTTGTGTTAAATTTGCCTTTGAAACGTAATCTGAAAAACATTTCTTTACTTCCTTTTGGAAAGTAATTACTTAGATTAGTTTTATTATCTCAGTTAATGTTTTGATTAAAATGTGCTGTAGTTACATATTTACTGAGCTGTGTTAGAGCAATTGGGAACTTGTTTTCTAAATATCGTTTGTAAATGCATCATATTAACATCAGTTATGGGATCTCTTAAACATATTAATTTTCTACCAATGAAATCAATACATCCTTTGCTGACTTTAAAACTGTTTCCTAAATTCTTATCAAATCGTTTAATTAAAGTTTCTATTTTTTGTTCATTTTTCGGTTCTAATTCATTTTTATGGGTTCTTGCTTTATTTTTCCAATATTCATGCCACCTTTAGGCTGCTCCAGTTTGTTTACAACTATTTTCTTTTATTAAATTCCAAACACTATTAAAGTTATAATTATCTGACACCAGGTTTAAAATGAATAAATATAAATGACTGCAAATAAATTTGTCTACATTCTGCATTCTTCCAGTGTTATAATATAAGTCTCTTTTCACCAAATCATTTACTAATTATGTTACAGCCAAATGAAACAAAAAAGATTCCATATTTTCCTATTTGTGATAACAAATCCCATGAGTGTCAAAATGAACTAATGTAGCTTAACTAACTATTCCAGATACAAATTTTTTTGGTTTATTAGGTAATTTCTCAACCATGAATACACCATGACAGTATTTTTAATTGTTTCACTAAATCTTCAACATCAAAATTAGACAACAGATTGTTATACTTTTTTTCATTTCTACGAATTTTTCTTACGTTTTTTCAGTACTTTACTTTCCATTAGAAGATTATGTCTTTTTCGTTCTTCTAATTCTTTATTCGGCTATTTAAATGTATTAATGTAGTTTCAAAGGCTGCGGAAACACCAGCTACTGAACCTATAGTTGCTAGATATGGTGATCCAGCTAGTAGGACTGGTGAAGATCCTCCTCTGTGTTTTGTCAAGCCAGAACCTGCTTTTTTCGATAGATATGCGATAATCTTTGTTACAATGAGAATATCTAGTGTAATAAATAAATTTCCACCAGTTTTCATATCACCTTCTGAAGACATCCTTAGCTCTCACTCGTTTCTGCATCTCTTTCTTTCTTGTATTTTAATTAAAAATTATCGATACTGTTGAATTGCTCATTACTAAATTGAACTTTAATTGACTATTGTTTAGTCTTGCCAATAGGTAGCGATGTATATTCATTGACGAAGCTATTCATTAATGTAGATAAAAATTTTATAGATGAATAGCTCTTTGGTAGCATTGAAATGGTGCTATTGATACTTCATGTAATCCCCTGCCATTTTCATCAACATTAATACTGTAATATAAGTTTCGTTTCCTATACACTGTATCTCTAACTGCACTTAGAGCCAATTTTTCACCAACTGTAGCATTATTAGCACTCATTCTCTGTTATTCTGATAACTTAAGTTTTTTGGCAGCTCGATCTCTAGGTTCGAAATTTGTATAATTGCAGTATCATGATGTGTGCATGCTTCATGTAATGGATTAATTCCTGGATAACTTCTAGAAAATATTTCTTCTATTTTTGTTCTAGGACCACAGTAATGACAACCAGGAAGTTGAATTGCAAATGATCATTTGTTTATCACAGTATTTTCTAAGTCTTTTCCATATTTTTCGCATTTCCAAAATGTGTGAAGAAGGTTATACAGTAATCTAAGCAAGCATGGGATAACTTCTGAGTAATTGATGATGAATTCACTAAATTTATTACATAACATCTATGTTATTCCAACATATTCATTCTGATAATTTTTACTTCTAAGTAATTCTTCTCAATGAATTATTGCTAATATATCGGTTGAATCTCTAACATCATTCATCCAGACGTATACAAAGGGTTTCCCAATGTTTTTTTTTTGTTGAACATTCGCCTATCCAAAGGCTAAGACCTGATTTTTCAGGTGAGCTTGAATCTCTATCATCTATATTTTTTCCTCTTAATTTAGGGAAATAGTCATCAACAGCTGGTTTTTAATTTTTTACCTTGGCTAGATTTTATTTCATTCCAATTATTATCTGAATATAATGGCCATGAATGGTATATAATTCTGTATATATAGATAAATCAACACCATCAGTTTTTTAACTAAATCATCTACAGAAAAATATTTTGTAGTTAAAAGACTCATTAATCCATCTCTAGCTTCATATAGCTTAAAACCAGTAGCTATTTTATCATAATTCCATTTAACTGATAAACCACCAACTTATTTAAATTAATATACAGTCTTTAATCCAAAAATGCTATGTCCACAACTGTTGATATAGTTTAACATTCTTTCAATTACGCTTATTCATTTCAAATAACAAACCTCCTTAATTTTTTAAAACTACATCTATCTTTTTTCCTTCCTTTTTATGTTAGTTCAAAGCCTCTTCTATTTCTGATTCACATAATGTACATTTATAATTGCCAATACTACCTTTGGACGAATTGGGTAGATGTCTAATGGAAACTTCCTGGCAGATTAAAACTGTATGCCCGACCGAGACTCGAACTCGGGACCTTTGCCTTTCGCGGGCAAGTGCTCTACCTGAGCTACCGAATCACGACTCATGCCTGGTACTCACAGCTTTACTTCTGCCGGTATCATGCAGAGCACTTGCCCGCGAAAGGCAAAGGTCACGAGTTTGAGTCTGGGTCGGGCGCACAGTTTTAATCTGCCAGGAAGTTTCATATCAGCGCACACTCCGCTGCAGAGTGAAAATCTCATTCTGGAGATGTCTAATTGATAAATCTTCAAAATGATGATATGGAATAATTTTTCTTCCACCTCTCTATTTTCTTCAATATGTTTCAGAACATTATAACCTAACCCTTTGATTCCTTGGTTTACCTGTGCGACAGCATTGATAACTGGTTGTTTACCTTTTTTATGTATTTCATATACAGTTCTTGGTTGTTTCTCCATTTTTAAACTCTTCTTTGAAATGTCCTTTTACGCTTCTATTGCATCTGACTTATGTAGCAACCTGTGGGTATTATTCCGTAAACATTTAACAGAGTTGTACAACATTAATTATTTTTAAATGTGAAACATTTATATTAAAAGTTCAAAGTTCAATAATTATGTTTAATGTCCTTGCACCAGGAAGAACTGGTTTCAGCCAGTGGCCTCTGCAACATTTGTGTTATGTTTAACCTCCTTGCACCAGGAAAGAGCTGGCTTTAGCCTGCGGCTCATGTAGTGTTTATGAAATGTTGTATTATATTTCTGAACATAACTTCACTTTGTTTCCTACTCATTACTATCTTAAAAAGTCCAAACTGATCATTCCACCAATTACTACATATTTCTTTAAAATTGTAAAACTGCTTTAAGTTTCTCCCAACAATCTCATGATCAATATGATTTTAATTTGTCACTTTTCGTGAAAACATTTTAAAAAATGATGATTATATCTGGATAATTGTTTTGGTATTTTCAAATATGCTTGAGCTAATTAAGAACAATCTATGTATCAACCTCTAGTAAAATATTCATTGACTATATCTTAGTTTTCAGAAAAGAAGCTACCAAAATTTACATCTTAATAATTTTGACCTTGATCTAATGGAATAATTTCATTATTACTTTCAACAAAAGTAGCAATTTTTTCATTAGCCATACCTTCAATTTTCTCACATCTTTTTATAAATTCTTGTTATTTCAGTAGATCTAAACATTTGGAATATACAAATAAATGATTAATTTTATCCCAGTTCAACCGTCCTGGTGCCAGAATTTAATTATCAACCATAATGTCGATTTTCATCACCCGCTTAGTCCTATGATTGCACGTCGAATAGAATTTGTTAAAAGTTTACAGTGCTTGTATTTAGCACTATTAGATTGAATTCTTACTTATGGTTCCCAATCAGGTTTCATTTTATCAAATAAAATTTTCATTAACAAATGAGGTGTTTATGTCAGTACAGTGAAAAATCGTCTTCTCTCACAAAAAGAAGTAACTGCACCTATACAAAGGAGTTATAATAATGTGGCGGTCTTAGGTTTTTGTTCAACTTTTTTACCTCTGGATACTAGTTCGAAAAATAATAAGATATATTATGATGGAGAACCTATAGAAATTCCTGTTTGTCAGTGTAGTGTTCATTTGAAAAAAGCCAAATATTCACATTATAGCAGGTGAAATTTTGAATAGAGTAAATATTCAGGGTGATATACAATTACAGATGGATATGAGGTAGTATTGGAAGTGTGCTAGGATTTAGTGGAAAACTGTTGAAGCCAATAAAAAGACCATTGTTAACGATGTTCCTAAAATTATTCCATTTGAGTTAATTAATACAAATTTCAATCTAATGATGGAATGTTTGTATGACATACCGATCATGTTCCTCGAGAAAATAATGTTATTTCATCACTCAAGCTTAATGTTCAATTTGGTGAACCAGTTATTCATGAACCAAATTTCCCTGTAAATATTCCAAATTTTCATTCAATTCCACCTTTAGAAATTGTTGTAACCGACAAAAATGACAGTTTGATTGACTTTAATGGTCATTGAGTGTCAGTAGTTTTAGAAATGTGTTAATATACTTTTTGCTGATGCAAATAAAACTTTTTCCTTAGTAAAACATGACCTGATTCGAGAGTTATCGGTTTTACTCATTCCCTGTGAATGACAAAAGTAAATATAATTTAAATGTCCCCAACAAGGATACTGAAGTTAATATAAATATTGGTGATGGTTGGTTACATCCTAATGATGTGCAATTATGCATGAGCTTTAATATTACTATAGATGATGGTACTTATTATCCACCATATGGTGGAAAGTCATATAAAAATTAATCGCTAATTCCGTGACAAAAGTTTTTCATTTTGTAAGATAAAGTAGGATTTTACATTTTATCTATAATTGAACTTCTTTTTATTTCTTCATCAATTCTGTTGCATTTCACTTCGTTAGTTATTGGTAAAATAAATATTTCAGATCATATTCGTAGTAATGGAAAAATAAAGTGTAAGAAAAATATATTTCATTCACTTGAAATACTTGTTGGACTTTAAATATTATAAGGAAAGTATATGGGGAAGGTGATTTGACAGTAACTTTTACTTGGAGTTCAAGTGCTGGAGCTGCTATTTTACAGTTAGTTAGCTTCAATGAATCTCGAGTTGAAGTATAATGTACTCTTGCAAGAGAAGTTAAAAGTGTTGTAAGAAGCACTGAGATTTGTGTATTAATTGCTATATATGAAATTAATTATGAAACTGAACAACTAGAAAAAATACTGAAAAATCCGAAAATTCCAATAAATATTCATGAAATTCAAACTGTTGTAGTGGCTAGATTAAGTGCTAATAAGATTTTTGAATTATATATTATTAATTTCTATAACTCTACAGAATTTGTATACCATATTCTGTATTTGTTACATTTCAAACAAATTGTAAAAATAATCAGTTACTTAACTCTTCATTAACTGAACACAGTAAGTTACATAGTACATGTATGGACAATATAAAAATTAAATTTTCGCTGAGGCAACATGAAATATTAATCGTGCAAATAAATTTCTGAAACCTTATAATGCATTTCTCGACCGTAAACGTATTACATTAAATTAAGCAGGCACTGACATAACTCGATATAATTTCGTAACACATTATCAATGTGATTAACTTGAGTCATAGAAAAATTTTTGTTACAAGTCAGAAGAAAACAATGATACTTGGTGCAAGTTTTAATGATAAATTACTGAATGACACACTTATATATACACTCCTGGATATTGAAATAAGAACACCGTGAATTCATTGTCCCAGGAAGGGGAAACTTTATTGACAAATTCCTGGGGTCAGATACATCACAAGATCACACTGACAGAACCACAGGCACATAGACTCCGGCAACAGAGCATGCACAATGTCGGCACTAGTACAGTTATATCCACCTTTCGCAGCAATGCAGGCTGCTATTCTCCCATGGAGACGATCGTAGAGATGCTGGATGTAGTCCTGTGGAACGGCTTGCCATGCCATTTCCACCTGGCGCCTCAGTTGGACCAGCGTTCGTGCTGGACGTGCAGACCGCGTGAGACGACGCTTCATCCAGTCCCAAACATGCTCAATGGGGGACAGATCCGGAGATCTTGCTGGCCAGGGTAGTTGACTTACAGCTTCTAGAGCACGTTGGGTGGCACGGGATACATGCGGACGTGCATTGTCCTGTTGGAACAGCAAGTTCCCTTGCCGGTCTAGGAATGGTAGAACGATGGGTTCGATGACGGTTTGGATGTACCGTGCACTATTCAGTGTCCCCTCGACGATCACCAGTGGTGTACGGCCAGTGTAGGAGATCGCTCCCCACACCATGATGCCGGGTGTCGGACTTGTGTGCCTCGGTCGTATTCAGTCCTGATTGTGGCGCTCACCTGCACGGCGCCAAACACGCATACGACCATCATTGGCACCAAGGCAGAAGCGACTCTCACCGCTGAAGACGACACGTCTCCATTCGTCCCTCCATTCACGCCTGTCGCGACACCACTGGAGGCGGGCTGCACGATGTTGGGGCGTGAGCGGAAGACGGCCTAACGGTGTGCGGGACCGTAGCCCAGCTTCAAGGAGACGGTTGCGAATGGTCCTCGCCGATACCCCAGGAGCAACAGTGTCCCTAATTTGCTGGGAAGTGGCGGTGCGGTCCCCTATGGCACTGCGTAGGATCCTACGGTCTTGGCGTGCATCCGTGCGTCGCTGCGGTCTGGTCCCAGGTCGACGGGCACGTGCACCTTCCGCCGACCACTGGCGACAACATCGATGTACTGTGCACACCTCACGCCCCACGTGTTGAGCAATTCGGCGGTACGTCCACCCGGCCTCCCGCATGCCCACTATACGCCCTCGCTCAAAGTCCGTCAACTGCACATACGGTTCACGTCCACGCTGTCGCGGCATGCTACCAGTGTTAAAGACTGCGATGGAGCTCCGTATGCCACGGCAAACTGGCTGACACTGACGGCGGCGGTGCACAAATGCTGCGCAGCTAGCGCCATTCGACGACCAACACCGCGGTTCCTGGTGTGTCCGCTGTGCCGTGCGTGTGATCATTGCTTGTACAGCCCTCTCGCAGTGTCCGGAGCCAGTATGGTGGGTCTGACACACCGGTGTCAATGTGTTCTTTTTTTCCATTTCCAGGAGTGTATTTACTTTTAACTCACTAATCTTTGTAAACAATTCATTACTCTTAAAACTGTTGAGCTTTTTAAGAAATATAAATTATTAATCTATTCTTTCATCATAATTTTGTTCAAAAATAATTTCACCAAACATGAGCAATTCACCTGAAAGAGATACAGTTTCAGGTGAGTCATTTACAGTTACAAATATTTTAAATTTTACTTTTATTTCAAGTAACTGACAACTGAACAGAGTTAGTTACAAAATTTCCAGTTCATCAACATTACAGCTTTATATCTCTGTTTTAAAAGTATTAGGTAACAGATCACAATCTAAATCAGACTCAATTAAAAGAGTTTTCTTAAGTTTTACATCGTATTCAAACGTCTGCATAACTCATAAGCCCTAAAATATTGAAATTTCCGGTTTTGTTGGTCTCACATTTTTCCTGAAGATGTCTAAACTGACTTAGGTGTTGTGTTAAATTTGCCTTTGAAACGTAATCTGAAAAACATTTCTTTACTTCCTTTTTCAAAGTAATTACTTAGATTAGTTTTATTATCTCAGTTAATGTTTTGATTAAAATGTGCTGTAGTTACATATTTACTGAGCTGTGTTAGAGCAATTGGGAACTTGTTTTCTAAATATCGTTTGTAAGTGCATCATATTAACATCAGTTATGGGATCTCTTAAACATATTAATTTTCTACCAATGAAATCAATACATCCTTTGCTGACTTTAAAACTGTTTCCTAAATTCTTCTCAAATCGTTTAATTAAAGTTTCTATTTTTTGTTCATTTTTCGGTTCTAATTCATTTTTATGGGTTCTTGCTTTATTTTTCCAATATTCATGCCACCTTTAGGCTGCTCCAGTTTGTTTACAACTATTTTCTTTTATTAAATTCCAAACACTATTAAAGTTATAATTATCTGACACCAGGTTTAAAATGAATAAATATAAATGACTGCAAATAAATTTGTCTACATTCTGCATTCTTCCAGTGTTATAATATAAGTCTCTTTTCACCAAATCATTTACTAATTATGTTACAGCCAAATGAAACAAAAAAGATTCCATATTTTCCTATTTGTGATAACAAATCCCATGAGTGTCAAAATGAACTAATGTAGCTTAACTAACTATTCCAGATCCAAATATTTTTGGTTTATTAGGTAATTTCTCTACCATGAATACACCATGACAGTATTTTTAATTGTTTCACTAAATCTTCAACATCAAAATTAGACAACAGATTGTTATACTTTTTTTCATTTCTACGAATTTTTCTTACGTTTTTTCAGTACTTTACTTTCCATTAGAAGATTATGTCTTTTTCGTTCTTCTAATTCTTTATTCGGCTATTTAAATGTATTAATGTAGTTTCAAAGGCTGCGGAAACACCAGCTACTGAACCTATAGTTGCTAGATATGGTGATCCAGCTAGTAGGACTGGTGAAGATCCTCCTCTGTGTTTTGTCAAGCCAGAACCTGCTTTTTTCGATAGATATGCGATAATCTTTGTTACAATGAGAATATCTAATGTAATAAATAAATTTCCACCAGTTTTCATATCACCTTCTGAAGACATCCTTAGCTCTCACTCGTTTCTGCATCTCTTTCTTTCTTGTATTTTAATTAAAAATTATCGATACTGTTGAATTGCTCATTACTAAATTGAACTTTAATTGACTATTGTTTAGTCTTGCCAATAGGTAGCGATGTATATTCATTGACGAAGCTATTCATTAATGTAGATAAAAATTTTATAGATGAATAGCTCTTTGGTAGCATTGAAATGGTGCTATTGATACTTCATGTAATCCCCTGCCATTTTCATCAACATTAATACTGTAATCTAAGTTTCGTTTCCTATACACTGTATCTCTAACTGCACTTAGAGCCAATTTTTCACCAACTGTAGCATCATTAGCACTCATTCTCTGTTATTCTGATAACTTAAGTTTTTTGGCAGCTCGATCTCTAGGTTCGAAATTTGTATAATTGCAGTATCATGATGTGTGCATGCTTCATGTAATGGATTAATTCCTGGATAACTTCTAGAAAATATTTCTTCTATTTTTGTTCTAGGACCACAGTAATGACAACCAGGAAGTTGAATTGCAAATGATCATTTGTTTATCACAGTATTTTCTAAGTCTTTTCCATATTTTTCGCATTTCCAAAATGTGTGAGGAAGGTTATACAGTAATCTAAGCAAGCATGGGATAACTTCTGAGTAATTGATGATGAATTCACTAAATTTATTACATAACATCTATGTTATTCCAACATATTCATTCTGATAATTTTTACTTCTAAGTAATTCTTCTCAATGAATTATTGCTAATATATCGGTTGAATCTCTAACATCATTCATCCAGACGTATACAAAGGGTTTCCCAATGTTTTTTTTTGTTGAACATTCGCCTATCCAAAGGCTAAGACCTGATTTTTCAGGTGAGCTTGAATCTCTATCATCTATATTTTTTCCTCTTAATTTAGGGAAATAGTCATCAACAGCTGGTTTTTAATTTTTTACCTTGGCTAGATTTTATTTCATTCCAATTATTATCTGAATATAATGGCCATGAATGGTATATAATTCTGTATATATAGATAAATCAACACCATCAGTTTTTTAACTAAATCATCTACAGAAAAATATTTTGTAGTTAAAAGACTCATTAATCCATCTCTAGCTTCATATAGCTTAAAACCAGTAGCTATTTTATCATAATTCCATTTAACTGATAAACCACCAACTTATTTAAATTAATATACAGTCTTTAATCCAAAAATACTATGTCCACAACTGTTGATATAGTTTAACATTCTTTCAATTACGCTTATACATTTCAAATAACAAACCTCCTTAATTTTTTAAAACTACATCTATCTTTTTTCCTTCCTTTTTATGTTAGTTCAAAGCCTCTTCTATTTCTGATTCACTTAATGTACATTTATAATTGCCAATACTACCTTTGGACGAATTGGGTAGATGTCTAATGGAAACTTCCTGGCAGATTAAAACTGTATGCCCGACCGAGACTCGAACTCGGGACCTTTGCCTTTCGCAGGCAAGTGCTCTACCTGAGCTACCAAATCACGATTCATGCCCGGTACTCACAGCTTTACTTCTGCCGGTATCATGCAGAGCACTTGCCCGCGAAAGGCAAAGGTCTCGAGTTTGAGTCTGGGTCGGGCGCACAGTTTTAATCTGCCAGGAAGTTTCATATCAGCGCACACTCCGCTGCAGAGTGAAAATCTCATTCTGGAGATGTCTAATTGATAAATCTTCAAAATGATGATATGGAATAATTTTTCTTCCACCTCTCTATTTTCTTCAATATGTTTCAGAACATTATAACCTAACCCTTTGATTCCTTGGTTTACCTGTGCGACAGCATTGATAACTGGTTGTTTACCTTTTTTATGTATTTCATATACAGTTCTTGGTTGTTTCTCCATTTTTAAACTCTTCTTTGAAATGTCCTTTTACGCTTCTATTGCATCTGACTTATGTAGCAACCTGTGGGTATTATTCCGTAAACATTTAACAGAGTTGTACAACATTAATTATTTTTAAATGTGAAACATTTATATTAAAAGTTCAAAGTTCAATAATTATGTTTAATGTCCTTGCACCAGGAAGAACTGGTTTCAGCCAGTGGCCTCTGCAACATTTGTGTTATGTTTAACCTCCTTGCACCAGGAAAGAGCTGGCTTTAGCCTGCGGCTCATGTAGTGTTTATGAAATGTTGTATTATATTTCTGAACATAACTTCACTTTGTTTCCTACTCATTACTATCTTAAAAAGTCCAAACTGATCATTCCACCAATTACTACATATTTCTTTAAAATTGTAAAACTGCTTTAAGTTTCTCCCAACAATCTCATGATCAATATGATTTTAATTTGTCACTTTTCGTGAAAACATTTTAAAAAATGATGATTATATCTGGATAATTGTTTTGGTATTTTCAAATATGCTTGAGCTAATTAAGAACAATCTATGTATCAACCTCTAGTAAAATATTCATTGACTATATCTTAGTTTTCAGAAAAGAAGCTACCAAAATTTACATCTTAATAATTTTGACCTTGATCTAATGGAATAATTTCATTATTACTTTCAACAAAAGTAGCAATTTTTTCATTAGCCATACCTTCAATTTTCTCACATCTTTTTATAAATTCTTGTTATTTCAGTAGATCTAAACATTTGGAATATACAAATAAATGATTAATTTTATCCCAGTTCAACCGTCCTGGTGCCAGAATTTAATTATCAACCATAATGTCGATTTTCATCACCCGCTTAGTCCTATGATTGCACGTCGAATAGAATTTGTTAAAAGTTTACAGTGCTTGTATTTAGCACTATTAGATTGAATTCTTACTTATGGTTCCCAATCAGGTTTCATTTTATCAAATAAAATTTTCATTAACAAATGAGGTGTTTATGTCAGTACAGTGAAAAATCGTCTTCTCTCACAAAAAGAAGTAACTGCACCTATACAAAGAAGTTATAATAATGTGGCGGTCTTAGGTTTTTGTTCAACTTTTTTACCTCTGGATACTAGTTCCAAAAATAATAAGATATATTATGATGGAGAACCTATAGAAATTCCTGTTTGTCAGTGTAGTGTTCATTTGAAAAAAGCCAAATATTCACATTATAGCAGATGAAATTTTGAATAGAGTAAATATTCAGGGTGATATACAATTACAGATGGATATGAGGTAGTATTGGAAGTGTGCTAGGATTTAGTGGAAAACTGTTATAGCCAATAAAAAGACCATTGTTAACGATGTTCCTAAAATTATTCCATTTGAGTTAATTAATACAAATTTCAATCTAATGATGGAATGTTTGTATGACATACCGATCATGTTCCTCGAGAAAATAATGTTATTTCATCACTCAAGCTTAATGTTCAATTTGGTGAACCAGTTATTCATGAACCAAATTTCCCTGTAAATATTCCAAATTTTCATTCAATTCCACCTTTAGAAATTGTTGTAACCGACAAAAATGACAGTTTGATTGACTTTAATGGTCATTGAGTGTCAGTAGTTTTAGAAATGTGTTAATATACTTTTTGCTGATGCAAATAAAACTTTTTCCTTAGTAAAACATGACCTGATTCGAGAGTTATCGGTTTTACTCATTCCCTGTGAATGACAAAAGTAAATATAATTTAAATGTCCCCAACAAGGATACTGAAGTTAATATAAATATTGGTGATGGTTGGTTACATCCTAATGATGTGCAATTATGCATGAGCTTTAATATTACTATAGATGATGGTACTTATTATCCACCATATGGTGGAAAGTCATATAAAAATTAATCGCTAATTCCGTGACAAAAGTTTTTCATTTTGTAAGATAAAGTAGGATTTTACATTTTATCTATAATTGAACTTCTTTTTATTTCTTCATCAATTCTGTTGCATTTCACTTCGTTAGTTATTGGTAAAATAAATATTTCAGATCATATTCGTAGTAATGGAAAAATAAAGTGTAAGAAAAATATAATTCATTCACTTGAAATACTTGTTGGACTTTAAATATTATAAGGAAAGTATATGGGGAAGGTGATTTGACAGTAACTTTTACTTGGAGTTCAAGTGCTGGAGCTGCTATTTTACAGTTAGTTAGCTTCAATGAATCTCGAGTTGAAGTATAATGTACTCTTGCAAGAGAAGTTAAAAGTGTTGTAAGAAGCACTGAGATTTGTGTATTAATTGCTATATATGAAATTAATTATGAAACTGAACAACTAGAAAATATACTGAAAAATCCGAAAATTCCAATAAATATTCATGAAATTCAAACTGTTGTAGTGGCTAGATTAAGTGCTAATAAGATTTTTGAATTATATATTATTAATTTCTATAACTCTACAGAATTTGTATACCATATTCTGTATTTGTTACATTTCAAACAAATTGTAAAAATAATCAGTTACTTAACTCTTCATTAACTGAACACAGTAAGTTACATAGTACATGTATGGACAATATAAAAATTAAATTTTCGCTGAGGCAACGTGAAATATTAATCCTGCAAATAAATTTCTGAAACCTTATAATGCATTTCTCGACCGTAAACGTATTACATTAAATTAAGCAGGCACTGACATAACTCGATATAATTTCGAACCACATTATCAATGTGATTAACTTGAGTCATAGAAAATTTTTTGTTACAAGTCAGAAGAAAACAATGATACTTGGTGCAAGTTTTAATGATAAAATACTGAATGACACACTTATATATACCAGAATGAGATTTTCACTCTGCAGCGGAGTGTGCGCTGATATGAAACTTCCTGGCAGATTAAAACTGTGTGCCCGACCGAGACTCGAACTCGGGACCTTTGCCTTTCGCGGGCAAGC
This sequence comes from Schistocerca cancellata, assembly GCF_023864275.1. Taxonomy (NCBI): domain Eukaryota; kingdom Metazoa; phylum Arthropoda; class Insecta; order Orthoptera; family Acrididae; genus Schistocerca; species Schistocerca cancellata. The sequence goes on along the minus strand of NC_064629.1, from coordinate 493,492,665 downwards.
GCTCTACCATCTGAGCTACCGAAGCACGACTCACGCCCGGTACTCACAGATTTACTTCTGCCAGTATCTCGTCTCCTACCTTCCAAACTTTACAGAAGCTCTCCTGCGAACCCTGCAGAACTAGCACTCCTGAAAGAAAGGATATAGCGGAGACATGGCTTAGCCACAGCCTGGGATATGTTTCCAGAATGAGATTTTCACTCTGCAGCGGAGTGTGCGCTGATATGAAACTTCCTGGCAGATTAAAACTGTGTGCCCGACCGAGACTCGAACTCGGGACCTTTGCCTTTCGCGGGCAAGGGCTCTACCATCTGAGCTACCGAAGCACGACTCACGCCCGGTACTCACAGATTTACTTCTGCCAGTATCTCGTCTCCTACCAAAAGGCAAAGGTCCCGAGTTCGAGTCTCGGTCGGGCACACAGTTTTAATCTGCCAGGAAGTTTCATATCAGCGCACACTCCGCTGCAGAGTGAAAATCTCATTCTGGAAACATCCCCCAGGCTGTGGCTAAGCCATGTCTCCGCTATATCCTTTCTTTCAGGAGTGCTAGTTCTGCAGGGTTCGCAGGAGAGCTTCTGTAAAGTTTGGAAGGTAGGAGACGAGATACTGGCAGAAGTAAATCTGTGAGTACCGGGCGTGAGTCGTGCTTCGGTAGCTCAGATGGTAGAGCGCTTGCCCGCGAAAGGCAAAGGTCCCGAGTTCGAGTCTCGGTCGGGCACACAGTTTTAATCTGCCAGGAAGTTTCATATCAGCGCACACTCCGCTGCAGAGTGAAAATCTCATTCTGGAAACATCCCCCAGGCTGTGGCTAAGCCATGTCTCCGCTATATCCTTTCTTTCAGGAGTGCTAGTTCTGCAGGGTTCGCAGGAGAGCTTCTGTAAAGTTTGGAAGGTAGGAGACGAGATACTGGCAGAAGTAAATCTGTGAGTACCGGGCGTGAGTCGTGCTTCGGTAGCTCAGATGGTAGAGCGCTTGCCCGCGAAAGGCAAAGGTCCCGAGTTCGAGTCTCGGTCGGGCACACAGTTTTAATCTGCCAGGAAGTTTCATATCAGCGCACACTCCGCTGCAGAGTGAAAATCTCATTCTGGAAACATCCCCCAGGCTGTGGCTAAGCCATGTCTCCGCTATATCCTTTCTTTCAGGAGTGCTAGTTCTGCAGGGTTCGCAGGAGAGCTTCTGTAAAGTTTGGAAGGTAGGAGACGAGATACTGGCAGAAGTAAATCTGTGAGTACCGGGAGTGAGTCGTGCTTCGGTAGCTCAGATGGTAGAGCGCTTGCCCGCGAAAGGCAAAGGTCCCGAGTTCGAGTCTCGGTCGGGCACACAGTTTTAATCTGCCAGGAAGTTTCACACTTATATATACACTCCTGGATATTGAAATAAGAACACCGTGAATTCATTGTCCCAGGAAGGGGAAACTTTATTGACACATTCCTGGGGTCAGATACATCACAAGATCACACTGACAGAACCACAGGCACATAGACACAGGCAACAGAGCATGCACAATGTCGGCACTAGTACAGTGTATATCCACCTTTCGCAGCAATGCAGGCTGCTATTCTCCCATGGAGACGATCGTAGAGATGTTGGATGTAGTCCTGTGGAACGGCTTGCCATGCCATTTCCACCTGGCGCCTCAGTTGGACCAGCGTTCGTGCTGGACGTGCAGACCGCGTGAGACGACGCTTCATCCAGTCCCAAACATGCTCAATGGGGGACAGATCCGGAGATCTTGCTGGCCAGGGTAGTTGACTTACACCTTCTAGAGCACATTGGGTGGCACGGGATACATGCGGACGAGCATTGTCCTGTTGGAAGAGCAAGTTCCCTTGCCGGTCTAGGAATGGTAGAACGATGGGTTCGATGACGGTTTGGATGTACCGTACACTATTCAGTGTCCCCTCGACGATCACCTGTGGTGTACGGCCAGTGTAGGAGATCACTCCCCACACCATGATGCCGGGTGTTGGCCCTGTGTGCCTCGGTCGTATGCAGTCTTGATTGTGGCGCTCACCTGCACGGCGCCAAACACGCATACGACCATCATTGGCACCAAGGCAGAAGCAACTCTCATCGCTGAAGGCGACACGTCTCCATTCGTCCCTCCATTCACGCCTGTCGCGACACCACTGGAGGCGGGTTGCACGATGTTGGGGCGTGAGCGGAAGACGGCCTAACGGTGTGCGGGACCGTAGCCCAGCTTCATGGAGACGGTTGCGAATGGTCCTCGCCGATACCCCAGGAGCAACAGTGTCCCTAATTTGCTGGGAAGTGGCGGTGCGGTCCCCTACGGCACTGCGTAGGATCCTACGGTCTTGGAGTGCATCCGTGCGTCGCTGCGGTCCGGTCCCAGGTCGACGGGCACGTCCACCTTCCGCCGACCACTTGCGACATCATCGATGTACTGTGGAGACCTCACGCCCCACGTGTTGAACAATTCGGCGGTACGTCCACCCGGCCTCCCGCATGCCCACTATACGTCCTCGCTCAAAGTCCGTCAACTGCACATACGGTTCACGTCCACGCTGTCGCGGCATGCTATCAGTGTTAAAGACTGCGATGGAGCTCCGTATGCCACGGCAAACTGGCTGACACTGACGGCGGCGGTGCACAAATGCTGCGCAGCTAGCGCCATTCGACGGCCAACACCGCGGTTCCAGGTGTGTCCGCTGTGCCGTGCGTGTGATCATTGCTTGTACAGCCCTCTCGCAGTGTCCGGAGCAAGTACGGTGGGTCTGACACACCGGTGTCAATGTGTTCTTTTTTCCATTTCCAGGAGTGTATATATATATATATATATATATATAATATATGGTAAAAAATTAGATGTAAGATGCACAGTGAGGAATTTTAACTCAGAATTTTTAATAGATTATGACAACATTTTGAATTTTTTAAATTGTTTGAAAAGTAAACGCAAATCCATGTGTTAAACTGCATGCGAGTTACAGCTGTTATCCAATCCCTTTCTATGAAACCTTGCTGCTGACTGACTCTGATGAAATTCAACGTTCGCAGCTGCAACAGTTACGAAATCACTGCTTCATGTTTACTCCGTTTCTCTCACACAAACATGAGCATACCTCTCACTCCTTTGTCATTTCTTTATTGAATAAGAGATGGCCCTGATGTAAGATCCACTGACTTTCATATGGGAACATACGTCATTTGGAGTGTAAGTTATTCTTTTCTAAAATAATTTATGTGTTGTGATCGATAATTACATGTTGTTTACAATTCGTCTCTTGATATAATTATAATATTGGGGAAAAAAGTATTACATGCGTGAAATAAACTGCTGGAATTTAGTAAATTTTAAAATACGAGGTTTCTCGAATACCAACCTAATAAACTAACTGACGATTTTTGTTCTCTGTGAAACTTCACATTAATATGTCAGCTGAAGGACTGTGGCTATCAAGCTGATGCAATAACAAGTACATCAAATGTGGACACGTGTAGCCATTTGCTAAAGCGTTTTCTATCCTTGCCTGTGTACTTCGAAACAATCTCAAAAACTGGAGTAGTTTAGTTTATTCTGAGCTTACTCTTCACATAGCGTCGTGTACACAGCGTCTGAGACCAGAAACACGGAAACGAGTGGAAGGTGTTCAAGAAGAAATAGTTTGCTGTTCTTAATTCTTTTCTTACGTTCACGTTTTCTGTAAAGAAGAGAATTTTTCATAAATAAACCTTATGTTGCGGGGTCGGGATGTCGAACACGGGACTCCAGATGGCCGAGCTGATGCCAGGACCAACTACATCATATCTTGTCAGGAGGCCGACTACGTGCAAGAGCGTCAAGGTGCTGTGCAGAGTGATACAGCGGTATTCGGTAACATTCGTTTATTCAGCTAATTTACAGAACTCGATGGGTGAAGCTTAGTGTCGGCGTGGCGCCTGCGCGCTCTCCAGCGAGTCCCGCTTCTGCCATCATTGTGGTCGTCCGCCAACGGAAGTCGGCCATGCTTTCTCGGTCGCTGTCCGCAAGGGCGTTGCGACTGGCACCGTTACTCTGTCAGCAATTCTAGAGACTGCTATCGTCCCTGGACCTCTGTGTCCTTCATCCCGTTCTGCCTGCTCTGCTCAACCATGGGACAAAGGTGGATGTGGTGGTCACACGTGGCCCTTGCGCCGTAGCTGCTCCCAGGACAGGACAGGACTCGAACTCAGGTCCTCCTAGATGCTGCGCCACAACTTGAGGCTAGTGGTGCTTGGCGGATGGCAACACTCGTTGCTGTCTCTGGTGCTGTTGCAGCGCTGCTGTGCCTCCAGCAGCGTGCAACTCACTCTCACCCCGGTATGCCCGGTGGGAAATGAACGTGGCCCGTAGACTCGAGTGGAGCCGAGCCCCTAATGGACCTGCTGCAGACCCTGTCACTGCCCTCTTTCATTCAGACTCCAAGTTCCTGGTTGCCGTTCCATCCCACCTCGGTGTTGTGTCCCCAGAGGCGGAATATAGCTTCATCAGGTACATAGAAACGAAGTACAAGTTCATGCAGGATACTTATAACATTTCTGCCAGACTGGCCACTACAAGCACAGGTCGGTCCGGACGCTCGACTGACCTGGCACACGCTGCTCCAAGTTGAAATTGCTCATCTCTTTATATTGGTTTCTCTCTCGCTTCTGACGTAGTGTCAGAGAGAGACAGACACTATGGCAGTGATAAATTCCCATATGACAGCCACTTAATAATGACGAATCTTGGCTCTGGCCTAGTGAACCGCCTCATACATCGTAATAACTTAAAGCAATGCTATAGTTTCCTGATTTGTTGTTGCTCCACTCACAACAAATTTGCCTGGCAATACCGCTGTCGCACCTCTGTGCCCACGAGTGCCATGTTTACCTTGCATGGCCTGCTGGCTGATGACTGGTACCATACTCTGCCAGTGGCCCCAGATTTCATCGCCCAACAGGGGCGTGACCCCACTCTCCATTGTTGCCAAATTTATTCAAGGTGGCAAAACCAAGATGGTGGCGATAGATATGGCAACAAGGCAATGATGTCATGGTGGGAAGTTCACCTGACTGCCACCCCTACCTAGGAATAGGATGGGAAAGGTCTCATCCTCTGCTAGCCTGCTGGATAGGATGGATATACGTCTTTATTTTCAGTCTTTATTTAAACAATATGAGGCAGTAGCTCCATCCATTGTGTTCACCATGAACTGTGGAGTCCAATTGACGTAGTACACAGAACCGCCAACAGAGGGCACTGTCGTCCTTTCTGTGACATAATCCAAGTTAACGGTCTGCGCAGCTGTATAGGATGAATGTAAGTCTTTATTCTGCAGGCAGTCTTCATTTAAACAGTCAGAGGCAGTACCTCCATCCAGTGTGTTCACCATGAGGTCCAGGGTCCAACTGACCTACTACACAATACTGCCACCAGAGGGCACTGTCATCCCTTCCGTGATGTAATCCAAGATGGCAGTGGGGGGGGGGGGGGAGGGAAGGAAGTGGCTGGTAAAGGACTCAGCCAGTGCTGGGCTTCTGGAGAGAGGAAGGAGTGAACTTAATTTATTTTGAACCAATTTATTTAGGGGTGGATTTGACATAGTATACTTATAACACTCCTACAAACCACTCCCTCTTATGTGCTTGGAGTCATACTAAACAGCACAAAGAGTTGCAAATTGCTTGTGAATCACCGAAATAATGCAGTACGCTGATGTACAGACACGCAGACAACGCGTAAATTGCCGATATAGTGCATTGCACACCCTACAGAGTTGCAAACTACATGTAGATCACTGAAATAGTGCTGTACATTGATGTGCAGACAGGCAAACAACTTGTAAATTGTCAAAATAATGCATATAAAATGCTCTGCAATCACGCTTGATAATCTTCAAGTGTCGAAAACATGTACTGCACACCTGTACACAAAATAGTGGATCAGACGCCAAAAAAATCGTAAATTGTCTAAAGATAATGCATGTGTAGTGCTATGCAAACACACTTGTAACGCTTCAACAGCAGAAAATAATCAAGTGTACAAAAACTCAGTCACATAATATACGCTTTTGAAATATCATGAACCTCAAATATCAGACGCTCCAATGCGCACCTGCACTTTGCAGGGAAAGCCAGACGCAAGCCAGCACATACACAGACACATAGAAAACAGAGCAGAACCTCTGTAAATGTGGAATATGAGGGGTGGAGGCAACTGGATACAATTGAGTACAGTACAGTACTGTACCTGCTGATCAGTGCATTTGCGCTATGAATTGGCAGCTGTACTAAATTTACAAGCAATTTTAGAACACGCAATGAGAGGTTATGTCCTGATCACATGGATAGAACTGACATCAAAAAAATCGATAGAAATGCGGAAAATACGTATACAGGGTGGTGCACAGATAGTGACCGGGCAAAATATCTCACGAAATAAGCATCAAACGAAAAAACTACAAGGAACGAAACTTGTCTAGCTTGAAGGGCGAAACCCGATGGCGCTATGATTGGCCCGCTAGATGGCGCTGCCATAAGTCAAACGGATATCACCTGCGTTTGTTCAAATTGGAAATCCCATTTTTATTACATATTCGTGTAGTACGTAAAGAAATATGAATGTTTTAGTCGGACCACTTTTTTCGCTTTGTGACAGATGGAGCTGTAATAGTCGCTAACGTATAAATACGTGGTATCACGTAACATTCCGCCAGTGCGGACGGTATTTGCTTCGTGATACATTACCCGTGTTAAAATGGACCGTTTACCAATTCCGGAAAAGGTCGATATCGTGTTGATGTATGCCTATTGTGATCAAAATGCCTAACGGCGTGTGCTATGTATGCTGCTCGGTATCCTGGACGACATCATGCAAGTGACCGGACCGTTCGCCGGATAGTTATGTTATTTAAGGAAACAGGAAGTGTTCAGCCTCATGTGAAACGTCAACCACGACCTGCAACAAATGATGATGCCCAAGTAGGTGTTTTAGCTGCTGTTGCGGCTAATCCGCACAACAGTAGCAGAAAAATTGCGCGAGAATCTGGAATCTCAAAAACGTCGGTGTTGAGAATGCTACATCAACATCGATTGCACCCGTACCATATTTCTATGCACCAGGAATTGCATGGCGACGACTTTGAACGTCGTATACAGTTCTGCCACTGGGAACAGGAGAAATTACGGGACGATGACAGATTTTTTGCACGCGTTCTATTTAGCAACGAAGCGCTATTCACCAACAGTGGTAACGTAAACCGACATAGTATTCACTATTGGGCAACGGAAAATCCACGGTGGCTTCGACATGTGCAACATCAGCGACCTTGGCGGGTTAATGTATAGTGCGGCATTATGGGAGGAAGGATAATTGGCCCCCATTTTATCGATGGTAATCTAAATGGTGAAATGTACGCTGATTTCCTACAAAGTTCTACCGATGTTACTACAAGATGTGTCACTGCATGACAGAATGGCGATGTACTTCCAACATAATGGATGTCTGGCACAAAGCTCGCGTGCAGTTGAATATGTATTGAATAGCATATTTCATGACAGGTGGACTGGTCGTCGAAGGACCATACTAAGGCCCACACCTTCACCGGATTTGATGTCCCCGGATTTATTTCTGTGGGGAAAGTTGAAGGATATTTGCTATCGTGATCCACCGACAACGCCTGATAACACGCGTCAGCACATTGTCAATGCATGTGCGAACATTACGGAAGGCGAACTACCCGCTGTTGAAAGGAACATCGTCACACGTATTGCCAAATGCATTGAGATTGACGGACATCATTTTGCGCATTTATTGCATTAATGTGGTATTTACAGATAATCACGCTGTAACAGCATGCGTTCTCAGAAATGATAAGTTCACAAAGGTGCATGTATCACACTGGAACAACCGAAATAAAATGTTCAAGCGTACCTACGTTCTGTATTTTAATTTAAACAACCTACCTGTTAGCAACTGTTCGTCTAAATTAGTGAGCCATATGGTTGTGACTATTACAGCGCCATCTATCACAAAGCGAAAAAAGTGGTCCAATTAAAACAATCATATTTCTTTACGTACTGCACGAAAATGTAAAATAATGGGGGTTCCTATTTTAAAAAAACGCAGTTGATATCCGTTTGACCTATGGCAGCGCCATCTACCGGGCCAACCATAGCGCCAACTTGTGTCCCTCTTCAAGCTAGACAAGTTTCGTTCTTTGCAGTTTTTTTGTTTGTCGCATATTTCGTGAGATATTTGGCCCAGTTACGATCAATGGACCACCCTGCATATTTATGGAATATACACAAAAATGCGAGGAAACTGAAGAAGTACTTGCGCGTCACTTGTTGTGCGCACAACAGTTTGTACATGGGAAAAGGTATGCGACGGCAAGAGGAATCCGAGGAATCATCGACATGGAAGCAAAGGCAACCAGGGAAATAGTCACTACTGTATTTGACGATTTTCAGGAGGACTGAGAACCATCTGCCCGTAAACGTACTTGCATCTGTGTTAAAGGGTAACGTAAATAAAGGTAAATGTCGTGTCACTAGGGCTTCCTGTCAGGTACTCTGTTCGCCAGGGACAAGTCTTCCGAATTGACGCCACTGCGTCAATTGGCATGTCGACGTGGTTGAAATAATGATGATTACAGCACAACACACAGTCCTTGAACGGAGAAAATCTGCAACCCCACCGTGAATCGAACCTGGGCCCTTACGATTGACATTCTGTCGTGCTGAACACTCAGCTACTGGGGGCTGACAAAGGATGACATAGAATGGATGGATTGGTCGGTTGAGATAGAGTTGTAGCGAGGTAGAATTTAATGGTAGACTGATGATGCATTCTAGAGAGAGAGAGACAGAGAGAAAAGTTACTGCAGGTTGTTAGACCATTTTTCTTGTTGTTCCATCAGGATGCATCAGTTGTGTGACATAGCCTGCGTTCGACTCGTATACAACCGCTTCTTCTGTGTGGGCCTCAGAGCAGTGTCTGCTTGCGATCTTTACTAGTAAACCTCTCGGTCATGAGCTGACTTCCATCTCACGTGTGATGAAACGTTACACATTCCTCTAAACGAACGAATAATTATGCTATGTACTACATTCCCCTGACACATCTTGGGTGTAAAATCGATACGTCAGTTTCATAACTAAGATGATTCTAAGCTAGCGATAGGTTTTTGTGAGATGCTGCAATCCCTGTTTATACATCTGCTTGACAGGTGTGCTGTTTACAGAGTTAGTGGCGGCATGACTTGTAATTTCACATGTCGGACGCTGCTGCTATGCATTTATCAGTTTCCTTGTAAGAGGTATTCTCCGTTACTAATGATCATTTAATGTAGGACTGATGTGGGCATAGCATCATCTCTGAACCGTGATCTTATGTGAACAGTGGACATTATATATCTCTGGAAAGCTATACTGTAAATGTATCACATAGAGCCACTGTTTTAAGGAAGTACTTTTCTCGTTTTACACTTTGTTACCACAGTTTATCATAGGGAAACCTGCAAGAAGGATGTATGTCATGGGCTGGAAACATATTTCTTACATTGGAATATTACTAGCGCTACATTCCACACGACTCATAGGTCGGGAACTCAAGCGATTTAACATTATAGCCTGTTTTAAGTGCAGAACCTTGTAGCCTTTGGAGTGCGTGTGTTTAATTCCTCTCTTACCAGTCCCCTCCTGGTACTGATCCCAGCCACTACAACAATAAATTAAAATTGATAGCGAAGTTGATTTACGTAAAATGCTTCCAATTCCAACCGTCTGGCGCTCTATCATGCATAAAAATCGCCCGATTCTGGTTCTTCTTAATCGTCTGCTATTACATCACAATACGTTCAGATCTGTTCCTATACACCGATAAGGGGTGCTAACATCCTCGACATGGGCGCATCTGGAGAAATCTTGTATATTTGGATGGGCATTAACTCGGCTAGCACCATTCATTCACGAGACGTGGATTAGAGAGGTCTACTTCTGGTCAGCTGCAGGTTAAATTGGTAACGGTGCTGCAGGGTTGGCTGGTCAGAGACACTGCGAGGGGGTCTTTAAGTCTCTAATTTTATCCTAAGACCGCGAGAATGCTCTGTGTCTCTCATCCCCATAGAGTTAGATCGTAAGTTAAGCACTATGCTAGAGTTGCTAGTAATATGTAGAGTGCTTTCTGGTATACTTTGATGATGTATTTGTCATATATCAACATTCGCAATGATACTCGCAAAGTAGAGAAATAATAGAGGCAAGCGAAATGGAGAGCACAGAAGTTCGCTACAGTAATTCCGTCTCACCGTTTTTGACTGTGATTGTTAGACATTTCGAGAGGCAACAATCCTGGATAAGAGTCGACATGAAATAGTTGCTCTCATTGTCGGCATGTGAGGTGATGTGTGGGGGCTTGACAGTGGAGTACGCAAACAGCCTACCGCCCTTACAAACTCAACACAGAGAAGTTATGATGTTAGTCTACTCCTTTTTAACGTTAAAAGAACGAACTGGTAGAAATTGTAGTTGACGCTCTCTGTAATCACGGTATTGTGGTAAATACAAATCAGAGCAGTTCTCATGAATAATGCAACATTAAATGTTCAACGCAGGGCCACATATTTTACAATGGAATGCCACCACAGTGAGAGCCCAGTTTAGCTATACGAAAGAAATTGGGCATATTTAAGCTTTAGTTAGCGTAACCAGGACTGTTGTAGGACGGAATAGAGAACAATCCTAATATTTTATCTATAAGTTAAATTTCTGAACTTCATATCACAATTAAATGACTTACAATTAAGTCTTTGAACTAAAAGTGAATATCAGTTCTGAATATGACGAAGAATGTTACTTACTTGGAGCTCCAACTCAAACATTATTTATCTCTAAAGTATACCTCAAAATTTGCGTAACGCAGGCAGTTTCACTATGGAAGAAACTTATGTGTAAGCAAAAATACAATAAATGACTGTTTGAGTGAAGCTCAGTTAAAACTGAATATACTGTTAACAGATAGTATGTACCTCAAACGGTGTGGGAATTGCTACTGAACCTCGATTGGCTTTCCAAATCTGTGCAAGTCGCAAACGCAAGTTGAAGCAGCGGATTGATGATAAAAATCAAGTAAGTGATATCACCAAAGACGCCACACAAGTTGGGAAAAAGAATTCACAAATTATGAGTTGCTCAGAGCAAAGGCAGAGGTAACACTAAAATTGATAATTACTCAAGACAGCAAAATACCCTGGGTATGACCAGCCAGCTCTCTCAAGATGAGACGTCATGGTCACATGTCTCCACACCATCTACCTCGAATTCTCCACGTTCCTACCCACTCTAAAAAATGGACAACTTGGAGGGGATTTCACGATTTTCGCCACGGCAAGAATTTTCCTTAATACATCTAAATACAACGAAAGCCTCCTAAGAAGTCTCCGCTAACGCTTGCAGTATGTCAGTTAACCGACCAAAGGTTGGTACACTGCATTTGTTGTCTCGCTACCCACTGGCTCATACATTCACGCCAATGCCACTTACCCATCTGACTGGCAGACAACATGCGTAATGGAAACTTCATAGAGACGAAAAAATGGCGATTTCTCGTGTATGCATCAGCCTGTGGGGTCCGCCGTTTCATCACTTCAGCAATACCCAGGGGACGGTGGTCACTGTGTTCTAACTTCAAGGGCCATACTCACCTGCGAGTTTTGACCGAGTAATTCTGTGAACCTAAGACCCAACAGTGGGTTGTATACCATCCCGTGTTCATATCGTAAACTCCACTCCGACTTGTCGCAATACGTTCTCACTGATCAGCCCCATGAAAGGGAAATATAAGAATCTTACACCAGAACTCGCTAACTATGTACTTCCCTCAAGAAATGTACAATAATTCCACTGCGAAATGTAATTAGTATCGCAAAGTGATAATTGACTGTATTGTCAGAATTTGGTGTTGCAAAAGTGCTTTTTAGTGAAGATATTGTGATGGTGTTTTTCGCTTTCCACCGCTATGAAAGTGCATCTGAACATATAGGTATTTGATATTGTAAATATTTCTTATCAGCGGTTAGCTACACGTATTAGTGTGTCAGCCTGCTTAGCTGGGTCGTAACGTGCTTATGTCCCATGCACTTCGCCCTGGTTCGATTCCCTTCCGGGTTTGGAGATTTTCTTCACTCCTGTACTGAGTGTTATGTTGTCCTCATCATTATTTCATCCTCATCATCAGCCGCAAGTCACCGAATGTGGAGCCGGCTTAAATAAGACTTGCACTTGGTGGCCGAACCAGACTGAAACCTCTCGGCCAACAATGCCACACCATAGTTTCATTTTTTTTCACCCATTAGCGAAATGTCAGAGCTCGGGATGTAGTCACTTTGAAATTTGTCATTGCAACAGCTATTGTTATCATCCTTGCAACTTATTTCATGAACCCAGGAGATAAATTTCATAAATCTTGGTGAACCAACGATGTAGACACGACAGCCTGTCATGGGGACTGGAATGAAGGGGAATACCGAATGTATATTTAGATGTAAGTCTTTGTGAGGAATTGAGAGTTATTCTTCTTGCTTTTTCAGCAACGGTATAGACATTTAGTTTTTCACTTTATTTTTGCCGTGGAAAGCGAGTTTGTTTGGGAATGAATCGAAAATCTAAAAATTCATGAAACTAGCCCGTTCTGTCGCTTTCCCACTTTCAGAAAAGACGAAGATGTTAGTATTGACTCGTGAGATTGAGTGCAAGGTTAAAGAGTAGAAGCTGTGTTCATAGGATCCTCCAAAAGTTTCAGAAGAAGCGAATTTGAGGTGCATCAGCAAAACAGGATTCGGCATTAGCTGACAGGGGTGAAAAATCTATAAAGGAAGGGAGGGACCAGTGGAGGGTGGCTCTTTACCTTCGGTTAATCTAACAACAGAATGAAGGTCGCGTGTCCCATGTGTCGCCATACTCTATCTAACTGTAAGAGCTATGATGAAAACAGCCTGTCAACAATCCGTGTGCCTTCTCTGGCTTGATTTAGCAACGTTCAGTTAATTCATATCAGTGTATTATTGCCCCTAAGAAGGACATATTCATATATACATGTTTTCCTTGTTTTATTAACCACTTAACATGAATAACATTGCACATTGAGACACTTGAATAAGTGAATTAAGCCATAAACAGCAAATTCTGGAGCCGATTGTGCTCAAGTTTAATTAAACAGGTAAATATTTCTTTCATTTTGTACATGTCCTTGATGGAACGAGACAGCTACTACTAACACATTTTTAGTATTTATTCATGCGAACAAAGTTGTTTCATTTTTATAGTGTCCAAATGTTCAGGTAATTGATGTTCTGACTTGGTGCATGTTGTTGTATGGTGTTATTAAGTTTCATCGTCTCGCTCTATGCCTGCTATTTAAAATCTAGACTAAAGATACTACTGCGCTAACGTTTAAGTGATTGTGTGACGAAATTTCTCATATTACATATTTTATGTTTCAGATTCCAAGGAGTTTCGGATATTTTAGATTTACAGTTGTTTATTGGGAGTAGAATTCTGTTCTCGTGTTGTGTTATTAATCAGTGATGACCGAATATCGACACAAAGGGACTTTAATTTTTTCAAAAAGGAGAGTAAAAAATGGTTCAAATGGCTCTGAGCACTATGGGACTTAACATCTATGGTCATCAGTCCCCTATAACTTAGAACTACTTAAACCTAACTAACCTAAGGACAGCACACAACACCCAGCCATTGCGAGGCAGAGAAAATCCCTGACCCCGCCGGGAATCGAACCAAAGGAGAGTAAAATAGGTTGATGCGACACAATAGTAACGTATAACTTTGCGATATTATTTAAATTACGCGTATATATTAAATTTGATAAAGGGAAATGCATAGCCACAGGCTTCTGGAATAAGGTTCTTAAATATCTCGTGTCTGAGAAAAACCAGATTGGATGTATTGCGACAAGCTTGCGTGGTGCTGTCACCTTGAATATGTTACAGTTAACTTCTGCAGAGTTGTGGGCTGGCTAAAGTGCTTAGCTGAATGCAGGCCTGGTTCCACTGTCCTCGCATCAGGATGGGCCTTTGAAATTAGAGCATAGCGACTGCAGATCCCATCATTATAGCTGGCGTCATGAGTCTATGCCTCCTATAGGTTGATTCAAACACGATAAACAGCGATTTTCAAACCTCCAGTCTGGGAAAATATCTGACATTTACGTTCCGGATATTGTCAGCAAAACATATTGAACAATTACGCCTGTGCTTTGACCTTGATGTCTTAGCCAATGAGTGCTGTGTACCAAACTCTAGTTAGTGAATTGAAATACTTCAAGCGATGGAGGAGATGTTTCATCAGATTTTCCCTGCATTTTGGCGTATTCAGGAAATTATTGCTCGTAATTGTGGGAAAATTGGTGACTGTCCTCATACCCCCCCCTTCCCCAAGACGTCGTGTTTTTCGCAGTGGAGAGTAACATAGAGGAGATGGGAGACGGTGTCGCCGGACGGTCACATCGAGAGACTGGCACCCACCCGCTGCTCAGAGTACGTTCCTAAATCTTGACTTAGTGTGGCCTTTAGTGTTAGTACTGCCTTTGGTCTGTGAAGCTCACTATTAGAAAGGCTTGTCATCAGCCTGTCTTGCTACTTAAGAGATTTCACAAATCTGTACCTTCGATCCGAGTTTTGTGTTTCCAAGTTGCACAGACTTGGAAAGCCAGTCGAGGTTCTGCAGCAATTCTCCACTTACTTGGAGGTACCTAACAGTTGTTAACAGTGTATCACATACCAAATGAGCTTCACTCACGCAGATATTTATTCTATTTTCGTGCATGCCATCTTGTATTCCGTGGTTGGTACAGGCAGTCACCAGACCCCAAGGTCCTACCGTTTAGGCATCTTGTTGAGACTGCGCAGCTGAGTGCTATAGATAACAAATGGTCCTATAGTTGATAGCCGATTAGAAAGACTAAAAGTTAATTACCAAGTTGCCATCTACTTTTGACAGTCAGATCAGCTGGAATTACGATGTCAATTCGTAAATGTTATCGCAACCGCACAACTGACGCCGCCATGCCACTACTGAGGTCTGTCACCCTCCATTGCCACATGCCTTTATTACAGTCTCTATCAGTCGCCCTCAATCAGATGATTTATTTCCTCATTTTGTACCCACTGATTACGTACATGTGTGGTGTTGTTTGGGTGAGTGCTGTGTAACGGTATAGTAATATATTTCTTATTGCCATGCCCATTCTTAAGCATCTTACGCTCTTCTATTCGTGAGCTTATTTGTTAATATACACTATATGATCAAAAGTATCCGGACACCCCAAAAAGCATACGTTTTTCATATTAGGTGCATTGTGCTGCCATCTACTGCCAGGTACTACATATCAGCTACCTCAGTTGTCATTAGGCATCGTTAGAGAGCAGAGTGGGATGCTCCACGGAACTCACCGACTTCGAGCGTGGTCAGGTGATTGGGTGTCACGTGTGTCATACGTCCGTACGCGAGATTTCCAAGCCACTAAACATCCCTAGGCCAACTGTTTCCGATGTGATAGTGTAGTGGAAACGTGAAGGGACACATACAGCAGAAAATGGCACAGGCCCACCTCGTCTGTTGTCTGACAGAAACTGCAGACGGTTGATGATGCGTGTAATGTGTAGTAGGCATACATCTATCCAGACCATCATACAAGAATTCCAAACTGCCTCAGCATCCACTGCAAGTACTGTGACAGTTTGGAGGGAGGTGGGTAAACTAGGACCTCACTGTCGAGCAGCTGCTCGTAAGCCACACAGCACGTCGGTAAACGACAAACGACGCCTCGCTTGGTGTAAAGAGCGTAAAAATCGGACGAGTGATCAGTGGTAAAACGTTTTTTGAGGTGACAAATCACGGTACACAATGTGGCGATCTGATGGCAGGTTGTGGGTATGGCGAATACCCGTTGAACGCCATCTGCCAGCGTATGTTGTGCCAATTGTAAAATTCGGAGGCCTTGGTGTGATGGTGTGATCGTGTTTTTCATAGAGAGGGCATGCACACCTTGTAATTTTGCGGGATACTATTGCAGCACGGGCCTATATTGATGTTTTAAGTACCTTCTTGCTTCCCGCTGTTGAAGAGAATTTCGGGGATAGCGATTACATCTTTCGACACGATCGAGCATCTTTTCATGTTGCACGGCCTGTGGCGGAGCGCTTACAAGAGAATAACATTTCTCTAATGGACTGGCCTGCACAGAGTCCTGACTTCCATCCTATACAACACTTTAGGGATGTTTTGGACGCCCACTTCGTGCCAGGCCTCACCGATCGACATTCATAACTCTCCTCTGTGCAGTACTCCGTGATGAATAGGCTGCAGTTCTACAAGAAACCTTCCAGGATCTGACTGAACGTATGCCTGCGAGAGTGGAAGCTGTCATCAAGCCTAAGGGTGGGCCATCACCGTAATGAATTCCAGCATTACCGATGGAGGTCACAACGAACTTGTAGTCATTTTGAGCCAAGTGTCCGGATACTTTTAACCACTTAGTGTATAAGTGGGAGTTTGTGAAATAACGAATGTATAATCGAAACTGCGGTCGACGTACATTTAATTTGAATAATGCTGTCCCCGTTGACTCCCATCCGTACACCTGGGAATGCAATTTTGCCAGTTGACAAGAATAATTCGGAAAGATAGCATAAATAGTACATACTATACTCGTATAAAATAAACATTTCCGAGGATTTTCCCTCACACGAGCTGGTGACTTAGTGAATATTTCTTCCAGCCCTAGCAAAGATAGAGTACCTAATATTTAGTTGGTATAAAATCGGGTCACAAATAGGACCTGCAGATGCAGAAGGGGAAATAATGAGTACCATGACCACAATCACGGGTCTGTTGGATGCATATGTATTCATTTGGAAAACTTAATACGCAAATTTCCTTCCATTTTGTTTGTCTTTATTGTTAAGTTGATAACGAAGTCAATTACTTTCTGTCTCTCTGCTTATTGTCTGTGGCCATTCTTCTGTCCTTTATTCTGCATGATTTTCCGTTTGAAAGACCTACTGAACGTTTCGGTTTCCGATGCAGCCACCGAAAAGGAGACATGATGATGTTTCAAGGAAATTGTTACTTATGTAGGGACAGCGGGAAGAAGTTATAGGTAGGACCGCAGGTC
Organism: Schistocerca cancellata; assembly: GCF_023864275.1. Taxonomy (NCBI): domain Eukaryota; kingdom Metazoa; phylum Arthropoda; class Insecta; order Orthoptera; family Acrididae; genus Schistocerca; species Schistocerca cancellata. Next base: position 493,475,507 of record NC_064629.1, on the reverse strand, counting down.
CGATAGTCACCATCAATAGTGTCCCACCACTCTGTGTTATTACCTCTTCTCATGATTCTATTGAGACTAACGTACCTACACTTCATTAGCCAACAGCTACATGCTGAATACTTAAATAATGAAGATCTCTAGCAGAGGTCTGCTTTCGGATGTCCGTTATATTTTTCCCAATTTTTGCTACCTAGAGCTTTAGGGGCGGCGTTGACGACGCTCCCATTTGGCTCTCTGCTGACAATATTTCATATTACTGTGAAGCAAGTAATTGTAGTGAGTTCGTTGCAGAATAGTCGGAAATATAGCTGAAACGCTTCACTTAATTCGTAGCAGAGTGCTAAACAGCACACGTTTAATGCTTCTTGATTCATACCGAAATATCAGTAAAACTTACTGTAATATAAGAAAGCGTAAGCGACGATGCCGGATTTTTATTTTAGGAGATTTATGACTTAATGGAGAATACCTCCTCGTCATGGGCACTGATGCGTTCTAAAACATGAAGAAAGCAGAAGACATGTTTACATTTGATACCTCAAGTTAACGCACGTAACTATTTTGTCACAGTAGTGAAAGGCTTAAGGTTCCTATATATTAAAGACAATTCTGTGAGGCTTTCTAGCTCCTTCAAGAGTAAAACTACTGATGAACATGCCATTTTGCGCCACCTTAAAAATGGTTCGAAGATACTCTTTTCTTAGTTCGACGAAATATTGAAACAGCCATGGCAGATTGTACAAACATGAAGTCATGCAAACTGTTGATTTAAACTGTTAAAATTTACATAGTTAACTACGACGCAAATTAAGCTGTAACTAAGGCATAGCTCTAAAAATATTCCATCAACACTGTCAATATCAGGTGTGCGGAAACCTTTTTGCAGTCTAAAGAGTGAAATCATGTCTTCAATAACATGTGCTAATACTTAGTAACTAACAGCTTTTCCTTGGCCATCTGCAGCATTTCAATAATGGTAGCTGTACGTCTTAGTACCAACACAGTACTCATGAGGAAAGGACACCATTGGCACTCCTGTTTGTGGAGATGGCTGTGAGAACATGAAGACACATGAGGATGACTCTGCAACGCCTGGAGAAAGTTTATACATGTCTGACGTATCTCGAAAAATGTCATGTTGGAGTAAGGTGTGTTTATCAGCTTTTAGGGTTGGGTGTGTTATGAATAATGTGGAATGTAGACATCGTATCCCAAACAAGATCGACAGGAGGAAAAGCCAGAGGCCGTACTGGCCAGGAAAGTTTCTGCCCGTCTAGCAGAGTACGTTGACTTCTGCGGTCAGCGAGTGGGTGAGCATTATACTGTTGGAACCACACATCATCTTCCTGTCACAAGAACGGCAACAGAACTTGTCTAATAACATTGAGCTCTTACCGAGCGCTGGTTAGCGTCTCTCACAGAAAAACCGAAGGTTAACGACAGTTGCTATTTATTACACACCAGATGATGAGGTATGGCTGTGAGGTGGGTGGATTGGGAGGGGGGGGGGGATGGCTGTGAATCATGGAGGAATTCCCTCTCCAGATTTCTACAATTCTATGTCGTACGCACAAACGAGCATCTTCGGGCAGATTCTACTTTCATCACTGCAGACCATGCGCCATCCTATCTGCCATGTGATCCTCTTATGGGACCAGTACTGCAGTGCTCGTAGTTGCTCTGGCGTGAGTGTAAGATGGGGTAGAGGACGCTGTGCCCGTAATCCCACTGCCAGTAACCAGATCAAAGCAGTTTGTGTTGGCAGAATTATGGGCACAAGCTTCCTTATCTGTGCTCTGGTAGCTTAATGGTATGGTACTGCTGCCCTACAAAACCACGTTCCTTGGGAGCGTATGTGCTGCATGGACGTCGAAAACCTCGTCGATGGTCATGAGAATTTCACGTGTCAACTGATACCAGCATCGCTGCACAGCTAACACAGCACGACTTGTGTGGCAGTGCTCCGAAAGACCATCCCTTATCAAGGAAGGCCACAGTTTGACCGCTTTCAGTCTCGCTTATTTCGCTGTGTGAAGCACGGGTGCTTCTCTGTGGCATGGTTGCCTGCTCGCTTCACACGTTTGTATCACAGTGAGCCTTCTCGCATTCCATGTTAAACGGTACACACAAAAGGAGCTCTGATAGCTATTCCACACGGCTATCTGCACGCAGACGACGTCGATACCATTATCAGTACGTCTACTATCCCACAGGTGGAATATACAGTCATCGGATCAAAACTGAACTCATATTTCCCTGGTGTACAAACGTTTTTCTGTGTTCTGAATTTAACCTTACATTTCTCGTGTTTTTAGTGTAGAGATATTACGAATATTTCGTATATTTTTAGTACATATCAGTTCCGCTACTAGCTATCGGACAGACAATAATTCACTTTTAACTTGATAAAGATACAGAAACTGATCAACATGATTACAGAAAACTGGTCGTTATTTGGCAAAGTCCCATAAAGATACAGTTCACAACGGGACAGACAAACTAGGAAATACTTAGTAACATTTGGTATCTATTCACGATAGAAACTGTATTAAGCTATCAGATGGATGTAATTAGCTCGTAGTTCCTCCGTTTGAGAACATTTCAGTGTATACTAGAACACAAGCCAACTACCAAGACGAAATAACTCATAGCGCATAGCACATAACGCTCACAAGCACTAACGTCATTTGTGGCTTCTACTGGCAGATACGCATTTCGGGTGACTCATCATTTCGCCAAGCGGCCGGGATTCTACAAGCTGTTAGGATAAGGTTAGTCAATTTCGCTTTTATGGGCGCGGGCTCATGTGGGTGCGTAAACTTCTTGTCCGCTGGCGCTGTGATCCAGCAGTTCCCCCTACACCTCACTGTTATCTTCGCGCGCTAGTTATTGATGCGCGCACGGCAATATCAGCCTGTTTACTTCGTGTCGGTATTGTTGGCGTTCGCGGTAGGACCAAATTTAGAAGAAGATAATAGCTCAGGATGAATTAAGACCCTCAAAACGAAAATCGGACGAATCCATGTGCTTTAACACAGCTTAGTAGTTTTTTTATTGAAACACAATCCGGCCCTTAGTGTCCGTTTTGTAATGTTTAATCAGCGTGAAAGAAGTACAATGTGAAGGAAAACTTCAGCTCCTTCTTGAAAAATTCTAGTAACTTTTGATATGGAGTGAAGGAAGGCCAACCATCTCGAGCAAAAACTGGAAAGAGAGAAGGAAGAACGTCCATGTTGATATACGTCCTTACAAGAAAATGTTACTATTATTATAAGCGTATGTGACTTTGCCCTCGGTTTTACCTCCTCCTTGTAACATATTAAGAGGAAGAGACTCACGCTATTCACAATCATGGTACATTGAGAGTTACCTATCACAAAGCTCGTGAAGTAGTGAAAACAGCGCATTGCTGTAGATCGTCTTTTCAACATGTACAAGGACGTAGCATTATTCATGGATGTGATGGGAACGCCAGTGAAAGTGTTTGATCACTTCCAGTGGATATTCGATCATGCGTTCCTAACCTACGTCACGAAGCATCTGAATATATTGCGCACAACTTCGCCAGGTAGATGTAAATTCATTACCGATGTTTAGGACCTCAGCTTTGGATTATAAAAGAAATCTACTTTTGCGGATAAAATAACTTTCAATAGCGTCATTTTGTGCACTTTTCGAACGTTGGTCTAATTATAGATGAAATAAATCTGCAAAAAAGGTACAATAAAAGAAGATTTTGATGAATTTGTTAAGATACAAGATTTTATCTTTATTTTACTCTTTTTGCTACTCCTGTTGCAATCAACTTTGAAAGTGCGCCTTCTTAAATTCATTTCGAGCTCATTGCCTTTCAGTGCAGTCGTGAACTCATGAAAACGTTTCGCACTGCAAAAAAATATTGAAATAATTTACAACAATCTCCCTTTAGAACGGTTCCCACAGGTGTTTCGAATAGCTGTTCACGTCTGGAGTATGTCTGGATCCAAATACTTTTGTGAAAGTTTTTCTCAAATGATGAAATTAACAGAATCGAAGCTTAGGAGTAGTTTACTGACCTACATCTGCCGGAGCAATGCGTTTAATGACCAGTAATCTCACTACAAACATGGAGATGCTAGTGGAAAAACAATTAAAGAAAATAATAGAGTCGTGAAAATAGTTGTATCTTTTTCATAAGTAGTAGACCAGCTCTGAAGTTAACTCTCCTCAGTAAGCCTACGGGTGTTTTGTTAAGAGATATTTAGTAAAAATTATGTTTTTTCCTTATTACATTACGTCTGTACTATACTTGTAAGTAGGATATCAGGTCATCGAGAGTGACATTTTATTGACATTTTCTTGATTATTGCATCACCACCCCTCCCCTACCCCTTCCACATTCTTTATTCTGAACATAACGATAGAATTTGGAACGATTTGTACTACTTGTAATTGCTGCCAGCCTTTGCAGTATATTAATTTGTGGCGCTACAGTGCCCATTACGGCATTACGCTTCCTGTTGTGTACCTATCTTTACTTTTTCTAATGCAGCTGGAAAAACACATTAGGGCTCAGAAGAAGGTAGGACACGAAGTACCAGCTGGTCCCACAGGGGACATGGAAATCAAAACTAAAATTTCACTCGCTGACACTGACAGGAAAACAATATGGCTGTTTTGCTTGCTAGGACTTATATGACGAGATGGCACATAAAAACTCACACACTAGCGTAGTTTCGAGTGCTTCTCTTCCCTGCAGAGTTTTTATGAGCTAACCATCATTAATTTTTCTTTCGATGGCACATTTGTGCAACACAAGATTGGGAGGCTACATTTACGAAAATACTATTCGCGTGTTATATTGTGTCGTAAGTATTCATTGCATTTTACTTGAAGAATTACGACAACGCTAAGAATACTAACGTGTTTCAAACGCGGGAGTGAGCTGTCGATCGTGTGTCTTCGGATGTCTTCGGCCTTTTTCGGACAGCCTCGTGGGCAGCTCACTGGCGCGGCCCAGTGTTAGGAGAACATAATATCAGAGAATGTCTACGGCTGTAACCTCCGCTCTGACCACGCCCTGTCCCGCCCACAATATATAGTGGCGAATAAGGACATCTCATTGGTTGAGACGCTCGTCTCCGTCCGTGTGCCCGGCCGGCGCCAGAGGAGCAGAAGGGCGTAGGAGGTAGGTAATCCCGGCGGCTGCCTTATCGACGCTCTGCTACGTTCCCTTCAATTCTGTTTGATGTTTCGCAGCCACTGAGATCGTAATTTTTAAGTAGGTTTCTCCAGTCAGTCTTCAATATCAGCAGCACTGCAAGGACGGATTTTAAACAAGATTAGTTAGACTCGATCACTGACATTTGCAGCCAATATCACATAAAAAATTATCTCAAATTAATTATTGATTTATTATTAATAATTAATAATTCACTAAATTTCAGAGAAGCGGTACATTAACAAAAAAAGATTAATATCTAAGTTTAAGAATAATACACAGTTATCTATTAGTGAGGCAAATTTTACACGTGAGACCACCTGTGACAGTGAGTGTGAAAAACTTATCTATATGTTTACAAAATACTGAGAATAAAATTGAAAGCATTGGCTCTGCTTTCTAACGAAAACATACGTTACAGCGACGCTCACATTGCATTGCGATGTGTAGTTATTTGATTTGTTTCTCATTGTTCACTTAGCTGACAGAGCTGGAACGCCACGCCCTAAATTACAAAAGATGGATTTTATTGCTCATACGATTTAAACTGAAAGGACAGGTCGGGATTTTATAGCGTTTCTACAATTCGAACTAAAGCAGTGAGAAATAAGATGAGACATTACTGCACCGTTGGAGGTAGGGTTGGGAGTGGGGTCGTGTTACGTGTCGGAGGCGTGGGATTGGTGCGAAGAGCGGAACGGTTGGGCATGTCGTGTGATCAGGATGTGGTTAGGCTTTAACTGACAGTAGGTGTCGGAATCGAGCGCGATATAATTGCTTTTTATCGTGGCCTGATCCTGGGTACTTTGCGCATGGGACTCATGTCTGACGTGTTGTAGGCGCTAAGGTTTTCATATTCATTGTATTAAAAGTGAAATGTCAGTTCTTCGATTCGGGGAAAACAGTCGTTGCCAGAATTGAATACATGTTCATAACATGGCCGCTGTCACCTGTTAAGGCTTCTTGTAGTGGATAGACAGATCATAACGCAGAAAGTCACGCGTCAATTTAAGCTGACGAGCCACAGGAACAAAGCACACTGCCATCCAGAACAACCTCATCTTTACTTTATTCAAACGCTACTGTAGCCAAGTAAAGCTCTTCTTCCGGAGCTTCACAGGGCATAGAAATTAAAACAGTCTCAGCTGCATTCGCAGGATAATACCACCTAATGAAAGATAAGCCCATGTACATCGTGGTGTCACCGATGGTGAGGTAGATGTATGACGTTATTTACAGCACGTAATGAATTCGTTTGTCAACAGGGCAAGTTTAGACGGTCGCAGGAGGCTGGAGTCATGTTTTTGTCGGTGGTGAGGGGGTCAGAGGGGGGGGGGGATGACTCTCCTGGAACCCCGTTTCAGTAACAAATTGACTAACTAAAGAATTCCAGAGGGAACAAAGTATCTATTTTCACTATTTCGCATACTTATTGACACAATTTAAACATTTAAAATTATTGTCAAGATCTAGTCAATAAGATATATGTTATTATGTTATAAATATAGCATAATAAGTCAAGTATCACTGTTGGAAGCTGCATGTTTGCCTTGAGGCAGCGTAAGGGATGGCGCGTAAATACCCTGGTTTCATTCATCCAGTATTTCAAAATGAAAGCCCTTAGTGAGTTCGAAGAAAGTTTGCACATGATTTTCGAACTCTAAGGTAGTTATTCTCGCTGACACTTCCACAAAACGATGAAAGGAAAAAAGTTTATCGTATACTCCATTTTCGCCGTTCATGCAGTAAGACTTCAGTATTAGTTATGGCATTTTAAAATATTACTCTTTTACTATAAACTATCTTCAGAAAAAAGTCTGCAAACAATATTCACATATAATACTTGCAAAATTATATCACTATAGGACACATAGTTCAGATGATATGACGTCACAGACTTTTGTATGGCAGAAAAATTAGCTTCCCTTTAAAATCTCGTGCAACATAAGTTGAACGTCAGTCATGACTTTTTAAGTTATTACTTGTTTATTATTAACTTTATTTGCAACACACTTTGCAGACGAAGTATCTACATACACCAATGTATGTACAATCTTGCTCCAAGTATCCGAACGACTTGAATTTCATTTCGCCTAAGTCGCATACAACCCTCATAACGTAGCTGTCTAGCAGGTCGTCTAATCGCTCCTCGATACAGTCGTTTCATTATTGAAAATGGTTCCAACAAATCATTACTAGAAAACACTGCTCTGTATCGCAATAACTCAAGATGTAAAGCAATACCACGATACTACATATATCAGGGAACACCTTATCACAGATAAGACTGTCCTTAACTCATGTAAGCTCACATTTATTACAATAAATGACATACCGCTACCTGAAATGCTACCACTCTCATTATTACGTCAGATACGTAATGCACGTAGTAAGTTCGTCGTATTTATGATCTACTCTTCAAAGTAACATACTGTACTCATTATTTCACACAAAATGACTTTAAAAATTTAAGTTATTCACCAGCTAATAGTTGAGAATACGTGTGACTTTCAAATGACACGACGAACCGTCTCGTTCTGCATATGGATTCAAACCAAAGTCACGCAGACCGAGCAAAGATTTCGTGACTGACGAAAACTAAAAGTCATTCCTGACTAGGCATACAGAGAGTGACATACCTCGATTTTGGACGGTATTAGTTAGAAAATACCAACTTTAAATTACATAATGTAAACATTGTTAACGGACGCGAATTCCTAGCCAGCATCAATTGTCCCTGTTAACAAACTACGTGAGATGTTAAATATTGCTTCTTCACAAGTATCTTACCTGAAATGCCGTGAAGTAAGACATTGTGTAGGACAGGGATTCGAACCCAGAGCTTAATCGGGTTGTTATCGAAGCACAACCAACTGTGACATATCGGATATTCTCGGCAGTAGCAAGATGTTTTACCTGAAATGACGAGAAGAAACATTACTTCTTTTTCTTCCCAGGACTCCCACTAGGAAATTATCGCTGTTATATTACATTGAAAACGAACGTTAAATATGGGTTTGTTACACCAGCAGCGATTTGTGAGCATGTTTGAACTAGAAATAATATGACGAAGCGTTCAGTGCTGACTGATAATCGAACCCCACTCATATCGCTGTTGACTACACCCAAAGAGACGTCAGCTACCGAATTTTTCTCCACCAGCAGCTTGAGATATCATCCTTGAACTCACAGTGATCTCGCAAACAAGTTCTGTGTCTCACTGGGAGTAAAAAACGTCAGATATCGTTAGTATTGACAACGAACAAAAATACATTAAAAAACAAAATTATTATATCCACCAGCAGATAGGTGTTCTCATGCTAGAGCTTGATAATACATAATGAAAACTTTAGTGCTGGGCGAGGATTCTAATCCACTAACGCGCAATATGTGAGACATTTAGGAATCTGCAGGTTGGAACAAACAACACATTGTAGTCGAGCTGTATTGTCACGAAGGGATCAATTTCCGCGTTAAGGGCGTTCTGAGTTGCATTCCCAGTTCAGAACCAATTTTATCAACATACAGAAGCTCAAATAAAAGATGGAGTAAGTGTCCTGTGACCCTATATAGCGTTTGTTTCGTCAATAGAAATAAATAACTAGTATGAGAAAGGTTACTAGCGATAGAGTTTCTACATGTCGCCACGCCTGACCTTATTGTGGTTCAACCTAATGTCTACTTGATAGAGAAGGAATATCATGTTTAATGTGAATATCAGACCACAATGCCATTATACCCTCTTCACTTGGCGTAGCCAGTAGAGAATACAATCTGTCTCTCCCTATCGAAAATCATTGGCAGAAGTTGGACCGAACGCAGACCTTGATTATATGAATCTATCAGCAATCCAAGAGACCACCAAATCTTCATCTCTACTCTACATTTTTTATTATAAGGCTGTCGCGCCACACTGGATGAGAATTCTGACACACAGTCTCCTTGTAGCGGTTTTCAGCATGTTCAGTACATTCATTTACTTTGTTGAACGAATCGCCATGAACTAGCAGCCTCGGTTACCCAGTGCATACATTTGACTCTATTTTGTAATCACCGAAATAAAATCAAGTAACTTCCACCTACACAGAACTGCCAACAGTGTACGATGCAGATATTAAAATATTAACCGTTCTTTTCCTCTTGAACTACTCTACTGCGCTAACTGTTTGTTGAAAACGTCGTGCAGGGCAAAAGAAATGCTGAACTGTATGCCTCTCAGAAGTCTACATCCGGCTTTATGTATTATCTCACAACACTGTGGAATGCGGATGTTCTGGAAGAAGTGTTTTTGACTTCTGGAGCTGTTGTAGCTACGGTTCAGTTAGTAGTATAACGATAAGTGTAGTACACCGTAGACAAAACGTCGCGTGGTTAAATACATTCACTGCTACGTTTTTTAAAACCAAATTCTGCTGTACGCTGAATTTATCAATGTAATGTAACTTTGAAAATAATTCCGTTCACTTCTCAACCCAAAAGAGTCGCATATGATAAAAGGGACTACTACTGCGACATTTCGTTCTTTTCAGATTTAATAGACGGCCAGGCAGTAAATGTATCTCGAAACTTGTCCATTGGGTACGGGGAGAGCGCATAGTCCCAAAATTCATCAGAAAAGGATTTTCTTCATTAGCTGTCGTGCGGTAGTGGCATTTCATTCTTCTTAAAACCTTGTTTGACAGCTTTAACTCAGAACAAGTTTTCTACATGCATGTAGTCAATAAATTGCATGTGCATTGTCAGACTGTTATAGATAACATCAGAGTATTCGCATGTATCGTTGATAATTAATTTTTCTCTCTTGTTTGCTTTTGCTTAAATAACACTCAAAGAAACAGTGCGAATATTTTGCACTGTATTATAAGAAATGAAATAAAACTACCCACGATAACCTTACGACGAAAGTCTGTTTTAATAAAGCTAGGTATTTGTACACAACCGTGCATCTATCGAAACGAATTAGTAAAATACTACTCACTTAGATTTCATTGGGTCTGTGTTTAATTGGTATGCTGTGTCATAAGAAAATGTGTGTGAAATCATATGGGACTTAACTACTAAGGTCATCAGTCTCTAATGTTACACTCTACTTAACCTAAATTATCCTAAGTACAAACACACACACCCATGCCCGATGGAGGACTCGAAACTCCGCCGAGACCAGCCTATGCTGTGTCATACTCAAGAGGTATGCAAATGTAGCATTTTATAAATAAAGCTGTGTATTCCTAGAAACCCAAAATTTGCATGTCAGCAACGGAAAGAGGCATTACCTGTTGTGCAGCATTGTAACTTTTTCACCATTCTACTACTAGCCGAAAATTCTTTCTTGCATTTCCCTCATCGATGTTTGATCTGACTGCTTGTAGCTCTTTCGCAGAAGGGATAAAAACGTCACATTCAGCGAGACTGGAACCGCAAATCAGAACAGACGCTTTTTTACATGTCAGCATGTTACCAGAGAGCTGGCGAAGAATTTACGGGTCAAGGGTTCCTATTACGAAGCCAATAGTGGCTGTAACTCGTAAATCGCTATTTACAGGACAAGATTAGTTGCGATTTCCACGTGCAATGACTTTCCTGGCCTGAAAACTGTAAATTTACAATATTTTGTTACACCTGAAGCGATAATAGCTCAGATTATTCAGAGGAAATGACAGGAAAAATGAAGTGAACTTTGAGGCATAATTAAGTGCACATCAGGAAGTAACTCTTCGATCACAGAGTTGCCAAACATACCTTGCCTAGTTGCCTAATCTCAGTTACAGTATCAGCAGGAAGAAGACGAACCGATGTGTTCCTATAGAGGGCTGGGAAGTGACCATAGCTGGCATCTCTAAGCCGCGGCTGGCGCGGCCTGGAATACGTATTGCTTCTGATTCGCATTTCTGTAACTAGGAACTGCAGCGTAGTTACTTATAATATTCAGAGATGACTGTAAACTTGATTTCTCCTGTCATTCCCATTGAATAATCTGTGCTATAATCGCTTAAGGTGTAACAAAAGATTGTAAATTTACGGTTTTCAGCCCAGGAAAGTCGTTGCACGTGGAAATCGCAACTAATCTTGTCCTTTAAATAGCGATTTACGAGTTCTAGCCACTATTAGCCTCGTAATAACATGCTGACCTGTAGAAAAGGGTATGTTCTGATTTGCGGTTCCAGTCTCGCTGCGTGTGACGTTTAAAAAAAAAAGTTCAAATGTGTATGGAATCTTATCGGACTTCACTGCTAAGGTCATCAGTCACTTACCTTACACACAACTTAAAATAAATTATCCTAAGGTCAAACACACGCACCCATGCCCGAGGGAGAAATCGAACCTCCGCTGCCACCAGCCGCACAGTGTGACGTTTTCATCCCTTCTGTGAAAGAGCTACAAGCAGTCATATCAAACATCTATAAGGAAAACGCAAGAAAATACCTTCGGCTCATAGTGCAGTGGTGAAAATCTTACAATGCTGCACAACAAGTAATGCCTCTTTACGTTACTGACAAGCAAATTTTGGGTTTCTAGGAATACATAACATTATTTATGAAATGCTACATTTGCATACCTCTTGAGTATGACACAGTATGCCAATTAAACACAGACCCAATCGTAATCTAAGTGAGTAGTATTTTACTAATTCGCTTCGACAGAGGCACGCTTGTGTACAGATATTCAGCTTTATTAAAACAGACTTTCGTCGTAAGGTTATCGTGGGTAGTTTTATTTCATTTCTTATAATTCAGTGCACAATTTTCCTAGGGTTTCTTTTAGCGTTGTTTAAACAATAGTAAACATGAGAGAGAAATTAATCATCTACGATATATGCGAATTCTCTGATGTTATCTATAACATTCTGACAATGCACATGCAGTTTATTGGTTACATGCATGTCGCAGTTGTTGGCCCTTTTTCACATGCGACTATTTTGGGTTGAGATGTGAAGGGAATTATGTTCAAAGTTCTATTAGATTGACAAATTCAGCAGACAGCAGAATTGCGTTTTCAAAAATGAAGCAGTGAATTTATTTGAACTCGCGACGTTTTGTCTACTATTCACTACACTTACAGTCACACTACTAGCTGAACCGTAACTGCAGCAGCTCCAGAGGTCAAAAACACTTCCTCCACAAGTTCCACATTCCACAGTGTTGTGGTATAATACATAAGGCTGGATGTAGACTTCTGAGAGACACACAGTTACAGCTTTTCTTTTGCACTGCGCGACGTTTTCAACAAACAGTTCGCGCAGTAGAGTAGCTCAAGTGGAAAGGAAGACTTCCTATTTAAATTTCTGCATCCTACACTGTTGGCAGTTCTGTGTAGGTGGCAGTTACGTGACTTTATTTTGGTGATTACAAAATAGAGTCGAATGTATGCACCAAGTAAATGATTGTACTCAACATGCTGCTAACCACTACAGGGATCCTGTGTGTTAGATTTCACATCCAGTGTGGAGCAATGCGTTACAATCGGAAAATGTGCCAAAGAGAAGAGGGTTTGGTGGTCTGTTGGATTGCTGATAGATTCATATAATCATGGTCTGTGTTCGATTCCAACTTCTACCGATGACTTAGATACGCAGAGACAGATTCTATTCTCCACTGTCTACGCCAAGTGAAGAAGGTGTAGTGGCATTGTGGTCTGAAATTCACATTATACACGATATTTCGTATCTATCAAGTAGACATTAGGTAGAACCACATAAAGTCAGGAGTGGCGACATGTCGAAACTCTGTCACCAGTAACCTTTCTCATATTAGTTATTTATTTCTAGTGATGAAACAAACGCTATGTAGGGTCACAGGACACTTATTCTATCTTTTATCTGAGCATCTGTATGTCGATAAAACTTGTTCTGAACTAGGATTGCAACTCAGACCACCCTTAACGCGGTATTTGATCCCATCGGGACTATAAAGCTCGACTACAATTTGTTATTTGTTCAAAACTGCAGATTCCTCAACATCTCCACATATTGCGCGTGAATGTGCTCGAATCCTGGCACGGCACTAAACTTTTCATTATACATTATCAAGCTCTAGCGTGAGAACACCTATCTGCTCGTGAATAATAATTTTGATTACTTATGAAGAAGCAATATTTAACATATTTCGTAGTTAGTTAACAGGGACAATAGATACTGGGTAGGAATTCGCGTCCGTTAACAAGGTTTTCATTATGCGATTTAAAGTTGATATTTTCTTACTGATACTGTCTACAATAGAGGTATATCACTCTCTGTATACCTAGTCAGGATTGACTTTTAGTTCTCGTCAGTCACGAAATCTTTGCTTAGTCTGCGTGACCTGGGTTTGAATCCATATGCAGAACGAGACGGTTCGTCGTGTCATTTGAAGTTTACACGTATTCTCAACTAGCAGCTCGTGAATAACTTAAATTTTTATCGTCATTTTGTGTTAAATAATAAGTACGGTATGTTAATTTGAAGAGGAAATGATGAATACGACGAATTTACTACGTGCAATAGCTATCTGACATAGTAACGAGAGTGGTAACGTTTCAGATACGTGTATGTCATTTATTGTAATAAATGTTAGCTTACAAGCCTTAAGGACAGTCTTATCTGTGATAAGGTGTTCCCTGATATTTGTTGGAACCATTTTCAATAGCCAAACGACTGTACCGAGGAGCAATTACAGGACCTACTATACAGCTGCAATATGAGGGTTGTATGCGAATCAGGTGAAATGCCATTCAGGTCGTTCGGATACTTTTGAGCACGACTGTATCTGCAAACAAATGTCTTTATCAGACACATATATCATGAGAAATGGCATCATAAACATTGGGATTCGTGAAAAACTACCTTTTGCCTAAAATGTAGATTAAGTTACAAAGACCAAAATCATCCAGTGACTCATAATGAGTGCACTTGACAGCTTCCCACAAGCTTTTCAAAGACCGGTCGGTTAGCCATGCTGTCTAACACACTGTTTCTCGGGAGGGAAGACGTGCCGGTCCGCTGCACGATTTCATCCGGCGGATTACTGTTGACGTCCTGTGTGCCAGCCAGTCTGTGTGTAGTTTTTAAGGTGATATTGCATCTGACTCGGCGAATGCTTGTTGGTTCCTCTTATTCGGCTTTAGTTACACTATGTCGGCGATTGCTGTGCAAACACGTTCTCCACGTACGTGTGGACCATATTTACCATAATTGCTCTACCACGCCAACATTGGGGGGAAACTCGTCTGGTGTGAGACGTTCCCGGGGGGGTCAACTGGGACCGAACCGCAGAGTAACCCAGGGTTCGGTGTGGGGCGGCGGTGGGATGAGTGGACTGCTATAGCCTGTTGTGGGTCTGTGGACCACTGAGGGCTATGGCGGGGACGAAGCCTTTCCGGCGTTTCCTGGTCCCCAGTTCCACACAATACAATACTACTTGTCAAACCCTTGATTATAATATTAACTCATTAATTCATTTTTAAAGTAAACATATGTTTGAAGCTGCTGTATACAAGGAACCTTGGTTCTGTAAATAAAAGGGCGAAATAGAGCTTTTTGTATGACATTTATTTAGAGGCACATCGTACTTTCCCGTAAAACGTCTGACAAATTTAAGTCCTCCACATCGCTTGTTAGTAATACGTTGTAGTTATAATATATGATATGTTGAAAGTATTCTTCACTGATCTTGTAATCAGATACTATCGAAATATTTATCTTTGTTATTGGTATCATTGCACATATCCACACATAAAGAGAGCTCCTATTTAATGCATGTAGTAGATATCTTTGTCAAGCTTTTCAGCGTTTCATTACGATTGTACAAAGATGATTCTTCCCTGCAGACTGTAGTGTCGTCGGATATCAATCGCACAGTGGTGCTGAAACTAGTCTTTAACACGTTTATCCATTTTGTTACATTCATACTGTAGGACATTCGCCGTCCAAAATACAGTTCCGAGCCATATTAATCAAATAATAACTGAGTTCATCCCATATTGATAGAAGTACTCCATTTGGTTATACTTCGGCCAGTGCTCCTCGCTCTTGGAAGATGGAATCAGCCTGCTGCTCCGCATCTGTTCTCGACTGTGTGGGTAAATCAAGCTCTACAAAATTGTTAAGGCTTTCGTGGCCACTTGTTGACAAACTGCCTATTGGCTTCTGTCTCGGGTTCTTCGGCCGAAGATTAGATGAACGTCGGCCGAAGAACCCGAGACAGAAGCCAATAGGCAGTTTGTAAATCAAGCTTTGTTTCAGATGATTCGTTTTTCCTGAATGTGTGCTATTCATCTGATGGTAGATGCTTTTCCTCCAGGAACATCGTATTCGTATTGTTTAATATTAAATTTTTCTTAAGGGACCCGTATCAGTCAGATGTTAGCGTTATTGGTCTGTAATTCTGTCTGTGCGATCATTTGCGTTTTTGTAAAGAGGAGTGGTATGCACACCATGCCAATGATGCAGTACTATTCTCTTCGTCTAAAGCACAAACTATGCTTTAATACGAAGAAGGAATAACTGCTAAAATATATGTTCTGCCTCTTGTGAGTGTACGTCTACCCTGTACAGAACATCATGTTGGCCAGCTATCCATGTAAGACCGTCCAGGAGATAGCAGCGTCACCTGGCGAGAAATGACTGCGAAGCACACAAATACACGGTGCATTCAGTGTCAGTTAGCGTGCTGTCCGTCTGTAGAATTGGCAAGGCGAGCAATCTATCTGCGTTTGACCGAGGGCAGATTGCGATTATCCTCAGGCTCGGCACAAGCATTTTCCAGACGTCGTGGGGTTGGACGGCCATCCCTTGTTACAGATCTCAGACTGCATGTGCCAATGTTAACTTCATGACAGCGGCAACTACTATTGAACTTGTCACGTAACCATCGGCAATGGACGTAGGGGCAGTGGCAGTACGTTTCGTATTCTAATGACTCCCGATACCTTCTTTATAACTCCGAACGGAGTTCATGAACCTATCGTCTTTCAGGGAAACAACCCCTTGACTCCTACACTGCGGGACGAAGACAATCTGGCGGCGGCGCCCTTATGCTAATGCTATGGGGAACATTCAAATGGGCTTCCATGGTTCCAGTGGAGCCTGTGCAAGGCACCATCATGGCCAGTGGGTATGGTACCATACCACATTACCCATTCATGAAGATCATGTTTCTCGAAAAGTAGTGGCATTTTACAACAAGATAGTGCACCATGTCACAATGCCAGGGGCGTGAAAGAGTGGTTCGGGGATCATAGAGGAGATTTCCAGTTGATGTGCTGCCCCCATCTTGCCAGATATGAACCCAATCGAACGTATGTGTGACATTATTGTACTTGGCATCAGAGCTCATTGCCCCTACATGGAATTTACGGCAATCAGGTTGCTTCTGTGTACAGATACAGTGCAAAGTGCCTCCAGCTACCTATCAAGACCTCATTGCTTCTGTGCCACTACACGTTAACGCTGTTATCCTTGCCAAAGGTAAACGTACCTGCTATTATTCAGGTGGTCATAATGCTCTAGCTGGGAAGTATATATACACCCAGTGGATGCAGCAGCAATCTCTCGAGAAGGAATGTGTTCCGTGATGATATTAATTGATTTAATAGATTAGGAATTACTTAATTTAATAGATTTAACCGATGAAGAATTGCTACAGAAGGTCAACGGTATTCGAAAGAACTGACTTTGATCGGAGTCTAGATACCCAATATGAAAAATGTGGTGGGTGCAGTCTTCAAGACGGCAGATAAAAATAATTATTTAAATAAAAATCATTTTACTGAACCACGCTTTTTAAAGCACATTAAAATGTATAGAATAATTTCTCTGAGTGCCATAAAAAATCCTAATCCTGTACAGATAGTGCTGAAATTTTGTGATCTGGATTTTTAGTGGCCTTGAGCATACTCTTCAGTTCTTAAAATAGAACGTGAGGTGCATGCAATAGATAATAGTAAGGAGGGAATCCATTCATGTATGAATTATGTGCTTAATGTAATCAACGTTTTAGTTTAAAATGGTACAAGTTATTTTCACAGCTGTTATAAATTCACAATAACAAATTTTCAGGAATACCTATAATATGGGGTGACAATCCTCTCCCACCTCCACCGCCACAAGCCCCCGAACCCCCCCCCCCCTCCACCATACCACTCTGTCCCTCTTCCGCTGTCCACTTCCACCTCTGCCTATTCTGGCTGGCTCTCCGTACATTGTCTCCCCCTTCTCTTTGACCATTCCGTCCACCCCCTCTCCCTCTGTTTATTCCTTCCTCCCACCTCTATAGAGTACAGTGGGTTAAGTCAACTCGGCGGCTAAGATGGCCCGAGGTTGTATCTCAGTTTTAATACTCCAGCAGTTGACTACTCGGCAGGGCGCGAAATCGTCTCTGTGCCAGACCCTTTGTTGCCGTAGACTGGTGGCTGTCCTGGTGTTAACGGCTGCTCAGTGCGGTAAGAACCGTTTTACGTCACTTTCAAATAAAGTTTATCGTTGTGTAAATAAGCTATAACTCCGGCAATAATGGTCTTACGAGTCATAACTGTATTCCGTTGTGTACTACTATGTATTGTCAGTCTTGTGATATATTAACACATCAGTGTTCCTACAATGTGTTTCCATGTGCAGACAATAGCGACAGTCTCTTAATATGTATGGGACAAATTTACGCGTCGCAGGTGGGGTAAAGGGCACAGTGCATTATCTTATCCCATCCTTTACAATTATCAGCTATTTCGTTGATATGGAGCTACAAACGTTTATGAACGTTACAGGTGGATATTATACACCGATAGTAGTATTCAAAGAGCCATATTTTCTTTTTTAGCGGCTACAAAAGGAAAACCGAACGGAACTCATGCAGTCCAGAAGTGCCTGTAGCTGCAAAAGAGGGCTTGAATATGGGGAAGTCTAAACGTCAGGTAGGGTGGGGGCTTTGACTAAGTGAAGTTGCCCTCAGAAATCGCATAAAAGAGGTGCGAGGCCCTTTCAAGTGTACTTTTATCTCTACTTTTTTTTATTTTGGAGACTGCTGCCTACGTAAAGACAAGCTTATAATTAACACCGCTACCTTCACTTTCTTTAGGATTGTGGGCTAAACAAACAGGGAAGATTGAGAAAAACTATTATTGATGCGTGGGAACTCGAACTTGCCGAATACTACAGATCTTTGGAGAGATGCTATTATGGTATGATACAGAATGATTTCGGAAGATTAGTTCATGACTACTCTGAGAGGAATTATGTAACAACAAAATTTGACAAAAACTTTATGATGGTGTAAAAAGACTGAGCTTATATTTTAATGCAGACGAAATCTTAGCCTTCGGATACCCTAGAAACCTAATCTAGAACTGTCGATGTGGTTCAACAAACAGCTAACAGACATCTTCTTTGATAATCTCTCGTCGCTAATTGAAAGATATACATTTGAACCTCATAGTATATTTGATGTGAATGTGTCGGGGATTATAAAAGTTCCTAACAAAGTTCTGACAGTGATTGGTACATGCGGTAAGAAGCACGTGGACAAAATTGCATTTGGATAAAGAGGAAAGAGGTCAGCTGATAACGGCTGTATGTTATGCGATAGCTTCAAGTGGGGAGGGGGGGAAGCGTTATAATACCTGCAGGAATGTTGCCTCAGAAAAGGATGAAGGGGATTTTGAAGAATGATGTGCTCGGATACTATGTACATCAACTCAGATCTGTATCCCACATGGCTACAACATTTTCTGAAACATACACAACCAACAGAACAAAATCTAATGTCGTTAATTTTTTGATTATCACGTGTCACATTTGCGTCTGAGTGCTGTTCTTTATTGCAGGGACCATAATGTTCATGAACTTAAAATGCCTCCAGACAGCAGTCACAAATTACAGCAAGTGGATCACTGCTTTTCAAGCCGCACCAGAATGAGAGCAGTGGCCCACCCTGCATACGTAAATTCGCAAGAATTTATTGCTGAAGTGTTTGGAAATGCTTATGAAGGACGGCCACAATGACGAAGGCAACAAAGGCGTGCAAGATATGCGGCATTTATGAAATCGATCGTCACATATTCACCGAGGAAGACTTCCTGTCTTCGATTGTTACAGACAAAAGTATCAAATTTAATGATGCTTCCAAAGTTGAATCTGGATATCTCCGAAGCCAATGTTCACAGACATCTACAAATGAATCATAACCCGGAATAAATACTTACGTATCCCAAAAGAAATAATTCCAATGCCAAGAAAAAAAAATTGCCAAAAAAGACAGAAGAAAGGGGAGGAAATCAGAAATAGTATACGGGGCCACATTCAAGAAGCAACAGGAATCCCAATCAACAGAACAAGAAATGAAGAAACCAAAGAGGAAACTGTTCGATTCAGATCAAGAAAAGAAAAAGAAAGCAAAGCAAAACTTAAATACGTCGACGAAAAATTTACAATGTTTTCACTGCCCAGGCTGTACTGAAAAGTACAAACATCCACCAGGAGAATACTGGATTCAATGTCTCAACTGCGAGGAGAGCTGGCGTGAATCCTGTTCTCGATATGAATGTCCTCGACACTATATTTGTGGTCTCTGTTAAACAGCTTTTCGTCCGATTGGAATATAATTGCAGGGTTTTGCTCAGAGGCCGCAGAACTGTTGATTGCAAAAAATATTGTATGAAAAGTAACTGTTATATGCTGAGAAACAATGCATATTTTGTTTATGTACTCTATTAATTAAATAAAGAAGAAGAACTGAGTGACACATATGTTTTTCACATTTAATCATAACGTGGAAAATTTGCCCACTAGAAACACACCCTTACCCCACGGTCGGGTAAGACTGCGCATTTGTATTACTTTTTTTCTGTTACTAAGTGCGAATGCAGTTTGAAGTGTACATCTGACTTTCGGACCCTGTTGTGTATTAAGCAAAATTCAGATGAAGTGACAGTTGAAATGTAATTGTAATTTGTGAACTTCCCTTCAGTATATCGCTAATTAAACCTTAAGTGCGCAATCTTCCCCACTTCATTCTATGTGTATTTCCTCCCTCCCCTGTCTGTCTATCTCATTCTACCTCCTTTCACAATTCGTCTCCTCCTTACCCCGCCACCGACTACTCTCCTCAACCACACCAATCTGCAGATATCCTGCTGAACAGAATCCTACTTGAATAACATAACAGTCGAGCAGGGCAGATGACAATGAAACACGTCAGGCTGTAGTCAGGCTAGTGTTTCACTGTACTTTTCACTCAGCACACTTAATCCACGGATAACGTAAGTTTAATTAATAAGTAAGCTTTGATTTATGTGCAAAATTGCGGTATTACACGGCAGGGTTGGCGTTGTTTATAGGGGATTTCCTTTAACTTCTCTTAATTCTAAAGTGTTTGTTTATTTCATTCTGATGGTTAGCGGAGCATGAAAGCATGGTCCCTATAGTTTCTGCTCCTCTTGGTCTGCATTCAGCAGAAGAGGCGGCTGACTGGACGCACGCTGGGGAATAGCGACAACCACCTGAGCCATGTGAGCGTCCGCCCGCTGTCACATTCACGGTGGCAGAGGGCGGTGGCGTGCGTCTTTGACCGAACTAGCCACACACTGGAAAGAAGGCATTTGTGTGCTGAGTTCACAATACCGCTCTGTTTCTCTGAACGACAGACCACCCATCCAAATGGGGTGTCCAACGCAATAACACCTCACTATTGTGCAGTAAACATGGTGCGTCTCCAAACGAAAGTCTTTCGTCTGATGCCGACTGGCCACTGACGCCTTGAGCGTAAACATTGTGAAGAAAAAGTTACGGAAAGTTTTCGCAAGACGGAGTTTGATACTCAGGAACTCAGATTAATTGTGAACGGTGATGTACCCTTTCAATTTGTCAGAGAGAGGACTTTGGAAGCTTAAAAAAATAGTTAAGAGGTTTCCGATTAGCGAAATCAAGTACACAGTCTCAGATTCGCCAAAATGGTAGTTTCGGCGCTCTCACACAGAGAAGGAGCCGTAGAGTGAAGTATCAGACACTTCCCCGTTGAGAGCCCTAGTAAGCACTTCTTCGCCGGGAGCCATAATAGACAGACTAGGTCATCGAGAGGCGCAGAGAACTGTCTTCTTCACCACATCACTGTAAGGCAACTCACGAGCAGATGAATCGTGCCAGGCTAGCGCCCGACCCTGCCTGGCATCTCGCTGCACCTCGTCTCGCGCAAATGATGTACAGCCCTCTCTGCTCTCTCCTTTCCGACTGGCGTTTCGGCGCTTAAATTTCTGCCGTAAGACAGTCAACTATCAAAAAAATGCCATAAATGGACTAACACAAATGAAATAAGTGTCACAGACGCGGCGTTCGAAATTCTTGTGATATGATAGGCACGTAGGTTCAGACTGAACATTCAGTCCCTGGCGGCCTTTCGATCATGATGTTAATCTCGGGGGTTCTGTGTCTCTTTACTCACCAACCATCTGATGCAGTCATCGCCAACTCATTAGCTCCGCGATTAACAGTGAGGTAACACGATTTCATGTCGGTTCGGTGTAATTTACGAGAACTTTGCCAGTCATTTCCCTCCGACGATTTATATTTATCACACTTTCAAATGTGAATACACACTCCTTGCCCCGTGATGAGTATTTCACCCTTGTTGTTTTGTGCAATCATTGGAGTCCCAACAAGAGATGTACGTAATCTGTAATCCTTGTTTTTTTACAGTAGCTGACAGTTACCATGACAATGCAGTAATTGTTAATGTTTAACCAGGGCAAACAACTACGGTTCGCGTGTTAGGGCCAATCCTTTGCTTCCGTCTCCGTGCACACAGTTTCTTTACATAGACCTGGACCATAATGAGGGTATTTCATCTTGAGAGGGGATGTTCAGTGAATGTCAGTGGCAAAACACATCGACTAGGGTCTTTCTCCAGTGGCGCCCTGCACCAGTTGTCATTAAACGTTTTCAATCCCAACCCAACTCCCACCACTAATAATAAGTCCAACAAGAACCGAGTTAATATTACACTGTCATACAGTGGTAAACTGCTTGTAAATATCCAAGTCTCTAGTTAATATCAGTTGCAAACATTTTTATTAAACAGGTAGACGGACAACAATGTACCATAAAGAGGGTTAAAACGCATGCAGTAACCCCGTGGGATCAATTGCCAACAGCTCCTGCATAAAATATACTAAACCACAAATTGAAGCTTTAGCACAACGATCCTTAGAGAGAAATATGCTGCGAGTGTTGTCTCGGATTGAACTCATACAGTTAACTAGACGAGTATAATACACCATTGTGGAAGCCAAGAGAGGTAAATATAAATTTCTCCGTACTCTAAACGATGCATGGAGGCAGGAATATGATACACAAGTGGCTATCGGAAACTATGTAGTGCAGTACCGTATGGATTTTTACTTCGGGCAAGTAACTGATTCGATGGAAGGTAAGTCGCTTTTATCCTACATTCATTCCATGGTCAATTCGAGTAACACCGCCGACCTTGTAACTATCACCACCGACGAAGAAATACACTTCGCAACGCAGATGTTCGAAAGTTTGCTCAAAGATATCTCTGTAACGATGCAAAGGCGCGGTGCCTTGCGACGTCACACTTGGGCTCAGCCACGTGTCAGTCAGGAAGCTGGCGATACATGCGAAAGAGACCAGAGCTCAGAAGTTTATGTGAGGTATAAGGTGGGTTATAGATGTCACATAGGGAGCAGATTTCAACACAATTATGCCTTCGTATACTTGTCACACGACATAAGAGTGTCACAATCCCTCTTACACACATATCACACATTAGGTTGACGCACTTGCTGTGCAATTCACAACCACGACGTTCGGCGTTGAAATCACGCAGTTATCTTATGGGTGGCGGAGGAAAAATTCTCAGACACAGAAACGCTTAAAATCAACAAGGGGATGAGATAAAGGGTGCCGATGAAACCACCCGTTCCTTACGGAAGTTTATTCACACATATTTCACGTTAAAAACCACAGCACAGTGGGATGAGCTACATATTGACAGTTCTTGACAGCATTCGACACTGCTGACACTCCCAGGACTGTAGTTTTAGGCGGTCAAATCCGTGAAATCAACGTGCCAAGGGAAGAGGTGATTTCATTGACGCCCTTTAGTCCTCCCCTCAGCCTTTCAGTGTCGATTCTGAGAGACGGTGTGTCCCAAATGTTTCTCTAGGCCACCCATAAGAAATCCACGTAATTTCAACGCTGGGCATAACAGTTCTGACATCCACTGCTAAAGTAGTCAAGCAAAGGTGTGAAAAGTGGGTAAGAAGGAGTGTGACGACCTTCCCATCGTGTGACCGTTCCACGACGGCGTTGGGCAGGATTTTGATAAAATTTACTGTCAGCGTGATTTCATTAACCTGGCTGAGACCTCACACCAACTTCCGAGTTCCGGCCATTCCTTAGCATGTGGTGACACTTCAGTGTTTGAAGCGTCACCGTGCCTGGAGTGTGAGGTCGCAGGGCGTCACATTTATTCACCACTACAGAGGAAGTCTTCTGTCACCGTTGAGCCAAATTACAAACTTCTGCGTAGCAATGGCAGACAGTGACGAGGTTTCAAAATAATAATCCTTTAATTTTGTTGCGCAGTGCATATAATACAAACAAAGACTAACTTCAAATCAATTAATTGCTTTAGATGGCTTGAACGGAGAATTTTATGCTCTTACTTGTAACGTCATAGAAACGGAGTTTACGACAATTTACAATGAATTATTGGGGGAAGTGGAGGTGTCACCTCACTCTATCGAATATTGGCTGTCATGATTCCGTAAAACCATGTACTTCAACTCTACAGTGTATCCGACCCTTAATTCTTTTGAACTCATATTATAAACTCTTCACCCAAACCATAGTTAATAGCATGAAGACCGTAATTGTGAAAGGGTCAAATGGTTCAAATGGCTCTGAGCACTATGGGACTTAACATCGATGGTCATCAGTCCCCTAGAACTTACTACGTAAACCTAACTAACCTAAGGACATCACACAACACCCAGTCATCACGAGGCAGAGAAAATCCCTGACCCCGCCGGGAATCGAACCCGGGAACCCGGGCGTGGGAAGCGAGAACGCTACCGCACGACCACGAGCTGCGGAAGAATTGTGAAAGATATTGCTCTTTATGAAATGAGTTCTGTCCGAGGAAGATCTGTGACAAATTGTTTATGTGGAAACAGGATGACTCTACAGTTATCGATGATATGTAAATGCTGTGACGTTTCCGTTACATGTAGTTATGTGACGCTTAACAATTCTATTTCCATATTTCTCCAATATGCACAAGGACAGGTATGTGGCTACCTGCTCTTAGCGGCAAAGCCATCATTTTGCCTCGACGGAAACGCAGACCGCAGCTGCATGAAAAAGCTTGGATGGTTCTCAATTAGGACTCCAAGAAACACTTGCCCAAAAGTGAGAAGGGAGGATTTATAGTATCAAGCATGTAGGTGTGCGTTTCTAGTTCTGTCGGAAGGATACCGCTAGTCTTTGAAGCCTATTCCCCAAACCGCGCTGATTCCCTGGGTTGTTGTTGAGCACAGCAAATCGCGAGAAGCCGCTAGAACACTGAAATCCGTTTTTTTTTTTTTAATTCCCTACGTAAACTTATGGTACTGGCAGACTGCTGGTAGCACTATACTCGGACGATAAACAGTCAATAAAGAAGAGAACAGAAGTATTTAAAATATGGTACGATAATAGATTTGGGGGAAAAACTTTGCCGCAGCATGACGTAAGGAATTGATCACTTGATGGCACACATCCGGAGTCATCAACGAAACTTCAGCTGGGTAATCGACGGAATTGTGTGAGGGCTCTGGTGTGGGCGGGTTGGGGTGGGGTGCGGGAGATTAGAAAGAGGGGGAGACGAAGGTCTTGCCTACAGCAAGCAGGTTCCAACGGATGAAGGTAGCGGTAGTTAGGAAGATATGAAGTCTTGCGTAGTATAGACAAGCGTGGAGAGATGCATCAAACTATTCCGTGACACGAAGGCTGAAACAAAGCTTTAGAAAGGCGAAAATCTAAGTATGCCATGAATCAACTGTTAAATTACAATAAATGTTGTCAAATTTAAATTTATCGTACTGTCATTGCTCGTTTCAACATTTGCCTTTTGTTTGATCCTTTTTCTCCCATTTAAGCGATTTTCCATTGTGTAGTTCATTATGACTTCGATCTCTCCAGTTCCACATTTATTGTCATTTCAATGATATGTGGCGTCTCCTCGTGGACAGAAATTCATAACCACAAGAAAAAAGAGATCTTAATGACGTCCTTAAATTGTCACACCCCATCCATCACTTATCCGGTTTTGGTGTGTGTTCACCGCAGGTAATTACTGACAGATCAACAGAGAGTGCCAAACTGCCGCAATGTCGGAAAACACAAAGAAAGTAATAAGGCCCAGTGACTCCTGATTGAACTGCGGTGGCAGTGTTGATATTAATTGGTTCAGAATTGATCCCTTTTAATTAAAAAGGGGTGCACATTGATATTATATTCAGCTATTGAACACCAGATGCAAAAGTTGAACATAATATTAATTAAGAAAGTGAGTTGGGATTTCCACTACTTGATTGAAAACAGATGCAGTCGATTAGCACAGATTTATTTTAACTCATGACCTTCAATCATCACATTACATGACTTTCCTAACAGGCAGTGGTAAGATATTGCGTTTGCATGGAGTAAAGCGCGATAAATCGAGAGTAATTCCTATCGACTGACCCAGGCGTAATGCGAAGTACGAGAAGAATTCTACAATACACGGCCCATGAAACCCTCATGGAAACTTTGCCTATGTGATCGAGCAAATTAATCAGTGGCCGGAGCGGGCGCAATATCACCGAATTCAGCGTGGTGGAGCAGTGTCGTTGTGCGGACTTTGGCTGACCTCGTGGTGCTGCAAGGCTGCACTGGTCTATTCAGTCTTAGCTATCTTGCTAAGTACATAGCTGAACCAAAACTTCCTATATCCAAAGTCAATCGTTCCATTTGCTAAGTCGTAAACTGCAGAGATGCTCACTCTTTCTCAGGCGAGCTGAGTAAAGAACGCCACATCCGCACTCTAGGCCAGCTGGGAATGGAAGACCACTACAGAGACTTCTCACAGACCGCTCTTCGCCTCGGTTTCCCCTCCAGTAAAATCTCTTACGCCAATTGCAGCGCAAGTCGTGTTAATTATGCGTCGCTTCCCAGCGCCGTCCACTGCCTGCTCTGGGAAGTGAACAAATTCCCACAAAATTTCCCTTCCTCTCATTTTGTGTTATTTAGCTCCTCCCAGGCCATCCATCGAGGTTAGCGTCTGCACAAACACCAATTTTGCCGGAATACTGACTCCCAGGAGGGTACTTCATATTCCTTGGCCCTACGTTCCCATCGGAGGCCGTCGTATTTCAATCCATCGATCTTCACCTGTTTTGCTTCAGACTCTGCGGACCGTGAATTCAGCATGAAGTTGCTATAGTCGCGAACAAACATATTTTGATGCGTGTTGACCGCTCCACCGTAGCTTTGCGCGGCTTTCTCGCATTTTTCACAAAAAACGGTACGACGGACATTTATCAACAGGCATGCATGTTCTCCGTCTATTTCCCGGTACACCAGCATGGAGTCGGGGTCAACCACCCACTCACTGTCACTCATCTTAAGGGGGCTGGAGGCCGCGCACTGTTACCGCTTTCTCAGAGCTTGAGCCCCCCTAAGCTGCCTATTGTCGCTTCCCTTAGCCGCACCCCCGGCAGCCATGGTCAATTCTGAGTACTTCCCTGGGGTAAACTAGCGTCCAGTAAATCGACACTTTTCCACAATGTTTTCATGTCGTGTGAATTACTTTAAAACCATCACCCGACATTAATTATTCCAATATGTCCATACTATACCCTCTACAAGATGCATTGTGCCTTGTCAGTCATTTTTGCTCAGCCCTACTGTTCGCTCAACGTGAGTTAGTTGATCTTAAATGACTTCATGAAAGGGGCATAATTCTTGCCATCTTACATAGCGCCTCTCTTCAATTCAATTTTGTAGTACAGGTGATGACGCCTATCGTGTTACCACCTGTGATACAAAACTAATATCTCAATAACTGTTATTTTAATCCGTTCGCGTGATTAGTTATGGGCGATTGATTACTACTGTCACCTCTCTGATGCAAACTCCCACTCATTCCTATGGTATCTACCTTCAATGACTGGATTTACTGTTAAACACATGATCATTATTTAGTCTAATTTTACTTTAATCCCTGCCAATTTCTGAGACAATTATTGGTCAGAGTACTCAAAAGAAAACTACAATTATATTACAAGGACACACGTCGGAAAGGGCAAATACACATGTTTAAGCACATCTGTGCTTGTCATTTGAATGGCAAGACCCGCAATTGTAACTTAAGGTTCATTCACTCTCAGTTATCCATCCCTACTTGACTTAAATTACTAAAAACAAATATGAACAATAATCGAGTAACATTATGTGAAGTTGATAGTAGTTGCTCTCATTCAATTATATGTGAACGCCCGTTTCACATTTTAAAAATTAAGGTTTCTTTTGTGTCTCACTGTCTCTGGACGTCTATGTTGTGCATGGTGTAAGTGTCATCTTTACACAATTCAACAAGGTCTGGCCCAGTCCAGTGTCTGGAATTGTGTACACACATGTACCTTTTTTATACATACATATCTATAAAACACAAGCAAAATGACAAGAATCATTGCGTTTTGAGCAACCACTGTTGTGTATTTGTAAAA
Organism: Schistocerca cancellata; assembly: GCF_023864275.1. Lineage (NCBI taxonomy): Eukaryota > Metazoa > Arthropoda > Insecta > Orthoptera > Acrididae > Schistocerca > Schistocerca cancellata. The sequence continues at coordinate 493,447,585 of NC_064629.1, read as the reverse complement.
AGGTATAAGTATGAAATCTTATTCCAATACAAACAGACGTGGCATGACAAATATATGACGTTTTAACAACTGGCACATTTATAAAATCATAACCTTCTTATAACATAATTCATAAACAGAACAAATGAGTACGTTCGTTGAGGCGTATGTTATTCATTTGAATCCACCCTGACACACTCACTCACACGGCACAAGTTCCTTGCAGGAACGGAAGTGACATTAGTTCTGACTAGCAAGTTGAGGGATGACTAACGGCTGAGAAGAGAGCAACGTCGATTACGGAGATGGCGCCACAGGCACCAGCATCTTCTTGAGGCAGGATGGCTCTCACCTAAGAGCTCGTTGTTGACGTCTTGTCCGACAGGCACAAGACCCCATCGGTGCATCTATGATCGGTGAACTCTCGCGGCTCAGCCACAGGTCACTGCTAGTTCTATAGACGTTTTAGGGCAAGGGAGGGACCGTGATCAGACAAGAGCCTATTTTATTGCTCAGGCCTTCAAAGTTGGTGTCATTAGGCATAAAAGGTCATATTGGCTGTCGCTCCGCCTGACGTGGCGAGCAACAAATATAGAAACCTTCTTGGACCTCTTCATTGCTGCTCCCCGATCCGTACCGTGTACAGAGACCAAGACCGACCTCTTTGTCGTACACAGAGGTGCTGGATGTCACCTCTCCTTGGCTGCTGAGTTGACCACCGTCCACGTCGATTCAGGGCGTGGTCTGCATGCCGTCACCATCGTCAGCCGTGTGCTCGCCTCATTGCTGTCGTCCTCGTTCCTTGTCAGCTCGTGTGTGGTGTGCCAGGTGTTGTAGCTTCAGCTCCCTCTTATTCACTTACGCCACCTTAACACACTAAGACAACTAGTTTTAGTACATGGAAAGTGCTCATGTTTAACCACCAGTACCATACATTTTTTTAGACAATGAACTGGTTTCATTACAAAAACGAATAATTATTCTTGTTTGTAAATCAACTTCAGGATCAATGAAAACAGAAATGTAACAGAACTTTTTTTATACATAAACGTAAAAATGAACAAGACAACTTCCTTCACAGTCGTTCACACACACACACAATCAAGGGATAGGGAATCAATATTATCTGGACAGGATCCAATCACCGTTTCTAACTACTAATTCCTACGACTAACACGTTGTTGGCCAACCCGACTACATATCTACTATATACTACTTTTTATCTCTAATCTTGTTTTTTCTTCTGAATTCCCTATGTGGCAGGCGTCTCTCTTATTGTGCCTGCGAACATGTATAAAACACAACAAACTTAGACATGTGTCAGTCTTACCAAGATTTATGTTGGAAGTTTGCATAGCGTCCTTTATCGTGTTCTATTGCGACACTTCTTCTCTCCTCTGTTTTCTTCCCGTTTTCTACTTTTGTCACGAATGGTTTTATAAGGCCTGTGAACATGTTTCGGATTAGCAATGTCATAATGGCACAACACAAATATAGCTCACTGCTCACACTCGCAGTTGTTACACTATCTTGGTATCAACAAGTATTTCTGGCGTATCAATGCTGCTTTTCGCTCTGTAGATGATTACATTCGGTTCATTTTAACATACACTGGGTGCGCTAACTCACGCAACTGCGCATAGCAGTCCACCTTCAATATGTTCTCCAACGACGGAGATACAATTACGGGGAACGTTTCTGTAATTTACACAGTTCCTAATCAATCTTTTTCTAGGGGTACACCCAGAAATACTTGTTTTCCACTCTTTAACCATGTGTCTGTGCAAAATACTCTAGTGCACTTTACTCTCACAACATCGAGTGGCGAGATATCATTATTAATAATAACAACGCAAAATATCGGCACATATAAACGAGACATTCTACCACTAAGATCAGTATAGACACAAACAAACACGACACTTTAACAAAAATCCTTATTCTAAGCCTATATTTACTACAGTTCCATGTACAAAGTCTGCAGTTCATCATTCCACAAATGCCTTTACATGTGCTATCGGATGCACTCCCAGTGATTTTCCTGTTTTTATGGATTCTACTTCCATTGCGTTGGCATGCGCTATTCTCCGCACGCGCACAGGCCCACTATAGGCGGCGAAGAATTTGTAGCACAACTTCTTTTGCTTGTTTGACAGCCGGTGTGTCTTAATGAGTCCCTTTTCCCCAACCTCAAATAGTCGTACTCGCGCCCTTTTATCCGCTCGTGCTTTGCGCTTCTCGCCTGCACGTCGGATATTTTGTAGGGCTTCCTCCACGACGGTCCCATGTCGCTGACGTGTTCTTGGGGGAAACTCCACTAACTGACGGAGCCTGTTCGGCGGGTCCCGGTTCTTTAGTTTCGTAATTGGAGCTAACAGAGTGGTGCTGTGGGGTATCTTATTAATTACTTCCTGGAAATCTTTGATGAAGATATCCCACGTGGCGTGCTTCTTACTGCAGTACAATCTGCAAAGCTTTCGTTAATCCTTCATTGTTCTTTTAGAGAGATTAGAACTGGGGTGGAAGCGGGATATGAAAACTGGTTTAATTCCATGACTTTCAAGTGTTCTCTTCCATACCTCCGACCTGTACTGTGGCCCATTGTCTGACAAAATATACTCTACTTGCCCTACCGGTGCCAGGAAATCTTTACGTAGCGCCCTGCTCACCGTTGTCCCGGTTGCTCTTTTCAATGGTGTCAGGGTGACGTACTTAGACGTTAATTCTAAGACCACCATGATGTATCTATAACCGCTTTGTGTGGTTGGTAACGGACCCATCAAGTCCGTCGCCGCTGTTTGTCTTAATTTCTCCGGAATAATGGGGTACAGCGGCGGCTGCATGGCTACAGTACTTGTTTTCGCCTTCTGACACTTCTTACATACCGCGAGAACCTTGCGTATTCGTCTCTCCATGTTTTTGAAGTGACAGACGCTTTTTAGTTTCAAGAAGCACTTCCTGGGTCCGAAGTGAGCATAACTGAGATGTGTATACCAGATGAGCTTGTTTATTACTTCCTCTGGCACACACAACCCACAACGTCTCATCCGGATTTCTTCTGTAAAACAGGACCCCCTTTCTTAACAGATAATGCTGCCTAAGCCTGGCTTGCGTTCTATCTTTCCACTTTTCTTTTATTCCTCTCAGTACAGGATCTTTGTCTTGTTCTCGCCCTATATCACGCATTGTCAATGTGATATAATTTTCAAATGCCACTTTTCGTAGATAGAACAAGGAGAAATTTTCTTGTTCCAGTTCTTCAGCCTGATAATCGCTTATCCCCAGAGGGGAACGGGATGGTGCATCCGCTATTACATTTGTGGGTCCCGGCACGTAGACTATCGTGAAATTGAATTCCTGGAAGACAGAAGCCCATCTCGCAAGCCTCCCATGCGTTAATTTGGCCGTAAGTAAGAAAGCTAGAGCTCTATGGTCGGTATAGACATGTGTCTTACGTCCGAATAAGAAGTACTTGAACTTCTGGAACCCCCACAATATCGCGAGGGCCTCCAGTTCGGTTTTAGTGAGTAGTTCCTTTCGATTTTACTCAGCACCCGACTCCCGAGCGCGATCGTTTTGTGTATCTTTACCCCATCTTCTTCATATTCTTGGAATACCATTACGCCTAGCCCGGTTTTCGCGCTACCCGTGGCCATACAAAAGTCATGCGCCAGATCAGGATGTGACAGAATTGGAGTCTTTACCAGAGCTGATTTTAGCACACTGATTCGCTTTCTGCATCATTGTCCAATACCCACGCCGCATTCTTTCCAGTTAATTGACACAGTCGTGGTATCGCCAATGCCTCTATATATATGAATTTTTTCTATAAATTCACGAAACCTAGAAAGCCGCTCAGCTGTTTCCTTGTGGTAGGAATTGCAAATTCTGCGATTGCCCTCATCTGCTCTGGGTCTGGCATAATTCCTTCCCCTGAGATGATATAACACAAAAAATAGACTTGTCTTCCTCCAAAGAGGACTTTTTTATATTTACCGTCACCCCATGTTTTCTTAATTTGGAGATCACTTCTCCTAGAAGATTGTTGTGAGATTCCCATGTCTCTTCCGCAATGAGGATATCATCAACGTAACATGTTATTCTCTCCCTTAACCCCTCATCCAAAATTGTTCCTAATCCTCTTATAAATGCTGCAGACGAAATATTCAGGCCAAAGGGGAGTCTCTTAAATAGATAGCATCTACCAAATGCGAAGAACGCCGTGTATCTTCTACATTCTGGATCCTTGCCAGAAGCTGGATTTCAAATCCAGAGAGAACAACACCGAAACTCCATGGAATATCTGCAGCAACTCATAGAGCCTCTCGGGTCTGTCGGTTTCCGGAACTATGATCGTATTGATCCGCCGGGAATCTAACACAAGTCGAATTTCCCCGTTCCTTTTGTCTACGCTCCTGAGGGGCTGTTGTATTGTGACTTTGCTGGCTCTATCACATCCTCCCTCTGCTTCCGCTGGAGTTCGATAAAAACACGATCTCGGTACGACCACGGAATCGGGTACGGCGGTACTCGAAACGGTTTGTGCCTCTTTACGTCAAATTTATATTGATAGCCCCTTATGGAGCCCGTCTTGGGGAGAAAAACTTCAATATTCCTTCTTAGCACATTGTCTAACCCTTCTTTGTCTCCGTCTCTTATGACCTTTATGCCCTGCAATTTCTCGCTTATTTCCTTATGTACTTCTACTAACTGTGCATGTTCCGAAGTACTATCTCGGTTGTCCTGTCCGCCGTCGGCTTCACCTGTTGACTCCTCCTGGTTTGGAAACTGCAGTCTGAGACAGCTCTTTTGTACCTGCCCTGGGATTGCCTGTTCATCGAAACGAAGATGGATTTTGTCACCCTCTTCTAATGTGACTTCTCCTCGACCCAAATCGATTATGGCTTTGTTCGTTGATAGGAAATCCATACCAATGATAATATCGGTGGACAGTTTAGGAATGACAAGAAGATTATCAGTCAACTGATGTCCCTGACATTCGAATTCTAAACGTGTCTGTTGAGATATTTCTATACTCTTTCGAAGTAATGCACCCCTGACCTTCGTCTTTTGTGTGGCAAGAGTCGGTGGCTTCAGCACATTCTTACATGTGTTAAATACCTCTTCTGAGATCGCTGAAAGCTGGCTTCCACTATCAATGATAGCGGGCACCGTTAAGTCACCTATTTTGATTTTGACTACTGGGTATATTTCTTTATTTTGGTGCCCTTCCTTTTCTTCGAGGAGAAACTCGGTGACATCCTCGTATTCGATTATGCTTATGTTACTGACTAGTTCCGAGGTTACGGACGTTTTGCAACTCCTGTCCGCGATCTGGTCTAGTCATTCGTAATCCTGCCCGTTAAGGTGGGATGGACCAGGCTTCGATGGGCAGACTTCGACCTCTTCCTGGTTGTTATTTTGGTAACCATAATTCCTGTTCCTTCCCGATTGCTGATTACCGCCCCAGGTCCTTTGTGATTTACTATGTTGCACCGGAGAGTGTCGCTCTTCTTCCGTGTACCTTCTTTTCGAGTTGTCATTACTCTTATTTTGATTGTGGCCGTTGTAGTTCGGTGCTGGCCTACTATCCCACTGGGGTCCATTATTGCGACGGTTGTTATTTTGTTCACGCTGTCGGCGTTTCTCCCGCGCCTGTTCTTCTTGAAATGCGAATTCCAGTTCGCGCAAAATGCCCTTAAATACCTCAGTATCGCTACCACAACGACCGGCAAGTGATTGTTGATACGAGATGGGAAGTTTCATGTAGCATAATCTGATGATTTCCGCACCGCTACATGGGTTGTCTAGGTACTGGTCCCTTTTGGTCATATTTTCAAAAAATTTGACCGGACTCCGGTACCCTGCCCCTTCCATGTCTCTGGACATCATAATTTATTGTTTGATCCTTTCTTGGGTTTCTTTAGACCAATACTTGCCCAAGAAGGCATTTTTGAATTCTTCGAACGGGACACTCGTCTTCGCTACATTTCTTATGTACTCAGCGGTCGCGCCCTCCATATGGGAGCACACAAAATCCAGCTGGTACATCAATGGCCAGTGTGGGGGCAAAGATAACTCGAATTGTCCCATAAAAGTTTTTGGATGACGGCTATTACCTTCGTCCTTTGTAGCGATGGAACTTTCGGACTGATACAAAATGCTTGTAGTCAAACCGGTCATCATTCCATTTATCATTTCGACCATTCTTACGATTCGTATGAACTTCGGAACGTGGACTAGTTCGTTACGACACGCTATCATCATCTCTCCCCCTCTGTATGTTGGACATTTGTTCGGTACATCTAATCAGCTGACAGTAATTGTGCTCACTGGACTGCTGCGCGCTGTCCGTGTTTACCTCGGTCATTGCCTCAGAGCTGAGAATGAAGGCGTGGCTCCCGTTGCTTATAGTGTCAACTATGTCACACCGTGAAGCGGTTATCTGTGTTCCGGTAAGTGACGGTTCAGTCGACGCAGTAATTACTCCGTTCTCCTTTCCTGATGTCTCTGTAATGAGACGTTTTACCTCGTCGTCTAAATTTCTTTTTAATATCGCCACCTCCTCTTTCAACATCTCGTTAGGTCCTATGTTCGGTTCCTCTTGTTGCTTTTCTTCAACACGTTTTATTCGGCTTTGTAGCCTGATAACATGACCTTTCCTACTTTTGCCGTGCTTTACGTGGAGTCCCGAGTTCCTCTCGCAATTTGCCTTGCACCTTTCGCAATTAATTTGGCTTCAATTGCCGTTCGTTTGATGACGGCAATCTCTTTCTCTATTTTGACGTCGAGATTCTTTACCTCCTCTTTTATTTCCCTATGACTTCAGTGAGCCTATAGTTCAGCTCCGAATTCGCCTTTTTAATTTCGGCATTAAGGTTGGCGCTCTGCTATAAGTCCACCGTTTGCATCTGTTGCAACAGGTCCGTAATGTTTTTGAGAGTAGCCGCATTTTGATCCTCGTCCTTTTGTGGTTGAAAATGCGACTCTTCTCCTTGTTCTGAGGAACCCTTCGATATCTGGACAAGTACCGTCTCCGCACCCCCGTCGGATCACTTGTGAATGAATCGTTTGATAATCGTCAGACACCGTTTTGTTCCCACACACTCTGACTTCTTAGGCTGGATCTTCCATAATTATGGATTAATCCTGTACTCCCTGCGTCCCCCGAGACCTCAGTATCACTGCCTGAATCAACGTCCTTGCTATTCAGCGGACTACACCAGTAATGAGACGCAGTTTCAGGAAGTTGCAACTCGCATTCGTCACGCTCATCGGTAGAGCTTTCCTTACTATCACCCATGTTCTCCCGACTAACAGTCCGATTATATTCTGCCGTTGTCTTGGCTTTTCCCCTCGTTATCATTTGCACTTTTATGTTACACGAAAACTCAAAACACAGGTACCCCTTACACTCAATAATTAGATAACACAAAAATTATATCATGGCACAAATTGATACACTGGCTGTGAGCAATGGCCCGACAAACGGTTCATAAAGAATTCCCCCAAAAAGGCTAGTACCAATGATTGTGTTCTGTGTGCTCAGCATCGGCTGATTACACCACTGCATATCATAAGTACTCCAACTACTCACAAATACAATGCAGAGGCACCTATAAATGTCACTTTGAAAGGACAGCACATGAAGAAGACAATGTAACTTATTGTAACTAACGCTACCCGTTTTTCAATTAAAAATGGCTAAGCAATGGATCACGTGGAAAAATTTCCTTTTTTAAGACTACTTCCTAGCAAGTCCCGAAGTATCGTATGCTGGCATGTGTCAGCCATTTGTAACACCCCACCCGTCACTTATCTGGTTTTCGTGTGTGTTCACCCCAGGTAATTGACTAACAGATCAACAGAGAGTGCAAAACTGCCGCAATGTCGGATAACGCAAAGAAAGTAATAATACCCTGTGACTCCTGATTGAACTGCGGTGGCAGTGTTGACATTAATTGGTTCAGAATTGATCCCTATTAATTAAGAAGGAGTGCACATTGATCTTATATTCAGCTATTGAACACCAGATGCAAATCTTGAAAATAATATTAATTAAGAAAGTGAGTTGGGATTTCCACTACTTGATTGAAAACAGATGCAGTCGATTAGCACAGATTTATTTTAACTCACTACCTTCAATCATCACATTACATGGCTTTCTTAACAGGCAGTGGTAATAAATTGCGTTTGCGTGGGGTAAAACGCGATAAATCGAAAGTAATTCCTATCGACTGACCCAGGCATAATGCGAAGTGCGAGAAGAATTCTACAATACATGGTCCATGAAACCCTCGTGGAAACTTTGCCAAAGTGATCCAACAAATTAATCAGTGGCCAGAGCGGGTGCGTAATCACCAAATCCAGCGTGGCGGAGCGGTGTTGTTGTGCGGACGTCGGCCGACTTCGTGGTGCTGCAAGGCTGCGCTCGTCTATTCACTTGTAGCTAGCTTGCTCAGTACATAGCTGAACCAAAACTTCCTATCTCCAAGCTCAATCGCTCCATTTGCTAAGTCGTAAACTGCAGAGATGCTCACTCTTTCCCTGGCAAGCTGAGTAAAGAACGCCACGTCCGCACTCTAGGCAAGCTGGGAACGGAAGACCACTACAGAGACTTCTCACAGTCCGCTCTTCGCCTCGGTTTTCCCTCCAGCAAAATCACTTACGCCAATTGCAGCGCAAGTCGCGTCAATTATGCGTCGCTTCAGAGCGCCGACCAATGCCTGCTCTGGGAATTGAGCAAATTCCCACAAAATTTCCCTTCCTCTCAACTTGTGTTATTTAGCTCCTCCCAGGCAACCCATCAAGGTTAGCGTCTGCACAAACACCAATTTTTCCGGAATTCGGACTCCCAGGAGGGTACTTCAAATTCCTTGGTCCAATGTTCCCATCAGAGGCCGTCGTATTTCAATCTATCGATCTTCACCTGTTTCGCTTCAGACTCCGCAGACCGAGAATTCAGTGTGAAGTTGCTATAGTCACGAACATGCATATTTTGACCTCTGTTGACTGCTCCACCATAGCTTTCCGCAGCTTTCTCGCATGTTTCACAGAAAACGGAACGATGGAGATTTATCAACAGGCGTACTAGTTCTCCATCTGTTTCCTGGTACACCACCATGGAGTCGGGGTCAACCACACACTCAATGTCACTCATCTTAAGGGGGCTGGAGGCTGCGCACCATTACTGCTTTCTCAGAGCTTGAGCCGCCCTAAGCTGCCTATTGTCGCTTCCCTTAGCCGCTCCCACGGCAGCCATGGTCAATTCTGAGTACTTCCCTGGGGTAAACTAGCCTCCAGTAAATCGACGTGTATCCACAAAGTTTTCATGTCGTGTGAATTACTTTAAAACCATCATCCTACATTAATTATTCCAATACGTAATTACTATACCCTCTACAAGATGCCCTGAGCCTTGTCAGTCATTTTTGTTCAGCCCTACTGTTCGCTCAACGTGAGTTAGGTGATCTTCATGTAACGGGCATAGTTCCTGCCATCTTACAAAGTAACAGCGTTTAATTAGCTTTCAGACTGCACGTACACTACCTAATGAATATTTTCCAGACAAATGCTAGTGGGCACTAATATTTGGGTGTGACCACCCTTCGTTTTTACGACGGCTTTAATTCCAGTTGGGATGCTTTTATTGGAGTGTGTGATTGTTTGTGGATGAAAGGCAGTGTATAGTTCCTCATGCCCAAAACTAGTATAGGTAGTGATGTTAGACGGTGGATTCTGAAACGAGGTCGATATTCGAACTCATGGGGAGGATTTTCCAGTGCATTCAGTTCAGGATGCTTGCCAGGCCAGTCCATATAAATAATGTTACTGTCTACAAAGCAAATATCTCACATGTTATGGGTCATTAGATAGTGAATTGTAATGCTGATACAACCAATTATCATCTCTGAAATGTGCATCTACTGCACGCAGTAGAGGGTGCTGTAAATTGTGTTCATACCCTCACACATTTAGCGTTTTCGTCAGCGCCGTAGGGGGACTATGCATTAATCACGAAAAACACTTCCACACCCCAACATCTCAGTCGATGCGGGCAACGTTCTCTACGCATTCGACAAATCCCAATTCTTCAGTCAGATACACACAGAGTATAGCATGATTCACCAGCGTAAATCACTCGTTTCCAGTCATGAACTGTCCACTGTCGTCACTCTTTACACTACCTCAAGCGTTGCTTATGACTGACTCCAGGAATGTGTGTCCTACGAGGCGCTGCTCGAACCTTGAATCTCATTCTTTTTAGCTCCCTGCATACAAATATTGTCCTACCAGGCTGCTGGAAGTATTGTAGAATTCATGAGTGATATCTTCCGCTGATTTCTAGCAATTATTTCCAACCATCCACCTGAATATTCTAACGTCCCTCTCTGTCAGCACATGTGGTCTGCCTGGTCTTGGTTAGCGCGTGGTTATCTCTTTGCAGTTCCACATCACAAGCACCTAACCAACAATGACTTGGGCCGCTTTGAATGGGTTGAACAGCTATTTATGGATTTGTTAGTCAGGTGATATGCAATGAGTAGAGCACATTCAAAGTGAATGAGCTTTCCTGACGTTTCAAACTCGTCTCTTGCCATCCTGTTTTATGTTTCCCGTGATTTGCCTAAATCGTTTCAGGCAAATGAGGGCACAGTTCCTTTCAAAGGGTACGGCCGACTTCCTTCCCATTGCCTCCATAATACGAGCTTGTGCTCCTTCTCCAATGACCTCGTTGGCGACGAGAAGTTAAACTCTAATCTCCTCCTCCTCCTCTGAGCGCTCCTGATCGACCCATTCTTATGTTACTGTTTCTTTATTGGGAACAAAACACTCCCTCTCCTTCTTTTATACTGGTCTGCATAGATGAGTCACATCGTGTTCCAGTTCCAGCTGCCAGCGATATCACTATTCCGGAGTTCAATGTACATGCGAAGTAACGAACAACGGTATTTAGTCTGCCGCAGCAATGCTATACGTAAATCACTAGAAATTCAACGCAAGCGCTCGAAGCTGGAGTGTGTAGGAGTAACGCTGTGTCCATTCTGTATATGAGGAAAGATTACACAGCGTGTTATCATGCAGAGAGCCCATTCCACGGTTTTTGTTTGTGCGAAGATGGTTCTATGGACGGGGAAACACCTACCAGTACACATCTGAATCCGGCAGCGGCCAAATCGTGGCCTGCTGAGGCTGTAGTTTGTTTCGCGGTATCGCAGTCACGTTTATCAGTATCCCACGGTATGTCATGCAGGATCTAAACCTCCCGACGCATTTAGCACCCTAGAGGAAGAAATATTGTGCACTTGGCTGCGATGGAATCTAGAGCCATTTCCGCAACGGAATGGGCGTGTTTGCCGCAAGCAAGTGTCCATAAGGACAGTGGGGCGACGTTTGGAGCACAACAGGCTCTTAGCAAAGTGACAATTGCTATTTCTTTCTTTGTTAAGTCAGCAGAGAGAGGCTGCCGACAGGGTTCCGCCCTACGACACTGGACACATGAGTGGCAATACGTCGTCTTCGCAGCCGAGACGCAGTTCCAGTTACATATTACGATGGATGTAACGCTGTTCATAAGATATGCTAACGTTTTTTTTTTTAAATTACCGCCGCCAGTCACAACCTTTGTCAACTATTGTATAACTCTTTTATTTAGCGAAATGTTTCGATTTAGTACCTTCTCATCAGGCTAACTAGTATTACAAAAACAACTTTAAATAACGGCATACAGATGTTGCGTAGTCTTTTCATAAATGCTGTGGTCATATTTTTTTCTTCTGGCGTGGCAGTCTCGTAGTGATGCGCTCTGTTGCCTCCATTTCCGTGGCTCTCCTTGGAAACAGGGTCACAAACAGATCTGCGCTACACTATATTTGCGTGGTAGACTAATGTTGATGTACGCGTTCGTTGAGTACTTGTTTGCCTAGCCATCGCCGACATAGTGTAGCAGAGGCGAAATAAGGGGAACCAGCCCACATTCGCGTTAGGCCGCACGGATAACCGGTCGGGAAACACCTTGTTTACTTGCGATACCATTTGCTGAAAATATGTATCTAATTTGGGAATCATAACGCGATTTTTCCTGTCATGTTTACAATTCGGGCCTGATCTATTTTCCTAATCAGATAAAATACCGTTTCCGAGAGTCACTTGTCTGTAACGAATAAATTACCTAATTCTGCTCTTTCGATTGTCAATTCCGTGAAATGAGATTTTTGGCGCCTTCGTATTTTAGTTTTTTGAAGAAGAGAAGCTTAAGACTCTTACCCATATGACGCTGTTGTGTTACTTCCGCCAGATCATTGTCGAAAATAACTGCGAAGTGATCACTGGTTTTGTATTATTGTAATGAAATATTTTGGGCACGTACAGTAGCTAGAAATATCAGAATGAGTAAAGACATTGCGACTAATAAGTAAATAATTTAACGTGATGCACTACACCATTAAAATTGAAGGTACTTACCTGAGAAGTGGCATCTCGTAGAGGTTAAAATAATTCGTGGCAGGCAAAGGGATATAGGTTCGAATATCTTCCACTTCTTACATCTTTTTTTAGTGTGTATCAAACTGAAGTTATTCACTATTTTTATTCAATTAACTATATTTGTTTTATTTCTGATACCTATTCCAATCAAATTTCGTCATCGTACACAAAATACAGAATACGAAACCTTTATAATCGAACATCACACCTGGATATCCAGAGAACATTGCGGTTTTTATCTCAGTTCCTGTGAACCGCACGGGTGGTTTAAATAGGCCTATATCAACCCACCCCTTGTGAGGTGCTGAATGTCCTGTCAGCAGAAAATTACTGTGGACGAGAAAGTTTGACAGTACCAGAAAGAAGGTACAACCACTTTCAAATCAAATTGATACGAAGGAGAACACGGTTGTCACCACTTCGTTTTCTTTTATCAGTACTGAAGACATTTCGGCACTGATTGTGTTGCTTCATTCTTCCAGAGAAATCTAATGTGGTATGACGTTTTTGCAACAATGTCTACTCCTTCACACATAACAACACGTTTATGTTGGCGTCTTTTAAATTATTTTGCTAAGAGTTTCGTTGCTAGCCTCGAAGTTCGGTTCTCTGCTGAATAACCTGTTTTGGCAAAACGACTGTTACTCGACTATAGCATTCTGGCTGCACGATTCGTCGCCTGTTCAGCAGCCATGATATATCCTCTCTTCCTCATTTCTCCCCGCCGGAGGTTCGAGTTCCCCCTCGGGCATGGGTTTGTAAGTTGTCCTTATGTCCTTAGCGGAAGTTCGTTTAAGTTAGGTTAAGTAGTGTGTAAGCTTAGTGACCGATGGCTTCAGCAGAATGGTCCCATAAGGCCTTACGACAAAATTCCAATATCTTTCTCATTGTCAGTAAATTTAATCACATTAACCGCAAGCCGTTACGCTTGCCGCCTAGAAATTTTTTGTACCCACTTCCACGTTTGCACTGCCATGTAGTAAAGTGCACTACTTCAACCAGAGCGTCACTATACCATGTTACGCAACCAAGTTATTTCCTGATAAGCTCGCATTACCATTTCGCTTTTCTGGGTAATATGGACAATATACACTAATGAGACAAGGGTCATGGGATCCCATCAAATATCATAACATACCTCCTTTTGCCTGGCGTAGTGCATCAACACGGCACCACATAGGCTCAACACCTCTTTGGAAGCCCCTTCCTAAATCTGAGTTATGCTGCGTCTTATGATGCTCTGTCATCCACAAAAATTGCATCGTTGTTTGGAAATATGTTGCCCATGAACGGCTGCATATGGTCTCCCAGTAGCCGAACGTACCCATTTCCAATCAGTGACCGGTTCAGCAGAGGCAGAGGACACAGACCATTCCATGTAAAGAAGCTCTCCCCATTAAGGAGCCACCACCAGCCTGCACAGTGCATTGTTGACTACCTGGGTAGTTGGTCTCGTGTGGTCTTGTCACTCTCGACACCTACTTTCAGCTTATCAACTGATATCTGAACTCATCCGATTAGGCATGCATCTACGTTAGGGGGATGCAAAATTATTCCGATGAGTGGGTTCAAACAGAGAAATTTTTAGAAAATTGGACTCGATTTTGTAACCTGTTAAATGACAAAAAATATGCTTTAAAGCTGCTGTAACGTTGGGCTTTTTGTAGGTGAGAGATTTGGCCATCTGGAGCAGGTATGTAGGGACGTGAAATCGTTGTATGACTAAACGCTAGTGGTCCCAAGTTTTGTGGCGCGCCACAGCAGGTCAGGCTGAGCAACTGGTACGACGAGTTCAGGTACAAAGGCGAGCAGAATCACCGGAAATGGGTAAATTCCGGTTTGGATAAGTATGATGAACGATGGTCACTTAAGAGGGCAGCCAATGCTCCATGAAATTCTGGACGGTCAGACAAGCTGATAGATGGCTTCTTATAGCTTTTTGAGATTATATAACTATTTATTTATTTATTTATTTTATGCATTTATTTTACCTGGCAAGATTAGGGCCTTCAGGCCCTCTCTTACACCTAACCAGGCATACTCAGATTCAACAAATTTCAGTTTCTACAGAACATTAAGGACATATAACATGTTATACAGTATTAATGTTACAGAAAAAATTAGAGATTATAAAAGTACTACAATGATAATTATAGCAATCAAAAAGTAATTATAATAATCAAGAATAATAATAATAGTAATGACTATGTATAGGAAAGTGAACATATTTTTTCTTTTATGAATGTCAGTCCTATTGCTAGTTGGGAATTTTCTCGTTATATTCTTGCAGCTTGTGAGTTATTCTCATCAAGCAGAGACATAAGATGATAGAATGGGGTGAAAGAGATATAGAAAAGTTAGATAAGTTAGAGGAGGAGAAATAGAATGGTAAAATTCGAAGCTATGATGGAGAGGAGAAAGAAAAAGATTAGAGGGGCACGACAATGGTGGCTATACCGTCCCTAATATGTAAGTCTTGAGTTCCCTCTTGAATGTTAAGTGGTTCTGGATAAGACGCAGATCACAGGGGAGCGCGTTCCATAGTCGTATGGCTGAGATGGAGAATGACACAGAGAAAGATTTTGTGTTATGTAAAGGTACAGCCAAGATGCTAGATGTATCCGATCTGGTATTGCGGTTGTGGAATGATGATAGGTGTTTAATGTGAGAAGATAAGTATTGGGGGCACCAGTGGCTAAGAAATCGTTGAAGTAAGCACATCGTGTGGAGATCGCGTGCCTTATGTGGGCGTATCCAACCTAGCTGGGAGTATGAAGGACTGATATGATCATACAACCGTATATTGCATACGTATCTAACGCAAGCATTCATCACTAGCTCGAGGCATCTCGAATTTTCACTATTTGTGCCGTGTTGAACTACATCACAGTAGTAAAGATTAGGCAAGACTAGTGTTTGGACTAATTTTTGTTTAACATGGGTTGGAAATATTTTTCTAAATTTTTTAATTGCATGTAGGGAGGAGAGAGATTTCCGGCAAGCTGTGACTGTTTGTTCTTCCCAGTTTAGGTGTTCATCCAAGATTATTCCAAGGTCTTTTACTGTTTTTTGGTATGGTAGTTGGGTACCATTGAGGAGTATTTGAGGGTCTGTTTCGCGAAAGTACCGACTGATTAACTTTGGATGAGATATAAGTATGACCTGGGATTTCTTGGGGTTTAGTTTCAGACCTAGGTTCTGTGCCCATCGAGAAACAGAGCAAAGATCTGCGTTCATACTCGCTACTGCGTCAGCAATGTTCTTGGGGCTTGCACTTATGTACAGTTGGATGTCGTCGGCATATAGATGGTAGTTGCAGGAGTGAATCACTGAAGAAATATCGTTAATGTACAGTGAGATGAGTAATGGACCAAGGACGGAGCCTTGGGGAACTCCAGAGCGCACGTTTTTCCATGAAGACTTTTCCGACCCACAAATGACTTGTTGACTTTTTGAGGTAGCTGTCGAACCAGTGTATAGCGCTGTTTGAGAAATTCAGCTGTTTCATTTTAATTAGTAATATATCAAAGTCAACTGTATCAAAAGCCTTGCTAAAGTCAAGCAGTGTTAGGATGGTAGCTTCACGTCTGTCCATAGCATGTTTAATGTCATCAGTTACTTTGATTAATGCAGTTGCTGTACTATGGTGCTTTCGAAAGCCTGACTGATATTTGTTGTGGATGTTATGAGTTTTGAGGTAATCCGTCAGCTGTTCATGGACGATGTATTCTAGGGCTTTAGATATTGCAGGTAGTATGCTGATCGGCCTGTAATCACCTGGCGACTTAGGGTTGTCAGTCTTGGGTATAGGTTGAATTAAACTTTGCTTCCACTCAGTAGGATATGTACTACTGACAAGAGACAGGTTGAAGATGTCTGTGATAACTGGAGTAATAGTGTCTACGACGTTCTTAATCATGCCAATGCTCACTCCATCATTTCCTACTGCCTCGGAAGAGATTCTCATAATTGCCTTGTGTACTGTGCCAGTAGTTACATGTTTTAGGTAAAACTTGTCTCTCGAGAGATTGATATCTTGGGGCTGGTAATTTGTCGCTGCGTGGCAGTTTATAGCTGTTGAGAAGAAATCATTGAATTCTTCTGCAGACGCTTGATAAACAGCGTCGGATCTTCGCTTCCCTATACCGAAACTGCGCAGCTTTTTCCACAGTGCAGCAGGTTTTGTTATACCGCATACGACAGAGCGGGCATGTCTGATTTTGGCGTTCCTCACGCTTTGCTTAGTTCTATTTCGGAGTTTCCTATAAGCTTCGTACGCCTCGGGAGTTGGGTTACGCTTGAAGGCCCTATGTGCAGCATCACGTTTATTCATTAACTGGCGTAATGCAGTGGTGAGCCACGGAGCGGGAGCTCTCTTTACCTTGACAGTGCGTTGAGGAGCATGTTTATCATACAGTGTAATAATTTTGCGACATAATTCCCGAATTTTTCCGTCTAAAGTCGGTTCATTGCTTATATCATGCCAAGGGATGTCTGAGCAATCCTTTTGAAGAGCGTCATGGTTAACATTTTTTAGGTTTCTGTAGGTTACCAGGTGAGATTTTTCTTTGGTAGTATGCACTGAGTAATTTAAGAATATCACGTCGTGAGCAGAGAGTCCTGGAGCGGATGTCTGATTGGCGCGAATTATTTTATCTGGTCGCTTTGTTGCTATTATATCTATGAGTGTATGGCTGTGTGGCATGTGATGAGTTGGGTCCAGCGGTGTTAAACTCATATCATTGGAGTGGAACAGTCTCCTTAGTTTTTCTGCAGAGGGAGATTTTAACTGTAAGTCGATGTTTGTGTCGCCCATAATGATTCAAAACTTTTAGTCTTTCGCGCGTCAGATCTTCCCTCAGGGTAACCCCACTCTTGGCGAGTTTTCTTTTCTGGGCAAACACTTCAGCTCTTTTCCGGTATGACACAAATTTAATTATTATGGGCCTGGGTTTCATGGCACCTGGTGTCCTGCGCCCAACACGGTGGCTTCTGTCAATGTCGGTCACGTCGATCTGCACGCCAAGTTTCTCACGCACGAGGCTAATGGCCAGGTCGTCGGTGTTTTCACGATCGTTCTCAGCTACCCCGAACAAGCGCAAGCTGTTCCTTCGCTGATACTGCTCAATTTCATCGGTGGCCGCAGACAGTTTAGCTTCTAGGTCGGCGGCTTTTTTCTCTTGTGCGGCCAGGGACTTTTTAAGAGACTGGATTTCGTTGCTGTTGCGCCCGACAGACTCTTGCAGTTTTTCCATGACCGCGGCCGTCACAGAGTCCGTGATGGACTGCACGATTACGTCTAGCGTGTCTTTACTGTGCAGCGCCGCACTCACCTGGGACCGGACGAGCTCCCCGATGTCGGGAAGCGAGGCCTCACCTGCCGCCGGAGACCGGGCGCCCGCGCTGCCTGCACCCCTGTAGCCTCGCCTGCTGCCGCTTACTCGTGCTCTTCCCATTTTTCACTCACTTATCACTTATCACTTGTGGTAATCAACGGAGAACAACACACCACGGCAAGTAACACTTGTTTAGTCGTATGCACACGTTGTGGACTGCCGCACTTCTCTGTAACACCTTCAATGAGCGGAAAAACTCGCGAGCCAAAGAAACGCGCGTCACTCAGTGGCCGCCATCTTACAACTTACAGTTATGTATTACGGGAAACGTGAATACACCAATGATTTCAGGAATATGCATCCACTGACACAACAATATTTCGGTACCTTTCAAACTACAGAAGTTAATATTTCTCAGCTAAACACAATTATACAATGAACCTCGGAATTAACAGCTCTTAAACGTTCGATGCGATTTCAGCATAGATTACCTCAGATGATAACACTACACTATACCTATCATCTCTAAAAAGCTACATACGCCTGTCTATGTTATTTCTTGTTTTATTAAGTTTTTCCTATCTTTTAACTATGCACATTGTCAGAACTTTTTATGCTCCACAATTACACAGCAAATGAATGCAGCGTGAATGCCTCAAATTTTGTCATACTTCTGTGTTTATTTAATGAACTGTTACTGTTTTGGCTATAACTCCAATAAACCTTAATTACAACTGGAAATTCCAAATCATAGTAATTTCAGAAGTGATGAATCATATGTGTCAGTTGACTGCACCTTCAAAAAGGAGTGCCGAAAGCGCTTCTGATTAGCAGGGCTAAAAAACTGTTTAAATAACAGTAAATGACAATCTGTTGTGATTTATCATGAGCTAACTTACACTACAGTCTTGGCTTATTTATTTATGGACAGACCTCTATTTATATTTATTGTGACTGTTGGCAGTGGACTCAACTTACATTACATCTCTTTAAGTGTTGTTGAAATATGTTAGTTTAGTGTTGGAAGTAGTATTGCTGAGTCAAATCATGTCTATAGAGCTTCAGCCAATGGAGAAGCAGGCAGTACCAGAACACTAGGAAAACTAGGACTTTACGAGTGAAGAGCTAAAGTGAGCTACTCTGGACACTTGGAAGTACGTTCTGCCTGTGGGAGCATGTGGTTTTTCTTGGCGTGTATGAAAGATTCTGGGCGGTGAACTGCCGCTACCACACTTGAACTTCTAATAGGAATGGTCTGAATGGTTTAAAGATCTGAATGTACTCCAGTGCAGGACTCTTACTTTCTCGCTTGTATTACAGAACTGAGGATAGACTTGTAAGTGTAAATTTCTGAATCTGAACTCTGAAATGATTTGAGCTGGTGAATGGTTCATGTTTTGTGATCGTAAAATGACGATGTTTTTGAGTATCTTTGATGACAATTTAGTATGGGGATTTTTCTACCCGTCTTGTAAGGCTCTCAATGTAACTTTGCTTTGTTTGATAAGGAGGTGTTCTACTTTTATTTTCAGTGGGTATCGTAGGACGATTTCCCATTTATTTGCGATGTCTTTTCTTGGTTAAGTATTATTCAAAGTAATTGTTTGTTACCTACATCAGTTATACACTTCCGAATGAAACCAATGTTATTAAACTATTAATTTAACTTTTATTTTGTTTTTCTGTGTATTTCATTAAAGAGCAAATCTAGCCAATGCATACATTCTTTGACTGCAGGCTCAGCTACATTTTATTATTTGCAGCGAACTAGCTGTGGGGCATGAAAGCAGAAGTGCGCGGCTCGACGCTACCACCACATCAAGTTATCTTTTTGAGCGGATGCATAGCTCCAGTACGTGATATATGAGCAATATCAAGCAAATTCGTAACTGGTTTGCTCGTTTCAGATGCTGTTTAGGTAGAGTTACTACACTAGCAGTATGTGTTAGGTACTGTCGCACGGTGAAGTTTCATTTCGTTTACTCCTTCGCTTCTGGGTGGTTCGCTTCTGCAGTCAGGCTGTGCTTATTTATTTAGAAGGTTAATATGTTGAATAATAATAAAATGTTACATTGGAAACCTTGTCATCACTGTTTTTAAACAAGGAACTTTTAGAATATCCTTCGTATTCCTTAAACAATTACCGGTGTTTTTATTACCAAATGAGAATAAAAAATATTGTCCAGATAATGTACGTTCCCCTCAGACTGACCAAACTTGTTGAAAAACAATTTTGGTCAAGTGCAACGAGTGACTCCTGCGGTAATTCATAGTCGTGTGCTGTCACTGTCTACTGTGGCAAATACATATTTGTTGTGATAGCCACTGAGACTGATGCCTATTGGTATTTTGACGTACAGATGGAGCATACGAAGCATCATTGTATACATGCTTCAAATGGTGAATATTAGTTTGTCTCCTTCATCATTACAGACGATATAAATATTGTAAACTTCACAATGCTGATGTGCTATATGCTCAAATGCAAATCTTCACTTTTCGTAAGTGAGCTGAAACATTTTTTCATATGTCTGATGAACGAGATTCTACAGCAATTCATGTAATGCACGTTCAGCATCGCAAATAACGTCAACTAGGTAAACGTGCTATACAGTAGACAAATGCCGTTCTGTAGGCCCATAAAAGCAGTTCCAGTCTTGTGTATTAATATTCTGGACCAAAACAAATATAAAATAATGGTCTGATGCTCCTATTATGTTTTATATGAACTATGTCTCGTAACAGTCACAGTAAATATCAATGGGTCCCACATGGCTGTGAATGTCCTCTTACTAACATCAGAAAGCGGAGGTGGAAAGCACTCACTGACATAAGTGCGTGTGAACTGCACCATATAAAACGAATCAGTTAGTATAATGTTTTATCAGTTTGATAATGACTATCTTCCTGAATCTCGAAATTAATATTCATAAAAAGGACAATTGACATTTGACGAATTGACATTTACTGCACCGTAATATCTAATTTCTTGGGCCTCTAGTTGATTTATTAACACATCTCGAAGTACTAGGCATCACGGAGTCTTCTAAAACACACAAAATATGACACATCACTAAAGTAAGATGTAGTCGAAAAAATAAATCACATATAATACGAAAGATCCGGTCTAACAGACGTATGGATTTCATAGATAATTCGACACACCAGGTCTGACAGACCTGTACGGTTTACGAAATTGCAGCGTAGCTGACAGTTAAAAGCCGTATGCTGAACTACAATGCCTTTGTTACGTATATGATTTCACAATGTGAAGGTACTGTGGATGGGAAACCGGAGAACAAATCAGTGTTGCCCCACTACACATTTAAAAAACACTGACGGTCACTCAGACTGATGTATCGGTTTGAGGGTTAATATCAGTCAAAATTTTCATATGATAAAGAAAGTAAAGTTTGATTACCTATGTAGTAGTAATGTGTGCATGTTACAATTTTTTTCTTTTTTGATCCCAGTCCTAATGTGGCAACAGTGCATTACAAGCTGTTCCCTAAATTTCTTTTGAGAATAAAATGCGAAAAATAATTATTTTCAGTTACATTATATAAATTATTGAAGGGGTGCGATATTTCATTTGATGACTGACAAGAACAAATGGTCAATACTTAATTTCCACGTGTAATTCTTCATGATGTGGCCAGAATGATACAAGAGTTGTCTTTTATTCGACTCATTTATTAATTTATGTATGTAAACTTTCAGAAGTGACCAAAATCTTTCACGATTTGTTTGCTCATTTCAGTTGATTTGCATGTGTGTAATTTTCATATATGTGTAATTTTCAACATTGGTTAATATTATTCTCAAGCTATGAATTTAATTGTTTGATATTTGTAATGTCTGATGGCAAAGTCAAAGTTTTGGTGTAAACATTTTTTGTCATATTAAGCTATCAGTGGTTTGATCCGTGTAAGAACAAATTTCAAGTGATATTATTGGAATAGAATGTAAAAATTATTTGAGTGTATCTTCCAAAAGTTTCTAAATTCCATACACACTCAATCGAATTTTGAAAAGGGCTAAATAATTGGTTCAAGTAATATTTTTTATTTTTTCAATATTATTGAAAATTGATGAGTTATTGCATTAAACGATTATCATTTTTTAATACAGTGGAGGTGCAGTGTAAGTTAGCAACTACGTTTCATGGTAATTTATAATTGTCTCCTCTTTTATTTTTATTCATCTTCAGAAAGACAGCACAACCACGTTCTCGAGTCATCATACTTTCTTAACTTGAAGGGTAAGCGATTTCACCGTATGGATTGCACTTGCAAGAAATTCAGATGTTTTGTCTTAAGTGCCTAATCACGTTGATATCGACTGATAGCGTTACTTATGTATTGAGAGCTGATCATTTGTTCAGTGTTGTTATGCTCAGAGGAGCTACAGTTTATTTTAGAGTCATTATCCTAAGACCCGTGTGGCCGCTGCTAATTATTAGCAGTGCGAGCTCCACACTGAAGAACCAAAGAAACTGGTACACCTGCCAAATATCGTGTAGGGTCCCCACGAGCAAGCAGAAGTACTGCAACACGACGTGATATTGACTTAAATAATCTCTAAGGTATTGCTGGAGGAAACTGACACGATGAAACCAGCATGGCAATCCAATAAATCCGTAAGAGTGGAGATATCTTCTGAATAGCACGTTAACAGGCATCCCAGATACGCTCAGTAATGTTCATGTCTGAGAAGTCTGGTCGGTAGAGGAGGTATTTAAACTGAGAAGAATGTTCCTGGAGCCTCATGTTTCTAGTCATCAACAGTCCAATATCGATGTTGACGGACTCAGACGAGGCGTAAAGCTTTGTGTCGTGCAGTCATTAAGGATACAAGAGTGGGCCTTCGGCTCCGAAAGCCCATATCGATGATGTTTCGTTGAATGGTTCGCACGCTGACACTTGTTTATGGCCGAGCATTGAAATCTGCACCAAACAGCGTAAGGGTTGCATTTCTACCACTTTGAACGATTCTCTTCAGTCATCATTGTTCCCGTACGTGCAGGGTGTTTTTCCGGCTGCAGTGATGTCAGAGATGTCATGTTATACTGGATTCCTGACATTCACGATACACTCGTCAAATGGTCGTGCGGAAAAATCCCCGCTTCATCGCTGCCTCGGAGATGCTGTGTCTCATCGCTTGTGCTTTGACTGTAACACCACGTTCAAACTCGCTTAAATCTTGATAACCTGCCACTGTAGCAGCAGTAACCGATCTCACTGCGGCAGACATTTGTCTTATGTAGGCGTTGCTGGCCGCAGCGACCTATTCTGCCTGGTTACATATCTCTGCATTTGGATACGCATGCCTATACCAGTTTCCTTGGACCTTCAGTGTATATCATATTGCTTCTCCGTGTTGTATCACTTTTAAATTCCCAAGGTATATTTCTGTGGTTCTAGCAATGACTAACGTGTGTAAAAATTTATCTTTGTAGCGACTTCTTGATTCAGGATAAGGATTATATTTAACATTATCGACGAAAATATCATTAAAGGCACGCAGGGGAAGACAGTCACCTGATACCATTGACTTTAAAGTGCTCTCGTCTAAAACAGTGGGTGCCAAAACAGCTGTAACTATCAGTGCTACTGTAAATTTCTGATTATACGAGAACGATGTGATGCTTAGTTATATACATAACTGCAAATCTGAGCTGTGGATTGTTGTCCAACCAATCATACATAGAAGGCCAGCTCAATTAATTATGATAATCCTTGCATTCTTACAATGTATATCTATGAGAGAGGCATCCAGGGCTGTGACGAACCCGTAAAATACCAGGGTCTGTGGCACTGGCGGCATCTTACAGACCTCAGATGGTCGTTGGCATGCTGCCCTCTCTTAAATTTGTCAGAAGTTTTACGGGAATGTACGACGTGTCTGTAAATAAATCTCATATAAAATGCTACTGCGACCAATTCTACAGTATCAGTAACTCCCTGATTCTTAACAGAGTCGAAGTTCCTTGTATAAAGCGGCTTCAAACATCTGATTACTTTAAACATAATTTAATGCGTTAAGATTTTAAATCAAGGTTTGAAATGGGTATCGTATTGTATTGTATGGAACTGGGGACCTAGAAACGATGGAAGGGCTTCGTCCCCGCCATATCCCTCACACCAGAGGCGTGTAGCCCCAGTGTTTGCGTGGTAGAGTAATTATGGTGTACGCGTACGTGGAGAAAGTCTTTGAGCACCAATCGTCGACATAGTTTAACTGAGGCAGAGGCAGGGGAAAAAACCCGCATTCGCCGAGGCAGATGAAAAACCGCCTTAAAAACCATCCACAGGTTGGCCGGCACATCTGACCTCGACAGTAATCCTCCAGGCGGGCGGGTAAGTGATTCGGACCAGCACGTTCTCCCGCCCGGAAAGCAGTGTGTTAGACCGCACGGCTAACCGGACGGTCTCTCAAAAAATTTTGGTTGGATGTTGTCAAGTGCTCTCATTATGAATCACTGGATTAATGTGGTCTGCATAATTATTTCTACATTTTAAGCAGAAGCTAGTTTTTCACGAATCCCAATGTTTATGATGTCATATCTCCTGAACTATGTGTCTTATAATGATATTTGTTGGCAGGTACTTACAGTGGTGTATGTAGATACTTTGCCTGAAAAGTGTGTTGCAAATAAAGTTAGTAATAAAGAAGTAACAAATGAAAAAGTCATTAGTGACGTTCAACTTACATTGCACGATATTTTAAAGGGAAGCTACTTTTACTGCATATAAATGTCTGTAACGTCATATCATCTGAACTATGTGTCGTATAGTGATATAATTTTGCAAGTAGTATATGTGAACTTTATTTGCAGACTATTTTGTGAACACAGTTCATAGTAAATAAGTAAAATATTCAAACGTCATATCTGATACTGAAGTCTTACTGCATGAACGGCGCAAATGCAGTATACGATAAATTTTTTGCTTTCACTATTTGGTGGTGTTATCAGCGAGAAGAACTATCGTAGAGGTCGAAAATGATGGGTAAACTTTCTTGGCTATGGGCTATCATTCCGATATACTGGATGAATGAAACCTGTGTACTTACGCGCCGACCCTTACGCTGCCTCAAGACAAACATGCTGCTTCAAACAGTAATACTAGACTTACTGTGTTATATTGACAACATAATAATACATTTCTAATTGACTGGATAATGACAATAATTTTAAATCTTTAAAGTCCGTCATTAAGTATGCTAAATAGAGGAAATAAAAATTTTGTCCCGCCTGGAATGCTTTAGTTTGGCAATTTGTTACTGATACAGGGTACCAGCATAGTCATCACCTCCCCCACCCCCCACCCACCCACCCTCCCCGCCAAGAACATGCCACGAGGGTCTGTCTAAACTATGCCCTGTTCACAAAGAATTCATTACCGGCTGTAGTTATCGTTATACACATACTTCATCATCGGAGACTCTACTGAGAACCAGGACTTATCTTTTCGTCGTCACCTCCCCCTCCCCCCACCCACCCACCCTCCCCGCCAAGAACATGCCACGAGGGTCTGTCTAAACTATGCCCTGTTGACAAGGAATTCATGACCAACTGTAGTTATTGTTATACACATACTTCATCATCGGTGACTCTACTGAGAACCGGGACTTATCTTTATTTAGGTGCCATTATCCTGCGAATGCATCTGAGCCTGTTCTAATTTCTACGTCCTGTGATGTACCGTAAGGAGATTCACTTGGCTACAATGGCGTTTGAATAAAGTAAAGTTGAGGTTGTTCTGGATGGCAGTGTGTTTTGCGCCTGTTGTTCGTCAGCCTGAATGTAGACGTGACTTTCTGCGTTACGACCTGTCTATCCACTATGAGAAGCCGTAACAGTCAACAGCGACCTTGTTATGGACATGTTGCTGTATTCAATTCTAGCAACGACTGTTTTCCCCGAATCGAAGAACTGATAGTACATCTTTAATACAACGAATATGAAAAGCTTAGCGCCTACAACACGTCAGACATCAGTCCCATGCACAAAGTACCCTGGATCAGGCCACGATAAAAAGCAATTATATCGCACTCGACTCCGACACATACGGTAAGTGCAAGCCTAGCCACATCCGGATCACATGACAAACCCAACCGTTACGTTCTTCGTATCAATCCCCCGACTCCGCCCCGCAACACGAACCCACTCCGAACCAACCTCCAGCAGAGTTAGTTCGAATTGAAGAAACGCTACGAAATCCCGAATTGTGCTTTCATTATAAATAGAATCACCAAAATAAGCAATCTTTTGTAATTTAAGACGTGACCTTTCAGCCTTGTCAGTTACTTGAACAGTGGGAGACAAATCAAATAACTTAACATCGCCATGCATATTGAGCGCTACTGTAACGTTTGTTTACCGGCCGTAGTGGTCGTGCGGTTCTAGGTGCTGCAGTCTGGAACCGCGAGACCGCTACGGTCGCAGGTTCGAATCCTGCTTTGGGCATGGATGTGTGTGATGTCCTTAGGTTAGTGAGGTTTAACTAGTTCTAAGTTCTAGGGGACTAATGACCTCAGAAGTTGAGTCCCATAGTGGCTCTAAATGGCTCTGAGCACTATGGGACTTAGCATCTATGGTCATCAGTCAGTCCCATAGTGCTCAGAGCCATTTTGTAACTTATATTTTCGATAAAAAGGAGAGCTAATGCTTTAATTTGATTCTCACTATGTTGTACACATATAGAGAAGTCTTTTAAATACATTGCCACATGTGGTCATACGTGTAACATTTGCTTCACTGACATAAAACTGTATATTACTCTTAATCTTACTTATTAAATATTTTCTGTGGATGTACTGATTCTCTGGAAACTAGTGAATTATTATTAGTAATAATTAATTAATAATTAATTTGAGATACTTTTTATACGCGATTTGTTGCAATTATCACTGATCGAATCTGACAAAACTTGTTTAAAATCAGTCCTTGCCTTACTGCATATATTTAAGACTCACTGGAGAAGCATATTTAAAATAACGATCTCAGTGGCTGCGAAACATCCTGTGGGCGAGACAGGGCGTGGGCTGGGCGGAGACTGTAGGCGTAGACCTTCTCTGATATTATGTTCTCCTAACACTGGGCCGCGCGAGTGAGCTGCCGACGAGGCTACCCGAATACATCCGAAAACACACGATCGACAGCTCACGCTCATAAAAATTCTGCAGCGAAGAGAAGCATACAAAATTATGCTAGTGTGTGTCTTTTTATGTGCCATCTCGTCTTATAACTCTTTGAAAGTAAAACAGCCATTTTGTTTTCCTATTAGTGTCAGCGAGTGAAATTTTAGTTTTGATTCTCTTTCCCCCTGTGCGACCAGCTGTTACTTCGGGTTCCACCTTCTTCTGACCACTAATGTGTTGTTGCAGCTGCATTAAGGAAACTAAAGATAGGTACACACCTGCACGTGGTAGAAAAACCGTTCATCGTTCGCAGTGCAATAGAAGTACAGCACAGAGATAAAGAAAGAACACAAACAATAATATTTTTCTATTCGTAATGGCGTAATGACTACCGCAGTGCCACAAATTAATATACTTGAAAGGCTTACAGGAGTTACAAGCAGGAAGATTCGTTCCAAATTCTGTTCTTCAGTTCAGAATAAAATATGTGGGATGGGGGAGGGGGGAGGGGAGGCGATGCAGTAATGAACAAAAAGTTAATAAAATGTCACTCTCTATTACCTAATTTCCCACCTAAAAGTGTAGCACAGACATAATGTATTATGGAAAAAATATAACTTTTACTTAAGAGAACCTTGTCTACCGATATGATAATTTCATGTGTCAACTGATACCAGCATCGCTGCACTTCTAACACACCACGTCCAACTTGTGTCGAAATGCTCCGAAAGAACCGTCCCACATCAAGGAAGGCCACATTTTGATCTCTTTCAATCTCGCTCATTTCCCTGTACGACGCTCGAGTGCTTTTCTGCGGCATGGTTGCTTGCTTGCTTCACACGTTTGTACCACAGTGAGCCTTCTTGCTATGAGCATTCCCTGTTTACCCGTTAAACGGTAGTCACAGATGGCGCTCTGATAGCTATTCCACTACGCTATATGTTCGCAGACGATGTTGAAACCATTATCAGTTCGTCTACTATCCCGTAGGTGTTATATACAGTCATCGTACATATCAGTTCTACCACTAGCTATATGACAGACAGTCATTCACTTTTAACTTCATAAAGATACAGAAACTGGTCAACATGATTTCAAAAAATATGGTCCTTGTTTGGCAGAGTGGCATAAAGATAAGGTTGATGTTATGCACAATGGAATAGACAAAATTGGGAGTACTTAATAGTATTTGGTATCTATTCACGATAGAGACTGAATAAAATTATATGATGGATGTAATCAGCTCGCAGTTTCTGCGTTTGAAAATATTTCAGTGTTTGCAAAAACACAAGCTAACTACCAAGACGAAATAACTCGTAGCGGATAGCACATGACGCTTACAAGCACTGACGTCAGTAGTGACTTCTACTGGCAGATTTGCAACTCGGGTGACACATCATATCGCCAAGACGCTGGGACCCTACAAGCTGTCGGGATAAGGTTAGGCAAATACGCTTTCTTGGGCACGGGCTCCTTGTGAGTGCGTACACTGCTAGTCTGCTGGCGCTGTCAGCCAGCAGTTCCCCCTCCACCTCTCTGTTATCTTCGCTCACTTGTTATCGATGCGAGCACTGCAAGACTAGCCTGTTTCATTCGTGTCGGTAGTGTTTACGTTTGCCAAGTAGAGGATAGTTGCTCAAGATGAATTAAGACACTGAAAACGAAAATCAAACGAGTCCCTATGCTTTAACCAACCATAGTACAAGAGTGTTTTTTTATACACAAACCGGCCCTTAGTGTCCGTTTTGTAATGCTGTTTAATCGACCTGCAAGAAGTACAATGTGAAGGGAAATCTTCATCTCCTTCTTGAGAAATTTCTGATTACCTTTGATATGGAGTAAAGGAAGGCCAACCTTCTAGAGCTAAAACTAGAAAGAGAGAAGGAAGAACGTCCATATGTCATTACACGAAAATGTTACTATTATTTATAAGCGTATGTGATTTATCCCTAGGTTTTACCTCCTCCTTGTAACATAGTAAGAGGAAGAGACTCATGTTATTCACAATAATGGTGCATTGAGAGATACCCATCACAAAGCTCTTGAAGTAGTGAAAACAGCGCGAAGCTCTAATACGTGTTTTCAACATGTGGCATTATTCATTGACAAGAATGGAATGACAGTGAAAGTGTTTGATCACCTCCAGTGGATATTCGATCTTGCATTCCTAACCTACGTTAAGAAGCATCTGATAGTATTGCGTGCAGCTTCACAGGGTAGATGTAAATTCATTGTCGATGTTTCCGACACCAGCTTTGGATTGTAAAAGAAAGCTACTTTTGCGGATAAAATAACTTTCAGGAGTGTCATTTGTGCACATTTCGAACGTTGCTCTATTTATAGATGAAATAATTCTACGAAAAGGCACAATGAAAGAAGATTTTGATTAATTTGTTTCGATTATACAAGACTTGAGCCTTATTTAATTATTTTTGCAACTCCTGTTGCAATCAACGTTGAAAGTGCACCTTTTGAAATTCGGTTAGAGCTCACTGCCTTTCAGTGCAGTCGTGTACTTATAGAAAGGTTTCGCACTGCAAAAAATATTGAAATAATTTAGAGGAATCTCGCTTGAGAACAGTTACCACAGTAGTTCCCAATAGCAGTTCAAGTATGGAGTGTGCCTGGGACCATATATTTGTGTGAAAGTTTTTCTTCAATGATGAAATTAACAAACTCGAAATTCCGGAGTAGTCTGCTGACCTTTATCTGCCGGAGCAATGCCTTTGATGACCACTAATCTCACTATAAACGTGGAGATGTTAGTGGAAAAACAGTTAAAGGTAATAATAGAGTAAGGAAAACAGATGTATCTTTTTCATAAGTAGTAGACTACCTCTGTAGTTAACACTCCTCAGAAAGACTACATGTGTTTTGTTAACAGATGTTTAGTAAAAAATATGTTTTTTCCTTATTACATTATGTATGTGCTATACTTTTAATTGGGGAATTACGCAATAGAGAGTGACACTTTAATAACTTTTACTTCATTACTTCACCCCACCCCTCCCACAATTTTTATTCTGAACTGAATGACAGAATTTTGAATGATTCTTCCTGCTTGTAATTCCTGTAAGCCTTTCAAGTATGTTAATTTGTGGCGCTACGGTAGTCATTACGCCATTACGAATAGAAAAATATTATTGTTTGTGTTCTTTGTTTATCTCCGTACTATACTTCTATTGAACTGCGAGCGATCAACTGTTTTTCTACCACGTGCAGATGTGTACCTACCTTTAGTTTTCGTAATGCAGCTCCAACAACACATTAGTGCTCTGAAGAAGGGGGGACACGAAGTAACAGCTGGTCGCACAGGGGAAAAGAGAATCAAAACTAAAATTTCACTCGCTGACACTAAAAGGAAAACAACACGAGTGTTTTACTTTCAAAATGACGAGATGGCACATAAAAAGACACACACTAGCGTAGTTTCATGTGCTTCTCTTCGCTGCAGAATTTTTATGCTAATAGTCATCAATTTTTATGCTAATAGTCATTAATTTTTCATTCAATGGCACTTCCGTGTAGCTCAAGATTGCGAGCTACACTTTCGAAAATACTATGCATGTGTTATATTGTGTCCTAAGTATTCATCACATTGTACTTGAAGAATAACGTCAATGTTGAGAATTTCAACGTATATCAAACTCCGGAGTCAGCTGTCGATCGTGTGTTTTCGGATATCTTCGGTCTTTTTCGGGTAGCCTCATAGGCAGCTCACTCGCGTGGCCCAGTGTTAGGAGAACATAATGTCAGAGAAGGTCTACGCCTACAGTCTCCGCCCAGACCACGCCCTGTCCCGCCCACAGTATAGGGTGGTGGATAAGGACATCTTATTGGTTGAGACACTCGCCTCCGTCCGTCTGCCTTGCCAGTGCCAGAGGAGCAGAAGGCCGTAGGAGGTAGGTAATCCCAGCGGCTGTCTTATCGACGCTCTGTTACGTTGCCTTCAATTCTATTCGATGTTTCGCAGCCACTGAGATCGTTATTTTAAATATGTTTCTCCAGTGAGTCTTAAATATCTGCAGTAAGGCAAGGACTAATTTTAAACAAGTTTTGTCAGATTCGATCAGTGATAATTGCAATAAATCGCGTATAAAAGTATCTCAAATTAATTATTAATTAATTATTACTAATAATAATTCACTAGTTTTCAGAGAATCAGTACATCCACAGAAAATATTTAATAAGTAAGATTAAGAGTAATATACAGTTTTATGTCAGTGAAGCAAATGTTACACGTATGACCACATGTGGCAATGTATTTAAAAGACTTCTCTATATGTGTACAACATAGTGAGAATCAAATTAAAGCATTAGCTCTGCTTTCTATCGAAAACATACGTTAAAGTAACGCTAAAATTGCATTGCGATGTGAAGTTATTTGATTTGTCTCACATTGTTCATGTAACTGACATGGCTGAAAGGTCACGTCTTAAATTACAAAGGATTGCTTATTTTGCTGATTCTATTTATAATGAAAGCACAATTCGGGATTTCATAGAGTTTCTACAATTCGAACTAACTATGCTGGAGGTAGGTTCGGAGTGTGTTCGTGTTGCGGGGCGGAGGCGGTGGATTGTTGCGAAGAACGCGACGATTGGGCTTGTCGTGTGATCAGGATGTGGCTAGGCTTGCACTGTCGGAGTCGAGTGCGATATAATTGCTTTTTATCGTTGCCTGATCCTGGGTACTTTGTGCATGGGACTGATGTCTGACGTGTTATAGGCGCTAAGCTTTTCATATTCGTTATATTAAAGGTGAACTGTCAGGTCTTCGATACGGGGTAAACAGTCGTTGCCAGAATTGAATACAACCACATGTTCATAACAAGGTCGCTGTCGACTGTTACTGCTTCTCGTAGTGGATAGACAGGTCATAACGCAGAAAGTCACGTCCACATTTAGGCTGACGAACAACAGGCGCAAAACACACTGCCATCCAGAACAACCTCAACTTTACTTTATTCAAACGCCACTGTAGCCAAGTGAATCTCCTTAAGATACTTCACAGGGCGTAGAAATTAGAACAGGCTCAGATGCATTCGCAGGATAATGCCACGTAAAGAAAGATAAGTCCTGGTTCACAGTAGAGTCACCGATGATGAAGTATGTGTATAACGATAATTACAGCTGGTAGTGAATTCTTTGTCACCAGGGCATAGTTTAGACAGGCCCTTGTGGCATGTTCCTGGCGGGGTGGGTTAAGTTGGTGGGGGGGGGGGGGTGGGGGTGATGACTATGCTGGTACCCTGTATCAGTAACAAATTGCCAAACTAAAGCATTCCAGGCGGGACAAAATTTTTATTTTCTCAATTTCGCATACTTATTGACGGACTTTAAGGATTTAAAATTATTGTCATTATCTAGTCAATAAGAAATGTATTGTTATGTTATAAATATAACACAATAAGTTTAGTATTACTGTTTGAAGCTGCATGTTTGTCTTGAGGCAGCGTAAGGGTCGGCGCGTAAGTACACAGGCTTCATTCATCCAGTATATCGGAATGATAGCCCATAGCCAAGAACGTTTACCCATCATTTTCGACCTCTACGATAGTTCTTCTCGCTGATAACTCCACCAAATAGTGAAAGTAAAAAATTTATCGTATACTGCATTTGCGCCGTTCATGCAGTAAGACTTCAGTATCAGATATGACGTTTGAATATTTTACTTCTTTACTTTGAACTGTGTTCACAAAATAGTCTGCAAATAATGTTCACATATACTACTTGCAAAATTATATCACTATACGACACATAGTTCAGATGATATGACGTTACAGACATTTATATGCAGTAAAAGTAGCTTCCCTTTAAAATATCGTGCAATGTAAGTTGAACGTCACTAATGACTTTTTCATTTGTTACTTCTTTATTACTAACTTTATTTGCAACACACTTTTCAGGCAAAGTATCTACATACACCACTGTAAGTACCTGCCAACAAATATCATTATAAGACACATAGTTCAGGAGATATGACATCATAAACATTGGGATTCGTGAAAAACTAGCTTCTGCTTAAAATGTAGAAATAATTATGCAGACCACATTAATCCAGTGATTCATAATGAGAGCACTTGACAACATCCAACCAAAAATTTTTGAGAGACCGTCCGGTTAGCCGTGCGGTCTAACGCACTGCTTTCCGGGCGGGAGAACGTGCTGGTCCGAATCACTTATCCGCCCGCCTGGAGGATTAGTGTCGAGGTCTGGTGTGCCGGCCAACCTGTGGAAGGTTTCTGAGGCGGTTTTTCATCTGCCTCGGCGAATGCGGGCTATTTCCCCTTTTTCTGCCTCAGTTAAACTATGTCGGCGATTGGTGCTCAAAGACTTTCACCACCTACGCGATAACCATAATTACTCTACCACTACCCGCATCTCGTGGTCGTCCGGTAGCGTTCTCGCTTCCCACGCCCGGGTTCCCGGTTTCGATTCCCGGCGGGGTCAGGGATTTTCTCTGCCTCGTGATGGCTGGGTGTTGTGTGCTGTCCTTAGGTTAGTTTGGTTTAAGTAGGTCTAAGTTCTAGGGGACTGATGACCATAGATGTTAAGTCCCATAGTGCTCAGAGCCATTTGAACCATTTACTCTACCACGCAAACATTGGGGCTACACTCCTCTGGTGTGAGGGCTATGGCGGGGACGAAGCCCTTCCATCTTTTCTAGGTCCCCTGTTCCATACAATACAATACGATACCAATTTTCAAACCTTGAATTACAATCTTAACGCAATAAATTATCTTTCAAGTAATCATGTGTTTGTAGCCGCTTTATACAAGGAACTTCGATTATGTTAAGAATCGGGGAGTTACTGATATTGTAGAATAGGTCGCAGTAGCATTTTATATGAGATTTATTTACAGACACATCGTACATTCCCGTGTAACTTCTGACAAATATAAGTCTTCCACACCGTTTATT
This sequence comes from Schistocerca cancellata, assembly GCF_023864275.1. NCBI lineage: Eukaryota > Metazoa > Arthropoda > Insecta > Orthoptera > Acrididae > Schistocerca > Schistocerca cancellata. The sequence continues at coordinate 493,413,716 of NC_064629.1, read as the reverse complement.
AGTATTACGTTGTGGTTATAATGTATGATATGGTGAAAGTATTCTTCACTGATCTTGTAATCAATTACTAGCGAAGTATTTCTCTTTGTTATTGTCTACCGGAACTTTTTGTTCCATTCCACAAATGGTTCAAGTGGAGTGGCTCTGAGCACTATGGGACTTAACCTCTGAGGTCATCAGTCCTCTAGAACTTAGAACTAATTAAACCTAATTAATCTAAGGACATCACACATATCCATGCCCAAGGCAGGATTCGATGATGATGATTGGTGTTTTAGGGCGCACAACAGCGAGGTTATCAACGCCCGGCTGGATTCGAACCTGTGACCGTAGTGGTCGCTCGGCTCCTGACTGTAGGTCCTAGAACTTCACGGCCACTTCGGCCGGCTTCCCATTCCTCATTTTTCCAATAAATTCCGGTACAGAAGTACTATAGCCAGAATGTTTTGACTCTGCAGAAGTGAATTCCGTGTATAGCAAACAAAAGAGAATGGACCAAGTGTTGTTTATTTATTTATATATTTATTCATTCATTTTATTTCATGTGTGCCACGTTTCCTCGTATACTTTTCCATATGTGACCTGCACTGTATGAATGAATGTAGCAGAAAGCTCTGGTCAGAGTTTTTAGCATTGCATGTGGAGAGTCATTCTGTGGTAGGTTAGTACCAACCCCTAAACGTAAATTGGTTAGGCAAAGATGGCGAATGAGTCTGGTCAGAGAGGTCACGAAGGCACGAGTATTGACTCTGTTAGTTTGGCGGACTATCCCTTCCGCCACCTTTGGACGAAGAACGGATAAGCGAGGTGTTCGAAGGTCCGCTTGTTCCTCAGTCGCGGTGCTGCACAGACGTGGAGCTGCAGATCTCGATTGTGGTAATGTTAACAAAGGTATTAGATTGTCTGAAATCTTCTCGGTAATGAAGTCCAGATATTGAAATCAGGTGCGAAGTTACCACTAAAGCTCCATAAGGGAATTTATTTTCATAATTTATTCGAATTTCAGTAGAACTTTGCGTTTGTTCCTTGGTCAGGCCATGCACCATGGGCCTTAAGCTCACGGTCATATTATTGCTCTGTGCTTAACAGAAATTCAGTCATTCAATGTATTTTAATCTGCTCTTTCATTTACAGCAGGGCCGCACACGGTGCATGCACCGGTGCATCGCACAGTGCAGAATGTTGGCGACAGTGCAGACCCCCCACTCCTCGGCTTTGCGCAACCGCGCTGCTTCTCACTTCCTTAGCTTGTGTCGCTCGCGCCGCCTGTCTCGACCTGTTTCAAAGCTTTTACCCGGTTGTTTTCGTCATTGCGACATACTAATGTACAGTAGGTGGAGAGCTTAGTGCGGTGTGCCGGTACAAAGGAGATTTATATAATAACTGTAATGGTAACAATTTTAAATTTGATTTCAACACAAATGTATCTTCCTATGTGCTCTTTATTTTATTTGAAATTATGCTACTAAGATATGGAACAAGAGATTGGCTGACAGCAATTCTGAGAGATTTTTTTTAAAATTACAGTTAGAAGTACTCGCACGCAATCTAGTTTTTGTACAAGACAAAACAGAAAAAAAAACTTTCACATACACAAGTGGAACCAAACATAGAAATAATCTTCTCTGCTTCTCTGTGTAACTTGGGAAATTCTTCCTTCGGCATATTCTGGTAGAATTGGAGCAAACCGTTTGTACTGTAAAACTCATACTTTCGGTGAACATCGCTTTGCAAATCAGTTAGTTCGAAATGTAAATCTGAAGGCACACTTTCAATATCCATCGAAAAAGGTTTCACAAAAACATCGAGAATTGGCTGCAGGTAGGTAATTTCCTGAAACAATAACGAAGCCAATGTTAATAAATGAAAGTAATGTAAGCCGTTGTTTCGAAGTATTAAAATGCGATAGATTTTAATAAACATGTAATGTCTACTATTGGTTTTAATGTAATGTTACACTTGCATATGTAACGCAATCTCCTTTATTTAGCGTATGTCATATACCGGCACATTACCTAGAATCGGTCGTTAAACGCATTTTCAAGGGATTGTAGCACCTCGACGTATTTTTCAAAGCGCGCTCCTTCCTGCAAGATGCCGTCAAACAAAAAACATAGGACCGTTTTGATTAGAGCGGTTATAAAAATCAGGCTGTTTTAATAAAGGTACAATTTATATTTCGCTTACCTAGATCAGGAAAGTGTTGCGTATTTTTCTCTGAAAGGTTAATTTGAGGAGCTTCAGTTAATACTGGAAAGCGTTTATTTTGCTGATCATATCGTTGATGAGATTGTTTTATTTTAGGAATTTCAGACTTAAATCATTTAGATGAGCCATAATGTCTGCTAAGAATCCTAAATCAGCTACCCATTCATGGTCATGAAAAAGTGGCTCCGGACGTCCTTTGCTCTCCAAAAACTTAGCCACAGTGTGGCGTAGTCGAAAAATTCGGGAAATCACTTTCCCTTTGCTCAGCCAGCGCACCTCAGCGTGGTAGGGAATATCTGGATACTCCTCTTCAAAGGAAATCAAAAATTCTTTGAATTGACGATGAGTGAGTCCATGAGAACGAATGCAGTTCACTATACGCACCACTACCTTCATCATATCTTGAAGACCGATAACGTTCGCACAAAGAGCCTCTTGGTGTGCAAAACAATGAACGGAAGGTAAATTCGGCATGTTAAGTTTTTTCCGCAGTAGACCAATAAACCCTTTTTCTTTACCGCACATCGCTGGTGCCCCGTCTGTGGTTACGGAAAACAGCTTTTTCCCAAGGGAGTCCTATTCCTTCAGCTGCCATTTCAACAGCTGCCAAAATATCCGCCCCTGTAACAGTGTCCTTCAACGAAATCATATCCGGGAGCTCTTCCGATACATGTGGGTCGTCGTCCACGCCACGCAAAAATATTGCTAACTGAGCCGTGTCGTTAATATCCGTGGACTCATCAAGTGCGATGGAGTACGCTAGGAAGTTTTAAATTTTGGCTGCCAGTTGTTCATGTAAATTCTCAGTAATGTCGTTGATTCTCCGATGTATTGTCATTCTGGAAAGTGGTATTCTGCTGTACGCGTGAGCTAATGTGGGATTCATTATCTCTACTACGTCCAACATAATGATTTTATTAATGGCCCGTCCATAAACGGCCTCCCAGCTCTTGCTAAACGTAAAGCACCTTTGTAACTAGCTCTGAGAGTCCTTTCGCAACACCCCTCATCTTCTTCACCCTTAAGTAGAGAAAAAAAGGTATGTTAGAAATAATTTATGCGAACACGAAAACTAAGGAATCTAAACAAATGTTAATTCGTTTCGCATGACCTTTAACCAAAATATACATGCTAAAGTACTTGCAACAAACCTCGTTTGTAGATACAGAATTCTCTTCTGCAAGAGTTTGCAACTTCCGTAATTCTTCCCCTCTGGCATCCCCTGTTATATCACTATACTTTTCTGAATGCAATTTGCCGTAGTGCCTTTCAATAGACGATTTTCTGACACACGTAATTAGTGTACCGCAGATTAGACATTTGGATTCATCGTCACAACGCACAAAAAAGTAGGAGAGTTCCCATTCCGGTTTAAATTGACTTTCGGCAATTTTCCTTTTTATTGGAGCAGATGGTTCCATTATTCCGGTAATTGTCTTGCGCTTACGAATTCCAATGTTGACTAAGCCGTCTGGCAGCGCATTCGGTAGCGCACAGCGTCGGCCTCACCTAGCAAGCCGAGTTGAGGCGAAGTATGCAGAGTTGAACCGATGGACTGTGCAGGCACTCGCTGCACCTCGCTTTGCAGGCTTGCGGTTTTCCGTGTTTGTGCGGCCCTGATTTACAGTAATGTTTGGGGGATTTTTATATATTTTCCACCTGTTTCGTTTGTGAACTTGCTTTCGCGCCACGTGGTCGGTTGGAGCAACCATCACATTGGTAAATTTTTGTTTCGGTCTGAAAATGTATTGTACACGATGAATAATCGTACGATAGTTTGCGAGTGTAAAATAGGGAAGCAATAATCTGGTGTGTCCGTATGTTTCTGGATTTCTGTTGGCTACCGAAACTTGGCCACGCGTGCTGAATAGCATTGATGTGATAATGTTTCTTGTGTTCCCCCATGACTATTTGAATTGTTTGCAATGTTGTGCGTTAACTAAAATACACTGTTTAAACTCGTCCCAAAAGGAAAAGTATCAGATTTGATGAAGACTTGTGAAACACTCTTCGCCCTGAACTAGTTTGCTTGTAGTGTCTTTGCTGAACTTGTTCTGAGCCATCTACAGCAATTGGATGTAGTAAGCATGGGTTTATGTGTAGTTGTGTGTTTGTATGAAATTACATTGAACCCAAGTCTGCGCTACCCTGCTCCATTCCATAATTACGTGGCAAAAAATGGACCATGTTAAGCAGAGAGACCAGTTGTGATGATGTATATTGCAACCGAAACACGGCTAGTTGTTGAAATGCCATGGGTAGTGAATACATATAAAATAATCTCTACCCTAGACTGATCATTTGCTCCCTCCATCATAACGAATAGGTGAAAGTCAGTATCACAGTCGAATCCTGGGTCTATTAAGCCCTGTATAGATGCCTTCTTTAGTGGTTAAAAAAATATTGCGTTATCCGTCGCTTTCAAATTTTTACCGACTTGTTAAAACCTTCCGCAAGAACTTATTAATACCCGGCAGTAACTCGTAGGGGCCAGAAATTTCGTGGACCACACGAATTTAAGAAGCCATTAACTACAGAGGTTAGCTTGCAGGAGAGTAGGACATGACAAAGCGACGGTAACCTTCCTATTAGGTAGAGTTTTACCACCACTGGAAGGTTACGTTGCAGTTGGTATCATAGTACACATATTACACTTTTACGAGGAGCTTCTATTCCATACATGTAGTAGATAGTATTGTCAAGCCTTTCAGCATTCCATTCCGATTGTACACAGACGTATCTTCCCTGCAGACAATAGGATCGTCAGGTATCAATCATGTAGTGCTTCTGAAACTAGTTTGGTAACTCGTTTATCCGCGTTGTTACTTTCATTCTATAGGACATTCGCCGTCCAAAATAATTTTCTGTGTTACATTAGCCAAATATTAACTGAGTTCTTCTCATATTTATAAAACTACTCCATTTTATCATACCTTGGCTAGTGCTCCTCGATCTTGGAAGAGGGAATCAACCGGTTGCTCTGGATCTATTGTTTGCTGTATGTCATGTGTGGGTAAATCAAGCTTTGTTCCATATGACTCGTTTTTCATGAATGTGTGCTAATCATTTGATATTAGATGCTTTTCCTCCAGGAACATCATAGGCGAATTGTTTAATCTCAAATTGTTCTTGAGGGTACTGCATCAGTCAGATATTAACATTATTTGTCTATAATTCTGTCTATCCGATCATTTACTGTTTCTGTAAAGAGGAGTGTCATTTAGTTCAGGACTATTGTCTGCGTATGTAGCACAAGCTACGCTTTAACCCAGAGAAGGAATAACTGCAATAATATATGTTCGCCTTCTTGTAAATGTACACCTATACTGACCAGCCAGAACATCATGACCACCGGCTTGCTATTTATATAAAACTGTCCACTCGATATCAGCAGCACGTGGCGAGGAATGACTACTAAGTACACAAATGCACGGAGCATTTAGTGTCAGCGAGCGTGCTGTTCGTCTGTAGAATGGGGAATGCGAGCGATCTATCTGACTTTGACCGAGAGCAGATTGAGATGATCCTCAGGCTCTGCACGAGCATTTGGGAAACTGCATGATTTGGCGGATGTTCGAGGAGTTCTGTGGTGAGTGTCTTCAACATGTGGTAAAACCAAGGCAAACCACATCCAGACGTCGTGGGGTTTGGTGACCATCCCTTTTTATGGATGTCAGACGACTTAGGCAGGGCAGACCGGTAGAACAGGACAGGGCGAATTGTGGCGAAATTCATATCAGACTTTAATTCTGGACAAAGTACAAGTGTGTCTGAACACACAGTGCACCGAACACTTTTAACGATGGGCCTCCGCAGCCGACGACCCATGCATGTGCCAATGTTAACACCACGACAGCGCTGACTACGACTGAAATTGTCACGTGACCATTGGCAATGTACGTTGGCGCAGTGCCAGTAGGTTGTGTAATCTAATGAATCCCGATACCTTCTTCATCATTCCGAACGTAGGGCATGAATCTGTCGTCTTACAGGGAAACAGCTTGCAGATTGCAGCTTGCAAATTGCGGGACGGAGACAAGCTGACGGAAGTGCCATTATACTATGGGGAACATTTTCATGGGCGTCCATGAATCCTGTGGAGCTTGTGCAAGACACCAACATGACCAATGGGTATGGTACCAGACCGCGTTACCCATTCATGACAATCATGTTTCCCGATAAGTAGTGGCATTTTGCCGCCTGATAATGCACCATGTCACAAGGCCAGGAGCGTGACGAAGTGGTTCGGTAGACACAGTGGAGAGTACTAGTTGATGTGCTGCCCCCCATCTTGCCAGATCTGAACCAGATCGAACACATCTATGATATTATTGTACGTGGCATCAGAGCTCATCGCCCCCCTTCATGGAAGTTACGGGAATCAGGTGGCTTGTGTGTGCAGATATAGTGCCAAGTTCCTCCAGCTACCTATTAAGGCTTCATGGCTTCCACGCCACTACGCGTTGACGCTGTTATCCGTGCCAGAGGTTAACGTACCGGATATTAGTCATGTGGTCATAATGTTCTGGCTGGGAAGTGTATATGCTCCCACCGGATGCAGCAGCAAACGCGCGAGAAGCAATGTGTTCTGTAGTGGAAGGACTAGATTTAATAGATACTTCGTGTCACCTCCACCCATACGTTCGAGGAGACACGTACTTATCCAGTGGCTTAATAAGCAGACCGTACGAGGTTCATGTAACGAAAGGCTTTATCCGTGACTTACTTGGGTGGGAAATAACCCCAATTAACATTTCGTGACACTGCACGTTTCATATAACTGCGCAGAATAATGAACAAGAAATATTCTTGGGACGGAGCGAGTGGCAGATAAACGGATGAAGAATTGTAAAAGGAGGGCAAAGGTATTTGGAAGAAATGACTTAGATCGGAGTTTAGATATCCAACATTCACAATGAGGTGGGTACAGTTTTCAAAACGGCAGATAAAATTAATTATTAATTAAAAATCATTTTACTGTACCACGTTTTTAAAGCAGATTAAAATGTTTAATATAATTTCTCTGAGCACCATAAAGGCCCCTAACCATTGACACATAGTGCTGAAATTTTTTGATCGGAATTTTTAGTGCCCTTGAAAATACTCTTATGTTTTTAAAATAGATTGTGAGGCTCATGCAATAGATAATAGTGAAGAGGAGACTTATTCATCCATGAATTATGTACTTCTTGTAACCAGCACCCTTTTGCCCTTCACTTTCTACCCTCTTCCTCTATGTCCGTCTCTTCCAGCGCTGTCTCTCTGTTAATATACTCCCCCATCTTTTTGACCATTCCCTCCTCCCCCTCTCACTCTGTCTATTCCTTCCTCCCACCTCGCTAAGTCAGATCGGCGGGTAAGATGGCCCAAGGTTGTATATCAGTTTTATTACTCCAGCAGTTGACTACTCTGCAGGGCACGAAATAGTCTCCGGGTCAGACCTTTTGTGGTCGTAGATTGGTGGCTGTTCTGGTGTTAACTGCTGTGGAAATAAGCTATAGCTTAGGCAATAATGGGGTTATGAGTCGTAACTGTATTCCATTGTGTACTACGATGTATTGTCAGTCTTGTGGTATATTAACACATCGGTGTTCCTACAATGCGTTTCCATGTGCAGACGAAAGCCACAGCCTCGTAGTATGTATGGGAAAAGTTTACGTGCCGCAGGTGGTGTAAACGGTGCAGTGCATATCTCACTCCCTCCCTGATAATTATCAGCCTTTCCATTGATATGGAGCTAGAAACTTTAATGGACGTTACAGGTAGATATTTTACACTGAGAGTAGTATTCAAATAGCCATTTGTTTCTGTTTTAGCGTCAACAAAAGGAAAACCGAACCGCAGTTATGCAATCCAGAAATGCTCGAAGCTGGAAAAGATGGCTTAAAAAAAGGGAAGTCTAAACGTCAGGTAGCGAGGGAGCTTTCACTAAGTGAAGTTGCTCTCAGAAATTGCATTAAAGAGGTGTGAGGCCGTATCAAGTGTACTTAAATCTCTATGTTTTTATTTTTTTATTTTTAGGAGACTACTGCCTACATAAAGGTAAGCTTAAAATTAACATCGCTACTCAAAATTTTTCAGGATTTTGAGGTAAACAAACTGGGAAGATTCGGAAGAACTCTTAATTATGAGTAGGAACTGGACCTCGCCGAACACTACAGATCTTTGGACGGATGTCATTATGGTATGACACAGAAAGATTTCAGAAGATTAGTTCACGACTACTCTGGGAGGAATAATATAACAACAAAATTTGACAAAAACACTATGATGGTCCGAAGAGACTGATCTTATAATTCCATGCAGAGACGAAATCTTATCCTTCGGATCCCATAGAAAACTAACCTTGGACGTGTGATGGGGTTGCAACAAACAGCAAACGGGCATTTTTTTAACAATCTTTTGTCGCTAATGGAGAGACATAAATTTGAACCTCATAGCATACTTAACGTGAATGAATCGGGGATTACAACAGTTATTAACAAAGCTCCGACAGTGATAGCAACATGCGGCAAGAAGGCACGAAGCACATGAGCAAAATTGCATCTGGGTAAAGAGAAAAGAGGTCAGCTGATAACTGCTGTATGTTGTGTGAGAGCTTAAAGGGGGGGAGGGGGGAAGCTGGGTTACAATCCCTCCAGGAATGGCTCTGAGCACTATGGGACTTAACAGCTGTGGTCATCAGTCCCCTAGAACTTAGAGCTACTTAAACCTAACTAACCAAAGGACATCACACACATCCATGCCCGAGGCAGGATTCGAACCTGCGACCGTAGCAGTCGCGCGGTTCCGTACTGCGTGCCTAGAACCGCGAGACCACCGCGGCCGGCCCCTCCAGGAATGTTGCATCGGAAAAGGATGAAGGAGAGTTTGAGAATGGTGCCACTCCTGGGTCACTAATGATGTGTTCGGACACTGGGTACATCAACTCAGATCTGGATCTCACATGGCTGCAGCGTTTTGTGAAACATATACAGCCAACAGAGGAAAATCCAATATTGTTAATTTTTGGACTATCACGTGTCACATTTGAGTCTGATTGTAGTCCTTTCTTGCATGGACAATAACAGTCATGTGTTTAAAATGCCTGCAAACAGGAGCCACAAACTACAGCAAGTGGATCGCTATTTTCAAACCGCTCAGGGACTTACATTCACAAGAATGAGAGCAGTGACTCACCCTGCATATGTAATTACGCAAGAATTTATTGCTGAATTGTTTGGAAATGCTTATGAAGGGACGGCCACAATGACGAAGGCAACAAAGGCGTTCAAGATATGAGGCATTTATGAAATCGATCGTCACATATTCACAGAGGAAGACTTCCTGTCTTCAGTTGTTACAGGTAAAAGTGACAAATGTAAAGATGCTTCCAAAGTTGAATCTTAATCTCTCCGGAGCCAATGTTCACAGACATATACAAATGAATTATAACCAGGAGGATATCAGAGATAGTATACGGAGTCCATTTAAGAAGTAACAGGAATCCCAATCAACAGAACAAGAAATGAAGAAACCAAAGAGGAAGCCGTTTGATTCAGCTCAAGCAAAGGAAAAGAAAGCAAAGCAAAACTTAAATTCGTCGACGAAAAATTCACAAACTTTTCACTGCCCAGGCTGTACTGGAAATTACAAATATCCACCAACAGAATACTTGATTCAATGTCTCATGTGCGAGAAATGCGGGCTTGAATCCTGTTCTCGCTATAAAGGTTCTCGACACTTTATTTGTAATCTCTAGTATACAGCTTTTCGTCCGATTGGTACCTTTTTTCAGCGTTCAGGCCACAGAAATGTTCATTACATCAAATATTGTATCAGAAGTAACTGTTATATGCTGAGAAACAATGCATGTTTTTTTTATGTACGCTATAAATTAAATAAAGAAGAAGAACTGAATGGCTCATATGTTTTTCACAGTTAATAATAACGCACAAATTTACCCCACTAGAAACGCACCCTTACCCCACTGTCGGGTAAGACTGCCAATTCCTATTACGTTTGTTTTTACTAAGTGCAAACAACAGTTATAAGTGTGCATAGGACTTTCGGACGCTGTTATATAATAAGCAAAATTCCGTATGTAATTGTAATTTATGAAGTTTCTTTCAATATATCGCTAATTAAATCTTAAGTGCGCAATCTTGCCCACTTCATTCTATGTTTATTTTCTCCCTCCCCTTTCTTTGTCTATCTCATTCTACCTCCTTTCACAATTCGTCTCCTCATTCCCCCTTCTCCGCCTCACTCTCCTCAAACATAGCCATCTGCAGGTATCCTACTGAACAGTATTCTATTTGAATATAATACCAGTTGAGCAGGGCGGATGCCAATGAAACACGTCAGACTGTAGTCAGACTCGTGTTTCATTGTGCTCTTCACTCAGCGAACTTAATCCACCGATAAGGTAAGATTAATTAATCAATAGGTTTCGATGTATTTCCAAAAGAGCGGTGTTACACGGGAGAGAGGGCAAAGATTATAGGGGATTTCCTTTAACTTCTCTTGATTCTAAAATGCTTGTTTAATTCATTCTGGTGGTAGCGAAGAGTGAAAGCATGGTCCTTACAATTTCTGCTCGTCTTGGTCTGTCTTCAGCAGACGAGGCGGCTGACTGGACGCGCCCTGTGGAACAGCGCCAACCACCTGACTCCTGTGAGCGGCGGCCCGCTGTCACATTCATGGTGGCAGAGGGCAGCGGCGTGGGTCTTTGACAGAACTAGCCAAACTGTGTAAAGAAAACATTTGTGTGCTGAGTTCACAATCTCGCTCTGTCCGCGTAATTTGGTGAATAAGAATACCGAGGTTTCTCTGAACGACAGACCATCGACCCCAAGGGCGTGTCCAGCGCAATATCACCGCAGTATTGTGCAGTAAACATGGTGCGCATCCACAGGCAAGTCTTTTGTCTAATGCCGCCTGGGCGCTGACGCCTTGAGCGTAAACATTGAGAAGAAAAAGTTACGGAAAGTTTTTGCAAGACGGCGTTTGATAGACAGGAACTCAGAATAATTAGAGAACGTTGATGTGCAGCAGGACGGTTCTACAAGTTGTTGAGAGAGGAGTTCGGATAGGTTGTCGTTCGGAAACTTAAGAAAAAAAATGTTAGAAGGTGTCGGATTGGCGGAATCCAGTACACGTTCTCAGATTCGCCAAAATGGCAGTTTTGGTGCTCTCACAGCGAGAATGAGCCGGAAAGTGACGAATCAGACACTTCCTCGCTGAGAGCCATAGTAAGTACTTTTTCGCCGGGAGCCATAGTAGACGGACTTGGTCATCGAGAGGCGCAGAGAACCGTTTTCTTCACCACATCAAGCAAAGGCAATACACGAGCAGACGCGTCGCGCCATGCTACCGTCCGACCCTGTCTGGCATCTCGCTGCACTTCGTCTCATGCAAATGATGTACAGCCCTCGCTGCTCTCTCCTTTCCGACTCGCGTGACGGCGCTTGACTTTACGCCATAACACAGTGAACTATCAAAAAACGCCATAAATGGACTAATACAAATGAAATAAGTGTCGCAGCCGTGGTGTTCGAACTTCGTGTGGGATGATAGGCACGTAGGTTCAGATTGATCAGTCAGTCCCTGTGTGGTGGCCTTCCGACAATACGTAGGTTCAGATTCATCAGTCAGTCCCTGTTTGGTGGCCTTCCGACAATGGTTTTAATCTCTGGGGTTCTGTTTCTCTTTACTCACCAACCTTCTGATGGAATCATCGCCAACACTTCAGCTCCGCGATTACCAGTCGGATAACACGATATCATGTTCGATGGGTCTTATTTACGAAAACATTTCGTCATTTCCCTCCGACCATTCATAATTATCACACTCCCATATGTGTATACACACTCATTGTCCCGTGATGAGTATTTGACCCTTCTTGTTCTGTGCAATCATTGGAGTCCTAACAACAGATGTACGTAATCTGTAACCCTTGTTTCGCTACAGTAGGTGATAGTTCCCATCACACTGCAGTAATTATTAATGTTTAATCAGGGAAAACAACTACAGTTCAAGCGTTACGGCCAATACTTTGCTCCAGTCACCGAGCACACAGTTCTTTTACATACACCTGGACCGCAGTGGAGGACTTGCATCTGAGAGGGGACGCTCAGTGCATGTCAGTGGCGAAACACATCGACTAGAGCGTTACTCCAGTGGCACCCAGCACCAGCTGTTATCAAATGTTTTCATTTCCATCGCCACTCCCACCACTAATAAGAAGACCGACAAGAAACTGAGTTAATATTGCACTGTCATACAGTTATAAACTGATTGTAAAATTTCAAGTCTCTAGTTAATATCAATTTCAAACATTTTTACTACACAGTCAGACAGACTAGAAAGTAACCAAAAAAGGGTCAAAACGCATACAGCGACCCCGTGGGATCAATTGCAAACATTTCCAGTATAAAACATACAAAAGCAAAAATTACATCTTCAGTACAACGATCTTTTGGGAGAAATATGGTTCGAGCGCGGTCTCCGATTGAACTCATACAGTTAATTACGCGAGTATACAATATCATCGGGGAAGCCAAGGGAGGTATATAAAAATTTCCCCGTACTCGAAACGATAAATGGAGGCAGGATAACGATGAACAAATGACTATCAGAAACTATGTAGCGCAATACCGTTCGGATTTTCACTTCGGGTAAGTAACTGATTCGACGGAAGTTGAGTCCCTTTTATTCTACATCCATCTCATGGCCAATCCGAACAACAACTCCGAACTTGTAACGAACACCACCGACGAAGAAATACACTGCGCAACAGTATTAAAAGATAACTTTGTTAAAAAAAATTATCTCCTTCTACAACGCAGAAGTTCGACATTCTGCTCCAAGAACCGGCCGCGGTGGCCGTGCGGTTCTAGGCACTTCAGTCCGGAACCGCGTGACTGCTACGGTGGCAGGGGCAGGTTCGAATCCTGCCTCGGGCATGGATGTGTGTGATGTCCTTAGGTTAGTTAGGTTTAAGTAGTTCTAAGTTCTAGGGGACTGATGACCTCAGATGTTGAGTCCCATAGTGCTCAGAGCCATTTGAACCATTTTTTTTTTTTTTTTTTTTTTTTTTTTTTTTTTTTTTTTTTTTTTTTTTGCTCCATGATGTCTACGATCTCTCTGTGTAACGATGCAAATGCGTGGTGCCTTGCGACGTCACACTTGGGCTCAGCGATGCATCTGTCAGGAAGGTGCCGACACAAGCGAAAAAGACCAGAGCTCAGTAATTTATGTGGGGTATAAGATGGGTTAATGACGTCACAGTGGGAGCAGATTTCACCACAATTCTGTCTAAGGAATTCGTAGACGTATCACACGACATAAGAGTGTCACAACCCTCTTACGCACATTTGACACCTTAGTTTGACGCATTTGCTGTGCAAGTCAGAACCACGATGCCCGGCGCTAAAATCAAGCAGTTTTATTATGGGTGGCGGAGGAAAAAGTTTCAGACATAGAAACGCTTAAAACTAACAAGTACAGAACACAGGGGATGAGACTAAGGCTGCTGGTGAAACGCCCCGTTTCTTTTTGGAAGTTTATTCACTTATATTTCACGTTCGAAAATGATGAGCTACAGGTCCACGGTTCTTGACAGCATTCGACACTGCTGACACTCCCCAGACTGTCGTTTTAGACAGAGAAATCCGCGGAATCAACGTGCCAAGGGAAGAGGTGGTTTCGCTGACGCCCTTTAGTCTACCCCTCTGCATTTCGGTGTCGATTTTGAGAGGCGGTGTGTCCCAAATATTTCTCTAGGTCACTCATAAGAAACCCACGTAACTTCAAAGCTGGGAATCACGGTCCTGACCTCCACCGCTGAGGATTCAAACGAAGTTGTGAAATGTGGGTAAGACGGAGTGTGACGACCTTCCCATCATGTGACACGTCAACGATGGCGTTGGGCAGGGTTTTGATGAAATTTACTGCCAGTGTGATTTTATTTGCCTAGCTTACACCTCTCGTCAACTTCCGAGCTGGATGAAGTGTCACCGAGCCAGAAGTGTGAGGTCGCAGGGCGCCACATCTATGCACCACCACAGAGGAAGGCTGTTGTCACCGTTGAGCCTTACTTCAAACTTCTGCGTCGCAATGGAAGACAGTGACGAGGTTTCAAAATAGTGATCTTTTATTTTGTTGCGCAGTGCATATACCACAAACAAAGACTAACTTAAAACTGGTTTAGATGGCTTGCACGGCTAATTTTATGCTCTCACTTCTAACGTCATAGGAACGGAGTTAACGACAATTTATAACGAATTATCGGGGGACGTGGAGGTGCCACCTCACTCTATCGAAGGATTGGCTGTCATGATTCCGCAAAAGTAAGTAGTTCAACTCTGCAATATTTCCGACCCTTAACTCTTTTGAACACATGTTATAAACTCTTCACCCAAACTATAAATAATAGCATGAAGACGGTAATTATGTAAGAATTTGCTCTTTATTAAATGAGTTCTGCCTTAGGAAGATCTATGACAAATGTTTTACGTGAATACAGGGAGACTATACAGCTATCGTTGATATGTGAATTCCGTGACGTTTCCGTTACATGTGCCCGCATCTCGTGGTCGTGCGGTAGCGTTCTCGCTTCCCACGCCCGGATTCCCGGGTTCGATTCCCGGCGGGGTCAGGGATTTTCTCTGCCTCGTGATGGCTGGGTGTTGTGTGCTGCCCTTAGGTTAGTTAGGTTTAAGTAGTTCTAAGTTCTAGGGGACTGACGACCGTAGATATTAACTCCCATAGTGCTCAGAGCCATTTGAACCATTCCGTTACATGTCGTTATGTGACGCTTACCAATTCTATTTCCATATTTCTTCAGTATGCCTAAAGACAGGTATGTAGCTGCCTGGTCTTAGCGGCAAAATCATCATTTTGCCTCGACGGAAACGCAGACCGCAGCTGCACGAAAAAGCTTGGGTGGTGCTCAGTTAGGACTCCAAGAAACACCTGTCCATAATGGAGAAGGGCGGATTCAAAGAATCAGACAAGTAGGGGTGTTTTTCTAGATCTGTCGTAACGCACAGCTAGTCTTTGAAGCCTATTCCGCACCCACTGTGATTCCCTGGGGTGTTGTGGACAACAGAGAATCGCGAAAAGCTGCTAGATCATTGAAATCCGTTCTTTTTAATTCCCTACGTAAAATTATAGTGTTGGCAGACTGCTGGTAGCATTTAACTTGAACGTTAAATCATCGATAAAGATAAGAACAGAAGTACTTGAAACATTGTTCTGTAACAGAATTCTGACCATTGGGTGGGTATATCTAACAACTAATATTGAAGTATTGAATAGATTTGGGAAAAATATTTGGCACTGCATGACTTAAGCTATTAATTATTTGATAGCACACATCCTGAGGCATCAACGAATAGTCAGCTGAGTAATGGAGGGAAATGTGTGAATGTTGTGGTTGGGGCGGGTTGGGGTGGGGTGCGGGAAATTAGAAAGAGGGGGAGACGAAGGTTTTGCCTACAGCAAGCAGGTTCCAACGGATGAAAGTAGCGGTAGTTACGCAGACGTGAAGCGTCTTGCGCAGTATAGACAAGTGTGGAGAGATGCATCAATCTATTCCGTCACACGAAGGCTGAAACTAAATTTTAGAAAGGCGAAAATCGAAGTGTGCAATGAATCACCTGTAAAATTGCAATGAATGTTGTCAACATTCACTTTGTCGTACTGGCTTTGCTCGTTTCAACATTATGTTTGATCCTGTTCTTTCCCATTTAACCGATTTCCCAGCGTGTAGTCCAACTCGACTTCGATCTCTCCAGTTCCACCTTCATGGTCTTTGCTATGGTAAGTGGCGTCTCCTCGAGGAGAGAATATTCATATCCACTACAAAAGAGAGATCATAATGATTACATTAAATAACAGCGTTGAATTAGCATTCTGACTCCACATACACTACGTAATGGATATTATCCGAACACCTGATAGTGGGCACTAATATTTGGTTGTGACTACCCTTCATTTTTACGACGGCTTGAACTCCACTTGGGACACTTTGATTGAAGTGTCTGAATGTTTGTGGAGGAAAGGCAGCGTATATTTCCTCAAGATCAGAGAATAATATAGGTAGTGATTTTGGACGATGGGTTCTGAAGCGAAGTCGACATTTGAACTCAGGGTGAAGATCTTCCAGTAGGTTCAGTGCAGGACGCTGGCCAGACCAGTCCATATCAAGAATGTTACTGCCTACAAAGTATTTTCTTACAAAATATGGTTTATTACAGTGTGCATTGTAATGCTCATACAAACAATCACCATCTCCGAGCTGTGCCTCTACTGCACGCAGTATACAATGCTGTAAATTGTGTTCATACACTCACACATTTCGCGTTTTCGTAAGCGCCGTAAGAGGACTTTGCCTTAATCACAAAAATCACTGCCATATCCCAGCATCGCAGTCGATTGTGGTAAATTTCTCGAGGTATTCGCCAAATCCCAAGTCTTCAATCAGATTCACACAGAATACAGCATGATTCAAAAGTGTAAATTACCCGTTTCCCGTCATGAACTGTCCACTGTCGTCACTCTTTACACTACCTCAAGCGTTGCTTATGACTGAATACAGGAATGTGTGTCTTACAAGTAGCTGCTTGAACATTAAAACCCAATAATTTTAGGTACCTGAATACAAATATTGTATTAACAGACTGCTGGAAGTATTGTAGAACTCATGAGTGATATCTTCTGTTGGTTTAAAGCAAATTTTTACAACCATCCACCGCCGTTGTCGACGGTCCCTGTCTGTCAGTACATGTGGAGTGTCTAGTCTTGGTTTAGTGGTTCCACATCACAATCTTGTAACCAACAATAGACTTGGGCCGCTTTGAAAGGATTGAAGAGCTACTGATGGATTTGCTAGTCAGGTGACATCCAATGAGTAGAGCTCATTCAAAGTGACTGAGCTCTCCTGACGTTTCAAACTCGTCTCCTGCCATCCTGATTTAGGTTTTCATGATTTCCCTAAATCGTTTCAGGCAAATGAGGGTAGGGTTCCTTTCCCAGGTCACGGCTGAATTCCTTCCCCTTCCTTCCCTTATCTGAGCTTGTGGTCCAATGACCTCCTTGTCGACGAGGCTTTAAACACTAATCTCCTACTCCTCCTTTTCCTCTGAGCTCTCCTGATCGACCCATTCCGATGTTATTATTTCTCTACTGGCAACAAAATACTCCCTCTCCTCTTTTTATACTGGTCAGCACAGCAGAGTCACTTCGTGTTCCAGTTTCAGCTGCCCGCAATATTAATATTCTGAAGTACACTGAACATGCGATGTAACGAACAACGATATGTAATCTGCTGCAGCTACGCTATACTTAAATTACTAGAATTTCAACGTAATCGCTCGAAGTTGGAACGTGTAGGAGTGACGCTGTGTCCATTCTGTATATGAGGAAAGATTACACAGCGAGTTCTCATGCAGAAAACCCATTTGAGCGTTTTCGTTTGTGCGAAGATGGTTCTATGGACGGGGAAACGCCTTCCAGCACACGTCTGAATTCGGCAACGGCAAAATCGTAGCCTAATGAGGCTGTAGTTTATCGTTCCGCGGTATCTCAGTCGCATTTATTAGTATCCAATGGTATGCCATGCAGGATCTAAACCTCCCGACGCATCAAGCACCCTAAAGGAAGACGTATTGTGCATTTGGTCGTGATGAAATGTAGAGCCATTTCTGCAATGGAATGGGCTTCTTTGTCGCAAGCAAGTGTCGACATGGACAGTGTGGCGACGTTTGGGGCACAACAGACTCTTCGCACAGTGACCATTGCTATTGCTTTCTTTGTGAAGTCAGAAGAGAGAGGAAGCCGCCAGGGCTTCGCTCTACAACACAGGACACAGGAGTGGTACTGTTGTGTCACCGCCAGACACCACACTTGCTAGGTGGTAGCTTTTAAATCGGCCGCGGTCCGCTAGTATACGACGGACCCGCGTGTCGCCACTGTCAGTAATTGCAGACCGAGCGCCAATACACGGCAGGTCTAGAGAGACGTACTAGCACTCGCCCCAGTTGTACAGCCGACTTTGCAAGGAACGGTTCACTGACAACTACGCTCTCATTTGCCGAGACGATAGTTAGCATAGCCTTCAGCTACATTTGCTACGACCTAGCAAGGCGCCGTATTCAATTGATATTGAGATTCTATTAATGTGTCATAAAGAGCGATGTTCTACAAATGTGGATTAAAGTTAAGTATTCCAGAAGCTACGTACTTTTCTTTATAGCATTCATTACGTATCCTGTTTCAAACCTCACGCCAGCCTGCGTGAATTTAAGCGTGTGCCTTTCGGCTTCCTCTCATTGTGTCTAGGCTGTCTTGTCTAGACACAACAAGTACTATGTCGTCTTCGCAGCGAAAACCCAGTTTGAGTTACACATTGCGATGGATGTAACACTGTTCATGAGCACCGACAAGAACGAATGTTGAAATATTGCATTCAACGTCCTAATATGGGCCCAGAACCTGTTCTGACAATATGGAATATGTTTCATCCTACTTCTTTGTGGTGCATGGAGTTGAAGATGACGATTTTCAGTTTGAAGTAAATAACATTTCATTTACAGCACTAGGTCACAAATGAGATAGCTCTGATAACAACTGAAAAATCGTTTGTGAATACCTGATAATAATAGAAATAAGGTTCACTGGCCTGCTTCCATTTCAGATGGAAGCCACATCCAGAATGGTGTGTAGAACGGCGTCCTTGGGTACTATGGAGCAGTGTGAAGGCGTTGCTGTAGAGAGCGGGGCGTCCTGGCTGATTTTAGCACATTCCGGCTGGTGAGGTACAAGTGTAGGTGGCTGCTGATCCAGAGCTGTCCGATTTCCTGAGGTTGTGCTCAGTCGTAAATATGCACCAGGTGAAAGTACGTCCAAGACCGCGTGATGTGCGGTACTTGTTTCCTTGACACCAGCGTCGCCGGTTTCCTGGCGCACGCGCTGCTTGCGACAGTGGCTGGTGGCCCTTGGCACACGATTATACCGAACGACGAGATTTAAGAGACTTCGAACGTCGAGTGGTTGTTAGAGCCAGAAGCATAGGAGTTCCATTGGGGAAATCGTTAGGAAACTCCGTATTCAAATATTAGAATGTTTTTGGCTTCAGAAGGGACCAAACTGCGGAGACCATCGGTCCCTAGAATTATGCACTTCTTATACGACCTTATGCTAAGAACAACACACACCCATGCATCAGTGGAATGTTGCCTCAAACTGTGCTGCCACTCCGCTCAATTCAATATTCCGAGATCCATAATGTCAACAGTATGGCGAGAATACCAAATTTCAGGCATTACCTCTCACATCGGACAACGCATTGGCCGACGGCCTTCACTTAGCTACTGAGAGCAGTGGCATTTGCGTAGAATTTTCGGTGCTAATAGACAAGTAAGACTGATTGAAATACCCTTAGAAATCAATGTGGGACATACAACGAATGTATCCGTTAGGACAGCGGGGGGAAAACTGGCTTTAATGGTCTATGGCAGAAGACGAACGACGCTAGTGTCTGTTCTATCAGCACGACATCACTTACACAGCCTCTCCTAGCCTCTTGACCATATCGGTAAGACCCCAGACGGCTGGTGGCTATACCACTGAGAAAAGTGTCATAAAAACGTTGTTTCATCCTCTTCAGAAGTAAGACGGCCGCAACAGTTGTAACAAGTCCTTGATGTTCCGGATACTTGTGCTGAGAAACAGCTGACGTCCGATCTGGTCCCACAAATGTTATATGGTCTAGCAATCATGCTGGCTATGGGAATACTTCAGAATCACTCAGACAGTTCATAGAAGTGAGTGCCCTTTACGGAAAAGCCTTTTCCTGTTGAAAAATTGCGTCACGATAATACAGCTTGAGAGGTAATACATAAGATGCAGGATGTACATGATGTACTGTTCTGCCATGAGAGTTAACACGATTACCTCACTGTGACCTGAAATCACAGCCGATCTCTCACCATACCATGATCCGAGGAGAAACACCAACTCTTTCTGACAAAACTTCAGAATGGGCTCTCTCCCCAGACCACTGCCACACTCGCCGACATTGGGCGTCTAAAGTAGTGTAGAACCGTGACTGATCAGTGAACACAATGCGAAGTCATTCATAAGTACACCATGCTTCCCAATCACAGCACCAAACGCAGTCTTTGGATTGTAGTGTCACTGACAGGCTATGCATGGCTGGGGCTAGTCTATGACCAACGGTGCGGGACGACACAGAATGTAACATGGAGGTCATTACTTGTTCTCCGCAGATTTGAAGTGGTAGGATCTGCTTGGTTCACTATATGGAGGTCCACCTCTGTGAGTGTCAGAAATATAGATTCTGCACGATTCGACAAGCTGGCCAAATGGAGACCTACAACGAGGCTCCTTTCAAACGCTGTCAGTTGTTCTTAACGCTGTCTCATATGAACAGGACACATCTCCGTATCCTTAACAGAGACCACTCAACAACTGACACCTTACACGTCGCTTGTAGAACCTACCAGGCCTAGTAACGGCACCACACAACGAAAAACATTAATATTCGATTGTAGGCATTGTATCTCTCATAGGGAGACTAGCCGATGGTGGCTTCGTGTACGAAGTTACATTGGCATTAGACCAAGTCTTCTGGGCGTTTCGCTTTTTTTTTCAAGCAATGTTCTTAGTCAACCGATATTCCACGTTTCCAATATATCGCTAGCAAAATAGTTAACCAGCTACGGAAAATATATATCTGAATCAGATTCAGCCTCTTCAGTTAATGACAATCTTGAATGCAGCAATACTTTCGGGTCAGCGATCAAGATGTAAACAATGAGAGGCGAGTCCAGGGAATACGGCAGATGTGGTACCACTTCACAGCTCAAGACATACGGTTTAGGAACCTATCTCTGACGTACATGAGGCCACGGCGTAAGGGAAGAGTACCTCCACTTTCACAAGTTGCAAAGAGCTTCCTCAGCCCTAACTTATGATGACGGATCCCGGTTTCAGCCATATGCTTGTAGGACAGTCTACAAAAGCCTAAACAGTTGGTATCCACATTCAAATAGATTGTTAGTTGATCGCTATCAGGCGTGGTAGCCATCGAGTTGAAAACAATTCTCAGAAAAATCTGTAGTATTTGCCGGCCTGAGTAAATGTCAAACATCCACCGTATGGAGTTGGGTAATGACAGCATGGGCAACAGGCGGCCTCATGATATGCTATTGAAGGATAGTATCACGGATATCTCAGGGGTAAAGTGCAGGAAACCGCCTTAACATGAAGGAAATTTAAGGCTTGTCCAAATTACCAACTTAGGAACCAGAGTTAATAGTTTCATATTACGCCCCCCCATGAACCATGGACCTTGCCGTTGGTGGGGAGGCTTGCGTGCCTCAGCGATACAGATGGCCGTACCGTAGGTGCAACCACAACGGAGGGGTATCTGTTGAGAGGCCAGACAAACATGTGGTTCCTGAAGAGGGGCAGCAGCCTTTTCAGTAGTTGCAGGGGCAACAGTCTGGATGATTGACTGATCTGGCCTTGTAACATTAACCAAAACGGCCTTGCTGTGCTGGTACTGCGAACGGCTGAAAGCAAGGGGAAACTACAGCCGTAATTTTTCCCGAGGACATGCAGCTCTACTGTATGATTAAATGATGATGGCGTCCTCTTGGGTAAAATATTCCGGAGGTAAAATAGTCCCCCATTCGGATCTCCGGGCGGGGACTACTCAAGAGGACGTCGTTATCAGGAGAAAGAAAACTGGCGTTCTACGGATCGGAGTGTGGAATGTCAGATCACTTAATCGGGCAGGTAGGTTAGAAAATTTAAAAAGGGAGATGGATAGATTAAAGTTAGATATAGTGGGAATTAGTGAAGTTCGGTGGCAGGAGGAACGAGACTTTTGGTCAGGTGATTACAGGGTTATAAATACAAAATCAAATAGGGGTAATGCAGGAGTAGGTTTAATACTGAATAAAAAAATAGGAGTGCGGGTTAGCTACTACAAACAGCATAGTGAACGCATTATTGTGGCCAAGATAGACACAAAGCCCATGCCTACTACAGTAGTACAAGTTTATATGCCAACTAGCTCTGCAGATGATGAAGAAATAGATGAAATGTATGACGAGATAAAAGAAATTATTCAGGTAGTGAAGGGAGACGAAAATTTAATAGTCATGGGTGACTGGAATTCATCAGTAGGAAAAGGGAGAGAAGGAAACATAGTAGGTGAATATGGATTGGGAGGAAGGAATGAAAGAGGAAGCCGCCTTGTAGAATTTTGCACAGAGCATAACTTAATAATAGCTAACACTTGGTTCAAGAATCATGAAAGGAGGCTGTATACATGGAAGAAGCCTGGAGATACTGACAGGTTTCAGATAGATTATATAATGGTAAGACAGAGATTTAGGAACCAGGTTTTAAATTGTAAGACATTTCCTGGGGCAGATGTAGATTCTGACCACAATCTATTGGTTATGAACTGCAGATTGAAACTGAAGAAACTGCAAAAAGGTGGGAATTTAGGGAGATGGGACCTGGATAAACTGAAAGAACCAGAGGTTGTAGAGAGTTTGAGGGAGAGCATTAGGGAACAATTGACTGGAATGGGGGAAAGAAATACAGTAGAAGAAGAATGGGTAGCTCTGAGGGATGAAGTGGTGAAGGCAGCAGAGGATCAAGTAGGTAAAAAGACGCGGGCTAATAGAAATCCTTGGGTAACAGAAGAAATATTGAATTTAATTGATGAAAGGAGAAAATATAAAAATGCAGTAAATGAAGCAGGCAAAAAGGAATACAAACGTCTCAAAAATGAAATCGACAGGAAGTGCAAAATGGCTAAGCAGGGATGGCTAGAGGACAAATGTAAGGATATAGAGGCTTGTCTCACTAGGGGTAAGATAGATACTGCCTACAGGAAAATTAAAGAGACCTTTGGAGAGAAGAGAACCACTTGTATGAATATCAAGAGCTCAGATGGCAACCCAGTTCTAAGCAAAGAAGGGAAAGCAGAAAGGTGGAAGGAGTATATAGAGGGTTTATACAAGGGCGATGTACTTGAGGACAATATTATGGAAGTGGAAGAGGATGTAGATGAAGATGAAATGGGAGATAAGATACTGCGTGAAGAGTTTGACAGAGCACTGAAAGACCTGAGTCAAAACAAGGCCCCGGGAGTAGACAACATTCCATTAGAACTACTGATGGCCTCGGGAGAGCCAGTCATGACAAAACTCTACCATCTGGTGAGCACGATGTATGAGACAGGCGAAATACCCTCAGACTTTAAGAAGAATATAATAATTCCAATCCCAAAGAAAGCAGGTGTTGACAGATGTGAAAGTTACCGAACTATCAGTTTAATAAGTCACAGCTGCAAAATACTAACGCGAATTCTTTACAGACGAATTGAAAAACTGGTAGAAGCCGACCTCGGGGAAGATCAGTTTGGATTCCGTAGAAATGTTGGAACACGTGAGGCAATACTGACCTTACGACTTATCTTGGAAGAAAGATTAAGAAAAGGCAAACCTACATTTCTAGCATTTGTAGACTTAGAGAAAGCTTTTGACAATGTTGACTGGAATACTCTCTTCCAAATTCTAAAGGTGGCAGGGGTAAAATACAGGGAGCGAAAGGCTATTTACAATTTGTACAGAAACCAGATGGCAGTTATAAGAGTCGAGGGGCATGAAAGGGAAGCAGTGGTTGGGAAAGGAGTGAGACAGGGTTGTAGCCTCTCCCCGATGTTGTTCAATCTGTATATTGAGCAAGCAGTAAAGGAAACAAAAGAAAAATTCGGAGTAGGTATTAAAATTCATGGAGAAGAAGTAAAAACTTTGAGGTTCGCCGATGACATTGTAATACTGTCAGAGACAGCAAAGGACTTGGAAGAGCAGTTGAACGGAATGGACAGTGTCTTGAAAGGAGGATATAAGATGAACATCAACAAAAGCAAAACGAGGATAATGGAATGTAGTCAAATTAAGTCGGGTGATGCTGAGGGAATTAGATTAGGAAATGAGACACTTAAAGTAGTAAAGGAGTTTTGCTATTTAGGGAGTAAAATAACCGATGATGGTCGAAGTAGAGAGGATATAAAATGTAGACTGGCAATGGCAAGGAAAGCGTTTCTCAAGAAGAGAAATTTGTTAACATTGAATATAGATTTAGGTGTCAGGAAGTCGTTTCTGAAAGTATTTGTATGGAGTGTAGCCATGTATGGAAGTGAGACATGGACGATAACTAGTTTGGACAAGAAGAGAATAGAAGCTTTCGAAATGTGGTGCTACAGAAGAATGTTGAAGATAAGGTGGGTAGATCACGTAACTAATGAGGAGGTATTGAATAGGATTGGGGAAAAGAGAAGTTTGTGGCACAACTTGACTAGAAGAAGGGATCGGTTGGTAGGACATGTTCTGAGGCATCGAGGGATCACAAATTTAGCATTGGAGGGCAGCGTGGAGGGTAAAAATCGTAGAGGGAGACCAAGAGATCAATACACTACGCAGATTCAGAAGGATGTAGGTTGCAGTAGGTACTGGGAGATGAAGAAGCTTGCACAGGATAGAGTAGTATGGAGAGCTGCATCAAACCAGTCTCAGGACTGAAGACCACAACAACAACATTACCAATAGCACCTTTATATATCGGTCGTGTGCCGATAACGTACGCTGTCAGTTGAATAAGCCCTGTGGGTTTTGTCTACCGGTCGCTCGCAAGCGCCACTCCTCCGGAGACTATTTACGAATGCCAATTGGGGAATCACACCTTATTATCCGACGAAGTAAAATGGTAATCTGGCCATGGTGGTAGCACCGTCGTGTTTGTGCCCGAGAAGGATGGAGGGGGAAGTAATACTGATGACAGTCATCTGGGCTTGTAACGAAAGCGCCGCCGCATGTAGGCCGTCTGTCAGCATGTTTGTATTGTATGTTAACCGGGGGCCTAGAAACGAAGGAGAGGGTCCGTCCCCGCCGCAGTCACAGTGGTCCACAGCCCCACGACGACTACCGCAGTCCACTTCACCCCTCCGCCACCCCACAGCGAAGCACTCTTTTAGGGATATTGTGCGGTTCAGCCTCCGGTGGAACACCCCCCCCCCCCCCCGCAGGGAACGTCTCAAAACAGAAGAGTGTAGCCCCTACGTGTTAGAGTAATGGTGGTGTACGTGTACGTGGAAAACTTGCTCGCGCAGCAATCGCCGGCATAGTGTAGCTGAAGTGGAATAAGAGGAACCAGCCCACATTCGCCGAGGTAGTGGAAAACCGCCTAAAAACATCTACTGACTGGCTGGCTTACCGGCCCTCGACCCAAGTCCACCGGGTGGATTTGTGCCGGGGACTAGGCACTCCTTCCCAATCTGGAAGCCGTACGTTAGACCGCTTACTTGGTTTACTTGCGATACAATTTGCGGAAAATGAAAATCTAATTTTGGAATCATAACGCGATTTTTCCTGTCATGTTTACCTGTTGGGCCTGAATCAATTTCCGTAAACGGTTCAAATAACTTTTCCGAGCGTTATTTGTCTGTAACGAGTGGATTTATAAAATCAAGTATTCCGATTGTCAATTCTGTGAAGTGAGATTGTCGGCGCCTTCGAATTTTAATGTATTGAAGAAGAGAAGCTTAAGACTCTTAACCATATAACACTGTTGTGTAACTCCCGCCAGAGCAATGTGGAAAATGACTGCAAAGTGATCACTGGTTTTGTATTTTCGTAATGAAATATTTTGGGGATGTACAGTACACAGAAATATCAGAATAGATAAAGACATTGCGAGTAAAAAATAAATAATTGGGCGTTACGTACTACAGCATTAAAACTGAAGGTACTAACCAGAGGAGTGGCATCTCGTAGAGGTTAAAATACAGGGTGATTCAAAAAGAATACCACAACTTTAAAAATGTGTATTTAATGAAAGAAACATAATATAACCTTCTGTTATACATTATTACAAAGAGTATTTAAAAAGGTTTTTTTTCACTCGAAAACAAGTTCAGAGATGTTCAATATGGCCCCCTCCAGACACTCGAGCAATATCAACCCGATACTCCAACTCGTTCCACACTCTCTGTATCGTATCAGGCGTAACAGTTTGAATAGCTGCTGTTATTTCTCGTTTCAAATCATCAATGGTGGCTGGGAGAGGTGGCCGAAACACCATATCCTTAACATACCCCCATAAGAAAAAATCGTAGGGGGTAAGATCAGGGCTTCTTGGAGGCCAGTGATGAAGTGCTCTGTCACGGGCTGCCTGGCGGCACAAACACCCATTCTCTGTAAACTGTTTATACCAACGTTTAATACACCACCTATTAGGAGGTTTAACACCATACTTCGTTCGAAATGCACGCTGAACGACTGTCGTCGATTCACTTCTGCCGTACTCAATGACACAAAAAGCTTTCTGTTGAGCAGTCGCCATCTTAGCATCAACTGACGCTGACGCCTAGTCAACAGCGCTTCAAGCGAACAAATGTACAACTAAATGAAACTTTATAGCTCCCTTAATTCGCCGACAGATAGTGCTTAGCTCTGCCTTTTGTCGTAGCAGAGTTTTAAATTCCTAAAGTTGTGGTATTCTTTTTGAATCACCCTGTAATTCAATTAACTGTATTTATTTTATTTCTAGTACTTAGTCGTGTCGTTTCCGTCATCGTACACAAAAAAAAATCAGAATTCGCTATAAACTAACATCACACCTGGATAGCCAGAGAAACTTGCTGTTTTCATCTCGGTACTTGTGAACCACACGGGGGATTTATATAGGCCTATACCACCCCACCCCTTGTGAGGTACTGAATGTCCTGTCGCCAGAAAATGACTGCGGGCGAGATAGTTTGCCAGTACGAGAAAGAAGGTACAACAATTTTCAAATCAACCTGCTACAAAAGACAACACTATTGTCGCCAGTTAGTTTTCTTTTGTCAGTAGAGAAAATATTTCGGCACTAATTGTGTTGCTTCATTCTTCCATAAAAACATAATCTGGTATGACTTTTTGCCGCTATGTCTACTCCTTCACACATAACATGTTTATTTTGGCGTCTTTTAAAACATTTTCCAAAGAGTTTCGTTACTAGCCTTGAAGTTCGGTTCTCTGCTGCAAAACCTGTTTGAGCAAAACGAACTGTTACTCGACTTCACCATTCTGGCTGCACGATCCATCGCCTGCTCAGCTGACACGATAAATCCTTTCTCTTTCTCGTTTCCCCCCGTCGGGGGTTCGAGTCCTCCCTCGGGTATGGGTTTGTGTTGTCTTTACTCGACTTCAGCAATCTGGCTGCACGATCCGTCACCTTCTCAGCTGACACGATAAATCCTTTCTCTTTCTCATTTCCCCCCGTCGGAGATTCGAGTCCACCTTCGGGCATGGTTGTGTGTGTTGTCCTTAGCTTAAAGTTCGCTGAAGTTAGGTTAAATAGTGTGTAAGCTTAGGGACCGTCGACCTAAGCTGTTTGGTCCCATAAGGCCTTACCACAAATTTCCAATTTCTTTCTCATTGTCAACTAATTTAATCATTTAAACCGCAAGCCGTCACGCTTTCCACCTACATATTTTTTACACTCACCTTCCACTCTCGCACTGCGATGTAGTAACGTGCACTATCTTAACCGGAGCGTCACTAAACCAAGCCACGATACCAAGTTATTTCCTGATGAGTTCACATTACCACTTCGCTTTGCTGGGTAACATGGACAATATACACTGATGGGGCGAAGGTCATGGGATACCACCTAATACCATGTAGGAGCTCCTTTTGCCTGGCCTAGTGCATCAATCCGGCACATTATAGGCTCAATACTCTCGTTGGAAGCCCCCCACCGGAAAACCGAGTTAAGCTGCCTCTATATGGCGCGCTGTCATCCACAAACATTGCCTCGTTGTTTAGAAATATGCAGTCCATGAATGGCTCAAAACGGTCTCCTAGTAGCCGAACGTAACCATTTCCAATCAATGATCGGTTCAGCTGGAGCAGCGGACACAGACCATTCCATGTAAAGAGGCTCTCACCATTATGCAGCCACCACCAGCTTGCATAGTGCTTTGTTGACTAGCTGGGTCTATGGTCTCGTGTGGTCCGCGCCACACTCGAAACCTAACTTCAGATCTTACCAACTGATATCTGAACTCATCTGATTAGGCATGCATCTAGGCTAGAGGGAAGCAAAATTATTCTGATAAGTGGGTTCAAACAGAGAAATTATTTGAAAATTTTACTCGATTTTGTAATCGCTTAAATGACAAAAAATACTCTTTAAAGCTGTTGTAACTTCATGCGTTATGTAGGCGAGCGATTTGGCCGTCTGGAACTGGTATATGGGGACGTGAAACCGTTGTATGACTGAACGTTAGTGGGCCCAGGGCATATGGCGCGCCACAGCAGGTGAGGCTGAGCAACTGCTATGGCGAGTCCAGGTGCAAAGGCGACCAGCATCATCAGAATTGCCTAAATTACAGTTCGGACAAATTTGATGACCGATGGTCCCTTAAGATGGCAGTCAATGCTCCATGAAATGGTGGAGTGTCAGACAAGCTGATAGATGGCATCTTATAGCATTTTGAGAATATTTAATTATTTACAGTTATGTATTACTGAAAACTTGAATACACCAATGATTTCAGAAAAATGCATCCAATGACACAACAGTATGTCAGTAGCTTTTAAACTATAGCAGTTAATATTTCTCAGCGAAAACCATTTGTATAGTGAACCTTGAATTTAACAGCTCTTACTCGTTTCATGCAATTTCAACATAGAATGCCTCAGATGATAACACTGCACTATAGCTATCATCTCCACAAGCTGCATATACCTATCTATGTTATTTCTTATTTTATTAAGTTTTTTGTATCTTTTAACTATGCAGATTGTCAGAACATCTTATCCTCCACAATTACACAGCAAATGAATACAGCGTGAATGCCTCAAGTTTAGTCATACTTCAGTATTTATTTAATAAGCAGTTACTGTTTTAGCCATAACTTCAATAAACGTTAATTACTGCTGGAAATTCAGAATCACAGTAACATAAGACGTGGTGAATCATCTGTGTCAGCTGACAGAACCTTCAGAAAGGAGTGCCAAAAGCGCTTCTGATGACCAGGCTTAAACACCTGTTTAAATACCATTTAATGACAATATGCTGTAATTTATAGTGAACATACTTACACTAAATGCCTGGCTTATCTGTTTACGGACCGACACGTATTTATATTTATTGTGACTGTTGTCGGTGTGACTGAACATATATAACATCCCTTTAAGTGTTGTTGAAATATATTACTTCAGTGTTTGAAGTGGTGATGTTGAGTCAAATCTTGTCTGTGGAGCTACAGCCAATGGAGAAGCAGGTAGTACTAGAACCTTACGAAAACTGGGACTTTATGAGTGAAGAGATAAAGTGAGCTATTCTGGACATGTGGAAGTTCGTTCTGGCTATGGTAGCATGTGGTATCTCGTGGAGTGTATGACAGATTCTGGCCGGTGAACGGTCGCCACCATTATTTAACTTCTAATGGGACTTTATGTTTCAGGAGGTCTGAATGTTCTACAGTGTAGGACTGTAACTTTTTCCCTTGTATTACGGAACTGAGGATAGACTGAGTATGAGTTACTATTCATTGTATGGTATGTGTAAGTTTATGAATCGGAACTCTGAACTGATTTGAGTTGGTGAATGGTTCATGTATTCTGATCGTAAATTGACAAAGTTTTTGAGTATCTTTGATGACAATTTAGTTTGGGGATTCTGCTACCAGTCTTGTAACGCTGTCAATGTAACTCTACTTTGTTTGATAAGGAAGCTTTCAATTTTCATTTTCATAGAGTATCGTAGGACCATTTCCCATTAATTTGAGATGCCATTTCTTGAATAAGTATTATTCAACGTAATTGTTTGTCGTCTACAACAGTTACACACTTCAGAATGGAACGATTGTTATTAAAGTATCAATTTAACTTTTATTTTGTATTTCCGTGTTGTTGTTTTTGTTGTGATCATCAGTCTGGAGACTGGTTTGATACAGCTCTCCACTCTACTCTATCCTGTGCAAGGTTCTTATTCTCCCAGTATGTACTGCAACCTACATCCTTCTGAACCTGATTAGTGTGTTCATCTCCTGGTCTCCCTCTACAATTTTTACCCTCCACGCTGCCCTCCAATTCTAAATTGGTGATCCCTTGATGCCTCATAATACGCCCTACTAACCGATCCCTGCCTCTAGTCAAGTTGTGCCACAAATTTCTCTTCTCTCCAATTCTATTCAATACCTCCTCATTAGTTGTGTGATCTCCCATCTAATCTTCAGCATTCTTCTGTTGCACTATATTTCGAAAACTTGTATTCTCTTCTTGTCTAAACTATTTATCATCCATGTTTCACTTACATACATGGCTACTTTCAGAAACGATTTCCTGACACTTAAATCTATACTCGATGTTAACAAATTTCTCTTCTTCAGAAATGCTTTCCTTGCCATTGCCAGTCTACATTTTATATCCTCTCTACTTCGACCATTATCAGTTATTTTTCTCCCCAAATAGCAAAACTCCTTTACTACTTTAAGTGTCTCATTTGCTAATCTAATTCCCTCAGCGTCACCCGACTTAATTCGACTACATTCCATTATCCTCGTTTTGCTTTTGTTGATGATCATCTTATATCCTCCTTTCAAGACACTGTCCATTCCGTTCAACTGCTCTTCCAAGTCCTTTGCTGTCTCTGACAGAATTACAATGTCATCGGCGAACCTCAAAGTGTTTATTTCTTTTCCATGGATTTTAATACCTACTCCGAACTTTTCTTTTGTTTCCTTTATTGCTTGCTCAATATACAGATTGAATAACATCGGGGTAAGCTACAACCCTGTCTCACTCCCTTCCCAACCACTGCTTCCCTTTCATTTCCCCCGACTCTAATACCTGCCATCAGGTTTCTGTACAAATTGTAAATAGCCTTACGCTCCCTGTATTTTACCCCTGCCACCTTCAGAATTTGAAAGAGAGTATTCCAGTCAACATTGTCAAAAGTTTTCTCTAAGTCTACAAATGCCAGAAACGTAGGTATGCCTTTCCTTAATCTATTTTCTAAGATAATTTGCAGGGTCAGTATTGCCTCATGAATTCCTACATTTCTACGGAATCCAAACTGATCTTCCCCAAGGTCGGCTTCTACCAGTTTTCCATTCGTCTGTAAGGAATTCGTGTTAGTATTTTGCAGCAGCGGCTTATTAAACTGATAGTTCGTTAATTTTCACATCTGTCAACACCTGCTTTCTTTGGGATTGGAATTATTTTATTCTTCTTGAAGGCTGAGGGTATTTCGCCTGTCTCATACATCTTGCTCACTAGGTGGTAGATTTTTGTTAGGCCTGGCTCTCCCAAGGCTGCCAGTAGTTCTAATGGAATGTTGTCTACTACCAGGGCCTTGTTTCGACTTAGGTCTTTCCGTGCTCTGTCAAACTCTTCACTCAGTGTCATAAATCACATTTCATCTTCATCTACATTCTCTTCCATTTCTATAATGTTGTCCTTACGAACATCGCCCTTGTGTAGACCCTCTATATACTTCTTCCACCTTTCAGCTTTCCATTCTTTGCTTAAAACTGGGTTTCTGATCTCTTGATATTCATGCAAGTGGTTCTCATTTCTCCAAAGGTCTCTTTAATTTTCTTGTAGGCAGTATCTTTCTTACCCCTAGTGAGATAAGCTTCTACATCCTTACATTTGTCCTCCAGCCATCCTGCTTAGCCATTTTGCACTTCCTGTCGATCTCATTTTTGAGACGTTTGTATTCATTTTCGCCTGCTTCATTTACTGCATTTTTATGTTTCCTCCTTTCGTCAGTTAAATTCAATATCTCTTCTGTTACCCAAGGATTTCTATTAGCCCTCGTCTTTTAACATACTTGACCCTCTGCTACCTTCACTATTTCGTCTCTCAAAGCTACCCATTTTTCTTCTACTGCATTTTTTCCCCCCATTCTTCACAATCGGTCCCTAATGCTCTCCCTGAAGCTCTCTACAACCTCTGGTTCTTTCTGTTTATCCAGGTCCCATCTCCTCAAATTCCGGCCATTTTACAGTTTTTTCAGTTTTAATCTACAATGTTTAACCACTTTATCCTATGCTGCCTTCACTACTTCATCCCTCAGAGCTACCCATTCTTCTTCTATTGTATTTCTTTCCCCCATACGTGTCAATTGTTCCCTTATGCTCTCCCTGAAACTCCGTAAACCTCTGGTTTAGTCAGATTTTTGCAGTTTTTCCAGTTTTAATGTACAATTCATAACCAATAGATTGCGGTCATATTCCACATCTGCCCCTGGAAATGTCTTACAATGTAAAACAGGTTTCCTGAATCTCTGTCTTATCATTATATAATCTATCTGAAACCTGTCAGTATCTCCAGGCTTCTTCCATGTATACATCCTTCTTTTATGATTCTTGAACCAAGTGTTATCTGTGATTAAGTTATGCTCTGTGCAAAATTCTACCAAGCGGCTTCCTCTTTCATTTCTTCCCCTCAATTCATATTCGCCTACTACGTTTCCTTCTCTCCCTTTTCCTACTATCGAATTCCAGTCACCCATGACTATTATATTTTCGTCTCCCTTCATTATCTGAATTATTTCTTTTATCTCGTCGTACATTTCATCAATATCTTCGTCATCTGCGGAGCTAGTTGGCATATAAACTTGTACTACTGTGGTAGGCATGGGCTTCGTATCTATCTTGGCCACTATAATGCGTTCGCTGTGCTGTTTATAGTAGCTTACCCGCATTCCTATTGCTTTATTCATTATTAAACCTACTTCTGCATTACCCCTATTTGATTTTGTATTTATAACCCTGTATTCACCTGACCAAAAGTCTTGTTCCTCCTGCCACCGAACTTCACTAATTCCTATTACATCCAACTATAACCCATCCATTTCCCTTTTAAAATTTTCTAACCTACCTGCCCGATTAAGGGATCTGACATTCCACGCTCCGATCCGTAGAACGCCAGTTTTCTTTCTCCTGTATTTCCATATAATGTATTAAATAGCAACTCTAGCCAATGCATACATTATTTGACTGCAAAATCATACCTACAGGTTATTATTTGCAGCGAACTACCTGTGGGGCATGAAAGCAGAAGTGCGCGGCTCGACGCTACGACTACATCGAGTTATCTTTTTGAACGGAGCCATGCATAGCTCCAGTACGTAAAGTATGACCAATATCAAGCAAATTCGTAACTGGTTTGCTCGCTTCAGATGCTGTTTAGGTAGAGTAACTACACTACCAGTATGTGTTAGGTACTGTCGCACAGTGAAGTTCCATTTCGTTTTCTCCTCCACTTGTGGGTGCTTCACTTCTGTAGTCTGGCTGTGCTTTCTTAACCTGTCTTCTAAGATTAATCGTAGGGTCAGTATTGCCTCACGTGTGCCAACATTTATAGGAAATCCCAACTGATCATACCCGAGGTCGGCTTCTACCAAGTTTCTCCATTCGTCTGTAAGGAATTCGCGTTATTATTTTGCAATTGTGACTTATTAAACTGATAGATTGGTAATTTCCACATCTATCATTACCTGATATCTTTGGGATTGGAATTAATATATTCTTCTTAAAGTCTGAGGGTATTTCCTTCGTCTCATACATTTTGCTCACCAGGTGGTAGAGTTTTGTCAGGACTGGCTCTCAGTAGTTCTAATGCAATGTTGTCTAGTCTACATCTACATCTACATCCATACTTCGCAAGCCACCTGACGGTGTGTGGCGGAAGGTACCTTGAGTACCTTCATTGGTTCTGCCTTCTATTTTAGTCTCGTATTGTTCGTGGAAAGATTGATTGTCGATATGCCTGAGTGTGGGCTCTAATGTCTCTGATTTTATCCTCATGATCTCTTCGCGAGATATACGTAGGAGGGAGCACTATACTGCTTGACTCCTCTGTGCAGGTATATTCACGAAACTTCAAAAAAAGACCGTACCGTACTACTGAGCGTCTCTCTTGCAGAGTATTCCACTGGAGTTCATCTATCATCTCCATAACGCTTCCGCGATTACTAAATGATCCTGTAACAAAGCGTGTTGCTCTCCGTTGGATCTTCTCTATCCCTTCTATCAGCTCTATCTGGTACGGATCCCACACCAGTGAGTAGTATTCAAGCAGCGGGCGAACAAGTGTACCGTAACCTACTTCCTTGGTTTTCGGACTGCATTTCCTTAGGATTCCTTCCATTGAATCTCTGTCTGGCATCTGGTTTACCGACGATTAATTTTATATGGTCATTCCATTTTGAATCACTCCTAAAGCATACTCCCAGATAATTTATAGAATTAACTGCTTCCAGATGCTGACCTGCTATATTGTAGCTAAATGATAAAGGATCATTCTTTCTATGTATTCGCAGCACATTACACTTGTCTAAATTGTGATTTAATTGCCATTCCCTGCTCCATGCGTCAATTCGTTGCACATCCTCCTGCATTTTAGTACAATTTTCCATTGTTACAACCTCTCGATATACTACAGCATCATCCGCAAAAAGCCTCAGTAAACTTCGATCATATCCACAAGGTAATTTATATACATTGTGAATAGCAGGTGTCCCAAGACACTCCCCTGCAGCACACTTGAAATCACTCCCTCTTCGGAAGACTTCTGTCTATTGAGAATGACATACTGCGTTCTGTTATCTAGGAACTCTTCAATCCAGTCACACAACAGTTCTGATAGTCCATATGCTCTTACTTTGTTCATTAAACGGCTGTGGGGAACTGCATCAAACTCCTTGCGGAAGTCAAGGAACACGGTATCTACCTGTGAACCTGTATCTATGGCCCTCTAAGTCTCCTGGACGAATAGTGCGAGCTGGGTTTCACACGATGGTCTTTTTCGAAACCCATGCTGATTCCTACAGAGTAGTTTTCTAGTCTCCAGAAAAGTTATTTTTCTCGAACGTAATACATGTTCCAAAATTCTACGACTGATCGACGTTACAGGTATAGGTCTATAGTTCTGCACATCTATTCGATGTCCCTTCTTGAAAACGGGGATGACGTGTGCCCTTTTCCAATCTTTTTGAACGCTAGGTTCTTTTAGAGACCTACACTACACCGCTGCAAGAAGGGGGGAGAGTTCCTTCTCGTACTCTGTGTAAAACCGAAATGGTACACCATCAGGTTCAGCGGCCTTTCCTCTTTTGAGCGATTTTACTTGTTTTTCTATCCCTTTGTCATCTATTTCGATATCTACCATTTTGTCATCTCTGCGACAGTCTAGAGAAGGAACTACAGTGCAGTCTTCCTCTGTTAAAGGAATAATGTTGAATAATAATAACACTTCACTTTTTAAACCTTGTCTTTTTTTTTTTTTTTTTTTTTTTGAAACAGAGAACTTTTAGAATATCCTTCGTATTTCTTACACAAATACCGATGACTTCCGTACTAAATAAGAATAAAAAATGTTGTCTAGATAACGTACGTTCCCGTCGGACCGACCAATCTTACTGGAAAACATTTTTGTCCGCCTGCAAGGAGTGACTCCTGCGATATTCCATAGTCGTTAGCGGTCAGCGTCACCTGTTGCAGATACATATTTGTTGTGAAAATTACTCGAACTGATGCATACAGGTATTTGGCCAAACAGATGGAGCATACGAAGCATCATTGTTTACATGCTTCTAATGATGAATATTAGTTTGTCCCCTTCATCTTGATAGAAGATATAAATATTGGAAACTTCACAATGGAGGTCTGCTATATGCTCAAATTCTAATCTTCCTTTTTGTATCTGAGCTGATATAATTTTTCATATGTCTGATTAACGAGATTCTAGAGCATTTCAAGTGACACGTGTTCAGCATTGCAAATAACATCAACTAGGTAAAAGGGTTATACAGTAGACAAATGCTCTTACGTAGGCCCAAAAAACCAACTCCTCTCTTGTGTATTAATATCCTGGACCAAAACCAATAGAAAATAATCGTCTGATGCTTCTATTATGATTTATATGAACTACGTCTTGTTAACATTCGCAGTAAGTAGTAATGGGTGCCATATTGCTGTGAATGTCCTCTTACTAACATCAGAAATCGGATGTGGCAAGCACTCACTGACATAAGTTTGTGTGAACTGCACCATATAAAAAGGATCAGTTAGTAAAATGTTTTATCAGTTTCATAATGACTGTCTTCCAGAATCTCGAAATTAAAATCCATATAAAAATCGAATGACATTTGACGTAAGGGAAAAAGAATATTTCTCAGTCAATTTCAAATTGCAGCATTCACACAGGCTCACAACGGAAGAGAACGCGACATCAAGGTCAAGGGTTGTTGTGGAGAAAATGTTTCTGTTGACGCTGGTGTGAGAAAGGCGTCGTCTTCTGTTAATATCAGAAGGTAACCTGTTTTTGACACACTGACTCAACTTATCGTTGTGGATTTTGAATTTTTGCGTCTTCTTATTCCTTATTTTATTATTCTCTATTGCTTTCGTGACACAGTTAAAATGTACAATATAAATTGGATAGTTTATCCATTGTGTTGTCATTCACTGGAGAGGTCAGGTAACTAAAACCAAAAACGGATTTAGGTTTTACAACAACTAGACTGAAAAATGGCCTGCACTGTCTGTAAATAAAAACACAAATTAATGCATTAATTTACGTGAAATATCTTTTTGTAACAGTGAAAAGGTCTGATACATTGATGGAGTTTTTTCAATATTATTTGGTACTTGGGAAAAGGAAACAAAATTGATAAGGTAAACATGCTCTACAGACAGCCATTCTGCCCAGAGACGGCCAAGGAGAGGGCTCGGAATAAGAAGGTGACGATTGAGAAGCAGAAAGCCAAGCCTACAACAAGCTGCAGCAATGCAATGCCGCAGGTTGCGGTGATGGCATCCAAGAGAGAGCCATGGACGTAGCAGAGAAAGCAGAAATGAACTACTGTGAAACGGCGACAAGATGTCGACCAGTTCTCCAGCTGGAACTTCCAGAAGACCCATTCACTTTCGCCCTTGTCATTAATGACAACGGAAAGGGGCATTGGGCCCGCGACGAGGTGACAAATCTCCTAGAACTCGAAACACGGCTACAGGCTAAAAAGCAGCAATTGTATGGGGCACTGACGCACCCCTTCCATGAGGAAGACGACTAGAAGGCGAACACACAAACGGCAGCCGTTTACGTTGTCAACAAGGATCAATAGGCCGAACCAATGTGGAAGGGAATTTTGAAATCTGTCATCCGAAGGTTCCCAAGGATGGTGGACATCACAACCAATATCAACAAAGAAAGAAGACTAGGCTTCTAAGGCGACATCTCTCTGATGCAAAGGTCGAGTTAGAAGAGGGGACCTGTGGTATTATTCGTGGGGCCACGGTGGCACAAGAAGAAAGCCTATACATTCCGGCTGAAAGAATTCCTGGAAATAGCTCTGCTTCTCGAACCAATGTCACCAAAATCTGACTACTCTCCACCATGTTTCAATTGGTAGAAGTACAGGCACCTGCCCAAGTTCTGCAACAGGAATCCTATTGATGTGAAATGTGCTGACCAGCTGCAGATAGTTCAGATCCTTCATGAAGATGCAATAGGATCAGCTGGCGAGAAGAAGACGACTGCCAGCAAGGAGAGGAAACAAGGATAGGAAACCAGCAGCACAGCAACATTGGGGGGAAGGGTTACAGCATGTTACCTTTATTACTTTGTGGTGTCTTGCTGTGCAACCGAATTCGTGTGTGGACTTCTGTGTGAGGGACAGATGTGTTATATTGACTTTATTTACTTGTCATAAGCACTGTTTGTCCTTGAACCTTGATATTATATTAGTATATCCTTAGGTGTCACGTCATGTCGGAAATTCTATGATAGAATGAGTCACATTAACTCAGTGCCAGTGTTCAGAGTGGACAGAGCTTGTGTAATCCAGTGATGGAATTTAGGAGGTAAAGCATCTATTCGACTGATGAGTCTATGCATGGAGCAAGTAATCGAGTCCAGAATCGTTGGCTGATGTAGTCTGACATGAACGTCATAAACTCCCACCCATCTCTCTGTCCCTAGGATTACGCTGAGGCAGCAGTTTTCTAGCGTTTCAGTTGCCTTGAGGTTTGTGATACTCAATGTCCCCGTGTGAAACAACAATAGACAATTGTTGGGAAGACCGTTGCTCAACATAGTTCCAATCGCCCATTCGTTTTCTTTGCGAAAGTTACCTAGAACCTGCTGATACCTGCTCCTATCATCTAAATTACCTGTTTGACTCAATTATTTTCAATATAAAATGTTATATTTCATTATTAATTACATAGAAAAATAAGAGGAAGAACTTTTTTAATATTACATTCACTTCTCTTAAAAAATTGTCGTTCTTATCAAAAAAGTGAATGTAAGAAAACAAAAATCAGATTTTTGAAATTAGGAAAACAATTCTTTCTCTAAAACTTTTCTGATTCTTTCTACATGACCTGTCATAATTTTTATGAACAGTTCTTTGTAAAAGCTTTTGAGAAAATAGATGTTTACCAATCTACTGCATACGCTTGTATCTTATTGTTTTTGGTATTCCTTAACACATTTTTATGTGTTTTATGACACACATCCGTTTCATACTTATCTTGATAATATCCTTCAATATTTTTTAATCCATACTCTCGTGTTGACCATTTAATGTTGATGAAGTCTCATACTCCTTAACAGAGCATAGTCGAACAATGCTTGACACATGTACTGCCGTACTAGGCAAGGTCCTAGTAAAGGTGGTTTGCCATTGCCTTCTGCTGACCGTAATGGAGATGAATGATGATGTGATGGCTTAGACTATACAACATCCAGTCATTTCGAGGCAGGTGAAAATCCCTGACCCTGCTAGGAATCCAACCCAGGAACCTGTGCTCAGGAAGTTAGAATGCTACTGCAAGAGCACGAGGTGAGGGCTCACCATTTAAAGATTATAATATTGAACAGGAAGAAAAATCAATAAAAATAAAGTCAGAGTTAATTCCTAATCGCACAATTCGTTGTTTTTAACTTTCTTCGTTCTTTTATATTGCAATTTCCAAAAATTTGAAGATCCCTGTTACTAATTACTTCGAAATATCTATCAGGTAAAATTATTTAAATTCGTTATCGATTTCCAAATATATTTTTTCTCCATATGTGGTAGGTAAAAGTTCACAACTGAAAAAATTATGTAAATATTTACGTGTAACTCAGTAATCTTTATTACCAATTTAGTATTGGTGACACTGGTGGGAATTTTGAAAAAATTTTATCCATGATAAGTACTTTGGAGGTTATTCAGGTAAACATTATCAGCTAAATCTGGGTTCTTGGATTAACGACATTTGGTTTGCTTTATTTGAAAAGAAAAATTTATTAATTACAAACGCAATTTTAAACTTCATTCACATTGGTGTTTCAATTTCTGGGAAGTAGGAGACTAGAATTTTACACTTAATGGAATATTTAAAAAAATAAATCTTGAATACACTGAAACACAAAATATGATGATCATCTACCTTTAGAATACAAGTATATACAGAATGATATCAAAACATAACAAGAAACAACTTAAATAAATACCTGAAATCTTTATCTGTTGAAAATTTTACAAAGTTAATAATGAGTGTAAGAAATATTAATGTCAATTACATTAAAAATTGTTTTACTGTGTTAAGAAAATTCTATTCGGTTGTTCCAAAATTACAGCATCTGTTGAGAAAAATAAAGCTAAAGAGCTAGAAACAGTAATTGAAATTAAACTAAACATAGAAGGATAACAAAAACAACAACTAATTCTGCCACTAACTGAAGAGTCTTCTAAAAATATGAAATTAAGCAAGGTAAACAGGAAAACGTAAGAAACAGAAAATTATAACAATGTATATGCAGTTAGTACAAAATACTGAATTCCATTGGACACTGCAAAAAAAAAATTAAATCAAAACTGACTGCCTAAAACACTGGTGAACATCCACACAATAAAATTGATTACTTCTACACAAGAGAATGTGTTGATTATTACACTATGAAAGAATTATTTTATTCAGCTTTTAAAACACATGGGAAAGGATTTTGTCAAGAACTGTAAATTATAGACTTTGATGATATAAAATATTACTTTGATATTTTTATTAGTGGAGAGAGTGTCATGTTTTTGAATAAATTAAAATTAAATGATGACTAAGTTAGAGTCAACATTTTCAACAGTATAATCATCATCATCATCTTGGACAGTTTCCAGCCACTGGCTGGGTCTGTCGGGAACACAAGCCTCTCCATCGTGTTCTGTCTTTCCACCATTCCCCCTCTTCCACCTTCGTCCAGTTCTCTCCTCTTCTCGTCACACATCCCTTCACTCCCTTCACCCATCTATCTCTTGGTCTTCCTCTGGGCCTCTTCCCCTCCAGTTGCAGATCAAACATCCTCTTTGGAATTCTTCCCTTATCCATTCTCTT
This sequence comes from Schistocerca cancellata, assembly GCF_023864275.1. NCBI lineage: Eukaryota > Metazoa > Arthropoda > Insecta > Orthoptera > Acrididae > Schistocerca > Schistocerca cancellata. The sequence goes on along the minus strand of NC_064629.1, from coordinate 493,373,038 downwards.
CATGTGTCCATACCACTGCAGTCTTGATTTTTCTATCCTGTCCTGTACTGGTTCCTCCTTTAGTCTCTCCCTCACATACACATTTCGCAATCTGTCTCGTCTTGTTACACCCAACCTGCTCCTCTGGAACTTCATTTCGCTAGCCTGTATTCTACTTTTGTCTCTTTTGTGCATTACCCATGTCTCACTTCCGTATACCAATATGGGGACAAAGTAGGTTCGGTATATAATTCCCTTGGATTTCTGTGGCACCTCCTTGCTCCAAATAAGCCCCCTAATGCATTTGTAGAACTGCCCTGCTTTTCTGCACCTTTCATTTATTTCCATTGCGTTTCCCCCCTTACTTTCAATCACGCTTCTCAGGTACTTGAAGTTCTCTACCACTTGTAGTTTTTCCCCTCCACAAGTTATATCCACATTTGGCCTATTCGTCTTCCTTGTTGTGACAATTATTTCACTTTTCTTTGCAGAGAAATGCATTCCATATTGTGCTGCCGTTGCCTCCCATGCATCTAACTGCTCTTGCACCTCCTTCTCGCAATTTCCCCATAACATCAGGTCATCGGCAAAAAGCACTGCTTTCATTTTATGATCTCCAATTGCATCTGACACTTGCTGTAGGATTTCATCCATAACAATAATAAACAATAAAGGCGAAAGTGCACTTCCCTGTCGCAGCCCATTTTCCAGCTTGAACCATGCAGTACATTCCCTCCCCACTTTCACACAACTCTCACTTCCCTCATACATTTTTCTGACTTTTCGTGTTATCTCTTCATCTATCCCTTTTGCGTTCAGCACATCCCATAAGTCCAACCCCTCGTCCAAGTCGTGGGAGATGGGCAACGGCACAAAGTAGGGGACTGCCTATAGGGGCGATGTACAGCGGGGACTTCGTGTGCCCCAGGACCGCTACGGTAGCTGAGAAGGCTCTATGGGAACCCTGAAACGTGACGGCTAACGGGGCTCTGGTGAAGCTGCGATAGGCCTAGCAAGCCAGTAGTGGATAAATCAACTGCTTTTAAAAAGGGAACATGCCTCAACAGTATAATGCTAGCTTCTAAAGTAATACAAGTGTTGAAACATTCTCAAGAATCCACAACCTAAGTAATCAATACAGAAACTTATACAACTGCATTAGATGATCGAAAATCTATGAAGAATATCCATATATTTAATAAGATTTAAGTTATTATTCGGTTCATTCATCAATTTATTAAAAAATAAGTTCACTTAACATGAACAATTCGCCTGAACGAATTACAGTTTTAAACGAACCATTTAGAGTTACAAATATTGTAACTTTCATTTTCATTTCAAGAAACTGACTACTGAACTGGGTTCTTCTTATCTCCATTTTAAAATCAGGAAGTAACAGATCACCATCTCTACTGGTCCCAAATAAAAGAATTTTCTTGAGTTTTACATAGTATTCAAATATCTGATTCATTAATTCATCACCTGTGAAAATATGAAATATCTGTTTGTGTTGGTACCACATTCTTTTCTGAACATTACTTAACTGACTTAGTTGTGGTGTTAAATTTGCCTTTGAAAAGTAATATGAAAAACCTTTCTTTACTTCCATTTGGAAAGTTATTAATTAGATTAGGTTTATTATGTAAACTAATCTTTTGATTAAAAAGTGTTGTAGTGGCAAAGTTACTGAGCTGTGTTCCTGCAGTGCTGATTTCATTTTCTAAATATGGTTTTGTAAATGCATCATAATCACATCACTTCTGTATCTCTTATATCTACTAATTTTCTACTTTTCAAATCAATACACAGTTACTTACTTTAAAAACGTTTCTTAAGTTCTTTTGAAATTGTTTAGTAAAATTTTCTATTTTTGTATGAATTTTTGGTTCTAATTCATTTTTTAGGTTGTCTTAGTTAATTTTTTCCAATTTTCATACCACCTTTACGCTGCTGTAGCATATCTACAAAAATTTTCTTTTGTTAAATCCAAAACATCGTTAAAGTTACAATTATCTGACAACAGCTTTAAAAAGAATTAATATAAATGGCTGAAAATAAATTTTCCTAAATTCTGTATTCTTTCAATTTTATATAGTAAGTCATTCTTTCCCTAATAACATACTAATAATGTTACTGCCAAATGAGGTAAAAACAGATTTCATATCTTCCAATTTATAATAACAGATCCTCTCAGTGCCAAAATGAACAAATGTAGCTAAATTAACTATTTCAGATCGAAGATATTTGGTTTCTTGGGTAATATACCCATCATGAATACACCATGACAATATTTTTATTTTTTTCACTAAATCTGCTACATCAAAATTAGATAAAACATTATTATAGTTTTGTATTATTTCTTCGAAATGTTCTTACTTTTTCCTGTCATTTACTTTCCATTAGAAGATTATGTCTTTTCTGTTCTCCTAATTCTATATTGATTCTTGCAAATATATTACTGCATTTTCAAAGGCTGTTGAACCAAGGCTACTGAATCAATAGATCCTAGATCCTAGATATGGTGATGCAGCCAATAGTACAGATGAAAATCTTTGTTAATCCAGATCCTTCTTTTTTCTCTAGATATTCCATAACTTTCTTTACAAATCGCTTTCTAAAGACAGCTTTAGCTCTCTTTCTTTTTTGTGTAATAATTAAAAAGTTATCGATACTGTTTAACTGTTCATTATAAGATTTAGGTTTAGTCTAGTCTTACCACTAGGTAGCAATGTATAAGCATTGTTCAAGCTATTCATTTATGTAGATAAAAATTGTATTGATGAATATGTCTTCGATAGCTCTGAAATGGTGCTATTGATATTTTATATAATCCATGATCATTTTCATCAACATCAATGTCCAAACCTAATTTTCGTTTTCCATACATTATTCCTGTAACTGAAATTCTAGGCAAATTTTCACCAACTTAATATCTATGACATTCCCACTTTTTCATTGTGAAATTTTTATTTCCAAGTAATTCTTCTCAATGAATTAGTGCTAATCTGTCGGTTGAATTCTTAGCATCATTCATCCACACATACATAAGAGGTTTCTCTCTATTTCTTTATTAAACATTCTATATTTTAAGACCTCATTTTGCATGTGAACTTGAGTCTGTATCATCTATAATTATTCCTTCTAATTTGGGGAAATAGTAATCAACAATTTGTTTTTAATTTTTTACTTCTGCTAGATTTTATTTTATTCCGATTATTATCATAATATAAAGCCCCTAAATGGTATGTAATTCTGCATATATTGATAAATTATCTCCATCAGCTATTTTAACCAAATCATATATAGTAATATGTCTTACAGCTAAAACACACATTAATCCATCTGCAGCTTCATAATGCTTAAGACGATTAGCTACTTTATCATAATTTAATTTAACAGATAAACTACCATCAGCTTTAAATTGATGAACTGGCTTCAATCCAAAAATTGTTTCTTCACATTCTTGATATAGTTTACACATTCTTTCACTTATATTTATTCTTTTAAAATAACCATCCTCCATTAGTTTTTTTAAACTGCATCTATTTCTTATCTTTCTTTTTCTTATTTATTCAATGCATCTTGTATTCCTGATTCACTTAATGTATATTCATACTTGCCAATAGATTCCTTGGACCAATTGGGCAGTTGTCTAATTGGTCAATCTTCAGAATGATGATAGGGAATAATTTCTTCAACCTCTCCATTTTCTTCAATATGTTTTAGAACATTATAACCTAATCCTTTGATTCCTTGTTTTACCTGTGCCACACCCTCGGGAACTCATTGAATTTTTTATGGATTTATATAGTGTTTTTGGTTGATTTTCCATTTTGAAACTCTTCTATAAATTGTTCCTTTACTCTTCTATTTTGTCTGACTTTTCTAGCAATCTGTGTAATGTATTTCATAAACATTGATTAAAGATGAAAAAAACATGAATTATTTTTAAATGTTTAACATTTATATTAAAACTTCAGTGTTCAATAATTATTTCTAATGTCCTTGCACCAGCAACTGCTGGCTTTAGCTAGTGGCTTCTTTAACATTTATGCTAAGTTTAACCTTCTGGCACTATCCAAGAGCTGGTTTTAGCCAGTGGCTCATTTAGTGTTTATGAAATATATTTTATTCCTGAACTTAACTTCATTTTGTTTCCTAGTCATGGCTATCGTATAAAGTCCAAACTGATCATTCCACCAATTACTACATATTTCATTAAAATCGTAATACTGTTTTAAATCTTTCCCAACTATCCCATGATCAATCGGATTTATATTTGTGTCATTTTACCTGAAAAATTTAGAAAAAAAAAGATTATCCCTGAATAATTGTGTTGGTATTATCGAATAATTTTGAGCTAAATAAGAACAATCTATGTATCTCATCATCATCATCATCATCATTTAAGACTGATTATGCCTTTCAGCGTTCAGTCTGGAACATAGCCCGCTTATACAGTTCCTCCATGATCCCCTATTCAGTGCTAACATTGGTGCCTCTTCTGATGTTAAACCTATTACTTCAAAATCATTCTTAACCGAATCCTGGTACCTTCTCCTCGGTCTGCCCTGACTCCTCCTAACCTCTACTGCAGAATCCATGAGTCTCTTGGGTAACCCTGCTTCTCGCATGCGTGTAACATGACCCTACCATCTAAGCCTGTTCTCCCTGACTGCTACATCTATAGAGTTCATTCCCAGTTTTTCTTTGATTTCCTCATTGTGGAGACCCTCCTGCCATTGTTCCCATCTAATAGTATCTGCAATCATCCTAGCTACTTTCATATCCATAACCTCAAGCTTGTTGATAAAGTAACCTGAATCCACCCAGCTTTCGCTCCCATACAACAAAGTTGGTCGAAAGATTGAACGGTGCACAGATAACTTAGTCTTGGTACTGACTTCCTTCTTGCAGAAGAGAGTAGATCGTAGCTGAGCGCTCACTGCATTAGCTTTGCTACACCTCGCTTCCAGTTCTTTCACTATGTTGCCATCCTGTGAGAATATGCATCCTAAGTACTTGAAACCATTCCCCTGTTCTAACTTAGTTCCTCCTATTTGGCACTCAATCCGTTTATATTTCTTTCCCACTGACATTACTTTCGTTTTGGAGATGCTAATCTTCATACCATATTCCTTACATTTCTGATCTAGCTCTGAAATACTACTTTGCAAACTTTCAATCGAATCAGCCATCACAACTAACTCATCTGCATATGCAAGACTGCTTATTTTGTGTTCACATATCTTAATCTCACCCAGCCACTCTATTGTTTTCAACATATGATCCATAAATAATATGAACAACAGTGGAGACAGGTTGCAGCCTTGTCTTACCCCTGAAACTACTCTGAACCATGAACTCAATTTACCATCAACTCTAACTGCTGCCTGACTATCCATGTAAAGACCTTTAATTGCTTGCAAAACTTGGCCTCCTATTCCATAATCTTGTAGAACAGACAATAACTTCCTCCTAGGAACCCAGTCATATGCCTTTTCTAGATCTATAAAGCATAGATACAATTCCCTGTTCCACTCATAACACCTCTCCATTATTTGCCATAAGCTAAAGATCTGGTCCTGACAACCTCTAAGAGGCCTAAACCCACACTAATTTTCATCCAATTGGTCCTCAACTAACACTCGCAATTTCCTTTCAACAATACCTGAGAATATTTTACCCACAACGCTGATTAAAGAGATACCTCTGTAGTTGTTACAATCTTTTCTGTTTCCATGTTTAAAGATTGGTGTGATTACTGCTTTTGTCCAGTCTGATGGAACCTGTCCCGACTCCCAGGCCATTTCAATTATCCTGTGTAGCCATTTAAGACCTGACATTCCACTGTATTTGATGAGCTCCGACTTAATTTCATCCACACCAGCCGCTTTATTGCACTGCAATCTATTGACCATTTTTTCCACTTCCTCAAATGTGATCCTATTTCCATCATCATTCCTATCCCATTCTACCTCGAAATCTGAAACATTACTGATCGCATTTTCACCTACATTGAGCACCTCTTCAAAATATTCCCTCCATCGGCCCAAGGCATCCACAGGATTCACCAGCAGTTTTCCTGACCTGTCATAAATACTTGTCATTTCCTTCTTACCTCCCTTTCGAAGACTGCTAATTACACTCCAGAATGGTTTACCAGCAGCTTGACCCATAGTCTCCAACCTGTTTCCAAAGTCTTCCCACGATTTCTTCTTGGATGCTGCAATTATCTGTTTGGCTTTGTTTCTTTCTTCAACATAACTTTCTCTGTCTACCTGGGTTCTGGTATGTAGCCATTTTTGATACGCCTTCTTTTTCCTTTTACAGGCTGCCTTGACTGTATCATTCCACCAAGCTGTTGCTTCATCCTACTTTTACACACTATTGTTCTAAGACATTCTTTAGCCACTTCTAGTACTGTGTCCCTGTACCTTGTCCATTCCTTTTCCAATTACTGTAATTGACTACATTCAACTAACTGGTACCTTTCTGAGATCGCTGTTATGTACTGGTGCCTGATTTCCTTATCCTGAAGTTTCTCCAATCTTATCCTCCTACATGTGGACCTGACCACTAGAAAAATATTCACTGAGTATATCTTCATTTTCAGAAATGAAGCCATCAAAAATTAAATCTTAATTTTTTTGACATTGACCTAATGAAATAGTTTCATCACTATTTCCAACTAAAGTAGCAATTTTTTCATTATGCTTATCTTCAAATTTTTCACATCCTTTTATGAATTCCTGATATTTCAGTTGATCTAAACATTTAGAATATACAAATAAATCAATAATATTATTTCAATTTAACCTTCCTGGTGCTAAAATTATCAACCATTAATGTTGATTTTCCACACCTGCTTGGTCCTGTGATTACATATGAAATATAATTTGGAAAATTTTACTTTGCTTGTATTTTGCCCTATACTAAGGAAATCTTATTTTCAGTTTCAATCTGGTTTCATTTCATCAATTAAAGATTTCATTAACAAATGAGTTCTCCACTTCAGTTGAGTGAAAAATTATCTCCTCTCAAAACAAGATTAACTGCTCCTATACAAGGAATTTATAATTATGTTGCACTTGTAGGTTTTTGTTCAACTTCTTTTCCTCTGGATATTACTTCGAAAAATAATAAGTTGTATTGGGAGAGAGAATGGATAGAAATTCCCGTCTGTCAGTGTAGTCTAAAACTTAGAAAAATTTGTTCAGTCGAAAAAGCCAAATATTCACATTATAGCAGATGAAACTATGTAGACAATTAATATTCACAGTGATGTAAAATTACTGATGGATGTGAGAGATAGTATTTAAAGTCTGCTTGGATTTAGTGGACAAACTGTTGAATCCAATAAAAACACTATTGCTAATGATGTTAATAAAATTATTCCATTTGGGTTAATTAATATAAATTTGAATCTTACAATGGCATGTTTGTATAACATACTGATCATGTTCATCGAGAAACTAATGTTATTTCTTCACTCAAGCTTAATTTTAATTTGGTGAACCAATTATTCATGAAACAAATTTTCCTGTAAATATTCCAATTTTTGATTCCATACCAGATTTAGAAATTGCTGTAACCGATAAAAATGACAGTTCGATTAACTTTAATGGTAAATGAGTATCACTGGTCTTAGAAATGGCTAAATCTTCTTTTTGCTGATGCAAATAAGACATTTTGCTTAGAAAATCAGGGCCTGATTCGAGAGTTATCGGTTTTACTCATTCCCTGTGAGTTAGAAAAGTAATGGCAATTTAAATGTCCACAACAAGGATAAAGAAGTTAATACTAATATTGGTGATTGATGGTTACATCCTAATCATAGACAGTTATACATGAGCTTTAAAATTACTAAAGTTCATGGTACAGAGTATCCACCATTCGACTGAAATTCGAATAAAACGTTAATCTCTAATTGTGTGACGAAATTTTTTATTATGTAATATAAAGAAAGGAAATTACATTTTATCAAGAATTGAACATCTTTTTATTTCTTCATCAGTTCTGTGGAATTTGACTTCATTTGTTACTGGTACAGTAAGTATGGGAGATCATATTCTTAATAATGCAAAAATAAAGTGTAAGAAAAATGTATTTCATCCACCTGAAATAGTTGTTGATTTTTTCATATTATAAGGAAGTTAAATGGGGAAGGTGATTTGACTGAATCTTTTACTTCTGGTTCAACTGCTGGAGATGCTATATTATGATTTGCTAGCTTCAAGGAATCTGGAGTTGAGGTAAAATGTACTCTTCCAAGAGAAGTTAAAACTGTTATAGGAAGCATGGAGATTGGTGTCCTAATTGTTAAATATGAACCCAATTATCAAATTGTACAACTAGAAAATATATTAAAATCCAAAAATTCCAATTAATTTTTATGAAATTCAACCTGTAGTAGTTGCACAATTAAGTGGTAACAAGATTTTTGAATTAGATATTACAAATTTCCATAAATCTACAGAATTTAATATACTATATTTCGTATTTGTTACATTTCAAACAAATTGTAAAAACGATCAGTTACTTTATTCTTCATTATTCAACAAACTTAAGTTACAAAATATATGCATGGGCTATAGAAGAAACGAAATTTTCCCCAAGTAAATGTCAAATATTAATCCTCTAAATAATTTTCTGAAACTAATAGTGCATTTCTCGATAGTCAACGAGTTACATTAAATGAAGCAGACACTGACATAATTCCATATAATTTCATAACACACTCTCCTAACTGTGTGATTAACATGACTCATAGAAGAAATAATGTTACTAGTCAGAAGACAACTATGAAACATTGTGCAACTTTTAATGATATAGTTCTGAATGAGACACTTACATATATAGTAATCTGTGGTAAAAAATTTGATATATGACGCACAGCACAGAATTGTAACTCTGAATTATTGATACATTATGATACCATTTAGAATTTTTAAAATCGTTTTGAAAAGTAAACGAAAGTCCAAGTCTTAAACTGCCTGTGAGAGAGAGCTGTTCTGTAATTTCTGTCTATGTAACCTTGCTGCTGACTGATTGCAATAAAACTCAACGTTCGCAGCTGGATCAGTTATGAAAACACAGCTTTCTGTTTACTCCATCTCTCTCACTCAAACATGAGCGTACCTCCCCCTCATGTGTCAATTCTTTATTGAATAACAGATAGCCCTGAAGTAAGATCCACTGACTCTCATATGGAAAGATACGTCGTTTCAAACATAAGTTATACTTTTTCAAAAATAATTTATGTGTTGTGATTGACATTTACATGTTGTTTACAATTCCTCTCTTGAAATAAATATAATATTATGGAAAGCTAGTTTATTTTATGCATGAAATAAAACGATGAAGATGTGTTAATTAGAATCTACTAGGTTTCTTGAATCCCAACTACATATACCAACTGTCGATTTATGTTCTCTGTGAAGATTCGCATGAATATGTCAACTGAAGGACTGTGGCTATCGAACAGAAGCACTAACAAGTGCATCAGATGTGGACACATGTAGCCATTGGCTAAAGCGTTTTCTATCCACGCCTGCATACTTCAAAACGACCTCAAAAAACAGAGTGGTTCGATTTATTCTGAGATTACTCTTCGTAAAGCGTCGTGTACGCAGGGTCAGGGACCTGAAACACATAAACGAGTCAAAGGCGCTCACCTTTTTTGTAAAGAAGATAAGTTTTATAATTGAACAAAGTAATAAAAAATATTCGTTCCTGTTAATTTTCTATGGATTTTATAGTTACATAGTTTTTTCAACGAAAACAAACGAGTTACACCTGAAATTTAGACATGAGTAGCAGATAAATGTAGGTTATAGGTAAACTTTTTTCAAAAGCAAATGTGAGTCGCAACCTGTTGATATCTGCTAGTGAAGCTTAGTCTTGCTTGCATGTTTGTACTGGACACTAAGAAGTAGTTACATGATGAGCCGCATAAACGTCAGCCGTTTCTCCTGAATGTCATAGTTGAACAGTGGTTTACCATCCAGTATGACACCTGAGTACTTGACACAGTTGGTCCAGGTGATTTCTCTGTCACTGAGAGTAAGTTAGGTGTATGGTGATGGATGCTTCTACTCAGAAGAACGTAGCTGCATTTGTTTTGGTGGCATTGATAGGGATCGAGCTTGTTTGTCCAACTTCAGTTACCACTGTAAGCGGTAAATAGGAGCAGTCGCTCGTCAACTACTTGTCAGGAGGGCCGTATCATTGGAGAACTGCGTGAGTACCACCAGTGTCAAGGATGGGAGATATCTCACACATTTACCGATGCAGTCTGCAACGTGTTTGAAACGGTAAAATTTTCCATTGAATTTTACCAAAATTCTCCGATATTGAAGGAACTGTCGAGAAGTGGTAAGCAGTAAGCCAGTAAAGTTCATAGATTGTGGAAATTGAGCAGTAACTAACATTCCACACAGTACCAAAATCTTTCCCCACATCTAGGAATACTGTCACCGTGTAGTTGGAAACATTTAAATTATAACCCATGTATTCTATATCCGTCTGCTCAGCCAGTAGTGTAGGCCTTCACGCACCACTGGCCTCGGCGAATACTGTTGTTTTCAAGATACGTTGTCTGCAGTGCTGGAGTACGATTCGTTCTAGGATCTTGGATAGTACTGACAACAGGCTAGTTGGTCGGTAATTGTCGGGTTGTGTGAGGTCCTTGTCTCGTTTGGCAAATGATGCAAACAATTTTCCTTCAATTTTGATGGAAATTAGCCTAGCAATATGCAGTGGCTGTACATACAGGTAAGCAGTACCAGTTTCTTTCATGGAGTGTCTTTCAATAGCTTGTTTGTTCTCCCATATGGAACAGAGGCAGAACGATTTCATACTTGGCTGACGAACCTCTTGACCTCTGCCGATGCAGAGAGGTCAGGTGTTAGGTAGCCAGGAAGGTCTAGTATTTCTTATTCCTGACGTCTGTAGTGGGCAACAAGGCTGGCATCCCACACTCCATTGTTGACAAATTTATTCAAGGTGGCTGAACCAAGATGACGGCGATAGACATGGCAACAAGGAAGTTATGTCATGGCAGGAAGTTCAAATTTTGGCGGGAAAATAGGTCAATTGGGCCACCTTCATAACCTAACCCATTCCCCTCCCTTCCTCCCACCCACCCAGAAAATGGCGAGTAGTTCAAATTTCAGCTGGGCATTGCAACACACCACGGCTACCTGCACTAACCTAAGAAAATGATGGGGAAATAGGTCTCTTGGGTTACCGCCACTAAGTCATCTGACGGCCACCTTTTCCTAGTAATAGGCTGGGAAAGGACTCAGAATCTGCTGTACAGCTGGATAGGATGGACGTAAGTCTTTATTTTAAGCATTTATTTAAACACTTTGAGGTAGCAGCTCCATCCAGTGTGTTCATTATGAGGTCTGGAGTCCTACTGTCCTAGTACACAATACCGCCACCAGAAGGCGCTGTCATCCCATCCATGATGTCATCCAAGATGGTGGTCTGGGGGGGGGGGGGTGTATAGGCAGCAAATGGACTCAGCCAGTGATGGGCTGCTGGAGAGAGGAAGGGTTGTACGTTATTTATTTTGGAACAGTTTATTTATCGATGGATTTGACATAGTAAATTTATTATACTGATACAAAAGACTCCCTCTGACGAGCTTGGGGCCACACTACATAGCACACATAGCTGCAAACTACTTGTGAATCGCCGAAATTATGCAGTACATTGATGTACAGACACGCAAACAACTCGTAAATTCACTGGACTCGCATTCGGGAGGACGACGGTTCAATCCCGCGTACGGCCATCCTGATTTAGGTTTTCCGTGATTTCCCTAAATCACTCCAGGCAAAAGCCGGGATGGTTCCTCTGAAAGGGCACGGCCGACTTCCTTCCCAATCCCTCCCTAATGCGATGAGACCGATGACCACGCTGTTTGGTCTCCTTCCCCAAACCAACCAACCAACCAACTCGTAAATTACCGAAATAACGCATTGCACACTATACAGAGCTGCAACATCTCGTAGAACACCGAAATAATGCAGTACACTGATGTGGAGAGAGGCATACAATTCGTAAACTGTCAAAATAATGCATGTAAAAGGCTCTTCAATCACGCTCGCTCATCGTCATCTGTCGAAATCATGCACGGCATCCTGTTCACAAAATAGTGGAACAGACACCAAAACAACTCGTAAACTGTCAAAAGATAATGCATGTGTAGTGCTATGCAATCACACTCACAATGCTTAAACAGCAGAAAAACATCCAGTGCACAAACACTCAGTGCACATAAAATAGACTTTCTCACTGTCATCAAGCGCAACTATAAGATTCCCCAACGCGTGCACACACATTGCAGGGAAAGCTGGATGCAAGCCAGCACATACACAAACATACAGAAAATAGAGAAGATGCTCTGCAAATGTGTAATATGCGGGGTAGTGGCAACTGGATACAACCGAGTACAGTGCTATACTGTACCTCCTGATCAGTGCATTAGCGCTAGGTTTTGGCAGCTGTACTACATTTACGAGCAATTTTAGGACACGGAACGTGAGGTTATGTCACGATCACATGGGTAGAACTGACATAACAAAAATCTATAGAACCGCGGAAAATACGTATATATTGATGGAATGTACACCTAAATGAGAGGAAATTGAGGACGTACTTTTGTGTCTTCTGCTTGGCGCAGAACAATTTGTTCATGGGAACAACTATGCTACAACAAGAGGAATCCGAGAAAACATCGACATGGAAGCGAAGGGAGCCAGGAAAACTGTCCTTTTTTTCCATCGAGGCAGCATTCTATTGCATGTCTATTGAGGTAACAGTGATACACGCGAGTTATTACTGTATTTGACGCATTTCAGGAGGACAGTGAACAAACTGCATATAAACTTACTTACATCTTTGTTAAAGGAGGACGCAAATAAATTTAAATGTCGTGTGACTATGGCCTTCTGTCGGCTGGACTGTTCGCCAGGGCAAGTCTTTCGATTTAAGGCCCCTGCAGTGACTCACGTGACGATGAGGATGAAATGGTGATGATGAGGACAACACAATACCCAGTCCCTGAGCCCAGAATACCTTTGACCCAGCCAGGAATCTAACCCGGGCCCTCAGAGCAGACATTCTGTCACACTGACCACTCAGCTACAGGGGGCGGACAAAGGATTACAGAGCGTGGATGGATTGGTCTGTTGAGATTGAGTTGTAACGTGGTACGATTTACTGGTAGACTGATGATGCATTCTAGAGGCTGAGTGAGAGGGAGAAGCTGCTGCAGGTCGTTTGACCATTTTTTCCTGATGTTCCATCAGGATGTATCAGTTGTGTGACATAGCCTGCGTTCGATTCGTATACAAGGGATTGTTCCGTGTAGGCCTTAGAGCAGTGTCTACTTGCGATCGTTAACAGTAAATCTCTGTCATCGGAGGACTTCTGTATCATGTGTGATGAAAAATGACACATTCTTCTAAACGAACGAAGGTTTATGCGATGTACTCCATTCGCCTGTCGCATTTTGGGTGTAAATTTGATACTTCAGTTTCCTAACTAAGATGATTCTAAGTTAGAGATAGGTGTTTGTGAGACGCTGAAAACCCTGTGTATACATCTGCTTGACAGGTGTGCTCTTTACAGAGTTAGTGGCCGCATGACTTGTAATTCCACATGTCGGTCGCTGGTGCTATGCGTTTATGTGTTTCCTTGTAAGAGGTATTCTGCGTTACTAACGATCATTTTGTATAGGACTGATGTGGGCTTAGTATAATTTCTGAACCGTGATCGTATGTGAGCAGAGGACCCTATTCATCTCCGGAAAGCTATATTGTGCATGTATCACACAGAGCCACTGTTTTAAGAAGTAGTTTTTTCGTTTTACAATTTGTTACCATAGTTTATCGTAGAGAAAGCTGAAAGAAGAATGTGTGTCATGCGTTGGAAACATATTTCTTAGAATATTAACAGCGCAGCATTCCACAGTACTCATAGGTCGGAAACTCATGCGATTTAACATTATAGCCTGTTTCAAGTGCAAAACCGTGTAGCTTTAGGAGTGCGTGTGTTTATGTTCTCTCCTACCAATTCACTCCTGGTACTGATATTAGCCACTAGAACAATAACTTAAAATTGATAGCGTATTTGATTTACGTAAAATCCTTCCAACTCCATCCGTCTGGAACTCCATCATGCATAAAAACACCCGTTTCTTGTTCTTCTTAACCGTCTGCTATTACATCACAACACTTTCGAATCTGTTACTATACACCGATAAGGGGTGCTAATATCCTCGACATAGACGCATCTGGAGATATCTTGTGTACTTGGATGGGCAAGGACTCGGCTAGCTCCATTCATTCACTAGATGTGGAATGTAGCGGTCTAGTTCTGGTCAGCTGCAGATTAAATTGGTAATGTTGCTGCAGGGTGGGCTGGTCAGAGACAGTGTGATGGGGTCTTTCAGTCTCTATTTTTATCTTAAGACTGCAAGAATGCTCAGTGACCCTCATCCACAAAGAGATTGATCGTAAATTATGCACTATGCTCGAGGTGGTAGTAATATGTAGAGTGCTGTCTGATATACATTGACGATGTATATATTCGAGAATTAAAAATGAATTGACGTACTGCACAGTCATCTATCTACATTGGCAATGATACTCGTAAAACAGAGAAATAATAGAAGGAAGCCAAGTGGCGAGCACAGAAGTTCGCTTCAGTAAATCCGTCTCACCGTTTCTGACTGCGATTGGTAGACCGTTTGAGAGGTAACAATCTTGGATAAGAGTCGACATGAAATGGTTGTGCTTATTCTCAGTATGTGAGGTGGTATGTGGGGCCTTGACAGTGGAGTACGCAAACAGCCTACCACACTTACATACTCAGTACAGAAAAGTTATAAACTTAGGCCAATTCTTGGTTAACGATAAACGAACAATCTGCCAGTTATTGCAGTTGAAGCTCTCTGTATGCTCGGTACTGTGTTAAATACAAAATAATGAGAATAGTTTTCATTAATGATGCAACATCAAAAGTTCAACGCAGGACCACATGTTTTACAATGGAATGCCACCACAGTGCAAGCGCAGTTTAGCTATACAAAAGAATTCGGGCATATTTATGTTTCAGTTAGGATAACCTGACCAGGACTGTTGTAGGATGGAAGAAAGGACAATCCTAAGATTTAATCTATAAGTTTATTTTCTGAACTTCATGTCACAACTAAATGACTCACAATTAGTTCTTGCAACTAAAATCGAATATCAGTTCTCCTGATTATGTCAAAGCAAATTACTTTATTGGAGCACCAACTAAATCATTATTTAACTCTGAAGTGTACCTCAAAATTAGATTAGCACAGGCAGTTCCATTACGAAATAATCCTTTGTAAAGGCAACTACAATAAACGACTGTCTGAGTGAAGCTCAGTTAAAATCGACTATACTGTTAACTGATAGTAGGCACCTCAAACGAAATGGGAATTGCTACTGAACCACGATTGGCTTTCCAAATCTCTGCAGGTCACAAACGTATGTTAAAATAGCGGATCCATTATACAAATCAAGTAAGTAATATCACCAAAGAAGCAACACAAGTTGGGAAATAGAACTTACAAATTGTGAGTTGCTCAGGACAAAGGCAGCGCTAACGCTAAAATTTATAATTACGCAAGACTCAGCAAAATACCCTGGTTGTGAACAGCCACCTCTCTCTAGACAGGACCTCATGGCTACGTGTCTCCACAACATCTGCCTCGACTACACTACCTCCCTTCCCACGCTCAAAAATGGACGATTTCGAGGTGGTTTCACGACTTTCGCCCCGGTGACAAGCAAGAATTTCCCTTAATACATCTAAATGTAACGAAAGCATCCTAAAACTTCTCCGCTATCGCTTGCAATATGTCACTTAAGGGACCAAAGGTTGGCACACTGCGTTTGCTGTTTCGCTACCCATTGGCTCAGACATTCATGTCATAGCGCCAATGCCACTTACCCATCTGACTGGATGACAACATCAGTAACGGAAGCTTCGTAGAGACGGAGAAACGGCGGTTTCGCGTGTATGCATCAGCCAATAGGGTCCACCGATTAATCACTTCAGCATTACCCAGGGGACGGCGGTCACTGTGTTCTAATTTCAAGTGCCATGCTCACCTGCGACTTTTGACCGAATAATTCTATGAACGTATAGCCCAACAGTGGGTTATAAACCATCCCATATTCAAATCGTCAACTCCACTCTGACTTCTCGAAATACGTTGTCACTGAACAGCCCATGAAAGGGAAATGTAAGAGTTTTACTTCAGGACCCGCTAACTATGTATTTCCCTCAGCAATGTACAGAAATTCAACTGCGAAATGTAACTAGTATCGCAAAATGATAATTTACTGTACTGTCAGAATTTGATGTTGAAGAGTGTTTTTAATGAATATATTTTGATAGTGTTTTTGGCTTTCCACCAGCTATGAATGTGCATCTGGCGATATAGCCATCTGATATTGTTAATATTTCTAATCACCTGCCAGCTCCACTTATTACAGTGTCCGCCTGCTTGACTGGGTGGTAAGGTGCTTGCGTGCCATGCACTGGCCCTGGTTCGATTCTCGTCCGTTGAATATTTTCTCCGCTCGTGGACTGTGTGTTGTGTTGTCCTCATAATCATTTAATCTTCCATCATTGGCCACAAGTCACCCAATGCTGCAACGACTGAAATAAGACTTAAGCTCGGCGGCCGAACCAAACTAGACCTCCCGGCCAACAATACCATATAATAATTTCATATTTTTATCAGCCATTAGAGAACTGACAGAGCTCGGGATGTTTTCACTTAGAAATTTGTGAATAAAACAGCTCCTGTTATCCACCTAATAACTCATTTCGTAAACCTTGGGAATAAGTTTCGCTACCCTTGGTGAACCAACGATGTAGACATGATAGCTAGTCGCGGGGACTGATATGAATGGGAATACCGAATGTATATTTAGATGTAAGTCCTTGAGGGGAAGTGACAGCTATTCTTCTTGCTCTTTTCAGCAAGGCTATAGCTATTTCCCTTTACACCTTATTGTTGCAGGGGGAAGCGTGTTTGTTTTGGAGTGAAACGCACATCTAAAAATTAATAAAACTAACCCGTTCTGTCGTGGTTCCACTTTCAGAAAAGACGAAAATGTTAGGATGGACTCGTGAAATTGAGTGCAAGATGAAAGAGTAGAAGCTATTTTCATAAGACCCTCCTAAAGTTTGAGAAGAAGCGAATTTGAAGTGCACCAGAAAAACGGTATTCAGCGTTATCTGAGTGGGGCGAATAACTTCGGAAGAAGGCGAGGGACCAGCGGAGTGTAGCCCTTTACCTCCGACTAATCCTACAAGGGAATGGAGGTCGCGTGCCCCATGTCTCGCCATACCCTATCTAACTGTAATAGCTATGATGAAAGCAGCCTGTCGAGAATCCGTGTGCCTTCTCCGGCATTCTCGCCTGCGGCGATTGATTTAGCAACGTCCGGTTAACTCAATTTTGTATATTATTGTCCCAAACAAGGACTTAAGCATATATACATGTTTTACTTGTTTTATTAACCACTGAACATGCACAACATACTCACTGGAACCCTAGAATAAGTGAATTAAGGCATAAACAGCTAATTCTGGAGCCGTATGTGCTCAAGTTTAATTAAGCAGGTAAATATTTCCGTTCATTTTGTACATGTGTTTGATGGAATGAGACAGCTACTACTAACACATATTTTCTACTTATTCATGCGAACAAAGTTGTTTCATTTTTATAGTATTCAGACGTTCAGGTTACTTGATGCTCTTTCTTGGTGCATATTGTTGTATGATGTTATTATATTTCATCATCTCGATGTATCCCTGCCATGTATAATCTAGACTAAAGATATTACTGCGCTAACTTCTAATTGATTGCGAGACGAAATTTCTCACATTACGTATTTTATCATTTTCTCTTGTCGTTGAACGGAAGATTTCAAGGAGTTTCGGGTAATTTAGATTTAGAGTTGTTTATTAAAAGTAGATTTCTGTTCTCGTGTTGTGTCATTAATCAGTGATAATCGAATATTGACATAAAAGGACTTATATTTTTTCAAAAAGTAGAATGAAACTGGGTTGCTATGTTATTTAAATTTCGCATCTATATTAATTTTGATAGAGGGATATCATAACCACGGGCTTCTGCAGTAAGGTTCTTAAATATCTGTTCCCTGAGACAAACCAGAGTGGAAGTGTTGCGACAAGCTTGGGTGTTGTTGCCACCTTGAATACGATACAGTTTAAAAGCTCTAGAGGCGTTCAATGAATTCTAAAATAAATTTCTATGTACTGACTTGGCAGAAAATCAAAATAAATTTTGGTCCTATGTCAAAGTGGTAGGTGGATCAAAACTAAATGTCCAGACACTCTGTGATCAAAATGGTACTGAAACAGAGGGTGCCAGACTAAAAGCCGAAATACTAAATGTCTTTTTCCAAAGCTGTTTCACAGAGGAAGACTGCACTGTAGTCCCTCCGCTAGATTGTCGCACAGATTACAAAATGTTAGATATCAAAATAGATGACAGAGGGGTAGAAAAACCATTAAAATTGCTCCAAAGAGGAAAGGCCGCTGCAGCAGTGTACCTTAGATCTCTAGAAGGGCGTAGCGTTCCGAAGGATTGGAAAAGGGCACAGGTCATCCCCGTTTTCAAGAAGGGACGTCGAACAGATGTGCAGAACTATAGACCTATACCTCTAACGCCGATCAGTTGTAGAATTTTGGAACACGTATTACGTTCGAGTATAATGACTTTTCTGGAGATTAGATAGGTTTGATAGAAGAGATAGAGAAGATCCAACGGAGAGCAGCGCGCTTCGTTGCTGGATCATTTAGTAATCGCGAAAGTGTTACGGAGATGTTAGATATACGCCAGTGCGAGACTGCAGGAGAGATGCTCAGTAGATCGGTACGGGCTTTTGTTGAAGTTCCGAGAACATACCTTCACCGAGGAGTCAAGCAAAAATTGCTCCCTCCAAGGTATATCTCGCGAAGAGGCCATGAGGATAAAATTAGAGAGATTAGAGCCCACACAGAGGCATACCGACAATCTTTCTTTCCACGAACAATATGAGACTGGAATAGAAGGGAGAACCGATAGAGGTACTCAAAGTACCCTCCGCCACACATCGTCGGGTGGCTTGCGAAGTATGAATGTAGATGTAAATGTAGGTGGGTTGTGTGTTCGCTAAAGTGCCTAGCGGAATGCTGGACTGGTTCCTCTGTCCTCGCATCAGGATGGGTATTTTAATTTAGAGCACAGTGATAGCAGGTCCCCTCAGTACTGCGGGCGTCTTGACTCTGTGCCTATTATAGGCTGATGGAAACACGCGAAACTGCAATTTTCAAATCTCGAATCTGGGAAAATACCTGACATTTACGTTCCGGACATTGTCAGCCAAACATATTGAAGAACTGCGTCTGTGCTTTGTACTTGATGTCTGACTCAATGAGTGGTGACACAGGAAATGCTGTGTACGAACCTCAAGTTAGTTTCCAGAAGTTTCTTCTCAAGTTAGTTAATTGAAATACGGTAAACAATGGTAGAGATGTTTTATCAGATTTTCCCTGCATTTTAGCGTATTCAGGGAAATTGCTCCTCGTCACTGTGGCAAAATTCGTAAATGCTCTCGCCCCCCTCCCCCCTCAAGTCGTCGTGTTTTTGGCATTGGAGAGTAGGACAGAGGAGATGGGAGACGGTTCGCTGGAGTGTCACATCGAGAGACAGGCGTCCGGTCACTGCTCAGAGTACTTTGCTAAATCCTGAGTTAGTGTCGCTTTTAGTGTTAGCACTGCCTTTGGTCTGAGAAGCTCAAAATTTGAAAGGCTGGACATCAGCTTGTCTTGCTACGTAAGAGATTTCGCACATATGTACCTTCGATCGGAGTTTTAATTTTTGTTTCCAAATTGCACAGACTTGGGAAGCCAGTCGCAGTTCTGTAGCGATTTTCCATTTATTTGAAGGTACCTAGCAGTTGTTAACAGTGCATAACAAACCAACTGAGCTTCACTCACGCAGAAATTTATTATATTTTGGTGCACGCCATCGTGTATTCCGTGATAGAAATGACTTTCTTACACTAATTTGCAGATACATAACATTTACTGAGTTTCAAGTAAGGAATCACCTTTATCATAATTAAGTAAAGTTATATATATTTTTTTGTTCAAAGAACTAATTTTCCAGATTTTAATGATGATATGAACTTTAGAAATGGAACTCATACGTTAAAAGTTACGATTGTATTTTGATTCACCCGAAACATTTCAAGTCAGGCCATCCTAATGAAAAAATTTCTACGACCGGTTGTATTGCGTAACTGATTTGTGCTGTCATAGTGGTGGCGTTCCACTTAAAGCCAAAGACCCAACTTGGAACGTTTGGTGTCTGCTGCATGAAGTTTGTTTCATTTGCAACGCTACTGATTAACAAGAACTTATCTCATTTGTATTTTCCACAGTAGAGAGATAATAGAGTGTTTCAGTTACTGTAACTGAAAATATATTGTTTTTATATTAAACAAGGCGTATTGCATTTCTGTGTTGAGTATGTGAGTGCGAGGCAGTTTGCATACTCCACTGCGAACACTAGCGCAAACATTTCAATAAATTACTAACGAATGGAAGAGTCTTGCCTGTCTGAGATCCAGTTTCTTCGGCCGCCAAGCCGCGTTTCCGTGGTTGGTGCAGGCAGTCTCCAGACCCCATGATCCTGCCGTTTAGGCGTCTTGTTGAGACTGCGCAACTGAGCGCTATAGATACCAAATGGTCTTATAGCTGATGGCCGGTTAGTCAGAGGAAAATTTGATTACATAGTGGCTCTCTAGTTGTGACAGACAGATCAGCTGGAATTACGATGTCAATTCGTAATTGCGATCACAACAGCACAACTGACGCCGACATGTCACTATTGAGGTAAACTATCACGCTCCATTGCCACGTGCCTTCATTACAGTCTCTATCCGTCGCCCTGAGTCACAATTTTTATATCCTCATTTTGTATCCACTGCTTCCTTACAAGTGTGGTGTTGTTTGACTGAGTGCTGTGTAACGGTAAAGTAATAATTTTCATATTGCCAGGCACTTTCGATACCTGTTCTTATGCATCTTACGCTCTTCTGTTCGTGAGCTTATTTGTTAATATACACTATGTGATCAAAAGTATCCGGTCACCACCAAAAACATACATTTTTCATATTTGGTGCATTGTGCTGACACCTGCTGTCCGGTACTACATATCAGCGACCTCAGTAGTCATTGGACATCGAGGGAGAGTGGAATGAGGCGCTATTCGGAACTCACGGACTTCGAAAGTGGTCAGGTGATTGGGTGTCACGTGGGTCATACCTCTGTACGTGAGATTTCCAAACACCTAAACATCCCTAGGTCCACTGTTTTCCATGTAATAGTGAAGTGGAAACGTGAAGGGACACAATCAGCACAAAAGCGTAGAGACCGACCTCGTCTGTTGACTGACAGAGACTGCCGACTGTTGAAGATAGTCGTAATGTGTAATAGGCAGACATCTATCCAGACCATCACACAAGAATTCCAAACTGGACCAGGATCCACAGCAAGTCCGAGGGGAGTAAACGAGGATTTCATGGTGGAGCGGCTGCTCATAAGCCACACATCATGCCGGTAATTGCCAAATGATGCCTCGCTTTGTTTGAGGAGCACAAACATTGGACGATTGAACAGTGGTAAAACATTGTATGAGGTGACAAATCACGGTACCCAATGTGGCGATCCGATGGCAGGGTGTGGTTATGGCGAATGCCCGGTGAACGCCATCTACCAGCGTGGGTAGTGCCAACAGCAAAATTCGGAGGCGTTGATGTTATGGTGTGGACATGTTTTTTATGGAAGTCACTTTCATACCTTTTTGTTTTGCGTGGTACTATCACAGCACAGCCCTACATTGATGTTCTAAGTACCTTCTTGCTTCCCACTGTTGAAAAGCAATTGGCGGATGGTGATTACTTCTTCCAACACGATAGAGCACCTGTTGATGTTGCACGGACTGTGGCGGAGTGGTTACACCTCGATGACATTCCTGAAATGGACTGGCCTGCACAGAGTCCTGACTTGAATCCTACAGAACACCTTTGCGATGATTTGGACGCCGACTTCGTGCCAGGCCTCACCGACCGACATCGATTCCTCTCCTCAGTGCAGCACTCCGCCATGAATGCGCTGCCATTCCCCAAGAAACCTTCAAGCAGCTGACGGAACGTATGCCTGCGGGAGTTCAAGCTGTCTTCAAGGTTAGGGGTGAGGCAACACCATAATGACTTCCAGCATTACCTATGGAGGGGGCAACGAACTTGTCATTTTCAGATAGGTGTCCGGTTACTTTTAACCACATAGTGTATTTGTGCGCCTTTATGAAAAAACACATGTATAATCGAATATGCAGCCGACGTATATATGAGTAATGCTGTCCCTGTTAATTCCCATCCATACAGCTGGAAACGCAGTTTCGCCGCTTCTGAAGATTGATTCGGTAAGGTAGTCTAAACAGATACGCTTGCAAACCATAGACATTTCCTAGATATTTCCCACATACGAGTAGGTTACTTAGTGACAGTTTCGTCCTACCCTTGCAAAGAAAGAGTTCCGAATATTCTGTTAGTATAAAATCCCTGCACAAGTAGGACCTGCATATACAGAATGGGAATTGATGAATGCCATGACCTCAACCTCGGGTCTATCGGATGCATATGTAATCATTTGGTAAACTTATTACACAAAATTCCTTCCATTTTGGTTGTCTTTATCGTTCACTATATAAAAAGGTAAGTAACTTTTTCCCTCTCTGTTAACTGTTTGTGGCCTTTCCTCTGTCCTTTGTTCTGGATCATTTTCTGTTTGAAAGACCGACTGTACGTTTCGGTCTCCAATTCAGCCTCCGAAATTGAGACAGGACGATCTTTCAAGGAAATTGTTACTTATGTAGAGACTGCGGGAGGAAATTGAAGTTAGGAGAGAAGGTCAGATAGTCACCAGCAATAATATTCCACAACTCCATCTTGTTATCTCTTGAAGGTGGTTCTATTGAGTCTAACGTACCTGCACTTCATTAGCCAACAGCTACATGCTGAATACCTACATAATGAAGATCTCTAGCAGAGCTCTGCTTTCGGATGTGAGTTATATTTTTCCAGTTTTTTGCTACCTAGAGCTTTAGGGGCGATGTTGACGATGCTCCCATTTCCCTTTCTGCTGACATGATTTCATATTACGGTGAAACAAACAATTGTTGCTTGACCGCTGCAAAATAGCCGGAAATAAAACTGAAACGCTTCACCTGATTCGTAGTAGAGTGCTAAACTGCACACGTTTACTGCTTGTTAATTCATACTCAGATATCAGTAAAACTTACTGTAATAAAAGAAAGCATAAGCGACACTGCCGGATATCTATTTTTAGGAGACTTCTGACCTAATTAAGAATAGTTCCTCGTCATGGCCACTGACGCGTTTTCAAACACGAAGAAAGCAGAAGAAATGTTTGCATTTCCTACCTCAAGTTAAGGCAACTTTAGCCATGACTAAGGAATAGTTCCAAAAAACATACCATCAAGACTTTCAAAGTCAGGTGTGCCGAACACTTTTCGCAATCTAAAGAGTGAAATCCTATCTTCAGCAACATATGCTAATACTTTCTAACTTAATTGCTTTTGTCTACTGTGAAACATCTAATGAATTACAATTTTGTATCTGTGTGTGTATAACCCAGCATAGTCCTTGGCCATCTGAAGCATTTCAATAAAATTTGGTACCTATACGTCATAGTACCAAGACAATGCTCATGAGGAAAATACACCATTAGCACTCCTGTTTGTGGAGGTGGCTGTGAGAACATGAAGACACATGAGGATGACTCTGTAACGCCTGGAGATACTTGATACATGTCACATTCATCTGGAAAAATGTCGTGTTGGAGTAAGATGCTCTTATCAGCTTTTAGGATTGTGTGTGTTATGAATAATGTGAAATGTAGACATAATTTAAAACGAATGAAACCCCCGGAAAAAATAGCAGACCATTTTAGGAGTCTGAAATTCACTCAATATTTATTGTTGCAACAGTGTATATGAAGTACACGGAAGTATTACAGTTACAGATCAACGTAGAAACGCTTCTGAAGAACCAGTTGTCGACACATGCTGAAACACCTGCAGCTGGCGCAGCCTCCATTTCCGTCAGTGGAGGCACTGACTCTTGCATCCAGTGTATGGTACAGGTAACGAACACTGTCCTGGGATACGTTATGCCACGCCTACTCGACCAGTTCACGTAGTTCTGTGAGAGTGTATTGGTTCACGAGTCGCTGGAGTTACTTCTCGTCCCATCGTATCCCAAACATGCTCGACAGGAGGCAAAGCCGGAGACCGTGCTGGCCAGGGAAGTTGCTGCCCGTCTATCTGAGTACGTTGACTTCTGCGGTCAGCGTGTGGGTCAGCATTTAACTGTTGGAACCACACATCATCTTCCTGTGGAAAGAACTGCAAAATAACGGGTCTAATAACATTCTGCACGTACCGAGCGCTGGTTAGCGTCTACCCCAGAAACACTAAAGGTGAACGACAGTTGCAGTCTATCACACTCCAGATAATGAGGAATGGGTGGGGGTGGGGGGTGGGTAATGAGTTCCCTCTACGAGACAGCTCTCAGTAAGTTTCTGTCGCACTTAGAAACCTGCGTGGAGGCAGAATCTACTTTCATCACTTAAGACCATCCGCCATTACATCTGCCAAGTGATACTCTGATGGGACCAGTACTTCCGTGCACGTCGATGCTGTAGCGTGATTGGAAGATGGGCTAGAGGACTCTGTGCCCGTAATCTCACAGCCAGTAACCAGTTCGAAACAGTTTGTGTTGACAGAAATGGGCTAACAAACTTCCTTATCTGTGCTGTTGTAGCTTTATGGTATGGCACTGCAGATCTTACAAAACGGCGGTCCTGGAGAGCGTCTGTGCTGCATGGACGTCGAGAACCTCGTGTACGGTTATCAGAATTTCACGTGTCAATTGGTACCAGCATCGCTGTACGGCTAACACAACACGTCAGACTTGTGTGGCAATGCGCAGAAAGGACCATCCCGTATCTCGGAAGGCCACAGTTTGACCCCTTCCTATCTCCTTCATTTCACTGTACGAAGCAAGAGTGCTTCTCTGTGGCATGGATGCCTGCTTATTTCACACGTTTGTACCACAGTGCGCCTTCTCGCTGTGAGCATTCCCTGTTAAATCGTAGACACAGATGGCTATTCCACTACGCTATCCGTTCGCAGACGACGTTGAAACCATTATCAGTACGTCTACTATCCTGCAGGTGGAATATACAGTCATCAGATCAAAACTGGTCTAAGCAATATTTAATCTCCGATTTCTCGTGTTTTTAGTGCATAGATGATAGGAATATTTCGGATACGTTTAGTAGATATCAGTTCCACGGCTAGCTATCACACAGACAATCGTTCACTTTTACCTTGATAAAGATACAGATACTGATCAACATGATTACAAAAAACGGAACAGACAAATTAGGAACTACTTCAAAACATTTAGTATCTATTCACGATACAGACTGAATAAAGCTATCTGATGGATGTAATCAGCTCACTGTTTCTCCGTTTGAGAACATTTCAGTGTTAACAAGAACACAAGCTAACTACCAGGACGAAATAACTCATAGCGGATAGCACATAACGCTCACAAGCACTGACGTCATTAGTGGCTTCTACTGGTAGATATGTTTCGTAATGCTGTTTAATCGACATGGAAGAAATACAATGTGAAGGAAAACCTTCAGCTCCTTATTGAGAAATTTCTGGTAACCTTTGATATGGAGTAAAGGAAGGCCAACATTCTCGAACTAAAACTGGAAAGAGAGAAGGAAGAATTTCCATGTTGAAATATGTCATTACGTAAAAATGTTACTATTATTTATAAGGGTATGTGATTTTGCCCTCGGTTTCACCTCCTCCTTGTAAAATATTATGAGGAAGAGACTTATGTTATTCACAATGATGGTATATTGAGAGTTACCCATCACGAAGCTCTTGAGGTATTGAAAACAGCGAGTTGCTCTAGAACGGGTTTTCAAGATGTATAAGTACGTAGCATTTTTCATGGACATGAATGGAACGCCAGTGAAAGTGTTTGATCACATCCAGTGGATATTCGATCTTGCATTCCCAATCTACGTTAGAAACATCTGAATGTATTGCGTACAACTACGCAGGGTAGTTGTAAATTCATTAACGATGTTTCGGACACCAGCTTTGAATTATAAAAGAAAGCTACTTCTGTGGTTAAAATAGCATTCAGGAGAGTCATATGTGCACTTTTCGAACTTTGCTCTAATTATTGATGAAATAAATCTACGAAAAGGTACAACGTAAGAAGATGTTGATGAATTTTTTGCGATACTACAAGACTTGATCTTTATTTTACTGTTTTAACAACTCCTGTTGCAATCAACGTTGAATATGCACGTTCTGAAATTCAGTTGTAACTCAATGCCTCTCATGTACTCATGGAAAAGGGCGCACTGCAAAAAATATTGAAATAATTTACAAGAAACTTCCTTTAGAACAGTTACCACAGTTGTCTCGAATAGCTGCTCAGGTCTGGAGTATGTCTGGGACCATATATTTGTGTGAAAGATTTTCTTCAACTATGAAATTAACGCAGTCGAAGCTTAGGAGTAGTCTACTGACCATCTGTCGGGGCAATGGGTTTAATGACCAGTAATCTCACTACAAACATAGAGATGCTAGTGGAAAAACAATTATAGACAATAATAGAGTAATGAAAAGAAATGTTTCTTTTGCATTAGTAACAGACCAGCTCTGAAGTTAACACTCCTCACTTTTTCCCTTATTATATTATGTCTGTGCTATATTTGTAAGTGGAAAACTACGTCGTTGAGAGTGACATTTTATTCAATTTTTCTTGATTACTGCACCGCCACTCCTCCCCACCCCCTTCCACATATTTCATTCTGAACTGAACGACAGAATTTGGAACGATTCGTACTGCTTGTAGTTGCTGTCAGCCTTTGCAGTATATTAATTTGTGGTTCAAATGCCTCTGAGCACTATGGGACTTAACATCTGAGGTCATCAATCCCTTAGAACTTAGATCTACTTAAACCTAACTAACCTAAGGACATCACACACATCCATGCCCGTGGCAGGATTCGAACCTGCGACCGTAGCAGTCGCGCGGTTCCAGACTGAAGCGCCTAGAACCACTCGGCCCCACCGGCCGGCTATATTTATTTGTGGCGCTACAGTACTCATTACGACATTACGCGTGCTGGTGCGTACCTACCTTTATTTTTTCTAATGCAGCTGGAACAAGACATTAGTGCTCAGAAGAATGTAGGACAGGAAGTACCAGCAAGTCGCACAGCGGAAAAGAAAATTAAAATTAAAATTTCACTCCCTAACACCGATAGGAAAACAACATGGCTGTTTTACTTGCAAGGACTTCTATGACGAGATGGCACATAAAAACTCACACACTAGAGTATTTTAGAGTGGTCTCTTCACTGCTGAATTTTTATAAGCTAACCGTCATTAATTTTTCATTCGATGTCAGTTTTGTGTAAGACAAGATTGGGAGGCTAAACTTTCGAAAATACTATGCGCATGTTATATTGTGTCGTAAGTATTCATAACATTTTACCTTAAGAATTACGACAACGCTAAGAATACTAAAGTGTTTCAAATTCGGGAGTCAGCTGTCGTTCGTGTGTTGTCAGATGTCTTCGACCTTTTTCGGGCAGTCTCGTGGGCAGCTCACTCGCGCGGCCCTGTGTTAGGAGAACATAATTGAAGAGAAGGTTTACACCTATAGTCTCCACCCACCCAGACCACGCCCTGTCACGCCCACAATATAGGGTGGCGAATAAGGACATCTCATTGGTTGAGACACTCGCCTCCGTCCACCTGTGTGGTCAGTGCCAGTGGAGCAGAGGGCCGTAGGAGGTAGGTAATCCCAGCGGCTGCCTTATCGACACTCTGTTACGTTGCCCTCAATTCCATTTGATGTTTCGCAGCCACTGCGATCGTAATTTTTAAGTATGTTTCTCCAATCCGTGTTAAATATCTGCAGTATGGCAAGATCTGATTATAAACAAGTTTTGTCAGGCTCAATTAGTGGTAACTGCAACCAACTGCACATAAACCAAATATCTCAAATTAATTATTAATTAATTATTAATTAATAATAATTCAGTAGTTTTCAGAGAGGCAGCACATTCACAAGAAAAGTTTAATATTTAAGATTAAGAATAAGATACGGTTTTGTATTAGTGAAGAAAATATTACACGTGAGACCACATGTGGCAATGTGTGTGAAAGACTTCTCTATATGTTTACAAAATACTGAGAACAAAATTGAAAGCTTACGGTGGCTTACGGAGCATGAATGTAGATGTTGGGGCACTCGTATATGCGGGGATGGTGGCGAGGACGTGACGACTTGTAAGTGTAATTCTGAAACGCCTGGAGAAACTTCATACATACATGGCTTATCCGGAAAAATGTAGCGTTGTGATGGGACGCCCTTTGCTGCTTTTGGGATTCCATGGTGTTGTAAATACTGTGAACTGTAAACAACATTGAAAACGAGCTGTTGATCTTCAAATCCATAGGCCAATATTTCAGAGTCTCAATGACATTTACTCACTGAGAGTGTGAGCAGAAGCAGAAATGAAATGACATATAAGTTAACTAATCTATTTATACCCTATAGATAACCTCATTTCCCCCCGCTCCCCATCCCCCCACCCCAACACAAATGTAACATAAAAGTTGTACGAACAACTTCCTTTAAAGTGCTTGGTTGATATATTTTTAGTTTCAGATATTTAAGTGCGTGTATGTCCGGTATTTAACCGATGTTTCTAATGTTTTAATGCATAGATACAAGCTCATTTCCTATATATTTAATACCTATCTGTTGGCCTTCTAGCTATCATGCAGCCCAAAATTAACTTTTAACTTCATTAAGATAAAGAACGTTGTCAACATGAATTTAAAAAAACGCTATTTTAGAGAGCGCCATGGTGATACAATTGACGTTAAGCCCAGTGGTAGAGACATAATACAGACATAAAACTGAATAAAATCATTTGATGATTGAAGACTGCTTATAGTTTCAGCCGTTGAGAACATTTCAGTGTTTCTTACAACGCAAAGTAACTACCAAGGCATAATAATTCACAATGGAAATCACGTAACGCCCACAAGCACTGACGTCTACAGTAGCATCACCTGGCGGATATGCATCTCGCGTGACGCGTCACACCGCGAAGCCGCCGGGACCTTGCTAGCTGTTAGGACAACATAACATCTCAGAAGATCTACAGCTGTGAGCTCCGTCCTGACCAGGCCCTGTTTCGGCCACTATTTTTAGTGGGGTTTAAGGACATACCATTGGTTGAGACGCTTGTCTCCGTTCGTCTGCCTGGTCAGTGCCAGAAGAGCAACGGGCCATAGGAGGTTGATAATTCTAGTGGCTGCCTTCTTGGCGCTGTGTTACGCGGGCTTCAGCTCTATTTTGTGTTGAGCAGAGCCTGAGATTGTTATATAGGGATACCTTCCTCCAATTAGTCTGAACTATCTCCAGTGTTTCGCTGATCGATATTAAAGAAGTTCTGTCAAACTCGATCAGTGATGGTTGCAACCATCAGTGGATAAAATAAATAGCTCAAACTTAAACACCTCTTCTACGTCCTTCTAGTGACAACTTAATAATAGATTATTACTGATTCACTGATCCTGGGAAGTAATCTATCCACAAAGAAAATTTAATATGTAAGATGTGGACAATAATATATTTATTTGTTTTGTAAATAAAACTGCATTTTCCTGCTGCTGTTGGATAATAATGTATTGTCCAATATGACACGTTGGAATTCTTGTGGCAGCACATGTAAGTCTTATCTGTATGGTTTCAAAATGCTGAGAGCACAGTTCAGACCATTAGCTATGCTTGATGGCAAAACATACATTACAGTAATGCCGACAATGCATTGCAAATGTTGAATTACTTCAGTTGTCTGTCGTTGTCCATGTAACTAATAGCATGGACGATTACGTCCTAAACTACAAAAGATTGCTCTTATTATTCATTTTACTACTACGTGAATAAATGTAAAAAATCGATTTTTAAATTTTTTCCTTAGGAAATTGCCTGTAGTTTTCTGAATAAGAAACGTTTTTTCGAAGGAAGTTTGAGTAAAGGAAGCAGTAAAATAGAAGTAATTTATAAATGACTGCACAAATAACAATACGCCTACGTCACACAAAGGGCAGTGAAAAAAACAGAATTTTGTTTTCATTTGTTTGAATTCTCTAAATTTGTAGTCTATAATGATGGCTAACTTGTCCAAGCAGTATGTTTTCTTCGCTTTTGTTGACACAGATCGTTTAGTTTTCGTTTTTCTGCGGTCTTGCAGCTAACTTTTGTGTTTATAGTGGAGTAATTGTGTTCGGTCAAGTTTTCTTCTACGTCAAAGCTATGGCCAAAATTAAAACCTTTGGTGTTAAACAATGTAAATTCTATGGACATTGATTCACCAAACGCAATAGCTTTGCTAATATTAAAGCAGCACGTGATGTAAAACTTCGATCGTCTTCAACTCCATCAAGTGCTTTGAAACAAAAACGTAAATTTATGGACATTGGGTGCGACAGTATTAACGACGTTAGTATAGAGATGACAACTAATGATTCAGGTTGTATCATTTTTGAACTCCCTGATCTATCTAAATTAATTAACTGAGCTTTGCAGCGAATGAAATGTAATAGCAGTGGTCTAAAGATAGTTGAATGGTAGGAGAGGTTATGCATCAAAATTAAGAACTCTCTGCAATTTTTGTAAAGAAAATGAATGCGGTTTTATATGTGGTTTAACCAAACAGAAATTGTATGTTTTATTCATTCAGTATTTCAGAATGAAAGCCCTTAGTGAGTTCGAAGAAAGTATACACATGATTTTTGACCTCTAAGGTTGTTCTTCTCGCTGACACCTGCACAAAACAATCAAAGCAAAAAAGTTTATCGTATACTGCATTTTCGCCGTTCTTGCAGTAACACTTCAGTATCAGATATGAAGTTTTAATATATTACTTCTTGACTAAGAACTATGTTCACAAAATAGTCTACAAACAATTTCCACGTACACTACTTGCAAAATTATATCACTATACGACACATAGTTCAGATGATATGGCGCCACAGACATTCATATGCCTGAAAAGTTGTTTCCCTCTAAAATGTCGTGCAATGTAAGTGTAACGTCAGTCATGACTTTTTTATTTACTACTTCATTATTACAAACTTTATTTGCAACTCACTTTGCAGACAAATTATCTACACACCCCACTGTATGTACCTGCAAACAAATGTCATTATAAGACACATAATTCATTATATTCGACATCATCAACATTGCGATTCGTGAAAAACTAGCTTTTACTTAAAATGTAGAGAAATTTACCCAGACCACATTCATCCAGTGATTCATAATGAGAGCACTTGGCAACTTCCAACAAAAATGTTTTCAAAGACCGCCCGGTAATCGTGCGGTCTAACGCACTGCTTTGCTCGCAGGAGAGGGCGTGCCGGCCCGCGGCACGAATCCGTCCGGCGTATTAGTGTCGTGGTCTGCCGTTCCGGCCAGCCTGTGGGCAGCTTTGAAGGCGGTTTTCCAACTGCCTCGGCGAATGCGGGTTGATTCCCCTTATTCTGCCTCAGGTACACTACGTCGGCTATTGCAGCACAAACACTTTCTCCTCTGTGTTGTTTCTAGGTCCGCAATTCCATGCAATACAATACAACTTTTCAAATCCTGAATTATAATCTTAACAAATTAATACATTTTTAAAGTACTCAGATGTTTTTAGCCGCTGTATACAAGGAACTTTGATTCTGTAAGGAATCGGGAAATTACTGATACTGTAGAATTGGTCGCAATAGCCATTTATATGAGATTTATTTACAGACACGTCGTAATTTGCCCGTAAAGCTTGTCACATATTTAAGTCTTCCACATTGCTTATTAGTAATACGTTGCAGTTATAATATATGATACGTTGAAAGTAATCTTCACTGATCTTGTAAACAGATACTATCGAACTATTTCTCTTTGTAATTTGTATCACCGTACACATATCCACTCTTAAGGGGAGCTCCTGTTCAATGTATGTAGTAGATTTTTTAGTCAAGGCTTTCTGCATTTCATTACGATTGTACAAAGGCTATTCTTCGCTACAGAAAGTAGTATCGTGAGACATCAGTCGCGCAATGATGCTGAAACTAGTCTGGAATCTCGTTTATCCGGTTTGTTACTTTCATTCTGTAGGACATTCGCCGTCCAAAATAAATTTCCGTGCTATATTAGTCAAATAGTAACTGAGTTCATCTCATATTTATAAGACTACTCCATTTTATTATATCTTGGCTAATGCTCCTCGATCTTTGAAGATGGAATTAACCTGTTGCTCAGCATCTGTTGTTTACTGTATGTCATGTATGGGTAAATCAAGCTTTGTTTCAGATGATTCGTTTTTCCTGAATGTGTGCTAATCATCTGATATTGCTCCCTGCAGCCGTTGGATAAGCAGCTGCCAGCAGCTAGCTCTCTTTTTGTTACTTAGTTTAATTCTTAATTTCTTTGCGTGTTTTTGGGTACTTGCAGTGTTTAATTCATAAATTTCGGGCGTATTATAGTATTTTAGAGTTGTAGCATCGCGTTTTAGTATCGGAATAGTCTAAATTCGCGTAGTCGTTTGTCTTCTGTTTTTGTTTTGAACGGTCAGTGTCGGTTGGTCACAGCCAGTGTGCTCCCAGCCGCCGTTGGATAAGCAGCTGCCAGCAGCAAGTCGTATACTCCTAGCTCACTTATTTGTTACATAGTTTCGTATAGGATGTGTAATTTCGAGTTTTAGTTACTGTAATCGTAAATTTAGACAGATTGTAGCGCAGTCATTAGGAATTTGTACAGGTTAGTTCATACATTCTTTGCGTGTTTCCCTTGCATTTTCTAGGCACGGACTCGTGTTTCAGTAACTGTTGTTAAACATCGATTAGAATGGACTGGGACTGCGACTGCTGTGTCTGGATGAGGGCTGAGTTGGCATCCCTTTGCTCACAGCTGCAGGTGGTGCTGAGTTCTGTCATGCAGCTTGACGCTGTTGCCAATCGGCACCACTGTGGGGAGCCGGACTTGGGTATCACGGGGATGTCAACCTCGTCCCGTCTGTCCCCAGATCTGTCTGCCGCTGTGGTTGCCCCGGTTGCTGCCCGCAGTGGGGCTGAGCCCTTGCCTGTGGTTGATTGGGAGGTCGTTCCAAGGCGTGGCAGGCAGCGAAAGACGTCCCCGGAGGCTGATCAGAAAGCCTCCCCGGTGCGTCTGACAAACAGATTTCAGGTACTGTCTCTGGAGGAGCCAGATACAGCTGCCTGCCCTGTTTCAGAGGATTATTCTCAGCCTTCAAGGTCCGAGCAATCGCAGAGGGTGGGCTTATTGATAGTTGGGAGCTCCAATGTTCGGAGCGTAATGGGGCCCCTTAGGGATATGGCGACTAAGGAGGGGAAGATATCTAGTGTGAACTCCGTGTGCATTCCGAGTGGAGTCATTCCTGATGTGGAAAGGGTCCTTCCGGATGCCATGAAGAGCACAAGGTGCAGCCAGCTGCAGGTGTTGGAAGATGTCAGCACTAATGACGTGTGTCGCTTTGGATCTGAGGAAATTCCCTCTGGATTCCAGTGGCTATCTGATTTGGTGAAGGCTGCTGGTCTTGCTTACGAGATGAAGGCAGAGCTCACCATCTGCAGCATCGCTGACAGAACCGACTGCGGACCTTTGGTGCTGAGCCAGGTGGAGGGTCTGAATCAGAGGCTCAGACGGTTTTGCGACCGTGTTGGCTGCGGATTCCTTGACTTGCGCCATAGGGTGGTGGGGTTTCGGGTTCCGCTGAATAGGTCAGGAGTTCACAACACTCAGCTGGCGGCTACACGGGTAGCGGAGGCTGTGTGGCGTGGACTGGGCAGTTATTTAGGTTAGAAGGCCTCGGGAAAGTACGGGGTGGGCTGCAATCTCAAAGGGTGCATGGAAAATACAGGACGTGCCTGAAACAAGGAACAGCCGGAATTGTAGTTGTAAATTCTTGTAGTTGTGCTGGGAAAGTCCCTGAGCTTCAAGCGCTAATAGAAAGCACAGAAGCTGAAATCGTTATAGGTACAGAGAGCTGGCTAAAGCCTGAAATAAGTTCTGCAGAAATTTTTACGAAGTCTCAGACGGTGTTCAGGAAAGATAGATTAGGCAGAATTGGTGGTGGAGTGTTTGTGTCTGTCAGTAGTGGTTTATCTTGTGGTGAAGTTGAAGTAGATACACCGTGCGAATTGGTATGGAAGGAGGTTATACTTAACAGCCGAACTAACTTAATAATAGGCTCCTTCTACCGACCCCCAGACTCCAATGATATAGTTGCTGATAAGTTCAGAAAAAATCTGAGTCTCGCAACAAATAAATACCCCACTCATACGGTTATAATTGGTGGGGACTTCAACCTTCCCTCGATATGTTGGCAAAAATACTTGTTCAAAACCGGTGGTAGGCAGAAAACATCTTCCGAGATTGTCCTAAATGCTTTCTCCGAAAATTATTTCGAGCAATTAGTCCACGAACCCACGCGAATTTTAAATGGTTGCGAAAACACACTTGACCACTTAGCCACAGACAATCCAGTGCTAATAGAGAGCATCATGACTGATACAGGGATTAGTAATCACAAGGTCGTTATAGCTAGACTCAATACCGTTTCTTCCAAATCCACCAGAAACAAACGCAAAATAATTTTATTTAAAAAAGCGGATAAAGTGTCACTAGAAGCCTTCCTAAGAGACAATCTCCATTCCTTCCGAACTGACTATGCACATGTAGACGAGATGTGGCTCAAATTCAAAGATATAGTAGCAACTGCAATTGAGAGATTCACACCTCATGAATTGGTAAGAGATGGAACTGATCCCCCATGGCACACAAAACAGGTCCGAACACTGTGGCAGAGGCAACGGAAAAAGCATGCGAAGTTCAGAAGAACGCGAAATCACGAAGATTGGCTAAAATTTACAGACGCGTGAAATTTGGCACGGACTTCAATGCGAGATGCCTTTAATAGGTTCCACAACCAAACATTGTCTCGAAATTTGGTGGAAAATCCGAAGCAATTCTGGTCGTATGTAAAGTACACAAGCGGCAAGACGCAGTCAATACCTTCGCTGCGCAGTGCCGATGGTACTGTTACCGACGACTGTGCAGCTAAAGCGGAGTCATTGAACGCAGTTTTCCGTAATTCCTTCACCAGGGAAGACGAATGGAGTATTCCAGAATTTGAAACACGAACAGCTGCTTGCATGAGTTTCTTAGAAGTAGATACCTTAGGGGTTGCGAAGCAACTCAAATCGCTTGATACGGGCAAGTCTTCAGGTCCAGATTGTATACCGATTAGGTTCCTTTCAGATTACGCTGATACAATAGCTCCCTACTTAACAATCATATACAACCGTTCGCTCACCGATAGATCGGTACCTGCAGATTGGGAAATTGCGCAGGTCACACCAGTGTTTAAGAAGGGTAGTACGAGTAATCCATCGAACTACAGACCTATATCATTGACGTCGGTTTGCAGTAGGGTTTAGGAGCATATATTGTATTCAGACATAATGAATCACCTCGAAGGGAACGATCTATTTATACGTAATCAGCATGGTTTCAGAAAACATCGTTCTTGTGCAACGCAGCTAGCTCTTTATTCGCACGAAGTAATGGCCGCTATCGACAGGGGATATCAAGCTGATACCGTATTTCTATATTTCCGGAAAGCTTTTGACACCGTTCCTCACAAGCGACTTCTAATCAAGCTGGGGGCCAATGGGGTATCGTCTCAGTTGTGCGACTGGATTCGTGATTTCCTGTCAGGAAGGTCGCAGTTTTTAGTAATAGACGGCAAATCATCGAGTAAAACTGAAGTGATATCAGGTGCTCCCCAGGAAAGCGTCCTGGGACCTCTGGTGTTCCTGATCTGTATAAATGACCTGTGTGAAAATCTGAGCAGTTCTCTTAGGTTGTTCGCAGATGATGCTGTAATTTACCGTCTAGTAAGGTCATCCGAAGACCAGCATCAGTTGCAAAGCGATTTATAAAAGATTGCTGTATGGTGAGGCAGGTGGCAGTTGACGCTAAATAACGAAAAGTGTGAGGTGATCCACATGAGTTCCAAAAGAAAGCAGTTGGAATTTGATTACTCGATAAATAGTACAATTCTCAAGGCTGTCAATTCAACTAAATACCTGGGTGTAAAAATTACGAACAACTTCAGTTGGAAAGACCACATAGATAATATTGTGAGGAAGGCGAGCCAAAGGTTGCCTTTCATTGGCAAGACACTTATAAGATGCAACAAGTCCACTAAAGAGACAGCTTACACTACACTCGTTCGTCCTCTATTAGAATAATGCTGCGCGGTGTGGGATCCTTACCAGGTGGGATTGACGGAGGACATCGAAAGGGTGCAAAAAAGGGCAGCTCGTTTTGTATTATCACTTAATAGGAGGGGAGAGAGTGTGGCTGATATGATACGCGAGTTGGGATGGAAGTCATTAAAGCAAAGACGTTTTTCGCCGCGGCGAGATCTATTTAAGAAATTTCAGTCACCAACTTTCTCTTCCGAATGCGAAAATATTTTGTTGAGCCCAACCTACATAGGTAGGAATGATCATCAAAATAAAATAAGAGAAGTCAGAGCTCGAACAGAAAGGTTTAGGCGTTCGGGAGTGGAATGGTAGGGAGATAGTATGATTGTGGTTCGATGAAACCTCTGCCAAGCACTTGAATGTGAATTGCAGAGTAATCATGTAGATGTAGATATTAGATGCTTTTGCTCCAGGAACGTCATAGGCGCATTGTTTAATCTCAATTTGTTCTTAACGGTACCGTATCAGTCAGATGTTAGCGTTATTAATCTGTAATTCCGTCTATGCGATCATTTACCGTTTTTGTGAAGAGGAGTGGTCTGTACACATTGCCAGTGATGCAGGACTACTTTCTGTGTATGTAGCAAAAGCAATTCTTTAATCCATAGAAGGAAAAACGGCAAGATTATATGTGCTGCTTCTTGTAAACGTCCGCCTACACTGACCAGGAGGAACATCATGACAACCGGCCAGCTATCCATTTAAGACCGTCCCGGAATTAGCAGCGTCACCTGGAGAGGAATGACTGCTAAGCACGCAAATGCACGGTGCATTTAGTGTCAGGGGCGTGCTCTCCGTCTGTAGAATGGGAAAGACGAGCGACCGATCTGAGTTTGACCGAGGGCAGATTGTGATGATTCTCAGGCTTGCCACGAGCATTTGGGAAACTGCATGACTTAGCGGATGTTCGAGGAGTGCTGTGGTGAGTGTCTTCAATATGTGGTGAAACCAAGGAAAACCAAACCAGACATCGTGGGGTTGGGGTTGTCAGATGTCAGACTACGTATGCAGGGCAGACTGGTAAAACAGGACAGGTGGAAAGCTGTGGCGGCGGCCGTCCGCTGTGGCCGAGTGGTTCTAGGCGCTTCAGTCCGGAAACACGCTGCTGCTACGGTCGCAGGTTCGAATCCTGCCTCGGGCATGGATGTATGTGATGTCCTTAGGTTAGTTAGGTTTAAGTAGTTCTAAGTGTAGGGGACTGATAACCTCAGATGTTAAGTCCCATAGTACTTAGAGCCATTTGAACCATTTGAACTGTGGCGGGAATTCATATCAGACTTTAATTCCGGGCAGAGTAGAAGTGTGTCTGAACACACAGTGCACCGAACGATCTTAACGATGGGTCTCCTCAGCCGACAACCCATGCATGCGCCAATGTTAACACCACGACAGCACCAACTACGATGGAAATTGTCACGTGAGTATCGGCACTGGACGTTGGCACAGTGGCAGTACGCTGTGTAGTCTAATGACTTCCGATACCTTCTTCATCACTCCGAATGGTGGACATGAATCTGTTGTCTTACAGGGAAACAGCTAATTGACATCTACACTGCCCTACGGAGACAAGCTGTCGGCGGTGCCATTATATTATGGACAACATTCGCGTGGGTGTCCATGGGTCCAGTGGAGCTTGTGCAAGGCACCATCATGGTCAGACCACATTATCCATTCTTGACAATCATGTTTCCCGAAAAGTAGTGGCATTTTGCCACCAGATAATGCACCATGTCACAAGGCCAGGAGCGTGACGGAGTGGTACGATAAAAACAGTGGAGAGTTCCGGTTGATGTGCTGCCCCCATCTTAGCAGATCTGAACCTGATCGAAAGCATCTGTGACATTATTTTACTACGCATCAGAACTCATCGCCCTCTACATGGAATTTACGGGAATCAGGTGGCTTGTGTGTGCAGATGTAGTGCGAAGTTCCTCCAGCTACCTATCAAAGCCTCAATGCTTCCATACCACTGCGGGTTGACGCCGTTATCCGTGCCAAAGGTGTTTATTAGTCACGTGGTCGTGAAGTTCTGGCTGGTAAGTGTACATGCTTCCACCGGATGCAGCAGCAAACGCGTGAGAAGCGAAGTTTTTCGTGATGAAAGGACTAGATTTAATAGATACTTGGTTGCTCCTCCACCAACACGTTCGCGTAGCCACATACGTATCCGGTGGTTTAGTAAGCAAACCGGACAATGTTTATGTAATGAAAGACTTTATGTGTGACTTAACTGGGTGGGAAATATTCCCCTTTAACTTCTTGTGTCACTGCACGTTTCATGTAACTGCGCACCATAATGACCAAGAAACATTCATGGAACGGAACGAGTGGCAGTTAAACAGATGAAGAATTGCAATAGGTGGTCAACGGTATTTGGAAGAAATGGCTTTGATCAGAGTCTGGATAGCCAACATGCACAATGTGGTGGGTACAGTTTTCAAAATGGCAGATAAAAATAATTATTTAACTAAACATCTTTATTCTGTATCATGTTTTTAAGGCAGATTATTATTTATAAAATAATTTCTCTTAGCGCCATAAAGGCTCCCAACCCTATAGAGATAGTGTTGAAATTTTGTGATCTGGATTTTTTGTGGCCTTAAAAATGCTCTTAAATTTTTAAAACAGGACATGAGGCGCATGCAATAGATATTAGTGAGGAGGGAATCTATTCGTGCATGAATTACGTACTTAATGGAATCAACGTTTTCGTTTTAAATTGTGCAATTAATTTCACAGCTATTATAAATTCACAATAACGAATTTTCACTACATTAATACTTATAAAATGTGGTGAGGAACCTCTCCCACATCCTCCGCCACCAGCCCCCCCCCCTCCCCCCCCAGGAAGGCCACACTGTCCATTGTCCTCTGTCCTTCTCTCTCTGTCCATTTCCACCTCCACCTATTCTGGCTCTCTGTTCATTTACTCCCCCCTCTCTTTGACCATCCCCTGATCCCCCCCCCCCCTCTCTCTCTCTATTCCTTCCTATCACCTCTATAGAATACAATGGGCTAATTCAGCAAATGGGCCAAGGTTGTATCTCAGTTTTAATACTCCAGCAGTTGACTACTCTGCAGGGCACAAAATAGTCTCCGTATCAGACCCTTTGTAGCCGTAAATTGGTGGCTGTTCTGGTCTTAACCGCTGTGGAAATAAGGTATAACTCAGGAAATAATGGGGTTATGACTCGTAACTGTATTACATTGTGTACTACGATGTATTGCCAATCTTGTGATACATTTACACATCGGTGTTCCTACAATACGTTTTCATGTGCAGACGAAAGCCACATTCTCGTAGTATGTATGGGACAAGTTTACGTGTCGTAGGTGGGGTAAACAGCGAAGTGCATAATCTTACCCCATTCGTTATAATTATCAGCTTTTTCCTTTATATAAAGCTAGAAACGTTAATGAACGTTACAGGTGGATATTGTACACCGATAGTAGTATTCAGAGAGCCATTTTTTTCTATTTTAGCACCTACAAAAGGAAAACTGATCGGGAGTTACGCAGTCTAAAAATGCTCGAAGCTGCAAAAGAGTGCTTGAAAAAAGGTGACTCCAAACGTCAGGTAGCGAGGGAGCTTTGGCTAAGCGAAGTTGCCCTCAGAAATAGCATTAAAACAGTGCGAGGTCTTACTAATTTCCTTTTATCTCTATGTCTTTTTTTATTTTGGAGACTGCTGTCTATGTAAAGATAAGTTTAAAAGTAACACCGCTACCTCACCTTTTTCAGGATTTTATGGTAAACAAACTGAGAAGGTTCGGAAGAACTCTTAATGATGAGTTGGAACTGGAACTCGCCGAACACTACAGATCTTTGGACGGATGGTATTATGGTATGACACAGAAAGATTTCAGAACACTACTTCATGACTATCCTGAGAGGAATAATATAACAACAAAATTTGACAAAAACACCAAGATGGTCCGAAAAGTCTGAACGCACAATTTCATGCACAGACGAAATCTTAGCCTTTGGATCTTATTTCGGACGTGTGATGGGGTTTCCACAAACAGCAAACAGGCAAATTCTTTCACAATCTTTAGTCGCATTATAGAGATATTAATTTGAACCTCATACCATATTTAACGTGAATGAGTCGGGGATTACAACAGTTCCTAACAAAGTTCCGACAGTGACTGCATCATGTGGCAAGAAGCACATGGGCAAAATTACATCTGAACAAAGAGGAAAGAGGTCAGCTGATAACGACTGTATGTTGTGTGAGAGCTTCGATGGGAGGGGGGGGGGGGGTTGTTACAATCCCTCTAAGAATGTTGCCTCGGAAAAGGATGAAGGAGAGTTTGAAGATTGGTGCCCTTCCTGGGTCCGTAATGAGGTGTTTGGACACTGGGTACAACAACTCAGCAACTCAGATCTGTATCTCTCATGGCTACAACGTTTTGAGAAACATATACAGCCAGAAGAAAATCCATTACTGTTACTTTTTGGACGATAACTCTTCACATTTCAATCTGAGTGCTGTCCTTTATTGCGGGGACCATAACATATATGTACTTAAAATGCCTGCAAACAGGATCCACAAACTGCAGCAAGCGGATCGCTGCTTTTCAAGCCGCTGAAGGGATTTTAATCACAAGCATGCGAGCAGTGGCTCAAACTGCATATGTAATTACGCAAGAATTCGTTGCTGAATTATTTGGAAATGCTTACAAAGGCGTTCAAGATATCAGGTATTTATGAAATCGATCGTCACATATTCGCTAAGGAAGACTTCCTGTCTTCGATTGTTACAGACAAAAGTGACAAATTTAATTATGCTTCCACAGTTGAATCTGGATCTCTCCGAAGCCAATGTACACAGACATCTACAAATGAAAGGCGAGCAGCATCACCGGAAATGGGTAAATTCCAGTTTGGACAAATTTGATGACCAATGGTCACTTAAGAGGGCAGCCAATGCACCATAAAACGGTGGAGTGTCAGACAAGCTGATAGATGTCTTCTTATAGCTTTTTGAGAATATATAATTATTTACAGTTATGTATTACTGAAAAACTGAATACACCAATGAGTTCAGAAAAATACATCCAATGACGCAACAATATTTCGGTACCTTTAATACAATACAATGTAACATATCTCAGCGAAAAACATTTTTACAATGAACCTTGAAATTAATAGCTCTTAAACGTTTCATGAGATTTCAACATAGAATATCTGAGATGATAACACTGCACTGTATCTATCATCTCTAGAATCCACATATTGCTATGTACGTAATTTCTTGTTTTATTAAGTTTTTAGAATTTTTAATTATGCAAATTGTCACAATATCTTATCCTCCACAGTTAAACAGCAAATGAATGTAGCGTAAATGCCTCAAGTTTTATCATATTTCTGTATTTATTTAATAAACAGTTACTGTTTTGGCTGTAATTTAAATATACATTAATTACAACTGGAAATACAAAATCAAGGTAACTTAAGAAGAGGTGAATCACATGTGTCAGATGACAGCACCTTCAGAAAGAAGTACCAAAAGCGCTAAATAACAGTTTAAATAACATTAAATAACAATCTATGGTGATTTATAATGAGCAAACTTACACTAAATTCCTGGCGTATTTATTTATGGATGACAGACCGCTATTAATGTTTATTGTGGCTGATTTTAGTGTGACTGAACATATATCTCTTTATGTATTGTTGAAATAAATAAGTTTAGTTTTGGTAGTGGTTATGTTGGGTCAAATCATGTCTGTAGAGCTTCAGCCAACGGAGAAGCAGGTAGTACCAGAACACTACGAAAACTGGGGCTTTAGGAGTGAAGAGCTAAAGTGACCTATTCTGGGCACTTGCAGGTTCGTTTTGGCTATGGTAGCATGTGGTTTTTCCTGGAGTGTATGGCAGATTCTGGTCGACGAACGGCCTCTACCATACATTAACTGCTAATGGGACTTTGTTTTTGAAGAGATCTGAATGTACTCCAGTGTATAACAGTGTATAACTTTTTCGCTTGTATTACGGAACTGAGGATTGACTGGGTATGAATTACTATTCCTTGTATCGTATGTTTAAATTTGTGAATCGGAGCTCTGAGCTGATTTGAACTGGTGAATGGTTCATGTATTGTGATCGTAAAATGACAAAGTTTTTGCGTATCGTTGATGACAATTTCGTTTGGGGATTTTGCTACCAGTCTTGTAACGCTCTCAATGAAACCCTGATTTGTTTGATAAGGAAGCTTTCTATTTACATTTTCATTGAAAATCTTAGGACCATTTCCCATTCATCTGAGATGTCCTTCCTTGAATAAATATTATTCAACGTAACTGTTTGTCGTCTACGTCAGTTAAACACTTCCGAATTGATGATGATGAGCGTTTGGCGTCATTGGCCGGGAGGCCCCTCGCGGGGCAGGTCCGGCCGCCTTGGCGCAGGTCTTATTACATTCGGCGCCACATTGGGCGACCTGCACGCCGGATGGGGATGAAATGATGATGAACACAACACAACACCCAGTCCCTGAGCGGAGAAAATCTCCGACCCAGCCGGGAATCGAACCCGGGCCCGGAGGACGGCAATCCGTGACGCTGACCACTCAGCTACTGGGGCGGACACTTCCGAATTAAACCCCCTATTATTAAAATATTAGTATAACTTTTATTTTGTATTCTGTATATTTTATTAAATAGCAACACTAGCCAGTGCATACATTATTTGAGTGGAGAATCGCCGCTACCCGTTATTATTTGCAGCGAACTAGCTGTGGGGTTGAAAGCAGAAGTGCGCCGTTCGACGCTACGACTACATGGAGTTATACTTTTTGAACGGAGCCGTGCATAGCTCCAGTACGCAATGTATGAGCAATATCAAGCAAATTTGTAACTGGTTTGCTAGTTTCAGATGCTGATTACGTAGAGTAAATACACTAGTAGTAAGTGTTAGCTACTGTCGCACAGTGAAGTTTCATTTCGTTTTCTTCTCTTCTACTGGGTGATTCACTTTTGTAGTCAGGCTGTGCTTATTGATTTACAAGGTTAATATGTCTCATAATAATAATACTTTACGTTTCAAACCTTGTGATTCCTTTTTTTAAACAGAGAACTTTTAGAATATCCTTCGTATTTCTTAAACAAATACCGGTGACTTACTTACTAAATAAGAATAAAAAAATATTGTCGTGATAATGTACGTTTCCCTCAGACTGACCAAACGTGTTGAAAAACAATTTTGGCTGCCTGCAACGAGTGACTCCTGCGATATTTCATAGTCGTGGGCGGTAACTGTCACCTATTGCAGTCACACATTTCATGTGAAAATCAATCAGACTGACGCATATAGTTGTTTTGCCTAACAGATGAAGCATTCGAAGCATCATTGTTTATATGCTTCTAATGGTGAATATTAGTTTGTATCCTTCATCTTTACAAACGATATAAATATTGGAAACTTCACAATGGAGGTCTGCTATATGCTCAAATAGAAATCTTCACTTTTCGTAAGTGAGCTGATATATTTTTTCATATGTCTGATGAATGAGAATCTACAGCATTTCATGTGATGCATGTTCAGCATCGCAAATAACATCAACTAGGTAAAAGTGCTATACAGTAGTCAAATGCTGTTAAGTTGGCCCACAAAAGTAATTCCTCTCTTGTGCATTAATATCGTCGACCAAAACAAACAGAAAATAATCGACGGATGCTTCCTTTATGTTTTATATGAACTACGTCTTGTTAACAGTCACAGTGAATAGTAATGGGTTCCACATTACTGTGAATGGCCTCTTACTAACATGAGATAAC
The DNA here is from genome assembly GCF_023864275.1 of Schistocerca cancellata. Taxonomy (NCBI): domain Eukaryota; kingdom Metazoa; phylum Arthropoda; class Insecta; order Orthoptera; family Acrididae; genus Schistocerca; species Schistocerca cancellata. The sequence goes on along the minus strand of NC_064629.1, from coordinate 493,328,659 downwards.
GAAGGTTGCAAGCACTCACTGACATAAGTGCGTGTGATTCTAGCATATAAAACGAATCAGTTAGTAAAATGTTTTATCAATTTGATAATGACTGTCTTCCTGAATCTCGAAATTAAGGACCATATAAAGATCAATTGACATCTGACATAAAAGACCGGAATATTCCACAGCGTATTTCAAATTGCAACATTTACACAGGCTGACAACGGAACAGAGCGTGACGTCAAGGTCGAGGGTTCTTGTGGAGAAAATTTTTCTGTTAAATTTGGTTCGAGGAAACGTCGTCTTCTGTTAATATTAAAAATTAACCTGTTTTCGCGACACTGACTCTATCTATCGTGGTTTAATTTGTATTTTTGTGTCTTATTATTGTTTATTTTTTTTATTTTCCGTTGTTTTCGTGACACAGTAAAAATGTTCAGTACAACCTGGATAATTTTCCATTGAGTTTTCATCCACAGGAGAGGTTAGAAATCTGAAACCGAAAAATGATTTTGGTTTTACAATAACTAGACTGAAAAATGGCCTGCACTCCTTCTAAATAAGAACAAAAATTAATGCAGTAATTTACGTGAAATAACTTTTTGAACCAGTGAAAAAGTCTAATATATAGAAGGAGTTGTTCCCAAATTGTTAGGTACTTGGAATAAGGAAACACAATAGATAAGGTAAACATACTCTACAGCCAGCCATTCTGCCCAGTGAGCCCTCTGGCTGAAGACCTCAGTGCCAAGAAGAAAAGAGGAATATAGTGAGGAGAGTCTTACACAGGAGAATCTAGCGAAATAGGGAAAATTGTGAGATGGCCAAGGAGAGCGCTCGGTATAAGAGGGTGACGACTGGAAAGCAGGAAGCCAAGCCTACAACAAGCTGCAGCAGTGAAATGCTGCACGTCGCGATGATGGTAACCAGGAAACAGCCGTGGACGTAGTGGAGAAAGCAGAAATGACCAGAGGGGAAACAGTGACATTATGTCGACCTGTTCCCCAGCAGGCACGTCCAGAAGACACATTCACTCTCACCCTTGTCATTCATGTCAACTGAAAGGGGCAGTGGGCCGCAACGAGGTGACGGATTGCCCAGTACTCGAAGCATGGCTACAGGCTAAAGAGCAACACTTGTGGTAGAGCGCTACCTCACCTCTTATATGTCGAAGACGACTGGAAGACGAGAACACAAACATCAGCCGCCTACGCCGCACCAAGGATCCATAGGCCGAACCAAAGTGGAAGGCAATGTTGAAATCTGTCGTCCAAAGGTTCCCGTGGATGGTGGATACCACAACCATCACCAATAAAGAAATAAGACGAAGCTTCTAAGGCGATATCTCTCTGAGGCAAATGTCATGTCAGAAGAGGGCGCCAGTGTAGTTATTCGTGGGGCCACGGTGGAAAACGAAGAACGCCGATATATTCCGACTCAAGGAATTTCTGGACACAGCTCTACTGCTCCAACCAATGCCACCAAAATCTGACAACTCTCCACCATGTTTCAGTTGCTAGAAGTACGGGCAGCTGCCCCAGTTCTGCAGCAGGAACCCTGTTGATGTGAAATGTGCTGAGCAGCTGCAGGTGGTGCAAATACTTCATGGAGATGCAAAAGGATCAGCTGGCGAGAAGAAGACGGCTGCCAGCAAGGAGTAGAAAAAATGGGAGGAAACCAGCAGCACAGAAACATCGATCTGTAAGGATTACAGCATGTTATCTTTTTTATTTTTGTCTTGTCTTGATGTGCAACTGACATTGTTTACTTCTGTGTGAGAGATAGATGGGTAATATTGTCTTTATTTACTTATCATAAGGAATGTTTGTTCTTGAGCCTTTACATTATATTAGTACATCTTAAGGTGTCATTTCATTGCGGAAATTCTGTGATAGAATGAGTTACTCGAGCTCAGTGAAAGTGTTCAGGGCGGACAGAGGTTATGTAATGCAGATGAGGGGATTTGGGATGTAAAGCCTGTATTCTACTGAAGACTCTATGATTGCAACAAGTGATTGCGTCCAGAATCGTTGGTTGATGTAGTTTGTTATGAACGTCATGAGCTCCCGCCCATCTCACTGCCCCTAGGATTAGGCGGAGGCAGCAGTTTTCTAGCGTCTCAGTCGGCTTGAGGTATGAGGCACTCAATGTTCCCATGTCAAACCACCATAGGCAATTGATGGGAAGACCATTGCTCAGCACTGTTCCACTCACCCACTCGTTTTGTTTGTAAAAGTTACCTAGAACCTGCTCATACCTGTTACTATCATCTAAATTTCATGCTTAACTCACTTATTTTCAATAAAAAAACCTTATATTTCATTATGAAATACATAGAAAATGAAGTGGAAGAATATTTTTTCTTATTACATTCACTGCCCATAAAAATTGTCTTTCTTATCAAAAAAGTGAATGTAAGAAAACAGAAATCAGATTTAATTAAATAAGGAAAACAATTATTTCTCTAAAACTTTTCTGATTCGTTCTACTTGAGCAGCCATACGTTTTTATGAAGAGTTCCTTGTAAAAGTTTTTGAGACAATGCTGGTTTACTATTCTACTGCATACACTTGAATCTTTTATTTTTTGGTATTTCTTAACACATTCTTTACGTGTATTACGATACCCATATGTTTGATACTTATCTTTATAGTATCCTTCAATATTTTTTAATCCATTCACTGGGTACACTCCTTGGTGTTTACCGTTTAAAGATTATAAAATTGAACAGGAAAAATATTTCTATAGACGAAGAGTTTATGCACTTCGTTATTTTTCTTCATTCTTTTATATTTCTGTTTTCAAAAATTTGACAATCTCAGTTACTAATTATTTTGAAATATCGATCAGGTAAAATAATTTAAATTCGTTATCGAGTTCCAAATGCATTTTTTCTCCATATCTGGTCGGTAAACGTTCACAGCTGATAAAATTATATAAGTATTTGCTTGTAAATCACTGTTCTTCCTAACGGTTTAATAGTGATAACATTATTGATCTTTTTGAGAAATATTTCAATTTATATAGGAAAATTTGTATTAGATTTCTTACAATGTTTAATGTCCATATTGTATTGTACCTATTTTATTTTACAAAACACATCTATCATCATCATGAGTACTCATTGCTTTCTTGTTTGTCTCAGCAGTTTAGATTTCATTTCATTCACTCTGAGTTATATTAATTGTCCTGCATTGTTCTCTATTGTTGAATAAATATTCTTTTGTAGTCTTCTGAACTTACTCTATTTTTAACTACATATTTCTAAACACATTTAGATATCTTTGCTATTTTATTTCCAACATTATGAGTATACATTTTAGCTCTTAAACCACAAAATTATTCGATTCTTTATCCATTAAATATATATTTCATCTTTCCTAAGACCTTATTGTTTACTTGTAGGATACCATAAATATTACCTGACGAATAGTTACTTGTATCAAAGTAATCAATCATCGACTTATTGTCTCCATAGAAATCTTCAGTTTATATACTGTAGCTATAACAGTCTGTATCTTGACAACGCAACTCAATATTTTCCCCATATTTTGGTTTCATTATTCTATAGTGAAAATCTTACATCAGTTCACTAGATAAATGAAATATACTGTTGCAATATATGAGTAGATGTGTTTATTAATCGTGATTATATTTTTATTTATATGAATAGCAACAATAGTTTCAATAAATATGGTTCTTCCTTTACACTTCTGTTGTGCTATAAATTTATCACAGTTCTTCAATATGATATTAATTTTATATTCACTCTGTTACTGAATTTTTTTCACTGTCTTACCAAATAGCGAATTATTCATTAATTTGTTGAAAACATTTTCAGAATCAGTTTTGGCTTTAGTTCTCATTACAGTACTCAGATGTACATATTTCTTCAATCAAATTGGTTAGATGTTAAAACTCTCTGTATTTTTAATAATTTCATTCGTAGATACAGGTAGTGTTTAAGATGTGATGTGAAGGTCGATGGCATCATGTCATGACGTCACACAAATGCAGGATGTTTTTCGATCGGTAGCCCTGAGATTTGCAGTGGGATGATAGAGGCTAGCACGAGTGGGGTGGTTGTAGAAATGTGGAACATTCTGTAATAATTAGTACTGGAATACTTTAGTCAATAACTTTTATTTAACTCTGTACTGCTACTGCACTCCAGGAACATAACAAATAGCAACTATCATGCTTGAATACAAATGACTCGCTAACAAACATTAACTGGATTATACAACAAGCAAGATAACACAATTCTGGTATTCCGTGTATAACACATGCGTGAACTAGAGGCTGTGAACATAGGGAGCTGAAGGCTATTCTAATCTGACTTCGCTCACGACCTGTAGCTGACTCGACGAGTACGATCTGCAAGTCTCTGTCCATGCCATACAGCGGCGCTGCAAGTGCCAGCCAGTCCGAGAGGTTCCAAGTGCTGGACTGCTATCGATTACCTCTAGTGGTGTCTAACGTTGACACCTCATTCCTACCCCGCAAATTTACGAACAGTCGTGGAGCAGGGCTTACGCCTGCTGGTGGGGAGGACTCCATGCTGACGCGGATGAGGGGGTGGGGACCCGAAATTCAGGCGAGGCTCCCCACCCGCTCCCCGCATTCGGACAGAGGGAAGTACGGAAACGTCAGAAAACCGCCTCCAGTATGCACGTCAACATGGGGTGTCTGCACGTCTACTACGATTGGAGGTTCCGCCGAGTCGACCTTCATCGGGCTGGGGCACCCGACAGGCAAATATTGATAACAGTCCATGGGGCCATGTCGTACAGTGGAGGTGGAGGTCACCATGGCGTCACTATCTGTAGGCACACCCATTGTCATCCGCGATGAGCCCAAGGAATCTTCCGGCCGCCGTAGCGATGGCTCAACTACGGGCAGCTCCGGCGCAGCACTGCGGCACCGTACAGGCGCTTCGACTCGCGGCACGGGTGTAACGTCCCCTTAGAAAAATTTCTGAATTACTGTGCTGATAAACCTCTTACATTATTTGCTTTTCAAACAGCTGAGCAAAACTGAACGTACTCAAACATTCAATAAAGTGACACACAATATTTTTAGCGCAACGCAATCTGACTTTCAAAAATCTCTACAAAAGAATGGCCCTGACTAACATTAACCTATACCTCTCACAAATCACTTACCTCACCAAAAATCTTTTTTACTCGAACTACTGCAATACAGCGAGCGCCACTACTGCCAGCTAAATAAAAGATTCAAACTACTGAAGGCACTAACTACTGATAGACATAGTCAGCAAATGAAAGATTTTGATAGAGAACAAACAATGTATCTACCTTAATAGTGTTGAAAAATCATAATATACATAGCAGTTCATGACATCCAGTCTTACATATTTCAAAACTCCGCCATTTCTCTCCCCACATCCACCACTGCTGGCGGCTCACCTCCAACTGCGCAACGCTACGCGCTGTTCACATCCAGCTGCCCAACACTACAGTGGCAGACAACAATGCAAACTAGCCACAGACTGCACACAGCACAGCCAGTGATTTTCATACAGAGCGCTTCGTAACGTTGCCAATAATAAAACATAAACAGCACACTTACACGGGGTCTGAAATCACACGACGAGCCTCAGACACTACTCGGCTTACAAGGCGCATCTGGTTCTGATGTCTGCGAGCCTCTCCAGATGGGCCAGGAGCGAGGTACAAGGCGTTGCCAAGGTGGCGACGAACCGCCCTTGTAAGCAGCTGTGAGTGCAGCGATAGTGCGAAAAGATACAACGTCGTCGGACAGAAACTTTGGAAACGGCCGTGGCACTGACACGCGTTTCGGTGGATGTAGCAAATGCATAAATGTCCGATGCGGATGACCGTGTAACAATTCAGTCGGTGACAATCGCGAGTGTGACTGTGACGGGTAAGTGGCCAAAACCAGTAGTAGTGCGGCTTCCCGAAATGCAACTGGCGCAACTTAGAAATTTGCGTCTTAAATGTGCGAACAAAACTTTCAGCAGCACCGTTTGACTGAGGCGAGAGCGGAGCAGAAGTGATATGCCGAACACCATGCGATTCACAAAAATTCGTCTACTCGGAAGAGACATACTGGGGTACATTGTCGGTAACGATAACTTCAGACAAACCTTCAGTGCAAAAAACTGAAGTTAAGGCACGTATCGTAGCTGATGAAGTCGTTGGTGGCATCTGTACAGCGAAGGGAAACATGCTTTACGAATCAATCACAATCAACCATCGTGCGTTCCAGAATGGACCAGGAAAATCCAAATGTAAGCGTTGCCAAGGTGCGGTGGCGCGGGGCCAAGAGCAAAATGTCTATGTTTGTGCTGACTGACTGGCGGCACACGCGGTAAAAGATGAACAAAGGTTTTTAATATCAGAATCGGTATCATACGAGGTACAATGACGGCGAGCTAACTATTTCGTCCGTACAAGACCCCAATGACCTCGACGTAGCAAGCGCAACGCAGCGGATTGCAAAGAACGTGGAACGACATCACGGGACTGATCATTCTCCGTGCGGAGCAAAATAACACCACATTGCACAAATAACCGCTGTCAGTGTGTAAAGAAACGGCGAGTAACAGGATCTGAAATTCGTGAACAAGAAGAAGGTCATTGCGTAACGATGTATTGCAAAACAAGTGTAAGAGAAGAATCGGAAACAGTAGCGGCTGCTACGTGACGATAGTCGAGCGGAAAACCAGCGATCACATCGTCGTTTGGTAAATCAATAAATATACAAGCCTGTTCAGATACATAAAAAGCTCTGTCTTCAGAAATGGGAAGACGAGATAACGCGTCAGCGTTACCGTGCTGAGCAGTAGACCGATATAATTGGACGTAACGGTACTGCGAATGAAACGAAGAACAGCGAATCAGTTTTTGCGCCGCACGTGAAGGTACGGGCTTCGATGGGTGGAACTATGAAGTCTTATGTCGGTGATGAGAATAAACTTGCGACCATACAAAAAATCATGGAATTCTGTCACACCAAAAATTACAGCTAAAGCTTCCTTCTCGATCTGCGAATAATTTTTCTGAGTAGATGAGAGGTGTTTAGATGCAAAATCAATTGGACAAACGCATACAACCGGTTTTTTCGGCAGGAACCGCCTCGATCCGACAATGAGAAGCATCAACCATGAGAACTAATGGTTTCTGAGGATCAAAGGTTGTTAAACAAGTACTAGATAACAACGCTGCTTTCCGCTTATGGAAAGCCTTGTCACATTCTGCTGACTAAACAAACGGAACGTTTTTCCGTCGAATACGATGAAGGGGAGCTGCAACACAAGAGGTATGGGGTATAAAGCGGTGTTAGTAACTGATCTTGCCTAACATCGCTTGCAGTTCCTTTACCGTCGTAGGAGCTGGCGGATCGGCGATGGCTCGCAAATGTTCCCGCGATTGGTGTATGCCCTGAGAAGTGAGTACATGTCCAAGGTAAGTCAGTTTACTCGCGAAGAAAGTGCACTTGTCTCTGTTTATTTTCAGTCCATTGTCCCGAAGCACTTGAAAGAGATGGCACAAGTTTTATGAATGGTCCGTCGGTGTCACTCCAGATACGACAATGTCACCTAAATAGATAAGGCTAGAGGGTACCGATTTACAAAGGGTTTGTAGATAACTTTGAAATATGGCTGGGGCAGAAGCACATCCGAAAGGAAGGCGTTTGTGTTTGTAAACCCGAGGTGAGTATTCACTGCCAAGAACTTTTGGGTTTCTTCATCTAGTGATAGCTGAAGATAGGCATCCTGCAAAGCTATCACGGAAAAAAAATTTACGGGTCCCAACCGATCAAACAAGACTTCCGGGCGAGGCAATGGAAATGTTGCTATAACAGTTTGTGGGTTGATTGTGGCCTTGTAATCCACCCACAGTCTCAACTTCCCGGAAGGTTTTGTTAAGATACCAAGTGGCTAATCCCACTGTGATGCTGAAATACGTTCTATTACATCTTGTTTTTCCAAATTACGCAAGGTTTGTGCAACACTGTCATGCAGCGGGAGTAGGGCTGGGGGCGCTCGGTAAAATTTTGGCCGTGCACCTTCTTTTAACTCGACATGAGCTTGAAAATTCTTCGCGCAGCCTAATCCTGGTGAGAGCAAATCTGCAAATTCGTTACACAAGGCTTCGTTGCCGATCGTTGGAACACTTGAGGTGATGGACAGTACTTTATCACGCACTGTTAACGAAAACAGATCGAAAGCGTTCAAGCCGAAGATATTGATAGAACTGCGGGATTGAAGCACATTCACAGTTAACACATGTGTTTGTCCACTGTATGTAGCTTGCAAGCTACACAGTCATAATACCGGGATTTCATGACCACTCTATGTTGCAAGCAACACATTCGCTTCACGTAAGGAAGGACTTCCTAGCAAATGATACGTTTCTTTGTTAATAAGAGGAACGACAGCTCCAGTATCTAATTGCCAGCCGGAGTGGTCGAGCGGTTCTAGGCGCTACAGTCTGGAACCGAGCAACCGCTACGGTGGCATGTTCGAATCCTGCCTCGGGCATGGATGTGTGTGATGTCCTTAGGTTAGTTAGGTTGAAGTACTTCTAAGTTCTAGGGGACTGATGACCTCAGAAGTTAAGTGCCATAGTGCTCAGAGCCATTTTTTGAACCAGTATCTAATTGGAAAGGAATTGGGCATCCGCGTATAAGCAAATCCACAAAAAGCAACGACCACGTCGCGACCGAGGCTTGCGTCGCGTGCGCGGCCTGCGTTGCATCCGCAACTGACAAAGTTCATAGCCGACTCCGGACGAGTGACAATTTGGTAAGGCAAAGTTCACTTGTGGAGCAGCAACGACATTAACGTCCATAGGTACAGCTTTTTTAAATTGGCTTTTGACCAGGAAACCGTTTCGGGAGTTACTGTTCTGGGATACGGAAGGTTTATTTGAACGTTCGCGTTTGAAACATACAGACTGGATGTGTCCCATTTGATTACGCAAATAGAAAGGAGCGTTCCTGGAGGGCCAGGATTGACGTGAATGCTTGCAATTGCAATTCTGACATGACCGCACTGCGGACGAGAATTGCTTACGCTGGCGGCCTGGGGCCGATGCGCGAGCAGCATGCGCAGGAACTCGGTCACATGTAGGTCTGGGCGCACCGCGAGAAGCCGGAGAACTAACGCCACAGATTCCGGGCGGCGATTCACAGGATTTTGCCGCAAAAACTAATGTGCCCGGTATTTTCAGAATGTCTATCACTTATTCCAGGGAGGGATTTGAAAATTTCAAATGTTTTCCCTGATTATAGAATCAGCAATGTTCTGACCTATTTCATCTCTAACCATACTATCTGTATCGGAAATTCCAAACAAGCTTGAAAAATTTCAGTCGTGTGACAGTCTATGCTGTTCCCCTATCCACTACCTGTTCGACTGAAACTGATTACGGGAGGACCGAAAAAATTTACATCTCTGTGCGACCACATTGATAGTGTCTTCGAAATTTTTGTCCGGTTTTGCTATAACTTCTTCGAACGTTAGGTCGTCTAGGGAGGTTCGTGGATATAAGTTACACAACACTCTGTAGGTGGCTACCCCTAACCCAGATAAGAAATAGTGGAGACGACGTTTACCTGTTATGTTGAATGCGTGAAGGTGGTGCTGCAGTTGAGCGTTTTATTCCCCCCAGATTCAGCGGTGGCGTGGAACAGGCGAAATTGCGGCACTGGCTGCTGTGGCTGCGGAGGCGGAACAGCAGCAGGTTGCCGTTGTTGTGGTGGAGCGAGATATGGTTGTTGTAGCAAGGACCTCAGTGCCTGCCGTAAGGTATATCTCTGCTGCGTCTGCACATGAACAAGACCTGCTAGCGTAGTCTGCTCGTCGTTTGGCAAAGCCGTTTTCACGATAATGAGGATGCAAAGGAAAATGTACAGTCGTGCTCAAAAGTATCCGAACGACCTCAACTGCATTTCGCCTGATTCGCATGCAACCGGCATAACGCGGCTGTCTAGCAGGTCCTCTAATCGCTCCTTGGTACAGTCGTTTGACTATTGAAAATGGTTCCAACATGTCACCACTAGAAAACACTGCTCTGTATCGCAGTAACTCAATATGTAAAGTAATACCACGATGCTACAAATATTAGGGAACACCTTATCACAGATAAGACTGTCCTTAAGGCTTGTAAGCTCACATATTTTCCAATAAATGACATACCTGAAATGTTACCACTCTCATTATTGCGACAGATAGGTAATGCAGTCGTAAGTTCGTCGTACTCATGATTTCCTCTTCAAAGTAACATACAGTACTTATTATTTAACACAAAATGACATTAAAATTTTAAGTTATTCACGTGGAGTTAGTTGAGAATATGTATGAACTTCAAATGACACGACGAACCGTCTCGTTCTGCATATGGATTCGAACCCAGGTCAGGCAGACTAAGCAAAGATTTCGTGACTGATGCAAACTAACAGTCATTCCTGATAATACATACAGAGAGCGATATACATCGATTTTAGAAAGTATCAGTTAGCAAATATCAACCTTAAATTACATAATGCAAACATTTTTAACGGACGCGAATTTCTACCTAGCATCTATTGTCCCTGTTAACGAACTACGAGAAATGTTAAATATTGCTTCTTCACAAGTAATTTACTTGAAAGGCCGTGAGGCGAAGTTTTGTGTTTGACTGGGATTATAACCCAGAAACTAATCGGATTGATATCGAAGCACAACCAATTGTGACATATCGGATTTTCTCGGCAGGAGCTAGATGATTTAACTGAAATGACGAGACGAAACATTAATTTTTTCCTTCCCTGGGCTCCAACCCGGCACCTATCGCTGTTATATTCTAGAGAAAACGAACGTTAAATATGGGTTTGTTCCACCAGCAGCGACATGTGAGCATGTTTGAACTAGAAATAATATGACGAAGAGTTCAGTGCTCACTAGGAATAGAGCCCGAAACATATCGTTGTTGACTGCACACATAGAGACGTCAGGAACCATATGTTTCTCCACCAGCAGCTCGGAATAACATCTTGAACTTACAGTGATCTCGCAAATAGTTTTGTGTCCCACTGGGAGCCAAAAACGTTAGAAATCGTTAGTGTTTAAAACGGATGAAAAAACATTAAAAATCAAAATTATTATCCACCAGCAGATAGGTGTTCTCATGCTAGAGCTTGATAGTACATAATGAAATCTTTAGTGCCGGTCCAGGATTCGAACCCATTCACACGTAATATGTGAAGATGTTTAGGAATCTGCAGTTTTGAACAAACAACAAATTGTAGCCGAGCTGTATTGTCACGAAGGGATCAAATTCCGCGTTAAGGGTGGTCTGAGTTGCATTCTCAGTTCAGAACCAATTTTATCGACATACAGATGCTCAGATAAAAGATGGAATAAGTGTCCTGTGACCCAACATAGCGTTTGTTTCCTCACTAGATATAAATAACTAGTATAAGAAAGGTTACAGGTGATAGAGATTCTACATGTCACCACTCCAGACTTTATTGTGGTTCAACCTAACGTCTACTTGGCAGAAAAGGAATATCATCTTTAATATGAATTTCAGTTCAGACTGCCATTATATCTTCTTCACTTGGTGTAGTCAGAAGAGAATGGAGTGTTTCTCTTCGTATCTAAAATCATTGACAGAAGTGGGAATCAAACACAGACCGTAGGTACAAGAACCTACCATCAGTCCAACAGACCACCAAACCCTCTTCAGTGCGCCTCATTTTTCTATCGTAACGCCATTGCGCCACACTGGATGAGACTTCTGACACATAGGCTCCCTGTACTAAATTGCAGCATGTTCAGTAAATTCATTTACTTGGTTGACCGAATCACCATGACCTAGCTGTCTCGGCTACCAAGTGCACACATTCGACTCTATTTTGTAATCACCGAAATAAAATCGCGTAACTGCTACCTACACAGAACTGCCAACAGTGTAGGATGCAGAAATTAAAATAGGATGTGTTCCTTTCCACTTGAGCTACTCTATTGCGCTATCTGACTGTAAAAAACGTCGTGCAGCGCAAAAGAAAAGCTGTAACTAATTCTCTCAGAAGTCTGGACACGGCCATTTGCATTATCTCACAGCGCTGTGGTATGCACAAGTTCTGAGGCAATTGTTGTTCGGTTCTGAAGCTGTTGTAGCTACGTGTCAGCTAGTGATGTCATGCTAAGCGGCGTGCACCGTACGTAAGATGTCGCGAGTTCGATTACATTTACTGCCAAATTTTTTTAAAACGCAATTCTGCTGTCTGCTGAAGTTACCAATCTAATGGACTTGGAACATAATTCCCCTCACTTCTCAACCCAAAGTAGTCGCATGTGGAGAAAGGGCTAACTTCTGTGACATTTTGTTCTGTTCAGGTTTAATAGACAGCCAGGCAGCAGATGCATCTCGAAGCTTTTGTATTAAGTATGGGGAGCCCGCATCGTGCCCAAATACGACAGAAAAGTATTTTCTACATTAGCTGTCGTGTGGTAGTGGCATTTTATTCTTCTTCAAACATTGTTTGACAGCTTACTCAGAACAAGTCTTCTACATGCATGTAATCAATAAACAGCATGTGCATCGTCAGACTGTTATAGATAACATCATAGATTTCGCATATATCGTTGCTGATTAATTTCGCTCTCATGTTTACTATTGTTTCAATAACACTAAAGGAAGCTGTAACCTCCCCCTCACTTATCGTCCTTAATGACAGTGAAAAATTAAACCGCGTGTACCTAATGGAAATTTGGGAAAAGCAATCGTCACCGAGGTTAATTTGTAGGCAAAGAGGGAGGAAAGGGTTACATGTAAATGAAAGCAAAAATGCTAATGAAATTGGTGGTAATTAATTTTTAAAAGGGGTAAAGTTAATAAAGAAAGTAAATGTGCGGCCGTTACGTTAACAATTAGCTAGCGGTAATTAGATATTTGAGATTTGGGGAAAATTACGGTCGCCAGTCCTAAGGACAATTACTATAGTAACTGAAAAAGAGAGGTTATTACACATATAATTAGCACTAGAAGCGTGGCAACAGAAGGTTGACACGTGCAGTGTGAAAACTGAAAGTTTGTCAGAAGTAATAAATTTCGCTACACTCTGACTTAATTTAGCAGAAGAATTAATAAAACAGGAAAATCGAAAGTTAATTTAGTTACTGAAGTTAATAGTGAGCTTTCTTTCTGAAGCACGTCGAAATTCAGTAAAATACGGTTAGTCTTGGACTACCTCAACAATCATTTCAAAAGCAACTTGAATCTACGCAATTTAGAAATAAGAGTTTTAACTTTGAACTTGAATTAAACGATTGTGAACAATTAACACTAGTAAAATTTAGTACGTACCAAGCTGAGCTGCAGTCACAGGTAAGCTAAAATACGGTAACAAAACTCGCACTCTTAATTTGTGCTTGTGCAATCTAAATACTGTAGCCAGCTATGAATACCTTAACTGAACTTTGAAATTAAAGCAGTGAAATAAAATGATGCTGGCGTTTGAATCTCAACGACACTCGGGTTCATTCCGGAAAAGGAAGGGACCCTGCTTGGTAATGCAACTGGGACAATGAGCAACAAAGGTTCATGTTAAGTTGCTGTAATTTTGCGAGGCAAATGGAACAATTTTAAAAACTGAGGTCTGCCATACAGTTCTAAATCTTTACGTGCTTCCAGTCTTCCTTGTTGGTTGATTGAAGATTTGAAGCCGTCGATCGAGGAGGTGGCGACAGTCACTCATTGTCGGCCGTCGCTGTTGCAGAAGCTGGATGTTGGCGCGACTCCTTATCGACCCGGTCACCAGGCGAAACGGGCTCTTGATGTGCGCCAGCTAATGCTTCCCGTCCGTGACACCATGTCAGAAACTATCATCGCAAGTCGAGCGCAATTACATGCTGCCAAACCCCGAAAGCGCGGCAACTCGCGGGAGCTTCTCACAACACACCTGCTCCACTCGCTACTCCAGCCAGACTCCCTCTCTGCCCGCGCTCCACGTGACCGAATTAACACTACCAAAGATCCTCAACACTTTGGTTCACCACACGACCTATCGATGTATCCGTTCGATAGCATAGTTTTCCCTAGGCAAGACCCAGCGTAAAAATACAAATAATATTTACGAAACAAACCAATTATACATCGACATAAATGCATAAATATATATATATATATATATACAAACAGTAAAACAATTACAATATGTAAAGAAACAGAAATGTCATATATTCAGGTAACAAAAATAAGGAAAACAAATTTATAGTACAATAGATGGAAATAGGAGGATACGCATTTCCGGCGTTACAAAGCCATACGAAAATTGTGCACTGTATTATAAGAAATGAAATAAAACTACCCACTATAACCTTGCGACGAAAGTCTGTTTTAATAAAACTGAGTATCTGTACACAAGCATGCCTCTATCGACACGAGTTATTAAAACACTACTGACTAAAATACTACTCACTTAGATTTTCATTGGGTCTGTGTTTAATTGTTAAGCTGTGTCATACTCAAGAAGTATGCAAATGTGGCATTTCATAAATACAGTTATGTACCTCTAGAAACCCAAAATGTGCTTGTCAGCAGCGGAAAGAGGTGTTACCTGTTGTGCAGCATTGTAAGTTTTTCACCATTGCACTATGAGCCAAAAGTATTTTCTTGCGATTTACTTATTGATGTTTGATCTGACTGCTTGTAGCTCTTTCTCAGAAGGGGTAAAAATGTAAATGTCAGTGAGACTGGAGCTGCGAACGATAACAGACGCGTTTTCACAGTTCGGCACGTTAGCACAGAGCTCGCGAAGAGGTATGTGTCTTCACTTCCTCTTACGAGACCAATAGTAGCTATAACTCATAAACCTCTATTTAAAAGACGGGATTAGTTGCGATTTCCAGCTGCAACGAGTTTCCTGGGCTGAAAACCATAAGTTTACAATCTTTTGTTACACCTCAAGCGATAATAACTGAGATTATTCAATGGATATGACACGTAAAATCAAGTGAACTTTGAGGCTTAATACCGTGCACACAAGGAAGTAACTCGTCAATCACAGAGATGCCAAACATACGTTGCCTTGTTGCCAAGTCTCAGTTACAGTACCAGCAGGAAGAAGACGAACCGATGTGATCCTACAGCGGGCTGGGAAGTGACCATAGCTGGTGTCTCCAAGTCGCAGCTGCTACGGCCTGGAATACGTAATGCGTCTGATTCGCATTTCTGTAACTAGGTTTAGGGACTGGAGCGTACGTACTAAAAAGCTCAGAATTGACTGCAAACTCAGCATCATAAATCAGTAACTCTCATAGTTCTTTTTACTTTTCTTTCGTAAGTGTACTGAAAACTAAGAAACTCATTCACAGGTGCTTTCGTGCCTCGTCGATGGTCGAGCACCCAAACAAATAAAAATAAAAACAGAATGTGTGTGTGTGTGTGTGTGTCAGAGAGAGAGAGAGAAAGAGGGAGGGAGGGAGGGAGAGAGGAGAGAGAGAGAGTGTGTAAATAATTGTTGCAAAGAAATTGAATCATGGTATGTAAAGAAATCTTTCATTTAAAATGAGACATTCCACACCATTACGAAATGTCGTATTCATGATCTATGGAACAAGAATTAATCTAGTCTAATGTAATTACATCATATTGATGACTAGCCATGAATTGTCATGAATACCGAAATTTTGGCCAATACCAGTAACCAAATCTAAAGTTGAAACTAAAAGACGACAATTTTTTCAATAAACCGGGACTCATATCAAGACCCTTTCGTCCCTGTTAGCTAACCACGGGAGATGTCTGATATACCTCCATTCTAAAGTAACAAAGTGTGCATGCATTTAAAGATGAAGTGCATGACGTGAAGTTCTGTGACGGAGATACGAACCCAACACGTAATCGGATTGTTAACTAAGAAAATCAAATGTTACGTATCGGTTTTTCTTACGTGCTGCTAGGTGTTTGAATCTAAAATAAGGATAGAAACTTTTGTGCCTAAGGGACAATCGAACTGCACACCTACCGTGCATCCACGAATATAGCTTAAGTATCAGTTTCTTTCTCACCAACAGTAAGATGTGTGCGTGTTTGACCAGAAATAACGACACCTATTGTGATTGTTGGCAACACATGAACAGACATTAAAAATGCACGTTAATTTTCACTAGCAGGTGGGTGTGCACTTGATAGGGCTTGAAATGAAATTATGAAGATTTTTGTACTAGATCCTTTGGAGTAGACCTAGAGAAGATTGCAGTCCTGGGAAAAGGAACGAAATGATTGAATTATACTGTTCTGAGACACTCAGATCCTCGAAAGAGTAGATACGAATTCCAATCACAGTCCAGCACCAAATTTTTCGACGTCGCTAGTTCAATCAAGTACAAGTAAAATAAGAGACCTGTTCCTTTAAATGGCTATCGGTTCATCAAATAAAATAAAATTTTCTAATGTAAGTAAGTTTACTGGCGACTGTATATCTGTTTCCCATGACTTCCGCTATGTCATTTACCAACGTAAACCGGCTCTGCCCAATTGGTAATGAAGGGACGTGATGTTTAAATACGGATTATGGATTATAACGACTTTCTCTTGAGGTTACCAGAGCCAAAATAAATCTGTTTCTGCCTTTGAAAAGTAAATTCCTGAACCGACGCAGTGCACCTGTGCTAATTCGTTCTACCAGACCATTGTGGCCACATTTCCCAGCATCAAGAGTGTGCTGAAACGGATGATGTGCTTAGCTTACAAAATTAGTCACGGTGGAAAAAATGGGAGTCTATTAAATAGTTAAGAAGACGCAAGCTTCAGACACGGAGATTATGCTATTGTCATGTCAGCACGATGTAAAGACTCTTCTAGGCATCATAGTCTCGAAGTATAGCCATCTTCAATTTTCACAAATTGAGCAAATTTCTTAGTTCGACAAAATCCACTGTGAAGTGTGAAGTTACAGGATAATTCGATTATTACCGTCGTAATTACTATTATTTTATTCATACCGCTGCTGGAACACACGTGCTTCAAGATCATTTAATACATTTTGGTCAATACAGAAGTAGTTTACCAAGAACAGGTTCTTTCCCTGTTTACGGAATCCTTTTCATGTTAATATCAAACATCAGCAGTTACTTCTAGATTACTTTAAAACTAAAGTAATTGATGAAGACGTTACTTGATAACAAGAACCTGCGGGACGCTACTCAGGATGATGCAGCTCGCGACAATGAAGTGATAATGGAAGTTAGCGACTCCATGGTGACAACACAGCCAAAGAGTCAAGAAAAAGAACTAAATATCTCTGTTCAAATAGAACAAACTCCTGAACCGGTTATAGTCCTTCAGAATGAGCAGTCTCCAGAAAACCACAAGGAAACCAAC
Organism: Schistocerca cancellata; assembly: GCF_023864275.1. Classification (NCBI taxonomy): domain Eukaryota; kingdom Metazoa; phylum Arthropoda; class Insecta; order Orthoptera; family Acrididae; genus Schistocerca; species Schistocerca cancellata. The sequence continues at coordinate 493,311,314 of NC_064629.1, read as the reverse complement.
CCATCACTTGCCAGCGAACAAGACCGAGCGCAAGAAACCCAAGAGGTAATGGAAAACGATGAAACCTCCCCAAAAGTCAGTCCTCCAAGGAAACATAAAAAGAGGAGACTAGCTCATAAGGGCGCTGAACAACTGGCACCGCCTTTGCGAGAAAAAGCAAAGCAGATGAACAACGAACTGCATGAAGAACAACATAGTAATCCGGTTCTGAGTATGCAGGCACCTGACCCCTTGCAAGCCAAATCAAATACACCATGCCCCATGTCAACGGACCATTCGTCACACGAGAGGTTGAAGCTGCTAGCAAATTTCGATGCAGACAAGGTTTTCCTGATACTAGGAATGCAGAAAAAGAGACATTGAAAGCTAATCAACACAAAACCTGGGCTGATGAATATGATGAAATGAATCAAGATGAAGAATTGAACGAAACTGGAGGAACGGAACAGACTCCTGCCCCAAGAGATCAACTGAACACGATGGATACATCATTGCCGGAACATACATGTGAAAAAGGATTTTCCTCCGACAGCACTTCGTATGACGAATATTGATTTCGGTAATGAATGGGACAATATGAACGCAGCAAAAGCCTACAAAATCGCTACGTTGAACACTAATAAGTTACGCTCCTCCCTGCATTTACAACATCTGCAAGACTTTCTATACGCAGCTGACGTTGATATACTACTGTTACAGGAAGTAACAGATATTAAATTAGAAAACATACGTGGATACAACGCCATAATAAACCCCGGTATCGGTGCAGAGCTCGGAACCGCAATTCTCACGAAAGAAGGCATCCGTGTCACACAAATAGCAAAACTTGGAAACAGCAGAGGGGTTGCAGTGACTGTTAATAATGCCCGCATCATCAACGTTTATGCACCGTCAGGCAACAATAACAGGCGTGCTAGAACGGATTTTTTTAAAAGTGAAATCGTTCATCTCTTCGGTACACGTCAAGATTATATAATCCTAGCCGGCGATTTTAATTCTGTACTTAGCCCGAAAGACACCGAATTTCAACAAGTCCTTAGAACTGGAAAGAATAGTCCACCAAATGCAGTTAACTGATACCTGGGAACATACCCATGGCGCACAGGCCACTTTCACATATTTTACCAGTCACTCAGCAAACAGGCTAGACAGAATTTACGTCTCGTCCAACCTTAAGAACCATGTACTCCAGTCTGAGGTCTGGCCCACTATGTTTTCTGACCACGCCGCGTACATCACCACAGTAAATTTGGAAAAACAAGAGACTTACCGAGCGAGGGGCATATGGAAACTCAACATTACACATATACAAGATGAGGAATGTCGCGTAGCATTTACTAATGTGTGGCGAGAATGCGAGAAACGATTCCCGCTATACAGTTCTGCCATAGCTTGGTGGTTACAATGCGCGAAGCCTAAAATAAGAAGAATGATGATCGATTACTCGTGACAGAAAAGTTTCTGGATTAAAAAGACGACTGAATTTTATTTTAGCTGCCTTAGAGACCTGTACACCTTGGACACACGATTAATGGAGAACTTTAGCCGGATTCAGAAAGTTAAAGCAAAACTTTTAGCACTGAAGCGGCGACAGTCAGAAAGTTTTAAAGTCAGAGCGAGAATACACAACGTTGTAGAAGGGGAAGAAACAGCTATGTACCATGTAATGCGTGAGAAAAAGAGAGGAAATAGAAAAATACTGACAGAAGTTAAGTTACCTGATGGGACCAGGCACACAAAACAGCGTGAAAATCGAAACGCTGTTCATAAATATATCTCTGATATGATGTCCATCAAACCTACCGTCGACGAGGCGCGGCGTGATCTTGTTAGAAACGTATCAGGACGAATTAGTACAGAGCAAGTAGAAAATCTCACTTCAGAAATGGAAGAGGACGAATTGAAAGACGCAATAGCACAGAGTCCTACAAATATGTCTCCAGGACCTGATGGTATCCCCGTGGAATTCTACCAAGTGTTCTGGCCACAAATGAAAAGCAAGTTGCTATGTATGTACAACGAAATCATGAATGGCACTGTTGCCGCTCACAAAGAATTTCCTGAAGTGATCACAGTTCTAATTCCGAAGAACTCACTTAGCAAAGCAATTGAAAACCTTCGCCCAGAAACATTACTCAACAGTGATTACTAAATTATGGCCTGCGTATTAGCAAGAAGAATAAAAATTGTTATTAACTCTGTAACTGGCACGTACCAGACATGTGTGGGCAAATACAGAAACATCTATCAGAATATACGCGAATATAGGGATATAATATCAACCGCAAATGTATGCCGAATAAAATGTGCTGTAATGTCATTAGACTTCGAGAAGGCGTTTGACAGAGTAGATCATAAGTATCTCCTTGGTATCATGGAAGTAATGAGATTCCCACCACGATTCGTGAGGATTGTTCAACAAATTCTGAAAAACAGTGTAGCACGAATAATGATAAACGGACAACTAAGTAGAGAGATTGAATTGACTGGATCCGTACGTCAAGGTTGCCCAATGTCAATGGCCCTTTTCGCAATATCAATAGAACTTCTCCTCGCGACACTCACGCATCACCTGCAAGGATTGTGTATAAACGGCAAGAAAATAGTGTGCAACGCCTACGCAGATGAAGTGGGCGTCCTGGTTATAAATGAAGATGAAGTGGCGAAAGCTCTTCAGATTGTACACACATATGAACTTGCTTCTGGCGCCAAACTAAATAAAAGGAAGTCAGGCATCATGAACCTAGGCAGAGGAATATGCAAGCAAAATCGGGGACAATTGACGGAAGTATCCACATTGAAATGTTTGGGTATTGAATTTAGGAGCAACATCCAACACACTATTGCCGTCATTTATAAAAAACTACTTGCTAGCATACGAGCATCTGTACAAGGAAACAGTATGAGGCAACTGGACGATATACAGAAAACCAAACTAGTAAATGTGTAGATAACATCCAAACTTAACTATGTTGTCCAAGCTTTCCCGATGCTATTAGAAACAGCCAGAAGAATTTTATCCGCGATAGGAAGCTTTGTGTGCCAAGGCAACATTTTCAAAGTGAAGTTCAATACACTAACACTCCCAACAAGGAAAGGACGTTTAAACCTTGTTGATGTCAGTTACAGGTCACGAGCGTTATATGTGTGTCGAATGAGCAAGCAATGGAAACAGATGCCGACAGCTTAACGGCCCACTTGCTGAATGAAATTGCTCCAGCAAGCATGCAGTCGCAAATGGATGTGAAGCATATACCAGCTGGTCTTTGTCACCTAAAAACTTTTCTCGTTGAGTACAGTTATATCTCCTCGAGGCTCTCAGAACAGCAGTTGAAGAGAGCAAAGGACATCTATACATATTTGATGGAAGCTAAGGAAGGAAATATTATTGAAAGAAAATACCCCAACAACGACTGGTCTGCAATTTGGAAAAATATCCACGATCGAAACTTACCCTCTAAGGTGAAAGCAACTTGGTATAATGCAGTCAACAGGAAAATATCAACTAATTCCAAATTGCATGCTATACATCTCACTAATTCGTCCTTGTGCGCGTCATGCAACCTTCTTGACACTGAAGAACACCGATTCGTGTGTGAAAGAGGAAGAGACATATGGCATATAGTTAAGCAGAAATTAGCGATCGTTAACAGAACATCTCCAACCGTTTTCACCGCCGCAGATTTTCTGACTCCAGATGCAGTGCCATACCCGAATATGAAAAGAAATGCTGTAAACTGGCTAAAAGAGCACACAGTGCACTGTATCTTGAAGGCTGAAAATAAAAGCAAAGAAGATTACTGGGTGTATCTAACGGTTTAGCACCATCTTCTCATGCTGACAAAAGACTACAAAAAAAATTACGCATGCTTCCTAAATAGAATCATGGAATAAAATTATACAGAGAACAATAACATATTAAGATTGGTAAGGAATCCAGAGATGTCAGCCTTGCACGATTCCAGATAACTGGAACCGAAATGTCTTCGATCCTTTCACAAGACACTACATAAAAGTTATCAAGTACGTGGCAAGACGCACCGGACTACATCCTCTTGAAGAAATTAGACGTCAAATTTTATGTCTTTTATGTTTTTTAATCATCTTATGCCATACGCAGAGACGTTTTAAGTTTTAAAAAACGTTTTTCAAGGGGATGCAAGATTTTATGTTTTCCTTATGAAGATGAGAGACTTCACGTTTCAGTTTATTTTAATACACTTGTATTTTCATTAGCAAGAAGAGGATTAATTACCTTTAATTAATATTAAGAAGAAAAATTCATTCTCATTTATGTTAGCTAAGGTAATTTAGGCATCCAGCTTACAGTAAACAAAATAAGAAGTCGAAATAAAAAAAATAAAAATTAAAATAAAATAAAATACAAAAAAAGAATAAGTGGCCTACCACTCGCAAAATGTAAGAAAAATGAGGACCTGGCATCAAAAACATAAAAAGTACATTAAATAGAAAAGTAAAAAAAAATAGGTAGAAGGATGGACTCTTAATAATCATAATAATAATAATAAAACTAACAAAAGCAAAGACGCTAACGGAGGAAGGCAAAACAAAAAAAAACAAAAAAATGTGGTAACGTGCTGAACTGTGATAAAGCGTCTGTTATCGTTCGCAATTCCAGTCTTACTGACTTAACATTTTACCCCTTCTGTGAAAGAGCTACAAGCAGTCAGATCAAACATCAGTAAGTACATCGCAAGAAAAAGCTTTTGGCTCATAGTGCAATGGTGAAAAACTCACAATGCTGCACAACAGGTAACGCCTCTTTCCGCTGCTGACAAGCAAATTTTGGGTTTCTAGAAATACATAACTATATTTATGAAATGCCACATTTGCCTACTTCTTGAGTATGACACAACATACCAATTAAACATAGACCCAATCAAAATCTAAGTGAGTAGTATTTTACTAACTCGTGTCGATAGAGACATGCTTGTGTACAGATACTCAGTTTTATTAAAACAGACTTTCGTCGTAAGGTTATCGTGGGTAGTTTTATTTCATTCCTTATAATACAGTGCACAATTTTCGTATGGCTTCCTTTAGTGTTGTTGAAACAATAGTAAACATGAGAGCGCAATTAATCATCAACGATATATGCGAATTCTCTGATGTTATCTATAACAGTCTGATGATGCACGTGCTGTTTATTGATTACATGCATGTAGAAAACTTGTTCTGAGTTAAAGCTGTCAAACAATGTTTGAAGAAGAATAAAATACCACTACCACACGACAGCTAATGTAGAAACTACTTTTCTGACGTATTTGGGCACGATGCGCGCTCCCCATACATAATACAAAAGCTTTGAGATGCATCTGCTGCCTGGCTGTGTATTAAACCTGAAAAGAACAAAATGTCACAGAAGTTAGCCCTTTCTCCACATGCGACTATTTTGGGTTGAGAAGTGAAGGGAATTATGTTCAAAGTTCCATTAGATTGGTAACCTCAGCAGACAGCAGAATTGCGTTTTAAAAAAATTTAGCAGTAAATGTATTCGTACTCGCGACATCCTATCTACGGTGCACCACACTTACCATTACGTCAGTAGCTGACACGTAGCTACAACAGCTCCAGAACCGAATAACAATTCCTCCAGAACTTGTGCATACCACAGCGCTGTGAGATAATGCAAATGGCCGGATCTAGACTTCTGAGAGAAACTGTTACAGCTTTTCTTTTGCGCTGCACGACGTTTTTTACAGACGGGTGGCTCAATAGAACAGCTCAAGTGGAAAGGAACTCATCATATTTTAATTTCTGCATCCTAAACTGTTGGCAGTTCTGTGTAGGTAGCAGTTACGTGATTTTATTTCGGTGATTACAAAATAGAGTCGAATGTATGCACTTGGTAGCCGAGACAGCTAGGTCATGGTGACTTGGTCAACCAAGTAAATGAATTTACTGAATGTTGTGAATTGGCAGGAGCCAGTTCGCGGAGTCCGGAGGAAGCCGAAAGGCACGCGATTAAGCTCACGCAGGCTGGCGTGAGGTCTGGAACAGGTCAGTGAAATAAGACTAGCAAAACATGAGTAACTGGTAGAATACTTAACTTTAATCCATAATTGTAGAACATCTCTCGTTACTGTACAGGCTTCACAATAATAATCATCAAATGCTATGGCGCCTTGCTAGGTCGTAGCAAATGACGTAGCTGAAGGCTATGCTAACTATCGTCTCGGCAAATGAGAGCGTATTTGTCAATGTAGCATCGCTAGCAAAGTCGGCCGTACAACTGGGGCGAGTGCTAGTACGTCTCTCTAGACCTGCCGTGTGGCGGCGCTCGGTCTGCCATCACTGGCACTGGCGACACGCGGGTCTGTCGTATACTAGCGGACCGCGGCCGATTTAAAAGCTACCACCTAGCAAGTGTGGTGTCTGGCGGTGACACCACATTCCTCCCCCGCAAATCGGCGAACGGTGGTGTTATAAGGCTTCCGCTCGCCGTGGGAAAGACCCCATGTTGACGAATGCGACGAGGTGGGGAGCCTAACAACAGGCGAGGCTGTGCCACCCGCATCCGGCCATTCGGTCCGAGGGGAGCTAGGAAACGCCTGGAAACCTAGTCCTGGGTGCACGCCAATATGCGGTGTATGCGCCCGTAGATAGTCAGGAGGAGCCGAAGGGTCGACCTCCATCGAGTCGGAGCACCCGACGGGCAAAGACGACAGCTGGTCACGGGAAGCGATCGGCGGCGCGTGACCCAGGGAGGCGCCCGGCGGTTGCAGCGACGTGTCCACTGCGGGCGTCGCCGGCGAGAGAACAGGCGGCGGCGGCGGCGGTGCGTCGCCATGGGGCAAAATGGAAGGCAGCGTCGGTAACACCTGGGGATGAGGCGAGCCAGTAGATGGGTCCCCAGGGCGCTGACCGGACGGCACCGTCACTGAAAGCAGACGGGGAGCGGCAGAACCCAGGCGACGACAGAGGCGCAGCTGATTGAGATGCCGACGCACCTCACCAGAGGCCCCCAAAACCAGATACATCGCGCGGCCGAGGCAGCGAAGAATGCGCCCCGCGAGCCAACGCCGTGAACCGCGATAGTAGCGATAGTATACAACGTCGCCGGGAGCAAAAGCAAGTGTCTGCCGCTGCACAGGAACCTGATGCGGCGGATGTAGCAAAGACATCAAGGTTCGATGAGGGCGACCATGAAGCAACTCAGCCGGCGAGCGACCATCGCGGGGCCGAGAGCGAGACGAGGACAAAAAGAGCAACAACGCGTCCTCCCGAGAATGCGACTCTTTCAATTTCAACATCTGTGACTTGAAAGTCCGGACCAAGCGTTCAGCGGCACCGTTTGACTGAGGCGAAAACGGCGCGGATGTCAGATGTTGAATACCATTGGCCTTGCAGAATGACTGAAATTCTGCGGACACGAATTGTAGGCCATTGTCGGAAACAATAGGCTGTGGAAGACCTGCAATGCAAAAGATAGCGGACAACGCTTGGATGGTGCCAGAAGACGTCGTGGAAGACATCCTGACAACAAAAGGAAATTTACTGAATTAATCGACCAGAACCCACCATCGAGCATTCCAGAATGGACCAGCAAAATCGATGCGTAAGCGTCGCCAAGGGGAAGTGGCTTTTGGCCATGCAAAGAATTTCCGCGGTGGTGCGGATTGTTGTTCGGCACACGCCATGCAAGAAGAGCACATATGCGTAATCGCAGCATCGATTCCGAACCAAGTACAGTGCTGACGAGCAAGTTGTTTCGTTCGCACTATACCCCAAAGTCCTTGGTGGAGAAGCCGTAATACAGAGGACTGTAACGAACGTGGGACCACGACCCTGGGCGGATCATTATCAGAACGCAACAACAAAACACCACGTCGTAAAAAAAGTCTCTCCTTGTGAGCAAAAATTCGGCGAACCAACGGATCCTCGATCTGTGACTTTGACAAGGGCCATTGCGTAGCAACAAAACGCAAAACGGTAGCAAGGACAGGGTCAGCAGCTGTGGCTGTAGCTACACGACGAAAATCAATCGGAAACGAGTCGACCACGTCATCGGTTTCCGCATCAATGAACATGCAAGCAAGTTCAGAAGAATCGAATGCTCTATTCTCAGCAACAGGCAAACGGGACAACGCATCGGCGTTTCCGTGCTTAGCAGTGGACCGATAGAAGATATCGTAACCGTACTGCGAGAGGAAAATAGACCAGCGAATGAATTTCTGCGCTGTACGTAGAGGTACAGGCTGGTCCGGATGAAAAAGCAACGTCAAAGGTTTGTGGTATGTGATGATGGTAAAGTGACGACCATACAAGAAATCGTGAAACTTTGTAACACCAAACACGAGAGCCAAAGCGTCTTTCTCGATCTGTGAATAATTTCTTTGCGCAGAGGAGAGCAATTTAAACGCAAAGGCAATAGGGCGATCATGCGAGCCATCTTTGTGCGCAAGCACAGAACCGATCCCGAAATCTGATGCATCTACCATCAACAAAAGGGGTTTCTGGGGATCGAATGGCGTAAGGCAAGTATTAGAAAGCAACGCCGATTTCAACTGGCGAAAGGCGCGTTCGCATGCCGTCGACCAGACGAACGGAACACCTTTACGGCGTAAGCGATGAAGCGGAGCTGAAATGGAAGAGGCATGTGGGATATATATCTGTTATAATAGTTAATTTTTCCCAGCACACTCTGTAGCTGCTTCAAATTCTGCGGTGAAGGCAAGTCTGGAGCGGGATGTATGCCTTGGGCATTGAGTACATGTCCCAGATATGGCAAATCACGAGCAAAAAACATACATTTGTCCTTCCGCAAGCGAAGACCATTCTGTCGCATGACGTGAAATAATGTTCGGAGATTGGCTAAATGTTCTTCTTCCGTCTTTCCGGAGATCACAATATCGTCCAGATAGTTTGCTGCAGTAGGGACCGACGCACAGACAGTTTGTAGATATTGCTGAAACAATGCAGGGGCGGATGCACACCCGAATGGCAGTCTTTTCAATCGGTACAATAAAAGATGTGTGTTAACCACCAGAACGCGCTGGGAGTCTTCGTCCACCGGTATTTGCAAGTACGCATCTGCTAGGTCAAACTTCGAAAAATATTTACCCGGGCACAGTTTGTCAAAAAGATCTTCCGGGCGGGGTAAAGGAAAAGTTGTAGTCACAAGTTGTGGATTCACTGTTGCCTTGAAGTCCACGCAAAGTCTCAATTTTCCGGAAGGTTTTTGCAAAATTACTAAGGGTGACGCCCAGAGAGAAGCCTGCACACGTTCAATTACACCTTGAGATTCCAAATCGTGTAATGTTTGTGCGACCTCATCACGCAATGCGTGGGGAACATTGCGCGCTCTGAAAAATTTCGGTTGCGCGTTGACTTTCAGTTCCAAATGTGCTTTATAGTTCTTAGCGCAACCAAGGCCCTGTGAAAAAATGTCTGCAAATTCTTCACATAGACGAGAAACACTGGCTGAAGGCACAGTCTGGTTCACTGATAGGACCTGATTTACTATAGACAAGTTAAACAACTGAAATAAATCTAAACCAAACAAGTTCACTGCAGATGAAGAACGAAGGACGTAAAATGACACAAGATATGTTTGTCCCTTGTATGTTGCAAGAAGGCTGCACTGTCCTAACACAGGGAGATATTGTCCTGAATAACTAGTTAGCTTAACATTTGCGGCACGCAACGGAGGTTTCCCAGTTGTTTGTACGTGTCTTTATTGATCAATGAAACTGCAGCTCCGGTGTCGAGCTGGAATGGGATCACGTTGCCATTAATGTCCAAGTCCACAATAAGTTTATTGTCCTGCTGACGACAAGAGCGACAGTCTCGTGCAGCGTGAACTGACACTGGTTCAGAATCACTTGCGACTTGACGGGATTTCCATTGACGTCGACGCACACTTTGTGTGGGACGAACACAGTCACCGTTAGAGAGATGAGCACTGGGAGGAGTGGTATTAACGACATGAATGTCCATGGGCGAAGGTTCACGAGCCTGAGTATTCTTGGTGCGATTCCGGCGCGAAGCAAAGGGCCTGGAATGGGTGTGAGTGTCCGTTCTGAGCTTTTTCTGGCAAACACTTTGAACATGACCTTTTTTATTACAGAAAAAGCAAATAGCTTGGCGTGACGGGCAATTCTCACGCGAATGTCTAGTTGCACACCGCGGGCGTGATTTTAGCACTACATTTGCTTGCTTACGCAGCACACGCGGCTGCGCGGACGGGCGCGAGGGCTGTTTACAGTTCCCTGAAGCTCGCCCGGCGGGCCGGTTAACGTGACACACGGCTGGCGAAGTTTCAAATGATTCCTGAGCAAAGTCAAGTGTATCTTGCCTATCCAATATGTCCATCACTTGTTGAAGGGAGGGACTGACTAGTTTCAAAATCTGTTCCCGTATACGAACATCAGAAACATTCTGTGCAATTGCATCATGCACCATAGTATCTGAATAAGGGAGTCCACATTCACACTCAAAAGCACAATCCCTAGTAAGGCCTTGCAATGTTGCAACCCACTCCCTATTAGTCTGACCTGCCGTACGTTTTGAACGAAAGAATGTATACCTTTTTGCAACTACATTGACTGATTCTTTGAAATAGGCATCTAAAGCAGACAAAATTTCTTCGTAGGACAGAGTTGCTACGTCGCGTCGGGGAAATAATTTCACTATCACACGGTAGGTGGACACACCTACACAAGAAAGGAGATGAGGCTGCCGCTCGTTACCTTGAATTCTGTAGGCGGCGAGATGGAATCCAAATTGGCGTGACCACTCCGTCCACCTTTCCAACGCTGCATCAAACGAATGAAAAGGTGGTGCAACAGCGTGTTGTGGCTGCTGTAGCGGTGGAGCGACGGTGGCCACATCGTGTTGCATTGAACGTTGACCCTGGACGAGCTGTCCAAGGGCATCCAATAAGGCCTGCATCTGCTGATTCTGTAAACGATAAAATTCGGACAGTACGTCTGGAGATTGTGGCGAAGCCATGACACAAGTAAATCAGGGCAAAGCAATATCAAGATGAACGCAAAGTGGGCTCGTCACCAATCCTCGGCGCCAATGTTGGAGCCAATTCACGGAGTTTGGGCGTGAGGTCTGGAACAGGTCAGAGAAATAAGAGTAGCAAAACATGAGTAACTGGTAGAATACTTAACTTTAATCCATAATTGTAGAACATCTCTCGTTACTGTACAGGCCTCACAATATTAATCATCAAATGCTTTGGCGCCTAGCTAGGTCGTAGCAAATGACGTAGTTGAAGGCTATGCCAACTATCGTCTCGGCAAATGAGAGCGTATTTGTCAATGTAGCATCGCTAGCAAAGTCGGCTGTACAACTGGGGCGAGTGCTAGTACGTCTCTCTAGACCTGCCGTGTGGCGGCGCTCGGTCTGCCATCACTGACAGTGGCGACACGCGGGTCCGTCGTATACTAGCGGACCGCGGCCGATTTAAAAGCAACCACCTAGCTAGTGTGGTGTCTGGCGGTGACACCACACTGAACATGCTGCAATTTACTACAGGGAGCCTATGTGTCAGAAGTCTTATCCAGTGTGGCGCAATTGCGTTACGATAGAAAAATGAGGCGCACTGAAGAGGGTTTGGTGGTCTGTTGGACTGATGGTAGGTTCTTGTACCTACGGTCTGTGTTTGATTCCCACTTCTGTCAATGATTTTAGATACGGAGAGAAACACTCCATTCTCTTCCGACTACACCAAGTGAAGAAGATATAATGGCAGTCTGGACTGAAATTCACATTAAAGATGATATTCCTTTTCTGCCAAGTAGACGTTAGGTTGAACCACAATAAAGTCTGGAGTGGTGACATGCAGAATCTCTATCGCCTGTAACCTTTTTTATACTAGTTATTTACATCTAGTGAGGAAACACACGCTATGTAGGGTCACAGGACACTTATTCCATCTTTTATCTGAGCATCTGTATGTCGATAAAATTGGTTCTGAACTGAGAATGCAACTCAGACCGCCCTTAACGCGGAATTTGATCCCTTCGTGACAATACAGCTCGGCTACAATTTGTTGTTTGTTCAAAACTGCAGATTCCTCAACATCTCCACATATTACGTGTGAATGGGTTCGAATCCTGGACCGGCACTAAAGATTTCATTATGTATTATCAAGCTCTAGCATGAGAACACCTGTCTGCTGGTGGATAATAATTTTGATTTCTAATGTTTTTTTCATTCGTTTTCAACACTAACGATATCTGACGTTTTTGGTTCCCAGTGGAACACAGAACTATTTGCGAGAGCACTGTAAGTTCAAGATGTTATTCCAAGCTGCTGGTGGAGAAACATATGGTTCCTGACGTCTCTTTGTGTGCAGTCAACAACGATATGTGTGGGGCTCTATTCCCTGTGAGCACTGAACTCTTCGTCATATTATTTCTAGTTCAAACATGCTCACATGTCGCTGCTGGAGGAACAAACCTATATTTAACGTTCGTTTTCTCTAGGATATAACAGAGATAGGTGCCAGGTTGGAGTCCTGGGAAGGAAAATATTAATGTTTCGTCTCGTCATTTCAGTTAAAACATCTAGCTACTGCCGAGAAAATCCGATATATCACAGTTGGATGTGCTTCGATATCAATCCGATTAGTTTCTGGGTTCTAATCCCTGTCGAACACAAAGCTTTGCCTCATGGCCTTTCAAGTAAGTTACTTGTGAAGAAGCAATATTTAACATTTCTCGTAGTTCGTTAACAGGGACAATAGATGCTGGGTAGAAATTCGCGCCCGTTAAAAATATTTGCGTTATATAATTTAACGCTGATATTTGCTAACTGATACTGTTTAAAATCGATGTATATCGCTCTCTGTATGCCTTATCAGGAATGACTGTTAGTTTGCGTCATTCACGAAATCTTTGCTTAGTCTGCTTGACCTGGGTTTGAATCCATACGCAGAACGAGACGGTTCGTCGTGTCATTTGAAGCTCATACATGTTCTTAACTAACTGCACGTGAATATCTTAAATTTTTAACTTCATCTTGTGTTAAATAATAAGTATTTTGAAGATAAAATCATGAATACGACGAACTTGCTACGTGCATTACCTATCTGACGTAATAATGAGAGTGGTAACATTTCAGGTATGTCATTTATTGTTATTAATGTGAGCTTACAAGCTTTAAGGACAGTCGTATATGTGATAAGGTGTTCCCTGATATTTGTAGCATCGTGGTATTACTTTACCTATTGAGTTACTGCGATACAGAGCAGTGTTTTCTAGTGGTGACATGTTGGAACCATTTGTGTACCAAGGAGCGATTAGAGGACCTGCTAGACAGCCGCGTTATGCCGGTTGTATGCGGATTAGGCGAAATGCAATTCAGGTCGTTCGGATACTTTTGAGTATGACTGTACAGGCCGTCAGTCATTCACACCAGCCAAGGCAAAAAGGGGAGACGCGATGGGGGAACGTACACGAACAGAGAATTACATTGTAGCCCCTAAAAATACAAAATTCATGTAAATCACTAAGAATTTTCCACAGTTTCTGTAACTGTTCCCACTGAACTGAAGCGTCTCCTCAATCCAAACCTCGTCACCAATGATGTGAAGGTCGATGGCAGCATGTCATGACCTCACACAAATGCAAGGAGCTTCTTGGTCCGTATCCCTGGGATTTGCAGTGGGATGATAGAGGCTAACACTAGTGGGGTTGTTGTAAGATTCTGGAACATTCTAGAATAATTAGCACTGGAATACTTTAGTAAATAACTTTTACTTAACTTTGTCCTGCTACTGCGCTCCAGGAACATAAGAGATAATAACTATCTTTCTTGAATACAATTGACTCATTAACAAACATTAACTGGATTATACTACAAGCAAGGTAACAAAATTCTGGTATTACGTGCATTATACATGCGCAAATTAGAGGTTGTTAACCTAGGGAGCTGAAGGCTATTCTAATCTTACTTCGCTCATGACCTGTAGCTGACTCGACTGGTGCGATCTCCAAGTCTGTGTCCTGTGCCATACAGTAACGCTGCAAGCGCCAGCGAGTCCAGAGAAGTTGCAAGTGGTGGACCGCTATCTATTATCACAACTTCTAGCGTGGTGTCTAACGTTGGCACCTCAAGATGTCTATAGCAGAAAACATAGTTATTTTGGTTCTTCAGAGTAGTTAGCAGTTTGCTTTGCTTAGTGTTATATACAATTTTATTTTCAGCAGGGAGAAGTAAATCTTTATATAAATTATGTCATTCCTTTGTATATTTTAGATGTACTTCAAATATATACCCATGTGCCTCGTTATCTTAAATTTAACTTATTTTTGTATCATCAAAATAATCTGGACTATTCCATTCAAATCCGCAATATGGTAAGTATCAACTCCTCATGTAACTATACAGATAGTTAAATCTAAATATGTTAAAATTCGGTATCTTTTTAAAATCATAATCTTTTATATAATTATTATTTGCATTGACATATCTTTTACAACATTAGATACTCCTCCTCTTAGTCCCTTTCCAACCATTAAAATCGTATCATAATCGTAAAATAACTATCGATCGTTAAGTTATTTTTAAAATTGCAACCCATTATAAACCAGTAGCTGTAAAACACCAACATTTATCAAACTGTATTCTTTTATTCAAGTTTTTCCAAATATCTACAGATACATAAGCCCATAACAAAATATAAATTTTGAGATATAAATCATGATATTGTCCATGATTTTTGATATTAAATTTTCCCCAACCATTTTTGTATGTTTAGAAGCTGCATCACTTATTTCACGGGCTTCAGTTTACTGTAAAATTCTTCATTTACTGGTTATAGTGTCTCTTCAAATTCCTTCCTGGAATCCATGTAATCATATGGATAAACATCTTATGTGATCAATAGATAGAACAGTTCTTCAGGAATAATTTTCTAATGTTTTTAATTTGATTGCCTTCAAATTTGATGCAAGTTTGTCAACTGATGAAGCCATAATCTAAATCTATCGATAGATCTCATCCTCATAATTTCTGTCTTTTTACCAAACCTGATGTATCTCTTCATTATTAGATATTAAATCTATCTCTCTTTTATCACAACCAATTCTTCTACAAACAGATTTGCTGAGATAGTATGTAAATAAGTTATTACAAAATTCTGATGTGTTAGTTATAATTATTACATGATGGATTTTAAATTTTCCAGGCAAATGAGCATCATGAGTTATTTTTCTGTGAGTGATGATATTTACACTGTGTACATTTTTCTGATCTTATGTATCTTGTCTGTTCATCAGGCTTTAACTGTTTCATTTCTTCAATTTCAGAATAGATTCCTCGAATACTTTTTGCTCTTGTTTCCTACATTCAATAATTTTTTGACAGTTTGGTCCTCTGTATACAACATGGTCTCTACAATGTCCATTAATGTACTTGATATAATAACAGCATCCACATGATTCAGGTGTTTGATATTAAATGTGTCTAAATTTTCTGGTTTTGCTTGACATTTATCTGCATCTATATCTACATCTACATGGATACTCTGCAAATCACATTTAAGTGCCTGGCAGAGGGTTCATCAAACCACCTTCACAGTTCTCTATTATAGTAATCTCGTATAGCGCCAGGAAAGAACGAACACCTATATCTTTCCGTACGAGCTCTGATTTCCCTTATTTTACTGTTGTGATAGTTTCTCCCTATGTAGGTCTATGTCACCAGAATATTTCCGCATTCTGAGGAGAGAGTTGGCGATAGGATTTTCGTGAGAAGATTGCGTTGCAATGAAAAACGCTTTTCTTTTAATGATGTCCAGCCCAAATGCTGTATCATTTCTATGACACTCTCTCCCATATTTCGCGATAATACATATCGTGCTGCCCTTCTTTGAAGTTTTTCGAAGTACTCCGTCAGTCCAGTCTAGTAATGATCCCACACCGCACAGCAGTATTCTAAAAGAAGACGGACAAGCGCAGTGTACACAGCCACCTTAGTAGATCTGTTACATTTTCTAAGTGTCCTGCCAATAAAACGAAATCTTTGGTTAGCCTTCTCCACAACATTTCCTATGTTTTCCTTTCTATTTACGTAGTTCGTAATTGTAATACCTAGGTATTTAGTTGAATTTACTGCTTTTAGATTAGACTCATTCATCGTGTAACCGAAGTTTACCGAATTCCTTTTAGCACTCACGTGGATGACCTCACATTTTTTGTTATTTAGGGCCAACTGCCAATTTTCGCACCATTCGGATATCTTTTCTAAACCGTTTTTCAATTTGTTATGATCTTCTGATGCCTTCAAAAATGGTTCAAATGGCTCTGAGCACTATGCGACTTAACTTCTGAGGTCATCAGTCGCCTAGAACTTAGAACTAATTAAACCTAAGTAACCTAAGGACATCACACACATCCATGCCCGAGGCAGGATTCCAACCTGCGACCGTAGCGGTCACTCGGTTCCAGACTGCAGCGCCCAGAACCGCACGGCCACTTCGGCCGGCTTTCTGATGACTTTATTAGTCGATAAACGACAGCGTCATCTGCTAACAACCTAAGACTGATGCTGAGATTGTCTCCCAAATCGTTTATATAGATAAGGAACAGCAAAGAGCCTATAACACTATCTTGGGTAACGCCAAAAATCACTTGTGGTTTACTTGATGACTTTCCGTCAGTTACTACGAACTGTGACCTCTCTGTTAGGAAATCACAAATCCAGTCACATAACTGAGACGATATTCCATAAGCACGCAATTTCACTACAAGTCGCTTGTGTGGTACAGTGTCAAAAGCCTTCCGGAAATCCACAAATACGGAATCGATCTGAAATCCCCTGTCAGTTGCAGTCAACACGTGAATAATGAGCTAGCTGTGTTTCACAGGACCGATGTTTTCTAAACCAATTTTGACTGTGTGTCAATAGACCGTTTTTTTCGAGGTAATTCATAATGTTCAAAAACAATATATGCTCTAAAATCCTGTTGCATATCGACGTTAACGATATGGTCCTGTAATTTAGTGGATTACTCCTTCTACCTTTCTTGAATATTTGTGTGACCTGTGCAACTTTCCAGTCTTTGGGTACGGATCGTTCATCGAGCGAACAGTTGTATATGATCGTTAAGTATGGAGCTAATGCATCAGCATACTCCAAAACGAACCTAACTGGTATATAGTCTGGACCAGAAGACTTGCTTTTATTAAGTGATTTAAGTTGCTTCCCTACTCCGAGGATCTTTACTTCTACGTTACTCATGTTAGCAGCTGTTCTCGATTCGAATTCTGGAATATTTACCTCGTCTTCTTTTATGATAGCATTTTGAAAGGCTTTACTTAGTAACTCTGCTTTGGCAGCACTTTCTTCGATAGTATCTCCATAGCTATCGCGCAGAGAAGGCATTGATTGTTTCTTGCCGCTAACATACTTCACATACGACTACAATCCATTTAAATTTTCTGCCAGGTTTCGAGACAAACTAAAGTCACCACCAACTATTATTGTATGTGTCGGGTACGTGTTTGAAATCAAACTCAAGTTTTCTTTGAACCTTTCAGCAGCTGTATCGTCTGATTTGGGAGGTCGGTAAAAGGTTCCTATTATTATTTTATTCCGGTTGCCAACAATGACCTCTGACCATACTAACTCCCAAGAAGTACCTACTTCAATTTCGGCACAAGTTAAACTACATCTAAGAGCAACAAACACGCCACCCCCAACTGTGGTTAACCTATCCTTTCGGAATACCGTTGGGTTCTTCGCAAAAATTTTGGCTGAGCTTATATGCGGATTTAGCCAGCTTTCAGTGCCTATAACGATTTGAGCATCAGTGCTTTCTATTGGCGCTTGGAGCTCTGGTACTTTCCCAACACAGCTATGACAAATTACGACTGTTATACCAATGGTTCCTGTATCTACGTTCTTCCTGTGTTCGGCCTGCACCCTCTGTGACTACAGCCCTTCTTGTGATTTCCCGAGACCCTCTAACCTAAGAAACCACCCAGTCCATGTCACACAGCCCCTGCTACCAGTGTAGCCTTCTCCTGTGTATAGTGGACACCTGACCTATTTAGCGGAACCCGAAACCCAACCACCCTTTGGCGCAAGTCGACGCATCTGTAGCCTACACGATCGCAGAACTGTGTGAGCGTCTAATTCAGACCGTCCACTCGGGTCTGTACCACAGGTCTGCAGTCGGTACTGTCGACTACGCTGCAAATGATCAGCTCTCCTTTCATCTTGGAAGCAAAACTGGCAGCCTTTACCACTTCTGTTAGCTGCTCGAAACCAGAGAGAATCTCTTCTGGTCCAAAGTGACACACACCATTGGTACCGACGTGAGCAACCACCTGCATTTGGCTGCACCCTGTGCTTTTCATGGCATCCGGGAAGACCCTTTCTACATCTGCAATGATTCCACCCAGTATGCACACTGAGTGCACATTGGTTCACTTTCCCTTCTTGTCAGCCAAGTCCCAAACGGGCCCCATAACGTTGTAGATCCCAAATACCAATAATACCACCCTCTGTGATTGTCCGGAACTTGCGGGTTGAGTGGTTTCCTCTGAAACCAGACAGGCGACAGGATCTGGCTCAGCGACAGTGTCAGCCGCAGACAGCACGTGGAACCTGTTTGTCAGACAAACTGGGGAGGCCTTAAGTGCAGCCGCTTCGGAAGTCTTTCACCACCAGCTTCGCACCGGCTCGACCTCCAACTCGACCGCAGGTGAGGGGTCAACCTCAGTGCGAACAGTGACTGAGTTGGCCATCGTGAGGACCGATCGGATGACTCGGACGTGTTGGACGTCCGCTATATCCCCAAGGCCAGCCCACAACAGTGGTGCCCATCCACTGCAGCCTCAAGCTGTGTAACTGAAGCCATCAGAGCCTGAAGCTGAGAGCGAAGTGTCATCAACTCGACTAGCATTCCCACACAACAACTGCAGTCCCTGTCCATACTAAAGACCATGAAAAACTAAACTATGCAGATAAACGGACTATCGGCACGTGCTGTGCAGCTCTACTGTAGACCCTGACCAAAACGTAGGAACTGGGTCTAATAATACGCAGATATTCAAAAACCTAACTACCGAAGCACTCATGTGAAACTTAATAATTCGCCCCTAATTAGGAACTTGTAGTATGTCACAAAATCGGTTTACTTTCCGACGCAAACGAAAACGCGTGAACTGTGGCTATTAGATACTAAATTTACAATCACAAACTCAAGAAACTAAACTATTAAAGGACATGGATGATATAATAAAATTCGCTCCTTGTTAGAAACTCGTAAATGTCAAAAACGGTTTCTTTGCTGTTGCTGCGTTTCTCTCGGTCAGCCTGAATTGTAAACTTTAAAATTCAGCATAAATAACTAATGGAACGTTTTGTGTATTTTGATAATTTTTAAAATGTACGTATAAACCTTTTTTCTGGGATTTCTCCCTTTAATGGTTTGTTAACTAAACAGTTTGATGTGTGATTGTCTACTTTCGGTTTACTCTTTAAGTGCGTTAAACACAAGTCATCAACAAGTTTTTGTGTTTCATGTATATTAATTTGACTCAAAAAAATTCCAGTTAAATTTTTTATATAACGTTGGTGTGAATTACTTGCATGATTCAAGTAAAGGAGGTTTACAAGACTGTATTTCTTTTATTTCATAACTTTTAATGGTTACACTTGATACCTTTCATCAGACAAATAAAAATTAGTAGATGCATTAATTATATTGTCAATTTTGTAGAATATTATCAACCGCTACTGGAAATTAAAAATTTTCAGGTTTTCTCATCAAGATCATTACCAACAGTTAATATGTACTAACTGTTCTGTATCTTTATCTACAGGATATAATGTGGATTTTATGGACGACAGAAAATATTTAGATCATTACATTTTTACGTTAATACACTCCTGGAAATGGAAAAAGGAACACATTGACACCGATGTGTCAGACCCACCATACTTGCTCCGGACACTGCGAGAGGGCTGTACAAGCAATGATCACACGCACGGCACAGCGGACACACCAGGAACCGTGGTGTTGGCCGTCAAATGGAGCTAGCTGCGCAGCATTTGTGCACCGCCGCTGTCAGTGTCAGCCAGTTTGCCGTGGCATACGGAGCTCCATCGCAGTCTTTAACACTGGTAGCATGCCGCGACAACGTGGACGTGAAGCGTATGTGCAGTTGACGGACTTTGAGCGAGGGCGTATAGTGGGCATGCGGGAGGCCGGGTGGACGTACCGCCGAATTGCTCAACACGTGGGGCGTGAGGTCTCCACAGTACATCGATGTTGTCGCCAGTGGTCGGCGGAAGGTGCACGTGCCCGTCGACCTGGGACCGGACCGCAGCGACGCACGGATGCACGCCAAGACCGTAGGATCCTACGCAGTGCCGTAGGGGACCGCACCGCCACTTCCCAGCAAATGAGGGACACTGTTGCTCCTGGGGTATCGGCGAGGACCATTCGCAACCGTCTCCATGAAGCTGGGCTACGGTCCCGCACACCGTTAGGCCGTCTTCCGCTCACGCCCCAACATCGTGCAGCCCGCCTCCAGTGGTGTCGCGACAGGCGTGAATGGAGGGACGAATGGAGACGTGTCGTCTTCAGCGATGAGAGTCGCTTCTGCCTTGGTGCCAATGATGGTCGTATGCGTGTTTGGCGCCGTGCAGGTGAGCGCCACAATCAGGACTGCATACGACCGAGGCACACAGGGCCAACACCCGGCATCATGGTGTGGGGAGCGATCTCCTACACTGGCCGTACACCACTGGTGATCGTCGAGGGGACACTGAATAGTGCACGGTACATCCAAACCGTCATCAAACCCATCGTTCTACCATTCCTAGACCGGCAAGGGAACTTACTGTTTCAACAGGACAATGCACGTCCGCATGTATCCCGTGCCACCCAACGTGCTCTAGAAGGTGTAAGTCAACTACCCTGGCCAGCAAGATCTCCGGATCTGTCCCCCATTGAGCATGTTTGGGACTGGATGAAGCGTCGTCTCACGCGGTCTGCACGTCCAGCACGAACGCTGGTCCAACTGAGGCGCCAGGTGGAAATGGCATGGCAAGCCGTTCTACAGGACTACATCCAGCATCTCTACGATCGTCTCCATGGGAGATGCAGCCTGCATTGCTGCGAAAGGTGGATATACACTGTACTAGTGCCGACATTGTGCATGCTCTGTTGCCTGTGTCTATGTGCCTGTGGTTCTGTCAGTGTGATCATGTGATGTATGTGACCCCAGGAATGTGTCAATAAAGTTTCCCCTTCCTGGGACAATGAATTCACGGTGTTCTTATTTCAATTTCGAGGAGTGTAAATGCCTTTTATCTTTTTTATTTTATCAGGTAAAGTATTGTAGGATGATCCAGTGTGTGCTGCATGTCTGTTAACTACTAGTTGTAAACAATTACTGTAATTCTATTTAATTTCAATCCTGAAACACATTCTGGCAAATTGGACATTTTTGATAAAATATTTTGTTTACCATTCTTAAGCTGGACTTAACTCCCTTTCAATTGTGAACATATAGTTTTATGCCCGAAAAGTAAATTACACAGTATTTTTACTTGTTTTCATGTGGTACTCACAGAAGAGTTTGAAAATTGCTTTTAGTCAATGATGTATTCTTAGATAATGTTCTACAGTTTTCATACTTTTTGGTCATACCATAGTTCCATTAATGTTATATTATTTTCAAAATTTATAGCTTGTAATTTATTAGCAAATGCTCTATCATCTAGATAATCAGTAACTATTTTTCTTTATTTCTTCATGCTTTCCCGGCGATCTGTTAACGTCTTGGATAATCGGGAATCTAGACGAATATTCGCGTTGTTCTCGCACGATATTTCAACAGCGTGCCTCGCTGTCTTCCTCAGGTGCTACCTGCGACTGGTCCTGGGGTCGATCGAGTCCAGTATTTATGCCTGGAAGGAGCTGGGCGTTCCGTCTTCCGTCCGCGCCGAGTCGAGTGTTCCCTCTGTGGTCCGCGCCCACCTGACTCGGCTTCGATGGACCCCTCCAGCCGCGGATGTTGCGACTGCCGTCCGCGCCCGTTTTGGCCGTCCCCAACGGTTTTGAACGTCATCTGAGGTGTATCAGACCCGATCTTAGATGTTGGGTACTCTGTATCATGACTGTTACTATAATTTCCACTTTCGTTTCGTGCTGGGCGCTCCATAATCGGTCCGCGCTGTGTCGTGTGTTCCGCCTGCGGTCCGCGCCCGAGAGACGCGGCTGCATTGGCCCTCTCTGGTCGCTTGTGTTCCGACCGCCGTCCGCGGCCGGCCTGGCCGTCTTCTGAAGTCGAGTTCATGATCTGTGGAGTGTCAAATCTGGTCCCTAATGTCCGACACCTTGTCTCACGGCTGTTCTCTCGGTCTCCACTTCTATTTCTTGTAGAAACCCCGAGTGTCCTGTGTTGAGTTTCCACAAATTCAAGTTCTGGATTCCAGCAGTGCTGATTTGGTATCCCGAGTCACGGTTGTTTAGATTATCTGTGACCTTAATCTCAATTACTTCTTTAATGACACTGTCCCAAAATCTTGAGAGCTGTGTCACAATCTTGGTGTCATTGTAATCCATTGTGTGACCAAGTTCCAGACAATGCTCTGCTATGGCTGATTTAGTTGCCTGTCTGACTCTGGTGTGTCTTTGCTGTTCTTTACACCTGATGTCCACAGTTCTGGTGGTCCAGCCAATGTATGACATCCCACATTGGCATGGTATGTTGTAAATACCTGGCTTGCGTAGCCCCAGGATATCTTTTATATTCCCCAGCATTTGTTTGGTGGTTTGATTCATAATTTCTTTCCGAGTGTTTGTGCGCTTGCATATTTAATTACGTGGAATCCTTGCATATTCTCGTATTTCAGAGAGGTAATATGGCTTATTGACAGCTGTATAATATAAATTCGCGGAGTCGTTAGAAATTATCAGTAGGATGGATAGGGTGTGTGCGTGCTGTGTGCGGGCGCAGGAGGAAATGGCCGCTGTTCGCGAGCAAATGAGCGAGCTGTTGGCCGAGGTCAGCCGCCTTCAGGCTGCTGCCTCGAGGTGCAGCGACGGCGGAGGGTCTGGCACGTTGCTTGAGACATTGCTGATGTCACTTGCTGCGTCCGCTGACCCAGCCGCCGCGGCGTCTTGTAGTGTATCGGGCGCGTTGGGGCCGCCCTCACCTCAGGGTGAGTGGTGGACTGCAACGCGTTCGCGTCGCTCGAGGCGGAGGGTCAATGTGGAGGCTGTCCGGCTGGCCTCGCCCGTTCGTGCTGTCAATGGGCAGGTGGCCGCTCCTTCAGCAGGGCCCGAGCAGCCACACGGGGGCAAAGGCTTGTTGGTTATTGGGAGCTCCAACGTTAGGCGGGTGATGGAGCGCCTTGGGGAAATAGCGTACAGGGCTGGAAAGAAATCCAACGTGCACTCGGTTTGTCTGCCGGGGGCCTCATCCAAGATGTAGAGGCGGCCTTGCCTGCGGCTATCGAGCGTATGGGGTGCAGTCGCCTGCAAGTAGTTGCTCATGTGGGCACCAATGATTCCTGTCGCTTGGGTTCTGTGGCGATCCTCAGTTCGAACCGGCGGCTGGCTGATTTGGTGAAGCCTGCTGACCTCGCACACGGGGTGCAAGCAGAGCTCTCTATTTGCAGCATCGTTCCCAGAGTGGATCGGGGTCATTTGATTTGGAGCCGAGTGGAGGGTCTCAACCTGAGGCTTTGTCGACTTTGTGACGGTCTTGGCAGCTGATTTCTAGACTTACGCTATTGGGTGGGGAATTGTAGGACGCCTCCAGATAAGTCAGGGGTGCACTACACAAAGGAAGCGGCTACTCGGGTTATCAGAATACTTGTATCGTGCACATGGTGGTTTTTTAGGCTAGGCAGTAGTGCAAGGTGTCCTGATGAACACTCACCAGTCGACGTGCAGGCAGGGAAATCAGGACGCGCTCAGTGTAAAGACACTTCAGCTGTCAAGATATTAGCAGGATATTTTCAGAGTGCTCGGAATAAATTTCCTGAATTTACTCCAGGAAGCGTGTGGCGCGCAAATTATTCTCGGGACTGAGACCTGGTTGAACCCTGAGATAGGAAATTCTGTCATATTTAGTGAGGGTTGGAACGTGTATCGGATAGACAGATTAGACACCGTAGGAGGTTGTGTCTTCATTGCAGTTGACAAAAATTTTGTGTCTACCGAGGTCGAACTACAGTGTGATTGAGAAACGGATCATGCTATATTAGTAGGAGGCGACTTCAACCTACCTAGTATAGACTGGGATGTCTATGGATTCATTACAGGTGGTACAGACAAGCCGTCGTGTAAATTACTTTTGAACACATTATCCGAAAACTGTCTTGAGCAGCTAAATCGACATCCAACGCGCAATGGAAATATTTTAGATCTGGTAGCCACGAACAGACCAGACCTCACCAACTGTGTCAGTGTTGAGTCAGGGATTGGTGATCATGATGTTGTCATTACGACTACGGTTACGAAAGTTAAAAACTCGGTCAAGAAGGCTAGGAGAGTATTCTTACTAGATAAAGCAGATAACCAGTTGTTAGCATCCCACTTAGTAAATGAATCGACTTCATTTATTTCCGGTACGATGGACGTGGAAGAATTATGGGCAAATTTTAAACACATTGTAAACCACGCATTGGACAATTATGTGCCGAAAAAGTAGGTTACGGACGGAAAAGACCCACGGTGGTATAACAGCGCAATTCGGAGAATACTCAGGAAGCAAAGGCAGTTGCACTCGCGGTACAAGAAAGATCGGGACAATGAGGACAGGCAAAAGTTAGAAGAGATTCGTGCTGCTGTAAAAAGAGCGATGCGCGAAGCATTGAACCACTAACACCGTCATACCTTAACAAAAGATCTTACTGAAAACCCAAGGATATTCTGGTCTTACGTAAAATCGGTAAGCGGGTCGAAGGCTTCCATCCAGTCACTCACTGATCAGTCTGGCCTGGCAACGGAAGACAGCAATACGAAAGCTGAAATTTTAAATTCAGCATTTGAGAAATCTTTCACGCACGTGGATCGTACAAACATACCGCCGTTTGAGCCTCGTACAGATTCCCGTTTGGAGGAAATATTGATAGACATCCCTGGGATTGTGAAGCAGCTGAATGGGTTGAAAATAAAGAAATCACCAGGTCCTGATGTGATTCCAGTTCGGTTTTACAGAGTGGACTCTACTGCATTGGCTCCTTACTTAGCTTGCATCTATCGCGAATCTCTTGCCCAACGTTAAGTCCCAAGTGACTGGGAAAAAGCGTAGGTGACGCCTGTATATAAGAAGGGTCGAAGGACGGATCCTCAAAATTACTAAACAATATCCTTAACATCGGTTTGTTGCAGGATTCTCGAACATATTCTCAGTTCGAATATAATGAATTTCCTTGAGACAGAGAAGGTGCTGTCCATGCATCAGTACGGCTTTAGAAAGCATCGCTCCTGAGAAACGCAACTCGCCCTTTTTTCACATGATATCTTGCGAACCATGGATGAAGGGCATCAGACGGATGCCATATTCCTTTACTACCGGAAAGCGTTTGACTCGGTGCCCCACTGCAGACTCCTAAGGTACGAGCATATGGGATTGGTTCCCAAGTATGTGAGTGGTTCGAAGACTTCTTAAGTAATAGAACCCAGTACGTTGTCCTCGATGGTGAGTGTTCATCGGAGGTGAGGGTATCATCAGGAGTGCCCCAGGGACGTGTAATAGGTCCGCTGTCGTTTTCTATCTACATATATGATCTTTTGGATAGGGTAGATAGCAATGTGCGACTGTTTGCTATGATGCTGTGGTGTACGGGAAGGTGACGTCGTTGAGTGACTGTAGGAGGATACAAGATGACTTGGACAGGATTTGTGATTGGTGTAAAGAATGGCAGCTAACTCTAAATATAGATAAATGTAAAGTAATGCAGATGAATAGGAAAAAGAATCCTGTAATGTTTGAATACTCCATTAGTAGTGTAGCGCTTGACACAGTCACGTCGATTAAATATTTGGGCGTAACATTGCAGAGCGATACGAAGTGGGAAAAGCATGTAATGGCAGTTTTGGGGAAGGCGGATAGTCGTCTTCGTTTCATTGGTAGAATTTTGGGAATATATGGTTCATCTGTAAAGGAAACCGCTTATAAAACACTAATACGACCTATTCTTGAGTACTGCTCGAGCGTTTGGGATCCCTATCAGGTCGGATTGAGGGAGGACATAGAAGCAATTCAGAGGCGGGCTGATAGATTTGTTACTGGGAGGTTTGATCATCACGCGAGTGTTATGGAAATGCTCCAGGAACTCGGGTGGGAGTCTCTAGAGGAAAGGAGGCGTTCTTTTCGTGAATCGCTACTGAGAAAATTTAGATTACCAGTATTTGAGGCTGACGGGAGTACAATTTTACTGCCGCCAATTTACATTTCGCGGAGACCACAAAGATAAGAGAGATTAGGGCTCGTATAGAGGCATATAGGCAGTCATTTTTCCCTAGTTCTGTTTAGGAGTGGAACAGGGAGACAAGAAGGTAGTTGTGGTACGAGGTACCCTCCGCCACGCACCGTATGGTGGATTGCGGAGTATGTATATAGATGTAGATGTAGAATCCACCGCCATCAGGCGGTGATGTTATCTGCAGCTTTGGTGACGTCTGGTATGAAGTGGCATTAATTTGGCAACTTTATATGTTCCTGAAGGATATTTGACACGAATCAAATAGAAGTTTTATAGTGGAATGTAGTTCATTCCACACAAATTCTGGAAATAGATTTCTATAGTCTCAAGAAAGTGAGCACTTACAGTGGTCTTCACTAACATCGGATTACAGTACGACCAAGCTACGTTTAATATTTAGAAGAAATCAAACTATTAACTGCTAATTAAACAGTTAAATCTACTTATGATGTTCCAGGCCATCTGTAAAATAAACGCTGGCAAAATGTAATTTTCGGGTAATTATCTATTTCTTGTTCTTTTCTACTCTTCTTCATTTACATTTCCGGTTCTTCATCGTTTATTTACGTGACAAATACGCGAGGCCTGTTCGAGCACATTATTCCACACAAGCAACTAATCATTTGACAATGTCCCTCTCCCCACATTTTACCTCTTACCACTTTCACCCGTGTCAGAGTTCACTACTAACTGTGATAGCACAGTATACAAGCGGCTGCTTGTGTCGCTTGGGCCTTAAACCAACCCTACACACACAGTCACATTTTTCCTTGTTCTGACAAGTTTTTTTCTTTTATTTGAGCTTAGAATTCAGTAAACTTCCTTGTTAGCCTTCTTATGTCCACTCTATGCAGGTGCCCGCCCACTCATCCTATCTCTTTCTTTATTTCTCAAAAGGCAAAAGAAAAAGTAATGTGGCCGTCTTGTCCGTCCAATCATATTAGGCTGTGAGAAATTCTGCTGCGGCCTTGCCTGGCAGGTAGGAGGGTATTAGGAAAATACAAATGCTGATGAGTTATCAGCTATATGCCCCGCTCTCCAGCCCCCTTCCCCCTCCCAACATTCCATTGT
Source organism: Schistocerca cancellata (assembly GCF_023864275.1). Classification (NCBI taxonomy): domain Eukaryota; kingdom Metazoa; phylum Arthropoda; class Insecta; order Orthoptera; family Acrididae; genus Schistocerca; species Schistocerca cancellata. Next base: position 493,283,804 of record NC_064629.1, on the reverse strand, counting down.
TCCGCCCTTGCTCCGCCCGTTTCACACATTTATGTTTCATTGGTGAACCGTGAAGCCATGTGACGTTAGTTACGCCCATCGAACATCTTAACCATAGCGCACTGGAGGACATTGCAGGGCTCCGTGTTAGGGCCGTTCCTCATTCCGGCAGCTCTACGTGAGGTGCAAATGCAGATATGTCCGGTTCACTAGCTCGCTAAGGAATAAAAGAGCAGACGCGTAACATGCAACTGGGACTGAAGTTACACGAATTTGGTATCGTAAGTACACTAGTGGTACTCCTCAAAAAACATTTAGTCGTGATTAACGATGTTGCAATACCATAGCTATAAATGACATTTCGGTGCCAATAAATAAGAATGTACAACCTACTACGATTATGGCTTCTCGTTATAATACCATGTTGTTGTTTACAGGAGCACAATCAACCCAAACTCAGCTTGTATAAGAACAGTTGGTACCAAACTATGTTCCCAGTTCTGTTTTAGTAAGTGTAGCGTAAAGTTTGTTATCAAGGAATATCCTGTTCAGTTATTCCTGTTACTTTATGAAGGCTATTCTTTACATAAACAAAACGGTCCAATGAACTGAAAACTTAATGAAACTTATGTATCGCCATTTACTGTACCTTGCAAGAAAACATCATAAATCCTACCTGATATTTTAATAAGAAAAAAATAACGCTTCCATGATATTTGCCTCAGGAATCAATCCCATTCGAAAATTTGTGCCATGATTCTCATAGCATGCAGTTTTGAGCTTCTGAAAGTACAGCTTTTAAACTTCGTGCGCAAAGTTCGTTTGTCACTCGTTCTGCTCCGCTACAGCCGCCTAATGCCGGCGGGTGAAGTGCTGTACAGCGGAGTGAGAAAGACAAGCAGGGGCCTCCTATTACTGGGACGCTGAAGGGGAGGGAACAGTAAGGGTGCAGTGGGCGCTTCTGCCCAGAGAAGTTTGAAATCTTATTCTAGAAAAATGGTGTTACTCTACGCGAAAATGCTAAGTAATATGAGTACGTAATATAGCAACCTCACACACGTATATTTTCGATATTATTTTAGCGTTTTTCCACTACTGACACCATGTATTTGCATCTACGCCTCAAAATCAAAATTTGTAAATCCAAGTAACTAGAGACTAATTATGAAATACTGTAAACGATTTTCGATTTACATATTATTCATGCCAGTCACGTAGAAGAACTACGCATCTCCTGAAAATGTAGCTCACTTTAACGGCGCCAGCTTCAAAATTCAAAGACAAAAAGGCACAAGAGCGATGTTATTAATCAAACAGAGCTACGCTACCTCTCTGACGACACATCAGTATCCTGTTTTCCTACGTTAGAAATATAGTTGTAAGATCATAATCACATTTATGGTTGATATTCTCGCAAAATCTCTCTTATTTTTATGTAATTAAAGCTTAAAAATCATTAAATATCAAGATTTGGCCACGTCATCGAAAATGCTCTGTTATTGGCTTACACTGAGGTGACGTCGCAGACTAGGAGTAAAATGAAGCTGTACTTGTGTGACAGGAGTGTTAGCTGTAGTTACTAGGTTTTTACTTACTTTTATTGCAAATAATTCAGCTATTTAGTGGTGCAAAACGCACTGGTACCTTTTCAGTTATAACAGAAACGAATTTTGAAAACACTGATAGTGAAAACAGTACGAGAATTGATGTGCCTGTGCTCTACCCATTTAGAGTGGCGATATGTGCAGTAACGGACGTTCTTTTTCCTGCTCCCTCCATCATTAAACCCACTAAAAACTAAGGAATTGTGGAACTTTTACAAATGGATCCATATCTTATATCTAGATTGTCGTTTATCAGTCATGAAATACGACTCAAAGCACAATAAAAATACCCTTGACAAATCTTAGTGCTGATTTCAGCTATACTAGATACACAGCAGAAGTAGAACTGGAATCATGAGCCCTGTGGCGCAACGGATACCACATGTAACTATGGATAAAAAAAGCTTGGTTTCGAATGTTGGAAGGGTCATAAATTCTCTGTGATATCGCTTACCAAGAAAATAACCAATGAGACCGTCCAACTTTAGTCGCAAGAATGCAATGAATCCCACAAAATGCTCTGTAATATCACATATCGTGCAAATTACCAATGAGATCGCCCCATCAAGGAGCCAATAATTAAGTGACGTCAATAATTTAGAGGAATCAAACAGAAATAGATGGTGAGATTAAGAGACTGATGTACGAATGAAACAGTTTGTTTAGATAAATAAAACATGAAACATTAGCTTTCATTACAGTACCTGTTCTACGTAAAATTTCAAGTCACAGAGCCAGTTTCACTAGGCGTGACCACGAGGAAGGGAGGAGGGGAGAATGAACCATCTCATCATTCTTGGTTGTTATTGGTCGTCTAGGGATGTCAGCTGGTGAGGCTGGGTTGGGACGGCACGGCGCGGCGTCTTGGTGCTGTGCATTGGCAAATCACCCGTCCTCCTCGGTGTCTGGCGGCTCTGCAGCGAGGCCTCGGAACGGTGTCCGCGTTTGATACTTCACCGTGGATATCTTAGCCGAAGCATCGTCATCACGGTGTCAGAATGTTGATGTCAGGGAAGATATTTGCAATGCTTGGTCGAGTGGTGCCTTTCTCAGGTTTTCACTGGCACTGCCATTCCCAGCCTTGATCGAGCATTGTTCCGATGTTTTTACATTCTTTAGTTGTGGCGAAAGCAGCCAAGCAGCACTATTTTGGGACAACTATCTTTGTGTGAGGCCCGCACAGTCTCATGGTCGTGCTTCGTCTAAGAATCTGCTGGCGCTTGTCATTTATAAGCGTTCCCCTTACGGTCCAGATAACATTTGGAATACTCTCTTTCAAATTCTGAAGGTGGCAGGGATAAAATACAGAGAGCGAAAGGCTATTTACAATTTGTACAGAAAGCAGATGGCAGTTATAAGAGTCGAGGGGTATGAAAGGGAAGCAGTGGTTGGGAAGGGAGTGAGACAGGGTTGTAGCTTACCCCGATGTTATTCAATCTGTATATTGAGCAAGCAATAAAGGAAACAAAAGAAAAGTTCGGAGTAGGTATTAAAATCCATGGAAAAGAAATAAAAACTTTGAGGTTCGCCGATGACATTGTAATTCTGTCAGAGACAGCAAAGGACTTGGAAGAGCATTTGAACGGAATGGACAGTGTCTTGAAAGGAGGGTATAAGATGAACATCAACAAAAGCAAAACGAGGATAATGGGATGTAGTCGAATTAAGTCGGGTGATGCTGAGGGAATTAGATTAGGAAATGAGACACTTAAAGTAGTAAAGGAGTTTTGCTATTTGGGGAGCAAAATAACTGATGATGGTCGAAGTAGAGAGGATATAATATGTAGACTGGCAGTGGCAAGGAAAGCGTTTCTTAAGAAGAGACATTTTGTAACATCGAGTATTGATTTACGTGTCAGGAAGTCGTTTCTCAAAGTATTTGTATGAAGTGTAGCGATGTATGGAAGTGAAACGTGGACGATAAATAGTTTAGACAAGAAGAGAATAGAAGCTTTCGAAATGTGGTGCTACAGAAGTATGGTGAAGATTAGATGGGTTGATCACATAACTAATGAGGAGGTATTGAATAGAATTGGGGAGAGGAGGAGCTTGTGGCACAACTTGACTAGAAGATGGGATCGGTTGGTAGGACATGTTCTGAGACATCGAGGGATCACCAATGTAGTATTGGAGTGCAGCGTGGAGGGTAAAAATCGTAGAGGGAGGCCAAGAGATGAATACACTAAACAGATTCAGAAGGATGTAGATTGCAGAAGGTACTGGGAGATAAAGAAGCTTGCACAGGATAGAGTAGCATGGAGAGCTGCATCAAACCAGTCTCAGGACTGAAGACCACAACAACAACAACAACATTTTTTTAAGCAGGCTGAGTTCTTCTGCAGTACTTTAGTTTCATTCGCCTCTATGTGCGAATTTTTTGCAATTTGTGTTTACTCTCCAACCAAGCGCCTGCAGGGGTTCATCAGTTATCGGCACGTGTCTCGCTCTTTAAGGCAGGCGAATACGCCTTTTGCCAGAAAGAAGTTTCACACTAATCAAGGTGTGTATTCCTGTGGCTTTTCTGTATATGCTTTATCCTAGTACCTGCAACGGTTCACTTTCGTATTTTCCTCCATGCTCTTCGCAAGGTGTCCATTCTTAAGAGAGGCGACGGCACCCTATAGGCTGTTCCCTGTGTGGTTGCAGAGCGCCTCCATTGTCCGCCTCTTGGGTGCTTGTGGTTTGACTTTCTCTTTGTACTGAACACTGGCGCTGTGAATCTGCGAAAGTAGCCAGGCTAAGAACAATAATTCTGTATATTTTAAAGATGGATGTAACAAGAGTAGAACACTGACGAACATCTTACTTCCATAGTCCACCAGCCACCCTGCAGTGTAATGTTGATAATAAGTGGTGTATAGTTCAATTCCTGTATAATTCGCGTGAAAGAGCTCTCGGCTCTTCGAAGACCCGAATTTCTTTCCTTTTACCATCGGGGTCGAAGTTAGAGAAACTAATAGCTATACCAAATGAGGCATATTCTAATGTGGGCTCCTTGTGTGAGAGAAGGGTAAAGGAACGGTCCCACAGTATTACAGACCAATATCCGTAAGAACGTTTTGCTGCAGAATTTTTCTTCTTATTCTAAGTTCGAGTATAATATATTTCCTCGAGACAGGAAGCGTCTGTCCACAAATCAGTACGGATTTAAAATCGTCTCTCGTGTCAAACTCAGCTTCGCCTTTTCTCACATGATCGTCCATTGTGTTTATAAGGAATAGTGCTGATTCGCGTGAAAGGCGTTAAGATCAGTGGTCGCAAAGAGATCTTAACCGGCTTGAGCCAGAGGTGAGTGTCACGCCCCATCCAAGACAATCACTTTCAAAAGAGACAGATTTGTTTTAGTCAGGGAATATAGGATCATGTGAAGCAGTTAAAAAATGGCTCTGAGTACTATGGGACTTAACATCTGAGATCATCAGTCCCCTAGAACTTAGAACTACTTAAACCTAACTGTCCTAAGGACATCACACACATCCATGCCCAAGGCAGGATTCGATCCTGCGACCGTAGCGTTCGCGGGGTTCCAGACTGAAGCGCCTAGAGCCGCTCGGCCACCATAGCCGATTAAGAACTTTCCCCTTCCTCTTCATGATAAGTGTGCTGTGGCCTGTTGCTTCTTGCAACACAACAGCAGTTGTGTTCACAGGACTGCACGTATGAACCGCTGGTTTGTGAAACACTCACACTCCCTGTAGCCATTCGATTGGCTCCTAAATAAGATAATGGTATTGCCATAGAAGATTCTGGGGACTATTTCGAACAGCGAATGAGGTATAGCAACTAACATCCATGCAATTTGGTAGCTATAAAGATTGTAACCATCAATGAGAGGCTTCAGCCGTAGGCTGTATATCAAACCAGTAGACCAAAGGTAGGAGTGTATTGTCTTATTGGTCGCAATCACTATTTTGGGAGAAAACACTCAGTACTTCAGGCGTCAAAATCGGGACAGTTGACTTCGGTTCACTAATTAGTTGCTGGTAGACACATTTTAACGGTCTCTGACAACTCAACATACTAGATACTGCACTTAAAATCACAGGAAGTTTCTTGCAGAGATATCCTTATGCTTTTCTTGATATTGTTCAACAATAATCAGCGGTAATCTTCAGTCCGGCTTTTCTGTTGCTACGAAGAACACAATAATACTTAATAAATTTATTACAGATTACAAATAAGAAACAATCTGATTAAAGGTAAGTAATGATGATGGGTCAGAAATGATAATCAGATGCTTTATTAGACTGTCTGCTAAAGGTGCTGTCGTCACAGATTGCTTTGCGGAAAGGATGGAGACTATTGTGGATGAGTTTGCTGATTATGCAAATGTAGGAGAGGGATTTTTCAATTTGCAAGCTGTTATGTGGCATTTTATGCTAAACTTAAACATAATCTAATTATAATTTACTTACTTAAAGTAGCAAACCACATGATGTAATAATGTGAGTAGTGCACTTGAGAGTGCGTGAAAGTATGTGTTACAACAGTGATTGCAAATTCCTTTTAGTTTCTCGTATGTCTTTCCCCATTCTGGAATCCTCTCTTTGTTGCTAGCAAGTTAGGCAAGCTGCCTTGGGATAGATCTGCACAAGAGTGTGATATGTGGTAATAAATGTTTTTCTTTCGAAAGCCCGGAGACAAGAGGCAGTCACCACTGGTAGTGACATAAGGAGTTCCGATCCGTCTAGGGCCTGTTACGGCGGGGGGCGTTCTGGCGAAACTAGCAGACTGTAAAACTCCAGAGCCACCCAGACTCATGGAACTGTCTTTTTAGACAGGATTAGGAAGGAATAAAAGATGAAATGCTTTGAAAGAAAAGAACAGCACTTCTCCGAGAGGATGCAGCCTTGTGTTCAAACTTCCAGGACGAAACTCTGACTGGTGCAGAGCTATCCTTGTAGCTGGAGGAAGGGCTGCATATGCTTATGTCCCTTTCCTCTCATCGATCAGGATGGAAAACCACGCATCTATTCCATGAAAATGCCCAAATTCTGCCCCCAGTTCTAGAGACAATTATCACCAATGGTTAATCAAATCGAAGTACATAAGCGAAGGGACTTCTTTAACACGTTTCTAAATTTTCATAAGTCGAAATTAGCAACTCTTACTGCTATTGGCCTGAGAGTTTCTAATACGGGGAGACCAGCACGATTTCGGGAATGGTGAGAGAGATGACTTAATTTGGTTGGGCACCAATAACGCTTCAACTTCTGGAGTCCAGCGGCCACATGCACCTCGGTCTTTCAAAGTTTGGACTTTGTAGCTAAACTGATGCAGATGCCATGTGTATACTCATAGTTTACAGCTACTATTTTGCCACCTGCTATGGCAGAACTATACGAGTAGTGTGTCTATGTGCTACAACTGCACACAGGCGTTCGATACAGTTCCGCACTGTCGCCTGATAAACGAAGTAAGAGCCTACGGAATATCAGACCAGCTGTGTGGCTGGATTGCAGAGTTTTTAGCAAACAGAACACAGCATGTTGTTATCAATGGAGAGACGTCTACAGACGTTACAGTAACCTCTGGCGTGCCACAGGGGAGTGTTATGGGACCATTGCTTTTCACAATATATATAAATGACCTAGTAGATTGTGTCGGAAGTTCCATGCGGCTTTTCGCGGATGATGCTGTAATATACAGAGAAGTTGCAGCATTAGAAAATTGTACCGAAATGCATGAAGATCTGCAGCGGATAGGCACTTGGTGCAGGGAGTGGCAACTGACCCTTAACATAGACAAATGTAATGTATTGCGAATACATAGAAAGAAGGATCCTTTATTGTATGATTATATGATAGCGGAACAAACACTGGTAGCAGTTACATCTGTAAAATATCTGGAAGTATGGGTGCTGAACGATTTGAAGTGGAATGATCATATAAAATTAATTGTTGGTAAGGCGGGTACCAGGAAATGATTCATCGGGAGAGCCCTTAGAAAATGTAGTCCATCAACAAAGGAGGTGGCTTACAAAACACTCGTTCGACCTATACTTGAGTATTGCTCATCAGTGTGGGATCCGTACCAGATCGGGTTGACGGAGGAGATAGAGAAGATCCAAAGAAGAGCGGCGCGTTTCGTCACAGGGTTATTTTGTAAGCGTGATAGCGTTACGGAGATGTTTAACAAACTTAAGTGGCAGACTCTGCAAGAGAGGCACTCTGCATCGCGGTGTAGCTTGCTCGCCAGGTTTCGAGAGGGTGCGTTTCTGGATGAGGTATCGAATATATTGCTTCCCCCTACTTATACCTCCCGAGGAGATCACGAATGCAAAATTAGAGAGATTAGAGCGCGCACGGAGCCTTTCAGACAGTCGTTTTTCCCGCGAACCATACGCGACTGGAACAGGAAAGGGAGGTAATGACAGTGGCACGTAAAGTGCCCTCCGCCACACACCGTTGGGTGGGTTGCCGAGTATAAATGTAGATGTAGATGAAGAAAGCAAAGAACGTGTAATTTCGAGACTGGTTTGGCTTAAGTGCATTCACAGTAACAGCTCTTTTCACTCACTATGTGATTATTTCAGGGAACTAGTGCTTGCATATAAATTTCTGGGACTGCTGTTTCTGGTCTGGTATCCAATTCCATTAAAATGCTCACGGTAAATTCAGTCCGCGTTTATTATTCAAACCACGTTTGTTAAAGAACCTTTGAATCTTTGTAATATATTTAACTTGTCTGTGACCTTTAGTTTCATTAAGTAGTTAGACGACAACTTTCCTTAATTAAGCTATGAGAATTATTGGCCCACCATGTAATTTTTGCTGGGCCACCTCTGTTGTTACTCCAGATTCCAGTAGTTTCCGTTCCACGACTTTCCATTAATATCCCATGATGTCATTTGTGGTATGACCTGTTCAGTGATTAGTCCAGCAGTTACTGCTCTCACTAGCATCAAAGGGGATTTCTGAGCATCCAACCACAGTCTCAAACACAGATATACTAGAAGGGGAGAGCCATGCGACCAGAGCTTGTACCAGATAATTGGTGTATGTGTGCTCTGAAAGCACAAAAAAAAAAAAAAAACGCTTTTGTTCTAGAGCTGACTCACGACTACAATATCTTAGATCTCCTATTTACTAACAGGCCCGAGCTTTCCGAAACAATTTACTTACTGTAACAATGTTATAGCGTTCATTCTGCAGAACTCTCTCTTACAGTTAAATTTTTCGTTAAACTTCATGTACTTTTTCTATTGATTTAATTATAAAGCATTAATTGACAATATTCCAATGCCATTTCTAATATTTTATCAATGTTTTCACCTATGATCTGAGTCTCTGATGTTCTCCACATGGATCGTCTTCAAGAGTAGTGTGGGCACTGTTTGAAATAATTTTTTAACTGTTGCGAATGGACCAACAGAATTCCCGTGAAACTTAACGCACTTTGAATTAATCTCCGCTGGTTATAAATCATCCTAAGAATTTTATGACAGAACAGTATTTCACTTCATCTGCATAAATGAAACATGCACAACACAAGAACTGCAGAATATCGTTCAAACAAAACTATTCCGCACATCCAGTTGTCACTCGATCTACGACATAGCAAGCATTGGCAGTATGCCATAAATAATATTCGTTTTTATCACTGCAGTCTCTGCAACAGGCCGATAACATCACAGCTTTTCATCGGATGAGGACAGAATACACGGGCTACTGTGCACTCTGGAAAGGTTACGTGTGATGTGTGTCTGTATAGCATTACCTACCTTCTCGCTCTTACAGCTGTAGCTCATAAACTACGAGGATTACTCACAGATATCAGTAGGTAAAGACAATATGGCTCTCACAAAAAAGTCGGTCTCATTCATCAAATGCCCAGTTATTTGCACTGTTGAACTAAACACTAGAGCATCATAGAAAAATTACTGAGAGGGAATTGAAATGATGCCACAAAAGAGTAATTGTGTCTAAGTGAGCTGTTATTGCTTGCGTCTATATAATAAATGTGTGGTTACGACTTCAGTGTATTAAGGAACACCAATAACTTAAGAAAAAAAGCCTTTACACGCCAGAACAGAACAGAAAGGTCGAGTTATGTACTTTTAGGGCGGAGAGCTCACAAAATTCTTCCGTGTCCAACAAACCACAGGTTATGCAGAGAAGGGAATCAACCATATGAATGGCGTACATCTGGTGCCATGTGACAATTTACCCGATGATGAGGATATACCACGTAGATCGCTCTGCAGTTGACAGCAGTGGCGTATGCACTGCCCGCCAGAAATGCAGCCACTCCACGCGTTGTGCACGAAGAGCGATTGAACTCGCCCTACGTAACTTTGTAGTGTGGTTCCACAAGCACCTTGTAAGTAGGCTGTTTAGGTTTTTATGTTTGTAACGCCATGTAGTGCTCAGTATGAAAATCACTGACTATGCTGTGTGCAGTCTGTGGCTGGTTTGCATTGTTGGAATTTCCTATTGTTGTGTTGGGCAGTTGGCTGTTAACAGCGCGTAGCGTTGCGCAGTTGTAGGTGAGCCGCCAGCAGTGGTGGATGTGGGGAGAGAAATGGCGGAGTTTTGAGAGCGGATGATCTGGACGTGTGTCCATCAGAGAGAGTCAATTTGTAAGACTGGATGTCATGAACTGCTATATATATTATGACTTTTGAACACTATTAAGGTAAATACATTGTTTGTTCTCTATCAAAGTCTTTCATTTGCTAACTATGCCTATCAGTAGTTAGTGCCCTCAGTAGTTCGAATCTTTTATTTAGCTGGCAGTAGTGGCGCTCGCTGTATTGCAGTAGTTCGAGTAACGAAGATTTTTGTGAGGAAAGTGATTTGTGAAAGGTATAGGTTAATGTTAGTCATGGCCATTTTTTTGGTAGAGATTATTGAAAGTCAGATTGCGTTGCGCTAAAAATATTATGTGTCAGTTTAGTGTTGATCAGAATAGGTAAAGAGCGAAATGTATGAGTTCGTTCTGTTGTGCTCAGCTGTTTGAAAATCAAATAATGTAAGAGGTTTATCAGCACAGTACTTCATTAATTTATCTAAGGGAAGGTTTCACATGTCGACCCTTGACCGAGGATACCTCACTGGAATCTTCTGATCTTTTCTTGTAGTTTGTGTAATTAGTGTAGTTATTGTTTATTGCTAGAGAGTAATTATCGAGAGAATTTCCTTTGTAGTTGTAGTTTTTCATTGTTGTACAGTAAAACAGTGGTGGCATGCATGTAGATTGGCACCAAGTATATCGAAGCTGCCCTTGCAATTAACGAGATATTATTTTCAGTGTTATGTTAATGTGTTTTCTTATTGTGCTCTTCAAATTGTGCTTTTCTGTGTTATCGTGTGAAATATTGTGACAATAATGGCGTGTGAAAAACGTAATACTAGGCTCCAAAGTAAATTGAGAAATGACAGTGAAGACGAAAGCAGTGTGTTAGCGCCACCATGTAATGAATTAACTATTGTTCAAAGTAGTAATTTGGTAACTGTGCATAGGGAAATGGAGCGGGCTGCAAATAATGGTGTAGACAGTGAAACAATTAGTGAACAGTGAAGCATTATCGATCGATCTGTCGGCAACAGCTCGCCTCAGGAATCCGAAATGACAGGACACAATCTCGCAAATACTGTACTCGTAGATTCAGGTTTTGGGTCCTCACTGTTTTCTCAAATAAGTCAAGACAGATTTTCTGCTTGTCAAAATGTGAATGTTGCCGGTGCAAATGCACTGCCGAAAAGCACTGAGGAACACGTTTCAGACACCAGTGCATTGTTTTTACAATTACTACAACAAATCGGACAAAATCTTCAAAAGTTAGACACGATGGAACAAAATCAGAGATCAACACAGCAAAAGCTTCAAAAGTTAGACACAGTGGAACAAAATCTTCGAACGTTAGACACAATGGAATAAAATCTTCAAAAGTTAGGCACCACGCATGAACAAACACGTGAAGATCTAACTACTGAGTTACATAACATCGAATCGAAATGTCAAAAAGTCTGTTATGACGTAAAAACACAAATTTGTGAGCATTTTCAACCTATTTTTTCGCGGCATGAAAACGCATTACAGAATCACGAAGCAGCCATAAGAGAACGGCAAACTATTGTTCATGAAAATCATGAAATTTTTTGGGCTAAAATTGACTCAGATGCATCTACCGAATCGGTTACGCTACTTGCAAAAACTCAGGAAAACTTAAAGGACACAGTAGATACTCTGAAAATTGGTTCAGAAAGACACATGGAGGAAATTAGTTCATTATCAGAGAAAGTAGTCGAACTTCCGGATCAGCTAAATAATTCACCTACGAAGGTAGATGATAATCTGAATTACACAAGACCGGTAGTCTTTAATGACACAGAAGAGTACGAACAAATTAGGAAATTCTAACAAAATCAGAAACAAATTAATACGCAATACCAAAGAGAAATCCGGGAAGTACAAGATCAGTTGACATAGGTAATACAAGAATTACGTATTTCAGAGGACACTCGCGCTCCAATACGGGAAGAGGGACATAGAAATACGGAAAAGCCACAAAATAATAACACAGGGCACTTCGAAAATTACGAAAGAAATTGGCAAGGTACACAGAATTTTGAGATTGAATCGCCGAAACGACGTAACAATGACCGTCATGCGACTCGCCGACATGATGGTTTTGACTATGAGCCGTTTATTACCAGACGTAAATTCAAAATATTTAAGAATTCCGGCAACGACATTCATCCACAAGCATGGCTCCATCAATTCTCTCATTGTTTTCCTCCCAACTGGTTATTAGAGCACAGATTAGAATTTATGTGTGGCTATTTAGAGAATGAACCAGCTGTAAGAATGCGATCGGTCATTCACGATTGCCACAGTGAAGGAGAATTTTATCATGCCTTCCTTTCAGCATATTGATCTCAAGCTTCACAAGACGAGTAAAACATAGCATCATAGTGATGAAACATTTCGAACAATCTGAATTTTCCAGTCTTGTGAAATATTTTGAAGACATGTTGCACTAGAATCAGTACCTGTCAAACCCATGCAGCCCCTCAGAACACATCCGCATTTGCTTAATCAAAGTGCCTGAACATTTACGACATATTATATTGGCAGGACGTTGTAAATACGACATTGAAGCTTTTCAGGGTCTGTTACAAGAATTGTAAATTGACACTGACAATCGCGGGACACCAAAACAGGAACACAACAATTACAGGTCACATCCGTCACAATTCCGCGATGAAAGAAATAATAACTGGACACGACAAGGCTATTCTTACAACGTAAATCGTGACCAAAACAGACACCACCCGTATGAAGACCGTTGACAGAGTAGTAATAATCTCAGGGAAAGATCACCTCTGTGCGGTAATGACTATCACAGAGAAATTCAGAGAAACCGACAATATGGGAACCAAAGCAATTATTAGCAAGGGAGACGGAATAACTTCAGACACAACAGTTCAGCGCGCAGTTACGATTCAAGGAGAAATTCTCCACCATATGACCGACAAAAAAAGAACTATGTAAACTACCGACCAAACGACAGACCTGAATTTCATCAGAACTGGCGGGATTCATACAGGGCAGGGCACTCTCGGCAAGGTGAATTTGTAGAAGTTAGGCTTCCTAATCCTAATAACGACACGCGCCAACAAAGAGACAAACAATGACTTGCACCGCAGGCAGCCACGTGCGCCGGCTGGGTCAGAGTAAAATAACATAGACGCTAACCATGAGAAAAATTTTAGCATTCTTTACCGACATATACCTCATGATAATTGCGTTCAAGTTGATTTACTGCGTACTGAGGAAAGGTAAAGGATTAACCACATATCACATGTAAAACCGTTTATTGAAAGATAATCTGCTTTTTAACTTAGTCTTTGCCATAAAATTTTTCACTTCACGCTACTAGTGCGTTTTGTCACACTTAGAAACTGTTATCATGCAACAATGTTTTGAAGTTAACTATACAGTCTACAACCTAGGGAACATATTTAGACAGTAATTACCACTGCATTGTGATAGTGAACAGACGACACAGTGTTATTGTGTGTCCACATTCTTGCTCGTTAGTTGCACGATTACGTAACGACTATAAGGCTCACATACTTGGAACATATACCGGTACTGCTAATGATATTTTAATGCAACATTTTAGTTTACTTGAAAATACATTCTGGATTTAAGGTACTTTCTGAGAGATACCAGATGACACAGTGGTTAGTTTCTTTGAGAGCTACATGATTATATCACAACGCTACTAATGTGTGACACAAGTTACTTTGTTGCTTTTGCGGTGTATCTGTTCTATATCTGCAGAGTTTTTCTCTATTCTTCTGGAAAGGAAAACATGTTTTAGTAGTAACTTTTGTGGTATAGCTACAATGAGACAGCCGTTTTTGTAGCACAACAATACGTTACAGTGTAGTACTTTCTTGCTCATGGTACTGTACGTAATAACTACGATATCTATACTTATAGCATTTCGCTTTTGTTTATTATGAGGTAAGTACATTGACCTCCACAGAACTTTGCTTACGGACGACGATAATTACGACACTTGGCACATTTTTTTACCCTTAAGTAATGACAGAGATTATGTTACAACAAGACGCACAATTTAGCCCGGCAGTATACGTATTTGAGTGATTAATTTTGTACTTAAAACATTTATTTTTAACTATTTTTGAATTACAAAGATACAAAGGCTTTCTGTGATACATTGCATTACATTGTTGTAATCTGTAACACCTGAGGGTATAATTACATTAATCCTCAGGGGGGTATACGCTTACTTTGTGTACCATGTGTGTGGCAAACACAAGGAGCCCTACCTAATATGATATCTGCTTATACAACTTTACACATCGGTACCATATTAATCTGACACATAAAATACACAGCTATCTGATCATATAACTGAGAGAGACTAACCTTTATTTTACTACATCAGTGACAGATGTTTACGTAATTACACAGTTGGATAACTTCACACATATGAAAGAGTATTTTGTCTGTACTTTGTGAACTGTTCATAATTTTTTGGAACCACTGTGATACTATATGAGCTTTGACTGATGTATTTATATGGGATCATGATTTTTAAAGCACGTTTGAGGTAGATGACACTAATGAAATGAGCAGAGAATTTTTTTTAGGTTTTGAAATTGTTGGAGGAAGCTACGACGATTTTGAGATTTGACTGAGGTGTTATGATGTTATTATTACTATGACGATGTGTATTATGCTGTTGAGGTATGTTTATGATCAATAAGCTGATGCTATATGAGGAGTTTATTATGATTAAATATTGAAGAAGTGTTGACGAACATGTATATGTGTATTAAGGTAAGGAATAATGAGTAGTGATTAGGGACTCAGATTTGTGAAAACGGATGTTGAAACCAAGAATCGTACTCTAAGAGTTATGAAATGTGCGTATATGCGTGAAGGTTTTACGATGCCGGCGAAAATTTTTAGGACACTTATATTTATTGGAATTTTGTTTCTACACATTTGTAACGCAAATTCTCGACCTGTGAAATTCTTATATGCGACTGTCACTGCAGCAGAAACTGCTGTCGTAAATATTTCGGTAAGAATTTTAAGTGACCTTGATGTAATGCGTTGTGGGCGCAGCTGCCTGGAGAAAAAGCCATTAGGTGGAGATAAAAAGCCCAATAACCTCGCTATTGACATTCCTTTGTAGAAAGCATCGCAAATATGACACGCTACTTGGAAACATATGATTATACTGTGGAGCACGTACTTCGTGCTACTTGCTGAAATGCTTATGAATTGATGGGAAATATTCGTACATCTGCACACCTGATTATGACAAGTGCCTTTCTACGAGACTTGAGAGAATTTCTATTGACTTATGAAATACCACATGGCTATTGGATGATGTTTTTAAGGTTTGCATCACACAGTTGCTTATTTCATTTGATATCTGGTTTCCAGCTGTGTTGCAGCATTGGTTATATAAAATAAAATTAAATGCATTTGCTAATGTGAATACTTTCTGTCAACAGATCTAGTAAATAATAATTTTA
Organism: Schistocerca cancellata; assembly: GCF_023864275.1. Taxonomy (NCBI): domain Eukaryota; kingdom Metazoa; phylum Arthropoda; class Insecta; order Orthoptera; family Acrididae; genus Schistocerca; species Schistocerca cancellata. The sequence continues at coordinate 493,268,191 of NC_064629.1, read as the reverse complement.
TGATCCACATTCTTCGAAAAAGGAGCACTTGGAAAGGAAAGAACAATAAGAAGGGACTAATAACAGTAACTGCATACATAATTTTGTTTTCAAGTACTTGGTAATTTTTGTTTGTAGAATAAGTTGTGGTGCACCACTTTAATTACATAGACATTAAGATGTGAATAGACATTTACCTTATCTGCATTGTTGTCTATAATGTACCATTTTTTCTGGTTGCGGGTTTGTCATGTTTAGATATAAGTTATTGCATGTGCTGCTGCTGTTAGCCAGGCATAGTGCTACTGAACTTCACTTTGTGTTACTCTGTTAAGCCAGTTTTACTACTGATTTATTTTTCTTGTTTGCTGCACATTACTTTATATTAGTTGTAATGTTGCATTTGCTTTGCTAGTTTAGATATACTGCTGCTTGCTTTGCCAATTTGCGTTTTTTTGTCATTGCTGTTTGTGTTATCTGTTTTGTACTGCCGCACTGCCTCGTCCCTTAGTTTATGTATCTGTGCTCAGTGTATTTAAGTTAGCTTAAGAAGGGGGGATACTATATACGTAACTAACTATGGAGAATAAGGAAAGAATGCATTGAGTAGTTTTATTAAAAAGATTTGGGCCAAAATGTGTATTGTACAATGAGAAATAATTAGTTTGAAACAGGATATGAACCAAACAGTAGGGTTAGGGACGACAGGTTTAGGTAGGATTTTCTTGGAAATAAATGATGAGGTAAGATAATGGAAAATAAATAATGAGGTAAGAAATAAGTGAACATATAAATACAGAAAGCATGCTTGGATAGTATTTTTTTTGGTGCAAACAAATGTTGAAATAAGAGGAAAGGTCTATTGAATGAAGTTTTGGGTTGGACTGCAGTACCAAATGTTACACTGAAAACGAACCCTGTCCTTTCCTTTTGTGTTATTCTGCTATGAGTATTTGCGGCTTTCCTGTCTTTATGTGTTTAGCAAATAGGATTTATGTTGTAGAATTTTTCTAATGCTAAGCTACATTCACTATGATGAGGAATACTGTTATCATCAAATATAATTTGCATTAACAATATGTCATTTTCTTTGTAAAGATGTGTACACATTATTAATTCTGTTCTGTTTTAATTCTCATGTGCGAAATTCATGTTTCAAAAACTATTATCATTATTTTACTTATTTACTTATGTCATAATTCCTGTAACACTGATGTATATGTCTATTGCTATTCTTTCGTAAAGCCTGTATTAGTACAAATGTTATCTGTATTGTTATGTTCTTTAATGATGTATTTTGTACCTTTGTTATTGCATTCTCATGTTATAAAATTGTAATTAACACCAGTTCATCAAATTAAGTAACTTGTAAGCATTCATTTCGCTGCACATATTTCTGTTGGTCATAGTATATGCCCAATATGTGAAAAAAAGAGGACTGTTAGTGTTTGGATGTGTGTTAATAATTCAGCAATGGACTGATTAACAGCGTTGCTGGTTCTAAGGACAATTCCAAAATCTTTGTGAGTGCACAAGTGGTGGTTTATGGACTTCCTTTATTGTCCGCAAGACTCTTCGATGGTGATTGTGCACCTGCACAGTGGCAACAGATGGCTGCTGGCCCTCTCTACAATGTCTACAGTGGGTCTGCATCTTTGATGGCCCACCAATACCATTATTTCTACAAGGACTTCAGTGGGTCTGCACCTCTGCTGGCTCACCAATACCGTAATCTCTAACAGGACTACAGTGGTCTGCTCTGTGATGACCTACCTACCAATATTCTTCTACTTCGACTGACTCTGCTGTGGGTTTGCTCTGTTGTGACCCATTACCTGTCTGTATGTCACGAATCAGCATTGTCTTTCCGTTGGAAGGACAACACTGCTTCTTCAAGACTGCATGGAAATCCACTACTTCCGTGTGCATTTTCTTTTACTGCTCATACTTTCAGAGAAAAAAAACACTGCAATTTTACTGTGATGAATGTTAGGACTGTATTTATGGACTGTGAGAAAATCTTTGCTTTTGACCAGCATTAGATCAATAAGTGTGTGCATCTGATATCTTTGTTATTGTAATTATGAAAAATTATTTCAAATCTGTATTGCCCACTGCCAAAAACAATTTGTAAAATTTGTTGTGGGGAACATGGGGGCTATGTTACTAGCCGGCCGAAGTGGCCGTGCGGTTCTGGCGCTGCAGTCTGGAACCGCGAGACTTCTACGGTCGCAGGCTCGATTCCTGCCTCGGGCATGGATGTTTGTGATGTCCTTAGGTTAGTTAGGTTTGACTAGTTCTAAGTTCTAGGGGACTAATGACCTCAGCAGTTGAGTCCCATAGTGCTCAGAGCCATTTGAGCTATGTTAGTAGACTGTTTAGGTTTTTATGTTTGTAACGCCATGTAGCGCTCAGTATGAAAATCACTGACTGTGCTGTGTGCAGTCTGTGGCTGGTTTGCATTGTTGGCATTTGCTATTGTAGTGTTGGGCAGTTGACTGTTAACAGCGCGTAACGTTGCGCTGTTGGAGGTGATCCGCCAGCAGTGGTGGATGTGGGGAGAGAAATGGTGGAGTTTGGAGAGCGGATGATCTGGACGTGTGTCCATCAGAGACAGTAAATTTGTAAACTGAATGTCATGAACTGCTATATATATTATGACTTTTGAACGCTATTAAGGTAAATACATTGTTTGTTCTGTATCAAAATCTTTCATTTGCTAACTGTGCCTATCAGTAGTTAGTGCCCTCAGTAGTTTGAATATTTTATATAGCTGGCAGTAGTGGCTCTCGCTGTATTGCAGTAGTTCGAGTAACGAAGGTTTTTGTGAGGTAAGTGATTTGTGAAAGGTATAGGTTAATGTTAGCCAGGGCCATTCTTTTGTAGGGATTATTGAAAGTCAGATTGCGTTGCGCTAAGAATATTGTGTGTCAGTTTAGTGTTGATCAGAATAGGTAAAGAGCGAAATGTCTGAGTACGTTCAGTTCAGCTCAGCTCTTTGAAAATCAAATAATGTAAGAGGTTTATCAGCACAGTAATTCATTAATTTTGCTAAGGGGAGGTTTCAACCTTTATTCTCGGTCACTTGTTTCTTGCCGCTAATCATGTCTTACTCTTACTGGCAGCGTATCCCTCGGCAGTGACGAGCGTGTTTTCTTTTTTCCATCCCATTCAACCAACGCCGAGGGCCAGCGTCAAATGGCCCGTACTCCCTCCATATTCTCGTTCTCGAAAACTGCAGACACAGTCACAAGACCACGCTGTTATCCTTTTTCTACGTCACCCTTTGTCATAGAGTAGCTTAAGGTCCTTTTAAATAGGCCAGGTTTAAGAGAAGGTGGTTCAAATTGCTCTAAGCACTATGGGAGTTAACGTCTGAGGTCATCAGTGCCCGAGACTTAGAACTACTTAAACGTAATTAACCTAAGGACACCATACCCATCAATGCCCGAGGCAGGATTCGAACCTGCGACCGCAGCAGCAGCGCGGTTCCGGACTAAAGCGCCTAGAAGTGCTCGGCCACAGAGGCCGGTAGGCCAGGATTATGAAACAGCTCTCAAACATCCCTCTTTCTCAGCGACCCAGTGAACTCTGCTGTGTCTGTCATGTTACTCACCTTGCCGACCTCTCTGCATGTTGACATCATGTTAGGGCCACCCGGCTTAGTCCCTAAGCCTGTAGCCCGAATGTCCACCTGCATCACTTAACGCATCTTACTGTAGTTGCTGTACATCGCTTGTTCAGATTGATTCGATGTATAAAACGTCAGTTCATAAACATAAGGAATTCCTCAAAAGAAAAAGAAAAACGAATGAAGCAGAGCAATAGAGAGCTTAACGTTTAATGGAACTTGTGGTTTAGCACTAAGCGCTCACAACGAAAAACGGGACTCAGCAAACTGTGGCAATTTCTTAGATTTGTCATCTCTTCTAGTAAATCATGATAAGGTGTTAGATGACCACTGAAGCATCTCTAGTATTTTCGTCTGTAAATATATGTCACACATAACACAAAATGAAATTTTATATTATGATCAAAGGGGAATAAAGACAGTAGCTGCTACTGGTCATTGAAATACATCAACGCGAAAAGCACAACAATAGTGCCAGATCGACACTCGAAAGCGGATTTTTCATTTCTCACATGGTCGACTTGCCAGACTTTTTTAAAAAGTCGCTGTTCTTTTTATTTTACTTTCCCTCTGTACCTCCATTTTTTCTTTTTGTTGGGAAGTAAGATTTTTTTAATTTATACTGCTTTTTTTAATACAATGAAACGGAAAGACAAGTGACAGTTATGGTCACGGGCGGGAGACAAAAGAAGACAATCATTTGCATCACTTTAACAGCAGCATGCGGTGATCTGTCATTAAATCTTGGGTCCAACCTGGTAAACTTAATTATTCCCGCCAATGGTGCGGCATTTCCGATTTCGGTGTCGACCATTCATCGGAACAGTATGTGTGTCGCTATAACCTTGTACCATCGTTCGTAAAACTCGCAAACATTATCCAATCACATATGGCATCAACAACAAGGGCCAGTTGTCTTCTCAATATGCAGTATGTCAACATGTACAAACCGAGTAGATTATCGTTTTTAAACGTTCGGTCTCACGAGTCATCTCATTCCTGGGACACCCTGGTGTAGCGTCTATTGTGAAATACGTTCTCGAGATAGTTGGCAAAGTAGCTTTTGTATTTCGTATGTCAGTATATAAGTTCATGTTGTTCTTGTAGGTATATCAAATAATCCATCACAGACAGTACGTCTCGCAAAAACACGTATCGCGTCACATGTCCAGCAATCCAGTTGACTGCTTGAGCGTGTTTGGGAAGGAATGTCTTGTCCAGTAAAAAAAGTGCATCTGACGTGAATTCTGCGTCGGTTGTGCGTCGAAAGAAGGTCAGTATACGTCCCTTGCAACGGCGCACAGTAAACTATGTTCTTACCTGGCCAACAAACCACAGGTTATGCAAACGGGAGAATCAGCCGTATGAATGACGTACAACCGGTTCCATGTGACAATTTTATGGTGTCACACCACGTAGATCGCGCTGCCTTTGACAGCAGTGGCGTAAGCACTGCGCGCCTCTGATATGATGCCAAGCTCTCGTTGGATGTTTGATTTCCATGACGTTGCGGCCGTGGTGACTCATCAGCCAGCCATAGGTCTTGACTGTGGGTCTTCTCACGGAAGGTACTTCCGTATGAACATAACTATAATCCACAAAAAATGAGGCTAGGTGTAGAAGTGAAGGCGAAATTTTGCCCACCGCTATCGGAGGAAAAGGTTTATCTATCAGAGCTGATGTAATGGGGTGTTTCGGCTGTTGTTAATTCCGAACCGTTAATCGCAGATAAAGTACCAAAGCTTTGACACTCACGTTCGTAAGTTTGAGGCCACCTTTCCGAAACGGTAGGATTATCGTGTCATATTTGATCTTAAATAACGTCCCAGTACTGATATAGTACCCAAAGAAAGCCATGAAGCACTCCGCGATTCATTTCGGTAATGTTAGGACCGGCGCTAAATGTAGAAGTCGTGACCTGAGCTGAAAGCTGGTGTACTCTATACGTTGAACCATGTCGACGTCTCTCTACTAACAGATGCTTATAGATAGTCGCGCATTCTGAAGCAGCCGCCGACAGCCGCAAAGAACGAGTAAATGTGATCCCTGGCCAACGCAGCGTTTCCACCTTCTGGAAAGGTCCCCCCACATCTTCCAGAAATAGTCCAATGTTTCGGAGTCTCCCGTCACGATGCTACAAGCCGATAATCCCGTGGAGATACCGGAAGGCACAGGAAAGATTCTTTGGGTGCCTGTCGGGATTCGTGAATCTGAAGAGGTTCATCTCTTGGTAGATCCACTCTGCCAGAATGAAACTCTTGACCAGATGCAGGTCCACGTAAAACGTAGCCTGTGCAAAGCGCAGCAAGTACAGAAAGAAAACTGCGTACCCGTGCGTTTAGACAATTTTAGTCACAAGCAAGCTTTAACACCTCATCGTACAGTATTATCCAGCATACAAGTTATCACAGAAGATTAGTTGCCAATGAAAACCCCTTCTCTGAAAAAGAAAAAGAAAAAGAAAAAGAAAAAGAAAAAGACTGCTGCCGCCTCTCAACACCTTTTGACAATCACGTCACATCTGACAGATAAGTTTAAAGCTAATCTTAGTCACCTACCATTGCATGAACAGAAGCTAATAAATGAAGTATTGAATGAATATTCATGGTTGTTTGAAGACAGGAAATATTTACCAGCAATAGATCTAATACAACATGAGATTCCAATCGGATATGCTAGGGCAATATCTCGGAAAGGGTACCGATTTCGCTACCATCTTCAGTCAGTGGTAGAGGAAACTATACAACAGCAACTAGAAGCAGGAATAATACAACCCTCTTCTAGTGCGTGGTCTAGCCCAATTGTAGTCTTTTCAAAGAAATCTATAGACCGAGAGAAATCATATCGCCTCTGTGTAGACATGTGAGCAGTAAACAAGGTTACTACCCCAGATTATTATCCATTACCCCGGATCCAAGACACACTCCATCGTCTGGGCAATTGCCGGTACTTTACAACATTAGACATTCGCAGTGGGTATCATCAAATTCCAATTCCTCCTCAAGATCGAGCTGAGACAGCTTTTATAGTTCCTGGTGGTTAAGGATGCCTTTCGGGCTTCGCAACGCGCCAGCAACCTTTCAGCGATTTTCAGATCTGCTATTACGTGGGTTGAAACCTACTATGTGCCTTGTGTATCTTGATGATATAACTGTAATTTCAAAATCCATTTCTGAACATGCTGAACATCTACGCAGTGTACTGTTGCGATTGCAAAATTCTAATTTAAGCTTAAAATTAGAAATATGATCTTTTGCTCAATCACATGTGCAGTATTTAGGTCATGTCATCAGTTCTAGCGGAGTCAAGCCAGATGCACGATTAACTGAAGCAGTAGACACTTTTCCTATGCCAACAAATTTAAAGGAATTACAATCCTTCCTTGGTCTTGCAAATGATTGCCGCGTTTTGTTGAAGATTATGCTACTATTACCAAACCTCTTACTGAATTGTTGAAAAAGGATACTCCTTATGTGTGGACGGATGAATGTTCAACCGCCTATCAAACAGTGAAACCGATTTTAACTAGTTCACCTCTACTTGTTTACCCAGACTTCGCTGAACCTTTTATTTTATCTTGTGACGCATCTGATTTTGCTGTAGTATGTGTCCTAAGCCAAGTGCAAGATGATGAGAAAAAACCCGTTGGGTATGCCTCTCGACACCTGAATAAAGCAGAAACTAATTACAGTACTACAGAAAAGGAATTGCTTTGCTTACCCTGCTTTTTGCAACTAATTATTTTAGATGTTACCTTTATGGTCGCAAGTTTACAATTCTTACCGATCACTCTGCTCTGCAGTGGTTATTGAATCTTAAGGACCCTAGCAGCAAACTTATACGCTGAGCCATGAAATGGTCAGAATATGATTTTGAAGTTCAGCACAAGCCTGGTCGGTTGCCTCAAAATGCTGATGCGTTAAGTAGAAAACTGCGTGTCATTCAATCAGATGAGGTATCAATTGAAGAGTTAAAAGAAGCCCAGCAGGTGGACATTCAGTGTCAAAGATACGCCACCTTGCCAAAATTTGAAGTAATAGACGACCTTTTGTGTCGAAAAACTCCCCATGGAAATCGTTTGGTAACACCGGAATGCTTGCAGCAGCTATAATACGGCAATGCCATGATACAATCCAAGCATGTCACAGCGGAAAACGCGCTACGAACGCTCGAATCGCCACACGTTATTGGTGGCAATACCGACAACGTGACGTGGACAGGTATGTAAGATCTTGCCTACCATGTGCACAACGACCACAAAATAGGCATCCGCGAGTGGCGCAGCAAACACTTCCTCAGGCATCTTCACCCTTTGAAATTCTTTCTTTAGATATCCTAGGTCCTTGTCCACAGTTGCAAAAAGGTAAAAAATACATTATCTCTGTTACTGATCACTTTTCACGTTATCTAATTTTGGTTCCCTTTGCCGACATTACAGCTGAAAGTCTGGCGAGAGAGTTTGTAAATCGTGTGATACTACCTTTCGGAAGTCCTGATGCCATTTTAACGGATCAAGGAACCAATTTCATGTCTGCTCTATTTGTACAAGTTTGTAAGTTGCTAAGAATCAAAAAATGGCGTACAACTCCCATCCTAAAGCCAATGGTCGTGTTGAACGCGTACACCGTACAATTTGTAAAATGTTATCCTATTATGTTGCAAAAATGCACGCTGATTGGGACAGATATGTACCGTATATTTCTTCTGCATACAACACCCGAATACATGAATCCACGGGGTATACCCCTTACGAAGCTGTGTTTGGACGGCCGATGAATTAGCCGTTCGGAATTGACAAACTACCTCAGGGTGTAGAAATAAAGGAAGTAAAAGGTTTAGCCCGCCGGCTAAAAGCGATCTGGAATAAGGTTGAAAGGAATAATATCAAAGCTACTAATAAACAGTTGCACAGGCAGAAGAAAAATGCTGTTTTACCGACTTATCAAACAGGTCATTTAGTGTTACTACGAAACCCGGCAATCAAAAAGGGACGAACTAAAAAGTTCTCTCCCCGCTTTGAAGGCCCGTATCGGATTGTACGGTTGACCTCACCAGTCAATGCAGAACTGCAATTAACCGATCGTATGGTGATGATGCACTTTCAGCGCCTGCAACCTTACCACAGTAGGACTGTGTCACCGCAACAGGTCGCATCCCCCGATCCGCCTGTGTCACCTCCACCTCAAGTGGAATAAAGATGAAAGAAGAAACGGAGGAAAGTACCTCCACAGTGTTGTCCCAGATACGCCTTGCGGAATAGACACCCTTATGCTTTGAGGTAGCGTGATTAATCACGCGTAATTAGTGTTTGATGTTATGTTTTATTGCAGCTTAGTTTAAGTCATTTTCTCCAGGGACTTGGAAGCAAGAGGTGCCTGGCCACCACGGAGTTCCCAGCCATTCTGTATTGTCAATTTCCAGTCTTGTCGTGTATTTTTGCTCATGTTTATATGTATGATTATGTATTATGTTTTGTAAGCAATGGCACGCATTAGACGTCACGCAACTGACTTGCTTCAAATGCGACCATTACACTTAGTGTTGGCAATACCGCAGCTGCTAACTCCGAATAATATTCTTCAATGTCATCTATTGCCATCTATCTGGCAAACCAGTACATGTGGAGTGTTTTTACTCCGAGTTTTTCTTAATACTTGTTACGTTGACGTCTAGTGTATTGTACTATATGTCGTAGTTATGTATTTGCTGCAGCTAACCGTAAGTAATCGGGACAGAAAAGCCACGACTTGACATGCATACGCCTCGTACGCTTTGTTTACGGGACTTTCTGTTGGCCGTGCGGTTAAGGCGCGTCAGTCTGGAACCGCGTGACCGCTACGATCGCAGGTTCGAATCCTGCCTCGGGCATGGATGTGTGTGATGTCCTTAGGTTAGTTAGGTTTAAGTAGTTCTAAGTTCTAGGGGACTGATGACCACAGATGTTAAGTCCCATAGTGCTCAGAGCCATTTGAACGTCCGAGTAGTTACAAAAACAAACCGCAAATTACTGCCCTATCCTCCGCGTATGACCGACTACAATGCACTTAGCATCATTTTGTATAACTAACAGCCTATTTAAAACTCTTATTCTAGATGATTAGCAAATTTATAATTCATCGTTGTTTCTTGTACACGCTAAGCGCGTGATAGTTGTCGCTACAGTAGCGGCCGGTCTCTCGCGGCTACATGCCGTCTCACACAACCGCTGACGTGCTACTCCGCAGCTACGCGTGCGCTGCGCGCTCGCTAACAGCTCCAAGCTGGTTTTTTTTTTTTTTCATGCCGCCGGAATGCACGGCAAAAAAAATTCATTCAAACATCCCAATAAATCTTAACATAAATATTAAGTAGATGTGATTCATTGTTTAATTTCTTTTCCTTGTTTTGTTTCACATTAGCTGGATAAATTACACGAAGTTCTTAACGATTTACATTATTCTGTATACCTCAGTCTGCAAATCATATAAGTGAAGTTTCATTATTGCTTTGATTCATTGCATAAGCTACAATCTACAGCCCTAAACCTCTTACACATCGAACTATGAGAAAAAAAAGGCTCTGAGCACTATGGGACTTAACTTCTGAGGTCATCAGTCTCCTAGAACTTAGAACTACTTAAACCTAACTAACCTAAGGACATCACACACATCCATACCCGAGGCAGGATTCGAACCTGCGACCGTAGCGGACGCGCGGTTCCAGACTGTAGCGCCTAGAACCGCTCGGCCACACCGGCCGGCAACTATGAGAACATTTAACGTTATCTTCCTTAGACAAGGCCAGATATGGGCAAACCAATGCAATGCCATGAGTTTTGTCACGCTACTGACGAGGCACAAACGACCAGTCGTCCTGGCTGCCGTATATCTGTGGGCGATTGTTCCTAGGTTGCTACGCAGTTATTTTTTGCCCTCCCCTTTTATTTTACTCTACCGCCGTGGTCATTGTTCTATCCTGTTTTCCTTCTTCTGTCGATGAGGAGGCCCCTACAACATGGTAGGTAACGTCTTGCGATAGTGCCGGTCTTTCAATCTTACCACCCATTTACACCGAGATATCGCTCTCCGTTGTTATAGTCTTGCCCCCAAAATGTCGGCCGATAATCCATAGTGAGATACGTACTTTGGCTCTAATTAGCCGGTGATGTAAGCGCTACGGGAACTGTGCCTAGTTGTCCTTTCAGTTCAATTTGTTATCGTCAGTTTGAAAACAACCATACACGCAGCCTAGCAGCCAGCCCCAGATTGCTAGTGTTACATGTTAACGTTGCTATTCTAGGGTCCTAAGACAACATGTGTGCGCATCTGCTGCCGTCGAGGTCGCAGTGGTGTTGCGACACTTCTTTCCACCGCATACCAGAGCACGTGCACCGCGCCCTGTCGCCTCAACAGTCTACATCACGCGCTAACGTCGACGTACTACCAGTCATAACATCGTTCCGACTATACATCACTCTGTTTTTACTTTCCTGTCAATATATGTCATTGTGTTTAATTATGTCATTATGCTAGCGCTAGTGATTTATAGTTCATGATTTTCATTTTATGTATTGTTATGTACTGCGCGCAAACAAAGTGACGCTATTTATGCATGCATGCTATTCTAGCTTCAGAGCTATTTTTATTGCTTGAACAGTCGACATTTTCCTAGTACAGCAGGTCGCTAATAACGCCGCTGATACTTTTATTCCATGTGTCGCAGGAAGCCCATGTGCCTGCACTAATTCTTATTAAGTCAGACGGACGCCCTTAGGCCCGCTGAACCACGGTATCGCAGATAGCTCCAATGCATTGCCTACCCATCAATTATTAGACAGGTAGCCTTAGCACTGTCCGCAGGTTGCTCCATTGCCCTGCAAATTATGTAGTCACCAATTCAAGTCTGCAAATTACAATAATGCACTGCTGAACTTATTAGTCGAGTCACTCGCAGGTAGCTCATTCGCACCGCGAACTTGTACTTACACGTCACCGGATCCTAGGCTCCTCGGTTGACCACGGAACAATTCATACATCAATTACCGTGAGACAATTTTCGCTCACACTACGCCTTTGGCACTCAACCACAAATGAACTGAGCCCCATACTGGAGGCTACAATGAAAAAAAGGTTCAAATGGCTCTGAGCACTATGGGACTCAACTGCTGAGGTCATTAGTCCCCTAGAACTTAGAACTAGTTAAACCTAACTAACCTAAGGACATCACAAACATCCATGCCCGAGGCAGGATTCGAACCTGCGACCGTAACGGTCTTGCGGTTCCAGACTGCAGCGCCTTTAACCGCACGGCCACTTCGGCCGGCACTACAATGAATTCCTTTCAACATAACTCCATTAACTTCATCATAGCCTAAACATACATCATCAGAATAATCATCCATAAAACTGCCTCTGCCCACTGTAGGTGACCTATTCTCCTGAAGGTACACCTGTCTGAAACTGCATCTTCTAAGCCCAATGCCACTCTTTCTTCTACATGGAAATTCCATAGCAAAATCATCGGATTCTGCGAAAGAGCCAGATACCGTTCTCCAAATGGCAGCCTTTTCCGTTGCTGAACGGATTCGTTGCTTTTCACTATCTGACAGTGCAAACTGCACTTTTAAGAACAATGTTGTGATATACACACACACTGTGGGATTCTGCTGACGTAGTCCCTTATGCACTTCGTCAACGGACTAAAAAAGACATCCCCTGACGGATTTCGTATCCGATTCGGCAGTTTATGTTCGGGAAATATTCCCTTGATTTTATTTCTTGTCAATTATTATTACTTCAATGTCATCTTTTGTTATTATCTATTTATAGTTATGATTCATGTTTAGTACACTTTATGGTTATGGGTTATTTTTGTGTCATATTCGGTATTCCCTTTTAATTTTCATTGATTTCTCGACTGGAAGTATCTCTGATAGCACCTGTTGTTGTTGTGGTCTTCAGTCCTGAGACTGGTTTGATGCAGCTCTCCATGCTACTCTATCCTGTGCAAGCTTCTTCATCTCCCAGTATCTACTGCAACCTACATCCTTCTGAATCTGCTTGATGTATTCATCTCTTGGTCTCCCTCTACGATTTTTACCCTCCACACTGCCCTCCAATGCTAAATTTGTGATCCCTTGATGCCTCAAAACATGTCCTACCAACCGATCCCTTCTTCTAGTCAAGTTGTGCCACAAACTTCTCTTCTCCCCAATCCTATTCAATACCTCCTCATTAGTTACGTGATCTACCCACCTTATCTTCAGCATTCTTCTGTAGCACCACATTTCGAAAGCTTCTATTCTCTTCTTGTCCAAACTAGTTATCGTCCATGTTTCACTTCCATACATAGCTACACTCCATACAAATACTTTCAGAAACGACTTCCTAACACTTAAATCTATACTCGATGTTAACAAATTCCTCTTCTTGAGAAACGCTTTCCTTGCCATTGCCAGTCTACATTTTATATCCTGTCTACTTCGACAATCATCGGTTATTTTACTCCCTAAATAGCAAAACTCCTTTACTACTTTAAGTGTCTCATTTCCTAATCTAATTCCCGCAGCATCACCCGACTTAATTTGACTACATTCCATTATCCTCGTTTTGCTTTTGTTGATATTCATCTTATATCCTCCTTTCAAGACACTGTCCATTCCGTTCAACTGCTCTTCCAAGTCCTTTGCTGTCTCTGACAGAATTACAATGTCATCGGCGAACCTCAAAGTTTTTACTTCTTCTCCATGAATTTTAATACCTACTCCGAATTTTTCTTTTGTTTCCTTTACTGCTTGCTCAATATACAGGTTGAATAACATCGGGGAGAGGCTACAACCCTGTCTTACTCCTTTCCCAACCACTGCTTCCCTTTCATGCCCCTCGATTCTTATAACTGCCATCTGGTTTCTGTACAAACTGTAAATAGCCTTTCGCTCCCTGTATTTTACCCCTGCCACCTTCAGAATTTGAAAGAGAGTATTCCAGTTAACATTGTCAAAAGCTTTCTCTAAGTCTACAAATGCTAGAAACGTAGGTTTGCCTTTTCTTAATCTTTCTTCTAAGATAAGTCGTAAGGTCAGTATTGCCTCACGTGTTCCAACATTTCTACGGAATCCAAACTGATCTTCCCCGAGGTCGGCTTCTATCAGTTTTTCCATTCGTCTATAAAGAATTCGCGTTAGTATTTTGCAGCTGTGACTAATTAAACTGATAGTTCGGTAATTTTCACATCTGTCAACACCTGCTTTCTTTGGGATTGGAATTATTATATTCTTCTTGAAGTCTGAGGGTATTTCGCCTGTCTCATACATCGTGCTCACCAGATGGTAGAGTTTTGTCATGACCTGCTCTCCCGAGGCCATCAGTAGTTCAAATGGAATGTTGTCTACTCCCGGGGCCTTGTTTCGACTCAGGTCTTTCAGTGCTCTGTCAAACTCTTCACGCAGTATCTTATCTCCCATTTCGTCTTCATCTACATCCTCTTCGATTTCCATAATATTGTCCTCAAGTACATCGCCCTTGTATAAACCCTCTATATACTCCTTCCACCTTTCTGCCTTCCCTTCTTTGCTTAGAACTGGGTTGCCATCTGAGCTCTTGATATTCATACAAGTGGTTCTCTTCTCTCCAAAGGTCTCTTTAATTTTCCTGTAGGCAGTATCTATCTTACCCCTAGTGAGACAAGCCTCTACATCCTTACATTTGTCCTCTAGCCATCCCTGCTTAGCCATTTTGCACTTCCTGTTGATATCATTTTTGAGACGTTTGTATTCCTTTTTGCCTGCTTCATTTACTGCATTTTTATATTTTCTCCTTTCATCAATTAAATTCAATATTTCTTCTGTTACCCAAGGATTTCTATTAGCCCTCGTCTTTTTACCTACTTTATCCTCTGCTGCCTTCACTACTTCTTCCCTCAGAGCTACCCATTCTTCTTCTACTGTATTTCTTTCTCCCATTCCTGTCAGTTGTTCCCTTATGCTCTCCCTGAAACTCTGTACAACCTCTGGTTCTTTCAGTTTATCCAGGTCCCATCTCCTTAAATTCCCACCTTTTTGCAGTTTCTTCAGTTTCAATCTGCAGTTCATAACCAATAGATTGTGGTCAGAATCCACATCTGCCCCAGGAAATGTCTTACAATTTAAAACCTGGTTCCTAAATCTCTGTCTTACCATTATATAATCTATCTGATACCTGTTAGTATCTCCAGGATTCTTCCAGGTATACAACCTTCTTTTATGATTCTTGAACCAAGTGTTGGCTATGATTAAGTTATGCTCTGTGCAAAATTCTACAAGGCGGCTTCCTCTTTCATTCCTTCCCCCCAATCCATATTCACCTACTATGTTTCCTTCTCTCCCTTTTCCTACTGACGAATTCCAGTCGCCCATGACTATTAAATTTTCGTCTCCCTTCACTACCTGAATAATTTCTTTTATCTCATCATACATTTCATCTATTTCTTCATCATCTGCAGAGGTAGTTGGCATATAAACTTGTACTAATGTAGTAGGCATGGGCTTTGTGTCTATCTTGGCCACAATAATGCGTTCACTATGCTGTTTGTAGTAGCTAACCCGCACTCCTATTTTTTTATTCATTATTAAACCTACTCCTGCATTACCCCTATTTGATTTTGTATTTATAACCCTGTAATCACCTGACCAAAAGTCTTGTTCCGCCTGCCACCGAACTTCACTAATTCCCACTATATCTAACTTTAACCTATCCATTTCCCTTTTTAAATTTTCTAACCTACCTGCCCGATTAAGGGATCTGACATTCCACGCTCCGATCCGTAGAACGCCAGTTTTGTTTCTCCTGATAACGACGTCCTCCTGAGTAGTCCCCGCCCGGAGATCCGAATGGGGGACTATTTTACCTCCGGAATATTTTACCCAAGAGGACGCCATCACCATTTAATCATACAGTAGAGCTGCATGTCCTCGGGAAAAATTACGGCTGTAGTTTCCCCTTGCTTTCAGCCGTTCGCAGTACCAGCACAGCAAGGCCGTTTTGGTTAATGTTACAAGGCCAGATCAGTCAATCATCCAGACTGTTGCCCCTGCAACTACTGAAAAGGCTGCTGCCCCTCTTCAGGAACCACATGTTTGTCTGGCCTCTCAACAGATACCCCTCCGTTGTGGTTGCACCTACGGCACGGCCATCTGTATCGCTGAGGCACGCAAGCCTCCCCACCAACGGCAAGGTCCATGGTTCATGGGGCACCTATTGGCCTTCAATTCGTATCCGCCATCAGCTACCATTAGTCACACATTTACACAACTCTTCATACGCACAATAACACAGAACACACTCACACTGTTCATATTAACACTACCGTTGTGTAACTTGTTGATGTTACCAGACCTCTATCGTCATATACTAAGTACACGAACAAGGCTTTTATCGTTTATGCCCTCCGCTCTTCGGAATAGGAAAGGGAAGTACGTACGTATGTACGTTATGTTCAGTAGCAGTTTCTTTTAAACAACTTTAATCTGAACCTCTATACGAGGGTTAACCCCTAGGATGAAGACATCAATTGACGGTACTCCGCTTCCTCTAAGATCACTTCATTCCGCGTAGTATCCGTGCCGAGGTTATACGTCATGCACGATATTTTGCGAGAGAGATACACTGCATTCAGTAGCAGTTTCTTTTAATCAACAGCGGTGAATATTCAATTTCAATTTACCTGTTGCACACGTAAGTTGTTCTGTTAAAATGGAATCAAACGTGTTTGTGACATCAGCTATTCGTTTATTATTGCTTTGCAATATGCTGTTACTTTTAAGTTGCACTTACAATGTATTAGTCTCGGACGCAGAGCCACCAGCGCTCTCCGACGCTGTTATCTGAGCTCAGCACTCTGGCGGCTCAGCGCTGATAAAGCTGCGCTGCGCCTCCTCCACGACTCACACCCCAGCCTCTGTATTCACGAGCAACAGACTCGCTCTCGCTAACATTCATTTCCGACTTCAGTACAGTTAATCTCTCTATTGGCCACTTCTGTAAGTAAAGATCCTATGATTATTGAGGTAACTTGAGGTGTCCTATCCTCATTCGGGTTTTCTACATCTGAAAAACCACTCAGTATTATTTGTGAAATTTATGAATTACATCACCTCTCTCGCCGGGTCGAACCGTAGCGGGGTGGGTGCCCTTGCGTAGTGGCCAATGCGTGGGAGGTGCCTGGCCGTGCAGGTTTACACCGCAATCACAGGATTCCTTCTCATTTTTATTCATTTAAAAAAAAGAAAAAAAAACTTTCTTCGTACGAAATCTCAAATTAACTAACGACACTTGGCCTTCGTGCCATAGCAGGTTGAAAAATTTCCCCAGCGAGTTACGCGTTGTCTGCGCTGCGTAGTACTGCCTCCGCGCTCTGCGTCTTTTTTGCTGACGAGTGATTGATCAGCGGATACTCAGTGTTGAATTACACCTTTGTCTTGCCGCCTTGCTACCCCACGGCTGCCAAACTGTTGGTTGCCTGCAGGGATTCTACTTCGCGGCCTTCTTCGTCAGTAAGCGTGACTGAACTGGTGAATCGTCGCTACTTGCCAGGTAACTATTGCTGCAACGTTGCACCCCTCTGTCTTCTCTGAATTACTCATCAAGTTAGCCAAGAAATTTTTACTTGTAGGGTCACTACTACTTTCTCTCGCAGTCGACCGTTATCAACATTGGAAGCTGAAAGCAACCTCCGTTCAAACAGCTGTCAATTTATCATCAGCAATAGGAAGCATGTTAATCTCAATGGTTGTCGCCGTCGCCGTTAAGGCGCCTCCATTTCACGTCTACCCTTCCACATCTGGCGTGCTTTTTCATTATCTGGTGCATACTCCACATTATGCTATTGTGTTAGCTGATGTTAACATTATTAGAAGAGTAAGACAGTGCTTTATATGATACAGCTCAGCAATTGCCAAAATATGAAACCTTTCTGATGCAGACGAGGGAACATGAGTTTCTCCGATCTTTGTGAGAAATGACTAGACTTATTTCAACCTTTCGAAGTCAACTGAACAGTATTAGGGATGCAGTACCATGGTCTCGTTTCAAACGAGCCTGGTTGCCCGTTGGAGGTACATTATTAAAAACTGTCTTTGGAACTCCTGACGAAACAGACGTACAACGCTGGGATGCAGTACCATGGCCTCGTTTCAAACGAGCCTGGTTGCCCGTTGGAGGTACATTATTAAAAACTGTCTTTGGGACTCCTGACGAAACAGACGCACAACGCTGGGATTTGGACTCACAGCAAGCGCTTTCGGAAACACAAGTTAATCACTAAGTTTTGGTACATCAACAGGTGCGCCTGACACATCTTGAGAATAACCTGTTAGCTACAACTAGACAAACACAAGCTGTAGCCGACAGATTAACACGGCACTATGGTGCACTTGAACAATCCTTTAACCAAGAGTGGACTCATATTCGCTCGGAGGAGGAGGAGGAGATTAGCGTTTAAGGTCCCGTCAACAACGACGTCATTAGAGACGGAGCGCAAGCTCGGGTGAGGGAAGGATGGGGAAGGATATCGGCCATGCCCTTTCAAAGGAACCATCCCGGCATTTGCCTGAAGCGATTTAGGGAAATCACAGAAAACCTAAATCAGGATGGCCGGAGACGGGATTGAACCGTGTCCTCCCGAATGCGAGTCCAGTGTGTCTTCGCTCGGGATTACGTAATCTGACTGTCACAATGGACATTGTGAAGACCACGCAGATTCTTTTATTTAATATACACACAGCACAGTTACACGTACACATGTTACACTCAGCCATTCAACTCGGACTGCACAGAAATCAGTCCCCACCTGTTCGCCTCAGAGCCCTTCTTGCACATCCTACATAATGTGTCGTCGCAAATTTTGACCCCTAAGCAAATGCTTTATGTCGTGCGGGAAAGCAACCTCCCCTTTTACTATGCTGCGTTGGAGGTCTGCCTTACCCGTAATTCGAATGGTATTCGGATGTGATTGAGGTTGCCAATCACGTGCGCAAATTGCGAATACGAGTGTTATAAAATATACACTTTTCCAGTCTCTTGGGACACCCTTCACCACCATGTGGTTTGGCAGACTCAAGAATTTTTAATAGTTAGTCGGGATCGACAAACCCACGCCACTCTCTCTCGCGCTGAACTATCCAGTTGCACCCATACAACACATTACTTACGCTCCACGCTAATTTTACACACTAACACTACTGAGTGCGAGATGTCACTGTTTTGAGCTGAAACCACTACCCCTCCACGTCCTCGTGTTCTAGTCTCACTTCGTCTACCAATAATTCAACCTGTTGGGAACAGTTTTCTCTTCGCTGTTCCACAGACTGTCACCGCCACCCTGGTGTGCCACCGTTCAATGTCAGAAACTGAATCGTACCAGGTAACACTCAATAATAGTGGCCTAGTGTATAATAGTTGAAGATGTGACGTATACGCTGCTTCTATGAGAATATCAGCTCAATTGCACTCCACCTTTCATGTCACCATTCCCACATTCACCTTATACCTTCCTGAACTCTCTTTTACACACCATCACCATGAGAAGCTAAAGAATTTACTGAATACCAATGATTCAGATCTACTCCGATCGGTCAATCATCTCCTTACTCAGGAACATAACCTATTAGCTCTTGACCGAGTGGCCTCACATATTGCTGATTGGCACCAAACAAAGCTATTAACCATCATAGTATTACCCAGCGCTGGTTCGGTAATCATCACTGTAATGATTCTGATTATAGTATCCTGGATACTCTGTAAAAGAGGGTTTTGCAAATGTTTCACTTCCTTCCGAGAAGTAGTACTACCCCCACAACCTGAAAGTGAATATCACACCTGAACCTACCTGCCAACCATGGTGCATGTGATCAGGCATGACCCCCCCCCCCCACCTCCTTGTAATTAAGCTGTAGTGTAGGTGTCAGGTCAATGAACTAATATTGTAATGGATTTCTATTTCTATGTAAAGTCTATGGAATCCCAATTCAATTGTCGAGTCTTAACACTCATGTAGGTTATTTTGTTTTCTCTTTAAATTATTGTCATTTTGTAATGTTCTCATTCACCCACTTGGGTAATTACCATTGTAATCCTATATTTAAGAACCGAAAGTAATGTTACTTGGCAAAAGCCCTCTTGCGGCTGTCAGGCCTAGGAGCATTCTCTCACCCCCACGAGTGTGGAGTGTTTCAGTGTGCTGTGCTCCGGTGTCCCTCATTATCGCCTGGGTACCCACCACCACTGATACCGCCGACACACACACTCACACCATGGCGCCGCCCCTACTGCCGTCGCCCCAACTTCACAAGTTTGTTTTTCAAGAGACTTCCTCCAGGCCTTTCAGGCACTCCAAAAAATTTATTCTCTTCTGGTGTTCAGTGATAACTGACGACTATTGAATCACATACTGGTTGATTGGAACAGTGTCGCCTATCGCCAAATAACAGACCACTGCAGTCCAACAACGAGGATTACCTCCAACAGGAAATCCTGCCCAAAATAGATCTTCTTAGCCAGCCTCCAATGAAAACATAAAGCTCTCCTCAACTACCAGAAAATATTCATTTCAATACCGTGATCTTACGTCACACTTATTTAAACAAACAACACATTCTCCCAACAATGTCAATAGCCCCGCAGCTGGATTTAAGAAATTCATAGGCTAGAGTTTGTTTGCGGTATGAGTGGGCAATGCGTTTGGGGCTAGGTATGTATAGGCGGTTCAAGGTGCAGGA
Organism: Schistocerca cancellata; assembly: GCF_023864275.1. Taxonomy (NCBI): domain Eukaryota; kingdom Metazoa; phylum Arthropoda; class Insecta; order Orthoptera; family Acrididae; genus Schistocerca; species Schistocerca cancellata. The sequence continues at coordinate 493,247,852 of NC_064629.1, read as the reverse complement.
GGATGAAAAGCAAAGTTAAACTACGAAAGAAACGAGAGCCTGGTGATGATCAAGAAAATTTAACTTACGCAAAGAATTCATTCCAGTTTCAGGCAGCGTTTCGTAGCGAGCCCTTCTTCATTAATAGGGAGCAGTGCAGGTCGCCACGTTTGTTCAAGTTCTGTTTCAGTGTTAGCATGGGTACTGTGTTGCCATCCAGCGCCTAATAATCACTTCACAGATGCGCTCTGTGAGACATCATGAGTAGCAGCTTATACCAAGAATGTGATCCGCCCGTCTTGCACCTGACCATGGTACCGTTACAGCGGCAGTTGCCAGTATGCTTTATTCTGTGAACAGCCATTATGAGGATGCACTTGATGTGGAAGTAGTGATTGAAAATAAGGAACGAGCCAGGGGGGGTAGACAATCAGCCCGTTGTTGAGAGAATGGTGGCTACGGATAGTAGAATCACAAGAATCTTAGCGGAAGATGTTTCCACTCAAAAGACCTCTACATAATCTGATTAGAAAATTTGACAGTGCTGCTGTCAGTATATAACACTAAGCTGCTATTAGTATACTAATATGCCGATAATGTTACCGCTGTAAAAGGATTTTTATTTTGTGACCGGGACGGTTTGTAATGGTAGGCTTCCCCTAAGGATTTCTGCTGAAAACAAGCACTAGCAAGATAAACCGGAACCGAACCAAGGTTCTATTAGTGATCAAGTGAACTGTAATTACGTGAAAGGAAACGCCAGCCTAATTGGTCGAAGTTGTACCCACTACCATTACGTTTCAGAAAGAGAGTTAACTATTCGGCCTGACTTTACTTGACACTGAACTCTTGTTTTGCTGGTAAGATACAAGACAGTAGCACAATTTAGAAAATAATGTACCAGTGATTTGACATGACCTACAAATGACTATTGATAAGTTTAGGCAACAACTGACTCTCAAAACACTTCCTATCTGTACATAACAGATAGTGTCAGATAATGTCAATTATAGAAAAATGGTTCCTAATTTTGGCGCACTACTGACGTGAAGAATAGGTTCTTATGCCAGTTTAATTATAAGAAATTACCGCTCTTGAAATAGTTACGAAGTAATGGTGTCTGCTGATTATTGTTTGCATTCTGAAGGAACATTCACATCCTTATATTATTTATCTCAAGTGGAAGATGTAACACATGGATCTAGTATAGTTTGAATATTTCAAACAAATTGCGTGTTCTTGATTGGTGTTGTTGAAATATCACATTTAAATCTGGCTCAACTATTAGCATGAGGACCCTGAAAATAAACTGTCGGTGGACTCAGATAGGTGCTGAACACATTCGTCACAAAACAAACTCGTGAAATTGTAGACACTATTATCCCAAAAGAAGTCCTTGAACTCAATAATTTAATTCTTGTCTTAGTAACTGCACTTCGATGAATCTGTGACTGTTCATTTATGCAAATTAAGTGGAGTATTTCAACACGTTTGCTCACTATATAATTAGGCACTACGCAACTTCAAACGACCTCTAACTTCTGTTAAACTAGATAACTGCTTTTTACTTCAGTAAAATAATATACACGAATTTATCGTAGCACTTGGGATAGAACCCAGTCTAGGTAAATAACTAACTTTAAAAGCCAGTGGCTCAACACAGAGTTTACAAAACACAAAATTATTATTGAAAACGAAACCACAAAACTAGTCCACGCCCTTACACAGTACTCAACTGATAAATTGAAATGAGGACTGTAGTGGCGTCGATCTGCCGTCCTATCCAAAAGGACGAGACTGTATCTGTGGCTCTTCCTGTGCAACAGGCTCTGATAATTCTCTCCTTAGCGTCGGATTTTCATTGTACAGAGCTGATCAGAGTATGCCATGATTAATAAGCCGCATTACTTCCGTATACAAGACTATGTTACATAATCATGCATACCTTCTCACCTCTTTCAGTCCACAAGATGACTGCTTACTAGCCACCGACTTACTTATATCACACACGGGTTTTGCAGTTCGAACACCAGATCCAGCTTTTCTATTCCCGCCTACCCAGTTCCGTTGCGGAGGGACTTCCCTCCAGGATTTACGTGATTACATACCTATTTTCCTCACGTATGAACCGGTTTTACAACAGCAGTATTAACTTTTACATTTTTTATAGCACACTACTTTTGAATTTACATCCATAAATCAATTACAATAAAATAAATTACCAGAAATAATAAATAAAATATTTACACGGATGTTACATCAAAGAGCATTGTTATGCAGAAGTCGCATTAAGTAAAGGCAGACATAGAAGTTAGATAGCTCCATTATACCTAGTTTCGATAATTGTGTTTCAAGCACAGCTGCTAATGAAAGAGATTCTGTAGTTGTTGAAAACACGATAAACTGAATTACTATGGCCCTTACTATGTTTAGGATGGGGAAATAAAAGCGACCCAGACAAGTGGATACGATTCTAAGTGAATGTATGCACATAACCACACCTCGTGACGCGCACGCCACATGTACAGTCGTGGACAAAACGAGCGAGACCCCTCGCCTTTTCGTTATGCTGATCCGCACGGCTTTAAAGTCTGCTACACAGCATAACCGGCAAGGCGACGAAGTGCTACCAACATACTATGCACAGGCGTGAAATTGACAAACTATCTGACCTTTTTTAGGCTGTTTTCAATAATTTGTAATACTATATTAATGCTGATTAGTGTGTTAAATACAACACGTAACTATAAGACATAATGAAGGAAGAAACGTTAATTGGTATGAACTGTACCAATAAAAATTAATTTCAACTTATCGAGATAACATAACTGTTTTAGTAAGACAAAGAACGCCGGATCGTTACGAATTAGCAAAATATTATCCGCTTTCGGCCGCGAAACGGTCTGTGTCAACGTTCAGACCAGTCCTACTGGATTACCGTTGCTGACCTACCATGAAAGTGTGCAAATTTAGCAATGCGTGAAGATTCATAACGAAATTCAGTTAAAAATCATTCAGTGCCACACTTAAGTCAATTCCATTATTGACAGAAGCGGAAAAAGTAGGCAGTAACATGTATGAAATTCTACAAGAATGTCATATTGACATGCACAGGGCGGCAGTACAGAATAAAGGTAGCGATAAAAAGTATTGAGGGCGCGAGAATTTCTTAAAATTGCTTTACTGATATTCTACCGCCTCCATCGAGATTAGAACCGAAAACAAACCAGACCTTCCTTTCACTACGCTAGCAGACAACCCAGGCATTATTACCCCAGACATGAATAAGCCGGCAATTTCGCAATGAAAATGGTAAAATGATCTACAGATTCTGTTGCATAGAGCTTTCTGGGCTCAAAAACATGAATTTTCTTCCTTTATGTCACCGCTTATGTGACAATCATTCGGGATGTTTATCGAAATAACAAAATACTCTTATAAGAGGGTAAATTTAGTAGGATAATTCTGCACCACCTCAGGAAATAAACTGATACATAGCTGCCAAACATATTCTACACTGTTTCGAATTCTCCACTAGACTCGCCACAGCCAGAAAACGTTCATTAGCCTAAGTGTTTTTTAAGCTACCTAGCAATGGGAATGTTCGCACTTCTAAAACACGGTAGCACTAATACTGGGATGTGAATTACAAAGTGTATAGGCAAATGGATTCTATTTGCATTCCTGTAAACATGATTTGGATCGAAAGCGTAGCTACGATTAATATGCTGATGTATCGACTACAACTAGAACATTTCGAATAAAGAGTATGGGGTGTTATTTATGCGGCCCTCATCTTCAGTATCTGTCGTAGCTGTTTTCGTTGTTAGGATGTCGTCACCGAAACCGGTAAAAACGGAACCCTACTAGTCTCATTTTCTTGACCATCTATCGGTCTACCCAACCTTTAAAACTCGTTTACCTCCAGAACGGGTAGACATAATAAGCGGAAATGTATCGCACTTCTTGCGGTAACCGGTCCCTTGGTGGTGTAAAAAAGTGAGCTATGTCAACGCAATCTAAAGATACGGCCGTTTATGTAAAGAAAATTTACGCAAAAGGTCAAAAAATGGCTTCAAGAACTATGCGACCAAACTGCTTATGTCATCAGCCCCTAGACCTAGAACTACTTAAACCTAGCTAGCCTAAGGACATCACAGACACCTATGCCCGAGATAGGATTCCAACCTGCGACTGAAGTAGCCGTGCGGTTCGTGACTGATGCACCTGGAACCGCTCGACCACAGCACCCGGCGGAGCCCTATTCACCTCATGTATAATGATAAACTGTATTCGCCAGCAACTCAGATCGTTTGATCACGGAACTTTTACGAAGCTACATTCAAACTTTGTTCGAAGTCGTCTGCAATATCCATTTATAAACACCCTAGGAACGTCGTATGCGATATCCACTTCTGAAGACGCTGGCAGATACTGCAGTACCATAACAAGTAGGTAAGAATTTATTGTTATTGGTCCACACTTTATTTCAATATCAATTTAACGCGCCTAGGTGTTCATATATGGCTGAAACTAATGAACAAAAAGTAAATAAATAGCAAACAACTTCGATGTTCAAATCAAATAAAAGTCACATGTTGCAATTACAACATAATTTCGTTGTTACATCTACATGACTACATCAACAAGATTTCTTTGCAATCCAGACTTACGTGCCTGGCAGAAGGTTCGGACTATTTCTCTACCGTCCCAGTCATTAACAGTGTGCGGGAAAAAGGACCACTTAAATCTTTTCTTGCGAGCCTTGAATTACATTACTACTATGGTTTCTTCCTGTGTAAGTTCCCAAGGATTGGCATTCAGAACAGATGTTGGTGATTGAAATTTCGTGAAAAGATCTCGCAGCAACTACAAACGCTTTTGTTTTCATGAATGTTACCCCAACTCGATTATCAAACCTGGCACCCTCTCTCCCCTATTTCGTGACATTACAAATCGTGCTACCGTTCCTTGGACGTTTTTGCGAGCGCAGTCAATCACTTCTGTCAAGGATATTATAGCAGTGGACGGACAAACGTAGTGTAGGCAGTGTTTTCAGTTGGCCTGTTGCGTATTCTTAGTGAGCGGCCAATAAAACGCAGTCATTCGTTTGCCTTCCCCACAAAAGTATGTTTTCGATCGTTCCAGTTTGAGTTTTACTGGGTACTGAGATGAACTGACAGTGCTTCGACTTGTGTTTTGTCATGTAACGGAAAGTTAATTATTGTTATTGAACGCAGCTTTCGTGTTTAATGTATTCCTCATTCAACAGAGTACACTCCTCCTACACCACATATAACTGTTTCAAAGTATTAAATTGTTACTGATGTTACCAAGTTGCAGTGGTCATCTTAACTTGCCGTTTTGAAACAAAGGAAAATATTATAGCGAAATGTAGCAACTAAGAAGCGGAGTATCAAAATAAATAAACATTTCCGGTTTAAGAAGTTGCAGTAGGTCTACTACACAGTAACGTAAATTAGGAGCAAAGTTATCAGCCCTCATAATGCAGAGTGCCACTACAAGAAAGAAAGTTTCCAAACATGTCAATGAGTAGTCGAGGAAAGTGGACGCATTCTGTCTACTGAATCCCAACGCACGCCACTTACGAGGGGACACGCCAAGCGTCATACCCCGATCTTGCTGAAACTTCCCTCAGTGAAAGAGGGGACAAAATAAGCGAACACGTGTCTTAGCTTGTCTGCTTACACTCTACCGCTTCTGAGAAAACGACGGTCAAAGTTTTCAATGCGCTGTTGCTATAGTGTAGATACCTCTTAGCGGGTAAGGATTCAACTGAAGCGGTGGCTCTGCGGCTACCATAGCGACTTCGGAACTTTGCGCTGCGAGTTCGAAACCCAGTTTTTCCTTCCCCCCCCCCCCTCACTCTCTGAATTATCTACGAATGTTTATTCCAATTTATGTTGAAACACTGTTGTCGTTATTCGTCAGTTAATTTACCGTGTAAAGAAATAAGTTAGAAAGGGAACACATAGTGCGTAGTGGGGCGATCACTCTGTTGTAGAAATAATTCAGAAGCCAAGATCGCTTAAATACTGTTTACTGGGTAACCGGGTTCAACACACTGAAGGTGCCGTCATCGGATCTGAATGTAGATTAACATTTATAAACCATAAATGGATATAACGATACATGAGGCAGACCAGATGATTTTAGATCAGCTTGTCTCATTCGATTATTATTTTTTTAATTAATTTATTACACATAAAGTTAATTGGCGAATAATGACAACATTATTTCAACATAAATTAGAAAAAAAAACATTCGTAGATAATTCTGATAGAGAGGCAGGAAAAAATAGTAATAAAAAAACCCAATATGGTCTCGAACACGGGAATCAAAGTTAAGAAGGAACGACGGTAGCCACTGAGCCACCGCTTCAATTGCGTTCTCGGCTGCAGAAGGTATCTACACTATAGCAAGAGCGCGTTGATAACTTTGACCGTCGTTTTCTCGGAAACGGTCGAGTGTCTGCAGATAAGTCGAAACACATGTTCGCTTATTTTGTCCTCTCCTTCACTGAGCAAAGTTTCCGGTCAATCAGCCTATGACACCTGGCGAGTTCTCCTCGTTAGTCGAGTCGCTTCTTACGCCCGGCGAGAATTATGTATGCCTCAGAGAAAACTGCGCCACTTGGAAACACGGCGAGCGAGGATAAACACGTTTTCCTTCTTATAAGGCAACCTTCTACAGCTAAAATTCACGAAGTGTTCTTCAGGTTGCCTCATATATTTCAGAAATGTTTCTTGCTTTAGGCCTGCCGCATATGCAAAACGTAAACATTTCATTTCATGTAATATTTATCAGGATAAGACATGACAAGAGTGGACCAGTCCCTTCTGAGAAAAATTACAGATTCTAAGTTGCTCCACTATGTAATGACACGGGTACGGGCTTGCGACCTCTCGTTTATGCCATCGATTTCCGTGTTACACATACTTGGCCACTGCGTTGTGGCTGCCGTCTTGGAGGAGGCAGTCTGTTTCCTACTAGCGCTGTTTCCGCAGCAGATATTAACCGCGACGAATCATTCAGTCAACGCTAAATGGCCCATCTGGCTGAGGAAGACAAGGGCGCTATAATAGCACTCCATGCAGAGGCTATACCGCACGAACTATGGGTCTTCCCAAGTCGACGGTAGCCAGGTGGATCAGACGAAAGGAAGAGAGTGGTAACCTGAATGGGAGGCCTCATGGGCGTCGCCGCAAAACAACAGCAGCTCAGGATCAGCAGATACGCCGTTTCAGTGAGAACCACCCATTTGTCACCCCACGACAAATTCAGCAGATTTTGGGTCTCAATGTTAGTAGTAACACCGTCACTCGTCGTCTAAAGGAAGGTGGACTGAGAGCAAGAAGCGCTGCTGTGAAAGAGACATTGTTTCCCACAGAGAAGCTCGCCTTACTTTTGCTGCTAAAAATGTCGACAAACCTCTCCAGTTTTGGAGGCGAGTGATTTTCACGGACGAAAAAGTTTTCTCTACGGCATCAACCGGAAAAGTACTTGTTTACCGGCCTGAATGTGCTAGGTATAATCGAAAATATATTACAGTTGCTGACACGCTGCAATATGTTAAAGATTTGTATATTACAGTTGCCGAAGGAATGGCAGGGATTCGGTAACGGCATGGGCATGGATATCGGCCGAAGGGTGTGGGCTCCTGTGGGAAGTGGAAGGAAGATTGGATGCGCGCAATTACATATCAATTCTGGAGAACGTGATGTAGCCTTCTGTGACAGCAAGATTTGGCGATGATCAGATCATGTTCCAACAAGATCGCTCGCCTATTCATATGGCACGTGTGGTTAAGAGGTGGTTCGACGACCATAGTAATATTACTGTAATGGAATGGCCACGTAAAGGAGCTGACATGAATCCCATTGAGAATATTTGGGCAGAAATGGTGAGAGTAATACGAGAAAAGGGGCAGTCACCGTCGACTCGCCGACAGCTTTCTGATGTGATTCATGACGCTTGGAATGAGTTACTTGAATCTCCTAGTTATGTGGCTCGAGTTGTGGGCTCAATGCCCAACAGACTTCGAGCTGTTGTGGAAGCCGAAGGAGGCTATACGCGATACTAAACAGCATCAGTGGAGGTGGTTTTTTTTCAGCCCTTCACCAAGTTTTTTCCTTATTTACAGACGTATATTTTATATAATTTCAAGGAAACGCAGTAAGTGGAATGTGGACAAACAAATTAATTCACAGCAAGATATGTAATATTTAATTTGACAAGAGAAGAAATACACACCTTATATATTCATGCAGTCTGTAAAAAATACATGACACACGTGTATATGCAAGAAGGGTACAAAACAATTCAGCACAAAAGAAAAATATTGAGGAGAAGCTCGCCGATGAAGGCGTAATTGAAGAACAAAGGTTGGGCTAGAAGGAGAGGTAATGAGGCCCGAGAAAGCAGAGAAAAATCAAATACCAAGTAGACTTTGAGTCGTTGTCGCTGCAGAGGGCGGTTGGTATATGCAATTCGGAGCAACAGTAGAAGAATAGTTTTATTTACTGATTTTTGAGGCTTTATTTTGTGACGGCTAAACAGTGCTGCATCATGAGACCCACTATTTGTCCACATGTGGCTAAACATCAGAGGTGTAAAAAATTTTGAGAGATGCCGAAGTTCTCTGGGAGAGTAACGTGTTTTAGACAAGATGATTTTTAGTTCATTTCATTTTAATCATTCACACTATGCTTTGACATTCTAATCGTTGATTCATTTTATTATCATGTATCTTTTCTTCAGTGAAAGTCAACGGTAGTAAGTTTCAAGATATGAAGAATAACTGGAAGTTTTTAATTTGCGGAATAGCGTATTTAACAGTTAATATTATCAACAAATCTGTAGTTATAGGACATATTAAGAAGCAAGTCAAAAATGGCATTGTGGAAAGATCAGGTTGGTTTCTAAAGGGTAACGACGGTAAAATAGCAAATACGAAACTATGGGTAACAACTATTGTTGATGGTGAGGAGCAATAATCGATATCCAGAATGAGATTTTCACTCTGCAGCGGAGTGTGCGCTGATATGAAACTTCCTGGCAGATTAAAACTGTGTGCCCGACCGAGACTCGAACTCGGGACCTTTGCCTTTCGCGGGTAAGTGCTCTACCCACTTTTTTTTTTTTTTTTTTTTTTTTAATCTCATTTTGTTCTCTTTCGTTCGTTGTATCTGCTCGGGGCGGACGTCGTAAGACATCCGGTTTCGTTCGTTGTTGATCGGTAAACTCAGTTTTTTTATTACAGAGGGCAGCTAACCCTCTGACCGAACACGCTGAGCTACCGTGCCGGCTAGCCACTGAGCTACCGAAGCACGACTCACGACCGGTACTCACAGCTTTACTTCTGCCAGTACCTCGTCTCCTACCTTCGAAACTTTACAGAAGCTCTCCTGCGAACCTTGCAGAACTAGCACTCATGAAAGAAAGGATACTGCGGAGACATGGCTTAGCCACAGCCTGGGGGATGTTTCCAGAATGAGATTTTCACTCTGCAGCGGAGTGTGCGCTGATATGAAACTTCCTGGCAGATTAAAACCGTGTGCCCGACCGAGACTCGAACTCGGGACCTTTGCCTTTCGCGGGCTGTGGCTAAGCCATGTCTCCGCAGTATCCTTTCTTTCAGGAGTGCTAGGTTCGCAGGAGAGCTTCTGTAAAGTTAGGAAGGTAGGAGACGAGGTAGTGGCAGAAGTAAAGCTGTGAGTACCGGTCGTGAGTCGTGCTTCGGTAGCTCAGTTGGTAGAGTACTTGCCCGCGAAAGGCAAAGGTCCCGAGTTCGAGTCTCGGTCGGGCACACAGTTTTAATCTGCCAGGAAGTTTCAATAATCGATATGCCACTATTCTGTAATTGTTTTTCTGAAGTTTATCGTCAATCCTAGGACTGAAACCGATACTCTGTTTTACGTAAAGAATATAACTTTCAAAATTTATTTAGCAGCGCAGAATATTAAATGGTTCAAATGGTTCTGAGCACTATGGGACTTAACATCTGTGGTCATCAGTCCCCTAGAACTTAGAACTACTTAAACCTAACTAACCTAAGGACACCACACACATCCATGCCCGAGGCAGGATTCGAACCTGCGACCGTAGCAGTCGCGCGGTTCCGGACTGCGCGCTTAGAACCGCTAGACCACCGCGGCCGGCTATTAAATCATAGTTTATAGATCAGGAACCTAATCCAACTGCCTTTAATTTTATTCTCACGGATGACATTGAGACAGTAAATAACAAGAGAAATAACAAAACTCTCAGAATCAATATAGAGAATTCAAGTGTCCAGTGGATTCAAAAGTTTGCTATAATAGCGAATAATTGCTTTTACTGACTCCTTCATGCCTACGTCGTCTGTCAGACAATATTTGAAACTAGGACTAGCAAGGTAAACAATTTTTCCACAAATTGTCAAATTGGAAGTCGGAGAGCCAGTTACATAAATTACGATGGCAACAAACGTTTTTCAAGTAAACTGATCTCAGGAGGCATCCAACACATTTATTGTGTGTTACATGCACAGTATGTAAACTGGCAACGCCACCAACACACAATACCACTAACAAGGGAACATCCTCATCGCAACCCCCTCAGATTTAGTTATAAGTTGGCACAGTGGATAGGCCTTGAAAAACTGAACACAGATCAATCGAGAAAACTGGAAGAAGTTGTGTGGAACTATGAAAAAAATAAGCAAAATATACAAACTGAGTAGTCCATGCACAAGATACGCAACAACAAGGACAGAGGGAGCTCAGGAGCGCCTGATCCCGTGGTTAGCGTGAGCAGCTGCGCAACGAGAGGTCCTTCGTTCAAGTCTTCCCTCGAGTGAAAATTTGAATTTTTTTCTTTTTAGACAATTATTATCTGTCCGTCCGTCCGTCCGATGCGAGGTAACTGCGCCGTAGTATGATGACGCTACACCGAAACAAACATCGAAACACATGACGTCAGTCGACAACAGCGCACGGAAGAGAGAGTATTCCTGCTAACGAGGCTCAATGGCTGGCAGTTGACTGTTCGCTACTTTAGAAGGGAGTGCATTAAATACGTGAGATGCATTCCGTGGGCAATATGAATCCAGCAAATAGAGCTCGCGACTTCAATAACACTGTCAATGAATATTTTCCGAACTGTAAGGCATCGGAAAGTTCCTTAAGGGATCGAACGATTGTCGAACATTTATATGATTATTTCCTACATTTGTTGATAAACAGTACGTGTGGTGACGATTGTCTGAAAACAAAAAATGAAACGACTCACTCGAGGGAAAACTTGAACCAAGGGCCTTTCACTCCGTAGCTGCTCACGCTAACCACGCGACCACGGCGCTCCCGAGCTCACACCATCCCTGCGCATGGACTACTCAGTTTGTATATTTTGCTTTTATTTTTTCATAGTTCCACACAACTTCTTCCTGTTTTCTCGATTGATCTGTGTTCAGTTTTTCAAGGCCTATCCACTGCGCCAACTTATAACTAAATCTGAGGAGGGTGCGATGGGGAGGTTCCCTTGTTAGCTATGAAACAACTATAGCAAAACGGAGCATCCTCGTTATCCATGTGATGGATAAGACGACTCATTCACAACATAAATGTCAGTGTAAGCATCAATTTATGTTGGAACGTGCTTCCTGGACCAAATAACATACGTTTCCTACGTCTTCAATACGAATCATGAAGCAAATGTAATTTAAAGGACATAAAAATATCGAGTGATTTTACTAACATAATTATAAACCACCCACGAACATAAATCGATGATCACGTAGTTGTCAAAAAGTATTCTACAGTATTGCCATTGTCCATTAGACTAGCAGCAGGAAGAAAACGTACGCTCAGCTGTGCTGAGATATCTTGCACTGACGAAGCTCGCGCTTCGAAGACAGCACAGCATCGTCTGCCACCATTTCATGGGAAACGAAATATCTCAAGTGTACAACCTTAGACATAAAAACTGACCGCCGGCCGCCTGCCACAGAGACTAAGTCCGAGTCTATTCACTTAACGTAGCCAATAAAACTGATCGGCCATCTGCACAATCTGGCAACACTGTAAGATGCGGAAGCGTTAGGAGGAAGTGTTGTCTACTTCCGAGATGTTCTCGGATTGTGTGAGCCCGTGGTCTAGTGCTAGCCGGCACGGTAGCTCAGCGTGTTCGGTCAGAGAGCCGGTTGGCCTCTGTAATAAAAAAACCGAGTGGAAGGATCAACCACCGAACTTGAACAGGATGTCCTGCGACGTCCGCAACGACCAAACACAACGATCAATAATGTACAATAAGAAAAAAAAAAGAAAAAATGGTAATCGTCATGCATTCTAAGCTTATGGTCGCCTGTTTGTGTCCAACTATTTTTTTTCCACATTTCGTTCCAAAGTTATGATTCTGATTGAGCATCGAAGATAATTCGCTTAACATTCTACCCACCAGCAATGACAAGTATTCCAGAAACAACTCCGCAGGACAGCTCGTGGCTGCGCCGCGATCATAACAGCTTACGCTCGAGCGTTTCCTCACGCTGCAGCGGCTACCGGCCACCGGCCAGACGCCAACCGCCGCCTGAAATCCAGCGCGCCCATGTGAACGCGGCGCCACGCTGTCAGTGTATGTATCAACTGTCATTTTCGAATTTGAAGTTCTAGTTATCATCTTGCAGTTAAACATTCGATTTTGCATACTTGAAAATCATGAACTACAGTTAAGCATTGTAAAATTGAGTCGCAAGTGGAAAAAGGTGTAACACCTGAAACACAACGTTTACTTTGATATAACAGAGGGGTGAATGTAGAGGAGGCAGCTAGAAATATTTGAACTGTGTTTGGAGCGAGTGATTTTGGTAAAAATACGCCAGAAAAAGATATTCGTGTTTCAACAAAGATCGTTCTGGCATGAATGATTTTCCACATTAAGGAAGTATGATATATGTGATAGATTACCATTTAACCATCAGGCGACATTTGCATTCAACAGGAAAAGTTCAGAAGTCTGGTGTAGGAGTACTGCATGCTCTAATTCGAAACAACAAAAATCAATGGCGTGACTATTATTGAACGTCATCAGGTCACTCATCGAGCATTCCTTTCGGTCGGAGTGTAAGAAAATCGAGCAACAAAACTACATCACCTGTGCTACTGCATGATAACGCACTATGTTGATTTGAGAAACAAAACAATCCAGGAGATTGATAGAAAAGTCGTCTGTCAGGCACATGTATTGATAGGGAAGTCCTCTCTCAAGCACTTGTCCCCCTCGTCATATAATTGTAAAATTTTACCTTTACCGCTGTTGATCGATCAACCGTCAAGGTAATTCATTTGTAGACGGAAATACTCTTAAAACTACTCTGGTTTAATGACATTGTTAGAACCAGTACGTTTCTACAGGCGTAGAATTTGTAAACAACTTTAGCATTGTCAGATCGTTTTAGATATCGTGGAAGAAAATTCTGCTGCTGATTAATTTCTCTTTGATAATTACTGTTGCGTTTAGTAAACTAATGGAAAATGCAATTAAAATATTCACTGTACTAATACAAATTAAATTCAGCTTACTACAGAAACATCACGACGGCAGTCTATCTTAATAAAGCATTAAGTGTCTGTGAGACGATTTAACCTATTTTAACACGAATTAGTAGGATATTACCAACTTTTGACTTCGAAAAGATCTGTATTTATTTCATTTCCTGTACCATTCGCAAGTATTATGAAAATGTGACATTTCATAGATAAAATTATGTAGTCACAACAACAAAAAATATGTCGGCAGAAAACAAAAGTGGCATTATGAATTTGGCAGTACCGTAAGGTTTTCGCTCTGACACTAAGAGTTACTGAAAGTAGCAAGACGAATTTTGCTCGAGCGTTGTCTTACGATTCCCTTATTGAGTTTTTATCAGCCTGCTTGTAGCTGTGCTACAAAAGAATTAAAAATCGGGCTTTCAGCGAGTCGCGAATGGCGAACGAAAGCAGCTTGCACCTGTTAGCTAAGCATGTTACCTGGGAACTGGTTTTTTCCTAAACTGGAAAGACGTCCTTTTGTGGTTGAATTGTTGGCAAATGTCAGTCAGACGTGTGCCGTTAGTCTAAGCGTTTCGGTGTGTTGAATTTGTGCCAATGATTTTTCTACAGTTTTCTTCTGTCCCAAATAGAGAGTTGTAGTCTCCCACTAGTATTTTCACGTCATCCTGGTGAATTTTTCTCATAGTATTTTCGAGTGTGTTCCAGAATTTTTCGACATTTTCGGAGTTTTTCTTATTTTCGATGTTGGTGGGGACACGTGCATTGATGAGCGTGTATTTTTTACTGTGGCTCTGAATGAGCATAGTCATAAGTCGCTTGTTGATGGGCCGGCCACGGTGGCCGAGCGGTTCTAGGCGCTTCAGTTCGGAACCGCGCGACTGCTACGGTCGATGGTTCGAATCCAGCCTCGGGCATGGATGTGTGTGATGTCCTTAGGTTACGTTAGGTTTAATTAGTTCTATGTTCTAGGGGACTGATGACTTCCGGTGTTAAGTCCCATAGTGCTCAGAGTCATTTGAACCTTTTCATTGTTGATGGGTGTGATTTCTTTGACAGAGTTGATGATAGATCTGTGTTCGAGAAATGCAATGCCGAAGATTGGTACGCCTTTCGCTACCTTTTGTTGTATTTTGCTTTTGAATACGCAATGGTTTCCCTAATGCAAAGTTTCATTGTCAGTTAGTCGGGGTTCTTTTTCAAGGATGAGATTTTTTTGTCGGTGGATTTCTTTTGTGAGATTATTTAGTTTTCGTGTTAGGATCAATGTATCGATGTTTACTTTTAAATGCATGTTTCTTCCTTGCAGGGAAATTTACCAGAGATCTTCGATATTCTCTGCCGTGATAACCTGGACTCCCCAGAATCCGAAAATCCGACTGCCGCCTGTCGACAGCCGGGTTGTGTACCACCTGGGGTAAAGTTGACTTTGCTTGCATAGTTCATGTTTGCTTGTGTTTCATTGGTTTGGCTTGGGTGATACGAGGACCGGACAGGACCAGAGGGTGTTGAAGCCTTTGAAAGCAAATATTTTCAGCCAAGCTCATTGAGCTAAGAGACGGTGAGTAGAGTAGCGGTGATTTTCGCTCAGACGTGTCTGGATTTTGGGTTCAACGGATTTGGTAGCCGTTCAGGATTGTGTTAGTATTTGGTTCACCCCTAGTATTTGATTTCCTCGGTACCACCCATATGGGGGAGGGTTTCCCCTATCCGCCACACGCGATTATTATTATTATTATTATTATTATTATTATTATTATTGTCATTATGTCATCAGCAAATCCGATATGGTGTATCTTCCCACCACTGAAATAGATGTGTATTGTTCGATTCAGTATTTCCATCACATAAATGTGGGTTATAATTACATTACATTGCTGCTAGAAGACATATTTCTCACTTTTTCTTAGACAGTTTCTACCTGTTTCTCCATCATAGGAATTTATGTGCGCAGCATTGTTGCAATACAGACGTTCAAATTATCCGATTTCTGTAATTTCGTTTCGATACCAGATAGTTCTAATCGAATTCAGCTAGGCAGTCTTAATGTGGATATCTGACTACGACTCTCATCATGTGGTAGACTGTTGAATATAGATCACTTATCTATGACAGGGCCTGAATTCTTGAACACTGTGGAAAATAATAATCCAATGTGCTTATTACAAATACGTTATTTAAATATGAATACATGGACTAATGAGATAATAGTTTATTTACAGGAGCAGAGCCCCATCCATCATAGCAGAGCAGTGCGAGATTGGTTTCAGGCCCAAGAGAGGATAAAGCTGTTGCCGTTAGTTCCACGATCACCAAACATCAACCAGATAGAGGATATGTGGGCAGATGTAACAAGGCCATTGCCACGTGGATCTACAAAAGCAAGCGACCTTTGGACAAATATAGAAAACATATGTTGGGAAGTAAACCATCACGCTACACTGTCGACGACTTAATGAAATCAATTCCGTAAGCCTTCGAGAAATCTTACGTAATGATCGTTTGTGGGTTGGTTACTAAAAGTATAAAAAAATGTTCAAATGTGTGTGAAGTCTTATGGGACTCAACTGCTAAGGTCATCAGTACCTAAGCTTACACACTACTTAACCTAAATTATCCTAAGGACAAACACACACACTCATGCCCGAAGGAGGACTCGAACCTCCGCCGGGATCAGCCACGCAGCCCATGACTGCAGCGCCCCAGACCGCTCGGCTACTTAAAGTATACTCGTCCACAAAACCCATGTGGACAATTATCTGATAATCGGTCAAGATTTGCTTTGTGGCAGCTCTTTAGCATACAAGACCATTTACTTTCAGGCTCCTCCTTACAATTCTAGCAATGCAAGGTAATTGAAAATACTCATCCACTCGACGCCAACTGAGGAACTGACTGGTGCATGTGTTGTTGAACACACAGTAGTTGTCAGCCTCACTGGAATCAATGACTGTGTGTCTGTGTGCCGGCCGAAGTGGCCGTGCGGTTAAAGGCGCTGCAGTCTGGAACCGCAAGACCGCTGCGGTCGCAGGTTCGAATCCTGCCTCGGGCATGGATGTTTGTGATGTCCTTAGGTTAGTTAGGTTTAACTAGTTCTAAGTTCTAGGGGACTAATGACCTCAGCAGTTGAGTCCCATAGTGCTCAGAGCCATTTTTTGTGTGTCTGTGTGCGTGTGTGTGTGTGTGTGTGTGTGTGTGTGTGTGTGTGTGTGTGTGTGTTTTCGTGTTCATGCACAATCTGAATCAATACTATTAACATTAGAGAGACAACCAACAATAAATAATTCATCAAATATGACTGTAAAGTATTTTAATGCGATGGTAAGTTACTAACTGAATTTTCACCCAACCCACGTCCTGCATACTACGTTAAGTAAGATGTATTAACTCCATAGTATCGTTAGCAGAGACAGTGCGCTCTTGTTGTCGAGGCACGCGACAAGCGCAGCGATCAGCAGTGCCCCATGCCGCCGCGATTTGTTTATGTTGGCTGAGCGTGGACACTGCAGTAGACATGTGCTGAATACAGACATGTGCAAATATCCTCACTGCTCCAGGGGGACTCGTCTTTGTTGCATTTTTTCCATACCGTAATTAGCACAATAACATAAGGCTTGTTCTGCTGAAGAACTTGATGCCCACAAGTCCTTAAATAAGAATCTCCTAACGTGAGTAATGCATGAAAGGAAACAGACTTTAGGACAAAACAATGGACAGCTCCCTGCTTTTTGCGTTTCCGATAGCGCCTACGATAAGAATCTGGTGTCATATTATGTTTCAGAACCCTAAACTGTTTATTTTTTTACCTCATACTAAAACAAAAGTTATGATATGAGAAGAGGAAATGATTTATATGCTTCTCAGGAACTTGAGTTTTTCGTGTTTATTTTCCCACTTCATACTAAAACAAGGGCGTTAAAATGAGAAGAGGAAATGAAATATACGCTTCCAAGACATAATACTTCCTTGTGTGCTACTACTGCATACATGAAAGCCATGCAGTTAATTTTTGTATGTTGAATAAATTTTGATATCACCTCACATTCCATTGTGAGAAGGTTCCTATTTTCTTCGGATTCATATAGAGTGGACATTTCATCACTGGTTAATATTCTGATGACTAATGACATGATGCCCGTTGCAATTGCTCCATGGCGCCTGTGAGTAGAGTCTCACGTTGGTTACTATAAGAACACGCAGGCAGTGATATCCGCTCACTGCAGTCAGAGACAAGGTGATTTCTTTCTGTTTATGGCGAAGCGTCTACTGCAGTGTCCACGCTCAGCCAACATAAACAAATCGCGGCGGCATGGGGCACTGCTGATCGCTGCGCTTGTCGCGAGCCTCGACAACAAGAGCGCACTGTCTCTGCTAACGATACTGTGGAGTTAATACATCTTACTTAACGGAGTATGCAGGACGTGGGTTGGGTGAAAATTCAGTTAGTAACTTCCCATCGCATTAAAATACTTTACAGTCATATTTGATGAATTATTTATTGTTGGTTGTCTCTCTAATGTTAATAGTATTGATTCAGATTGTGCATGAACACGAAAACACACACACACACACACACACACACACACACACACACACACACACACACACACACACGCACACAGACACACAGTCATTGATTCTAGTGAGGCTGACAACTACTGTGTGTTGAACAACACATGCACCAGTCAGTTCCTCAGTTGGCGTCGAGTGGATGAGTATTTTCAATTACCTTGCATTGCAAGAATTGTAAGGAGGAGCCTGAAAGTAAATGGTCTTGTATGCTAAAGAGCTGCGACAAAGCGAAGCTTGACCGATTATCAGATAATTGTCCACATGGGTTTTGTGGACGAGTATACTTTTAGTAGCCGCGCGGGATTAGCCGAGCGGTCTAAGGTGCTCCAGTCATGGGCTGTGTGGCTGATCACCGCGGAGGTTCGAGTCCTCCCTCGGGCATGAGTGTGTGTGTTTGTCCTTAGGATAATTTAGGTTAAGTAGTGTGTAAGCTTAGGTACTATGCTCATTCAGAGCCCCAGTAAAAAATATACACTCATCAATGCACGTGTCCCCACCAACATCAAAAATAAGAAAAACACCGAAAATGTAGAAAAATTCTGGTTCAAAATGGTTCAATTGGCTCTGAGCACTATGCGACTTAACTTCTGAGGTCATCAGTCGCCTAGAACTTAGAACTAATTAAACCTAACTAACCTAAGGACATCACACACATCCATACCCGAGGCAGGATTGGAACCTGCGACCGTAGCGGTCGCTCGGTTCCAGACTGTAGCGCTTAGATGTGCATGGGAAAAATTCTGGAAACCAGTCGAAAATACTATGAGCAAAATTCACCAGGATGACGTGAAAATACTAATGGGAAACTTCAACTCTCTATTTGGGCAGAAAAAACCTGTAGAAAAATCTTTGGTACAAATTCAACACACCGAAACGCTTCAACACCCTCTGGTCCTGTCCGGTCCTCGTATCACCCAAGCCAAACCAATGAAACACAAGCAAACATGAACTATGCAAGCAAAGTCAACTTTACCCCAGGTGGTACACAACCCGGCTGTCGACAGGCGGCAGTCGGATTTTCGGATTCTGGGGAGTCCAGGTTATCACGGCAGAGGATATCGAAGATCTCTGGTAAATTTCCCTACAAGGAAGAAACATGCATTTAAAAGTAAACATCGATACATTAATCCAAACACGAAAACTAAATAATCTCACAAAAGAAATCCACCGACAAAAAATTCTCATCCTTGAAAAAGAACCCCGACTAACTGACAATGAAACCTTGCATTAGGGAAACCATTGCGTCTTCAAAAGCAAAATACAACAAAAGGTAGCGAAAGGCGTACCAATCTTCGGCATTGCATTTCTCGAACACAGATCTATCATCAACTCTGTCAAAGAAATCACACCCATCAACAATGAAAAGGTTCAAATGACTCTGAGCACTATGGGACTTAACACCGGAAGTCATCAGTCCCCTAGAACTTAGAACTAATTAAACCTAACGTAACCTAAGGACATCACACACATCCATGCCCGAGGCTGGATTCGAACCATCGACCGTAGCAGTCGCGCGGTTCCGAACTGAAGCGCCTAGAACCGCTCGGCCACCGTGGCCGGCCCATCAACAAGCGACTTATGACTATGCTCATTCAGAGCCACAGTAAAAAATATACGCTCATCAATGCACGTGTCCCCACCAACATCGAAAATAAGAAAAACTCCGAAAATGTCGAAAGAATGTTTGACCTTTCACGTAAATTTTCTTTTCATAAACGGCCGTATCTTTAGATTGCGTTGACATAGAAGCTCACTTATTTACATCACCATGGGACCGGTTACCACAAGAAGTGCGATACATTTCCGCTTATTATGTCTACCCGTTCTGGAGGTAAACGGGTTTTAAAGATTGGGTAGACGGATAGACGGTCAAGAAAGTGAGACTTGTAGGGTTCCGTTTTTACCGGTTTAGGTGACGAAATCCTAACAACGAAAACAGCTACGACAGATACTGAAGATGAGGGCTGCATAAATAACACCCCCTACTCTTTATTCGAAATGTTCTAGTTGCAGTCGATACATCAGCATATTAATCGTAGCTACGCTTTCGATCCAAATCACGTTTACAGGAATGCAAATAGAATCCATTTGCCTATACACGTGGTAGTTCACATCCCAGTATTAATGCTACCGCGTTTTAGAAGTGCGAACATTCCCATTGCTAGGTAGCTTAAGAAACACTTAGGCTGATGAACGTTTTGCGGCTGTGGCGAGTCTAGTGGAGAATTCGAAACAGTGTAGAATACGTTTGGCAGCTGTGTAGCCGTTTATTTCCTGGGGTGGTGCAGAAATATCCTACTAAATTTACTCTCTAATAACAGTATTTTGCTATTTCGATAAACATCCCGAATGGTTGTCACATAAGCGGTGACATAAAGGAAGAAAATTCATGTTTTTGAGTCCAGAAAGCTCTATGCAACAGAAACTGCAGATCATTTTGCCATTTTCATTGCGAAATTGGTGGCTTATTCATGTCTGGGGTAATAATAGAGGGCTGCATGGGTTGTCTGCTAGCGTAGTGAAAGGAAGGTCTGGTTTGTTTTCGGTTCTAATCTCGATGGAGGCAGGTAGAATATCAGTAAAGCAATTTTAAGAAATTCTCGCGCCCTCAATACTTTTTATCGCTACCTTTATTCTGTACTGGTGCCCTGTGCATGTCAATATGACACTCTTGTAGAATTTCATACATGTTACTGCCTACTTTTTCCGCTTCTGTCAATAGTGGAATTGACTTAAGTGTGGCACTGAATGATTTTTAACTGAATTTCGTTATGAATCTTAACGCATTGTTAAATTTGCACACTTTCATGGTAGGTCAGCAACGGTAATCCAGTATGACTGGTCTGAACGTTGACACAGACCGTTTCGCGGCCGAAAGCGGATAATATTTTGCTAATTCGTAACGATCCGGCGTTCTTTGTATTACTAAAACAATTATGTTATCTCGATAAGTGGAAATTCATTTTAATTGGTACAGTTCATACCAATTAGCGTTTCTTCTTTCAGTTCTGTCTTATAGTTACGTGTTGTATTTAACACACTAATCAGCATTAATATAGTCTTACAAATTATTGAAAACAGCCTAAAAAAGTTCAGATAGTTTGTCAATTTCACGCAAGTGCATAGTATGTTGGTAGCACTTCGTCGCCTTGCCTGTTATGCTGTGTAGCAGACTTTAAAGCCGTGCGGATCAGCATAACGAAAAGGCGAGGGGTCTCGCTCGTTTTGTCCACGACTGTACGTCCGCCACGCTATCCACACCGGTTCAGAGCGTAGTGCGGGCTGAGTCAGTGTGAATGGAGCAGTGTGAAGTGCGCAATGGTGCTTGCAGTGGAGCATCGGGAAGCCGTTGTGGAAAGTTACGTGACAACAAGTTGTGGAAACCGTTTGGCCTGTTGTTTGCTGAAAAGTTTTATGGTGTCAAAGTGCCAGTAAACAATGCCATGCAATGCTTCGTCCCAAAATGGCATCAGACAGTGTCTGTTTTGAACAAGTCAAAAAACATTCCCAAACGTGCACGCACACCTGAAATTGAGGCTGTGTTCACCAAAAAATGCTTCAGAGTCTTACCAAATCAACTATTTTCCTTTCCTCTGTTTTATTCCTTGGTACCCTCGAACTTTGTTTCCCAGCCACTTTTATTTGTCCCACCATGCAAGTACTGTAAGAGAAACAGTGTTAGTAACATTATATCCAATGCCAGTTGTGAAATTAGTGTACTTGTCTCATAGTGAAACTAAAGGCAACATTATTAAATTTCGTAAAATCTTACGACTGCATTAGTGTATGAAACAGGACACTTTGTACTTAATTGAATATTTAACATAACATTGGAGATCTAATAATTATAATTAATTAATGAATAACGTAAAACTTGTCTTCCTTTGAATAAAATCTGAAGTAGTAACATTTACGACGATTCAGTAGCAATGTACATTTTTCCTCACTTTAGTGTCCTCAGGTAAATATTAGTTCTGCCCGTAACATCAGGATCGAAGTGGAAGGAATGAAGGCACTCTCAGCAAAACATTTAATATAATCAGATTTACTTGGAAACAAAAACTTCCTCCAATTCGCATCTACTTACGTGGGGTGTCAGCAGAGTGTTATTCGAGGAGTAATTCTGTAATTTGACGAACAGGAAATACTTTCTGAAATCGAATCATCTATTAAAGTATTTGGCGAGAAAATATTCTCCGAGAACGTAATTAGTGAAGGGCATTCAGCTACTGCTGGAAACCAAACACATGGTCTGACTTTTAATTCACAGATTCCTCCCAAATATGTTTATCTCCCAGAGACTAGGTGTGAATTGCATCCATATCTTAGGCCTGCCCGCTAATTTTACAAATGCCTCAGACTCGGGCGTATCAGGAGGCAAGGCCGTAGTCTCGACTGATGTAGTAAATGTGGCAGAACACACACGTAAACTGACTGTACAGCTACTAATTTAAAGTGCTTGCATTGTTTTGGAGGCCACCTGGCTACAGTTAAGAACTGTCCTGTTTTATACTGGTAGCACAAGTAAAGCGAGTTTGTTAGACTCAGTAACATTTCGTTCAAAGAAGCTGAAATCGGATTCTGTGAACATTGTATGCTGCTGTCACAGGAGACTCTCTGATTGACAGTAACTATTGACATATGTTCAATTCTCAAGTGTGAGTTGACAGTTTTAGTATACAGGATTATAGCTCATTCCAGCCAATTCATTGGCCTGTTCTTGAGCTAGCTGGTTTCTCTTCTACCACAGATGCCTCAACACCTTCCTCTGATATACATGTACACAAAGTGTTTACCAGTAAATCGACAGTTTAGTAGACGTGGTGGATTCCAGAGTATTCCAGACTCAGGATACTTGAATGCTGTATTTCTACTGGAGAGGATATGTTGGATATCTTATGATGTTTAACCCCTGTGTCATCCCTTAGACACTGGAACAATTAACCCTGCTGTTCTGTTCACTTTTACTTGACATATATACTGTTCGGGTCAATATGACCCGACATATCAAAATGCTTTAGAAACATAAATTTTGGTACAGTTTTAGCTATCGACATTGTTGTTCTATTCCAGTACCTTGTTAGTAATAATAATAATAATAATAATAATAATAATAATGGTAATAATAATAATAATAACAATGCATACAACTTTATTGAGGGATATTTTTCATTTAAATATGCACATAAATTTGAAACAACAGACAGTTTCCATTACAGGCATTCAACTTAGAAAGCACTACAGTTTTTCCATACTTCTATTCTTATTGTTGACAGTTTAGACGTAAGTATTGACATTTTCTAACAACAGACAGTTGTCATTACAGATATTCATCTTAGAGCACACTACAGTACAGAACACACTACAGTTTTTTTATTACATTCCAACATAGAAAGCACTACAACTTTAGAATCCTCTCTTCTTACTGATTGTAGTTTAGGCACAAGTATTCACATAAATTTGAAACAACAGAATTTTCAATACAATCATCTTATAAAATACTACAGTTCTTTTCTTACTGCTTGCACTGTGGACACAAGTAGGTTACATGTTTCTTGCAAATATGTTTACTACATTTTCCACACACCATGTTTGTTTTATTGTCATTACTTGATGGACAGAACTTACAGCGTGCACGTTTTGTAGATTTTCTTGTTGTTACCGATTCTGACACACCACCCACATCATTCGGGTTTTGGATGCTTGTGACCATTCTCAAAGAATCTTCTGTTCTTGGGAAATGCGTTCTTGATGCAATATGTTCTTTTATCAGTGACTTTCCAAGTTCCTCCAAGAATATTCTCCTTCTAGTCAATTTGCTTGCATTCCAATTAGGGTCAACCGAAATCCACAAAACGTATGCATTATAAGCAGAAACATCAAGAATATTGTAGAAAACTATCATTGGCCACCTATTACTTTTTCGTTTGCATGTATATGTACCTAATAACTGATCAAGCGTGTCTACAGCACCTTTGGTTGAATTATAGTCCAAAATCATTTTTGGCTTCTTATCAGCCCTGTCACTGATTTCCGCATCATGGTGGAGAGTGCTCATAAGTACAACATTCTTGTGTCTCTTAGGAATATAATTAACCACAGTAGTGTCATTTGTGAAGTAAAATGAAGAGCTGTGTACCTCCTTGTTGGTCATTTTGTGTGGAAGCTCCGGCTTATTTTTCCGTATAGTTCCCAACATAGTCAATTTCCTTTTCAGAAGCAGCTGCCCCAAATTGTACGACGTAAAAAAGTTGTCACACGTGATATTCTGACCACGTAACTCAGAAGTGAGATCAGATACCACCCTCATTCCCTGATTTCTTTCTGGTGCCGCTCCACTCACCTTTCCTGTATAAATTTGGGCTTTCAGTACGTATGAAGTTTTGCTGTCACACATGGTCCATATTTTGATCCCATATTTTGCCGGTTTACTTGGGATATACTGCTTGAATGGACAGCGACCTCTAAATGCTACTAACTGCTCGTCAACAGTAACATTTTCTCCTGGATTATACAGTTGAGGAAGGACCTCTACCCACTTCTCCCAAATACTACGAATTGCGGCAAGTTTGTCAGTACGTCGTCTTTCCTCTCTAGTAGATTTCTTGTCAAATCGCAGGACACGTGATATCTTACAGAATGTTTCATGAGACATGGTTGCTCGAAATATGTTTCGCCCAGTATCTTTATCCCACAAACTTTTTGTAGACTCCCCATGAGATCGATATACACCCGCTAGGAGTAAGAGTCCTAAGTATGCATGGAAAACAGAACCATCAATATCTGTCCACTGTTCACCATAAACTCGCTGCCCTTCAATATTTGTCATCTCTATTATTTCATTTTGAAGCGCTGTGTGAAATACTGCTTCAAATGAACATTTTACATCAGATATTCTGCTGACTGCATACCTGGTAACTCCTGGGGTACTCTTGATGATGTTCGAAGCTGGTAGGCGACCATGTTGTGCTGGTGGATGCAACTGCCATTCTATATTCCCATTTTTAGAAAGAAAAGTCTCTACACTATTTTGTATGGGCTGTGGACTGTCGTAACTGTCATCGGAACACTCGCTTTCAGATGCATTGCTGATGTGATCTTCAAACTCAGAAAGTGATCCTTCATCTGGTGAGGCATTTACTATTTCTTCCAACTCACGATCATTCAATGGTCTCATCGCCATGGTGTCACAAGTCAAACTGGGCAGAAACAAAGCATTCCAATTATTGAGAACTGCCAATTATTATTTCCTGGGGAAAGCAACAAACAAGCCCATTGTTGTGAACGCATGGAGCTTTAGGTGATTGTTGAGAGTAAGTTGGAATGATGCAGTCACTATTCCCACACAACACAACAAAAATAATTTTCGCCATTTCCAGATTTTAGAAATAAATACGAGTTACACTAAACATATTTGTGTCGGGTCATTATGACCCGAACATTACATATGCAACTATTACAGTTGAAGCCCAAACTTCTTAAACTTTTTTAAAACCTTTTAAAACACATGCTGCTCATCCATTTTCAGACAAAGTCACAAAGTTTCATAAATATATATTGGTATTTACATAATGTAAAATAACGTTCATATTCGTTTCGGGTCATATAGACCCGAACAGAACAGCAGGGTTAAAGGTAGTAATCAACCCACAGACTACACCTGGAGACTGATATTTAATATTATGTGACACTCTCTATCAGGGTAGAGTTAGACATCAAAGATTTCCTTATAGGAATTATAAGCATTATTTCTGATCGTGGTTTTCACGATCGCTCAGTGGAATGTTCTGTCAGCCAGTCAGCCATAGCAAATACACAGAGCCTGCTAAGAGAACCTCAAACAAAGCTTTCATTTCCGAAACGTGGGTCAAACTGGACGGACATATCAACTTCGAAGATTCTCTGTTATTAGGTAATATAGACCAGACGGGAAAGGAAGAGTTGCTATCCTGCTACGGAAAGAAGTATATATCAATTCCTGCTACGGAAAGAAATATATATCAATTCCCTTATCACAGTACTGACTACAGTAGTACGAATTAAATGAAGTTCTGCATCGTTCACTATGTTATCTAGGTATTGATCCCCGAGTAGGTAGATAAGCGATGCAGTCCCAGTTCTCTGTGGGGATTTCAGCGCCCAAAGCACGAGTTGAAGGAATTCGTACACAAAAACTTTGCATAAGTAATACAAGATAATCAGCTTCTAATCCTCAATTATGGTTCTCCTACTGTAGTGTCTCTTCCCCGTAAAAGTGGCTCTGTTGTATATATCAAATAACGCTCGCCAGTAATCGTCATTGTTTCAACTTGGTCGATACGGAATAACAAATTAGAATCAATTATTTCCATGTTATTCTGACGATAGAAGTTTCAGTAAGAGACGTGCCATTCTTTCCTAACACCCACTGAAAATTTAAGAAAACAATCTGGCGGTCATAAACAAAAGCAACAGAGAATATGACTGCCAAAGTACCAGATACGGGTACAGCGCACATAACATACTACACATTCTTCAAAGTATTAAATGGCGTGGCAGATCTCTCTATCCCTATGCGACATCCTAATTCGTTACACTTTAGAAACTTCGTGATATGACGAAATACGAGGGTTATTCGGAAAGTAAGGAACTATTGGTCTCGAAATGGAAACCACGGTGAAAATCTTACGAAGTTTTGCACAGGTGTGTTGGCAGTATCCCTAGTATGCCCGTCGATCGCGTTTCGTTGTTATTTTGAGTTCTGAGCACATAGGGAGCACATAAGGATACCTAGAACAGTAGTGTCTCCCGCCAAGTACGATATCCTGTTGATAAATTTCGCCTAAAGCTATGCAGCCAATATTACACAACTGTCATGCGTTGTCTTCTTCAAGACAATTCTCAGCCGCATTCTGAAGGGGCAATGAAGATGTTCGTGCATCGTTTTTCATTGGAAATGTTTGATTACCCACAATACAACCCGTAATTGTCTCCCTTTGAGTTTCATCTCTGCTCACATGAACCGCTGGCTGTGAAGACATCATTTTGGCATAGACAACGAGTTGCAGGCCAGCGTAGGGAATTGGCGGAAAGCACCGGCAGCTGCCTTCTATAAGGAGGGTAATGGAAAGCAATTACAACGCTTCAACATACGTTTAAGTCTGATCGGTGACTATGGAGATAAGTAACTGGAAGGTGTAGCTAACTGCTTCAAATAAAACAGTCTTGATTTTCAACGTGGCTTCCATTTTGCGACCTTTCGTTTGTTACTTTCCGAATAGCCTTCGTACGAGAATTTCTCGAGTGATTGCCCAACTTCGATTAGTAATCAAGTAGTAAAATATTTCATCACCTTGGAAAGATTATCTGCAATACCAGGAGATAGACGTTAAATCTTAGAGCCATTTTAAAAAGTAAAAATATATAACTGGATAAGTTATTGTGAAAAGGTGAATAGAGACACCAAGTTGTCAGATACATGGATCACAATAAGAAAGCTCAGAAACTGTAACTGGAACCTCGACCAAAGCGAAATGAATGGTAACTGGTTGGAAGATGTGCCTGACAACTTGGCTATTCCTTACATCTTCTGTCCTGCTATTTCCTCAGCAGCCATAGTATTCGACCATTTCCTGTGCTGGTGGTTTCAGTTGAGAGAGTTAAAGAATGTACGGAAGTTATCGACGAATTCTGCCCGTAGAATCGATTATCTTCACTATTCTACGCTCTCCGAAGTGCCAGAATGTGCACTGCTTACATTTCTATGAATGTTCAACAACTTATAGGTGAAAAGTCTCTCCAGGAAACAGATAGAAATCAATCCACAGCTGTCTCCAGCATCCGTTCTGCCCCTCTCTGAGTCCGGCATCAGAGTCCGACGCAAACGAAAGGGAAGTGGAACGATTCTTCTGTTGAACTGCCCTTCCTCATCTGCGATGTCACAGCACGCAGAAATCGCCTTAGCCCGTAGCCAGTATATGCTGTGAAATTGCTTTCCACCTGGGCTGATCACATATCTCATGTAATCAAGAAAACAGAAAAAAAACATTGACGCTATGAGATTTGTAGTTGTAACTTGGTGGGGCACAGACGCTTATACTCTCTTCATTACATCCAGGGTCTTTGTCGGTTTAGTCAACGATTTTGGATGTTCCTCACATCAAACGCTGCTAAACGAGCACTTCATAAATTGCACCTCGTACAGTTCCGATGCCTGCGGACATGCCTGGGAGCAATGAGATCGACTTCGACTAATACCTCACTAGTAGCAGCCACTGAACCTCCTCTATACCGTCGACGTCTGTACCTGGATGGATATTTATTGGCCAAAGGAATGAGTAGCGCAGTAGTAAATTAATCAGACACCCTTCATAAATGAAAGACGATCTTCCACTCATAAGGTCTGAACCGAAATTCGGAAATTTTTGTTCCTTTCTGTGGACAGCAGGAGACTCAGCCTGTGCCATCGAGAGTGAGACTGAAAAAGAGAGTAAAGTAGATCCATCGTGAATTCCTTCCAGATAATAGTTGGAAAACTCGATATTCACTTTTAAAATTTTATGAAAAATTGGTTTGGCACAGTCATTTCAAGTTTAAGGGCTTAAATTAATCTTTATTGGACCCAATTTGTTCATGTGTATACTCATAGCTCCAGCTATCAAGAGACTTCAGCAGTAATTTGACTACTTTTTTCTCCTAACTGAAATACTCCAAGCAGTGTCGTCTACCCTAATTTGGTTCAATTTTTACGGCAACAACGAGAGCTTCTCAAACCTGGTTGTCAAGCAGCGTTCCAGAATTTACTGATTTGCTTCAGACTCTAAGAGCGTAATGCAACTCATTAAAACCCTTATTGGAACAGTAAAATTAATATTCAAATAATAACTGTCTTACGAGAATCATTGCTAAATAAACGAAGGGATATGAGATATCACTTTCTACTCTCCGCAGCTGGGGTGGCATTGGTTTACAATGATGAGGGTGACTAGGTGGCAAAGAGAGCGTGTGTTTTTGGTCCTGTCATGAACGTTGGTCTGCCTACTTCATACTTCTTGCTATAGATGCGGAAACTGACCGAGGAAGCATGAGCAGATGACTGGCGCCTAACAATCTGCTATAGACATGGATACTACACTGCTGTCCCACCAGTAATATGAAACTCCTCCCGTGTTTCAAAAATTTTAGGTAAGCAGTAAGTTTAAAACTACGTACCTACAGATGCATAGTTACTATAGTTTAAGGTGTTACCTCTTCCATCCGATAGGCTCAAGGAGAACAAATTCTGCGGCTATCAGAAGGCAGGAGATACAACCCTCTTCCTGTTTTCCTGCAGTTTCTTGGAAGTACAACAAATATGTTTATTCAAAAAGGTTATCAAATTTAAGGTGTCCCTTTCAAAAAGTGCTTCTGTATTACTGTGTCATGAAGATGCTTAAATATGTGGATAGTCATTTTTATAGGAGATAGGAATGTGTGTATCTGAATGTTGGTGTTCCTTCTCTAACTACATAAACCCTCTAACTTCCACGTGTACCCTTCGCAGTCCCTACTAAGTTGTCGTGTTTATATTCTACACTCCTGGAAATGGAAAAAAGAACACATTGACACCGGTGTGTCAGACCCACCATACTTGCTCCGGACACTGCGAGAGGGCTGTACAAGCAATGATCACACGCACGGCACAGCGGACACACCAGGAACCGCGGTGTTGGCCGTTGAATGGCGCTAGCTGCGCAGCATTTGTGCACCGCCGCCGTCAGTGTCAGCCAGTTTGCCTTGACATACGTATCTCCATCGCAGTCTTTAACACTGGTAGCATGCCGCGACAGCGTGGACGTGAACCGTATGTGCAGTTGACAGACTTTGAGCGAAGGCGTATAGTGGGCATGCGGGAGGCCGAGTGGACATACCGCCGAATTGCTCAACTCGTGGGGCGTGAGGTCTCCACAGTACATCGATGTTGTCGCCAGTGGTTGGCGGAAGGTGCACGTGCCCGTCGACCTGGGACCGGACCGCAGCGACGCACGGATGCACGCCAAGACCGTAGGATCCTACGCAGTGCCGTAGGGGACCGCTCCGCCACCTCCCAGCAAATTAGGGACACTGTTGCTCCTGGGGTATCGTCGAGGACCATTCGCAACCGTCTCCATGAAGCTAGGCTACAGTCCCGCACACCGTTAGGCCGTCTTCCGCTCACGCCCCAACATCGTGCAGCCCGCCTCCAGTGGTGTCGCGACAGGCGTGAATGGAGGGTCGAATGGAGACGTGTCGTCTTCAGCGATGAGAGTCGCTTCTGCCTTGGTGCCAATGATGGTCGTATGCGTGTTTGGCGCCGTGCAGGTGAGCGCCACAATCAGGACTGCATACGACCGAGGCACACAGGGCCAACACCCGGCATCATGGTGTGGGGAGCGATCTCCTACACTGGCCGTACACCACTGGTGATCGTCGAGGGGACACTGAATAGTGCACGGTACATCCAAACCGTCATCGAACCCATCGTTCTACCATTCCTAGACCGGCAAGGGAACTTGCTGTTCCAACAGGACAATGCACGTCCGCATGTATCCCGTGCCACCCAACGTGCTCTAGAAGGTGTAAGTCAACTACCCTGGCCAGCAAGATCTCCGGATCTGTCCCCCATTGAGCATGTTTGGGACTGGATGAAGCGTCGTCTCACGCGGTCTGCACGTCCAGCACGAACGCTGGTCCAACTGAGGCGCCAGGTGGAAATGGCATGGCAAGCCGTTCCACAGGACTACATCCAGCATCTCTACGATCGTCTCCATGGGAGAATAGCAGCCTGCATTGCTACGAAAGGTGGATATACACTGTACTAGTGCCGACAATGTGCATGCTCTCTTGCCTGTGTCTACGTGCCTGTGGTTCTGTCAGTGTGATCATGTGATGTATCTGACCCCAGGAATGTGCCAATAAGTTTCCCCTTCCTGGGACAATGAATTCACGGTGTTCTTATTTCAGTTTCCAGGAGTGTATTTTGTCTGTAGTTGAAGTGTCAACACTACTTAGCTATAGATATTGAACATATGTCTACAGCTGATGCATCGATGTTTTCATAGCTAAAAGTACTGAACCTGTATGGAGATTATAAAATGATTTTTAAACCTTTATGAACAGACTGTTTATGTAGTTATTTCTGGGAATATATGATTTTGTGTTAGCTGTATGGTTCAAAAAACTAATCGCAAAGATCGTCATTCCTTACCCAAGTGGTTGCTCATCACATATTTTAACAAACTGTTCCTCCAGCATTACAATAGTTTGCCATATTCGGTGAACTTGGTACAGTACAGCTCCTCACATGTCTTGTACAATATATGGATACGTGCTGCCTGTATTCATACTTAGATCCGTAACATAAACCTATGAGTTATTGACTCAATAATAATCGACACTGCTTTAAGAAAATAATCATTCACAATTGTTTCATTCTCATTTATGACTCATGACTTCTCTTCTAAGTAATGAATGGTTGGTTGATTTGAGGGAGGAACCAAGCGGGAAGATCATCGGTCCCATCGGATTAAAGAAGGATGGGAAACGAATTCGGCCATATCCTTTAAAAGGAAGCATCCCGGCGTTTGCCTGGAGCGATTTAGGGAAAGGGCGGAAAACATAATTCAGGATGGCCAGACTCGGGATTGGACAGTCGTCCTCTCGATGGCGACTCTAGTGTGCCAACCACTGCGCCACGTCACTCGGTTGTACGTAGCGTAATAAACCAACGTTAATACTGTGACGTTTTCCTTCACCTGTTATCCCACACCAATTAGTATGTTTGCATATTCTATGATACAATTATAACACTGTTATGTGCCAGGATTTGATGATGATTGTAAATCATGTATGATTTGGTCTAAATTATCTGTTCTGCATTTAATGATGTGGCTTTCTCTCTCCGAGAGCAGATCGTGAACAGTCACAGTCCTTTTTGTTTCATTCCCAAGACCAAAATATCAGTTAATATTACACTGAGAACTGCTTCAGTGTTCATATTTAAACCTCCATTGGACGAGATATTGTGTCCAATGATGAACCTGTGCATCATAAATGTAAAAAATAGTGTAGCTATAATAATTAAGCAGTTCTTACGTTGTACATTAACCACGTGCATCATAGCGATAGTACTGAGAGTAATGTTTAAAAGTCCGTTACGGATAATGAAGTTAGTATATGTACTTACTTCAGTCTTCTGTATCATGTGGATGGGACTTGGTTTCATAGCTGTATCTGCGGTTACATATGATAATATATCACAGGAAAGTACGATGTATTAACTAACTTATAATATCATATAATTCTACTGTCTCTTGAGATCATATTTTATAATAACTTGTACTGAATTTCTTACAATATTGCCTGGTTTTAAATTCGATATTTTGAACAATACAAAGGTTTTACCTGGGAAATGTCTCATGCCATGGAACATTTATGTCAGACGTTTCCTCTTAGTATGATACACGTCTTGTGCTGGTGATTGACTGTGCATTCATTGAAGATGAACTTACATCCTGTGTTCCTCATGTGCGTCGACAGTAGCCACGTAAATCATCCAGTATCGATAGGCTCGACTTACTCAGTATGAATATATGTTTGTGTAACTCTTTTATCATATTTGTGGCATATAATTTTCTGATACAGGTCCATATAACATACTTAGTTGCCACATCGTGATGCATAAGAAACTGAATAACAACATCATAAAAAATACTGCGATGGCCGGTCACTTAATATAAAATATAAAAAATTCCAAAAAATGCCATGTTGAACTCTAAACAATATTACACACTCAAAAACGCCACACTTCTTGATTTTATCGAAAATTTCTTTGAGTAAATGTGGTTTAGATTTGTCACTTTCGCAGATCAGGTCCCACAGTGTGAAAACAACTTTCATGAAATATTTGCAACATCGTTATCGCGTCTCGAATACTATTTATACAATTCCATAAAAACTTCAGGATAGTTCAATATGAACATTTAACTGCAGGTGCTGTTGACCAATGACAAAGTGCTGCCATGGCAACTTCTTTTTAAACCAAGTTATTCAGTAAATGAGTTTGCTGGATGTCCTGTATTGTTCATTTCCATCGGAATTCATTATGGAATAGAATATTTCACTGGGCAAGTAAGTAACATTCTCTTTAGCCCCTGTGTCTTAATATGTTGCTTAATAACACAAGTGTCTCCAGTTGGTACCGTACCGCTTCAGTCAGAAAAAAAGCGCGCTAGTGACTATATATTTGGGGTTGTTGTCCTATCTATTTACCATTATTTGGGCTGCTTGCACTCCCTTGCCTGGTGCAGACATTAAAAGCTTGCAACTTCCTCATATAATTCAACACAGTAGGCAAGTTCATTCCCACAATGATTCTTCGAGGCCTAATGCTGAATTAGCGACCGGGGGCACAGGGCAACACCTAAGCGCAGGAGGTGGCGTACCGACCGCCGGCGCTCCTCACTGTTTGGCCCTTCTGGCTACAGTGGTACAACCCGCCATCACATCGACCTCGTTTCCTTGCTTTATGTGTCTGACTTAATAGTAATTAATAAAAAAAAATGCACGCACAAAACATCTTTATACGAAAACATTTCGTGTAACTGCTATGAACGGAGTTTTTCGAGTAATTCAGTAGGCCACTTACAAACAGCACATAAATAACTACACCTGAGGTACAATAGTACAACGAATAAACGAAAAAAGAAACGATAGCTGCAAGCGGAATTAAATCACTGTAAACAAATTTACATTTTTATCTGTCATAAGCACTAAGGCATTCAATGAGGCTACAGGAATCAGCATCACTGAAGAAAGAGCAATTAATGTGCACTTGCCTCCTGATGCAGTTGCGTTTTATTAACTGTTTCAAATAGTAGCAATGGGAAACTATAGATCTCTTTAAAACGATTCATTCAGATTAACAGTAACTATCTATAGTTCATCTGCGATGTCCTTGAACTACGAGAATGCCAAAGAACAACTGCTGTATCGCGCCCAGATTTCAACCATTACTAGCCTAGTTATTTAAAGCTCTTCTGCCTCTGATAGTTCATATACAGGATATAAGATTATGTAGAACCGCTGTGTTAACATTGTTTAATGTTTTTTTTTTTTTTTTTTTTTTTTGCAATTAGTTACGATCTTCTGATGACTTTACTAGACGGCTACTGACGACAATAACTGCAAAGGTCGGCAGTTGTGTAAGAGGTCTTCTCAGATTGTCTCTTAAATCCTTACATAATTTGTGAACAGCAGAGAGCCTAAATCCAAAATACAGGTTTCACAAGATGACTTCCAATCAGTTATTACTAAGTGTGACGGAATTGGGTACTCATTTGCTCGTGGCAGATAGTCGACACACGATGCCTTTTTTTAATTTATAATAACTGTAGTAATGGTTTTAAGAACGTCTTTCATTTGCCAACAACAGGTCACTTTCCTTTTTTGGGTCTTTCCCATTAATTTCATTTAGCCTAA
Source organism: Schistocerca cancellata (assembly GCF_023864275.1). Classification (NCBI taxonomy): domain Eukaryota; kingdom Metazoa; phylum Arthropoda; class Insecta; order Orthoptera; family Acrididae; genus Schistocerca; species Schistocerca cancellata. Next base: position 493,213,278 of record NC_064629.1, on the reverse strand, counting down.
CATAATTATTTTCTGTAAGTACAAAGCATTCACAACTTGGAAAAACAAGCCGGAAAAAGGTCTGATAAAATATTTGTGTTTTAAAAAAACTTCGATTGGTTCAAAAACGGTTCCAATGGCTCTGAGCACTATGGGACTTAACATCTGAGGTCATCAGTCACCTAGACTAAGAACTACTTAAACCCAACTAACCTAAGGACGTCACACACATCCATGCCAGAGGCAGGATTCGAACCTGTGACAGCAGCAGCAGCGCGGTTCCGGACTGAAGCGCCTAGAACCACTCGGCCACAACGGCCGGCCTTCGTTTGGTTCAATTTAGTGTTTGCACGTTTCATAATTTATACCAGATGTCTCCCCTAAAAGCCGTCAGCATGTGTTTCGGCAAATAGTTGCAATTTCGTATCTGCAACGTGTAGCTGGTGTCAGAACAAACAAACACTGATCATCACATGTTTCCTGTGACGCCCATCATTGACTGAACGTGTTTATTTGTTTTCCCTTTTACTGTCCTTGTTATCAAAAATGGTTCAAATGGCTCTGAGCATTATGCGACTTAACTTCTGAGGTCTTCAGTCGCCTAGAACTTAGAACCAATTAAACCTAACTAACCTAAGGACATCACACACATCCAAGCCCGAGGCAGGATTCGAACCTGCGACCGTAGCGGTCGCTCGGTTCCAGACTGTAGCGTCTAGAACCGCACGGCCACTCCGGCCGGCCCTTGTTATCACACATCGGTGAAATGAACATCGCACTAGACCAAATTTGGAACGCTTTGTCCAACGGTAACGTCAAATTCCACTTCAGAAATGAATTTGTTTCTAACGAGAAACAAGATAACGCGTCGCATCAAAGAGGTGATTAGCAGCATTTGTTTGGGTTGACTTCTGCCACGCATATTTAATACGAAACTGCAAATATCTGCTGAAATGAAGAAAAATAATGCCCTTGTCATTTCTTAATAGAGACACTCTGTATATCTGAAAAATGCTTAACAGTAGTAACTATGACTTTTCTACAATTCAGAATTAAGTGTCTGGTACAGAGTTCATAAAACTACTTTCAGATTTTTTCTCTAGAGATCGAAATTCATATACCACATACGAAAAATGACTAGCTATATCTTCCGGTGCGAGCTCCGATTTCTCTTATTTTATAACGAGTGTTATTTCTCCCCATTGAAATGAGTCAAAATATTTCTGAATTCAGAGGAGAAAGTAGGTGACTGAAATTTCGTGGAAAGCTTTTGGCTGCAATGAAAATCGCCTTGTTTTAATGCCTGTCACCTCAACTAGCTAACTAGCTGATCATATTCGTGACCCTCTCACCCCTGCCCCCGCTATTTCGAGACATTACAACACGATCTACTCTTCTTCGAACTGTTGCGATGTTCTTCGTCAGTCATACGTGGTAAGGATCCGCTACCGCACAGCAATATTCCAGAGGTGGAGAGACAAGCGTTGTGTAAGCACTCTCTTTAAGAATACTTCATAGTCTAAGTATTCTGTCAGTAAATAGCATCTTCGGTTTGCCTTCCCCACAATGTTTTCTACATGATCTTCCAATTTAAGTTGTTTAGAACTGTAATCCTTAGGCATTTAGTTGCATTTACAACCTTTAAACATGTGTTATTTATCGCGTAACCGCCATTTAGCAGACTTCTCTTACTACCCACGTGAAATAGATCACTTTTCTATTGTTTAGAGTCAATTTCCAGTTTTCGCGCCATGCATACATCTTGTCTGAATCATTTTGCAATTAGTTACGATCTTCTGATGACTTTACTAGACGACTACTGACGACAATAACTGCAAAGGTCGGCAGTTGTGTAAGAGGTCTTCTCAGATTGTCTCTTAAATCCTTACATAATTTGTGAACAGCAGAGAGCCTAAATCCAAAATATAGGTTTCACAAGATGACTTCCTATCAGTTATTACTAAGTGCGACGGAATTGGGTACTCACTTGCTCTTGGCAGATAGTCGACACACGATGCCTTTTTTTTAAATTTATAATAACTGTAGTAATGGTTTTAAGAACGTCTTTCATTTGCCAACAAACATATAAACCTCAACTCCATTTAGCGCTTAGTGTACTTAACTAAACGACGCAGCGCATTCTTCACACTCAGACAGTGCAGGCTATGAGGCTGCTAGAGTCTCTTAATAGCAGGTTTCTCTGTTGTTCACCTCTTTCTTGATCCAGCTTTCGACACTCTGTTATCTGTAAATACTCATCGCTCATAGTACTGCTGACAGCAAAAATTGGACTCACGTAAAGTTAATGAAACAGGGTTTGCTGAAGTTCACAATAAAACTGCCTATACTATACCCGCCTGTTAAACCACATTAGGCCCTCCAGATCTCTCTTACCCTTGGTCAGCAACTAAATGCGTCCAACGTGTTCCACAATCCTGAAGTCTTGCCGTTAATCCTCTGCATTTTCTGCCTCAGAGCTGAATGCTTGATATTGGTTGCTAGCTGTTTCTCGTCACATTTGCTAAGCAGAAATATTTTCCTTTGTTTCTTAACATCCTTTTCCCCACCTTTGGCATTCACGTTACAACATTACTGTCAGTACTGTGGCCTAATTTAATCAGTCCTACCACCTTCCTGTAGGCCTCCCAGTCTATAAATCATTTATTAAAATTTTCCACTACTAGAATCGCGTGATTTGGGGTAGCCTTCTGCACATTTTTCTTGAAGCATTCTGCCGTCATGGCGCAGAAGAGGCAGATGAAATGCTAAGTTTACCCCCACGATTTTGATGTTTACCTCACACCCTCTATTGTGGATTCGGAGTGGCTGTTCATTTTCTTTTGTTTTTTATTTTTTCGGGAGAAAATATGCAGATGTCACTAGCGTTCAGCCAGTACATGTGATGCGTAATAACATTCCACTTGCTACCTTAGGTTTTCTGTTGTTCACTTCTTTCATGAGCCAGCTTTCGTCACTCTGTTATCTAACACAGTACTGAAATTTTTTCTCCCTTACTTAGAAAGACGTTCGTACACCTCTGTAAATACTCTTCTCTCACAGTACTGTACTAACTTCTCACTTAAGAGCCCAGAGAGGTTTTACCACTGTGAAACCTTTTTTTTAATGGTTCAAATGGTTCTGAGCACTATGGGACTTAACATCTGAGGTCATCAGTCCCCAGTGTGACGTTCGTTAGTGTGTAAGATATATCATATCCAGAGGTAGACCTGTAGTCAGCGTCGTCGTTTGCGTCTCTGATGTCCTCAAGGGTGAAGACTACGTCTCAATCGGCGCTGGTGGCACCAGGGTAGTAGCGACGCGCAGGAGGTAGCGACACCGCGGACTGCTGCCTCCTGTTGCTATAAAGCGGACCTCCCCAGTCGTTCTGCATTCCTGCTAAGCGGCGCCCTGCTGTGTCATTTATCGCCATCTTTCTCTTTTCATAATTGATTTATTAAATAACTTGACTTATTAATTATTCGTGACAGACGTAATGTTTCGTTCTTAGGCAGCTAAAAATCAATAGCCTGCTCAAGAAAAATGGAAGAAGGACAATGCATTTAAAGTGTCCTCGAGGAGTATTGTATCAGTCTGTGTATGACCTATTCCATAAGCATTTCTTGGTGGGAGCGGAAAATAATATACAGTATCAACGATCATAAGAGATCCTATCTCCATAAATAAATAACTTCCTATTCCTTCAGAGCTACCCTGTACTGTGTTGCTCTCATCGACAGGCTCACGAGCTCTTCGCTGGTAGTGCAACATACAGCACCGTCGCGATTTTACTCGAAGGGCGGAAAATCTGTTTCACTGCCAGATTTTAGCAATTTCTTACAGAGTGTGAATCCACATCTCATGAAAAGAAAACTCCAGCTAAATTCTGCTTCTTAAAATTTCCTTTCGCTACTAAGCTCCGTCAGCAATCACACCGGCTTCTCTAAATCAGAGGAGCACAGACCTCGGGTCGCATGAGAGCCGCCATTGATCTCTTCTTTCATTCCCTCCCGAAAATTCCAGGCCGAGCCCTTGTAGAACTTTATGTTTTTTGAGCTGCGTCAGTTTCATGGCGCGTTATTTTGCAGCTTGCGCAACAGCGTACGTTTCAACGAGATGCAAATGGACCTGCAGGGAATGATGTCGTTTGGTTTCGGGTGGTTCGTGTGTTCTTGTTTCTCTCTCTTTCTTTCTCTTTCTTCGGTCCTTACCTAGTCAGTGAAGGGTTAGCGGCCCGTAATAGTAGCAGGTCTGTGGACCCCTGCCCTAGATGAATAACACAGGATAACGAAATATTGTTTTGAAAAACTTTTTTTTTACTTTGATAACTGATCTCTATAGGTTTTTACGAGCTGAATCCAAATCTAGCCTCAGTTTTTTTGTATCACCCATAGTTTTCGAGCAATAACCTTTTTATTATATAGTATAAAAATCCTATGCTATGCGGTAAACGGGGAAGTTAATGATACGTTTTCTTACAACATAAGCACGGTATGTATTTACAGTAAGCTACTTAAAACAATGGTATGTGTTAATGGAGGTTTCACTTCTCAACTGGAATTTCATTTGTATTTTCTTTCTTTGAAGTCTCTTTTGTAGTTTTTTATACTGAGTCGCTTGCTGAACTTCTCGGCGAAGTGACCAACAGTAGTCCCCCATCATGTTGGTGTTCCAGCGGCCTTGGTAGCGTTTTTCCATCACTTTAATGTCCTAGTGAAAACGCTCTCCTTGCTCCTCACTAACATCTCCCATATTGTCCGGGAAGTAATCAAGGTGACTGTTAAAAGTGAACTACTTTGAGGCTCATTAAACATCCCAACACACACACACACACACACACACACACACACACACACACACACACACATATATATATATATATATATATATATATATATATATATTAGTAGTACCTTTCATTATGGTCTATTTATCTTTTTTAAGCTGTAGACAATTTACAAGTGTATTTACGTTATTCTCATATTTTCTGCTGCGGATATGAAGATGGCCATTATAGACCGAAACCGGCAATCTGTAAACAAAAAGTTTTTGGCCATAGACGTTAATGAAAGGAGATTTATGCGCTTTATTGTTTCATCCAAAACTACTTTACAGGCTGTTTTATTACACAATGGTAACTTGTATGCATCTATACCTCTGTGTGCTTTAAGTATGAAGAGGCATACCTGTGTTTTATAAAAACAGTGTCCTAATGTACTGCAGCCATAGTGGCATCGTCAGATGTTAAATTCAAATATATTTATATATATTTGACGATGCTGGTGCTGATTTTGCATTTAATATTTGACGATGCCACTATGGCTGCAGTACATTATGACACTGTTTCTGTAAAACACAGGAATGCCCCTGCAGACTTAAAGCGCACAAATGCATATATATGTCAACAGTACTATTCATTATGATCTATTTATTGTTTTTAAGCTGTAGAAAACCTGCGAGTGTACTTATGTTTTTCCCATATTTTTTGCTACAGATCTGAAGATGGTCATTATAGACCGAAACCGGTAATCTGCGAACAAAATGTTTGTGACCATAGACGTAAATTAAAAGAAATTTATTCTATAAAAAGGTCTGCATTTTATTTCCGACAATGTCGCAGCTTGTCAATAAACACCCTCCAGTCTTCCTTTTTTCATTCAATACCAATCTCATTCATCAGACTAGGAATGTCTGAGCAGTACACTAAATCACCTTCGTGTTTAAGAAAATTGAAAAATTGCTGCTCTGTCTTTCTCAACACGTATATGCTAGTTCCAACTGTCAGTAAGTTCTTTTCTTTTAATATAGAGCCAAGCAATTCGGCTTTTTCTTTCATTAAGTCCAGATCCCTAACCAAATCTTTAACCTCTGTCTGAGTAACCTTTTTGGGCTCTAACCTATCTGTATTAAAATGGAATTCATCATCATCTGATTCATGTAAATCAGATTGTACACCAGAAGAAACTTCTGCTGGAATGGAATTTAAATCAGAAGGTGGTTCAGGAACTGGCAAATCTACACCATGTCCTACTGGTTGGTTGGCGGGCGGATGGTTAGAGTAGCATATTACCTGCTTGTTTTTCAAATTATGACCAGTAATATGAACACTGCAAAAGTAGCTATCACCGGAATGATTTCTTGGATCCCTCCACATCATAGGAACAGCAAATGAAATGGACTTTTTCTCCTTTTTGGACCATCTTCTCAGATCTTCAACACACACATAACATACCTCATGCAACCGCAAGGATTTATCTTGATCACCAAGTTTAGATCCAAAGTACGATAGATAAATCTTTTTCACAGATTCTGTAATCTTTCTTTGGTGTTTTTTAATCACAACTTTACCTCAAATATAACAAAAACTGTGAGCAGAATTTTTTCAACCACGATTAGACATTGTACTGAGCAAATGTACAGGAAACTGGAAAGTGAGGTTAGGTTGACACTAAATAAAACACCATCTGTTAACCCAACAACAGAATCGACCATTTTTTGCCAGCAAATGTTTTTCAGCAGTGCTGCCAACGTTATTTGAATTGATTACACATCTTTTATAAATTATTTTAACTATATAAAAACTGTCAAATTCTTTAAAAAATTGCTTAATTTCATAAATTTAACTGTAAAATGTAAAGAAATGGTGGGTATACAGCTTTTTAAGTATCATATTTAGATTTCCCACCATAAAAAACATAACAATAAGGTATTTTCAACAACAAAGGTTTTCCACCGTTGCCCTGTGTAATCTTTATGAGGGTGTCTTTCTTAACGTTGAGGTCCAGTTCTACTCTACAAGTGAAGTATTCGTGGAAGTATTCTCCATGGAATTCTAAAAACTACTCACTGTTATCCCATTTACTTCTATCTATATCTGCACATACATACATACATACATATTCCAAAGTCAGCACCTGATGCGTGGCGGAGTGTATCTTATACTGCTGCCAGTTACTTCTTCTCCTGCTCCACTCGCAAATAGAGCGAGAGAAAATTGACTGTCAAAAAGCTTCCGTACAAAGTCTACTTTATGTTATTCGGCGTTATATATGGTGAGAACGAGTGTGAAAAACTCGTACCGGTGCTGCAGGTTAAGTTGTGCTGAGAAATAAATTGTCAAGAAAAAATTTCTGAAGTTAGCCTGTCAGGTCATTGCGTTTACTGTAAAACGGTCTAAAAGGGATTGAAATGTTGTGTGATTTGGTTGGTGTCTGTGAGGGACCTTGTTTTGGTATAGCCGTGTTGAGTGGTACTTAAGTAAATAAATTAGTGAAATCAAAGTGAAGTAGAAATTAGAATATAAATGAAACACTTAGTTTAGTTTCGAAGAATTACACACTGGCAAACAGCGGGCAGAACAGCAGAGCAGAACAGACAATGACCATGAAGTCAGCAAGTTCCACACAAGCGGACGCTGCCGATTCAGCCGTCAGGGCATCGCCCGACCGGCTCACGTGTTTCTCAGTTGTCTCATGTGAGCAAAGGCCCTCGCCTACATTCCAAGAGCCACTGACCGACGTTAAGAAGACTCTTCGAGAAGCTTTTCAATGTGACAGAAGAGGCAATGACCGGCTCACGTGTTTCTCAGTTGTCATGTGTGATCAAAGGCCCTCGCCTGCATTCCAAGAGCCAAAGACCGACGTTAAGAAGATTCTTCGAGAAGCTTTTCAACGTGACAGAAGTGGCAATGACCGTGAAGTCGTTCACCTACAGTGAACTGAAGTGAATAAATACGCGAGACGCAGAGGGCCCGACAGGACGAAGAAGAAAAGAGAAGAGAGTAGCAGTAGTTTTCGGTCAGTTTCGGTGCTGAAGACCGTCATGCAAGAAGACACTACATCATATACAGACTCACCAAGTCCGCCGCTGTAATGGAATGGCAAGCAGCAGCCTCGGCGCCAGAAGACAGAAGTTAAAAGGTATTTGAAGTCTGATTTTTACATACCTGGGTGACTCGTGAGGACGGGAAGGAGACTGCCTCACATCAGCAGTCACCTGTGAGCTGGGATGAAGACCTGACAGCCGAAGACTGGCAAGCGGGAGTCCGTTGTTCGAGTCCGGGACACAGGCCTTCCCCCGCCGCGCCGTTCCGCTGGCTGACGTACAACACACGCGGTCGCTTAGAGAAGAGAAACACTGGGACGCCACATCCAAGGTATCACCGTCCGATGCACGACTTCGCTCTCGATAATTTAACGGGCCACAGCACGATGCGCGTCTCCAGTCAACTGGGCGAGACGGCGACACGAGATACACACTGCCAGGCGTAATCAGACGCCACCGCTGCTGCAGCAGAAGGCTTCGCAAACGACACAACTGCCGCTCTCCGAGCAAGAACATCCAGTAAGCAAACAATTGTACAAAATTTTCAATAAAAGTTATCTTATGTAAAAATGCTGTTTCATTCTACCTCATTCCCGAGCCAAGGAAGAACCCACCCTGCCCACATATTGTTAAGAGAGAAAATTAATTTATTTAGTATTTTCACCCTGACGTAATGCTTTAGAATCAAATGCCCTTTGCAGTAACGCTCAGCCTGACAATTGACTAGCATCAAAAGAGAAAATCCAGTTACATTTAGTGACAGAAGTGTTACAGCCGTGCTGCCTCTAGAAGACTTCCATCTGCTTGGCCGTACACCATCTTGCCTTGTTCCCGACATAAATAGCATCCTGTTGTTCATGTCGGGAACAAGCCAAGATCGTGTTTATGTTGTTGCTCGCTTGTCAAAGCCGAAATAGTAACGTCGGTCGTTTATATTTTATTAACATATCTGTCTGCGGAAAAAAGAAACTACTGTAATAACTTTCTTAGATTTTCAAAAACAAAAATAATACCTGGCCTAAATAATGGCTCTGAGCACTATGGGACTCAACTGCTGTGGTCGTAAGTCCCCTATAACTTAGAACTACGGAAACCTAACTAACCTAAGGACATCACAGACATCCATGCCCGAGGCAGGATTGGAACCTGCGACCGTAGGGGTCGTGCGGTTCCAGACTGTAGCGCCTTTAACCGCTCGGCCACTCCGGCCGGCCATACCTGCCCTATCTTTGTCTGGAGACACCTGAATGCTTCTTAAAAGGTAGAACAAGTCCTGTTGCACAAATGTATCTATAGATAGTAATAAAAACTGTAATTACAGTGAATACACTTTAAATAAACTAAATATTTTATTCAGAATAACTAGTGACATGTCAGTCATAAGACAGATATTTTTAATGAATTATAGTTTTATGCTTTACTTAAGCATGTACTCAAATTGTTTACCATCGACTACAAGGGAAATCTGCAATCATCGTCCGAGAGATAGACGAACAGATGAAATTACACTGGATGATATGCCGTTGCATGCTATGGCGGTTGGACTGCGAATGTAGTTCAGCGTAGTTGAAGCTTAAAAAAATGGTCCAAATGGCTCTGAGCACTATGGGACTTAACTGCTGAGGTCATCAGTCCCCTAGAACTTACAACTACTTAAGCCTAACTAAGGACATCACACACATCCATGCCCGAGGCAGGATTCGAAACTGCGACCGTAGCGGTACTGTAGCGCCTAGAACCGCTCGGCCACTCCGGCCGGCAGTTGAAGCTTCGTGATAGTCTTAATCTTTCAGTTTTCCCCATACAAATAAATCAAGACGTCAAATGAGGGAACCTTGTCGGCCATTGTTGAGCAGTATTCCATCCTCTCCAACGGATAGGAAACTTTTAATTCAGCACTTGAGTTGCAACACGCGAAGAGAAATCTGGGCAGCCGTCGTGTTAGAACCACATGCACTATCACTTATCTAGTCGTACTTCTTCCAGAATAGCGGGTAGAAAGATCGTAAGAAAGTGTGCACATATATTTTCATTTAGCACCACTCGCTTGAAGTAAGGTCACACAGTGCAATTTCCTACGATGGCACAACACACATATGCGAGCCACGGTCATTGGTGTCGCATCGCATGAAGCCAGCGCTGCCTATCCGGCATTTTACCGAAATTCACATTAACAATGTTTGTAAACGTTGCTTCCTCGATATGGAGCACCATGTAGGAAAAAAACGTAGAGTCGTGTCCCAGGCGCTGCATCACTATTTGATGTTGAAGCTACCTGTTCGCGCTAGTGAACCAATTATTAACACACGTGTCTGGCACGACGGACAGCGACTATCAGGATAGAATACCCTACACCGTCGGATCGTTCCGACAGTATTTCTTTGACATTCGCTGTTTAAAAGTAGCATGTCTAACTTCTTCTCATTGGTGTACATGTCTGTATACAAGGAATGTTGAAGCAGAATATACCTGCCGATAGAAGATACAGTTCCTGCTAGTTCTACAATGCAAACAAGTAAACGGTCGAAAGGCTTGAAACAACAATGTAGCCTGGCATGAGCGTGTTTAGAACGCAACACCAATTCCGGTCGATGTGCCTTTATATTTTAGAGTATTTCTCGGATTTTCTGGCGTTTCAGTCTCAAAATTAACAAGCATTTGGCTAGCTAAAGTGGCCCGGGTTCAATTCCTGGCTGGGTCGGGTCTTTGGTTATCCTTACGTTCATATCGTCGTAATTTACGAATTCGTCTCCAATATGCTATCGTATTGCTTTCCATTACTGGCATGGCTGAATGGGCACGACCTGAAATCCAGTAGATTGAAATAAGTAAAGAAATACATTATAGCTCTGTACTCGTCTTTTCAAGCGCTACCGAATGCCATTAACAAAAGTATATCAATCTTATTTAATTCACTGTAATTCCTTCAGTATCTGGATCGTTACAAGAGATAAGTCTCTTTATCACACACCAAAGTTCGTGCCCCTTTGAGTACTATCTTTTGAAAACTTCTTTTCTATATCTGGAACCGTTAACGAAACAAATGCCGCGTTACGTCTTACGTGACTCACAATATACACAGGGTGTCCCACCTAAATTCGTCACATCATATCTTTCCTAAACGAATTGAAACGTGCTAAATGCAACAGGGTACGGATGCACCTATGTCATGTGCTCACAGTGTAGGCACAACCGATAAATTTATATAAATACTACTTTCAATACAATGTTTTCTTTTATTTATTTTTTTTATCGCGCATCACTACCGAAATGAAACCCAGAGGTACAATTGGTGATGGCAGACTTGGTTTCACTGCTCTAAATCTTATTTATATTTTATGGAATACTTAATTTAAATAACGGAAACGGTGCCCCAGTCTCTGCCGTAATGCGGGTTGCCTACAATCTTATGAAACCTGCTGTGGGCAACCCTTGTTCTGCGCATTACGGAAGGAACTGTGGGTCCGTCGCCATCCTTTAAAGTCTATGAATTTCAGGAAGTTTGGCGTTTAGAACAGTGAAAACAAGTCACTAACTGTACCTCTAGTTTTCATTTCCGTAGACAAAACATACATGTGCCACTAAAAAAAAGTTACTTTTTTGTTAATGTGAAGCTTGTTTACATTTAGAGATTATGCATTCTTATCCTTTGTGTGAGCTCCTGACATAGGTGCATTCCTGGAAAACTGTATTTTTCACATTTGCTTTTCGTTTCGGAAATATATGAGTTGTCAGACACACTATAGTATATGAACATACACTGTCCTCTTTTTCGACCAGGGAATTGTACATATTAGAACACACGAGATCTGAAGTCTTCAAAATGCTTAACAACATTTCATAATTCAGTTGTTGTTCCTTGTAGAGCAGTCTGCTTTTCTCGTAATTTTGTCTGGCTGTACATCTCTTCTTAAACAACTTCAGAAATTCAACAATACTATGTTTTTTTTATAGAGTTCGCTTGGTTTTTCTCCGCCGAATGCAGTTACTTACTGTAAATCATTATTTGTGATATGAACTTGATACAATAAACTCATAGTTTAAAGATTTGGATTACATTCTTGAGACGACGAGTCACTCTCTCATTATTTTCCATATTCAAGGGTACAATTTAATGCAGAATTTTCACCCAAGACATCGTGTTTGTGAGACTATAAAAAAATGGCTCTGAGCACTATGGGACTTAACATCTGAGGTCATCAGTCGTCTGGAAGTTAGAACTACTTAAACCTAACTAACCTAAGGACATCACACACATCCATGCCCGAGGCAGGATTCGAACCTGAGACCGTAGCGCCTAGAACCGTTCGGCCACACAGGTCGGCGATGGAGATATATCGAAAGTTTAAACAACTGCCTAGTCGGAGCTACAGTTCCTTCTCAATGTGCATAATAGCACGTATTACTTACTACAACGCAAACACAAATTTTTACAAGACATAACTTAATAATAAAACAAGTCGGCGACGATACAGTGGCTGCTTATGTGCTGAAACTTTTCTACAGAAACGTTGACGGGTGGTAGCCAAGACGCGTCACTTGCAGAATTTTTCCTACTTCTACAGGAAATCAGAATACCGAGGAAAAAGGGAGAGTTCTTGTTTGTACAGCTCTGATTTCTGAAAGATACCTTTCATGCGTAAATCCGGAGTCTGTAAGCATTGATTAAGGCGTCTGATATTGACGATCGCTTCGGCCATCTTCAGTTCCTCCGCTTGGTTGTTCCGTTAGCACTTTGCTATACACATTAAGTTGCTTTTCCACTGGATGTTGCTTACAACTTTGCGGCTAAATTTAATTCTTCGTAAAAACCGTAGGTATTTTTCATTTTATTCAGAAGTAGCTATGGATTAAGGTTTCAACATTCCCGTCTGATTTCCGCGTATCCATAATGGTTTCATATCAGTTAAATGAGCAGATTCACCAAGAAACTATGTGTGTCCAACTGTAGTAGGTGTCAAGACCTGACCTCCAGCGTGAAGCCAGGATTTCGAAAATCGCCCTCAAACACAGGAAAACAGCGAGCTGCAGGGGGTGGCGTACGGGCTGCTTCTGCTGGGTCGATAGGGCAGGTTAGTTGCAATGGGAGAAAACAGATAGCGCACAGAGAGCAGTGGCCGGCGTGCCACCTGTTGCCTCTTGCTGCTGGCCTGTGTACAAGAGCGACTCTCCGGTATCGTCTCCAGGGCTAGAGGGAAGCTGTAACGTAGCCCCACCCAGCCCCTGGAAACCAATCACATTGATGCTACTGACCATTAGCGGTTCCACGTCGCGAATATAGAAACCAGAATAGTAATAGCAACTTTTCTCTTGCCGTCGGCAGTAAAGCAGCGTTCACACCTCGCGCCGAGCCAGCAGGGCGAAAAAGGGAAGAATCCACTTCCCTATTTTCAAGGTGCAAAAAACTCTTGGCATTGTATAACACTACGCCACATTGTTTTATGAATTATATTTTCCTTAAAGGCTTTACTTTCCTCGTAAAAAGAGAAAAGGCTCTCGCTTTTTGTCTTGCGTGATTTTTTAGTTCGTAGCATTTCTCAGTCGATTTAGAAAAAAATATGCAACTAAAAACATCTCATTTTTCTGCACGTTGTAGTGTAGCATAGTACTTTCGCCTCAGTGGCTGACTTAGTTGTATGTTTTATTCGTGAAGGGGGCTTTTACCACTCTCTTTCAGGGATGGTCACCTTATCGACCCACGGAGGGGTTGGCAGAACACTCCGTTACCTTCTCTGCCCGGACCGGGCGGTGGCTGTCAGGTCTTGGTGGTCCAGCCCAGTCCTCATCCAACCTGCTCGTTTACTCTGCTTCCCCCCTCTCACCTGGTCTGTTACACACGTTCATACGTGGTCTCTCTGTGCGTGTCTTGCACTGTCGGTGTTGCTAATCTTTCCTATGTCGTTTCAGAGCGGGTTACCTTTGCTATATGGCGGGCTCTGTGGGATGTACACTATGGGATCAGAAGTATCCGGACACCTGGCTGAAAATGACTTACAAGTTCGTGAGGCCCTCCATCGGTGGTGCTGGAATTCAGTATGGTGTGGGTCCACCCTTTGCCTTGATCACAGCTTCCACTGTAGCAGACATACGTTCAATCAGGTGCTGGAAGGTTTCTTGGAGAATGTCAGTCCATTCTTCACTGTGTGCTGCACTGAGGAGAGGTATGGGTGTCAGTCGGTGAGGACTGGCACGAAGTCGGCGATCCTAAACATCTCAAAGGTGTTCTATAGGATTCAGGTCAGGCCTCCGTGCAGGTCAGTCAATTACAGGGATGTTATTGCCATGTAACCACTCCGCCACAGGCCGTGCATTATGAACAGGCGCTCGATCGTGATGAAAGATGCAATCGCCGTCCACGACCTACTCTTCAACACTGGGAAGCAAGTAGGTGCTTAAAATATATCAATGTAGGCCTATGCTGTGATAGTGGTACGCAAAACAACAAAGGGTGCAAGCCCACTCCATGAAAAACACAACCACAGAGTAACACCACCGCCTCTGAATTTTATTGTTGGCACTACACACGCTGGCAGATGACGTTAACACGGCATTCGCCATACCCACAACCTGCCATGGGATCGCCACATTGTGTACCGTGATTCGTCATTCTACACAACGTTTTTCCACTGTTCAATCTTCCAGTGTTTACGCTAGTTACTGCAAACGAGGCGTCGTTTGGCATTTACCAGCGTGAATTGGTTCTTATGACCAGTCGCTCGACGAAGGAATCCAAGTTTTCTCACGTTTTGAGTTTTCTCCAGTTCTGAAGATTGTTCTTTTCCCTGGTATTGATTTCTTGAACTGGAATGTTGACTTGAAAAAGATATGTCTTACTTATGCTATATTAAATTATGAGATAAATTCCTAGTATTTCAAGGTTTGAGAATATGATTCTGCAAGACACCACTGAATTTACATTACAAATAATTCATATTTTACGCTTTTGAGTCCAGAACACTTTAGCCTGGATTACTGAGACACATCAAAATATAATATCGTATGAGATTATGGAACTAAAGAAAAGAAAGTTAGCCAGCATTTTCATTGTGACATTACGTATCCCTGACAACTTTAGTAACTGCAAACCAAGACCTGTTTCGGCGTTTCAGTGACGCCGTTGTATGCTCCACACACCTGAGGTTACTACCAAGTTCCTCTCTCAAGAATTTGTTTCTATCAAACTCTGCTACCTACGTGTTAGTTATTTAGTTAGTTTAATGTCCCATGGATAATTTGCATGATTAATAGTAAAGATATGAAACGAGTCATTCTGCATTAACATTTCTTAATATTTAATACAGACGGGGTTTAAATTCTTTTGCATATTTTGAACTACATCTAGTGAATCATTTACAATTTTGTGGTAGTGGATTGTCTAGAATCCATTTATTAATATCTATAAAAATTTCACAAGCATCTGTTTCTGGAAGTATATTCGAGTTGCTACTTATTGTAATGTTCTTATCGTTTGAGAACTGAAAAAACATAGCTTCTACATCTACATGATTATTATTCTCTACCATTCCACTTTCAAACAACGCGCCGAAGAACGAATACTTAGATCTTTCCGTGTGAGCTCTGATTTCTCCTTTTTTGTGATGATCTTTTCTCCCTAGATAGGTGAGAGTGGACAAAATAATTTCACATACTGAAGAAAAAGTTGGTGAACGACATTTCATGAGAAGATCCTAGCGCTACGAAAAACGCTTCTGTTATTATGATTACCACTCCAATTCGTGTATAATATCTGCGACTCTCTCTCACATATAATACAAAACGGGCTCCCCTTCTCTGATCATTTTTCATGTCCTCCAACAATCCTACCTGACGCAGATCCCACACCACACACCAATATGCGAGAATAATGCGAACTAGTGTAGCGTAAGCATCTCCTTGCTAAACCCGTGGCATTTTCTAAGCGTTCTGCCAATAAATCGCCATCTCTGGACTGTTTACCCTACATCATTATCTGTGAGATCGTTTCAGTTTAAGTTATTGTTGTGTTATAGTGTTGTTTGCGGAAGGAGACCAGACAGCGAGGTCATCGGTCTCAACAGATTAGGGAAGGATGGGGAAGGAAGTCGGCCGTGCCCTTTCAGAGGAACCATCCCGGCATTTGCCTGGAGTGATTCAGGGACATCACGGAAAATCTAAATCAGGATGGCCGGACGCGGGATTCAACCGTCGTCCTCCCGAATGCGAGTCCAGTGTCTAACCATTGCGCCACCTCACTCGGTTTTATGTTATTCACAACTGTGATCCCTAAGTATGTAGTTGAATTCGCACCCTTCAGATTCGTGTGATTTATCGTGTATTCGAAATTTAGCGGATTTCTGTTAGTACTCATGTGGATGAGTTTCAATCTTCCACTATTTAGAGTCAGTTGCCAGTTTTTTCGCTCTACAAATATCTTGAATACATCATTTTGCAGCTGGTTTTGATCATCTGATGCCTATATAAGACGGTAAGTGACAACATCATGTACAAATAGTCAAAGCGGGCAGCTCAGATGGTCTCCTAAATTGTTTATGTAGACCAAGAAAAGCAGAGGGCTTGTAACACTGCCCTTGGCAACGCCAGATGTCACTTTTTTTTACTAAATGACTTTCCTTAAATTATTATGAACTTTTACCTTCCTAACAGGAAATCACGAAACCAGTCACACAACTCAGACGATAACTCATAGGCATGTAATTTGATTCGAAGTCCCATGTGACGAACAGTGTCAAAAGCCTTCTGGAAATCTAAAAATGTGGAATCAATTTGATATCCTCAGTCGGTAGCAGTCTTTATTTTATGAGAATGAAAAGCTACTTGTCTTTCACAAAAACTATGTTTTCTGATAAGGTTACTTTTAAATGGTTCTTAATACACTCAAGAAAAAGTAAGACTCGTACGATGGACTCGAGTGGAACGCCACATGTAACTAGTTCCTGACTGGATGAAAACTGATAACTTCACACAAGACTCTTTCCTATTGACACCTCTTGATTCCTGTGAGACAGACATGAGATGAATCAGCCCACAGAGTTTACAGCGACATTATAACGTTCTTACTTACTTAAAAGGATGTAAACTATGCAGTCAAATGGGTTTGGAATATATGATTTATTTTATTGTCAAGTGAAGTAATTGTGTTCTCCGTACATGTGTCAGTAGCTTTCTCCTTATCAGAAACCTTTAGATATCGAAACTGTGACCTCAACCATATGTTATTTGAAGTCATAAGAGGCCGCCTATACATTAAGTTTTCTACAATTCTTAAGAATGGTGGCAAAAGATAAACTGACTGGAAGTTACATGGCTTTTTAATCCCACTGCTTGTACAGTGGTTTCACTTCAGCTTACTTCAGCCAGTTAGGAAATGTTCCTCTGGTAAATGAGACATTACAGACATAACATATCTGCATAGTTTAGTTTCCCACTTTCTGTAGTATCCTTAGGGACTGAGATTGTTTTGTGCGGATGCGAGCTATATTGGTGACACTTCGCTCTCATCTTCTCGATGTGATGGCTTCGGTTACACAGTTTGAGGCTGCAGTGGATGGGCACCACTGTTGTGAAACGGCCGTGGGGATCCAACGGATATACAGGGCCTCCGAGTCCTGCGATCGGTCCTCACCAGTGGCAAGCCCAGTTACTGCTCGCATAGAGGTTGACCCCTCACATGCGGTCGAGTGAAGGTCGCCCCGGGGCGTATCAGCAGCGAAAGACTTCCCAGGCGGCCGCACTTAAGGCCTTCCCCTTTCGTCTGACAAACAGGTTCCAGGTGCTCTCTGTGGCTGACACTGTCGCTGAGCCAGATGCTGTCGCCTGTATTGTTTCAGAGGAAACCTCTCAGCCTGCAAGATCCGGACAAACACAGAGGGTGGGATTCAATAGTTGGGAGCTCCAACGTTAGGAGCGTTATGGGGCCACTTAGGGACATGGCAGTCAAGAAGGGAAAGATAACAAATGTGAACTCTTTGTGCATACCGGGTGGAGCCATTCTAGATGTGGAACGAGTGCTCCCGGAGGCCATGATGAACACAGGGTGTAGCCAACTGTAAGTGATTGCTCACGTTGGTGCTAACGATGTGTGTCACATGGGATCAGAAGAGATTTTATTTGGTTTCTAGAGGCTAACAGAAGTGGTAAAGGCTGACAGTTTTGCTTGCGAGATGAAATCAGAGCTGACCATTTGCAGTATAGTCGACGGGACTGATTAAGGACCTCTGGTAAAGAGCCGGATGGAGGGTATGAAGCAGAGGCTGAGGTGGTTCTGCGACCGTGTAGGCTGCAGATTCCTCGACTTGAGCCAAAGGGTGGTAGGGTTTCGGGTTCAGCTGAATAGGTCTGGTGTCCACTAAATGCAGGACTGGCTACACGGGTGGCAGGGGTTGTGTGACGTGGATTGGGCGGTTTTTTAGGTTATAGGATCTCGGGAAAACGCAAGACGGTCTTAGCCACAAAGGGTGCAGGCCGAACACAGGAAGAACGTAGATACAAAAACCATCGGTAAAACAGTTGTAATTGTTGTAGCTGTGCTGGGAAAGTACCAGAGCTCCAAGCGCTAATAGAAATCATTGATATTCAAATCGTTGCAGGTACTGAAAGTTGACTAAAGCCGGATATAAGCTCAACCGAAGTTTCTGCGAAGAACCTAACGGTGTTCCGAAAAGATAGGCTAAACACGGTTGGCGGTGCCGTGTTTGTTGTTGTTACATGTAGTTTATCTTGTTGCGAAATTGAAGTAGACACTTCCTGTGAGTTAGTATCGACAGAGTTCATTGTTGGCAAACGGAATAAAATCATAATTGGATCCATTTACTGACCTCCCAATTCAGATGACACAATTGCTGAAAGGTTCAAAGAAAACTTCAGTTTGATTTCAAACACGTACGCGACTCGTACGATTATAGTTGGTGGTGACTTTAATTTACCCTCGCTATGTTGGCGAAAATACAAGTTTAATTCCGGAGGTACGCATAATACATCATCCAAAATTGTGCTAAATGCATTCTCTGAAAACTATTTTGAGCAGTTATTTCATAAGCCCACGCGAATAGTAAAGTGTTGTGTAAACACACCTGACCTCTTAGCAACAAATATTCCTGAGCTAATAACGAGTGTCAAAACCGATACAGGGATTAGTGAACACAGGGTTGTCGTAGCGAGACTGAATATTGTAACCACCAAATCCTCGAAAAATAAAAGAAAATGATACCGATTCGTAAAAGCAGATAGAAATTCACATGACACATTACTGAGAGTCAATCTCCACACATTCCAAATTACTAATATAAGTGTCGGTCAGATGCGGCTTGAATTCAAAGAAATAGTATCGGCAGCAGTTGAGAGATTCATACCAAATAAATTAACAAACGACGGAGCTCATCCTCCTTGGTACACAAAACGGGTCAGAACTCTGTTGCAGAAATAACGACACAAAATGGTTCAAATGCCTCTGAGCACTATGGAACTCAAACATCTGAGGTCATGAATCCCCTAGAACTTAGGACTACTTAAACCTAACTAACCTAAGGACATCACACACATCCATGTCCGAGGCGTGATTCGAACCTGCGACCGTAGCAGTCGCGCGGTTCCCGACTTAAGCGCCTAGAACCGCTCGACCACCGTGGCCGGCCTAACGACACAAACATGCCAAATTTAAACAGACGCAAAATCCCCAAAACTGGCGATCTTTTACAGAAGCTCGAAATTTAGCGCGGACTTCAGTGCGAGGTGCTTGTAACAGTTGCCACAAAGCAACTTTGTCTCGAAACGTGGCAGGATATCCAAAGAGATTACGGTCGTATGTGAGTATGTTAGCGGCAAGAAACAATCAATGCCTTCTCTGGGCGATAGCAATGGAAATACTACCGAAGACAGTGCTGCCAAAGCAGTGTTACTAAACACAGCCCTCCGAAATGCCTTCACAAAAAAGGACAAAGTAAATATTCCAGAATTAGAATCAAGAATAGCTACCATCATCAGTAACGTAGAAGTAGATATCCTCGGAGTAGTGAAGCAACTTCAGTCACTTAATAAAAGCAAGTCTTCTGGCCCAGACTGTATACCGTTTAGGATCCTTTCATAGTATGCTGATGCATTAGCTCCATACTTAACAATCACATACAACAGTTCGCTCGACGAAAGATCCGTACCCAAATACTAGAAAGTTGCACAGGTCACACAAATATTCAAGAAAGGTAGTAGGAGTAATACCCTTAATTACAGGCCCCTGTCGTTAACGTCGGTATGCAGCAGTATTTCGGAACATATATTGTGTTCGAATATTATGAATTACCTCGAAGAAAACAGTCTATTGACACAAAGTCAACATGGGTTTATAAGACATGGTTCTTGTGAAACACAGCTAGGACTTTATTCGCATTAAGTGTTGAGAGCTATAGACAAGGGATTTCTGATCAACTCTGCATTTCTGGATTTTTGGAAAGCTTTTGACACAGTACCCCACAAGCAGCTTGTGGTGAAATTGCTTATTTATGGGTTATCGCCTCAGTTATGTGACTGGATTTGTAATTTCCTGTCAAAGAGGTCATAGTTCGTAGCAACTGACGGAAAGTAATCGAGTAAAACAGAAGAGATTTCTGGCGTTCCCCAAGGTAGTGTTACAGGCCCTATGCTGTTCCTTATCTACATGAACGATTTAGGGGACAATTTGAGCAGCCGTGTTAGGTTGTTTGCAGGTGACACTGTGGTTGATCGACTAATAAAGTTATCGGAAGAACAAAACAAACGGAAAAACGATTTAGAAAAGATAACTGAATGTTTCGAAAATTGGCATTTCACCCTAAATAATGAAAAGTGTGAGGTTTGTTTCTGGTGGATTTGGAAGAAACGGTATTGAGCCTAGCTACAACGACCTTGTGATCACTAATCCCTGTATGAGTCATGATGCTCTCTATTAGCTCTGGATTGTTTGTGGCTAAGAGGTCAAGTGTGTTTTCGCAACCATTTACAATTCGCGTGGGTTCGTGGACTAACTGCTCGAAATGATTTTCGGAATAAGCATTTAGGACAATCTCGGAAGATGTTTTCTGCCTACCACCGGTTTTGAACAAGTATTTTTGTCAACATATCGAGGGAAGGTTGAAGTCCCCACCAACTATAACCGTATGAGTGGGGTATTTATTTGTTACGAGACTCAAATTTTCTCTGAACTGTTCAGCAACTATATCATCGGAGTCTGGGGGTCGGTAGAAGGAGCCAATTACTAACTTAGTTCGGCTGCTAAGAATAACCTTCACCCATACCAATTCGCACGGAGTATCTACTTCGACTTCACTACAAGATAGACCACTACTGACAGACACAAACACTCCACCACCAATTCTGCCTGATAACAATAAAATAAGGGAAATCAGAGCTCGTAAGGGGAGATATAGGCGTTCGTGCTTCTCGCGCGCTATACAGGTCTTCCCCATGAGTGCTAAAAGAAATTCGTTAAACTTCGGTTACACGATGAATCAGTCTAATCTAAAGGCCGTAAATTCAACTAAATACCTAGGAACTGCAAGTACGAATGAATTAGATTAGAAAGAACACATAGAAAATTTTGTGGGGAAGGCAAACCCAAGACTGCGTTTTGTTGGCATGACACTTAGAAAATGTAACAGATCTACTTAGAGACTGCCTGCACTACGCTTGTTCGTCCTCTTTTTAGAGTACTGCTGTGCGGTGTGAGATCCTTACCAGATAGGACTCACGGAGTACATCGAAAAAGACCAAAGAAGGGCGGCACGTTTGTATTAAGGCGAAATATGGGAGTGAGTGCCACTGAAATAATACAGAATTCGGCTGGACATCATTAAAAGAAAGACGTTTTTCGCTGCGACGAGATCTCCTCTCGAAATCCCAATGACCAACTTTCTCCTCCAAATGCGAAAATATTTTGTTGACACCAACCTAAATAAAGAGAAACAATAAAATAAGGGAAATCAGAGCTCGTACGGGAAGATATAGGCGTTCGTGTATCTCGCGCGTTATACAGGAATGGAGTAACAAAGAATTGTGAAGGTAGTTCGGTGAACCCTCTGCCAGGCACTCAAATGTGATTTGCTGAGTATTGATGTTTATGTAGATGTAGATGTAGATGTAGAACTTAAGATTACACTGTACCCAGAAGAACACACTTTCGCTAACTTTGTTGATATTTAACATAACCAATATAATTTTCTGAGGAGTTTATGATAGACATTACGTTTTCTCTTGTAGTGGGAGTCACATTCGCGTTACGGAAGTTGTTTATAATGGCTGGTAGCGGGTATTTCAAGACGGTATAACAGTTCTGAAAACCCTATGTTACTGATTTAAGTGAGTGTTAAAGAACTTTTCGACACTTCACACATGTGTTACCATGTTACCAATTTATCATCTACTCTTAACGCCACATGCCCTTCTTATTCTCAAGTTTTAACTCCCTCCTTCTTCACACTATTCTGATATCTTTAGTTTTTGTTGAATGTGGCTACCCTTTTCTGATAACCCATTTTCTTTGATATTTGGCGCGCTTCCTTCAATAGTATTCAGACTGTCTTGTAATGACTGCAGTGTCAACATAAGAGCTGTTATAAAAGGTAGATCTTTATCCGCGTCACCTAAGGTGGAAATTTAATTGCTTATTGTTTCGCCATAACACCTCTAAAAATGGTTCAAATGGCTCTAAACACGAAAGGACTTAACATCTTAGTTCAACAGCCCTTAGACTTAGAACTACTTAAACCGAACAAACCTAAGGACATCACACACATCCATTCCCGAGGAAGGATTTGAACCTGCGACCGAAGCCACAGCGTGGTTCCGTGCTGAAGCGCCTAGAACCGCTCGGCCGCAGCGGCCGACGCATGACAAGCCTAAAGTTGAAATAACAAGGCATAAATTTCTCTATTGGACTGGGAGTCGAATACAGCACTTGTTAACTAAGTACAATAAATGACTCGAATTCGTAATTTTTCACCAATAGCGAGCTGACTGAAACTGAAACGACGAGACGAAGAAGTTTTCACTTACCGGGATTCGAACACAGTAGATATCTTCATTGACTTCTACTGACGAATAGACATTAAAAATCAGCTTACTTCACCAGTAACGAGATGTGCACTGTCCCAACTAGAAATAATATGATGTAAAGGTCTGTGCTAACTGGGAGTCGAAGCCTGGGCTTATCGTCGTCGTTTACTACACACAAAGGGACTTCACTATCAAATTCTTTTCACCAGTAACTAGGAGTGCTATGTTTTAACCACAAACTATGTGACGAAATGTTCTGTCTCTGACTGGGAATCGCAACGCTCGGCCACAGCAGGAGGCCATAACAGCTCTAGTGGAACATTTGTCAGGTCTATTGTTCTGTTTACCAACAATTATTCATATTGCCCTCAAATCAGTTTCATGACTATTAATGAATATATCAATGACAGTTTGGCAGAATTGATTGCGTTTGTTGAACGATGGGATCTGACTGAGTATATTATTCACCCCCGTTTGCATGATGATTGAACTGATTGCCTGCTTGTGCTTATTTTTATACATTCAGTAACACTGTTCCTGATGACAATTATTTGCAGTTTCTTTATGCAAATCTTTTGTTACTGATAAGTTGTCTTCAGTGAGGAACTTAAAAGTGTTCGTCGCTGTCATTCTACACTCCTGGAAATGGAAAAAAGAACACATTGACACCGGTGTGTCAGACCCACCATACTTGCTCCGGACACTGCGAGAGGGCTGTACAAGCAATGATCACACGCACGGCACAGCGGACACACCAGGAACCGCGGTGTTGGCCGTCGAATGGCGCTAGCTGCGCAGCATTTGTGCACCGCCGCCGTCAGTGTCAGCCAGTTTGCCGTGGCATACGGAGCTCCATCGCAGTCTTTAACACTGGTAGCATGCCGCGACAGCGTGGACGTGAACCGTATGTGCAGTTGACGGACTTTGAGCGAGGGCGTATAGTGGGCATGCGGGAGGCCGGGTGGACGTACCGCCGAATTGCTCAACACGTGGGGCGTGAGGTCTCCACAGTACATCGATGTTGTCGCCAGTGGTCGGCGGAAGGTGCACGTGCCCGTCGACCTGGGACCGGACGGCAGCGACGCACGGATGCACGCCAAGACCGTAGGATCCTACGCAGTGCCGTAGGGGACCGCACCGCCACTTCCCAGGAAATTAGGGACACTGTTGCTCCTGGGGTATCGGCGAGGACCATTCGCAACCGTCTCCATGAAGCTGGGCTACGGTCCCGCACACCGTTAGGCCGTCTTCCGCTCACGCCCCAACATCGTGCAGCCCGCCTCCAGTGGTGTCGCGACAGGCGTGAATGGAGGGACGAATGGAGACGTGTCGTCTTCAGCGATGAGAGTCGCTTCTGCCTTGGTGCCAATGATGGTCGTATGCGTGTTTGGCGCTGTGCAGGTGAGCGCCACAATCAGGACTGCATACGACCGAGGCACACAGGGCCAACACCCGGCATCATGGTGTGGGGAGCGATCTCCTACACTGGCCGTACACCACTGGTGATCGTCGAGGGGACACTGAATAGTGCACGGTACATCCAAACCGTCATCGAACCCATCGTTCTACCATTCCTAGACCGGCAAGGGAACTTGCTGTTCCAACAGGACAATGCACGTCCGCATGTATCCCGTGCCACCCAACGTGCTCTAGAAGGTGTAAGTCAACTACCCTGGCCAGCAAGATCTCCGGATCTGTCCCCCATTGAGCATGTTTGGGACTGGATGAAGCGTCGTCTCACGCGGTCTGCACGTCTAGCACGAACGCTGGTCCAACTGAGGCGCCAGGTGGAAATGGCATGGCAAGCCGTTCCACAGGACTACATCCAGCATCTCTACGATCGTCTCCATGGGAGAATAGCAGCCTGCATTGTTGCGAAAGGTGGATTTACACTGTACTAGTGCCGACATTGTGCATGCTCTGTTGCCTGTGTCTATGTGCCTGTGGTTCTGTCAGTGTGATCATGTGATGTATCTGACCCCAGTAATGTGTCAATAAAGTTTCCCCTTCCTGGGACAATGAATTCACGGTGTTCTTATTTCAATTTCCAGGAGTGTACGAAAAATTTTAATGCAAGTGATGTTAAAAGTTCCACACCAAATAATTAAATTATCGTTCCTAGTATGCGTGGGGATATTTCTGTTCAAAAATACGCTTTCTGCTGCATCGGTTGAAATCAATATATCTGTCAGCTGTAAATCGCAGGACAAGATGGTACCAGAAGATAATTTCATTAGAACTATTTACTTCATGAAGTATTACTACGCATTCCCGTCTTTTCTGCATTGCGAGACCTACGAAATGTAAATCACATACTAGCGATATAGGGTGTTTCTTCTTGTTAAGATAGTCCACCTCTGTAGCGCAGCGGTAGCATTACAGCCTACCACGCAGGAGGCCAGTGTGCGACTCCCGGCAGGGGACTGAGTGTTGTGTGCCCTTCATAATCATTTTCATCATTTTTGACTCGCAAGTCGCTGATGAGGCGTCACCTAAAAAAGACTTGCTATACGGCGGCCGAACTCCCCGGAATGGGGCCTCTCAGCCAACAACGCCATACGATCACTTCCATTTTCTTGTTAGGTCTGATGTAATCACGGAAAAGTGGCAAAACTACATGAAATGTGACTGTCAATGCCCATTATATTCACGCAGGCTCCGGACCATCTCGCTGGGATTAGACGAACAGGCAGAAGGAGGAGGTGGAGTGCATCTGAGGAGGACACATGCTGCTCACTGATAAACCTCTTTGCCGCTCTGCTGTCCTCGTCCCTCTACGTTCATATAAGCTTACTCAGTGCTACGCAAGAGCCTGCATTCTCACGGATTTTGAGAGTCTCAAGCTCTTTTCAGAAAATGGCTCTAAATTTCCCTGCCAGTGATGTTTTATCTCATCTGTGCCCTCATAGATGGGCCTTGATATCTATTACACATCTTATTTACTAATTTGTTTGGTTTGTACTAGAACATTCCGTTTCGATTGGATAGCTTGTTCGGTTTTTTATATAATTTTCCTCACGTTTTCCACGTGTTTGCCACGTGACGAAGGAAATTAAAATACACTCCTGGATATTGAAATAAGAACACCGTGAATTCATTGTCCCAGGAAGGGGAAACTTTATTGACACATTCCTGGGGTCAGATACATCACATGATCACACTGACAGAACCACAGGCACATAGACACAGGCAACAGAGCATGCACAATGTCGGCACTAGTACAGTGTATATCCACCTTTCGCAACAATGCAGGCTGCTATTCTCCCATGGAGACGATCGTAGAGATGCTGGATGTAGTCCTGTGGAACGGCTTGCCATGCCATTTCCACCTGGCGCCTCAGTTGGACCAGCGTTCGTGCTGGACGTGCAGACCGCGTGAGACGACGCTTCATCCAGTCCCAAACATGCTCAATGGGGGACAGATCCGGAGATCTCGCTGGCCAGGGTAGTTGACTTACACCTTCTAGAGCACGTTGGGTGGCACGGGATACATGCGGACGTGCATTGTCCTGTTGGAACAGCAAGTTCCCTTGCCGGCCTAGGAATAATAGAACGATGGGTTCGATGACGGTTTGGATGTACCGTGCACTATTCAGTGTCCCCTCAACGATCACCAGTGGTGTACGGCCAGTGTAGGAGATCGCTCCCCACACCATGATGCCGGGTGTTGGCCCTGTGTGCCTCGGTCGTATGCAGTCCTGATTGTGGCGCTCACCTGCACGGCGCCAAACACGCATACGACCATCATTGGCACCAAGGCAGAAGCGACTCTCATCGCTGAAGACGACACGTCTCCATTCGTCCCTCCATTCACGCCTGTCGCGACACCACTGGAGGCGGGCTGCACGATGTTGGGGCGTGAGCGGAAGACGGCCTTACGGTGTGCGGGACCGTAGCCCAGCTTCATGGAGACGGTGGCGAATGGTCCTCGCCGATACCCCAGGAGCAACAGTGTCCCTAATTTGCTGGGAAGTGGCGGTGCGTTCCCCTACGGCACTGCGTAGGATCCTACGGTCTTGGCATGCATCCGTGCGTCGCTGCGGTCCGGTCCAGGTCGACGGGCACGTGCACCTTCCGCCGACCACTGGCGACAACATCGATGTACTGTGGAGACCTCACGCCCCACGTGTTGAGCAATTCGGCGGTACGTCCACCCGGCCTCCCGCATTCCCACTATACGCCCCCGCTCAAAGTCCGTCAACTGCACATACGGTTCACGTCCACGCTGTCGCGGCATGCTACCAGTGTTAAAGACTGCGATGGAGCTCCGTATGCCACGGCAAACTGGCTGACACTGACGGCGGCGGTGCACAAATGCTGCGCAGCTAGCGCCATTCGACGGCCAACACCGTGGTTCCTGGTGTGTCCGCTGTGCCGTGCGTGTGATCATTGCTTGTACAGCCCTCTCGCAGTGTCCGGAGCAAGTATGGTGGGTCTGACACACCGGTGTCAATGCGTTCTTTTTTCCATTTCCAGGAGTGTACATTGTATGTGCTGTTTAATAGCTGCATTAAATTACATTGTTCATGCTTCCCTTGCTAAAGCCCACTCCACGCCCTAGTATGTATTACTTAACCTCAAAAAGATTTTAATTAACTGAGTATTTTATTCGTGGCACTTTCAAGCGAGCTCTTAAACATTTTCTCTGATGTAATAACGAAAACTTATGTCACCGGTTCCAAATTTTATTGGCAAACAGTTATTTATTTGACCATAACAAATCTCAAATCTCGGTCTATCTTCAGGTGACAATATCTACCAATTATTTCACTGAACCCGGAAAAAACAGCTCCCGGATGTCGAAGAAACTTCGTACAAGGTCGATGGAAATTGCAACAAGCAAGAGGAAAATCATTTCACTTACAATTTTACCGTATATCAGGTGCTATCCAGTCACTTTGAACGATAACGACGATCAAACTCATACAACGGCCGAGGTGAAAAATGTGTTTGGATATGAACGTGACTGCATATTCACATTTCGTTCATATTCCCACCTCTAGTACAATCTTTTGCATGAAGAGTTTTATTTAATCAAAATATCCACGGGTATGCTGCCGGTCTATAGTGTCCAACGGGCACAATATTTCGGCGATCAAACATGTCGCCATCATCAGGTGAACTGACGGACTGAGCTCCTGTGAACGTGCCGGCACGTAGATCCATACGCTATGGCTGCTCAGAGGGAACTGGGTTTGGTCGCGGCGGCGGCCGATTTAAATACCCTCCGCCCGCGGCGCGCTCCCTCCGCCGTCCGCGCCCAGCGCCACGGTCGCGCGGTGGAACAGATTGCGACGGCGTCTGAGATGACGTCGGTGTGATGACTCACGCCGGCCTTCCTCAAACCGAGGTCATCTTTGGCGCTCCCCACCAGTGCACGAGTTTTATTTGGAGGACAAAACACAGTTCCGACCCGGTGTTTCTTCAGAATGCGGGCGATTTTCCCCGAGAGTGCGCCTGTGTATGGAATAAATGCAATGCCTACCTCCTCCCTCGTGACTTCATCCATCTCAACAGGTTGTGCTGCAGTGGGTGGGCGGAGAGCACGTTGAATCTGCCACTCTGAGTACCCATTTTTTCGAAATACAGTTCTCAGATGTTCCAATTCCTGGGGTAGACTCTCTGCGTCAGAGATAGTGCGCGCCCTATGTACTAGAGTTTTAAGTACCCCATTCCCACTCGTGCACTGGTGGGGAGCGCCAAAGATGACCTCGGTTTGAGGAAGGCCGGCGTGTACCAGATTCCGTGTCAATGTGGCAAGTCGTATATTGGTCAGACGATGCGTACCGTCGAGGATCGATGCCGTGAACACCAGAGGCACACTCGACTGATGTATCCGAGCAAGTCGGCGGTCGCTGAACATTGTTTGTCGGAAAATCACGCCATGGAGTATGACCGCACGAGGATTCTGGTACAGACGTCGAGATACTGGGACAGCGTTGTTAGAGAGGCCATCGAAATTCGCACCAATGACGACCTCATAAACCGGGACTGTGGCTATAATCTTAGCAAGGCTTGGGAACCAGCGATCGGGTTAATCAAGAGTAAATCGAGCAGACGTATAGTTGTGACGACCACGGCGGACAGAGCCATCACACCGACGTCATCTCAGACGCCGTCGCAATCTGTTCCACCGCGCGACCGTGGCGCTGGGCGCGGACGGCGGAGGGAGCGCGCCGCGGGCGGAGGGTATTTAAATCGGCCGCCGCCGCGACCAGACCCAGTTCCCTCTGAGCAGCCATAGCGTACGGATCTCCGTGCCGGCACGTTCACAGGAGCTCAGTCCGTCAGTTCACCTGATGATGGCGACATGTTTGATCGCCGAAATATTGTGCCCGTTGGACACTATAGACCGGCAGCATACCCGTGGATATTTTGATTATCAAATACGCCGGGAGAAACTCAAGAATCACATCATACACCTTTACGGGAAGGAGATGTATCGCAGCATGAAGAAATTTGAAAAGTTGCGCCACCGTAGATGTCGTTTGCTAAGTACTCTTGCCTTTCTAAAGAGATGTCGTTCCGAGAATGTTGTTCCAAATTTTGCTAAGGTTATGCATCACATCGATTCTGCAGCAGCTAAAAGAATCAAGAAACGAGCCAGCCTCGCATTGGTACGTGAGAGAGTGCAATTCTCCCGCCGGAGCCTTGAGTTTATCTCACAGGAATTACTCAAACTACATTTGCAACTAGCTAGTAAGTTCACTTCTTGTTCCTGGGATTGGATTGATGGTGTCACCTGGGTGTCTGCTGATTCCGCCCATAAGAAGGCTACAGGACGTCAAACAGCTAAGTTCTCACGTCTCCTTGACAAACCATCCCTGCAAGTTCCGTGCAAGACTGTCATCAATTTGAGTGGCTTGGTGTTGAGTGATGATGCGGTCTCGGTTTTGCAGAGAGGTCTCAACTTCGCTCCCACCCCCAAGTTCACTCCGGTCGCAGAAATTGTTAGTGCTGTTGAACAGGTTGCAGCTCGACTTCCGCCAGAATCAGCCGAGGAAATACGTCGTGAAACTTGTCGTGCGTTGACGAAATCCAAGCCGATGAAGTCAAATATCAGCAGTAAAGAGAGGGCGGCCATTCGTGATCTGAGGGAGCGCTCTGAAATTGTTGTCTTACCAGCTGACAAAGGCAATGCTACAGTTGTTGTCTCCCATAAGGACTACACTGATAAGATGCAGAGCCTGCTAAATGACGATTCCTACCGGAAGATCAGCGTTGACCCTACAAAGAAGGTGGAGAACAAGACGAGGGCGCTTCTCAAAGACGCAGATTTACCGGAGGGTGACGCTAAGAAATTGTTACCCCAAGGTCCGGTACCGCCTAGACTATATGGACTCCCGAAGGTTCACGAAGAGGGGGTACCATTACGCCCCATTGTCAGCAACATCAGGGCACCTACATATTTGTTGGCCAAATACCTGACGGGAATATTAAGTCCTTATGTGGGTAAATGCCCTCATCACATCCGTAATTCCGTGGATTTTGTTAAACGCCTTGATAGCTTCAGGTTGGATGAGTCAGATATCATGGTGAGTTTTGATGTCGTTTCCTTGTTTACGAGGGTACCCCTGCGAGAGTCACTAGAATTGATTAGTCAGAAGTTTGATGAGAAGACCACTGAACTTTTTAGGCATGTCTTGACTTCCACGTATTTTCTTTTTAATGGAGAATACTACGAACAAACGGAGGGAGTCGCCATGGGTAGCCCACTCTCACCGGTGGTAGCGAATTTGTACATGGAGAACTTCGAGGAGGAAGCCCTGTCGTCATCCGTATGGAAACCTACTTGCTTTTTCCGTTACGTGGACGACACGTTCGTCATCTGGCCACATGGTATGGATAAACTCCTTGACTTCCTTACACATCTAAACTCCATACACCCCAACATCAAATTCACTATGGAGACTGAAACGGAGGGTAAATTACCTTTCCTTGACGTCTTGGGCAAGAGAAGGGCTGACGGCACCCTAGGTCATGGGGTGTATCGGAAGGCTACGCACACTGATCTGTATTTGCATGCAGACAGCTGCCACCACCCTTCACAGAGGAATGGGGTACTTAAAACTCTAGTACATAGGGCGCGCACTATCTCTGACGCAGAGAGTCTACCCCAGGAATTGGAACATCTGAGAACTGTATTTCGAAAAAATGGGTACTCAGAGTGGCAGATTCAACGTGCTCTCCGCCCACCCACTGCAGCACAACCTGTTGAGATGGATGAAGTCACGAGGGAGGAGGTAGGCATTGCATTTATTCCATACACAGGCGCACTCTCGGGGAAAATCGCCCGCATTCTGAAGAAACACCGGGTCGGAACTGTGTTTTGTCCTCCAAATAAAACTCGTGCACTGGTGGGGAGCGCCAAAGATGACCTCGGTTTGAGGAAGGCCGGCGTGTACCAGATTCCGTGTCAATGTGGCAAGTCGTATATTGGTCAGACGATGCGTACCGTCGAGGATCGATGCCGTGAACACCAGAGGCACACTCGACTGATGTATCCGAGCAAGTCGGCGGTCGCTGAACATTGTTTGTCGGAAAATCACGCCATGGAGTATGACCGCACGAGGATTCTGGTACAGACGTCGAGATACTGGGACAGCGTTGTTAGAGAGGCCATCGAAATTCGCACCAATGACGACCTCATAAACCGGGACTGTGGCTATAATCTTAGCAAGGCTTGGGAACCAGCGATCGGGTTAATCAAGAGTAAATCGAGCAGACGTATAGTTGTGACGACCACGGCGGACAGAGCCATCACACCGACGTCATCTCAGACGCCGTCGCAATCTGTTCCACCGCGCGACCGTGGCGCTGGGCGCGGACGGCGGAGGGAGCGCGCCGCGGGCAGAGGGTATTTAAATCGGCCGCCGCCGCGACCAAACCCAGTTCCCTCTGAGCAGCCATAGCGTACGGATCTACGTGCCGGCACGTTCACAGGAGCTCAGTCCGTCAGTTCACCTGATGATGGCGACATGTTTGATCGCCGAAATATTGTGCCCGTTGGACACTATAGACCGGCAGCATACCCGTGGATATTTTGATTATCAAATACGCCGGGAGAAACTCAAGAATCAAAGAGTTTTGTTTAGATTCCAATAATGTTCCTGTGAGCAAAAATGTCACGGAAAAGTAATTAGAAAGTCGATATTTATGTTCATCCTATGCGATTGAGGTCTTGGACTATTAATGGATTTAAAAATTCTATTTGACAGTGTAATCTTCCCCCATTGCCGTATTAATCGAGCTTTAATTTCACGTTATTCCTATCGACGAGACACAATATACCCGTGTCGTGGCTGCAGCTTAATCGTTCTGCTATGCTGGTATACCTCTTCAATTAAGCCAAGACTGTTATAACTTCTAGTTTTCCACCGTTCGAAAAAAACAGGTAGGAGAATGAAATGATTGTTTGGTATAGTCATCAGTATCTCATCCTTTCGCAAGTAGTGCAGCTGCACGAAAGTTTCACCACAAAAATGAGGACTATTGTGCATTCTGGTGGCTGCCTTTCTAATCGTCCTCCATATCATATTTCGTACCTCACTAACACCCGTGCTCCACCTTAATATTACCCAGAATCTCTCTCAAGGTTCGCTCTTATTGTACGATGTCTTGTACATTCCCCAGAATCTTCTCTCTGTCAATATTTCATGAAAGGTCTCAGACTGGACACTCTTACACTACTTCTTCAAACATGGTAGTAGTCAGTCACTTACATCTATGTTGGCAGAAACATAAGCTCAAAACTTTTCCCAGTCCTTTTATGTGATGTAACGTGTTCTTCATCATCAGACAATCTTTCAGTTTCCTTTAGTTACAACGTCCCCTAATGCCATTAGTGAACCTAAATGCTGCTAAGAATATCTAAATATTATAGGACAAGTTATTGCGGTGATACCGTGTTATAGTGTCTGTTTGTACCGTTCCTAGTGCCATTTTTCTAATGTTGCAATTTTCTTCGTCATATTGATACACATTGCGACCGCCTCCACAGTGAATTTGTTAGCGTTGTTGCCTTAGGTGCAGAAGGAACCGGGTTCGATTACTGGTAACTCCTGACTTTTTTCTGAGATAGAGAAGTCTGTAGGGGTGTTTACTCAGCCTCGCGAGGCGACATGAGGAGCTGCTGGCATTAAGAAGCTGCGTCATCATCCGGATTCATTTACTGTCAATAATGGTTGGAGGGATTGCCGACATGCTGATTGTATGTCCCACGATTATGGATTGCTCCTCGTACTGGCTTGTAGGTAGCAGTCGGCCAGTCGGAACAGGCCTAATTCGTTAGTGGTGTTTACGTTTAATGAAGATTTAAAACGCAAGTCTTATTCCATTTATATTTCCTACGTCTTCAGGCACGTTATTGCGGTGACAGTAGACCCTGAGGTAGTCATGTTGTGGTAGATATTATCGTCACCATTATTCTTACCAAGAAATCCTATTCTCGGGGTTGTGAACTTGTTGAAGAAAGGATTAATCGTTGATATTCGTAAACCTCTTAATGTTATCAACAGTTGGATTAATTTTCGTCTCTGACGATGGCAATAGTTAACAAAATGAAACAACCACAGTAATGATTCCCGTTTTCATCGTGGTGGAAACTTTGCTGTCGGACTTGATGTGCAAAGACACTGCCTGGTAAAAAAGCGAAGCTCATAGAATATCTGGTAGGATATCAATGGAATTTCTTACATGTACACACCACTGGCGGGTATGTAAATGATTAGAGCTGTAATTCCGATGCCAAATACAAGGAGCTTACGGGCACTCTACAGCGAGGTTGTCCGCAAACGAATAGAACGCCCACCAGAATACATTAGCGTTGTTCGTGGTTATTGTTATCACCACCCACGATGGGGTGTATACGGGACGTGAAGAGTGTCAAATGTTGAGTGAATAGTGTGAAGGACACGTAGATGCCGCGTAGTTGTATGATTCAGCGTTATTAGCACCAAACAGTTTGAAAAAGTCTCATTGTGTTTCTCCGTTTGGCCGGTTGGGTGCATGGCGTAGTATCCTGATTTGTGGGGCATTTTGATGTGACAGTCGCAAAAAAAAAAAAATATTGGATTTCATGCGAACGTGAGGGTAAGGATACTCGCACTCAAGATTTCAGTCGACCATATCTGACCACCATATGGGAGTAACGCCGTATTGAGCACCGAACCCATTATAACCCCTTCATACCTGCACCTACCATCCGTGAACAAGTACTGGACTTCCTGGAATATTCTGTGTTATTCCCCACCGAGGCTGCTGTTAACACCACATCACAAGCTGTCGTCTTTGAAGCGGTGCTGTGACCGGGAAGCATGAACTGCTGATGAACAGCCTCGCATTTTGTTCAGCGATGAATCGCTGTTTTGTACTGCCGCTGATGACCACCATCGGTGAGTACTGCG
Source organism: Schistocerca cancellata (assembly GCF_023864275.1). Taxonomy (NCBI): domain Eukaryota; kingdom Metazoa; phylum Arthropoda; class Insecta; order Orthoptera; family Acrididae; genus Schistocerca; species Schistocerca cancellata. The sequence goes on along the minus strand of NC_064629.1, from coordinate 493,179,055 downwards.
GGTACTTAGGAAGGGCCCCATTTTTCAATTATTTTGTAGACGTGCAGCAATGCCACGCCCGGCACCACAATGTCGGGAGCTATGGGAGTTGACTTCAGGTAAAGGCAGGCAGTAATTGAGGGATCTCTGGCGCCAGAATGAAATGATATGGACATCCTGCGTCCCCAGGTGTTACCTCTCATGTGACAGTTTTGCGGTACCAATTTTCAGCAGCACAATACTCGTCCACATATAACATGTGTCTCTATGAACTGTTTGCATGATGTTGAGGTATGGGTGGCACCAACAAGGATGTCAACTCCGTGTCCCCACCTATCGCCATATGTGAGCACATGAATCACTTATGAACATCATCGAACTGGATCGTTTTGATCGTCCAGGTGCTGTGGTGTGGGACGTTATGAGGTCGCACGGGTAAACTGACCTACATATCTTTGAGCACAATAAACACACTGCCCAATGTTTTTCTGACACTCCACACCTTCCCCACATCTCTTCAACGGTGCATTCGGCTCTAGCTTCATTGCTATGAATGACAAGGCGCGACCGCAACTAAGTGCGAAGGTGGAGGATCTCTTCTAACAGGATAATATTCGGCGAGTGGCCTACCATTACAAACTGTATATTTGTGTCATATTTTGGTGACTTCTTTGCATGCTGCAGGGCATGTAGCCATAGACGCCCAACATTCTGTTACCGTCTAGTACGATCTACAAAGTCACTAAAGTACCGTACCCTATAGGTCAGACTGATATATTGTAATAAATTTTATGTATTGTACAGTCTCACGGTCTTTGGTTTCTAGCACAAAGGTCAGAGTAAAACAGCAGTGACGAATATCAGAACGACCTTGTGGTAACTCTACCTGCATTTTAAGGCATTGTGGATTCTGGAAAAAGCCCTACAAATTAAATGTAGCCTTTGGGAAGGGGTGAGAGATGAGGCTCTGGCACTTTAAAACTCAGGATTTCTGATTAACGTATGATAATCATCTCCTAAGATCACTTTGTGCTCTCAAATGGTAGTTTGATATAATGTTAACATCCTGACACCTTAAAAGTTTTCAACATTAGAGAACCTGAAAAGCGGCCTTCTGATGGATAAATTCACTGTTGCGCCGATGAAAGGTATACTTTGTGATTATAAAAAGATTTAGTTTTCCCCACCCAGCGCCGAACCTACCCAATACCAGCTCGGCAACAGTCTCGTAACTAGAATGAGAAAAAGGCAGAAGAACCGATACTGCAGTCTCTGTAGTACGCAACTGAGGCCATGGCCACATATTCATCGATTCAGATATCTGAATCGCCTCTTCAACAATTTGACCGCATTGTGGAAGGAACATTACATGATTCTGACAGCACTGCAAGGTGCCGTAATAAGAACTGCTTCCTTACGACTGACACCGCAGAAAACTCCAAGCCGAATAGTTCACAGCTGAGAAACTGTGGCGTGATGAAAATCACTGATGAGCCTAGAAAACCAGGCCTCGTTTGCTCTTCTTCGCCAGTACATATAACCATTGCTTCTAACGGTCATCTACGAGGGTGATTCGGAAAGTAAGGCCTGTTCGGGTGCAAAACAGATATCACAGTGAAAATCTGATGAATATGTCATGCAGCCAACATAACAACTGTCATGTATTTCCTTCTTCATTACAGTTCTCATCCACACTCTGCAGGGCTATGTAGATGTTCCTACATCGTTTTCGATGGTAAGTGTTTTATCACCCACAGTACGGTCCATAATTGGCTCCCCCTGAGTTTCGTCTCTGTTGGCATGAACCTCTGGCTATGAAGACAACATTTTGGCACAGACAACAAGCCGTAGACCAGCTAGAGAACTGGCCAAAAACACCGGCTGCTGCTTTCTGTGCCAAAGGTATTCGAAAGTTGGAACAGTGCTGTGACAAATACCGACGTCGGAGCGGCGACAATGTAGATGTCACGTGTGCTGGACTGCTATAGAGACTGCTCGTCAATATTTTCTAAAGTTTTAGTCATCAGTTACTTATTTTAAAGTTTATTTGTGTTAATATTTGCTGTAAAAGTAACTTATTAGTGGATTTTCATTCATCTTCCCGTGTTAATGACACGAGTGGTCTGCCACTTGTGAGTGTGCTTACGTCGTTCGTCCTTGACTTATGCCTCAGTAGTGTGTCTTTATTTTGCGCCGTGCAGTTGCAGCTGTAGCGGTTATAAAGCTAAGTACTGACAAATTTATTTGTGCACTGTTATACAGTTATTAAATTTAATAGTTTTCAGTGGTGTTTAATGCTGTTTGTGCCGAAATAACGATGTAACAAACTATTGGAAACGGTCGCTCGCTATGTTTTTTAGAGTCTTCTGTGCGTTGAAGTTGTTTAGTAAAGTTCGTGCTTTAGCTTTTAGCTGAGGTTTTTTATGCTTTTTAGTGAAATATTTCAGTACAATTTTCATTCAGTGTTTTAACTTCGTTGAGTGTTCCAGTGGCCGCTTGAATTTTTTGTTTTAGCTAATAACTTTTTGAAGGTTTTTTTTATATTGGTATTAGTTGTATTTTAGTAGTATTAATACAAGTAGTTGCTTTCTTAGTAGAGAGAGAATTTAGAGACCACAATTGTTAGTTCTACTGGTGTAACTGAACTTAGGTAATGTAGACGTATATTTTTTTCAGTAACTGGAAAATTTTACCACGAGGGAGAAGTGCGGAGTCTGTCGTAGGTTTGTGAGTAGTGTGTGACGGTGTGAGATTTGTTCAAAGTATTTTCATTGGGGGGGGGGGGGGGGAAGTCAGTGGGGAAGGCAGTGGGCATTCAAGCGAGATCATCTTCTGGGAATGCAAATTCTGTAGTAGAAATAAGCTGATCGATGTGCCGGAGCGTAAGATTTGTGCCCTTCAGGAGCAGTTACAACACGCAAAGGAGGAACTAGACAGGTTGAGGAGGGTGAAGGGTGCTGGTGAATGGGAAATGGCAGTTGGCAAGAAGGCAGCTGTGAGGAGAGGGTATTCAGATAGTTATAATTTGCGTATGTGCAATAAATTTGACCAACTATCAGAGTTGAGTGGAGAGGAGACTTTTGTAACTGCAGGTGTAGGGAATATGCAACAGTCCTCAGCAGTTAGGAGGTCTAGGTCTGTTGCGAATTCTAACTGAAAGAAGGAGCTTCTGCTGTTAGGTTGTTTGCACATTACAGGTGTGGGCAGGCAGTTGAAGGGAGTGTTGGGGAGTGGGTACCGGGTCACCAGCACTATGAAGCCTATGGCAGGGTAGGCTCAGGTGACTGACAGCATAGGGTAGTTATGTAGGAATTTAACAAAGGAGGATCAAGTAGTGATAGTGGGTGGAGCTGGGAACAGTCTTGATTGGGACGGGGAATATGATGTAGGTGGTGACCTGGTGAAGTTAGCTACTCAAACTGTTGGCACAAATGTGCATTTCGTGAAGTTATTTCAGCGTCATGATCGCCATCATCTTAATGCAGCTGTCAGGCGCATTAACATGGATCTGGAGAAGGCATTGATGGCTGAGGGCATAGGTCACGTTTCAGTGGTGTCAATTGAGTCAGCAGATCGGGTTTCACTAGGCATGGCCTTCACATCAATAGGAATGGGAAGGGGAGGCTGGCAAAGCTTATAGGTGACATTGTAGTGGGTGGTGGCGACATTAGTCATGGAAAAATTCCTGTAGTAGTTGGTGTTAGAGGTGCACCTATTTTAGACTGAAGTCAGCTAATAAGTATACCTGTTTAAACTAAGTCCCTCTAACTGACGAATTGCCCTCAGAGGACGTCATATTTCTAAGTAGAGAAGGAATTAGCATACTTGATCAAAATATAAGAGGTACTCGTATTAGAGATAACGTTATTGAAATGCTTATAGAGGTTGACTCTGAAATTAGTGGTACATCGGAACACGACTTAAATATTTTGACAACTCGGAGGCTTTCTTTACCAGGATACAGATAAGCTGGCTGTTTTTGAAGGAGTTCCTTGCTGGGTGGGGAAATGGCTATGTACGTGAAAAAACAGTATTCCATTTCAATCCATAGACGTATCACGGCACTGCACTGAACAGTGCAGGGGCAGTTGAATTTAGTGAAACTAAACTTGTAACTGCTGTTGTATATAGGTCCCCTGACTTTGACTTCAGAGTATTTCTGCTCAATCTAGAGAGGTTTCTTGATTCACTTTATAGGAAGTACAAGAAATTAGTTACATGTGGTGACTTCAATATAAATGTTGTATATGATGGTGCCAGAAAAAGGATGTTAGTAGATCTCCTTAATTCATATGATCTGATGCAGATTGTGTTTTTTCCAACTAGGGTAGAGGGGAACAGTAGCACAGCCACAGACAATATTTTTATTCATTCTGCATTAATAGATGGTTGTTCTGTTAATAAAAGAGTGAATGGCTCTCAGACAATGATGCACAAATTTTAACACTAGAAGGCTTTTGTACGCAAACAAATGTCGCATATAATTACAAACTACATAGGAAAATTAATCCAACAGCAATAGAGAGTTTTTTAAACCTCATCAAGGAATTGGAGTGCCAGCATGTTTATAGTCCTGATAACATAGATGACCAATATAAAGCTTTTCTTAACACATTTATCATGCTCATTAAAGGTCTCTTTCCATTAGAACGTAATAAACGGGGTACTAGCAGTAAAAGGCAGCCTCGGTGGCTGACTAGTAAAAATATTTATGTTACTCGTGAATGAGATATATTTACAGTATTTAAAAATCATCTTCTGGGCATTCCTGGTGAATTAAATAAAAATTTAGTTTCTACAGGTCATTGTATAATTCTCTTGGAAAATGCCTTTCCGAGATTAATGTCTAAAATACTCTTCTGTGATGTCGACAAGGAGGAGATTGCATCACTAATTAAATCACCGAAGACTAAGATCTCTCATGGATATGATGGAGTGCCTAGCAGAATATTAAAGTACTTTGCTGCAAATTTTAGTCCTGTATTCAGCCATATTTGTATTTTTTCCTTTAGGAATGGTCAGTTTCGTGAACGATTAAAGTACTCAGTAGTAAAGCCGTTTTATAAAACGGGAGGAATGGATAATGTAGACAATTTGAGACATATTTCAATGGCATCAGTGTTTGCTGAAGTTATTGAAAAGGCTGTGTATGTAAGGATAATTGATCATTATACATCACCTTATTTGGTATCAAATCTACAGTTCGGCTTTGAAAGTCGTTTAACAACTGAAAATTCAATAGTCTCATTTCTCTGTGGGGTACTGGATGGCTTAAACAAAGGGTTTAGAACTCTAGGCATTTTTTCTGATTTAACTAAGGCGTTTGATTGTGTTGCTCATAAAATATTGCTCCAGAAGTTGGACATTACAGAATACTGTGAGTAGTTCACAATTGGTTCATCTCTTACCTTAAAATCAGGGAGAGAAAGGTCATTATTCACGGTGTTGAATATGACTGTGATGTGGGGTCTTAGTGCGGTACGGCCAAGTGCGGAGAGCCCCAGGGATCAGTGTTGGGGCCATTTCTGTTCCCTACTTACATAAATGATATGCCCTCTAGTATTATGGATAACTCTTAAATATTTCTGTTAGCTGAAGACACTAGCATGGTAGTAGCGGATGTTGTGTGTAACATTGATTCGGTCTCAAATAGTGCAGTTCATGACATAAGTTCTTGGCTTGTAGAAAATAAAGTAACGAAAAATCATTGTACGTCTCAGTTTTTACGGTTTCTAACACACAATTCAAAAAAACCTTACGTTTCAATTTCAGAGAATGGGCATATGATTAGTGAAACTGAACAATTCAGATTTCTAGGTGTTCAGATGGATAGTAAACTGTAGTGCAAAGCCCACGTTGAGGATGTTGTTCAAAGACTTAATGTTGCCATTTTTACTATTCGAACGGAATCTGGAGTGAGTGATCGTTGGACACGAAAATCTACTTAGCTTACTTTCCTTCTCTTACGTCGTATGGTGTTATACACTCCTGGAAATGGAAAAAAGAACACATTGACACCGGTGCGTCAGACCCACCATACTTGCTCCGGACACTGCGAGAGGGCTGTACAAGCAATGATCACACGCACGGCACAGCGGACACACCAGGAACCGCGGTGTTGGCCGTCGAATGGCGCTAGCTGCGCAGCATTTGTGCACCGCCGCCGTCAGTGTCAGCCAGTTTGCCGTGGCATACGGAGCTCCATCGCAGTCTTTAACACTGGTAGCATGCCGCGACAGCGTGGACGTGAACCGTATGTGCAGTTGACGGACTTTGAGCGAGGGCGTATAGTGGGCATGCGGGAGGCCGGGTGGACGTACCGCCGAATTGCTCAACACGTGGGGCGTGAGGTCTCCACAGTACATCGATGTTGTCGCCAGTGGTCGGCGGAAGGTGGACGTGCCCGTCGACCTGGGACCGGACTGCAGCGACGCACGGATGCACGCCAAGACCGTAGGATCCTACGCAGTGCCGTAGGGGACCGCACCGCCACTTCCCAGCAAATTAGGGACACTGTTGCTCCTGGGGTATCGGCGAGGACCATTCGCAACCGTCTCCATGAAGCTGGGCTACGGTCCCGCACACCGGTAGGCCGTCTTCCGCTCACGCCCCAACATCGTGCAGCCCGCCTCCAGTGGTGTCGCGACAGACGTGAATGGAGGGACGAATGGAGACGTGTCGTCTTCAGCGATGAGAGTCGCTTCTGCCTTCGTGCCAATGATGGTCGTATGCGTGTTTGGCGCCGTGCAGGTGAGCGCCACAATCAGGACTGCATACGACCGAGGCACACAGGGCCAACACCCGGCATCATGGTGTGGGGAGCGATCTCCTACACTGGCCGTACACCACTGGTGATCGTGGAGGGGACACTGAATAGTGCACGGTACATCCAAACCGTCATCGAACCCATCGTTCTACCATTCCTAGACCGGCAAGGGAACTTGCTGTTCCAACAGGACAATGCACGTCCGCATGTATCCCGTGCCACCCAACGTGCTCTAGAAGGTGTAAGTCAACTACCCTGGCCAGCAAGATCTCCGGATCTTTCCCCCATTGAGCATGTTTGGGACTGGATGAAGCGTCGTCTCACGCGGTCTGCACGTCCAGCACGAACGCTGGTCCAACTGAGGCGCCAGGTGGAAATGGCATGGCAAGCCGTTCTACAGGACTACATCCAGCATCTCTACGATCGTCTCCATGGGAGAATAGCAGCCTGCATTGCTGCGAAAGGTGGATATACACTGTACTAGTGCCGACATTGTGCATGCTCTGTTGGCTGTGTCTATGTGCCTGTGGTTCTGTCAGTGTGATCATGTGATGTATCTGACCCCAGGAATGTGTCAATAAAGTTTCCCCTTCCTGGGACAATGAATTCACGGTGTTCTTATTTCAATTTCCAGGAGTGTATTTTGGGATAACTCTTCCCATTTTAAAATGATATTTTTGGCTCAGAAATGGGCGGTTCGGGCAATACGTGGTTTAAGTTCACGAACCTCTTGTCGACCCCTGTTGACAAGTCTGGGTATTTTGACATTGGTCTCTCAATATCCATATTCCTTAGCGTCATTTCTTATTAATAATATTTGCTTATTCTCAAGAAAATGCCGGTTTGACTCAGTTAATACTCGAAATGAAACCTGCATTGGGATCGGACTTCCTTAACTCTTGTGCCGTATACTGCTGCATCCATTTTCAGTAAGCTACAACTAGAATTAAAAAATCTTTGCAGTAATCCACGTGCTTTGAAATCGAAACTGAAAAGTTTCGCCACGTGTCACTCCTTCTATTCTGTCAAGGAGTTCCTTGATAAATTAAGCTGATTCTTCTTGTATTCTTTATTTCGTTTATTGAAATTAATGGCTTGAATTCTCTCGGGTTCATAAACATTTTATTTTATCTGTTATTACTTTTATGTTGTAATTTCATGTACTGAAACGTTCCATGAACTTGGAGATTAGCTCCTCAATTTGGTCCTACGGAATTTGACGTGTAAAGAAAATAAGCTGGAAGGTGTAGCTAACTATTGCACATAAAACGTTTTTTATATTCACAGTGATTTCCATTTTCAAGGGACTGGACCTTACCCTCCGAATAGTCCTCATAGAAACACTCAGGCTGCTAAGACCTCATCTATTCCAGTTCCAATGAGTTACCTTGGAGCCCTGTGGTGTTCTCACTGCCATTTGGCAGACGGCTGCTACCTTTGAAACTGCAGCCAGAATTGTCTGCATGACTTAAACATTGTGAGCAATGCCCGCCACCAGCTGGGCTGGTCACCCTACATCGCACCGCTCTTGCTGCGTTAGCTCCCATGACCTCGCCGACGGCATCAAGAGACTGCTGAGCTGGACACGTCAGCACATTCTATTCCTGTGTGCTGCATCTGTTGCCCGCTTCACTGGTGCCACTGAGAAGATGATTTAATTTAAAATCAGCTCTAATAAATTTATAGTTCGCTTATGTTGCCTCATTGGATCCACGGCTCCTGACAGGCCCTAACCTCCATGCTGCATGCTTCATCATTTTGCATCTGCAAGGGTCACTCTTACATATTTGTGTAACAAGTTGGTGTCACCTCAGAACTTCAGTGACTGTGGATCCGCGTATGTAGATGGTTCACGTTCCCATCATCGTCATCTGCCAACGCTTTCAGCCCAACACAATTCAGTGTGGTGGGTGAGGCCCTTCCATTTGTGTTTTTGTTTGACTGCAAGGATCATCTAGGATCAATGTTTTTGCAAAGTGTCTAGTTGTATTGACATATGTAAGATTAAGGCAATGGCTTCAGATCAAAAGACTGTGTGCGTCAATTTGTGCAGTTTTCAAGGGTCACTGTATTTTGTTGTGCATAAGGCACATTGTCGTTATATATGAGGTTGTGATATTCGTGAGCAGCCATTCCAGAGGAACGTTTGGCTTTAGTATCTGTACGATAGTTGTTTATGCAAATGTGTGAAACGTCTACATCTACATAATTAAGTGCTTCACACACTGAACCATCTTTAAGCTACTTCTCTACTTTTCCACGTCGAACAGCGTGCGGAAAAACGAACACTTAAATCTTTCGGTGCGACCTCTGATTTTTCTTATTCTGTCATGATGAGCATTCTCCCTACGCAGATGGGCGCCAACCAAATAATTTCACGTTCAGAGGAGGAATACGGTGATCGAAGTGTCATGAGAACGTCCTGAAGCAGCGAGAAACCACTTGGTTTTAATGTTTTCCACCCCGATTTGTGTACAATATCCGTGGCACTTTCTCCACTATTTAGCGATTACAGAAAACGAGCCACTCTTCTTTGATCTTTTTCGATGTACTCTGTCAATTTTATCTAATGCGGATCCGACACCACACAGCACTACGCCAGACGACGGCGACCAAGCGTACTGTAAGCAGTCTCTTTGAAAGACCTGTTACATATTCTAAGTGTTCTGCTAATAAATCGCAGCCGTTGATTTGCTTTCCCCACACCATTATCTGTGTAGTCGAGCGAGTTTGAGTATTTAATTGAGTTTACAGCATTCACATTTGTACGATTTATCATGAAACTATAATTTAGCAGACCCTTTTCAGTGCTCATGTTGATCATTTTAACACATTTCATGATTTAGAGTCAACTGTTTATTTTTGCACAATACAGATGTTTTATCTAAATCATTTTGTAATTCAGTTTGATCATCCAATGGCTTTACACGACGGTAAATACCAGCATCATCTACACTCCTGGAAATTGAAATAAGAACACCGTGAATTCATTGTCCCAGGAAGGGGAAACTTTATTGACACATTCCTGGGGTCAGATACATCACATGATCACACTGACAGAACCACAGGCACATAGACACAGGCAACAGAGCATGCACAATGTCGGCACTAGTACAGTGTATATCCACCTTTCGCAGCAATGCAGGCTGCATCTCCCATGGAGACGATCGTAGAGATGCTGGATGTAGTCCTGTAGAACGGCTTGCCATGCCATTTCCACCTGGCGGCTCAGTTGGACCAGCGTTCGTGCTGGACGTGCAGACCGCGTGAGACGACGCTTCATCCAGTCCCAAACATACTCAATGGGGGACAGATCCGGAGATCTTGCTGGCCAGGGTAGTTGACTTACACCTTCTAGAGCACGTTGGGTGGCACGGGATACATGCGGACGTGCATTGTCCTGTTGAAACAGCAAGTTCCCTTGCCGGTCTAGGAATGGTAGAACGATGGGTTTGATGACGGTTTGGATGTACCGTGCACTATTCAGTGTCCCCTCGACGATCACCAGTGGTGTACGGCCAGTGTAGGAGATCGCTCCCCACACCATGATGCCGGGTGTTGGCCCTGTGTGCCTCGGTCGTATGCAGTCCTGATTGTGGCGCTCACCTGCACGGCGCCAAACACGCATACGACCATCATTGGCACCAAGGCAGAAGCGACTCTCATCGCTGAAGACGACACGTCTCCATTCGACCCTCCACTCACGCCTGTCGCGACACCACTGGAGGCGGGCTGCACGATGTTGGGGCGTGAGCGGAAGACGGCCTAACGGTGTGCGGGACCGTAGCCCAGCTTCATGGAGACGGTTGCGAATGGTCCTCGCCGATACCCCAGGAGCAACAGTGTCCCTCATTTGCTGGGAAGTGGCGGTGCGGTCCCCTACGGCACTGCGTAGGATCCTACGGTCTTGGCGTGCATCCGTGCGTCGCTGCGGTCCGGTCCCAGGTCGACGGGCACGTGCACCTTCCGCCGACCACTGGCGACAACATCGATGTACTGTGGAGACCTCACGCCCCACGTGTTGAGCAATTCGGCGGTACGTCCACCCGGCCTCCCGCATGCCCACTATACGCCCTCGCTCAAAGTCCGTCAACTGCACATACGGTTCACGTCCACGCTGTCGCGGCATGCTACCAGTGTTAAAGACTGCGATGGAGCTCCGTATGCCACGGCAAACTGGCTGACACTGACGGCGGCGGTGCACAAATGCTGCGCAGCTAGCGCCATTCGACGGCCAACACCGCGGTTCCTGGTGTGTCCGCTGTGCCGTGCGTGTGATCATTGCTTGTACAGCCCTCTCGCAGTGTCCGGAGCAAGTATGGTGGGTCTGACACACCGGTGTCAATGTGTTCTTTTTTCCATTTCCAGGAGTGTATAAATAATCTATCAAAACTGCTCAGATTGTCTTCTAAATCGTTTATGAAGATAAGGAACAACAGAGGGCCTATAACACTTCTTTGGGGAACGACAGATATTACATCCGATTTACAGTATATCTTTCCGTAAATTATTATTAATTTTGAGTTTTGCTCTTTTTGTGTTTTGTGGAATTGTTAAAGAGTCAACCATTCCGTTGTCAATTACACAGGGGGTTACGCATGAGATAACATTGCGAATTTTGTCAATTGCAGAAGTTCATTTACACGACCGAAGTGCAAAGCAACTCACGAGCAGTAAAGATATCTTTAACTAAGTACAGGCTAAAGCAACAGATCAAACAGCATTAGAGGAGAAAGGAAAGAATCAGAGTAAACGACATAGCTTATCGCAAGACTCTAGAGTATGCAGAGCAGGTGCAGAGAAATGATAACTTGTGTAGATTGCGAACTGGTCGCAGGACATAAGGAGTAGGAATATTGTAGAGAGGACAGAAAGGGAAGAAGCAGAGAGGAGAAAGCAAGAGGAACTGTCTTTGTAAAGTGCTTTTGTGGGAGTAAACTGTGGTAGCGATCTATTTTGTGAACATAATTCATAGTAAAGAAGTAATATATAAAAACGTCATATCTGATACTGAAGTCTTGCTGCATGAACGGCGAAAATGCAGTATACGATAAACTTTTTTGCTTTCGTCGTTTTGTGGAGGCGTCAGTGAGAAAAACTACCTTAGAGGTCGAAAATCATGTGTAAATTTTCTTCGAACTCACTAAGGGCTTCCATTGTGAAAAAGTGGATGAATGAAACCTGAGTATTTACTGGCCGTCCCTTACGCTGTCTCAAGACATACATGCAGCTTCCAACAGTAATACTAGACTTATTGTGTTATATTTATAACATAATAATGTATCTCTTGTTGGCTAGCTCTTGACAATAATTTAAAATTTTAAAATTCTGTCAATAAGTACGCGAAGTAGCGAAAATGAAAATTTTGTTTCCTCTGGAAAGGTTTAGTTAGGCAATTTGTTACGGATACGGGGTTCGAACATAGTCATCCCCCCCCCCCTCCTCCCGTCCCCACCAGGAACATGCCACCAGAATCTGTCTAAACTATGCCTTGTTGACAAAGAATTCATTACCTCCTGTAATCATCGTCATACACCTACCTCACCATCGGTGACTCCACCGTGTACCATCACTTATTTTCCTTTAGGTGACATTATCTTGCGAATACATCTGAGTCTCTTCTAATCCCAACGTCCTGTGAAGTACCGTAAGGAGAGCTTCGCTTGGGTACAGTGGCGTTTGAATAAATCAAAGATGGGGTTGTTCTGGATGGCAGTCTGCTTTGTGCCAGTTGTTCGTCAGCTGAAACTGAGGCGTGAGTTTCTGCGTTATGATCTGTCTGTCCACTACAAGAAGCCGTTACAGTTGACAGCAACCATGTTATGAACATGTTGTTGTATTCAATTCTGGCAACAACTGTTTTCCCCGAATAGAAGAACTGGCATTTCACCTTTAATACAATGAATATGAAAACCTTAGCGCCTACAACACGTCAGACATGAGACCCACTAGCAAAGTATCCAGGATCAGGCCACGATGGAAAGCAACTACATCGCGCTCGACTCCGACACCTACTGTCAGTACAAGCCTAGCCACATCCTGATCACACGACAAGCCCAACCGTTCCGTTTTTTGCACCAATTTCCCCCCCCCCCCCCTCCACTGCACCACAACACGACCCCACTCCCAACAGTACCTCCAACAGAGCAGCAATGTCTCATCCAATTTCTCATCTCTTTACTTCGAATTGTAGAAACGCTATGAAATCCCGAACTGTGCTTTCAGTTTAAATACAATGAGCAATAAAATCAATCTATTGTAATTTAGGACGTGACCTTCCAGCCCTGTCAGTTACATGAAAAATGAAAAACAAATGAAGTAACTTCACATCACAATGCAATGTGAGCGTTACTGTAACGTATGTTTCCGATAAAAATCAGAGCTAATGCTTTTAATTTTGCTCTCAGTATTTTGCAAACATATAGGGAAGTCTTTTGCATACATTGCCACATGTGGTCTCACATGTGATACTAGCCTCACTAATAAAAACTGTATATTATCCTTAATCTTAGGGGGACTGATGACCTTAGCTGTTTAGTCCCCCTTAAACATCCCAACAACCACAACCTTAATCTTACATATTAAACTTTCCTTGTGAATGTACTGCTCCTCTGAAAACCAAAGAATTATAAATAAATAGTAATCAATTAATAATTAATTTGAGATATTTGTTTTATGCGCCATTGGTTGCAATTATCACTGATCCAGTCTGACAAAACATGCTTAAAATCAGTCCTTGCCATACTGCAGATATTTAAGACGGACTGGAGAAACATAGCCTACTTAAAAATAACGATCTCAGTGGCTGCGAAACACCAAATAGAATTGAAGGCAAAGTAACAGAGCGTCGATAAGGCAGCCGCTGGAATTACCTACCTCCTACGGCCCGCTGCTCCTCTGGCACTGACCAAGCAGACGGACGGAGGCGAGTGTCTCAACCAATAAGATATTCTTATTTACCGCCCTACATTGTGGGTGGGACAGGGCGTGGTCTGGACGGAGATTACAGCCGTAGACCTTCTCTAATATTATGTTCTCCTAACACAGGGCCGCGTGCGTGAGATGCCCGCGAGGCTGCTCGGGAAAGGCCGAAGACATCCGAAAACACACGATCGACAGCTGACTCCGGAGTTTGAGACACGTTAGTATTCTTAGCGTTGTCGTATTCTTCAAGTACAATGCAGTGTATACTTACAACACAATACAGCACGTGCATAGTATTTTCGAAAGTGTAGCCTCCAAAAAAGTGCCATCGAATGAAAAATAAATGACGGCTAGGTCATAAAAATTCTGCAGCGAAGAGAAGCACACGAATGTACGCTAGTGTGTGTGATTATATGTGCCATCTCGTCATATAAGTGTTTGCAAGTCAAACAGCCATGTTGTTTTCCTATCAGTGTCAGTAGTTAACCCGACATCCACGGAAAAAAATAGGTCCATTCAATATGACACTTTGTGCAGTTCCATTTGTCCCAAGTTTATTCTCCAGGGTTATTATATGTTTGTAGACAGGCATGCGATGGCGACGTTGACGATACAAACGTCGACGAGGCATAGTGCTTCAAAGCTGTTGCAGATATAGCTCACAGCGGAATGATTCCGCTGGTCTGCGTTGGCCGCTTTTATACTGAGCGCCTGACCTACGTAGGATAAGTGTGCATCTTGCAATTTCATATTTCCTAACTATTTTATCTGAGGACGCTTTTGCTTTGATACCAGAGGGGTTTTGTGGTGGAAATTGGAACTATTATTCTGCTTACGGAATTCTGTAATTCGGGACAGATATGCTCTGTATTGGCAGACCGTGCTCTGCATTTTACATCATCCAGTCGACTACGTAGCACATGTTCCGTGTTGTGCAGTGATCCTGTGTGTGGAGTTGTCACTGGCTGGCTGAGGTCGCAGTGCTATATGATGTGGGATAACGCCTCTCTGGCGCCGAACCTGGCAACCAGTGCGTCTGAAGACCTTTCGAGCATACTGCAGAAGCCCCCCTCCCCCCTCCATGCAAATTTACATACATCACGCTACAGTTGACCTATCGCTCCAATTGACCTATCGCGCAGTAAATGTCTTAACAGCACAAGCTGACCACAAATGGGAAGTGGGAAATTGTTCAAGTATAGCACAAGTGTATTTAAACTTGAGGAAAATCAGATCTTTGTTTCCAAACGTAGGATTGCAAGCTGTGCCGTCAGAAGGTGGGAAAAAAGCTAGTGATTTCCGAGTTTCCTATTATTTTTCAATTGGGATAGGATTCTAAACGTAGAATGCATGGAACCTGAGAACTATAGAAGATGAACCTACACTGTGTGATAAAAAGTATCCAAACACCCCCAAAAACATAGGCTTTTCGTATTAGGTGCATTGCGTTGCCACCTACTGCCGGGTACTAATAAATCAAAGACCTTAGTAGTCATTAGACAAAGTGAGAGAGCAGAATGGGGCGCTCCACGTAACTCACGGATTTCGAACGTGGTCAGGTGGTTGGGTGTCACTTCTGTCATAGGTCTGCACGCGAGATTTCCACTCTCCTACACACCCGTAGGTCCACTGTTTCCGATGTGATAGTGAAGTGGAAACGTGAAAGGACACGCACAGCACAAAAAGGACAGGCTGATCTCGTGTGTTGACTGACAGAGACGGTCAACAGTTGAAGGGGGTCATAACGTGTAATGGGCAGACATCTATCCAGACCATCACACAGTAATTCCAAACTGCATCAGGATCCTTGCAAGTACGATGACAGTTAGGCGGGAGATGAGAAAACTTGGATTTCAGGGTCGAGCGGCTGCTCATAAGCCAGACATCACTCCGGTAAACGCCAAACGACGCTTCGCTTGGTGTAAGAAACATAAACATTAGACGATTGAACAGTGGGAAAACGTCGTGTGGAGTGACAAATCACGGTAGACAATGTGGCGATCCGATAGCATGGTGTGGGTATGGCGAATGCCCGGTAAAAGCCATCTCTCAGAGTGTGTAGTACCAACAGTTAAGTTCGGAGACGGTGGTGTTATGATGTGGTCATGTTTTTCATGGAGGGGGCTTGCACCCCTTGTTGTTTCGCACTTCACTATCACAGCACAGGCCTACATTGATGTTTTAAGCACCTCCTTGCTTCCCACTGTTGAAGAGCAGTTCGGGGATGGCGATTGCACCTTTCAACACGATCGAGCACCTGTTCGTAATGCATGACCTGTGGCGGAGTGGTTACACGACAGTAACATCCCTGTAATGCACTGGACTGCACAGAGTCCTGTGCTGAATCCTATAGAAAACATTTGGGATGTTTTGGAAAGCCGACTTCATGCCAGGTCTTACCGACCGACATCGATACCTCTCCCCAGTGCAGCACTCCGTGAAGATTGGGCTGCCAGTCTCCAACAAACGTTTCAGCACCTGATTGAACGAATGCCTGAGAGACTGGAAGCAATCATCAAGTCTAAGGGTGGGCCAACACCAAATTGAATTCCAGTATTGCCGATGGAGGGTGTCACGAACTTGTAAGTCGTTTTCAGCCAGATGTTTGGATACTTTTAATCACATAGTGTATATCCTTAGGTCTGCCATTTTCGACGCTTTCTTAATGACCCTTAGTGACCTCTTTACTATTCCCACCAATAGAACAATTGTCCATTCTTGTTCTTCCAACCAGTTTACTTTTAGGGCAACTGAGCCCCAATTTTTGAGTTTTTCACCATTTTATACATAGAGTAATTGGTCTACGATGTCTGAGGGTTCATGGGAGAAGGGAGGAAATCCGTTAACATTGCATGGTGGTGTCATCAGCAATCTAGCAACATGTAGACTGCAGCCATATCGGCACTGCTATACCGCTGTTTGAATTCTTCATCTTCTTGTAGAGTAGCTTGCCCTTGTTTCTTGCTCTTGTGGCCGTAATGGAATAGCTACACCACTCACACATCCCATAGGGTATTTTCATGTTGCGTTTGACCATTAAAAGCCATCATGTTCGTCACTCACTATTAAGCCATGTCTTCTTAGGCAGTCCAAATCAGGTAAACAAGGCAAACTCGTATCTTTAAGACGTAACTATCAAAGTTACATCTTAAAGACATGTGTTAACCTTGGTTAAATGTTTGGACTGCCTTAGCAAACATGACTTAATATTGGTCTAACAGCTTGTAGCAGTAAAAAAGGTAAATATAGTAAGACACAGCCAATTGGCGGTTTAATCTATTAGAAAAGTATTTCATTATTAGACTTCGTGTGTGGTTGCTTTTTTTTATTTTTTTTTTTTGTAGTACTGCATCTGTAGATGCAGGCCGTAGTCACCGCTGACATCTTCCTTGTTTTTAGTATTATTTTACAACACCAGCTAGTTGAATGTTCGTATTTCCCAAACCTACATGTCAGGCTGGCACAACTGTGCATCATGTTATGGTTATATAACTGAAACCCTCCATTTCGTTTTTACTTTTTTCGTCAGACTGGCGATTCGACGATTACACCGGGGGGCGTTAAAAAAATGAAATCAGGCATTAACAGCATTTATCGTGATCGTGTGCCTGATAGAATACCTCGGTCCTTTCCTAAGCATTATAGTCCTGTTGCTCCGATATTAACTGATGTGAGTGAATGTCTGGTTCGAAATGAAGAAATTACATTAATAAGAGCTGTTATTGTTCCACAAAAACTATAATGAATTCCATATCTCCTAGTCCACAAATTGACAATAATAATATAAAACTATCTATTGTTTTTTATCTGATAATCTTTACTTCCGTCATAAAACAGCAATAAGTTTATGAAACGTTTATCAGCTATCAACGCCTGTTCAGTTCCTCCACTTACTTTTATATCTGCCAAACGCATACATATGTTACCCCTCTCGTTGTTGGTAGCAAAAGCCAGTGCCTGACATCTTACCTCTGTCCTGGCAAATCTCAACTCTTGGCTATTGAAAACAAAAATCGAAAACAGCTGTTAGCATTCGGTTACAAGCATGCATCCTCCTACCGTAGTTGGGCAGAAAAGATTATGTGTACCATTAACCATATTTGGCGATATCGATGTCCGCACACTTACAAATCTTAAATGTTACCATAAAACTATTTCAACTGTTATCTCAAGAGGAAAACAGTTTTAGTATAATCAAAGAGGATGTTTTGGTTAAACTAACAAAAATACCAAAATATAACTGACATAATACATGAAGGATTGATTGTAGACCATCCAAAATGAACGTATGTTAAATCTGTTTATATACCAAACCCAAAAATAATGCAACTAAAAGGAAATTAAATTTGTACCATACCTGACATTTCTGATCATACCACACGCTTCTTCGTTTGCGTAAGGGATAAACGAAACAGTGGTGCGTTATTGCAGGAAGAGTTATATGAACGCAGCAGAATGGGTGAAGTCATGCTAGTGTCGCTCACTCCCAACACCTCCCCTAGTTCTACCTGCCCAATCTAATAGCCACCAGCTCCCTCCCACTGGGAAAATCCATTTGTCACTGCATGCAGGTGGGTGACTCATATGACTTTGTGTAAGATAGGAACCTGTTTTCAAGAATGTGGAACTATCACGAGGACTGAGGAGGAGGACTAACTCAAGATAGTTTTTCAATATATCACAAAATGCAATAAATTTGTGAATAATAAAACAGCCGACGTTCAAACTAGTGTTAGGAGGAAGCTGCAACCTTCTGAACATATTCGATTAGTTAGGTTAGTGTTGTTTAACGTCCCGTCGACAACGAGGTCATTAGAGACGGAGCGCTAGCTCGGGTTAGGGAAGGATGGGGAAGGAAATCGGCCGTGCCCTTTGAAAGAAACCATCCCGGCATTTGCCTGAAACGATTTAGGGAAATCATGGAAAACCTAAATCAGGATGGCTGGAGACGGGATTGAACCGTCGCCCTCCCGAATGCGAGTTCAGTGTGCTAACCACTGCGCCACCTCGCTCGGTAACATATTCGAGGAGGCACTTGCATTGCTGAAGGTCCCCGGAGTGAAATTTCAGCCCCGTTGGTGGTCATATCGGTTACAGCGACGTCGGCGCACAGATCGGGCTCGAATCGTATTCCCTTGCTAGGCATCGTATACATTTTGTTTAAACTGATCTAGTGGCTATGTGTGCAGTGTCACAGACTTCTCCTAACGTTCTCTCCTTCTAATTTCAAACCGTTGTCAGTTTCTGAGTTTAGTAAATTTCTATAACACCTAAAATGTAGAAATGGCATGCTCCCTTTTAATATGTCGCAGAGAAGCACTGTGCATCAGCAGTCCACCCATTCCTGTCACGCTTTCCAGTTTGTGCATTGGCCTGCAGGGACGAATAAAATGGAGGACAAGTGTGGAGACGACAGGGATGTGTTCAGTGCCAGCCCCCGTGTAATACAGATAGACATGTATCATTCAAACCTGGCAACCCGTAATACGAGCGTGCTAGGTAGGTACTACAACCGCGTAATAACGGCCTACGGTAAGGGTACGTAGTTTTAAGAAAGCTGCAGGAGAGAGTATGTATGTAAATATGTTACCTGGCAATGAAAAACGGTAATGAACAGAACTATACATGAACTCTGGAGCTGAGATCTCACCAGTAAGTTGTTGGAATGAATTCATAGTAGGCCTCCTATGGTCTTCTCCATATCTCTTCGAATTGATACGGGGCATTCTTCCTTAGTAAGCTACGGCTGCAACTGAGCGTCCAGATTTTATCACAAATTGAAGCGATGATATTAGTGTTGGACTTTCCCACCATTTCGAATACCAATTTGATTAATGGATGATGAAATGTGTTGATGAGACCCACAATGTAAAAGTCATATTTACACTTTTGTTGTGATCACTGTGTTGCTTTCCACGTAAGATACAAGATAACGTCACATAGAAGTAAGTCTGATTAGGTTATTTATTGTAGAATCCTTGGGGTGATGAACTAGGTTGACACACACACTGCATTTTCTGCGTCCTTTATAATGTGCCTCAGAGTTATAATTTATCGCTTTGCTTTCTTCTGTGAGACACAGGGAATGTTCGTCGCAGGACAGTGTAAGGTCGTTTAAGATTTAACAATCCACAACATTATCCATACTTACCCGTAACTGAACAAAGCAGTCCATTTACGTTTCCAAGACATTCGTCTGCTTCCTATACAAGTGTTTTAGGAACTACAGTTAATGCTAGAAAGAGGACAGTCCGCAATATCGAATGTTGATCTAGAGGAATGCGCTCGTCGCATGCGAATTCTACTTCCACTACGAGAGAGACCTTCAACACATATGCATATGGAGCTAAAGTGGAAGTAATTTAAACCCCAAGGACGTAGTGGAACGAATTAATTCTAGAGCATATTCAATCGTAGTGTGGAATGATATCATTTGGATGGGTGTTGGTGACCTGACGCACAGAGGTACAGATTTACGATTTCATCTTCTATGATGACAATGCCCGTTTGCGTGGAACTATAACGATGAATGCATTTTCGCAGGTGAGGTCATCCAAATGCATCGGCAAAGTCTCCTTATATGAATCCTAAAAGATAAACCAGGGTGCACTGAGAGACGCGCTGCAGTGCAATAGCTATAACGACTAACTCTTGCAAGTCTTCACATTGCTATTTATCAGGGCAGCGATCGACTGCCAGGAGAACTCTTGAAGAACGTCACGGGGAAGGTGACTATTCTATGGCACGGTGGGTGACAACTATGATCAGTCCCCATTAAGTGCTTCGTTTTTCCGGAGAAAATTTCTGTTGTATTTTTTTTAAATGTATTTTCTGATGTACCTAATATAAACTATTACACATTTTAGTTACTGTTGTGTTTTAAAATTCTTGTGATTAAGCTTCACTTTGTCTTGTAACCTATCGATCATAGTGTTCACGGTAAATACACTCCTGGAAATGGAAAAAAGAACACATTGACACCGGTGTGTCAGACCCACCATACTTGCTCCGGACACTGCGAGAGGGCTGTACAAGCAATGATCACACGCACGGCACAGCGGACACACCAGGAACCGCGGTGTTGGCCGTCGAATGGCGCTAGCTGCGCAGCATTTGTGCACCGCCGCCGTCAGTGTCAGCCAGTTTGCCGTGGCATACGGAGCTCCATCGCAGTCTTTAACACTGGTAGCATGCCGCGACAGCGTGGACGTGAACCGTATGTGCAGTTGACGGACTTTGAGCGAGGGCGTATAGTGGGCATGCGGGAGGCCGGGTGGACGTACCGCCGAATTGCTCAACACGTGGGGCGTGAGGTCTCCACAGTACATCGATGTTGTCGCCAGTGGTCGGCGGAAGGTGCACGTGCCCGTCGACCTGGGACCGGACCGCAGCGACGCACGGATGCACGCCAAGACCGTAGGATCCTACGCAGTGCCGTAGGGGACCGCACCGCCACTTCCCAGCAAATGAGGGACACTGTTGCTCCTGGGGTATCGGCGAGGACCATTCGCAACCGTCTCCATGAAGCTGGGCTACGGTCCCGCACACCGTTTGGCCGTCTTCCGCTCACGCCCCAACTTCGTGCAGCCCGCCTCCAGTGGTGTCGCGACAGGCGTGAATGGAGGGACGAATGGAGACGTGTCGTCTTCAGCGATGAGAGTCGCTTCTGCCTTGGTGCCAATGATGGTCATATGCGTGTTTGGCGCCGTGCAGGTGAGCGCCACAATCAGGACTGCGTACGACCGAGGCACACAGGGCCAACGCCCGGCATCATGGTGTGGGGAGCGATCTCCTACACTGGCAGTACACCACTGGTGATCGTCGAGGGGACACTGAATAGTGCACGGTACATCCAAACCGTCATCGAACCCATCGTTCTACCATTCCTAGACCGGCAAGGGAACTTGCTGTTCCAACAGGACAATGCACGTCCGCATGTATCCCGTGCCACCCAACGTGCTCTAGAAGGTGTAAGTCAACTACCCTGGCCAGCAAGATCTCCGGATCTGTCCCCCATTGAGCATGTTTGGGACTGGATGAAGCGTCGTCTCACGCGGTCTGCACGTCCAGCACGAACGCTGGTCCAACTGAGGCGCCAGGTGGAAATGGCATGGCAAGCCGTTCCACAGGACTACATCCAGCATCTCTACGATCGTCTCCATGGGAGAATAGCAGCCTGCATTGCTGCGAAAGGTGGATATACACTGCACTAGTGCCGACATTGTGCATGCTGTGTTGCCTGTGTCTATGTGCCTGTGGTTCTGTCAGTGTGATCATGTGATGTATCTGACCCCAGGAATGTGTCAATAAAGTTTCCCCTTCCTGGGACAATGAATTCACGGTGTTCTTATTTCAATTTCCAGGAGTGTATATCCATTCCTGATTAAGTTTCAGTTAAATATGTAGCTGATACTTATATCTATTCATGAAATGTGTTCACAGTTGCAAATAAAGACAATCGTCAACCGTGTAATGAAATGAGGACAAAGGGTGTTTGCGCCGGATCGGGACTCGAAACCGGAATTCCCAGTTATCGGAAGATGTCGCCTTACCATTTTTTCTATTATTAAATTGAGCTGGTACTCCCAAGAGCATTCAGACGACAATAGCCAACATCATCATGTAATATGAGCTACGAGATGGGAACACATATAATTAGTAAGTAAACAAGAAAAAAAGATTATGAGTAATCAAGAAACGAACTAATAACCTAATTTTTATTTTTTAAATTTTGTTTATTTAGTTTTTAGCTTTATATGTTAAATTTTATTTTTTATTTCATTTTATTTGAGTGTGAGGAATAAAATTGGACAAAATAATCATCACATATCTGGGTACCACGAAGATGAAAAAATCAAAAACCACAATGAAAGTTAACCAACACCCTGTCGAGTAAAGACAAGAGAAAGAGTATTTGCAAGTACTGTTCAACAATGCGGGAATCGCAGCCACTTTCAATGCACAGTCACCAGATACTGGTGAACGAAACGGGATTCAAGGTCGTTCCCTCCTTCAACAAAATAGTGTACGTAGTGACGCAGGAACCAGATGATTGTATTCGTTTCATATGAGCAAAAAGTGGAGTAGGGTATCAATCTGATGACATCCGTCACTTTGATCAGTCCGGCGCAGATCTATACGAATAAGACCGACGACAGTTGGTATGAAACGATGAACGTCCCTATACCACGATGAAGCGATCTCCATCAGTAACATAGGAAGACTAAGATGACATCAGGCAGTTTTCCATTTTGTTTGACGGGGAAGCTACTTCAACAGGGGAGAGGCCAGATGGTACACCCCAACGGAATAATAAGACTCCGGTAGTGAGATGCGCCTTTCGAGGAATATCAGCCCATGATAAACTGGTTGTTATGATATATTCGTTGATATGTCGCAGTTTGGAGTTAATCCATCCAACATTAACAGAAAGACTCAGATTGAGGGCTAGAGAAAGGAAACTGAATAAAATGCAATGGAATACGGTGCCAGTGTACGTCTTAAGACATTGCGACGTATAAAAAAGTCAGACGCCTTCAGATTAATATGGGAAAAACATAATATTCCTTGTTTGTGGGGCCTGGCCACCACTTCATGCTGAACTCGAAATGTGTGTCGCCGCCACAAGAATCGAGTCTATAGTTGTTTGAGTCTGCTGGGCTTCATCGTGGGAAGGGGGATATCTGTGCAATGTAATACATTTTACTGAAAATATAAGTGTCTTAGACTCGCACTTGGTGAAGGAGTCTAAGGCAATGGCCTTAGTGTTCAAGAAACGCTGGCTGAACACGAATGCCGGCCGTTGTGGCCGAGCGGTTCTAGGCGCTTCAGTCTGGAAACGCGCGACCACTATGGTCGCAGGTTCGAATCCTGCCACGGGCTGGATGTGTGTGATGTCCTTAGGTTAGTTAGGTTTAAGTAGTTCTAAGTTCTAGGGGACTGATGACCTCAGATGTTAAGTCCCATAGTGCTCAGAGCCATTTTTTTGAATACGAATGGTAACCTCTAGCCACTTAAGGGACACCAATTTCGTCGTGTTGCGATCTACTAAGATCTCTAAAGACCTGTGGCTATTGACTACCATCGCTCAAGGAATTACTAGTTGGTTAAAACCCCGCAACGTCAGGAAAGTATATTTGTGATCGTTAATGTAGACAATAGCAAGGCATCAATGTGGGCACCTTGAGCCCTGAAATGCATGCTAAAACCTTGACGTCAACGGTGTAAGCGCGGACCTAGAATCGTTCTCCCACTACAGTTTATTGAGCATACAGGGAAGAAGATACAATTTTACCAATTACTGCACATATTTAAATGTGAGGACTGCAGCACAATGATCAGTAAAGGAGGTAGGTGTCACTTCAGCGTCCAAACGATACTCACACAAAGAACCGGAATGGTAAAAGCGATCAAGTCGACTGCTAGAGGTGGCAGTAAAATAAGTGTATTGGACAAGTGTAGGATACTGGCAAAACCACGTGTCACGTAGATGCAAGGAGCGCATCATTCCATGGAGATATTTACCAAAATTAACATTAGGTGACTGATCCACCGGCTAGAGAACACAATTAAAACCACCAACCAATTGAAACTTTGCAGGGGATTTACGAAGTAGCTAAATGATTTCCTCTTTCTAGTAGGCTAAACGTACCATAGAACGACCAGAACCATAGGGGACAAGTATGATCACAAAATAAGTGATATCACAAAAAAGTGCATCTATACCCTACCGTCAGAGGGAACTTAGAAATATTGTGGTTAAGTTCCTATCCCATAAAACGAGGCAATGCCAGTAGAAACTTCAGAAATCACATTAAAACACGTCGAGAACCAAGAATTGAAAAGTGCTCAAATAACAATTCTTCCAACAACAAAAAAAGTCTACACTAGAGGCATATATAAACTGTCGCAAAACTCCGAGCTGTAGTTTAGAATCCATTCTGATAATATCCAAAGTGAGATAAGTATATGCTTGCTTAGACAACTGAACTGGAACAAGAACTACAAAATTACAAAACCACCATTTAACGGAACCTAGGCCAACTCAATTGACAAAATGGAAGAAGAAGTAGTGTGAACATCTCCACAATCTTCCAACTGTTATTTTTTCTTCCGTGATGCGATTCTTTCAGGCTGGATACTGTGTTTACGTCGGCAGCTCGGAATTGCCGCTGTCTCATGCAGTTGTGTACGTGGGTCACGGAGAAAGATAATTTCAGAGTGAGAGGGAGAGATTTTCACACCTCACATCTCGACTGACAGAGGCTCGTGTATGGAAATTTGTTTAGTAATGACGGGGTCCTCCTGCTCTTGAGAATCAGTCAAGCTATGTTCATCAAGAGGTTATAACATGGATGCTGCCACAGAAGAAACAGTTGGTGGCGTCTCTCTCCTCTTCACCTTCGACGCAGCCAACCCACAGCACATCTGTGCTTAGCGGATTATCATCTACTCGGCCCCTGCGTTCAGACTGGTTTCCGCAGTAACCGGCCACCTTCCATAGGGCCTACCGGTAACCAGTCAGAGAAAGCAGAAGCTACAGGGGTAGCTCAAGGTCCGTTCCTCTTGCTGCATCCATAGTGACTTCGATAGACAATAGGAAAATTGCAACCTTTTGCCCCGCGGGTATTTCTGCTTGTGCGAAGCATGCTAGAACCAGTTCCGTCTTCAGCAGCAAGCAACAGATGTATCATGACCGTTGGGATACTGCTTCGTATCGGACGTCATCTTCACCAGTCAGATGGCTATCCACCAGTGATCTGTGCTCTGAGTCTTGGTGTTCTGCCCAGTGGACAAGTCATTCTCCGCGTAAGATAGAACTTTGAATACATACTTTGTTTTGAAGACAGACTTTTCATTGGTCAAGAGATCGTAATCAACGCTCTCAAGAACCTATTTTCGTTTTCTTGAAGAATAATTATTTTTGACGAGCTTTTCCTTCACAATGATAAGAAAAATTTCTGGAGAACGTTTATTATATTTTGTTGTACAACATCAGACACAGTAGAATCTTGGTGTTCGAAGTGTACTTGTTCAAATAAACGAAGTTTAATTACATCTACTTGTGATCTTGTGGAAGCATTCCGAATGAGGATTCAGTTTCCGAAGTTGAAACAATGGGAGAGGGAGACAAGTGGGATCCTGAAACAGATTTCTTTACAGGTGTCGTCGACGAAGTGACCTGGATGACAGGAGAATCTCCACATTACCTATCACCAATCACCTGACCCGGTGCAGAAGCACCTGTGGCGTCCTCATCCACAAACACTGGCCGGAAAAGAAAGTCCGTCAAAGGAGAGCTATCCAAACAGTGAATCCAAAGGAAAGACTCCTCAAATCCATCATCGTCCTACGTTCCACGATGATAGTTTTGAATAACCGGGGCCGGCACCGCGAGAGTGATGGCGTTAATGTCCCTAAGCGTGGAAAGCGGGGAAAATAGCGAGCGTTATCCCTCAGATATCCGGTTTCGTCCTCAATACTGAGGGTTCGCTCGTCTGCTATGTCCTGCGAGAGAGGATCCGCTAAAGCCAATTTTTTTACATTGTTCGCAAGCGGGTTTTATAACACCGTATGATGAGGACAACTGGTACGGAGGTGGCTGCTCTGATTATAAGTAAAGCAGAATCCTTCCTGGCCGGTAAACTGATATGAACCCGGTAACCACATGCCTGCAGGTGAGAGGGAATATTATTTTAGTCACCACCTTAAACGGTGCTAAGCAGATCAGTGTTCCGAACGAGTATGTTGTATATCCCCATAAGGGAAGAGGTCGGACCTCAGAAAATTTCGTCTACCTCGGGTGCAAGATTAAAGGCCGGACAGCTTATGCATAAATAACCATGCTAGTGTACCCATCATCATGAGTAAAGGGGACCTGGGTACTGTGGTGAAATAACAGCGTGCCAAAGTGACGAGGGGCAAGAAATTTAATAAAAAACACATATAATTACGAGCCAACGTACTCACTACGAACATGATCTGTAGTAACCTTGATCTTGTCCAGCCACTAGTCATGTACCTCTAAAGAGCTGGGCTTCATATGAGGTGTCGATTTATGAAAACTGAAGCTGATAGTACCTGTACGTTGAATAGACGTGGGAAAGCATGTTGGACGTCACGAAAGGAGACAACGCCGAGCCAGGAAGGGCTCCAGATACACCAGACACTAGACGACAAACAACATTGCGACAGGCACAAGGCCTCACCACACACTGAACTGAAACAAGAAAGACACGCGAAGCTATGATAATAGGAGGAACTACAACAAACTGCCACCTCGACCTACCAAGCGGGAATGACATTAGGCTGTCCGGGCACGACTCATGGCCAGACCCAAACCTCCATATGTTGCCAACTATGTGTGACACCTGTACTTGTACATCCGTTACGTATATTATCGTACAGGGGAGGAATTTTAATTGCAAGTCGCGTGTACGATGTTGGCGGATAAATACGATGTTGCAGTGACTGCGTTATTCCGAATTAGGATGCGAAGTACCTTCCGTCATGCACGCTTGTCCGAAGAAACTCGGCATGGTATTTCTTAAAAAACATGCACTGCAATGTTGTACTAACTTCTATGCCTGCTATCCATGCACATAATGATGAAACTGAAAGACTGTAGAATGAAACAAAAGACATTATTTTACTCGTTAATGGAGAGGAAAATTTAAATCTGATGTGGGCCTGCAATTCGTTATTTTCTGATAAATGTAAGACTACATGAGGCCGTACTGACCCTATGACTTATCCTAGGACAAGATTTAGAGAGAATACTTTAACGCTGTTGACTGGAGGACATTCTTTCAAATCTGATGGTATCAAGGATAAAATAAACGAAGCGAACTGTTATTAAGAATTTGCACATGAAAAAGACTGCAGTTATGAGATGAAGGACATGAAAGAGGAGCTGTAGTTGAGAAGAGAATTACAGAATGTTGTATTCTGTTCTCAGTACTATTCAATTTATATCTTGAGCATGTAGTAATGGAAACAAACGAGAAATTTAGAATGCAATTAAATTTCAGGGAGAAGAAAGGAAAACTTACAGTACCTTCTAATGGCTGGCGTTCACAGTATTTTAGAGCTTCCAAAAACTTCAAGGTTTTCCAATGATATTATCATTCTATCAAAGACGGTAAGGGACTTGGAAAATCATCTGAATAGAAAGGTCTATGTATTGAAATGAGATTATACGATACATATCAACAAAAATAAAATAAATTTAATGAACGTACTCGAATATGAACAAATGATACTGAAAAAATTATATAAGGAATTGGAAAATAAATTTCTGAATGTGGTTTAACAGAAGAACATTTAAATTTAGATGGATAGAACAACAAATAACTAAAGAAGTGGTTCTGAATTAAATTGGGGACAAGCTAAATATGGCACAACTGACTTAAAGAAGGTTTCGGTTTTTAGGACACATACAATGGCGCTAAAGAATCATCAGATTCGAAATGGAGGAAAGTGTTAGGTAAATGCAATATAGGTAGGCCGAGGCTTTTCTACAGCAAACAGTTTCCAATGTATATCGAAATAATCAACAACCAGATGCATAAACGAAATTTAATTTCTTTACACCATTTTTGTACAGGCACTGTGAACCACATGCTGCATGCATCTTATTGTTGACACTGGCATATAATGCGATAGTTATAATTTAATTTGAGAAAGACTTTAAGTACCGGCAACCGGTTAAGAAAGTAAAAATATCTTTTAAACTGCTTGTTGCTGATTATTTAGATAACCAAATCTACAGTTGCTGAAGATGGATAAAACGCTAAAAAGTTTCCAGTTGTGATAAGTGGCTGTAGCTGTGCAGAAATCAAATTGTTTGTGCAGCACAGTCTACAGTAGAGAGCTGCATCAAATCTGTCTTTGGCCTGAAGACCACAACACGAGGGCATGTTGCACAATGTTATACTCAGGAAATACCAAATTCCTAGACAAAAGGTTACCGAGTTCCAAAAAAATGCTTTTTTAGAGATTATGAATAAAATCAGTAGGTGAAATATTCTAAACTGGTTGTCCAGGCGCATAAGGTTCTATAGATGATTTTTAGAAGTTTTTGTATAGCATTGGATGTTTCATTTGGAGGGATATGGAAACAGGACAATGATCAGTTATTTCTTTGTATTAGTCTGTTAAGCCAGTTTTACTACTGATTTATTTTTCTTGTTACTGCACATTGGCTCATATTAGTTGTAATGTTGCATTTGCTTGGTAATTTAGATTTACTGTAGCTTGCTTTGCCAATTTGCACTTTTTTTGTCATTGCTGTTTCTATTAACTGTTTTCTACTGCTGCATTGCCTCGTCCCTTAGTTTAAGAGAACGAGTTGTGATCAATTGGAAGCAATGCATTGAGAAGTTATATGAAAAAGATTTGGTCCACAATGAGTATTGTACACTGAGGAATAATTATTTTGAAAGGTATATGAATAGATTACAGAAAGCAATTATACATAGGACTTTTTGGGAATAATGATGAATGAAGGGAGATCTCCAAGAAGTAAAGAAAGTTTTGTTTGCAAAATACTGCAGTGAAACAAACCCTGTCCTTTCCTTTCGTATTATTCCGCTATGTGTCTGTGTACCCTTGTGTATTTGTGTGCTTCCTGTCTTTATGTGTTTAGCTGATGAGAGTTATGTTGTAGAATTTTTCTAACACTATGTTATTTACTTTGTAAATATGTTTAGACATTATTTATTTGTTCTTTTTTGTTGCTCATGTGTGAAGTTGATGTTTCAAAAGTTATTCTGACCTTTTATGTATGTACTTATGTCATAATTCCAGTAACACTGATGTATATGTTAGTTCGATTCTTATGTAAAGCCTGTATTACTACAAATGTTATCTGTACTATTATGTTCCTTAATGATGTATTTTTTACCTTTGAAATTGTATTCTTATGCTGTAAATTTATAATTGTATAGACACCAGTTCTTAAAATTAAGTTTCATTTCACTGCACACGTTTTTGTTGGTCATAGTATATGGACAATATGTGACAAGTGGGGACTGTTAGTGTTTGCATGTGTGTTGATAATTCAGCAAGGGGCTGGTTAACAGCACTGCTGGTTCTAAGAACAATTCCCAAAACTTCGTGAGTGCACAAGTGGTGGTTTATGGATTTGCTATTTTCTCCGCAAGACTCTTCGATGGTGATTGTGCACCTGCACAGTCGCAATAGATGGCTGCTGGTCGTCTCTACAGGGACTACAGTGGGTCTGCATCTTTCATGGCCCACCAATACCATTACTTCTACAAGGACCACAGTGGGTCTACACCTCTGCTGGCTCACCAATACCATAATCTCTACCAGGACTACAGTGGGTCTACTCTGTGACGACCTACCTACCAATATTCTTCAAAACTTCGACTGACTCTGCTGTGGTTTTGCTCTGTTGTGGACCATTACCTGTCTGCATGTCAAGAGTCAGCACTGTCTTTCCGTTGGAAGGACAACACTACTTCATCAAGACTGCATGGAAATCTACTACTTCTGTGTGCATTTTCTTTTACTGCTCAGACTTTGAGAAAAAAAATCTGCAATTTTACTGTGATAAACGATCATGACTGTCTTTATGGACTGTGAGAAAATTTTAGCTTTTGACCAACATTGTATCAATAAGTGTGTGCTTTTGATTTCTTTGTTATTGTAATAGTGAAAAAATTTTAACAAATATGTATTGGCCAGTGCCCAAAACAGTTTGTAAAAATTTTTGTGGGGAGCATGGGGGCTTTGTAAGTAGGCTGTTTAGGGTTTCTTATTGGTAACGCCACGTAGCGCTCTGTATGAAAATCACTAGCTGTGCTGTGTGCAGTCTGTGGCTAGTTTACATTGTTGTCTACCATTGTAGTGTTGGGCAGCTGGATGTTAACAGCGCGTAGCGTTGCGCAGTTGGAGGTGAGCCGCCAGCAGTGGTGGATGTGGGGAGAGAAATGGCGGAGTTTTGAAATTTGTAAGACTGGATGTCATGAACTGCTATGTATATTATGATTTTTCATCACTAATAAGGTAAATACATTGTTTGTTCTCTATCAAAATCTTTCATTTGCCAACTATGCCTATCAGTAGTTAGTGCCTTCAGTAGTTTGAATCTTTTATTTAGCTGGCAGTAGTGGCGCTCGCTGTATTGCAATAGTTCGAATAACGAAGATTTTTGGTGAGGTAAGTGATTTGTGAAAGGTATAGGTTAATGTTAGTCAGAGCCATTCTTTTGTATGGATTTTTGAAAGTCAGATTTCGTTGCGCTAAAAATATTGTGTGTCAGTTTAAGCAGAGTCATGTATAATTTTTCTAAGGGGACGTTTCATATGTCGACCCTTAGCCGAGGATACCTCACTGGAATCTTCTGAATTATTCTTGTAGTTTGTGTAATTAGTGTAGCTTTTGTTTATTGCTAGCGTGTAATTATAGAGAGAATTTCCATTGCAGTTGCAGTCTTTCATTGTTGTACAGTAAAACAGTTGTGGCATGCATGTAGATTTGCCCCAAGTATTTCGCAGCTGCGCTTGCAAATAACGAGATATTATTTTTAGTGCTATGTTAATGTGTTCTCTTATATTTGCTCTTCCACTTATGCTTTTCTGTGTTATCATGTGGAATATTGTGACAATAATGGCGTGTGAAAAACGAAATAAAGGCTCCAAAGTAAACTAAGAAATGACAGTGAAGACGAAAGCAGTGTATTAGCGCCGCCGAGTAATGAATTAACTAATGTTCAAAGTAGTAATTTGGTAATTGTGCATAGGGAAATGGAGCGGGCTGCAAATAATGGCGTAGACAGTGAAACAAATAGTGAACAGGGAAGCATTATTGACCGATCGGTCGGCAACAGTTCGCCTCAGCAATCCGAAATGACAGGACACAATCTTGCAAATACTGTAGATTCAGGTTTTGCGTCCTCACCGTTTTCTCAAATAAGTCAAGACACATTTCCTGCTTTTCAAAATGCGAATATTGCCGGTTCAAATGGATTGCCGAATAACACTGAGGAACATGTTTCAGACACCAGTGCATTGTTATTACAATCAATGCAACAAATGGGACAAAAGCTTCAAAAGTTAGACACGATGGAACAAAATCAGAGACAAACACAGCAAAAGCTTCAAAAGTTAGACGCAATGGAACAAAATCTTCAAAAGTTAGACACAATGGAAGAAGATCTTCGGCAGTTATAGACCACGCTTGAACAAACAGGTGAAGATTTAACTACTGAGTTGCATAACATTGAATCGAAATGTCAAAAAGTCTGTAATGACGTAAAAACACACATTTGTGAGCATTTACAACCTATTTTTTCGCGGCATGAAAATGCATTGCAGAATCACGAAGCAGCCATAAAAGAACTGCAAACTATTGTTCATGAAAATCATGAGACCTTGCAAGCTGAAATTGACTCTGTTGCATCTACCGATTCGGTTACGCAACTTCCAAAAACTCAGGAAAACTTAAAGGACACAGTAGATACGATTTCAACACAAAAGGACACTCTGAAACTTGGTTCAGAGAAACACACAGAGGAAATAATTTCACTATCGGATAAAGTAGCCGAACTTTCAGATCAGTTCACTAACTTATCTACAAAGGTAGATGATGATCTGAATGACACAAGACCTGTAGCCTTCACTGACACTGAAGAGTATGAACAAATTAGAAAATTCAAACAAAATCAAAATCAAATCAATACACAGTACAAAAGATAAATCCGGGAAGTACAAGATCAGTTGGCACAAGTAATACAAAAATTACATATTTCAGAGGACACTCGCGCTCCAACACGGGAAGAGGGACTTAGAAATACGGAAAAGCCACAAAATAATAACACAGGGCATTTCGGAAATTATGAAAGAAATTGGCAAGGTACACCGAATTTTGAGATGGAACCGCCGACACGACGTAACAATGACCGATATGCGACTGACTATAAGCTGTTAATTACTACACGTAAATTCAAAACACTTAAGAATTCTGGCAACGACATTCATCCACAAGCATGGCTCCATCAATTGTCTCATTGTCTTCCTCCCAACTGGTCATTAGAGCACAGATTAGAATTTACGTGTGGCTATTTAGAGAATGAACCAGCTGTAAGAATGCGATCGGTCATTCACGATTGTCCCAGTGAAGGAGAATTTCACCATGCCTTCCTCTCAGCATATTGGTCTCAAGCTACACAATACCGAGTAAAACATAGCATCATAATGATGAAACATTTCGAACAATCTGAATTTTCCAGTCTTGTGAAATATTTTGAAGACATGTTGCACAAGAATCAGTACCTGTCAAACCCATACAGCCCCTCAGAACTCTTCCAGAACATTTACGACATATTATTTTGGCAGGACGTTGCAAATATGACACTGAAGCTTTTCAGGGATTTTGAAAGTCAGATTGCGTTGCGCTAAAAATATTGTGTGTCAGTTTAAGCACAGTCATGTATAATTTTTCTAAGGGGACGTTTCAAAACATATAAGTAGTCCCCAGATTCCATACATATCCAATTGCTCTTCTTTTAGAATTTAAGACTCTCCAGATATCATGAACTGAAACATCAAGCTATGACATTCTTCTTATCTTACTCTATTAAATATCATTGCCATGCGAAAGTAGAAAAGAAAGATAGCGTCACTAAAAATACCAGGAATTTCGTTTGTGGCAGAATGCACCAGCTGAGTACCAATTGTATGGATTTATTCCAATCTTTTATTAGAATGAAAGAGAAATTTAAGATCTCCGCTACACACTGGCACTGCATTAAATACTACAGCAACATGTGAAAATCTTTGCCGGACGAGGACTCGAACATGTGTCTTCAATGAAGTAATTAAATCTTCCCTTCTTGAAATAAATATGTCCTTTTAGAAAACGAAAAAGAAACATAAAGCCTACTACATGAGAAAAATGTCGCAGGTAAAATGATAATACAATGAAAATCTGTACTGTTTCTACATCTACATCTACATCTATACTCCGCGAGCCACCTTACGGTGTGTGGCGGAGGGTACTTATTGTACCACTATCTGATCCCCCCTTCCCTGTTCCATTCACGAATTGTGCGTGGGAAGAACGACTGCTTGTAAGTCTCCGTATTTGCTCTAATTTCTCGGATCTTTTCGTTGTGATCATTACGCGAGATATATGTGGGCGGTAGTAATATGTTGCCCATCTCTTCCCGGAATGTGCTCTCTCGTAATTTCGATAATAAACCTCTCCGTATTGCGTAACGCCTTTCTTGAAGTGTCCGCCACTGGAGCTTGTTCAGCATCTCCGTAACGCTCTCGCGCTGACTAAATGTCCCCATGACGAATCGCGCTGCTTTTCGCTGGATCATGTCTATCTCTTCTATTAATCCAACCTGGTAAGGGTCCCATACTGATGAGCAATACTCAAGAATCGGACGAACAAGCGTTTTGTAAGCTACTTCTTTCGTCGATGAGTCACATTTTCTTAGAATTCTTCCTATGAATCTCAACCTGGCGCCTGCTTTTCCCACTATTTGTTTTATGTGATCATTCCACTTCAGATCGCTCCGGATAGTAACTCCTAAGTATTTTACGGTCGTTACCGCTTCCAATGATTTACCACCTATGGCATAATCGTACTGGAATGGATTTCTGCCCCTATGTATGCGCATTATATTACATTTATCTACGTTTAGGGAAAGCTGCCAGCTGTCGCACCATGCATTAATCCTCTGCAGGTCTTCCTGGAGTACGTACGAGTCTTCTGATGTTTGAAAATAAAAGACCATTTTCTTATCAAATAAAATTTTCATAATAATGTAAATAACTAAACTTTTTTAATCACTTTCATTACCACACAAGAGTTGTAACAAATAACAGACACAAACTGCCTCTTTCAGTACAAAACAATAACCGACTACTAACAGACACAAACTGCCTCTTTCAGTACAAAACAATAACAGACTACGTCCCTCTTCGTGGGTATGTTCCTGGTTGATACCATTGTACCTCGTGTTGGAGCCGTGCACGTCTTCGCGTGTGACGGTGGATTCTCTCCACTGTTCTGGTCCTTTATTGTTCAAAATCATCATATGTAGCAATTACATTCTTCTACCCGGGACCACCATCCTGGGTGGTGGATCAAGGAAGGTACTGACTAAAAAATTTGCATAATAAGTTCGATATCTCGGATTTTGCATAATCAACGAGTGACGTCCTTAGATTAATACCCAAACGTAAGCACGTTCTTACTGCCCTCTCATTAAAGGTAAAGTGCAGTCAGACTCCGAATCCAAGCCATGTTGTTGGTTTTCGTTCGGGGGAAGTATGTCATATCTTGGAGTAGCAGTATCCTTGGTTCAATTGCTTGCGGCACCACGCGAAGGAAATCGACAATCATATTTTGAACCAAACACCACTATACCAATAAGGGCCCTCTCTGTCAGTTGATGCTCATCTTTGTCTACGATACTGGACTGAGGACACAGTGGCGTATTGTCATGTGAATTGCATGTAAACTGTAACGTGTCGCATATTTCCCATTTACACCCTGATACTACAGGGCGGACGTCTCCATATCAAGGGCTACATGGTGCACTGTACGCCACACCACTTATCATGTCATTGGTGGTTGTCGATCTTCTATGGCATTACGTGGCCGTCTTCGAATCAATATAAGATGTATATCACGTGCCGTTGCCGCCCTGGTAGTCGGTATTTCCGTATGTACATAATCGTGTTCCACAGAGGAGACTGGAACGTGGGCAAGTGACGGTGAGATCTGAACCATCGCTACCGTCGCCAGGAGAGAGGATGGTGCCAACTCCTCCATCAAAGTGCCAGCCGGACTTGTCTGGTGTCATGTCTCCATCACGGAGATCGCTATTACTCGTTCGCGAACGAAGACTAGCCCAATACGTCCGTGCCTGATAGTAAGGGTGAGGGTTTTATATCCGACTTTAAAAAGCTGCCCAGTGCTCACAAGGTAACTTAATGTCACCAACATTCGGTGCGCCAACACCATCGGCATTGGAAGGACTTGGGTCAGGTGGGGGATGCAAGATGATAGATAAGCGTTGGCAAAGGTGCTACAGTTCCCGTCCGGAGTCCTCTCGGTGTGTTCATCGCTCCCGACTTTGCCATCTTCAAGCAACTATCCGTAGCCATACCATACAAATTAATCAAATGCAAAGGTGCTCTTGCCTCGTCGCTCGACCGTGCCAGATGCACTAGGTCATCCAGGTATGTTCTGCATATAAACTTGTGGTGCCATATCGTCATTCGGTACCATATCAGTCGGTTTCGGAATCAGCAGAGCAGCGGCTCGAGAGCTATAGCATGGACTGTCGTCGACAGCGGGCAATCTTGTCTAACCGATAGTGAGATGGTAATGGTGATGGGCACCCATGCATCCACTGACGAGAACTTTGGAGGAGGCCTCGTGGAGTAGTCGCATTACGACGGTGACAAAACTCTATAGAAACTTCATGTTGTCATCACTTTCACAAGGTAGGCTTGGCTCACCCTTTAAAGGCGCGATGAAACTCTGTTGACACCATTACGCGTCGGAGACGACATGTTGTTGCTAATGCCATTACATCTGGGTAGTCGATGAGTGCAGTTTGTATATTTCTATGCACTCTTTCCTGGGTTTGGTCGACTGATGTCATTTGGAGCAGTACGCATTGGAAACGTGCTGAAAGTATCTCGGTGAAGATACTATAGTCGCAGTTAGGAAACGTCGGTGACCGGTATGCCTCTCTATGCCACCGTGTGGTTCGTGGATATGGCTGACCATTCCTTCCGCAAAGGCGGGTGGAAGTGGCATATTGGTGGACATAAATTCATGATACATGGCAGTCCATCGTGGAGTCACGAGATCTTTAAGTGTCCGATGAAATTTTAACGGAAACAAGGCGAGTCCCAGGGACTTGTTCGATTCTCCCTTATGAAGTGCTTCGTCCTCTGTGTCTTTCTCCGTTAACACTCGCTCGGAGGTAGCGCAGAGGCAAGCGGGTAGCGTTCCTAGCTATCATGGAAGGCTGCCAAGTCGTGTTCCACTACGTCGTAGAGGTGACTGTATGGATCGGTAAAGACAATGGCAAGGTCTTTCAGGGATGGCACATGGCAGCCATCCGGCATTACGACCGTCTGTATTAACCCCTTAACCTACAGCTACGTGTGAGGCTTGTGCTTTGGTATTCAGGTCAAATGTGGCTATCACGAGCGTGGCCCCTTGGTACATCGGTCGGGCGAATTGTAAATTTCAGGGCCCTGGACAGCGATAGGTCGGTTAGGTAAAGTCAAAGTTTCATCGACCTGGCCCGTGATACGTCGATCGGGTAAAGTTTTAACAAAAATTTAAAAAATATATATAACGTAGTGGAAAAACGTGCGACTGCAAGAGATGGAAAGTTCCATCACATGTACCCGTTTTTTTGGAACGACATCACCCTCTAGATGATTATTGACTTGTGTTGTTGCTTTCTCTAGGAGTGCTCATTACGTGAATTGTTTTCGAGGAATTTGAGATAAATTGCACTGATATACACACTCACGTTCAGAAAAAACAGAACACCCTGAACGACTCGAGATAGGACATTAATATTCACAAGACATGTACATCAGTATGCTCAGCAGAAACCATGTCGGACCACGATTTCAAGGTCAACACCGATATCGCGAAGCAACTCCACGTACCATGTCATGCATCCCTCTTGAAAACTGCTGCTGGTGTTGGATGAAGTGTGTCAGTAGTGCAACGTGCGTGTGCAGAATGGTTCAAGTAAGGCCGTAGAACACGACGGGATGGGTCAGGTTGCACCACCCATACCAGCTCCCGAGAAGATCGTCACCTCATCCGAATGGCATTGGAGGACAAATCTGCGTCTTCCTCGGGTTTGCTGCAAGAGTGGAACAGTGTACCACATCGTACAGTATCAGTGGTGACTGCCTGCCACCGTTTATTAATGCCTAGGTCACGCGTGCTTCGTCCATCTCCGCCAACCTCTGACGAATGTGCAGAAACATGATAGACAGGAATGGTGTTTGAAATGACCTCATTGGAAACAGGAATGGCATAAGATAGCGTTTTCTGACAAATCCAGCTTCTGTTTGTATGATAATGACGGCCAAATTTTATTTCGCTGAAAACAGGGCTAGTAGCATCACAGTGACTATTTACACAAGGCCATCTGCAGGTCTCTTGGTGTGGGCTGCTATTGGGTACAACCACAAATCGCAGTTGGTGCGTGTCCAGGGCACTGTGACCAGTGTGACCCACGTGAATAACATCCTGTGACCCATAGCCATACACTTTCACCACTACAAATTCAAATAGCTCTGAGCACTATGGGACGTAACACCTGAGGTCATCAGTCCCCTAGAACTAATAACTACACTACTGGCCATTAAAATTGCTACACCAAGAAGAAATACAGATGATAAACTGGCATTCATTGGACAAATATATTATACTAGAACTGAAATGTGATTACATTTTCACGCAGTTAGCGTCCATAGATCCTGAGAAATCAGTACCCAGAACAACCACCTCTGGCCGTAATATCGGCCTTGATACGCCTGGGCATTGAGTCAAACAGAGCTTGGATGGCGTGTACAGGTACAGCTGCCCATGCAGCTTCTACACGATACCACAGTTCATAAAGAGTAGTGACTGGTGTATTGTGATGAGCCAGTTGCTCACCCACCATTGACCTGACGTTTTCAGTTGGTGAGAGATCTGGAGTATGTGCTGGCCAGGGCAGCAGTCGAACATTTTCTCTATCCAGAAAGACCCGTACAGGACGTGCAACATGCGGTCGTGCATTATCCTGCTGAAATGTAGGGATTCGCAGGGATCGAATGAAGGGTAGAGCCAAGGGTCGTAATACATCTGAAATGTAACGTCCACTGTTCAAAGTGCCGTCAATGCGAAAAAGAGGTGACCTGGACGTGTAACCAATGGCACCCCATATCATCACGCCAGTATGGCGATGACGAATACACTCTTCCAATGTGCGTTCACCGCGATGTCGCCAAACACGGATGCGACCATCATGATGCTGTAAACAGAAAGTGGATTCATCCGAGAAAATGAAGTTTCGCCATTCGTGCACCCAGTTTAGTCGTTGAGTACACCATCACAGGTGTTCCTGTCTGTGATGCAGAGTCTAGGGTAACCGCAGCCATGGTCTCCGAGCTGATAGTCCATGCTGCTGCAAACGTCGTCGAACTGTTCGTGCAGATGGTTGTTGTCTCGCAAACGTCCCTATCTGTTGACTCAGGGATCGAGACGTGGCTGCACAATCCGTTACAGCCATGCGGATAAGATGCCTGTCATCTCGACTGCTAGTGATACGAGCCCGTTGGGATCCAGCACGGCGTTCCGTATTACTCTCCTGAAACCACAGATTCCTTATTCTTCTAACAGTCATTGGATCTCGACCAACGCGATCAGCAATTTCGCGATACGATAAACCGCAATCGCGATAGGCTACAATCCAATCTTTATCAAAGTGGGAAACGTGATGGTAGGCATTTCTCCTCCTTACACGTGGCATCACAACAACGTTTCACCAGGCAACGCCGGTCAACTGCTGTTTGTGTATGAGCAATCGGTTGGAAACTTTCCTCATGTCAGCACGTTGTAGGTGCCGCCACCGGCACCAGCCTTGTGTGAATGCTCTGAAAAGCTAATCATTAGTATATCACAGCATCTTCTTCCTGTCCGTTAAATTTCTCGTCTATAGCACGTCATCTTCGTGGTGTAGCCATTTTAATAGGCAGTAGTGTACTTAAACCTAACTAAACTAAGGACATCCCACACACCCTTGCCCGAGGCAGGATTCGAACCTGCGAACGTAGCAGTCTCGCGGTTCCGGACTCAAGCGCCTAGAACCACTCG
Organism: Schistocerca cancellata; assembly: GCF_023864275.1. Lineage (NCBI taxonomy): Eukaryota > Metazoa > Arthropoda > Insecta > Orthoptera > Acrididae > Schistocerca > Schistocerca cancellata. Next base: position 493,139,499 of record NC_064629.1, on the reverse strand, counting down.
GCCACCGCGGGCGGCTCTGTACAAAACCCCAGACGCTATTTTTCAGGAAGACAATCCACAACCACATGTTGCTGCACGATCGCGTGCCTTCTTGTTGTCACAAGACGTCAGCCTTTTGCCCTGGCCCGCCAGATCACCAGATTTGTCGCCAATCGAAAATGTGTAGGTTACGGTGAAACGATAGGCACAGCACTGTGACCCAATGGTAGCCACCGCAGATGAACTTTGGAACCGGGTGAATGTAGCATGGATTCCATTTGCGCCTTATGCGCGTCGATATCATTACGCATGGAACAAATTATCAGGGCCCACGGCGGATCCTGTGCCTATTAGATAACAGGACACATGCTGAAGCGAGGTGACTTAAATGCTTATCATTTCTGCAGAATATACTAATGAATATGTTCGGTGAATATGAACGCCCTATCTCTAGTCGTTCAAGGTATTCTGGTTTTTTTTTTCTAAACATGCGTGTATAACGTTGTAGTGATTGATAACAAATCTTTTGTGTTATTTGTAATACAGTTATCACATGAGCTTGTGATTACGTGTCAAATATCTCTCAAAATTAAGCCAGCTGAATCTTGCACATGTTCTTACATTCTGCATGTCATGCGCGAATGGTACAACGTCGGATCGATTTACCGAACCGTGGAATGGCTCGAATGCATGGCGACCGTGTTTACAATTTTCTGCCAAGATAGTTGGAACTTACATAGCAGGTTAAGATGTTAAGACTCAGCGGCTACGTCGTTTTTCTCGATGACGTGCAACATCGACGACGATTCTGCACGGACTCATTGGAAGTCTGTTGTGCGGACTGCGACTCCCTCTAGATGGCATTGCGTTATTGAAATTATTTGGGCCACCGCTCGTTTTAAGGGAGAATCCCGATCTTGTGAAGGCGCTTGTACAGAAAGTTCGCGGATCATCCTGAGATGAAATCTATCGTGCGGCGCTTCTACAACGTCTGGTGCCTTCCGTTTACTATCAAGGCTCGGTACAATGCATGCTTACCGTATTCCAACCACCATCGTAACGTCGACGAATGTGTCGGGAGGCATCGTTCACATATGTCCCAAGCTTCTTCGATTAAGCGTTTGCATTCAGGTTCCCTAAGGTGCGCTGAATTCACTCTCCGAGCATCGTGGCTCCTCCACACCCGTTGGCGACATCGGGAGGCCGTGCATTTGTATACCGTCTCTTCTGAAAAGGCGACGAGCCATAATTCCACATCGAGGGTGGCAGATTCGAGACAACGCGTGACGTAAATTCTATCGAGGTGACTTGCAGAATGACTTGTAACATATGTACAGTCGCGTCGGTCGCCATGTATCGTGTCTCATGTATCGAATAGATTTATGTCCTGTAGCAGTTGCCGCAGCACCTGGGTTAAAGTATAACATGGCTACTAATCCTTTGGCGCGAGCAAGCTATTGAAGTCTTCTTGGAATAAGACGTGTTCGTAGTGGTCTTAGAACAGTAGCGCTCTTTCCTCTGCATTAAATACGGAACGATCGTGCCTTCTGCCGGGCTGAGACGGGGCGTAGATATTAATGATCCGTACCCTTAGCACCATTAGTGCCAGTTCTATCACTCACGTCAGGTACACCTCATCCTCGGCTACTACGCCTTCACGTAGAAGTATCGTTGTTCTGCTGCCACCATCTGTAGTGGGAGTAATTTATGTATCGTAGCCTTATAGATCTGTAAATCTCTCGACATATACCTCCTGCAGAAGGACGATGTCGGCATCTGACGTAGTAACTGTAAATTGGCCGGCGTTCTGAAAGTTTCACCATTAACTGAGGCTGTTCGTTACGCCTACCGCTGCTTCTCAGTGCGTAAAACACACATGAACGTTCATGTTAACTTGTGTCTGTTTCTTGGTGACCTGGTGTCTGCTCGACAGTCTGTATCTTCTGCGTGCATAACATCTGGTGGACCCCACACCCACCGTTGTGGTTGTATCGTCGATCTGTGCATCTGTATGAAATACATCGACACTGTTCCTCTGCTGAAGGTCCAACTCTCGGCGTGTTTGTCCACCGGCAATTTCGAAGGCAAAGGGATTGATTCGGTCGAAGGAGGGAATCTTGCCGACAGAGTTCCGTCTGATGGTGTAGCAATCAGTCCTTGCATTTTGTGATTGGCATCAGCTTCATACTGCTGTGAGGGATTCACCGTGTCGTTGTTGTATGCAACTGCTTCTTGCATGGAGTTCACTAATTATGTATCCGACGGCGCTAAACGTCCTTTCTTGTGGGGCTTCGGCGATCGTTGTTTGCATGTGCGCCTCCGTGTCCGAGTTCTGTTTTCTGTTTTGAAGTGACTCCCGGCGTTCAGGTACGAAGGCTGCTGTCGGCACTAGCACCCCTCCCCCCCCCCCCCCCCCCCCCCATCCTCGTCGATCAACGGCTTCGCGGTGGCGTTTGTTTGGAGTGCTTAAATATTCGGTGGTGTCAGCGCCATTTGTGTGGAACTAGACACATGTTCGCAAGTTGGAACTTGCACAATTCTCCGCTGCATGCATTCTGAACGGACATGTAGTTCCTTCTTGAATCGCATGTTTTGGTTGCCCATCGTCGATAACTATTGCTCTGCATCCGCTGATGAGCAAGTTGGATGGTAAATATTGTGTCAGCTCTGTTCTGAACTATCTCATGACATTGATAACGTGGTAGATCGTGAAGCTCGGCCATTTCTCTTCCACGTAGCTAAGCACTCTTCCATACGAGCGTAGTGCATCAATCATCAAGTCAAACGGAACCTCGAATAGAAGTTCGAAGATGTGTATGCTTTGTAATCCCAGTCTTACATGATAAATAGCTACCTTCCTGACATGTGCGTCGGAGTGACGAAATTTGAGACAATGTTCAGTATCTCCAATGATTTTGTCACACACCATCACATTAATTAGTCTTATGTAGACGAGACTGCTCATTACGAAAAGGTGTATTCCGATAATTTCGTTGTAACGTAGTTTAATTTCGTCTAGTAGGAACCGTTCAATTGCAAAGTCCCTAGGTCGCTCATATTTATTCGAAAATCTGATTTTGAGAGTCGGCTTTCTTTGTGCATGTGCCATTCTATATCGGTTGCTTCAAAACTTGCGAGTACGCAGGATAGGTAAACTACCGGACGCGCTTGAATTTCCGTGGCAGGGGCGTAAACAGACGTCCGTGCCGCAGCACCGTCGAAGGAACACTGGCTCAGCCATCCGAGTACGCCTCCTGCGAAACTCAATTTCCCACATGCTACACATTACAGATGTACTGTCCTCCCTCCACTACCCCGTGTTTGCTCGCAGTTATTCAGCTGAGCTCCTGAAGTGATCGGACGAATGAGCTCATCCCCATAGACTCTATCACTTCGCCGTCGATGAGCATGTATTTACATATCTAAATGTGTGGTTCCTGCATGTGCATGTTCGAAATGGTTACATAAAGAATTTAAGATAGGAACTGAAGATATTATCGGGATCAATCTTTCGATTGTCAGTAATGCTATCTTCATCAAACTGGTTAGTTCGTAATTACGAGAGAAAATAGTTGAATCCTGTGGTGGAATGACGAAGTTTTAACTTTGTGATAGGAATATTGGAGAGGTTTCAGTTCCTCATGCAGGTCTTGGCATCAACATTATTCGAATATTTGAACTTCCATTCGAAGTGACGTGTAACAAGATTAATACTGTTATATCCCCACATGCTAAAGTATTCAGTAATATTGCCGAACGATGGTCCAACGCGTCTAACTTTCCTGTACTGAACTGAAAGCTGAATTACCGTCTGTGGATATCCTGCTACAGAAATGTATGACGACCAGCCTAGAGTGTGTTCCACTTGCAACTCAACTGACACGTCCGTGTCGAAAGCGTGTACAGGCGAGTGGCGCAGCTGCCCACCGGCGAGACCGCCGAATTCCTTCCGCCAACCCCCCCCCCCCCCCCCACCAATATGTCAATATTGCCAGTGACTTACGCCACCGTGGCGCACGGGCTTTGAGTTGCAACTACAGCCTCCGGAGTCTGTGCAAATGATGACGTGCATTAGCAAGACTCAACCACGGAAACCGTCGAAACATCTCAATAGAACCCACGAAAGTCATAGAAGACAACGATCACCTATCGTAGACATTAAGGAACAGGTTTACAAAACGCAACAAGCAGACTCACCATCAGTCGATGCCTGAAGCACCGCTCGAGAGCCACAAGTTTCTTTAGACAACGAGCGAAGCCCACCATGAGGGAGCTCTACGAAGACAAACAAAAACCGAGGCTTGCGCACCAAGGTTCACAGCAGACTGCACGAGTCCTCCACGATAACGTGAAGGTGACAGGAGGCAAGCTCATCCAAAAAGCGTCTGAGAACGCGTCCCGCAACCTGCCGACATTCAGTGACCGATTAGCTCTACAAATATTTCTGTATATGCAAGTCTGAATTCTGATGAAACTGCAAAACCCCTAACGGAAACTGCAACCAAAGAGGTCAAGTTTCATTCTCTTGAAGAGTCAGCAATCACATCGACGAAGCCCCTCCCAGCTACCTGGGCAGACAATGTGTAATCCAATACTGATGAAAAAACAATGAACACGCCAAAAATCGAGACAGCCACAGCTGGAATCTCAAAAGATGGTTTCATTCAGGACGATGCCACTTTCGTAGACATTATCACAACAAATGAACGCACGACTAATCCACTGCCGGACGACGAATGTTTTTAGCTCATCCTTCAAGTGACTTCTATAAGTGTTTTTTTCAGAAATGTTTTCGCAGTGTTTTTCGAAGTGATTTTTTGTTTGTCTTAGAGATGAGTTTCATGATTGATATCAAAATGTTGCGGAAGTATAGCTCTCGTGTAGTGAACATAATTTCACTTCAGGTCAATAAGCTCGCAACTTCGAATATTAATAAATTACATAGCATTATTAAGTTACAACTTTTAAAAGTACTTCTGTATGCAGTCGATGTAAATGTCGTATTTTACAAGAGGTAACGGACATCAGGCTTGATAGCATAGGAGGTTATAATGTGATCACTAATAGGGGAACGGGTTGCAAAATGGGTACGGCTTTTCCTGCGATGAAAGGCATCAACCTGAAAGATGTTGAAAACTACCGAATATCAGGGGAACTGCAGGCATCTTTCATAAAACCAGGCTAATTAATGTCTGTACCACATCAGGCTGGAACAAAAGGTGCCCAAGAATGGAGTTTTTTTAAGGATGGGTGTCCCTCTGTTTGGAGAACGCCACGAATATGTCATCATTGGAGGCGACTTTAACTATATCATCAGTGCTACTGATATAATTCCCATCTGCAGCAGTTAACTTGAACTGAAACATACAGTACGAGACCTACGCTAAACTGACTCACGGGTGCACAAGCACTGAGCAGCCTCTGGTTTTACCTACATCACCAGCTGTTTGGTAAGCCGTGTGGACAGAATGTATGTCTCATCTAACTTGAGGAACCACATTCTGCATTGTGAATTCAGGCAACGGTTTTCAAATCACGCTGCATGAAACGACAAGGGACGTGTCGATTCAGAGGCCTCAAGAAAGTAAATGTTTTTCCACTTAAGAGTTCCGGCGTGTCAAGAGGCCTTTCGCAGTATTTGGAGGGAGCGGGAGCAACGATTCATTTCTTATCACTCGGCCATTGATTGGTGCCTCAAACGTGCAAAACCAAAGTCAGAATGTGTTTAATCGACTATTCTCAAGACGAAAGCTTTTAGCTAAAAGGAGAGATCCATAGTTCCAAGGTGCATGAGCTATTGGGAACTACGGAAAAGTCAAAAAAATTCATGCAAAGATCCTAACCTAATAACATAAACAATTGGGATATCAAGTAAAGGTCACATGTTGAGACACTAGCCTTCCAAGAATTAACTTCAATGCATAATATCAACCGTGAAAATAAAAGAGGGTCCCGCAAAATAGTAACTGGGATAACAGCTGACGATGGCAGATCACTGACCACGCATGGTGAGACCAAAGAGGAAGTCCTCTACTTCGATGTCGAATAAAAAAAGTTGACTAACAATAACAAGAAGCTACATTTAATACCTTACAAGGGAAAATAATCCGTGCGTAAGTGAAAACTCTCGTTGCAGAGGCCACAGAAGAAGACGTGGAATACGCTATCTACTGAAGTGGAAAAAAATTATTCTCCAGAAGCAGTCTCAGTATTTTATAGAGTGAAACACTTTAATGTCAAGTTCAACTGCATCTGGACCTAAGAACCTAATAACGAGGTTCCGAAATACTCTAGCGAAGGGCTCATAGCGTTAATTCAGCAACACTTGGGAGGTAAGAGAACAGGAGATCTGAGACACATCACACAGCTAAAGAGTGATTTCGGCTCTTGTACGAAAGGCTTAAAACTACCATCAGCGCTACAGAGTCGTACCAGTTGAGTGTTGTCAAAGGCATAAAATTCACAAGATCGTGTGTGACGGCCGAGACCTAATTTCGTCAGAAGATGTGTGTAAATTAAAATGTGGCGTCGTATAGGTGGATTTGGACAAAGCTTTTTACAGGGTCAACCAACAATTTCTAATCCGCACCATGCATGCACTGGGCTTCCCGCCAAGTTTTGATACCATCATACAACACGCACTAACGAATAAAATCGTTCAAAGTAATCATTAACGGACACACTAGCCGAACAACAGAGATAGCTAGTTCCGTCAGACATCGTTGTCCGATGTGTGTGACACATCTTGCCATCACTATCGAACACCTGCTTCCCAGTCTGTCGCAACGTTTAGATGGCCTGCAGATACATGGAAAGAGACTAGTGTGCAAATCAGACCGGATGATCTCGGTTTCCTTGTAATGAATAGGATTGAAATAGAGAACGCGTTACAGATAGTAAGAGACTATGAAGAAGCATACTGCGCGAAACTTAGCTGTACGAAATCTGGATTATTTCAAATCGGTTGTGGCATAGACCAGAATACTCACGGACAGCTACATGAAATCTCTATTATGAAATGTCTTGGAATTAACTTCCAAAGCAATATAACACGCGCTGTTGCGGCAAAGTATGGAAATTACTAATTAACATAGTCGCTAGTGTGCAGACATACTGTATGAGAAAAGAAAATGAAATGCAAAACTAACTGTAGTAAACGTCTTGTAACGTGCGCGTGGGGCACACAATACTCATTAAAGCCTGTACTATGGTAAGTGAGAGTGGTTCACCTTACGAGACAGGATTTTCGTACAGATATTGACCGCGTGTACCTGAATGGTGGCAAATAAGACTTACACCCACTCTGTAATAACAATGATCCGTCAAGTAAGTTCAAAATGCAATTACACATCAGTATGTACCAAAAGCAACACTGAAGATGCTACCAATTTGATAATAATACGGTCGCCAGCCTAATTTTGCATTAAGTGAGTTTCTTCCCTGTACAAGTTGATGTATATTCATGCAAAACAACGCGTAGTAACACTGCATAATATAGTAAAATTTTAGAACCAGAAAATCTATTTAACTGACAGTTTCACGTTCTGTACTGATATGGAAAAACCAAGAATGCATAACACTACACTATAATGTATACTACAAAGCTTCGTACTGTCTATTGATCTGATTGAAACCGGGCATAGGTTACCCTAGAAATAGCACTTTCGAGCCACACACAAAATGTCATTTTGATAAAGATAAAACACTGATAAATTTTGACTTATATATTGAATTTAACTTTTGCTGGTCAAACCAATGTGGAACACTTCAGGATTCAAATGAATAAAAAGGGGGGGGGATCCTGTTATGATCATTATATTAAAAAAAATTGATTACTGAAATTATCATGTGTTCAAGATTTCCAGTATATGAGTTACTACTCTTTTTATCTTATGTACTTCTCAATTAAATAGCTTTATATTTGTCTCGAAATAATTAAACTTCATTACTATATCAATATTAAAGTTAACTTTCAACTTCGTTAGACCTTCGTTATTCATTTCTGGTTCATTAACAAAACAGTTTTTTAAACACCATTCTAACTTAGTTAGGTCTGCAAGTAATTATTATTAACACAAAATTTAATTTTTCATTTCGGGACACTCGGATTGCACAACATTTGGAAAGGACCCTGCTTAGGTTAGTTGTGAGGATAATTAAATGAGGGGAAAGTTCTGGTAAAATTTAGGCTGTTATTGAACAGTTTACTCTCTGGTCCATACGCATACAGTAATAAAATTTTCAACCTGCTTGTATCGATGCGGCGGTTGGCGGGCGGCGAGATGGCGAGGCACAGGGCACACATACAACCACAGCTATGGCTCTTGACGTATCGGCACTTAAATTCTTCTTAGTGACGCAATACTTTTCCATTTAGTGCCTATGGAATATTGCCATGCTGTGTGGGCGTTGGAACAGCATACCCGAGGCTCAGTGAAACTACGTCTTCCAGGAGAGCCTCCTCGCTCAAGAAGGTGTTGCTCAGACCAATGCCAAACTCCAACTACTACTGCTGAGCCCGTTGTGCCGTGCAGTGCCCGCGTGCATTTCTAAGCGCTCGCCTGCCATCCACCTTTTACCGCTCCCTTACAGACAGGGTATTCACCTGAGGTTTTGCATTCTACATATCCTAACACATTGCCTACGTATGGACCAGACGCACAGTTACAATTTTAAACATTTTACAACAGTTCCAACATTTGTTACATTTTAATTCTATTACAATATTACTTAACATTTGACATAAACATTAATATTCACATTGAAACTTGTTTACAGTTTTCTTAACACAATGACATGAATTAAAAGAGAAATGAAATCGGAACATCAATTACACTAGTTTATTGAAAAATCAGAAGAACAAATTTTATATGTACAATAGGACATAGTCGTTGTTGTTACACCTGCCCCTGTTTCCAGTAAATTTCACTATGTGCAAATCTGATGGGAACAGTGAATTTTATATTTATACAGGGGTTCTGAATCTTTGCGTGAATGTGCCATCATAAAATTTTATATCACAAAACTTTCTTTGACTCACATTATAGAGGTCTATACATTTTAATATATCGAGAACATTTACCTATCATTTACTTAAGTGCCTTTGGCACAGTCCAACCTCCTATCACAACATGATTTAAGTAGCAAATTAATCATTATTATTAAGTTTTTCAGAGAAATAAAAATCAAAATCTGGAACACAAACACTTCACTACAAAGCAGATACAAATATGTATATACACTATAAAACAATTTGTTGCTGCTTGCATTGAATGGCAGTCATTTCCTTATTTACTAATAAACACACAATATTGTTCAGAAAAATCCCTACATATATTTACTGCCTATTATTCAGATTTGGGCAGTCCATTTCGCATCATCTTATCACATCACCTGTACCACACTTACAATTCTCCTTTGACTATTTATCTGCCCTCTTTGATTTTTGGCAGTCCTTTATATTATGACTCATGTACTGCCCACTTTGATTTTTGGCAGTCCCATCCTTCATCTGGCTTGCAGCATTTGCTTTTTCTTTTCAGCCCTTTTTTCCATACACCTTTACATTTATAGTACATTTGGTAATCTGAAACTTACATAAGTACATTAGCACACTCACACTGGTATACATACATTTACAAAGATTTGTTACATTTAGAATAAAATAGTTTCAGCATAGGATACAGCACATTTACTGCAGATTGCTTTCTGATTGTACTTAGGTCACTCACTCCTAGGAACATACAGTTTTAGGTCCACAACGTTTCTTACACCTAAAGGTCTCTTGGATTTTGGGAAGATCAGGTAGTAAGCGTTATCGTGTGGAATGTTCTGTATTATATACGGTCCATTATAAATATATTTAAATTTGGAAATTTCATGGTTCAGTTCACTAGATTTTTCGTGGGTTTTTAGAAGAACATAATCCCCAATTTTAAATTTTGAAACTTTCAGGTTTTTATCATGTCTTTTAGATCTAGATTTAGCTTTTTGCTTTGCCCTTTTTCTGACTAATTCTTTCTTTTGACCTAACTCCAAGTTTGTACAAGGTGGAAACTATAGTTTTTCCTTAATTAAACTTTTACTTCTGCTGCCTAACAAAATTTCTTCCGGTGGGAACCCAGTAGATTCATGATGTAAGGTGTTCATGACATTCTCGAAGTCCGATATAAACCTGCCCCAGGCTCTAACTCATGCCCCTTCCTGTTTTTTCCACAACGCACCATGGTCGACTGTGACATTGTCCCAAGATACGTTCCTGACCTGTGAACCATTTATATCTGGCGGCTTTCTCGGTTTCTGGAGTTCAAAGTCTTTGCTTACTTGAACTCCTTGCAAAATAGACACAGAGTCGTCCGGTGGCTCCTTTTTTCTGTGTTTAGTCTCAACATCTGGGTTGTGTTTTGAAACTTCGTCACTAGTAAGTACAATATCGCAATTAGCTGTATTCCCATTATTTTCACTAGTACCGAAATACTCGTCATCTGAACCATTGTCAGAATCCGACCATTCTGGATCGCTTACAGGTTCTAACATAAAAGCTTTTCTGAGACAGGCACTAAGTTCTTCCTCTGCATTTTCGTCAGGCTTAGATTTTAACTCAATATCCTCTTTAGGCAAAACGACCTCATTATCAGCTTTACTCACATCCACTGTTACTTCATATTTAGTGTAATCCTCGTGGACTTCAATTACTCTTAGATAATTACCTGCCCCTTTCCCATGGTGCCTTTCGATAGCAGCTTGTACTATTGGCGTATCGTTAACAGAAGTTACTTCCTCATCAATGCTTAGGATTTCATCCTCCAATTCCTTTCTATCTTTAACCTTCGTCCTATCAGCAGCACGCATACTTTGCGCGGCGCTTTTTACTCTCTCCTCTTTAAATTCGGGCCACGTCACCTTATCGACGTCCCTACTATCTCTTTTGTCACTAATTAACCTCCTTGCCTCATATTCCTTCTTAAAATCCTCCCACTCACATTGCTTGAGGCCCTTGTACAGATCGTCGATCTGCACACGCCAATCAGTTACTTCTGAAAATTCATTCTCGCCGTTTACTTCATTGCTAACACTGTTAACTGCACCTCTCTGTGTATCCACTGTTCCATCTACTACTTCCTTCGCCACGGAATTACCACTCGTAATGTATTCACCAGCTCTTACAGCAACGTTTGTACCTAATTCTGCCGCCTTGCTAGCGGCTTCTCTCTGAACAGCTGTTCTGCTAGGCTGGGCCGTTGCCCTCTGATGCTCCACTCGCCTGTTAACATGTATCGCTCTGCGCGGCGAAGATGACTCATTTGCGCACGCACCTGACGCTTGCTTCGCCACAACACACTGCGTCGTTCCACGCCTGTCCCTAACCTGTCTCATAACTTCACTGTCAGTCCGGTAATGTTTCTTCAATCGGGGCTGGTATGTTCTGTCCGCTTCCGTTTGGCCCGCAAGGTTCGCGGAAATCAGTTTCCCGAGTCGTTATTATTTTGCGCGGTGTACCCTCTACCGAGACCTGGATAACCCCCACTTCCTCTTCCTCTGCCTCTACCGCTCTGTATCATGTTGACGCGAAACCCATCGCCGTCATTTCTCTCGCCATTATTGAGATTATTTCGGTTACTATAATTCTGATAATTGGCACGACTTTCGCGCCAATGATCTTCGTCTTCGACCCTTTCGAGAGACGCTTGGAAGCTACGATGATTGCTTCCCACATATCTCTTCCAATCTTCTGGAAGCTTTTTATATAGCTCCCATACGATTTCAGAATCGGATCTTCTCCCTCTTAAGTGTGTCAACTTTCGGTACCAATATTCGCAGAAATCTTTAAAAAAATTCGTGCAACTGTTATCATGAGGTCTGGCCATGATAAATTCGCGCCACAAATGATCCTCTTTTTGTTTGGACCAATATTCTTCCGTAAATTTTTGTTTATACTTTTCGAACGTCATTAGTTCGGTATTCAAGTTAATTCCCCAGCGCTTAGCGTCACCCGCTAAGGCGCTAATTACTACATTTATCTTTTCCTGATCAGACAAGTGTTCAGGAAACATCCTCTCGCAATTTTTGATGAAATCCAACGGATGCCATCCGTTATGTTTTTTGGCGGGATCGAAGCGTTCCTCACCTTCCAACAGCTTCGTAAGTGGCGTGCCATTACAGACCACGCCAGGCCTATTTTTGATTTTACTCTCGAGATCGAAAATTTTGCCTTGAATTTTCGATGTATTTTGTTCACACTTTTGCACACATCCGGTAACTTTTTCGCCTACATTTCTTTTAATATCTTTTTCAACTGTGATATTCCATGTTGGCATTCGCTTACGATCTCAGTTTTAAGACCGAAAACTTTTTCGCCTACTTTTGTTTCAACTAGAGGCTCTACTTTCTCTTGGATGTTGAGAATCTCAACATCAAACCAACTGTTAATGTTGTCAATTTCCCCCTGCATAGTATTCATATTTTTATTAATTGTGTCAATTTCAGACTTCATAGTATTTACTACAGAGCTTAAATTACCCACTTTTTGTTCTACCTGTTCTATTTGTTTACTAATTTTAATTCCTTGTTCTTCGACCTGTGCTTTAAGCTGACCAACTTGTGTTTTAAGCTGCTCGTCAACGTGTGTTTTAAGCTGATCATTCTGTGTTTTGAGCTGCTCTATCTGTCCTGCAATTTGTTTGGTTAATCGTTCAAATCAGTCGTTCATGCTTAAAATTTTTACACTGTTTTTTTCTACCAAATCGGTGTGTTCCGATCCTACATCAAAATTTTCTTTCGGTTCTTTCTTTATCTGTGGTGAATCAAACATGTCAGTGGATTCGTTCACATACCCACTATCATCTACAAAGTCATCCTCTACTTCCTGTTTTATTCCTTGCTGTGTTCTAGGCAATCTCGACATTTCAATCTGTTCGTTAACATGTTCGTGGTAATGTATGTACGCCAAATGTCTTCCGCTAACGCCATCCGTTATCTGGCCGCGTAAACTCCTGTCATTGCCAGCCGCATCTTCCATTACGCTCGTCACATCTACTGTGTCTACGTTCTTGTCCATACTGAACGCAAATTACACCTCACTACAGTACTGGACGTTCACTGCTATTTACTTTACTGAATAATATTGCAATTCGTGCCACTGAACATCCACTGTTCGGTATTCACGTTAATTTGTGACCGACAACAACTGGATGTCCTGACACAGGGAGCCAATTGTAACGTGCGCGTGGGGCACACAATACTCATTAAAGCCTGTACTATGGTTAGTGAGCGGGGTTCACCTTACGAGACAGGATTTTCGTACAGATATTGACCGCGTGTACCTGAATGGTGGCAAATCAGACTTACACCCACTCTGTAATAACAATGATCCGTCAAATAAGTTCAAAATGCAATTACACGTCAGTATGTACCAAAAGCAACACTGAAGATGCTACCAATTTGATAATAATATGGTCGCCAGCCTAATTAGGAATTAACTGAGTTTCTTCCCTGTACAAGTTGAAGTACATTCATGCAAAACAACACGTAGTAACACTGCATAATATAGTAAAATTTTAGAACCAGAAAATCTATTTAACTGATAGTTTCACGTTCTGTACTGATACGGAAACAACAAGAATACATAACACTACACTATAATGTATACTACAAAGCTTCGTACAGTCTATTGATCTGATTAAAATCGGGCATAGGTTACCCTAGAAATAGCACTTTCGAGCCACACACAAAATGTCAGTTTTGATAAAGGTAAAACACTGATAAATTTTGACTTATATATTGACTTTAACTTTTGCTGGTCAAACCAATGTGGAACGCTTCAGACTTCAAACGAATAAAAGAGGGGGGGGGGGACCCTGAACCTGTTATGATCATTATTTTAAAAAAATTGATTAATGAAATTATCATGCGTTCAAAATTTCCAGTATATGAGTTACTACTCTTTTTATCTTATTTACTTCTCAATTAAATAGCTTTATATTTGCCTCGAAATAATTAAACTTCATTACTATATCAATATTAAAGTTAACTTTCAACTTCGTTAGACCTTCGTTATTCATTTCTGGTTCATTAACAAAACAGTTTTTTAAACACCATTCTAACTTAGTTAGGTCTGCAAGTAATTATTATTAACACAAAATTTAATTTTTCATTTCGGGACACTCGGATTGCACAACATTTGGAAAGGACCCTGCTTAGGTTAGTTGTGAGGATAATTAAATGAGGGGAAAGTTCTGGTAAAATTTAGGCTGTTATTGAACAGTTTACTCTCTGGTCCATACGCATACAGTAATAAAATTTTCAACCTGCTTGTATCGATGCGGCGGTTGGCGGGCGGCGAGATGGCGAGGCACAGGGCACACATACAACCACAGCTATGGCTCTTGACGTATCGGCACTTAAATTCTTCTTAGTGACGCAATACTTTTCCATTTAGTGCCTATGGAATATTGCCATGCTGTGTGGGCGTTGGAACAGCATACCCGAGGCTCAGTGAAACTACGTCTTCCAGGAGAGCCTCCTCGCTCAAGAAGGTGTTGCTCAGACCAATGCCAAACTCCAACTACTACTGCTGAGCCCGTTGTGCCGTGCAGTGCCCGCGTGCATTTCTAAGCGCTCGCCTGCCATCCACCTTTTACCGCTCCCTTACAGACAGGGTATTCACCTGAGGTTTTGCATTCTACATATCCTAACACATTGCCTACGTATGGACCAGACGCACAGTTACAATTTTAATCATTTTACAACAGTTCCAACATTTGTTACATTTTAATTCTATTACAATATTACTTAACATTTGACATAAACATTAATATTCACATTGAAACTTGTTTACAGTTTTCTTAACACAATGACATGAATTAAAAGAGAAATGAAATCGGAACATCAATTACACTAGTTTATCGAAAAATCAGAAGAAAAAAATTATATGTACAATAGGACATAGTCGTTGTTTTTACAGTCTGCCTTACTTCGCAAATTAATTTACCAATGGCGAAACTAACTATGTGAGCACTTGGTCTCTTTGTAGGGTGTGGTCACACATTTAACGTTCAATTCGACTCTTCGACGCTTCCTACAATGAATGGTGAATCTAACCTCACATATGTTGGTAAAAAATCGCTAGAGTTATACGTCTGCAGAGCATTATAATAATGCAAGCAATCTAATAATAGCTTTACCGCACACCTGCCTAGTGAAAAAGCAGCAGCCCATCTCAGTTACCTACTAATGTGCAGCGTATCCTGAATGGTTCTTACTAGAATATAGTCAACTAGATACGAAGAAGACATGACAAAAGTAAAGGATCTATACAATTAGTAGACGAAAAATAAGAAGAGAAACAATTTAGACATATCATAATTGAAAAGCAATTTGAGGGAACTTCCACTGTCGCATCGTATCGTTAACAACGAAAGCAACACGATGCTTCCCGTTAACAGGAAAATTGCTACTAACTCCATACTCTACAACATTCATCCAGCAGATTCAACGTTGTACACAACATGCAATGTAGTAGATACCGAAGAACACAGGTTTGCTGCGACAGTCAGTGACATGCGAATGGATGCCAGAAAAAGGTTGGCATTCAGCAGCAGAACCTCGCCCAACTATATTACACTCGCGGACTTCCTGATCCGTGATGAGATTTTATTCTCGAAGGCAGAAAAAAACGCTTTTAACTGGTTAAATAGACTAGCTGCACACTACCCCTTCACTACAGAAGAGAAGAGCATATAAACATTATGAGTGTATTCAACAACTGAGCGCTATACCCTGATGCTAACCAGCAAGTGTAAAGAAAAGTACGACAGCTTCTTAGGAAAAATCAGATATGCAGCCTGGTTGTGAGTTGAAACTGATTCTCGGTTTGAATAAAACGTGTATCTAAATGTTGTGGAGATCCACAGCAGCCGCAAGAAGTCTCACTCTCCCTATTCTACGCAGTTATATCTGAGAGCAGAAGAGTCTGTTTGAATCTTTTTTTAATGACAATAATTTAAATTATATTGAATACTTACAGCACAAAAATGCATTACATTCTAATGAGGTCTATAATTACTGAAATGACAGCGCTAATTAACATCAAAATTAGATTTATTAATTTAAAGAACTAATAAATCCAATCTTCACACATTATGACAGCAAGAGACTATTCAAGTACATTAAAAGTAGAACATACTTCTTTGAATAATTAAGTGACAAAGTTGAAGTGGGAACCTATCAAATGATTGTAGTATCTTTTCCTGTATAGTGAGTGGACTCATGATCCTAACAGATTCCTAATTCGCTAACTTGGGGAACACCGATCGAGTAACAGGACTTATCTATAGAATCACACATGTCAATTAGATCCGCTGTGGATACAGTGCGGGGAGGCGTGGTGCTGGCGGCGTTGAAAGTAATTAATTGAGTCCCTATTTTTTCTGAGCTCCCACATATCTTACCAAACGACGTGCTCGTTCCGTGTGGAGTCCGCTGTCAGCGATGGGCTGCACTGCACGCTGCAAAAGCAACTGCTGACCCCCTCAACGGCAGCGGCCGTATACGATGTTCCGTTGTCACGACATCAAAAACGAGCTACGACCGACCAGTGGTCCAGGCAGCACTTAAAAAACTCTTTCCGGACTACCTAGACAGTGCAAACTCTTAACTCGGCCTGATGTCCTGTCTCTCCCCCAAGTCTTCTGTCTCCGAAATAGAGTCCACGAGAAAATGCAGTTCCCTACACTAAGTCTGAAAAATTAATACGAACCACCAAGCCACATGGCTGCCAACAGCGAACGGTCGAGGATCTTAGCGCCGATCACCCGTACGAAAACTGGCTCGCAACCATTCGTGCAGAAAAATCCTACTCCAATGGAGAGGCTTGCCATCCAAAGACAGGCGGCGCCTTCTTACGTCAGCAAGCATCGCCGACAGTCTGCCAATCAGCTTTCTGTTTTAAAGCGGGTGCAAGAAGACCGCAACATGTAAAGAGTAGCCACCGGCTTGGCGGACACCCAACTGTCCCAGAGTCGCGATTCTAAGAACGCATCGATACAATGCCCGACTGCTCTAACACAAGCCCCACGGCGTCGCGCTGTTCGCTCGGGGCGCTAGCCTCCGCTTGTAAATCTACTACTGCGGCGCGTTGTTGGCATGGTTAGTCGCCTACGCAAGCCTGGTTGCCTTTCATCCTGCAGAGGAAAAGTCAGTGGAGCCCGGCTGCCGAGAACGCCTTTGAAATAAATCGCACCCGACCACCGCCGTATTCACCTGGGAACGACCTTTCTGGTACTCGGCAGAGGAGCCGCATACTACTCCCTTGTGCCGCACGCCTCTCCCACACAAAGTGTCTACCAACAGATCTTAAAAAATATAGTAAATGAAGTAAGAGTCATTTCGATTCGAGCTAAGAGTAATTAAAGCCCTTGATACAAGATCACCTCCCTATCGACACCCCCGAGAGGGCAATTAAAGTAAATAAATGAGGGAAGACCACCCAAAAGTGTTTGGCAGCTCCCAAATTTTCAGTAAAATAAGAAGAAAGTAAATTTCTTCTAATGACAGTGATGATCGTTTTTGTTGGAAGAAGCCATTTCTTCATAGGACAAATTTAGTTTCAGTTGAGTGATTTTGAGACTGGCACAGGGGAAAATTTTCATAATGGAAATTTAAGTGTTCTGTTTTTGGTTATGAAATACCTTATTTTACCAAGGAGAAAACATTTTGCTCACGTTTTTCACTAATTTAAAATCTCTACAGTGTTTTATATCTTTCAAAATCCCGAAGAAGAAATGTAATGTTTCATGTGGAAGAAGGTTTCATTTATTACTTCTTAACCTATGCACAACAGAGTTATATGTTTTCCACGACGCCTTGAAGATTATAACACTTACCTACCGACAATAGATCAGAGACTTGTTCAGCTACCACAAAGCAGAGGAGCCACATCAAAGTTATTGCTAATTTTCGACAATCCTGGGGATACGTTTCTTCTTCAAGTCAGCACTACATTTCAATCTATTTCTGATGAAGGGGAATCGTTGGCGAGTGGAAGGAGTCCAAATGCAACGTCTCGTCTTCGAGGCCGCTTGATCCCTAACTATTTATAGCGCCTTTGGTCTAAATGGGGAACTCTTCAATGTTCCATGTAATGGTAGCACAGCTTCAGAGTATTCCACTTTATGACACAACGGTAATAACAATTACGTTCAATAGCACATCTGCGAAACATTTCTTGGCGAACTGTTTGCCTTTGAACGCTGCATGAGCCAGTGATCTCAGAGACCCATTTCCTGTCTCCAGGATGCGGTTGCTGCGGCTGCGCTCCGCTTTCTCGCACTTTGTCGAAAGCGTCAGTTACCACTCATCGCTTTTTGGAGAGTATAAAATGCTTTACTTTTGTTCAGTGATGCTCTACAAAAAATGTCTACGATATGAATTTCACGCTTGATAGGAACAGGGGAAGATGGAGCGTGTTTGTATGGTGAGTACTGTATTACACTAATATGCAAGACATGAATACGGCTAAAAATTAATTTTGTACTTTGTAATCCAATACGACTACCTTAACACATTGTTTAACGTTATTCTTATTGCTTTATACTTCGTTTTTTATTTCATTTAGAAGTGATTCTTCATGCAGCTTTTCGCCAGAAGTTCATATGGTTATCTGAAGCTATAGCCAATAACTGTGGTACAGTGAGTTTTGATGTCGTGGTTTGCTTTCTTATTGTAAATCTATGCGGTATACTAACACCTTGCAGTTCATTCTGTATACCAAGGTAGGCGCACACGTTGATCGAAAGTGATATTTAAGGTATTCAGTTAGAGTTAAACCAAAAACGAAGCCCACTTTTGAAGTTACTCTGGGATGTCTAATTGCTGTTTCACAGATTTAGTGTAGAGATATTATACTCATTCCATAAGTAATCTCCTGACAGGTGGGTATTATGTGACAAATAAACTCAAATTCGTAAGTTTGACGGTCGAGTCGAAGTTCTTCAGAGAAGTTTACATAGTGAAGAAGCTTGGTGTTCAAAGCCCGGCCATTTATAACGAATAACACTGCGTCAAGCTTGTGAGAAGACTTAATGCACCAGAGCTTAGAAAGTGGGAGATGGATGCTCGGCGCTGTGCTGGTCTTGTGAGCATTCACTTCACAAAGGGTTCTTAGTACCTAGATTACTTTTCAAGTAATGAGATCGGTGATATTATTCACGTATTCATGTTGAATTTATTTCGTTGAGTTACTTTAATTAAATTTTAGATGGCTTCATGCACTAGACTGACTGTTGAGCCACGTGGCTTCCGTTCTCACTTTATAGCTAATTCATAATATTATATTTATTAAGTTTCAACTTCAATTAATACGTCAGCAAAGCGTGTGTTGATTTATAGGGTGTTTTCCTAAAGATAATCTGTGGTGGAACTCGTAAGATCGGTGGTTTACTACCATTACGTGTGTAGTCTGTAAGAAGTGGATATCTCTCTGTTTCGTGGTTTGCGATTTAATCAATATTGAGATGCACCTGCCATGTTTGATATTACGGAACATTCCTTTGGGATCAGTATTCATTATCAGTATTATCACTCAGATCGGCCGCCATGTGTAGATGATAAGAACGAGTCTCTTTACCACACAATGATGGTGAGTAAAATATCTAATGAGAAAGTATAAGCAAAGGGGAGATTACTGTAAGATGTGTAGATAACATTAAACTGCTGTCTAGAACAAGATCTGGTATTCTGGGTGACCTCTCGCCACTGGGAGTGTAGTTTTAAGTATGGCACATCTCACAGACGGTAATTCAACTAACTTCTGCACAACAAAGTGAGATGCGACCCCATTTTGGAGTTTAGTCTTCGTAGTGCAGGGGCATACCTGGACGGGAACCGACATCATGATTCCCCTTGTGCAAGCTGTAATTACCACCACGTGGTGTTGAATAAGACGGGTCTTTGTTAACCTGTTGGAACTCGAAAGTAGTCTCCTAATCACATAATAGTTTTCGTAATGTTTCTCCTTTCCTGCAGTGCAGTGTCTCTCGTCTTCACCTTCGACGCCGCCAACCCGCACCGCATCTATACTGAGGAGTTACTGTCAGCACAACCCCTGCCGTCAGGCTGGTTTCCGCAGTGTCCGGCCTAGCATCCAGAGGGCCTCCCAGTAACCAGCTAGAGGGTGCGGAAGAGAACAACGGGGGTCGCTCCAGGCATGCATCTCTTGCTGTAGCCGCCGCAACTTCGCCAGCCAATAGGAAAATTGTAACATTCTGCCACGCAGGTATTTTACCTCGCGCGGAGCCAGCTACAGCCAGATCTATCTTCACTAGCCAGCGACAGATGTACCATGACCTTTTCTGCACCACTTCTGATCTGACGTCGCCTTCCGCACCCAGGCGGTTGCGCTCCCGCGACCTGTTCTCCTAGCCTTCGCCATGAACAAGTCGTCCTGCTCGTGATACAGAACTCAGAATACGTATATTGTTTAGGAGTTAGGCTTTTCATTGGCAAAGAGAACGTAATCTACGCTCTCAAGAATGTATTTTTGTTCCGTTGAAAAACAGTTACTTGCGACGAAAGTTTTCTTAAAATTACTAAGAAGAACTGCTGGAGAATATTTATTTTCCTTTGCTGTACTGCATCAGAAGCAGCAGAAAGTTTGTGGTCGAAGTTTACTTGTTCAAATAAACAATGTTTAATTACACCTACTTGTGTTCTTGTGGAAGTATTCCGAGGCCGGTATACTTCATGCAATCTATCTATTCTCGTGGTACCAGTTGCTTAATCGCGTGTTGTAATTCCTCTTCCAGTGTTTACAACATTTCCTTCCATAATGTCATTGAAACCATGCTTTCGTGTGACGAAGTGCTTGAGTATCCACATGTAATTGTGAAATTAGATAATCCTATAATCCCTAGAATTCCGTATATCGGAGAGCACTTTAACATTCGATGCCCATCAAACCATGCACACATTTGTTGAATTAAAAGTAGTAGCACCGTAGGGCCAATTAAATTTTACTCTGTATCATTCAGTGTTGAACATGTACATCAGAAATCCTAATAAATTCTAGGAAATCAGTGTTGAGGCGTAGCGCCTTACATTCTGCCTGTTGAGATCTTAACAGCAGTATTAGACGTGCAGAATGAGTCACGCGCAGGGCATGTGGTGTCAGGTACCTGAGTGTTTGTAGCTTCTATGCGATCTTGTAGAGATCACTACCAGACAGACTCTGAGCTACAGTCAGAACACTATCATTCTATTTGCAGTTCTGCTTTCTTTTTAATTTTCAAGAACGTTTATTAATTATTAATTGCTATTATAATTGTGCTTAGTTAAGAAAGTGAAAGAAGGTCTGAACGTGAAACAATGTTTTATGCAGAGTTTATATATGTAATGTTCCAGAATGACGTGTTTGTTGGTCATTCGCATCAGAAAATTTGTTATTAACTATTTCGGCAGTTTATGGTACTGGGAAAGTGAGATTATGATTTCGGTAATGTAGATTTGTTAAGAGGGAGTTAATTTTATGTGTGTCGGGTTTCAAAATTGCATATGTTAATTCACTGTTCTGATTCAGTGACAAATTTTGGTGGGTTCTGTATATTTGGGTGGGACTGCGCGGGTCTGATGCTGCTTTAAGGTTGTTTGTGATGTTTCTCTGCCAATCAGAAATTAGTACATTCCCGCGTATTTTGGGAAGTAAGAACAACTTTTGTGAAGAGAGAAGAGTGGATTTGGGGCTTGGATCTCTTAGTGATCAGACATATTGATAGGTGCTCCGATGAAAATTATTACTACTGTGACATTTCGGTACCTAAACGTTCAACAAGTGCTGTTAAGTGTGGAAGACAGTTCGATTTTACGGCCAGTGTGAAATTCAAAACTTTTGGTGACATTTGGAATAACTTAATTCCACGTGTCGTGTTGCTTACTCGCAAACGCGAACATTTTGATTAGAGCAACATTTCAGCGAGCTTTTCTAAAAGAAACAATCCCTTTGCAACCTTTCGCTGAATGATAATTAATAATTACCGTAAACTAGCTACGGTTGCAAGCTTACTACTTTCTTTTACAATCAGGACCTTAATAAAAATGGCAAGGCACTGTTATTCAGAACACAGGTATAAGTTGGGATCTAAATGACAATAGATCTATTCATTCTTAACATCACAAGACAAAAAAAAGTGACTAAGGAACCATCACACAAAGATTTTCAACTGAAATCTGGGGTCTATGGTGGACAAAGTGATCAGCAGGGGATCGACACAAGACACTAACCAGAACACTAATCGCTCTATCTGACTTCATACACGTGAATCCGGGTTATGGCACAAAAACTACGCCACCATCAAGCATCTATACTCTACCATTCGAAAAAAAGAAAAACATGGTTCGAAAACACAGGGTGCTGAGAAATATATATTGGAGCCCTACGCCCTGGCAGCGAATACTTTACCCTCCTGCTGGTCAGGGCGGCACATCACGATGCGTTCGGCGACTGTGGTCATGGATGGCTGCAATCTGTTATTAATGGCGTGTGCCCAAAAGATGCAAGTATGTTGTCTCGTGTTCGGTTAATTTGGAACGCAGTTACTTTCCCATGAGCCTCTGAAACCCTGGTGGATCCCAGTGTGCAGGTGGACCCGTTTGCTGGTCTGTCAAACCAGTCCGACTCTGTGCCACGACTATGCGTGACGGAATGTGCCAAATGTTTGGACGGCACACTCAAGACAAATAAGTACACCCATGCATCACTCGTTGTGAGCATGATGCTAGAAGCAGTACCTCTGATGGTTCAGAAGGTGACTGGCACAGGCTCTTAGTGGCACACTAGCAAAGGACACAAGTGTCATCGTTTGGGTAGAGACCTGCAGTTTTTACTACTGAAGTGCCGGTACCATGGTGATCTTCTCTTTCTGTCCGCTTTCCTCCTCAGCTCGGTAGCAAAAGCCCATTTACATCTTAGACTTCCCCCACTTTAGCACAAGCCAATCACGAGCTGGAGTGTGGCATTCGAAGTTCGGAGAGCGCCCCTTGCTCTACATACAACGATTTGACCCAACAGAGACTTTAAAGTTGAATGAGGAAAAAGGAAAAGTGATTCAGCTTCGCAGCCTCTTTCCCACGCGTTTATGCCAGTGTTATGCTAACAACATGACAAGGATGGAACCACAATCATCCATAAAAAGCTTGTTATCTCCCCTGTTGCGTCCATTTCGAAGTTTCCAAAGAACGGCCATGAACTCTATAAAAGCCTCATGCTTTCACAATTATGTTTTGTAACAGAGTCTGGACGTCTGGGCGCCAGTGACCTGTCCCATGGAAATTCGCAGAATGCTCACAGTTGTCTTGTCAGCTTCCTGTGCAACAAGGGACGATCCTCTGCTTTATTGCCAGTCTACAATGCGCTGGCCATTGTAGCGGCGAATTCTCGGAGCTAGTCTGTCTACCTGGACGAGAATGCTTCCCGACCGGTGCCAACCAATGTTCCTGCACAATGAGATTACTGCAGTCGTTTAAATCGGCACCCTATTCCTATGAATGCAGGTAAAGCTTACCGTTATTCCTTCCCTAAAGCACGCAAGCAATAGCATTAACTACTGCCCACCATTTCATCATGATGCATGAAGTCAAATCGTAATGAATATCATCTTCCCTAAGAACAAGAAGCAGCATAACTCCGAATTAGAAGTAAGAGTGCCCTGCAATCTTTCACAGTTGTGAATGATATGTGCATGTGGACTTTCCGTAATTTGTACAGCTTACAGTAAGGCTTGGTAGCAACTGGTGTATGCAAAGCTTTCCATAATAAAGTGAAAATTTACGTACTTAAATACTTTCATTGAACTATTAATTATCTTCCACCGAAAAAACAACCTTTTGTGTGACTTGTGGTTATGATGTGTACGGCTGCTTTTCTATAGGTTTTTCCAGGTGACAACTGCATTTCAGTAACTTTAAGGAGGCGTGGTTGTGAGGAGACACTCACCACAAGGTACGCAGTAGTAATTCACCTCACTGCTGCATTTCGCCTCGTCCACAGTATCCTATGTAAAGCCGTTATCCGTTAGCAGTTAAATATTCCTAGCTAGATTCACACTCACATTAGAAGAAGAGGTGGAAACTTTCGATACATACTAATGAAGGGCTTCCTGTTTAAAGTATATTAACTGTGTAGTGCATAGAACTGCTCTTTGGAGCCTAGCGGAGTGTCCGCGCCGCTTGAGACGCTCGGGCATGGGTGGTGTGTTGGTCTTATCAAAAGTTAGTTTAAGTAGTGTGTAAGTGTAGGGACCGATGAGCTCAGTACTTTGGTTCCTTAGGAATTTACACACTTTTTTTGCTCTTTGCATCACACCTGGCGTTGTTCCGTGTTTGAAGAGCCTCTTGAAGTAGTTCAGTCCCTGAGTTGAGTGGTAGCTTTCGTAATAGCTGAAGCTCATCACAGTACTGTGAGATAGATTCCCAAAAGAAGCGACTTGTTTTAAATTTCGTCAGTGCTCTTTAGCTTGAACTGTCGACTACCGTCGCTGGCCTGTGTATTGGCCCGTAATGTGATCGACCCCCTCACCAGTAGTGTGAGGTCGTTCCAAGGTGTGGCTGGCAGCGAAAGACTTTCCGGCGGGCCAGTAGGAGGGCCTACCTGCTTCGTCTGACGAACGGGTTTTTGGCTTTATCTATGGCTGACATAGTCTCTCTAGTTACATGTAGCTGGATGAAGCTAAAAACTATCAGTCTTGATTGCGAGATGAAGGCAGTGCTCACAGGCTGTAGAATCGTCGACAGAACTGAATGTGATCCTTTGGTACAGAGCTCAATGCCGGGTCTGAATCCAAGGCTCAGATGGTCTGCGGCCATGTACACTGTAGATTACTCGATTTACACCACAGCATGGTGGGTTCCCGGGTTCCACAAAATAGGTCAGTGATCCACTACATATTGGAAGTGGCTACACTGGTAGCGGGGCTCTATGTGCAGGGGACTAGGTGGTGTTGTATGTTAACGGGTATCGAGAAAATGCAGGAATAGTTTGTTTCAACGTGTGGAGAACGAACACAAGGAGAAGGTAGACATTTCAACAATCAACATTGTGCTTGTAAACTGATAGCTGTGTTGGGAAAGGACCAGAGCTCGACACGCTAATAGAAAACATTGAATCTCAAATTTTTATAGGTACAGGAAGCTGGCTAAAGCCGGATATAGGTTCAGCCGAAATTTTTTAAGAGGAGGCTTTAAATGCTGTTGTGGTGGAGATTTTATTGCTGTCTGATGCAAAAAATGGTTCAAATGGCTCTGGGCACTATGGGACTTAACATCTGAGGTCATCAGAACTACATAAACCTAACTAACCTAAGGACATCACACACAGCCATGCCCAAGGGAGGATTCGAACCAGCGACCGTAGCGGTCGCGCGGTTCCTGACTGAATGCCTAGAACCGCTCGGACACCGCGGGCTTCGCTGTCTGATGTATTTTATCTTTATACTGAAATAATAGTAGATAATGCCTTTGAGTTAGTATAGACAGAGGTTATGCTTGACATCCGGAATAAATTTAAATATCTCTCTCTTTATCCACACACAGACTCAGTTAATACAGTGCTGAAAAGTTTAAGGAAAACTTGAGTGTATTTCAAATAGGTACCTCACTCACACTGTTATAGTTGGTGGTGACTTCAATATACCGTCGATATTTTGGCGAAAATACGTGTTTAAAATCGGTGGTAGGTATAAAACATCGTTTGAAACAGTACTGGATACTTCCTCAGAATATCGCTGATAATAACTTCTTCATTAGCCCACACTAAATAACTGTAAATGTCTGCAAAGATATACTTGACCTCTCACAACCAAATAATAATTACGAAATAGGGAGCATCACGATGGATACAGGGACTAGTACCTATAATATTGTTGTTGCTACACTGAATGCTGTAGTACCAAAATCCAGCAAAATAAACTGAAAATACATCCATTTGAAGAAGAAGATAAAAATTCGCTTGACTACTACCTAACAGACAGTCTCCACTCCTTCCAGTCCGACTATTTAAGCGTAGAGCATATTTGGTTTAAATTGAAAGAAATAGTATCGACTGCAGTTGAGAGATCTATACTAAATAAATTGGTAAGAGATGGTATCATCCCACATGTACATAGAACAGGACTGAACACAGTTGCAGAAGCAACGAAAAGTATCAAATGTAAAACAACGCAAACTCCCCAACAATGTCTAAGTTTTACAGAGGCTCGAATCTTGAACGAATTTCAATGCTAGATGCTTTTAGTAGATTCCACAGGGAAACTCGGTCTCCAAATCTGCCAGAAAACCCAGAGAAATTCTGACTATACGTAAATTACCCCTGTGGTAAGACGCAACCAATAGCTCCACTACGTGATAACAACAATGATGTTATTAACGACAGTGTCACTAAAGGAGAGTTGTTAAACTAGGTTTTCCGAAATTCCATCGCGAAAGAAGACAAATTAAATATTTCATATTTCGATCGAGAAGAACTGAAAACGTCAATAACGTAGAAGTAGATGCTATCAGTGTACTAAAACAGCTTAAAACACTCAATGAAAGCATGAAGTTCGGTCCACAATCTATACCAGTCATGTTCCATTCATGGAATGCTGGTCCAGTAGCTCCATACTCAACAATTACATACAGCCACTCGCTCGGAGATAGACCCGTACCCAAAGACAGAAAAATTGCACAAGTCACACCAGTACCTAAGAAGAAGAAGGAAAAAAAAAAGAGTTATCCACTGAATTACAGACCCACGTAAATAACGTTGATTTGCAGTGTTATTTTTGAACATTTAATTAGTTCGAATATTATAAATTACCTCAAAGAAAACGATTTATTAGCAAATAGCCAATACCGATTCTGAAAATATCGTTCTCGTGAAAAAATTACCTCTTTATTCTCCCGAGGTGCTGTCAATAGCGGACCTCTAAGTAACTCCATATTTTCCCATTTACAGAAGTCTTTCGACATCTTTCCTCACATGAGCCTTCCATTAAAATTGCGTGCCTATGGAGTACCATTTCAGTTATGTAACGGGATTCTTGATTTCCCTTCCCTAAGGTCACAGTTCCTATGTGTGTTTATAGATTTTCTATTAAATTGTGGGAAGACATCGAGTAAAACGAAAGTAATATCTGGCGTTCCACAAGGAAGTGTTATAGGCTCTCTGCTGTTCCTGATCTTCATAAGCGATTTAGGAAGCAATCTGAGCAGCCCTCTTAGTCTGTTTGCAGAAGATGTCGTTTACCGTCTTGTGGTGTCTTCAGATGATCAAAACGAATTGCAAAATGATTTAGATAAGATACCTGTATGGTGAACAAAGTGACAACTGACTCAAAATACAGAAACGCATTTACTCATCCACATGATTATTAAAAGGAGGCCGCTAATTTCAGTTACAAGATAAAACATACAAATGTAGATTCTGTAAACTGAACTAAATACACTCCTGGAAATGGAAAAAAGAACACATTAACACCGGTGTGTCAGACCCACCATACTTGCTCCGGACACTACGAGAGGGCTGTACAAGAAATGATCACACGCACGGCACAGCGGACACACCAGGAACAACGGTGTTGGCCGTCGAATGGCGCTAGCTGCGCAGCATTTGTGCACCGCCGCCGTCAGTGTCAGCCAGTTTGCCGTGGCATACGGAGCTCCACCGCAGTCTTTAACACTGGTAGCATGCAGCTACAGCGTGGACGTGAACCGTATGTGCAGTTGACGGACTTTGAGCGAGGGCGTATAGTGGGCATGCCGGAGGCCGGGTGGACGTACCGCCGAATTGCTCAACACGTGGGGCGTGAGGTCTCCACAGTACATCGATGTTGTCGCCAGTGGTCGGCGGAAGGTGCACGTGCCCGTCGACCTGGGACCGGACCGCAGCGACGCACGGATGCACGCCAAGACCGTAGGATCCTACGCAGTGCCGTAGGGGACCGCACCGCCACTTCCCAGCAAATGAGGGACACTGTTGCTCCTGGGGTATCGGCGAGGACCATTCGCAACCGTCTCCATGAAGCTGGGCTACGGTCCCGCACACCGTTAGGCCGTCTTCCGCTCACGCCCCAACATCGTGCAGCCCACCTCCAGTGGTGTCGCGACAGGCGTGAATGGAGGGACGAATGGAGACGTGTCGTCTTCAGCGATGAGAGTCGCTTCTGCCTTGGTGCCAATGATGGTCGTATGCGTGTTTGGCGCCGTGCAGGTGTTCGCCACAATCAGGACTGCATACGACCGAGGCACACAGGGCCAACACCCGGCTTCATGGTGTGGGGAGCGATCTCCTACACTGGCCGTACACCACTGGTGATCGTCGAGGGGACACTGAATAGTGCACGGTACATCCAAACCGTCATCGAACCCATCGTTCTACCATTCCTAGACCGGCAAGGGAACTTGCTGTTCCAACAGGACAATGCACGTCCGCATGTATCCCGTGCCACGCAACGTGCTCTAGAAGGTGTAAGTCAACTACCCTGGCCAGCAAGATCTCCGGATCTGTCCCCCATTGAGCATGTTTGGGACTGGATGAAGCGTCGTCTCACGCGGTCTGCACGTCCAGCACGAACGCTGGTCCAACTGAGGCGCCAGGTGGAAATGGCATGGCAAGCCGTTCCACAGGACTACATCCAGCATCTCTACGATCGTCTCCATGGGAGAATAGCAGCCTGCATTGCTGCGAAAGGTGGATATACACTGTACTAGTGCCGACATTGTGCATGCTCTGTTGCCTGTGTCTATGTGCCTGTGGTTCTGTCAGTGTGATCATGTGATGTATCTGACCCCAGGAATGTGTCAATAAAGTTTCCCCTTCCTGGGAAAATGAATTCACGGTGTTCTTACTTCAATTTCCAGGAGTGTACTTTGGGATTACAGTTACGGATAACTTAAATTGGAACGATCATATAGGTAATATTGTGGGGGAAAACAAACTGAAGACAGCTATTTATTTGCAGAACACTTAGAAAATGTAACAGTTGTACTAATGAATCTGTTTACGTGACGTTTCTCCACCCTGTTCTAGTGGTTGTGTGCGGTGTCGGATCCGCATCAGAAAGGACTAGCGGAGTACTTCGAAAAATTTCAAAGAAGGGCAGCTCGTTTTGTATTGGCACAAAGTAGGTGATATACAGCCACGAATATGATGCACAAATTGGAGTGGCAATCATTAAACGAAGACGTTTTTCGTTATGGCACGATCTTCTCGTGAAATTAATCACAATCTTTATCGTAAGTATGTGAAAATATTTTGTTGGTGCCCACCAGCATAGGGAGCCGCGATAATTAGGAAAAAAGAGAAATCAGA
This sequence comes from Schistocerca cancellata, assembly GCF_023864275.1. NCBI lineage: Eukaryota > Metazoa > Arthropoda > Insecta > Orthoptera > Acrididae > Schistocerca > Schistocerca cancellata. The sequence continues at coordinate 493,110,185 of NC_064629.1, read as the reverse complement.
GATCGCACGAAAAGATATAAATCTTCCTCTACCGCGTACGCTGTTGGAGAATGTAGCGGTAGAGAAATAGCTTGAATGTTGTTCAATGAACCCTCTGCCAGGAACTTAATTACGTATACCGGACTAATCATGTAGCTGTAGATGCAAATGTAGATGACTGCCAGTCGAATGAGGGCTGTTCGAAACCAGCGATGCAGGCATAAGTAAGAGAAGTTTGTAATACATTCAGTACATTTCCAATGATGGTGTGAAGCCGAGATCAGTCAGAAACTGAAAGGAACCTACGTAGCAAGGTTTTTTTTCCATTACATCTCGATAATAACTCCCATAGGAAAGCAGCTATATATTTGCACTTTACAACACCCTGAGGAGCAATCTGGTAGTAAACTGGAAGGTAACTGTACCAACTTTAGGGCATTGCGTCAGTCCTGCCCACGATTAAGATCGAAGACGTGTTGCTATTATGATCATTGTTATTATACTTCTCTCGGTCCGAAGTACACTGAAAATTCAAAATCTTTCACTATACGTTTTCCACATTTGCTGGAAAAGCTTCCTGAGTGACCATGCAGCAAACGTTACTTGTGGATGGTGCTCATAGTTTTTCTGATGTATAGACGTAAACAGAAAGGCAATCAAGTATAGTCGAATGAAGTCAGGTATTGCAAAGAGAATTTTGCTATGTATGCAGCAAAATACTTCATAGTGGCAAAACTAAACCGTGAATAAACGTGGCTTCTAGGCAAACTGATTTGTACAGACTGTCGAATACACGCTGTTCTTAATCGTAGGCAAGAACTGCAGCATAAATTTTTCTCATTTTCGTTTTATGATAGTATACTAAATTGATGATCCCTTGATGCCTCAGTATATGTCCTACCAACCGATCCTTTCTTCTACTCAAGTCGTAACACAAGTTTCTCTTCTCCCCAGTTTTATTCAATACCTCCTCATTAGTTATGTGATCCACCCATCTAATCTTCAGCATTGTTCTGTAGCACCACATTTCAAAAGATTCTATTCTCCTCTTGTGCTAACTATTTATCGTCCATGTTTCACTTCCATACATTGCTACACTCCATACAAATACTTCCAGAAACGACTTCCTGATGCTTACAACTATACTCGACGTTAAACAAATTTCTTTTCTTCAGAAACACTTTCCTTGCCATTGCCAGTCTACATTTTATATCCTCTCTACTTCGGCCATCATTAGTTATTTTGCTCCCCAAATAGCAAAACTCATTTACTACCTTAAGTGTCTCATTACCTGATCTTATTCCCTCAGCATCACCTGACTTAATTCGACTACATTCCATTATCCTCGTTTTTCTTTTTCTTGATGTTCATCTTCTATCCTCCTTTCAAGACACTGTCCATTCCGTTCAACTGCTCTTCCAGATCCTTTTCTGTCTCTGACAGAATTACAATGTCATCGGCTAATCTCAAACTTTTTATTTCTTCTCCATGGGTTTTAATTCCTACTCCAAATTTTTCTTTTTTTTTTCCTTTACTGCTTGCTCAATATACAGATTGAGTAACGTCGGGGATAGGATACAACCCTGTCTCGCTCCCTTCCCAACCACTGCTTCCCTATCATGCCCCTCGACTCTTATAACTGCCATTTGGTTCTGTACAAATTGTAAATCACCTTCCATTCCCTGTATTTTACCCCTGCCACTTTCAGAATTTGAAAGAGGGAATTCCTGTTAACATTGTCAAAAGCTTTCTCTAAGTCTACAAATGCTAGAAAAGAAGGTTTGCTTTTCCTTAATCTATCTTCTAAGATAAGTCGTAGTGCCAGTATTGGCTCTCGTGTTCCAACATTTACACGTAATCCAAACTGATCTTCCCTGAGGTCTGCTTCTACCAGTTTTTCCATTCGTCTGTAAAGAATTCGCATTAGTATTTTGCAGCCGTGACTTATTAAACTGGTAGTTTTGTACTTTTCACATCTGTCAACACTTGGTTTCTTTGGGGAATGGAATTATTATATTCATCTTAAAGTCTGAGGGTATTTCGCCTGTCTCATACATCTTGCTCACCAGGTGTTATAGTTTTGTCAGGGCTGGCTCTCCTAAGTCTGTCATAGTTCTAATGGAATGTTGGCTACTCCCGGGGCCTTGTTTTCACTTAGGTCTTTCAGTGCTCTGTCAAACTCTTCAGGCAGTATCACATCTCCCATTTTTTCATCTACATCCTCTTCCATTTCATAGTATTGCCCTCAAGTACACTACCCTTGTATAGGCCCTCTATATACTCCTTCCACCGTTCTGCTATCCCTTCTTTGCTTAGAACTGGGTTTCCATCTTAGCTTTGATATTCACATAAGTAGTTCTCTTTTCTCCAAATGTCTCCGCGATACAGACAGCCTTTCTTGTAACGTCTCACACTAGAGTGTAAGAGTTTGCATGGAACTATCGCTTTAATTGATGTAATAAATCTTCTCTGAAACTTATCGGTATCTTCCGTTAAGACAATTTGATAACGTTCTCGGACTGGTGAATAGTACTCAGACATTGGTCAAGAGAAGTTTTTGTGAGCGCTTTCGTTTCAGGCTGTAATATCACTACTAGAAGTCTTTCGATAAATCTCAATAATGTCTGTTCATTCTCCGAAGCTACAATGACGAGCAGCAACTTCATGACGACCCGTTTAATATGTTGGTCCAACTTTGGAATGCAGTACGGCAGCGATTCTGCGTCACACGGGTTCGGCAAGTCCTTGAGAGTTTTCTGGCATCATACTTCTATGCGCAGGTTACACAATTCCCATCAATTACCGACCGGTGGTTTCCGGGAATGGAAACGGCGTTTGGTAGCGTCCTAGACGTGTTAATCGGGGTCGGATGACTTTAATTTGGTTGCCAAGACAACATGACTTCACCACCACGCTTCTCTCAACCAGTACAGACAGACACTGGCACTGTGACGGGGACAATTATCCTGGTGGAAGATGACACTGCAGTCGGGGAATGCCTCAAACATTTAGATATAAAGGTGTCCCACAATAATTTGCACGTGGTCAACAGCTGTCTTAGTTTTTTCGATTACTACCACGGTTCTCATGGAAGTGCAAGAAAACGCCCCCACAGCAAAATATAACCAACACCGTACTGTATCCGTGGAGTGGAGCATTTTTGGGGCAGCTGCTCGCCTGGATGACGGCGTCTTCAAACACGACCATCAATCTGATGTAACAAGACATGTGAATTATCTGACGATGTGATACATTTCCTCTGACTCACGGAGCATCCTCGATTATACTTTTTCCACTGTAATCGTAACTGACAGTGTCGTTGATTCAACATAGGATTCCAATGTTCAACAATATAGGTGCTGAATGCTATGCTCTGTAATAGTTGCGCCTGCGCTAGCATTGTACTCTGCCACAAATTGCCGCCTATACTGGTTTACAGAGGGAGAAGGCTCCGTCGCCCATAATGTGTGAGTAGACGTGGACGTGCAGCACCTTGTCACCTAAGCGTATTTTTACCCTCGTAGAATAATAGATGCTTACGACTGCAGCATGTGAACAGCTGACCATCTTCGCCGTTTCTGAAGTGCTTATTTTCAGGCGCTAAGCCATAGCAATCAAAACAATTTCCCATTTGCTGCCCGTATCGCTGCTAGAATACTTCCCCATCAGTCTCTGCTTCGCTTACATACTTTCCAAATGCGTTAGGCCGCCACAACTCACCAGGTGGGATTCAGGCTCGCAGTGGTTAGTGGTCATAATGTTTTGGCTCATCACTGTTTATTTGTGTAATCAATCCACCTGAAAACATGAATCGCGTCAGTCGAATGTTAGGCTGATACGTTTCGTGTTTCACCATTCCTGTGCCCCTTTATGGAAATCTGTTTACGCTATGATGGATAATGATATTAATTGCGAAGATTGAGCCACTGACATCAATCTCATTTTTCCACCTAACTATTTAGTTGTTTCTTCTCGATTCAGTGAGACGCACGTTTCTTAGAGAAAGTGCATAAGCTATGTAAGAAGCGGGCTGAGAGGCCATTTCTCGAGTTCGGAATGCAGTATTTTTAAAATGCTGGGACTTGGTCGGTAGACGCGGATGGAGACATTTGGGGCGTTAGGTTCAGACTTGCATTCGAGTGTCAGTTGGTGAGCTGTTGGCGCCAGGAAGCAGCAGCAGACGTCAGTCTCAGCCTTCTGAGTTGTCGTTCTGGTAAGAATAGCGTACAGTAAAGACCATCACGCGAGCAGAATGGTTAGGTGTTTACTTTATTTTCTTTTAAACTTCATTAGATTACACGATTTGACATAACGTCTCGTGGTAGAGGGCTCATTCACGGCTGAGCATTTTTCAATATTTGCATATGACATCAGTACCATGTTTCCTGATATGGTCGAAGCAATGATTGTGCTCCCAACAGCGATTATGTGTTTGAGCTTGAGACCATCGTTGCCCTTACCTTATTCAATGCTTGCAGGGCTGTCAATCAGATTTTAGATGTCGTTAAATTATCCTGATATTCACTAATTGCGTTTCCTTTCCCTGTTTTTGTACTTGTAAATTACATTAATGTGTGCATCTTATTGATATGTGTGCTCACAAAGAGCGAATAAAACGGGGCTTAATATTAAACAATTTTATCAATGCAGTAGACCATAACCTTCGCAATTATTAATCCTCAAAAATATTCTGTGAACTGGCACCCAAAACACATTTAAAATGGGCTTTAATTTCTTATTTGCGATACTTTGTGCAAAAAATTTTATTACCTATTTGTTTGAGAACAGTCCCAGTCGGTCCAGCTGGAACACATTACTAAAACGACTGAAAGCTTCGTTAGTTGGAGTCGACATCTTGCAAATACTCTTGACCAAGACTATGTTTCATCTACCGCAGCAATACCGTGAATATTATTAATGGTAACATTGTAATACATACATAAAGGGGACAATTCCTTCGCATGTTTCATGTCAGATATCACTACCTGTAATGAAGCAAGTCAAAGAATTATAAGATGACGTCCGGTTTGAAGATCAAAATAACTGACAGGATATATTACACTTACAATTCAGGGGCTATAAACGGGAATTATTACGGCTGACCTCTGCACCTAACTAACATCTACATCTGAACACACGAACTTAGTTGTAGATAACAAAAAATAAATCATCACTGCTAAGAATATTTATTAACAGTGAAACATACTTTTGTTCTAGTTATTCTGCGAAATGCAATGGGTGCAATAACATACGCAGAGTGATATATGAAATTAAAAGGAACTAGGTAATAGAAAACGTGAGTAACTGTTCTATTATACTTGCAGGCACACAATAACTTAACTAAACTAAATTCCGTACACAATGGAAGGCCTGTTGCACGATAACGAAGCACACCTTGGGTGTAGATGATATCACATTTCCAGCACTTCGTAAGAGGCATTATTTCATTATTGACTGACAGTTAGGGGCTGATGGCTGACAAGAGTTATGTTTAAACCATATATGTTACAGAGACAAATATACTATTATCTTTATTATTGTCTTAAATGTGTCTTACACCCTCAGTACAAATCCCTTAATGAATTATCTCAGACATGTGATATTACTGATGCTAAATGTTCTGTATCCATTGTTCCTTCTCACGGCCACCTCAAACCATTCCAAGTGGTTGTATCTGTTTTCTATCTGTCATTTTCAAAGATAATGCTCATTGCTCTTCCTGTTCTTTTCCCACTTAATGTAATAAGTAAATTGTCTCTGTTTCCTCGCCATGTCGTTGTCAAAGTCGAAGTAGTCCAGGGAGCAAATGTAGGAATCCTGATTGGCCATTTTAGGCAAGGTCCTAGTGGAGGCGGTTTGCCATTGCCTTCCTCCGACCTGTTATGTAGTGTCAAGTGTTTATCTGTGTCGTATGGATCACTGTGATGAAAACTTGTACAGTGTAGTGTAGGATTTCTGCTGCTATGAAGCGAAGGAGGAGGGTAAAATCTGGTGGCGACAAATAACTTACTCCTCTTGAATAGCACCAAGGGGGCGGCCAAGCTTAACGTCCCTATCCGATTGACGGATCACCAATAGTATCACATAGCTTCACTTCATGAGACACTGCATAGAGGTTTGGAATTTAATGCAGAACATTAACGCCAGCTGGTGATCAGAAACTTTATGCCACCACATTTGCTCCTCTTGCTGGCCAAATACTGGAAATTAAAATTTTCCACCACCAAGAAGTGAACCTCAGAATCGAGTCATTATAGTACTGTAAGGCTCAGTGTGCTGTGACTCTTCTGAACGCAGGATGATGACTTTGGTGGTGAAGGCAAGCCAGGCTGCTTGGGAGCTGATAACACAGCGTTACATTATTTACGTTTATTGTCCTTACTTTATCATCCTCATGGCAGCAACGAGGAGGGCGGTAGATGCAACACGCAGGACTGGAATACGCTGTGTCCACCTGAGCAGTCACTTAAGGCGTACCTGAGGTCATGGCAGCTAATCCAGCAAGAGCAGCAACGTGTAGGGTAGGCACCCCAGCTGGCGGCAGGCGTTGGTCAACTGACGTTGACGCCCAAAAGGGCTATGATGCTTTTTACTAGGTTACACCTGTGGACATCAAAGGAAGCCTCCGTAAGCTTCCAACAGCTCTGCATGGGACGGCAGTGGTGGTGCAGATTTATATCACGGCCTCAGCATCAGAGGAAAGTTGTGGACGCTAGTGTAGTGAGAGGTTTGCAGCTCACAGTAGCTAAGTCTGGCAGACCAGGCTGGCTGCACACTCGAAGGTAGTACTCGTCTGGCGAAAATTTGTTGGAATATCACAGGTCCTGCCTCGAAGCTGACTCACAGCGACCGGAATACAGAAAGGCTCAGGGGCCTCAGTACTTCTAGCTGTCTGTCAGAGGCAGTGACGTTATGTCTTGGTTACTATAATCAAATGTGGTGTACACTGCACGTCTGTGTCTCGACTGTGGCTTGGAGCTTTCTGCAGTGTTAGTTGGTTAAAAGGCACTGTTGTGTACGATTTATGTGTTGTTACAGCTCCTTGAAACACTGTTAGAATGACGTTACGTTCCCTTCAAGTGAGGTCATATTATAGAACTGTCAATTCAGACTTCTCGTTCGAGCGATGAATGGCGTTGTCCTTGGCTGTGTGCCATGATGTCTGCGGTATCGACTCTCCTGCCTGTTTCTCACTCTGGTTGTGGCATTAAACATGAATTCGTCTTTGGTATGCTAGGCGCTGACTGGGAAAACTTTACAAAATTTTATATTCGCCCATTATATGTTTCTGCAGTGTAACACTCCCCGTCCTTTTAGAAAATTAGCCCAAATTTTTCTGTTTCTTTCTTCTGAAGCAGCCTCGTAATATATTTATTATATAAACAATTTTACACTGTACACTTTACATCACTTAAATATTTACGAAAGCTGATTCATAAAGTCGTTGTTCTGTTTATTAATTCTGTGTTTTCTCTGTTAATTCCTTATACAATAATACAAACAGACAAATTTATTAAATTACAGTTTTTTTTCCTTATTTAGGCTAGTTACTTCTTATGTTTGTCATCTTTCTTTGGTATCAGGTGGTTTCCTCAACCATTGTTTTGGTATATCGTCCGGAACCTCGTCGTTGAGGCCGGCCGATGTGGCCAAGCGGTTTTTGTAATTTATGCAGATTTAGAATGTCTTCTAAAAGGTATCTATTTAGATGTTATATGAAATATTCTAACAGTGGTTATAAAATTTCTGTAAATCATACTGGTAAAGTTGGAGCACAAAAATTCTTTGAAATGTTAAAGAAAGAATCTAGAGAAATTGTTAAAATATATGATAGAAATGTACCAGTGATAGTGATGAATAAAGATAAAATAAAGTTTTAAAAATTAATATATTATTTTATTTCTGAAACACAATTTACTCTTGGTGAAAAAAGTATCAGATCATTGTCATTTAACAGGAATATATCAAGGAAATTCTCATTAATATTTCAATCATAACTATCAAATTCATGAACAAAAATATATTTCATTTACTAATCATGTTGAATCTGGATTAACATTAATATTTTTGATATATTTAAATTTGCGGTTTCAAGTATCGATAAATTATCTTCTAATCTTGCAAAAGAAGAATTTAGAGAGAGAGGAAAATATTTTAGAAGTGAACTATTAGATCTCATAATTTAAAAAGGAGTTATCCTTCAAAATATTTTGTTTATAAAGAAAAATTATAGGAGACAAAATCACTTACAAACGAATGTTTTTATTCGAGACTGAATTAAGAATGCATTTCTGATGAAAATTATACCTGCGCAAAAACAGTTTAAAAATTTTGTGTTAAATATTTATTTGAATAAGTAAGATTATATAATAAATCGGATATTTTAATTTTTTCAGATTTTTCGAAAATGTTAGAGAAATGTATACTAAACCTTATAATCTCGATCCATTTTGGTATTTTGCAGCACCAGTTTGGTCTTGGGATTATTTGTTAAAAGTGACAATCTGATAATATTTCTTTAGAAAAGAATTCTTCGTGGACTTTCTGAAAGTATTAAATGGTATGTTAAATGAAATAATAAATATATGAAATATTTTGAGCCACAATAAAAAATCAAGTTACACTGCTTATTTAGACGAAGATAATTTATATGGTTGGGCTATGTGTCAATTTTTACCATTTAGCTATTTCAGTTGTCTAAATCCAAAATGTCTTAACTCTGAAAAAATACTTAATCTACATCTTTTTCTTAAGTAGCAGACCATCTCTGAAGTTAACACTCCTGAGTAAGACAACCTGTACTTTGTTAACAGATATTTAGTAAGAATTATGTTTTTTCCTTATTACAAAATGTCTGTGCTATACCTGTAAGTGTGAAATAACGCCGTCGAGAGTGACATTTTATTCACTTTTTCTTGATTACTGCGCCGCCACCCTCCCCTCCCTCTTCCACATGTTTTATTCTGAACTGAACGACAGAATTTGGAACGATTCGTACTGCTTTTAATTGCTGTCAGCTTTTGCAGTATATTAATTTTTAGCGGTACACGTCATTACGAATTGAAAAACGTTATTGTTTGTTCTCTTTCTTTATCTCCGTGTTGTACTTCTATTGAACTGCGAACAAGCAACTGTTTTTCCACCGCATGCTGTTGAGTACCTATCTGTAGTTGCTTTAATTCAGCTGGAACAACACATTAGAGCTCAGAAGAAGGTGGGAGACGAAGAAAGAAAAAAAAATTTTACTCGCTGCCACTGATAGGAAAACAACATGGCTGTTTTACTTGCAAACACTTATATGACGAGATGGCACATATAATCACACACACTAGCGTAGTTTCGTGTGCTTCTCTTTGCTGCAGAATTTTTATGACCTAGCCGTCATTTATTTTTCATTCGATGGCACTTTTTTGGAGGCTACACTTTTGAAGATGCTATTCATGTGTTATATTGTGTTGTTAAGTATTCACTGCATTGTACTTGAAGAATACGACAACATTAAGAATACTAACGTGTCTCAGACGCGGGACTCAGCTGTCAATCGTGTGTTTTCGGATGTCTTCGGCCTATCCCGAGCAGCCTCGCGGGCAGCTCACGCACGCGGCCCTGTGTTAGGAGAACATAATATTAGAGAAGGTCTACGGCTGTAATCTCCGTCCAGACCACGCCCTGTCCCGCCCACAATGTGGGGCGGTAAATAAGAATATCTTATTGGTTGAGACACTCGCCTCCGTCCGTTTGCTTGGTCAGTGCCAGAGGAGCAGCGGGCCGTAGGAGGTAGGTAATTCCAGCGGCTGCCTTATCGACGCTCTGTTACTTTGCCTTCAATTCTATTTGGTGTTTCGCAGCCACTGAGATCGTTATTTTTAAGTAGGCTATGTTTCTCCAGTCCGTCTTAAATATCTGCAGTATGGCAAGGACTGATTTTAAGCAAGTTTTGTCACACTCGATCAGTGATAATTGCAACCAATGGTGCATAAAACAAATATCTCACATTAATTATTAATTAATTACTATTAAATTACTATTTCAGAAACGCAGCAAATTCACAAGAAAAGGTTAATATGTAAGATTAAGAATAATATACAGTTTTGTATCAGTGAGGCTAATATCACACGTGAGACCCCATATGACAATGTATGCAAAACACTTCTCTATATGTTTACAAAATTCAGAGAGCGTAATTGAAAGCATTAGCTCTCCGTTTATCGGAAACATACTTTACAGTAACGCTAACATTGCATTGTGATGTGAAGTTATTTGATTTGTTTCTCATTATTCATGTAACTGACAGGGCTGGAAGTTCACCTCCTAATTTACAAAAGATTAATTTTATTGCCCATTGTATCTAAACTGAAAGCACAATTCGGAATTTCATAGCGTTTCTACAATTCGAAGTACAGCGATGAGGAACTGGATGAGACATTACTGCTCTGTTGGAGGTACAGTTGGGAGAGTGGTCGTGTTGCGGTGCTGTGGGGGGGGGGGGGGGGGAGGCGGAATTGGTGCGAAGAACGGAACGGTTGGGCTTGTCGTGTGATCAGGATGTGGCTAGGCTTGTACTGACAGTAGGTGTCGGAGCCGAGCGCGATGTAGTTGCTTTCCGTCATGGCCTGATCCTGGGTACTTGGCGCATGGGACTCATGTCTGACGTGTTGTAGGCGCTAAGGTTTTCATATTCATTGTATTAAAGGTGAACTGTCAGTTCTTCAGGGAACAAAATTTTTATTTTCACTATTTCGCATACTTATTGACAGAATTTAAAAATTTAAATTACTGTCAAGAGCCAGCCAACAAGAAATATATTATTATGTTATAAATATAACACAATAAGTCTAGTATTACTGTTGGAAGCTGCATGTTTGTCTTGAGGCAGCATAAGGGACGGCCCGTAAATACTCATGTTTCATTCATCCACTGTTTGACAATGGAAGCCCTTAGTGAGTTCGAAGAAATTTTACACATGATTTTCGACCTCTCAGGTAGTTTTTCTCGCTGACACCTCCACAAAACGACGAAAGCAAAATAATTTATCGTATACTGCATTTCCGCCGTTCATGCAGTAAAACTTCAGTATCAGATACGACGTCTTAATATATTATTTCTTTACTGTGAATTATGTTCACAAAATAGTCAGCAAACAATATACTACTTGCAAAATTAAATCACTATACGACACATAGTTCAGATGATATGACGTCACAAACATTTATATGCCTGAAAATGTTGCTTCTGTTTAAAATGACATGCAATATAGGTTGAACATCAGTCATGACTTCTTAATTTATTACTTCGTTATTATACCACTTTTTGCAGACAAAGTATCTACATGCACCACTGTATGTACCTGCAAACCAATATCATTATAAGACACACAGTTCAGGAGATATGACATCATAAACATTGGGGTTCGTGAAAAACTAGCTTTTGCTTAAAATGTTGAGATATATACCCAGGCCACATTCATCCAGTGATTCATAATGAGAGCACTTCACAACTTCCAACAAACTTTTCAAAGACCGCCCTGTGAGCCGTGCGGTCTATCGCACTGTTTTCCATGTGGGAAGGCGTGCCGGTCCACGGCAAGAATCCACCCGGCGGATTAGTGCCGAGTTCCGGTGTGCCGGCCAGTCTGTGGTTGGTTTTTAAGGCGGTTACACTCGTCTGTCGTCTGGTGTGTGACGTTCCCGGCGAGAACCCCCGGGGGGGGGGGGGGGGGGTCCACTGCAGGCCCAACCGCACAATATCCCTGGGTTGAGTGTAGGGCGGCGGTGGGGTGAGTGGACTGCTGTAGCCTGTTGTATGGTTGTGAGCCACTGAAGGCTATGGCGGGAACGAAGCCTCTCCGTCGTTTCTAGATCCCCAGTTCCATACAATATAACTTTTCAGACCCTGAATTATAATCTTAACACATGAATTCATTTTTAAAGTAATCGGACGTTTCAAGCCGCTTTATATAAGGAACTTCGATTCTGTAATGAATCCGGGAATTACTGATACTGTAGAATTGGTCGCAATAGCGGTTTATATGAGATTTATTTACAAAAACATCGTAGTTTCGCGTAAAAGATCTCATAAATTTAAAACTTCCACATCTCTTATTAGTAATATGTTGTGGTTATAATATATGATATGTTGAAAGTATTCTTCACTGATCTTGTATTCATATACTATCGAAGTGTATCTCTTTGTTATTGGTATCATCGTACACATATCCACTCTTACGGAGAGGTCCTATTCAATGCATGTAGTAGATATTTTTGTCAAGCCTTTTTGCATTTCATTACGATTGTACAAAGGCGATTCTTCCCTGCACACAATAATATCGTCAGATATCAATCGCTCAGTGCTGATGAAATTAGTCTGGTAACTCGTTTAACCACTTTGTTACTTTCATACTGTAGGACATTTACCGTCCAAAATAAATTTCGGAGCTATATTAGTCAAATAATGACTGATTTCCTCTCATATTGATAAAACTACTCCATTTGATTATACCTTAGCTAGTGCTTCTCTATCTTGGAAGAGGGAATCAACCTGCTGCTCTGCATCTGTTGATTACTGTATGTCATGTATGTGTAAATCAAGCTTTGTTTTATATGATTCGTTTTTCCTGAATGTGTGCTAATCATTTTATATTAGATGCTTTTCCACCAGGAACGTAATGGGAGAATTCTTTATCTGAAATTATTCTTGAAGGTCCTGTATCAGTCAGATATTAGCGTTATTGGTCTATAATTCTGTCTATCCGATCATTTAACGTTTTTGTAAAGAGGAGTGGTTTGCACACATAGCCAGTGACGCAAGACTATTCTCTGCGTATGTAGCACTAGCTATGACTTAATCCGGAGATAGAATAACTGCAAAAATATATGTCCTGCTTCTTGTAAACGTACGCCTACACTGACCAGCCAGAACATCATGACCATCGGCCAGCTATCCATATAAGACCGTCCAGGCGATAGTAGCCTCACCTGGCGAGGAATGACTGCTAAGCACACAAGTGCACGGTGTATTTAATGCCAGTTAGCGTGCTGTCCGACTGTAAAATGGGGAAGGCGAGCGATCTGTCTGAGTTTGACCGACGGCAGATTGTGATGACCCTCAGGTTCAGCACGAGCATTTGGGAAACTGCTTGACTAGGCAGATATTCAACGAGTGCTGTGGTGAGTGTCTTCAACACGTGGTGAAACCAAGGTAAACGTCATCCAGACGCCGTGGGGTTGGGCGGCCATCCTTTGTTACAGATATCAGACTACGTAGGCAGGACAGACTGGTAAACAGGACAGGCGGCAACTGCGGCGGAGTTCATATCAGACTTTAATTCTGGGCAGACTACAAGTGTGTCTGAACACACAGTGCACCGAACACTCTTAACGATGGGCCTCCGCAGCCGAATATCCATGCATGTGCCAATGTTAACACCACGACAGTGCCAGCTACGATTGAAATTGTCATGTGACCATCGGCAATGGACGCTGGCGCAATGGCATTACGTTGCGTAGTCTAATGACCCCCGATACCTTCTTCATCAATCCGGATGGAGTGCATGAAACTATCGTCACACAGGGAAACATCTCCTTGACACCTACACTGCGGGACGGAGACAAGCTGGCGGCGTCGCCATTATGCTATGGGGAACATTCACGTGGGCACCATCGGTCCCGTGTAGCCAGTGCAAGGCACCATCATGGCCAGTGAGTATGGTACCAGTCCTCATTACCCATTCATGAAGATCATGTTTCCCGAAAAGTAGTGGCGTTGTGGAACAACACAGTGCACTATGTCACAAGACCAGAAGCGTGGCGGAGTGGTTCCAGAAACCCAGTGAAGAGTTCCAGTTGATGTGCTGCCCCTCCGCCCCCCCCCCCCCCCAATGCCATCTTGCCAGATCTGAACGCGATCGAACACATAGGTGACATTAGTGTACGTGGCATCATAGCTCATCACCCCCCTAGATGGTATTTAAGGGAATCAGGTGGCTTTGGTGTGCAGATATAGTGCCAAGTTCCTCCAACTACCTATCAGGCCTCATTGCTTCCATGCCACTACGCAATGACGCTGTTATCTGTGCCAAAGGTAAACGTACCGGCTATCAGTCATGTGGTCATAATGTTCTGGGTGGTAAGCGTATCTGCTCCCACCGGATGCAGCAGCAAACGCGATAGAAGCAATGTGTTCCGTTATGAAAGGACTAGATTTAATAGATACTTCGTGTCACTTCCACCCGCACTTTAGAGTAGACACATACGTAACCAGTGGTTTAATAAGCAGACCGGACAGGGTTTATGTAACGAAAGGCTTTATCTGTGACTTACTTGAGTGGGAAATATTCCCCATTAACTTCTCCTATCACTGCATGTTTCATATAACTGCGCAGCATAATGACCGAGAAACATTCACGGAACGGAGCGAGTAGCAGTTAAACGGATGAAGAATTGCAACAGGAGGTCAACGGTATTTGAAAGAAATGACTTTGTCTGGAGTCTAGATATCCAACATGCACAGTGTGGTGGGTACAGTTCCCAAAACGGCAGGTAAAAATAAATATTTCTATAAAAATCATTTTACTTTACCACGTTTTTAAAGCAGATTAAAATGTATAACATATTTTCTCTGAGAACCATAAAGGCTTCTAACTCTGTACAGATAGTGCTGAAATTTTGTGATCTGAATTTTTAGTGGCCTTGAAAATACTCTGAAGGAGGGGATCTATTCGTGCATGAACTATGTACTTCATGTAATCAACGTTTTCGTTTTAAATTGTACAAGTGTTTTCACAGCTATTATAAATTCACAATGACAAATTTTCAGAAACAACTTCCTCTTCTGGTCCTCTGTTCAGTTATTTTCCCCTCTCTTTGACCATTCCCTCCTCCCCCTCTCTCCCTGTCTATTCCTTCCTCTATCCTCTATACAGTGGGGTACGTCAGATCGGCAGGAAAGATGGTCCAAGGCTGTATCTCAGTTATAATACTCCAGCAGTTGACTTCTCTGCAGAGCACGAAATAGTCTCCGTGTTAGCCCCTTTGTTGCCTTAGATTGGTGGCTTTCCTGGTGTTAAGGGCTGCTCAGTACGGTAAGAACTGCTTTAGATTACTTTCAAATAATATTCTGTTTTGTGGAAATAAGCTATAACTCAGGCAATAATGGGCTTACGAGTCGTAACTGCATTCCATTGTGTATTACGATGTATCGTCAGTCTTGTGATATATTAACACATCGGTGTCCCTACAATGCGTTTCCATGTGCAGACAAAAGGTACAGTCTCGTAATATGTATGGGACAAGTTTACGTGTCGCAGTTGGGGTAAACAGCGCAGTGGATAATCTTACCCCATCCGTTATAATTATCAGCGTTTTCGTTGATATGGAGCTAGAAACGTTTATGAACGTTGCAGGTGAATATTGTACACCGATAATAGTATTCAAAGAGTTTTTTTTTGTGTTTCAGCGCCTAAAAAAGGAAAACCGAGCGGAAGTGATGCTTTCCATAAATTCTCGAAACTGCAAAAGGGAGCTTGAAAACAGGAAAGACTAAACGTCAGGTAGCGAGGAAGGTGCCCTCAGAAATCGCATTAAAGAGGTGCGAGGCCCTTTCAAGTGTACTTTTATCTCTATGTTTTTTGTTTTGGAGACTGCTGCCTACGTAAACATAAGCTCAAAATTAACACCGCTGCCCCTACTTTTTGAGGATTTTGGGGTAAACAACCTGGGAAGATTCGGAAGAACTCTTAATGATGAGTAGGAACTGGAACCCGCTGAACAATACACATCTTTGGACGGATGTTATTATGATATGACACAGAAAGATTTCAGATTAGTTCATGAGTACTCTGAGAGGAATAGTATCACAATAAAATTTGATAAAGCACTAAGATGATCCGAAAAGACTGCGCTTGTAATTTCATGCAGAGACGAAATCTTATCCTTCGGATCCCTCAGAAATGGAATCTTGGACGTGCGATGGGGTTCAACAAACAGCCAACAGGCATCTTCTTTGACAATCTTTCGTCGCTAATGGAGAGATATAAATATGAAGTTCATAACATATTTAACGTGAATGAGTCGGGAATTACAACAGTTCCTAACAAAGTTCCGACAGTGATAGCAACATGTGGCAAGAAGCACATGGGCAAAATTACATCTGCATATAGAGGGAAGAGGTCAGCTGAAAACGGCTGTATATTGTATGAGGGCTTCGAGAGGGGAAGGGGTGGGGGATGGGTTACAAAACCTCCAGGAATGTTGCCTCGGAAAAGGATGAAGGAGAGTCTGAAGAATGGTGCCCCTCCTGGGCCACTAATGATGTTTTCGGACATTGGGTACGTCAACTCAGATCTGTATCTCCCATGGCTACAACGTTTTCTGAAACATATAGAGCCAACAGAAGAAAATCCGGTATTGGTAATTTTTGGACGACCACGTGTCACATTTGTGTCTGAATGCAGTCCTTTATTGCAGGGACCATAACATTCATGTGCTTAAAATGCCTGCAAACATTAGCCACAAACTACAGCAAGTGGATCGCTGCTTTTAAATCCGCTGAAGGACTTTTATTTTCAATCATGCGAGCAGTGGCTCACCCTGCATATGTAATTACACGAGAATTTATTGCTGAATTGTTTGGAAATGCTTATGAGTGGATGGCCAAAATGACGAAGGCAACAAAGGCGTG
This sequence comes from Schistocerca cancellata, assembly GCF_023864275.1. Classification (NCBI taxonomy): domain Eukaryota; kingdom Metazoa; phylum Arthropoda; class Insecta; order Orthoptera; family Acrididae; genus Schistocerca; species Schistocerca cancellata. The sequence goes on along the minus strand of NC_064629.1, from coordinate 493,093,529 downwards.
CAAGATATGCAGCGTTTATTAAATCGGTGGTCACATATTCACCGAGGATGACTTCCTGTTTTCTATTGTTGCACACCAAAGTGACAAATTTAATGATGTTTCAAAAGTTGAATCTGGATCTCTCCGAAGCCAGTGTCCACAGACATCTTCAAATGAGTCATAACCAGGATCATGTGCCTACGTTTCCCCAAGAGAAATAGTTCCAATGTCAAGATGAAAAGATTGCCAAAAAAGAAGAATAAAGGGGAGGAAATCAGAAATAGTGTACGGGGCCCCATTCATGCAGTAACTGGAATCCAAATCAACAGAACAGGAATTGAAGGAAAGTGCGCAGTCTTCCCCACTTTATTCTATATCTATTTCCTCCCTCCCCTGTCTCATTCTACCTCCTTTCACAATTCGTCTTCTCCTTTCCTCTCCTTCGCCTCACTCTCCTCAACCATACCCATCTGCAGGTATTCTCCTGAACAGTATTCTACTTGAATAACACACCAGTCGTGCAGGGCGGATGCCAATGAAACACGTCAGGCTGTAGTCACGCTCGTGTTCCGTTGTCCTTTTCATTCAGCACACCTAACCCGCCGATCAGGTAAGTTAAATTAATAATTATGTTTCGATGTATGTGCAAAAGAGCGGTATTACACGGGAGAGTCGGCGATGATTATAGGGGATTTCCTTTAACTTCTCTTAATTCTAAAGTGCTTGTTCAATTCATTCTGGTGGTTAGCGGAGAGTGAAAGCATGGCCCTTACAATTCCTGCTCGTCTTTGTGTTTCTTCAGCAGACGAGGAGGATGATAGGACTCTCGGTGGGGAATAGCGCCAACCACCTGAGTCCTGTGAGCGGCCGCCCGCTGTCATATTCACGGGGGCAGAGGGCGGCGGAGTGCGTCTTTGACAGAACTAGTCACACTCTAGAAAGAAGGGATTTGTGTGCTGAGTTCACAATCTCACTCTGTCCTCGCAATTTGGCGAACAAAAATACCGAGGTTTCTCAGACAACCCACTGTTAACAACCCAAATAAGGAAGCCCTAATGAAAGCCCTTTGGTAGCAAAAGAGATAGCAAACTTAGTTTCCTAACATTGACAGGAGCTACTGACAACAAAATTAAAGTTATTGCAAGTTTGACTAACAGGAATACTATGTAATTAATAACATTTATTAAAAAAAAGGAGTAAATAAAAGACTATCAGATGATACGAAGACTGGAACTTCAATAAAGTGAAGTATCAAACACTTCCTCGCTGAGAGCCACAGTAAGCGCTTCTTCGCTGGGAGCCATAGTAAAATGGTTCAAATGGCTCTGAGCACTGTGGGACTCGACTGCTGAGGACATCAGTCCCCTAGAACTTAGAACTACTTAAACCTAACCTACCACCTACATAAACCTAACTAACCTAAGGACATCACACACATCCATGCCCGAGGCAGGATTCGAACCTGCGATCGTAGCAGTCGCGCGGTTCCAGACTGAAGCGCCTAGAACCTCTCGGCCACTCCGGCCGGCGAAGGAGCAATAGTAGACGGTCTTAATCATCGAGAGGCGAAGAGAACGGTCTTTTTCACCACATCAGGAGAAGGTCATTCATGAGCAGACGGGTCGCGCAATGCTAGCGTCCGACGCTGCCTGGCATCTCGCTGCACCTCGTCATGCAGAAATGATGTACAGCCCTCTCTCCTGTCTCTTCCGACTGGCGTGGCGGCCCTTGACTTTCCGCCGCAACACAGTGAACTATCAAAAAAACGCCGTAAAAGGACTAATACAAACGAAATAAGTGTCTTACTCGCGGCATTCGAAATTCGTCTGGGTTAATAGGCAGGTAGGTTCAGATTGATCAGTCAGTCCCTGTGTGCTGGCCGCTGTGGCCGAGCGGTTTTAGTCGGTTCAGTCCGGCACCGCGCTGCTGCTGCTATCGCAGGTTCGAATCCTGCCTCTGGAATGGCTGTGTGTGATGCCCTTAGCTTAGTAAGGTTTAAGTAGTTATAAGTCTAAGGGACTTATGACTTCAGATGTTAAGTACCATAGTGTTTAGACCCATTTTTTAGTATCTGTGTGGTCCCCTTTCGACCATGATTTTAAGCTCTGTGATTCTGTTTCTCTTTACTCACCAACCTTCCGATGCAATCATCGCCAACAGTTCCATTCCGCGATTACCAGTCAGGTAACACGATTTCATCTTTCTTCGGTCTAATTTACAGTCATTTTCTTCCGACGATTCATAATTATCACACAATCATATATGTATACACACTCATTGTCCCTTGATGAGTAGATGACCCTTGTTGTTCTGTGCAATCATTTGATTCCTAACAATAGATGTATGTAATTCGTAACCCTTGTTTCGTTACGGTAGCTGATAGTTCCCATCACATTGCTGTAATTATTAATGTTTACTCAGGGCAAACAACTATAGGTCACGTGTTAGGCCCAATCCTTTTCTTCTGTCTCCGTGCACACAGTTCCATTACATGGACCTGGACCGTAGTGGGGGACTTGTATCTTGCGAGGGGATGCTCAGTGCATGTCAGTGGCAAAACACATCGAGGTAAATAAAAATTTCCCCGTACTCTAAATGACGAATGGAGGCAGAAATATGATGAACAAGCAACTATCAGAAATTATGTTGTGCAATATCGTATGGATTTTTACGTTGGGTAAGTAACAGATTCGATGGCCGGTGAGTCCCTTTTTTCCTACATTCATCCGACGGTCAGTCCGAATAACAACGCCGACCTTGTAACGAACACCGCCGACGAAGAAATACACTGCGCAACAGAATTAAAGGATAACTTTTTGAAAAAATAAATATCTCCCACTACAACGCAAAAGTTTGATATTATGGTCAAAGGTATCTACGACCTTTCCATGTAACGATGCAAAGGCGTGATGCCTGGCCACGTCACACTTGAGCTCAGCGACGCATCAGTCAGGAAGGTGCCGATAGATGCGAAAAAGACCAGAGCTAAGAAGTTTATGTGAGGTATAAAGTGGGTCAATGATGTCACATTATGAGCAGATTTCATCACAATTCTGTCTAACGCCTTCGTAGACGTGCCACACGACATAAAAGTGTCACAACCCCTCTTAGGCACGTTTCACACCGTAGTTTGACGCATTTTCTGTGCAAGTCAGAACCATGACACCCGGCGTTCAAATCACGCAGTTTTGTTATGGGTGTCGGAGGAAAAAATCTCAGACACAGAAACGCTTAAAATCAACAAGTACAGATCTCAGGGGATGAGATGAGGGGTGCCGATGAAACCAAACGTTTCTTAGGGAAGTTGATTCCCTCATATTTCACGTTAGAAAACGACAGTACAGTACGATGAGCAACAGGTCAACGGTTCTTGACAGCATTCGACACTGCTGAGGCTCCCCAGACTTCCGTTTTATACAGTGAAATCCGTGGAATCAACGTGCCACGTGAAGAAGTGGTTTCATTGACGGCGTTTAGTTCACCCCTCAGCCTTTCAGTGTCGATTCTGAGAGGCGGTGTGTCCCAAATGTTTATCGTGGCCACCCATAAGAAATCCACGTAATTTCAGGGCTGGACATCACGGTTCTGACCTTCAACGCTGAGAAGTCAAACGAATGTGTGAAATGTGGGTATGACGGAGTGTGACGACCTTCCCATCGTGTGACACGTCCACGATGGCTATGTGCAGGATTTTGATGAAATTTGCTGCCAGTGTGACTTTATTAACCTAGCTCACACCTCACACCTAGCTCCGGCCACTTCCTAGCACGCGTCGACACTTTGCTGTTTGAAGCGTCACCGAGTGTGAGGTCGCAGGGCGTCACATTTATTCACCACTACAGAGGGAGTCTGTTGTCACCGTTGAGCCAAATTTCAAACTTCTGCATCGAAATGGGGTACAATGAGGAGATTTCAAACAGTGATCCTTTCATTTTGTTGCGCAGTGCATATACCACAAACAAAGAATAACTTAAAATCAATTAATGATTTGCACGGAGAATTTTATGCTCTCACTTGTAACATCATAGGAAAGAAATTAACGAAAATTTACAATGAATAATTGGGGGATGTGGAGGTATCACCTCATCCTATCGGAGGATTGGCTCCCATGATTCCGTAAAAGCACATGGTTCAATTCTGCAGTATTTCCGACCCCTAATCCTTTTGAACACTTGTTATAAACTCTTCACTCAAACCATAATGAAGACGGTAATTACGAAAGAAGCTGCTCTTTATTAAATGGGTTCTGTCCGAGGAAGCTTCTATGACAAATGGTATATATGAATACGGGGAGACTATACACTTCTCCTTGACACGTAAATGCTGTGACGTTTCCGTTACATGTCGTTATTTGACGCTTAAAAATTCTATTTCCATATTTCCTCAATATGCGCAAGGACAAGTATGTTGCTACATGGTCTCTGCGGAAAAACCTTCATTTGGCCTGGACGGAAACGCATACCGCAGCTACACGAAAAAGCTTGGGTGGTCCTTAATGAGGACTCCAAGAAACACTTGTCCAATAGGGAGAAGGGCGGATTCATAGAATCAAGCAAGTATGTGTGCGTTTCTAGTTCTGTCGTAACGGTACCCCTAGTCTTTGAAGCCTGTTTCCCACCCACGGTGATTCCCTGGGGTATTGTGGAGCACAGAGAATGGCGAGAAGCTGCTAGATCATTGAAATCCTTTCTTTTTAATTCCCTACGTAAAATTATAGTGCTGGCAGACTGCAGGTAGCACCCAACTTCGACGTTAATCAGTCAATTAAAAAGGGAACAGAAGTATTTGAAATATGGTTCTATAACAGTATTCTTGAGATTGGATGGGTATATCTAACAACTGATGAGGAGGTATTGAATAGATTTGGGGAAAAAAGATTGGCGCTGTATGAAGTGAGGAATTGATCACTTGATAGCACACATCCTGAGGTATCAACGAATCGTCAGCTGGGTAATCCAGGGAAATGTGTGACTACTGTGGTGGGGTCGGTTTGGGGTGAGGTGCGGGAGATTATAAAGAGGGGGAGACGAAGGTCTCGCCTACAGCAAGAAGGTTCCAACGGATGAAGGTAGCGGTTGTGACGCAGACATGAAGAGTCTTGCGCAGTATAGACAAGCATGGAGAGATGCATCAAACTATTCTGTGACACGAAGGCTGAAACAAAATTTTAGAAGGGCGAAAATCGAAGTATGTAATAAATCACCTGTAAAATTACAATAAATGTTGTCAACATTCAATTCGTCTTACTGGCTTTGCTCGTTTCAGCATTTGGATCCTTTCTTTCTCATTTATCCGATTTTCCGACGTGTAGTCCATTTCGACTTCGAGCTCTCTAGTGACACCTTTATGGTCATTCCTATGGTAAGTGACGTCTCCCCGAGGATAGAATATTCATAACCACAACAAAAGAGAGATGTTAACGATTACCTTAAATAAAAGCGTTTAATTAGCATTTAGACAAACTGCACATACTCTACCTAATGAATATTTTCCGGAAACCAGCGAGTGGGCACTAATATTTGGGTGTGACCAACCAGCGTTTTTACGAAGGCTTGAACTCCACTTGGGACACTTTGAATGAGGTGTCTGAATGTTTGTGGAGGAAAGGCAGCGTGTAGTTCCTCAATCCCCGAGACTAATATAGGTAGTGATGTTGGGACGATGGGTTCTGAAGCGAAATCGACATTGGAACTTATGGCAAGGCTCTTCTAGTGGATTCAGTTCAGGACTCTGGCCAGGCCAGTCGGTATCAAAAATGTTGCTGTCTACAAGGAATTGTCTCGCAGATTATGGTTTATTATATTGTGCATTGTAATGCTGACACAAACAATCATCATCTCCGAACTTAGCCTCAACTGTACGCAGTACACAATGCTGTAAATTGTGTCCATACCCTCACACATTTCGCGTTTTCGTAAGCGTCATACGGGGACTATGCCTTAATCACGAAAAACACTCCCATGCCCCAGCATCTCAGTCGATGCACGTAAAATTCTCCAGGTATTCGCCAAATGCTAGTTATTCACTCAGATTCACTTACAGTTTAGCATGATTCACCAGTGTAAATGACTCGTTTCCAGTCATGAACTGTCCACTGTCGTCACTCTTTACGCTACCTCAAGCGTTGCTTATAAGTGACTACAGGAATGTGTGTCTTACGAGAAGCTGCTCGAACGTTGAAACCCATTCTTTTTAGTTCCCTGGATACAAATACTGTGTTACCAGACTGCTGAAAGTATTGTTTAACTCATGAGTAATATCTTCTGCTGATTTCAAGCAAATTTTTACAACCATCCACCGCAGTTGTCGACGGCCCCTGTCTGTCAGTACATGTGGAGTGCCTGGTCTTGGTTTATCGCATGGTTATTTCTTTGCGGTTCCACATCACAATCAAGTAACCATCAATGGACTTGGGGCGCTTTGAAGGTAATGAACAGCTACTGATGTATTTGTTAGTCAGGTGCCATCCAATGAGTAGAGCACATTCAAAGTGACTGAGCTCTCCCGACGTTTCAAACTCGTCTCCTGCCATCCTGATTTAGGTTTTCATGATTTCCCTAAATCATTTCAGGCAAATGAGGGGACTGTTCCTCTCAAAGTTCACGGCCGATATCCTTCCCCTTCCTTCCCTAATCCGAACTTGTGCTCCGTCTCCAATGTCCTCGTTGTCGACGGGACGTTTTAACACTAATCTCCTCCTCCTCTGAGCTCTCCTGATCGACCCAATCTGATGTTACTATTCCTCTACTGGCAAAAAATACTCGTTCTCCTCCTTTTATACTGGTCACCATAGCAGAGTCACATAGTGTTCGAGTTTCAGCTGCCAGCGACATGAATATTCTGAAATACAATGTACACGCGATGTACCGAACAACGAAATGTAGTCTGCTGCAGCTATGCTATACATATATTACTTGAATTTAAACGCAAGCGTACCAAGTTGGGGTGTGTAGGAGTAACGCTGTGTCCGTTCTGTATATGAGGAAAGGTTACACAGCTTGTTCTCATACAGACAACCTATTGGTGCGTATTTGTTTTTGCCAAGATTGTTCTATGGTCTGGGAAACGCCTACCAACACAAGTCTGAATTCGGCAGCGGCAAAATCGTGGATTACTGAGACTATAGTTTATCGTTCCGCGGTATCCCAGTCGCGTTTATCAGTATCCCACAGTATTTTATGCAGGATCTAAACATCCCGACACATCTAACACCCTAGAGGAAGACATATTTTGCACTTGGCCGTGATGGAATGTAGAGCCATTTCCGCAAAGGAATGGGCTTGTTTGCCGCAAGCAAGTGTCCACATGGACAGTGCAGCGACATTTGGAGCTCATGAGACTCTTAGCACAGTGGCCATTGCTATTGCTTTCTTTGTTAAGTCAGCAGAGAGAGGCAGCCGACAGGAGTGCGCCCTACAACACTGGACACATGAGTGGCAATACGTCGTTTCCGCAGCCGACACCAGTTCCAGTTACACATTGCAATGGCTGTAACACTGTTCATAAGCACCGACGAGAACGAATGTTGCAATATTGCATTCGACGTCCTAATAGGGGTTCAGAACCTATTCTGACAATATGGTTCATGCTACTTCTTTGAGGTGCATGCAGTTAAAAATGACGATTTCCAGTTTGAGGTAAAGATCATTTCATTCACAGCACAAGCTCACAAATAAGATAGTTCCAACAACAACTGAAAAATCGTTCGTGAACACCTGATAATAATAGAAACAAGATTCACTGGCGTGCTACCATTTCAGATTGAGCTAGAAGCATGGGACATTCCATTGCGGAAATCGTTAGGATATTCAATATTCAAATGTTCAAATATGTGTGACTTCCTAAGGGGCCAAACTGCGGAGACCATCGGACCCTAGACTTACACACTACTTAAAGGAACTTATGCTAAGAACAACACACACACACCCATGCACGAGCGCGGACCGGCACTTCGGGCGGGAAGGGGTCGCGCAATCCGGTATATGGTGCATCAAACCACGGTGACACTCCGCGCGGCAAATCCACAGTGTAAACAGTGTGGTGAGAATACCAAATTTCAGGCATTATCTCTCACATCGGACAACGCAGTGCCCCACGGCCTTCACTTAACGACTGAGAGCTGCGGAATTTGCCTAGAATTTTCGGTGCTAATAGACAAAACCTTAGAAATCAATGTGAGACATACAATGAACGTATCCGTTAGGACAGTGGGGCTACAACTGGCGTTAATGGTATATGTCAGCAAGACGACCGACGCGATTGTCTTTTATATCAGCACGACATGACCTACTGCGTCTCTCCAGGCTTCGTGACCATATCGGTAGGACCTTAGACGACTGGAGACCGTACCACTGAAAAACGTGTCATAAGACCGTTTCATCCTCTTCTGAGGCAAGATGACCGCAACTGTTGTAACAAGTCCTTGATGTCCCAGACACTTTTGCTGATAAACAGCTGACGTCCGATCTGGTTCCACAAATGTTCTGTGGTCTGGCAATCACGGTGGCTGTGGAAGTAGCTCAAAATCACTCAGACAGTTCATACAGGTGTGTGCCCTGTGCGGACAAGCCTTTCCTGTTGAAAGATGGCATCACTATACTACAGCATGAGAGGTAATACATAAGATGCAGGATGTCTATGATGTGCTGTTCTGCCACCAGAGTTCACACGATAACCTCGCTGTGACCTGAAATCATACTCGATCGCTCCCCACACCATGTTCGGAGGAGAAACACCAGCTGTTTCTGTCCAAAACATCAGAATGGGCTCCCTCTCCAGACTACTGGCACACTCGCCGACGATGGTCATCTAAGGTAGTGTAGAACCATGATTGATCAGTGAACACAATGCGAAGTCTTTCATAAGTAAACCACGCTTCCCAGAAACAGCACCACTCCAAATTCAGTCTTTGGGTTATAGTTTCACTGACTGGTTATGCATGGCTGCTGTTAGTCTCTCACCAATGTTACTGGATGACATAGAATGCAGCAGGGAAGCCATTACTTTTTCTACGCTGATTTGAAGTGCTATGATCTCCTTGGTTCACAATATGGAGGTCCTCCTCTGTGAGTGTCAGACTGGCTGACAGTCATCTTGACGATGTGTATGCCGGCCATCATGATCCCATGCGGTCCAACATCGGACCATAGTCACTTCTGAATGCCCCAAAAATATGGATAATGCACGATTCGATAAGCTGGCCTAATGGAGACCTACATGTAGGCTCCTTTCATACTCTGTCAGGTGTTCATCACGCTGTCTCACATGAACAGGCCACATCTCCGTACCCTTCACAGAGACTACTCAACAACTAACACTTTTCACGCACCTTGCATAGCCTACCAGGCCTAGTAAAAGCACCACACAGCGAAAAATATTTATATATGATGATGGGTATTGTATCTCTCGTAGAGAATTGAAACTCTAATCATTTACAGACTAGTCGATGGTGGCTACGTGTACGAAGTTACATTGACATTTGACCAAGTCTTCTGGGCGTTTCGCTTTTTTTTTCGCGTAGTGTTCTTAGTACACCGATATTCCAAGTTTCCATATGTCACTAGCAAAATAGATTTCCAGCTACGGATAATATATGTCTGAATCACATTCAGCCTCATCAGTTAATGACAGTCGTGAATGGAGCAATATACTCAGGTCGGATATCAAGATGCAAACATTGGGAGGCGAATCCAGGGAACGGAAGATGTCAATGCTCCTCACAGCTCGAGACATACGGTTTAGGAACCGATCTCTGACGTACATGAGGCAACGGCGTAAGGGAAGAGTACCTCCACCTTCACAAGTTGCAGAGAGTTTCTTCAGCTGTAGCTTATGATGACGGATCCCTGTATCAGCCATCTGCTTGTAGGAAAGTATATAAAAGTTCGATGCAATAGCGTTGAAAGTAGCCTAAACAGTTTTTATCTACTTTCAAATGAATTGTTGGTCGATCGCTATCAGGCGCGGTGACCATCGAGCTGAAAACAATTTTCAGAGAAATCTGTAGTACGTGCCGGCCTGAATAAACGTCGAACATTAACTGTATGAAGTTGGGTCATGACAGCATGGGCAACAGGCGACTTTGCGTTACGTTATTGAAGAAGAGTATCACAGATATTTCAGGGATAAAGTGCAGGCATCCGCCTTAACATGAAGGAAATTTAAGGTTTGTCCAAATTACCAGCTTAGGAACCATAGTTAATAGTGTCATATAACCAATAGCCCCGATGTTATATCGGTCGTGAACCGACAAGTTCGCTGACAGTGGAATCCGCCCTGCGGGTTTGTCTACCCGTCGCTCTCATGCGCCATTCCTCCGGAGACTATTTACGAATACCAAACGGGCATCACATGCCCGAGAAGCATGAACGGGGAATTAGTACTAACGACAGTCTTGTGGACTTGTAACGTCGCACGTAGCTCGTCTATCGAATGGTTCAAATGGCTCTGAGCACTATGGGACTTAACTTCTTAGGTCATCAGTCCCCTAGAACTTAGAACTACTTAAACTTAATTAACCTAAGGACATGACACACATCCATGCCCGAGGCAGGATTCGAACCTGCGACCGTAGCGGTCGAGCGGTTCCAGACTGTAGCGCTTAGAACCGCTCGTCCACAACGGCCGGCAGCTCGTCTATCACCTTGTTTACGTGCGATACAATTTGCGGAAAATGAGAATCTAATATTGGAACCATAATACGATTTTTTTGTCATGTTTACATGTTGGGACAGAATCTATTTTCATAAACGGATCAAATAACGTTTCCGAGCGGCACTTGTCTTTAAGGAATGGATTATATAACTCCGCTCTTCAGCTTGTCATTTCTGTGCAGTGTGCGCTTCTATTTTAGTTTGTTGATGAACAGAAGCTTGAGACACTGACACTAATGTGTTACTCCCGCCAGATCATTTTGGAAAACGATTGCGAAGTGATCACTGGTTTTGTATTGTCGTATTGAAATATTTTGCTCACGTACAGTAGCTAGAAATATCAGAATGAATAAAGACATTGAAAGTAAAAAATAAATATGTTAGCGTTATGTACTTCAGCATTAAAATTGAAGGTACTAACCAGAGGAGTGGAATCTCGTAGTGATTAAAATAATTCGGGACAAGCAAAGGAATATAGGTTCGAAGCTCTTCCAGTGCTTAAATCTTCTTTTTAATGTGTATCAAACTGACTTTATTCATTATTTTAATTCAATGAACAATATTTATTTTATGTCTAACGCTTAGTCGCGTCGTTTTCGTCATCGTACACAGAATACTGAATCAGAAATCACTATAATCGAACATCACACCTGAATAGCCAGAGAACCTTGCGGTTTATATATCGGTACTCGTGAACTACACAGTTGGTTTAAATAGGCCTATACCACCCCACCCTTTGTGAGGTACTGAATGTCCTGTCGCTAGAAAATGAATGTGGACGAGAAAGTTTGCCAGTACGAAAAAGAAGGTACAATAATTTACAAATGAACCTGCTATGAAGGACAACACGGTTGTCACCAATTAGTTTCCTTTTGTCAGTTAAGAAAATGTTTCGGCACTGATTGTGTTGCTTCATTCTTCCATAAAAACCTAATGTGCAACTATGTCTACTCCTTCACACATAACAACACGTTAATTTTTGCGTCTTTTAAAACAGTTTCTAAGAGTTTCGTTGCTTACCTTGAAGTTCGGCTCCTTGCTGCATAACCTGTTTGAGCAAAATGTACTGTTACTCGACTTCAGCATTCTGGCTGCACGGCTCGTCAGCCGCTCAGCTGACACGATAAATCCTTTCTCTTTCTCATTTCCCCCTCGGAGGTTCGAGTCCACCCTCGGGCATGTATGCGTGTGTTGGCCTTAGCGTAAGTTCGTTTAAGTTAGGTTAAGTAGCGTGTAAGCTTAGGGACCGATTACCTCAGGAGTTTGGTCCCATAAGGTCTTATCATAAATTTCCAATTTCTTTCTCATTGTCAACAGATTTAATCACGTCAACCGCAAGCCGTCACGCTTGCCGCCTAGATATTTTTTCCACGCACCTTCCACGCTCCCACTGCGATGTAGTAACGTGCACTACTTTAACCGGTGCGTCACTATACCAAGCCACGCAACCAAGTTATTTCCTGATAAGTTCGCATTACCACTTCGCTTTGCTGGGTAATATGGGCAATATACATTGATGTGACTAAGTTAATGGGTTACCACCTAATATCATGTTGGACCTCCTTTTGCCTGGCGTAGTGCAACAACACGGCACAGCACAGACTCAGTACCTCGTTGGAACACCCCGGCCGAAAAATTTAGTTAAGCTGTATCTATATGGCGCACTGTCATCCACCACAGAAATTGCATCGTTGTTTTGAACCATGAAGTCCATGAATGGCTGAAAATTGTCTCGTAGTGGCCAAACGTAACCATTTCCTATCTATGATTGGTTCAGATGGAGCAGAGGTCACAGTCCATTCCTTATAAAGAAGTTCTCACCATTTTGGAACCACCAACAGCTTGCACAGTGCTTTGTTGACTGCCTGGGTCCCTGGTCTCGTGTGGTCTTGCCACACTCGAAACCTACCTTCAGCTCTTACCAACTGATATCTGAACTCATCTGATTAGACATGCGTCTACATTAGAGGAATGCCAAATTATTCTGATAAGTGGGTTCAAACAGAGATATTTTTAGAAAATTTTACTCTATTTTGTAATCTCTTAAATGACAAAAATAAGCTTTAAAGCTGTTGTAACGTTATGCGTTAAGTAGGCGAGTGATTTGGCCGTGTGGAGCTGGTATGTGGGGACTTGAAATCATTGTGTGACTGAACACTAGTGGGCCCAGGGCTTATGGCACGCCACAGCAGGTCATGCTGAGCAACTGCTATGGCGAGTCCCGGTACAAAGGCGAGCAGCATCACCGGAAATGGGTAAATTCCAGTTTGGACAAATTTGATGGCCAATGGTCGCTTAAGAGGACAGTCAATGTTCCATGAAATGGTGGAGTGTCAGACAAGCTGATAGATGGCTTCTTATAGCTATTTGATAATATATAATTATTTACAGTTATGTATTACTGAAAATCTGAAAACACCACTGATTTCAGAAAAATGCATCCAATAACACAATATTTCAGTACCTTTAAAACTATAGAAGTTTATATTTCTCAACGAAAAACATTTATACAATGAACCTAGGAAGTAATGGCTCTTAAACGTTTCATACCATTCCAACACAGAATACTTCTGATGATGACGCAGCACTATAGCTATGATCTCTAGAAGCTACATATGCCTATCTATATTACTTCTTGTTATATTAAGTTTTTCGTATCTTTTAATTAAGCAGTTTGTCAGGACATCTTATCCTCCACAGCTCCACAGCAAATGAATGCAACGTGAATGCCTCAAGTTTTGTCATACTTCTGTATTTATTTACTAAACAGTTACTATTTTGGCCATAACTTCACTAAACATTAATTACAACTGGAAATTCAAAATCAATGTAATTTAAGAAGTGGTGAATCATATTTGTCAGACGACAGCACCTTCAAAAAGGAGTGCCAAGAGCGCTAAATAACAGTTCAAATAATATTTAATGACAATCTGTTGTGATTTATCATGAGAAAATTGACACTAAACTGATCTCTTATTTATTTATGGACGACAGCCCTCTATTTATGTTTTTTGTGGCTGGTTTCAGTGTGACTGAACATATATAATATCCCTTTATGTATTGTTGAAATATGTCAGTTCAGTGTTGGTAGTGGTGATATTGAGTCAAATCACATCTGTGGAGCTTCAGTCAATGGAGAAGCAGGTAGTGCCAGAACACTACGAAAACTGGGACTTTACAAGTGAAGAGCTAAGGTGACCTATTCTGGGGAATTGGAAGTTGGTTATCGCTATGGTAGCATGTGGTTTTTCGTAGATTGTATCACAGACTCTGGGCAGTGAACGGCGCCTGCCATACTTTAACTTCTAATGGGACTTTATGTTACAAGAGATCTGAATGTGCATCAGTGTAGGAATCTAACTTTTTCGCTTGTATTACATAACTGAGGACAGACAGGGTATGAGTTACCATTCTTTGTATCATATGTGTAAATTAGCGAATCGGAGCTCTGAGCTGATTTGAGCAGGTGAATGGTTCATGTATTGTGATCGTAAAATGACAAAGTTTTTGTGTATCTTTGATGACAATTTAGTTTGGGGATTTTCCTACCAGTGTTTCTGTTTTCACTTTCATTGAACACCATAGGACCATTTCCCATTTATTTGAGATGTCCTTTCATGAATAAGAGTTATCCAACGTAATTGTTTGTCGTCTACATCAGTTACACACTTCCGAAGTAAACCCGTATTATTAGACTATCAATTTAACTTTTATTTTGTATTTCTGTATATTTTATTAAATAGCAACTCTAGCCAATGCGTACATTATTTGAGTGCAGAATCACAGCTACAGGTTATTATTTGCAGCGAACTAGCTGTGGGGCATGAAAGCAGAAGTGCACCGCTCGACGCTACGACTACAATCGAGATATTCTTTTTGAAAGGAGCCGTGCATAGCTCCAGTACAAGTATGAGCAATATCAAACAAATTTGTAACTCGTTTTTTTCGTTTCAGGTGCTGTTTAGGCGGAGTAACTACACTGGCAGTAAGAGTTAGGTACTGTCGCACAGTGAAGCTTCTTTTCGTTTTTTTCTCCTCTTCTGCGTGCTTCACATTTGTAGTCAGGCTCTGATTATTGATTTACAAGGTTAATATGTTGCATAGTAATAAAACTTTACGTTTCAAACCTTGTGATTCCTTTTTTTTAAACAGAGAACTTTTAGGATATCCTTCACATTTCTTAAACAAATACCGGTGAATTCCTTACTAAATAAGAATAAAAAATATTGTCGAGATAATGTGCGTTCCACTCAGACTGACAAAACGTGTTGAAAAACAGTTTTGGCCGACTGCAACGAGTGATTCCTGAGATATTTCATAGTCGTAAGCAGTCACTGTCACCTGTTGGAGTTACATATTTGTTGTGAAAAGCACTCAGATTGACGCATATAGGTATTTTGCTGAACAGATGGAGTATTTGAAGCATCATTGTTTACATGCTTCTAATGTTGAATATTACTTTGTCTCCTTGATCCTAACAGAAGATATAAATATTGGAAACTTCACAATGGAGGTCTGCTATTTGCTCAGATACTAATCTTCACCTTTCGTAAGTGACCTGACATAATTTTTCATATGTCTGATGAATGAGATTCTACAGCATTTCAGGTGATACATGTTCACTATCTCAAATAACATCAACTCGGTAAAAGTCTTACGCAATAGGCAAATTCTGTTAAGTAGACCCACAAAAGCAATTCCTCTCTTGTGGGCCGGCCGCGGTGGTCTAGCGGTTCTGGCGCTGCAGCCCGGAATCGCGGGACTACTACGGTCGCAGGTTCGAATCCTGCCTCGGGCATGGGTGTGTGTGATGTCCTTAGGTTAGTTAGGTTTAAGTATTTCTAAGTTCTAGGGGACTTATGACCTAAGATGTTGAGTCCCATTGTGCTCAGAGCCATTTGAACCAACCTCTCTTGTGTATTAATATCCTGGACCAAAACAAACGGAAAATAATCGTCTGATGCTTCTATTATGTTTTATATGAACTACGTCTTGAAACAGTCACAGTAAATAGTAATGGGTTCCACACTGTTGTGAATGTCCACTTACTAACATCAGAAAGCGAAGGTGGCAAGCACTCACTGACGTAAGTGCGTGTGAACTGTACCATATTAAAGGAATCAGTTAGTAAAATGTTTTATCAATTTGATAATGACTGTCTTCCTGATTCTCGAAATTAAAAACCCTACAAATATCAATTGACATCTGACGTAAGGGAACGGAATATTCCACAGTGTATTTCAAACTGCATCATTCACACAGGCTGACAACGGAACACAACGGTATGTCATGGTCAAAGGTTCTTGTGGAGAAAATTTTTCTGTTACATTTGGTTTGAGAAAACGTCGTCCTCTGTTAATATTAGAAGTTAACCTGTATTCGCCACACTGACTCATTCTATGGGTGTGGATTTTGTATTTTTACGTCTTCTTATTCTTTGTTATACACTCCTGGAAATGGAAAAAAGTACACATTGACACCGGTGTGTCAGACCCACCATACTTGCTCCGGACACTGCGAGAGGGCTGTACAAGCAATGATCACACGCACAGCACAGCGGACACACCAGGAACCGCGGTGTTGGCCGTCGAATGGCGCTAGCTGCGCAGCATTTGTGCACCGCCGCCGTCAGTGTCAGCCAGTTTGCCGTGGCATACGGAGCTCCATCGCAGTCTTTAACACTGGTAGCATGCCGCGACAGCGTGGACGTGAACCGTATGTGCAGTTGACGGACTTTGAGCGAGGGCGTATAGTGGGCATGCCGGAGGCCGGGTGGACGTACCGCCGAATTGCTCAACACGTGGGGCGTGAGGTCTCCACAGTACATCGATGTTGTCGCCAGTGGTCGGCGGAAGGTGCACGTGCCCGTCGACCTGGGACCGGACCGCAGCGACGCACGGATGTACGCCAAGACCGTAGGATCCTACGCAGTGCCGTAGGGGACCGCACCGCCACTTC
This sequence comes from Schistocerca cancellata, assembly GCF_023864275.1. Lineage (NCBI taxonomy): Eukaryota > Metazoa > Arthropoda > Insecta > Orthoptera > Acrididae > Schistocerca > Schistocerca cancellata. Next base: position 493,076,940 of record NC_064629.1, on the reverse strand, counting down.
CCAGCAAATTAGGGACACTGTTGCTCCTGGGGTATCGGCGAGGACCATTCGCAACCGTCTCCATGAAGCTGGGCTACGGTCCCGCACACCGTTAGGCCGTCTTCCGCTCACGCCCCAACATCGTGCAGCCCGCCTCCAGTGGTGTCGCGACAGGCGTGAATGGAGGGACGAATGGAGACGTGTCGTCTTCAGCGATGAGAGTCGCTTCTGCCTTGGTGCCAATGATGGTCGTATGCGTATTTGGCGCCGTGCAGGTGAGCGCCACAATCAGGACTGCATACGACCGAGGCACACAGGGCCAACACCCGGCATCATGGTGTGGGGAGCGATCTCCTACACTGGCCGTACACCACTGGTGATCGTCGAGGGGACACTGAATAGTGCACGGTACATCCAAACCGTCATCGAACCCATCGTTCTACCATTCCTAGACCGGCAAGGGAACTTGCTGTTCCAACAGGACAATGCACGTCCGCATGTATCCCGTGCCACCCAACGTGCTCTAGAAGGTGTAAGTCAACTACCCTGGCCAGCAAGATCTCCGGATCTGTCCCCCATTGAGCATGTTTGGGACTGGATGAAGCGTCGTCTCACGCGGTCTGCACGTCCAGCACGAACGCTGGTCCAACTGAGGCGACAGGTGAAAATGGCATGGCAAGCCGTTCCACAGGACTACATCCACCATCTCTACGATTGTCTCCATGGGAGAATAGCAGCCTGCATTGCTGTGAAAGGTGGATATACACTGTACTAGTGCCGACATTGTGCATGCTCTGTTGCCTGTGTCTATGTGCCTGTGGTTCTGTCAGTGTGATCATGTGATGTATCTGACCCCAGGAATGTGTCAATAAAGTTTCCCCTTCCTGGGACAATGAATTCACGGTGTTCTTATTTCAAATTCCAGGAGTGTATTATTTTCCGTTGTTTTCGTGACACAGTAAAAATGTTCAAAACAACTTAGATAGTTTTTCCATTGAGTTTTCATCCACAGGGCAGGTCAGATATCTGAAACCAAAAAATTATTTTGGTTTTACAATAACTAGACTGAAATATGGCCTGCACTGTCTGTAAGTAAGTACACAAATTAATGCAGTAATTTATGTGAAATAGCTTTTTGTACCAGTGAAAACATCTGATACTTTGAAGGAGTTGTTTCAAAATTATTTGGTACTTGGAGAAAGGAAACACAATAGATAACGTAAACGTGCTCTACAGTCAGCCATTCTGCACAGTGAGCCCTCTGACTGAGGACCTCAGTGCCAAGGAGAAAAGAGGAAGATAATGAGAAGGGTCTTACATAGGAGAGTCTAGCGAAAATTCTGAGATGGCCAAGGAGAGCACTCAGTATAAGAGGGTGACGACTGAGACGCAAAAAGCCGAGCCTACAACAAGCTGCATCAATACTATGGCGCACGTCGCGGTGATGGCAACGAAGAAACAGCCACGGAGAAAGCATAAATTAACTGCTTGGGAATGGTGACGAGATGTCGACCAGTTCCCCAGCAGGCACGTCCAGAAGACCCATTCACTTTCACCCTTGTCATTCATGACAAGGGGTAGTGGGCCGCTACGAGGTGAGAGATCCCTCATAACTCGAAGTACTACTAATGAGCGGCACTTGAGGTAGAGCGCTGCCGCACCTCTTCCACGTCGAAAACGACTAGAAGACGAACACGAAAACATCAGCTGCCTACGTCGTCACCAAGGATATTATCTGACGAATAGTCTCTTGTATCAAAGTAATCGATCATCGATCTCATGTCTTCATAGAAATCTTCAGTTTATATATTGTAACTATAACTGTCTGTATCTTGATAACAAAACTCAATATTTTCCCCACATTTTGGTTTCATTATTCTACAGTGAAAATCATACATCAGTTCTCTATATAAATGAAGTATACTCATTGCAACATATGAGTAGATGTGTTAATTAATTGCGATTTTAGTTTTATTTATATCAGTAGCAACAAGATTTTCAATAAAAATAGTTCTTCCTTTAAGGTTTGGTTGTGCTATAAATTTATCACATTTCTTCCATCTGATGCTAATTATATATTCACTCTGTTACTGATATTTTCCATTGTCTTATCAAATAGTGAACTATTCATTAGCTTGTGGAAAACATTTTCAGATTCATTTTTGGCTTTAGTTCTGATTTCAGTAGTCAATTCCACACATTTCTTCAATCAAACTGGTTGAATGTTAACACTCTATATACTTCTATTAATTCCATTCCTAGAGACAGATATTGCTTAAGATGTGATGTGACAGTCGATGGCAGCATGTCATGACCTCACATAAATTCAGGATGCTTTTCGATCGGTACCCCTGGGATTTGCAGTGGAATGATAGAGGCTAGCACTAATGGGGTGGTTGTAGGAATCTGAAACATTCTATACTAATTAGTACCAGAATACTTTATAAATAACTTTTACTTAAGTTTGTCCTGCTACGGCACTCCAGGAACATAACTAATAATAACTGTCTTTCTTGAATACAAATGACTCGTTAACAAACATTAACTGGATTGTACAACAGGCAAGATAACGCAGTTCTGGTATTACGTGTATAATACATGCGTGAACTAGAGGCTGCGAACCTAGGGAGCTGTAGGCTATTTTGATCTGACTTCGCTCACGACCTGTAGCTGACTCGGCCAGTGCGATCTGCAAGACTCTGTCCTTGCCAGACGGCGGCACTGCAAGCGCCAGCGAGTCCAGAGAGGTTGCTAGTACTGGACTGCTATCGATTATAGCAATCTCTAGTGTGATGTATAATGTTGACATCACATTCCTCCCCCCGGAAATTTACGAACAGACGTGGAGTAGGGCTTACGCCTGCTGGGGAGGGAGGACTCCATGCTGACGTGGATGAAGGGGTGGGGATCCGAACTTCAGGCGAGGCTCGCCCACCCGCACGCAGCCATTCGGAGCAAGGGGAGCACGGAAACGCCAGAAAACCGCCTTCAGGATGTACGTCAACATGTGGTGTGTGCACGTCTACTACGATAGGAGGCTCCGTCGAGTCCACGTCCATCGGGCCGGGGCACCGGACGGGCAAATATTGATCACAATCCATGGGACCATGTCGTGCAGTAGGTGTGGAGGCCACCATGGCGTCACTATCTGGAGGCACACCCACTGTCATCCGCGATGGGCCCAAGGAATCACCAATCCGCCGGAGCGATGACTCAACTACGGGCGGCTCCGGCGCGGCACTGCGGCACTTCGCAGTCCCGTCGACTCGCGGCACAGGGTATGAAATCACACGACGAGCGGCAGAGACTCCTCGGCGTGCAAGGCGCTTCTGTTTCTGGTGCCGGCGAACCTCTCCAGATGGGCCAGAAACGACGTACAAGGCGTTGCCAAGGCGGCGAAGAACCGACCTTGTAACCAGCGGTGAGTGCCACGATAGTTGCTAAAAGATACAACGTCGTCGGGCTAAAACTTGGGAATCGGTGGTGGTGCTGACACACGGTTCGGTGGATGTAGCAAATGCATCAATGTCCGATGCAGACGACCGTGTAACAATTCAGCCGGTGACGAACCGGAGAGTAGCTGTGACCGGTAAGAGGCCAAAAGCAGTAGTATTGCGGCTTCCCGAGAATGCCACTCTCACATCTTAGACAAAGAAAGGCTCAAATGTCTCTAAGCACTATGGTGCTTAACAGCTGAGGTCATGAGTCCCCTAAACTAAGAACTACTTAAACCTAACGACATCACACATCCATGCCCGAGGCCGAATTCGACCCTGTGACTGTAGCAGCGCGGCCGGCACAACTTAGACATCTGCGTCTTAAATGTGTGAACAAACCGTTCAGCAGCACCGTTTGACTGAGGCGAGAACGGAGCAGAAGTGATATGCTGAACACCTTGCGAGTCACAAAAATTTGCGAACTCGTAAGAGACAAACTGGAGTCCATTTTCGGTACCGATAACGTGAGGCAAACCTTCAATCCTTAAAATTGAAGTCAAGGCACGAATCGTAGCTGATGAAGTCGTTGATGGCATCTGCACAACTATGGGAAAATTGCTATACGAATCTATGACAATCAACCATCGTGCGTTCCCAAATGGACCAGCAAAATCCAAATGCAAGCGTTGCCAAGGTGCGGTGTCTATGGTGGCGCAGACTAATTGGCAGCACACGCCATGCTAGAAGAACAGAGCTTTTTAACATCAGAATCGATATCAAACCAAGTACAATGACGGCGAGTTGACTGTTTTGTCCGTAGAAAACCCCAATGACCTCGATGTAGCAAGTGCAATACAGCGGAATGCAAAGAATGTGGATCGACAACACGGGACTGATTATTCTCCGTGTGGAGCCAAAGAACACCACGTTGCACAAATAACCGCTGTCGGTGTGCAAAGAAACGGCGAGCAACAGGATCCGAAATTCCGTAGCAGTGTACTGCAGTACAAGTCGAAGAGAAGAATCGATAGCAGTAGCGGCCGCTACGCGACGATAGTCGAGCGAAAAACCTGTGACCACATCGTCGGTTCGTAACTCAATAAACATACAAACCTGTTCAGATTCATCAAAAGTTCTGTCTTCAGAAATGGGAAGACGAGGTAACGCGTCAGCGTAACCGTGCTGAGCAGTAGACCGATAGAGTATGTTGTAAAGGTACTGTGAATGAAACGAGGACCATATAACAACGCTGCTTTCAGCTTCTGGAAAGCCTTGTCACATTCTGGTGACCAAACAAACGGAACATTTTTCCGTTGAAGACGCCCGCATCTCGTGGTCGTGCGGTAGCGTTCTGCTGCCCACACCCGGGTTCCCGGGTTCGATTCCCGGCGGGGTCAGGGATTTTCTCTGCCTCGTGATGGCTGGGTGTTGTGTGCTGTCCTTAGGTTAGTTAGGTTTAAGTAGTTCTAAGTTCTAGGGGACTGATGACCATAGATGTTAATTCCCATAGTGCTCAGAGCCATTTGTACCATTTTTTCGTTGAAGACGATGAAGAGGAGGTGCAAGAGAAGAGGCATGGGGTACAAAGCGGTGGTAGTAATTTATCTTGCCTAACATCGCTTACAGTTCCTTTACTGTCGTAGGAGCTAGCAAATCGACGATGGCTCGCAAATGTTACGGCGATGGGTGTATGCCCTGAGAATTGACTACATGTCCAAGGTAAGTCGGTTCACTCGCGAAGAAGTTGCACTTGTCTCTGTTTTTTTCTTTTTAGTCCATTGTCCCGGAGCACTTGAAAGAGATGCACAAGTTTTGTAAATGGTCCGTCGTTGTCACTCCAGGCACGACAATGTCACCTAAACAATTAAGGCTAGAGGGTACCGATACACAAAGGGTTTGTAGATAACTTTGAAATATGGCTGGGGCAGAAGCACATCCGAAAGGGAGGTGTTTGTGTTTGTACAACCCGACATGAGTATTCACTATGGAGAACTTTTTGGTTTCTTCAACAAGTGGTAGTTGAAGACAGGCATCCTGCAAATCTATCTTGGAAAAAAAATTTCCGGGTCCCAACCGATCAAACAAGTCTTCCGGGTGAGGCAATGGAAATGTTGCTATAACAGTCTCAACTTTCCGGAAGGTTTTGTTAAGATAACAAGTGGTGAAACCCATTGTGATGCTGAAATACGTTCTATTACATCTTGTTTTTCCAGATCACGCAAGGTATGTGCAACACTATTACGCAGCGCGTGTGGGAATTGGCACGCTCGGTAAAATTTCGGCCGTGCATCTTCTTTTAACTCTAAATGAGCTTGAAAATTCTTCGTGCAGCCTAATCCTGTCGAGAACAAGTCTGCAAATCCGTTACACAAGACTTCGATGCTGGTTGTTGGAACACTTGAGGTGATGGACCATGGTTGTATCTAGCGAGGGGCAGGGGGGGGGCAGCTGCAACCCTATAAGATATCGCACTTTTTCACTAATTTACTGTTTTATTTAATAAGAAATGCTGCATGTTTTCTCGGATTGTACAAGTGCATTCTTGTATTTAAAATGTTTATTAAAAGCAGCTTTTCACTGGTTTACTGTTTTATTTAATAAGAAGTGCTGTATGTTGTCTCGAGCCCTTGTTTCCTGAGAGTAGTATGACCTGCCCCCCCCCCCCCCCCCCCCTAGTTCAGATCCTGGGTACGCCCTTGTGATGGACAGTACTTAATCACGCACTGTTAACGAAAACAGAAAGAAGGCGTCCAAGCCGAAAATATTGACAGAACTGTGGGAATGAAGGACATGCACAGTTATCACTTGTGTTTGTCCACGGTATGTAGCTGGTAAGCTAAGCATTCCTAATACAGGCATCTCATGACCACTGTATGTTGCAAGCGACACATTCACTTCACGTAAGGAAGGACTTACAAGCAAATGATACGTTTCATTGTTAATAAGAGATACGGCAGCTCCAGTATCTAATTGGAAAGGAATTGGGCGTCCGTGTATAAACAAATCCACAAAAAGTTAGTTCTGAATATGTGAAAAAATTTCAGTGCTACATGCACTTCAGCATCCTGATGAGCAAAACGAGCACGTCGCGACCGAGGCTTGCATCGCGTGCGCGGCGTACGTTTCATGTGCAACTGACAGAGTTCAGAGTCGACTCCGGCCGAGTCACAATACGGTAAGGAAAAGTCCACTTGTATAGCAGAAACGACATTAATGTCCATAGGTACAGCCTTTTTAAATCTGGTTTTGACCTGAGAACCGTTCCGGGAGTTACTGTTCCGGTTAACGAAAGGTTGATTTGAACGTTCGCGTTTCAAACATACACATTGGAGGTGTCCTTTTTGATTACAAAAACAGAAAGTAGCGTTCCTGGAGGGTCAGGATTGAAGCGAATGCTTGCGGTTGCAATTCGGACATGACAGCACAGCAGACGAGGGTTGTTTACGCTGGCGGCCTGGGGCCGATGCGCGAGCACTATGCGCAGAAACTCGGTCACATGTAGGTCTGGGCGCACCGCGAGCAGCCGGCGAACTAACGCCAGAGACTCCGGGCGGCAATTCACAGGATTTTGCCCCAAAATCTAATGTGTCCTGTCTTTTAGAATATCAATTTTTACAGGGAGGGATTTGACAATTTCAAATTTTTTCCCTGATTATGGAATCCACAATGTTGTGAGCTATAGCATCGCTAACCATGCTAGCTGCTTAGGAAATTCCACACGAGCAAGGAAAATTGCAGTCATGCGACTGTCTATGCAGGTCCCCTACCCAATCCCTGTTCGATTGAAACTGATTACGGGAGGTACGGGAAAATTTAAATCTCTGTGCCACCACAATCATAATGTCTTCGAAGTATTTGTCCAGTTTTGCTTTAACTCCTTCGAACGTTAGGTCGTCTAGAGAGGTTCGTGGATATAAGTTACACGACGCTCTGTAGGTGGCTACTCTCACTCCCCATAAGAAATAGTGGAGACGACGTTTACCTGTTGCTTCGAATGCGTGAAGGTGGTGCTACAGTTGAGCCTCGTATTCCCTCGACGATTCGTCGGTGGCATCGAACGGGCTAAATTGCGACACTGGCTGCTGTGGCTGCGGAGGGCAGCAGGCGGCGGTTATTGTGGCGGAGTGAGAACTAGTTGTTGTAGCAAGGACCCCAATGCCTGCAGTAAGTCATTTGTCTGCTGCATCTGTACATGAACAAGATCTGCTAGCGTAGTCTGCTCGTCGTTTGGCGAAGCCATTTTCACAATAAATGAGGAAGCAGAGGAAAATGTACATGCAGTCAGTCATTCACACCAGGCAAGGGAAAAATGGGCGATGCGACGGGGGAGCATACACCAACATAGAAAGACACTGCAGTCCCCAAAAAGACAAAATTCATGTAAATCACAAAGAATGTTCCACAGTTTCTGTAACAGTTCCCACTGAACTGAAGCGTCTTCTCAATCCCATCTTCGTCGCCAGTGATGTGAAGGTCGATGGCAGTACGTCCTTACCTCACACAAATGCAGGATGCTTTTCGATTGGTACACCTGAGATTTGCAGTGGTATGATAGAGCCTAGCACGAGTGGGGTGGTTTTAGGAATCTGGAACATTGTGTAATATTTAGTATTGGAATACTTTAGTAAATAACTTTTACTTAACTTTGTCCTGCTTCTGCACTCCAGGAACATTACATTCTTGAATACAATTGACTCATTAGAAATATTAACTGGATTATACAACTAGCAAGATAACACAGTTATGGTATTACATGCGTAATACATCCGCGAACTAGAGGATGCGAACCTAGGGAGCTGTAGGCTATTCCAATCTGACTTCGCTCACGGCCTGTAACTGACACGGCCGGCGCGATCTGCAAGTCTCTTTCCGTGCCATACGGTGGCGCTGAAAGCGCTAGCGAGTCCAGAGAGGTTGCAAGTGCTGAACCGCTGTCGGTTATGGCAACCTCTAGTGTGGTCTCTAACGTTGACACCATAAGGTGCCTATACCGAAAAACAATTATTTTCTTTCTCCAGAGTAATTAGCAGTTTGCTTTATTTAGTGTTATTCGCAATTATATTTTCAGAGGGAGAGGTAAATCTTTATGTAAATCATGTTATTCCTTTGTATATTCTAGATGTACTTCAAATATATATCCATGTGCCTATTTATCTTAAATTTAACTTATTCTTGTACAATCAAAATAATCTGGACTATTCCATTCAAATCCACCATATAGTAAATATCGACTCATTATGTAACTATAGAGATAGTTTGCATCTAAATATTTTAAAAAATTCGATATATTTTTAAAATCATAATCTTTCATATATTTATTATTTGCTTTGACATATTTTTTACAACATTAGATATTCCACCTCTAGTCCATTTTCAACCATTAAAATCGTATCATAATCATAAAATGACTACCGTTAGTTAAGTTATTTTTAAAATTGCACACTATAATAAACCAGGAGTGGCAAAATACCAACCTCAGTCAAAGTGTACCCTTTTATTTAAGTTAAGACTCATGGCAACAACAGTAACAATATTCACAATCTGGAATTTTAAAATAATGTACTTTGTTAAGCAATACATCCTCATGACAATAAAAGACACATATTGGAAAATAAAATAGATACATTACCATACAGTCATTGTAAAATATTAAAATTGTAATAAAATTTTTATTTAAGAAATTAATATCATTTCTAGATAAAATTAAATAACTTTTTTCATAAAATTGTACAATATAAACTAAGATTTTACAAAGATCCAATAAACACAAAGACTTTTATACAAAAGCTACAAACAAAAATAAATTCAACAATGAAATAATTGAGTTAAAAGATGACAGAATTAAAACGAAAGATGAAAGTATTAGAGTAAAAGATGACAGTATTGAGGAAAAACAGAATCATTAAATCAAAAGTTTTTCAAATTTAAATTTTGATAGAAATATTTGATACTTGTTGGAAAACTAATTGACTGCTAAACCAAATAATAGACTAATTATTTTAAGAAACCAATTGTATACAAAATAATTGATTCTTAAACTAAATAGCAAAAATTAATTTTTTTACAAAGCAATTGATTGTTAAACTAAATCTTTTAAAAGCTAATTTTGTAAAAATTAATTGATTGTCAAACTAAATAACAAACTAATTCCTTATAAAATTACTTAATCTTAATTTGTCCAACTGTTGTGTGAGTTACCAAAACCTAACAATTTAACATAACCTTTAATACCTTTCGTTCTTAATACTTTTTCAACTAAGTATACATCTCTATATTTTATTTTCTATAATTACATTTCATAAAAATTACTTTTCTATCTTTAAATTTGTCACAAATTGGAGTATAATAAATAACATCATTAATTTCAAATATTTCTGTTGACCAATTAGATGTATCTCCTTTTTCAAAAAGATTTTTAAGTTTCCTAAGTATAACTGTATCACCTGTATTAAATTTAACATTTTTGCACTAACTTCTATTGGTTTCAGTTTTATTTTAGAATGATTTGTGTTATTATATTCATCAGTTAGAATTTAACTAAATTTAATAATTTATATTTTCCTTGAAAAGCAAATTTCTTCCACATTATTTCCATAAGTATTCTTTTAAACCATACAACAACAGATATTTTTAATTCTAAAAAACTTGAAAAAGATTAATGTTATTTGGCTTCATTAATTCCTTAAATTCGTTGTTACAGAATTCTTTTTCATGATCTGGTTTTAATTATTTGCTTTTCTAACAATTAAAATATTTTATTTATACATTTATATATTTATATATATTTTTATTATATTTAATTATATTTATATATATGTTGACATATTAGCTGTATATCTTTTTTCAAAAAGATTTTTATGTTTAATAATTCCAACTTTATTACCTTTTTAAAAGTGATTCTTCAATTTCTCCAGGCATATTTTATGACAAATGAATCTCGGATGAACAGCCTGGTTTTAGTGTGCCAGGAAGTTTCAGCCTGGTTTGAGTGTGCATAGGACACAATATTTCAACAATCGACCACACTGCCATCATCAGGTGTGCTGAGTTACTGACCGGCACTGTGCCAGCGCCAGGTAAATATAGGACAATCCCCCTCCTGCTTCTCCCTCAGGCGCTTCCTATGAGTCGGTGTAGTCTGCGACCCATGCACAGTCCAGGTACAGCATCCGTTCTACTGCTTTTCATTCAGGAGGCTTTGCCAGCACCACTCTTGTTATTCTTCCATCCTCCCCCAAACTCCATACATTCTGGGAAATAACAACTTGATTGTTAAACTATATAGTAAACTAAGTGATGGTCAAACTAAAAAGTAGACTATTTGAGTGTTAAACCAAGTAGTAAACAAATTCTGAAATAGAACCAGTTGTCTCTAAACTAGTTATTAAACTCAACAATAACCTAATTCCATTTTTGGTAAATTATCTATTAAATAATAATCCTTATCCAACTATTAATTAATTATTGTTTTGTTAAAAAAAATTTACAAATCTAATGAATTATTTTGTAATAAACAAAGGAGCAAAAGGAAAACATACATTGCTATTTAACTACAACAGTTTAAAGTAAAAATGCTTCATGAAATTTATAAAATAAATAATTTAAGTTATATTCAAATATATGTCACACTGATTTAATTAGATTTATTATTTGAATTCGTCATATTAATATTAGAAATCATGGAAATATTTTTAGAAATTCCACACCTGAAGTAAGTGATACAAAAATTGTTAAAAATACACATTTGAAGTAAGCAATTATTTTTGGGAACAGTAACCAAATATAGTTAGAAATTATACATCTGAAGTAAGTAAAAATCTTACAAATATTGTTAGAAACTGTACACCTGAAATATGTGATAATTTTGGATTAACTTTCTATATTATGATATTGATGATGTTCTTCTAACCAAAGAACGTAAATTATAAAAAATATTTCAGGTTTCTGTATATATATTAGCAAAACTGAAACCTAGTGATAGAAATATAATTAAAGATTATTCATTGAAAAAGCAGTTGAAAACAGATCACAAACTATATATTATAATTTATAACTGCAGTAAAAACTAAAATTTTAAAAATTATTAAAGACTATTTGAAAGCACTTCATGGTTTATATGTAAATTTAAATTCAATAATAATATACTAAGTAACTGTTAGTATTTATCTCGATAAAAAACTTGAAAATATTGAATTTTTGTATAAGTTTATCGTTTTCCTAAAATACAAAATATAATCTATTAACGTTTATTCATATGATGATGAAAAATATCATGTGTATCACTTAAAAATTACATAATTTAAAAAATATACATAAATCAACTTTATTTCAAGAAAGATAATAATTCACACTATTGTTATATAAAAAATTAATCTACACTTCTATCAAATAAGATTATTTTTAAAGTTTAGTTTTAAATTTCTATAATTGTGAACAAAACCCACAAAAACCATATATAATGAGACAATATAATATAATTATACAAAAATTAATAAAGAAGATAATCATCATGATCATATAACTCGAAATATATTGCTCCATTGTCTAATAAACCTATTTATGTTGTTATATGTATACTTGATATAACTAAAAATTTATCTATGAATTTCACTATCGAGTTATGAAACGTAAATATGGAGAAAATATTGAACTATGTTCTCAAAATACAGTTAGTTATTTTTTTATATTAAAACAGAAAGTTTCTATGATGATATAAAATCAATTATTTATTATTTTGATACAAGTGATTATCCAAGAATAATATATGTAATATTCCACATGTAAACAAAAACGTTGTTGGTAAAATGAAATATGAATGTAATGGTAAAGTAATCGCAGAAAGAACAAAAATGTATGCTTATAAAGTTGGTGACAATCTAAAAGAAATATGAAATGTGTAGTTTAAAACAAAATAAGTTCACAAGATTGTAAAGATGATTTGGTAACTATACAGAACAATACAAAAATTAAAGTAATTAAAGTGAAAACATAATTACATACAATTCAAGTAAACAAAAGAACACCAACTCCTCATGATAATTAATGATTTGTATTGGGAAATAAAATAAAGACGTTACCATATGATCATTATAAATCACTAAAAATGTAATAAATTTTATACATAAAATTAAGACAATTATCTCTATATATTTACTGTCTAAATTAAATTAATGCAAATCTTTTATATACAGTTTTCATTTCTATCGAAAATTTTATATATAAATGGAAGCTTTAAACAATATCAAGTAAAACCCAAAACGGTTATAAAATAATAATAATTTATAATATTATATTTCTTCATTAATGTTTTAAATTCTATGTTATAGAATTCTTTACCAATATCAGTCTGTAACATTTTTGGCTTTAACTATGAAAATTTTTTCGAATGCATCTATTATATTTTTAGATTTTTTATCTCTAATAGAAACAGCAAATTCATATTTTGAAAAAAAAAAACAGTAGTTATTGTTTATAAATATCTATAACCTTTCCCCATTTTTGAAATTCTTTTTTATTTACCTGTATCCATTTCAACTAGATTAGCCTGTCATAATTTTCCGTTTATATATAAAGGATTTATATGGTTCAAAAAATGTATAAAGATAATAAATTTATATAATTTAAAATATTTGTAGGACCTCAGCAAGATTGTGGAAGTAACTGCCACAGTTCCACTAGGGGATTACATTTTCCATGGCTGAGAAAGGCATGAAGAAACTGAGGAGGCAGATTACGCCCCTGGGTCACTTGCTGCCACCAGTTCATACCCACGCGAGTGACATCCATTGCATCCGAGGGTCCAGCGAGATCCAGGTCTTCACCTGACGCCAGATACACGACCTCATCCACAGACGCTGAGCTTGTAGGAAGCGGTGGGACTGGTGCCAACGCAATGTCGGGATCTTGGGAAACTTTTTTTTTTCTGCTTCTCCCGTTGTGCCTTAGGTGGTTCAGGCTGGGAGGACTTCACTGGGTCAGTCTCACGGACAGACGACGACCGTGAGGCCCTATGATCAGCGACCAGTGGTTGTTTCAGCCACTTGTGGGTGTCCACTTTTCCGCTGGTCGGAACTTGTGAAGAGAGGTCGCCAAGGCACCCCTTCCTGGCGAGAGGAGACGAAGAAGTCTTACGCTTCTCCGGCTGGGAAGTGGGAACTGACGTCCCAGAAGGTTGGGGGGAGGCTGTTGCTCCTGAAGTAGATGGAGCAGGAGCAACAGGGAGTGAAGTACCCCCAACAATAAAGGGGGCCGGTGGATTCTAACGGATCATAGAGGCAATAGTATGTCATGACACGGGATATGGGGCAACTGTTGTTGCGGCAGCGGCATAGGTTAACGTCATTGGCACAGGATGTAGCCTGTCATATTTCTGCTTGGCCTCACTGTAGGTCAGTCGGTCCAGGACCTTAAATCCCATGATCTTCCGTCCTTTCTGGAATACCCGGCATTCCAGCGAGCTGGGGGAGTGGCGCCACAGTTAACACAGATGGGAGGCAGGGCAAATGGAGAATTGGGATGAGAAGGACGTCCACAATCTCGACACGTGATGCTGGAAGTACACCAGGATGACATATGCCCAAACTTCCAGAATTTAAAACACCGCATCGAGGAAGGGATATATGGCCTCACATCACAGCAGTAAACAATCACCTTGAAATTTTTGGGTCAGACATCACCCTCGAAGGCCAAGATGAAGGCACTGGTAGCCACCTGATTATTCCTTGGACCCTGATGGACACGCCAGATGAAGTGAAGCCCTCGTAATTCTCGGTTAACATTTAGTTCATCATCTGACTGCAGAACAAGATCCTTGTGGAATATAACACCCTGGACCATGTTTAGACTCCAATGAGGTGTGATGGTAACTGAAACATCCCCCAACTTCTCACAAGCGAGCAACCTCCGTGACTGGGCAGAGGATGCTGTTTTGATTAGAACTGAACGAGAGCGCATTTTGGACAAGCCCTCCACCTCCCTGAACCTGTCCTCTATATGCTCAACAAAAAACTGATCCTTTGTCGACATAAATGATTCACCATCAACTTGCATATAGACAAGGTACCGGGTACATAATCTACACTGCCCTCTTTAGCCATATATTCTTCCCATGGAGTGGCCTAGGAGGGAATTGCTCTCAGATCATATTTCTTGGCATTGAGGATAGACCTCGAACGCTTAGAGACTGCTGGACATTTATGGAAATATGATACATCCAACTAAACCAACTGAACAAGTACATAATACAACTACATTTAATTTCGAAGAAATTGAAAAATGCATATATTATTAAACGACTACAATCGTAAATAGATCCAAAGATAACTAATAGAATTAAACAATTTCAAATTGAATTTAATGCAATTTTTAACATGATTAAATGTTATATTGCTTTTAAAAATAGAAGACTTGCTAATATAAATGATCCAGTTGATGCAAAAATGAAATTAACAAACAAAACATCTTAAAAATGTTACAAAACCTGAAACGTCCCCTCTGAACAATTATACATGACTGTGCTTATACTGACACACAATATTTTTAGCGCAACGCAATCTGACTTTCAAATATCCTCACAATAATCTTCGTTACTCAGGCTACAGCAATACGGCGAGTGCCACTACTGCCAGCTAAATAAAAGATACAAACTTAATAGTCATCAAAAGTCATGATATATATAGCAGTTCATGACATCCAGTGTTACAAATTTCAAAACTCTGCCATCTCTCTCCCCACATTCACCACTGCTGGCGGCTCACCTCCAACTGCGCAACACTATGTGCTGTTAACAGCCAACAGCCCAACACTACGATGGCTGACAACAATGCAAACTAGCCACGGACTGCACACAGCACAGCCAGTAATTTTCATTCAGTGCCCTATGTGGCGTTACCAATATAAAAACCTAAACAGCCTACTTACATAGCCCCCATGCTCCCCACAAAAAATTTTACAAATTGTTTTGGGCACTGGGCAATACAATTTTGTTAAAATTTTTCATAATCGTAATTACAATAACAAAGAAATCAAAGGCACACACTTATTGATACAATGTTGGTCAAAAGCTAAAATTTTCTCACAGTCTATAAAGATAGCCCTGGTCATTCATCGTAATAGTAATTACAGTTTTTTTTCACAAAGTCTCATTAGTAAAAGAAATTGCACACAGAAGTAGTGGATTTCCATGCAGTCTTGAAGAAGTAGTGTTGTCCTTCCAACGGAAAGACAGTGCTGACTCTTGACATGCAGACAGGTAATGGGCCACAACAGAGCAAACCCACAGCAGAGTCAGTCGAAGTTTTGAAGAATATTGGTAGGTAGGTCATCACAGAGTAGACCCACTGTAGTCCTGGTAGAGAGTATGGTATAGGTGGGCCACCAGAGGTGGAGACCCACTGTAGTCCAGGTAGAGGGTATGGAATTGGTGGGCCACCAGAGGTGCAGACCCACTGTAGTCCTGGTAGAGATTGTGGTATTGGTGGGCCAACAGAGGTGCAGACCCACTGTAGATATAATGGTATTGTTGGGTCATCAAAGATGCAGACCCACTGTAGACCTTGTAGAGATGGCCAGCAGCCATTTGTTGTGACTGTGCAGGTGCACAATCACCATTGAAGAGTCTTGTGGATAATATAGCAAGTTCATAACCACCACTTGTGCACTCACGAAGTTTTTGGAATTGTCCTTAGAACCAGCAATGCTGTTATCCAGTCCCTTGCTGAATTATTAACACATGTGCAAACACTAACAGTCCCAACTTCTCACATATTGTGCATTACTATGACGAACAGAAATGTGTGCAGTGAAATGAATGCTTACAAGTTACTTAATTTGATAAACTGGTGTCAATTATAATATTATAACATGAGAATACAATAACAAAGGTACAAAATACATCATTACAGAATATAACAATACAGATAACATTTGTAGTAATACAGGCTTGACAAAAGAATAGAAATATACATATACATCAGTGGTACAGGAATTATGAGATAAGTAGACACATAAAAGTTCAGAATAAATTTTGAAACATCAACTTCACACATGAGCATTAAAACAAAATTGAATAAATAATGTCTAAACATCTTTACAAAGTAAATAACATATTATTAATGCCATTTATATTTGAGGATAGCAGTATTCCTCATCACAGTGAATGTAGCTTAGTATTAGAAGAGAAAAAATTTTTATGAAACAGTACACAGAGACAGGAAGAAAACAAATACACAAAGGTACACAAACACATAGTGGGATAACACAAAAGGAAAGGACAGGGTTCGTTTTCAGTGTAACATTTGGTACTGCAGTCCAACCCAAAACTTCATTCCATAGATCTTTCGTCTTATTTCAACCTTTGCTTCCACTAAAAAATCCTATCCAAGCATGCTTTCGATATTTTTCTGGGATAACCTCTCAGTGCATTTCTTCAAATTCATTGCAACTCATTCTCTTATATAGTTTACCCCTTCTTAAGCTAACTTAAATCTACTGAGTTCAGATGCTAAACTAAGGGACGAGGCAATGCAGCAGCACAAAACAATTAACGCAAACAGCATTGAAAAAATGCAGATTTGCGAAGCAAGCAGCATTATAGAAATTAGCAAAGCAATTGCAATATTACAACTAATATAAGGCAATGTGCAGCGACAAGAAAAATAAATCAGTAGTAAACTGGCTTAGAAGAGTAACACAAAGTCAACTTCAGTAACACTACACCTGGCAAACAGCAGCAGCAAATGAAATAACTTATATCTAAACATGACATAGCTCAAGCAGAAAAAAACATTACACTAAAGACAATAATGCAGATAAGGGAAATGTATATTCACATCTTAATGTCTATGTAATTAAAGTGGTGCACCACAAAAACCAATTCTACAAAAAATTACCAAGTACTTGAAAAGCAAATTCTGTATACAATTCCTGTGAAATGTTTTCGTGCTCCTTCGTTTTTTTAAGTACATCATACAGTTATTGTTTTTTACTGGATCTGTAGGCATAAAATATTAATATTAATATATCTATAAAATTTTATTTTAACCAATGCTGCAGTGCAGCTAGGAACTAGATATTAAAGAAAATGAGCAAATATGTACAAAGGAAGGCATGAAACATCATTCATTAGCCATATGGCATTTCATAAGGTAGTAAAAAAATCTCTCAACTCTCGTAGAAAGATACTTGTCATAATCAGGTGTGCAGATGTAAGAATGTTTCCAAGTAATGAGCGTGTCATATTTGCAGTGCGTTCTATAAAGGAATGTCAATAGCGAGGTTAATGGCCTCCCCTTTTTTTTCTACCTGTGCCTCTGAAAACGCACACACTAATGGCGTTTTCTCCAGCCGTCTGACTCAGCTGGGTGCCCACGACGCATTACATGCAGGTGGTCACTTAACTTTCTTAAAGAAATATTTACGACAGCATTTTCCGCTACAGTGACAGTCTCATATAAATATATTTCACAGGTCAAGAATTTACGTTGCAAATGTGTAGAAACAAAATCCAATAAATATAATAGTGTCCAAAAAATTTTCGCCGGCATTGTGATACATTCACGCACGTACACACTCATTTCATAACTCTTAAAGTATGTTTCTTGGTTTCCAACATCCTTTTCACAAATCAGAGTCCCAAACCACTACTCATTATTCCTTACCTTATTACACATATACATATTCATCGACACTCTTCAATATTTCATCATTATAAATAAGTAGCATAATCACATAACTCATATAGCATCAGCTTATTGATCATATACATACCACAACAGCATAATACACATAGTCATCGTAATAATAACATCATGACACCTCAGTCAACTCTCAAAATCGTCGTAGCTTCCTCCAATAATTTCAAAACCTAAAAAAAAAATTTGTGCTCATGTCAAAAGCGTCATCTGCCTCAACGTACTTTAAAAATCGTGATCCCATACCAAATATATCATTCGAAGCTCTCATAATATCACAAAGGGTCCAAAAAATTATGAACAGTTCACAAAGTACAGACCAAATACAATTTCGTAAGTGTGAAGTAATCCAAACCTGTAATTGCGTAAACATGTGTCACTGACATAGTAAAAAAGTTTGTCTCTCTCAGTTGAATGATCAGATAGCTGTGTTTTAGAGGAATATGGTACCGATGTGTCAAGTTGTATAAACAAATACCATATTAGCTAGGGCTCCTTGTGCTTGCCAAACACATGGTACACAAAGTAGGCGTGTACCCCCCTTATGAGTAATGTAATTATACCCTCAGGTGTTACAGATTACAGCAATGGAATGAAATGTATAACGGAAAACCTTTGTATCTTTGTAATTAAAAATTCTTTAAAAATAAATGTTTTAAGTACAAAATTAATCACACAAATACGTGTACTGCAGCGCTAAACTGTGCGTCTTGTTGTAAGATAGTCTCTGTGGAAGTGTCGTATTTATCGTCCTCCGAAAGCTAAGTTCTACAAAAGTCATTGTACTTACCTCATGATACACAAAAGTGAATTGCTTTGCGTATAGATATCTTAGTTATTACACTTATTGTCGTGATGAGAAAGTACTGTGCTGTAACGTATTGTTGTGCTACGAAAGAGGCTGTCTCATTATAGCTATACCACAAAAGTTACTACTAAAACATGTTTTACTTTCCGGAATAACTCAGAAAAACTGTGCAGATATAAAACAGAAACACCGCAAAAGCAACATTGTAAATTGTCACTCATTAGTAGTGTCGTGATAAAATCGTGTAGCTGTCACATAAACTAACCACTGTGTAATCTGGTATCTCACAGAAAGTACTTTATATCCAGATTGTATTTTCAAGTAAACCAAAATGTTGCATTAAAATCTCATTAGCAGTATATGTTCTAAGTATGTAAGCCATATATTCGTTACATAATCGTGCAACTAACATGGAAGAATGTATAAATAACAACACTGTGTCGTCTGTTCGCAATAACAATGCATTCGCAATTACTTGTCTAAGTTACCTATGTTCTTGACTGGATAGTTAGTTAGCTTTAAAACATAGTTGCATGTTAACAGTTTGTAAGTGTGACAAAGAGTACTAGTAACGTGAACTGAAAAATTTTATAGCAAAGACTAAATAAAAAAAACAGTTTATCTCTCAATAAACGGTTTTACATGTGAGATGTGCTGTAACCCTTTGCTCTTCTCAGTATGCAGAGTTTCAATTCGAATGCAATTATCATGCGGTATTCGTCCGTAATGAATACTGGAATTTGGCTCAAGGTTAGCGTCAATGTTATTTTTCCCTGAGCCAGCGGGCGCAAGTGGCTGCCTGTGGTGCGAGTCATTGTCTGTTTCTTTGTTGGTGCGCGTCATTATTGAGATTAGGAGACCTAACTTCTACAAATTCGCCTTGCCGAAAGGGCGCAGCACTGTTTAAATCCCGCCTGTTCTGATGACATTCAGGTCTGTCGTTATGATTATCTCGTCTGTTGTCATGTCGGTAGTTCCTGTAGTTTCTTTCTTGTCGGTTAAGTGGTGGAGAATTTCTCCCTGAATTATCACTGCAAGGTGGACCGTTGCGTCTGAAGTTATTCTGTCTCCCATGATAATAATTGTTTTGGTTCCCATATTGTCTGTTTCTCCGATTGTCTCTGTGATAGTCATTACCGCGGAGAGGTGACCTTTCCCTGTGATTATTACTACTCTGCCAACGGTTGTCATACGGGTGGTGTCTGTTTTGGTCACGATTTGTGTTGTGACAATAGCCTTGTCGCGTCCAGTTATTATTTCTGTCATCGCGGAATTGTAATCGGATGTGACCTGTAGTGATTGTTTTCCTGTTTTCGCATCCCGCGGCTGTCTGTGTCAATTTCTAATTCTTGTAAGAGTCCCAGAAAAGCTTCAATGTCGTCTTTGCAACGTCCTGCCAAAATAATATGTCGTAAATGTTGAGGTAATTTGATTAAGCAAATGCAGATGAGTTCTGAGGGGCTGTATGGGTTTGACATGTACTGATTCTTTTGCAACTTGTCTTCAAAATATTTCACAAGACTGGAAAATTCAGATTGTTCGAAATGTTTCATCATTATGATGCTATGTTTTACTCGGTCTTGTGTAGCTTGAGACCAGTATGCTGAGAGGAATGCATGATAAAATTCTCCTTCACTGTGGCAATCGTGAATGACCAATCGCATTCTTACAGCTTGTTCATTCTCTAAGTAGCCACACATAAATTCTAATCTGTGTTCTTATGACCAGTTGGGAGGAAAACAATGAGAGAATTGATGGAGCCACGCTTGTGGATGAATGTCGTTGGCAGAATTCTTAAACGTTTTTAATTTACGTGTTTAATGAACAGCTTATAGTCGAAATCATCATGTCGGCGAGTCGCATGTCGGTCATTGTTACGTCGTTTCGGCGGTTCCATCTCAGAATTCGGTGTACCTTGCCGATTTCTTTCATAATTTCCGAAGAGCCCTGTGTTATTATTTTGTGGCTGTTCCGTATTTCTATGTCCCTCTTCCCGTATTGGAGCGCAAGTGTCCTCTGAAGTACGTAATTCTTGTATTACCTGTGTCAGCTGATCTTGTACTTCCTGGATTTCTCTTTGGTGTTGCGTATTAATTTGATTCAGATTTTGTTTCAGTTTCCTAATTTGTTCGCACTCTTCTGTGTCATTAAAGACTACCAGTTTTGTGTCATTCAGATTATCATCTACCTTCGTAGATAAATTATTTAGCTGCCTCGAAAGTTCAACTACTTTCTCTGATAATGAACTAATTTCCTCCATGTGTCTTTCTGAACCAATTTTCAGAGTATCTACTGTGTCCTTTAAGTTTTCTTGAGTTTTTGCAAGTTGCGTAACCGAATCGGTAGATGAAACTGAGTCTATTTTAGCTTGCAGGGTCTCATGATTTTGATGAACAATAGTTTGCAGTTCTTTTATGGCTGCTTCGTGATTCTGTAATGCATTTTCAAGCTGCGGAAAAATAGGTTGAAAATGCTCACAAATCTGTGTTTTTACGTCATTACAGACTTTTTGACAATTCGATTCAATGTTATGTAACTCAGTAGTTAAATCTTCACGTGTTTGTTCAAGTGTGGTGTCTAACTTTCGAAGCTTTTGCTGTGTTTGTCTCTGATTTTGTTCCATTGTGTCTAACTTTTGAAGATTTTTTTCCATTGTATCTAACTTTTGCTGTGTTTGTCTCTGATTTTGTTCCATTATATCTAACTTTTGAAGATTTTGTTCCATTGTGTCTAGCTTTTGAAGCTTTTGCAGTGTTTGTCTCTGATTTTGTTCCATTGTGTCTAACTTTTGAAGCTTTTGTCCCATTTGTTGCATTAATTGTAATAATGCACTGCTGTCTGAAACATGTTCCTCAGTGCTATTCGGCAATGCATTTGAACCGGCAATATTCGCAGTTTGAAAAGCAGAAAGTGTGTCTTGACTTATTTGAGAAAAGGGTGAGGACGCAAAACCTGAATCTACGGTATTGGCAAGATTGTGTCGTGTCATTTCCGATTCCTGAGGCAAGCTGTTGCCGACTGATCGATCGATAATGGTTCCCTGTTCACTAATTGTTTCACTGTCTACACCATTGTTTGCAGCCCGCTCCATTTCCCTATGTACAATTACCAAATTACTACTTTGAACATTAGTTAATTCATTACTCGGTGGCGCTAGCACACTGCTTTCGTCTCACTGTCATTTCTCAGTTTGCTTTGGAGCCTAGTATTACGTTTTTCACACGCCATTATTGTCACAATATTTCACACGATAACACAAAAAAACACAATTTGAAGAGCACCAATAAGAGAACACATTAACATAGCACTGAAAATAATATCTCGTTAATTGCAAGCGCAGCTGCGAAATACTTGGTGCAAATCTACATGCATGCCACAACTGTTTACTGTACAACAATGAAAGGCTGCAACTACAAAGGATATTCTCTCTACAATTATGCGCTAGCAATAAACAAAATCTACACTAATTACACAAACTACAAGAAAAAATCAGAAGATTCCAGTGAGGTATCCTCGTCTAAGAGTCGACATATGAAACGTCCCCTTTGAATAATTATACATGACTGTGCTTATACTGACACACAATATTTTTAGCGCAACGCAATCTGACTTTCGAAAATCCCCACAAAAGAATGGCCCTGACTAACATTAACCTATACCTTTCTCAAATCACTTACCTCACAAAAATCTTCGTTACTCAAGCTACAGCAATACAGCCATCGCCACTACTGCCAGCTAAAGAAAAGATTCAAACATAATAGTCATCAAAAGTCATAATATATATAGCAGTTCATGACATCCAGCCTTAAAAATTTCAAAACTCCGCCATCTCTCTCCCCACATCCACCACTGCTGGCGGCTCACCTCCAACTGCGCAACACTATGCGCTGTTAACAGCCAACAGCACAACACTACGATGGCTGACAACAATGCAAACTAGCCATAGACTGCACACAGCACAGCCAGTAATTTTCATACAGAGCGCTATGTGGCGTTACCAATATAAAAACCTAAACAGCCTACTTACAAACCAAGATACACAAGCATTCTAACACAGCTCAAAATTATGTTAATAAAGAAGATTGTAACAACTTTCTTTCAGATTTAAAGCAAGGAAAAGTAATTATAGATGGTATTATGCAACATATTAATAAAGAGAAAAACGATAAGAAAAGTACTCTCATTACTGCATTAGTTTATATTGATTCGTTAGAATCAAAAGTTAATAAAATTTTAAACAATTAATTGAAAGTATTCTTACAATCTGTAAATCTGAAAAGAGAAAATTCATTGAAAATATTTTCCAGTGGTGAAAATTTGACAGTGTCTAAAACTGCTTTGCTGCTGATAAATAATATTCCTGAAAATATAATTAATTAATTGCCCACTCTGCCCCTTGCAAGGCCAGTTTTCTTGCTCCTGATAACTATGTCCTCCTCAGTAGTCCCCATCTGGCAATTCGAATGGGGGACTACTTTACCTCCAGAATATTCTACCCAAGACGACGCCATCATCATTTAATCATACAGTAAAGGTGCATGCATTCAGCAAAAATTATGGCTGTAATTTCCCCATGGTCTCAGGCATTTACAGTACCAGCACATCAAGGCTGTTTGGGTTAGTGTTACAAGGCTAGATCAGTCAATCATCCAGACTGTTGAACCTACAACTACTGAAAAGCCTGCTCACCTCTTCAGTAACAACAGGTTTGTCTGGCTTCTCAACAGACACCCCTCCATTGTGGTTGCACCTACAGAATGGCTATCTTTTTAAATATTGTAATTTTGTACTTATTGCTAAATGATATATTGAAAATTAGTCGTTTTTATTTTTATGTAAATCTAAATTATTTCTTACAAATGGTGAATAAACTAAAGTAAAATAATCTTATGAAGTAATTGAGCAATCAGAAAACGTTACTGAGGGTCCTCTTTGCTTAAATAATAACAATAATAATCAATTTCCTGAAACAAATTACAATCACATTTTTTATAATACATTTATTGATGAGTGGCTAAAGGAAGAACAAAATTGTCTACTATATAGAAACACTATAAAACTAATTAACCAGACAAAATGAAATAATTGATATTTATGCTATGTTCGATGCTCAAGATGAAGGAGCATATTATGTTGAAGCAGCATTTTATGGCCAAACAGCATATTATACTGCTGATCAATTACATATTACAACTGTAAAAATTATAGTATTTTACTTTTCACAAATGTAACAATTATTTTACAAATAAATGGAGCAAGTTCTACAAGAATTTTTGTTAAACCTAAATTTTGTAGAGATCGTAATACACAGAAATCATTTGATAATTTTACTTTGCAAAAATACACTAAAAACGCTTGTAGAACTATATGTAGAACATGTATAAATAAATATCATGTAAATCGAATTCCTTGTGAATGTGGAAAAATACTTGCTAAATATTATTTTAAGGTGCAGTTACAATGTGACCCAAGTGAAGAACATTCAAAAGTGTGCTTAAAAATGAATAACAAAGAAATTGTAACTGAAGACATATCTACATCTACAAAGAAATGTAGAAGTGGCCAAGAGATTACCAATTAAAATTGTTTTTACACTAATTTTCCACATAAAGGTAAACTTAATAATTTATGTAAGAAGTGTGCATTAGAAAATATTAAGAAAAAGAAAGCTTTAGCTTTAAGATGTATTATTTATTAAATAATAATTCTTTTTGTTTAAGAAATTTTATTGTACAGCACCAGGTTTACTTGGGATACAATGTTAAAATTTGCCAAACAAAAACTTTAATTAATATATGATAATGATATATTTCTAATGATCTAAAAAGGAGTAAGAGGAGGAATTCCACAATGTTGTATAAACATATGTATAAGCTAACAATAAATGTTGATGAGGTTTTAATGATAAAAAAAATTATCTAACATATCGGGTTGAAAATAACTTATGCTATGAACCAATATTTACCATATGATGGATTTCAATAGGTTGAACCAATTAATTCTATATGTACTAAAATAAGTGAAATTTCAAACAATTGTGAAAACGGTTATATACTTGATGTAGCTTTAGATAACCCAATAAATTGAACAATCTGCATAAAGATTTACCACTAGCTCCTGAAACAAAACTTGTTCCACGTACAAACGATACTACATTAATAACTGCTTTAGATAAGAAACATAATTATGTAATACATTATAGAAATCTTAAACAATTTTAATCTTTAGGAAAGCAACTTACAAAAATACATAATATTTAAAAATTAAACAAACTAATTGATTAAAGTAATATATAGATTTAATCACACAGATAAGAACTAAAACTACTAATTATTTGGAAAAAGATTTATATATATTAATGAATAATCCTGTATTTTCGAAAATAATGGGGAATATAAGAAACAGACAAGATATTAATATCTTTTTAAATAGTAAAATATAAACTTGTAGCCAAACCAAACTTCAAATGTTGAAGTACATTTAATGAAATTCTTGCTTGTATTTATATGTATAGAACTAAAATCACACTTGATAAACCTATTTATCATGGATTAATATCAGGTGTGGTCATGTACTGTCCGGCAGTGTGCTGGCGCCACGTATATATAGGACAATCTCCCTCCTGCTTCTCCCTCAGGCACTTCCTATGAGTCAGTGTAGTTTGTGCCCCATGCACAGTCCAGGTACAGCATCCGTTCTAACGCTGTCTCGTCGCTGCGTCCGTGGTCTTTTCATTCAGGAGGGTTTGCCAGCACTACTCTCGTTATTCTTCCCTCCTTCCCCAAAAATCTTCAAAAGTTAGACACCACGCTTGAACAAACACGTGAAGATTTAACTACTGAGTTACATAAAATCGAATCGAAATTTCAAAAAGTCTGTAATGACGTAAAGACACAAATTTGTGAGCATTTCCAACCAATTTTGTCACCCCCCCCCAACCTACGGGGACGTCAGTTCCCACTTCCCAGCCGGAGAAGCATAAGTCTTCTTCGTCTCCTCTCACCAGGAAGGGGTCCCTTGGCGACCTCTCTTCACAGGTTCCGACCAGCGGAAAAGTGGACACCCACAAGTGGCTGAAACAATCACTGGTCCATTATCATAGAGCCTCACGGTCGTCGTCTGTCCATGAGACTGACCCAGTGAAGCCCTCCCAGCCTGAACCACCTAAGGCACAACGGGAGAAGCAGAGAAAAGAAAAAGTTTCTTAAGATCCCGACATTGCGTTGGCACCAGTCCCACTGCTTCCTACAAGCTCAACGTCTGTGGATGAGGTCGTGTATCTGGCGTCTGGTGAAAACCTGGATCTCGCTGGACCCTCGGATGCAATGGATGTCACTCGCGTGGGTATGAACTGGTGGCACCAAGTGACCCAGGGGCGTAATCTGCCTCCCCAGTTCCTTCATGCCTTTCTCAGCCATGGAAAATGTAATCCCCTAGTGGAACTGTGGCAGTTACTTCCACAATCTTGCTGAGGTCCTACAAATATTTTAAATTATATAAATTTATTATCTTTATACATTTTTGAACCATATAAATCTTTTATATATAAACGGAAAATTATGACAAGCTGATCTAGTTGAAATGGATACAGGTAAATAAAAAAGAATTTCAAAAATGGGGAAAGGTTATAGATATTTATTAACAATAACTACTGTTTTTTTTTCAAAATATGAATTTGCTGTTTCTATTAGAGATAAAAAATCTAAAAATATAGTAGATGCATTCGAAAAAATTTTCATAGTTAAAGCCAAAAAAGTTACAGGCTGATAATGGACATTACAGAATCACGAAGCAGCCTTGTTCATGACAATCATGAGACCTTGCAAGCTAAGATTGACTCAGTTGCATCTACCGATTCGGTTACGCAACTTGCAAAAACTCAGTAAAACTTAAAGCACACAGTAGATACGATTTCAACACAAATGGACACTCTGAAACTTGGTTCAGAAAAACACACTGAGGAAATAAGTACACTATCAGAGAAAGTAGCCGAACTTTCTGATCAGTTCACTGACTTATCTACAAAGGTAGATGATGATCTGAATGACACAAGACCTGTAGCCATCACTGACACAGAAGTGTATGAACAAATTAGGATATTCAAACTAAATCAGAATCAAACTAATACGCAACACCAAAGAGAAATCTGGGAAGTACAAGATCAGTTGACACAGGTAATACAAGAATTACATATTTTAGAGGACACTCGCGCTCCAATACAGGAAGAGGGACATAGAAACACAGAACAGCCACAACATAATAACACAGGGCACTTCGGTAATTATGAAAGAAATTGGCAAGGTGCACTGAATTTTGAGGTGGAACCGCCGAAACGACGTAACAATGACCAACATGCGACTCGCCGAAATAATGATTTTGACTATAAGCTGTTTATTACTACGCGTAAATTCTAAACATTTAACAATTCCGGCAACTACATTCATCCACAAGCGTGGCTTCATCAATTCTCTCATTGTTTTCCTCCCAACTGGTCATTAGAGCAAAGATTAGAATTTATGTGTGGCTACTTAGAGAATGAACCAGCTGTAAGAATGCGATCGGTCATTCACGATTGCCACAGTGAAGGAGAATTTAATCATGCCTTCCTCTCAGCTTATTCGTCTCCAGCTACATAAGACTGAGTAAAACATAGCATCATAATGATGAAACATTTCGAACAAACAGAATTTTCTAGTCTTGTCAAATATTTCGAAGACATGTTACATAAGAATCAGTATCTTTAAAACCCATACAGCCCCTCAGAACTCATCTGCATTTGCTTAATCAAATTGCCAGAACATTAACGACATATTATTTTGGCAGGACGTTGCAAAGACGACATTGAAGCTTTTCAGGGACTGTTACAAGAATTGGAAATTGACACTGACAATCGCAGAACGCGAAAACAGGAGCACAACAATTACAGGCGTGAATGGAGGGACGAATGGAGACGTGTCGTCTTCAGCGATGAGAGTCGCTTCTGCCTTGGTGCCAATGATGGTCGTATGCGTGTTTGGCGCCGTGCAGGTGAGCGCCACAATCAGGACTGCATACGACTGAGGCACACAGGGCCAACACCCGGCATCATGATGTGGGGAGCGATCTCCTACACTGGCCGTACACCACTGGTGATCATCGAGGGGACACTGAATAGTGCACGGTACATCCAAACCGTCATCGAACCCATCGTTCTACCATTCCTAGACCGGCAAGGGAACTTGCTGTTCCAACAGGACAATGCACGTCCGCATGTATCCCGTGCCACCCAACGTGCTCTAGAAGGTGTAAGTCAACTACCCTGGCCAGCAAGATCTCCGGATCTGTCCCCCATTGAGCATGTTTGGGACTGGATGAAGCGTCGTCTCACACAGTCTGCACGTCCAGCACGAACGCTGGTCCAACTGAGGCGCCAGGTGGAAATGGCATGGCAAGCCGTTCCACAGGACTACATCCAGCATCTCTACGATCGTTTCCATGGGAGAATAGCAGCCTGCATTGCTGCGAAAGGTGGATATACACTGTACTAGTGCCGACATTGTGCATGCTCTGTTGCCTGTGTCTATGTGCCTGTGTTTCTGTCAGTGTGATCATGTGATGTATCTGACCCCAGGAATGTGTCAATAAAGTTTCCCCTTCCTGGGACAATGAATTCACGGTGTTCTTATTTCAATTTCCAGGAGTGTATGTAAACTACTGACAAAATGGCAGACCTGAATTTCATCAGAACTGGCGGGATTCAAACACGGCCGGGCCCTCTCGACAAGGTGAATTTGTAGAAGTTTGGTCTCCTAATTCCCATAACGACGCGCGCCACAAAGACACGGATAATGACTCACACCGCAGACAGCCACGTGCGCCGGCTGGCTCCGGGAAATATAACATAGACATTAACCTTGAGAAAAATTTTAGCATTCCCTACCGAAGTCTACAACATGATAATTGCTTTGAAGTTGAAACTCTGTGCACTAGAATGGGTAAAACATTGTACCACACGTCACATGTAAAACCGTTAATTGAAAGATAATCGGCTTTTTAACTTAGTCTTTGCTATAAAATTTTTCATATCAGGTTACTAGTACACTTTGTCAGACTAAGAAACTGTTAACATGCAACAATGTTTGAAGTTAAATACCCAATCAAGAACCAAGAAAACGAATTTAGAAAGAAATTACGAATGCATTGTCATAGTGAACAGTCGATGCAGTGTTGTTATTTGTACATTCTTGCTTGTTAGTTGTATGATTACATAACGACTTTAAGGCTCACATACTTAGAGCATATACCAGTACTGCTGACGAAATTTTAATGCAACATTTTGGTTTAGTCGAGAGTACATTCTGGATTTAAAGTACTTTCTGTAAGATTAAAGATGACTTTGCATTTGGTTTCTTTGACAGCTACACGATTATATCATGACGCTACTAATGTGTGACACAATTTATGTAGTTGTTTTTGTGGTATATCTGTTTTATATCTGCACAGTTTTTCTGTATTATTCTGGAAGGTAAAACATGTTTTAGTAGTAACTTTTGTGGTATAGCTACAGTGAGACAGACTTTTCCGTAGCACAACAATACATTCCAGTACAGTACTTTCTTCATCATGGCAATAAGCATAATAACTATGATATCTATACGCAAAGCATTTGACTTTGTTTATGATGAGATGAGTACATTGACTTCAGCAGACTTTGCTTACAGAGGACGATAACTACGATACCTCCACAGAATTATCTTACAGCAAGACGCATATTTAGCGCTACAGGACACGCATTTGAGTGATTAATTTTCTACTTAAAACATTTATTTTTAAAGATTTTTCAATTACAAAGAAAGTTTTCTGTGATACATTTCATTCCATTGCTGTAATCTGTAACACCTGAGGGTATAATTACATTAATCCTCAGGGAGGTACACGCTTACTTTGTGCACCATGTGTTTGGCAAGCACAAGGAGCCCTAGCTAATATGGTATTTGCTTATTGAACTTCACACATCGGTACCATAATCCTCTAACACAGAATTACACAGCTATCTGATCATTTAACTGAGAGAGACAAACATTTTTTTCACTACGTCCATGACACATGTTTATGCAATTAGACAGTTGGGTGACTTCACACTTATGAAATTGTATTTTGTCTGTACTTTGATAACCGTTCATATTTTGTCGGAGCCATTGTGATACTATAAGAGCTCTGAATGTTATATTTGGTATGGGATGATGATTTTAAATGCGTGTTTGAGGTAGATGACACTATTGAAATGAGGAGAGAATTTTTTTTAGGTTTAGAAATTATTGGAGGAAGCTACGACGATTTTGAGAATTGACTCAGTTGTTATGATATTATTACGAAAATGATGTGTATTATGCCGTTGAAGTATGTTTATGATCAATAAGATGATGCTACCGTATGTGAGGAATTTCATTATGGTACATATATCTTATGATGAAATATTGAAGAAGTGTTGACGAATATGTATATGTATAATTAGGTAAGGAATAATGAGTAGTGGTTAGGCACTCTGATTTGTTGAAAAGGATGTTTGAAACCAAGAATTGTACTTTAAGAAATTATGAAATATGTGTACATGTGTGAATGTATTAGAATGGTGTCGAAAATTTTTTGGACACTGTTATTTTATAGGATTTTGTTTCTACACATTTGTAACGCAGATTCCCGACCTGTGAAATTTTATATGAGACTGTCACTGTAGTGCAAACTGGTGTCGTAAATATTTTGGTAAGAAAGCTAAGTGACCTTGACGTAATGTGCCGTGAACGGCCAGCTGTGCCAGACGCCTGGAGAAACAGCCATGAGGTGGGGAAAAAAGTGGCCATTAACCTCGCTATTGACATTCCTTTGTAGAATGCATCGCAAATACGACATGCTCGTTCCTTGGAAACATGTGATTCCTTGTACTTTGTGCTACTTACTGAAATGCTTATGAGTTGATGGGAAATACTCGTAGAACTGCACACCTGATTATGACAAGTGTCTTTCTATGAAAATTGATAGAATTTCTACTAACTTATGAAGTGCCTCATGACTACTGAATGATATTTTTATGCTTTACTTTGTACATAGTTGCTTATTTTATTTGATATCTGTTTTCCAGGTGTGTTGCATCATTTGTTTTATAAAATAACGTTAAATGCATTTCTAATGTGAACACTTTCTCTCAACAGACCTGTCAGATAATAATTTTATGATCTACATTCTTAAAAAAAAGGAGCACTTGGAAAGGAAAGAACATTAAGAAGGGACTAGTAGCAGTAACTGCATACATAATTTTCTTTTCCAGTAATTGGTAGTTTTCATGGTAGAATAAGTTGGGGTGCAAGACTTTAATGATGTAGATATTAGGATGTGAATAGACATTTCCCCTATCTGCATTGTTGCCTTTAGTGTACAATTTTTTTTGCTTGTGGGTTTGTCATGTTTGGGTGTAAGTTATAGCATTTCCTGCTGCTGTTTCCCAGGCATAGTTCTACTAAATTTCACTTTGTATACTCTGTTAAGCCAGTTTTACTACGGTTATATTTTTCTTGTTGCTGCACATTGGCTCATATTAGTTGTAATGTTGCATTTGCTCTGTTAATTTACATTTACTGTTGCTTGCTTTGCCACTTTGCATTTTTCTCTCATTGCTGTTTGTGTTAATTGTTTCGTGTTGCTGCATTGCCTCGTCCCTTAGTTTATGCATCTGAGCTCAGTAGATTGAAGTTAGCTTAAGATGGGATAGGCTATATAAGATAACGAGTTGTGATGAATTGGAAGAAATGCATTGAGAAGGTATAAGAAAATGGTTTGGACAAAAAAGGATTTTGAAAGAGGGTAGGAACAAAAAAGTAGGATTTAGGGACAACAGGTTTAGGTAGGATTTTCTTGGAAATAAATGATGAGGTAAGATAATGGAAAATAAATAATGAGGTAAGAAAAATGTGAACATATAAATACAGAACGCATGCTTGGATAGAATTTTTTGGTGGAAACTATCTATGGAATTAAGTTTTGAGTTGGACTGCAGTACCAAATGTCACACTGAAAACAAATCCTGTCCAGTCCTTTTGTATCATTCCGCTATGTGTTTGTGTACCTTTGTGTATTTGTGTTCTTCCTGTCTTTATGTGTTTATCTGATAAGATTTATGTTGTAGAATTTTTCTAATACTCAGCTACATTCACTATGAGGAGGAATACTGTTATCCTCAAATATAATTTGCATTAATAATATCTTATTTTCTTTGTAAAGATGCTTATAGACATTATTAATTCTGTTCTGTTTCAATGCTCATGTGTGAAATTAATGTTTCTAAAACTATTCCCATTATTTTATATATTTACTTATGTCATAGTTCCTGTAACACTGATGTATATGTCTATTTCTATTCTTTTGTAAAGCCTGTATTACTACATTTGTTATCTGTACTATTATTTTCTTTAGTGATGTATTTTGTAACTTTGTAATTGTATTCTTATGTTGTAAATCTATAATTGTATAGACACCAGTTCATCAAATTAAGTAAATTGTAAGTTACATTTCACTGCATACATTTCTGTTGGTCGTAGTATATGGACAATATGTGAGAAGTAGGGACTGATAGTGTTAGCACGTGTGTTAGTAATTCATCAAGGGATAGGCTAAGAGCATTGCTGGTTCTAAGGACAATTAAAAAAATACTTTTTTGAGTGCACAAGTGGTGGTTTATGGACTTGCTATATTCTCCACAACACTCTTCGATAATGATTGTGCAGCTGCACAGTCGCAACAGATGGCTGCTGGCTATCTCTACAAGGGCTACAGTGGGTCTGCATCTTTGATGGCCCACCAATACCATTATCTCTACAAGGACTACAGTGGGTTTGCATCTTTGATGGCCCACCAATACCATTATTTCTACAAGGACTGCACTGGGTCTGCACCTCTGGTGTCCCACCAGTACCATAATCTCTACCAGGACAACAGTGGGTCTACTCTGTGATGACCTACCTACCAATGTTCTTCAAAGCATCGACTGGCTCTGCGGTTTGTTTGCTCTGTTGTGGCCCATTACCTGTCTGCATGTCATGAGTCAGCACTGTCTTTCCGTTGGAAGGACGACACCACTTCAAAATAGCATGGAAATCCACTACTTCTGTGTACATTTTCCTCTACTGCTCAGGCTTTGAGAAAAACATTGCTATTTTACTGTGATGAATGATCAGAACTATCTTTATGGACTGTGAGATAATTTTAGCTTTGGACCAACATTGTATCAATAAGTGTGTGCATTTGATTTCTTTGTTATTGTAATTGTGAAAACATTTTAACAAATATGTATTGGCCAGTGCCCAAGACAATTTGTAAATCTTTTTGCGAGGAGCATGGGAGCTATGTAAGTAGGCTCTTTAGGTTATCTTATTGGTAACGCCAGGTAGTGCTCTGTATGAAAATCACTGGCTGTGCTGTGTGCAGCCTGTGGCTGGATTCCATTGTTGGATTTTTTGCTATTGTGGTGTTGGGCAGATGGCTGTTAACAGCGCGTAGCGTTGCGTAGTTGGAGGTGAGCCGCCAGCAGTGGTGGATGTGGGGAAGCGAGATTGCGGATTTTTGAGAGTGGATGATCTGGACGTGTGTCCATCGGGAAAAAGTACATTTGTAAGATTGGATGTCATGAACTGCTATATATATTATGACTTTTGAACATTATTAAGGTAAATACATTTTTTGTTCTCTATCAAAATCTTTCATTTGCTAACTATGCCTGTCAGTAGTTAGTGCCTTCGGTAGTTTGAATCTTCTATTTAGCTGGTAGTAGTGGCACTCCCTGTATTGCAGTAGTTCGAGTAACGAAGATTTTGGTGAGGTAAGTGATTTGTGAAAGGTATAGGTTAATGTTAGTCAGGACCATTCTTTTGTAGGGATTATTAAAAGTCAGTTTGCGTTGCGCTAAAAATTTGAGTGTCAGTTTAAGCACAGTCATGTATAATTCCTCATTGGGATATTTCATGCATTAAAAGATTCTGTTGAAACTGTTCCTGTAGATGTAAACATAATTGTATTTGGTGAAATAATTTAAATTATATAAAATTTTTATCTATATAAAATTTTTAAACTATATCAATTTTTTAATTTATATAACTTTTTATATAAACTGAAAATCGTAGTTCATATATAGTTCACTGGTACTGATGGCAATAATGAAAAAGTCTTTAATGTAGTTGTAACACTACTGCATGAGCTATCAATTGACAAGTCAATTGGAATGTTATGCTCTCTTCTTTCTCCTTTTAACTTCGATTCTCCTCTTCCAGTTCATTAATAACAGTTTTTAGATCGACAATGTTGCTCTGACCGAATTGCGACTTTCGTCTAATTTAACGCCATTGAGTCATTCAAATGTAAAATAAAAATCATCACTACCATTGGTATTCTAACCAAACTGCAATTGTTCCAACGTGAATTTCGGCATTGAATGTCCTCAAATAGTCGGAAGATTTTCATGCTGCCGCTGCTTGAAGTTCATGTTGTGCTGCACCTCTTCAGGACTGTAGATTTTCCACAATTATCGCCATTAAGACACCACTTCTGTAAGGGTGTTGTTTGTGTTGTTACCCCAGATGATAATTAGATGAAATGGTTCGAATGGCTCTGAGCACTATGGGACTCAACTTCTGAGGTCATTAGTCCTCTAGAACTTAGAATTAGTTACACCTAACTAACATAGGAAACATCACACACATCCATGCCCGAGGCAGGATTCGAACCTGTGACCGTAGCTGTCTCGCGGTTCCAGCCTGCAGGGGCTACAACCACATGCCCACTTCAGCCTGCTAATTTGATGATATATTTGTCAGCATTTGGAAGCTGTGGGTCTTTGAGGTACGGCGATATGCGAACATTGAGAAGCAAGTTAGATAGTTTTATTAAAACAGGGTCATTATAAAACATGCACACTACATGCACCCAACATCACTGTGTGTGACATCATAATTATGGTGACATTGAAAGGCTCAATGGTGAACTAAGAAGAGAGACATATTCATGCCAGAAGCCGCACTAGTTAATATGGCGCACTGCAGACAGTGGTCTGTGGCTTACTCTCTGCATCTGGCCAGACAAGTGTGTACCAACCAAGCAAATTGTCAGCATTCCAGACATGTAGACTGGCGAGCACATGTTACATACCATACAGCTGTGTGCAGCCTGTACCCTTACAAACAATTTTTATTGAAAATCTTGTTGTTATTCATATAAATAAAACTAAAATCACGATTAATAAACGCATCTAATCATATGTTGTAATCAGTCTACTTCATTTATCTAGAGAACTGATGTGTGGCTTTCATTATAGAATAATGAAACCAAAATATGGGGAAGATACAGAGTTGTGTTATCAAGATACAGACAGTACTATCTACAATATAGAAACTGCAGGTTTCTATGAAGACATTAGATCGATGATCAATTACTTTGATACAGGTGATGATACATTTATAGCATTCTACAAGGAAATAATATAGTTTTAGGAAAGATGAAAGGCACATAATGAAAGAATTTTGTGGGTTATTGACTAAAATGCACGCTTGTAATATTGGCGATAAAGTAGAAAAGCAATCTAAAGGTGTTTAGATATATGTTGTTGAAAATAGAGTAACAATAAGAGGAATACAAAGATTGTTTATTCAACAATAGAGAATGACACAGGACAATTAATATGATGCAAAGTGAAAAACACGAAATGTAAGCAGATGAGATTAACAAGAAGGCATTGAGTACTCATCATGAAAAAAATGTATTTTGAAAATTAGAATAGATACATTACCACATGGCCCTTAAACATTGTAAGAAATCAAATAAAAATTTTCCTATATAACTGGCAATATTTCACAGAAAGCACATCAGTGCTACCAATACTAAATTGTTTAAGAAGGTTAGTGAGTTACAAGCAAATACTTACATAATTTTATCAGTTGGAACATCTACCTACTATATATGAAGAAAAAATTTATTTGGAACTCTATAACAAATTGATATCAGTTTGCCTGATAAATATTTAAAAACGATTAGTAATTATGATATTCAAACTTTTTGGAAAATATAGATGTAAAGGAATGAAGAAAGTTAAAAATAACGAATAGCAGAGGAGAATTATCTCTAACTTTATGTTTAGAAATTCCTTCCCCGTCCAATTTAATAATACACTCCTGGAAATGGAAAAAAGAACACATTGACACTGGTGTGTCAGACCCACCATACTTGCTCCGGATACTGCGAGAGGGCTGTACAAGCAATGATCACACGCACGGCACAGCGGACACACCAGGAACCGCGGTGTTGGCCGTCGAATGGCGCTAGCTGCGCAGCATTTGTGCACCGCCGCCGTCAGTGTCAGCCAGTTTGCCGTGGCATACGGAGCTCCATCGCAGTCTTTAACACTGGTAGCATGCCGCGACAGCGTTGACGTGAACCGTATGTGCAGTTGACGGACTTTGAGCGAGAGTGTATAGTGGGCATGCGGGAGGCCGGGTGGACGTACCGCCGAATTGCTCAACACGTGGGGCGTGAGGTCTCCACAGTACATCGATGTTGTCGCCACTGGTCGGCGGAAGGTGCACGTGCCCGTCGACCTGGGACCGGACCGCAGCGACGCACGGATGCACGCCAAGACCGTAGGATCCTACGCAGTGCCGTAGGGGACCGCACCGCCACTTCCCAGCAAATTAGGGACACTGTTGCTCCTGGGGTATCAGCGAGGACCATTCGCAACCGTCTCCATGAAGCTGGGCTACGGTCCCGCACACCGTTAGGCCGTCTTCCGCTCACGCCCCAACATCGTGCAGCCCGCCTCCAGTGGTGTCGCGACAGGCGTGAATGGAGGGACGAATGGAGACGTGTCGTCTTCAGCGATGAGAGTCGCTTCTGCCTTGGTGCCAATGATGGTCGTATGTGTGTTTGGCGCCGTGCAGGTGAGCGCCACAATCAGGACTGCATACGACCGAGGCACACAGGGCCAATGCCCGGCATCATGGTGTGGGGAGCGATCTCCTACACTGGCCGTACACCACTGGTGATCGTCGAGGGGACACTGAATAGTGCACGGTACATCCAAACCGTCATCGAACCCATCGTTCTACCATTTCTAGACCGGCAAGGGAACTTGCTGTTCCAACAGGACAATGCACGTCCGCATGTATCCCGTGCCACCCAACGTGCTCTAGAAGGCAGATCTCCGGATCTGTCCCCCATTGAGCATGTTTGGGACTGGATGAAGCGTCGTCTCACGCGGTCTGCACGTCCAGCACGAACGCTGGTCCAACTGAGGCGCCAGGTGGAAATGGCATGGCAAGCCGTTCCACAGGACTACATCCAGCATCTCTACGATCGTCTCTATGGGAGAATAGCAGCCTGCATTGCTGCGAAAGGTGGATATACACTGTACTAGTGCCGACATTGTGCATGCTCTGTTGCCTGTGTCTATGTGCCTGTGGTTCTGTCAGTGTGATCATGTGATGTATCTGACCCCAGGAATGTGTCAATAAAGTTTCCCCTTCCTGGGACAATGAATTCACGGTGTTCTTATTTCAATTTCCAGGAGTGTATTTAAAATGTCAACACCAAAGAGTGTACTCACTGTATGGATTGAAAAATATTTAAGAATATTATTAAGACACACACTCCTGGAAATGGAAAAAAGGACACATGGACACCGGTGTGTCAGACCCACCATACTTGCTTCAGACACTGCGAGAGGGCTGTACAAGCAATGATCACATGCACGGCACAGCGGACACACCAGGAACCGCGGTGTTGGCCGTCGAATGGCGCTAGCTGCGCAGCATTTGTGCACCGCCGCCGTCAGTGTCAGCCAGTTTGCCGTGGCATACGGCGCTCCATCGCAGTCTTTAACACTGGTAGCATGCCGCGACAGCATGGATGTGAACCGTATGTGCAGTTGACGGACTTTGAGCGAGGGCGTATAGTGGGCATGCGGGAGGCTGGGTGGACGTACCGCCGAATTGCTCAACACGTGGGGCGTGAGGTCTCCACAGTACATCGATGTTGTCGCCAGTGGTCGGCGGAAGGTGCACGTGCCCGTCGACCTGGGACCGGACCGCTGCGACGCACGGATGCACGCCAAGACCGTAGGATCCTACGCAGTGCCGTAGGGGACCACACCGCCACTTCCCAGCAAATTAGGGACACTGTTGCTCCTGGGGTATCGGCGATGACCATTCGCAACCGTCTCCATGAAGCTGGGCTACGGTCCTGCACACCGTTATGCCGTCTTCGGCTCACGCCCCAACATCGTGCAGCCCGCCTCCAGTGGTGTCGCGACAGGCGTGAATGGAGGGACGAATGGAGACGTGTCGTCTTCAGCGATGAGAGTCGCTTCTGCCTTGGTGCCAATGATGGTTGTATGCGTGTTTGGCGCCGTGCAGGTGAGCGCCACAATCAGGACTGCATACGACCGAGGCACACAGGGCCAACACCCGGCATCATGGTGTGGGGAGCGATCTCCTACACTGGCCGTACACCACTGGTGATCGTCGAGGGGACACTGAATAGTGCACGGTACATCCAAACCGTCATCGAACCCATCGTTCTACCATTCCTAGACCGGCAAGGGAACTTGCTGTTCCAACAGGACAATGCACGTCCGCATGTATCCCGTGCCACCCAACGTGCTCTAGAAGGTGTAAGTCAACTACCCTGGCCAGCAAGATCTCCGGATCTGTCCCCCATTGAGCATGTTTGGGACTGGATGAAGCGTCGTCTCACGCGGTCTGCACGTCCAGCACGAACGCTGGTCCAACTGAGGCGACAGGTGGAAATGGCATGGCAAGCCGTTCCACAGGACTACATCCAGCATCTCTACGATCGTCTCCATGTGAGAATAGCAGCCTGCATTGCTGCGAAAGGTGGATATACACTGTACTAGTGCCGACATTGTGCATGCTCTGTTGCCTGTGTCTATGTGCCTGTGGTTCTGTCAGTGTGATCATGTGATGTATCTCACCCCAGGAATGTGTCAATAAAGTTTCCCCTTCCTGGGACAATGAATTCACGGTGTTCTTATTTCAATTTCCAGGAGTGTATATCAAACAGATTGGTATTGTAATAAACGTAAAGAATATGTTAAGAAATACCAAAAAATAAAAGATACAAGTGTATGCAGTGGAATGGTAAACTAACATTGTTTCAAAAACTTTTACAAAGAACTGTTCGTAAAAAACTTACGGTTGCTCAAGTAGAAAGCATCAGAAAAGTCTTAGAAAAATAATTCTTTTCCTTATTTCATTAAATCTGATTTTTGTTTTCTTACATTCACTTTTTTCATAAGAAGATAATTTTTCATCAGGACTGAACGTAATAAGAGAAAATATGGTACCTCATCATATTCTATGATTTCATAATGAAATATAAATTTTTTTATTGAAATTAAGTGAGTTAAGCATGAAATTTAATTGATTGTAGCAGGTATCGGCAGTTTCTAGGTAACTTTTGTAAGGAAAACGAGTAAGCAATTGAAACTATGTTGAGCAATGGTCTTTTCAACAATTTTCTATGGGAACATCGAGTACCTCAAACCTCAAGCCGAATGAATCGCTAGAAAAGTGCTGCCTCCGTCTATTCCTAGGGGCAGTGGGATGGCCGTTAGTTCATGACCTTCATGACAAAAAACATCAACCAACGATTCAGATTTCAAATTTCCCTTCCACTTTGGTCCTGCCCACTGATCATTGGTGACTACATAAATGGCTGTTGTTTGTGTGTTCGCCTTCTAGTCGTCTTCGTCATGGAAGGAGTGCAGCAGTGCTCTACTACAAGTGCTGCTTTTTAGTCTGTAGCCGTGCTTCGAATTCTGGGCGATCTGTCACCTCGTCGCGACCAACGGCCCCTTTCCGTTGTCATGAATAACAAGCCCGAAAGGGAATGGGTCTTCTGGACGTGACTACTGCCGAACTGGACGACACCTCGTCTCCGTTTCGCTATGTCCACTGTTTTTCTTGATTGCCATCCCCAAGACCTAGGCATAGCATTGCTGCAGCTTGTTGTAGGCTCGGCTTTCTGCTTTTCAGTTGTCACCCTCTTATTCCGAGCACTCTCCTTGACCATCTCAGAATTTTCGCTAGATTCTCCTGTGTAAGACTCTCCCCACTATCTTCCTCTTGTCTCCTTGTCACTGAGGTCCTCAGTCAGAGGACTCACTGAGCAGAATGCCTGGATGTTGAGCATGTTTACTTTATGTATGATGTTTTCTTTTTACAAGTACCAAATAAATTTGGAAAAACTCCTTCAATATATAACACATTTTCGCTGTTTCATAAAGTTATATCACGTAAATTACTGCATTAGTTTGTGTTCATATTTACAGAGATTAACGGATATTTTTCAGTCTAGTTATTGTAAAACCAAAATCAATTTACGGTTTCAAATATCTGATGTCTCCTGTGGATGAAAACTCAATGAAAAAAATATCCTAGTTGTATTAAATATTTTTACTGTGTCACGAAAACGATGGATAATAATAGAATAAAAATTAAGAAGATGGAAGAATACATAATCCACAATGACTAGTTGACTCAGTGCGGCACAAACAGGTTAACATCTAATATTAACAGAGG
This sequence comes from Schistocerca cancellata, assembly GCF_023864275.1. Lineage (NCBI taxonomy): Eukaryota > Metazoa > Arthropoda > Insecta > Orthoptera > Acrididae > Schistocerca > Schistocerca cancellata. The sequence continues at coordinate 493,036,415 of NC_064629.1, read as the reverse complement.
ACGACGCCTTTCTCACACCAACATTAACAGAAAAATTTTCACCACAAGAACCGTTGACCTAGACATCCCATTCTGTTGCGTTGTCAGCCTGCATGAATACAGCAATTTGAAATACACTGTGGAATTGTCCGTTCCTCTACGTTAAATGTGAATCAATCTTTACATAGATTTTAATTAAGAAATTGAGGAAGACAATCATTATGTAACTGATAAAACGTTTTACTGACTGATTCGTTTTATATGGTGCAGTTCACACACACGTACGTCAGTGAGTGCTTGCCATCTCTGCTTTCTGATGTTAGTAACAGGAGAATCACAGCAATGTGGAACCCATTACTATTTACTGTGACTGTTTGCAAGACATCCTTCATATAAGTCATAACAGAAGCTTCAGACGATTTTTTCTATTTATTTTGGTCAGGATATTAATAAACAAGAAAGGAATTGCTTTTGTGGGCTTACATAACAACATTTCTCTAATGTATAATATTTTTACCTTGTAGACGTTATGCTGAACATGCAATGCATGAAATGCTGTAATCTTGTTCATCAGACATATGACAAAATATATCAGCTCACTTACAAATGGTTAGGATTTGTCTTAGAGCATATAGCAGGCCTCCATTGTGAAGTTTCCAATATCTATATCTTCTATAAAGATCAAAAAGACGAACTAGTATTCACCATTAGAAGCATGTAAACAATGATTCTCCGAATGCTCCACCTGTTCGGCAAAATTCCTATGTGTATCAGTCTGAGTGATTTTCACAACAAATATGTATCTCCAACAGGCGGCAGTGACCGCCCACGACCACAATATATTGCAGGAGTCACTCGTTGCAGGAGGCAAAAATTGTATTTCAGCGAGTTTGGTCAGTCTGAGGGGAATGTACATTATCTGGACAAATTTTATTTCTTATATAGAAAGGAAGTCATCGGTATTTGTATAAGAAATACGATGGATATGCTGAAAGTTATCTGTTTAATAAATGGAATCACAAGGTTTGAAATGTAAAATTTTATTATTATTCAACATATTAACCTTGTAAATCAATAATCACAGCCTGACTGCAGAAGTTAAGCTCACTGAAGCAGAGGAGAAAACGAAATGAATCTTCACTGTGTGACAGTACCTAACAGTTACTGCTAGTGTAGTTACTCTACCCAAACAGCATTTGAAACAAGCAAACCAGTTACGAATTTGCTTGATATTGCTCATACTTCACGCACTAGAGCAATGCACCGCCCTGTTGAGAAAGAATAACTCAATATAGTCATAGTATCAAGCTGCCCATGTCCGCTTTCATGCCCCACAGCTAGTTCGGTGCATATAATAATCTGTAGCTGTAATTCTGCAGTCAAATAATGTATGCATTGACTAGAGTTGTTATTTTATAAAATATATAAAAATACAAAATAAAAGTTAAATTGATACCTATATGACAAGGGATTCATTCTGAAGTGTGTAGCTGATGTAGATGACAAACAATTACATTGAATAATACTTATCCAAGAAATGACATCTCAAATAAATGGGAAATCGTTATACGATATTCAATGAAACTGAAGATAGATAACTGCATTATCAAACAAAGCAATGTTACATTGAGAGCGTTACATGACTGGTACCAAAAGGGTGAAGGCTGAGAAGTTGTCAGAGCCCAGCAAGATCGTGGAAGTAACCGCCGCAGTTCCACTGGAGGATGACATTGTCCATGGCTGAGAAAGGCCTGAAGGAACTGGGGGGTAGATTGCGCCCTTGGGTCACTTGGTGCCACTGGTTCAGTACCCATGCGAGTGACTTCGATTGTGTCCGAGGGTCTGGCGAGATTCAGGTCTTCAGCAGACGCCAGAATCTCGACCTCATCCTCAGATGCTGAGCTTGTAGGAAGTGGTGGGACAGGTGGCACTGCAATGTCGGGATTCTTGGGAACCATTTTCTTTTTCTGCTTCTCTCGTTGTGTCTTCAGTGGTTCAGGCTCAGAGGGCTTCACTGGGTCAGTCTCACGGACGGACGACGACCATGTGGCCCTACAACCAGCGACCGGTGGTTGTTTCAGCCACTTGTGGGTGTCCGCTTTTCCACTGGTCATAACTTGCGAAGGAAGGTCACCAAGGGACCCATTCCTGGCGAGAGGAGACGAAGAAGTCTTACGCTTCTCTGGCTGGGAAGTGGGAACTGACGTCCCTGAAGGTTGGGGAGGGGGGTTTTGCTCCTGAAGTAGATGGGGTAGGAGCAACAGGGAGTGAAGTGCCCCCAACAATAAAGGGGGCTGGTGGATTCTGATGGATAATACAGCCAACCGTACGTGACAACACGAGATATGGGACAACCTTTGTTGCAGCAGTGGCATAGGTTTATGTCATTGGCACAGGATGTAGCCTCTCATATTTCTGCTTAGCCTTAGTGCAGGTCAGGCTGTCCAGGGTCTTATATTCCTTTCCGAAATACCCGGCAATCCAGCGAGCTGAGAGAATGGTGTTCGCCGCAGTTAACACAGATGGGAGGTGGGGCACATGGAGAATTGGGATGCGAAGGACATTTACAATCTCGACACGTGATGCTGGAAGTACACCAGGATGACATATAACCATACTTCCAGCATTTAAAACACCGCATCGGGGAAGAGATATATGGCTTCACGTCACAGCAGTAAACAATCACCTTGACCTTGTTGGGTCAGACATCACCCTCGAAGGCCAAGATAAAGGCACCGGTTGCTACCTGATTATTCCTCGGTCCCCGATGGACGCGCCGGACGAAGCGAAGACCTCGTCGTTCTAGGCTGACGCACAGTTCATCGTCTGACTTCAAAAGGAGATCCTTTAGGTTCAAAATATTTCGAATGGCTCTGAGCCCTATGGGACTTAACAGCTATGGTCATCAGTCCCCTGGAACTTAGAACTACTTATGCATAACTAACCTATGGACATCACACAACAGCCAGCCATCACGAGGCAGAGAAATTCCCTGACCCCGCCGGGAATCGAACCCGGGAACCCGGGCGCGGGAAACGAGAACGCTACCGCACGACCACGAGCTGCGGACGATAACACCCTGGACCATGTTTAGATTCGTATGGGGCGTGATGGTAACTGAAACATCCACCAACTTGTCACAAGCGAGCAATCTCCGTGACTTTGCAGAGGATGCTGTTTTGATTAGAACTGAAACAGAGTGCATTTTGGACTAGCCCTCCACCTCCCCGAACATGTCCTCTATATGCCCCACAAAAAACTGAGGCTTTGTCGACATAAATGATTCACCATCAACTCGCGTACAGATGAGGTACTTGGTGAATAATCTGCACTGCCTTCTTTAGCCATTTGTTCTTCCCAGGGACTGGCCAAGGAGGGAAATGATGTCAGATCATATTTCTTGGCATTTAGGGTAGACCTCGATCGCTTAGAGACTGCTAGTGGAGGCCCACCAGCGAGCGATGATATACCATGCATCATTGCAGGTCATCCGTCCTGATGCCACCCACTCTGACCAGGGGCTCTCACCAATATCACCATCCTGACACAGCAAATAGCACCTGGCAGGGTGGCCTTTGCCGGGAGTCCTGATGCCCCATAATGATAGGCATTTACTACTCGGCATACGTGGGGAGGTAGCAGCTCAGGCATTAGCAGTGCGATCGCTGTGCAGTCAGGGGGCTACCACCAAGAGGGTACATGACGACCTCACCACAACGGACTGGCTACCATGCTGGATGTTGGGTGTTGAATATCCATGTATATCATGAGGGCAAAGATGGAAGTGCACAATGGAGCGAATGTATGCTACCCGGAACACACTACAGCTGATGTATCTGGAAGCTGGGTGAAAGTCCAACTCCATGACAATATCAGGTGTGCCAGATCTTAGGATGGATATAGAATGCACCACGTATGCTGTCCTCCTCCAAATGGTTTGCACTAACGGATAATTTTGAAATGTAGTGGTCACACCATTTAGGGGAGCATCACACTAAAGGCCGAAACAGTTGAGACTCCATCTAGTCACCTATTATGACATGCAGGAATACCACGGGCCTATTCTTACCCCCAATCTGCAGGATGGAATTCTATGGAAACAATTGTTTTCCAACTTCTCTATTTTCTTCAATTGCTTTTAAAAAATGATCATGTAAAGCTTCTATACCTTGTTATATTTTTCCATTAGCAGCTATAACAGGTCAATTTTCTATTTTATATTTCTCTTATTCTGTTATTGGTTGCTTTTTCCAAAGTTTAAGTTATTCTTTTAGTTCTTCAGCTTTCTTTATATATTGTTTAGCTTGATTAACAAGTTTTTCGTCATACTTTTTAGTTAATTTGGTCTTCTTAGATTTACAAATTTTACAAATACCTTCAACTCATTGTCTTCTATTTTTCATTGTTATTCTATGTGATATATGTGTTTCAGTAAATAGCAGCTCAGACATCCGCACTGCAATCCCTGTGTAGTCAGGGGGCTACCACCATTAGGGCACACAAAGACCCCACCACAACTGGCTGCCTACCATGTTGGATGTCAGGTGCCAAATAACTATGTATAGCATGAGGCCAAACATGGAAGTGCACAACGGAAGGAATGTATGCTACCCAGAACACACTGCAGCTGATGTGGCTCGAAGCTTGGTTTAAGTCCAACTCCATGACAATATCGGGTGTCCCAGATCTTGGGATGGATAAAGATTGCACCACATCAGGCGTCCTTCCCCAAATGGTATGCACAACCGGAAAATTTTACAATGTAGTGGTGAAACCCCTTAGAGGACCATCACATTAAAGGCCGAAGCAGTTAGGACTCTTCTTAGCCGCGTCTTACGGCATGCAGGAATATCACTGGCCTATTCTCACCCCTGAACCTGCAGGGGGGAATTCTATCGACTTAATTGTTTTACAACTTCTCTATTTTCTTCAATTGCTTTTAAAACATTATCACTTAAAGCTTCAATACCTTGTTATACTTTTTACTCTATACTTTTAAATTTACAAAATTTCTTTATACATTTTTAAAATATGTAAAATTATATATATATTTTTAACTATAAAGTAAATTCTTTATAAATTTTAATCCATACAAAAAAACTTTATAAATTTTAAGCAGCATAAAAAATCTGCATACCTTTTTAAGCCTGTAAAAAATCTTTACACATTTTAACTAAATAAAAATTCCTTATTAATTTTTAACTACATAAATGAATAACTTTATAAATGATTACACTTTGCCACCTAGTCACTAAATGGAATCAAAGTAAAATAAATTAAAGTAAGATAATGAAGAATTAAATGCAATTGAACCATTTTAACTGAACCAAAAACACGAAAGAAAGATAAGAAACTGGTGGAAATTGACTTATCATATGAGGTATTCCTGTTGTGAAGTAAATTATTGAATATATAATCAAACAGAAAGAAGGTAAGGGTTCAACACAACATGAATAAGGATTTATAAGATTATTATTAGCTGCTTTGCCATATTTAGCAACAATTGGTTCATTAGCTGAAGGACCTGCAGAAATCGAAAATGCAATATTCAACAATGGAAAAATGGTAAAGAATTAGAAGGACAAAGATTATGTAACTTAGAAATAGGAAGAAAGCTGGTCATGGTATAAAGAAAACGAAAAATTATCAGTAATTTCTAAATATCCTAATACATTAAGTAATTTTGATTTAGAAAATCTAACTAAACAATTAAAAATTAAAAACTTTCACGGGGGACACAAGATTGATGAATTTGTAAATAAACCATTAAAAATTGAGTGTGGTATAGTTAATTTAGGTACATCTGGAAACCTGGGTACTCATTGGATTTTTTACTAAAATTAATGATGAAAATTGATTTGTGATTCATTTGGTGATCATATACCAAAACAAATAGCTAACTATTCAGGAAAAATGAACTGTACTACAATACAGAAAGGTTACAAAATTTTGCTGATGTAATGTGTCCCCATTTATGTTTATTTGTTTGAAAATAGCTATGTGAGGATAATAATTTTAATGACATTTTAGATTTAGTAAATGGACATTTATGGATATAAGATACATCTAACTAAACCAACTGATCGAGTACTTAATACACATACATTAAATTTAGAAAAAATTGAAAAAGATGAATTTATTATTAAACAACTACAATCGTCAACAGATCCAAAGATAACAAATGGAATTAAACAATTTCAAATTGAATTTAATGTTATTTTAACATAATTAAATGTTATACTGCATTTAAAAATAGAAGACTTGCTAATATTAATGATCCAGTTGATGCGAAAATGAAAATAACAAACAAAACTTTTAAAAAATATTTCAAAACCAAGATACACAAGCATTCCAACACAGCTCAATAATTATGTTATTAAAGAAGATTGTAACAAGTTTCTTTCAGATTTAAAGCAAGGAAAAGTAATTATAGATATTATTATGCAACATAATAGTAAAGAGAAAAATGATAAGAAAAATACTCTCATTACTGAATTAGTTGATATTGATTTATGTCAAATCATTAGAATAAAAATTAATAAAATTTTAGACAATTAATTGAAGGTATTTTTACAATCTGTAAATCTGAAAAAAGAATATTCATTGAAGATATTTTGTAAAAGGTGAAAATTTGACGCTGTCTAAGACTGCTGTGCTGCCAATAAATAATATTCCTGAAAATATAATTAATGAATTGCATACTCTAACCCGTGGAATCCTAGTTTTCATGCTCCTGATAAATATGTCCTCCGATCCGGCAATCCGAATGGGGACTATTTTACCTCCAGAATATTTTACCCAAGAAGACGCTATCATCATTTAATCATACAGCGAAGCTGGATGCCCTCGGCAAAAATTATGGCCATTTTGGTTAGTATTACAAGGCTAGATCAGTCATTCATCCAGACTGTAGCACCTGCTCACCTCTTCATGAACCACAGGTTTATCAGGCTTCTCAACAGATACCCCTGCATTGTGGTTGCACCTACAGTACAACTATCTTTTTAAAAAAAGTAATTTTTTACTTATAGCTAAATGATACATTGAAATTTGGTCTTTTATATTATTTCTTACAAATAGAGAATAAACAGAAGTAAAATAATCTTATGAAGTAATTGTGCAATCAGACAACATTACTTTATGGTCCTGTTTGCTTAAGTAATAACAATAATAATCAATTTCCTGAAACAAATTACAATCACATTTTTTATAAAACATTTATTGATGAGTGGCTAAAGGAAGAACAAAATTGTCTACTGTATAGAAGTACTATTAAAAATAATTAACCAGAAAAAATTAAATAATTGATATTTATGCTATGTTTGATGCTCAAGATGAAGGAGCATATTATGGAGAAGCAGCATTTTATGGTGAAACAGCATATTATGCTCTCCACATAAAGGTAAACGTAATAAATTATGTAAGTAGTCTGCATTAGAAAATATTAAGAATAAGAAAGCTTTAACTTTATGATATATAATTTATTAAAAAATAATCCATTTTGATTAAGAAATAAATCATCAAAACCAATCCTTTAAAATTAAAGAGATTGTTAAAGTAAATATTTAACCATTTGATTGTTTAACTAAACAGTTAAATTATAGATTGTTCAACTAAATAATCAACTAAATCTTTAAGACAATAATTCTTTAAAAACAAAAAGATTGTTAACATGAATAATATACTAACTCACCTTTTTGTTTAATTATTTATTAATTAATAATCCTTATCAAGCTGTTAAAAAATTTTCATTTTGTTAAAAAATATTTTATACAAATCTAATGAGTTTTTTTGTAATAACTGAAAGAACATAGTGCAAGATGCACATCTGCACAACTAAAACAAATCACTATGGCAGGTATTTGTAAATTTTGTAAAGTATATAATTTATGAGGATTTTCAAATTTATCTAAAGGTGATTTAATTACATTTATTGGAAACAGTTCAAGTATTGCTAGAAATTATAAATGAGAGGTAAGTGAAAATTATAGGAATATTTTTAGAAATTACATATACAAATTAATGAAAATAATACAAATGTTGTTATAAATTATATACCTGAAAAGGTGAAAATCATAGAAATATTGTAGAAAATTTTACAGCTGAAGTACGATATAATTTTAGGGAATAGTTACCTTATTATGATATTGATGATGTACTTTTCTGCACGAATAGAAAACATTTTAGTCCATATGATTAAATGGATTCTTGGAAAAAATATGAAGAAACATAATAACATGATTGTAATGTAATTGATGAAGATCATAAACTTGCAAAATAATATTTGGTAAAATTGAATTATATTATCAAGATAAAGATTCTTATATTAAAAATATTAAAATGAAAAATTTCTATGAAGATATAAAAATTAATGTTTGATTATTGTGATACATGTGATTATCCAGCAGATAATATTAATAATATACCACAAGAAAACGAAACATGTTAGTGAAATGAAAGATGAAAATTGAAGAATTTAGTGATTATAGAGAAAAATGTATGCTGGTGAAGAAGGTGTCAATATTGAAAAAATCTAGAGGAATTAAGAAATGTGTTGCTAAACAAATGACATAAATTTTTGAACTTAATAAAAATTAATTCTTTAATAATATAGTACTATAGGAAAAACTAATGTATTAAAAAATAAAAAACATCTAATATATGCACTTCAAATAAACAAAAAAGTCCTCACATTTATTAAACGATATGTATTGGAACATAAAATAGATACATTACCACATGATAATTATAAGTTATTAAAAATGTAATAGAATTTTTATGTATCAAATTTAAAAAAAATATTTCTATTAAAAACTAACAAAATTATTTCTATATAAAATTATTAATATTTCAACTATATATAATTATTTCTACAAAAAACTAATAAATTTTTGTCTATATCAAATGTAACAAAATATCTTATACATGTTCTTTTTTATCTATATAAAGTTTTCTTGTGGATTGAACGTTTCACAAAGATCAAATAAAACACAAAGATTTTTTTGTATACAATAATTTCAAACATTGAATAAAATTAACAATTAAGTAATTAAAATATATGATGATAGAAATAGAATAAAAGGTGAAACTAGTATAGAAAAAGATGTAAGAATGACAGTAAACAAATCTATCAACCGTATTTTTACCGTTTATGACTGAAATGTGATCAGCAAATGATTGTTTTGAAAATTAACAATTAATAAGTATGTAAATCTTTGCTTCCTTTTGAAATTCCTTTTAATTTATCACAATCGATTTCAACTAGATTAGCTTGGCACAAATTATCTATATTAAAAGAAAACACCTCTTCTCTTAAAATTCTTTGTAATTGCTTTATGTAATTCATTAATTACCTCTTCTCAAATATTATGTAGACTTCACCATTTACAAATTTATTTTATTAATTCGGTCTTCTTAGATTTACAAATTTTACAAATACCTTCTATTCTCTGTCTTCTATTTTTAGTTGTAATTAATGGGGTTTAAGGGTTTCAGTAAATTTTTTACATTTCAAATAATAAGTGATCGTCTTTAAGAATTAATTGTGAACTGAGTTTTTCATTTTTTTTAAATGTGTACAGGTTAATAAAGATATATTAATTAAAAATTTTATATGGCATAATTAATTTATATAGATCAAAAATATATATAATTTCAAAAATTTTCATCAAATATGATTACATTTACATCTACAGGAACAGTTTTAACATTAACCTTTCTATATTACACTTGTAAAATTTGATATTGTAACATTAATCATTGATTATTATTATTTGATAAACTCATCAGCCACACCTACTGTTATATCAAAATCATCTACATTTAAATCTCTATGTACATTTCTACCAACAACAGTAATCCTTTTAAGCATGAAATCATATAAAAAATGTAATTTTGTTCACCACCTGTTATAAAAGTGAGTTCAATTATTTGTTTATCATATACTTACTTCTTAAGATCACTTAACTTATTTAATTATGGAGTTAAAACTGTTTTGTTAAATATTCAGATAAAGCTTTTTCTACTTCTTTTTTGGTAAAATAATTACTGAATTGTGTTAGAGTGGCTGTGTATTCAGGTTTGGTAACATAGTATTCTTCTAAGTATTTTATGTTTACTGCATATTTTCATCAAGTGGATCGTTTATACTAGCAAGTCTCCCATTTTTAAAACATATAAAACCTTATGTTATTTTAAAAATAGCATTAAACTCCATTACTTGGTTTTTATTAATCTTTTTAACAACAAATAGTACACCATAAAAATTAATTTCATTATGATGGAGAACAATAGAAATTCCTGATGGTCAACATACTATTAAAAATTTAAAAAATATAGTTTTTAAAAAACTCAATATGCACATGAATGCACATGAAATTTTAAAGAGAATTGCTATTGAAAGTGGTGTACAATTCTATAATGATATAGCTGATACTATTGGAAGTTTACTTGGTTTTAATAATGAAATTGTTGAAGTGAATGTAAATTAATGAATAACAATTTTAATATTTCTGTTGGAATATTTGTGAATCATATTGACCATTTTCATAAAGAAACAAATAATATCGCTTCCATTAAACATAATGCAAAGTTTGAAGGACCAATAATTTATTAACCAAATTATCCTATTAATCTTTCAATTTTGATACAGTTCAAGATTTAGGAGTTACTATAACTAATGAAATTGATAATGAAAAAACTAAAAATAAACAAATGTTCCTCAGAAAGGTACAGAAATTGAATTGCATCAAGTGGCTGTGGAAAAACAACCTTAGTATTTTAGTGGCAACATGGTTGAATATCATTAAAATTAAACATTTGTATGTTTATAGAAAAAGTTTGGAACAACCAATATATAAAGAATATTTTTAAAAAATGTTCAAAAACTGAAGATAAAAAGAAATTATACCAATTGACGAATGTGAAGTTAATCAATTGTGGTATTTCATGACTTCCCTTTAGGAAATCAGGATATTGTCAGAAAGGATTTTCCTAGGGGTAGACATAAAGGTAGCGAATAATTCAATGTTATTCAAAGATACCAAAACACTTAGCTACAGACAATTTAAATGTTTAATTATCAATAGGCAAGATGTTACAAATTTAAATCATATTTCCCATGAGTTTGTTGGTGAAGATTTATATTTGGTAAATTAAAAGAATTGTGTAGTAAATGTTGAAATGATGAATTAGGTTTTTTAACAGTAGAAATGGGTAGAAAACCAAACGAAGGTAACCTTAGAAGTACAATACAAAATTTTTAAGGGCATAAAGATCAACATACATATAAACTTCAAACATTAAACAATAAACTTAAACATTAAATGTAAAAAAATTAATGTTTTTTCATTAATAAATGTTTGCATAGTATGCTGAAGAAGTTGTTTCAACAAGCTAAACAAAGAAGAAAGAAATCTGAAGAACTAAAAAACAATTTCAGCTACGGGAAAGGCAACCAAGAACATAATATTAGAAGTATAAAAAGGAATCTCAACCTGTTTTGATGCTACTGAAAAAGAAAAACCAGGTATTGATGGTTTAGGTGATAATGTTTTAAGGGCAATTGTAAAAAATAGAGAAGTTGAAAAACAAATAATTCTATATACTCATCATATAAAGGATTTTGGATATTTATATCCAACTAAAAAATTAACAGATTGGATTGATGGTATACCTGGAAAATATAATTACACATTAAGAGAAACAGAAATTATGGATTCACTGAATAAATGTGAAGAAGAAAATCAAAGTGAAAACATAAATGGAACAAAAATGATAAATGAAACTAAAAAAAATTGTGAAATATTGGTATACTAATTAATCATATTGACGATAGAGTACTTCATTTAAAACCTGGTCATATGTTTAAGTACGTTGGTAATTTACCTGTAGATTTTAATGGTGACAAATTAGCAATTGGTAAAAAAATATGAAGGAGCAGATTGATTAATGAGACTTTTAACTGTAAAACAAATTACTATGGAAGATATATATGAAAAGTACGATAGAGTTGGTTCATCTAATGATGTAGATATATTATTAAATTCAGGAGTTTATATTTTGATAATAATCCAAATAAAGATGATTCAGATAATAGTTCTCTTGAAAAACTAAAAATTTGTGATGGTTTCGTTAAAAAATGTAAAGATAAATCAATGTAGTATATTTGGTTGAATGATGTTAGACAATTAATAAATAGATTAGCAGTAATTCGTGGTGAAGAACTAGCTTGGGAATAATAATTATTGTAATCAAAAAATTAGTATTGCACAAGTGTTAACAAATAAGTTTAGTGATTTTAGAATTTATAATCCAAACGGACTTCCATATTTAATTAGTTTTTTAAATAATCTACCACCTACATTTTGAAAAAGTGATAAATATTGAAAAGGATAACTAAAAATTTAAATTAACAAATTGCCATTTAAAATTGATCCCTCAGGTTACGAATTATGTGGACCAGGTACAAAATTAGAAGAAAGATGAGCTAAAGGTGATAAAAGTACAAATCTTTAGATGAAGCTTGGAAAATAATTGATATTGCTTATAGAGATAATAAAGGTTTAGAAAAAAGACATATAGCTGATAAAGAACTTCAGTTACCCCCAAAAGAAAGAATGTATGCAAAAGATTCTCCGTTTAGTGAAAAACTTAAAGCAACAAGTGTTGGAGGAATAATGTTTAGAAACCCAAATTAGGTATGGGAATTAATGTCGATATTGAGGTAAGTGGTTGGCAATTATAAAAATCTGTATAAATTTTTAAACCATATACAAAATCTGTATAAATTTTTAAACTATATAAACACCTTTATGAATTTTTAACTATATCAATTTTCAACTTTATAAAAATCTTTATATTTCTTTAAACTATAGAAAATATCTTTGTATTTTTCTTAAATAAAAAAATATTTGTATATCTATAGGTCAGTCACTAAGGGAACGGATTCTTATGCGAAAAATTGGTTACCTTCATTAAAGTCCATCAATCTGACCATCGCTGGTTAAAATAGATTTATACAAAAAATTATTTACCATGTATCCTAGGCATAGTGACCACACACATTTTGTCTTATCTAATAATGAATTGCAAAGTATAACTCAGAGATAACATCAATAACGTAAAATGCAAAACGTAACCAGTTCTGGCTATTCATTTTGCCATATTCCAGGCCTATATGCTTCTTTTTAATCAACAAGCTTATTGTATAGCGCTATAAGGCTGGATCCTGTAAATCTCAGTCATTGTGCAACTGATTCATATGGAAGGGTGACACCAATTTTGTCATTTTAATTTAACACTAGTAGGTTATCTTGGTCTGTCACATCATTGGGGTAGGGAAACCTGTCTAAAGTTGGTCAGAGGTGGCAGAGGAGGAAGGCTTTTACGTAAAACAGATATGCTGTTGTGACCAATGGTAGGACTATTGCAACAGACAGTTGTGCATGTATGAGTTCAAACTATAGTATAAAGATATATAGCAAATATATATGTGAGATCACAAGCCTATAAGTGAACTTATTTCGTTAACAATTTTATCGATTTTATTAAATGATATGAAATGTGACTACTGGAATCTACTTTACCGTTCCCATGGCTAAAGATATTGGAAAATCTTTCTGGTGGGTGCCATATTCAACTATGAAATGGATGGTGTGTTTGACTCTGTCGAAGACTGTCTAACTGTGTTAAACACTGACAAACAGTTGTGAGGTAATGGGCGAGTTGTTGCCCCCTGAAAATTTCTAAGTTTGGAGTTGGGTGGATGCACTGCCCACTCGGCCAGCCGTGGCACAGCAGCAATGACGTGGTGCCAAACGTTAGCCGGACGAGAGGGGTAGCCCCAGCGCATTGTCTATCACCGTGGCTAAGAATTCCGCTGTGAAGAGGATGGTGCTTAGTGTCATGAAGGAGATGTCTATGCTGTGAGTGCCGAAGATGGCGGACTTTGCAAAACCTTAATGGCACACATTTCACAGTTTGTATTGAAATTAATAGTACCCAGATCAATCATAATCCCTCAAAGGGAAACATATGCACTACCATAATTTGCATGACGATTGTGATGGTGCAATTAGATTTTCAATATCTTTTTTGGTTTAAAGTTCAGTATCTGATGGTAAATTATACAAGTAACACCCAGCAACAAATTTCCACAATTTAAACGGTTAATCCGATTTCGTCGATCTATGTGTCTTTAAAAAGCTATTAGTCTAAACCTACATTAGGATGAATTACAGGCATGTAACTTGAATACTATATGACTTACGGGAGGTCAAAGTGGCCAATTACTATCGATTGTGTCAGGCCATAAGTACTCCACAGTTAGACGAAAAACCGGTAGCAGCATGCTTATAATTATGTTTATTCACCTATGTCTTTATTTATATCTGGCATATACTATTCATAAGGAAGTAGTTACATATTTACTGTGTTCTAGAAACCACAGAGACATAAGGCCCATGGCCTAACTTTTGTACTATTCCTTTGATATATTTCATTAAATTTGCTTATGTATCTAATAATGTGTGGACCAGGAATAGGAATATTTATTGAAATTCAAGTAATTTAAATGTACATTCATTATTTGGTATGTGTTTCAATATGTTTGTGTGTGCACATTGACTTGGAGACATGGAGGGAGCACTCTAGGCAATCTCAGTGCTCGTTACTAATAGAAATGTATGGAGGTTAGGGAGGAGTACCGTTTCCAGACTGGACACGTGGTAGTTCTGGCAGTGCGGGAAGTGCTGGATGCGATGGAGCGATATACACAGAGTCGCAGTGCCAACTTGTGCTCTTGTGTGATTTCCTGTGAAGACTTAGTGTGCGTTTCGAAGTGAACATCTCGTGAGCTATGTTGTTGTTCATGACTAATTACATGGAGTATGAATCTGTTGTCACCCTGTTATTCTACTTATATTTTATTTTATTACTGGACCTTTGACATCAATAAGTGTTTTACAGAAATATACCACATTTTCAAAATTACTTCTATTATCTGATTCATCATTTAAATTCGTTAAGATAGTACCTGCAGATTTTATTTAATTGCAATCTTTCATTTATAAATTTATGTGTTACATTCATAATTCACAGTTGCTGAATGATTGAAATTTTCGACCATTCGATTCATGTGTACATTCTTCTCATATACTGAAGACTCAGTGGTATTTGGGCTGTAATGCGGCAACTACATATCCCAGTCCCTAGACCACGAAACCAGTCAAAACTTTTAATATTTCAATGTTGAGTTGGAGGGTGTGTAGTTATTTGAAAATCTTCACAGTATTTACAATGCGCTAGTTGCATCTACATAAAGTTAACTAGCGGACAACATACGAACAGATACTGTATTATGTCTGAAGTGCTTTTACAGTCTGCTTGCCGGAGTAATAAGAATAGCTGAAAACTGGCAAGCAAACCTTGCACACTATCAGGACCCAAAAAACATTACAAATTATTTTCTGTGTGCCTACAGTACTAATTATTTACCTGTATATTATGTGAAAGTTCTTAACCTCTTCTTAGGTATGAGTATTATAGAAAAGTGTTATCTTAAAGCTGAGAAAAAGCAGTTTTCTCAATGCAAGATACTGTTCCCCAAGATACTGTCAAATGCAGGTTAGAATTAATGTAGCACAAATAAGTAAAAAAAGAAAAGGAAAAAAACTTGAAGTAAAAGTAACAGATAGAAATGAAACTCTAGGTATTTACTGAAAACATTTGCCTCAAAACGAAAAATATAAACAGTGTGGCAGATGTGTTTTCTATGCTTAATAATTAGTTTCAGAAAAACATCTAGACAGTAGTATGAAATACAAAATATGGGCATTAGCTGTAAAACACCAGTGAAAACTATTTATGTGTAGGAGCATCAGCAGGAAAACAAAGAATCTAAGTATACTTACTAAATCACAAAAAGTTTTCGTATTAGCATTAGATACGACCGTTACACTGTAACTAGCCTATCACTGTGCGGCAAGAAACTGAACAACCATTTACAAACTGTAAAAACTGATAAAGTAACTACATTTAACCAATATATTTAAAGTATTAAAAACGTTTTTAAAAGCGGATTTCTGTAGTATGAGACTGCAGCTGAGTCATTACCATACCCCTGTGTCACAAACACATGTAGTGGGTGACTACCAATAAACAGACTTTTAAATAGTCTTCACGGGTTTGCCGCCAGATCACGTTGTGCTAATTCCACAATATTTCCTTGGAGCAACTGTCCGATGTCTTTAGGTGGTTCAGCCTTGCTCGTGGCTAGGTATGACTGACGGTATTCCCACACTGACACCGACCCGCCACACAGGCGTGAAGATTGAGCTGCCGCGGAAATCGCGCATGCGCCGTGATTTGGCATATTCAAACTCCCACTGTTGAAATTCGCAGAGCAGTTCTCGCGCGTGCGCTGTACGCTGCGTTTGTCAAGTGCGGCCAGACGTTACTCACCAATGGCTGTACTAGGCCAGTGTTAAAACGGGCCTCTTAACGAGGAATTGTGATTCTCGCGTCGTGATTTAGTAGCAGCCATTGCAGTTATCCAGGTTGTGCTCAGTTGAAATCCCATATCCTTGTTGATGAGATTATCAGCCGTAGAGATATGTATTGCTTCCTTAATGACACAGTCCCAGAAAGATGATACAGGGGATGAAATTTCCGTCTTTTCAAAAATCATACAATGTCCTGTATTCAGGCAGTGTACTGTAATTGCTAACTTTTCCGGTTGACGAAGGCGAGTATGACGGTGATGTTCATCGCAGTATTCTTGTACTGTGCGGCATGTCTGGCCCATATACGCTGCGCCACACTGACCAGGAATCTTGTACACACCAAATTTCTACAGTCCAAGGCCATCCTTAACCGAACCCAACAGGTTTCACAGTGTTGCAGTTGGTTGAAAAACACACTTAAATCCCTATCTCCCGAGGACTCTTCCGATTCTTGACCAAATAGCACCAAAATATGGCATAAAGGCCGATGTGTTGGGTGCCTTCGTATCTTCATTCTGCTCCATAGATTGAACTCGCCTGGGCCTGAATGCATTAGGCTCTCAGGATCAGATACCACATGTGCTCTATGAACTAATGTACGTAATGCACTACCACAATGTCCAGGATGATGGCAGCTTGTGAACTGCAGTTATAGATCTGTATGCGTTTGCTTGCGGTAGACCCTGTGTCCGAATGTTAGATGTTCTTTCCTTCGCACCAGGACATCAAGAAAAGGTAAGATACCATCTTTTCTCACTTCCATTGCGAAGTTTATATTCATATATTAGTATCAGATGGAAAAATTATTTTAAACTTATAGCACAACCATACTTTAAAGGAGGAGCTTATAATGGAGTTGTTTGTGTTGTTGGTGTAGATGAAAATTAGACAGAATATTTTTCAGCACTTGTAAGCAGTGGGTCCTGATGTAAGGCAATACACGAACACCGAGAAGCTAGATTAATCAATTTTACTGACAATGGCGCATTATAAAAGACGCACGCTATGCGCACCCATCATCACTGTGTCTGACATCCTGATTACAGTTGTATGGAAAGGCTCCATGGTGAGTTAAGAAAAGAGATATATTTGCACACGAGGCCAAGCATGTTAAAACGGCGCACTGCAGACGGCAGCCAGTGACTTGCTCCCTGCAACGCACCCCTGCTGGACGAGTGTGTACTGACCAAGCAAATTGTTAGCACTCCAGACAGGGTGGCTGGCGAGCACGTGTTATGTACTGTATGGCTGCATGCAACCAGTAGAACGTTACATCAATCTAGTCAGAGAAAAGAGCAACCATAGGTGGCTCAAAACCACCTCCTGGGTGTAATGAATCTATTTCGCCATTGTGGCTTCAACGAAGTGTACCTCATTATGAAAGTAGGCTGTTTATGTTTTCTTATGGGCAACGTTACGTAGCGCTCTATATGAAAATCACTGGCTGTGCTGTGTGCAGTCTGTGGCTATTTCGCATTGTTGTCTGCCATTGTAGTGTTAGGCAGCGGCAGCTGGATGTGAACAGCGCGTAGCGTTGCGCAGTTAGGGGTGAGCCGCCAGCAGTGGTGGATGTGAGGAGAGAGATGGCGGAGTTTTGAAATTACATATATTATGACTTTTGATGATATTAAGCTGGCAATAGAGGCGGTCGCTGTATTGCAGTAGTTCGAGTAACGAAGATTTTTGTGAGGTAAGTGATTTGTGAGAGGTATAGGTTAAAGTTACTCAGGGCCATTCTTTTGCAGGGATCTTTGATAGTCAGACTGCGTTGCGCTAAATAATATTGTGTGTCAGGTTAGGCACAGTTGTACAATTTTTCTAAGGGTACGTTTCATATGTCGACCCTTAGCCTAGGATACCTCACTGGAATCTTCTGATTTTTTCTTGTAGTTTGTGTATTTAGTGTAGCTTTTGTTTATTGCTAGCGCGTAATTATAGAGAGAATTTCCTTGGTAGTTGTGGTTTTTCATTGTTGCACAGTAAAACAGTTGTGGCATGCATGTAGATTTGCACCAAGTATTTCGCAGCTGCAATTAACTAGATATTATTTTCAGTGCTATGTTAAAGAGTTCTCTTATTTTTGCTCTTCAAATTGTGTTTTTCTGTGTTATCGTGTGAAATATTGTCACAATAATGGCGTGTGAAAAACGTAACACTAGGCTCCAAAGTAAACTGAGAAATGACAGTGAAGACGAAAGTAGTGTGTTAGCGCCACCATGTAATGAATTAACTAATGTTCAAAGTAGTAATTTGGTAATTGTACATAGGGAAATGGAGCGGGCTGCAAACAATGGTGTAGACAATGAAACAATTAGTGAACAGGGAAGCATTATCGATCGATCGGTCGGCAACAGCTCGCCTCAGGAATCCGAAATGACAGGACACAATCTTGCAAATACTGTAGATTCAGGTTTTGTGTCCTCACCCTTTTCTCAAAAGAGTCAAGACACATTTTCTGCTTGTCAAAATGTGAATGCTGCCGGTGAAAACGCACTGCCAAAAAGCATAGAGAAACAGATTCCAGACACTAATACATTGTTATTGCAATTAATGCAAAAAATGGAACAAAATCAGAAACAAACACAGCAACATTTAGTCACAATGGAACAAAATCTTCAAAAGTTAGACACAATGGAACAACACCAGAATCAAACACAGCAACAGTTACACACAATGGAACAAAATCAGAGACAAACACAGCAAAAGCTTCAAAAGTTAGACACCACGCTTGAACAAACACGGGAAGATTTAACTACTGAGTTACATAACATTGAATCGAAATGTCAAAAAGTCTGTAATGACGTAAACACACAAATTTGTGAGCATTTCCAACCTATTTTTTCGCGTCATGAAAGTGCATTACAGAATCATGAAGCAGCCATAAAAGAACTGCAAACTATTGTTCATGAAAATCATGAGACCTTGCAAGCTAAAATGGACTTAGTTGCATCTACCGATTCAGTTACGCAACTTGCAAAAACTCAGGAAAACTTAAAGGACACAGTAGATACTCTGAAAATTGGTTCAGAAAGACACATGGAGGAAATTAGTTCATTATCAGAGAAAGTAGCCGAACTTTCGGATCAGGTCACTAACTTATCTACGAAGGTAGATGATAATCTGAATGACACAAAACCGGTAGTCTTTAATGACACAGAAGAGTGCGAACAAATTAGGAAACTGAAACAAAATCTGAGTCAAATTAATACGCAACACCAAAGAGAAATCCGGGAAGTACAAGATCAGCTGACACAGGTAATACAAGAATTACGTATTTCAGAGGACACTCGCGCTCCAATACGGGAAGAGGGACATAGAAATACGGAACAGTCACAAAATAATAACACAGGGCATTTCGGAAGTTATGAAAGAAATTGGCAATGTGCACCGAATTTTGAGATGGAACCGCCGACACGACGTAACAATGACCGACATGCTACTCGCCGACACGATGATTTTGACTATAAGCTGTTCAGTACTGCACGTAAATTCAAAACGTTTAAGAATTCTGCCAACGACATTCATCCACAAGCGTGGCTCCATCAATTCTCTCATTGTTTTCCTCCCAACTGGTCATTAGAACACAGATTAGAATTTATGTGTGGCTACTTGGAGAATGAACCAGCTGTAAGAATGCGATCGGTCATTCACGATTGTCACAGTGAAGGAGAATTTTATCCTTTCTTCCTCTCAGCATATTGGTCTCAAGCTACACAAGACCGAGTAAAACATAGCATAATAATGATAAAACATTTCGAACAATCTGAATTTTCCAGTCTTGAGAAATGTTTTGAAGACATGTTGCACAAGAATCAGTACCTGTCAAACCCATACAGCCCCTCAGAACTCATCCGCATTTGCTTAATCAAACTGCCAGAACATTTACGACATATTATTTTAGCTGGACGTTGCAAAGACGACATTGAAGCTTTTCAGGGACTGTTACAAGAACTAGAAATTGACACTGACAGTCACGGGATGCGAAAACAGGAAAACAATTACTACAGGTCACATCCGTCGCAATTCCGTGACGACAGAAACAATAACTGGACACGACGAGGCTATTCTCACAACAAAAATCGTGACCAAAACAGACACCACCCATATGACAACCACTGGCAGAGTAATAGTTACAGGGAAAGATCACCTTTCCGCGGTAATGACTATCACAGAGACAATCTGAGAAACGGACAATATGGGAACCAGAACAATTTTTATGAAGGGAGACGGAATAACTTCAGATGCAACGGTCCACCGCGCAGTTACGATTCCGGGAGAAATTCTCCACCACATGACCGACAAAACAGAGACTATGTAAACTACCGACAAAACGACAGATCTGAATTCCATCAGAACTGGGGAACTTCAACCAGGGCAGAGCCTTCTCGTCACGGTGAATTTGTAGAAGTTAGGTCTCCAAATCCCAATAACGATGCACGCTAACAAAGAGACAGACAATAACTCGCACCGCAGGCTGCCGTGTGCGCCCGCTGGCTCAGGGAAAAATAACATTGACGCTAACCTTGAGCAAAATTCCCGTATTCTTTACGGACGAATACCGCATGATAATTGCATTCAAGTAGAAACTCTGCGTACTGAGAAGAGCAAAGGTTTACACCACATGTCACATGTAAAACCGTTTATTGAAAGACAATCTGCTTTTTAACTTTGTCTTTGCCATAAAACATTTCACTTCACGTTACTAGTATGCTTTAGAAACTGTTACCATGCAACAATGTTTAAAGTTAAATATCCAGTCAAGAACTAAGAGAACTTATTCAAACAGAAATTACGAATGCATTGTTATTGCAAACAGACGTCACAGTTTATTGTGTGTGTACATTCTTGCTTGTTAGTTGCACGATTACGTAACGACTATAAGGCTCACATACTTAGAACATATCTCGTACTGCTATTGAGATTTTAATGCAACATTTTGGTTTACTTGAAAATACATTCTGGATTTAAAGTACTTTCTGAGAGATACCAGATGACACAGTGGTTAGTTTATGTGACAGCTACACGATTATATCACAACGTTACTAAAGTGTGACACAATTTACATTGTTGCTTTTGCGGAGTATCTGTTTTATATCTGCTCGGTTTTTCTAAATTCTTCTGGAAAGCAAAACATGTTTTATTAGTAACTTTTGTGGTATAGCTACAAGGAGACAGCCTTTTGCATAGCACAACAATACGTTACAGCACAGTGCTTTCATCATCACAGCAATAAGCGTAATAACTGAGATATATCTACGCCAAGCATTTCACTTTTGTTTATCATGAGGTAAGTACATTGGCTTCTGCAGAACTTAGCTTTCGGAGGAAAATAAGTACGACACTTCCACAGAGATTATCTTACAAGATGCACCTTTAGCGCTACAGGACACGCAATTCAGTGATTAATTTTGTACTTAAAACATTTATTTTTAAAGATTTTTGAATTACAAAGAAAGTTTTCCGTGATACATTTCATTCCATTGCTGTAATCTGTAACACCTGAGGGTATAATTACATTAATACTCAGGGGTGTACACGCCTACATTGTGTACCATGTGTTTGGCAAGCACAAGGAGCCCTAGCTAATATGGTATTTGCTTATACAACTTTACACATCGGTACCATATTTCTCTAACACAAATTACACAGCTATCTGATCATTTAACTGAGAGAGACAAACTTTTTTATCACATCAGTGACAGATGTTTACGTGATTACACCGCTGGATAACTTCACACTTACGAAATTGTATTTTGTCTGTACTTTGTGAACTGTTCATATTTTTTCAGAACTATTGTGATACTATGAGAGCTTTGAATGATGTATTTGGTATGAGATCATGATATTTAAGGTACGTTTGAGGCAGATGAAACTTTTGACAAGAGCAGAGAATTTTTTTAGGTTTTGAAATTATTGGAGGAAGCTACGACGATTTTGAGAATTGACTGAGATGTTATGATAATTTTACGACGACGATGTGTATTAAGCTGTAAGATTTTGTTTCTACACATTTGCAACGTAAATTCTCGACCTGTGAAATTCTTATATGAGACTATCACTGTAGCGGAAACTGCTGTCGTAAATATTTCCGTAAGTAAGTTAAGTGACCACCTGCACGTGCGTCGTCGGCACACAGCTGTGTCAGACACCTGGAGAACAAGCCATTAGGGTGTGCCTTTCCGGAAGCACAGGTAGAAAAAAAAAAGAGGGGAGGCCATTATCCTCGCTATCGACATTTCCTTGTTGAAAGCATACTGTGGAGCTTGTAATTTATGATATTTACTAGAATGCCTAATGAAATGATTAGAAACATTTTACATCTATTGTCTTTGTAGTTAAGAGATTGCTCATTTTGTTTAATATTTGGTTTCCAGCTGTGTTGCAGCATTAGTTTTATAAAATAAAATGCATTTGCTAATGAGAACACTTTCTGTCAACAGATCTATTAAATAATAATTTTGTAATCCACATTCTTTAAAAAAAAAGGAGCACTTGGAAAGGAAAGAACAATGAGAAGGAACTATTAACAGTAACTGGACACATAATTTTCTTTTCAAGTACATGGTAATATTTTTTTACAATAAGTTGTTGTGGTGCACCACTTTAATTACATAGACATTAAGATGTGAATAGACATTTCCCTTTTCTGCATTGTTGTCTTTACTGTAATATTTTTTCTGCTTGAGATTTGTCATGTTTGCTGCTGCTGTTTGCCAGGCATAGTGCTGCTAAATTTAACTTTGTATTACTCTGTTAAGCTTTTCTTGTTGCTGCACATTGGCTCATATTAGTTGTAATTTTGCATTTTATCTGTTAATTTAGATTTACTGCTGCTTGCTTTGCATATTGGCATTTTTTGTCATTGCTGTTTGTGTTGATTTGTTGTATGCTGCTGCATTGCCTCGTCCCTTGGTATATATATCTGATCTCAGTAAATTTAAGTTAGCTTAAGAGGGGTAGACTATATAAGAAACTAACTATGATGACTTGGAAGAAATGTATTGAGAAGCTATATGAAAATGGTTTGGGCAAAAAAAAAGGATACTGTACAGTGGAGAAAAACTATTTTTGACAGAGGATGTGAACAGAATACAGAAAGCAAGCTTAAATAGGACTTTTGGGAATAATGATGAACGAAGGGAGATCTCCATGCAAAATACTACAGTAAAACAAACCCTGTCCTTTCCTTTTGTGTTATTCCGCTATATGTTTGTGTACCCTTGTGTATTTGTGTTTTTCCTGTCTTTATGTGTTTAGCTGATGAGAGCTATGTTGTAGACTTTTTCTAATACTCTGTTATTTACTTTGTAAAGATGTTAAGACATTATTTATTCTGTTTTAATGCTCATGTGTGAAGTTGATGTTTCGCAAGTTATTCTGATTTTTTATGTATGTACTTATGTCATAATTCCTGTAACACTGATGTATATGTTTATTTCTATTCTTTTGTAAAGCCTGTATTACTACAAATGTTATCTGTATTGTTATGTATTTAATGATGTATTTTGTACCTTTGTAATTGTATTTTCATGTTATAATATTGTAAGTGACACCAGTTAATCAAATTAAGTAACTTGTACGTTACATTTCACTGCACACGTTTCTGTTGGTCATACTATATGGACAATATGTGAGAAGTTGGGACTGTTAGTGTTTGCACGTGTGTTAATAATTCAGCAAGGGACTGGACAACAGCATTGCTGGTTCTAAGGACAATTCCAAAAAACTTTGTGAGTGCACAAGTGGTGGTTTATGGACTTGCTATATTATCTGCAAGACTCTTCAATGGTGATTGTGCACCTGCACAGTTGCAACAGTTGGCTGCTGACCGTCTCTACAAGGACTACAGCGGGTCTACACCTATGATGACTCACCGGTATCATTATTTCTACAAGGACTACAGTGGGTCTACACCTTTGCTGACTCACCTATACCATACTCTCTATCAGGACTACAGTGGGCCTGTCCTTAATTTCTACAAGGACTGCAGTGGGTCTACACCTCTGGTAGCCCACCAATACCACAATCTCTACCAGGACTACAGTGGGTCTGCTCTGTGATGACCTACCTACCAACCTTCTTCAAAACGTAGAATGACTCTTCTGTGGGTTTGCTCTGTTGTGGCCCATTACCTGTCAGCATGTCAAGTGTCAGCACTGTCTTTCTGTTGGAAGGACAACACTACTTCTTCAAGACTGTATGGACATCCATTACTTCCGTGTGCATTGTCTTTTACTGCTCAGACTTTGATAAAAGAAATGGCAGTTTTACTGTGATGAATGATCAGGACTGTCTTTATGGACTGTGAGAAAATTTTAGCTTTTGAGCACCATTGTATTAGTAAGTGTGTGCATTTGATATCTTTGTTATTGTAATTATGAAAAATTTTATCAAATCATTATTGGCCACTGGCCAAAACAATTTGTAAAATTTTTTTGTGGGGAGCATGGGGGCTATGTAAGTAGGCTGTTTATGTTTTCTTATTGGCAACGTTGCGTAGCGCTCTATATGAAAATCACTGGCTGTGCTGTGTGCAGTCTGTGGCTAGTTTGCATTGTTGTCTGCCATTGTAGTGTTAGGCAGCGGCAGCTGGATGAGAACAGCGCGTAGCGTTGCGCAGTTAGAGATGAGCCGCCAGCAGTGGTGGATGTGAGGAGAGAGATGGCGGAGTTTTGAAATTACATATATTATGACTTTTGATGATATTAAGCTGGCAATAGTGGCGCTCGCTGTATTGCAGTAGTTCGAGTAACGAAGATTTTTGTGAGGTAAGTGATTTGTGAAAGGTATAGGTTAAAGTTACTCAGGGCCATTCTTTTGCAGGGATCTTTGATAGTCAGATTTCGTTGCGCTAAATAATATTGTGTGTCAGGTTAGGCACAGTTGTACAATTTTTCTAAGGGGACGTTTCAATTATTGGAAGAAATAAAAGGTTCTTTGAATGTCTGTAATTAAATCATTGTCTTCAGATAAACTTGATGAGGAATGCTTTCCATATGTTAATATGTATGAATAATTGTAATATACACATAACATTCTCATCAATGGCAAATGTCCAGTTGCATGAAATGTTGTTGGCAATACACTATGCATACCAAATAGTTCACATGATAAATCACAATGTGTGGCATTCAAGATTCATCCACTGTTATTCAATTTGAGTTTAATGGGTAGCTCAGATGTATCATAATTTTTACATGTAAATGTGATGTCAAGTGTGGAGTTAACCGAGAAAATTACACATTCAGAACACCATTTAAGAGATGGATGGTAAAGATGCGTTAAAATTCTAGGGCAATCATCTATTGAGGTATGATTCAAAAACAATTGCTTCTCACAGCTATACACTCTACTATCTAAGAAAATTGTCAATTCAAGGCAAATTAACTTTTACACAAATGCCAATCATTTTCATTTAGGGACACAAAATATCTTCGATCCTTGCTGATCAGTAGATAATTATTCAGTATGTACTTTACAAGAATATCTGGCTGTCTCCATTTCATAAGGAAAGTATAAATCTCATACATTTCAAAACTGTGATTTGATCTAGTAGAGGGTATAGAATCAATAACAGTTAATTCACCTTCAATCATTAAAAAATGCTTGGTGATCATAATTATAGTAATCGTATAAATACTGTAGAAAGAATTAACAGGGTTAATAATAGTATACCCCTTTCCAGCCTGAGAGGAAATTTTTTTAAGCATTTATATGTCAATATCCATGCATTATTATCTGTGGAATCGGGAAAAATTACTAAAACATTCTCATGGTGATAGTCTTTTCACACCATCACTAGCACAACTGAGCTAGGTAGGTTTTATCCCAGTCCAAATAATATGTTTTGTGCTGTTCAAGAAGTGCTTTTATTTGTTATTCTCCCAAGAACTTTGAATACCACAGTATGACAAAATTGGTATAAACATAAATATGTTGCAAAATAACCTAGTCCCACAGAAATCCCCACACAAGCAAAAACAAACACACACACACACATATTAATTTTTTAATGTGGGATCAACAAAAGCAGTTTTTTTTCCTAGGACATGCACATATAGTGGTCACACTTGATGCAAAACACAGCTCAAAATCGTCGTCATCGCCATCACTGGGGAGATCACTTAAATCGCAATCCTCCAAAATATGTTGTATTATTTCTTCATCTGTTAACCCTAAAAGGCAAAAGGATATTATATTTGTATATAAAAACCAAAGCATAACTATTTGTTCATGGATCATAGTGCGAATATTTACTGTACTGTCTGCATGTGAAGGTGAGGTTAGCGTCAAAACTTGGCATCATTGGCATCTGAGACACACGATCATGCTGCTCCAAATATAAACCTTCATAAGGTCCAAGTGGAATTTCATGTACTTGTTTGGATACCTTACATACGTTCAGTGAAACATCGTCAGCCGAGATTAATGCAGCATTGCCCTAAATAAATGAAATGAAGGAAAATGCATTTTATTTACCTTACAGATACATGGCTCTGTCCTCTGATCGAAGTTTACAGTCATCTACTGCCCTCTGGTGGCCACATTATGAAACAAAACAGCTGCCAGACACAAGCCGGGAGCACACACAGTCGTTGGAGTGTAGACTGCTGCATTAAAAGTGATGTACTTGAGGCGTGGCACATTTAAAAGCAAACCCGCCCGATCGTGCGTGCCAGGTTGGAAAGGGATTAGGTTTCATCTAGTTTTCGCTCAGTTGATAGTAGGATCTGTAAAAATTGTACTGGATGTAGTAGTATACTTCTGAAACAATCATTTGAACTACTTTCGAAGGCTGTTCTTGAGTTAAGGGCATCAATTCTACCATTTTATAACCTATCTGTAATCCTTAACAGAAGAGTGTTTAAATCCAAGTGTGCACACACAGCATTTAAAATTGGGATAGTTCTTGAATATTTGCGTTGGTTTCACTGCGAATTACGTTTAAAATGTGAGATAAATTGCTTTACTATCTGTTCAATGTAAACTGTATCGTTAGTAATGGCTGTTTGCATATTCTTCAATATGATAATTTCATTAGAAGTGTTAGTTGAATCTGTACTGGACTGTTGTTCAAGAGCTAATATTATTATTTTTATTTTTTGAGCTTTTCCTCATTACAGAGGCTTATCTCCAACGTAATAATTTACTTGGAAAATACAATACAAACAATAAACGTTCTTAAACTATACTCTCAAAATATTTCTCGAGGTGTTTCGATCTTGCATGTCCTCTTCCTCTGCGCCCATTCTCCTCATTGTGTGCTATACATTTTGGAGCCAGGTGGTCACAGGTCGTCCTCTTCTTCTTCTCCCCTCCGGTTCCCACTCCAGTATCAGTTTTGGTATTCTGGCTTCCTCCATTCGTCGTACATGCCCGTACCACTGTAATTTCTTCCTATCCATTACGTGATATATTCTTTCTTTTATTTCCATTCTCCTTATTACTTCGGTGTTCCTTATCTTTTCTTTCCTGGAGATTCTTGCCGATCTTCTCCAAAAGTCCAACTCTAGAGCTTGTAATTTTTTAATGTGCTTCATGTTAATTGTCCAGGTCTCCGTTCCATACAGAACTACACTCTCTAATATGGATTTGTATATTAATTTTTTAGTTCTGCTCATTACATTCCTGCTCCATAAGACTGAGTTAAGCATCCCAATGATCGTGCTAATATTTTGTCTTTAATGTCCAGTAGATCGTGACTAGTTAAAGTACTAATTGCAGTATGTAGGATACTCCCTGCAAAATCAAACCAGGCATGTTTGCGCCTAATTAAAGTTTTTGTGTCAAAAGCTTTAAATAGCAGTAAATCTCTTGTTCATAATGAGCAAATGTAGACTCTACCTGCATTTTGTCTGTGATGTAGTTATTATACGAAGATGTACCCATTTTCAAAATTGTTTCATTACCCTTAACAGAACGAATTAGATCAATTTGCTTCTTTCCAGAATTGAACCGTTACTGGATTTCACTCTGATTGTACTTGAGGACAAGTATTCAATTACTTGTTGAAACTACCATGTCTGATCATGTTTCGAACAAAACACCTGTACGCTTTGGAACAATTACTGCAGCTTTAGTAGAATGCGCTATCATAGCTAACATTACAATAAAAATGAACATGGTTAGTGAGTTCTCAATACTAGAGTTAACAATGAACATAAAATAAATGAGTTTCTTGTGGTAACCTATGGAATAAAAGGTTTTGTTTTACTGTGCACTCATGGAATATCTTCAATACTAAATTTTTACAACAAATTACATAAGCACATGGCTGAAATAAACACATGCATTGCACTCACAGTACACACGTTTGCACTGATTGTTGGGGTGTCTGGAACAGGATCACTCATGGCGATGCCTCAGCCTCAAAGTCTACACTGCAAATTCGAGATTCTCACTTCATGGGTTTGAGGTTGATCAGTTTGAAGATCGACTCTGATGGTTTTAACTGATGCATCGTTTGCAAAAAATTATAGTTTTGAGAAACCTCAATATACACATTAATGCAGATGAAATTTTAAACAGAATTGTTATTGAAAGTGGTGTACAGGTGTCTAAGCACATAGATGATGGTATTGGAAGTTTACTTGGTTTTATTAACCAAATTGTTCAAGCTTATGAAAATTTTACTTATTGTTCTATATTGTTAAACAAACAATCTTTATACTCTTCTAAAATTTATCTTTTGTTTTTACCAACACATTTATTAATTCCACTAATTTTTTTTCAGTATTGTCACCAACTTAATAAGCACACATTTTTTGTCTTAAACAACAAAATTCTTCAGTTTAAATTATATCCATCTTTCATATCACTAACATCTCTTTCTTTACTTGTGGAATATTATATATACTATCTGTTGGATAACACTAGCATCAAAATAATTAATCATTAATTTCATATCTTCATAGATATCTTTAATTTTAATATTGCAAATATAGCTATCGGTATCTTGAGAACATAGTTCAATAATTTCTCCATATTACGTTTCACTACTCTATAGTGAAATTCATACATTAATTCTTTAGATATGTCAAGTAAACTTAATTCAAGATAAATAGGTTTATCAATTGGAATTTGAGTTGTATCCACATGAATACCAACAAGATTTTCCCTTAATATAGTTCAATATTTAAAGTTCGTTTTTCCCTACAAGTTTATTACAGACTTTACTATTTGAAACTAATTTAACATCTTGCCCCTTTCTTATATTCCCCATTATTTTTGAAAATACAGACTTACTCATGAATTTATAGAAATCTATTTCAAATTGTTTGTTTTAATCCATATATTTCTTTAACCAATTAGTTTGTTTAATTTTTGAAAATAGATGTGTTTTTGTAAGTTGCATTCCTAAAGATAATTATTGTTTTAGTTTTCTATAATGTACTTAATAATTATGTTCTTATCTAAAGTAGTTATTAATTTACTTTCATTTGTGCCTGGAACAAATATTCATTCAGGATCTTGTGGTAAATCTTTATGCAGATTATTTAATTTTTTGGGCTTTTATAAAACTACTTCAAATATAGGGTAAACCACCCAATTATTGGTACTTTGCGAACATGTTTGTTGATTCAGGATCTAGTGGTAAACCTTTATGCTAATTATTAAATTTTTTGGAATATTCTAAAATACTTGAAATACATAACCACTTCCACAACTGTTTGAAAATTCACTTATTTCAGTACACATAAATATTTGGTTCATCCTATTGAAATCCAACATATTGTAAACATTGGTTCATAGCATAAGTTATTTGCATCTGGATATCTATGATAATTTTATATTTTTTTGTTATTAAAATCTTTTAAATATTTATTGTTTGCTTTTACATATGCCTTACAACTTTGTGGAATTCCTGCTCATATTCTTTTTTCAATCAGTATTGTTCTTAATGTTATTTTACCAAATTGATTTTCTAAATTAATTGATGATTTTGATTTCGTAACAATAAAAAAAGACTAATAAAATTGATATATAAAGGAATGAAGAAACTTAGAAATAGGATCAATGTATTTCATGATATAGAGTCCACAATCTAAAATTTTTAAAATTATGTACTTTTGTTTAATTATTACTTATTATCTTACAATCATTTAAAATTTTTATAATTAAGTCTTGTTAAAATATGTATTTTTATTTATTTACTTAAGTTTACAATGTGATTTTTTATAAGAATGTACTTTTGTTAACTAATGCATTTTAATTAATTTACATGTGTTCACAATCCCCACCATGAACTATGTACCTTGCCATTGGCAGGAGGGCTTGCATTTCACAGCAATACAGATGGCTGTACTGCAGGTGCAACAACAAAGGCTGGTATCTGTTGAGAGGACAGCCAAAGGTTTGGTTACTGAAGAGGGGCAGTAGTTGCAGGGGCTACAGTCTGGCTTATTGATTAATCTGGCCATGTAACACTAATCAAAACAGCTTTGCTGTGCTGGTACTGCGAATGGCTGAAAGCAAAGGGAACTACAGCTGTAATGTTTTGCGAGGGCATGCATCTTTAATGTATGGTTAAATGATGATAGCTTCCCCTTGGGTAAAATATTACAGAGGTAAAATAGTCCCCCATTTGGATCTGCAGGTAGGGACTACTCAGGAGGACATCATTACCTGGAGTAAGTAAACTGGCATTCTATGGGTTGGAGCGTGGAATTTCAGATCACTTAATCGGCAGGCAGGTTAGAAAATTTAAAAAGAGATTAATACACTAAGCAGATTCAGAAGGATGTAAGCTGCAGTACGTATTGGGAGATGAAGAAGCTTGCTTAGGATAGAGTTGCATGGAGAGCTCCATGAAACTAGTCTCAGGACTCATAGCGACAACGTTCACAATCTGATTTTTTAAAATAATGTACTTTGTTAAGTAATACATCCTCATGATAATAAAAGATATGTATTGGAAGAAAAACAGATACATTACCATACAGTCATTATAAAATATAAAAATTGTAATAAAATTTTTTACATGAAAATTAATATCATTTCTATAAAAATTAGTTAATTGTTTTATAAAATTGTACAATATAAACCAAGATTTTACAAAGATCAAATAAAACACAAAGATATTTTATACAAAAGCTACAAACATGTAATAAAATCAAGAATGAATTAATTAAGTTAAAAGTTGACAGAATTAAAACAGAAGATGAAAGTATCAAAGTAAAAGATGAGAGAATTGACGTAAAATATAGAATCATTAAATTAAAAGTTATTTTAATTTTGATGGAAATATTTGATACTTGATGAAAAACTAATTGCCTGTTAAACTAAATAATAGACTAATTATTTTAAGAGACGGATTGTATACAAAATAATTGATGCTTAAACTACATTGCAAAAATTAATTTTTTTTGAAACCAATTGCTTCTTAAATTAATTCTTTTAAAAGTTAGTTTCG
Source organism: Schistocerca cancellata (assembly GCF_023864275.1). Classification (NCBI taxonomy): domain Eukaryota; kingdom Metazoa; phylum Arthropoda; class Insecta; order Orthoptera; family Acrididae; genus Schistocerca; species Schistocerca cancellata. Next base: position 493,004,522 of record NC_064629.1, on the reverse strand, counting down.
ATAAAACTAATTGATTGTCAAAATAAGTAATAAACTAATTCTTTATAATATTACTAAATCTTAATTTATCCAACTGTTGTGAGAATTACCAAAACTTAATGCTTTAACATACACTTTAATGCCTTTCATTCTTAATAATTTATCAACTAAGAATACATCTCTAAATTTTTTTTCAATACTTACTTTTCATAAAAATTTCTTTTCTATCTTTAAATTTGTAATGAATTGGATTAGAATAAATAACATCTTCAATTTCAAATATTTCTGTTGACCAATTAGATGTATCTCCATTTTCAAAAAAATTGTGTTTCCAATGATATAACATAAATTTCTACTGAATCAATGTCAACTAATGCATTAAGCAGACTATTTTTCCTATGATTTTATTCTTTATTATTATGTTGCATAATACCATCCATAATAACTATTCATTGCTTTAAATCTTAAAGAAACTTGTTATAATCTTCTTTATTAACATAATTTCTGATCTGTGTTAGAATGCTTGTGTATCCTCGTTTTGGAACATATTCTTTTTCCAGGTATTGTTTGTGAACATTTCTTGCATCAATTTGGTCGTTTATATTAGGAAGACATGTATTTTTTATACCAATATAACTTTTAGTCATTTTAAAAATAACATTAAAATTTTCAATGTTTAAATTAAATGTAGGTGTAGCAAGTACTTATTCAGTTGGTTTAGTTAGACGTATCTTATTTCCAAAAATGACGATTTAATAAATTTAAAATATCATTAAAACTATACTCCTCACATAGCTATTTTAAAACAAATAAGCATAAATGACCATATATTACATCATCAAAATTTTTAATCTTCCTGTATTGTAGTATAGTTCCTTTTTTTCTTGTTTTGGTATACTATAACCACTATTTATCATATTTTTTAAAATAAAAAAACCCAATAAATATCTGGGTTATCAGATGTACCTAAATTTACCATTCCACTTCCGATTTTAATGGTTTTATTTACTAATTAAACAATGAAAATTATTTAATTCATTAGGATATTTATCAATTACTTTTTGAAATTTTATCGTTTTCTTTATTCCGGAATCAACTTTTTTCCCATTTCTACGTTATGTCTTCTTTCTTCTTCTAATTTTTCTATTTATACAATACTAATGAACCAATTGCTAACTATGGCAAAGCAGCAAATAATAATCGTGTAAATCAATATTCATGTTGTGTTAAACCTATCCTTCTTTCTTTTTCATTAAATATTCAATTATTTATTTCACAACAGGAATTTCTAATAACATAAGTAAATTTCCAACAGATTTATCTTTCTTCCATTTCTGTGGTTATGTTAAAAATGGTTCAAATGCATTTAATTGTTCAATATTTTATTTATATTTAATAATATTCCATATTTATTACTTTTAAAAAATGTATGTAGTTCATTATTTAAAAATCTTATTAAAAATGGAATTCCTTTTGTGTTATCAATTATAAAATTACTAAATTTGTTTGTTAAATTTTCAATAAATAATCAAGCAAAAATTAATAGATATTCATGGAACTAAATTGATTGTCATTATAACAAAAAACGAGGTAATAATTTATAATCTAGATTTCAATCTGCTTTTATTTTGTCAACAGTTGCACTACATCTAACTTCAGCTGCTACTGTCAAAATAAGTTTAGAAGGACATATACTTACTTTACTAAAATGAGATATTGATATTAATCCATTTAGATTTATAACTAATTATCCAAATTAAATAATCGATATTTCACTTAAATAGAATACTATAACTACACAAAGAACAAATATGAAAATTTGTGCAACTTTTAGTGATAAAAACCCAAATTCTAAATTTGCTTATATAATTATTTATGGTAGAAAGAATCTTACATATGATGCACAACATAGATTACTTACTGAAAATATTCATTTATTAAAATCTACTTTTATATAAATGAATGAAATATTTATAAAATATATGAAAGTAGTATAATTCTGCTTTTATACATTTCTGAAACATTTCAAGAAATATACAATAAATAAAAACCAAAAATGTTAATATAATCTACTATTGTTAACTCATACATTTTAACAATTTGATTATTTAATATAATTTACTTATGTTGAGTAATAATTGTTTATTTATATACTTACAATCAAAATAAAAAATTATTAAAAATATCTTACTTTTGTTAACTAACACATTTTATTAATTTACAAACCATGTTGTAAATGAAGATTGAAATTCGTTGCTTACAATAATTAGTTCTGATATTGTTGTGGTTAATGTTATAAAATCTGTTTCGTAATAAAATCTGTTTAGTTAATTAAATATATCGAAAATAATCTGACTTTTTAAAAAATTAATTATTTAGTAATATAAAATTTAATTTTTCAAAAAATTGCCTCAGTGTGCCACAACACAAATATCCATAGGTTCTATAACCATTTATGTTCTTTACAAAGCGTATCTGTAAACTCAACATCAGCATCATTTTTATCAAACCAAAATAAATTTCCACATCCAGAAATAAAATTATGAGTAAAAACTATAGTTCAGTTTCTTTCGAACATACTGTCTCTATAATCTTCAAAGAATCTACCAAGCAATGATAATGGATAGAGTAATTTATTTTTTACTAATTGTATTTCCTGCATTACACAATACGTTCTTCAAAACTTATTTGTCAGTAATATGCACCATAATTTCTGGTAATATAAAAGTTTATGAATAATTATGCAACCATCACCAATATTTATTTCAATTACTGTATCTTTGTTAGGAACAATCAAATTATTTTTAGTTTTTTTCTTTAACAGGAAATGAAGAAAACTGATAACTATCAATTTTATTATTGATAGTTTTAGCAATTACTTATTTATTAGTTAAAGTTGACTAAAACCAACTAATTAATATTGCTGTAATAATCACATAGTGGAACAGTTAATCGTTTTCTAATGTAAATGATTTATCACCAAGATGAAATAATTTACACATTCACTACTGAAAAATCATTAATAAATGAAAAATTTATTGATAAGTGAAAAATTAATAATAATCGAAATAATAAATAATAATATTAAAAAGTTTTAAGAACACCAAAAGTTACTAAGAAATAGAAAATTTATCAACAAATGAACAAAACGGATGTGGAACCTAATGTATGAATTCCAGAATAAAGAGTTAAAAACAAACATCATATACTACCAGAAAATTCTATTTGTTGTGAAAAATTTCGCCAAGTGTATAGGAAAAACAACAATAATGATTGATATTAATTTTTCAGCTACTGACTGTATTGCAATAATATTAATAGTTTGTATGTTTATAAAAAATTGAGAACAACCACAATATTAAGAATTTATAACATAATATAAAAAAATTGTAGAAAAAATTATTAAACAATCTGTTAGTTTTATTGAAAATAATGAAGAAATTATTCCATTAGATAAATGTGAATATAATTCATTTGTTATGTTTGATGACTTTATTTTTAGAAAACAAGATATAGTTCGAAATTATTTTACTAGATGTAGGCAAAAATGTATAGATTGCTTTTATTTGCTGTTTGTTGGTGGAGATTAAAAGTTTGGTAATTATGAAGCATTGTGTAGCAAACATGGGAAAGACGAATTTGTTTTTTAAGAATAGATATGTCTCAAAATCTAAATGAAGGTAAGTTTAGAAATAAAATACATCTAAAAGGAGCAAATGCTTGAAAAAATTTTGTAAATGTTTAAGTTCTGATGCAGTCTATGACATAATTACTTTCATTAAATAATATTCATAATAGTATAATTTGTTAACTGCGTAAATGAATATGACGAAATTTTAAAACAAGAGAAATTGTATCTTTTGATATAGATGATTTCAAATATAAATAAGAGCTATAAAATATTTTAATAATAATAGATGATTATTCCAAATATGCATTTGCTGCACCTATTATAGAAAAAAGTTGAAGATAGATTTGATGCTATTCAAAAAAATTTAATTGTTAGAAACGAATTCTATAATCAACAAAGAATAAAAAAGTAATATAACATTAATCATTATTCAGCATTTTCAGAACTAAAACCATCTGTTGCTAAACGGATCAACAGTACATGTAGACCAAAGAAATTTGCTTTACACAGAAATTATAAGTGATTAAAATAAATTAAACGTCTAATTTATGAATCCAAAATCACAAAACATTCTAAAATATATTAAGATTCCAACATAAGCTAGTGTAAGAAATTTAAAAATAAGTAATATCATACCTAATAAAAATGCTAAATTGAAAAAAGGTGATAAAGTTAGAATTAGCACACTTAAAAACGTTTTTAAAAAGGATATACAGCTAATTGCTCAGCATAAATATTTGAAATTGAAAATGGTTTTTATTCTACTCGAATTACTTATATATTAAAATTTATGAAAGGAAATTTTTATGAACGAAAACTATAGAAATAAAAATAAGCAGTCTATTCTTAGTTCTAGTCTAGATCTTGGTAAAAAGCTCGAAAATTTTGAATTTCCTGTATTAGTTGGTCGTATTTCAAAAAAAGAAAATATTATTAAAATATCCATTAATGTTTATTAATATGATGATGACAAATGCCAAGTGTAACCACTACAAATTACAAACTTTAATATTTCACGATATTAGTTTTACTTAATGTACAAAAAAATTAAAAATGTGATTTGTTGATACATAAAGATTTATCACTTCTTCACATGCCAAAGATTCAACTAATATAAAGAAAAATCAATAGAGAAGTTTAGAAAGTAATTTCCTCAAGAATTATTTAACATAATAGTTAGAAAACGTGTTTATCCATATAACTGTGTCTAAAGCAAACTTTAAATGTAAAACTATATGTAATGAAAATAATGCTGCTATTCATATGTACAAAACTAAAATCACAGTTGATAAACCTATTAATGGTGGTTTAAGTATACTTGACATATCAAACAGAATTAATGAATTATTTTTATTATAGATTTATGACACTAGATATGCAGAAAAATATTGAATTAAGTTATCAAGATACAGATAGCTATATTTGCAATATTAAAATGGAAGATATAAAGCTAATGATTGATTATTTTGATACAACTTATTATCTGAAAGCTAATATCCATAATAATCCACAAGTAAACAAAGAAGGTACTGGAGAAGTGAATGATGAATATCGCGGAATTGAAGAATTTGGCGTTTTAAGAGCATAAATGTATACTTATAAAGTTGGTGACCACAATGAATAAAATCTAAAGTAATTAAGATATGTGTTGTTAAAAACAGAATAAGTATGGAAGGTTAAAGAGGTTGTTTGTTTAAAAATACAAAACTTAAATGAAATATTATTTATTGAAAGACAAAATTTGAAGAAGACAATATTTATGCAATTCTAGTAAAAATAACAATAAGTTCTCAAGATAATGTAAGATATGTATTGGAAAATAAAATAGACACATCCCCATATGAACATTATAAGTCATTAAAAATGTAATAAAAATTTTTAGAAATAAAATTAATTTATTGATTTCAATATATAATTATTTTCTACATAAAACTAATAAAATATACATGCATTTATATAAAAATTAATAAAATTTTATCTGCATATACTTATATCTACAGACCATTAATAAAATTTTTAGATATAACGTTATTTCTAGATTACATTAAAGAATTTTTTTAAATATTAATTTTTTTATTTATTAACTTTTTCCTATATGAATTCAAACCTCTTACAAAAATAAAATAAAACACAAAGATGGTAAGCTCAATAAAATTCAAAAATACCAAAACACATAGTTCGAGATCTAAATTTTTAAAATATCTTTAGACAAGATGATCAAAATATAAATCATATTTTTCAAGAGTTCGTTGTTGGAGATTTAAAGTTTGGTAACTTTAAAGAACTGTGTAGTAAAGATGTAGAAAAATGTCATATAGGTGATAAAGAACGTCAGTTAGCTGCAACAGAAAGAATGTATCAAAATGATAATTCATTTGGTGAAAAAGTTGCAGCAACATCTGTTAGAAGAATAATGTATTGAAAACGAGTATTAGGTATTGGAGTTAAAATTTTTAAATATAAAAAAATATCTTTTTACATTTTTAAACTATGTAAAAATCTTAATAAATGTTTAACTATAAAATAATTCTTTATATATTATAATTCGTACAAATAACTCTATAAATTTTAAGCTGCTTAAATAATCTGCATACCTTTTTAACTTTATAAAAAATCCTCATTATTAATATAATAATTAAATTAAACTAAGGTAATGAACAATTAGATGTAATTGAACCATTTTTATCTAAAGCATACATGAAAGAAAGATAAAAAACTGATGGAAATTTACTTATCACACTAGGTATTCCTGTTGTTAACTAAATTGTTGAATATTTAATCAGAAAGAAGGAACAGAAGGGTTTATCAGAACATGATTAAGGATTTATACGTTTATTATTAGCTGAATTGCCATATTTAGCATCAACTGGTACATTAGCTGGAGGATCTACAGCAACTGCAAATGCAGTATTCAACAATGGAAAAAAGATAAATAATTAGAAACACAAAGATGACCTAACTTAGAAATAGGAAAAGAAGTTGGTCATGGAATTAAGAAAACAAAAAAATTTCAATAAGTGATTTATAAATAACCTAATACATCAAGTAATTTTTATTTAAAAAAGCTAACTAAAGAATTAAAAATTATCAGCTTTCAAGGTGTACACATGATTGATGAATTAGTAAATATACCATTAGAAATTGAGTGTGGTACAGTAAATTTAGGTACAGCTGGAAACCTGGGTTTCTTACTAAAAAGATAATGATTAAAACTGGTTTGTGATACATTTGGTGATAATATACGAAAAGAATTAGCTAACTATTCAGGAAAAAATGAGCTATGTTACAATACAGAAAGATTACAAAATTTTGTTGATGTAATGTGTGGTCGTTTATGCTTATTTGTTTTAATATAGCTATGTGAGGATTTTAATTTTAATGATATTTTTCATTTAATAAATGAACAATTACGGAAATAAGATACATCTATCTAGAACAACTGAACAAGTAATTGATACCCCAACATTTAATTTAGAAAAATTGAAAAAATGTAAATATTATTAAACAACTAGTCTCGTCAATAGATCCAAAGATAACTAATGGAATTAAAAATTTTCAAATTGAATTTAATACTATTTTTAACATAATTAAAAGTTATATTGTTTTTAAAAATAGAAGACTTGCTTATATAAATGATCTAGTTGATGCTAAAATGAAATTAACAATCAAAAACTCCAAATAAATGTTACAAAACCAAGATACACAAGCATTCTAACACAGCTCAGTAACTATGTTAATAAACAATATTGTAGTCATCATGCTGTGATCTGAATGGGGGACTATTTTACCTCCAGAATATTTTACCCAAGAGGGTGCCTTCAGCATTTAACCATACAGTAAAGCCGCATGCCCTCAGCAAACATTATGGATGTTTCCCCTTGCTTTCAGCCACTTGCAGTACCAGCAGCAAGGCTGTTAAGGTTAGTGTTAAAAGGCTAGATCAGTCAATCATCCAGACTGGTGTACCTGCAACTACTCAAAAGGCTGCTCCCCTCTTCTGTAACCACAGGTTTGTCTGGCTTCTCAACAGAAACCCCTCCATTGTGGTTGCACATTTTAAAAAAAGTAATTTTGAACCTAAAGCTAAATGTTACATTGAAAAATAAACTTTTTTAATATTGTATAAATCTATATTATTTCATATCAATGGGGAACAAAACGAAATGCTAACTAAAGTAAACTAATCTTACAAAGTAACTGAGCAATCAGAAAACGTTACTGATGGTCCTATTTGCTTAAGTAATAAAAATAATAATCAGTATCTCAAAACAAATTGCAATCACATTTTTCATTAAAGATATATGGATGAATGGCTAAACAGATTTGTGAATATTATTTAAAGGTACAGTTACAACGCGATCCAAGTGAAGTACATATAAAAGTATGATTAAAAATGAATAATGAAAAAGTTGTAACTGAAGAAACAACTACATCTACAAAGAAATGTAGAAGTTGCCAAGAGATTAAAGATTGAAATTGATTCTACACAAATCCATCACATAAAGATAAACAATAAATTATATAAGAAGTGTACTTGGAAAATATTAAGAATAAGAAAGTTTTAACTTTATGATGTATTGTTTATTAAATTATAATACTCTAGGATTAGTAAATATATCATTGAAACTAATTCTTTCAAACTAAGAGAGTGTTAAAGTAAATGGTAAACTATGTGATTGTTAAACTAAATAGTAAAATTATTGATTGTTAAACTAAATCTTTAAAAGACTAATTCTTTAAAAACAAATTGATTGTTAAAATGAATAGTAAACTAATTCTCCTCTTTGTTTAACTATCTATTAAATAATAATCCTTATCGATCTATTGAATAATTATCAGTTACATAATTATCATCATGTTAAAAATTATCTTATACTAATCCAACGACTATTATTGTAATAATTAAAAGAACAACATGGAAGATACATATTTGCATAACTAAAACAAATAACTTTTGCTAGTATTTGTAAATTTTGTAAAGTATATTATTTATGAGGATTTTCAAACTTTATGTAAAGGTGGATTAATTTCATTTATTTGAAACAGTTCAATTAATGCTAGAAATTATAAATGTGATGTAAGTGAAATTTATCAAAATATTTTTAGAAATTAAATGATATACATGTAATAATAGAAATGGGAATAAGAGGAGGAATTCCATAATGTTGTAAAAACATATGTAAAAGCAAACAATAAACATTTAAGAGGTTTTAATAATAAAAAACATCTGGATGCAAATAACTTACGCTATGCAGAATGAGATTTTCACTCTGCAGCGGAGTGTGTGCTGACATGAAACTTCCTGGCAGATTAAAACCTTGTGCCGGACTGAGACTCAGACTCAGGACCTTTGCCTTTCGCAGGCGAGATACTGGCAGAAGTAAAGCTGTGAGTTTCGGGCGTGAGTCGTGCTTCGGTAGCTCAGATGGTAGAGCACTTGCCCTTGAAAGCCAAAGGTCCCGAGTTTGAGTCTCAGTCAGGCACACAGTTTTAATCTGCCAGGAAGTTTGATATCAGCGCACACTCCGCTGCAGAGTGAAAATCTCATTCTGGAAACCTCCCCCAGGCTGTGGCTAAGCCATGTCTCTGCAATATCCTTCCTTTCAGGAGTGCTGCAAGGTTCGCAGGAGAGCTTCTGTAAAGTTTGGAAGGTAGGAGCCGAGATACTGGCAGAAGTAAAGCTGTGAGTACTGGGTGTGAGTCGTGCTTCGGTAGCTTAGATGGTAGAGCACTTGCCCGCGAAAGGCAAAGGTCCCGAGTTCGAGTCTTGGTCGGGCACACAATTTTAATCTGCCAGGAAGTTTCATATCAGCCCACACTCCGCTGCAGAGTGAAAATCTCATTCTGGAAACCTCCCCCATGCTGTGGCTAAGCCATGTCTCCGCAAAATCCTTTCTTTCGGGAGTACTAGTTCTGCAAGTTTCGCAGAAGGGCTTCTGTAAAGTTTGGTGGTAGGAGGCGAGATACTGGCAGAAGTAAGGCTGTGAGTACCGGGCATGAGTCGTGCTTCGGTAGTTCAGATGGTAGAGCACTTGTCCACGAAAGGCAAAGGTCCCGCGTTCGAGTCTCGGTCGGGCACAGTTTTAATCTGCCAGGATATTTCATCTTATGTTATGATCCAATATTTACCATTTGATGGATTTCAATTGGATGAACCTTAGAATTTTATATGTACAAAAATTGCAAATTTCAAACAATTGTGAAATGATTAAGTATTTGAAGTAGTTTTAGATAACCCAATAAATAAAATAAACTGCATAAAGATTGACCACTAGCTCCTGAAACTAAACTTGTTGCAGGTACAAATGAAAGAAAATTAATAACTACTTTAGATAAGGAACATAAGTATGTAGTACATTATAGAATTTTTAAACAATATATATGTTTAGGAATGCAACTTCTAAAAATAATTCAAATTTTAAAAATTAAACAAACTAATTGGTTAAAGAAATATATGGATTTAAACACACAGTTATGAAATACTGCTACTAATTATTTTGGGGAAGATATCTATAAATTAATCAATAATTCTGTATTTTTGAAAATAATATGGACTGTAAGTAGTAGACATGATATTAAATTGGTTTCAAATAATGAAGGATGTGATAGCCTTGTAGGTAAACGAAACTAAGATGTTGAACTATTTTTAATGAAAATCTTGCTGGTATTCACATGTATAAAACTAAAATGACATTTGATATACCTATTTTTGATGGATTAAGTGTATTTGGTATATCTGAAGAATTCATGTATGAATTTCACTATTGAATTATAAAATAAATTATGGAGAAATGTATTCAGTTAAGTAATCAAGTTTATTGTGATACAAGAGATTATCCAACAGATAATATAAATAATAGTCCACAAGAAAACAAAATGATGTTATCGAAATGAAAGATGAATATAGCGAAAATTGAAGAATTTTGTGATTGTAGAGAAAAAATGTGTTGTTATAAAGTTGGTGTCAATATTGAAAAAAATATATAGGAATTAAAAAATGTGTTGTTAAAATCATAACAAAAAACTTAGAACTTTATAAGAATTTATTGTTTAACAATATAGTACAATCAGAAATATTAATTTATTAAAAAATTTAAAACATGAAATATATGTACATGAAATAAACAATAAAGGACTCACGATAATAAAAGGAATGTATTGGAAAATAAAATAGATACATTACAATACGATCATTATAAATTATTAAAAATTAAATAAATATTTTTATGTATGAAAATTACAAAAATTGTTTGTATATTAAAATAATAAAATTTTTTCTATTAAATATTTCTATACAAATTTAAATTTTTAATCTGTATACAATTATCTCTATAGAAAATTTATAAAAAATTTTCTATATAAAATTATTTCTATATAAAATCCAGAAAAAATCTTACATTTACACTTTCATATATATATATATATATATATATATATATATATATATATATATATTTCTATGTGAATAGAAACATTTTACAAAGATCAAATAAAACAAAATTTTTGTATAAACGATAACAACAAACATTGAATAAAATTAACAATGAAGTAATTAAAATCTAAGATGAATGAAATAGAGAGAAAGATGAAACTACTATATTAAAAGTTGTAAGATGGAAGTAAAGGATGAAATAATTAAATCAAAAGTGGTTCTAACTCTAATACCTGATTCTTGTTTAAAAACTAATTGATTATTAAACTAAATAAAATAGAATATTGAACTAAAAACTAATCCTAACAGTAAAGTAAATAGTAAGCGAACTCTTCTGAAAACTAATTGTTTACAACTTCTTAATTGTTAAACTAAGAGGTAAACAAATTCTTTTAAATTTAGCATTTTCATTTGGTATAATGTTACATCTTTTTAAATTTTTTCCAGTAACTTTGTATCAACTATATTGATAGCTTTTTTAACTTTAATATGAACAGCAAATGATTATTTTGAAAAAACATCAATTATTGTTGATAAGTGTTTAATACCTTTGTTTCTTTTTGAAATTGCTTTTAATATATCACAATCGATTTTGACTAGATTACCTTGCCACAAATCATTGCTCTATGTAATTCATTAATTGTCCCTTTGCAAATATTATGTAGACATTCAACATTTACGTAAATTTGTAGTTAATTTGCTCTCCTTAGATTTACAAATTTTACAAATACACTATATTCTTTGTCTTCTATTCTTTGTTGTTATTCCGTGTGATTTATGTGTTTAAGTAAGTCTTTTACATTTCAAACGATAAATGTGATCATCTTTAAGAACTAAATGTGAACTGTCATTTCTCATTTTTGTATAATAATATCTTCAAATACAACTTTATTTACATCTAAAGGAACAGTTTTAACATAACCTTTCAATATTACAGTCATAAAATTTGATTTGTGTACCATTATTGATTGAATATTATTTATTTGATACAACACATCAGCCACACTGAATTTTATATCAAAATCACCTATGTTTAATTCTCTATGCATATTTTTACTAACAACAATAATCCTTTTAAGGAAGAAATCATAATAAAAATTAAATGTATTTTGATAACACCTGTTATAAAAGTGAGTTCATTTATTTGTTTATCATATTCTTAATCTTTAAGATCACTTAACTAATTTAAGTATAGAGTTAATAGCATTTTTGAGAAATAATTTGAAAAAGCCTTTTCTACTTCTTTTTTGGTAAAATAATATTGAATTGTGTTAGAATGCCTGTGTATTCAGGTTTGGGAACATAGTCTTCTTCTAAGTATTGTTTGTTAATTCCTTATTTTCATCAATTTGATCATTTATATTTGCAAGTCTTCCATTTTTAAAACATATAGATCTTTTAGTTATTTTAAAAATAGCATTAAACTCCATTAGTTGGTGTTTATTCACCTTTTTAACACCAAATAGTCTCCAAAATATACCTACAGAAAACAAAATATCGAGATCTATATTTATTTCAACAAGTATTAAGGAAGAAGGAAGTTTATGATAAGTGGTTAGGTTTTGATAATACACACAAAAAGTTGAATAAATACAGATAAAGTAATTTAATAAAGAATTAATTTATTATTTAGTTTAACATTCAATTGGTTCTTAAACAACTAGGATTTTAAAAGATTTAGTTTACTTTTTAGTTTAAGAATGAATTAGTTTCTAAATAAGTATGAAATATTTCCATCAGATTTTGGATATGAACATCTTTCGATTTAATTATTTCATCTTATGGTTTAATTCTTTCATCTTTTACTTTAATACTTTCAGCTTTCATTATAATTCAATTATCTCATATTTTAATATATAGAAATAATTTTAATTGGTGTTATATAGAAATAATTTTAGTAATTTTATATAAAAAAAATTTATTACATTTTTAATAACCTATAATGACCATATGGCTATGTATCTATTTAATTTTTCAATAAATATCTTTTATTATCATGAGGACTTTGTGGTTTTTGGTTACTTGAATTGTATGTATTTCATGTTCTAGATTTAAAGTTAGGTTTAGCTAGAAGTTTATCATCTACTTCACTATTTGAAACCAATTTTATATTTTGTCTATTTCTTCTATTCGCCATTGTTTTAACTAATACAGGTCTATTCAACAATCTTTTTCAACATCTTTTCCAACATTTTTTTCAAACTAAGTTGTAGCTTAAAAATTATTTTGTTCATCCTATTGAAAACCATAGTTGGTAAATCTTGGTTCATAGCCTAACCATGTAAGTTATTTGCATCTAGATATGTTATATAGTTTGATATTTCCTTATTACTAAAATGTTTTAAATATTAATTATTTGCTATTACATATCTTTTACAACATTGTGAATTTCCTCGTGATATTCCATTACCAACCATTAAAAGCATATCATAATTATATAATAATTGGAGATATTGTTCCATAATTTTTAACATTGCCTCCCTAGATAAATCTGGTGCAGAAAATACCATTAAGGATCTCGATTATAGTTTATATACACGCTTTTCTAATTTTTTCAAATCAGTTTTAGATCCAAATCATGTATTCACCAGACTTTTATATTAAATATTTCCCCAACTCATTTTACATGCTCATAATTTTCATCAGTTATATTACAATTTCTTAATTTGTTGTAAAATTTTTCTTTTGTTGGTAACTGTGTTTGAAGAAACCATTTAATCATGTGGACTAAAACCTTTTCTAATTACTAAATAAAAAAATTTCTTAGAAAAATACTTTCTAATATTTTTAATATATTTTTCCTTAAATTTGTTAAAAGTTTGACAAGTGAAGAAGTCATAAATCTAAATGTATCAACAATTCTATTTTTTATTTTTTTTGTACATTTACTTATACAAATATTTTTATTTCAAGGTTTGGTATTAGTTCTATTTCTTTATTATCATAATCAAGTTCTTTTACAAAAGAATGTGAATTATAACCAAACTAATTATGTAAATAGGTACAAAATCAGTATGTTGTAGTTTTAAGTTACAATTATTGATAAATGGGGCAATATTCTTTACAGTTACATGATCATGATAATGAACTTTTCTAATATTTTTTGTGTAATGATAATTATGCAATGTACAATTTTTAGAATTATTTTGTATTTTATTTCCTTGAAATGATAGTGTTTTCTTTCTGCAATTTCTTAAATTTGTACTAAAATTTTGGATTTTTTAATTGTATTACTTGATATTTTCATCATCAAAGAAATGAACATTAATAGATACTTAAATATATAGTTTCAATTTTTGGAATATGATAAACTTATTTTGTTATTATTTCAGAATGTTCATCTACAGAAAACGAAGCTGCTTTTATAGAGCAAAGCATACTTTTTCATCATTATTTTTAACATTAAATCAAGCTATTTTGTTTTTGATTATTTTAGGTAAATCAATATAAGATTATCCTTTGTTATCTAATATATTTGTTTTTCTCTCATAATAGTATATTATTGTGTTTATTGTCAATATTCTTGAACTTTTTTATTTATTTCATATGTTTGTAGTTTATATTCACAATATAAATAAAAATTTATCATTAAACCATGATATACCTTCAAATAGTTTTTAACAATTCAAAAAAAATTGTTTTTACTGCAATTAAAAATTGTTTTAAATTCGGTCTATTTAAAAAATATTCTGAGTTTTTTAAAAATCCGTTGTTTTATTTTTAAAATTCATAATTTAGTTTTTAGTTTACCTAGAGGTCCATAACCAGCATAATGTTACTACTAACAAACTAAGTAGATACTTAGTAGATGCATTACTTAGTACTACATACGGGGTGAGTTTGACATCATACCACAGGTTATGCTATGTGATACCAGAGAATAAACAACATAATACCCTAGGTTATGTAGCACAATACATTGGATAATGCTGTACAGTAATTCAGATTATGCAATATCTGGTATTATGTGGCATGTTGCCCAAGTTTATTTGATGTGGAATAGGGATGACACTAAATGCGATGAACTATGACAAAATGCTACCAGTTCTAACATTTCATTTTGCCATCTTGCAGGCCTATATGCTTCCTTTGAATCCACAAGCTTATCCTATAGCACCATAAAGCTGGATCCTGCAAATCACAGTCGTGCAACTGATTCATATGGAAGGGTGACACCAATTTTGCCATTTGAATTTAACGCAAGTAAGTGAGCTATGTAGTTGTTCATAATTAATTACGTGGAGTCACATACACAATGGCGTTAATTGCATCGCAATATGCCCATTACATCTCGAGCTATTAAGACTCGAAATTGACGCTTGAAACAACCGACATGCGCTGCTAGCGCACGTCCTGAGGCTCAGGCGTGAACTTCATGCTGCCCGTAATCAAGATGTGATTGACATGTGTAATCACACTTCCATACTTATCAAGAGGCCGGAAAAAATAATACGGTCTGCTGCCATCCTGCATTAACGTCGTACATGCCAGCAGGTATTTATCCCATAGGCTAGGAGTGATGCGAGTCTTTAACATATCTGTGTACCAAAACGTTAGTCACAAACTTAACTTCGCTTATCATTAATCCGTTACTAAAAAGGTAATGCCGTTCAACATCAAAACTCTACTTTACTGTACATCTAGCGCAAATGACAGTTAATCATTCACTCGTTATAGTAAAATTCATGTTGATGGTTTTAGTGAAATGAGCAAGTGGACTACAAGTTTTACCATTCGGATCTCTTGATAAGTATGGAGGTGTGATTACACATGTCAATCACATCGCGATTACGGGCAGCATGGGTTTCACGCCTGAGCCTCAGGACGTCAGCTAGCAGCGCATGTCGTGTGTTTCAAGCATCAACTTCGCGTCTCAATATCTCGGGATGTAATGGCAATATTGCGATGCAATCAACACCATTGTGTATGTGCTTTGTCATGCTATTGATTGCTGAAGAAAACATATAGGAGGACCATTTAAAAAAAACATAAGTTTGTGTTAAAAACACATATGCTTTCGGTTTAGAATGTTTCCAAATATGTAGATTTATGGGCCCCAACCCTACATGGAATCCGGTAAAAGTGGTTTTCCAATAGCTGTTATTGTTTCAGAGATGTCTTGGGTGGACAAGATATCTGGGACACCCTGTATATAGCAGTTCATGACATCCATTCTTACAAATTTACTGTCTCTGTCCAGATCATCCACTCTCAAAACTCCATCATCTCTCTGCCCACATCCACCACTGCTGGTGGTTCACCACCAACTGCGCAACGCTATGTGCTGTTAACATTAAGCTGCCCAACACTACAGTGGCAGACAACAATATAAACTAGCCTCAGACTATACACAGCACAGCCAGTGATTTTCATACAGAGCGCTACGTCATGTTACCAATAAGAAAACCTAAACAGCTTACTTACGACTATTTACAAGTCTGTTTATTAGTATTCACCCACTACATGTGTTTCTGACACTGACACAGGTAAGGTAATGACTCAGCTGTAGCCTAATACTAGAAAAGTCCGCTTATAAAAGTGTTTTTAACACTTTAAAAATAATATTTGTTAAATGAAGTTACTTTATCAGTTTTTACAATTTGTAAGTGGTTGTTCAGTTTCTTGGCCCACAGTAACAGGCTAGATGCAGTGGAACGATCGCATCTAAAGCAAATATTAAGACTTGTTGTGATGTAGTAAGTGCAAATAGATTCATTGTGTTTCTGCTGGTGCTCCTACACATAAATAGTTTTCACAGGTGTTTTACAGCAAATGCCGATATTTTGTATTTCATACAACGATCTAGATGTTTTCCTGAAACTAATTATTAAACATAGAAAACAAATCTGCATCACTGTTTATATTTTTCGTTTTGAGGCAAATGTTTTCAGTAAATACCTAGAGTTTCATTTCTATCTGTTACTTTTACTTCAAGTTTTTTTCCTTTTCTTTTTTTACTTATTTGTGCTACATTAATTCTAACCTGCATTTGACAGTATCTTGGGGAACAGTATCTTGCATTGAGAAAACTGCTTTTTCTCAGCTTTAAGATAACACTTTTCTATAATACTCATACCTAAGAAGAGGTTAAGAATTTTCATATAATTTACAAGTCAATAATTAAAACTATAGGCACACAGAACATAATTTGTAATCTTTTTTGGGTCTTGATGGGTGCAAGGTTTGCTTGCCAGTTTTCAGCTATTCTTATTACTCCCGCAAGCAGACTGTAAAAGCACTTCAAACATAACACAGTATCTGTTCGTAAGTTGTCAGCTAGTTAACTTTGTGCAGATGCAACTAGCACTTTGTAAATACTGTGAAGATTTTCAAATAACTACACGCCCTCCGACTCAACGTTGAAATATTACAAATTTGACTGGTTTCGTGGTCTAGGGGCTGGGATATGTAGTATCCGCATTACACACCCAATTCCACTGAGTCTTCAGTATACAATAAGAACTCACACATGAATCGCATGGTTGAAGGTTTCTATCATTCAGTAATTGCGAGCTATGGATGTAACATATAAATTTATAAATGAAAGATTGCAATAAAATAAAATCCATAGCTACTATCTTAACGACTTGAAATGATGAGACAGATAATAGAAGTACTTTTGAAAATGTGGTATATTTCTATAAAACACTTAATGGTGTCCATGGTCTGGTAATTAAATAAAATATAAGTTGAATAACATGGTGACAATATTGTGTGTCAGTTTAAGCACAGTCATGTATAATTGTTCAAAAGGGGATGTTTCATATGTCGACCCTTAGCCGAGCATACCTCACTGTAACCTTCTGATTTTTCTTGTAGTTTCTGTAATTAATGTAGCTTTTGTTTATTGCTAGTGCGTAATTGTAGAGAGAATTTCCTTTGTAGTTGCAGTCTTACATTATTGTACAGTAAAACAGTTGTGGCATGCATGTATATTTTCACCAAGTTTTTCGCAGCTGCACTTGCGATTAACTAGATATTATTTTCAGTGCTATGTTAATGTGTTTTGTTATTTTTGTTTTCAAATTGTGCTTTTCTGTGTTATCGTGTGAAATATTGTGACAATTATGGCATGTGAAAAACGTAATACTAGGCGCCAAAGTAAACTGAGTAATGACAGTGAAGACGAAAGCAGTGTGTTAACGCCACTGTGTAATGAATTAACTAATGTTCAACATAGTAATTTGGAAATTGTGCATAGGGAAATGGAGCGGGCGGCAAACAATGGTGTAGACAGTGAAACAATTAGTGAACAGGGAAGCATTATCGATCGATCAGTCGGCAACAGCCCGCCTCAGGAATCGGGAATGACAGGACACAATCTTGCAAAGACTGCACATTCAGGTTTTGGGTCCTCATCGTTTTCTCAGATAAGTCAAGACACATTTTCTGTTTGTCAAAATGTGAATGTTGCCGGTGCAACTTCACTGCCGAAAAGCACTGAGGAACATGTTTCAGACACCAGTGCATTGTTATTACAGTCAGTGCAACAAATGGGACAAAGGCTACAAACGTTAGACTCAGTGGAACATACGCTTGAACAAACACGTGAAGATTTAATTACTGAGTTACATAAAATGGAATGGAAATGTCAAAAAGTCTGATATAACGTAAAAACACAAATTTGTGAGCATTTCCTACCTATTTTTTCGCGTCATGAAAATGCATTACAGAATCACGAAGCAGCCATAAAAGAACTGCAAACTATTGTCCATAAAAATCATGAGACCCTGCAAGCTAAGATTAATTCAGTTGCATCTACCGATTCAGTTACAGAACTTGGTTCAGAAAAACACACTGAGGAAATAGGTACACTATCGCAGAAAGTAGCCGAACTTTCTGATCAGGTCACCAACTTATCTGCAAAGGTAGATGATGATCTCAATGACACAAGACCTGTAGCCATCACTGACACAGAATTGTATGAGCAAATTAAGGAATTCAAACAAAATCAGAATCAAATTAATACGCAACACAAAAGAGAAATCCGGGAAGTACAAGATCAGTTGGCTCAAGCAATACAAAAATTACATATTTCACAGCACGATCGCGCTCGAACACGGGATGAGTGACTTAGAAATTCGGAAAAGCCGCAAAATAATAACACACGGCATTTCGGAAATTATGAAAGAAATTGGCAAGGTGCATCGAATTTTGAGATGGAACCGCCGACACGACGTAACAATGACCGATATGCTACTCGCCGACATGATGATTTTGACTATAAGCTGTTCATTACTACACGTAAATTCAAAACACTTAACAATTCTGGCAACGACATTCATCCACAAGCGTGGCTCCATCAATTCTCTCATTGTTTTCCTCCCAACTGATCATTAGAGCACAGATTAGAATTTATGTGTGGCTACTTAGAGAATGAACCAGCTGAAAGAATGTGATCAGTCATTCACGATTGTCACAGTGAAGGAGAATTTTGTCATGCCTTCCTCTCAGCATATTGGTCTCAAGCTACATAAGACCGAGTAAAGCATAGCATCATAATGATGAAACATTTCGAACAATCTGAATTTTCCAGTCTTGTGAAATATTTTGAAGACATGTTGCACCTGTCAAGCCCATACAGCCCCTCAGAACTCATCCGCATTTGTTTAATCAAACTACCTGAACAATTACGACATATTATTTTGGCAGGACGTTGCAAAGATGACATTGAAGCTTTTCAGGGACTGTTACAAGAAATGGAAATTGACGCTGACAATCACGGAACGCGAAAACAGAAACACAACAATTACAGGTCACATCCGTCACAATTCCGCGATGAAAGAAATAATAACTGGACACGACAAGGCTATTCTCACAACACAAATCGTGACCGAAACAGACACCACCAATATGACAACCATTGGCAGAGTAGCAATAATTACAGTGAAAGGTAATCTCTCCACGGTAGTGACTATCACAGAGACAATCAGAGGAACAGACAATATGGGAACCAAAATAATTATTATCAAGGGAGATAGAATAACTTCAGACGCAACGGTCCAGTGCACAGTTACGATTCAGGGAGAAATTCTCCACCACATGACCGACAAGAAAGAAACTATGGAATCTACCGACATGACGACATACGATATGATCGTAACGACAGACCTGAATTGCATCAGAACTGGCGAGATTCAAACAGAGCAGGGCACTCTCGACAAGGTGAATTTGTAGAAGCTAGGTCTCCAAATCCCAATAACGATGCGCGCCAACAAAGAGACAATAGGTAATGACTCATACCACTGGCAGCCACAAAACGTACTTAGAAACTGACGACGCAGCTGCCGTAGCTAGTAATTACGTAAAAATGGAAGAGATTAGGGACATCTTACTCCAGGAACACGACGTAAAACATAACAACATGGCATATCCTGTGATTCACATTACAGTAAATGACGGTAAATTACGGCAATACTTGACTCTGGCAGTCCCATTTCAGTAATTAGTGGAACTGCCTTTAGCAAATGCAACAAATTGAACGATTGCCCCACACTTCCGGTACGTAAGATTAAATTACAAGGTGCAATCTGTGGGAAAAGTATAGATGTACGCCAACAAACCAACTTAGAATTCTTTTGTCAAAGCCACAGCTTCTCTATGAACTTTCTTATTGTTCCATTATTGTCGACGGAAATTATATTGGGAGTAAATTTTTTGAAAGAATACAAAGCAATCTTAAACTATCACGATGCTGAAATAAGTGTAGAGAATGAAGGTAAGTCAATAGCTTTGAATTTTGAAGATTGGCTCTCAAACCATGACGAAGAACTTAATCGCCTTTACCTCCTGTTAGACAACAGTTCGGAATTTTCGACGGAACTTCACACTAACAATCACTCTGCAAGTACTGATAGGGATGATATCGACTTCATATTTGATACTAATGAGTTAATTCAGAATAAAATTCAAACAATTGAGAATTATAATGACACTGACAGGCAAGACCCTTTTGAGATTTAACAAGCACATTCCACAGTTTTTACTCACAAAACAGGAACAAACAAAGGATTTCAATACCAATTTCGTGTTCGAGAGCATACTAAATTTTGTGTTAGACCATACGTAATTCCGGCACATTATTGGGACCGTGTTAGAACAGAAATACAATCTATGCTTGACGAGGGCATTATTGAGCCTGCAGTAAGCTCATACAACAATCCATTACATGTTGTTGAGAAGAAAAGTTGATCGATCAGGCTTTTCTTAGATTCGAGACAAATCAATACTATCATCATTCCTGAAACAGACAGGCCGCAAACGCTGGAAGAAATTCTTCAAAATTTTAACTGTATAAAAGTGTTGTCTTCTATTGAGCTCATATCCAGCTTTTATGAGATCGAACTTCATCCAGAATGTAGAAAATACACAGCTTTCCTTTGTTTCGGCGTTTGTTATCAGTTTCGGAAATTTACTTTTGGTTTGAACATTTCTTCGGCAGCATTCATTCGCGGGCTAAATTCCATATTACCTGAGTTCCTAAACTTCACATCACCTTATATGTGGACGATATCCTGATTGCAGAAGCGTCATGGGAACAACACAATCGCATCCTCAACAGCGTGTTACATATTTTTTTCAGAATCTGGAATTACAGTTAACTTGGAAAAGTCTGAATTCGGTAGGACAAAGGTGAAGTTTTTGGGACATATTATTTCCTCTGAAGGCATTCAGCTGGATCCTGAAAAGTTAGAAGCAATCAGAGCCATTCCAGTTCCATCCACAAAAAAATAAGTCTGCTGTTTTCTAGGTCTCGTAAATTTTACCGTCGTTTTCTGAATATGCAAATTCTAGTTACACCAAAAGTTTGTTCTCTCACTGGAAAAAATACTATTAGGAACAGGGACGAACAAGCACAGTTGAAATTCAATTCTTTGAAAGAAGCATTACTTAACGCGCCAATTCTAGCTCATCCAGATCTTCACAGGATTTCTGCCTTAGCACGGATTCTTCTAAAGTCGGTCTTGGTGCCCATTTATTTCAAGAAGCCATAGAAAATGACACTACTGTTCAGTAACCCATTGCTCTTACTAGCCGAGTGCTAATAAAATCTGAAAAAAATGGTTCAGTTACTGAATTAGAAGCTTTAGCTATCGTTTGGGCATTTAAGAAATTCCGTTTCTTTCTTTCAGGTAAGCACGTGAAAGTATACAGTGATCATCGTGCATTACAATTCCTTATGTCTTCAAAATTAAATCATGACAGGTTAAAACGTTGTGCATTGTTACTGTAAGAATTCCACTTCACAATAGTCTACATTCCCGGCAAGGAGAACATTGTTGCAGACGCACTGTCATGCGCACCAGCTGGGCTTGAGAAAAGTAACACAGAAGACAACCTCGAGAAAAATTTCAGTATTCTTTACATTCAGAAAGTCGCTTTTGAAAACTTCGTCTGCACATCTTTAAAGGACATTGCTCATGAACAAGATAAAGATCCGATTTGGAAAGACATCAAAAGTAAATGGCATGAAAAGACACACACACAGATTTGGCATTATTATCTGGTTAGAAACAACATACTGTTCAAACGCTGCACTGTTGATGACAAGCTATGGGTACTTTCCATTCCTGATGATATTGTTAATAAGCTCATTTGGTACATTCATGTCAGCTGTGCACGTTTTGGTCCACGAAAATGTTATCATATTCTTCGAACGACTTGTTATTTTAACAATATGGAAAAGAGAATTTGAAGAGACATGCCTATTTGTAAACTTCGTCAAAAGGCTAGACCACCTACTGTCTCACATCGTGCTCCGATGTTTCCTATCATTCCTTCTAAATTAAAAGAATCTGCTGCTGTTAATCTCTTGGGACCCCTTGTCAGAATATCTAATGGATTTTCGTACGTTCACTGTTGAACTTACTTCAAAATTTGTTTTTTTCACTCCGTTTCGTAAAGCCACTGGACGGTCTGTATCCAACATCTTTGTTAAAAATTTCTTACATGAAGTTGTACACGTTAGTAAAGTCATTTCAGATAGTGAACCGCAATTCAGATCTGCTGTTTGGTCGCGCATGCTTCGGAACCATAAAATCAAACATGTTTTTATTTCATTGTACTCACCATATAGTAACCCATCTGAACGGATTATGAAAGAAATCAATAAGCTTTGCAGACTTTATTGTCACAGAAAGCATCAGTATTAGGACAGATATTAACATTTATTTCAAAACGTGCTGAATGAGATGCCTCTAGACTCCACTGCTTTACCACCTATTCTTGTACTGAAGAATGAAGAACCGCCGAACAGAATCAGAGAGCTTGTACCTTTTCTGAATACACGTAGACTTCGACACAAAGACATAATTGATTTGGCTATTAAAAATATAAAATCTGCAGCAGACAAAAGGAGAAAACTACACGGTAATTGTCACATAAGAAGAAACACTTCAGTCACAAATTCTTTCTAGTTTAAATAGACCTTACAGAATCCGGCATATACCACATGATAATTGCGTTGAATTTGAAACTCTGCCTACTAGTAAGAGTAACGGTTTACACTACATTTCACATGTAAAACCGTTTATTGAAATATAATCTGTTTTTTAACTTAGTCTTTGCCATAAGACTTTTTACTTCATGCTACTAGTACAATTTCTCACACTGAGAATCTGTTAACATGCAACAATGTCTTGAAGTTAACTATCCAGTCTAGAACCTAGGGAACATGTTTGAATAGAAATTACGAATGCATTGTTATAGTGAACTGATGACGCAGTGTTGTTATTTGTACATTCTTGCTTGTTAGTTGCACGATTACATAACGACTATCATTCTTATATACTTAGAACATATACTGGTACTGCTACTGAGATTTTAATGCAACATTTTGGTTTACTTGAAAAGGCATTCTTTATTTGAAGTACTTTCTGTGAGCTTAAAGCTACCTTATTATTTGGTTTCTTTGACAGCTACATGTTTATATCACGACGCTACTAATGTGTGACACAATTTACATTGTTGCATTTGTGCTGGATCTGTTTCATATCTGCACAGTTTTTCTGAATTCTTCTGGAAAGGAAAATATGTTTTAGGAGTAAATTTTGTGGTATGGCTACAATGAGACAGCCTTTTCCATAGCACAACAATACGTTACAGCATAGTACTTTCTCCATTACGTCAATCGGCGTAATAAGTAAGATATCTATACGTAAAGCATTTCCCTTTTTATATCGTGAGGTAAGTACATTGACTTCTGCAGAACTTAGCTTTCAGAGGACGATAACGACGACACTTCCACAGAGATTATCTTACATCAAGACGCACAGTTTAGCGCTACAGTACACGTATTTGTGTGATTTGTTTTGTACTTAAACATTTATTTTTAAAGATTTTTTAATTACAATGATACAAAGGTTTTCCGTGATACATTTTATTCCATTGCTGCAATCTGTAACACCTGAGGGTATAATTACATTAATCCTCAGGGGGGGTACATGCCTACTTTGTGTATCATGGGAAGCACAAGGAGCCGTAGATAATATGGTATTTGCTCATACAACTTTACACATCAGTACCATATTTCTCTAACCCATAAATTACACAGCTATCTGATCATGTAACTGGAAGAGACAAACATTTATTTTACTACATCAGTGACAGATATTTTCGCAATTACACAGTTGGATAACTTCACACATATGAAATTGTATTTTGTCTATGCTTTGTGAACTGTTCATATTTTTTCGGAATCATTGTGATACTATGAGAGCTTTGAATGATGTATTTGGAATGGGATCATGATTTTTAAAGTGTGTTTGAGGTAGATGACACTATTGATATGAGCAGAGAATTTTCTTTAGGTTTTGATATTATTGGAGAAAGCTACGATGTTTCTGAGATTTGACTGAGGTGTTATGATGTTATTATTACGATGACGATGTGTATTATGCTGCTGAGGTATGTTTATGATCAATAAGCTGATGCCATATGAGGAATTTGATTATGCTATGTATTTATTATGATGGAATATTGAAGAAGTGTCGACGAATATGTATATGTGTAATAAGGTAACGAATAATGAGTTGTGGTTAAGGGCACTGATTTGTGAAAAAGGATGTTGGAAACCAAGAATCGTACTTTAGGAGTTATGAAAAGTGTGTAAATGCGTGTATGTATCACAATGCCGATGGATATTTTTTGGACACTGTTATTTTATAGGATTTTTTTCTACAGATTTGCAACGCAAATTCTTAACCTGTGAAATTTTAAATCAGACTGTCACTGTCGTGCAAACTGGTGTCCTAAATATTTCGGTATGAAAGTTAAGTGACCACCTTCACGCAATGCATCATGGGCACCCAGCTGCATGACAGTCGCCTGGAAAAAAGGCGTTAGTGTGTGCCTTTCAGAGGCACAGGTGGAGAAAAAAAGAGGCCATTATCCTCGCTATTGACATTCGTTTGTAGAAAGCATCGTAAGTACGACACGCTCAAACTTGAAAACTGTAAGTAGACTGTTTAGGTTTTTATACTGTGTAAGTGGGCTGTCTAGGTTTTTATATTGGTAGCGCCACATAGTGCTCTGTATGAAAGTCACTGGCTGTGCCGTGTGCAGTCTGTGGCTAGTTTGCATTGTTGTCTGCCATTGTAGTGTTGGGCAGCTGGATGTTAACAGCACATAGCGTTGCGCAGTTGGAGGTGAGCCACCAGCAGTGGTGGACGTGGGGAAGTGAGATGGCGGATTTTTGAGAATGGATAATCTGGAGGTGTGTCCATCAGAAACAGTACATTTGTAAGAATGGATGTCATGAACTGCTATATATATTATGACTATTAAGGTAAATACATTGTTCGTTCTCTATTAAAATCTTTCATTTGCTAACTATGCCTATCAGTAGTTAGTGCTTTCCGTCATTTGAATCTTTTATTTAGCTGGCTGTAGCGGTGCTTGCTGTATTGCAGTAGTTCGAGTAACAAAGATTTTTGTGCGGTAGGTGATTTGTGAAAGGTATAGCTTAAAGTTAGTCAGGGACTATATTTTGTAGGGATTGCTCTGCGCTAAAAAAATATTGTGTGTCAGTTTAAGCACAGTCATGTATAATTTTGTTAAGAGGATGTTTCATAATCAGGTGTGCAGATGTAAGTATCTTTCCAAGTAATGAGCATGTCGTATTTGCGATGCTTTCTAGAAAGGAATCTCAATAGCGAGGTTAATGGCCTCTCCCTTTTTTTTCACCTGTGCCTCTGAAAGGCACACACTAATGGCTTTTTCCAGGCGACTGTTGTGCAGCTGGGTGCCCACGACGCAATATGTGAAGGTTAACAGCTTTGCTGGTTCTAAGGACCATTCCAAAAACATTGTGAGTGCACAAGTGGTGGTTTATAGACTTGCTATATAGTCTGCAAGACTTCTGAGGACAATTCCAGAAACTTTGTGAGTGCTCAAGTGGTGGTTTAGGGACTTGCTATATTGTCCGCAAGACTCTTCGATGGTGATTGTGCACCTGCACAGTCGCAACAGATGGCTGCTGGCTGTCCCTACAAGGACTGAAGTGGGTCTGCACCTTTGATGATCCACCAATACTATCCTCTCTACCAGGACCACAGTGGGTCTGTTCTGTGATGACCTACCTACCAATATTCTTCAAAACTTCGACTGACTCTGCTGTGGGTTTGCTCTGTTGTGGCCTATTACCTGTCTGCATGTCAAGAGTCAGCACTGTCTTTCTGTTGGAAGGACAACACGACTTCTTCAAGACTGCAGGGATATCCACTACTTTTGTGTGCATTCTCTTTTACTGCTCACACTTTGAGGAAAAAAAAACACTACAATTTTACTGTCATGAACGATCAGGACTATCTTTATGGACTGTAAAAAAATTTTAGCTTTTGACCAACATTGTATTGATAAGTGTGTGCATTTATTTTCTTTGTTATAGTAATCGTAAAAAAATTTTAACACATATGTATTGGCCAGTGCCTAAGACAATTTGTAAAATTTTTTGTGGGGAGCATGGGGGCTATGCAAATAGGCTATTTAGGTTTTTATACTGTGTAAGTAGGCTGTTTAGGTTTTTATGTTGGTAATGCCACATAGCGCTCAGTATGAAAATCACTGGCTGTGCTGTGTGCAGTCTGTGGCTAGTTTGCATTGTTGTCTGCCATTGTAGTGTTGGGCAGCTGGATGTTAAGAGTGCATAGCGTTGCGCAGTTGGAGGTGAGCCGCCAGCAGTGGTAGATGTGGGGAAGTGAGATGGCCGATTTTTGAGAATGGATAATCTGGAGGTGTGTCCAACAGAAACAGTACATTTGTAAGAATAGATGTTATGAACTGCTATATATATATTATGACTATTAAGGTAAATACATTGTTTGTTCTCTATTAATATCTTTCATTTGCTAACTATGCCTATCAGCAGTTAGTGCCTTCCATACTTTGAATCTTTTATGTAGCTGGCAGTAGTGGCGCTTGTTGTATTGCAGTAGTTCGAGTAACGAAGATTTTTGTGAGGTAAGTGATTTGTGAAAGGTATATGTTAATGTTAGTCAGGCCCATTCTTTCGTAGGGATAACTGAAAGTCAGATTCCATTGTACTAAAAAAATATTGTGTGTGAATTTAAGCACAGTCATGTATAATTTTTCTAAGGGGACGTTTCAAAAGATATGATTACACTGTGGAGCTCTTAATTTATCATATTTACTAAAATGCCTAATGAAATAATGAGAAACATTTTACATCGATTGTCTTTCTAGTTGAGAGATTGCTCATTTTGTTTAATATCTAGTTTCTAGCTGCACTGGAGCATTGGTTAAAATAAAATTTTATAGATGTACTGATAAAGATATTTTATGCCTACAGATCCAGAAAATAATATCTTTATGATCTACTTAAAAAAAACGAAGGAGCACAAAAAGACATTTCCCTTCACAGGAATTGCATACATAATTTTCTTTTGAAATATTTGGTAATTTTTTTGGTAGATTAATTTCTTGTATTGCACCACTTTAATTACATAGACATTAAGATGTGAATATACATTTCCCTTATCTGCATTGAGGTCTTTACGTTACAATTTTTTCTGCTTGAGCTTTGTTATGTTTAGATATAAGTTATTGCATTTGCTGATGCTGTTTGCCAGGAATAGTGCTACTGAATTTCACTTTGTATAAGCCAGTTTTACTACAAATTTATATTTCTTGTTGCTGCACGTTGGCTCATATTAGTTGTAATGTTGCATTAGCTCTGCTAATTTATATATAACTCTGCTTGCTTTTCGAATTTCCACTTCATTGTCATGGCTGTTTGTGTTAATTGCTGCATTGCCTCATCCCTTAGTCAAGCATCTGAGCTCAGTAGATATAAGTTAGCTTAAGAGGGGGTGGACTAAATAAGTGAATGAGTTGTGATGAATTGGAAGAAATGCATTGGAATGAAGTTTTGGGTTGGACTGCAGTACCAAATGTCACACTGAAAACTAACCCTGTCCTGTCCTTTTGTATCATTCGTCTATGTGTTGGTGTAACCTTGTGTATTTGTGTTTTTCCTGTCTTTATATGTTTAGCTGTTGGGAGTTATGTTGCAGAATTTTTCTAGTACTATGTTATTTACTTTGTTAAGATGTTTAGACATTATTTATCTGTTCTATTTTGTTGCTCATATGTGAAGTTGATGTTTCATAAATTATTCTGATCTTTGTGTATCTACTTCTGTCATATTTCTTGTAACACTGATGTGCATGTTTATTACTTTTCTTTTGTAAAGCCTGTACTACTACAAATGTTATCTATATTGATATTTTCTTCATTGATGTATTTTGTACCTTTGTTATTGTATTCTCATGTTATAAAATTGTAATTGACACCAGTTCATCAAATTAAGTAACTTGTAAGCATACATTTCTCAGCACACGTTTCTGTTGATCAGAGTATATGCTCAGTATGTGGGAAGTTGGGACTGTTAGTGCTTGCACGTGTTATGATAATTCAGCAAGGGACTGGTTAACAGCACTGCAGGTTCTAAGAACAATTCCAAAAACTTTGTGAGTGCACAAGTGGTGGTTTATGGACTTGCTATATTCTCCGCAAGACTCTTCGATGGTGATTGTTCACCTGTACAGTCGCAACAGATGGCTGCTGGCTGTCTCTACAAGAACTACAGTGGGTCTGCATCTATGATGGCCCACCAAAAACATTATTTCTACAAGGACTGCATTGGGTCAGCACCTCTGGTGCCCCATCAATCCATACTCTCTACTAGGACTAACCTGTCATGACCTACATACCAATATTCTTCAAAACTTCGACTGACTCTGCTGTGGGTTTGCTCTGTTGAGTCAGCACTGTCTTTCTGTTGGAAGGCCAACACTGCTTCTTCAAGACTGCATGGAAATCCATTACTTCTGTGTGCATTTTCGTTTACTGCACAGACTTTGAGAAAAAACTGCAATTTTACTGCGATGAACGATCAGGACTGTATTTATGGACTGTGAGAAAATTTTAGCTTTTGACCAACATTGTATCAATAAGTGTGTGCATTTGATATTTTGGTTGTTGTAGTTGTGAAATAATTTTTATCAAATCTGTATTGGCCAGTGCCCAAAACAATTTGTGAAATTTTTTGTGGGGAGCATGGGGGCTATGTAAGTAGGCTGTTTAGGTTTTTATATTGGTAATACCACATAGCGCTCTGTTTGAAAATCACTGGCTGTGCTGTGTGCAGTCTGTGGCTAGTTTGCATTGTTGTCTGCCATTGTAGTGTTAGGCAGCTGGATGTTAACAGCGCATAGCGTTGCGCAGTTAGAGGTGAGCCGCCACCAGTGGTGGATGTGGGGAGAGAGATGACGGAGTTTCGAGAGCAGATGATCTGGACAGAGACAGTAAATTTGTAAGAATGGATGTCATGAACTGCTATATATATTATGACTTTTCAACACTAGTAAGGTAAATACATTGTTTGTTCTCTATCAAAATCTTTCATTTGCTAACTATGCCTATCAGTAGTTACTGCCTACAGTAGTTTGAATCTTTTATTTAGCTGGCAGTTGTAGCGATCGCTGTATTGCAGTAGTTAGACTAACGAAAAATTTTGTGAGGTAAGTGATTTGTGAAACGTATAAGTTAGTGTTAGTCAGGGCCATTCTATAGTAGGTATTTTTGAAAGTCAGATTGCGTTGTGCTAAAAAATTGTGTGTCAGTTTAAGCACAGTCATGTATATTTATTCGAAGGGACGCTTCATAGTCTTCACGGATTTGCCGGCAGATCACGTTGTGCAAATTCCACAATATTTCCTCGGAGCAACTGTCCGATATCTTCAGGTGGTTCAACCTTGCTTGTGGCTAGGTACAACAGACAGTATCCCCACACCGACGCCTCGCTTATAGAACACGGGCGCGAAGATTGCGCTGCCGGAGAAATCGCGCATGTGCAGTGATTTGCCATATTCAAACTGCCACTGCCGAAATTCGAAGAGTGGCTCTCACGTGCGTGCGCTGTACACTGCGTTTGTCAAGTGCAGCATGACGTTACTCACCAACGGCCGTACTAGGCGAGTGTTACGACGAGCCTGTTAGCGACGAATCTTGCGTCGTGATTTAATGGCAGCCAATGCAGGCTGCCAGGCTGTCATCAGCTGAAATCCCGTATCCTTGTTGATGAGATTATCAGCTGTTAAGATATGTATCAGGAAAAGGTGAAGTACCAACTTTTTCCACTTCAATTGTGAAGTAAATATTCGTATTTTAGTATAAGATGGAAATAGTGTTTTATTCTCATAGCACAAACAAACTTTAAAGGAAGAGCTTATAAGGGAGTTGTTGGTGTTGTTGGTACGGATGAAAATTAGACGAAATATTTGTCAGCACTTGTAAGCAGCAATACACGAACACTGAGAAGCTAGTTTAAACAATTTAATTGACAATGGCTCATTATAAAAGACGCACGCTATGCGCACCCATCACCACTGTGTCTGACATCCTAATTACGGTTGTATCGAAAGGCTCCATGGTGAGCTAAGAAAAGAGATATATTTGCAAATGAGGCCATGCATGTTACAACGGCGCACCACAGATGGCGGCCAGTGGCCTACTCCCTGCATCACACTCCTGCTGGACGAATGTGTACTGACCAAGCAAATTGTCAGCATTCCAGATAGGGCGGCTTGCGAGCGCATGTTATGTACTGTATAGCTGGGTGCAACCAGTAGAGCGTTACATCAATCTAGTCAGAGAAAAGAGCAACTATTGGTGGCTCCATACCACCTCCTGGGCATAATGTATCTATTTCGCCATCTGTGCCTTCAATGAAGTTTATCTCATTATTGGAAGATATTAAATTTTCTGGAGATGTCTCTAATTAAATCATTGTGTTCAGAAAAACGTGATAAGGAATGCTTTCCATATGTTAATATGTATGAATAATTGTAATAAACACATAACATTCTCATCAATGGCAAATGATCAGTTGCATGAAATGTAGTGGGCCATACACTAGGCATATCAAATTGTTCACATGATAAATCACAATTTGTGGCATTCAAGATTAATCCACTGTTTTTCAATTTGAGTGTAAAGGGTAGCTCAGGTGTATCATAATTCTTACATGTAAATGTGATGTCATGTGTGGAGTTAAATGAGAAAATTATATGTTAAAATTCTAGGGCAATCATCTCTTGGGGTATGATTCATAAACAATTCCTTCTCACAGCTGATCACTCCACTATCTAAGAATATTGCCGAATCAGGGCAAATTAACTTATGACCACATTTACACATATGCAAATCATTTTCATTTGGGAACACAAAACAACTTGTATCATTGCTGATCAGTAGATAATTATTCAGTATGAACTTTACATGAATACCTGGCTGTCTACATTTCACAAGGGGTATGTATAAATCTCATACATTTCAAAACTATGCTTTGATCTACCAATGGATATAGAAACAATAACAGTTAATTCATCTTCAATCATTAATGAGCGTTATGAAACGTCCCCTTTCAACAATTATACCTGACTGTGCTTAAACTGACACACAATATTTTTTAGCGCAACGCCATCTGACGTTCAGAAATCCCTACAAAGGAATGGTCCTTACTAACATTAACCTGTACCTTTCACAAATCACTTACCACACAAAAATCTTCGTTAATCAAGCTACTGCAACACAGCGAGCGCCACTACTGCCAGCTAAATAAAAGATTCAAACTACAGAAGGCACTAACTACTGATAGGTGTAGTTAGCAATTGAAAGATGTTAATAGAGAGGAATCAATGTATTTACCTTAACTGTCATAATGTGTATAGTAGTTCATGATATCCAGTGTTACAAATTTCAAAACTGCGCCATCTCTCTCCCCACATCCACCACTGCTGGCGGCTCACCTCCAACTGCGCAACACTACGCGCTGTTCACATCCAGCTGCCCAACACTACAATGGCAGACAACAATGCAAACTAGCCACAGACTGCACACAGCACAGCCAGTGATTTTCATACAGAGCGCTACGTGGCGTTACCAATAAGAAAACCTAAACAGCCTACTTACAAAGCCCCCATGCTCCCCACAAAAAGGCAATTAGCAGCAAACAAGAAAAATAAATCAGTGGTAAACTGGCTTAGCAGAGTAACACAAAGTCAAATTCAGTAACACTATGCTTGGCAAACAGCAGCAGCAAATGAAATAACTTATATCTATACATGACATAGCTCAAGCAGAAAAAAACATTACACTAAGGACAACAATGCAGAAGGGGGAAATGTACATATATTCACATCTCAATGTCTATGTAATTAAAGTGGTGCACCACAAGAAGTTATTCTACCAAAAAAATTACCAAGTAGTTGAAAAGAAAATTCTGTATGCAATTCCTGTGAAGGGAAATGTCTTTGTGCTCCCCCATTTTTGGGAAATGTATTACAAAATTAGTATTTACTGGATCTGTAGACAGAAAATATTTATATTAGTACATCTATAAAATTCTATTTTAACCAATGCTGCAGTGCAGCTAGAAACTAGATATTAAAGAAAAACGAAAATATGTACAAAGGAGGCATGAAACATCATTCATTAGCCCTATGGCATTTCATAAGGTAGTAAAAAATCTCTCTACTATAAAGACAGTAGTCATAGTCAGGTGTATAGACATAAAATATTTCTCATCATTTCATTAGGCATTTCAGTAAATCATAAATTAAGAGATCCACAGTGTAATCATATGTTTTCAAGTTCGAGCGTGTCGTATTTGGGATGCTTTCTACAAAGGAATGTCAATAGGGAGGATAAGGGCCTCCCTTTTCTTTCCTACCTGTGCCTCTGAAAACGCACACACTAATGGCTTTCTCTCCAGGCGTCTGACGCAGCTGGATGCCCACGACGCATTATGTGCAGGTGGTCACTTAACTTTCTTACGGAAATATTTACGACAGCAGTTTCTGCTACAGTGACAGTTTCATATACAAAATTTCACGGGTCGAGAATTTGCGTTGCAAGTGTGTATAAACAAAATCTTATGAATATAACAGTGTCCAAAAAATTTTCGCTGGCATTGTGATACATTCACGCATTTACACACATTTCATAACTCTTAAAGTACGATTCTTGGTTTCCAACATCCTTTTTCACAAGTCAGAGTCCCTAACCACTATTCATTACTCCTTACCTTATTACACATATATATATATTCGTCGACACATCAATCTTGCGACGACACTTCAATACTTCATCATAATAAATACATAGCATAACCAAATTCCTCATATAGCATCAGCTTATTGATCATAAACATACCGCAACAGCATAATACACATAGTCATCGTAATAATAACATCATAACACCTCAGTCAACTGTCAAATTTTGTCGTAGCTCCCTCCAATAATTTCAAAACCTAAAAAAAATTCTCTGCTCATGTCAAAAGTTTCATCAGCCTCAAACGTACTTTAAAAATCGTGATCCCATACCAAATATATCATTCAAAGCTCTCATAATATCACAATGGCTCCGAAAAAATATAAACAGTTCACAAAGTACAGACAAAATACTATTTCGTAAGTGTGAAGTTATCAAACCGTCTAATTATGTAAACTTCTGTCACTGCTGTAGTAAAAAAGTTTGTCTCTCTCAGTTAAATGATCAGATAGCTATGTAATTTATCTGTTAGAGGAATATAGTATCGATGTGTAAAGTTGTATAAGCAAATACCATATTACCTAGGGCTCCTTTTGCTTGCCAAACACATGATACACAAAGTAAGCGTGTACCCCCCTGAGGATTAATGTAATTATACCCTCAGGTGTTACAGATTACAGCAATGGAATGAAATGTATAACAGAAAACCTTTGTATCATTGTACTTCAAATATCTTTAAAAATAAATGTTTTAAGTACAAAATTAATCACTCAAATACGTGTACTGTAGCGCTAAATGTGCGTCTTGCTGTAAGATAATCTCTGTGGAAGTGTCGTAGTTATTGTCTCCGAAAGCTACGTTCTGCAGAAGCCAATGTACTTACCTCATGATAAACAAAAGTGAAATGCTATGTGTATAGATATCGTAGTATTTACGTACATTACCGTGATCAAGAAAGTACTGTGCTGTAACGTAATGTTGTGCTACGTAAGGGGCAGTCTCATTGTAGCTATACCACAAAAGTTACTATTAAAACATGTTTTACTTTCCAGAATAATTTAGAAAACCTTGCAGATATAAAACAGAAACACCGCAAAAGCAACAATGTAAATTGTCACTCATTGGTAGCGTCGTGATAGAACCGTGTAGCTGTGACATAAACTAACCACTGTGTCATCTGGTATCTCACAGAAAGTACTTTAAATCCAGAATGTATTTTCAAGTAAACCAAAATGTTGCATTAAAATCTCATTAGCAGTACTCGTATATGTTCTAAGTATGTAAGCCTTAGAGTCGTTATGTAATCGTTCAACTAACAAGCAAGAATGTACACACACAATAACACTGTGTCATCTGTTCACAATAACAATGCATTCGTAATTTCTGTTTAAATAAGTTCTCTTGGTTCTTGACTGGATATTTAACTTCAAATATTGTTGCATGTTAACAGATTCTATGTCTGACAAAGCATGCTAGCAACGTAAAGTGAAAAGTTTTATGGCAAAGACAAAGTTAAAAAGCAGATTATCTTTCAACAAACGGTTTTACATGTGAAATGTGGTGTAAACCTTTACTCTTCCTAGTACTCAGAGTTTCAACTTCAACGCAATTATCATGTGGTATACGTCGGATTCTGTAAGGTCCATTGTAAACTAGAAAGAATTTGTGCCTCAAGTGTTTCTTCTTATGTGATAATGAATGAGCTTTAAGGAGAACTTTCTGACCAATATATAATTTCTTTGCATTTGCTTTACCGTGTAGTTTTCTCCTTTTGTCTGCTGCAGATTTTATATTTTTAATAGCCAAACCAATTATGTCTTTGTGTCGAAGTTTTCGTGTATTCGGGAAAGGTACAAGCTCTCTAATTCTGTTCGGTGGTTCTTCATTCTTTAGTACAAGAGTAGGTGCCTGTAGTTTCTATCTTGTCGGTCACGTGATGGAGAATTTCTCCCTGAATCGGAACTGCGCGCTGGACCATTGCATCTGAAGTTATTCTGTCTTCCGTGATAATAACAGTTCTGGACGCCAAATTGTCTGTTTCTATGATTGTCTCTGTCATATTCATTACTACGGAAATGCGATCTTTCTCTGTAACTATTACTCTGCCAGTGGTTGTCATACGGGTGGTGTCTGTTTTGGTCACGACTTGTGTTGTGAGAATTGCCTTGTCGTGTCCAGTTGTTGTTTCTTTCATCGCGGAATTGCGACGGATGTGACCTGTAATTGTTGTGTTCCTGTTTCCGCATTACGCAAATGTCAGTGTCAATTTCCAGTTCTTGTAACAGTCCCTGAAAAGCATCAGTGTCGTATTTCCAACGTCCTGCTAAAATAATATGTCGTAAATGTTCAGGCAATTTGATTAAGCAATCGCGGATGAGTTCTGATGCGCTGTATGGGTTTGACAGGTACTGATTCTTGGGCAATATGTCTTCAAAATGTTTCACAAGATTGGAAAATTCAGATTGTTCGAAATGTTTCATCATTATGATGCCATGTTTTACTCGGTCTTGTGTGGCTTGAGACCAACATGCTGAGAGGAAGGCATGGTAAAATTCTCCTTCACTCTGGCAATCCTGAATGACCGATCGCATTCTTACAGCTGGTTCATTCTCTAAGTAGCCACACATAAATTCTAATCTGTGTTCTAATGACCAGTAGGGAGGAAAACAATGAGAGAATTGATGAAGTCATGCTTGTGGATGAATGTCGTTGTCAGAATTCTTAAATGTTTTGAATTGACGTGTAGTAATGAACAGCTTATAGTCAAAATCATCATGTCGGCGAGTCGCATGTCGATCATTGTTACGTCGTTTCGGCGGTTCCATCTCAAAATTCGGTGTACCTTGCCAATTTCTTTCATAATTTCCGAAGTGTCCTGTGTTATTATTTTGTGGTTGTTCCGTATTTCTATGTCCCTCTTCCCGTACTGAAGCGCAAGTGTCCTCTGAAATATGTAATTCTTGTATTACTTGTGCCAACTGATCTTGTACTTCCCGGATTTCTCTTTTGTACAGTGTATTGATTTGATTTTGATATTGTTTGAATTTTCTAATTTGTGCATACTCTTCTGTGTCAGTAAAGGTTTTAGGTCTTGTGTCATTCAGATCATCATCTACCTTTGTAGATAAATTATTTAGCTGATCCGAAAGTTCAACTACTTTCTCTGATAATGAACTAATTTCCTCCATGTGTCATCCTGAACCAATTTTCAGAGTATCTACTGTGTCCTTTAAGTTTTCTTGAGTTTTT
Source organism: Schistocerca cancellata (assembly GCF_023864275.1). NCBI lineage: Eukaryota > Metazoa > Arthropoda > Insecta > Orthoptera > Acrididae > Schistocerca > Schistocerca cancellata. Next base: position 492,967,658 of record NC_064629.1, on the reverse strand, counting down.
GCAAGTTGCGTAACCGAATCGGTAGATGCAGCTGAGTCAATTTTAGCTTGCAAGGTCTCATGACTTTCATGAACAATAGTTTGCAGTTCTTTTATGGCTGCTTCATGATTCTGTAATGCATTTTGATCCCGCGAAAAATAGGTTGGAAATGCTCACAAATTTGTGTTTTTACGTCATTGCAGACTTTTTGACATTTCGATTCAATGTTATGTAACTCAGTATTTAAATCTTCACGTGTTTGTTCCATTGCGTCTAACTGTTGCTGTGTTTGTCTCTGGTATTCTTCCATTGCGTCTAACTGTTGCTGTGTTTGTCTCTGATTTTGTTCCAGTGTGTCTAACTTTTGAAGTTTTTGTCCCATTTGTTGCATTAATTGTAATAACAATGCACTGGTGCCTGAAACATGTTCCTCAGTGCTTTTTCGGCAGTGAATTTTCACCGGCAACATTCAAATTTTGAGAAGCGGAAAATGTGTCCTGACTCATTTGAGAAAACGGTGAGAACCCAAAACCTGAGTCTACAGTATTTTCAATATTGTGTTCTGTCAGTCCCGATTCCTGAGGCGAGCTGTTGCCGACCGATCGGTCGATAATGCTTCCCTGTTCACTACCTGTTTCACTGTCTACACAATTATTTGGTGCCCACTCCATTTCCCTATCCACAGTTAAAAAATTACTACTTTGAATATTTGTTAATTCATTACATGATGGCCTTAACACACTGCTTTCGTCTTCACAGTCAATTCTCAGTTTACTTTGGAGCCTAGTATTATGTTTATCACACGCCATTATTGTCACAATATTTCACATGACAACACAGAAAAACACAATTTGAAGAGCAACAATAAGAGAACACATTAACACAGCACTGAAAATAATTTCTCGTTAATTGCAAGCGCAGCTGCGAAATACTTGGTGCAAATCTACATGCATACCACAACTGTTTTACTGTACAAGAATGAAAAACTTCAACTACAAAGGAAATTCTCTCTACAATTACGCACTAGCAATAAACAATAGCTACACTAATTACACAAACTACAAGAAAAAATCAGAAGATTCCAGTGAGTTATCATCGTCTAAGGGTCAACATACGAAACGTCCCCTTTCAACAATTATACATGACTGTGCTTAAACTGACACACACTATTTTTTAGCGCAACGCAATCTGACTTTCAGAAATGCCTACAAAGGAATGGCCCTGACTAACATTCACCTGTACCTTTCTCAAATCACTTATCTCACAAAAATCTTCGTTAATCAAGCTACTGCAATACTGCGAGCGCCACTACTGCCAGCTAAATAAAAGATTCAAACTACAGAAGGCACTAACTACTGATAGGCATAGTTAGCAATTGAAAGATGTTAATAGAGAACAAACAATGTATTTACCTTAACAGTAATAATATATATAGTTGTTCATGTCATCCAGTGTTACAAATTTCAAAACTCCGCCATCTCTCTCCCCACATCCACAACTGCTGTTGGCTCACCTCCAACTGTGCAAGGCTACGCACTGTTCACATCCAGCTGCCCAACACTACAATGGCAGACAACAATGCAAACTAGCCACCGACTGCACACAGCACAGCCAGTGATTTTCATACAGAGCGCTACGTGGCGTTACCAATAAGAAAACCTAAACAGCCTACTTACAGTGTGTGGTGGTTAAATTATAGTAATCATATAAATTGCAAGAGTTAATGGGGTTAATCATAGTATAGCCTTTTCCAGCCAGACAGGAAATAATTTTAAGCCTTTATCTTAAATATGTCAACTTCCATGCATCATGATCTGTGGAATCAGGCAAAAATACTGAAATATTCTCATGGTGATAGTCTTTTCACCCATCACTAGCACAACTCGTAGGTTTTATCCCAGTCCAAATAATATGTATTGTGCTTTTCAAGAATAGCTTTTATTTATTATTCTTTCAAGAACTTTGAGTACAACAGTATGACAAAAGTGATATAAACGTAAATATGTTGCAAAATATCCTAATCTCACACAAACCCACACACAAGCACAAACACACGCACGCACAGGCATGCACACACACACACACACACACACACACACACACACACACACATACACACACACACACACACACACACACACACACACACACACACACATAAATTTTTTAATATGGAATCAACAAAAGCAGGTTTTTCCTAGGACATGCACAAATATTGGTCACACTTGATGCAACTCGATGGCTCAAAATCATCGTCATTGTCGTCACTGGAGAGGTCACTTAAATCGGAATCCTCCAAAATAAGTTGTATTATTTCTTCATCTGTTAACCCTAAATACAAAAGGATATGTTATTTGTATATAAAAACCAAAGCATTACCATTTGTTCTTGTATCATAGTGCGAATATTTACTGTACTGTCAGCATGTGAAGGTGAGGTTAACATCAAAACTTAGCATCATTAACGCCTGAGATGCACAATCATGCTGCTCCAAATAGAAAAATTCATAAGGTCCACATGGCATTTCATGTACTTGTTTGGATACCTTACATACGTTAAGTAAAACATCGTCAGCCAAAAATAATGCAGCGTTGCCCTAAATAAATGAAATGAAGGAAAATGCATTTTATTTACCACACAGACACATGGCTGTGGCCACACGTCGACGTTTGTAGTCATCTACTGCCCTCTGGAGGCCGCATTATGAAACAAAACAGCTGCCAAACACAAGCCGGAGCACACACAGTCATTGGAGTGTAGACTGCCATAGAAAAGTTGTGTACTTGAGGAGCAGCACATTTAAAGCAAACCCGCCCGATCGTGTGGGCCAGGGTGGAAAGAGATAGGTTTCATCTAGTTTTAGCTCAGTTGATAGTAGGATCTGTAAAATTGTACTGGATGCAGTAGTATACTGCTGAAATAATCATTTGAACTACTTTCAAAGGCTGTTCTTGAGTTAAGGGCATCATTTCTAGCATTTGATAACCTATCTGTGTTCCTTAACAGAAGAGTGTTTAATTCTAAGTGTGCACTCACAGCATTTAATCCTTGGGATAGTTCTTGGATATTTGCATTGATTTCATTGCGAATTACGTGGAAATGTCAGATAAATTGCTTTACAATTTGTTCAATGTAAACTGTGCGGTTAATAATGGTTCTATACATATTGTTTATAAATTTCTAACTACATATAAATCTGAATAGAATTTTTAACTATTTAAAATAAGCTTCATAATTTTTTTAACAACATAGTATTATAACTACATCAAAAGTCTTTAAAAAATTAAGTTAAGAAAATATTTATAAATTTTTCAACTAATCAAAAAATATTATACATTTTTAAACTATGTAAAAAATCATCATATATTTTATCTATATAAAAATTTTTATTAATGAAATTAAAAAATTCAATGGTGTTTATATAATTTCTTCACATAAATATAAACATAATAATAAATGTATGAACCATACTTAAGACTATATTTAGAATAAGAGAGCCTTACTTTATGATTTATTACATATTAAATAATAATAATTTTCGATTAATTAAATAAGTTATTAAAAAATTGTGTATAAAGCTAAATAGTCAACTAATTGATTGTTGAACTAAGTAGAAAACAAATCTTTTAAAAAACAAATTTATTAAGAAATAATTGTTAAACTCAATATTAAACTTATTCTCTCTTTGATTAATTATATATTAAAAAGTAATACTAATCTATCTTTTAAGTTTTAACATTTTGGTACAAAGTTAAAGAGTACTACATTGAAAAAACATCTGAAAAAAGATTACAAACTATAAATTTTTAACTGCAGTAAAAACAAAACTTCTTAAAAATTGATATAATCTTTTGAAAGTACATCATGCTTTAAAGATTAATTTTTATTTATATTGAGAATATAAATTACAAACATATGAAATAAAGTAAAAGGTTCAAAAATTTTGGCAACAAATACAAAAATAAACTTTTATGAGAGAATACGATTTTAATTAAAAGGTAAACCAGATATAAGAGATATTTTGGAAAAAATATGATTTTCAAGCACAACAATTAGGATGGACATTAAACTGAATAACTGATTTACAACTAGCAATTAATAGAAACATTCCACTACAAAGGATCGTCTTATATCGAATAACCTAAAATAATCACAAACAAAATAGCTTGTATTAAAGTTAAAAATAGTGATAAAAAATGTTTGCTCTCTTCTATAAAAGCAGCTTTGTTTCCTGTCGATAAAATAATTACAAAATAGAAAAATATTGGTTCTGCACTCGATAAAAAAGCTTGAAAATACTGAATTTCCTTTAAAAGTTTTCAAATTCCAAAAATAGAAAAAACAATTAATGTATCTATTAATGTTCATTTATTTGAAGATGAACAATATCAAGTGTAAACATTAATAATTCCAAAATTTAAAAAATAAAAACATAAATCAACTGTATTTCAAAAAAGATATTAATTCACTCTATTGTTATATAAAAAATTAAATTAAAATCCTATCAAGACAAATCAATATACATGAAGAAGTAAAATTTATTTCTGTAGTTATGTTTACTACATTTCAATAGTAAAGAAAAATCACATAGTCATACACCAAATTGTTTGACATAAACCATTAAAAGTAGAAATGCCAAATAAAGGAAAATGTGTATAATTTAAAAATTATCAATATACACAAAAAGTTCTATTTGTAATTTATTCTTATTTTGAAAGTTTGCTTTTAAATATAGATAATTGTGAACCAAATCCAGAATACCATATACAATGATATATCAGAAACACAAACCATGTGGATTTTGTTCCTACAAAAATATATATGTAAATTAAATCGATCCTGTTATTAATAGAGGACTAAATTGTCGTAAAATAAGTTTAAAATAGTGAAGTACTTGATAAACTTGTAGCTAAACCAAACTTTATATCTAGACCAATATTTGATGATAATCTAGTTGCTATTGATATGTATAAAACTAAAATCATATTTGATAATCCTATTTATGTTGGATTAAGTATACTTGATATATCTAAAGAATTAGTGTATGAAACCTAAATCTTGGAAAAATTTTGAATTGTGTTATCATGCTACAGATAGTTATATTTCTAATATTAAAACAGAAAATTTAAATGAAAATATAAAATAAAACATAAAATAAAATAAAAGATAATACAATTGGAATGGAAGTTGAAAGTATTAAAGTAAAAGTTTTCTGTTTCTGAAAAAGGTTAAATAATTATTAATGTTAGATTTCTTCATTAATGCATAAAATTTTTTCTAATACAATTCTTTACCTATAACTGTTAGTAAATTTTTTGGCTTTCTAAAGATGTAAATTTTTTCGAATGCATCAACTATATTTTTAGCTTCTTTTATCTTTAATAGGAACAGCAAATGCATATTTTGAAAAAAAATCAATTATTGATAACTTATGTTTATTTTTGGAATTCCTTTTTATTTACCTGAACCCAATTCAACTAGATCAGCTTGACATAAATCATCTCTACTTAATGAAACAACATTTCTTCTTTAAAAATTCCTTCTAAGTGATTTATGTAGTTCATTAATTATTTCTTCACGAATATTACTTAGACTATCAATATTAAATTTTTTTAATGAATTTCATCTTTTTAGACTTAAAATTTTTACAAATACCTTAAATTTTTAGTCTTTATTCTATGTGGATTATGTCTTTCAGTAAATTTTTTACGTTTCAAACAGTAAATGTGATCGTCTTTAAGTACTAAATGTGAACTACGATTTTTCATTTATATGTAAAACATTTATATAGATTAAAATAGTAATATAGATAAAAAAATTATATAATTGAAATAATTCTTTAAATACAATTATAGTTACATCAACAGGAGCAGTTTTAACATAATCTATCAACATTACAGTCATAAGATTTGATTTGTGTACTATTATTGATTAATTATTATTTATTTGATGTAACTTATCAGCTAACTTACTGATATATCAAGCCAGCCGCAGTGGTCTAGCGGTTCTAGGCGCTCAGTCTGGAACCGCGCATCTGTTATGGTACCTGGTTCGATTCCTGCCTTGGGCATGGATATCTGTGATGTTCTTATGTTGGTTAGGTTTAAATAGTTCTTAGTTCTAGGGGACTGATAACCACAGATGTTAAGTCTCATACTGCTCAGAGCAATTTTTTTGATATATCAAAATCATCAAAGTTTAAATCTCTATGTATAATTTTACCAACAATAATAATCCTTTTAAGCATGAAATCATATTAAAAATTAAACAAATTTTGTTTACCACCTGTCATAAAAGTAAGTTCAGTTATTTGTTAATCACATAATTAATCTTTAAGTTCACTTAACTTATATAAGTAATGAGTTAAATCGGTTTTTGAAAAACAATCTAAAAAAGCTTTTTCTACTTCTCATTTGGTAAAATAATTATTGAACTGTGTTAGAGTGCTTGTGTATTCAGGTTTTGTAACTTATACTTTTTCTAAGAGTTGTTTGTTAACTCTGTCTTTGGACCGTGTGGGTCATTTATATTAGCTTGTCCTCTATTTTTAAAACAAATATAATTTTTAGTTATTTAGAAAACAGCATTAAATTCCATTAGTTGGTTTTTTAATCACCTTTTTAACACCAAATAGTACACCAAAAAATAATGAACTTTATTATGATGGAGAAACAATAGAAATATACTTTTGAAAATTTAAAAAAAAATATAGTCTTGAAAAAACTCAACATACACATTAATCCAGAAAATTTATTAAACAGAATTATTATTGAAGTGGTGTACAATTGTATATGGATATAGCTGATAGTATTTGAAATTTCTCCATTTTTATAATAAAATGTTCAAGCTAATCAATATTTTTCATATTGTTCTATATTGTTAAACAAACAATCTTTATGTTGTTGTTATTGTTGTGGTCTCCAGTCCTGAGACTGGTTTGATGCAGGTCTCCATGCTACTCTATCCTGTGCAAGCTTCTTCATTTCTCAGTACCTACTACAACCTACATCCTTCTGAATCTGCTTAGTGTATTCATCTCTTGGTCTCCCTCTACAATTTTTACCCTCCATGCTGCCCTCCAATACTAAATTGGTGATCTCTTGATGCCTCAGAACATGTCCTACCAATCGATCTCTTCTTCTGGTCAAGTTGTGCCACAAACTTCTCTTCTCCCCACTCCTATTCAATACTCCCTCATTAGCTATTTGATCTACCCATCTAATCTTCAGCATTCTTCTGTAGCACCAAATTTCGAAAGCTTCTATTTTCTTCTTGTCCAAACTATTTATTGTCCATGTTTCACTTCCATACATGGCTACACTCCATACAAATACTTTCAGAAATGACTTCCTGTCACTTAAATCTATACTCGATGTTAACAAATTTCTCTTCTTCAGAAACGCTTTCCTTGCCATTGCCAGTCTACATTTTATATCCTCTCTACTTCTACCATCATCAGTTATTTGGCCCCCCAAATAGCAAAACTCCTTTACCACTTTAAGTGTATCATTTCCTAATCTAATTCCCTCAGCGTCACCCAACTTACTTCGACTACATCCCATTATCCTCGTTTTCCTTTTGTTGATGTTCATCTTATATCCTCCTTTCAAGACACTATCCATTCCATTCAACTGCTCTTCCAAGTCCTTTGCTGTCTCTGACAGAATTACAATGTCATCAGCGAACCTCAAAGTTTTTATTTCTTCTCCATGGATTTTAATAATCTTCATAACTTTCTAAAATTTAGGTTTTGTGTTTAGCAACATATTTCTTAATTCCTCTAAACTTGTTTTCAAAATTGTCACCAACTTTACAAGCATACATTTTTTCCCTTAAACCACAAAATTCTTCAGTTTCGGCTATATCCATCTTTCATATCACCAAAATCTTTTTGTTTACTTGTGAAATATTACATATGTTATCTGTTGGATAACACTTGTATCAAAATAATAAATCATTTATTTTATATCATCATAGAAATATTTCATTTTAACATTGTAAGTATAACTATCTGTATCTTCATAACTTAACTCATCATTTTCACCATATTTGGTTCTATAACTTTATAGTGAAATTCATACATTTAATCTTTAGATGTATAGTAAACTTAATCCAACATAAATAGGTTCATCAAACAGGATTTTAGTTGTATATGTATGAATACCAACAAGATTTTCCTTTAATATAGTTTAACATTTAAAGTTTGGTTTTGTAGGGAAGCAGCCTACTCACACTGTAGTAAATTCACATCAGTTTCCATTGTGTGCCAGCCAGTCTGCTGCAACTAGCTCTGACGTCATAAATGTTGCGCAATACGTTAAAAATCAAGCAAATGACCTAAAACTTTTCTAGCATGTCAGGAATAATACTAAATTAATGTGTGTTAAATATCAGTTCGATAACTTCAGCCATTGTCGAAATTTGGACGTTTTCTTCTGAAAAAATCATTGGCGCAACAGAAAAGAGCTAGAGACTTCAAAATTTATATTTAGATTCATCTTTCATAATGAATTAATAAAAACAGTACTTTGGATTTCACAGATTAAGACTTGAGTGGAAATTCATGATTTTCTGGTTTTCGTCTCAAAACTGAAGGAAGCAAGATAGATTAAGTAGGCTAATAAATAAGGCTAGGATGTTTAGATTTAAATAGGTTGGAGGTCCGCTATGACTATGAAGATGTGAAAAGTTTCTTTTGAATACCTATAAAATTATAGCGATAGCGGATCTCAAAAGGGCCAGTTCAGAGCTCATCTACTGCGTGCAGTGTAATTTAATTAATTCTCTCGCCCAAAATATTTAACTTAGCCACGTCAAAATTTTTTTATCAATACGTACCTGCGTGCTGAATGCATGTTTAAATTAAGAGCTTCATCGGCCATCAGCAAAAGAAGCTATAAATTATTATGTAACTTGAAGTGGTGCATTACTAGCGCAGCGGCTAGTCGGGAGAGCCGATTTGAGCAGGCGTTCCCTTAGCCGTCCGCACCGCGGCTATATATATAAGAACGCTGCGCGAGGAAGGAAGGCCCCAGTTCTCTACAGATGCTAAATAGCGCGCCATCTGTGTCGGGAGTCGCGTCGCATCGGTATCACTGCTACAAACAGCCTCGGGTGCCGTATTAAATTACTAGAGATACGCGGAACCGTGAAAGCATTTCAAGTGAAGGGTTAATTCTGGGATGATTTTCATTATCTAGCCTCAGTTGGCGTATTGTCGTATCTTCACGTGCCGTCGCGGGACAGACATTCTACCAATTATTTAGTGTGGCGTTTGATGAAATATTCTCATCAAATTTTGGCGAGCATTCTTTTTAACATTCAATTCAGACATTTATAGTTGCATCAGCGCATTAGACTCTGAACTGCTCTGTTAGTTAGGTTGTAGAGATACTTGTGTTTGTTATCAGTGAATTTCAGAATATACTCAACTATTTTTGAAAGGTCTCTGTTGGATTCCTTTCATGTTTAATTTCTTAAATCTGTTGCCATTTATGGAATAAATTCCTCTTCTAAATGTATTGTGGCGTTTCTGACTATCTGGGAGGAGACTGAGCAGTGGAACGTGTTACTTTTACACATAAACAAGAACGATCTGTCACACTACTACACTTTAAAGCACAGTTTATATGTAATTCTTATATGTAATTCATGTCACACAGTCTCATACGGAACCTACATCCGCTTTCTTTTATATACTGTATATGATAAGATACTGTCATCCCCCTTCCCTTTTGTGTGAGAGGATGAATGAGCATATGTATTTCTAGTTGCATGCTTGAGGGTAGCAGACAAGGCTGTCTGCTAGAGAACAGTAGGACCAACATCGGAACAGGTAGCTACGCTTCCTAAAAGCAAAGAGGTTTCTATCCTTAGTATGGTCCTGTCCATCCGTTGTCATGTTGGTATAGGAAGCTGCCCCTCTGGCCACTTCCGTTGGTCTTTGTGAGCCACCCTCAGGAAGCACACTTGGCAGTAGGGCAGTTGCAGTGTGGCCGTGGCGAGCGTCTGAAGTGCTAAGATCTCCGGCTAAGCACGTGTCTGTTAAGTCCGTAGGACAATGGATTTCTTAAGTTCAGCCAAACTGAAAATTTAATCACCTTTATTTCGGGTTTCGGTCTAAAATATCCGATGTTATCTTAAATTGCAGCGCAGTGTAATTATCGTGTGAAGTTCAGATTATTTTCCGGTAGTTGCTTTGTTACTACTTTGTGAGTAAAGTGGAACCACGTGTTGATCAGTAACTCTAACTAAGTTCATCAATCCTAAATCCGAATGTGCGTGAGATTATAACGTCTCGTCTTGGGAATATTTTTTTAATATAGCAACTTTTCTTTATGCTTTTCTTTATATTCAACCCACGTGGGGTGTACTTTGCGAGACCAGTACCACGTGCTTATATAACTGTTTGACCCATCAGGTTAATAGTAAGATGTTAGTAACCAGTTCAAGGTTTTTCTTTTGTCAATTGCTTTTCGATCTAATTTATTTTAATTATCAAAATTATTGTGGAGTTGTACGCTTTGTGTAAACCAAGTTGACCATGTGAAGCATGTGGTGTAATCATCAAAGTAGCCCTCAGCTATTCTTTTTGCGAAGTCTTCACAAAGAGTTAATATGAATTTAGTATACCAGTGTGTGGTAATTACATGACGGACAGGATTGTGGTATGAACGTAATTTCTTTGGGTAAAAACTGAATCTGTTGGTTGTGGTTAATTTCTTCTTGCTTATGTTTCAATGTTCCTCATGTGTTATTTTATGAATGCAGTGTTGTATGCTGTCTCACAATATTGGCTCCATATTTTATGTGTTCCATAAGATTACAATCTCACATTTTTTCAATCGTAAATAAGGCACCAGCTCAGTTATAACTCACTTATAATATGCTAAAATTTCAATGAACAATCTTAAAATAAATTTCCAAATATAAACTGATTTCTTTCTTTTTATTTAAATTCTCTTTTATATATATATATATATATATATATATATATATATATATATATATATATATATATATATTACCGGTTTTGTATGACTATTAAAAGATTATCATTAATGTTAGTCTGCTTGGTAAACCTAGACTAAATATCTGATGAAACAGTTGCCCAGTAATCCACGGTTAATGTCCCCAGACAGATCACGCCTTTTAACCCACTTTCATTGTCAATTAGCACCGATTGCAGCATACCAAATAAGAGTTACAATATTACACATGGCGACCCTGTTCTGTGATTCCGCTAGACTCTGGAATCTCTGAAACGTTAGATTGCGAGCGTGTTATAATCTTAATTTTTTTTCCTACAGTGCTCAAACAACTTCTGTGTTGTTTCCGAGCAGACTTTCAAAAGATTCACGGCGTTGTTGATCGGCAGTGCGTTGTTTGTCTTGTTTTGTTTTTTAAACTTGTGTGTTTTATATGTCTGTGTGTTTTTTATCCTCGCTTGTAAATTCCACTGTTTCGATCTAAGATAAAAATTTGTTTTGCGTGTGAAAAAGTGCGTACTAGGTTGGGTATCTTTCGTGTGACTGTCGTAATTTTTGTGGGACACATTTATTTTGATTAGTGTGTCGCATACCGGTTATAAATTGCACTAATACAGACACGTAACCAAACTAAAAGTAAGCGGTCCGACAACCTAAGCAACATGGACCAAGGGGATAATTTAATTTCGAATGTTAACGCGTCGGGCGGTTCCGAAAATGCAATGGGGAATACTTCAGACGAAATGCAAGACAGGACGAACAGGCTCACATCAGAGCCACAAATTAATTTGCCTCCAACTAACCAAATTGATTTGGCAGAACTCATGAAAGCCTTATTGCAACAAAATAAAGAATCATTTGAAAAATCGTTCCGAGAACAAAAAGAATCATCCGAAAAATCGATCCGCGAGCTAGGCGAACAAATGACGCATAAATCTGAAAAATCGATCCGAGAGCTAGGCGAACAAATAGACGAAAAACTAATCCAGCAGACAAATAAAGTCGACAAGTTGATGCAGAGAGTGTCCGATGATATCTCACAAAGAATAAGCAATCTGGCAAGTGAGATAAAAAGTGATATTATGAAAGAATTAGGCCGTACATTTGAACAAATCGATGATCGTCTGCAAGCTTTAGAACAGAGCAAGCGGAGGGGCGATACCGAATCTAAAGAAAGCGAAGAACGGCTACTTAGGAATTTCCAAGAGCTGAGGGAAGAATGCCAAAGGGAACACCAGCAGTTACTCTCGAGGGTCCAAGAGGCGGAAACGCATTGTCCCATGTCCGTTAGCAACACAATAGCGGACAACAGTTTAGCGATCCACGCGTTGGAACAGCAAATAGAACAATTGAAGCAGACTGGGGCGGAGGACAAGAGACAAATTGATGATAAGATTGCGGCATTAGTGGACACTGTAGGCAGGATGAAGCTGACGGAAAGCGAGAACAATACTACACCGGTAGCGGCCGCAGAGACCGAAGAAGTGCGTTCGCTTCTTAGATATCAGAAGGGACAGTTTGAAGCGAACAGACAACACAAAGCTGTAACAGGCGAATTACAAAAACGCGTGGCGCATCTGGAAAACCGCATGGCGTGTGATTCCGAACTCGCCAATAGCACTAAAAATAGCCGTACGAACAGTGCAGAGAGGGACTCCGGCCACGAGGGAGATTTTGACGACAGGGAAGAATGTAATTTAAGGGGCAGACATGAGAGAAACAGAAACATTCAAGGGCCTCGCCAGGAGGAAATGCGGGGATTTGATTTCAAACATTTCCTTACGGTAAGAAAGTTTGAGATATTCCGAAATTCGCAAAAAGGAATACATCCACGTGCATGGCTCGAGCAATTTGAGTTTTGTCTTCCCCCCGACTGGGCAAGTTCACATAAGATAGAATATATGTGTGGCTATTTGGAAGGCGAACCGGCGATGCGCATGAGGTCGGCAGCGCGTCACTGCAACTCCACTCGGGAGTTTCGACAAGCCTTTCTGTCCGCCTATTGGTCGGAAGCGGCACAAGATAGCGTCAAACATGGCATATTTATGCTGCCAAATTTGAACCAGTCTGGTTTCGGCAGCCCTGCACGCCTATTCGACCACATGCTGCAGGCAAATCAATTTTTATACGACCCATACGGGCCTGCGGAACTAATTAGGATATGCATCACCAAATTGCCGATGCACTTGCGGCACGTCATTCTTGCGGGACCATGCAAAGAGGACGTGGAAACGTTTAAAACACTTCTCCAAGAGTTGGAATACAATACAGCAGAATGCCCGCCTAATCAGGCACAAAGTTATTACGGGGCACAGCAGCGCGATCGCAGTCGTGGCCGTAGTACTAATCAACGGCGTGACTGGTCGTCGCGACGCGAACGGAACAATAATCGGGACAGGCCGTATAGAAACTGGGGTAACAGTCGCGAACACAGGTGTAACAACAGAAATGATCGAGGACGTGGACAGAATCGTGAACGCAACAGTTACGGCAACCAGAATCGATATCACGGTGGGAATAGGACTGTAGGCGGAGCACCTCATGATGTTGAAATTCGGCCGGCTAACCCTAGACATAATCCAGCAAATGGAAATGAACGAAACCGGCAATGACAAACGATCAGCGCAGAAGGCGCCCAATCGGAACAAATGAGCGACATGGCAAATGAGTAGAAAGGACAGTGAGAAGTAGAGAGGACGGTGAGGAGAAATAATTGATTAGTTTAAATTTGTGACGTATGCATTTTGAATAATATGTTAGTAAAAATAATGATAAAGCTGTTTCTATGTGATTGATTGAAGTGACGTTTTTACTTATTTTTCTTTCCTTGTGCAATTAGGATTTAGTTTGGTTCAAATGTGAACATAAAAGGTTTCTTTGTGAACGAGTGAAATGTTGTTTATGTTTTTTTGTGTGTAAATCGAAAAGAGCCGCTCCTGAGAGAAGCAATATCTGCGTTGAATTAATGCAAAACTCAGGGGAATATCCGATCTGTGGGTATTATGGGTCTGGCAAATCCAGGTCCCCAGCTGTTAGTAGCCTTGTTTCCGATTTTCTGCTTTCAGTGCTACTATCTATCTATTACTATTCTATATCTGTCAGTATAAATGAGGATCTCTTACTATAGTATGCGTGCTGTATGAATATTTTAAGATAGGAGAACTCTGAGAAAGGAATGAGTAAGTTTGGAATCTTGAAAACAGGATGCGATAATACGATTGTTGAACCTTTGGCTTCCAATATGCGATGATATGTTAATATTGATGATATATGTCTTTTTTTGTTCTTTATAGCTGAGTACGTAAAGTGCTGTCTGTGGATGTCGTAAGTATATTGATTCCCTTCAAGGTGAAAGAAGAATTGTGGTTTGTGTAATTTACGTGGCTCTGAAACATTATTGTGGTAGTCAAATACGAGCAGCTTTTCAGCAAATGGAGAATGGACCGGAAATATGGATCCTTTTTGTAGTCTTGATTGATGTTGAGCCAAAGCCTAAAAAATTATTCTGCGTTAATACTTGTCCTAGAAAAGACGTTTATGTGTTTTGCTGATGCTGTGAGCATTACAGCTTACTGTTTTCGCTGGTGCGGGATGCACTGCAGCCTATATGATTTGTACTGAGGAAATTTCCCTCTTGAAGGTAGAGGATGATTAAATAATTTTGATTATGGGAACGAAGGAAAGCTTGGTTTAAGGTAATAAGGATAAAGCAAAACATTTGTCATTTAAACTACAGGAGGATTCGGATCTTTTGTGTCTGTTGTAAGTTCAATATGTTAAGATGATACTGTTTTACAGAATAGAGGTGACCACAATTTTGCCATTCATGAGAAATGAATCCAGAATAACCACCACAGGCGAAATAACTGATTTCGAAGCGAAAGGTAACGTAAAGAAGGAACGAAATCGCAGCGAAATGGGTAAGAAAATGTAATATAACCTGTATAATGCAAATATTTTTAACCTTCTCAGAGTCATCTGCGTGATTAATTGTTGTGATAACGTAATTTTAGGTGAAATTTTCTTACTGTTTTATGTGTGAATATATGAGTATGATAAATGTGTAATTGCGAGTCTCTTTTCAGGTGTGCGAACTGGTATAAATGTTTTGGCGTGTAAATAACCATTGTTCTTTTTAATGTGTATGTTTAAGGAAAGTTCTCCATATTTATCATGTGACAAGACGTATGCCGCGAGCGTCAAGAAGAGGACGAATTAGAACAATGTTGTAGTGGTATAAACACGGTGTTGAAATAGCATTGAAGTAGCTTATTGGGTTAACTAGTAGTGGATAGAAGTAGAATATTGAGTAATGCATGTTTATGGGTAGTTAGTTTGTAGAATAGACAACAGGTGTGCATGTATGTGTGTGTAAATAACATGTGAACCCTATGCTGTCCTGACCTATACTTGCACAAGGCATAATCCTATTCATTTTAGTGAATTAATAAATAGCATTTGATTTATTAAAACGTAAGTGAACCACATTAGTGATGTGGATTTAAATATTATATTGTCAGTTCATTTAAATTTTTATTTTTATACTGTCAAGTCATTTCACTTTTATTTTTTTTACATTGTCAAGTCATTTAAATTTTATTTTATATTGTCGATTCATCTAATTTTTTTTATTTAAAAAAATATTAAGTCTCACTTTGTTCTTAAAAATTGTGAAAAACAATACTAAGTGGTATTATGTATGACATTGTGTAATCACAAAAGGATGATGAAAAATTTCTGTGAATGCAGTTGAGAACGTGAAAGCGAACCAGCAAAACTCTTAAGAGACAGCAGGAGCAGCCGGACTAGTTGTAAACTGGCGGGTTTCCCAGCAGGACACGCTGTCAGCCAGGCCACTTTGGGAGCGCGGCCGACAACAAAAGAAGGTACGCGGCAAATACTTTCCCTTGTACCTGGAGCTAATGGGCGGCCGCCCCGGGCGACCCTTCCTCGAGGCGATGACCTGAGATGGGCGAGCGGTCCACCGCGCGGAAATCCATCTGCTGGCAACGCACCACACGCACGCGACCGTGACGAGACGGCCGCGGTGAAACAACACAAGGGGCGTGGAGCCTTTTGACAGGTACTGCCCAGAGAAACTTGCAGACGTCAACGACGCCTATCGACATTTCCTGATGGATGCCTACTGTCAAGCGACAGTAAATCATGGTTCGATGTTCTCTGGTCGCTAAGGGTGGCACAAAAGAAGAGCCATTAAGTGTCATCCTTGCCCAGGAATATCAAACCGGCGAGCCAATTGAGGATAACCCAAGAATGTAACAACACAAAGGGCGTGGAGCCTTTTGACACATACTGTCCAGAGTAACTGGCAGACTTCAATGACGCCTATCAACACCTCCTGACGGATGCCCACTGTCAAGCGACAGTAAATCATGGTTCAATGTTCTCTGGTCGCTAAGGGTGGCACAAAAGAAGAGCCATTAAGTGTCATCCTTGCCCAGGAATATCAACCTGGCGTGTCAAACGAGGATACCGCACGAATTTGACAACACAAACATGGAACCAAATCGAGATGACGTGACACGAGAGAAACTTCATGAGAGGGCAGAGACGGCGGGATCGCACGCAACAGATGGACAAACAAATCCCTACTGACAGCTGCGGCGACGAACCCCCCCTCTTTCCCCTATATTGTGCCTCGGAACAGTGGAAGTACTGAGTGTGTCAGTGAACAGTGATTATACGGTTCTTAGTCCAGTGCATATACGTGTGTTTCTGTCAGAGAAACTCTGACTCGTGTGTAAACCAAGTTGACCACGTGAAGCATGTGGTGTAATCATCAAAGTAGCCCTCAGCTATTCTTTTTGCGAAGTCTTCACAAAGAGTTAATATGAATTTAGTATACCAGTGTGTGGTAATTACATGACGGACAGGATTGTGGTATGAACGTAATTTCTTTGGGTAAAAACTGAATCTGTTGGTTGTGGTTAATTTCTTCTTGCTTATGTTTCAATGTTCTTCGTGTGTTATTTTATGAATGCAGTGTTGTATGCTGTCTCACAATATTGGCTCCATATTTTATGTGTTCCGTAAGATTACAATCTCACACTTTTTCAATCGTAAATAAGGCACCAGCTCAGTTATAACTCACTTATAATATGCTGAAATTTCAATGAACAATCTTAAAATAAATTTCCAAATATAAACTGATTTCTTTCTTTTTATTTAAATTCTCTTTTATATATATATATATATATTACCGGTTTTGTATGACTATTAAAAGATTATCATTAATGTTAGTCTGCTTGGTAAACCTAGACTAAATATCTGATGAAACAGTTGCCCAGTAACCCACGGTTAACGTCCCCAGACAGATCACAGTTTTAAACCGCTTTTATTGACCATCAGTACGCTATCAGCATACCAAATTAAAGTTACAACATTACATTTTGGAAAATCGTTTTTGATTAGATATCCCGGACAATCTCCTAATTCCTCAGAGCTATAAGCTGCAGCTATAATGGTATTCTCAGATGAAGTGGGCACTAGGAACTCTAATTACAGGCTCCACGTTTTGTTAAATCACTTTCTGGGTGCTAAAAAGTAAATAGAGAGCCAGTGTTGAGAACGGCGAAAGACAGCATTAACAACATTCGAAAAGCCTGAAACTGATTCAACATGCAAGCATTTATACAGCAATTATTTCAATTTTCACAAGTTACTCGCCGCCCCACATATGGTGCATCGGCCGGGAAATCAACTAAGTAAATGTGATTTTTTTTTTCAACTATTCGGATTCGCGAGTGGAATGCGACACGCAGCTGAGTAATAGAACTGTGAAAGTGTTACGTGTGCATGTGGACGACGCAATTGGATTAACAACGCATCTGGATTGACGGAGCTAGCACTGAGTCTAGCGGTGCTGCCGGCATCGCGAGAAGCCAGTTTTGCCGTACCGCAGTTGTCCGCTGGAGCACCCGGCGCAGCGCCTGCAATTGCGGGCCACGCAAACACACAACAGCTGTCGGAGAGCCGTCTGCAGTTCAACGTGCCACGTCGCATCAGTAATCCTGGTACGCCGCGCCGGCAACGCCATACGTCGTGCAGAAGGAACTAAGTTAAGTGAAAAGCTGTTAAAAATTTTACTAACCTGCCCTAAAAGACTGTCGGCGATGGAACCGCCAAAAGAAACTGAGTTTAAACTTAAATTAGAACCTATGTCTGTTGAGGGAACTGTAAATCCAGACAACGGTTCAAGTGTAAATATGCATGAAAATAGTAATGTTAAAGTGAAATATGAAGTATTGTCTCCTGACAGTAGTGTGGGAAGAGGCAATGATTCAATAATAGAGACCCCTGTAGTAAAGCAGAAAGTAGAAATTGTAAATTTATTGGATGATAGTTTCTGTGATGAATTAAAAATGAATCAGTCAACAGAGATGGTAGAGTTTAAGAAGGGGAAGTTAGATATGACTGATCAATCAGAAGTTTCGTTTAGTTTTGATGATTCTGGTGTTGGAGCTAGTTTTTCGTCACCTGAGTGTGATAAAAAGCCAGCTAGTGAGCAACCCAAAGATGCTGGGGCTGTTGATTTAAATGTTATATTACAAGCAATAGCTGCCAGTAATGCAAAAATGACAGCTGATTTAAAATCTGATATAATTGAGGTAAATAACAGGATTGTGGCCAGCCAGACCAATTTTAATAAACGGTTTGAGGCAATGGACAATAAATTAGAATCCAATAATGCTGAGTTAAAGTCTGAAATAAGTGAACAGGTCAAAAACAGTAATGCTGAATTAAAGTCTGAGATTGTGGCCAGCCAAACAAATTTTAATAAACGATTGGAGGTAATGGACGATACCTTCAAGGCTGGTTGCAATAAGTTGAAAGAGGATCTAGACAGTTTGAATTATAAAATTGACTACAACCATGAGGATATTAAGAAAAAGGTTGCTCAACAATTTTCTGAAATGTATAAAACGGTAAAATCCGAAGTTGCTGAGGTTCGCAAGGACTTCCGAATGGAAGATGCGAAGCTGGAGCACAAGTTAACAGAAAAGATCGAGGCGGAATCTGAACTGTGCTCAGATAGATTTAAAGATGTTAATATTAAAGTAAACATATGTCAAGCAGACATAGATGCAATTAAAACTGACACTACTCATATTGTACAAAGAGTAGATAATGTTGAATTGAGAGTAGAAAATATCAGTACTAACATTGCTAACATTGAGAGTAAAGTAGCTTCAGTAACTTCTGGTAATGGTAGTATACAACAAGTTGTAGCTGCAAATGCCGCTTTTATCGGGTGTCGGCAGTTCTTGCGGTTTGATCCAGATAAAAATATCCACCTGCTAGATTTCTGGAGCGATTTTGAAGATGTGATTCCACCAACTTGGTCTGAACGAGAGAAAATCTCATTTATTAAAAGCTATTTAGCAGGTGACGCCATGCGTTGGTCAGCTGATGTTATGTTGAAGTGTAAAACATTAGCGGAGTTTAAAACAGCTTTCATTAATGAATATTGGTCTAGTAATAAGCAAAATGAAGTGTTGAGAGAATTTTGGAGTGGAAAACGCTTCAATGCAGGCAAGGAATCTATTAAAGAGTTTGCTAGGTCATGGATTTCACGTTTGTCACATTTGGCGGAAAAGCTAAAGCCAGAAATGATTATACTAGGTGTTGAAGCCAAACTGCCATGGTACTGGCAAACTAGAATTATATCTGCCCCTAGAGACAATCTGGATCGTTTCATTGAGTATCTGGAACGTGTAGAACGTGTTGCTGCCAATGAGGAGCAAGCACGTAATAACCGAAATGCTAATAATAATAGTAGTAATTTTAGGAACGAGCAAAACGGCAATGTAAACATCAGAACAGTAGGTGTTCGCCATCCTATGAGAGGTAGGAATTGAGGAAATAATTATCAGAACCAACAATGGCATCCAAATGACAGTAATGTTGTTCCAAACAGAACTATGCAGGTAAACAACAGCGCGGAAAGCAATGCTATGCCAGCTAACTATAATGAAACTAAAGGAAAAAGTAGTAGGCTGAGGCAGGAAAACTAGTTCCCGTCTATGAGGACACTGGCGCTCACCAGGCGGTTACTTTTCCTAAGCCAGTAGTTACGGGAATTGGTAAGACAGATCAGAATACTCAGACTGAACATGTGGATGAAGAGTCGGTAGAATCTAAGGATACAACAGAAATATTAGATCACTCACAGTATTTGATAGATACCGTGTTAGAAACGCTTTCTAAGTGGGAAGAGAAAGAGAAGGCGCAGCAGTGTAACGATAGGGAGGAGCTACAAAATACTGAATTGACAGGTGAAGAAGCAGAAGAAATTCATGCTTATATTTACGATGAGGATGATATGCTTTTATCTAAAGTGCCTGTGCAGGATGTTGATACTGTACTAATAAATTTAGGACAGGAGATAAGTGAGAATGTAGAGGGTAGGCTGTTGAGGGTCGATGAACCCAGTAGCTGTGACCAGTTGTCACTTGAGAAGGAAACCGACGATAATGGTGAAAGTGGTTTAGCTGTAACTTGTGTTATGCCCGGTCTGGAGACGCAGAATCGCTTAGACTACAGTAATTTGGGTTATGTTCAGCAAACTAAATGTAATGAAGTCGTGCGGTGTTTCGATTTAAAATTAATAGACCGACTGGAAAAGGCAGCTGAAAATGTAATTCAGGAAACCCCTACACACTGTGACCTAAATGTAATGAAGACAGATGTCGATCACTTTAGTTGGAGACAAATCCAAAAGGAACTACTAGATGAATTTGAGGAATCACCTGTACAACCTAGAATAAGCCACCCTATAATAATAGTGAATATGTTGTGTATCAATGTACGTTGTCTCTTAGACAGTGGAAGTGAGGTGAGTGCAATATCTCAGTCCTTCTTTGATGCATTACCTGGTAAAGACAAGCTTACAGTAATGAGGGTACCAGGACTAAGAATAATTGGTGCTACTGGCAAGGTGTCAAAAACGATAAAGCAAGAAGCTTTGCTGCCCTTTAACATTAATGGTAATTTAATTGATCATCCATGTTTAATTGTAAACAATCTCAGTATTGAGGTTTTAATTGGCATAGATTTCTTGTCAAAATATCAAAGTGTTGTTTTATTGGAAATGGCCCACCAACAGTAATTTAAAAAGATATATGAATTCATATACAAGCAATATCTGAAGTGGTAGTGAAACCTAGTGTATGCATTGGAGCTAACTAAGAAATAGTAAAAGAGATTGCTTAGTGTTAGGAAAAATATGCAGATAAGTTGTAAGATTAAACTCACCTGGTGTACCAAGGAAAGGCAGTGTAATAGAATTGAGCAGTGTTTGTGGTTGAGACGTGAAGGACACGTCCCTGAAGTATTTATAAGGTTGGAGCTGGCCATTATTTTAGTGTAGTGTGTGACAGGATACACCTACACGTATTGAGGTTATGAGTTGGAGGCGTGAATGCGACCATAGGTACCCTTATGTTAGATGAGACAGAGCAGCTCATGGTGTCCTATAGGTTTAAGGAATTTAGCATTACGCTCGTCCATAATTACTTGATGCACTTTAGTGGATGGTCGAGAGAGACTACCTGAGGTTTCAGCGTCCGATCAAGTGGAAATGGATTGCCACGTGAGCAAACTAATCAGCTGCAATACACTATGAATATGAAATAAATGTGCTATCCTATGCTTTAAATATTAATAGAGTGAGTGTTAAATAAGTACATACAATAGCAAAATAAATAAGTAACATACTGACAGACGTGAAACATTAATTTTAGCTCAGAATAAATACACTTCAAAGTAAGTAAGTACCTAATTGCAGATGTGGAACTGGCAACAGCAGAGGACCAATAAGTGGATTTTGTAGTCAACTAAACGTAGTGTATTTTGAACACTCAGAACTGTACTATTACCAAAAGTAACACACATGTACAAAGAAGCTGAGAAAACAACCACTAATCAAATATACTCATACTATCTCTAAGAATAAGGTAATCAAAGATGAGTCAGTTAAGTAAATAAAATGCAGATTTGTCAGGAATGTACCGAGCATTGGTTCAGTGTTCCGGCCCAGAAATAATAAATTGATGTTAAATAGGATTCATGATTGTATGCCTTGAGCATAGATTTTCTCTAGTACGTGACTAACGGCGTTTTGAGCCATTTGTTTACCGATTTTATGACATTTAAGTAACCGCGAGAGTAATGTTGAAAAAGTTCTCTTAACTATGTTCCAGCAACATATTGAAGCATAAAATGTATATATACCCATTTCATTGTGACCCACCCTTAGATATTAAGTGAACAGAGTCTGAGGCACTCTTTTTGTTTGTTCTACAGGACAAACCAGATAATGGCAGCCTGGTAGCTGCGTGAAAGCGTGGAGTGACTTGGACACAACTCACAGTGACCCCTCCCCTTTCCCTCATGTAATTTAGAGAGAACGAGAAGGACGCACACCATAGCAACTTCCCCTCCTCTACCCTTGTGAATGGAAGTGTAGGACGCCAGCTAAAGTGGCTACAACCACGTGTGTAAAAATTATTTGTGAACTTTTCTTTCAGCTTTAGAAGAGACTGCTAAGAGATAATCATCTGTTTATGTATCATGTTATTTTCTTTGAATTTGTGTATGTAAAAATGTATTTAATGTATTTAATGGATCTAAGATTTTTATAATTTTTCAATTCGTATGTGTTTGTTTGTCTAAGGCAATATGTATGCCAAAATATTTCATTGACTTTGCTTAAAATTTTGAGTAATGACATTGTTTAAAAGGCAGTGAACATGCCCACAATTTGAATAATTAATGTAGGTAATCGGTTTTCTTTAATGTTTCTACCTGTTTATATTTCAATTTTGATTTTTTATAGGGAATTAAACTGTACTCTTGCTTCCCTTTTTGTAATTAAATTTTTTTTTCATTCATTAACATTCATAAACAAAAAATTTAAGTAGAGGGTGATGTAGGGAAGCAGCCTACTCACGCTGTAGTAAATTCACATCAGTTTCCATTGTGTGCCAGCCAGTCTGCTGTAACTAGCTCTGACATCATAAATGTTGCGCAATACCTTAAAATCAAGCAAATGACCTAAAAATTTTCTAGCATGTCAGGAATAATACTAAATTAATGTGTGTTAAATATCAGTTCGATAACTTCAGCCATTGTCGAAATTTGGACGTTTTCTTCTGAAAAAATCATTGGCGCAACAGAAAAGAGCTAGAGACTTCAAAACTTATATTTAGATTCATCTTTCATAATGATTTAATAAAAACAGTACTTTGGATTTCACAGATTAAGACTTGAGTGGAAATTCATGATTTTCTGGTTTTCGTCTCAAAACTGAAGGAAGCAAGATAGATTAAGTAGGCTAATAAATAAGGCTAGGATGTTTAGATTTAAATAGGTTGGAGGTCCGCTATGACTATGAAGATGTGAAAAGTTTCTTTTGAATACCTATAAAATTATAGCGATAGCGGATCTCAAAAGGGCCAGTTCAGAGCTCATCTACTGCGTGCAGTGTAATTTAATTAATTCTCTCGCCCAAAATATTTAACTTAGCCACGTCACAATTTTTTTATCAATACTTACCTGCGTGCTGAATGCACGTTTAAATTAAGAGCTTCATCGGCCATCAGCAAAAGAAGCTATATATTATTATGTAACTTGAAGTGGTGCATTACTAGCGCAGCGGCTAGTCGGGAGAGCCGATTTGAGCAGGCGTTCCCTTAGCCGTCCGCACCGCGGCTATATATATAAGAACGCTGCGCGAGGAAGGAAGGCCCCAGTTCTCTACAGACGCTATGTAGCACGCCATCTGTGTCGGGAGCCGCGTCGCATCGGTATCACTGCTACAAACAGCCTCGGGTGCCGTATTAAATTACTAGAGATACGCGGAACCGTGAAAGCATTTCAAGTGAAGGGTAAATTCTGGGATGATTTTCAGTATCTAGCCTCAGTTGGCGTATTGTCGTATTTCCACGTGCCGTCGCGGGACAGACATTCTACCAATTATTTAGTGTGGCGTTTGATGAAATATTCTCATCAAATTTTGGCGAGCATTCTTTTTAACATTTAATTCGGACATTTATAGTTGCATCAGCGCATTAGACTCTGAACTGCTCTGTTAGTTAGGTTGTAGGGATACTTGTGTTTGTTATCAGTGAATTTCAGAATATACTCAACTATTTTGGAAAATCGTTTTTGATTAGAAATCCTGGGCAATCTCCTAATTCGTCAGAGCTATAAGCTGCAGCTATAATGGTATTCTCAGATGAAGTGGGCACTAGGAACTCTAATTACAGGCTCCACGTTTTGTTAAATCACTTTCTGGGTGCTAAAAAGTAAATAGAGAGCCAGTGTTGAGAACGGCGAAAGACAGCATTAACAACATTCTAAAAGCCTGAAACTGATTCAACATGCAAGCATTTATACAGCAATTATATTATTTGTCACAAGTTACTCGCCGCCCCACAGTTTAGCTACAAGTTTATCACAGGCATTACTGTTTGAAACTAATTTAATATCTTGTCTGTTTCTTATATTCCCTATTATTATTGAAAATACAGAATTAGTCATGAATGTATAGAAATCTTTTTCAAAATAATTTCATAAAATCTATATATTTCTTTAACCAATTAGTTTGTTTAATGTTTTAATCATCATGTATTTTTGTAAGTTGCGTTCCTAAAGATGAATATTGTTTAAGATTTCTATAATGTACTACTATAATTTTTTTTCTATAGTAGTTACTAATTTATTGTCATTTGTACCTGGAACAAATTTTGATTCAGGATCTTGTGGTAAATCGTTATGCAGATTATTTAATATTTGGGGATTTTATAAAACTACTTCAAATATAGGGTAAACCACCCAATTAATGTTACTTTAAGAACATGTTTGTAGGTAAATTATGTATCCTCAATACATTCCGTGCTTGAAGTATAATTCTAACACAAAACATACTAGAATATTAAAGTAACATTATACTACAATTACGAAAGTTTTATACTTATTTTTCCATGTGAAATAAGTTGCAAAATTATGTAAAATTTTACCAGTTATTGGCACAATTTTCCAGTAGTTGGCATGCACATTACCAGTCATTGGCACCCCCCATTTATAACGACTTTACTT
This sequence comes from Schistocerca cancellata, assembly GCF_023864275.1. Lineage (NCBI taxonomy): Eukaryota > Metazoa > Arthropoda > Insecta > Orthoptera > Acrididae > Schistocerca > Schistocerca cancellata. The sequence continues at coordinate 492,942,570 of NC_064629.1, read as the reverse complement.
ATTATTAATAACATTATTACTCACAACTAGGTATCACAAGCTGTTCGTAACACTGGGTAATGCAATAGAAGGTGAAAATTAAGAAAATAAAGAAAAACTGAGAATCAATTTATTAGTTCAGTAAATTTACATAACACTCTATACATATACAAGCATGAATTACAAATACACCAAATTGAGTTTGTTCTCAGTCCTTTCCTTTTGTGTGTGATATTCCTGAAGAACTGCTATGCATTGGCCTTTGTGTGATGCAAGCAGTAAGAATTTATTCCACAGATTTGGAGAAATCACTTTCATCATCAAAGACATCAGTATTGTCACTATCATGTACCATGTAATAATTATGGCATACAAATGGATCATCAACTGCATCATCTGGGATATGTATTTGATGCCCACAGGGGATGCATGTAGAGTGGAAAAGTTTTTTATAGCTATTACATTCATATCCCTTCTTGGAAGAAACACTTCTTGTACATTTGAAGCACATTCCACGAAACTCTTTTTCTTTATTCCTCATGAAACCACCTGTAAAAGCTGGAGCGTTCTCAACTTCTGAATGCATAGCTTGGGATGTCAGCTCTGTCAGAATGCTGGTATCACTCTTCATTTTCTTCTTTTTATTAATTCAAAAGGTTGCTTTTTCATTTTCCTCTCTTCTCTTCCCTGCTTTCGTTTTTCTTTCTGTTTCATGGCATCCTCATTGATTTTCACCTTTTCCTCGTGCAGGTTATTCCACTTTCTTGAGGTTAAAACAAAGGGGACTTATTCCACTTGTCGCTTTCCTTTCCTTTTTGGCCAAAGAAGCACTTCGTTGAACATTTGGTTGGAGTTTTGTTTACTATCAGGGTATCTTCTGTGTCGTCTCTTCCTGATGAACTCTGGCTAGCTTCTTCACTCGAGGCATGTTGTGGATTTGCAATGTTCAGATTTTCATCAGAAAGGGACACGTTAGCATTTGGCATGGTTTCAGTTGCTTTCTGTTCCTGTTTTTGGTTTTCATTTTGATAACATTTCCACAGCCGATATAGAAGAAAGAAATCTTCTCCATAACCGTTATCTGTCACATTCCGTGTAGTCTCAAATTCATTTATTTTCTCTTCTCCAAAAACCTGAACAAAAGTGTCATATGGAAGAGGCAGGATTTCTGACTTCCTGCTATTGCTGTTAACATTATTGCGGTTAGAAACATTCCTACCCAAGCACTTTGAGAAATCAATGTTATTTGGGTTGAATGGGTACAAACCGATAGCTCTGAAACCATTTTTAATTGTATTTTCAAGGTCCATTTTTTCAGTCATTTGTTTCAAGGTTGGTGCAAAGTCCTCTTTAGTTATAGCATTTCTACCATTGTTTGTTTACCATGCGAATGCAGCATTCTTCCACTTACTTTTGCGAGGTCTGAAGGTAGCAACATTAGCACGCTGCAATATTCATGTAGAATTGGGATACAAAAATATCAGAATAATTGTAAGATCTTTATACAACTCGCTCAAGTGGTATGTTAAATGGGTTTTATGCCCATCAACAACCAGAATTACTGGTCATAGGGTGTTATTTTCTTGGAGATATGGTTGAAAAACGTTAGCTATGAACTCGAAGAAAACTTCAGATTTCAACCATCCATTGTCACTTCTCCCGATGCCCCACTTTTCTGGAACCTTCCTGATAAGGTTGGTAGGAATTCTCTGATGGGGGAAATTATCATTGGAGGGCACATCTTTTCATCTGCTGGGAATGTGCACATAACAGTGAGAGTAGCTTTGGCTGGACCTTTCTCTACTTCACAGACATTTTTACAGCCCATGGGTGCAAGTCCAATTTCTTTCTTAGGGCATAGAACAAAATTAGTTTCATCGCCATTGGAAATACGGCCTGGACATGATAGCACATCAAATACATTTTCCTCCTTAAGGAGGTCTTCTGTGGATGTAAACCATCCTCTCACATCTTGTTCACTAACACAACCACTAGCAGCAGTTACACCCTCAGGTGTTCTTTCAGAAACTTCCAGATGCCTTTTTAAAAGGCAGAATATCATTTGTTACCAGGGGTGTCATCCTTAAAGGGATTAGGACATTTAATGTTATGAAGAAATTCTAGCACGATTGTTGAATATCTTGTTTCGCCGTGGGAATCCCTTCTGAGCAAATTCAAAGGTTCACCTGAAAAGATAATTAAGAGTATTGTCAGATATAATGAATTAGCTTGTAAATTATCAATGAGTCAAACTACAGGGGTAGCAATACTCACCAAACAAGGGTGTTTTCCTCCTCTGTGCTCAGTTTTGGTATATTTATTACTCAAATTTTACAGTAAATCAGCTGACAAATGTAAATAGTCGAAGAAATCGGTGTATGATTATCTAATTTTTTTATTTTGAAATGTAGTAAACATAAAACCCAAATAAACTTTACTTCTTGATGTTTATTGACTTGACTTGATGAAAGTTGAGATAACTTTTAATATAAAAATAGTGGGAATTATTGCTTTTCTTGAAATAAAATAAATTTACATGTTCTATCTATTACATTTTGGAATTTTTAATGGATACCATTGATATTTTTCATCATCATCAAATGAATAAACATTAATGTATACATTAATTATATTTTCTATTTTTGCAATATGGCCAACTAATACAGGAAATGCCGCATTTCCAAGCTTTTTTAAACAAGAACAAGATCAACACTTTTATATTTTGTTATTCTTTTGGCATCTTTATCTTAAGGGAAAAATAGATGATCTTATGGACCATAATATTTTTTTCATCATCATTTTTAACATTAATACAAGCTATTTGGCTTTGTATTATTTTAGGTAGATCAATATAAGATGATCCTTTTAGTGAACATATTTATTAATGCTATTGCAAATTAATAATTCTATGTAATGTCCTTCCTGTTCAGTGTGCTTCAAAATTAGATATTTTTTCTAAAATATATCTTTTACCTTGTTTAAATTTCATACTAAAATCTTTTTCTGTCATAATAGCATAGTTTCTAATCTGTTTTCAGTGCTTCTTCAAAAGTGATTCTTGTATTTCTATCTTGTGGTTTCAGTTACACTTTCTATTTGTAGAAAATAGTTATGTTTTACTGATGGTTACTTTTCTTAAGTTAGAAAAACATCATCAATATTATAATATGGTTACTCTTCCTAATAATTATATCATATTTCAGCTGTATAATATTCAAAATATTTGTATGATTTTCACTTACTTTAGGTATATAATTTTTAACAATATTTTTATTACTTTCACTTTCTTCATTAATATAAGTTCTAACAACTTACATCACTTACATCAAATTCATAATTTCTAGTATTAATTATACTGTTTCTAATAAATGTAATTTAATCACCTTTACATAAATTTGATTATCCTGTTCAACTATATACTTTACAAAATTTACTAATACCAGCAACTGTGAATTGTTTTAGTTGAGCTGAATTGCATCTACCATTTGTTCTTCCATTTATTCCAAAAGCACTCATTGGATTTGTATAAAATATGTTTCAAGAAAATAATAATTAATTATTAGGTTGATCATGATTAATATCTAATAGATAGCTAAACAAAAAGGAGAATTAGTTTATTATTCATTTTAACAATCAATTTGTTTTTAGAATTAGATTGTTAAAGATTTAGTTTATTATTTATTTTAACAATCAATAATTTTACTATTTATTTTAACAACCAAATAGTTTACCATTTACGTTAACCATCTATTAGTTTTAGAGAATTAGTTTTAATGATTTATTTTTTAAGAAAAACAATTATTATTTAATAAATAATATATCATCAAATTAACATTTTCTTATTCTTAATAAATTCTAAAATACACTTCTTACATATTTTATAATGTTTATGTTATGTAAAGGATTTGTGTAAAAGCAATTTTAATCTTTAATCTCTTGGCATCTTCTACATTTCTTTGCAGACGAAGATGTTTCTTCAATTACAACTTCTACATTATTCATTTTCATAATTTTTAGAATGTTCTTCACTTGGATCTCTTAGTAAATGTACCTTAAAATAATATTTAGAAACTCTATAGGCACATTCACAAGGAATTTCACTTACATGATATTTTCTTACATATGTTCTGCATATAGTTCTATAAGCATTTTTTGTATATGTTTTTCTAACGAAAAATGATCACTTAATTTCTCTGTATTTCAATACTTACAATATTTAGATTTTACAGAAGACTCTTGTTCAACTTGCTCCATCTATATATAAAAAAATTAATAGATTTGAGAAAAGTAAATTATTATAATTTTTACAATTGAAATATGTAATTGATCAGCAGCATAATATGCTATTTCTCCACAATTTGCTGCTTCACTATAACATGCTGGTTCACCTTGAGCATCAAACATTGCATAAATATCAATTATTTAATTTCTTTCTGGTTCTTTATTTTTAATAATAGTTCTACACAGTAGACAGTTGGATTTTTTCCTTAGCCATTCATCAATAAATGTTTTATGAAAAATGTGATTTTTTAAAAAAAATTGATTATTATTTTCATTAATTACACAAATAGGACAATCACTAACGTTTTCTGATTGCTCAATTAGTTCATAAGATTATTTTAGTTTAGTTTGCATTTCTTTCAGGTTCTCCATTGATAAGAAATGATTTATATTAGATTTTTTAAAAAAAAGTTGAATATTAACTACAAATTTATTTTTGGAAATCTATTAAAATTTTTTTCTATATATTAATGGAAACTACTTTAATCAAGAAGCTCATCAATATAAGTATTTCTAAAGAAGTTGAAAAAGTAAGTGAGCTACAGATAAATGTTTCATACAATATTACAAACAGTCAATATTTAAATACTAGATATGGAGAACAACCTTGTCTGGAATTCAAAAGTGATTTTAATGTTATTTTACCAAATAGATTTTGTAAATTCATTGATGGTTTGGATTTTGAAATAATTGAAAAATAAAATTAAAATTGCAGTATAAAGGAATGAAGAAACTTAATAATAGAAACAATGAATCTCATGACACAGTCCCCAATCTAAAATTTTTAAATTAATTTACTTTTGTTTAACTAATACTTATTATTACCTTACAAACATGTTGTAAAATTTTTATAATTAAGTTTTGTTAAAACATGTATTTTTATCTATTTTCTTGAATCCACTAAGTTATTTTTATAAGAATGTACTTTTGTTAACTAAAAGCATTTTAATTTATTTACTTACGTTCACAATCCCCCAATGGGCCTTGCCATTGGTGAGAGGGCTTGCATTTGTCAGTGATACAGATAGCCATACTGTAGGTGCAACCACAAAGGAGGGGTATCTGTTGAGAGGCCAGACAAATGTGTGGTTACTGAAGAGGGTCAGTAGTTGCAGTGGTGACAGTGTGGATGACTGACTGATCTGGCCTTGTAACACTAATCAAAACGGCATTTAAGAATTCTGGCAATGACATTCATCCACAAGCGAGGCTTTATTAATTCTATCATTGTTTTCCTCCCATCTGGTCATTGGAGCACAGGTTAGAATTTGTGTGTGGCTACTTAAAGAATGAACCAGCTGTAAGAAAGCGATCGGTCATTCACGATTGTCACAGTGAAGGAGAATTTTATCATGCCTTCCTCTCAGCATATTGGTCTCAGGCTACACAAGACCGAGTAAAACACAGCATCATAATGATGAAGCATTTCGAACAATCTAAATTTCCAGTCTTGTGAAATATTTTGAAGACATGTTGCACAAGAATCAGTACCTGTCAAACCCATACAGCCCTTCAGAACTCATCCGCATTTGCTTAATCAAATTGCCTGAACATCTACGACATATTATTTTGGCACGACGTTGCAAAGACGACACTGAAGCTTTTCAGGGAATCTTACAAGAATTGGAAATTGACATTGACAATCGCAGGACCCAAAAACAGGAACACAACAATTACAGGTCACATCTGTCACAATTCCGCAATGACAGAAATAATAAATGGATATGACAAGGCTATTCATACAACATAAATCGTGACCAAAGCGGACACCACTCATATGACAACCGTTTGGAGAGTAGTAATAATTACAGGGACAGATCACCTCTCCGCAGTAATGGCTATAACAGAGACAATGAGAGAAACAGACATTATGGGAACCAAATTAATTGTTATCAAGGGAAACAGAATAACTTCAGGCGCAATGGTCCAGCGCACAGTTACGATTCAGGGAGTGGTTCTCCACCACGTGACCGACAAGAAAGAATTTTTTGTATCTACCAACAAGGCGACAGACGATATAATCGTAACGACAGACCTGAATTGTATCAGAACTGGCAGGATTGAAACATGACAGTGCCCTCTCATCAAGGCGAATTTGTAGAAGTTAGGTCTTCTAATCCTAATAACGACACAACTACATCTACATCTACATTTATACTCCGCAAACCACCCAACGGTGGGTTGCGGAGGGCACTTTACGTGCCACTGTCATTACCTCCCTTTTCTGTTCCAGTCGCGTATAGTTCGCAGGAAGAACGAATGTCTGAAAGCCTCTGTGCACACTCGAATCTCTCTAATTTTACATTCGTGATCTCCTCGGGAGATATAAGTAGGGAGGGGGAAGCAATATATTCGATACCTCATCCAGAAACGCACCCTCTCGAAACCTGGCAAACTAGCTACACCGCAATGCAGAGCACCTCTCTTGCAGAGTCTGCCACTTGAGTTTGCTAAACATCTCCATAACGCTATCACAGTTACCTAATAACCCTCTGACAAAACGCGCTGCTCATCTTTGGATCTTCTCTATCTCCTCCGTCAATCCGATCTGATTCGGATCCCACACTGATGAGCAATACTCAAGTATAAGTCGAATGTGTGTTTTCTAAGCCACCTCCTTTATTGATGGACTACACTTTCTTAGGACTCTCCCAATGAATCTCAACCTGGTAAACCGCCTTACCAACAATTAATTTTATATGATCATTCCACTTCAAATCGTTCCGCATACATACTCCCAGATATTTTACAGAAGTAACTGCTACCAGTGTTTGTTCCTCTATCATATAAACATACAATAAAGGATCCTTCTTTCTACAAATAGACAGACAATGACTCACACCACAGGCAGCCACGTGCGCCAGCTGGCTCAGAGAGAAATAACACAGATGCTAACCTTGAGAATAATTTTAGCATTCCTTACCAATGTATACAACATGATAATTGTGTTGAAGTTTAAACTCTGTTGAGGTAGATGACACTATTTAAATGAGCAGAGAATTCTTTTAGATTTTGAAATTATTGCAGAAAGTAAGACGTTTTTGAGATTTGGCTGAGTTTTTATGATGTTATTATTATGATGACAATGTGTATTATGCTGTTGAGTTATGTTTATCATCAATAAGCTGATGTTATATGAGGAATATGATTATGCTAGAGTATTTATTATGATGAAATATTGAAGAAGTGTCGACAAATATTTATATGTGTAATAAGGTACGGAGTAATGAGTAGAGGTTGGGGACCCTGATTTGTGAAAAAGGCTGTTGGAAACCAAGAATCGTACTTTAAGAGTTATGAAATGTGTGTAAATGTGTTAGTGTATTACAATGCCGACGAATATTTCTTGGACACTGTTATATTTGTAGGATTTTGTTTCTACGCATTTGCTACGCAAATTCTCGATCTGTGAAATTTTTATGCGAGACTTTCACTGTAGTGCAAACTGGTGTCGTAAATATTTCGTTAATTAAGCTAAGTGACCTTGACGTAATGCACTGTAGGAGCCAAGCTATGCGACAGTCACCTGGAAACAAATGCCGCATGACTATTGAATGATATTTTTATGCTTTACTTTGTACATAGTTGCTTATTTCATTTGATATCTGGTTTCCAGCTGTGTTGCATCATTGGTTTCATAGAATAATATTAAATGCATTTGCTAATGTGAACACTTTCTGTGAACAGATATGTTAGATAATAATTTTATGATTCACATGCTTTAAAAAAAAGGAGCACTTTGAAAGGAAGGAACAATAAGAAGGGACTAGTAACAGTAACTGCATACATAATTTTCTTTTCAAGTACTTGGAAATTTTTATGGTAGAATAAGTTGTGGTGCACCACTTTAATTACATAGACATTAAAATGTGAATAGGCATTTCCTTATCTGCATTGTTGTCTTTAGTGTACTATTTTTTCTGTTTGAGCTTTGTCGTGTTTAGGTATAAGTTATTGCATTTGCTGCTGCTGATTGCCATGCATAGTGCTACTGAATTTCACTTTGTATTACTCTGTTAAACCAGTTTTACTACTTATTTGTTTTTCTTGTTGCTGCACATTGGCTCATATTAGTTGTAATATTGCATTTACTCTGATAATTTATATATACTGCTGCTTGCTTTGCCAATTTTCATTTTTTGTCATTGCTGTTTGTGTTAATTGTTTTGTGCTGCTGCATTGCCTCATTCCTTAGTTTAGCATCTCAGCTCAGTAGATTTAGGATGGGGTAGGCTCTATAAGAGAACGAGTTGTGATGAATTGGAAGAAATGTATTGAGAAGCTATAAGAAAATGGTTTGGCCAAAAAAGTATTTTGAAAGAGGATAAGAACCAAAAAGTAGGGTTTAGGAACAACAGGTTTAGGTAAGATTTTCTTGGAAATAAATGATGAGGTAAGATAATGGAAAATAAAAAATGAGGTAAAAGATATGTGAACATATAAGTACAGACAGCATGCTTGGATTGGATCTTTTGGTGGAAACAAATGTTGAAATAAGATGCAAGATCTAAGGAATGAAGTATTGGGTTGGACTGTAGTACCAAATGTTACACTGAAAACAAACCCTGTCCATTCCTCCTGTGTAATTCTGCTATGTGTTTTTGTACTCTTGTGTATTTGTGTTTTTCCTGTCTTTATGTGTTAAGCTAATAAGATTTATGTTGTAGAATTTTTCTAGTACTAAGCTACATTCACTATAATGAGGAATACTGTTATCCTCAAATATAATTTGCATTAATAGTGTGTTATTTTCTTTCTATAGATAATTAAAGACTTTATTAATTCTGTTCTATTTCAATGCTTCTGTGAGAAATTAATGTTTCGAAAACTATTCTCATTATTTCATTTATTTACTTACGTCATTATTCCTGTAACACTGATGTATCTGTTTATTTCTATTCTTTTGTAAAGCCTGTACTACTACATATGTTATCTGTATTGTTATGTTCTTTAATGATGTATTTTGTACCTTTGTTATTGTATTCTTATGTTATAAAATTATAATTGACACCAGTTCATCAAATTATTAACTTGTAAGTTACATTTCACTCTATGCGTTTTTGTTGGTCATAGTATTAGGACAATTTGTGAGAAGTAGGGACTGATAGTGTTGGCACCTTTGTTAATAATTCAGCAAGGGACTGGATAACCGCATTGCTGGTTCTAAGGACATTTCAAAAAAAAAATTTGTGAGTGCACAAGTGGTGGTTCATGGGCTTGCTATATTGTCCACAAGACTCTTTGATGGTGATTGTGCACCTGCACAGTCGCAACAGATGGCTGCTGGCCATCTCTATGAGGTCTAGAGTGGGTCTGCACCTTTGATAGCCCACCAATACCATTATCTCTACAAGGACTACAGTGGGTCTACACCTTTGATGACTCACCAATACCATTATTTCTACTAGGACTACAGTGGGTGTGCATCTTTGATGGCCCACCAATACCATAATCTCCACAAGGACTACAGTGGTTCTGCACGTTTGATGGCCCACCAATACCTTTATCTCTATAAGGACTGCAGTGGTTCTGCTCCTCTGGTGGTCCACCAATACTGTAATCTATACCAGGATTACAGTGGGTCTGCTTTTTGATGACCTACCTACCAACATTCTTCAAAACTTCGACTGACTCTGTGGTGGGTTTGCTCTGTTGTGGTCTATTACCTGTCTGCATGCGAAGTATCACCACTGTCTTCCCATTGGAAGGACAACACTACTTCTTCAAGACTGCATGGAAATTCACTACTTCTCTTTTACTGCTCAGACTTTATAAAAAACACTGCAATTTTACTGTAATGAATGATCAGGACTGTCTTTATGGAGTGTAAGAAAATTTTAGCTTTTGACCAACATTGTATCAATAAGTGTGTGCATTTGATATCTTTGTCATTGTAATTATGAAAAATATTTACAACTCTGTGTTGGCCACTGCCCAAAACTATTTGTAAAATTTTTTGTAAGCAGGCTGTATAGGTTTTTTTTATTGGTAACACCACATAGCGCTCTGTATGAATATCACTGGCTGTGCTGTGTTTCCTTTGTTGTTGGCTATTGTAGTGTTGGGCAGCTGGATGTTAACAGCATGTAGCATTGTGCAGTTGGAGGTGAGCTGCCAGCAGTGGTGGATGTGGGGAAGTGAGATGGCGGATATTTGTGAGTGGACGTGCGTCCATCAGAAACAGTACATTTGTAAGAATGGATGTCATGATCTGCTGTATATATTATGACTTTTGAACACTATTAAGGTAAATACATAGTTTGTTCTCTATCAAAATCTTTCATTTGCTAACTATGCCTATCAGTAGTTAGTGCCTTCAGTAGTTTGAATCTTTTATTTAGCTGGCAGTAGTGGCGCTCACTGTATTGCAGTATTCGAGTAACGAAGAGTTTTGTGATGTAATTTGAGAAAGGTATAGGTTAATGTTAGTCAGTGCCATTATTTTGTAGGGATTATTGAATGTCGGATTGTGTTGCGCTAAAAAAATATTGTGTCAGTTTAGTGTTGATCAGAATAAGTATAGAGAGTAATGTCTGAGAGCGTTTAGTTTTGCTCAGCTGTTTGAAAAGCAAATAACGTAAGAGGTTTATCAGCACAGTAATTCATTAATTATTCTAAGGGGACATTGCACAATGCTTCAGACTGGAAACATGAAAGAAATAGCCAATGTAATTTCAAAATTCAAATATGATATTATAGGGCTACAGGAAATAATGCCAACTCGGGACAGGGTTTATAATAACTAGGGAAGTTAGGAAAAGCCTTCTAGAATTTGAACCCATAAATGAAAGGATGTGCAGACTCAGACTAAAAGGTAAATTTAGAAATATACCAATAGTTAATGCACATGCACCAACAGAGGAAAAAGAGGATATAATTAAAGAATAGTTCTATGAGGGCTTGGAAAAAGTATGGTTTTCAGTACCTAAATAGGACATGATACTAGTAATAGGAGATTTTAATGCAAAAATAGGGAGGAATGAACATCCATATGGAGTTTCTGGAAAATATTCAGTACACGAAGAAAACAATGAGAATGGAGACTTACTGTGCCAATTCGCAACAAGGAATAATATGATTATTAAAATCACCTGCTTTCCACACAAAGGGATCCATCTGGGTACTTGAAAGTCTGCAGACAATGGAACAGTCAATTATATTGACCATATTTTAGCGATTGCACGCCACTCCACGTCAGTTATGGATGTACGGAGCTGCAGAGGGCCATACTGTGATTCAGACCACTTTGTGATAAAATCAGTATTGAGAGAGAAACTGTCACTAACAAATGCCAACAGAATGGGAAAGATGATGAAATGGAAAACAGACAAACTGAACATCCCTGATGAATTGAAAAAATACCAAGTAACCCTTAGGAGAAAGTTGAGCAATGAAGACACCACAGTAGGGGTAAATGAAAGGTGGAAAATGTTTTGAAAAAGCCATTAAGGATGCTGCAGAGGAAATAATTGGCATAAGAAGGAACAGAAGAACCCAGGAATGGTTTGATGCAGATTGCAGTTCAATAATAGAGGAAAAGAACAGGACAAAAACAAAAGTGCTACAGAGAGAAACCAGAAATAATGTGGAACAATATAGAGAATTAAGGAGAGGGGTTAACAGACTGTGCAAGAGAAAGAAAAGAGAGTGGAATAAAAAGAAAATTCAAGAACTAGAAGAATTAAAGAAACAGAGGGAAATAAGGAAGTTCTATCATGGCATAGGCAAAATGAAGAATAGATTCCAACCAAAAACAATGGCCTGTTCCAGTAAAGATGGGAAAATGATAATGGAGGAAGAACAGATAGTGGGAGGATGGGCAGAGTACTTCAAAGATACACTAAGCACCAGCCTAGAAGGTGAAGAGACAGCCGCACAAGAGGGAAGAGTGGAGCTAGAGGTAGACAACGAAACCAATGAGGCAAGTAAGCACACACTACAAGAGGTCTCCCTGGCTGTGCACAAGTCAAAAAACAATCGAGCCCCTGGGGAAGACAGCATTATTGCTGAATTAATAAAAACTGGCGGTGAGGCTGTAATAAAGGAAGTGCACACATTAATATCAGATATATGGGAAACAGAAACTATGCCAGATAATTGGAAAATTGGAATAATAGTCCCCATTTATAAGAAAGGGAACAGAATAGCATGTGAAAACTATAGAGATGTAACACTCCTAAGTACAGCTTATAAGATCTTCACAAGTATGTTAAGCGAAAGGATACAGAGGCGTGCAGAGGCATACTAGGGGAATATCAGTGAGGCTTTCGACCAGGTAGAGGAACTACTGATAAAATATTTGTGAGAAGATAAATGATGGAAAAGTTCTATGAATATGATATAGATCTGCATTTCCTATTCATCGATTTTAAACAAGCCTAAGACAGCATAAATCGGCAAGAACTATACAGAGTACTGAAAGAAGTTGGTGTATGTGCTAAATTAATAAGACTAATCACAATGACAATGACAGAGGCAAGAGCAAAAGTAAGGGTCCTTAGGAGTACAAGTGAAAGCTTTGACTTTAATAAAGGTGTGAAACCGTCTTATTCAATATAGCACTGCATAGTGTAGTAAATAAAATCAACAAAAGAGGCATCACATTAATGAAAACTAGCCAGATATGTGCATCCGCTGATGACATTGGTATAGTACAAAGAAATACCAATGGAAACAGAAGTCTTCAAAATAGGCATCACAGTAAATGGAAGCAAAATAATGATAATGTCACAATCTGAGGCCAGAAGAACTCCTAAAAACTTAACCATCAATGGGAAATGCTTCAATGGAGTGTCCTCTTTTAAATCCTTGGGAGTCCTAATAACAAATGACAACAGTATTGGAAAGGCTATAAGGGAAAGAATACAAGCAGGAAACAGAGCTTACTTTGCAAATATGCAGCTTTTCAAAAATAGCCTTGTTACAAGAAAAACTAAAGTGCTAATATATAGTTCCCTAATCTGCCCAGTTATCACATATGGCTCAGAGTTATGGACATTGACTGAAGATGATAAAAATTTACTAAGTAGCATTGAGTGGAAGATACTACTCAAAATCTATTGGCCAATAAGGGAGGAAGAAGGCTGGAGAATACGCTACAGTGCCGAATTACAAGAGTTAATTCAAGGCAGGGTCATAGTAAAATTTGTGAATCACAGCGAATATGATGGCTAGGACACTTGGAGAGAATGGCAGAGGATAGAATTCCAAAGAACATGATGAAAAGTATGATCCATTCAGTTAGGCGAAAAGGGAGACCTAGAAGAAGATGGATCGATTAGGTACGAATGGATATCACCAATATGGTAGTCCGGGGGTGGAAAAGAGCAGCAAATAACCGAGAGGTATGGAGGAAGATTGTTGAAGAAGCCAAGGCTCACCAAGGGCTGTACCGCTACTGAAGAAGAAGAAGATGAAGAATGTATCTATTTTGTTTTCCACAACGTATTTTTTATTATCATGATACTTAGTACTTTTTTGTATACTTGACTTGTATATATTTAATGTTTTTCACTTTTGATTCAATTTTTCTATATTGTTTTATATTGCTAAGCTAACAATCTTTGTAATCTTCTAAACTAATTTAATCTTTAACAACCCATTTCGTAATAACATTTAAAACTTTATATATTTTGTAAGTTGCATTCCTAAGGATAAATATTGATTAAGATTTCTACAATGTACTGCATAATAACGTTTTTTATCTAAATTAGTTATTAATTAACTTTCATTTGTACCTGATACAAGTTCTCACTGATGAGGTAATGGTAAATCTTTATGCAAATGACCTAATCGTTTTGGATATTCTAAATCTACTTCAATTATATAATTTTTAAATTTTTTAATTGAGTTTTCATTATTTTTGTTGGAAGATTATCAATGAAGAAGCCTTAAATCTAAATTTATCACAGATCTACTTGGTTCACAAAATGAATGTCGTTCATGTTTTTGATTTTTCATTGTATATGGTTTTTCTGGATTTGATTCACAACTGTCCATATTCAAAATCAAGATAAATAACAAATGCAACTTTTTGAGTATATTGATATTTTCAAAATATACACATTTTCCTTTAATTGGCAGCTACAACTTTTAATGGTTTTTAGTTAATCAATTTGTTGTTAATTAATTAATTTTTCTTTATTATTGAAATGGAGTAAATATAAGTCACAAATAAATTGTACTTCTTCATGTTTATTGATTTCACTTGATAGAAGTTTAGATACACTTGATATGTGTATGTGTATGTGTATGTGTATGTAATGGATACACTTGATACTTTTCCTCACCATCAAATGACTAAACATTAACACATACATTAATTATATGTCCCATTTTTGCAATATGATCATCAAATGCACAAGATTCAATATTATCAAGTTTTTATCAAGATCAAGACCAATATTTTTTATATTTCATTCTTTCACTATCTTTATGTACAGCAAGCAAAGTTGCTTTTATAGACTATGAAAAACATTTTTCAATATTGTTTTTTACATTAATACAAGCTTTTTGTTTTCTTTTATTTTATGTAAATCAATAAAAGATGATTTTTTTGAGAGATATTTGTATTAATCGTTATTTGAAAACCAGTAATTCTGTCCATCCCGACTCTTGTGCTAAAAAATTAGATATTTTTTCTAGAATATTAATTTTACGTTGTATAAATTTTTTACTAAAGCCTTTTTCTGTCGTAATACTATAGTTTCGTGTTTGTTGTCCAAATTCTTGACTTTTTCAATGTATTTCATTTGTTTTCAGTTTATATTCGTAATAAGGTAAGACAAGTGAAGATTAGGATCAAATATAAACATACTATTTAAAAATTAATTTTTTGTATGCTTTTTCAACTAATGTAATCTGTTTTGAAAGGCTTTTTCAACTAAGTACTTTTCAATTATATTTCTATCTCTTGCTTTCGATTTGACTAATATATTTGTAGAAAATGGAGTTATTTTTAATGGTTTATCTTCTTTAGTTTGGTAAACCTCACTAGTATTATAATATGGTACTTTCCCAAAAATTATCACTTACATCACATGTATGATATCTAACACACTTATTATTTCTAATAATATATATATTATTTTCACTTACCTCATATGTATAACTTCTGTAGAAAGTATCTAGATATAACTGTGTCCAAAAATTATCATATACTTCATACATACAATTTTTGCAGTTTTTGTATGATTTTCACTGACTTCAGATGTACAATTTTTAACAGTATTATATGCTTGTCACTACTTCAAGTGTACTACTTCTAAAAATAATTGGATAATTTCTAAAAATAAGTGGACAAATATTTAATAATTTAAGTCTTCTTGACAAATTTACATTTCTTTGTAGATTCCTTGAGTAGCAAATTCTTCAATATTCATTGTAGATGAAGATTTGTCTTCATTTTCAGTGTCAATTATATTTTTGAATGTTCTTCACTTGGATTTCGTCATCAATGTTCCTTAATATCATATTTAGCTACACTTATTCCACATACACAAGCAATTTCATTTTTACTGTAACTTTTTACATGATATTTATTTATATATGGTCCTAATTTAGTTCTGTAACCTTCTTTTGTATATTTCTGTAAAGTAACATTATATGTTGATTTCTCATACAATATTTCCAAAGCTGAAGACAATGGAAAAAGTAATTCTGAAATTGAAGAAATGAAGCCACTTACATTTGAAGATCACTAAATACATAATTATTATAAATTTTGTACATAGTGTAATGTTCATAAGTTACTTAAAAATATCATCATCTTTATAATCTAGCTTGAAAATATTTTCCTCCATTGTAAAATAATTGTAATTTAAAACTACAACAACATGATTTTTTACCTATGTATTTACGTAATTTATCTAGTTATGATCCATATTTTTTGTAAAAAAAACGTTGTTATGATACTACAGAAATAGAACTAATACCAAACAACGAATATAAATATATTACTTTTAGTAAGTGTACAAAAAAATGAAAAATGAGATTTGTGGACTGTGAAAAAGCTTATTCTATTTCTGTTTTGGTATAATAATTATTGAATTGTTACAGTGCTTGTGTATTCAGGTTTTCAAACATATTCTGTTTCTAAGTTTCTAAGTTTGTGAAATACACCTTTTTCATCAATTGGATAATTGGATCATATTAGCAAGTCTTTTATTTTTAAAACCAATATAAACCTTAGTTATTTTTAAAAATGACATTAAATTCTTTTTGCTATTGGTAAATTGCATTAATTTTCTTCTGTTATATTAATGATTGGATTTGTTGACTTAGAAGTACCTTATTTCCAAAAATTTCCATTTATTAAATCTAAAATATCATTAAAACTATTATTATAGCATTTTAAAACCAATAAACGTAAATGAATACATATTACTACATCTAAAATTTGTATTCTTTCTGTATTGTAGTATAGTACATTTTTTCTACATATTTGACTGTTTTGGTATATTACCACCAAACGAATCAAAAATAAATATTTTACCATTATTTTTATAATATCTAATCCAATGAGTACCAGGAGTATCTGATGTAAATAATTTACTATACAATATATATTTTTTCATTGTCTATTTACCAATTTATCATTTATGTATAGATCATGAAAGTATTTAATGATACTTTTAGATAATTTTTATATTTCAAAATTACTAGATGCACTGAGATATGTATCAATTACTTTCTGAAATTTTTTTATTCCTTTACATACTTTTTGTCATTTCTAATTTATGTCTTTTTTATTCTACAAAATCTTTAAAATTTGGTTCTCATTTTATATTGCATTTGCAATTGCTGCAGATCCTCCCGCTAATGAATCAGTTGTTGCTAAATAGGGTAATGCAGCTAATAATAATAGTAAAAACCCACCTTATGTTGTGCTTATCCTTTACTATCAGTTTTAACAACAAGTACACCAGGTATTATAAGTAAATAACCACAAACTTATTTCCCTTTTTACATTCTTGTGATTCATTTAAAAATGGTTCAATTCCAATTAGGTGTTGATAATTTAACTTCAATTTAATTCATTTCGGTCTGGTTTTACTGCTAGGTAGCGAAGTATAATCAATTGCAAAGTTATTTATTCATATAGTGAAAAATTTGTTAAAAATATACAGATAAAACCAATGAATACGTTTAGTTAAATGATGTTAGACAATTAATTGATAGATCAGCAGTAATTCATGGTGAAGAACTAGCTGGAAATAAAAATTTTTCATAAAGAAAGAATTGTGTTGCACAAATGTTAACAAATAAATTTAGTTTTTTTGTTATTGATAATCCAAAAGGAATTCCATATTTAATTTGATTTTTAAATAATCTTCCACATACAGTTTGGAAAAGTGATAAATACAGAAATGAATGAGTAAGTAGTTTAATTTCAAATTGCCATTTGAAATGCATGTATCAGGTAATAAATTTTTTCATCCAGGTACAAAATTAGAAGAAAGATTACCCCCAGCTGATAAATGTATAAATCCATTAGATGAAGCATTTAAAAAACAGGATATTGCTTACTGAGATAATAAAGGTATAAAAAAAGGACTTACATCTGATAAAGAACATGAGTTAGCTGACGAAGAAAGATTGTGTGAAAATGATCATTTATTTGGTGTAGAAGTTGCAGCAACAGGTGTTAGAGGAATAATGTATGGAAAACGAAAATTAGTTTTGAGAAATAAATTTGATACTGATGAAAATGGCTGGGGATTAAAAAAACTTTATATATTTTTAAATTTTAAAAAATCTTTATTAACATTTAAACTATAAAAAATCTTTATACATTTTTAAACTCTATAAAAATGTTAAAAAATTTTAACTATAAAAATTTATAAGTATGTAAACAATCTTTATAAAATTTTAACTTTATAAAAAACTCTTTATAAAATTATTAAGCTATATAAAAACCATTTATAAATTTTTAAGCTATATTAAAAATTTTATACATTTTTAAACTATATAAAAGTCTGAATAAAAATCTTTACTAAATTTTTAACTATATAATTGAATAACATCACAACACGTACTTTACAATACTCTCTTTACAATACAAATTCTTTGCTACCTATTGACTAAACTAAACCAAAATCAGTGAAATTTAAGTTAAATAATGAACAAGTAAATGCATGTGAACCTTTTTTAATGGAACCACAAAAACGTTAGAAAAATAAAAAACTGGTGGAAATTTACTTATAAGATTAGGTATTCCCATTATTAAAAAAATTATTGAATATTTACCAAAATAGAAAAATGGTACACGATTAACGAAACATGCATTCAATAGTTAGCAACAACAGGTTCATTAGCTGGAGGATCTGTAGCAATTGCAAATGCAGTATTAAGCAAAAAGAAAAATGGTAAAGAATTAAAAGAACACAAAAGACATAAGTGAGAAATGGAAAAAAATTGTTGCTAATGTAATAAAGGAAACAAGAAAATTTCAAACCTAAATGATAAATATCCTAATGCAATAAGCAATTTTGAGTTAGAAAAACTAAGTAAAAAAATTAACCATTTCTGATGTATACTTTACTGATGAATTAGTAAATAAACCAAGGCAACTGATGTTGTACAGTAAATCTAAATATATCTGATAATCCTTGTACTCATTGGATTTGTTATTATGAAAATAATGATGTAAAGTTTCTTTTTCATTAATTTGGTTTTAATATACCTAAACAATTAGTGAACTATTTATAAAAAATTATTTATACTACAATTCAAAAGGAAAACAACATTTTGATGAAGCAATATATGGTAACTAATATTTTGTTTTAAAGTTGCAATGTGAGAATTTTAGTTTTAATGATATTTTAGATTTAAAAAATGGACATTTTTGGAAATTAGTTACATCTCACTAATCAAACTGAACAAGTACTTAATACACTTACAGTAAATTTATAAAAAATGGAAAAAACTGAAAATATTATTAAACAACTTCAGTCATCAACAGATCCAATGGTAACTAATGCCATTAAACAATTTCAAAATGAATTTAATATTATTTTTAAAATAACTAAATGTTATATTGGTTTTAAAAATAGAAGACTTGTTAATATATATGAACCATTAGATGAATTAGGAGTAGTTAACAAACAACACTTAGAAACAGAATATGTTACAAAACCCCACTACACAAGCATTCTAACACAACTCAAAAATTATTTTACATAAAAAGAAGTAGAATAAGCTTTTTCAGTTTATTTCTCTAAAACAGATTTAACCCTATACTTAAATAAGTTAAGTGACAGTAAAGATTAATTATATGACAAACTAATAATTAATTTTACTATTATTACAGTTGGCGAATAACGTATGTACAATTTTTAATACGATTTCATGCTCAAAAGGATTAATGTTATTGGTAAAAATATAAACAGAGTTTTTTAATTTGATGATTTTGATATAACAGTATGTGTACCTGAAAGTTTATACCAAATAAATAAAAATTAATCAATAATGGTCCACAAATCAAATTTTGTAACTGTAACATTAAAATATTCTGTTGAAACTGTTACTGTAGATGTAAACATAATTGTATTTGGTGAAATAATTTAAATTATATAAAATTAATATCTATATAAATTTTTAAACTATATCAATTTTTTAATTTATATTATTTTTAAAATGTTTCTAATTTTATATATATAAATGGAAAATCGTAGTCTATATTTCGTTCACTGGTTCTGATAGCAATAATGAGAAATTCTTTAATGTAGTTGCAACTGTACTGCATGAACTATGATTTGACAAGTCTATTGGAAGTTTACTCTCTCTTCTTTCTCCTTTTAACTTCGATTCTCCTCTTGCAGTTCTTTAATAACAGTTTGTAGATCGACAACGTTACTCTGACTGAATCACGACTTTCACCTAATTTAACGCCAATGAGTCACTCAAAAGTAAAATAAAAATCATCACTACCATTGGTATTCTAGCCAAACTGCAATTGGTCCAACCTGAATTTCAGCACTGGATGTCCTCACGTAGTCGGAAGATGTGCATGCTGGTGCTGCTCGAAGTTCATGTTGTGCTGCATCTCTTCAGGACTGTAGATTATCCATAATTATCGCCATTCTGACACCACTTCTGTAAGGGGGTTGTTTGTGTTGTTGCCCAAGATGATAACTAGATGAAATATTTGTCAGGATTTGTAAGCTGTGGGTCCTAGAGGTATGGCAATACGCTAACACTGAGAAGCAAGTTTAAACACTTTTATTAACAAAGGGTCATTATAAAACATGCGCACTACGTGCACCCAACATCACTATGTGTGACATCCTAATGACAGTCATATTGAAAGGCTCAATGATGATCTAAGAAAAGAGACATATTCATCCTCTTCATATTCTATGTATTTTATAATTAAATATAAGATTTTTTTAATGAAAATAAGTGAGTTAATCATGAAATTTATATGACAGAGCAGGTATCAGAAGGTTCTAGGTAACTTTTGTAAAGAAAACGAGTGAGCGATTGGAACTATGTTGAGCAATGGTCTTCCCAACAATTGTCTGTGGTTGGTTGACATGGGACACTCAGTACCTCAAACCTCAAGCCGAATGAAAAGCCTACATGAACTAACGATTCTGGATTCAGTCACTTGCTCCATGCATGGACTCATCAATAGAATAGAGGCTTTACATCCCAAATTCCATCATCCGGATTACACAAGCTCTGTCCACTCTGAACGCTGTCACTGAGTTCGAGTGACTCATTCTATCATAGAATTCCCGCAACGACATGACACCTAAGGATGTATTAATATAATATCAAGCATCATGGACAAACAGTCCTTACGATTAGTAACCAAAGACAAAATTACCCATCTCTCTCTCACACAGAAGTCCACACACAAAGTCGGTTGCACATTAAGACAGCACTGAAATAAATAATGCAACATGCTGTGATCCTTACAGCCACATGTTTCTGTGCTGCTGGTTTCCTGTCGTTGTTTCTGCTCCTTGCTGGCAGTCGTCGTCTTCTCGCCACTTGATCCTATTGCATCTCTGTGAAGGATCTGCACCAACTGAGGCTGGTCACCTCATTTCACATGAACAGAATTCCTGTTGCTGGCAGTCGTCTTCTTCTCGCCACTTGATCCTATTGCATCTCTGTGAAGGATCTGCGCCAACTGAGGCTGGTCACCACATTTCACATGAACAGGATTCCTGTTGCAGAACTTGGGCAGGCGCCCATACTTCTAGCAGTTGAAACATGGTGGAGAGTGGTCGGATTTTGGTGACATTGTTTGAGCAGCAGAGATAATTGCAGAAATTATTTCAGCAGGAATATTTCGTCGTTCTTCTTGTGCACCGCGGTCCCACGAATTATCACACTGGCACCTTCTTCAGACTGGACCTCTGGGTCAGAGAGATGTCGCCTTAGAAGCCTAGTCTTCTCTTTTCTTTGATGATGGTTGTGATGTCCATCATCCCCAGTAACTTTCTGATGACAGATTTCAACATTCCCTTCCACTTTGGTCCAGCCCATGGATCATTGGTGACTATGTAAACTCCTGATGTTTATGTGTTCGCCTTCTAGTCGTCTTCGTCATGGAAGGAGTGCAGCAGCGCTCTACGACAACTGTTGCTTTTTAGTTTGTAGCCGTGCTTCGAATTCTGGGCGATCTGTCACCTCGTCGCGACCCACGGCCCCTTTCTGTTGTCATGAATAACAAGCCCGAAAGGGAATGGGTCTTCTGGACGTGCCTGCTGGGGAACTGGACGACACCTCGTCACCGTTTCGCAGCAGTTCATTTCAGCTTTCTCCGCTACGTCCACGGTTTTTCTTGATTGCCATCACCACGACCTGGGCATAGCATTGCTGCAGCTTGTTGTAGGCTCGGCTTTCAGCTTTTCAATCGTCACTCTCTTATTCCGAGCACTCTCCTTGACCATCTCAGAATTTTCGCTAGATTCTCCTGTGTAAGACTCTCCTCACTATCTTCCTCTTGTCTCCTTGTCATGAGGTCCTCAGTCAGAGGGCTCACTGAGCAGAATGACTGGATGTAGAACATGTTTACCTTATGTATGGTGTTTTCTTTTTACAAGTACCAAATAATCGTGGAACATCTCCTTCAATATATAATCTATTTTCGCTGTTACATAAAGTTATTTCACGTAAATTACTGCATTAATTTGTGTTCTTATTTACAGAGAGTGCAGGCCATTTTTCACACTAGGTATTGTAAAACCAAAATCATTTTTCGGTTTCAGATATCTCTCATATGGATGAAAATTCAATGGAAAAAATATCCAAGTTGTAGTGAACATTTTTACTGTGTCATGAAAACAGCGGCTAATAATGAAATAAAAAATAAGAAGACAAAGAATACACAATCCACAACGATAAGTTGAGTCAGTGCAGCGAAAACAGGTTAACTTCTAATATTAACAGAAGACGACGCCTTTCTCACACCAACGTTAACAGAAAAATTTTCACCACAAGAACCCTTGACCTAGACATCCCGTTCTGTTCCGTTGTCAGCCTGTGTGAATGCTGCAATTTGAAATACGCTGTGGAGTATTCCATTCCCTTACATCAGATGTCA
This sequence comes from Schistocerca cancellata, assembly GCF_023864275.1. Lineage (NCBI taxonomy): Eukaryota > Metazoa > Arthropoda > Insecta > Orthoptera > Acrididae > Schistocerca > Schistocerca cancellata. The sequence goes on along the minus strand of NC_064629.1, from coordinate 492,919,751 downwards.
ATCAATCTTTACATTGATTTTAATTTCGAGATTAAGGAAGACAATCATTATGTAAATGATAAAACATTTTACAGACTGATTCGTTTGATATGGTGCAGTTCACACACACTTACGTCAGTGAGTGCTTGCCATCTCCGCTTTGTGATGTTAGTAACAGGATATTCACAGCAATGAGGAACCCATTACTATTTACTGTGACTTTTTGCAATACGTAGTTCATATAAGTAATAATATAAGCATCAGACGATTATTTTCTATTTTTTTTGGTCAGGATATTAATACACAAGAGAGGAATTGCTTTTGTGAGCCTACATAACAGCGTTTCTCTAATGTATAATACTTTCACCTAGTAGACGTTATTTGCGATGCTGAACATGCAATGCATGAAATGCTGTAGAATCTTATTCATCAGACATATGACAAAATATATCAGCTCACTTATGAAAGGTTAGGATTTGTATTTCAGCATTTAGCACACCTCCATTGTGAAGTTTCCAATAACTTCTATAAAGATCAAGAAGACAAACTAGTATTCACCATTAGAAACATGTAAACAATGATTCTTCACATGCTCCATCTGTTCGGCAAAATACCTATGATAAATCACAACAGATTGTCATTAAATGTCATTTAAAAGGTTATTGAGCCTTGCTCATCAGACGCGCTTTTGACATTCCTATTTGAGGATGATGTCAGCTCACACATATGATTCAGAACTTCTTAAAACACCATGATTTGGAATTTCCAGTGGAAATTAATGTTTATTGAAGTTATGGGCAAAGCAGTAACTGTTCATTAAATAAATACAGAGGTATGACAAAACTAGAGGCATTCACGCTGATTTCATTTGCTGTGTAATTGTGTATGATAAGATGTTATGACAATCTGCATAATTAAAACATACGAAAAATTTAATAAAACAAGAAGCAACATACCTAGGCATATGTAGCTTCTTCAGATGATAGCTATAGTGCAATGTTATCATCTGAGGTATTCTGTGTTGAAACCGCATGAAACGTTTAAGAGTTGTTAGTTCCGAGGTTCATTGTATAAATGTATTTTCTGAGAAATACTAACTTCTGTAGTTTGAAAGGTACTGAAGTACTGATGTGTCATTAGATGCATTTTTTCTGAAATCACGGTCTATTCAGGTTTGGAGTAATACATAACTGTAAATAATTATATATTATCAAAAAGCTACAAGAAGCCATCTATCAGCTTGTCTGGCACACCACTATTTCATGGAGCATTGGGTGCCTTCTTAAGCGACCACCGTTAATCAAATTTTTCCCAACTGGAATTTACCTACTTCCGGTGATGTTGCTCGCCTTTGTACCAGGACTCGCCATACCAGTTGCTCAGCCTGACCTGCTGTGGCGCGCCATAAGCCCTGGGCCCACATGCGTTCAGTCATACCAGGATATCACATCCACACATACCTGCTCCAGACTGCCAAATCGCTCAGCTACATAACGCATAATGTTACAACAGTTTTATAGCACAATTTTTGGTCGTTTAAGAGTTTTCAAAATCGAGTAAAATTTTATAAAAATTTCTCTCTTTGACCCACTTATCAGAATAATTTTGCATCCCTCTAACCTTGATGCATGCCTATTCAGATGTGTTCAGATATCAGAAGGTATGAGCTGAAGGTAGGTTTCGAGTGAGACACAGACCACATGAGACAATGGACCCAGGTAGCCAACAAAGCACTGTGCAAGCTGGTGGTGGCTCCATAATGGTGAGAGCTTCTTTACATGGAATGGACAGTGTCCTCTGCTCCATCTGAACCGATCATTGATTGTAAATGGTTACGTTCGGCTACTAGGAGACCATTTTGAGCCTGTCATGGACTTCATATTTGCAAACGACAATGCAATTTTTGTGGATAACAGTGCGCAATATAGAGGCAGCTTAACTCAATTTTTCGTCAGGGAGCTTCCAACGAGATTTGAGCCTATGCCGTGGCGTGTTGATGCACTATGCCAGTCAAAAACAGGTCCGACATGATATTAGTTGGTATCCCATGATCTTTGTCAAGTAAGTGTATATTGTCCATATTACCCAGCAAAATGAAGTGGTAATGCGACCTTAGGAGGAAATAACTTGGTTTCGTGGCTTGGTATAGTGACGATCTGGTTAAAGTAGTGCACGTTGCTACATCGCAGTGCGAGCGTGGAGGGTGAGTGCAAAATATATCTAGGCAGCAAGCGTGAAGTCGCTCGGTTAACGTGATTAAATTTGTTGACAATGAGAAAGAAATTAGTAAACTGTGGTAAGGCCTGATGGGAACAAACTGCTGAGGTCTTTGGTCCCTAAGCCTAAACACTAAGTAACATAACTTAAACGAATTTACGCTAAGGATAACACACACACCCATGCCCGAGGGTGGACTCGAATCTCCGACGGGGGGAAATGAGAATGAGAAAGGATTTATCGTGGCCGCTGAGCAGGCGAAGGATAGTGCAGGTAGACTGCTGAAGAAGAGTAACAGCTCGTTTTGCTCAAACAGGTTATGCAGCAGAGAACCGAACTTCAAGGCTAGCAACGAAACTCTCAGAAAAATGTTTTAGAAGACCCCAAAATAAATGTCTTGTGATGTGTGAAGGCGTAGACATAGTTGCAAAAACGTCATACCATATTAGGCTTGTATGGAAGAATGAAGCAACACAATCAGTGCCGAAATATTTTATGTACTGACAAAAGAGAACTAACTGACGACAGCAGCGTTGTCCTTTGTAGCAAGTTGAGTTGAAAACTGTTGAACCTTCTTTTTCGTACTGGCAAACTTTAATGTCCACAGTCATTTTGTGGCGACAGGACATTCAGTACTCACAAGGTGTGGGGTGGTATAAGCCTATTTAAACCACCTGTGTGGTTCACAAGTACCGAGATAAAAACAGCAAGGTTCTCTGGATATCCTGGTATTAGAAATAAACACATTTTATGGAATAAATATAATGAATAAAGTCAATTGGATACAAAACCAGTGATCACTTCGCATTCATTTTCCACAATGATCTTGAGGGAGTAAAACAACAGTGTGATGTGGGTTAAAGTCTTGTGTGTCTCTTCTTCAAGAAACTAAAATACGAAGGCGCCGAAAATCTCACTACACGGAGGGGACTATTGGATGCGCGGATTTAGATAATCCATTCGTTACAGAAATGTGACGCTCGGAAACTGTATTTCATCCGATTAGGAAAATAGATTCAAGCCCAACATATAAACACGACAGGAAAAATCGTGTTATGATTGCCTAATTAGATTTTCATTTTCCGCAAATTCTATCGCTAGTAAACATGGTGATAGACGAGCTAGGTGTGACGGCGCTTTCGTTACAAGACCACAGAACAGTCGTCAGTACTACTTCCCCCTTTACGCTTCTCGGGCGTAAACACGACGGTTCTGCCACCGTTTCGAGATTAGCATTTTGCTTTGTCGGGTAATGATATGTGATGCCCGTTTGGTATTCGTAAATAGACTCCGGAGGAGTGGCGCATGCGAGCGACGGGTAGGCAAACCCGCACGACAGTTCAACTGACAGATTACGCTGTCGGGCAACGACCGATATACATAGGGGGCTATTGGTTATACGAAACTATTGTCTCTGGTTACTAAGATGGTAATTGGGACATGCGTTAAATTTTCTTTATGCTAAGGCGCATGCCTGCAATTTATCCCTGAGATATCCGTGATACTATCCTTCAATAACATAACGCAAGGTCTCCTGTAGCCCATGCTGTCATGACCCAACTTCATACAGTGTATGTTTGACGTTTAGCCAAGCTGGCACGTACTGCAGATTTCTCTGAGAATTGTTTTCAGCTCGATGGTCACTGCGCCTAATGGCGATCGACTAACAATCCATTTGAATATAAATAACAACTGTTTAGGCTACTTTCAATGCTATTCCAGTGAGCTTTTATAGACTTTCCTACAAGCACATGGCTGATACAGGGATCCGTCATCATAAGCTAGAGCTGAAGTAGCTCTCTGCAACTTGTGAAGGTGGAGGTACTCTTTCCTTACGCCGTGGCATCTTGTACGTCAGAGATCGGTTCCTAAACCGTATCTCTTGAGCTGTGAAGTGCATCCAGGTCTGCGGTATTCCCTGGATTCACCTCCCAATGTTTACATCTTGATCTCCGACCTGAAAATATTGCTCCCTTCACGACTGTCATTAACTGATGAGGTTGAATCTGATACAGAGATATACACTCCTGGAAATGGAAAAAAGAACACATTGACACCGGTGTGTCAGACCCACCATACTTGCTCCGGACACTGCGAGAGGGCTGTGCAAGCAATGATCACACGCACGGCACAGCGGACACACCAGGAAGCGTGGTGTTGGCCGTCGAATGGCGCTAGCTGCGCAGCATTTGTGCACCGCTGCCGTCAGTGTCAGCCAGTTTGCCGTGGCATACGGAGCTCCATCGCAGTCTTTAACACTGGTAGCATGCCGCGACAGCGTGGACGTGAACCGTATGTGCAGTTGACGGACTTTGAGCGAGGGCGTATAGTGGGCATGCGGGGGGCCAGGTGGACGTACCGCCGAATTGCTCAACACGTGGGGCGTGAGGTCTCCACAGTACATTGATGTTGTCGCCAGTGGTCGGCGGAAGGTGCACGTGCCCGTCGACCTGGGACCGGACCGCAGCGACGCACGGATGCACGCCAAGACCGTAGGATCCTACGCAGTGCCGTAGGGGACCGCACCGCCACTTCCCAGCAAATTAGCGACACTGTTGCTCCTGGGGTATCGGCGAGGACCATTCGCAACCGTCTCCATTAAGCTGGGCTACGGTCCCGCACACCGTTAGGCCGTCTTCCGCTCACGCCCCAACATCGTGCAGCCCGCCTCCAGTGGTGTCGCGACAGGCGTGAATGGAGGGACGAATGGAGACGTGTCGTCTTCAGCGATGAGAGTCGCTTCTGCCTTGGTGCCAATGATGGTCGTATGCGTGTTTGGCGCCGTGCAGGTGAGCGCCACAATCAGGACTGCATACGACCGAGGCACACAGAGCCAACACCCGGCATCATGGTGTGGGGAGCGATCTTCTACACTGGCCGTACACCACTGGTGATCGTCGAGGGGACACTGAATAGTGCACGGTACATCCAAACCGTCATCGAACCCATCGTTCTACCATTCCTAGACCGGCAAGGGAACTTGCTGTTCCAACAGGACAATGCACGTCCGCATGTATCCCGTGCCACCCAACGTGCTCTAGAAGGTGTAAGTCAACTACCCTGGCCAGCAGGATCTCCGGATCTGTCCCCCATTGAGCATGTTTGGGACTGGATGAAGCGTCGTCTCACGCGGTCTGCACGTCCAGCACGAACGCTGGTCCAACTGAGGCGCCAGGTGGAAATGGCATGGCAAGCCGTTCCACAGGACTACATCCAGCATCTCTACGATCGTCTCCATGGGAGAATAGCAGCCTGCACTGCTGCGAAAGGTGGATATACACTGTACTAGTGCCGACATTGTGCATGCTCTGTTGCCTGTGTCTATGTGCCTGTGGTTCTGTCAGTGTGATCATGTGATGTATCTGACCCCAGGAATGTGTCAATAAAGTTTCCCCTTCCTTGGTCAAATTTCAATGTAACTTCGTACACGTAGCCACCATCGGCTAGTCTGTAAATGGTTAGTGTTTCAATTCTTTATGAGAGATACAATGCCCACCATCGTACATTAATATTTTTGGTTGTGTGGTGCTTTTACTAGGCCTAGTAGGCTATGCAAGGGGCGTGAAAGGCGTCAGTTGTTGAGTGGTCTCTGTGAAGGATACGGAAATGCGGCCTGTTCATGTGAGACAGCGTTAAGAACACCTGACAGAGTTTGAAAGGAGTCTCTTTGTAGGCCTCCATTAGCCAGCCTGTCGAATCGAGCAGTATCCATATTAGTGGGGCATTCAGATGTGACTATGGTCCAGTGTTAGACCACACGGGACAACGATGGCAGGCATAATCATCGTCAAGATTGCTGTCGACCAGGTCTAACACCCACAGATGAGGAACTCCATATTGTGAACCAAGCACATCGTACCACTTCAAATAAGGGGAGAATAAGTAATAGCCTCCCTGCTACATTCTGTGTCGTCCCACATCATTGGTCACAGACAAGCAGCAGTGTCAGTGACACTACAACCCAAAGAGTGGTTGGAGTGGTGCCAGTTGGAGTGGTGCCGTTGCTGGGAAGCATGGTTTAATTATGAATGACTTCGCATTGTGTTCACTGATCAGTCATGGTTCTACACTACCTTAGATGACCATCATCAGCGAGTGTGGCAGTGGTCTGGGAAGAGAGGCCATTCTGATGTTTTGGGCAGAAACAGATGGTGGTTATCCTCGGATCATGATGTGGGGAGCGATCGGGTATGATTTCAGGTCACAATGAGGTAATCGTGTGAACTTTGATGGCAGAACAGTACATCATGGACATCCTTCATCTTATGTATTACCTCTCATATTACCTCTCATGCTGTAGAATCGGGATGATTTTTTTCAACAGGTAAAGGATTGTCCGTACAGGACCCACACTTCCATGAACTGTCTGAATGATTTTGAGTTTTTCCCATAGACAGCATCATTGCCAGTCGATGGAACATTTGTGGGACCAGATCGGACGTCAGCTATTTCTCAGCACAAGTATCCGGAACATCAAGGACTTGTGACAGAAGATGCGGCCATGTTGCCTCAGAATACTATGAAACGGTTCTATGACACTTTTCTCAGTGGTACAGTCTCCAGCCATCTAGGGTCCAACCGATATGGTCAAGAGGCGAAGAGAGGCGGTGTAAGTGATGTCGTGCTGATAGGAAAGACACTCGCGTCGTTCGTCTGCTACCATAGACCATTAACGCCAGTTTTCGCCCCACTTTCCTAATGGATACGTTCGTTGTATGTCCCATATTGATTTGTAAGGTTATTTCAAGCAGTGTTGATTGTCTATTAGCACCGAAAGATCTACAAAAATGCAGGTGCTTTCAGTCGTTAAGTGAAAGCTGTCGGCCACTGCGGTGTCCGACGTGAGAGAAAACGCTTGAAATTTGGTATTCTCGCCACACTGTTGACACTGTGAATCTCTGAATATTGAATTGCCGTGCGGAGTGGCAGCGAGGTTAGAGGCACCATGTCACGGATGCCGCGGCCCCTCCCGCCGGAAATTCGAGTCTTCCCTTGTGCATGGGCGTGTGTTTTGTTCTTGGCAGAAGTTCGTTTAAGTAGTGTGTAAGTGTAGGGAGCGATGGTCTCCGCAGTTTGATCCCTTAGGAAGTCACACACATTAAAAATTTGAATACAGAATTCCCTAACGATTTTCGCAATGGAAAGTCCCATGCTTCTAGCTCTAACAACCATTCCGCGTTCGAAGTCTGCTAATTCTCGTCGTCCGGTTGTTATGAAGTGCCAAGGGGCACCCGTCACTGTCCCAAGCAGCGCGTGCACCAGGTAACCGGCGACGCTAGTTTCAAGGAAACAAGTACCGACCGCACATCACGCGGTCGCGGACGTACTTCCGCCTGCTGTATACTTACGACTAAACACAACCTCCAGGAAGTCTCGTAGTTAACCAGGCGCAATGCGCTGAAATCAGTCATGACGCCCCGCTCTCCACAGCAACGTCTTCCACTGCTCCATATTGCCCAAGGACGCCGCCCTACACGCCACTCTGGATGTGGCTTCCATCTGAAATGGCAGCACGCCATGGAAATTTATTTCTATTATTATCAGGTGTTCACGAATGATTTTTCACTTGTTACTGGAACTATCTCATTTGTGAGCTTGTGCTGTGAATGAAATGTTCTTCACCTCAAACCGAAAATCGTAATTTTTAACTGCATGCACCACAAAGAAGTAGGATGAAACATACTCCATATTGTCAGAACTGGTTCTGGGCCCATATTAGGGTGTCGAATGTAATATTGCTACATTTGTTCTCGTCGGTGCTAAATGAACAGTGTTACATCCATCGCATTGTGTAACTGGAACTGGGTGTCGGCTGCGAAGGCTACGTAGTACCATTCATGCGTCCAATGCTGTAGGGCGGCCCCTGTTGGCTGCCTCTCTCTGCTGACTTAACAAGGAAAGCAATAGCAATAGTCACTGTTGGAACAGTCTGTTGTGCTCCAAACGTCGTCGCACTGTCCATGTGGATACTAGATAGCGGAAAACAAGCCCATTACCTTGCCGAAATGGCTCTACTTTCCATCACGGCCAAGTGCACAATATGTCTTCCTCTAGGGTGCTAGATGCGTTGGGATGTTTCGATCCTGCATGACATAACGTGGGATACCGATAAACGCGACTGGGATACCGCGGAACGATAAACTACAGTTCAGGAGGGCACGATTTTGCCACTGCCGATTTCAGACGTGTGCTGGTAGGTGTTTCCCCGTCTATAGAACAATCTTCGCACAAACAAAAACGCTCAAATGAGTTTCTGCAGGAGAACTTGTTGTGTTCTCACTATGTTACTCTTACACACTCCAGCTTGTAGCACTTGCGTTGAAATTCTAGTGATTTACGTATAGCATAGCTGCAGCAGACTACATATCATGTAACTAACCTGTTTCTACGGGTTATTACGTTTTTGTGGGGAATGGAAATACTTATTGCTTGTGAAATTAAGGTGAGAAGATTAGGGTCGCCACCGACTCTAGCCACACAACTAATCAAAGGTTTGGCCGAGTCGGAAAATAAATTAATTTGATCACAGACTAAAAACTCATAAAAATGCATACGTTGTGATGTCGCTCATAGGGGATGCGATGTAATTAATAGTACTGCCCGTGCACTCTTCACGAGATGCAAACATTTAAAATAAAATAGAAGATGCATGAACACTGTGCATAAGATCAGCTCCCAGCAAAACACCTGAAAATAAGACTTAATCTAAAGATCTGTTTTAAAACAAAAGGGGAAACTAACCACTGGACCTGTGCGTAAGGAAACGCGTTGGATGTGCTAACGGGAAAGCTATGAGGTGAGTTGTTTAGGTGCAAAAACGTAACCTCGGAACACAAGAGAAAATTGTGGATAAAATAATTTACTCCAACGATATGGATGTGAGGCATGTACACAATTCCTGAGAACATTAATTCCTAAAACATTAAAGAAAAGCATCGATACATTCACCGTTATAATCTACACCTGAAATCATTGGTATGATTCATTCATACAACTGCTGTTGCCTGATAACTGATCGCAGTAACTCGTATAGCGGTACACGTTTCGCCGTACACCCGCGTGCCCACGAGGTTTGTGGAGACGCAATTTCTAGGTATCGTGGCCAAGTTGCAACAATATCACATCACACAATCATGAACAGTTAACATTCTTTAAAACAAACATGAGATCGGACAGTTAGTGATGACGGTAGCCCAACAAACTCTAATGTTCAACCACGTGGTTGGCTCCCCACGGACGAAAGCTACATAAAGCAAGGAAAATTAACGAGAAGGCAAAGCTATTAATATTTAGGAAAATAAAAGCTTATACAAGCGCAGCTGAACTGAAACAGACATTCGTACAGGAGCGAGTGCTCACTTCTTCTCGACACCTTTGTGTGGCCCTCTTCCGGCGGATCCAGGTGTGCTATAGAAATTTTCTAAAAGAAGAATCTGTCAGAGTTTTGCACTCCTTGCTGCAACAAGGCAAAGCAGTCTTTCAGAGTTGAAAAGCGAGACCAAAAGCTAACAGCTCTCCTCTCGCCAAGTAACAACGCGCCACGCGGTCAATCTAACTCAACCTTCTTCGACTGGAGCACAGCTGTGGACGCTTTCAGTACCGGCGGCAGACTGCCTCCCTTTTTCTTCTCCAGCCTCTTCCACGCTCTGCGTGGCCCGGAAAACCCAAAGATGCCATTTCCGCCACCAGCCTAACGCAGGTGGATTTTTCACAAGTAGCGCAAATCTCTTTGCCTACTTGTCCACTACCGGAGTTGGCTATTCTGTACAACTGCTGCTGAATCTGTATGACTATCGCAGACTTTCTGCAGCAGACTACGCCACCGTCTAGCAACGTGACACATAACCACATTCATTGAATCACACCACTATGAGAGTTATGAGAAAAGAGAAACAAGGAAAAGAAAGAGAAATGGTAGTGAAAATGGGCTAGCGGACTAATGGAAGGTGGCTACAGGACCCTTTTAATCGTCGTTTGCTACAATGCCTGTATATTGTACCTCAGAATATTGATATCACTGGCAGTTGAAACTGGAACACGATGCGACTCTGCTATACTGACCAGTATAAAAGGAAGAGAGGGAGTATTTTGTTGCCAGTAGAGAAATAGTAACATCAAAAAAATGGCTCTGAGCACTATGGGACTTAACTTCTGAGGTCATCAGTCCCCTAGAACTTAGAACCACTTAAACCTAAGTAACCTAAGGACATCACACACATCCATGCCCGAGGCAGGGTTCGAACCTGTGACCGTAGCTGTCGCGCGGTTCCAGACTATAGCGCCTAGAACCGCTCGGCCATCCCGGCCGGCAATAGTAACATCAGAAGGGGTCGATCAGGAGAGCTCAGAGGAGGAGGAGGAGTTTAGTGTTTAACGTCCTGTCGACAACGAGGTCATTGGAGACGGAGCACAAGTTCGGATTAGGGAAGAAGGGGGAAGGAAACCGGCTGTGCTTTTTGAAAGGAACCGTCCCCTCATTTACGGGATACAATTTAGGGAAATCACAGAAAACCTAAGTCAGGATGGCAGGAGACAAGTTTGAAATGTGATTAGAGCTCAGTCACTTTGTATGTACACGACGTATTGCAGGTCACCTGACAAAGAAATTCATTAGTAGCTGTTCAGTTCTTTCAAAGCGGCCCAAGTCCATTGTTGGTTACTTGATTGTGATATGGAACCACAAAGAAATAACCATGCGCTAAACGAAGACCAGGCAATCCACATGTACTGACAGACAGGGACTGTCGCCAGTTGCGGTGGATGGCTGTAAAAATTTGCTTCAAATCAACAGAAGATAGCACTCATGAGTTCTACAATACTTCCAGCAGTCTGGTAACACAATGTTTGTATGCAGGGAGCTAAAAAGAATGGCTTTCAATGTTCAAGCAGCTGATCGTAGGACACAGATTCCTGTAGTCAGTCATAAGCAACGCTTGAGGTAGTGTAAAGAGTGACGACAGTGGACTGTTCATGACTGGAAACAAGTGATTTACACTAGTGAATCACGCTATACTCTGTGTGAATCTGATTGAAGAATTGGGATTTTTTGAATACCCATCGACGGAGATGTTGGGGTATGGGTGTGATTTTCGTGATTAAGGCATAGTCCCCTTATGGCGCTTACGAAAAGGCGAGGGTATGAACACAATTTGCAGAATTGTGTACTGCGTACAGTTGAGGCACAGTTAGGAGATGATGATTGTTTGTATCAACATTACAATGCACAATGCAATAAACCATAATCTGTGAGAAAATGCTTTGTAGACAGTAACATTCTTGATATGGACTGGCCTGGCCGGAGTCCTGAACTCATTCCACTGGTAGATCCTTGCCATGAGTTCGAATGTCGACTTCGCTTCAGAACCTACCGTCCAACATCACTACCTACTCTAGTCTCTTTGGGGAACTATACGCTGCATTCCTCCACAAACATTCAGTCACCTCATTCAGAGTGTCCCAAGTGGAGTTCAAGCCGTCATAGAAATGAAGAGAGGTCACACATAAATATTAGTGCCCAGTAGCAGTGTCCGGAAAATATTCATTAGGTAGTGAATGTGCAGTCTGCGTGCTAATTAAACGCTGTTATTTAAGATAATCGCTAAGATCTCTCTTTACTTATGGTTATGAATTTTTGTCCTCGAGGAAACGCCTCTTACCACAGCAATGATCATAGAGGTGGAACTGGAGAGATCGAAGACGAAAATGGACTACACAATGGAAAATCGTTTAAATGGGGAAAAAATGGCTCAGAGCACTATGCTGAGGTCATCAGTCCGCTAGAACTTCGAACTACTTAAACCTAACTAACCTAAGGACAACACACACATCCACGCCCGAGGCAGGATTCGAACCTGCGACCGTAGCAGTCACGCGGCTCCAGACTGTAGCGCTTAAAACCGCTCGGCCACTCTGGCCGGCGGCGAAAAAAAGGATCGAACATAAGGCAAATGCTGAAACGAGCAAATCCAGTTGATCTAATAGAGTTGCTCGAAACGTCCCTTGTGGAAAAAAACAAATCCTTAAACTCCCACAATAATTCTTCCATCTGCTTACTTTCTTCTCCTTTCAAATGCTTAAATTTTGTCACGCAATTCAGTTCTATCGGCAGTTTGTGGTTGATCACTTCGCCTACCTCTCGAACACCAGTCTTCATCATCTGGCACATCCAGATTTGCTACTAAAACTACTTTCCTCAAATTCGCGTCTACAGTGCTAAAATTATCGACGTTCACGAGAACTACTCGCCCCTTCTTCCCCTCCTGCACGCGCACAACACTACGTTTCACAAAGCAACCCAATGAACCCAAATCTTCATTGTCAAAAAAAAAAAAATGGTTCAAATGGCTCTGAGCACTATGGGAATTAACATCTATGGTCATCAGTCCCCTAGAACTTAGAACTACTTAAACCTAACTAACCTAAGGACAGCACACAACACCCAGCCATCACGAGGCAGAGAAAATCCCTGACCCCGCCGGGAATCGAACCCGGGCGTGGGAAGCGAGAACGCTACCGCACGACCACGAGATGCGGGCTTCCATTGTCCACCAATGGTCAATAACACATACTGTACCGACAGGTAGGTTCGACTCCACACTTACCCAAAGTGACTTCCCGGTGCCACTAGGCACACACTCATGCGAACTAAGCTTTATTGCTAATGTACGCGGTTCAGTTGGTTTGTTCATTACGTTGAACGCCCCTCGCGACAATATTGACGGTAGTTTCCCCTAGCGGAAATAACATTCCACCAAGTTCCGCAGTTCGTTGTCCAAGGTCAATTTTGGCATGATGTTGATGCAAGAAATCCATTCCTAGGATCATGTCGTGCCCCTCCCCCACCGATGGTACTACCTCCATGCATGCATTAAATCGGACTTTCCCTATGCGAAAGTCAATTGTCACCGACCCCAAAGGCGTTACCTCCTTATCCCCCTTTCCACGCAACCTATAACGTGCGGGTCTAACTTCCTTCGTCCCATTATATTCTTAGTAGCCACTGACACTTGCGCCCCTGTGTCCAACAAAATCTTAAACTTTTTAGTTCCTTCAGATCCTACCACTAAACATTCCACCTCTGCATACGTATTCATAGCATTGAAATTAAACGGGAGCTCCTTTAGTTGGGTCTTAGGCCCCCTCTGCCGTTTTACCCTTGTCCACCTCTCCTATCTCAATTTCTCCATCCTCCACACTGCTGATTTCCACCCCTTTCTCTATTCCTCGGTAACTGGGTACACTGCCTCTGAACATGTCCCGTACGACCACACTTATAACATTTAGTACCCGCTGCAAATACTGTTTGCTTCTCACGTACCCCTGTTGCCACGTCTATTTGTTCACATTGAATTGCCAGCTGGATGGCCTAATACAAATCTTTCGGAGTTCCTTCACGCACTTTCCGTGACATATGCGCCGGTAACCCTCTCAAAAATACATCAAGTGCCCTTTCCTTGGCCTCCTGCAACAGAACACTATTCGCTTCATCGCTCTGACCCAACTCGTAAGTGTACTCATTAATTTCCCTTATTATGCCCGCAAATTTCTCCACCGTCTCCCCCTGTCTCTTTGTCATTGTACTTAGCATCTCCCTAAAGTACCGAGCCCTATTCTGTTTCTTGTACCTTTGTAAAAGCCGTTCCTTTAACTGCTTAAACTGTCCTGCCTTCCTTAAGGCCTCAGAACACCTTAAATATGTTTTCGCTTCACCCGTTAGGCTAATCTTGGCTACATGTAACAACTGCTCATCGGACTAACCATTCATCGCAGCTGAAATTTCCAAGTCCTCCGCAAACGAACGCACATCCTCAGATGGCTTACCAGAAAACAGAATAGTCAAACTCACAGCGGCTGGAGGAATCTTCTGCACCCTAGGCAACAACGACTGATCAGAATCGGTTTCCCACTCACTTCTAGATGCCAATTAACTTCTCAACTGCGTATTTTCCGCTTTCAGTTGTACTACTTTCTCCATCAAAATCCGCACCGCTTCTGGTTCCGATACACCTTGCGTCCTTGACTCTGCCATTTTGTTGCTTTCGTTCTCATCTCAGTTAGTCCCGACAAAAACATTTAAGTACAAGAACAATCTGACTTCCCACAACTCCGTATCATCATACTCAGTAACATCATACTCAAGTTAACACAAAAGTAATTAAACGCCACGAAACAATGTTACTCCCTGAATATACTAACAGTTACTCTGACATCAAAAAATACTGTGCCCACATAAACATCTAAAATGTTGCTTCTGGCAAGCCATACTCAAAACACCAACAAGAAAGAAAACGTCCAACACTCAAAAGAAGAATTTTGACAGCACTCACCACATCTTGTGACTGTACTGCGGGTGGTGGGCTTGAACGTCTTACTGGACAGACGACGTCCGCTATTCTGACACCCATTGTAGTGGGTGGGTGTCAGGAGGTGCCGTATTAAAACACGTCCGAGCTTTTCTAATGATTAATTCCTTTCCACTACAGAACTTCGTTCACCTTACTCCAAGTCACTGGCACCGCATGCTGGGGCAACTGTCCCACCGACCTGTGCAACGAGACGCTGTGTCGTGCCGGCCTCGTTTGTCAGCTGTAAAGTTCTGATTACGTCAGGATGGCTGCGCCAGCAGCCGACTCAATGGCCACCATTGTGATTGACTCCGCGCTGCTCCGCCAGGAGCCGTAGGTCGGCTCCACTGCTGCTTCTTCCTCGGCTGGCGTAACTGGGAATGCGGCGGTAGAGACCACCCCCGTTCCGGCGTCCGAACCTGTGGCCCTTGCCTTGTAAGTCTCCGGCGTGTGTTGGGAGACGAGACGACTATCCGCGGTAGCGACCCAAAGAGTGGCCCGCCCTGGCTGGCTGTGGACACCGCGTTGGCCTCAGTGGGTTGAACCAACGACCTGCCGTGGACTGGGACGCTATCGCCCCATCTGTTGCTGCGTGTAGCCTGGCTGTGTGACACGCGCCGCGGTCCAGGAGAGCTGCCACACCAGAATGACTCTCGTTAGAAAACAACACCTATTTATACTAGGCTGTGCGTCTCAGTTTCGCTAACGCATCGCTTCGAGTCACGTATGCCCCTCACCATTGTTGCATCAGTAGGCGCCTTCTGCCTATAGCTTGCGACATGCGAACCGCTGCGTTTACTCTTTTCAACGGTCCTATGGCCCCTGTGGCCTCCATTCCACTTCGCAACCGCTGGTCAGCGTAACTTACTGCAATCCGGCCTGCACCTGGCTGTAACTTGTGCTCAGAATATCGCACAAAACTCACTTTCCCAATCCTAAACGGTGGTGCCGCTACAGCAATTTTACAGGCGATTCATTGTGTACTTAGATTTTTGCCTTTCTAAAATTTTGTTTCTGCCTTCGTGTCACGGAATAGTTTGTTGCATCTCTTCATGATTGTCTACACTGCTCAAGACTCTTTATGTCTGCTTAGCTACTGCTGCCTTCTTGCTGTAGGGAAGACCTTCGTCTCCCCCTTTTTCTAACCTCCCACACCCCACCCCAACCCGAGCCCACCACAGCAGTCACACATTTCCCTCGATTACCCAGATGACGATTCGTTGATGCCTCAGGATGTGTGCTATCAAGTGATCAATTCCTTACGTTATGCAGTGCCACATTTTTCCCCAAATCTATTCAATACCTCCTCATCATTTGTTAGATATACCCATCCAATCTCAAGAAATTTGTTGTAGAACCATATTTCAAATAGTTCTGTTCTCTTTTTTATTGACTGTTTAATGTCCAAGTTTAGTGCTACCAGCAGTCTGCCAGCACTATAATTTTACGTAGGGAATTAAAAAGAACGGATTTCAATGTTCTAGCAGCTTCTCGCGCTTCGCTGTGCTCCACAACACCCCAGGGAATCACTGCAGGTGGGGAATAGGCTTAAAAGATTAGCGTTGCCGTTCAGACTGAACAAGAAATGCACACCAACTTGCTTGATTCTAGGAATCCGCCCTTCTCCCTTTTGGACAAGTGTTTCTAGGAGTCCTCATTGAGGACCACTGAAGCTTTTTCGTGTAGCTGCGGTCTTCGTTTCCGTCGATGCAAAATGATGGTTTTGACGCTGAGACCATGCAGCCACATTCCTGTCCTTGTGCATATTGAAGAAATATGGAAATAGAATTGTTAAGCGTCACATAACGACATGTAACGGAGACGTCACAGTTATTTACTTATCAACGATAACAGTCTAGTCTCCCTGTATTCACATCAACCGTTAGTCATAGATCTTACTTGGACTGAACTAATTTAATCAAGAGCATTTTCTTTCATAATTACCGTCTTCATGCTATTATTTATGGTTTGGGTGAAGAGTTTATAACATGTGTTGAAAAGAAATAGGGGTCGGAAATACTGCAGAGTTGAACCACGCGCTTTTGCGGAATCATGACAGCCAATCCTTTGATAGAGTGAGGTGACACCTCCACGACCCCCTTTAATTAATTGTACATTTTCATTAACTGCGTTCCTATGACTTTACAAGTGAGAGCATAAAATTCTCCGTGCAAGCCATCTCAACCAATTAATTTATTTTAAGTTAGTCTTTGTTTGTGGTGTACGAACTGCGCAACAAAATGAAAGGATCCATATTTTGGAACCTCGTCACTATCTCCCACTGCGACGCAGAAGTTTGAAATTTGGCTCTACGGTGACAAAAGCCTTCCTCTGTAGTGGTGCATAAATGTGGCGTCCTGCGACCTCACACTCCAGGCTCGGTGACGCTTCAAACAACGAAGTGTCAACACATGCTAAGAAATGGCCGGAGCTCGGAAGTTGACGTGATGTGTAAGCTAGGTTAATAAAATCACATTGGCAGTAAATTTCATCAAAATCCTGCCCAACGCCATCGTGTACCTGTCACAAGACGGTAAATTCGTCACACTCCCTCTTAGCCACATTTCACACCTTCGTTTGACTCCTCAGCATTGGAGGTCAGCCGCGTGGGATTAGCCGAGCGGTCTCAGGCGCTGCAGTCATGGACTGTGCGGCTGGTCCCGGCGGAGGTTCGAGTCTCCCCTCGGGCATGGGTGTGTGTGTTTGTCCTTAGGATAATTTAGGTTAAGTAGTGTGTAAGCTTAGGGACTGATGACCTTAGCAGTTAAGTGCCATAAGATTTCACACACATTATAGGTCAGAACCGTGATGCCCACCGTCGAAATTACGTGGTTTTCTAATGGGTGGCCTAGAGAAACATTTGGAACATACCGCCTCTCAGAATCAACACTGAAAGTCTTAGGGGTGGACTAAAGGGCGTCAATGAAACCACCTCTTCCTCTGACACGTTGATTCCACGGATTTCACTGCCTAAAACGACATTCTGGGGAGTGTCCGCAGTGTCGAATGCTGTCAAGAACAGTCGCCTTTTGCTCATGGCAGTGTACTGACGTTTTCGAAAGTGAAATGTGAGGGAATCAACTTCCCCAAGGAACGGGTCGTTTCATCAGCACACTTTGTCTCATCCCCTGTGTTCTGTACTTGTTGATTTTAAGTGTTTTTTTGTCTGAGATTTTTTCCTCCGCCACCCACAAGAAAACTACGTGGTTTCAGCGCCGTGCGTCGTGGTTCTGACTTGCACAGCAAATGAGTCAGACTCAAGGGTGAAAGGTGCGTAAGAGAGGTTGTGACACTCTTATGTCGTGTGACACGTCCAAAGCATTAGACAGAATTGTGGTGAAATCTGCTCCCAATGTGACATTATTAACCCACCTCATACCTCGCAAAAACGTCTGAGCTCTGGCCTTTTTCGCAAGTGTCGGCACCTTCTTGACAAATGCGTCGCTGACCCAAGTGTCACGTCGCAAGGCACCACGCCTTTGCATCGTTACAGAGAAAGATCGTAGGCATCTTTGAGCAAAATTTCGAACTTTGCGTTGTAGTGGGAGATTAGTTTTTCTACAAAGCTGTCCTATAATTCTGTTGCGCAGTGTAGTTATTCGTCGGTGGTGTTCGTTACAAAGTCAGCGTTGTTATTCTGATTGACCATGTGCTGAATGTAGGACAAAAGGTGAAACATCCCCTTAGAAAAATTATACATGACTGTGCTTAAACTGACACACAGTATTTTTAGCGCAACGCTATCTGACTTTCAAAAATCCCTACAGAAGAATGGCCCTGACTAACATTAACCAATACCTTTCACAAATCACTTACCTCACCAAAAACCTTCGTTACTCGAACTACTGCAATACAGTGAGTGCCACTACTGCCAGCTAAATAAAAGTTTCAAACTACTGAAAGCGCTAACTACTGATAGGCATAGTTAGCAAATGAAAGATTTTGATAGAGAACAAACAATGTATTTACCTTAATAGTGTTCAAAAGTCATAATATATATAGCAGTTCATGACATCCAGTCTTACAAATTTCCAAACTCCGCCATTTCTCTCCCCACAACCACCACTGCTGGCGGCTCACCTCCAACTGCGCAACGCTACGCGCTGTTAACAGCCAACTGCCCAACACTACAATGGCCAACAACAATGCAAACCAGCCACAGACTGCGCACAGCACAGCCAGTGATTTTCATACAGAGCGCTACGTGGCGTTACCAATATAAAAACCTAAACAGCCTACTTTCAAAGGGGCTCACCCGCCGTCGAATGAGTTACTTAGCTGAAGTAGAAATTCATACAATATTGCCTTACATATTTTCTGATAGACGCTTTCCTTCATATTCCTGCCTCCATACATCGTTTAGAGTACGGGGAAATTTTTATTTACCTCTCTTGGCTTCCCCGATGATATTGTATACTTGCATAATTCACTGTTTGTGTTCAATCGGAGATCACGCTCTAGCGATATTTCCCTCTAAAGATAGTTATTCTAAAGCTGTAATTTTTGCTTTAATATGTTTTCTACTGGAGCTGTTTGCAATTGATACCACAAGTTCGCTGTAGGCGTTATAACTCTTTTTAGGTTTTTAGGATTGGCTCTAACACTTGAACTGTAGTTTTTTGCCCTGATTAAACATTAATAATTACTACATTGTAATGGGAACCATCAGCTACTGTAACGAAACAAGGGTAACAAATTACGTACATCTATTGTTATTACTCCAATGATTGCACAGAACAACAAGGGTCAAATACTTGTCACGGGACAATGAGAGTGTATACACATATGAGAGTGTGATAATTATGAATCTCAGGAGGGAAATGACTGGAAAAGTTTTCGTAAATTAGACCGAACAAACATGAAATCGTGTTACCTAACTGATAATAGTGGAGATGAAGTGTTGGCAATGATTGCATCGGAAATTTGGTGAGTAAAGAGAGACAGAATCCCAGAGATTAAAATCTTGGTCAAAAGGTCACCTCACAGGGACTGATTGATCAATCTGAACCTAGGTGAGTATCATCCCACACGAATTTCGAACGCCGCGGCTGCGACACTTATTTCATTTGTATTAGTCAATTTATGGTTTTTGATAGTTCACTGCGTTACGGCGGAAAGTCAAGTGGCGCTACGCCAGTCGGAAGAGAGAGAAGAGAGGCATGTACATCATTTGCATGTGACGAGGTGCAGCGAGATGTCAGGCGGGGTCAGACGCTAGAATGGTGCGACCCGTCAGCTCGTGAACTGCCTTCTCCTAATGTGGTGAAGAAGACCGTTCTCTGCGCTTCTCGATGACCAAATCCGTCTACTACGGCTTATGCGAAGAAATGTTTATTATCGCTCTCATCGAGGAAGTGTGTGATGGTTCCCTTACCGGCACCTTCTGTGTGTGAGGGCGCCAAAACTGCCATTTTGGCGAATCTGGACGTGTACTTTATTTCTCCAATCCGAAACCTCCTAACAGTTTTTTTTTAAGTTTCCGAACGCCAACCTATCCGAATCCCTCTCTAACAACTTGTCAGAGCCGCCTTGCGGTGCATCACCGTTCCCAATCATTCTGAGTTCCGATCTATCAAACGCCGTCTTGCCAAAAACTTTCCGTAACTTCTCCTTCTCAATATTTACGCTCAAGGCGTCAGCGGCCAGTCGGCATTAGACAAAAGACTCGCCTGTGGAGGCGCTCCATGTTTACTGCACAATACTGCGGTGTGTCTGCGAGCGACACGCGTTTTGTGAACTCAGCACACAAATGCCTTCTTTCCATAGTGTGGCTAGTTCTGTCAAAGACGCACACCGCCACCCTCTGCCACAGTGAATGCGACAGCGGGCGGCCACTCACAGGACTCAGGTGGTTGCGCTATACCCCCTCACGCGTCCAGTCAGCCACCTTGTCTGCTGAAAACAGACCAAGACGAGCAGAAATGGTAAGGACCATGCTTTCACTCTTCGCTAACCACCAGAATAAATTAAACAAGCACTTCATAACTAATAGTAGTTAAAGGAATCCCCTATAATCATCGCCCAGTCTCCTGTGTAATACCGCTCTTTTGCACATACATCGAAACATATTGATTAGTTAAACTTACCATATCGGTGGATTAAGTGTGGTGAGTGAAACGGACAATGAAACACGAGCCTGACTACAGTTTGACGGGTTGCATTGGCATCCGCCCTGCTCGGCTGGTATGTTATTCAAGTAGAATACTGTTCAATAGGGTACCTGCAGATGGGTATCGTTGATGGGAGTGAAGCGGAGGAGGGGCAAGGAGGAGACGAATTGTGAAAGGAGGTAGAAAGAGATAGACAGACACAGGGGAGGGAGAAAACACTCACAGAATAAAGTGGGGAAGATCGTGCTCTTAAAGTTTAATTGGCGATATACTGAAGGAAACTTCACAAAGTACATATATATTTCGACTGGCATTTCATCTGAATTTTGCTTATTATATAACAGCGTCCGAAAGTCATATGTACACTTCAATTCACACTTTGTAAAAAGAAAAAAAGAGAAAACGTAATGCAAATGCGCAGTCTTACCCGACCGTGTGGTAAGGGTGCGTTTCTAGTGGGGTAAATTTCTGCGTTATTATTAAATGTGAAAACCTTTTTTGTCATTAAGTTCCTCTTTATTTAATTTATAGCATACATAAACAAAATATGCCTTGTTTCTCAGCATATATGAGTTACTTTTGATACAATATTTGATGTAATGAACAATACTACGGCCTCTGAGCTAAACCCTGCAAAAATATTAAAATCGGAAGAGAAGCTGTTTAACAGAGATCACGAATACAGTGTCGAGAACCTTCACCGCGAGAACAGGATTCATGCCAGCACTCCTCGCACTTGAGACATTGAATCCAGTATTCTGATGGTGGATGTTTGTAATATTCAGTACAGCCTGGGCAGTGAAAAGATTGTGAATTTTTCGTCGAGGTATTTAGCTTTTGTTTTGTTTTCTTTTTCTTTCCTTGATCTGAATCAAACTGTTTCCTCTTTGGTTTCTTCATTTCTTATTGTGTTGATTAGGATTCCAGTTGCTTCTTGAATGGGGCCCCGTATACTATATCTGATTTCCTCCACTTTCTTTTGTCTTTTCTGGTAATCTTTTCTTCTTGGCATTCGAATTATTTCTTTTGTGGAAACGTGGGTACTTGATCCTGGTTATGATTCATTTGTAGATGTCTGTGAACATAGGCTTTGGAGAGATCCAGATTCAACTTTGGAAGCATCATTAAATTTGTCACTTTTGTCTGTAACAAACGAAGGCCGGAAGTCTTCCTCGGTGAAGATGTGACCGTCGCTTTTATAAATGCTGCATATCTTGAACGCCTTTGTTGCCTTCGTCTATGTGGCAGTCCCTTCATAAGCTTTTCCAAGCAATTCAGCAACAAATTCTCACGTAATTACATATGCAGGGTGAGCCACTGCTCGCATTCTTGTGAATAAAAGTCGTTCAGCGGCTTGAAAAGCAGCGAATCACTTACTGTAATTTGTAGCTTCTGTTTGCAGGCATTTTAAGCACATGAATGTTATGGTGCTTCAGTTAAAGACTGCACTCTGAATCAAATGTGACGCGTGACCGTCCAAAAATTACGAATACTGGATTTTCTTCTGTTCGCTGCATATTGTTCGCGGAGCATTGTTGCCATGTGAGATACAGATCTGAGTTGATGCAGTCAGTGTCCGAACACATCATTAGTGACCCCTAACGGTCACCATTCTTCAAACTCTTCTTCATCCTTTTCCGAGGAAACATTCTTTGAGGGATTGTAACCCATTCCCTTCCTCCACCTCGAAGCTCTCACACAACATACAGCAGTTATCAGCTGACCTCTTTCCTCTTTATGCAGATGCAATTTTGCTCATGTGCTTCTTGCCGCCGGCCCTAGTGGCCGAGCGGTTCTAGGGGCTAGAGTCTGGAACCGCGTGGAAGCTACGGTCGCAAGTTCGAATCCTGCCTCGGGCATGGATGTGTGTGATGTCCTTAGGTTAGTTAGGTTTAAGTAATTCTAAGTTATAGGGGACTGATGACCTCAGCAGTTAAGGCCCATAGTCCTCAGAGCCAACTGAACTATTTTTTTCTATTTTTGCTTCTTGCCGCGTGTTGCAATCACTGTCGGAACTTTGTTAGAAACTGTTGTAATCCCCGACTCATTCACGTTAAATATGCTATGAGGTTTAAATCCATCAGCGACGAAAGATTGTCAAAGAAGATGCCTGTTTGCTGTTTCTTGAACCCCATCACACGTCCAAGATTAGTTTTCTATAGGATCCGAAGCCTAAGATTTCATCTCTGTATTAAATTATAAGCCCAGTCTTTTCGGAACGTCTTAGTGTTTTTGTCAAATTTTGTTGTTGTATTATTCCTCTCAGAGTAGTCGTGAACTAATCTTCTGCTATGTTTCTGTGTCATACCATAATAACATCCGTCCAAAGATCTGTAGTGTTCGGTGAGTTCAGGGTCCTACTCATCATTAACAGTTCTTCAGAATCTTCATAGTTTTTTACCTGAAAATCCCGAAAAAAGTAAGGGTAGGGGTGTTAATTTTAAGCTTATATTTACGTAGGCAGCAGTTTCAAAAGCAAAAATCATAGAGATAAAAGTACACTTGAAAGGTCCTCGCACCTCTTTAATGCGATTTCTGAGGGCAGCTTCACTTAGTCAAAGCTCCCCCGCTACCTGACATTTAGACTTCCCTTTTTTCAAGCCCTCTTTTGCACCTTCGAGCATTTCTGAACTGCATAACTTCAGTTCGGTTTTCCTTTTGAAGTCCATAAAACAGAAAAAAATGGCTCTTTCAATATTACTATCGGTGTGCAACATTTAACGTTCATCAACGATTCTAGCTCCATATCAACAAAAAATCTTATAATCGCAACGGATGGGGTAAGATTATGCGCTGCGCCGTTTACCACACCTGCGACGCGTAAACTTGTCCCATACATACTACGAGACTGTAGCTTTCGTCTGCACATGGAATCGCGTTGTAGGAATACCGATGTGTTAATATATCACAAGACTGACAATACATTGTAGTAGACAATGGAATACAGTTACGACTCGCGAGTCCATTATTTTCTGAGTTATAGATTATTTATATAATACAAAATTTTATTTGAAAAAAAAAGTAAAGCAGCCGTTAACACCACGACAGCCATCAATCTACGGCAACAAAGGGTCTGACACGGAGACTATTTCGTGAACTGCAGAGTAGTCAACTGCTGGAGTATTGAAACTGAGATACAACCTTGGGCTATCTAACACGCTGAGCTGACTTACCCCACTGTACTCTATAGAGGTGGGAGGAAGGAATAGACAGAGAGAGAGGGGAGGAGAAAAATTGTCAAAGAGAGGGGGGAGTATACGAACAGAGAGAGGGCGGCAGAAGAGATGGACACAGAGGGAGAGGGTAGAAAGAGATGGGCAAAGGGGTGGGGGAGTAGAGATAGCCAGAATAGGCGGAGGTGGAAATGGACAGACAGAGAGGGACAGAGGACAATGGGGAGAGTGGTGTGGGCGGGGGGGGGGAGGGGTAGGGGGCTACTGGCGGTGGAAGTGGGAGAGGTTCCTCACCCCATATTACAACTATTCCTGAAATTTGTTTTTGTGTATTTATAGTAGCTGTGAAAACATTTGTACGATTTAAAACGAAAACGTTGTTTACACGAAGTACATAATTCATGCACGGTTTGAGCTCCTCTTCACCATTATCCGCTGCATGCCCCTCACGCTATATTTTAGAAGCTTAAGAGTATTTTCAAAGCCACTAAAAATCCAGATCACAAAATCTCCAGCACTATCTGTACAGGGTTAGGAGTCTTTATCACGTTCGGAGAAATTATTTTATACATTTTAATCTGCCTTAAAAACGGGGTACAGTAAAATGATATTTATTTAAATAATTATTTTTATCTACTGTTTTGAAAACTGTACCCACCACACTGTGCATGTTGGATATGTAGACTTTGATCAAAGTCAGTGCTTCCAAAGAACGTTGACTTCATGTTGCAATTCATCATCCGTTTAACTGCCACTTGCTCCATCCCAAACTTGTACATTATGCTGCGCAGTTATATGAAACGTGCAGTGACACGAGAAGTTAATGGGGCATATTTCCCACCCAAGTATTTGGCGGATAAAGCCTTTCGTTACATAAACCTTCTCCGGTGTACTTATTAAACCAATGGATACGTATGTGTCTCCTCGAACGTGCGGATGGAGGTGACACGAAGTATCTATTAAATCTAGTCCTTTCACCACGAAACACAAAGCTTCTTGCGCGTTTGCTGCTGCATCCGGTGGGAGAATATACACTTACCAGCCAGAACATAATGACCACCTGACTAATAGACGGTTCGTTCACCTTTGGCACGGATAAAAGCGTCAACGCTTAGTGGCATGGATGCAATGACGCCTTGATAGGTAACTGGAGGAACTTGGCACTATCTGCACACACAAGCAACCTGATTCCCGTAAATTCCATGTATGGGGGCGATGAGCTCCGATGCCACATACAATAATGTCATAGATGTGTTCGATCGGGTTCAGATCTGGCAAGATGGGGGGGCGGAAAATCAACTGGAACTCTTCACCGTGTTTCTCGAACCACTCCGTCACGCTCCTGGCCTTGCGACACGGTGTGTTGTCTTGTTGCAAAACGCTACTACTTTTCGGGATACATCGTCCTGAATGGGTAACGTAAACTGATACCATACTCATTGGCTATGATGGTGACTTGCACAAGCTCCACTGGACTCATGGACGCCGACGTGAATGTTCTCCATAGCACCGTCTCCAGCTTGTTTCCGTCCCGCAGTGCAGCTGTCAGGGATGTGTTTCCCTGTAAGACGACAGATTCATGATCTCCTTTCGGAGTGATGAAAATGGTATTGGGAGTCATTAGACCACGCAATACACTGCCACTGCGCCAACGTCCATAGCCGATGGCCACGTGACAATTTCAATCCTAGTACACTTGTACTCTGCCCAGAAAGAAAGTTCGATATGAATTCCGCCACAGTTCGCCACCTGCCCCGTTTTACCAGTCTGCCCTGCCTACGTAGTCTAACATCTTTAACAAAGGGGGGCCGCCCAGCCCCGCAACGTCTGGATGTGGTTTACCTGGGTTTTACCACATGCTGAAGACACTCAACACAGCACTCCTCGATCATCCGCCAAGTCATGCAGTTTCCCAAATACTCGTGCCGAGTCTGAGGTTCATCACAATCGGCCCTCTATCAAACTCAGATACATCACCCACCTTCCCCATTCTACAGACGGGCAGCACGCTAATTGACATTAAATGCACCGTGCATTTGTGTGCTTACCAATTATTCCTCACCAGGTGACGCTGGTATCGCATGGACGGTCTTATATGGATAGCAGGCCGGTGGTCATGACGTTCTGGCTGGTCAGTGTAGGCGTACATTTACAAGAAGCAGAACATATATTTTTTTTGCAGTTATTCCTTCTCTGGATTAAAGCATTGCTTGTGCTTCATACGTAGAGAGTAGCCCTGAATCACTGGCTATATGTGCAGACCACTCCTCTTTACAAAAACGGTAAATGATCGGATAGACAGAATTACAGACCAATAACGCTAACATCTAACTGATATAGGACCCTCAAGAACAATTTAAGATTAAACGATACGCCTATGACGTTCCTGGAGGAAAAGCTTCTTATATCAGATGATTAGCATACATTCAGGAAAAACGAATCATGTGAAACAAAGCATGACATACAGTAAACAACTTTGGCGCAACAGGTTAATACCCTCTTCCAAGATCGAGGAACACTAGCCAAGGTACAATCAAATGGAGTAGTTTTATAAATATGAGATGAACTCAGTTATTGTTTGACTAATATAACTCGGAAATTTATTTTGGACGGCGAATGAATTACAGTACGAAAGTAAGAAAGCAGATAAACGAGTTACCACACTAGTTTCTGCAGCACTGCGTGTTTTATATCTGACGATACTATTTTCTGCAGGGAAGAATCGTCTTCGTACAATCGTAATGAAATGCAGGAAGGATTGACAAAAATATCAACTATATGCATTGAATCGGTCACCAGCATTGTGAAGCCTAATGCAGGATTGGCTCAGGTGACTGTTAACATAGGGGGGTTATGTAGAGATTTTACTGAAGAGGATCGGGTACTGATTGTGGGTGGGGCTTATAATAGTATTGATAGGGATAAGGAGTATGACATAGATGGTGACCTGAAAAAGATAGTCACTCAGACTGGCAACACGAATGTGCATTTCGTGGAACTGTTTCAGCGTCACGATCGGCCTCAACTTAATAGAGCCGTCAGGCGTAATAACATGAGACTTGGGGGTGCGCTGATGACCGAAGGCATGGGTCACATTTCAGTGGTGTCGGTGGAATCTATCAGCAGGACGGGTTTCACTAGACATGGCCTGCATCTCAACAGGTATGGGAAGGGGAAGTAGGCAAAGCTTATAGGTGGCAGCATAGGTGGGGGTGGTGGGATCACTCAGAGGGAAAATGCCTGTAGTAGTGGGTGTTACAGCTGCACCTTTTTTAGACTGAAGTCAGCTGATAGGTATTCCTGCATAAAGGAAGTCTCTCTAACAAAGGAACCACTTTCGACAAAGCTTAGGTATCCGAGTTATGAGTGAATTAGTATATTTCATCAAAATATACAAGGTATTAGAGATAAAGTTAGTGAACTGCTTATAGATGTTGACTCTGAAATTATTGGTATATCTGAACACTTCTTAAATAAGGAGATAATTCAGAGGCTTCCTTTACGAGGATACAGGTTGGCTGGCAGCTTTTCTAGGAGCTCTTTGCGGTGTGGGGGAGTAGCCATGTATGTGAGAAACGGCATCCCACTTGAGTCAATTGATGTTTCAAAGTACTGCACTGAAAAGGTGTTTGAATGTGGTGCAGGTGTGGTTAAATTTAGTGGATCTAAACTTCTAACTGTTGTTATTTATAGATCCCAGACTCCGATTTCACAGCATTTTTGCTAAAGCTAGAGGAGGTTCTTGGTTCACTATTTAGGAAATACAAAAAGTTAGTTATATGTGGTGACTTCAATATTAAATGTACAAGTGACTGTGCAAGGAAAAGGATGCTGGTAGACCTCCTTAATTCATACAATATTATGCAAACCGTATTCTTTCTAACGAGAGTGCAAGGGCACAGTGGAACAACCATAGACAACATTTTTGTTCATTCCTCATTACTAGAAGGGCATTCTGCTAGCAAAAAGGTGAATGGCCTTTCAGATCATGATGCACAAATTTTAAGTCTAAAAGATTTTTGTGCTGCGACACAGGTGTTTAGGAAAGCTGATCCAGTTGCTGTAAAGACCTTTGTAAACCTTATCAAGGAACAAGAGTGGCAAGATGTTTATAGTGCTGATACAGTAGACGATAAATATAATGCTTTCCTCAAGACCTTTCTCGTGCTCTTTGAAAGTTGCTTTCCATTAGAACGTTCAAAACAGGGTACTTGCACAAACAGGCAGCCTGGGTGGCTGACTGAAGGGATAAGAATATCTTGTAGAACAAAGTGGCAATTATATAATAACGTTAGAAACAGTCAAAATCTAAATGCAGTAGCCCATTACAAACAGTATTGTAAGGAGCTTAAAAATGTTATTAGGGAGGCAAAAAGTATGTGGTATGCAGATAGAATAGCTAAGTCTCAGGATAAAATTAAAACCATATGGTCAGTCGTGAAGGAAGTGGCTGGTCTGCAGAGACAGGCGAGGATATAGAATCAGTGCGTATTGGGAATGTCCGTGTTACTGATAAGTCGCATATATGTACAGTATTTAATAATCACTTTCTGAATATAGCAGGTGAACTAAATAGAAACCTAATCCCAACAGGGAATCATATAGCGCTCTTAGAAAAAGAGTGTTCCGAGACTGTTGCCTGAAATGCTCCTCCATGATCCTGACAAGAGGGAGATTGAGTTAATAATTTAATCACTAAAGACCAAGAACTCTCATGGATATGACGGGGTATCTATCAGAATACTGAAGTATTGTTCTATGTATGTTAGCCCAGTACTTAGCCATATTTGTAACTTTTCCTTTAGGAGTGGTCGGTTTCCTGACCGATTAAAGTACTCGGTAGTCAAGCCACTTTATAAAAAGGGAGCCAAAGATAATGTTCACAATTTTAGACCTATTTCAATGCCATCGGTGTTTGCTAACGTTATCGAGAAGGTTGTATATACAAGGTTACTGGAACATTTAAATTCACATAATTTGCTGTCAAATGTACAGTTTGGTTTTAGAAATGGTTTAACAACTGAAAACGCTATATTCTCTTTTCTCTGTGAGGTTTTGGACGGATTAAATAAAAGGTGGCGAACGCTAGGTGTTTTCTTTGATTTAACGAAGGATTTTGACTGTGTTGACCACAAAATATTACTGCAGAAGTTGGGCCATTATGGAGTAAGGGCAGTAGCTTACAATTGGTTCGCCTCTTACTTTAAGAGCAGAAAGCAGAAGGTAATTCTCCGCAATATTGCCCATGTTCAGGATCTTGTTTAGAAACTAAATCTGCTTTATTTATCATTAGAACAGTATCTGAAATAAGTGACAGTTCAACAAGGAAAGTAGTCTACTTCGCATATTTTCATACGCTTAAGTCGTATGGTATTATTTTCTGGGGTAATTCTTCTGAATCAAAAAGGTTATTTTTGGCTCAAAAAAGGACTGTTCGAGCTATATGTGCTGTAAGTTCGAGAACCTCTTGTCGACCCCTATTCAATAGTCTGGGAAATCTGACATTGCGCTCACAGTATATATTTTCTTTAATGTCGTTTGTTGTTAGCAATATTAGCTTATTCCCAAGAGTTAGCAGCTTTCACTCCGTTAATACTAGGCAGAAATCAAATCTGCATGTGGAATGCACTTGTCCTCGCAGAGGTTCGAGTCCTCCCTCGGTCATGGGTGTGCGTGTTTGTCCTTAGGATAATTACGTTAAGTAGTGTGTAAGCTTAGGGACTGATGACCTTAGCAGTTAAGTCCCATAAGATTTCACAAACAGTTGAACATTTTTTGGAATGCACTTCCTTGACTCTTGTGCAGAAAGGAGAGCAGTGTTCTGCTGCATCCATTTTCAATAAGCTACCAAGAACTCAAAAATCTTAGCAGTAGCCCAAACACGCTTAAGTCCAAACTGAAGAGTTTCCTCATGGCTCACTCCTCTTCTGTGGATGAGTTCCTGGAAGAGCTGAAAAATTAAGCAAATTCCACTGTTGATTTTCTTTATTTAAACTTACGACTTGTCGCCTGAACATGTTTCTTATATTTCATTTTATCTGTTTCTACTGTCGTGTTATAGTTTAATGTATTGACTCGTTCCATGACCATGGAGATTTCTCCTTGATTTGGTCCCACGGAACAATAAATAAATAAAAAAAATCGGAGCTCTCTTTAAGAGAGGATATGTGTACAACGATACCAATAACAAAGAGAAATACTTCGATAGTATTTGATTGCAAGATCAGTGAAGAATGCTTTCAACATATCGTATATTATAACTAGTAGGTATTACTAATAAGCGATGTGGGAGATCTAAATTTGTCAGAATTTTTACGGGAAAGTACGATGCGGCAGTAAAAAAATCTCATATAAACCGCAATTGCGACCTATTCTACAGTATCCGTAATTTCTAGATTTTTTACAGAATCGAAGTTCCTTGCGTAAAACGTCTCCAAACATGTGATTACTTTAAAAATGAATTAATGTGTTAAGATTATAATTCAGAGTTTGAAAAGTTGTATTGTGTGTGATTGGGGACCTAGAATTGACGGAGAGGTTTCGTCCCCGCTATAGCCATTAGTGTTTCACAACCTCACAACAGGTTACAGCATTCCACTCACCCCACCGCCGCCCCACAACGAAGCCATGGCTACTGTGAGGTTCGGCCCAGAGTGGACCCCCCCATCCCTTCCCCTCACCCCTCACCACCCCGAAACGTCCTACACCAGACGAGTGTAACCCCAATGTTTGCGTGGTAGAATAATTATGGTGTACGAGTACGTGGAGAAAGTTTTTGCACTGTAATCGCCGACATAGTGTAACT
Source organism: Schistocerca cancellata (assembly GCF_023864275.1). NCBI lineage: Eukaryota > Metazoa > Arthropoda > Insecta > Orthoptera > Acrididae > Schistocerca > Schistocerca cancellata. The sequence goes on along the minus strand of NC_064629.1, from coordinate 492,889,123 downwards.
GAGGCGCAATAATGGGAACCAGCCCGCATTCGCCGAGGCAGAACTATCCACAGACTGACCGACACACCGGATCTCGACACTAATCCGCCAGGCGGATTCGTGCCATGGACCGGCACGCTCTCCCATCCGGATAGCAGTGCGTGAGAGGGCACGGCTAACCGGGCGGGCTTTGAAAAGTTTGTTGGAAGTTGTCAACTGCTCTCATTATGAATCACTGGATGAATGTTGTCTCGGCAATTTTCTCTACATTTTAAGCAAATGCTAGTTTTTCACGAATCCCAATGTTTATGATGTCATATCTCATGAACTAAGGGTCTGATAATGATATTTGTTTGCAGGTACATACAGTGGTGTATGTAGATACTTTGTAGGCAAAGTGTGTTGCAGATAAAAGTACTAATAAAGAAGTAATAAATTAAAAAGTCATGACTGACGTTCAGCTTATATTCTACGACATTTTAATGGGAAGCTACTTTTTCAGGCGTATAAATGTCTGTGACGTCATATCATCTGAACGTATAGCGATATAATTTCTCATGTAGTATATGTGGATATCGTTTGCAGACTATTTTGTGAAAATAGTTCGTAATAAAGAAGTAATATATTAAAACGTCATATCTGATACTGAAGTCTTACTGCATGAATGGCGAAAATGTAGTATACGATAAACTTTTTTGCTTGTATCGTTTTGTAGTGATGTGAGCGAGAAGAACTACCGTAGAGGTCGAAAATCATGTGTAAACTTTCTTCGAACCCACTAAGGGCTTTCATTCTGAAATACATCCTGGATGAATGAAACCTGGGTATATGCGCTCCGTCCTTTACACTGCCTCAAGAGAAACATGCAGCTTCCAGCAGTAATACTAGACTTACTGTGTTATATTTATAACATAATAATATATTTATTATTGTCTAGATCATGACAATAATTTTAAATTTTTAAATTCTGTCAATAAGTATTAGAAACAGTGAAAATAAAAATTTGGTTCCCTCTGCAAAGCTTTAGTTACGCAGTTTGATACTGATATGGGGTTCCAGCATAGTCATTCCCCGCCTCCCCGCAAGGAACATGCCACCAGTGTCTCTCTAAACTATGATCTGTTGACAAAAGAATGCTTCACTTGCTGTAGGTATCGTCATACATCTACCTCACCAACGGTGACTCCACCGTGTGCCAGGACTTATCTTTCTTTAGGTGGCATTATCCTGCTAATGCATCTGAGCCTGTTCTAGGTCCTACGCCCTATGAAGTACCGTAAGGAGAGCTTCACTTGGCTACAGTGGCGTTGAATAAAGTAAAGATGAGGTTGTTCTGGATGGCAGTGTACTTCGTGCCTGTTATTCGTCAGCTTAAATTGTGGAGTAACTTTCTACGTTATGACCTGTCTATCGACAATAAGAAGCCGTAACAGTCGACAGCGACCCTGTTTTTAACATGTTGATGTATTCAATTCTATCAACGACTGTTTTCCCCCGAATCGAAGAACTGACAGTTCACGTTTAGTACAATGAATATGAAAACCTTAGCGCCTACAACACGACAGGCATGAGTCCCATTCGCAAAGTACCCAGGATCAGGCAATTATATTGAGCTCGACTCCGACACCTATAAGCCTAGCAACATTTTGATCACACGATAAGCCCAACATTTCCGTCCTTCGCACCAATCCCCCGCCTTCACCCCTCAACACGACCCCACTCCCAACCCTACGTCCAACAGAGCAGTAACGTCTCAGCCTGTTTCTCATCGCTTTAGCTCGAATTGTAGAAATGCTAAGAAATCCCTTATTGTGCTTTCAGTTTAAATAGAATGAGCAATAAAGTCAATCTTTTGTAATTTAGGACATTACCTTCCAGTCCTGCCAGTTACATGAACAATGTAAAACAAATCAAATAACTTCACATCGCAATGCAATGTGAGCGTTACTGTAACGTATTTTTCCGATAAAAAGCAGAACTAATGCTTTCTGTTTTGGTCTCAGTATTTTGTAAACATATAGAGAAGTCTTTCACATACGTTGCCACATGTGGTGTCACGTGTAATATTTTCCCCACTAATACAAAACTGTATCTTATTCTTAATCTTACATATTAAACTTTTCTTGTGAATGTACTGCTTCTCAGAAAACTACTGAATTATTCATGATTAATAATTAATTTGAGATATTTGGTTTATGCGTAATTGGTTGCCATTATCACTAATTGAGTCTGATAAAACTTGTTTAAATTCAGACCTTGCCATACTGGAGATATTTAACACTGATTGAAGAAACATACTTAAAAATAACGATCGCAGTGGCTGCGATACATCAAATGGAACTGAAGGCAACGTAACAGAGGGTCGATAAGGCAGCCGCTGGGATTACCTACCTCCTACGGCGCTCTACTCATCTGGCACTGACCACGCAGACGGACAGAGGCGAGTGTCTCAACCAATGAGATGTCCGTATTCGCCACCCTATATTGTGGGCGGGACAGGGCGTGGTCTGGGTGGAGACTATAGGCATAGACCTTCTCTGATTTTATGTTCTCGTAACACTGGCCTGCGCGAGTGAGCTGCCCGTGAGACTGCCAGAAAAAGGCCGAAGACATCCGAAAACACACGATCGACAGCTGACTCCCGCATTAGAGACACGTTAGTATTCTTAGCGTTGTCGTAATTCTTCAAGTACAATGCAATGAATAATTACGACACAATATAACACGTGCATAATATTTTCATAAGTGTAGACTCCTAATTTTGTGTTAGGCAAAAGTGCCATCGAATGAAAAATTAATGACGGTTAGCTCATGAAAATTCTGCAGCGAAGAGAAGCACACGGAACTACCCTAGTGTGTATGTTTTTATGTACCATCTCGTCATAGAAGTTCCTGCAAGTGAAACAGCTATGTTGTTTTCCTATCAGTATCAGCAACTGAAATTTTAGTTTTGATTTTTTTCCCCTGTGCGACCAACTGGTACTTCGTGTCCCACTTTCTTCTGAGCACTAATGTGTTGTTCCAGCTGCATTAAGACAACTAAAGATTGGTACACACCAGCACGCAGTGGAAAAACAGTCGATCTCGTTCGCAGGTCAATAGAAGTACAACACGGAGATAAAGGCCGGCCGTAGTGGCCGTGCGGTTCTGGGCGCTACAGTCTGGAGCCGAGCGACCGCTACGGTCGCAGGTTCGAATCCAGCCTCGGGCATGGATGTGTGTGATGTCCTTAGGTTAGTTAGGTTTAATTAGTTCTACGTTCTAGGCGACTAATGACCTAAGAAGTTCAGTCGCATAGTGGTCAGAGCAATTTTGAACCACGGAGGTAAAGAATGAAAACAAACAATAATGTTTTTCTATTCGTAATGGCGTAATGAGTACTGTAGCACCCCAAATTAATATACTCCAAAGGCTGACAGCAATCACAAGCAGTACGAACTGTTCCAAATTCTGTCGTTCATTTCAGAATAGAATATGTGGAAGGTGCAGGATGTGGGGTGGCGGTGCAGTAATAAAGAATCACTCTCTACGACGTAATTAAGCACTTACAACAACACATACATAATGTAATAAAGAAAAAACCAAATTTTTACTAAATATCTATTAACAAACTACATGTAGGCTTACTGAGGAGTGTTAACTTCAGAGCTGGCCTACTACTTATGAAAAAGAAACATCTATTTTCATTACTCTATTATTGTCTTTAATTGTTTTTCCACTACCATCTCCATGTTTGTAGTGAGATTACTGGTAATTAAACGCATGGCTCCGACAGATGATGGTCAGTAGACTACTCCTAAGCTTCGATTTTGTTAATTTCATCATTGAAGAAAAACTTTCACACAAATATATGGCCCCACACATACTCCAGACACGAGCAGTTGTTGGAAACAACTGTGGGAACTGTTTTCAAGGGAGATTCTTATAAACTATTTCAATACTTTTTTCATTGCGAAATCTTTCCATGAGTACACGACTGCACTGAAATGCAATGAGCTCCAACTGAATTTCAGAAGGTGCACTTTCAACGTTGACTGCAACAGGAGTTGCAAAAACAGTAAAATAAAGATCAAATTTTGTAGTAACGTAACAAATTAATCAAAATCTTCTTTCATTGTACCTTTTCTTAGATATATTTCATCTGTAATTAGAGCTACGTTAGAAAAGTGCACAAATGATACTCCTGAAAGTTATTTTATCCCTAAAAGTAGTTTTCTTTTGTAACACAGAGCTGGTGTCAGAAACGTTGGTAATGAATTTAAATCTATCCTGCGAAATGGTATGCAATACATTCAGATGCTTCTTAACATAGGTTAGGAACGCAAGATCGAATATCCACTGGAGCTGATCAAACACTTTCAGTGGCTTTCCATTCATGTCTATGAATAATGCTACGTTCGTATACATGTTGGAAACACGTTCTAGAGCAACGTGCTGTTTTCACTACTTCAAGAGCTTTGGGATAGGTAACTCTCAATGTACCATCATTGTGAATTACATGAGTCTCTTCCTCTTAAATGTTTCAAGGAGTAGGTAAAACCGAGGGCAGAATCACATACACTTATAAATAATAGTAATACCTTCAAGTAATGACATATATCAACACAGACGTTCTTCCTTCTGTCTTTCCAGTTTTAGCTCGAGAAGGTTGGCCCTCCTTTACTCCATATCGAAGGCTATCAGGAATATCTCAAGAAGGAGCTGATGATCTCCCTTCACATTGTACCTCTTCCACATAGATTAAACAGCATTACAAAACGGACACTAAGGGCCTGCTTGTGCCTCAATAAAAAAAATAAAAAATAAAAAAACATGCTTCCACTATTCTATATTAAAGCATAGGGATTCGTCCGATTTTCGTTTTGAGGGTATTAATTCATCCCGAGCTTTTATCCTCTTCTTAATTTTGTCCTACCGCGAATGCCAACACTACAGACTCGACGTAAACAGGCTACTCATGCCATGCGCACAGCGCACATCAATAACAAGCGAATGAAGATAACACTGAGTTGGAGGGGGAAGTGTTGGCTGACAGCGCCACCAGACAAGCAGTGTACGCGCTCACGCAAGACACAAGTTTCACACGACATTTGCAGTCTCCCCTCCACAATGGCCACACGCTGTTCACGTGATTCCACCTCCACGAGGCGGGGCGTGACTGCCAGCGCTCCTGGTTCTACTTGAGTGTACTATGTTGCCTTTCCCGCCAGAAAACAAACACTATCGCCTGCTATGTGTCTGTAAGCAAAACCAGCAAAGTGCACTACAGCCAGATTGCACAGATTCTTTTCAGGTTTTTATCACGAGTTGTTTAAAAACGTACAGCCCAAAAAGAGCGTAGAAGATTAAGTGACTTAACAAAAGTTTGCACTCTTTTTGCGTTTTGTTTCTCAAAATAATTGTTTTTCTTATTAACTTTCGTGTGTAGCGAACATGAGTTTCTACTGTGATGTTTTTATTATTAACTTTCGTGTGTAGCGAACATGAGTTTCTACTGTGATGTTTTTATTATTAACTTTCGTGTGTAGCGAACATGAGTTTCTACTGTGATGTTTTTATTGTACAAAATAAAATGTCTGTGACAAAATTTCCGAAGGAGTCGGCTTTAATTTCGTGTACGGCAATTAAAAAGGCTTAACTTCGTGAAATTTCCACTTTAACGTGCTGTAACGAGTTGGCTATTTCTTTCTACATAAACATTTAGCAGATGCAAACAGTTCATTGTTCGTTTCGTTTCTTTATTAAAGTAGCTGTCGGCTGGTGTTCTTGTGAGATTTTATTCCTCATACTTCAAGCATTATGTTCATAATATATCCATGTCTTAGGCTGATATAACATTTATTGCATAGTTTGGCAATACATGGGATATGACTTTTCAGAGTATTACAGTCGGCTGAAGAATAAGTTTCCAACATTTTGTCCATTTGCTGCTCAAATAGGATACAATAATTATTAAACTGTCAATATTTTCCACACAGTCGTCCTCAGCAAAAAGCTGAATGGTTTTAAAGCATTTTACAATAACCACATATATTTGCTGCCATGACAAACTCTCTTGCCCTTGTTATGAATTACCTTATGTATCTATTGCATATCCAAAATATGTGTGTGTTATTAGTTTCGGAGACTTGTTCTTTTGAATAACATTGCACAGAAGTATGTTTTTAGTGCACACTTATATTTATCTAAAGAAACGAAAAATATTGGTGGACACAACGTGAAAATTAAATAGCGAATTACGGAAATGTGCTTTAATAACTAATTTCTTCTGGACGGATTACATTTAACAAAGCAACTACCCCAAACGAATGCTAACTTTGAAGCACGAATTCTTGCCACTGCCCTTCAACAATACATTTTCGAAGTTTAGTAGACGCCTATACAAGTTAGTACAACCATCTGCACGAACAGTTCGACGACGTCACCCTTGACGCTACATCACAGACAGGCACACCTGCGATGGTACTCAACATAGTACACTCAAGTAAAACCAGGAGCGCTGGCTGTACATCCCTTCTCGTGGAGGTGGAATCACGTGACCGGCCTTTGGCCGTTGTGGAGGGGAGACTGCAAATTCCGTGTGAAACTTGAGTCTTGCACGCGCTCACAGGAGCCCACACCCACAAAAGCGCATACGCCGAACCTTATCGTAACAGCTTGTAGGGCCCCGGCCGCTTGGCGATACGATGTGTCAAACGAGTTGAAGCATCTAGTGACGTCAGTGCTTGTGAGCGATTATCCACTATGAGTTATTTGGTCTTGGTAGTTAGCTTGTGTTCTAGTAAATACTGAAATGTTCTCAAACGGAGAAACTATAAGCTGATTACATCCATTAGATAGTTTTATTCAGTCTCAATTGTGAATAGATACTTAGGTGATACGTGTGAATCAGATGACTGAAACACATTACCCACACTTTTCACTAGCCAACATATTTTAATATAGAGCAATTTTTTGAGGTTCTTTATAGAGATATTGATTGGCTTATACTTTTAAGGCCGGTTTTTAATAACCTCTGCCAACAGGTGGTTAGGTTATACAACTGACAGTCATAATAGCCCTTTAACAAAATCCATGCACACTAAACATTAAGCGTTTAGTTATGAAAATTTATATGTTTTTCCAATAGACAAGGAATTTAAATCCGTATCACTTTCATCAGATTATTTTATGTTTCTAGTTTATCACTACATTTTAATTGCTTTAGTAAGTAACTGCGGAAAAATGCGTATAATCTGGTTCTAACTTGTTTACAGTACGATTTATATTTTGGGAATAATTTGTACTGCTACCTCTCCTTAGTTATGACTTTTTTTCTGGATGTACGATGCATATTACTACTTATCCAGACCTTGCATTTTAGATTAATTTTTGTGGCCTACTTCGTATATATGTGTATTTTCCAAATCAACTTTTATGTTATAAGGGGTCCCACTGCTGCCATAAGACATGTAATAAGAATATCTCGTTCAAATGAGTATTCAAAACTGGCTGCTTGACATTTTTCATTTCTGTTGTATTAACTGTAGACGTATGTATGAAGGGTTCTCACCCAAAGTGTGTAACCAGAGTGCTAAGTATTTTTCGGGAAAAATCTTTTATACTATAAAGAGAACACTGTTTCCTTATAACCAAGTTCTGTTTGTATCATACGAGGAAATTTTCTGTAAATAATAAGTGTGGTAGTGGAGGTTTCTGCTGGTCTAGCGTATTTTGTACACTTACGTCTCTAGTCAACTTATCACTAAGTCCTTGCAATTTGTAACATTAGTTCTCACTGATGAGTGCGCTAAGCGATGTCTGCATCCACAATGCGCTTTTATATCATTCTGCTTTTCATAATTACGATGATTTTTTTGTAATTAAGCCTCAGTAACAGTTATAATGTGTCAACATGTCCAAACGGGAAGAATGAGATGTATCATCATGTCGTTAAATAGGGTAAAAAACTGTTAGTGCGCATCATAAATTTTTTTTTTATAAAGAGTATTGTGTTTCATGACATTTTGAACTGTTAAATCGTGGCGTATATTTTTTCATGACTTTTGACCTGATAAATCGTGGCATGTATTCTAAAAATACCACTATTTATCTAATTGACTTCTGGGTTTCAATCGCCAGATGGCGGTGACCTGTGCTATAACAAATTCTGTTATATTTGACGTCATGTTAATTGTATGTTTTTCTTTTCTACTAGTCCTGTAATTTGACACCTTATAATTTACCTGTTGAATTTTATTTTAGCAATTTTTTAAGTTGTTTTGAAAATAACACGCCAGTGTATGTTAGCAAGATGTTCATTTCCCCTTCCTTTTTGCTATGCATTTTAATGTACAATTTTAAATTTGAAATATTCGTTTAATGATATGCAAGTGTACATTTGGTATTTTGTAGTAATCTTTTGCCAAATAAAGTTAAGTCTTCACGTGAAACAAGTCACACAGAAGTCGTTCTAAGCACCTGTAACACCGAGGTCTGCTGTATAGGTGAATGTATACAGCGGCTTCAGTTATTTTGATCGTTCCATGGCTTCTTTTACTGCTAATAAGTAGACACCAGTGCCCACGAGCTACAATTTGTACGCTAAAGGTATGTTCTTACAAACAGTTGGTTTATACCCAGGTGTCTTCGTCGTCTTTTGTATCTTATTCACTGATTGCTATGTGAAACGTATAACTTCCAGCTCTGAAGACGATCATCATGTGATCGAAAATCGATTTTTCTGTTAATAAATCATCAAAATTACAGCCAATGGTGACCTTCCTTTTAATTTTATTTATCATATGATCATTTTGCACACAGCACACTATGGGGTCGCTGATCAGTTAATAAATAAGCCCACGAGTAGAAGAGCTTAAGATGCATAAGAATAGGTATCAAAAGTGCATGGCCCGCATGTCGTGGTCTCGTGGTCACGTTCTCGCTTCTCGAGCACGGGGTCTCGGTTTCGATTCCCGGCGGGGTCAGGGATTTTCACCTACCTCGAGATGACTGGGTGTTTGTGTTGTCCTCATTATTTCATCAACATTCATGACAGTGGCGAGATTGGACTGAGAAAATGTTGTAAATTTGTACAGGCCTTGATAACCGCGCATTTGAGAGCCCCACAAACCAAACATCATCATCATCATCAAAAGTGCCTCGCAATAAGAAAATTATTACTTTACCGTTACGCATCACTCAGTCAAACGGCACCACACACTTAAGTAATCAGTGGATACAAATTGAGGAAATCATGTGGTTGAAGGCGACCGATACAGATTGCAGTTGTGCAGTTGTGATCGCAATTACGAATTGACGTCGTAATTCCAGTTGATGTGACTGTCACAACTAGAGAGCAAATAGGTAATTAACTTTTCATCTGACTAATCGGCAATCAACTGTATGACCATTTGGTAACTATAGCGCTCAGTAGCGCAGTATCAACAAGGCGCCTAAACGGTACGACCATGGGGTCAGGAGACTGCCTGTACTAACAGCGGAAACGCGTGTTGGTGGCCGAAGAAACTGGATCTTCGACAGGCAGGGCTCTTCCTTTCGTTAATAATATACTGAAATATTTGAGCTAGGGTTCTACAGAGGAATATGAGAACTGCCTACCACTGCCATACTCCAAATAGAAACGCACTACAAGTATGTATACGCCTTGTTTAAAATTAAATCAATAAATTTTTAGTAACAGTAACTGAAACACTATGTGATTTCAACACCGTGGAAAATACAAATGAGATCTGTTCTCATTAAACATTAGTGTAGCAAACGAAAAAAACTTTCTACAGCATACACCAAATGTTCCAAGTAGGGGCTATGGCTTTATAGTGGAACGCCACCACTGCGACACCACAAATCGGTTAGGCAACAGAATCGCTCATACTTATTTTTTCATTAGGATGGCCTGACTTAAACTTTTTTAGGGTGAAACTAAATACAGTCGTAGGTGATTCCTTACTTGAAACTCAAGAAATATTATGTATCTGAAAATGAGTGTAAGAAAGTCAGTTCTATCACGGAATACACGGTGACATGCACAAAAATACGATAAATATCTGCGCGAGTGAAGCTCATTTGGTACGTAAGGCAATGTTAACAACTGTTAGGTACCTCCAACTAAATGGAAAATTGCTACAGAACCGCGATGGCTTTCCAAAAGTGTGCAACTCGGAAACTCAACTTAAAATCCGGATCGAAGATACAGATACGTGCAAACTCTTAAGTAGCAAGACATGCTGATGAGAAGCCTTTCAAATTATGATCTTCTCAGACGAAAGGCAGCTCAAACTCGAATTTTGCCACAGTGGCCAGCAACAATTTCCTGAATACGCCAAAATGCTGGGATAATCTGATAAAACATCTCCACCATCGTTTACCGTATTTCAATTAACTAACTAGAGTTTGGTAGACAACATTGCCTGTGTCACCACTCATTGGCTCAGACATGAAGGTCAAAGCACAGGCGCTGTTCTCCAATATGTTTGGCTGACAATATCTGTAACTTAAGTGTCAGATATTTTCCCACTCTGGAGATTTGAAAATCGCATTTCGCGTGTTTGCATGAGCCTATAGGATGCACAGACTTATGTGTACTGAGGGGACCTGCGGTCGCTATGCTCTAATTTCAAAGGCCCATCCTGATGCGAGGACAGTGCACCAGCATTCGGCTAAGCACTTTAGCGAGCCCACAACCCTATAGAGGTTTTTAAATTGTAACGTGTTCAAGGTGACAACACCACACAAGCTTGTACCAACACATCCACTTTGTTTTGTCTCAGAGAAGAGATTTTTAAAGAATTTACTCCAGAAGCCTGTGGCTATGTATTTCCCTCTACCAAAATTATTATAGGTGAGAAATTGAAATAATATCGCAAAGTGATATTTTACTGTTTTGCAGCATCACCCTCTTTTCCACTCCTTTTTGAAAAAAATAAAAGTCCCTTCATGTCGATATTCGATCGTCACTGATTAATGACACAACACGAGAAGAGAATTCTATTTCCAACGAACAACTGTAAATCTAAAATTCCCGAAACTCCTTGGAATCTCCCGTTCAACGATAAGAGAAAATGATAAAATATGTAACATAAGAAATTTCGTCCCTTAATCAATTACAAGTCAGCGCAGTAGTATCTTTAGTCTACATTTTACATGACAGGCCTAGAGCGAGATGATGAAACATAGTAACATCATTTAGTAACATGCACCAAGACAGAGCATCAAGTACCTGGACATCTGAACACTATAAAAATGAAACACTATTGTTGGCGTGAATAAATAAAAAAATTTGTTAGTAGTAACTGTGTCATTTCATCAAGAACATGTACAAAATGAACAGAAATATTTACCTGCTTAATTAAACTTGAGCACAATCGGCTCCAGTATTAGCTGTTTATGACAAATTACTTATTCTAGGTTCCCAGTGTGACCTATTGTGCATGTTCAGTGGTTAATAAAACAAGAAAAACATGTATATATGCATAAGTCCTTGTTAGTACGTAGTACGTAGGATACTCTCTCCAAAATCAAACCAGGCACGTTTGCACCTAATTAAAGTTTTGTGTGGCAAAAGGTTTAAAAACAGTAAACCTCTTGTTAGTAATTAGCAAATGTAGACTCTACCTGTATTTTGGCTGTGATCCATGTATTACACCAAAAATTGTATCATTACCCTTAACGCAACGAATTAGATCAATTTGCTTCTTTATTGAATTGAACTGTTGCTGAAATTCACTCAAATTGTACTTGAGGACAAGTTTTTCATTACTTGTTGAAACTACCATGTCTTATCGTGGTTCAAACAAAACACCTATACTCTGTGGTACCATTACTACAGCATTAGTAGAATACGTTATCATAGCAAACATTAGAATAAAAATGAACATGGTTAGTTAGTTCTAAATACTAGATTTAACAATGAACCTAAAATAAATGAGTTTCTTGTGGTAATATGTGGAATAAAAGGTTTAATTTCACTGTGCACTCGTGCAATATCTTCAATACTAAATTTTCGCAGCACATTCACTTAAGCACATGGCCGAAATAAACACACGCATTGCTCTCACATTACACACGTTTACGCAGATTGTAGGGGTGTCTGGAACAGGATCACTCGGAACATGGGAATGCATCGGCCTCGAAATCTGGACTTCGATCTCGCGATTCTCGCTTCCTTGGTTTGGTTTGGTTTGGTTGCCTCTCGCTCGGTCCTCGTCGTCTTGCGATACTACAGGATATCTACGTAGAAATGGCTTTACACGATTGACGTGAACGACAATCGAACGAAAGGGCAGTTGGAGCTTAAGAGTGACTGGCGACAACACCTCCAAGATTGGATTTGGTCCTTTCCTCAACTTCTTAAACTTTTTGAATTGACTCTTCTTTAACACCACATTCCTGAGATAGACAAGATCTCCAACTCGATACAGTGGCACTGCCGCTTGGTGGTCGTGTTGTCTTGCTTGCTGAAGAAATAATTGATGATTTAGCTGTTTCACTCCCCGTCATGCTTCCTTTAGCCTGCGTGCTAGATCCCTTACCTGTTCATTGCTGATTCCGGCAGTCGATCGTGCAAAGTCCTAGGGTGAATGCATTCTTCTTCCGTAGACGATCTCATATGAACTTAGGCCAGTTGAGCTGTGCATTTTGCCATTGTAAAAACTTACCAAGTACCGTAAACAGACATCCCAATTTTCAAGTTTGCTGCTCACATAATGGCTAGCTCTTTTAATAATTGTTCTGTGGACTCGCTCGACTCTTCCATTTCCTTCAGAGTGTGCTGGTGTAATCGTTAACTGAGTTATTTTCATGAGCTTACAAGTCTGTTTAAGAAATTCACGCTTAAAATTCGTTCCTTCATCACTAATTATACTTAATGGTGATCCAAACTTAAGAACCCATTGTTTTACAAAAACTTGAGCTATAGCCTCAACGCTCTGATCAGCTATTGGTATCACGAGACGGTATCTAGAGAAATGATCCAACATTGTCAATATGCATTGGTTGCCATCTTTAGTCTTAGGCGACGGTCCTCCGACATCTAGTCCTACTCGTTCAAATGGTTCACTTGTTTCTAGCAGTTTTTGCAATGGTGCTCTACTTTTTCCTATATTATTCCGTCTATTAAAGGAATAACATTGTAAAACAAACTCTGGAATTTAAATTTGAGGCTCTGCCACCAAAACATTTGAGCTATTTTAATGTTTGTGGCTTTTTCACCCCAATGTCCTGATAATACAGAATCGTATTGTTCTCTCATAATTTGCCCTTTCATGCTTTCTGGAATAACTAGACGGTTTCCTTTACTAGTGATTTTGTACTATAATCCATCTATTTGGACAAAACATTGAAAATTTTTCCATAATTAGCATTGTAGATCTTCTTCTCGAGCTGCCTTTAACCCTTCTTCTCGACTTATTGTAACACAAACATTGACTTTTCGACTCATTGCACCAGCATTCGCATGTTGCTTACCAGGTCGGTAAATAACCTTAAAATGGTACTCATTCAGTCTTAATGCCCATCTTGTTAATATGGAATTTGGATCAATGACCATTTAAGTGCGGCATGATCTATAATAACTGTAAATTCTCTTCCTGTTAAGAAACACCTGTTATGTGTTATACAAAAAACCAAAGCACAAAGCTTCTTCTCAGTAGTAGTATAATTGCATTCTGCTATGTTTTATTGTCTGGAAGCAAATGAGATTTTATGTTCATGACCATCAACTTCTTGAGACAAGATGGCACCTATGGAAAAATTGGATGCATCTGTTGAAATAATAAAATGTTTACTGAAATCCTGGTAGGTAACACTGGGGCTGTGGCTAGAGCAGTTTTAAGTTCTTCCATTGCCTTTTGACACGCTGTTGACCAATTAAATGTGGCTCCCTTCTTCAGTAGCTGTGTCATTGGACGTGCTATATTTGTATAACCGGCTATAAATCGTCTGTAGAAATTGCCAGTCCCATGAATCATTGTAGTTCTTTCAAATTCTGTGGTTCAGGAAAATTCTTTACATTTTCAATTAATTTTGGATCAGGTCGAACACCTTCATTGGTTTTAACATAACCAAGGTAGTTAACTTTAATTTGTGCAAAATGACATTTATGTATTGATAAAGACGGGTTTGCACTTCTTATACGCCCAAAAACAGGTTGTAGTCTCTCAGTATGCTGCTTCATGTTTTCACCAAAAATTATTACATCATCAAGGTAAACAAGTGCTTGTATTGGGGTGAGCCTTCGTAAAAGTGAATCCATCAGTCGTTGAAATGTAGCTGCAGCATTACTAGGTCCAAACGACGTACGAAGATACTTGTATACTCTTGTTGCAGTTACAAACGAAGTTTTTGCTTTGTTATCTGGATGCACTATTAACTGGTGATAACGGCATGTTAAACCACATACTGAAAATATTCGACATCTGCCAAGAAACCCTAGGTTTCCACTAAATTTGGGAAAGGGTAAATGTCGGATGTGGTCACAGCATTCAAAGATCGATAATCAACACAATAACGGAACTGTGGTTCTTCAGAAATTGATTTCTTCTTTACAATTGCAACAGGCGAAGACCACGGTGGGACTGAAGGATCTCATGGTTTTATAATTCCGGCTTCCAATTATTCATTAACAATGTCTTCTACCAACTCTCTTTGACCGAATTGTGTTCGGTAAGGTTTCTGTGTGATTGGGGCTGCATTCCCGGTATGAATACGATGCTGAACTAAATGAGTGACAGGCAAATTTGCATGTCTTCGGAATAAATCTGCATACTCCAACAAAACAGGCGCTAAAATCTTCAGTTCATCAGCTGTCAAATGTTCTATCTTCTTCCAAATCTTGGGCTTCAGTTAATTATTAACTTCGTCTCCTTGTTGCAATTTTGCTATACAGTTACAAAAATCTGTGTTTTTAACTGCAGCATTTGTTACCTCATCTGGAATCTGTATTACATCACTTTTACATATGCTCGACACTTCAGCAACTTCCGTTCCCCGTGGCAAAACAGCGTCCTCATTGCTCTTGTTCGTTATTCTAACCGGGACTTTTGTAACATTGCATCGGGGTGACTTAACTTCAACGTATATTGTCTTTCCTGCTCCCTTGGGAATTTGCTGAAGTTGATCAATTTGAACTTTGAACATTGATTCGGACGGTTTCAACTGATGCATCGTTTGGGCTGTCAATTCCCACGACGTCAGTATTGCTGCTCCTTTGAGTACAATCCGAAGAACGATTTCCTAGGTTGTAGTTGCTACGGCCTAGTCTGATCTTTCTTTCAGTGACAAATATCTCTGCCTCGTTAGCGGACAAGAAATCAAATCCAAGTACACCGTCATAAAGCGTTTCGTTATTAGAAACCACTTGCACCCTAGCTGTGTAGTTATCTTTATCTTAATTATCACCTTCATCCTGGTCTTAGCCAAAAATTAATTCGACGTCAACTTCACAGTAGTTACGTGGTTTTCCTACGCTTAACTCTAGCATTTTTAATAGAGGCGGTTTCAATTTATCCCGTTTATCCATACAACACCACATTGATGAGGTCTGTGCTCCTGTGTCAATAAGTAGTTAGATGTTTCTCCCACGATATGCAGCACCTATCACGAAGTCATTTTCAGTCTGTTTTTCGCTGGAACTAACCAGAATCACTGTCTCTGGCAAGGGGCGAACAGAGTGCGGGCTCGTTCGTCCCTGTACTCATTTACAGATCTGGAAGATTGTCTGTTGTTCGCATTACCTTTCTCCTGAAACGTTTTACACCACGCCAATCGTACAGCCTTGCTTACTTCCTCTCCGTGCAACCCATGAATGAATGTGTCCAAGGCTCTCTGGTAGGCTTCGAACAACTGAATGCGATTTTCATTATCATCTTCCTATAACTCGTAGGTTTGAGCGTTGATGTTTCGAAATCCGTTGGCAAACTGCTCGATAGATTCGTCTCTTCGCATTCGCAAACTGTGAAGCTGATCTCTGTAAAATCTGATAGCGTTTTTACATTTAAATCTCTGAACAACAATCGTTCTGTGCTCATTGAAATCTTTTGTTTTCAGCAAGTAGGCTCCGCGATAATGAAGTCTTGTGCTGCTCCCTGAATTCTTAACTAGGCAACCACTAGCTTATCAGAATATGTCCAGAATCCTAAAAGGACGGCACCTTCAAGTTTACGAAAAAACACTTTCACATCATCTTCGGGTATCCAGCTAAACATTGGTACTGATGCCAATAATGAAAAATCGTTTATTGTAGTTGTACCTGTACTGCATGAGCTATCATTTGACAAGTCTATCGGAATGTTACACTCGCTTCTTTCTCCTTTTAACTGCAGATTCTCTTCTTGCAGTTCATTAATAACTGTTTGTACATCGACAATGTTACTGTGACTGAATTGCGGCATTTGGTCTAATTTAACGCCAATGAGTCACTCAAAAGTAAAATAAAAATTCATCACTTGCATTCGTATTCTAGCTAAACTGGAGTAGACCAAAATTAATTCCAGTGTTGGATGTATCCGCGTAGTCGGAATATGTTCATGCTGCTGCTGCTCGAAGTTCACGTTGTGCTGTACCTCTTCAGGACTGTAGATTTTCCTTCATTATCCCCATTCGGACGACACTTCTATAAGGGGGTTGTTTGTGTTGTTGCCCTGGATGGCAATGAGACGAAATATTTTTCAGGATTTGTAAGCGATCGGTCCTTGAGGTACGGCAATACGCGAAAACTGAGAAGCAAGATTAAATTGTTTTACTAAAAAGGCTGATTGTAAAACAAGCACGCTATGCGCACCCATCATCACTGTGTCTGACTTCTTATTACGGTCGTATCAAAAGGCTCAATGAGCTAAGAAAAGAGACATATTCACGCCCGACGACGCACTAGTTATTACGGCGCGCCGCGGATTGCCGCCAGTGACTTACTTCCTGCGTCGCACTCCAGCTGGACGCACGTGTACTGATCAAGCAAATTGTCAGCATTCCAGTTATGTTAGCTGGCGAGCATGTGTTGCGTACCGTACCGCTGCGTGCAGCCTGTACCCTTACAAACTATTTTTATTGAAAATCTTGTTGTTATTAATATAAATAAAACTAAAATCACGATTAATAAACACATTTACTCATATGTTGCAATGAGTATACTTCATTTATCTAGGGAAATGATGCGTGATTTTCACTATAGAAAAACGAAACCAAAATATGGGTAAAATATTGAGTTGTGTTATCAAGATACAGACAGTTATACCTGCAATATAAAAACTAAGGGTTTCTATGAAGATAATATTGGCGATAAAATACAAAAGAAATCTAAAGTTGTTTAGAAGTATGTTGCTAAAAATAGAGTTAGTTTAGAAGACTACAAAGATTGTTTATTCAGCAATAGAGGACGAAACAGGACCGTTAATATGATTCAAAGTGAAAAACATGAAATCTAAACAGTTGAGATGCACAAGAAAGCATTGACTACTCATGAGGATTAAAGACGTGTTTTGGAAATTAAAATAGGTACATTGCCGTATGGAATTAAACATTGTAAGAAATTTAATAAAAATTTTCCTATATAATTGGAAATATTTCTCAAAAAGCACAACAATGTTACCAATATTAAATTGTTTAAAAAGATTAGTGAGTTATAAGTAAATACATAATTTTATCAGTTGTGAACATTTACCTACCAGATGTGGAGAAGAAGTATATTTGGAACTCGATAACGGATTTAAATTATTTTGCCTGATAAATATTTAAAAATAGTTACTGGGACCTGAAAAACTTTGTAAATTGAAATATAAAAGAATGAAGTAAGTTAAAAATAACGAATTGTATGCCTGAGAATTAACTCTGACTTTATTTCCACTATTTTTTTTTCCTGTTCAATATTATAATCTTTATGTGGTCAACACCAAGTGGTGTACTCAGGGTATGGATGGAAAACTATTGAACAATATTATAAAGATAAGTATCAAACAGATGGGTATCGTAATACACGCAACGAATGTGTTAAGAAATACCAAAAAGTAAAAGATACAAGTATATGCAGTAGAATGGTAAACAAGCATTGTTTCAAAGACTTTTACAAAGAACTATTCATAAAAAATTTATGGCTGCTCAAGTAGAAAGAATAAGAAAAATTTAGAGAAATAATTATTTTCTTATTTAATTAAATTTGTTTTTTGTTTTCTCACATTCACTTTATTGATTATTAAGAAATTTTTTTTTATGGAAAGTGAACGTAATAGGAAAAAACACTCTTCCTCTTCATATTCTATGTATTTTATAATTAAATATAAGATTTTTTTAATGAAAATAAGTGAGTTAATCATGAAATTTACACTCCTGGAAATTGAAATAAGAACACCGTGAATTCATTGTCCCAGGAAGGGGAAACTTTATTGACACATTCCTGGGGTCAGATACATCACATGATCACACTGACAGAACCACAGGCACATAGACACAGGCAACAGAGCATGCACAATGTCGGAACTAGTACAGTGTATATCCACCTTTCGCAGCAATGCAGGCTGCTATTCTCCCATGGAGACGATCGTAGGGATGCTGTATGTAGTCCTGTGGAACGGCTTGCCATGCCATTTCCACCTGGCGCCTCAGTTGGACCAGCGTTCGTGCTGGACGTGCAGACCGCGTGAGACGACGCTTCATCCAGTCCCAAACATGCTCAATGGGGGACAGATCTGGAGATCTTGCTGGCCAGGGTAGTTGACTTACACCTTCTAGAGCACGTTGGGTGGCACGGGATACATGCGGACGTACATTGTCCTGTTGGAACAGCAAGTTCCCTTGCCGGTCTAGGAATGGTAGAACGATGGGTTCGATGACGGTTTGGATGTACCGTGCACTATTCAGTGTCCCCTCGACGATCACCAGTGGTGTACGGCCAGTGTAGAAGATCGCTCCCCACACCATGATGCCGGGTGTTGGCCCTGTGTGCCTCGGTCGTATGCAGTCCTGATTGTGGCGCTCACCTGCACGGCGCCAAACACGCATACGACCATCATTGGCACCAAGGCAGAAGCGACTCCCATCGCTGAAGACGACACGTCTCCATTCGTCCCTCCATTCACGCCTGTCGCAACACCACTGGAGGCGGGCTGCACGATGTTGGGGCGTGAGCGGAAGACGGCCTAACGGTGTGCGGGACCGTAGCCCAGCTTCATGGAGACGGTTGCGAATGGTCTTCGCCGATACCCTAGGAGCAACAGTGTCCCTAAATTGCTGGGAAGTGGCGGTGCGGTCCCCTACAGCACTGCGTAGGATCCTACGGTCTTGGCGTGCATCCGTGCGTCGCTGCGGTCCGGTCCCAGGTCGACGGGCACGTGCACCTTCCGCCGACCACTGGCGACAACATCGATGTACTGTGGAGACCTCACGCCCCACGTGTTGAGCAGTTCGGCGGTACGTCCACCCGGCCTCCCGCATGCCCACTATACGCCCTCGCTCAAAGTCCGTCAACTGCACATACGGTTCACGTCCACGCTGTCGCGGCATGCTACCAGTGTTAAAGACTGCGATGGAGCTCCGTATGCCACGGCAAACTGGCTGACACTGACGGCGGCGGTGCACAAATGCTGCGCAGCTAGCGCCATTCGACGGCCAACACCGCGGTTCCTGGTGTGTCCGCTGTGCCGTGCGTGTGATCGTTGCTTGTACAGCCCTCTCGCAGTGTCCGGAGCAAGTATGGTGGGTCTGACACACCGGTGTCAATGTGTTCTTTTTTCCATTTCCTGGAGTGTATATGACAGAGCAGGTATCAGAAGGTTCTAGGTAACTTTTGTAAAGAAAACGAGTGAGCCATTGGAACTATGTTGAGCAACGGTCTTCCCAACAATTGTCTGTGGTTGGTTGACATGGGACACTCAGTACCTCAAACCTCAAGCCGAATGAAAAGCCTACATGAACTAACGATTCTGGATTCAGTCACTTGCTCCATGCATGGACTCATCAATAGAATAGAGGCTTTACATCCCAAATTCCATCATGTGGATTACACAAGCTCTGTCCACTCTGAACGCTGTCACTGAGTTCGAGTGACTCATTCCATCATAGAATTTCCGCAATGACATCACACCTAAAGATGTACTAATATAATATCAAGGATAAAGGACAAACAGTCCTTATGATAAGTAAACAAAGACAATATTACCCGTCTACCTCTCACACAGAAGTCCACACACAAAGTCGGTCGCACATCAAGACAGCACAAAAATGAAAAAGGCAACATGCTTTGATTCTTACAGCCAGATGTTGCTGTGCTGCTGGTTTCCTCTCGTTGTTTCTGCTCCTTGCTGGCAGTCGTCTTGTTCTTGTCACCTGATCCTATTGCATCTCCGTGAAGGATCAGCACCACCTGGAGGTGGTCAGCACATTTCACATGAACTGGATTCCTGTTGCAGAACTTGGGCAGGTGCCCGTAATTCTAGCAATTGAAGCATGGTGGAGAGTTTTCGGATATTGGTGACATTGGTTTGAGCAGCAGAGCTACGTCCAGAAATTATTTCAGCCGGAATATTTCGTCGTTCTTCTTGTGCCACCGTGGCCCCACGAATAATCACACTGGCACCCTCTTGGGACGGGACATCTGAGTCTGAGAGATGTCGCCTTAGAAGCCTAGTCTCCGTTCTTTGTTGATGATGGTTGTGATGTCCACCATCCCTGGTAACCTTCGGACGACAGATTTCAACATTCCCTTCCACTTTGGTCCCTCCAATGGATCTTTCGTGACGACGTAATTGGCTGATGTTTGTGTGTTCGTCTTCTAGTCGTCTTCGTCATGGAAGGGGTGCGGCAGCGCTCTATCACAAATGATGCCTTTTAGACTGTAGCCGTGCTTCGAATTCTGGGCATTCTGTCACCACGTCGCGGCCCACGACCCCTTTCCGTTGTCATGAAATACAAGCTCGAAAGGGAATGGGTCTTCTGGACGTGTCTGCTGGGGAACTGGACGACACCGCGTCACCGTATCGCAGCAGTTCATTTCAGCTTTCTCCGCTAGGTCCACTGTTTTTCTTGATTGCCATCACCACGACCTGGGCACAGCATTGCTGCAGCTTGTTGCAGGCTCGGCTTTCTGCTTTTCAGTCATCACTCTCTTTTTCCGAGCACTCTTCTTGGCCATCTCAGAATTTTCACTAGATTCTCCTGTGTAAGACTCTCCTCACTATCTTCCTCATGTCTCCTTGTCACTGAGGTCCTCAGTCAGAGGGCTCACTGAGCAGAATGGCTGGATGTAGAGCATGTTTACCTTATCTATTGTGTTTTGTATTTCCAAGTACCAAATAATTTTGAAACAACTCCTTCAATGTAATAGGCCTTTTCACTGTTACAAATCTTTATTTCACGTACATTACTGCAATAATTTGTGTTCTTATTTGCAGAGAGGGCAGGTCATTTTTCACTCTAGTTATTGTAAAACCCAAATCATTTTTCGGTTTCAAATATCTGGTATCTCATGTGGATGAAAACGCAATGGAAAAAATATCCAAGTTGTATTGAACATTTTTACTGTGCCATGAAAACAACGGACAATAATAAAATAAAGAATAAGAGATGCAAAAATACAAAATCCATAAAGATAAGTTGGGTCAGTGTGGCAAAAAGAGGCTAACTTCTAATATTAACAAAAGACGACACCTTTCTCACTCCAACGTTAACAGAAAAATTTTCACCAGAAGAACCCTTGACCTTGACATATCATTCTGTTCCGTTGTCAGCCTGTGTGAATGCTGCAATTTGAAATACACTGTGGAATGTTCCGTTCCCATACGCCAAATGTCAATTGATCTTTATATGCATGTTAATTACGAGATTCAGGAAGACCGTCATTACAAAATTGATAAAACATTTTACTAACTGATTCGTTTCATATGGTGCAGTTCACACGCACTTATGTCAGTGAGCGCTTGCCCCCTCCGCTCTCTGATCTTAGTAAGAGAAAATTCACAGCAATGTGGACCCCATTACAATTTACTGTGACTGTTTACAAGACGTAGTTCATATAAAACATAACAGAAGCAACAAACGATTATTTTGTAGTTGTTTCGGTCCAGGATATTAATCACACAAGAGAGGAATTGCTTTTGTGGGCGTACATAACAGCATTGGTCTACTGTATAACACTTTTCCTTGTTAACGTTATTTGAGATGCTGAACATGCATCGCATGAAATGCTGTAGAATCTCATTCATCAGACATATGAAAAAATATATCAGCTCACTTACGAAAACTGAAGATTTGTATTTGAGAATAGAGCAGACCTCCATTGTGAAGTTTCCAATATTTATATCTTCTGTAAAGATCAAGGAGACAAACTATTTTTTTCCATTAGAAGCATGTAAACAATGATGCTTCGTATGCTCCATCTGTTCGCAAAATACCTTTATGCGTCAGTCTGAGTGATTTTCATAAAAAAATATGTACCTGCAACAGAAGACAGCGACCGCCCACGACTACGAAATATCGCTGGAGTCATTCGGTGCAGGCTGCCAAAATTGTTTTTCAGCAAGTTTGGTCAGTCTGAGGGTAACGTGTATTATCTGGACAAGATTTTTTATTCATATTTCGTAAGGAAGTCATCGGCATTTGTTTAAGGAATACGAACGATATTCTAAAAGTTCTCCGTTTAATAAATAGAATCACAAGGTTTGAAACGTAAAATTTTAATATTATTCGACATATTAACCTTGTAAATCAATAAGCACATCCTGACAACAGAAGTCAAGCACCCTGAAGCGAAGGAGAAAAGGAAATGAATCTTCACGGTGTGACAGTACCTAACACTTAGTGCTAGTGTAGTTACACTACCTAAACAACATCTGAAACGAGCAAACCAGTTACAAATTTGCTTGTTATTCCTCATACTATACGTACTGGAGCTATGCACGTCTCTGTTCAAAATGAATGACTCGATATTGTGGTAACGTCGAGGAGCGCACTTCTGCTTTCATGCCCCACAGCTAGTATGCTGCAAATTATTGTCTGTAGCTGTGATTCTGCAGTCAAATAATGCATGCAATGGCTAGAGGTGCTGTTTTATAAAATATACAGAAATACAAAATAAAATTTAAATTCATACTTTAATAACAAGGGTTTCATTCTGAAGTGTGTAACTGTCGTAGACGACAAACAATTACGTT
Source organism: Schistocerca cancellata (assembly GCF_023864275.1). Classification (NCBI taxonomy): domain Eukaryota; kingdom Metazoa; phylum Arthropoda; class Insecta; order Orthoptera; family Acrididae; genus Schistocerca; species Schistocerca cancellata. The sequence continues at coordinate 492,866,009 of NC_064629.1, read as the reverse complement.
GAATAATAGTTATTCAAGAAAGGACATCTCAAATAAATGGGACATGGTTCTACGATATTCATTGAAAAATGAAGATAGAAAACTTCCTTATCAAACAAAGCAATGTTACATTGAGAGCGTTACAGAACTGGTAGCAAAATCCGCAAACTAAATTGTCATGAAAGATACGCAAAAACTTTGTCATTTCACGATCACAATACATGAACCATTGACCAGCTCAAATCAGTTCAGATTTCCGATTAACAAATTTACACATACGGTACAAAGAATAGTAACTCATACTCTGTCCTCAGTTCCGTAATACAAGGGAAAATGTTAGAGTCCTACACTGGAGTACATTTTGATGTCATGAAACACAAAGTCCCATTAGATGTTAAAGTATGTCAGCGGCCATTCACCGTCCAGAATCTGCCATACAGCCCACGAAAAACCACATGCTATGATAGCCAGAACGAACTACCAAATGTCCAGAATAGCTCACTCTATCTATTCATTCGTAAAGTCCCAGTTTTCGTAGTGTTCTGGTACTACAACTGGCTGAAGCTCTACAGAAGGGATTTGACTCAGCGTCACCACGTCCAGCAGTAAACTAATATATTTCAACAATACTTAAATAAAGAGTTGTTATATATTTTCAGTCTCACTGAAGCGAATCATAATAAATATAAACAGAGGTCTGTCCATAAATAAATAAGCCAGGAATGTAGTGTACGTCTGTTCATTTTAAATCACCATAGCCTGTCATAAATATTATTTAAAAAGTTATTTAGCCCTGCTCATCACAATCGCTTTTGGCATTCCTTTTTGAACGTGCTGTCAGCTGACGCATATGCTTCACCACTTCTTAAATTACTATGATTTTGAATTTACGATCATAATTAATGTTTATTGAAGTTGTTGGGAAAACAGTAACTGTTTATTAAACAAATACAGAAGCATGACAAAACCTGAGGCATTCACACTGAGTTCATCTGCTGTGTAATTGTGGAGGATAAGATTTTCTGACAACCTGCATAACTGAAAGATACAAAAACTTAATAATACAAGATATAACATAAATAGGCATATGTAGCTTCTAGAGACGACAGTTATAGAGCAATGTTATCGTCTGAGGTATTCTATGTTGAAATTGGATGAAACGTTTAAGAACTGTTATTTCCGAGCTTCATTGTATAAAGGTTTTTACTGAGAAATACTAAATTCTATAGCTTGAAAGGTACTGAAGTATTGTTGTGTCATTAGATCCATTTTTCTGAAATGACTGGTGTATTCAGATTTGCAGCAATACATAACTGTAAGTAATTACATATTATCCAAAAGCTATAAGAAGCCATCTATCAGCCTGTCTGATACTCCACCATTTCATGGAGCATTGGCTGCCCGCTTAAGCGACCATCGGTAATCAAATACGTCCAAACTTGAATTTACCCTTTTCTGCTGATGCTAAATTTTCTAAAAAATTTTCTCTGTTTGAACCTACTTATCAGAATAATTTTGCATTTCTCTAACCTAGATGCAGGCCTAATCAGATGAGATCAGACATCAGTTGGTAAGAGCTGAAGGTATGTTTCGGGTGTGGCACAGACAACACGAGACAATAGACCCAGGCAGTCAACAAATCACTGAGCAAGCTGGTGGAGGCTCCGTAATGGTGAGAGCTTCTTTTCATAAAATGGACTGTGGCCTCTGCTCCAGCTGTACCGATCATTGATTAGAAATGGTTACGTTTGGCTACTAGGAGACCATTTTGAGCCAGTCAGGGACTTCATATTTCCAAACAACGATGCAATACTTGTGGATGACAGTGAGCTATATAGAGGTAGCTTAACTCAATTTTTCGTCAGGGGGCTTTCAACGAGATTTGAGCCTACGCCGTGCTGTGTTGATGCACTACGCCGGGCAAAAAGAGGTCCGACATGATATTAGGTGGTATCCCATGACCTTTGTCACATCAGTGTATATTGTCCATATTACAAAGCAAAGTGAAGTGGTAATGCGACCGTAGCAGGAAATAACTTGGTTTCGTGGCTTGGTATAGTGACGCTCTTGTAACTGTAGTCTACGTTGCTACATTGCAGTGCGAGAGTGGAGGGTGAGTGCAAAAATAATCTAGGCGGCAAGCGTGACGTCTTACGGTTACCGTGATTAAATTCGTTGACAACGAGAAAGAAACTGGAAATTTGTGGTAAGGCCTTATGGGACCAAATTGCTGAGGTCATCGGTCCCTAAGCCTACACACTGCTTAACCTAACTTAAACGAAGTTACGCTAAGGTGGACTCGGAGCCGGAGGGGGGGGGGGGGGGGAGGATTTATGGTGGCAGCTGAGCAGGCGAAGGATCGTGCAGCGAGAATGCTGAAGTCGAGCAAAAATACGTTTTGCTCAAACAGGTTATGCAGCAGAGAACCGAACTTCAAGGCTAGCAACGAAACTCTCAGAAAAATGTTTTAAAAGACCTCAAAATAAATGTGTTGTTATGTGTGAAGGAGTACACATAGTTGCAAAAAGGTCATACCACGTTAGGTTTTTATGGAAGAATGAAGCAACATAATCAGTGCCGAAATTTTATCTGTACCGACAAAAGAAAACTAACTGGCGCCAACAGCCTTGTACTTTGTAGCAGGTTGATTTGCAAACTGTTGTACCTTCTTTCTCGTACTGGCAAACTTTATCGTCCACAGTTATTTTGTGGCGATAGGACATTCAGTACCTCACGAGGGGTGGGCTGGTATAGGCCTATTTAAACCACCCGTGTGGTTCACAAGTACCGAGATAAAAACAGCATGGTTCTCTGGTTATTCAGGTGTGATGTTCGATTTTAGTGACTTCTGATTCTGTATTTTGTGTACGATGACGGAAACGGCGCGACTAAGTATTAGAAATAAAATAAACACAGTTTATGGAATAAAAATAATGAATCAAGTCAGTTTGATACAAAACCAGTGATCACTTCGCAGTCATTTAGCACAATTATCTAGCGGGAGTAACACAACAGTGCCATAAGGGTTACAGTCTTATGCTTCTCTGTTTCAATAAATTAAAGTACGAAGCCATCGAAATTGTATCGCATGTAAACATGGTGACAGACGAGCTACGTGCGACGGCGCTTTCGTTACAAGACCACAAGACCGTCGTCAGTACTAATTCTCCCTCCATGCTTCTCGGGCATAAACACGACGCTTCTGCCACCGTGGCGAGATTACCGTTCTGCTTTGTCGGGTAATAACATGTGATGCCCGTTTGGTATTCGTAAATAAGCTCCAAAGGAGTAGCGCCTGGGAGCGACCGGTAGACAAACCCGCAGAGTTATATTGTCGTTCCACGAGCGATATACAAATGGGGCTATTGGTTATACGAAACTATTATCTCTCGTTCCTAAGCTGGTCCTATGGCCGAGCCACAAATTTTCTTTATGTTAAGGCAGATGCCTGTAATTTATCCCTGAGATATCCGTGATACTATCATTCAATAACATAACGCAAGGTCGACTGTTGCTCATGCTGTCATGACCCAACAGTGGATGTTGGACGTTTACTCAGGCCGGCACGTACTGCAAATTTCCCTCAGAATTGTTTTCAGCTCGGTGGCCACCGCGCCTGATAGCGATCAACTAACAGTCCATCTGAATGTAGATAACAACTGTTAGACTACTTTCAACGCTGTTCCAGCAAGATTTTATAGACTTTCCTACAAGCAGATGACTGATACAGGGATCAGTCATCATAAGCTAGAGCTGAAGAAGCTCTCTGCAACTTGTGAAGGTGGAGGTACTCTTTCCTTACGCCGTGGCCTGATGTACGTCAGAGATCGGTACCTAAACCGTATTTCTTGAGCTGTGAAGTGCATCCACATCTGCCACTTTTTCTGGATTCACCTCCCAGTGTTTACATCTTGATCTCTGACATGAAGATATCGCTCCATTCACGACTGCCCTTAACTGACGAGGCTGAATCTGATTCAGACATATATTATCCGTAGCTGGAGAATTATTTTGCTAGACATGTATTGGAAACTTCGAATATCGGTGGACTAAGAACACTGCTTGGAAAAAAAAGAAAAAGAAAAACGAAACGTCTAGAAGACTTGGTCAAATGTCAATTTAACTTCGTACTCGTAGCTACCATCGGTTAGTCTGTAAGTGGTTCGAGTTTCAATTCTCTATGTGAGATTCAGTGCCCACCACCGTATAATAATATTTTTCGTTGTGTGTTGCTGTTAATACGCCTGGTAGGCATTGCAAGGGGCGTGAAAAGTGTCAGTTATCGAGTGGTCTCTGTGAAGGATACGAGAGATGTGGCCAGTTCATGTGAGACAGCGTTAAGAATGCCTGACAGAGTTTGAAAGGAGCCTCGTTGTAGGTCTCCATTTGTCCAGCTTGTCAAATCGTGCAGTATCCATATTTGTGGGCATTCAAATGTGACTATGGCCCGATGTTGGACCGCATGGGACCATGATGGCAGTCATACTCTTCGTGAAGATTGCTGTTGACCAGGTCTGAGCCATATTGTGAACCAAGCAGATCTTAACACTTAAGATCCGTGGAGAACAAGTAATGGACTACCTGTTACATCCTGTGTCGTCTCGCACCATTGGTCACAGACTGGCAGCAGCCATACAAAGCCTGTCAGTGACACTACAACCCAAAGACTGCATTTGGAGTGGATCCGTGGCTAGGAAGCATGGTTTAATTATGAATGACTTCACATTGTGTTCCCTTATCAGTCATGGTTCTACACTACCTTAGAAAACCATCGTCGGCGAGTGTGGCAGTGGTCTGGGATGAGAGGCCATTCTGACGTTTTGGACAGAAACAGCTGGTGTTTCTCCTCGGATCAAGGTGTGGGGAGCGATCGGGTATGATTTCAGGTGACAGCGAGGTAATCGTGTGAACTCTGATGGCGGAACAATACATCATGGACATCCTGCATGTATTACCTCTCATGCTGTAGTATTATGATGCGATTTTTCAACAGGAAAAGGCTTGTCCACACAGGGCACACACCTCCATGAACTGTCTGACTGGTTTTGAGTTACTCCCATAGCCAACACGACTGCCAGGCCATAAAACATTTGTGGGATCAGATCGGATGTCAGCTATTTCTCAGCACAAGTATCCAGAACATCAAGGACTTGTTACAATAGTTGCGGCCATCTTGCCTCAGAAGAGTATGAAACGGTTTTATGACACTTTTCTCAGTGGTACAGTAAGTGATGTCTTGCTGATAGAAAAGACACTCGCCTCGGTCGTTTGCTGTCATAGACCATTAACTCAAGTTTTTCCCCCACTCTCCTAACGGATACGTTCGTTGTATGTCGCACATTGATGTTTACAATTGTTTCACGCACTTTTGCTTGTCTATTAGCACCGAAAAAACTACGCAAAAGCAGCTGCTTTCAGTCGTTAAGTGAAGGCCGTCAGCCACTGCGTTGTCAGATGTGAGAGATAACGCCTGAAATTTGATATTCTCGCCACAATGTTGACACTGTGGATCTCGGAATATTGAATTGCCGTGTGGAGTGGAAGCAAGGTTCATGCACCATTTCACGGATGGCGCGGCCCCTCCCGCCGGAAGTTCGAGTCCTACCTCGTGCATGGGTGTGTGTGTTGTTCTTAACATAAGTTCGTTCAAGTAGTGTGTAAGTGTAGGGACCGATGGCCTCCGTAGTTTGGTCCCTTAGGAAGTCGCAAACATTTGAACATTTGAATACTGAATTCCCTAACGATTTCCGCATATGACATTCCTTTGTCATATGCTTCTAGCTCTAACTACCACTCCGCGTCCGAAGTCTATTAATTCTCGTCGTCTAGTTATAATCATGTGCCTAGGGTCACCAGCCACTGTTTCCAAGCAGACAGTAGACCTGGAAACCGGCGACGCTCGTACGAAGGAAACAAGTACCGACCCACATCACGCGAAAACTGAAGATTTGTATTTGAGAATATAGCCGACCTCCATTGTGAAGTTTCCAATATTTATATCTTCGGTAAAGATCAAGGAGACAAACTATTTTTCACCATTAGAAGCATGTAAACAATGATGGTTCAAATGGCTCTGAGCACTATGGGACTCAACTGCTGAGGTCATCAGTCCCCTAGAACTTAGAACTACTTAAACCTAACTAACCTAAGGACATCACACACACCCATGCCCGAGGCAGGATTCGAACCTGCGACCGTAGCAGCAGCGCGGCTCCGGACTGGAGCGCCTAGAACCGCACGGCCACCGCGGCCGGCATAAACAATGATGCTTCGTATGCTCCATCTGTTCGCAAAATACCTATATGCGTCAGTCTGAGTGATTTTCATACAAAAATATGTACCTGCAACAGAAGACAGTGACCGCCCACGACTACGAAATATCGCAGGAGTCATTTGTTGCAGGCTGCCAAAATTGTTTTTCAGCAAGTTTGGTCAGTCTGAGGGTAACGTGTATTATCTGGACAAGATTTTTTATTCTTATTTCGTAAGGAAGTCATCGGCATTTGTTTAAGAAATACGAACGATATTCTAAAAGTTCTCTGTTTAAAAAATAGAATCACAAGGTTTGAAACGTAAAATTTTAATATTATTCGACATATTAACCTTGTAAATCAATAAGCACATCCTGACTACAGAATTCAAGCACCCTGAAGCGAAGGAGAAAAGGAAATGAATCTTCACGGTGTGACAGTACCTAACACTTAGTGCTAGTGTAGTTACACTACCTAAACAACATCTGAAACGAACAAACCAGTTACGAATTTGCTTGATATTGCTCATACTATACGTACTGGAGCTATGCACGTCTCTGTTCAAAAAGAATGACTCGTTATTGTGGTATCGTCGAGGAGCGCACTTCTGCTTTCATGCCCCACAGCTAGTTCGCTGCAATTTATAATCTGTAGTTGTGATTCTGCAGTCAAATAATGTATGCAATGGCTAGAGGTGCTGTTTTATAAAATATACAGAAATACAAAATAAAATTTAAATTCATACTTTAATAACAAGGGTTTCATTCTGAAGTGTGTAACTGTCGTAGACGACAAACAATTACGTTGAATAATAGTTATTCAAGAAAGGACATTTCAAATAAATGGGACATGGTTCTACGATATTCATTGAAAAATGAAGATAGAAAACTTCCTTATCAAACAAAGCAATGTTACATTGAGAGCGTTACAGGACGGGTAGCAAAATCCGCAATCTAAATTGTCATGAAAGATACGCAAAAACTTTGTCATTTCACGATCACAATACATGAACCATTGACCAGCTCAAATCAGTTCAGATTTCCGATTAACAAATTTACACATACGGTACAAAGAATAGTAACTCATACTCTGTCCTCAGTTCCGTAATACAAGGGAAAATGTTAGAGTCCTACACTGGAGTACATTTTAATCTCATGAAACACAAAGTCCCATTAGAAGTTAAAGTATGTCAGCGGCCATTCACCGTCCTGAATCTGCCATACAGCCCACAAAAAACCACATGCTACCATAGCCAGAACGAACTCCCACAAGTCCAGAATATGTCGCGGACATACTTCAGCCTGCTGCATACTTACGACTGAACACAACCTCCAGAAAGCCAGTCAGCTCTGGGTAAGGAGCCAGCTACATTCGTAGCTCACCAGGAGCAATGCGCTGAAATCAGTCATGACGCCCCGCTCTCCACAGCAACATCTCCACACTGTTCCATGTTACCCAAGAACGCCGCCCTACACGTCACTCTGGATGTGGATTCTATTTGAAATGGTAGTACGCCAGTGAACTTAATTTCTATTATTATTAGATGTTCACGAAGGATTTTTCAGTTGTCACTGGAACTATCTCATTTGTGAACTTGTGCTGTGATTGAAATGTTGTTCACTTCAAAGTGAAAATCGTCATTTTTAACTGCATGCACCACAAAGACGTAGGATGAAACATACTCAATTTTGTCCGAACATGTTCTGGGCCCATTTAGGGCGTCGATTGCAACATTGCAACATTCTTTCTCGTCGGTGCTTATGAACAGTGTTACATCCATCGCAATGTGTAACTGGAACTGGGTCTCGGCTGCGAAGACACTCATGTGTCCAGTGTTGTAGGGCGGACCCCTGTCGGATGCCTCCCTCTGCTGACTTAACAAGTGAAAGCAATAGCAATGGTCATTGTGCAAAGAGTCTGTAGTGCTGGCAACGTCGCCGCACTGTACATGTGAATACTTGCTTGCGGCAAACAAGCCCAATTGGCTCTACATTCCATCACGGCCGAGTGCGCAGTACGTCTTCCTCTAGGGTCCTTGATACGTCGGGATGTTAAGATCCTGCAAGACATAGCGTGGGATACTGATAACGCGACTGGGGTACTGCGGAACGACAAACTACAGCCTCAGCAAGCCACGATTTTGCCACTGCCGAATTCAGACGTGTGCTGGCAGGCGTTCCCCCGTCCATAGAACAATCTTCGCAGAAACAAAAGCGCTCAAAAAGATTTTTTGCATGAGAACGCGCTGTGAAATCTTTCCTTATATACAGAATGGACACAGCGTTACTCCTACACACTCCAACCTCGAGTGCTTGCGTTGAAATTCTTGTGATTTACGTATGGCATACCTGCAGCAGACAACATATCATTGTTCGTTACGTTGCTTGTACATTGCACTTCAGAATATTGATATCGCTAGCATCTGAAACTGGAACACGATGAGACTCTGCTATGCTGACCAGTATAAAAGGAGAAGAGAGAGTACTTTGTTGCCAGTAGAGAAATAGTAACATCAGAATGGGTAGATCAGGAGAGTTTAGAGGAGGAGTGTGAGGAGAAGATTAGTGTTTAACGTCCCGTCGACAACGAGATCATTGGAGTCGGAGCACAAGTTCGGATTAGGGAAGGAAGGGGAAGGAAATCGGCCGTGCCCTTTGAAAGGAACCGTCCCCTAATTTGCCTGAAACGATTTAGGGAAATCACGGAAAACCTAAATCAGGATGGCAGGAGACGAGGTTGAAACGTGAGGAGAGCTCATTCATTTTGAATGTGCACCACTCATTGCGTGTCACCTGACTAAAAAATACATCAGTAGCTTTTCCATCCTTTCAAAGTGGCCAAAGTCCATTATTCGTTACGTGACTGTGATGTGGAACCACAAAGAAATAACCATGCGCTAAATCAAGACCAGGCAATCCCCATTTACTGACAGACAGGGACCATCGACAACTACGGTGGATGATTGTAAAAATTTGCTTCAAATCAATAGACAATATCACTCATGGATTCTACAATACTTCCAGCAGTCTGGTAACACAATATCTATATGCATGGAGGTAAAAAGAATGTGTTTCATTGTTCGAGCATCTCCTCGTAAGACACACATTCCTGTAGTCAGTCATAAGCAATGCTTGAAGTAGTGTGAAGAGTGACGACAGTGGACAGTTCATGACTGGAAACAAGTGATTTACACTCGTGAATCACGCTATACTCTGTGTGAGTCTGATTGAAGAATTGGGATTTGGTGAATACCCATCGACTGAGATGTTGGCGTATGGTAGTGTTTTTCGTGTTTAAGGCATAGTCCCCTTATGGCTTTTACGAAAACGCGAAATGTGTGAGGGTATGAATACATTTTACAGCATTGTGTACTGCGTACAGTAGAGGCACAGTTCGGAGATGATGATTGTTTGTATCAGCATTACAATGCACTGTCTAATAAATCATAATCCGTGAGAAAATGTTTTGTAGACAGTAACATGCCTGATATGGACTCAGCCTGGCCGGCGTCCTGAACTGAATCCACTGGAAGAAACTTGCCATGAGTTCGAATGTCGACTTCGCTTCAGAACCTATCGTCCAACATCACTACCTATACTAGTCTCTGATCTTGAGGAACTATGCGCTGCCTTTCATCCACAAACATTCAGACACCAAGTGGAGTTCAAGGCGTCGTAAAAATGAAGGGTAGTCACACCCAGATATTAGTGCCCACTAGCAGGTGTCCGGAAAATTTTCATTAGTTAGTGTATGAGCAGAGTGAATGATAATGAAACGCTTTTATTTAAGGTAATCCTTAAGATCTCGATTTACTTGTGGTTACGAATTTTTGTCCTCGAGAAAATGTCACTTATCATAGCAATGACCATAAACGTGGAACGGGAGATATCGAAGTCGAAAATGGACTACACATTGAAAAATCGGGAAAATGGGGATAAAAGGATCAAACGTAAGGCAAATACTGAAACGAGCAAACCCAGTACGACGAATTTAATGTTGACAACATTTATTGTAATTTTACAGGTGATTCACTGCACACTTTGATTTTCGCCTTTCTAAAATTTTGTTTCAGCCTTCGTGTCACGGAATAGTTTGATGCATCTCTTCACGCTTGTCTATACCGCGCAAGACTTTTCATGTCTGTGTAACTACCACTACCTTCATTCGTTGGAACCTGCTTGCTGTAGGCAAGATCTTCGTCTCCCCCTCTTTCTAACCTCCCGCACCTCACCACAAGCCCACCCCACCACGGTACTCACACGTTTCCCTCGATTGCCCAGCTGACGTTTCGTTGATGCCTCAGGATGTGTGTTATCAAGTGATCAATTCCTTACTTCATGCAGTGCCAAATTTTTTTCCCCAATCTATTCAATACCTCGTCATCAGTTGTTAGATATACCCATCCAATCTCAAGAATTCTGTTATAGAACCATATTTCAAATACTTCTGTTCTCTTTTTTATTGACTGTTTAACGTCCAAGGTTGGTGCTACCAGCAGTCTTCCAGCACTATAGTTTTACGTAGGGAAATAAAAAGAACGGATTTCACTGTTGCGGTAGCTACGCGCAATTTTCTGCCTTCCACAACATCCCAGGGAATCACCGCTGGTGGGGAAGAGGCTTCAAAGACTAGCGTTCCCATTCCGACAGAACTAGAAACGCACACCTACTTGCTTGATTCTATGAATCCGCCTTTCTCCCTTTTGGACAAGTGCTTCTTGGAGCCGGCCGAAGTGGCCGTGCGGTTAAAGGCGCTGCAGTCGGGAACCGCAAGACCGCAACGGTCGCAGGTTCGAATCCTGTCTTGGGCATGGATGTTTGTGATGTCCTTAGGTTAGTTAGGTTTATCTAGTTCTAAGTTCTAGGGGACTAATGACCTCAGCAGTTGAGTCCCATAGTGCTCAGAGCCATTTGAACCATTTTTGCTTCTTGGAGTCCTCATTGAGGTTACACAAGCTTTTTCGTGTAGCTGCGGTCTGCGTTTCCGTGAATGCAATATGATGGTTCTTCCACTGAGACCATGCAGCCACATACCTGTCCTTGTCCATATTGAAGAAATATGGAAATAGAATTTTTAAGCGTCACATAATGACATGTAACGGAAACGTCACAGCATTTACTTATCAAAGCCTACTGTATAGTCTCCCTGTATTCACACGCACCATTTTTCATAGATCTTCCTCGGACAGAACTCATTTAATAAAGAGCAATTTCTTTCATAATTACCGTCTTCGTACTATTATTTATGCTCTAGGTGAAGAGTTTATAACATGTGTCGAAAAGAATTAGGAGTCGGAAATACTGCAGAGCTGAACTACGTGGTGTTGCGGAAACACTACCGCCAGTCCTTCGATAGAGTGAGGTGACACCTCCACGTCACCAAATAATCCATTCTAAATTTTCGGTAACTCCGTTCCTATGACATTACAAGGGAGAGCATAAAATTCTCCGTGCAAGCCATCTAAACCAATTAACTGATTTTAAGTTAGTCTTTGTTAGTGGCATATGCACTCCTCAACAAAATGAAAGGATCACTATTTTGAAACCTCATCACTGTCTCCCACTGTGTCGCAGAAATTTGAAATTTGGCTCAACGGTGACAGCAGAATTCCTCTATAGTTGTGCATAAATGTGGCGCCCTGCGACCTCACACTCCAGGCTCGGCGACGCTTCAAACAACGAAGTGTCGACACTTGGTCGGAGCTCCAAAGTTGATGTGAGGTGTAAGCTAGCAGTAAATTTCATCAAAATCCTGCCCAACGCCATCGTGGACCTATCACACGACGGTGAGGTAGTCACACACCGTCTTACCCATATTTAACACCTTCGTTTGACTTGTCAGCGATGGAGGCCAGATCCGTGATGCCCAGCGTTGAAATTACGTGGTTTGCTTGTGTGTGTGGTCTAGAGAAACATTTGGGACATACGGCCTCTCAGAATCGACACTGAAATGCTGATGGGTGGTCTAAAGGGAGTCAATGAAACCACTTCTTCCCTTGGCACGTTGATTCCACTGATTTCACTGTCTAAAACGACAGCCTGTGGAGTGTCAGCAGTGTCGAATGCTGTTAAGAACCGTCGACCTGTGCTCATCGCAGTGTACTGTAGTTTTCGAACGTGAAATTGAAGGAATCAACTTCCCTAAGGAACGGGTGGTTTCATCGGCAACCTTTATCTCATCCCCTGAGATCTGTACTTGTTGACTGTAAGCGTTTCTGAGTCTGAGATATTGTCCTCCGCCACCCATAAGAAAACTGCGTGATTTCAGCGCCGGTCGTCGTGGTTCTGACTTGCTCAGAAAATGCGTCAAACTAAGGTGTGAAATGTGCGTAAGAGGGGTTGTGACACTCTCATGTCGTGTGACACGTCCACGAAGGCGTAAGACAGAATTGCGGTGAAATCTGCTCCCAATGTGACATCATTAAGCCACCTTATACCTCACAAACTTCTGAGCTATGGTCTTTTTCGCATGTGTCGGCACCTTCCTGACTGAGGCGTCGCTGAGCCTAAGTGTGACGTCGCAAGGCACCCGTGTTTTGCGTTACAGAGAAAGATCGTAGACATCGTTGAGCAAAACTTCAAACTTCTGCATTGTAGTGGGATATATGTTTTTCAGTACAGTTATCCTTTAATTCTGTTGTGGAGAGTATTTATTCGTCGGTGGTGTTCGTTACAAGGTCAGTCTTGTTATTCGGATTTACTATGGGATGAATGTAGGATAAAAGGGACTCACCTGCCGTCGAGTCAGTTACTTAGACTAGGTAAAAATCCATACAATATTGCGCCAAATATTTTTTGGTAGCCGCTTGTTCATCATATTCCTGCCTCCATTCATCGTTTAGAGTACGGGGAAATTTTCATTTACCTGTCTTGGCTTCCCCGATTATATTATATACTGTATGAGTTCAATCGGAGACCACGTTCGAACAATATTTCTCTCTAAAGATCGTTGTACTGCAACTGTAATATTTGCTTTAGTACGTTTTCTGCTAGAGCTGTTTGATATTGATCCCACGGGGTCGCTGTAGGCGTTTTAACCCATTTTAGCTTACTTTGTTGTCTGTCTCTCTGTTCAGTAAAAATGTTTGCAACTGATATTAACTATAGGCTTCAGATTTTACAAGCAGTTTATAACTCTATGACAGTGCCATATTAACTGGGTTTCTTGACGATCTTCTTATTAGTAGTGGGAGTGGGGTTGGGAGTGAAAACGTATGATAACACCTGGTGCAGGGCGCCACTGGAGTAAGGCTCTAGTCGATGTGTTTCACCACTGACATGCACTGATCAACTCCTCTCAAGATGCAAGTCCCCCATACGGTCCAGGTGTATGTAAAGGAACTGTGTGCACGGAGACGGAACCAAATGATTGGATATAAGACGTGAACTGTAGTTGTTTCCTCTGATTAAACATTAATAATTACTGCATTTTGATGGGAAATATCAGCTACTGTAACGAAACAAGGGTTACAAATTACATAATCTATTTCTAGGACTACAATGATTGCACAGAACAACAAGGGACAAATTCTCATCACGGGACTATGAGTGTGTATACAGATTTTGTAGGGTGCTAATTTTGAATCGTCGGAGGGAAATGACTGCAAAAGTTCTCGTAAATTAGAGCAACCAACACGAAATCGTGTTAGCTGACTGGTAATTGCGGAGCTGAAGTGTAGGCGATGATTGCATCGAAAGGTTGGAGAGTAAAGAGAAACAGAACCCCAGATATTAAAATCATGGTCAAAAGGTAACCGCACAGTGACTGACTGATCAATCTGAACCCACGTGCCTATCATCCCACACGAATTTCGAACGCCATGACTGCGACATATATTTCACTTGTATTACTCCATTCATGACATTTTTTGATAGTTCACTGTGTTACGACGGAAAGTCAAGCGCCGCCATGCCTGTCGGAAACGAGAGAGCAGAGAGGGCTATACATCATTTGCCAGAGATGCAGTGCTAGCTTGGCTCGAATTGCCTTCTCCTGGTGTGTTGAAAAAGACCGTCCGCTACGCCTGTGGGTGAGAAAGTCCGCCTACTATGGCTCTCGGGAAAGAAGTGTTTACTATTGCTTTCAGTGAGGAAGTGTCTGATACTTCACTCTCCGGCTCCTTCTCTGTGTGAGAGCACCAAAACTGCCATTTTGGCGAATCTGAGACCGTATACTTCATTTCGCCAATCCGGAACCACCTAACAGTTTTTTTTTTTTTTTAAGATTCTGAACGCCATCCTACCAGAACTCCTCCCTCTAGCGACTTGCCAGAGCCGTTCTGTTGCACATCACCGTTCTCAATGATTCTGAGTTCTTGAAACTTCCTGGCAGATTAAAACTGTGTGCCGGACCGAGAATCGAACTCGGGACCTTTGCCTTTCGCGGGCAAATGCTCTGCCAACTGAGCTACCCAAGCACGACTCACGGCCCTCCTCACAGCTTTGCTTCTGCCAGTGCCTCGTCTCCTACCTTCCAAACTTTACAGAAGCTCTCCTCGCAACGTAATGCAAATGCGTCGTCTTACCCGACCGCGAGTTGGTGATGAGTTTCTAGTGGGATAGATTTGTGCGTTATTATTAAATTTGAAAAACATATGAGTCATTCAGTTCTTCTTCTTTATTTAATTTATAGCGTATATAATCAAAATATGCCTTGCTTCTCATCATACAACAATTACTTTTGATACAATATTTGATGTAATGAACAATTCGGCGGCCTCTAAGTCAAACCCTGCAGAAATATTGCAATCGGGAGTGAAGCTCCTTAACAGATACCACAAATAAGGTGTCGAGAACCTTTATAGCGAGAACAGGATTCATGCCAGCACACCTCGCACTTGAGACGTTGAATCCAGTATTCTGTTGGTGGATGTTTGTACTTTCCAGTAGAGCCTAGGCAGTGAATTTTTCGTCGAAGTATTTAAGTTTTGCTTTGCTTTTATTTTATTTCCTTGATCTGAATCAAACAGTTTCCTCTTTGGTTTCTTCATTTCTCCTTTTGTTGATTGGTATTCCAGTTGCCTCTTGAATGCGGCCCCGTATACTATTTATGATTTCCTCCCCTTTCTCAGGTCTTTACTGCAAATCTTTCCTCATTGCCATTGGAATTATTTCTTTTGGGGAAATCATGTTCCACGTTCCTTCTCCCTAGTGCATCCCAGACGTGCTCTATTGGATTCAAATCGGGAGAGCGATTTTCCAAGGAAACATCAACCCATGACCTATGACGCCGAGCATTACTGTCATTTAATACGAAGTCTGAGCCCACACCATGTAGCAACAGCCCCACATGAAGTCCAAAGCCCTCGTCACGATACCTGGCAGTTAAGCCTTGCCGATTCACCCTTACAGTTTCATGAAGAGCTGGTCCAGTGGTTAACACAATCCCTGAGTACGATGTTAGGGATCCTCCTCGATATCGGTCTCTTTACACAATGCTTGGATCCCGAAATCATGTTCCACGTTCCTTCTAGATGCGAATGCTTGGAAAATCTGTCTTCAGACAAAATCCGGACTCATCTGTGAAAAGAACATTTGCCCACTGTTTGACGTCCAGATGGGATGTTGACGACTCCACTCTAGAACGTTCCCTTCTGTGAACACGCATCAGAGATACACATACAGCAGGTCTCCGAAATACAGGCCACTCTGCCGAGGCCTTCTGTCACATTTGTCTCGATACAATACGTACAGTGGATGGTGCGAGGTCAAATGCTTGTTGCAATGCAGTACTAAAGCGGTACCGTCATGCCCTTACTGTCAAGTAACACTCCTCTCTTTCTGATATCACACATGGTCGGCCCTGATATGGTCTTCGGGGTACTGTTTCGGTCTCTATAAATTGTCGCCATATCCGAGGAACAACAGAACGATTCACATTAAGCCAACGGGCCACATGAGTCAACGACTGTCCTGCTTCAATTCTTCTTATGGCCTTCCACCGCAGACAGTCTAGTAGGCGTCCACTTTGTGCCATACCGCCCCGTCTGTGACATCATACACAGCGATTGTGGGTGTGAGACTACCCCGTCAATAACTCCCCCTTTTGATAGGTGCACTGACTTCATGGCTGGCGCGGTTGTCCGTTGACCGGAATGCCACCTTCCGTGTAGAACAGGATTGTATTGGCATCTGTTACAGTTTGTATGACTATACCGGGAATTAGACAGAAGACGGGGAAATAGCGGTTTGTTGTTTCAATTTTGGACACCAGTGTATATTTAACATTTATTTGTACATATTTTTGGCATGTATCTCTAGCGGATTTCGCCCTGCAGTCTTGTTTTCAGGCGGGTCAACGTTCATGACATCCCATCTCCTGAACTATGTGATGTACAACGACATACTTTTTTTCTAATACATCTCGTGGTTTATGTGAACAACTGTCTGAGAAAAATGCTGCAAAAGGGATATTAGAAAAGAAGTGATAAATTAAAAGGTCATACCTGATTTGGCGGTTTTACAACATGAGTAGTGAAAATGTAGCAAGCGATAAACTTTTTTTCTTTCAACGTATTGTCGGGTTTGTGAGTGAGGAAATGTCTAGTAAATATTTGATATAACGTATGCCCTCACTATCTACGCTAATTTCTCAGCCCAAATACTCTTCCCTTTTAGAGGTGGGAGCTTCTTATCCCCATAATGCCTCATTCCAGATAGTAACTGATATGTGTATTAAGTTTGGTTGATATCTGTCCAGTGGTTTAGGAGGAGATGTGGGAGATGCATTCATACATGATTTTTATAATATGTATGAGTTCTTTCTGAAACGCCGTGCATATGTAGAGCCTAACTGAATATCTCCTAAGTGTCGTCCACAACTCACGGAGGTGGATCTAAAGTTATCTCCAAGGGGTCACATTCCATGCTGTCACAATGTGCTATACCACATTGTGGATACAGACCCTTGGATTAGGAGTGGTGGCAGGAAGGGATGGAAAGTTGTGTAATAAGTATAACCACTCTTGTGTCGTTGTAGTGTTCATCACATCATTGCGACAAACGATGGGCCAATGAATTTCCTTGCCGAGGCTACAGGCTGCCAGTACAGTGCCGTTGGCTTACGTAGGGAGGTCCACCATTGAATTGTAGGTTCCTACATCGTTTTCTTGTGACAGACGATTTCTCATTCAAACCCAAAAAAAAAATGGTTCAAATGGCTCTGAGCACTATGGGACTTAACATCTGAGGTCATCAGTCCCCTAGAACTTAGAACTACTTAAACCTAACTAACCTAAGGACATCACACACATCCATGCCCGAGGCAGGATTCGAACCTGCGACCGTAGCAGTCGCGCGGTTCCGGACTGCGCGCCTAGAACCGCTAGACCACCGCGGCCGGCCATTCAAACCCACAAAATGGCTCTGAGCACTATGGGACTTAACTTCTAAGGTCATTAGTCCCCTAGAACTTAGAATTACTTAAACCTAACTAACATAAGGACATCACACACATCCACGCCCGAGGCAGGATTCGAACCTCCGACCGTAGCGGTCGCGCGGTTCCGGACTGTAGCGCCTAGAACCGCTCGGCCACCCCGGCCGGCTCAAACACACATGAATATCCACTCCCCCTCCGCCACACCCACCTCCAGAAAAGTACCTTCAATGCGTGTCTTAACTATTATCCGTTGAGCCGGCCGCGGTGGCCGTGCGGTTCTAGGCGCTGCAGTCCGGAACCGCAGGACTGCTACGGTCGCAGGTTCGAATCCTGCCTCGGGCATGGATGTGTGTGATGTCCTTAGGTTAGTTAGGTTAAGTAGTTCTAAGTTCTAGGGGACTGATGACCTAAGATGTTAAGTCCCATAGTGCTCAGAGCCATCTGAACCATTTTTATTATCCGTTGACATGCAGGATTCATTGCCTGCAGTGGATTTCATACCTTACTGTCGGCACTTCCATCGTGTGCAGTGACTTATTTGAAGCATAAATGGCCTTTTTCTGTGGACTTCCTCCGGAGCCCATTCTAATGCATGCACGCTGTAAAGTTCCGTAAACAGTGGCTACGAGGGCATTTGAATACAGAAAGATAAGGTTCTCCTGGATAGTAGTGTGCTCAGAAACTGTTCGTCTTCAGGAGTTCCATGTGCAAAGTACCCACGATAAGGCGGCGATAAAAGAAAATTACATAGCTCTCGACCCTGAGGCCGGTGGTCAGCATAATGCATAGCCACATTTCATCATACAACACGACCAACTATTCCGCTCTTCCCATATCTCCAAGTTAACCCGCACCCCAAACCCTACTTCCAACATGTCAGTTATGTCAGATTCAATTACTCACTGCATTAGTTGGAATTATTGAAATAGGATGAAATCCAGAAACGTTTTTTCACTTTAAGTACAGTGAGTAATAAAAGGAATCTTTCTTATTTTAGGATGTGATACTCCAGTTCTTTCAGTTACATGAGCAATGAGAGACAAATGAAATAGCTCAATGTGCGAAGTAATTTGGGCGTTACTGTAACGTATGTTTTCGATGTAAAGCAAAGATAGTGGTTTCAAATTCGCTCTCAGTGTTTTTAAGACATATAGAGAAGGTTTTAAAAAGCATTGCCGCATGTGGTTTACGTGTAGTAGTTGCCTAACTCATATGAGACTGTATATTATCGCGAATCATACATATTAAACTTTTGTTGTGGATATTTTGCTTCTGTGAAAACTAGTGAATTTGTAGTAATCTGTTATTAAATTTCCTGTAGAAGGGACTGAGGGGAGGTGTATAAGTTTGAGATATTTATTTAATCCACTACTGGTTACAATTATTGCTGCTCGAATATGATAAAGCGGGTTTAAAATTATAGCAAGGTCAGTCGCTGGGCATCACAAGACAGAGTTGAGGGCCGTGTTAGAGAGCGCCAGTAAGGCAGAGACTGGAAATACCTACCTCCTACTGCACTCTTCTCCTCTGGCATCGATCGGCACGACGGTCGGAGACGAGTGTCTCAACCAATGAGCTGTCCCTATTCCCCACTTCATGTAGTGGGCGGGACAGGGCGTGGTCTGAACGGAGCTTAAAGCTGTAGACCTTCTGAGATGCTATGTTCTCTCTGCCGCTTGGCTGTATGACGTGTCAGCCGAATTGCATAACTGCCAGGAGATGCCTCCGGCGTCGCCATTGCTCGTATGCTTGTATGCTATCGGCTGTGAGTTATTTCATCTTGGTAGTGCTTTGCATTCTAGGAAAGAAACAAATGTTCTCAAAGGGAGAATCTGCAAGTTGATTACAATCATCAAATAGCTTTATTCAGCCTCTATTCATTACTGGTTATAATTATCGCTGATAGAATATGATAAAGCGCATTTAAAATTAATCGATGACACACTGCAGATATTTAAAACCGAGTGGAGAAACGTACTTAAAAGAACAAGATCAGTCACTGGGCAACACAAGATACTACCATTGTGCTTAACAATAGTTGTATCTTTATGGTGCTCTGCCAAATAGCAATCTATTTTTTGAAATCATGTTGACCAGTATCTGTACCTTTATAAAGTTAAAAGTGAATGTTTCTCTGTCTTATAGGTAGAATGCGGACTGATATGTACTGAAATAGCTAAAATGTACCTTAGTCTATACACTAAAAACAGGAGAATCATGCGGTTAAATTCTGGATATATGCACTAAAGTATCAGAAATTAAAAGTATATTAACGATGAACTGAAAATCATATGGCTCTGAGCACTATGGGACTTAACATCTGAGGTCATCAGTCCCCTAGAACTTAGACTACTTAAACCTAACTAACCTAACGACATCACACACATCCATGCCCGAGGCAGGATTCGAATCTGCGGACGTAGCGGTCGCGCGGTCCCAGACTGAAGCACCTAGAACCGCTCGGTTACAACGGCCGGCTAATTATGAATTAATTTGTATCACTATGATATTAGGTGGAAAAGAAATTTATTCTGATTATAGCGTAGAAAAGAACCGGTTATCTTACATGTCGTTCTATTTCCGCTGCTGCTCAGACTCGCAGCTGTTAAAAGTCATGGTGGCCCTGACTGATCGCTCTAGACGCACCAGATATTACGGCGGTTTCGCCCTTTTCTGTTATCTTTACCTTTCATACTACTTGTAACATCACTCAACCCCAAAAGTTGCTAAGGGTGTCTTACACCAACCCAGTTCCAGATAAGTCAGATTTCTTTCAAGTTGCTTCAGGCGGTGCAGAGTTATCCTTATATGTGATAACATTCTCTCCGTCACACTTACAAATAGGAGTGCTAAAAGTGTCCTTTCCTCGTGACAGTTGTCTACTGGTACTAAGATATAGAGGTACGATGTTTGAATCAAATTCCTCCAGGTGTCCCAGAAGTATGCTGTATCATATATGCACAAAAATAAAATTATAATTATGAATATCTATACTGTAAACGGAAGCTACTAAGTATTAGAACAGTTTACTAATGATACGATTTCGTTCTTCAGATTGCGGAAAGTCTTGGTCACATGTGATGTCCGAAGTCTTCATGGATTTTTTTTTCTTTTTTAGAAATTTACCTGAGTTATAACTTAAGTACAGTTGTAGACTATAGCGTAAATTTTCAAACTAACAGTTTACATGATTTTAGGTTTGTAAATTCCGCGCTGACTGCTTCAGTATTTCATCGTACTGCTAGAAAGTATCTTCCTACCTAACATATTCCCACCTGCCACATATTCCTTTCCCTTGAAAAGTTTTAATCTTGAAGGATTTTAAACACCTTACAAAATTCGCTTCAGGATTCAGGGATCTTCAGTCTTTCGATACTGTGACAAACAAGTTACAGGCTTTAATTTGCGGTAGAAAACGCAAACATTTCTTCTGCTTTTCTTATGCATCTGCGACAATAACAAGGAGCTGTTCTTCATTAGGTGAAAAACTCCTAAAAATCAAAATTCCCGTAGCGTCGTTTACGCTTCTTTTTATTGCAATAAGTAACACTGGTATTTTCATATGAATCAGAAAGAACTAAAGTTGTGCAGTGCAGGACTCTACTAAGAAATCGATGAGGAGTCCAAGTTTCTTTTGTGATCATTGTACAAAGACCACGAAACAATTATTTGGCCGGCCGAAGTGGCCGTGCGGTTAAAGGCGCTGCAGTCTGGAACCGCAAGACCGCTACGGTCGCAGGTTCGAATCCTGCCTCGGGCATGGATGTTTGTGATGTCCTTAGGTTAGTTAGGTTTAACTAGTTCTAAGTTCTAGGGGACTAATGACCTCAGCAGTTGAGTCCCATAGTGCTCAGAGCCATTTGAACCATTTTGAACAATTATTTGCTGCACTGGAGTTTGGTACCATTTCAGCATCGTCCACGCCAACCATAATGCTCTAGATAGCCAGAAAATTAGAAAAATATAACAAACATCCGAACGTTTTTCCTTACGTAGGTGTTTAGTATGTATGTGTTGGCTAATGAATTGCAGGTAAGTTAAATTCAGTAGAAACATGTCAAAGAAGCAACAAGCCGGAGTGGTGAAAAAAATTGATGGTGAATTTCGAATCTGCTGATCTAATTGTAACTTCCTCCCGCTATCTCCAGATACATAACAACTTACCTGAAAGATCACACTGTCTCTTCTACTGTAGCTGCATCGAAGATCGAAACTTACTGCAGATTTCTCAATCAGAAAAAGTTGCGGAGTAAGGAACAGGAGGAAGGCCCACAGCAGTTCTCAGAGAGGTAGAAAGTCAATTAATGTTTTTATATATTGAGCCATAAATGGAAGAAAGTTTGCACATTAAGTTCTTCAACTCATTACTCATGCATGAAATAGACCGGTGACTGGTCACTGGACTCGTAATTTCCCCACCAGTATAAACCTATGATTGGATTTTATACCAGAGGAATAATTCGGCACTCTTTCGTTGTTAGGGTTGGACAAAACGGTCATCAAAGCATCCCTTCATGTGTGGGAAACATATAGGAAAAGTCTCAGATTTAAAAGTGTATGCTATACAATTTGCGCTTCATTGCCGAATTTATCTTGTGAGAAGGCGAAACGGCGCTTCCAATTATGTGGATAGGAATCGAGCACCCACTTTCCTAAAGCATTGAAGTCTTCTCCTACTACAGGTGTAATTCAACTTTGTCTTCACTATCACAGCGTATAGATTAAGGACGAAATGGGATAGCACTATTCCACTTAAATAAGATTCGATTCCATATTCGATTATATATGAATATTTTCATAAAGGTTAACACATATATTAACAAATAAGTTCACAAATCAAATATGATAAATAGACATATAAACAGGTGACAAAAATGCCCGGCCTAAACAATATTATTATTGGATCGCTACCCAACACTCAATCAAACAACACTACTCATGTAAGCAATCAGTAGAGAACATATGATGAAATAAACGTTTGACTGAGTGCGAACAACAGAAATAGTAGTGAAGGTGCATGGTGGTAGAACGTGGCAGATTACCTAGACAGCGGCATACAGGCGTCACTTGTTGGTTTGAGATCGCAGTTACAAATTGCTATCGCAACTGCCGCCATTCTAATTGTCACAACTAGAAGGCGACCAGGTTATTAACTTTTTCTCTGACTAATCGGCAATCTGATATGGGACCTTCTGGAGCTTATAGACAGTTGCACTGTCTCAATATGACGCCTAAGCGGTAGGACCATGATATCTGGAGACTGACAGTACCAGCCACGGAAACGCGTCTTGATGGCCGATTAGTAGTATACTGAAATGTTAATGCTTATCGTTGGCACAATAGTTGACGCCAGTGGAGTGTGAAAATTGTCTGTCACACTTACGTACTCAAGAAAGAAATGCTATTGAAGTTAGTGTACGCCTAGTATAACATTAAACAAATTGTTAGTTACAGTAACTGAAATTCTCTGTGATGTAAACACCATGGTAAATACAAATGAAATCAATTCCCATTAATCATTAGACATGCAAGTGAAGAAAATTTCCTACAGCACACATTAAAAGTTCCACATTGAAGCCCCTGTTTTACAATGGAACGCAGCCACAGTGACAGAAGAAATCAGTTATTCAAAATAAGTCGGCCATAGTTATTTTTGTATGTGTGTCACCTGACCTGGACCGTTGTAGGACGCAATTAAATACAATACTAAGTCTTAACATATGAGTCTATTTTCTCAAGTTCATATTATCATTAATAGATTTACAATCAATTATTTGAACCTAAAGATGAATACAACTTGGCTTAATTATAACGAAGATGATCCTCTAACTGAAGCCCAAAAAATGCTATGTATCTTAAAATGAGTTTAACAAAGTCAGTTCCACAACGGAATACAAGATGATACACAAAAAATACAGTAAATGACTGCTTGAGTGAAGCTCATTTGGTACGAAAAAATTGATAACATCAAGTAATTATCTCAAACAATATGAAAGATTACTACGTACCTGCGATTAGCTTTCGAAATCTGTGCAGCTCGCAAACACAACTTAAAATACAGACCGAGGAGCCAGATACGTGAAATCTCTAATGTAGCAACACAGGTTGATGAATATACCCTGCAAATTCTGAGTTGCTCATTGCAAAGGCAGCGCTAATGCTAAAAGCTACACTAACTCAAGACTTAGTAAAGTACTATGGGAAGTGATCGAGCGCCTGTCTCTCGATGTGACCACTGGGCCACTTGTCTCCACTTCGTCTCCAATCTTGCCCATGCTCCTCTGCACTTACAAAAGCACAACGACTTGGAGGGGAGGATTCATAACTTTTCCCAGAGAGAGATCAATTGTTTCCGTGAATATGCCAAAACACAGGAGAAGTGTGTTAAAACCGCTCCACCATTGCCTATTGTATCTCACTTAAATAACTAGATGTAGATACACATTTTTCCGGTGTTGCCACTCACTGGCTCGGACTTCAGGGTCACAGCACTGATGCAGTTGATCAATATGATTGGTTGACAGTATCCGGAAACTAAAACTTTTTCCCTCGCTGGAGATGGAAAAATCACGGTTTCGTGTGCTTTCATCAACCTACAAGCTGCGCAGGCTCGTAACTGCAGCAATACCTTTAGGTAACCAGCGGTCGCTATCTTCTAACTTCAAAGGCACATCCCGATAAGCAACCAGCTCAGCTGTCTGTCAAGCAGTTGTGCGAACCCAAAGCCCAACACAGTGTCGTAAACCGTACCGTATTCAAAGCGCCAGCACCACACGGGCTTCTCGCAACACATCCTGTCCGCCCTGTTTCAGGGAACATAAATTTATGAATCTTACTCCAGAAGCCGCTAACTATGTATTTCCGTGCAGAAAAATTAGGATACTACAGGTGCGAAAATTAAATATTATCACAAAGTGATATGTTACTTAGCGTCACATCATTTCTCTTCTTTTTGAAATGGCAGTATGTCAATATGGTAATAAAGCAATATTTGACCATCACTGATTCATGGAAATACACGATAAAAGAATTTTACTTAAAATTAATCACTGGAAATCTAAAAGACCCCAAAATCCTAGCAATCTTCAGTTCAATGATAGGAAAAAAAGAAAAAAATATAAAATATGAGAAACTTTGTCCCACAATCAATTAAAAGTTATTACAGTAGTTTCTATATACTAGATTTTGTGTGGCAGGCTTAGAACGAGATGTTAAAAAGTTAATAACATCACGCAAACATATGGTGCACGGCAGTGTTTCACATTACTTGAACGTGGGAATACTATTAAAATATATCAAGCTAGTTCGCATGAATAAATATATAATAAGATATGATACTAGTGTCTGCCCTATTCAGCCAGGAGCGGCTCCAAAGTTAATTTCTTTTGCCTTAATTCATATATTCTAATGTGCCACTATGTAGTGGTGTGCATGTCCATTGGTTAATAAAACAAGAGAAACGGGAAGGGGTATAAGCATAAGTCATTGTCTGGGACAACAATATACGACAGTGAGATAGTTCTGTTGCAAATCGATCAGCGCAGGTGAGAATGCCAAACAAGGCACACAGATTGCCGACAGGTTGTTTTTGTCGTAGTGTTCACAAATGACTGGGGCGAGGCGAGACATTGCGCGCGCGACCGCCCGTCCCATGGTAGATTATCCGCCGGTAAAAGGTCACATTCCGCTAGTCGCTCCCGTTTTTTCGACATTACTCGCCTCAGGCAGCTACCGACGAATCCAGTTTTGTTGGTTAAGGTTAGAAACGTGGGTCCTGAAGATTTTCGAGGCTCCTATGAACAATGCATCACATGTTTCCCCTTTTTTGGTCTTTCCTGAAAGTGGAACCGCGGCTGTAACTGTTTTATTAATTTTCATAATGCTTTCAATTCCAAAACAAACACCCTTTACATTGAAAAGCAAAGCGCAAAAGGAAATGGCTATCGCCTTGTTGAAAAAGCAAGAAGGATAACTCTTAGTTAAACCCAGAGACTTTTATATATATATATATATATAATTCCAATTATCAAATCAGTCCTCGTGATAGGCTACTATGAGATGAAATTTCTACTTGGTTATTTCAGCAAGGGTGACAAAATCTGTTTACTGTGTTGACGAAATAATTCGTTAGGGTGGTAGCTGCTGTATTCACAAATTTCTAAGTAAATAGCTCCCAAACTGAATACCTCCAGAGCTCCGTCAGTGCTTTAACGGGTTTAGCTAGCAGTTGGTAAGGAAATCAGAAGGCGGAAAGCCCAGAATACTATAGTAATATCTTCATTAAAATGCACTCTTTCACCAAAAATTTCTGACAGTACAGCCAGTTATCATTTTGCGATACTAATTACATTTCGCTGTTGTATTTTTGCGTATTGCTGGAGGGTAATACATAGCTAGCGGATTCTGGATTAAGTTTCTTACATATCTCTTCCTGAGGCTGGCCAGAGAGGACGTATTGTTTCAAGCCTGGGAGGACTTGGCGCTTTGAATGCGTGGGGTTCAGAGAGTTAGTTGGTCAAAAGCCGCATGTGGACATGGGCACCTGAAATCTTGGCGCTTTGAATGCGTGGGGTTCAGAGAGTTAGTTGGTCAAAAGCCGCATGTGGACATGGGCACCTGAAATTAGAACACAGTCAGCAATGCTCTGGTCCCCTGAGTATTGCTGACGTGATGAACCGGCGCATCCGATTGGCTGACGGAAACACGCGAAACCGCCATTTTTCCGTCTACAGTGTGCGAAAATTTATGAAATTTCGATTACGAATGTTGTCAGCCAATCAGATGGTTAATACTAGAATGGCTGAGTTTCTGACATTCCTAAAACGGCGGAAGGGGGTCGTTTTGACCCCACGTAAGATATTTTCGTATTTGACTTAAACAAGTACTTTTTTTAGTCCAACTTTATTTCTAGTAAATTGTGATTAAATTATGACAGAAATCGGGTGTGTTGTGAAGACGACCCCTTTCTCATCAGGTGCTCCGTGGGTACGTAGATTAGACTAGTGCTGCATCTATCACGAAAGATCAAATAAAATAACTGATGGCCCCCATGAAGCTAATAGCCTACTTGAAAAAATCGTCTGCAGCACACATCAGAAAATGTAATTTAATAAGTTCCTGAACTCGTCAGGGTCCTTGCCTATTGCTTATGATTGGAGGATATGGGCATTACAATAGAACATTTTACTATTGATGGTTGCTGAGTGATAGTGCTTAATCCGAAAAAAACGAATTTACATAATACAACAGAAAATGATAAGTAAATGAATGGTTGGTAGGGTCATTATAAGCAAGGAGCTGGACAATTACGATTGCGATGGTATCTAGATAGATAAAGGACACTAAATACGTTCTCAACCGTGAGCTTAAAATTTTGAAATTACAAACAGAAACAGAAAAAACATCAGTAAATAAAGGATGAGTCGGAAAGAAAGGAGACTAGTTGGGTGAAATCCAGTGAGTTTACATGATGACATAACATAACAAGGGCGGTTACGAATAATTCCCTTTGAAAACAGGAATTCAGTTACAGAAAAATTTGAATAGCCACATGTGCAACGTGTAGGTCAGGTTAGGAAGCTGAAAAAGAGATATGATAAATGAACTGCTCTTCTCCCACTATATCATGATTTCCGAGGGCGTGAGTGTGCACTGCAAACGCGATCTTACCGTACCTGCCATTGAGATGGTTGCTGCCAAGTCGGGATACGCCGAACTGCAGCCGCTGCTAACTGGTGCTGGGCTGAGTCCATGAGATGTGACTGCGAATGGCAGATCTCGTCATACTCCTGATTTCCCATCTTGGATGGGCGTAAGTTCACAGTGAAACGTTAAAGACTTAGCAGTGGGCCAAAGTAAAAAGAAAGCACGTATGAGCCCAGAGTCCTGAGTAGCCTCACCAAGTACAAGCTCGAATCAGAATACTTATAAAAAAACCATTACAATCCTGAAAACCTGACTAAATTAATGGTAGCCTTCCTTCAGACCACGGAAAGGCAACACGCACAATATTTTCTTTCTAACCAGTCCCCGAAAGGACGTAAGTACTACCCCAGTAAGGGATCTGGAAGCGGGTTCCATAGCTCCCACTCTAAAGTTACTGATGTATCCGCCAATGAGGTACGTGTATAAGGAAGTGGGAAACGAGTATCTCCCGTTCCCTCGTACAGTCTATTTTGTTGGAAATTAAGGAAACTTTGTTGGGCTTTAGACAGTGTTCCAACGTGAAGGGCTAAGTTTGTAAACTTGCAGATGCATTTATTTTGCTTGAGGAAACGTTTTTGGAGATTGCACACTGCAGCATAAAGGTACATGGACATCTGAGGGCTCCACCCAAAGATTACAAACAAGCAGAGTTCTCACCCTTTCCACTAGCTGTTGCCTGTTCTGCTGTAGAGGACACCAAACTTCCATTCCACAACTATTTGTCTGTGGAGGCTGAGCTAGGAAGATATTCCCTGAAAGGTTCGCCTGACTGTCACTGCTGTCTACTAGCATAGTAGCTGCCTTCTAAGAGGTCGGCAGTCCATACAAAACTTGTGAAATTTGCTGCTGCTTTCACCCAGGTGAAAAGAGTTCTCTGGTAAAGACCAAAAGGATGTAATTGGAAAGAAAGTATTACAAGGATGAAATGTTAGGTTGCGTGGGTGACCCACGTTGCTACAAGGTACTCCTACCTACTCATGTAATCAGCACACAACAACGGTGAAAATTTGGCAAGTAAAAATTGAATCGGAAACTAAATGAAGCGAAGCAAGAGAGTCTCATATGCAAATTTAGTATGCAAATACACTGAAGCGCCAAAGAAACTGTTAGAGGCGTGCGTATTCAGATACAGAGATATGCAAACAGGCAGAATACGGCGCTGCGGTTGGCAACGCCTATGTCAGAAGACAAGTGCCTGACACAGTTGTTAGATCGGTTACTGCAGCTAAAATAGCAGATTATCAAGATTTATGTGAGTTTGAACGTGGTGTTACAGTCAGCCAAAGAGCGATGGGACACAGAATCTCCGAGGTAGCGATGAAGTGGGGTTTGCCCTTAGTAGCATCTCACGAGTGTACCTTGAATATCAGGAATCGGGTAAAACATAAAATCTGTGACATCGCTGCAGTCGGGAAAAGATCCTGTAAGAACGGGACCAACGACTACTAAAGAGAATTGTTCAACGTGACAGAAGTGCAACGCTTCCGCAAGCTGCCGCAGAGTTCAATGATGGGCCATCAACAAGTGTCAGCCTACGAACCATTCAACGAAACATAATCGATATGGGCTTTCTGAGCCGAAGGCCCACTCGTGTACCCTAGATGACTGCACGACACACAGCTTTACGCCTCGCCTGAGCCCGTCAACACCAACATTGAGCTGTTGATGACTGGAATCATATTGTCTGGTCGGACGAGTTTCGTTTCAAATTGTATTGAGGGTATGGGCATGTACGGATATAGAGACAACCTCATGAATACATTGACTATGCCTGTGAGCAGGGTACTGTTCAAGCTGGTGGAGGCTCTGCATTGGTGTGGAGCGTGTGCAGGAGAAGTGATATGGGGCTCCTGATACGACTAGATACGTCTCTCACAGGTAACACGTACGTAGGCATCCTGTCTGATCACTAGCATCCATTAATGTCCATTGTGCATTCCGATGGACTTGGAAATTCCACCAGGACCATTCGACTCCTCATACCTCCAGAATTGCTAGAGAGTCGTTCCAGGAGCACTTTTCTGAGTTTAAGCACTTCCGCTGTCCACCAGCTACTCAGATATGAATATTATTGAGCATATCTGGGATGTCTTGCAAAGTGCTGTTCAGAAGAGCTCTCCACCCGCCCGTAATCTTACGTATTTATGGACAACCGTGCGGTATTCATGGTCTCAGTTACCTCCAGCATTACTTCTGACATCAGTGAAGTTCATTTTACGTCGTGTTGTGGAACACGACATTAGGGAGATGTACTAGTTTCTTTGGCTCTTCAGTGTAGGATAAAATGTGAGGCGAAAGCCCTAAAACAGGCCGCCGGCTCACATCAAGCCGTAGTCCGATTCAAAATTGTTGCCAAGGTAGGTTTCACAGAGGAACATGGTGAGAACTTTCCTCAAAACAATTTACCTCTACCCAGCTGCTAACGATGGAAGTAAAGCAGCTGAAACAGTTTAAAACCACAATAAGGAAAAGAAAGTAACACAGAGGGAGCGTCTACTGTGCCTCCTCGAAATTTCTGATTCATTCAAATTACAATATTTCCTTACACACTAATTTTACATTACTATATGAAAATCATCCAAAGAAGAAATAAAAATAAAAATGCCTTCAGATTACCACACATTCATTCAGAAGATATGAATTAACTCCAAATTGTGAGCTTTGACATCAAAAAATTTCTCAAGTGAAAGCTGAAGACACAACGAAGATGATATATTAAAACATATTCCAGAATCTTGCAGTCTATCAACCGTGTCACCACATGAGAAGGTGCTTGTAAGTACGTGTGTAAGTTGTGCACAAAAAATATGTACTGTGGGTAGGCGTATTCAGTGCTGAGACGACTGAATACTTTGGTTGTGGTGAAGTACGTTATTGGTGCGCATAGTGATAGTTCTACTGAGTCCAAGTGGTTTTGGATTGGCGCGCTTTCTTTGACTGGAATCATATTTATTACAGCATGCGCTGTGTATCATGTTATTCATTTGGTTGTTTTTGAAAGAGGAGTCGTTCACATTTTGGAAGCATGGCTGTATATGGGTAATTTTAACGTGTGAACTATCAATTCAGTGTAGTAATGAAGTTGTCTATCATGTAAGGATTATCTGTAGCCACTTTAATATGATTTATTCACAAATGCAGGACGGTGAACTCAGTCCGTAAATTTAAATCTTGTCTTGCTAGTTGCTAATGAAATCTTTGAGACTTCTGTCTGTCACGTTAGTTCATAGGCTACGCGTTATATATAAAGATTATCTATGGGTGCCTCTAAAATTGTTTATTCTAAATGCAATAAAGTGAACACATCACATAATTCGAAAGTTGTTTTCCTTGAGTCCAAGTATGCTTATGTCATGCTGGTTCATTAGCTGATGTCTTAATATTAGTTGTTTCTTAAAGGTAAATGGGGAATAAAATTTTAAATTAAAATTTTCCCTGTTCGTTGATTTTATAGTTCTATTTAAAAAAGAAAAAAATGTGTTATAAAATTACTTTATCGTTTCTCTTGTAAGGCTAACTATGGTTGACCACAGGCGAAATGTCACTGATTTCTTGAGCAAACTGTTCTTTAAATATTTGTGTGTAATAAAAGCATGAAATGTTGTTGGTTGGAATGCCATTACGTATGCCTGCAATCCCTAGCACCACCACTCCACTGCTATGTACCACAAATGGAGTACATTTCCTGAATCACAACTTGAATGTTCCGATAAGGGCATTTGTTTTACAATGAAATACCACCACAGTGAGAGCACAGTTTCGCAGTGCATATGAAATTGTTCATATTTATACATAAGTTAGAGCCACTTAACCAGGACTTTCGTAGGACTGAAGAGAATATGCAAGACTACACTGGACTTGCTGTATGTTTCAGAAGGAGATAGGCGACTCCGAGTTATTGCCCTGACAGCAATCATTTTAACTAATAAATCTTCCAGTTGACTACCTGCCCCATGGATTTGCCAAACTGTGTTTATTGTTGATAGCCTGAATTACTATTTATCACAGCTATCGAAACATAAATGAACTTTAATGCTGTAATAGTATTAATGAAATGAGGGCCCTGTCATTACTTTTTGTCAAGTGTTTAAAGGTGACCAATGTATCAACATGGGATTGACCTTTCATAAAAGTTATTGATTAAAAATTTGACAAAAAAACATGTTAAACCTGATGACAAGAATTAAACATGATCTGACGGCAGCACACATACGCAACGAATTGTTAACAACCCAGTGTGGTTGGCTCAAAACGCAGAAAACGCAATCTGAAATTATCTAACAATGAATACACCTTGATGGATTTAGTCTACACAGAAGTTCCGTTACTTTGGTGCAGCTGAGAACAAGTGATGAAACTAATATTGTTTGACCTAATAAGCAGAGGCAGCAATACAGTACCAGTTATCTCGACGTGTGGCGCTGTCTCAGGTGACCGTCGCTGTTGAAGCGTCTGCAGAGCATCGACGGCGGCACCTGTAATTCCCTATCGCGAGACGAAGTATGGCAAGTTGCGACTGGCGATGTGTTAGACGGATTGCAGTCACTCTCTGTCGGAGCCCTGAAAGCTCGGCAGATTGCAGCGTGTGACACAGTTGTTCGCTGACTATACCATGGACCAATCTGACTCACATGTATGGCAGGGCTCACAAGGAGATCAAACGTAAGAGTGGCTGACCTGTCACGAATAGGATTTCTCTCGGCATATCGACTAGTCTGAGGTGAACTATCGGTACAACTAAGTCCTCATCACAGCATTCGCAGTCAAGACCAGTGCTAGTGCAAAGTCACACCCTGGACAAGTGTCCGCAGTGCAACCCATTCATAATAGAAGTCAAGACCAGAATATTTTTCAGTCCGAGTCTGAATCCAAAGACCCACTGCAGCCAGATTCTGAATCAGAAGACCACGCCTGCCCAGAGTCTCAATCGGAAGACCCGCCCCGTCCTGGGTCCTCAATTGGAAGACCAAGTTTCTCCTTCCCCCACTTCCCATCAAACTTCAGTAAACTCCACAAAAGCACTCCATCAAGAACCCCTACAAGTGTTTCACGCCAGTCACAGGAATATACAAGTTCTGTGGCTCCCCTCTAACTCGTCTGCTCTACTCATCGGCCAATCTCATCGACGTTAATAATATTCATCTATTTTGAGGAGAAGCAGCCACTCTGTGACTCACAAATTCCCGTTCAAACAGGAGGAGACGTTGTGTTCCTGACTTGTTTTTCCTCCATGTCCACTGTAGGCAGCGTGTTATTTTGAGTTTCCATATAGCTCTAAAGTGAACAACACATTTATCATGGAGATCATTATTTGGACGGCCTGAACGCTACTGCGTGTCCGACAAGGCACCCCAGCCAAACTATGAGAAGTGCTTTTGTGTCCCAACATAGACCATTTTAGAGCCACCATAATGTAGTGTTCCTTCTAAAATTGCTTTTAAGGCCTATGGCTCCACAGAAAAGTCTGTAGAGTGAGGGGCGCCACCACCTGACGCTTCCCTCGATATCGTTTGGTTCACAGTGAACATGGAAACTCAAGATTTTTTATGACTTTTACAACTGTTTACAAAGGACATTTACAATGCTGTAGTAATACGCTGGCTGGGCGACCAAGGTTTCTCACGCACCCCTGGCCTCTGCTGTGGCAAGAGGAGCCTTACAGGCAAGTCCATGTAGGCCATTTTTCCGCCTCTTCGACCGAACTCAATCTCTACACGCCGTGAGAGAAATTCTTTGGCCTGGCATTCTGTCCCCAGTATGTGCTTCGAGAGGTTCCTTTCCCTAACAGCTGCAAGTGTCTTACAAAATCCCAGATGTCCACTACAAGATTCATTGTTAAATGATCAAACTGACTGATTATTCTCCACTTCAGAAAAGTGCTATTGGAAGGAGACCCACCAAAATGACCCCACATGCATGAACAATGTACAAACTTCCATCAGTACCTGCTCAACCTGATAACCTTCTATAGTATCACAAACACGATGTCTTGGGTGAAAAATCTGAGTTAAATTGTACCCTTGAATATGAAGAATAATGAGAGAGTGACCCGTCGTCTCAAAAACGTAATCCAAATCTTTTAACTATGAGTTTATTTTATCAAGTTCATATCACAAATAATGATTTACAGTAAGTTATTTGAACGAAAAGACGAATGCACTTGTTTATTAACAAGAGGTTCAAAAGGTTCAAATGGGTCGAAGCACTGTGGGACTTAACATCTGAGGTCATCAGTCCCCTAGACTTAGAACTAATTAAACCTAACTAACTTAAGGACATCGCACACATCCATGCCCGAGGCAGTTTTCGAACCTGCGACCGTAGCAGCAGCAGTGCGGTGCCGCACTGAAGCGCATAGAACCGTTCGGTCATAGCAGCTGGCTGTTTAAGAGGACTGCTTAGCTTAAGCTCCGACTAAAATATTAATATCTTCGAAAGTGTATGTAACACTACCGCCCTGCCGGACGTGCGTTAGCTCAATAAAGCCTGTACTGTAATAAGTTCACGGGCTTCACCTTGTAAACAAGGATTTAGTACATAAGTTGACCGCGTGTACCTAATGGAAGCAATTCGGACTTATATTCAGTCAGTAACTACAGTGATGCGTCAAGCAAATGTAAAGTATAATTACGCGTTCGCATGGACAAGAAGTACACACAGTAGATACTACCAATGATTAATAATACGGTCGCCAGCCTAATTAGGCATTGAGTGAGTTTTTCCCTGTACAAGTATGTGCATGTACAAGCATAACAACACGTAGTAATGTTGCGTTTTATAGCAAAATTTAGAACCAGAAAGAATCTACTGAACTAAGGTTTTCTTCTTTTGTATTAGTTTGGATGAGTTACTTTTACACAACACCACACAGCAATGATTACTACGAACTGCACTTTGTATATTGATCAGACTGAAATCGGGCATAGATTACCCTAGAATCAGCAATTTTAAAGACACACATACAATGTCACTATTAAAATTGGAAAAAACACTAATACACTTAGGTTTAATATAGAAATTAATTTTACTGTTCAATTCTGATCAGTACACTTCAAAATGTGCAAGAATAGGCAAGAGAATGGGGGGGGGGGGCCCTGAAACTGTTACGGTCGTTATGCTGAAACTAGTAAGTCCTGAAGGTACGTTAACACTCAAAATTATCAACCTATGGATTACTATTCTTTTGTCACGCTTCTGGAGTAATTGACTAACATTCTTTCAGTCTCAAATGAATTAAATAACATTGCTAGCTCAATTCAAAATTTATCTTTCAATTTAATCACACTGATATTCTTTACTAACATTTACATTTGCACTCCTATCCTTTCAAACTGCTTTATAGCATAGATCGATCTGCAGATAATTTAATACTAACTGTAGACTTTCAGTTCGGGATACTCGGGTTGCACAATATATGGTAAGGAGCCTGTCTAGGTCAATGATAAGGATAAGTGATGGCTAAGGCAATTCTGGTAGAAGTCACGTTATTATTGAACAGTTAGAACAGTTTCAACACTGGTCCACACAGATACACTTCTAAAAATGAAATAAATGTTTGACCTGTGCACGTAGTTGCGGCGGATGGCGGGCAGCGAGATAGCGGGCAGCACAGCACACATACAAGCACGGCTAAGGCTCTCACAGTATCGGCACTTTCATTCTTCTTAGCGTCGTAATCTTTCCAGTTTTGTGCCTGAGAATATAGCCATGCCAAGTAGTCGTCGGAATCGGCCCATCCGAGGCTTAATGGAATCCACTTTTCCTAGATAGCCTCCTCGGTACAGTACATGTTCCTCTGACCGATGCTCAACTCCGACTGTAAGACTGAGCCCGTTGTGCCGATCCGCGCCAGTGTGCGTTTTCCCGCACTCGCCAGCATCCACCTTTTCCCGCGCCCCTACAGGTAGGGTATTCACCACAGGTTTTCTACTACACATATTCTAATGCATTACCTACGTATGGACCAAGTGTTTAAATTACAATTTACACATTTTACAATAGTTTTAACATTAAATACATTTTCCTTTGGTTATCAAATTGCTTAAAATCTAACATAAGTAATGACAATCATTTCAAAAGTTGTGTACAGTTTCTTTAACATGACACGAAAAGAAAAAAATCTAAAATAATATTTACATCATTTCACATAAATTCAGAAAGGAACATTTATCTAAATGCATAAAAAAAAATTATTATAGGTACATTATTGTTACACATGCCCCTGTTTCCAGAAAATTTTCTTAAGTCCAAATTTTATGGGAACACTAAATTTAACAATAATACACTGGTTCTGAATCTTTACGTAAAATTTCAAGAAGATTTACACTACATATTTCCTTCCACTCACTGTATATAGGTTCACACTATTTTAATATATTAAGACCAATATCTTGTTATTTACTTAAGTGCCTTTTGCACAGTGCAACTTCCCATTTAAACATTACTAAAATAGCAATTTAATCATTTTTTCCCAAATTTCTTAATGAAACAATTTAAATTTCTGGAATGCAAACTACAAAAACAAATGCATATTCCTTATATACTATAAGATAATTTGTCGCTGCTTGCTTTGAATAGCAGTCCATTTCCTAATTTATTAAACAAAACACACCCACAAAATTTTCAGAAATTATTTACACATATTTGCTGCCTATTATGTGGATTTGGGCAGTCCATTTCACTTCATATTGTCACATCCTCTGGATTACATTTACTATTTTCCATCGACTATTTATCTGCCCTCATTGGTATTTGGCAGTCCTTCATATTCTGGTTCATACACTGCCCATTATCATTTTTGACAGTTCCATCTGTTATCTGTCTGAAAGCATTTATCCTTTCCTTTCATATACCTTATCTGAAAAGTACCCTCTTCCCCATTTTCATTGGGCAATTCACTCATACCATTTGGCAATCGAGATAAGGCATCTGCCACATAATTCTCAGTACCTTTAATATAGCAAATATCGTAATCAAATTGCTGCAGGTACAAAGCCCAACGAGTTAGCCTACCATTAAGTAAACGGCAATCTTTAAGAAAAGTCAAAGCTTTGTGGTCGGTATGTATAATGAGCTTATGGCCCCACAGATAATTTCTAAATTTCTTTAGCCCCCATATAATGGCTAAAGCTTCCTTTTCCGAAATAGTGTAATTTCTCTCGTATCTTGTTAGGGTTCTACTGGCAAATGCGATAGTCCGGTGTTCGATTGCCTTGCCCTCACAGATTTCTTGGAATACTTCTATGCCAATTCCATAAGCACTGCTGTCCGTACTCATATGGAAAGGTTTTGACAGTATGGGGTGATGCAAAATATTGTCATTCAAAAGTTCCCTTTTTAAGTTTTCAAAATCTCTCATGCATTCTTCAGTCCACCCAAAAGCACTATTTTTCTTAAGTAAATTGTTCAAATGAGGACTATTAAAAACTTGGCCCTTGACGAATTTTCTATAGAATCCACACAAACCTAGAAAGGCTTTCAACTGTTTTCTATTTCTAGGAGCTGGACATCCCGATATTGCACTTAACTTTTCCGGATCCTTGCCAATACCGTTGGTAGTAATAATGTGCCCCAGAAACTTTATTTCCGATTTCACAAATTCACACTTCTTCCATTTAAGTGTCATGCCCCCTGCTTGTAGAGCAACAAAAACTTTCTGTAATAACTCGCAATGCTCCTGCCATGTTTCTGTAGCAATCAGTAAATCGTCTACATAAATGGTTAACCGGGAACTCAGTTCTCTACCTAACACAAAGTCCAGTGCCCTAACAGATGTGCTAAGCCCAAATGGCACTACTTTATACTGATAGCATTTCCCGGCGAATAGAAAAGCGGTATATTTACGGGATTCTTTACTCAATGGGATTTGCCAGTATCCGGCGGTCATATCCAGACTGGTTAAATATTTTACGTTATAAAATTTTTGGAGCATTTCGTCCAGATTCTCAGGCCTATCTATTTCCTTCTTTACAATTTTGTTTAAAGTCCTAGCGTCGATAACTACTCTCACTCCCCCATCCCTTTTGTTCACTATGATAAGAGCACTATTATACTCGCTGTTACTTCGTTCGATTACCCCCCACTCTATTATCTTATCTATTTCCAATTGAACAGCCTGCCTCTTTGATATGGGTATCGAAAACGGTCTTACGAAGAAAGGTTTATGCTCTATTGTCTCAATCTGGTATTCAAAATTCTTAACTAGGCCAGGTTTGTCCGAAAATACGGGGCTGTTATTATCTAAAATTTCAAGCAACTCTGCTTTCTGTTCGGGAGATATTCCCTCTAAATTTTCCACCATTCCCTTAAATTCATGCCCCTGCTTGTCACTCTCATTCAATAATTTCTGGACATGGTACATCTCGTACTTGTTCGTCAACCCATCATTCCCTTTGTCAATCTCCAACAACAAAGAATCAATTTCTGAATCCAACACTTTCCCAGTTCCCTCAAAATTTAATTCCAAATTCCTAAATGTACTATTAATTTTGATCACTCCCTGGCTACAATCAATAATAACCTTTTCCTTATCCAACCAATCTATTCCCAAAATCATTTCAGTACTCAAGTCTGGCACAACCAAAAAATCGTGTTCAAAGTTTTGTCCTTTTATACTAAATTCAACCAAAATCTGGTTCTTTACCGGCTTGCTGGCCTTGCCAGTAGCCCCAACAATTTTTACACCTGTTACTGACATAATTACTAGCCCAGGCTTATCACAAATGTGTTCGAAAAGCGATTGGGAAATTGCACTTATCTGAGACCCAGTATCAAGAAGTACTTGCAATTTCATGTTATAAATTTCAACTGGTATTATTGTTTGTTTAACCGTCGAATGTTTTTCATTATCGTGGTCTTCCTTGAGCAAATCCGGGTCGACGATTACATCGTCTCAAGATATGCTTTTAACATTCACTTCACATATATCAGGCGGTTTCTTTGGTTCCGGTAGTTCAAAGTCATTAATTACCTGAACCCTTTGCGAAATAAACTCTGAGTCGTCCGGTGGTTCTTTCTTTCTTTGTTCAGTCACAACATCTGGATTCTGTTTTGACACTTCGTCATTGTTAGGTACAATATCGTACTTAACTGCATCCCCTTTGATTTCACTGATTTTTTCATACCCTCTTTCGGTAAAAGTATATTCACTTTCTTTTACCCCGAAAAATTCATCTTCACTAGAGTCATCACTACTCTCTTCCTCCACATCAGATTCATTTAAATACGCTACTTTTGCACAACAGGGAAAGCTAGTATATTCAATTTTGTCTGTATTTACGTATATTTCATCATCTGAACTATCGTCGGAATCCGACCATTCCGGATCGCTATCAGGTTCTAACATAAAGGCTTTTCTGAGACAGGCACTAAGTTCCTCCTCGGTATTGTTGTCAGGCTTAGATTTTAATTCAATCTCCTTTTTTGGTGAAAAAACGGCCTCATCATCAGCTTTATTTACCTCTACTGTGACTTCATATTCGGTGTAATCCTCGTGGACTCTAATTACTTTCATGTAATCATCTGCCCCTTCTCCACGGTGCCTCTCGGTAGCAGCTTGCACTATTGGCGGATTGTTAGCAGAAGTTATTTCTTCATCAATGCTGAGGATTTCATCCTCCAAATCCTTCCTATCATTAACCTTCCTCTTATCGTCAGCACGCGTACTTTGCGCGGCGCTATTTATTCTCCCCTCTTCAAATTTGGGCCACGTCACTTTATTGACGCCCCTTTCATTTCCCTTTCTATTAACTAATTTCTTCGCCTCATATTCCTTCTTAACATCCTCCCACTCTATCATCTTTAGGCCCTTGTACAGGTCGTCGATCTGCACACGCCAATCCGTTACTTCTGCTAATTCATTATCGCCCTTTTCCTCATTGCAAACACTGCTAACCGCACCTCTCTGTGTTTTCACAGTCTCATCTATTGTTTTCTTTGCCACGGAATTATCACTCGTAAAATTTTCATTATCTCTTACGGCTACGTTCGCACCTACTGCTGCCGTATTGCTAGCTGCTTCTCTCTGAACAGATGTTCCGCTAGGCTGGGCCGTTGCCCTCTGATGCTCCACTCGCCCCTTAATCTGGAGTATTCTGTGCGGCCTATATGACTCACGCTGGCTCGCACCTGACACTTGTCTCGCCACAACACATTGCGTCGCTTCACGCCTGTCTCTAGCCTGTCTCATTACATTACGGTCGGTCCGGTATTTGTTCTTAAATCGGGGCCGGTATGTATTGTCCGCTTCCGTTTGGCCCGCAACGTTCGCGGAAATTAGTTTCCCGCGTCGTTATTGTTTTGCGCGGTGTACTCTCGTCCGCGACCTGGATAACTTCCTCTGCCTCTTCCTCTGCCTCTTCCTCTCTGTATTACATTGACGCGAAATCCATCGCCGTCATTCCTTTCGTCATTGTGTCGGGTATTACGGTTGCCAAAATTTTGATAATTGGCACGACTTTCGCGCCAATGGTCTTCGTCTTCGACTCTTTCGAGAAATGCTTGGAAGCTGCGATGATTGCTTCCTACATACCTCTTTGAATCTTCTGGGAGCTTTTTATACAGCTCCCAGATAATTTCTGAATCCGATCTCCGGCCTCTTAAATGTGTCAATTTTCGGTACCAATATTCGCAGAAATCTTTCAAAGAATTCCTGCCCCTGTTATCATGCTGTTTGGCCATGATAAATTCGCGCCATAAATGGTCCTGCTTTTGTTCAGACCAATATTCTTCGGTAAATTTTTGCCTAAATTCTTCGAACGTCATTCGTTCGGTATCTAAATTTATTCCCCAGCGCTTAGCGTCACCCGCTAAAGCGCTAATTACAACGTTTATCTTTTCCTGATCAGACAAGTGCCCAGGAAATATTCTCTCGCAATTTTTTATGAAGTCTAACGGATGCCACCCTTTATGTTTCTTGGCTGGATCGAAGCGTTCCTCGCCTTCTAACAGCTTCGTAATTGGTGCGCCATTACAGACCACACCAGGCCTATCTTTAATTCTGCTCTCTAGATCGAAAATTCTGCCTTGAATTTTCGTAGCATTTTGTTCACAATTCTGAACACATCCGGTTACTTTTTGATCTAAATCCCTTTCAGTGTCTAAAACTACCTTTTTCAACTGTGATATCCCGTGTTGACATTCGTTCACGATCTCAGTTTTAAGACCGAAAACTTTTTCGTCTACCTTAGTTTCAACCAGAGGTTCTACTTTCTCTTGGATGTTGAGAATTTCAACATCGAATCTACTATTAATGTTTCCAATTTCCTCCTGCATAGTATCCATATTTTTGTTAATAGTATCAATTTCAAATTTCAGAGTATTTACCACAGAACTTAAATTACCTACTTTTTGTTCTACTTGTTCTATTTGTTTACTAATTTTAATTCCTTGTCCTTCAACCTGTGCTTTAATCTGATCACTCTGTGTTTTGAGCTGCTCATCAACGTGTGTTTTAAGCTGCTCATGTACCTCTAAATGGGTTAACAAAGTCATTTCCAAACGGAATATATGTTGATGTATGCAATAATACAGCGTGTGCCTGCTTCAGTTATATTTATTTGGAACAAAATGTACTGTTAACAGATAGTAGGTACCTCAAACGTAATGGAAATTGCTACTGAACCGCGCTGTCAATACTTGTGCAACTCGCATACGCAAGTTAATGTAACGGATCGATGATCCAAGTAAGTGAAATCACTGAAGAAGCCATGCTAGTTGGAAAACAGAACTCACAAAGGGCGAGCTGCTGAGAGAGAAGGCAGCGCTAACGCTGAAAGTGGCACTTATCAAGACTCTGCAAGATACCCTGAGTGTGCCAGGCATCTCTCTCTCTAGATATGACCTCATGGCCATGTGTCTCCACGCCATCTCCCTCGTCTTCTCTATTTTCCTACCCACTCCCAAAACCAGACGATATAGATAGTGGTTGGCCACAATGATGAACAGCCTGCTAAAACTTCTCCACCATCGCTTGCTGTATATCAGTTAACGAACCAGAAGTTGATACAGTGAATTTGCCATATCTCTGCTCATTTGCTCAGACATTCACGCCATAGCGTCAATGCTACTTATCCATCTGCGTGGCTCGCAATAGCTGCAATGTAAGATTTAAAAATTTTCTAACACTAGTGATGGAAAAAGACGACAAAATTGTGGTTTCATCTTTTTGCTACGGCAAATAGGATGGGTCGAATCGTCACGCCAACAATATTCAGGGGATCTATGGTCACTATGAAAGGTCAATACCCACGTGCAGGTAATAACCCAGGTCACAGTCGAGAAATTCTGTAAGCCTGCAGCCCAAAAGGGTGTTGTAAACCAGCCCGTAGTCAAAGCGCCCTGACCACCCTGCTTCTCGCAAAACGCCCTCTCTGGCCTGTCTCAGGGATCAGAAATGTAAGAGTCTTATTCCAGATCCGCTAGCTACGTATTTCCCTTTAGCAATATTACTAAAATACAGTCGCGTAAATTAACCAGTATTGCAAAATGACGTTTGACAATACTGTCAGAATTTTTATATGGATGAGTGCTTCTTAATGAGGATATTGTAATTGTATTTTGCGGTTTCCGCCACATGTGAATATGTACCCAGCGGAATTAGCTATCTGATTGTCTCAATATTTCTCATATACTGCTAGTTAAATCCATTAGAGCATTGAGAGAGCTCGAGAGGTATTCACATAGTAATTTGTGAATGCAGCACCTCTTGCTATCACCCTAACAAATTATTTACTGAACGTTGTGAATAGATTTCATCACCTTTGGGAGGCAACTGGTTCAAATGGCTCTGAACAGTATGCGACTTAACTTTTGCGGTCATCAGTCGCCTAGAACTTACAACTAATTAAACCTAACTAACCTAAGGTCATCACACACATCCATGCCCGAGGCAGAATTCGAACCTGCGACCGTAGCGGTCGCTGGGCTCCAGACTGTAGCTCCTAGAACTGCACGGCCACCGATAGCCAACCATACAGAAATTGCCACTCATGATGGCTTATTACGGGGACCGATTTGAGAATGGGAGTAGTGAATTTACGTTTAGATGGAAGTTTTGGGGGAGCTAACAGTTATTCTTCTTCTTTTCTGAACAATGTTGTAGCCGTTCGTTGTTCCACTTTCCTTTTGCAGTGGAAAACTGTATGTTTTGGACTGGAAGTCACTTTCAAAATTAACAAAACAACTTCGTTCTACCACTATAATAATTTCAGTAAAGATTAAAATGTCACGAGTGACCTGTGGGATTGTATACAAGGAGAGAGAGGAGATGTGCTCATAGGAGCCTCCAAATGTTTCAGGAGCAGCAGTTTTGTCTACACCAGCAAAATGAGATTCAGCGGTAGATGACTGAGGAGAATAACCTTGAAAAAGTGGTGATACCACCGTAGTGTGATTCCTTTATATGCACCTAATCTCACAAGGGACGGGAGGTCGCGCACCCCATGTCTCACCACTCCCCAACAAAGTGTGAACGCGTTAATGGAAACAACCTGTCCGCATTCTGTGTACCTTCTCTGGCATTTTCACTGCGGCAATCTATTAGCCACACTCACCTTTCTCGTATATGAATACTATTGTCCCACACAAGGATTTATGCATACATACATATTTCTCTTGTGTTATTAACCACTGAACATGCGCAACACTGCGAAAGGGGACCCTACAGGATATGAATTAAGGTATAAGCACTTAATGTGGAGCTGATTGTTCCCAATCGTAGTTAAGCAAGTAGATATCTCCGTTCATTTTGTACTTGTACCTGTCGGAATGAAGCACCTACAATTAAAATATCTGTTATATTTATTCATGCAAAGAAATTTATTTCATTGTTATAGTATTTCCATGTTCAAATAATTTGAAACACTGTGTCGGAGCGTGTTGCCGCATGATAATAACTTCTTGACGTCTCGTTCTAAGAGTGCCATACAGAAGTTTTAGGGGAGAATGATAAGAGTATCGAGTCTTTCAGACTTCCAGTTATTATTTTAAAGTAGAATTCTTTTCTTTCGTTGTGCTATTAATCAGTGACTATCGAATATCACCTTAAATGGGGTATTTCCCTCTAAAAAA
The DNA here is from genome assembly GCF_023864275.1 of Schistocerca cancellata. Taxonomy (NCBI): domain Eukaryota; kingdom Metazoa; phylum Arthropoda; class Insecta; order Orthoptera; family Acrididae; genus Schistocerca; species Schistocerca cancellata. The sequence goes on along the minus strand of NC_064629.1, from coordinate 492,822,627 downwards.
GAAGAGAAAATGGGGTGATGCGACACTACAGTAGCATATCGCTTTGCGATATCATTTAAATTTCGCGTCTGTATTATCCCTTATTATTCCCTGAGATAGGCCAGAGTAGATGCGTTGGGAGAAGCCTACGTGGTGTTGACGTTTTCTATACGGGACAGTTCACAACACTGACTTGGTCTCTGGGTTCGCAAAACGTCTTGGCCGACAGGTAGTCTCTTTCCATTGTCTGCGCATCAGGATGGGTCTTTGAAATTAGAGCATAGAAATAACAGGTCCCCTGAACATTGCTGCCGTGACGTATCTCTGCATCCTGCAGGCTGACGAAACCACACCAAACCGTGATTTTGCCATCTCCAGTACGGGAAAACATCTGAATTTTCTGTTTCGGATACTGTCAGCCAATCATACTGATCTGCTGTATTGGTGCTGTGATTTTGATGTCTGAGTCTAGGAGTGGAGAGACATTACATACTGTGTGCCACCATCTAGTTAATTAATTGACATAGAGCAATCCATGGTGCAGAAGTTTTTTCAGATTTCTCATGCATTTTGGCGTATTCATTGAAATTATTGGCCGGCCGGGGTGGCCGAACGGTTCTAGGCACTACAGACTGGAATCGCGCGACCGCTACGGTCGCAGGTTCGAATCCTGCCTCGGGCATGGATGTGTGTGATGTCCTTAGGTTAGTTAGGTTTACGTAGTTCTAAGTTCTAGGGGACTGATGAACTCAGAAGTTAAGTCCCATAGTGCTCAGAGCCATTTGAACCATTTTTGATATTATTGCACGTCATTGTGGGAAAAGTTGCAAATTCTCTCCTCAAAGTAGTCATGTTTGTGGACATGGAGAGGAGCGTAGAGAAAATGCAAGACCGTGTGGAGGCTCATGGCCGAGTGATTACATCGAGAGAAAGGCGCCCGGTCACTGCTACGTCTTGAGTTAGTGTTCCTTTTAGCGTAACCGTTGCCTTTGGTATCAGTAGCTCACAATTTGGGAGGTTTGTCCCACAACTTGTGTTGCTACTTCAGAGATTTCACGTATTTGAATCTTCGGTTCGTGTTTCAAGATGGATTTGCGAGCTGCACAGATTTGAAAATCCAAGAGCGGTTACCTAGCTGTCTTCACTTTAGTATCAGGTACCTAAAACTTATTGAAGCACATTCTGTACCAAATGAGCTCCACCCACTCAACCATTTATTTTATTTGTTTGTATGCCATTGTGTATTCCGTTGTAGAACTTGCTTTGTTAATACATTCTGAAATACATTGCTGTCCAAAATTAAATAAAAAAACCGCTACTTCTGTGCGCTGTATCTAATTCACGATATAATCATATAAACTGCCAACAGATGTCAGTACGATCGTGTTCTGCATAGAAGATGGCATCCTGGTCAACGGACAATCACAGCAACGATGACGTCAGAGCACCTACAAAAGGGGGTAGTGTTTCCTGGATGGTCTCACATCCACAGCCGCAGCGTACGCACTCACAGACGGCGCACTGTGGCACAGAGAATACGCCCACCAGATTCTCTGCAGTGTAGGGCCATAGGAAAAATTGAAGCAGTCGCAAAGTTATGTGGCCCGATGGCCTTATGTGAATGTGCGGTTAACTATTATTTAAGTGAAGTAGTGTTGTCCGCTTCCGTCCTTAGTGTACCTACTGTGATAGTGAAGACAAAGTCGAGTAATACCTGTAGTAGGAGAAGAATTCGGTGCCTTAGGCATGGGCCAAGACGTATGCAGGTGGGTGTTGGATTCCAATCCACACAGCCGGGAACACGATTTTGCCCTTTCACAGGATAAACTTGGAAATGTAGCATACAGAGTACAAAATATGCTCATAAACCAGAAACTTTTCCTCTATGTTTCATACATGAGGAGATGCCTTAGCGAACGTTTCGTCCAGCCTTTCAAAGAAAGAGTACTGTAATTATGCAACTGATGCAAGTTCCAGTCACAGGTAGGGCGTACATATAGAGCAAGAGAAATTACGAATCCAGTTATCAAAATCACAGGACAGTAGCATACATATATAATGAGTTGGGAAACTTAATATGCAAACTTACTTCCATTTTATTTGTATCTATGGTTCAATATATAGAAAAAGTAATTGACTTTCCATCCCTTTCTTAATTGCTTGTGGACTTTCCTCTATCCATTATCCTGCAACATTTTCTCGTTGAAAAACCTACTGTAGGTTCCAGTCTCCCATGCAGCCATCGTCAAGCAGACAGGATAATATTTCAGGTAAGTTGTCTTTTATCTGGAGATAGAGGAAGGAAGTTACTGTTAGCGCATCAGGTCCGACAGTCACCGTCAATAGTATTCCACCACTCCATCTTGATGCCTTTTGACATGATTCTGTTGAGATTAACGTACATACATTACATTAGCTAAGAGCTACTTGGTAAATACCGATGTAAGGAAAACGTCATCAATTTCTGCTTTCGGGCGTTTGTTATATCTTTTTGGGTACCTAGAGCATTAGGGACCGCATTTACGATACTATCATTTTGCTTTCTCCTGACGTGATCTTAGATTCCACTGAAACAAATAACTATAACGTGTGAAATGATCGCAAGTGAAGCTGGTATTCCTCATCCAATTCTTAGTGGAGTGCAGCACTTTACATGTATAATTGTTTCTGATTCCAGCGCTAATGTCAGCTTTACTTACTGCAAGAAAATTAAGCGTAAACTACACCACCAGAATTTCAATTTTTTGCAGTTTTTTACCTGATGGGGTATAGTTACTTGTCATGTGCACAGATGCATGAGGAAAGAAGATGAAATGTTTTCGTTTCCTACCTCAGAATAAAGTAAGTAACTTGTTGGCACAGTAGCCGAAGACTTAGGATTCCTGCTTCCTGAAGCGAATTCTGTTGTGTGTTTAGGATCCTTCAAGAATAAAACTCTTCAGGAAGATGCCGTTATGTGGCAACTTGAAAAACGTTCAAAAATACTTTTCTTGTACTACGATGAAATACTGAAGAATCATCGCAGACTGTACAAACCTTAAGTCATGCAATTTGATGGTTTTACAATTTACTTTATAAACTATGTGTAACTTGAGCTAGAACTCAGGCAAATTTCTAAAAAAATTCCATCAAGATTGACAACGTCAGGTGTGACCAAGACTTTTCGCGATCTAAAGAGCGAAATTATATCATCAATAAACTGTTCTAATATTTAGGACTCTTTTACAGTGAAAGAGCTAATAAAATACAGATATCCATAACTATAATTTTATATATGAGTGAGTATGAGTCAGCACATTTCTGGGACAGCTGGAGCTGTTTAACCGGTCTTGGTGCCTATACGTCTTCGTACCAGGAGACAATTCTCATGAGGATATGACATGACTGGCACTCATGTTTGTGGGGCTGGCGGTGACAACATGATAACGTGTAAGGATAACTTTGTAACGCCCGGAGCAAATTGATAAATATCTGATTTATCTGGAACAGTTAATTATTGGTGTAGGTCGCACTTAGCACCTTTTGAGATTGGATATTGTTATGAACTGTATGAAATGTAAACATAATTGAAAACGAATTAAATTGTGGGCGAATCCATAATTTTTCGTGACTCTACGCTGATAAGTCAGGGTCGCACTGGCATTTAAACGCTGAGAGTGTGAGCAGATGTTGAAATGGAGTTGCATATAAATTAACTGATTTGTTTTTACACTACAGAACGAATCCATTGCTTTTCCTATCTAACGTAATAGTGATAATTTTATTTAAATGGTATTGGTGATGTATTTTTAGTTTCTGATATTTAAGAGTGTATATCAGGAATTTAACAGCATGTTTCTCGTGTTTTTAGTGCATAAATGCAGGCACAATTCGAAAATTTTTGATGTGTCAGTCAAACATCGATTCTTAACCTCGTAAAGACACAGAACCTGATCAAAAAGATCCCAAAAAACAGGTCGCTATTTGTCAGAACGCCATAAAGATACACTGACAATAAGTGCAACGGTACAAGCGAAGAACAAAGTACTAAATATTTTGAATCCACTCAAGACAGAGACTAAATAAAGCTATTTCATGATTCTTATCAGCTTGCAGTTCCTTTTGTTTGAGAAGATTTCAGTGTTTCATAGAACGGAAACTAACCACCAAGCCGAAATAATTCACAGCTGATAGCACACAACGCTCACAAGCACTGACGTTTCCAGTAGCACCTCCTGGAGGATATGCAGTACGGGTGACACGTTATACATCCAATCGGTGGGGGCCCGGTTGGCTATTAGGACTACATGACGTCTCAGAAGGTCTACAGCTGTAAGCTCCGCCCAGACCACTCTCTGTCCCGCCCACTGTATGAAGTGGGGAATCAGGAGATCTCGTTGGTAGAGACACTTGTCTCCATACGGCTGCCCGGTCGCGGTCAGAGCAGCAGCAGGCCATAGGAGGTAGATAATTGCTGCGGCTGCCTTCTCGGCGCTCTCTTATGCGGACGTGACTTGTATTTGTGTTGCCCAGTGACTGAACTTGATATTTTTAAGTACGTATTTCCCCTCAGTCACCGATTGATTTCAAACAAGTTTTATAAAATCAGTCAGCTATAATTGTAACCAATAGTGGATAAAATAAGTAGTTTAAACTTAATCATCTGTGCTCAGTCTCTTATAGTGGCAATTCAATAGTAGATAATTATTATTTTATTAGTTTTCAGTGAAACAATATAACCATAAGAAAAGTTTAATGTCTAAGATTAACAATTCTATACAGTCAGACATGGCTGAGACAACTAGTACACGTGAGACCACACGTGGCTACACTTGTAAAAGTCTTCTCTAAATCTTTTCTAAATTCTGAGAACGCTTTTGAAACTATTAGTTCTACTTTACATCTAAAACATACGTTACAGTAACGCCCATAGTGCTTTGAAATATTTAGTTATTTCATTTGTTTCTCATTGACCATGTAACTGAATGGACTTTAAGATTACGAGCTATACTACGAACGATTGATTTTATTATTCTTTGTACTTAAAATGAAAAAAACAATTAGTGATTTCATCACATTTCTATAATTCCAACTAAATTTATGAGAAATTGCACAAGACATAATTATTATGTTGAAGGTAGGCTTGGTAGCGTTGGAGTAAACATCGGCGTCGAAGTCAAGAACTATCTAAGTGCGTTTTATCGCAGCATGATCGTGGATACTTTGTGCGTCTTGTAGGCGCTAGAGTACTCATTTCCACTCCATTAAGGGAGAACTAACAGTTCTTCGAACTTGCATTCGACTATGTATGCCTTATATGTGCTGGGATGGAGAGCAATCATGTCTGTCCCACTGGATCATAGTTTCTCTTATGCAATTTTGATAAAATTAATTGGGATTCTCGTTGACTGGTTCCTCCTTCAAGGCATCTATCGTTTTCAGCAGTGCTGGATCTTATCTTTGTTCAGCAGCAATGCCATTTAACAAATGGACCACTGGCGGTACATCCATGCTGCTGTGTTCCATCAAAGTATTCCTCTAAAGACAGTAGGCGTCCTTGTATTTGCATCCGCTTTCGTATACCACTGTGACATCATACTCCTGAAGAATCAGTGCTCATCTCGCCAATTGATCCTACAGATCTTCCTATCTAGTCACCTAGCATACAGAATAATATTCCATCAGAGCGTTGACTAATTCACCCAATAAATACGACTGGAAGTCGTTGATGGCCCAAGCACCTGTAAGGCATTCTTTCTCATTTGTAGGATAGGTCATTTCAGGCTCTGAGAGTGCACTGGATGCATACGTTATTGCCTTTTCAGTACTTCCCTAAATTTGCATTACAATTGGGCGTATCCCACATTTGCTAGCAACGATGTGAAGTTGTGTCGCAATATTTTTGTAATATTAATGCAATGCTAGTAGTAGAGGTATTAGCGCCTCTTTAAGGAGAGGGAAGGCCTCTCTTATATCACGTTCCCGGAAAATTAGGCGTCTCCCTGCAGTAGTACTTGCAAGGGACACACGTTAATGCAAAAACTTTTATGAATCGACAGCAGTATGGGCACATTGCGAGAAAACGTTTCACAATATGAACGAGTGGCTGCTTTTATTTTTTCTCTAAATCGAGATGGATTCCCTTGCCATTCATTAGCTGTACCAGAATTTTTATTTCTTTGGTGGTGAAGAAGCACTTTTTTATATTCAGATGAATGTCTCCCAACTGAACCCACTTCAGCATAGTTGTCTGGTAACTTAAAAGTTTTTAAATTGTCCATATAGAAAAGATCCATCGTCCACTTACGATGTCAAAGCAGGTTAGCAGTCATACATTCAAATGTGGCTGGAGAGTTACACAGTCTTAACGTCATAACTTTGAACCAAAAGAGACTGCAAGGAGTTATGAAGCCAGTGTGTTCCCAATCAACCTCTATTTGCCAGGAGCCTGCTCCACGTCCATAGCTGATAAATAGTTTGCGCCTTTCAAGTAGTTAAGGTTGTCAGTAGGTACACATAATTATTTACGATTTTGCTCAGTTGTAGTTAGTCCAAGCAGATGAAAAATGAGCAGTCCTTCATGAGGATCACAGGGGAAGACCATAGACTCTGAAGGTTTAATTATGTTGTCATGCAGCACCTTTCCCAGTTCCCCCAGAATTATGTGTGGTTTAGCCAGCGACACCCTATACCAGTGCTGGCTACTAGGTGGATGGTCCCCAGTCCTGGTACGGTGTTCTGCCATGGGCCTCTTTGTCTTTCTCCTCTCCAGGTTTGAACGCATTCGAAAACAGGCGCGTAACGGCAAACACTAGCCGAGGTTATTCTTTGGTCAGGTCAAATCCTACTGGCAATTCGATAGTAGGTTCTACACCTGCGTTGTCTGTAGTGGTACTGTTACAGGATTCTTCGTCGATGAGACTAAGCTGCCATTTCTGGGCTATTTCGACGGTCCCTATGCACATACCTTTTGGCTGCTCTTAACAGTGGACCAAACTTCTTCATGACCACCTACAAAGCTTATTACGGTAGCTGGAATGTAAATTTCGTTTCTAAGTCTGAGTAGCTTTCCGCAGTCGACAAAAGCTTTACACTTTGAGTGAGCATCTAGATGGATGACTGAAGCTCGTATCATTTATGGCGGGATAACGATGTCTTCAACAGCAAACAAACGCCCAGCATAAACAATTTATGTGTGGTTGCTTGGAACAGGTTGTCCGTCTGGAGCTGGGATCTTCCACGCTCTTCGACTGCTAATGATACCTGCAAGAAGTCCCATCCAAGAATATCGTAACTATATTCCGTTAAAACAACAAATTTGGAAGTATGTGGTCTTTCATTGATAGTTATTCTTCCAATACATATATTTCTCATTGGCGATCTTCGGCAAAACCACTATCATGTAATGGAAGGTAGTCCATTTTGTGGACGACGATAAGCATTCGCCATTACAGAGAAAGAAGACCATTAGATCGGCTAGCGTCCGGACACGTTGCCCATCGTCTACAACGTTAATTATATTCTGCCATTTGCAGGTTCCTCATCTATGGCGGCCTCACTTCCATAGATCGTCGCTTCGCTACGTTACCCTGAATTAGGCACCTACGTGAGCTGCTCGTACCCCTGTGAGATAACAGGGAACATTCTTTATGTAAGACTGTCGTTCCAGCAAGACGTTTAGGCCTATCTTCAGTTGTCCTTTCGATTATTGTAAGCGGGTTTGCTGCTGATTGCCGGAAAATGTTCTTTTCAGTTCGGTCTAGAATCTGTCTCAGCTACAGAATCCCCTTCGTTGCCCTCGAACCATTGCTGGTCTTTGGCTCCCAAGTAAAAGTAAACGTTTGCCAAATATCATGTCATGCCTTCCGTTGTATCTGCCTCCTCCGTCGAATCTGTTTGGCCATTTCGTTGTATCCTGATCAGCGTATCAGGATCGCAGAGATGGATGCCTGATAGACAGCTGGCTTATAGCTGGCTTAGTATCTGCTGGTCTCACAAAAGTACGTACCTTTCGAAGGATTTACTGTTTTTACTCTGGTTCCTGTCTATTTAAGAGACGGCTTTAATTTTACCCAACTGGATGCACTTTGCTGTAGATATTCTGAAGTACTAGGCGCCTTCAACAAACAATATTTGTCGTAATCACAATGTCAGATATAACATAAATTCGAAAACAGAGTCGTCAGTGAAATACAACATCTAGCACTGAAAATACCTGGCCCGAGAGTGCTGTTGTTTTTATATACAATGAATATTCCAGACTATGCAAGTATAAAAAATGTGCAGTGGCGACCGGCAGCACGCCAACCACTACGCCACACTGAACCTAGCGGCAGTGTACAACTTGTGTAGTAAAATTCTGTTATTGATGAGGAAATTTTCCTGAATAAAAGTATTGTATAAAACATGAATGCCTTGTGGATAATGGACATGCAGTCAACGGTATCATGATGTCTGTACTTTTCCAATTATATTCGCATTTTTATCCTTTTTTACGAGCTTTGGTCTTTTTACTGTAACAAGACATTAAAGACAAATAAGCAATGAGAAATAGATGCAGCAGTCTTTAAGGGTTTAGGATTTCTCACGAAACAAAATTAAACAATAACAAGATGAACTGGGGCAGTTGTCTTATTTTCGTACGACCTAGGTTTCGAGCTGTAAGAACATTTTGCATTAAAAAAACTGATTCCAAAGATGGCACCAAAGAAAAGAAGAACACATGTCAGACCTTTTAATCTATTGTATCTCGGCCTAGACTGTACAAGTTCTCTTGAATATTTTACTTGTAGAACAATTAAATCTGTACTGAACAGCTTCATGACACTTATTAGGATAACATCTTCTTTGTTACTTATCACACATTGGAACAGAGCTCTGTGCACAGGGCTCACGATGTTGGCTATGTAAATAGGTATTTGTTTGATTACCCATGAATGATGGCTCCAAGGCTCCAAAACTCATCCGTTTCATTCCTGTGTCGAAGTAACAACATTATCTGAAAGGGTGAATAATTGATCTGAGACTACCTGTCGATCAGTAAGTGTAGGGATGCATCTTTTGCTTCATTTCTAATATTTCTAATCGAGCAAACTTTGCACCCCTTCCCACTATTTGTAAGACTTCTATATCTATTACATCATATTTCTTAAATCTCCAGTTTCTGTGGTGTTCTCTGAACCTAGTACAGACTGACCATCTCGTTTTCCTAAATTGGGGGGTTTAATTCTTGGCATATGATCTCATAAACCACACCTATCGTTATGGCAGCTTGTTAGTCCTTTAAATTGAAGAAACACATACTAAATGTCTGTGGGATATGGAAAAAAACAAAGGAATACTTTGAGTTCAAAATGCTGGCTATATCGACAACACTTTGTGATGAACAGTGTCCCGAAACATGTACACTATGTTATCAAAAGTATCCGGACACCTACCTGAAAATGACTTACAAGTTCGTGACTCCCTCCATCGGTAATGCTGGAATTCAGTACGGTGTTGGCCCACTCTCAGCCTTGATGACAGCTTCCACTCTCACTGGCATACGTTCAATCAGGTGCTGGAAGGGAGGCCATTCATCACGGGGTGCTGCACTGAGGAGGGGTATCGGTGTCGGTCGGTGAGGCCTAGCACGAAGCCGGCATTCCAAAACATCCCAAAGGTCTTCTATACGATTCAGGTCAGGACTCTGTGCAGACCAGTCCATTACAAGGTTATTATTGTCGTGTAACCACTCCGACACTGGCCGTGCATTATGAACAGGAGCTCTATCTTGTTGAAAGATGAAATCACCATACCCGAGTTGCTATTCAACAGTAGGAAGCAAGAAGGTGCCTAAAACATCAATGTAGGCCTGTGCTGTGCCACGCAAAACAACAAGGGGTGCAAGCCCCCGCTATGAGAAACTCGACCATACGACAATAAAACCGCCTCCGAATTTTACTGTTGACACTACACACACTGGCAGACGACGTTCACCAGGCATTCGCCATATCCGCAACCTGCCATCGGATCGCCACATTGTGTACCGTGATTCTTCACTAAACACAACTTTTCCCACTGTCCAATCGACCAATGTTTACGGTCTTTACACCAAGCTTACTTGGCGCTTCCGGCGAGATGTGTGGCTTATTAACAGCCGCTCGAGCATGAAATCCTAGTTTTCTCACCTCCCGCCTAACTGTCATAGTACTTGCAGTGGATCCGGATGCAGTTTGGAATTCCTGTGTGATGGTCTGGATAGATGTCTGCCTATTACACATTACGGCCCTCTTCAACTGTCGGCAGTCTCTGTCAGTCAACAGACGAGTTCCGCCTGTACAAACGGATGTTTAGGACCGTGAAAATGTCGCGGTAGACGTATGACACAAGTGATACACAATCACCTGATCATGTTCGAACTCCGTGAGTTCAGCGGATGGCCCCATTCTGCTATCTTATGATGTCTGATGACTGAGGTGGCTGATATGGAGTACATGGCAGTAGGTGGCAGCACAATGCACCTAATATGAAAAACGTATGTTTATGGGGTTGTCCGGATACTTTTGATGAAATAGTGTATGTATGCGGAGTAGAACACTAAACTTTATGAGATGTTGGCTCGACAGTATTAAAGGAGCCTTGGAGTGTTGTGTTGTCAACAGAGAAGCAGTAACACCAGGATGCCGCGGTCAGAAGACGTCAGTAATTTCGAAGTTGAGTCATTGGATTGAGTCACTAACTATTGCCACCGAGAATAACTCCGAAAGTATGACAGGATCTGAAGGATTTGTGGGACGTGGCATAGGACATCGAGGCCCATAATATGCCTCTTTTTCGTTACTAGGTGGAGTCGCTTATTTTTACTGGGTTTCTATAGTTTTGTACATATTTTCTGATAGCAGATACAGAGACGAATCCAATGATGTGTAACAGTAAGGTCTTTGAAGGTCAGCGAAGTCACAAAGGTGGCACGAACGTCCATGTACAGAAAGTGTTCGAAGTGATAATCATTGGTAACAATGCAGTGATGCAGTCTTCTTATCATGGATTGAGTGTTATTCCTTACCACTGCAGCACTTATAGCAACACACGGTCTCACAATTCTCTCTCGCATATCTTCAGGAGAAGATGGAACGTCTTTATAAACAATGTCTTTTACGAATCCCCAGTAGGAAAAATCAAAAGGCGTCAAGTCTGACTAACGAGCCAGCCACGACACATCTCCGCGTCCAATCCAACTATCTGGGAATTGTCTCAGCAACTCGTTTCTAGCCATCAGCGAAAAATGTGCCGGACACCCATTGTGTTGATACCACATTCTGTTCCTTGTTCCTAAAGGTATTTCTTCCAATAACAGACCTAATGTTTCTTACAGGAATGTGGTGTACTTCCTACCATTAAGATTTCCTTCTATGAAATAGGGGCCTATAATTCTGTCCTCCAGAATACCACACCATACATTCACCGACCACGGTTTCTGGTGTGCAACATGCCGCTGCCAACATGGATTTTCCGTTTCCCAATAATGCATGTTATGCAAACTAACATTTCCACGGTTCGTGAATGTAGCCTCGTCAGTAAATTAAATAAAATTAATAAATGTATCATCCCCCTGAATCTAAAGGTTGAGCCTATCGAGAGAATTCAGTGCGATGCATACAAGTCGTACCACTTAATTCGTGGTGGAGACTGATATGGTAAGGATGATAATTATGGCGATGTAGAGCACGAACCTCTCTACTCATGCTCATGCCAGATTCTCTAGCGATTTGACGCGAACTAACACAAGGATCTCGAACCACAGTAGCAAGAGTACCAATTTCCGTTTCTTTGATAGTATATTTCCTTTGCCGGATATGTTTCCGATGTGTTAAAGACCCAGTTTTTCTCAATTTATGGTACACGTATTTAAATGTGCGACGTGTCGGGTGAGAATGTTGAGGTTATCTTTCAGCATATAAGTCTCTAGCTCTCACTGCATTTCGTTGGCGTTCTCTGTAAATGAGAAGCATATCGACTAGTCCTACGAAGGAATAAATCATTCACATTTGCTTGCTTCGACGATACTAGTCTTACCGTTCCTATTAGTGTTGTATTGCGAAACCGTCGAATGGTGTTTACATGTCAATTGCACGTTAGATGGATACACCGTATTCGGCGAATATTTACCATTTGCACGATATACGACAGTGAATTGTCAGAGCACGTGCTTCGATAAGTGCCGAAGTGATAAGGAATACCACTCAGTCCATGACCTTCTTTGACCTCCATGACCTCCATGACCTTCTTTGACCTACAAAGACCTTACTTTTACACATCATTGGATTCGTCTCGATAGCCAATATTAGAAAATAAGTACCAAAATATAGCATTCCATTTAAAAAAAAACAAAGTTGACCTTCACATCTCTTGGGCGAACCCATCTACCAACAAAAAACCAACGTCATTTTATGGGACCTGTTGTACTATGCAACTTTTGTCCCACAAGCTTTTCAGCTCCTATCATACTTTCGGAGTTATTCTAAGTGGCAATAGTTTGTAACTCATCCTGTATATGAGCAACAAATCCACTAGGGACACTCCAACTTTTCTAAAGCTGTCCAAGTCGACTATTGGTGCTCTGACTCTGAAGTAGAAACTGCAAAAGACAATCACAACTGAACCAAGACCAGGCAGATCTCAAGTTCTTGACTGTCTAGAACTGCGAGAAATGGTTGTAAAAAATTATATGACCTCAGCCGAAGAAATCATTCATAAATTCGAAAGTTATACAAGCAGTCCAGCTAGCGCAATGACTATGCGCATGGAGTTAAAAAGAAAGGGGGACAGTGGTCGAACAGTTCCTCGTAGATCACATATTTCTGTAGTCAATTGTAAGCGTCGCTTGAAGTCACGTAAAGAGCGACGCCACTGGAAATTGGAAGACTGGACGTGATTGATTTGGAGTGATAAATCAAGCTATAACTAATGGCAATCAGATGGAAGTGTTTGGGTGTGGCGAATGATTACAAAACGTTACCTGGCATCATGTGTAGCCCACATTGAAGTGCACAGGAGGTGGTGGTACGGTATAGAGTTGTTTCCGTGATTAGTATGTGGTTCCTTTATTAAGCTTAAGACAATTCTAAATATGACAGGAATTGAACACATCTTGAAGAATTGTGTGCTGTATACAGTAGTGGATAGTTCGAAGACGATAACTGAATCAGCATGACAATGCACTCTACCATGAAGCAGCATTTATGAAACGACGGCTTGTGGACAATTACATTTCTGAAATGGACTGGCCTGGCCGCAGTCTTGACCTCATACCAAAGGAACACCTTCGGGATGAGGTAGAAGGTCGATTTGGCTACAGACCCTACGTCCAACATCCCTACCTTCTTTGGTTTGGGCTCTTGAGAAAGAATGGGATGTAATTCCTCCACAGACATAGAGACCCTCATTGAAGGTGTTGTGATGTAACAGGCGAAATGTGACGTACTGAAAATATTCTAAGTTCGTAGTTGGCGTGGCCGCAGGGGCCGCTCGTGCAGCCGGGTCCCGCCAGCAAACACGTGGTGAAGAAAATTAGCTAGATGACAAGGGTAGCCCCAGCGCATGGTTCAGTCGCGTGACTGGGAAACCCATAGTGACGTTGTGTCGATGAAGGAGACTCGCTGGGAGTGCCAAAGATGGTGGACTTTGTGAAACATTAATGGCAGACATTTCACAGTTTGTACAGAAATTAATAGTAGCCAGATGAATCATGATACCTCAAAAAAAACTTATACATTACCATTATTTGCACGACGATTCTGATGGTTTAATTAGATTTTCAATATATTTATTAGTTTAAAGTTTAGTATCTGACGATAAATTATACAAGTAACACCCAGCCACGAGTATCCAAAATCTAAATGATTCATCCGATTTCGTTGATCTACGTGTCTTTAGAAAGCTATTAGTGTAAACTTAAATTGGTATGAACTACAGGCATGTATCTTAAATAGCACATGAGTTATTAGAGGTCAAAGTGCCAATCACTATCGATAGCGTCAGGCCATAAGTACTCCACAGTTACACTAAAAAACGGTAGTAGCATGCTTATAAATATATTTATTCATCTATGTCTTTGTTTATATCTGATATATAATACTCATGAAGAAATTGGTTAAGTATTTACTGGGTTTTAGAAAGCACAGACACATTAGGCTACTGGCCTACCTTTTATTGCTATTCCTTTGATATATGTTTACTTAATTTGTTTGTGTATTTAATAATGTGCGTTAGAGCGTGTTTATGATCCAGCCGTAGGAATATTTATTTAATTTCAAGTTATTTAAATGTAAATCCAGTATTTCGTATTTGTTTCAATATGTTTGTGAGTGCACGTTGACTTGAGGTCACGGAGGGAGCGCTCTAGCCAATCAATGCGCTCGTTACTAAGAGAGACGTATGGAGGTTGGGGTGGAGCATCGTTTGCGGAGAGGAAACGAGGTAGTGCTGATCAGTGTGGCGCGAAGGACAGTGCGGGACAGGGTACAGGGAGTGCTGTACGCGACGGCGCGACGGACGCACAGTCGGCGGAAAGACTTGGACTGTGGAGCAGTTTGCGTGTGGTTGCGGAAGATAGATATATTTCGGGGTGCCAGCCTGTGCTCTTGTGTGATTTCCGTGGCTTCTGCAGTGAAGACGTAGTATGCGTTCTGAAGTGAATATCTTGCAAGCTATGTTGTTGTTCATAACTAATTACGTGAAGTAGGAATCTATTGTTTCCCTGTTATTCAACTTATATTTTATTTAATTGCTGGACAATCGACACCAATTACTGTTTTGCAGAAATATACCGCATCCTCAATAGTACTTTTACTATCGTACTCATCATTTAAAGTCGTTAATATACAGTAGTACCTGCAGATTTTATTTAATTGCAATCTCTCATTTATAAATTTGTATGTTACATTCATAATTCACAATTGCCGAGTGCCAGAAACCTAAGACCATTCGATTCATGTGTGTATTCTTATCGTATACTGCAGACTCAGCAGTATTTGTACTGTAATGCGGCAACCACATATCCCTGCCCCTAGACAACGAAACCAGCCAAAACTGTAATATTGTAACTCGGAGGGTACATAGTTGAGGGCCACCACACTATCATCACATCATTACATTTCATTCATTATTGTCTGAAAGCCGGCAGGCTATAATGAGAGTGAAGGTTGGGCACACCCCACATTAACTCCTGCGAACGGGTGTCAGAATACTTTTGATCAGATAATGCCTCTAAAAACAAATAAAAATCATCGATTTTTGAAGAATTTAACACCATCATTACGGAAAAACATTGATCATGAATCCTTTCGAATTAAAACATATCAGTTTTTTGTTACATTATAATACTCGTACGAGAAATCTAATTAAGACGATCTGCGCTATTCATAAATATTATTGTAGCATCTCTCCCCTCGGTAGGTACCTAATTAAATTTCTCTTTCTTTTGGGCTCAAAAAGTTAAGACGAAAGTATACTGTTACGATATTTCAATGTAAACCTCTGAAAACATAATACGTCCTATGCTATAGAGATAACTGAAGAGTCACTTATGGTCGAAATCGTTATTTTAGCCAATCACGAACACAAGTTGGTGCAAACGAAGGGCAAAAGAGTGGCCACATTTTGTCCCTAAATAGACCTTTAATAAAGCAAAAATACGGGTGAGCAACAGTATCGTTCCAATGATTGATAGTTCTATCACTGGACGCTGTGGGTAATAATCAGCACAACTCCTAATAATGTCACTTAAGACGTGGTGTAGTAGTTTCATTATAACTAAGCATCAAAAGATGCTTTATACCGCCTCCGATGGTGGAAACGTGACATCAAATAGATGTATCAAATATTAAGTCGTGAATTCGAGAATAGTTCCATGATAACGTCCGACTATCTACGTACTTCCAGTTTCACTTTTATTGTTGGAGTGACGATTGTTCACTAGTTGCACATATTAGTAGTTATTCTATAACGCGATGCTCCTACATTCCCTACCATTTTCACGATCATCAACGTGAATGGACGGCTCAGATACTACGATTCCAGATATAGTTGTTTTAACATATGTGATGAACAATATGAGCATGGCTGTTGGAGTGTGCATGCGCCTTTTAATTCTAGTAAAGAAAACTCATCCACGTACTTCGCAGCATGTACACTTTCCCCTTCTATGGTCTGTTTCATACAGGAGAGTCATTGTGGCCGTTCTCATTTAGCCCTTCTTGTAATAGAACCGTAGCTAGTGTCACCTTTCAGTTTAAGGATTTACAGAAACTTCTGTGCCAACAGTTCAACTACGAGATTATATGCACAGCTAGTTAACAATAATTTCCAACAATAGTAACAATCACTACTTCAGTTTCCCTATATAAATGTAGATGTTTCTTTGCACCGTTTCTTCGTGTGCCTCGAAGATGCTCCAATCCCACACTACCATACCATTAGCTACTCACTACGGGAGGGAGTTGAAATTGCCAGCATAGTTTTTGTCTCGGCCACCCTCCCCCCTTTTTCCTCCATCGTGTAACTCCGTTCTAACCCACGACCTGGTACTGCTACTAACAGCACACTGGTATGCTAGTTTACATTATTTTCACACAGCGACACCTTACGTAAGTACTCGTTTAAATGGCATTTTGGTAATTATTTGAAGCGAAAGTGACCGCGTTCTTCGTAGCAATTCGATACACGAGGTGTGCCGACGGAAGCACTAGTGTTACCGACTGGTCCCCAGTAGAGGAGTGAAAACGAAAAAGTGAGCAATCCGCCAATATATAACCTCTCTTTAGATTCTTGAAACATTTCCTGCGTAAAGAGCATTCCATGAAGTTTCGGGATTGCAGCTGGATAACCTTGACTTCTTGCCGGGATATTTCGTCTGACAACAGTTAAGTCATCTTCAGGTGAGTGATTTACACTGGAGATTGCTTCTTCATATCACTACACTTACACCAAATAGTTGGATCGAAGACGCATGGATAAAGGCAGCCGCTACAAGAGGGACTTCTGATGAGTTTCGAAACCCTCTACGTACATTGCTCCAGCTGTGGCGTTCAGGCGGATACGTAATAAGATACTACATAGGCGCTCTCTGTTGGAATGCGCACTGGCGGAATTAAAATTCATACGTCTAAATTAATCAGATTAAATGACATTGTCACTGGTAATAAAATGTTTTTTTTGAATAAATTGTGGAAATCACCGGGTCCCACGCCTTATTCTACATCTACATCTACATCAATACTACGCAAGCCACCTGACGGTCTGTGGCTGAAGGAACCTTGAGTGCCTCTATCGGTTTTCCCTTCTATTCCAGTCTCGTATTGTTCGTGGAAAGAAAGACTGTCGGTATGCCTCTGTGTGTGCTCTAATCTCTCAGATTATTATCCTCATGGTCTCTTCGCGAGATATACGTACGAGGGAGCAATATACTGCTTGACTCCTCGTTGAAGGTGTGTTCTCGAAACTTCAACAAAAGCCCTTACGGAGCTACTGAGCGTCTCTCTTGCAGAGTCTTCCACTGGACTTTATCTATCATCTCCGTAACGCTTTCGCGATTACTAAATGATCCTGTAATGAAGCGCGCTGCACTCCATTGTATCGTCTCTGTCTCTTCTATCAACCCTATTCAGGTGAAAGCCGCCATCACGATTAATAAGACCTTGTGCTAAACGCATTTCCATCGATTCTCTAATTACTGAATCCTAGAGGGATTTCGTCGAGGCCAAGATTTCCATGGCAGTATAATACATCGAATGTCCTGTGGAGACACGATGTCCGGCTACGGCTGATTTTCTGGGCTACGACAGGCGAGTGTGGCGATCATGTTCAACGCATCTTTCACCCACTGTTTGCGTCGTATGTCTTTTGAAGATCTGACCACACTGATACGGTATTCTGCAATCCCAGATCGTCCTTTACTGAACCCAGAAAAATACGAGTCTTTGTTGGTGGGCGGAATTTGTTTGACATGAAGTCTCCTTAAGGTTCTGCCTAATTGCGTTGAGCATGATCACGACAATCGCTTTTCACAGGCAAGTAAGTCAGCCATAGCCCTGCATTGTATCTCCACAGAACATACCATGGATTATTGTGTCACATAAATCTTGTGCTCGACGAGATCCTTCGGGGATTCAGTTAATAAGGAATCGGAGGAGATATGTTTAGCAAAAGGTCTTAATAACCCTGAAACCGAAATATCTGTCAGATGTGTGTAAGTAGAAACATGTGATCTCTTAGACCTCATAATTTTTTTTTATCATGTAACTCCACAGTAACAGACAAAAATAAAGAAAATAGTCTTCATATTATAAGTAAATTTAATAGTGTTCAGTGTCTACAAGCACTTCGTTGTTTACATTATTTAAAAGGAACACAAAACACCCCTCGACTTTGTGTTCATGTTGTATCACTCCTTAGATGATTGTTAACATTGTTACGCAAGTCGTGATATTCATAATATCAATGAAAGATTGCAGAATATATGAAAGAGGGTAATAATTATATGAACTGAAGATATAAAATACATCACTTTTGCATAGTCCAAGCACACATGTTCCGCCTAAATTGGATGACAATGTTTGGTGCACTCGTATGCCGCTTTCCTTTCCTAGGACCCAGACCGCCTCATACACGTCTTTCGCATTCCCGTTTCATCTCTTGGAATGCCTCCAACACGTCGTTATGAAATAAATTCTCCCGTAATTGAGATTTGGTACGCCTTTGAAACAAAATCCAATCTTTCGTTGTTGGTCCAGACATTACTCCTTTTAACTGAGAACGCTCCCATTTGAAATTATTTTTTCCATAAAGGGACTGTATTGGCCATGAGGAATTGTATGACCGTAGTATTTGTTCCCGAAAGAAGTTACCGTAGATGACCATGCAGCTTTGTTACAAACGAAATGATAATTAAAAGGCACCCTAACTGCAAACAGGCGTTGATGTAGTTCATTGGAGACATGTTGAAAATGTGTGCCCCGACCGGAAATCGTACCCAGGATCTCCTGCTTACATGGCAGATGCTCTATCCATCTGAGCCACCGAGGGCACTGAGGCTAGTGCGCCTGCAGGGACGTATCCCTTGCACGCTCCCCATGAACGACAAGTCCCTGCAGGTGCACTGTTCTCCGTGCCTTCGGTGGCCCAGATGGATGCAGCGTCTGCAACGTAAGTAGGAGATCCTGGGTTCGAGTCCCGGTCGGGGCACACATTTTCAACATGTCCCCAATAAACTACATCAACACCTTTTTGCAGCTAGGGTGTTCATTTAATTATCAGAAATATTCTTACTACGAACTGACTTTATATTTTCGACCTTATGCTGCTGACCAGACATTTCCTTCGCAACTGACCATATGGTTTTAATTTTATCTTGTGAATTAGCTGTTCTATGGACGTACCACATACTCTTTGCCTTTCTAATAACATTTTTAAGTACCTTACAAAACTGTTTGTAATGGGCTACTGTAGCTTGATTGTAACTTCTATAACATTTTGATATAATTAAGCTTTCGTTCTTCATGATATCCTTATCCCACTAGTCAGCCACCCAAGCTGCCTTTTACTTTTAGTACCCTGTTCAGAACGATCTAATGGAAAGCAACTCTCAAAGAGCATGAGAAATGTGTCAAGGAAAGCTTTAGATTTGTCATCTATGTTATCGGGACTATAAACATCCTGCCACTCTTGTTCCTTAATGAGGTTTAAAATACTCTCTATTGCCGTTGGATTAGATTCCCTACATAGTTTGTAAATATATATGAAATTCTTTGGGCACAAAAGCCTTTTAGTATTAAAATTTGGCATCATGGTCTGAAAGGTCTATTACCCTTTTACTAACAGAATGCCCATTCAGTAACGAAGATTGGATAAAAATTTTGTCTGTGGCTGTGCTACTGTTCCCCTGCACCCTAGCTGGAAGAAACATAGTCTGCATCAGATCATATGAGTTTAGGAGAGCTGTCAGTATCCTTTTTCTTGCACAACCTCCAGTGAAAAACACTCACCTGAAGATGGCTGAATGGTTGTCAGCCGAAATATCTTCGTAAGAAGTCACCGTTATCGGACTGAAGTCCCCAAACATCATGGAATATCTTCGCTCTTGACTGACAACAGGAAAGACACGAGTGATGCATGACCGATGATTCGAAACATATGTAGCATCATCAGCACAACTAACGCTCTTACAGCTGTTCACAATACTTCAAGGAGTCAGTTAAAGGAAGTAGTTTCATCCCTCAGACAGCACGAACACTGAATAAACTGACACAGCTGTGGATGGTTATAGTGTGAATCAGAAACGTATGTACTATGTAATATGATTAGTGTCAAGTGTGCGATGTTGCGTAGTTTAAACGTTATGTGGGTAAGCAAGTTTGAGGAACAAATGTGCACCTTCTACAAACGTGTCTTCCGTTGATGGAGAGACTTAAGTTCTAAACACCAATTTAAGAGAGGAGTAAACACTAGCCATAGAAATGTGCATTTTGTGTTGAATAGTAAGAAAGCTTGTTGCTATGCTGGGAGATATTGCACTTCAGCGGTCATAATATGAGAGTATAATATGTCACTATAGTTTCCACACTTGTTGCCGAAACACACAAATAACGACTTCTGGTAATAATGCAAAGCTACATGACAGAGTATCTAATAAATAATCGAAAGATACGAAAAAGGATTTACTGTTGGAAGCTCTAAAATCAATAAGGCCTTCAGAAGTCTCCGAAACTAAGCTTATCCGGCTTATCCGTGGATATCAAGCGCAAAAAGTGTGTCAGCATCCATAGACCTTGTGTTATTTTTTTTTTCTGGATGAATCAACTGAGAGATCTGAATGAATTCCAATGGTTAAGGATTGTAAGAGTCCATGAGGTCACGTACAACACCAGCGGAATTCGGCAGGAGCTAATCGATTGCCGTTATTCGTTCCAGGACGACGTATTCTATCTAAAATTTCTTCCTCAATGAACCCTCTAAAACGAATCAAAGTTATTAGGTATGACTATGAAACAGCCTCCTTGAATCCAGTTGTCCACCTGGAGTGAGCGATGTGGAGAACCGTACGGCGCTCTGCTGTATTCAACATACTATTATGAAACATGTCAAAGAACCCCCGAAGGTACATTGTCGTCACACTGTTTCTTTTATGAAAGCTGAACAGATTTCGCGACCACCTTGGTTATGTCAGTGACTTACTTTTGGAAGAAAGGTATCTCAGATGGTGTTTAATAAGAGGTTTGTGGTTTTCAGTTTGTGTATGTGTGATAAAAGCTGTAGTTACAATATTTTCTCGTCTTTCGAACGTTATCGTAGTTTTCGAGTTTTGTGTGCTGTTGAACGTTTTGTGTTTATCGCCAAAATACGTTACTATTTGCCTTTCGTTTGGAAAAACTTTCTTCATTAGTTTGTGAAGCACACAATAGTTCTTAGTTATGGCGTTCAGTTCTTTGCGAGTATGTTATCAGTCTTTAAGATGGAAAAAAAGAGAACGAACAAGCCTAATAATTTTGTCAACCGATAAAAATTGTTGTCTATTATGGACAGAAGACGCACGTGGCCCAGTCGTCTCTTCAATAAACCCTCTACATTTCCAAGAAGGTCCCTTCCCTCTACTCAGACTGTTTACCAGAAACAAAGTTTTGCTTCAAGCTACATTCGTGATTTTCCTTTTCTGTTGAGACGGATTTTTTTTCCAATTACAGACATATATACTCTGCTACTTTGTATTCTATTTTGCTTATATCTCCTTCCTTGTATGCTTCAGTTCACCACAGTCCCACTTATTTAATGACAAAAATTCTGAACAAATTTAATGGTAGTACCATGGAAACCCGCCGTCTACAGTCGAACAAAACTGCGGGAATGAGAATTTATTTTCACTGGTCATTCCATGGTCTACAACAATTTTCGAATATTGCTCGTAGCTTCACCTGTTTGAGTCTGTGTCGTGAAGGAAGCTGGTGGGAGTATTACAGACAACAGATTCAGCCGCGACGAGGGCCTCCATCTCGTTTAGTAATGTCATCGGGGCATTTGCGTATTGACCGCTTAAACTCTGATACTTTATTCTCTTGAAAAAATGTAATGTAGTATATGCATTCTTTGCAACAGTGCTTTGTCATTCACATATGACGACCCAAATATAGTATTTGGTTCAAAATCTGTATCGAGTATGTCCCTGTGACTTTCTATGCTGAACTGGAAATATAGTTCGGTGAAACAAAAGAGATGGCACTTAGTTACAAGTTCTGTTACTCCTTCGGATTACACATGATTATGGCCGGCCGAAGTGGCCGTGCGGTTAAAAGCGCTGCAGTCTGGAACCGCAAGACCGCTACGGTCGCAGGTTCGAATCCTGCCTCGGGCATGGATGTTTGTGATGTCCTTAGGTTAGTTAGGTTTAACTAGTTCTAAGTTCTAGGGGACTAATGACCTCAGCAGTTGAGTCCCATAGTGCTCAGAGCCCTTTGAACCATTTGAACACATGATTATGACTGCCTGGACGTATAGTAGTCCAGCCTTTTTCGTGACCTCTTGCATATTCTCAGCCTTCAAACTGTCGTTGTTTCCTAATTAACGGTTGTTTGCAATGTTATTGTCATTTCATCATCAATCGGATCTGACTGCTCTACGAGAAGAACTCTATGTTCCTCTCCTGTCTTACGTAGATTCAAATCTCATGCAGTTCTACCATCTTTTCAATTTTAATACAATTCCGTTCTAACTCGAGACGTGCCTTGCTCTTTGTTAACATTCAAGATTTAATGAATCTAAACGCAGTACATAAATTACTACTTCTCTCCTACCATGTAAAGGAAAAAGGAGAAACAATCGGCTTCTCATATTCTACTCAGCTGTCCTATATATAACAGTTCTCCTCCAAAATTTCAATGTTGCTAGCAAATCAATGAATTCTCAGATGTGGGACAGAACCCACAAGAACTTTAACAGAACCTACAGGAAGGAAAAATACAAATTGGTAAAAGGTGCCAGCTTGGACTACAATAAATGCTCAAAATTTTGCTGCCTCTTCGTTTAGTCACCAACGTGTGTGTAAAATTTATACAACTGAAATTCTAAGTGTCCACAAATCACGATATCACTCTGATCTCTGAAGCTAAATACTTCCCTTGCAGTCGCATAAAAGTCTTACGCCTTGTCAAACAGCAAGAACTGCGCAATTAACGTAACTGACTGCTTCCCAGAGAACCCTAAACTCAATCCTGACACAGAAACACCAATTTTATGCAAAACCCTGCTATGAGGAACTTCCTTAATCCCCCAAAACTAACTGTGGGCAGACCAACTTCTTAAGAAATTACCTATAAATGCTTGTCGACGACGTTGAACGGATAACACGAAAATTACGGCCCTAGGCTTAGCTCTTAATGTGGAGAATTTAGAAAACAAACATCTCACTTTGACTAACATCATTTGACTAACATCATTTGACGCATTGGTACAGATTCTGAGCTGATTGCGAATACGTTCCAGGATACGCATTAGTAACATACAGAAACAAAAACTATGGTGAAAATCAATATTAATATTTATTCCTAAGCACATTGATGAGGTCAACATAATAATGGATTATCAATACCTGTGATAATTAGCTGAAAAGAAATTTATGTAGAGGTTAAATGGAAAGCAGTGTCACTCCCTATCAATTATTACTACAAGACCTCCAAAGGATTTATTCTCTCGTGGTGTTCAGTGATAACTGACGACAATTGAATCTCATACTGGTTGATTGGAACAGTGACTGGAAATCGACGATTAAAAATCCAGAAAACCACACATTCATTACCATTGCAAAGGAGATGAGAGGCGATCGTCCAGGATTCCACAAGTGTGAAACCAATTTCACTGCTTTGCCGGTGCTGTCAATTATGCTCACCATAAGTAAGTCTAGGATGTACCTAGCGGCGTAGTGCAGACGAGCAGGTCCTTTCCTGACGATGGAAGCGACAGCACCTGAGCAGGACTCAGAGATATGGCACCATCTACTGTGCTGATATGCCAAGTCGATCCGGAAAGCTTTGCGTCCAACCAGCCAGCACTTCTCCAATGTATACCCCTTAATGTCCTACTGGCCGGTAATTCTCCGATGCGGGCACCTTCAAGTCCTACTAGCCAGTTCCTCTCATGCGACGCTATATCCTGCGTATTCCTTGCCATCAAAACGGTACCAGTGGCCTATCACCAAATAACAGACCATTGCAGTCCAACAACGAGGATTCCCTCTAACAGAAAATCCTGCCAAAAATAGATCGTCTCAGCCAGCCTCTAGTGAAAACATAAAGCTCTCCTCAATTACCAAAAAATTTTCATTTCAACACTGTGAGCTTACGTCACACTTCTTTAAGCAAACCACATCTTGTCAGACCAATGTTCATAGCCCCGCATCTGGATTTAAGAAATTCAGAGGCTACAGTTAGCTTGCCGTGTGAGTGGGCGATGTGTTTGGGGCTAGGTATGTGTAGGGGGTTGGAGGTGCAGGAGGATGAAAACCAAAGGTAAACTACCAAAGAAACGAGGGCCCAGTGATGATCCAGAAAATTTAACTTACACAAAGACTTCATTCCAGTTTCAGACGGCGTTTCGTATCGAGCCCTTCTTCATTTATAGGGAGTAGTGCAGGTCGTCACGTTTGCTCAAGTACTGTTTCAGTGTTTGCATAGGTACTGTGTTGCCGTCTAGTGCCTGATAATCACTTCACTGCTGCTCTCTGTGACACACCATGAGTAGCAGGTTATACGAAGAGTGTGATCCACCCGTCTTGCACAGTAAGGACACTGACCATGGTAATGTTATGGTGGCAGTTGCAAGTATGCTTTACTGTGTAAACAGCCATTATGAGTATGTACTTAATGTGGAAGTAGTGGTTGAAAATAGGGAACATTAACATACTTATATTATTTAGCTCAAGTGGAACGTGTAGCACATGAATCTAGTATAGTTTGAATATTTCTAACTCATTACTTATTCTTGATTCCTGTTCTTGTAATATCACATTTAAATAGGAAACAGTGTTAACCACGTATCACGTGAAATTGTAGACACTGTTATTCCAAAAATTTCCCTGAACTCAACACTTTAAATCTTGTCTTAGTAACTGCACTTCCATGAAGCTTTGGCTGTTCATTTATGCAAACTAAGTGGAGCATTTCAAAACATTTGCTCACTATTTAAGTATGCGCTTTGCAACCTCAAAGAATCTCTAACATTTGTTAAAGAAGACAATTGCTTTTCGCGTCTAGGTAAATAACTAAGCTTAAAAACAGTGGCTCAACATAGAGAACACAAAAAATTATTATTGAAAACAAAACCACAAAACTGGTCTACGCCCTTACACAGTACTTAACTGATAATTTGAAATGAGGAGTGAAGCAGTGTCGATCTCCTGTTCCATTGAAAAAAGGTCATGAATGTATCTATGGCTCTTGCTGTGCAACAAGCTGTGATAATTCTCTGCTTAGCATCGGATTTTCATTGTACAAAGCAACCAGAGTATGCCATAAATAGTAAGCGGCATTACTTCCGCATCCAAGACTATATTACATAATCATGCAGTTCTTCTCACCTCTTTCAGTCCACAACTGACTGCTTACTAGCCACCGACTTACTCATGCCACATACGAGTTTTGCAGTTCGACCACCAGATCCACCTTTTATATTCCCACCTACCCAGTTCCGTTGCGGAGGGACTTCCCTCCAAGTTTTACATGATTACAAACCTTTTTTCCTATGCATGAACCAGTATTACAAGAGCAGTATTAACTTTTACACTCCGTTAAAAGCATACTGCTTTTGAATTTACGTCCATAAATTAATTACAATAACATACATTATCATAAATAGTGAACAAAATATATACACGGATGTTATATCAAAGAGCATAGTTAGACAGAAGTCGCATTAAGTAAAGACAGACAAAGAAGTTAGATAAGACCATTATACGTTATATCGACAATTGTGTTTCAAGCACGGCTGCTAATGAAGGATATGCTCTAGTTATTGAAAACACGATAAACAAAATTACTGTGGCCCTTACTATGAATAGGATGACGCCAATAAAAGTGACCCAGACAAGTGGATACTATTGGAAGTGAATGTATGCATATAACCACACCTCTTGACGCGCACACCACATGTACGTCCGCCACGTTATCCATATCGGTTGAGAGCGTAGTGCGGGCTGAGTTATGTGAATGGAGCGATGCGAAGTGGGCGATGGTGCTCGCAGTGGAGCAGCGGGAAGCCGTTGTCGAAAGTTGCGTGACAGCAAGTTGTGGAAACGGTTTGGCCAGTTGTTCGCTGAGAAGTTTAGTGGTGTCAAAGTGCCAGCAAAGAATGCAATGCAATGCTTTGTCCGAAAATGGCATCAGACCGGATCTGTTTTGAACAAGTCAAAAAATATTCCCAAACGTGGGCGCGCCCCAGGAATTGTGGCTGTGTTCACCAGAAAATGCTTCAGAATCCTACGAAATCTTCTATTTTCCTTTCCTTTGTCTTGTTTCTTGGTACCCTGGAGCTTTGTTTTCCGGCCACTTTCATTTGATCCGCCCTGCACGTAATGAAAGAGAAACGGTGTTAGTTAGATTACATGCAATTCCTGTAGGGAAATTAGTGTACTTGTCTCATACTCAAACTAAGGGCAATATTATTAACTTTCGTAAAATTTGCGATTGCAGTAGTGGATAAAACAGGACATTTAGTACTTAATTTGATATGTAGCATACCATTGCACATCTCATACTTGTAATTAACTAATGATTAACCTAAAACTTGTCGTCCTTTGAATAAAATTTGAAGTAGTAATATTTACGACGATTCAGTAGCAATGTAAATTTTTCCTCGCTTCAGGGTTCTAAGGTAAAAATTAGTTCTGCCAGTAACATGAGGATCAAAGTGAAGGAATGAAGGCACTCTTAGTGAAACATTAACTATAATCAGATTTATTTGGAAACCAAAATTTTGTGGAATTTGCATCTACTTACGTGGCGTGTCAGAAAATAGTTATTCAAGGAGTAACTTTATAAATTGACGAACAGGAAATACTTTCTGAAATCGAATCGTCTGTTAAAGTGACTGGCGAGAAAATATTCTGCAAAAAAAATAATTATTGAAAGGGATTCAGCTACTGCTAGAAATGGTCTAACTATTAATTCACAGATTCTACTCAAATATGTTTATCTCCCAGAGACTATGTGTGAATTGCACCCTATCTTACGCCTGCCTGCCAATTTTACAAATGCCTCAGGTTCGGGCGTATTAGCAGCCAGTGCCATAGTTTCGACTAATGTAGTAAATGTGGCAGAGGACACCCAAAAACTGACTGTACTGTAACTGGGTTTTTTCTTTTGATGTTAGTCAGTTGTCAGGATGAGCATTACTGCAAAGGACATTTGATTCTAAGGCATTATGACAGGGTGAAAAACACTAAATAAATTACTTTTTCTCTCTTAACAACATGTGGGCAGAGTGGGTTCTTCCACGGCTCGGGTATGACTTAGATGAAACAGCATCTTTGCATAAGATAACTTTTATTGAGAGATCTGTGCAACGGTTTGCTCACTGGATTGTTCTGGCTGGGAGAGCGGCAGCTGTGTCGTCTGCGTAGGTTTCTGCTGCGTGGGCGGCAGCGTCTAATTACGCCTGGTGGTGTATATCTCGTGTCGCTGTTTCGCCCAGTTGACTGGAGACACGCATCGTGATGTGGCCCGTTTAATTATTGAGAACGAAGTCGTGAATCGGATGGTGATACCTTGGATGTGGCATCCCAGGGTTTCTCTTCTCTATAAGGCCACATGTGTTGCGCGTCGGCCAGTGGAGCGGCGCGGCGGGGGAAGGCCAGTGTCCTGGACTCGAACAACTGACTCCAGCTTGCCAGTCTTCGGCTGTCAGATCCTCATCCCAGCTCACAGGTGACTGCTGATGTGAGGCCGTCTCCTTCCCATCCTCACGAGTCACCCGGGTACGTAAAACTCAGTCTTCAAATACCTTTTAACTTCTGTCTTCTGGCGGCGAGGCTGCTGCTTGCTATCCCATTACAGTGGCGGACTTGGTGCTTCTGTGTGCGATGTAGTCTCTTCTTGCATGACGGTCTTCAGCACCGAAACTGACTGAAAACTACTACTGTCGGGCCCACTATGCCTCGTCTATTTATTCTCTTCAGTTCACTGGAGGTGAACGACTTCACGGTCATGGACTCTTCTGTCACGTTGAAAAGCTTCTCGCAGAATCTTCTTAACGTCGGTCATTGGCTCTTGGAATGTAGGCGACGGCCTTTGATCACATGTGACAATCGAGAAACACGTGAGCCGGTCGGGCAACGCCCTGACGGCTGAATCGACAGCTCTTGGAATGTAGGCGAGGGCTTTTGATCACATGTGACAACTGAGAAACACGTGGGCTGGTCGGGCGATGCCCTGATGGCTGAATCGACAGCGTCCGCTTATGTGGGGAGGGCGATGGCTTCTGCTGAACGTGCTGAGTTCACGGTCTTTGCCTCTGCTGCTCTGCCTGCTGTTTGCCAGTGTGTAATTCTACTAAACTAAACTAAGTTTTTCATTTATTTTCGAATTTTTACTTCACTTCACATTGATTTCACTAATTTATTTACCTATCTTAAGTACCACTCAACATTCCTCCACTCTTCACATGGGAAAAGCACTAACACAAGCAATGAAAACTCTCGACTTAGACGATTACACACACTTCACATTAAGTATGTTGAAAATACTTTATCACTTTACTAAAGCACTGTACGCTCATGAATCACATAGTTCACACATAAATCGTTATAATAAGTGTAACAAATCTTAATGACAATGAATAAACAAAAATAGATTTTTCACATAAAAAATTACATAGCAACACCTGTTTCTACATCTACATCTACATTTATACTCCGCAAGGCACCCAACGGTGTTTGGCGGAGGGCACTTTACGTGCCACTGTCATTACCTCCCTCTCCTGTTCCAGTCGCGTATGGTTCGCGGGAAGAACGACTGTCTGAAAGCCTCTGTGCGCGCTCTAATCTCTCTAATTTTACATTCGTGATCTCCTCGGGAGGTATAAGTAGGGGGAAGCAATATATTCGATACCTCATCCAGAAACGCACCCTCTCGAAACCTGGCGAGCAAGCTACACCGCGATGCAGAGCGCCTCTCTTGCAGAGTCTGCCACTTGAGTTTGTTAAACATCTCCGTAACGCTATCACGGTTACCAAATAACCCTGTGACGAAACGCGCCGCTCTTCTTTGGATCTTCTCTATCTCCTCCGTCAACCCGATCTGGTACGGATCCCACACTGATGAGCAATACTCAAGTATAGGTCGAACGAGTGTTTTGTAAGCCACCTCCTTTGTTGATGGACTACATTTTCTAAGGACTCTCCCAATGAATCTCAACCTACACTATATTAATGCAAGAATATCTATACTGCAGTATTGTTTATTTTAACAAAATTAATACACTAATGCTCAAAAGTAACCACTGAAGTACACCGGTTAAGATTTTGGTATCCAGTTAACAGGGATCTGATGATGTGATATATCTGGCTTATTTTTTCGTCTTAAATAAAACAAAACTGTACAAAGGAGAAACACCAACACATAGGTTCCAGATATACCCGTTCCTAGCATTACAATTTTAGATTTGTGTTTTTTTTTAACTTTAAGACATGTTGCATCACAACATTGGCATGAATTTAGCCTTGCCGTGAGTTTATAAACATATCTAATGACTTCAGAAGGGGACTGTCAAGGGAGTCATTGAGGTAGGATAGGTTTTGTGTAGGAAATGCTAGTAAAAACAAAAACAAAGAAAAGAAGGAATATATTGTTAACTACTAGATCTACATGTTTCTACGTTCAACATTATTGTCTTAAAAAAATAAACCATCATCATTTATTAATTATTTACATTTGTATACTATCCACAGTCTACTATGATTCAACTAGGACATTCGCACCCTTGGTCGAAGATTGTATTGTGCCATGTCTGTATGTTTTGCTGGCGTGGCCACCATTTTTCCTTTTCGGGCACTTCCTCCACCCTTCGGAAAAGCAGACACTATTGTTGAAGGAATTACATCTGGAGCGCCCTTAAAAGGTTTTAAACAACTTGCATCGACAATAGTAGTTCGGGAGAGCAGTTGCAGTTTAACACTGACTGGTGACGTGATCTCAATAATTTGATAAGGACCTCTGTAGATTGTTACTAATTTCTTCGTTTTTCCTTTCGCAATGTATGGGGTTGACAGCATCACCCACCGACCAATTTTGTAATTTGGATATTTAGCTTGGGCATTCCCTAGTCTTTCCAGTCGTTCCAAAGCCTTTGTATTAGATTTTTGAAATTTTTTCCATACATTCTTCATCAGTCAACAGAAATCTTTTACTGTTTCTCCGACTTTTCCGTTTTTCTGCCTGATTACATTAAAAAGGGACGGCATTTTTCTCCCATAGACCACTTCATAAGGTGACATGCCAGTGGCTTCATGCGTTTTGGCGTTGCATACCGACATGATTATTGGTAAATACGTATCCAAATTAGAATGTTGTTCGTTAATATAATAACTAAGCATCTTGTTAATTGTCTGATGAACTCTTTCTGTGCGTCCGTTGCACTGAGGGTGTAACGGAGTTGTGCGTAATTTACGTATTTTTAGTAAGTGGCATAGCTGTTTCATTAATTATATCCCTGATCTGTGATAATAGCTTCAGGTACTCTAAATTTAAGTATCTAGTTGTTAACTAAAGCTTGGGCAACTGTATTTGCTTGCTGATCTGGGAGACTCACCATAGCTAGATAGTGTGAAATTCAAATGGTTCAAATGGCTCTGAGCGCTATGGGACTCAACATCTTAGGTCATAAGTCCCCTAGAACTTAGAACTACTTAAACCTAACTAACCTAAGGACATCACACACACCCATGCCCGAGGCAGGATTCGAACCTGCGACCGTTGCAGTCCCGCGGTTCCGGACTGCAGCGCCAGAACCGCTAGACCACCGCGGCCGGCAGATAGTGTGAAAAGTGATCTATAATCGTAAGAACATACATATTACCAGCAGGTGTTTTATGAAATGGTCCGTAGATATCTACTCCGCGGCTCTGAAGTGGGCATGAAGCCTCGGGGAGCCTCTGTAAGGGTATTTTTAAACGAGAAAGTTCAGCTCGTTGTGCGCACGCAATGCAATTACGAATGTACTGCGCAACATCCTGCTCTCTGGTTTGCCACCAAAATCGCTCTGCTACGCGTCTTTCGGTTGTCCGCTGTACACTGTGTCCTGCAAGGATATGATAGTAGGCCTCTGCCATTATTTTTTGTCTAAGGTGTTGGGGAACAACAATTCGCGGTCCAAGTTTTGTTTTACAGCATAATACACCATCTTCAAAGCAAAATTGTTTTTGAGTTGCGTATTTTTTGCATTCTGTATCCTCATCTTGTGCCTTTCTCCAGTCCTCAGTATCTCGGCCTGCTGCTTCCGAAAGTGCTATTTTCCGACTTAGGCAATCTACATTCGTGTGTTTTCTGCCTGGTTTATGGATAACTTCGAAATCCATTTCGGAAAGACATAGGGCCCAACGGATGAGTCGACTAGATGGATCCTTTAACCCAAGCAACCATATTAAAGCTGCGTTGTCTGTAATAACCTTGAATTTCCTACCATACAAATAGCATTTAAAGTATTTGATGCCATAAACAACACTTAACAATTCTTTCTCTGTTGTGGAATAATTTCTTTCTGCCGTTGTTAGTTGTCTCGAAGTGTAGGCTATGGGGTGTTCCGCGCCATTAACATTCTGACTCAAAACAACTCCTACTGAATAATGACTTGCGTCACAGGATAAAATAAATTATTTATTATAATCTGGGTAGGCTAATACTGGACTGTGTGTTAACTTATCTTTAAGGGTTTGAAATGCTGATTCCCAATCTTCAAACCAATGAAATTTTGCACCCTTTTTCAATAATTGAGGTAAGGGTCAGGCAATTTCAGCAAAATTTTGAACATAATTTCGGTAATACGATGCGAGACCAATGAAACTTCGTACTTCCTTAAAGCGTTGTGGTGTTGGGAAGTCCTTAACTGCCGAAATTAATCGAGGATCTGTTTTAATTCCTTTTTCACTAATGACATGCCCTAGGTATGTAACCTCTGTCAATGCAAAGCTACATTTTTCCAAATTTAATGTTATTTTAGCTTTCCTAAGTCTCTGAAAAACGTTACACAAACGCACAGCATGCTCATTAATGTCTTTGGAGAATACAATAATATCGTCTAGATATACACAACATTGCTGAGTTCTGAGTCCTCGCAATACTCCATCGAGTAGTCTTTGAAAAGTTGCTGGGGCGTTTTTCAAACCGAAAGGCATTCTTTTAAATTTCCAGTGGCCCCCAGGGGTAGAAAATGTTGTTTTATGCCTATCTTCAGGTGGAACTTCCAATTGCTGATATCCGCTACGTAAATCGATTGTTGAAAATTATTTACTGTTACCCAAACTGTCAATGATATCTGTAATGTTTGTAAGAGGATAAACATCTGAGATACTTTGTTTGTTAAGGTGTCTGTAGTCACAACTAAATCTATATCGTTTCGTACTGTCGGGAGACTTCTTTGGAATAATTACAATATTTGAATTATAAGGCGAATCAGAATATTCTATAATTCTATCTTTTAGATGCTGTTCTAAAAATTCATCCAGTACTGGCTGTAAGTGATGCGGAACTCTATAAGGCTTCCTATAAACTGGGGGAGGGGGCTGTTTCCTATTGGGATCCTATGCTGTGTGATATCTGTTGCTGGCAGTGGACCTTCTGCATTAAATAAATCTTGGAACTCAACTAAAACTGCTTCTATCGTGTCTCTATCATTTCCTTTGAAATGCTCATACTTCTGGCGTAATGCGGTTTTATAGGCGTCTGGTTCCTGACCATCAGTAATCTCTGACCAAATGAAATCTTCTTCAAAAGTACTGACTGTAGCTACTAATATTCCCTTATGCAACTCTTTGTCCTCCACCCCGAAATTGTGAATATGTACCTGTACTTTTCTTTCTCCGTCAATGTCTTGAACCCGTACAACACTTCTATCTACAAAACAATGTGATACATCTAATCCCCATTTTCCTCTAATGGCTCTATTAGACACATTGTATGTGTAGGTGCCTCGGGGTCAATGGTCATCCAGAAAAGTTTTCCTGAGCCAAATGGTATGTTGATTTCGCCTTCCGGTTGGGAAAATCTTACGGCAGTGGGCCCTTTGCAGCGATGTCACCAAGCTGAAACACTATTCCGCCAAGTTCTACAGTTTGCTGTCTGAGGTCGATTTTAGCGTGATGTTTATTCAGGAAATTCAGCCCTAGGATCGCGTCGTACCCGTCAGTTACCTTTGTTACCACTTCTAAATATTCTAGAAATTGTACACCATGAATATAGAAAATCAGTGATGTACATCCTAATGACTTCACTGTACCTCCTCCTACCCCACTCAATCTATACCTTGGGGGGTCATATTTCTTTTCTCCAATGTATTCATTACTCACTATTTATGCGTTTGCGCCTGTAGCCACCAATATTCTTGCTTCTTTATTCTGTATGGTAGCAGATACCCAGCATTCCGCCTTCACATTCGCCTTAATGGCATGAAATTTTATTGGGAACGCCTGGCGGCGGCTCCGATTGGTTCAAATGGCTCTGAGCACTGTGGGACTTAAATTCTGAGGTCATCAGTCCCCTTGAACGTAAAACTACTTAAACATAACTTAGAATTACTTAAACCTAACTAACATAAGGACATCACAGACATCCATGCCCGAGGCAGGATTCGAACCTGCGATCGTAACGGTCGCGCGGTTCCAGACTGTAGCGCCTGGAACCGCTCGGCCACTTCGGCTGGCGGCGGCTCCGACATTCCCGTTTAAGTTTAACTGATTTCTATTTCTAAAAACTTTCTTAGACCCTCATTCCTTGAAAGTGTGACCTATTCTTTGACAATTAGTGCATTGAGGTTGTCTGGAGTCTTTTGCTATATTTCCCTCTCGATCGCACCTAAAACATCGAACTCCTGCTGAAAATACATTTCGCTTCTCCTTGTATCTTGTGTCAATGTCTATTTCTTCGAATGCCGTCGCCACAGATACAGCTTCCACTAAATTTTTAGGAAACTCTGTCCTGACACGACGGGACGTTTCAGGAGGTAACCCACGTAAAAATGTATCCAGAGCTCTATCTTCTGCCTCTTGTAAAATAACTTTATTTGCTTCATCACTAGTTGTCAACTGATAGGTGTTACTATGAACTTTTCTAATCCTATCTACAAAGCTTTCTAACGACTCGTTTTGCCTCTGAGTGATAGTGTTTAATTTTTCCCTATAAAATCTACAGCTGTTCTGTTTTTGAAAACGTTTAAGTAATCCTTTTTTCAGATCCACAAATGTTGGAGCATTCCGTAATTCTTCATAGTATAATGCGTGTGCTTTAGCCTCTCCTATCAGTCTTAGCTCTGTCATTTGTAAGAGCTGTACATCTGACCATGATCCTAACTTTGCAGCTGCTACTAAATCATCAAAAAAGGCTGTTATGTCTTCGCCAGGTTTACCTGAAAAAGAAGTTACCAAGGCTGCTGCTGTGGAATCGAGAGTGGGAGGGATTGAACCGGTTTGCCTAACCTCACACAACTGTTTAAATAATTTATTACTATCTCTTTTAAGCTGTGCTATTTGATTAACTAAGCTCTGAATAGCTTCCTCAGTAGAAACCGCTTGTGGTGCTGACTCTGACTTTGTACGATTTCGTGTCATCATTTTACAAACAATTAGTTACACCATCTTACTACACTGAATTAAAAAAACAAGATGTTTCAATATTTTCAACAAACTCTTAAAATTATGAGAGAAAATATACTTCTAAATAAAGAAAATATTACGACTACAATGTAAACCTCTATCCTTTCACACATTAAACAATACAAACTGTGGACCTTTAGTGACTGTCATTAACACCTCATATTGAGCCAAGGGCTTTTTCTCTGACACCAAATGCAACTGGATTTTCTCTTTTGATGTTAGTCAATTGAGCATAACTGCAAAGGGAATTTGATTCTAAAGCATTATGACAGGGTAAAAAACACTAAATAAATTACTTTTTCTCTCTTAACAACATGTGGGCAGGGTGGGTTCTCTCTTGGCTCAGGTTTGAGGTAGAATGAAGCAGAATTTTTAGATAAGATAACTTTTATTGAAAGAGTTGTACAATTGTTTCCTTACTGGATTGTTCTGGCTGGGAGAGCGGCGGCTGTGTCGTCTGCGTAGGTTTCTGCTGCGTGGGCGGCATCGTCTGATTATGCCTCGTGGTGTATATCTCGTGTCGCTGTTTCGCCCAGTTGACTGGAGACACGCATCGTAATGTGTCCCGTTTAATTATTGAGAACGAAGTCGTGAATCGGATGGTGATAACTTGGATGTGGCGTCCCAGTGTTTCTCTTCTCTATGAGGCCACGTGATTTGGGTGTCGGCCAGCGGAGCGGCGCGTCGGGGGAAGGCCAGTGTCCC
Organism: Schistocerca cancellata; assembly: GCF_023864275.1. NCBI lineage: Eukaryota > Metazoa > Arthropoda > Insecta > Orthoptera > Acrididae > Schistocerca > Schistocerca cancellata. The sequence goes on along the minus strand of NC_064629.1, from coordinate 492,787,085 downwards.
GGACTCGAACAACGGACTCCAGCTAGACAGTCTTCGGCTGTCAGATCCTCATCCCAGCTCACAGGTGACTGCTGATGTGAGGCCATCTCCTTGCCATCCTCACGAGTCACCCGGTTACGTAAAATGCATACTTCAAATACCTTCTAGCTTCTGTCTTCTGGCGGCGAGGCTGCTGCTTGCTATTCCATTACAGTGGCAGACTTGATGCTTCTGTGTGCGATGTAGTCTCTTCTTGCATGACGGTCTTCAGCACCGAAACTGACTGAAAACTACTACTGTCGGGCCCACTATGCCTCGTCTATTTATTCTCTTCAGTTCACTGGAGGTGAACGACTTCACGGTCATGGACTCTTCTGTCACGTTGAAAAGCTTCTCGCAGAATCTTCTTAACGTCGGTCATTGGCTCTTGGAATGTAAGCGAGGGCCTTTGATCACATGTGACAATTGAGAAACACATGTGCCGGTCAGGCGATACCCTGACGGCTGAATCGACAGTTCTTGGAATGTAGGCGAGGGCCTTTGATCACATGTGACAACTGAGAAACACGTGGGCCGGTCGGGCGATGCCCTAACGGCTGAATCGACAGCATCCGCTTATGTGGGGAGGGCGATGGCTTCTGCTGAACCTGCTGAGTTCACGGTCATTGCCTCTGCTGCTCTGCCTGCTGTTTGCCAGTGTGTAATTATACTAAACTAAACTAAGTTTTTCATTTATTTTCGAATTTCTACTTCACATCAAATTGATTTCATTAACTTAGTTACCTATCTTAAGTACCACTGAACAGTACACCTACTAATTAATGTGCTTCCACTGTTTTGGAGGCCACCTGGCTACAGTTAGGAACTGTCCTGGGTCAAAGTGGGTAGACATATCAACTTATAATATTCTCTGTTATTTGGTACTATAGACCAGACGGGAAAGGAAGAGTTGCTATCCTGCTACAGAAAGAAGTTACGTTTTCTGAAATATGGATCAATTTCCCTATCACAGTGCTGACTACAGTAGTACAAATTAAATGAAGTTCTGTATCCTTCGCTATGTTATTGCGGTTTTGCTCCCCGAGTAGCTAGATAAGCGAAGCAGTCCCAGTTCTGTGTAGGGATTTCAACGCCCACAGCACGAGTTGAAGGAATTCATACACAAAAACTTTGCTTATGTAATATAATACACTCCTGGAAATTGAAATAAGAACACCGTGAATTCATTGTCCCAGGAAGGGGAAACTTTATTGACACATTCCTGGGGTCAGATACATCACATGATCACACTGACAGAACCACAGGCACATAGACACAGGCAACAGAGCATGCACGATGTCGGCACTAGTACAGTGTATATCCACCTTTCGCAGCAATGCAGGCTGCTATTCTCCCATGGAGACGATCGTAGAGATGCTGGATGTAGTCCTGTGGAACGGCTTGCCATGCCATTTCCACCTGGCGCCTCAGTTGGACCAGCGTTCGTGCCGGACGTGCAGACCGCGTGAGACGACGCTTCATCCAGTCCCAAACATGCTCAATGGGGGACAGATCCGGAGATCTTGCTGGCCAGGGTAGTTGACCTACACCTTCTAGAGCACGTTGGGTGGCACGGGATACATGCGGACGTGCATTGTCCTGTTGGAACAGCAAGTTCCCTTGCCGGTCTAGGAATGGTAGAACGATGGGTTCGATGACGGTTTGGATGTACCGTGCACTATTCAGTGTCCCCTCGACGATCACCAGTGGTGTACGGCCAGTGTAGGAGATCGCTCCCCACACCATGATGCCGGGTGTTGGCCCTGTGTGCCTCGGTCGTATGCAGTCTTGATTGTGGCGCTCACCTGCACGGCGCCAAACACGCATACGACCATCATTGGCACCAAGGCAGAAGCGACTCTCATCGCTGAAGACGACACGTCTCCATTCGTCCCTCCATTCACGCCTGTCGCGACACCACTGGAGGCGGGCTGCACGATGTTGGGGCGTCAGCGGAAGACGGCCTAACGGTGTGCGGGACCGTAGCCCAGCTTCATGGAGACGGTTGCGAATGGTCCTCGCCGATACCCCAGGAGCAACAGTGTCCCTAATTTGCTGGGAAGTGGCGGTGCGGTCCCCTACGGCACTGCGTAGGATCCTACGGTCTTGGCGTGCATCCGTGCGTCGCTGCGGTCCGGTCCCAGGTCGACGGGCACGTGCACCTTCCGCCGACCACTGGCGACAACATCGATGTACTGTGGAGACCTCACGCCCCACGTGTTGAGCAATTCGGCGGTACGTCCACCCGGCCTCCCACATGCCCACTATACGCCCTCGCTCAAAGTCCGTCAACTGCACATACGGTTCACGTCCACGCTGTCGCGGCATGCTACCAGTGTTAAAGACTGCGATGGAGCTCCGTATGCCACGGCAAACTGGCGGACACTGACGGCGGCGGTGCACAAATGCTGAGCAGCTAGCGCCATTCGACGGCCAACACCGCGGTTCCTGGTGTGTCCGCTGTGCCGTGCGTGTGATCATTGCTTGTACAGCCCTCTCGCAGTGTCCGGAGCAAGTATGGTGGGTCTGACACACCGGTGTCAATGTGTTCTTTTTTCCATATCCAGGAGTGTATAATCAGCTCATTATCCTCAATTATGGTTCTCCTACCCTACTGCCTCTTCCCCGCAAAAGTGGCTCTGTTGTACATCTCACATCACGATCGCCAGTGATCATCAGTGTTTCCACTTAGTCGATACGGTATGACACATTAGAATCAGTTATTTCCATGTTATTCTGATGACAGAAGTGTCAGCAAGAGACGTAGCATTCTGTCGTAACACCCATTGGAAGTTTAAGAAAACATACTGGCAGCCATACACAAAAGCAGTAGAGAATAAGCCTGCTGAAGTACCAGAAACTGGCACGACGCACGTAACCTACTACATATTCTTCAAAGTATTAAATGGTGTGGCAGATCTCTCTATTCCCAAACGACATCCTAATTCATAACATATTAGAAACTTCGTGATATGATGAAATACGAGGGTTATTTGGAAAGTAAGGAACGACCGGTCGTGGAATGGAAATCCCAGTGAAAATCCGATGAAGATTTGCACAGGTGTGTTGGCAGTGTCTCTGTTATGCCCATCTATCGTGTTACGTCGTTCTTTTTAGTTCTGAGCACCTTGACAGCACATTAAGATACCTAGAACAATAGTGTCTCCCGCCAAGTACGAGGGCGTGGTGAGAAATTTCGCCTGAAGCTATGCAGCCAACATTACATAACTGTCGTGCACTGTCTTCTTCAAGACAATTCTCACCCGCGTTCTGCAGGGGCAATGAAGAAGCTCTGGCATCGTTTTCACTTGGAAATGTTTGATTACCCACAATACAACCTGTTATTATCTCCCTTTGAGTTTCGTCTCTGCTCACATGAACCGCTGGCTATGAAGACAACATTTTGGCACAGACAACGAGGTGTAGGACAGCGCAGAGAATTGGCGGAAAGCACTGGCAGCTGGAGGAGGAGGATATTAGTGTTTAACGTCCCGTCGACAACGAGGTCATTAGAGACGGAGCGCAAGCTCGGGTGAGGGAAGGATTGGGAAGGAAATCGGCCGTGCCCTTTCAAAGGAACCATCCCGGCATTTGCCTGAAGCGATTTAGGGAAATCACGGAAAACCTAAATCAGGATGGCCGGAGACGGGATTGAACCGTCGTCCTCCCGAATGCGAGTCCAGTGTGCTAACCACTGCGCCACCTCGCTCGGTATCTGGCAGCTGCCTTCTATAACGATGGTATTGGAAAGTTGGTACAACACTATGACCAACGTCTAAGTCCGATCGCCGGCTATGGAGATACGTAGATGGGAGATGTAGCTAGCTGTTGCCAATAAAACAGTTTTGATTTTCACTGTGGTTTCCATTTTGTTACCTATTGTTCCTTACTTTCCGAATAGCAATCGTACGAGAATTTCTCGAGTGATTCCCCAACTTAGACTAGAACTTAAGTAGTACAATATTTCCTCTTCTTGGTAAGATTATCTGCAATACCAGGAGATAGACGCTCAATCTAAGAGACACTTTAGAAAGTAAAAATTTATAGCTGTATAAGTTATTGTGAAAAGATGAATAGAGATACCAAGATGTATGTGGAGCACAATAAGTAATCTCAGAAACCGTAACTGGAACCTCGACCAAAGCGAAATGAATCGCAACTGGTTGGAAGAAGTGCTTCACAACTTGGCTACACGTTATGTCTTCCGTCCCGCTACTTCCGCAGTAGCCACAGTATTCGACCATTTCCTGTACTGATGCTTTCAGTTGGGAGAGTTAAAGAAAGAACGGAAGTCATCTACGAATTCCGCCTGTAGAATCGATTATGTTCACTATGCTACGCTCTTCAACGTGCCAGATGGTGCACTGAATTCACTTCCATGAATGTTCAAAGACTTGTAGATGAAAATTCTCTCTAGGAAACATAGAAAACAATCCACAGCTGTCTGCAACATTCGTTCTGCCCCTCTCTGAGTCCGGCATCAGAGCCCGACGCAAACAAATGGGAAGTGGAACGGTGCTTCTGTTGAACTGCCCTTGCTTATCTACGGATGGCACGGCATGCAGGAATAGCCTTAGCCCATAGCCAGTACATGCAATGAAATGTCTAAAAGTGTCTAGATGGAAGAAAAGGAAGTAATATCCTACACATGGATTTAATCTGATATGTAATTTATATGGATATCATATCGACACTAATTTGCATTTAAAAATACGGCTAATTAGAATGATAACTTATCGCCAGAACGAAAAGAAACGTGGCATTCTGCTTCGCTGCTTTTCACATGGGCTGACCACATATCTCATGTAATCAAGAAAACAGAAAAAAACATTAACACGATGAGATCTGTAGCTGGAACTTGATGGGGCGCAGACGCTTGCACTCTCTTCATTACGTCCAGGGTCTTTGTCCGCTTAGTCAACGATTGCGCATGTTCCTCACATCAAACGCTGCTAAACGACCACTTCATAAATAGCACCTCGTACATTCCCGATGCCTGTGGACATGCCTTGGAGCAATGAGATCTGTTTCGACTAATAACTTACTATTAGCAGCCACTGAACTTCCACTATACCTTCGACGTCAGTAATTGGCTTCAAATTTATTTGCCAAAGGACTGAGTAGCGCAGTATTAAATTAATCAGAATCCCACGATAAATGAAAGACGATCCTCCACTCACAGGGTCTGAATCGAAAATCGAATATCTTTGTCTTGTACTGTGGACAGCAGGAGACTCAGTTTGTTCCATCGACCGTTTGACTGGAACAGACAGCAAAGTACATCCATCTGGGATTCCTTTCAGATAATAGTTGGAAAACTCGATATTCACTACTAAAATTTTATGAAAAATTGGTTTGGCACAATCATTTCAGGTATAAGTGCTTAAATTAATCTAATTAATCGTCATTGGACCCACTTTGTTCATATGTATACTTATAGCTCAAGATATCAAGGGGCTTCAGCAGTAAGATGACCATTTATTCTCCTAACTGAAATATTCCAAGCAGTTTCGTCTGCCCCACATGGTTCAATTTTTACATCAACAACGATTCAAGAGCTCCTCAGATCTGGTTGTCAAACAGCATTCCAGAATTTAGTGATGTGTTTGAGACTCAAAGAGCGTAATGCAACTCATTAATACCCTTCATGGAACAGTAAATTTAATATTCAAATACTGGCTGTCTTACGAGAATCATTGTTAATTAAACGAACGGGTCTGAGAATTCACTTTTTACAGTCTCCAGCTGGGGTGGCGTTGGCTTACAATAAAGGTGACTAGATGGCAAAGAAAGCCTGTGTTTTTGGTCCTGTCATGAACGTTAGTCTGCCAACTTCATACTTCTTGCTATAGATGCGGAAACTGTCCGAAGAAGCATGAGCGGGCGAATGGCTCCTATAAATCTGCCATAGACATGGATACTACACTGCGGTCCTACTAGTCATATGAAACTCCTCCCGTGTTTCAATAATTATAGGTGAGCACTAAGTTGAAAACAACCTACGTACAAATGCGTGGTAACTATAGTTCAAATTGTTACCACTTACATCCGACAGGCTCAAGGATAACACGTTCTGCGACTTTCAGACAGTAGATATAAACCACTGCCTGTTTTTCTGCAGTTTCTTGGAAGCACAACAAATCTGTTTTATTCAAAAACGTTATGAAATTTAAGGTGTCACTTTCAAAAAGTGCTGCTGTATTATTGTGTCATGAAGATGCTTAAAAATGTGGATAGTCCTTTTTATAGGAGATAGTAATGTGCGTATCTGAAATTAGGTGTTCTTTCTGTAACTGCATAAACCCTATAACTTCCAGGGGTACACTTCTCAGTCTCTATTAAGTTCTCGTGTTCATATTCTATTTTGTCTGTAGTTGAAGTGTCAACATTACTTAGCTATAGATATTGAACATATGTCTATAGTTGATGCATCGATATTTCATAGCTAAAAGTACTGAACCTGTATGGAGAATATAAAATGATTTTGAACAAACTGTTAATATCGTTATTTCTCTGTGTATATGATTTTGTATTGGCTATATGGTTCAACAAAGCCAGTCGCAAAGATCGTCATTCCTTTCCCAAGTGCCTGCTCATCACATATTTTAACGAACTGTTCCTTCGTCCTTACAATAGTTAGTCATATTCGGTGAACCGGGTACAGTGCTGCTCCTCACATGTCTTGTACAATATATGGATACATGCTGCCTGTATTCATATGTAGATCCATGACATAAATCTGCCAGTGAATGACCCAATGCTAATCGACACTGCTTTAAGAAAATAATCATTCAGAATTGTTTCCTTCTCATTTATGACCCATGAGTTCCCTTCTAATCACCGGATGGTTGGTTGATTTGGGGGAAGGGACCAAACAGGAAGATCATCGGTCCCATCGGATTAGGGAAGGATGAGAAACAAATTCCACCGTATCCTTTAAAAGGATGCATCCCGGCGTTTGCCTGAAGCGATTTAGGGAAATAACGGAAAACCTAAATCAGGATGGTTGCTCCCAGGGTTGAACCGTCGTCCTCTCGAATGTGACTCCAGTGTGCTAACCACTGCGCCACCTTCGCTCGATTTTATGTAGCGTAATAACGCATAGTTAATGCTGTGATGTTTTCCTTTACCTGTTATCCCAGGATTGTTGGCATATTCTATGATACAACTATAATATTGTTATGTGCCAGGATTTGATGATGAAATTAAATCATAATTGATTTCGTCTAAATTATCTGTTCTGCATTTATTTATATGGCTTTCTTTCCCTGGGAGCAGATCATGAACTGTTCCAGTCATTTATTTTCATTCCCAAAACAAAGATATCAGTTAATATTACACTGAGAACTGCTTCAGTATTCATATTTATATCTCCGTTAGACTAGATGTAGTCTCGAATGATGAACCTGTGTATCATAAATGTAAAAAATAGTGTGGCTATAAAAAATAAGTAATTCATACGTTGTACGTTAAGCATGTGCGTCATAGCGATGGTACTGAGACTAATTTTTAAAAGTCCTTTACGCGTAATGAGGTTAGTGTATGTACTTAATTCAGTCTTCTATATCAGATGGATAGAATTTGGTTTCATAGCTGTGTCTGTGGTTATATATAATAATATATAGGAAAGTACGTTGTGTTAACAAAATTATATTATCATATAATTCTACTGTATCTTGAGATAAAAATTTGTAATAACTTGTACTGCATTTCTTATAACATTGCCTGGTTTTAAAATCGGTATTTTCAACCATACAAACTGTTATCCCCCTGGATATGTCTGAGGCCATGGAACATATATGTCAGACGTTTCCACTTAGTATGATACTCATCCCATGCTGCTAATCGACTGTACGTTTTATTGGAGATGAACTTACATCCTGTGTTCCTCATGTGTTGTGACAGTAGTTCACGTAAATCATTCAGTATCGTTAGGCTCCAGTTACTCAGTATGAATCTTTGCTTGTGTAAATATTTTATCGTATTTGTGGCATATATTTTTCTGATACAGCTCCATATAACATACTTAGTTGCTACATTGTAATGCATAAGAAATTCAATAACAACATCATCAAAAATACTGTGATGGGCGGTCACTTAATAACAACCAAAAAAGCCATGTTGAACGCTAAACAATATTACACACTCAAAAACGAAACACTTCTTGATTTTATAGAAAATTACGTCGAGTAAATGTGTTTTAGCTTTGTCACTTTCGCAGATGAGATCCCACAGTGTGAAAGCAACTTTCATTAAATATTTGCAACATTATTAACGAGTCTCGAATACTGTTTATATAATTCCATATAAACTACAAGGTAACTGAATATGAAGATTTAACTGCTTGTCACTCTGCAGATGCTGCTGACAAATGACAATGTGCTGCTATGCCAACTTCTTTTTAAACCAAGTTATTCAGTAAATGAGTTTGCTGGATGTCCTGTACTGTTAATTTCCTTCGGAATTTATTATAGCACAGAATGTTTCACTGGGCAAGGAAGTAACTTTCTCTTTAGCCCCTGTGTCATAATATGTTGCTTAATAACACAAGTGTCTGCTGCTTCATTCAGAATAAAAGCACGCTAATGACTATATTTTTGGGGTCGTTTTCCTAGCTATTTAACAGTATTGGGGTTGCCGGCACTCCCTTGCCTGGTGCAGACATTAAAAGCTTGCTACTTCCTCATATAATTCAACACAGTAAGCAAGTAAGTTAATTCCCACAGTGATTTTTCGAGGCCTATTGCTGAATTAGCGACCGGGAGCGCAGGGAAAGAGCTAGGTGCAGGAGGTGGATGCCGACCGACGGCGCTCCTCACCGTTCTGATCTTCTGGCTACAATAGGACAACCCGCCGTCACATCGATCTCGTTTCCTTGCTTTATGTGTCTGACTGAACAGTATTTAATAAAAATAATGCATCCACACAACATCTTTAAACGAAAATATTTCGTGTAACTGCTATAAACGGAGTTTTTCGAGTAATTCAGTAGTTTACTTACGAACAGTACATAAATAACTACACCTGTGGCACAATAGTACAACGAATAAACAAAAAAAAGAGAGAAACGATAGCTGCAGACGGAATTAAATCACTCAAAACAAAATTATTATTTTTATCTGTCATAAGCACTAAGGCATTTAACAAGGCTACAGGCTTCGGCAGCAATGAAGAAAGAAAACTTAATGTGCACTTTCCTCGTGACACAGTTGAGTTTTAGTAACTGTTTCAAACAGAAGCAATGGGCCACTGCAGACCTCTTTAAAACGATGCTTTCTGATTAATAGTAAGTACCTATAGCTCATCTGCGATGTCCTCAAATTATGAGAATGCCAAAGAACAACTGCAGTATCACGCCCAGCCTTTAACGATTACTAGTCTTGTTATTTAATGCTATTCTGCCTCTCTTATTTCATCTACAGGATACAAGATGACGTAGAACCGCTGTTTTAACATGAGCGTGCGTCTGCTCATTCAGTTCTCCCTAGTAACATTGTGTTTGCGTCTCCACAGATCACCTTCCTTATTTGAGTCTTTCCCATCAATTTCACTTAGCTTAAAATAATTATTGTCTGTAAGTATAAAGCGTTCACAACTTGGAAAAACAAGGTAAAAAGGTTTGTTAAAATCTTTATGTTTTTAAAAAACAACGATTGGTTCAGTTTAGTGCTTGCACATGTTTTAATCTATATCAGATGTCTCCCCTAAAAGCCGTCAGGCGGAATTTTTCAGGTGTTTCGGCCGATATTTGCAATTTCGTATCTGCAACGTGTAGCTGGTGTCAGAACAGACAAACACTAATCATCACATGTTTCATGCGACGCCACGTCGTCGACAGAATGTGTTTATTTGTTTCCCGTTTTACTGTCCTTGTTATCACATATCAGTGAAATGAACATCGCACTAGACCAAATTACGAGCGCTCTGTCCAATGGCCACGTTAAATTCCACCTCAGAAATGATTTTGTTTCTAACGGAAAACAAAATAACGCGTCGCATCAAAGAGGTGATTAGCAGCATTTGTTTGGGCTGACTTCTGCAACGCATTGTTGATACAAAACTGCAAATATCTGCTGAAATTCCGGAAAATAATACCCTTGTCATTTCTTAATAGAGACACTCTGTATATTTGAAAAATTCTTATTAACAGTAGTAACTATATACGAATATCCACATGATTTTTCTACAATTCAGAATTAAGTGTCTGGTACAGAGTTCATAAAACCACTTTCAGACTATTTCTCTACAGATCCACGTTCAAATACCACATGCGAAAAATGAGTAGCTATACCTTTCGGTGCGAGCTCCGATTTCTCTTATTTTTCAGGATTCAGAGGAGAAAGTTGGTGACCGAAATTTCGTGAAAAGTTTTTGGCTGCAATGAAAATTGCCTTGTTTTAGTGCTTGTCACCTCAACTCGCTGATCATATTCGTGACCCTCTCATCCCCCCTTATTTCGCGATATTACAACATGATCTACCCGTCTTCGAATGGCTTCGATGTTCTAAGTCAGTCCTACGTGGTATGGATTCGCTACCGCGCAGCAATACTCCAGAAGTGGACAGACAAGCGTGGTGTAAGCACTCTCTTTAAGATTACTTCATCGTCTAAGTATTCTGCCAGTAAATCGCATCTTCAGTTTGCCTTCCCCAAAATGTTTTCTACTTGATCTTCCAATTTCAGTTGTTTAGAACTGTAATCCCTAGGTATTTAGTTGCATTTACAATATTTAAACATGTGCTATTTATCGTGTAACCGCAATTTAGTAGTCTTCTTTTACTACTCACGTGAAAGACATCACTTTTTTATTGTTTAAGGTCAATTTCCAGTTTTCACGCCATGCATACATCTTGTCTGAATCATTTTGCAATAGTTATGATCTTCTGATGACTTTATTAGACGGCAACTGACGGCAACTGCAAAAGTCTGCAGTTGTGTAAGAGGTCTCCTCAGATTGTCTCTTAAATCCTTATATATTTTGTGAACAGCAGAGGGCCTAAATCCAAAATATAGTTATAACTAGATGACTTCTTATCAGTTATTACTAACTGTGATGGAATTGGGTACGGATTTGCTCTTGGCAGATAGTCGACACACGATGTCATTTTTTACTTTATAGTAACTGTAGTAATTGTTTGCAGAATGTCTTTCATTTGCCAACAAACACATGTAATCTCAACTCCTTTTAGCGCTTAGTGCGTTTCACTAAACGACGCAGCGTATTCTTCGCACTTAGTCAGTGCAAGCCATGAGAATGCTAGAATCTCTTAATAGTAGGTTTCTCTGTTGTTCACCTCTTTCTTGATCCAGCTTTCGACACTCTGTTATCTGTAAATTCTCTTCGCTTGCAGTACTGCTGATAGCAAAAATTGGACTCACGTATAGTTAATTAAACAGGCTTTGCTGAACTTCACAATGAAACTGCCTATACTATACCCGGATATTATACCACATTTGGCCCTCCCCATCACACTCACCTTTGGTCAGCAACTAAAGGTGTACAAGGTGTTGCACAATCCTCCTGAAGACTATCCATTAATCCTCTCCATTTTCTGCCTCAGAGCTGAATGCTTGATATTGGGTGCTAGCTATTCCTCGTCACATTTGCTATGCTGAAATATTTGCCGTTGTTTCTTAACATCCCTTTTCACACCGTTGCCATTCACGTTACAACAGTACTGTCAGTACTGTGGCAAAGATTCTGTCCTTCATCATTTTGCATCGAAAAGTTCTCACCTGTTTGTCACTAGATGCAAGACTCATTTCTCTACATAGGATAGCGTTCTCCACTTTTTTCCTTGAAGCATTCTGTCGCTGTGGCGCTGAAGAGGCTGATAAAATGCGACGTTTTTAGCCACTATTTTGATGTTTACCTCACGCAATATATTGTGGATTTTGAATCAGCAACTACACAAGACATGAATGAATGTTCATTTTTGTTTCCTTATTTTTATTTTTACAGGAAGAAATATGCAGATATCACCGGCGTTCAGCCAGTACCTGTGATGTTTAATAGCATTCCACGTGATACCTTAGGTTTTTTTACAGGTGCCAGCTTTCGACACTCTGTTATCAGACACAGTACTGACATTTTCTCTCTCTTACTTACAACGACGTCCGTACTCCTCTGTAAATACTCTGCTCTCACAGTACTACACTAATTACTCACGTAAGAGCCCAGAGAGGTTTTATCACTCTAGACCACAACCCTACAAGTAACGTGATATCTGAGTAGCCGCTTCCTGTATGAAACTGATGATGTTTCTATGTACAGTGCCACGTTCGTTCGTGTGTAAGATTCATCCTGTCCAGAGGGTATCTGCAGTCAACGTTGTCGTTCGCGTCTCTGATGTCCTCAAGGGTGAAGACAACGTCTCAATCGGCACTGGTGGTACCAGGGCAGTAGCGACGCGCAGGAGGTAGCGACAACGGTGACTGCTGCCTGCTGTTGCTGTATAGCGGACCTCTCCAGTTGTTCTGCATTCCTGATAATGCGGCGCCCGGCTGAATCATTTATCCCCATCTTTTTCTATTCATAATGAATTTATTAAATAATTTGACTTACTAATTATTTGTAACAGGCGTAATGTTTCGTTGTAGGGCAGAAAAAAATCAATAGCTTGCTCAAGAAAAATGGAAGAAGGATAATGTATTTTAAGTCTACTCGCGGTTCAATATTCTATCAGTCTGTCTATGTCCTATTCCATTAGCATTTCTTGATGGAAGAGGGAAGTATTATACACTATCTACGATCATAAATTACCCTGTCTACATAAATAAATAACTTGCTATTCCTTCAGAACTACCCTGTACAGTGTATCTCTCATCGACAGAATCACAAGCTCTACGAATTGGATCAGTATCTGGGCTTAATGAAAGAAAAAGCTGAATTGCTTGGCTCTAGATTAAAAGAAAAGAACTTACTGGAAGTTGGAACCCAAATATACATGAATAGAAAGAGAGAGCAGCATTTTTCCAAGTTTTTTCAGCACGAAGGTGATTTAGTGTACTACTCCGACATTCCCAGTCTGATGAATGAGTTTGGTATTGAATTAAAAAAGGAAGACTGGAGGCTGTTTCTGATTCATCCAAAACCAGTTTCAAGGCTGTTTTATTACAAAATGTTACCATGTATGCATCTACACCTTTTGGACATTCTGCATATATGAAAGAAAGCTATGAAAACCTAGAAATAGTGCCAAATAAAATAGGTTATGATGTTCATGATTGGATGATATGTGGCGATCTAAATGTAACATAAATGCTCCTTAGTCAACGTGGTGACTTTACCAAATTTCCATATTTCTTGTGTGAATGAGACAGTAGGGCTAGGGATTCACACTGGTGGAGAAAGAACTAACCTGTGAGGGAGTCTTTAAAACCTGGCGAAAAAACATTCTACGCAAAATCCTTGTAGATCGAAAAAACGTACTCCTACCACTTACACATATAAAGTTAGGCCTAATAAAACAGTTTCTAAAAGGCTTTGTCTAAAGATGGACCATGTTTTAAGTATCTCTCTCAAAAGTTTCCACACCTTTCAGAAGCTAAACTTAAAGAAGGCGTCTTTGTCGGACATGACAGAAAATTGATGTTAGATGTTAACGCTGAATCCACAATGACCTTAAATGAGAAAAAAGCATAGGTATCATTCAAGCAAATGGTTACAAAGTTCTTAGGACATGAAAAAGACCCAGAATATATTTCCATTATAGCTACAATGTGGAAGAAGTTTAAGACTTTAGGGTGTTTAATGGGCCTCAAAATTCGCTTTTTGAACAATCACCTTGATTACTTCTCGGACGATATGGGAGATAAGTTTCCTTTAATTTACGTCTATGCTCACAAGCTTTCTGTTAACAGGTTGCCGGTTTCGATCTATAATGACCATCATCAGATCTGCAGCAAAAAATGGGAAATACGTAAATCCACTTGCAGATTGTCTACAGCTTAAAAACAGTACATAGACCACAATGAAAAGTACTACTGACAAATATATGCATTTGTGCGCTTTAAGTATGAAGAGGCATACGTGTTTTATAAAAACAGAGTCCTAATGTACGGAAGTCGTAGTGGCATCGTCAAATGTTAAATGCAGAATCAGCACCAGCATTGTCAAATATATATAATTAACGTCATACGCACGAGTCATGTTGTCAGTAGCACTACAGTTCAAAACAAGCTCCCGTACAGTAGCTTCAAGATATTTGTGTTGTAAGTTAACCAGATGTCGCTAATGTCGGCATACACTAGTTTCCAATAATTAATTAAACAGCGAAATAAAGGGGGATACAATAGTTTAAGTCTGTAATGAGCTTATGACGTATAAAAGGTATTACAGTAATAAAAAGCAATAAAAAGAACACGACAAAAGTAAGATTTTTAAAAAGAGGAAGAGTTAAGAAACAGTAGTTGATATATGCTGTAGCGCCAATATTTTAGATAATGACATAAATAATAAACATCTTTGATAGTGCACCGGATAATATTAAACAACCATAAAACAAATCGCTTAAGAATCCACAAATGAAAGAAAACATAGTGCTGCACATAAACAGCGCCCACTGTTAGCGCTAACGCCACAGTTCCGCAAGGGCAGGAAGTGGTAGGAGGAATGTTAAGCCAGAGGGCTCCTCGTATCCTGCGGCACTGCGTTGCAAGAAAAGAATGATAAAATTTCGTAACAGTGCATGTACCACATTATCTGGTTAATGCAGTCAATGAAATGAACAGAGAACGAACAAAAAAATACTAGAGTCATGCGTAAAATGTACGAAAACGAAGTAAATATGTGAGGCACTTAATCCTAGGTGTAACTATCAACATACTATATCTAACAGAGGCGTGCAGTGGTTAGAGTGAAACATTGTCAAATTAAACAAAGTAGGCATTGGGCACAAAGTCGCTGAGCCAGTTAAGCAGTTTTGTTGGTTCATACCTCTTGGTTGGTTCTTAACTCGTCCTCTTTTTGAAAATCTTATTTTTGTTGTGTTCTTCTTATTGCTTTTTATTACGGTAATTCCTTTTATACGTTATAAGCTCGTTATAGACTTCTACTATTGTATGCCCCTTCATTTTATTGTTCAATTCATTAATGAAAACTAGTGTATGCCGACATTAGCGACATCTTACAACATCTTAAAACACAAAAATTTTGTGGCTATTGTACGGGAGCTTGTTTTGAACTGTAGTGCTCCTGACAACATGACTCGTGAGTATACGTTACTTATATATATTTGACGATGCTGGTGCTGATTCTGCATTTAACATTTGACGATGCCACTATGGCTTCAGTACATTAGGACTTTGTTTTTATAAAACAGGTATGCCTCTTCATACTTAAAGCGCACAAATGCATAACCTGTCAATAGTACTTTTCATTGTGGTCTATGTACTGTTTTTAAGCTGTAGACAATCTGCCAGTGTATGTACGTTTTTCCCATTTTTTGCTGCAGATCTGATGATGGTCATTATAGTTCGAAACCGGTAACCTGTTAACAAAAAGCTTGTGACCATAGACGTAAATTAAAGGAAACTTATCTCCCATATCATCCGGGAAATCATCAAGGTGATTGTTCGAAAAGCGAATTTTGTGGCTCATTAAACACCCTAAAGTCTTAAACTTCTTCCACATTGTAGCTATAATGGAAATATATTCTGGGTCTTTTTCATGTCCTGAGAACTTTGTAACCATTTGCTTGAATGATACCTATGCTTCTTTCTCATTTAAGGTCATTGTGGATTCAGCGTTAACATCTAACATCAATTTTCTGTCATGTCCGACAAAGACGCCTTCTTTAAGTTTAGCTTCTGAAAGGTGTGGAAACTTTTGACAGAGATATTTAAAACATGGTCCATCTTTAGACAAAGCCTTTTAGAAACTGTTTTATTAGGCCTAACTTTATATGTGTAAGTGGTAGGAGTACGTTTTTTCGATCTACAAGGATTTTGCGTAGAATGTTTTTTCGCCATGTCTTAAAGATTCCCTCACAGGTCAGTTCTTTCTCCACCAGTGTGGATCCCAAGCCCTACTGTCTCATTCACACAAGAAATATGGAAATTTGGTAAAGCCACCTCGTTGACTAAGGAGCATTTATGTTACATTTAGGTCGCCACATATCATCCAATCACGAGCAGAATAGTATATTTTACTTAGCACTATTTCTAGGTTCTCATAGCTTTCTTTCATATGTGCAGAATGTCCAAAAGGTGTAGATGCATACATGGTAACATTGTGTAATAAAACAGACTTTAAACTAGTTTTGGATGAATCAGAAACAGCCTCCAGTCTTCCTTTTTTAATTCAATACCAAACTCATTCATCAGACTGGGAATGTCGGAGCAGTACACTAAATCACCTTCGTGTTGAAAGAACTTGGAAAACTGCTAATCTCTCTTTCTATACATGTATATTTGGGTTCCAACTCTCAATAAGTTCTTTTCTTTTAATCTAGAGCCAAGCAATTCAGCTTTTTCTTTCGTTAATCCCAGACACCTAAGCAAATCGTTAAGCTCGGTCTGAGTAAACAATTTGGGCTCTAGACTTTTTTTATTACATTGGAATTCATCATCATCTCGTTCATGTAAATCTGATTGTACATCAGAAAATACTTCTAATGGAATGGAATTTAAATCATCTGGTGGTTCAGGAACCGGGAAGACTACATCATGCCTTACTGGTTGGATGGCTGACGAAAGGTTAGGGTAGCTTATTACCTTCTTGTTTTTCGAATTATGACCAGTAATATCAACTCTGCAAAAGTGGCTATCATTGGAATGATTTATTGGCTCTCTCCATATCACAGGAACAGCAAATATAAAGTTTTTTCTCCTTTTTGGGCCATTTTCTCAGATCTTCAACACACATATAACGTACCTTATGCGACGCCCAAGATTTATTTTGATCACCATATTTAGACACAAAGTACGATAGCTGAAGTTTTTTCACAAAGTCAGTAATGTTTCTTTGGTGTTTTTAACTACAAAGTCATCTCAAATATAACAAAAACTGTGAGAAGAGTTTTTACAACGACGATTGGACATTGTAGTGAACACACATACAGGTAATGGGAAAGTGAGGTTAGGTTGACAGGAAAGAAAACAGCACCTGTTAACCCAAAAATAGAATCCACCTTTTTTGCCAGCGAATGTTTTTCAGCAGTGCTACCAAGTCATCTACATTCATTACACCTCCTTTTTAAGTCTAGCTGTATAAAGACTGTTAATTTATTTAAAAAGCTGCTTAATTTAATAAATTTTACTGTAAAATGTGAAGAATGATGGGCGGTACCGTTTTTTAATTATCATATTTTGAATTAACACCCTAAATAACATCAGAAAAAGGTATTTTCTGCAAAAACGTTTTACCATCGTTGGCCTGTGTGATCTTTATAAGGGTGTCTTTCCCAACGTTGAGGTCCAGTTCTACCCTACAAGTGAAGTATTCGTGGACTTATTCTCCATAGAATTCCTGGAGCTCTCACTGTTATCCCATTTACATCTGTTTGTATCTGCACATACATACATACTCCAAAGTCAGCATCCGATGGGTGGCGGAGGGTATCTTGTACCACTACCAGTCATTTCTTCTCCTGTTCCACTCGCAAATAGAGCGAGAGAAAAACGATTGTCTAAATACTTCCGTACGAATCCTACTTTATGTTACACATCGTAACGTTAGTAAGGGAAATATCAATTGGTGCTCTGTTTATATATGGTCAGAAACAGTTTGAAAAACTTGTAACGGTGCTCCAGTATAGGTTGTGCCGACAAACAATTGTCAAGAAAAAAATTCTGAAGTTAGCCTGTCAGGCCGTTGAGTTTAATGTAAAACGTTCTAAGAGGGGGTGTCTGTGAGGGTACTTTTTTCGTATAGCCGTGCTGCCTCTCGACCATTTCCATCTGCTTGGCCGTACACCATCTTGCCTTGTTCCTGACACGAATACCATACTGTTATTCATGTCGGGAACAAGCCAAGATGGTATTTATCTACGGCCAAGCAGTTGGAAATGGTCGAGAGGCAGCACGGCTATACCAAAACATGTACCCTCAGAGACACCACCCACATGACACAAAATTTTCAAACCCTTTCAGATCGTTTTACAGTAAACGCAACGGCCTGACAAACTAACTTAAGAATTTTTTTGGACAATTATTTCTCAGCTCAACTTACCCTGCAGAACCGCTCCAATTTTTTCGAACTGTTTATATATATATATATATATATATATATATATATATATATATATATATATATATATATATATATATATATATATCTTCTGTTGACGCTGGGTCCATATACAAAACGTTGCGAGGAGTAGTTGTTTTGGCTGAATCAACTTCGCAGTGCCAAAAGAAAATAGCAAACATCTGCCGAAACACCACAGAAGATAGACCTGAAGATTCACATGAGAGACATGAAATGTAACATAGAGGGTGAACATAATAAAACCGACAAACTGCGGGGACAGATTCCCGACTGAAGATCGAGAATAAAGGGTCCTATTAATATATCTCCGGAAATGCATCGTTTCACGGTAGATGACGCTGATGAACGGCAGTTCCTCTGACCACGTGCTGTGTGTTCCTTGCGTGTTGTAGGATGTGTGATTGACACGAATCCTAGTACAAGGAATAGACAAGTGGCCCGCCAAGGTACGATTGTGTGTATTCAGTATAACAACCGCTACCACCTCGATCATGTGTAGTGCCATGAAGGCCACTTTGAGCACCTATTGCGACGTTAATCCAATGAAGCTTTGTACTGTGTTTCAGGAAGATTTGTTCTCATTGCACGTCCATTTCTGGGCACATGTTCACTGGAAGTTTTTCCTCCATTTTCAGTTAGGAAGCTGTCCCTGGTAGTTTGTCGGGTTTATTAATGTTTGCTCTGTGTAACAAGGTGAGTCACGTAAGACGGAACACCCGGTTTATTTTGTGAACGGTTCCAGATATCGAAACGAGGCTTCCGACAATTGATAGTACGCTAAAGGGCACGTACAGTAATATGTGGGGAAGAATCGTAAGTGTTGTTTCGATCGAGACATTAAAATAGTTATGTTTCTCTATGGAACGGTGAACTTTTCATAACTAGACTCAGTGCCTCCGGCAAAGATAATTACAGTAATATTGCATAGTCAATAACGACGTTGAAGACTTTCGCAAAAGATTCCGAGAAATTTACGGAAACTGGAAGGAAATTCGGCCAGAGTCTGCTGTTGCATTGCAAACACCACCGGCAGAGCTCTCATCCCAGGCTGCAAGGTTATATGCAGCAACTCAGGCTTCCGCTGCTAAGATCACTCATTTGCTATACGACAAATACCGGATTAGCTATGATTTTTGTATCCGGAACTACGACATGTACTAGGTTCTGGAACATGAGATGAAGCCTAGGACTACTATTTCAAATACCTGTACGTTTCCTGGTCTTTGTAGAAACATCTAACTTTACGTCTGGCAGTTGTCCATTTACGAGTGAATCCACCGCGTTGTTGCTCGCTTGTCAAAGCCGAAACAGTAACGTCGCTCGTTCATATTTCATTAATAGCTCTGTTTACAGGAAAAATAAACTACTGTAATAACTTTCTCAGATTTTCAAAAGACAAAAACAAAAAATACCTGACCTATCTTTGCCTGGAGACACCTGAATGGTTTTTAACGGTAGAACAAATCCTGTCGCACAAATGTGTCTATAGATAGTACTCAAAATTGTAATTAGAGTGAATACACTTTATATAAACTAAATATTATATTCAGAATGCCTAACGACATGTCACCCCCCAAGACAAATGTTTTTTAACGAATTATAGTTTGATGCTTTACTTAATCATGTGTTCATGTTGTTTACCATCGACTACAAGGCAAATCTGCTATCACCGGGCGAGACATAGACGAACAGATGAAATTACGCTGGATGATATGCAGTTGCATGCTATGGCGGTTTGACTGCGAAAGTAGTCTGGCGTAGTTGGAGCTTCATGATAGACTGCATCTTTCACTTTTCCCCATGCAAAGAAGTCATGAAGTCAAATCAGAGGACCTTGCCGGCCATTGATGTGCAGTATTCCATCCTGCCCAACGGTTAGAAAACTATTCACTCCGTACTTGAATTGCAACACACGAAGAGCAACCTGGGCAGCCGTCTTGTTAGAACCACATGTACTCTCACTTATCTAATGGTACCTCTTCTAGAAGAGCGGGTAGAAAATTCGTAAGAAAGTGTGCATACATGTTTCCATTTAGCACCACTGGGATGAAGCAAGGTCACACAATGGATTTTCTTATGATGAGACAACACACATTTGAGCTCCACCGTCATTGGTGTGGTATCTCATAAAGCCAACTGCTGCCTATCGAGCATTTTAGCGAAATTGAAATTACCAATGTTTGTAAACGTTGCTTCGTCGATATGGAGCACCATGTTGGAAAAAACGTAGAACCGTGTCCCAGACGGAGAGAGCAAACCGATAAAATTCTGTACCACGTTAGAAGTCACGTCTTAGTGTTACTGACATAGTGACAGATCATAAAGGAGAATTTGGCTGATGATGCAAGATACGAATGACACTCGTCTGGCTAATCCTACATTGCTTGTAGTATGTCTCGCGTTATCATGAGAAATTATAAGCGTAAAAGCTAGAATAGCTTCTTCATGTGCTCTGTCAATTGGACTCTTCGTTGACTATTTGATGTTGAAGCTGCACGTTCGCGCTAGTGAAGCAATAATTAATGCACGTCCCTGGCGCGACGTACACCGACTATCAGGATAGACATCCAAATACCGTCGGATCGTTCCGACAGAATTTCTTTGACATTCGCCGTATAAAAGTAGCATGTCTAACTTCTTCTCATTGGTGTAGATGTCTGTATACAAGGAATTTTGAAGCAGAATACACCTGCCGATAGGACTCACAGTTCTCGCTAGTTCTACAATGCATAACGGTCGAAAGGGCTGAACAACGATGTAGCCTGCCATGAGCGTGTTTACAACGCAACAACGATTCCGGCCGACGCGCCTTTATATTTCAGAGTATTTCCAGGATTCTCTTGCGTTTTCAGCTTCAGTATTAACAAGGGTTTTTGCTAACCAAAGTGGCCCGGGTTCAGTTCCCGGCTGGGTCGGAGAGTTTCTCCTCACGGGGACTGGGTCTTTAGTTATCCTTACGTTCATATCGTCGTAACTAACGAATTCGTCTCCAATATGCTATCGTATTGCTTTCCACTACTGACGTGGCTGAATGGGCACGACTCGATATCCAATGAACTAAAATAAATAAAGAAATATATTATAGCTCTGTACTCGTCTTTTCAGGCGCTTCCGAATGCCATTAACAAAAGTATATCACTCTCATTTAAATAACTGTATTTCCTTCAATATCTGGATCGATACAAGGAATAATGCTCTTTATCACATACCGAAGTCCGTGCCCCTTAGCGTACTATCTTTTGAAAACCTCTTTTCGATATCTGGAAACGTTAACGAAACATTTGCAGTGTTACGTCTTACGTGACTCACAGTATATACAGGGTGTCCCACCTAACTTTGTCACTTCATATCTTTCCTAAATGAAATGAAACGTGCAAAATGTAACAGGTCACGGATGCACCTATGTCATGTGCTCACACTGTAGGCAGGATGCACAACCGATAAATGTAAATAAATACCACTTTCACCACAGAGTTACGTTTCTTATACCAAAATGGAAACCAGGAGTACAGTTAGTGATGGCAGATTTGGTTTCACTGCTCTAAATATTATTTATGCCTTCTGGAATACTAACTTTAAATAACGGAAACGTTGTCACAGTTTCTGCCGTAATGCAGGTTGCCTGCAATGTTCTGAAGCCTGCTGTAGGCAACCCTTGTTCTGCGCATTACGGAAGAATCTGTGGATCCGTTGCCATCCTTTAAAGTCTATGAATTTCAGGAAGTATGACGTCTACAACAGTGAAAACAAGTCACTAACTGTACCTCTAGTTTTCATTTCCGTAGACTAAATATACAAGTGCCACTAAAAACACGTAACTTTTTTTTTTAATGTGATGCTTGTTTACATTTAGGGATTGTGCATTTTTATCCACTGTGTCAGCCTCTGACATCGGTGCATCCCTGGCCAATTGCATTTTTCAGATATTTTTTTTTTTCGTTTCGGAAACATGAGTTGTCAGACACACTGTAATATATGAACATACCATTGTATTGTAGATATCAGAACACACGTGATCTCAAGTCTTCAAAAAGTTTATCAACATTTATTCGGAAGTAACTAAGAACTAAGGTTTAAACATTCCCGTCTGATGTCCGCGTATCCAGAATGATTTCATACCAGTTAAATGGGGAGATTCCCCAAGAAACTATGTGTATTCAACTGTTTTAATTGTCAAAACCTGACCTCCAACGTGAAGCCAGGATCTCGAAAATCGCCCTCACACGCAGGAAAACAGCGAGCTGCTGTGGGTGGCGTAGGGGCCGCTTCTGCTGGGTCGGTAGGGCAGGTTAGTAGCAGTGGCTGAAAACAGATAGCGCGCAGAGAGCAGTGGCAGGCGTGTCACCTATTGCCTTCCACTGCTAGTCTGTGTACAAGAGCGACTCTCTGGCTTCGTCTCCAGGGCTTGAGGGAAGCTGTAACGTTGCCCCATCCCCTAACAACCAATCGCAGTGACGCTATTGCCCATTAGCTCTTCCACGTCCCGAACAAAGAAACCAGAAATAGTCTTACCATAGCATAGCTGCGTTCACACCTCGCGCCGAGCCAGCAGGGCGAAAAGGGGAAAAATCCACATCAGTATTTTCATGGTGTAAGAAACTCTTGGCGGTGTATAAGACTACGGCACATCGTTTTATGAATTGTATTTTCCTTAAAAGCTTTACTTTCCTCGTAAAAAAAGAAAAGGCTACCACTTTTAGTCTTGCGTGATTTTTTAGTTCGTAGCGTTTCTCAGTTGATTTTGAAAAAAAAATTGCACGTAAAAACTTGAGATTTTTCTGCACGTTGTAGTGTGTCATCGTAGTTTCGCCTCATCGGCTGACTTAGTTATACGTTTTATTCGAGAAGGGGGCTTTTACCACTCTCTTTCAGGGAGGGTCACTTAACCTTATGGACCCACTGAGGGGTTGGCAGAACACTCTGTTGCTCTGCTAGGTGGCAGGGGCTGTGGGATGTAAACCATGTGATCAAAAGTATCCGGACACCTGGCTGAAAATTACTTACAAATTCGTGGCACCCTCTATCGGTAGTGTTGCGATACAGTATGGTGTTGGCCCACCCTTAGCCTTAATCACAGCTTCCACTCTCGCAGACATACGTTCAGTCAGATTCTGGAAGGTTTCTTGGAGAATGGCAGCCCATTCTTCATAGAGTGCTGCACCGAGGAGAGGTATCGATGTCGGTTGGCGAGGAGTGGCACGAAGTCGGAGTTCAAAAACTTCCCAGAGGTGTTTTGTACGATTCGGGTCAGGCTTGCATGCAGGCCACTCCATTACAGGGACGTTATTGACGTGCAACCACTCCACCACAGGATGTGCATTATGAACGGTTCTCGAACGTGTTGAAAGATGCAATCGAAATCCTCGACTTGCTCTTCAACAGCGGGAAGCAAGTAAGTGCTTAAATTATCAATGTTGGCCTATGCTGTGAAAGTGGCACGCAAAACAGCAAGGGTGCAAACCCACTCCATGAAAAACACGACCACACCGTAACACCACCGCCTCCGAATTTTATTGTTGGCACTTTACACGTTGGCAGATGACGTTCACCGGGCATTCGCCATACACACACTCTGCCATCGGATCGCCACATTGTGTACCATGATTCGTCATTCCAGTCAACGTTTTTCCACTGTTCAGTCATCCAATGTTTACGCTCCTTACTTGAAGCGAGGCGTCTTTTGGCTTTTACGGACGTGATTTGTGGCTTATGAGCAGCCGCTCGACCAAGAAATCCATGTTTTCTCACCTCCCGCGTAACTTTCATAGTACTTGCAGTGGATCCTGATGCAGTTTGCAATTCCTGTGTGATGGTCTAGATAGATTCCTGTCCATTACTCATTACGAAGCTCTTCAACAGTCAGCGGACTCTGTCAGTCAACAGAGGAGGTCGGCCTGTACGCTTTTGTGCTGTACGTTTCCCTTCACGTTCCCACTTCATTATCAGATCGGAATCAGTGGACCTAGGGATGTTTAGGAGTGTGGAAATATCGCGTACAGATGTATGATAAAAGTAACACGAAATAACCTGACCACGTTCAAAGTCTATGAGATATGCGGATCGCCCCATTCTGCTCTCTCACGATGTCTAATATTACTGAGGTCGCTGATATAGAGTACCTGGCAGTAGGTGGCAGCTCAATGCACCTAATATGAAGAAAGTATGATTTTGGACTTGTTCGAATAGTTTTGAGCACATAGTGTATGTCCCCTCATTACGCTCTGCTTTCTGGCCTTCCGGCTGATAACTTGATTTGGCATCTTGGCCGTCTTCCTCCCTACCTCTATCTCCCTTTCTTCTTTTTGTCCCTTACCTCGCCTTCGTTGAACTTTCGTAAACCTTGAGTTCCCTTCCTCTGGGTTTTGCGCGGTGTGGTACAACTGACCTGCAGTCATTTTGATCCGTCTCGTCGACGAAAAACGGCAGATGACCTAGTAGTTATATCCGTTTAATCATTCAATCAGTGTAGAACCTTAGTTTCTTAATAAATCATTTACCTTTTCATAATTCGAAGCAGTCATTGTGAAATGACGCTATTTGTCAACCACGTGAACTTTTAGGTTTTGAAATGGCGTGGCACCAATACCTGTCTCTTTTCAGATGTAAGTGCGATTTATTGAGTGACTTCAATGCTGTGATCGCGAGCCCACGGGTTTAATTTGGTTTAGCGTAGTGTCAAACACAGCAGAATATATTAAAAACGATTACTAGCGATTGTTTCAGCTTTAGTGTCGATCGGTAGTCTTGTTTTAATGATCTATGTCTTGAAAAATAGTAATATATATACCACTTTTTCCCCCGGCGATACAAGAGGTCGCAACTTATATTATAAAAGGCAAAAAATTATATTTTGTCCACATCCTACAATTAATAGAATGTGCACTTCGTATTTCGAAGTAGAAGAGCAGAATAAATTTATCTCAGATGAGATTTTGGTGTGGAAGGACTACAACAAAAGCTTGTAACATTCCACTTAATTCCTTTGTAGTTGGAGATGAAAAACTGCAGATGCTGAAAGACATAATTAGGTTTATAGATCTTTCTCTCCCTAAGTTTGACTTGAGATGTTCATTTTTAGCTTTTTCGCTTTAATATTTCTGTGCAAGTACTGTACAATACCACACGCTGCAAGTACTTACATGCTTTAGATCAACCCTATCTCTACTTTCAAATAACTGTTTATAGGTCTTGCGAACAGTATTTATTTCAGGAGATCCATGTAATGAAACCAAAGCTAAGTGGAACTACGTTTCAATGGATGCTTTTTTGGATCATTCGATGACAAAACTATGAAGTTCTCTGCGTCTCTAAGGTGCTTACATTTCGATTATTTTTTACTTTAACTGGAAGAAAAGTGCGAGGATTCAGCGTAGCCCCAAACACTGCATAACAGGTAAATTAACTACCGTCAACTGTTGTGTTATATCGTGATGCAGTTCAAACCAGTTTCAAGGATACGATCTATGCGCCACTGTCTGTCGCTTCATAGTTCTTTTCCCCCTTTGTGGACTTTTCCTCAGCATCAATGGATCCCCAGTCTTTCACAGTCTATGGTCAAAATGAGACAGGTGCTGCCAGAGGTATTGTGCCAATATCGAAATAGTGCCATCTTACACAACAATGATTTCATTATTCTTTTTGGTTTGTTTTCACATTTTTGTGTCTCATCGAATTTTGAAGGACATAAGGAATGGGTGGTTATTGTCTCGCCTCATGAATATCGAAAGACAGTTAGGAGATTTTTCTCCTTGTGTCCTTCAAAAACGAGTAATAATACATTCTAGTATCAGCTGAAAGCATGCAAGACGAAAATTTCAAAACAGAATATATTTTTACAGGAGTACAACACAAGGCAGGTCATAGGCTGAATGTGAAGAAAACGAAAATTATGACAACTACACCTACCAATTCGTGGGATATAGCAGGAGAAACCATGAAAGTAGTGACCACATTCAGTTACGTCGGTTCCCAGATCTCTGATGATGGCGACTGCAGCCATGAAATACAGAGACGCCTGTTGCTCGGTAGATAGGCGATATCAAACCTTGACAAGGTTATAAGGTCCACAGATATAACACTAGCAACAAAGGTCCGTATTGTGAGGGCTAAGGTCTTTCCAGTTGTGATGTATGGATGTGAGACCTGAACCATTAGAAAGGCTGAACGGCGGAGAATTGACTCCTTCGAATTTTGGTGTTGGAGGAAACTTCTTAGAGTTCCATGGACTGTGAAACATCCCCTTAGAAAAATTAATTAATTACTGTGCTGATAAACCTCTTACATTATTTGATTTTCAAACAGCTGAGCAGAACTGAACGCACTCAGACATTTCGCTCTTACCTATTCTGATCAACACTAAACTGACACACTATATTTTTAGCGCAACGCAAACTGACTTTCAAAAATCCCTACAAAAGAATGGCCCTGACTAACATTAACCTATACGTTTCTCGAACCACTTACCTCACAAAAATCTTGGTTACCCAAACTACTGCAATACAGCGAGCGCCACTACTGCCAGCTAAATAAAAGATTCAAACTACGGAAGGCACTAACTACTGATAGGCATAGTCAGCAAATGAAAGATTTTAATAGAGAACAAACAATGTATTTACCTTCATAGTCATCAAAAGTCATAATATATATAGCAGTTCATGACATCCAGTCTTACAAATTTCAAAACTCCGCCATCTCCCTCTCCACATCCACCACTGCTGGCGGCTCACCTCCAACTGCGCAGTGCTATGCGCTGTTAACAGCCAACTGCCCAACACTACAATAGCCAACAACAATGCAAACCAGCCACAGACTGCACACAGCACAGCCAGTGATTTTCATACAGAGCGCTACGTGGCGTTACCAATATGAAAACCTAAACAGCCTACTTACATAGCCCCCATGCTCCCCACAAAAAATTTTACAAATTGTTTTGTGCACTGACCAATACATATTTGTTAAAATTTTTTTCATAATTACAATAACAAAGATATCAAATGCACACACCTATTGTTACAATGTTGGTCAAAAGATAAAATTTTCTCACAGTCCATAAAGACAGTCCTGATCGTTTATCACAGTAAAATAGCAGTGTTTTTCTCGAAGTC
Source organism: Schistocerca cancellata (assembly GCF_023864275.1). Taxonomy (NCBI): domain Eukaryota; kingdom Metazoa; phylum Arthropoda; class Insecta; order Orthoptera; family Acrididae; genus Schistocerca; species Schistocerca cancellata. The sequence continues at coordinate 492,759,752 of NC_064629.1, read as the reverse complement.
TGAGCAGTAAAAGAAAATGCACATGGAAGTAGTGGATTTCCATGCAATCTTGAAGATGTAGTGTTGTCCTTCCAACGGAAAGACTGTGCTGACTCCCGACATGCCGACAGGTAATGGGTCACAACAGAGCAAACCCACAACAGAGTCAGTCGAAGTTTGGAAGAATATTGGTAGGTAGGTCATCACAGAGCAGACCCACTGTAGTCCTGGTATAGAGTATGATATTGGTGGGCCACCATAGGTGCAGACCCACTGCAGTCCTTGTAGAAATAATGGTATTGGTGGGTCATCAAAGGTGCAGACCCACTGTAGTTGTTGTAGAGACGGCCAACAGCCATCTGTTGCGACTGTTCAGATGCACATCACCATCGAAGAGTCTTGCAGAGAATATAGCAAGTCCATAAACCACCACTTGTGCACTCACAAAGTTTCTGGAACTGTCCTTAGAAGTCTTGCAGACAATATAGCAAGTCCATAAACCACCACTTGTGCGTTCACAAAGTTTTTGGAATTGTCCTTAGAACCAGCAATGCTGTTAATCAGTCCCTTGCTGAAATATTAACACATGTCCAAACACTAACAGTCCTCTTTTTTCACATCTTGTGCATATACTATGACCAACAGAAATATGTGCAGTGAAATGAATGCTTGCAAGTTACTTAATTTGATGAACTGGGGTCAATTACAATTTTATAACATAAGAATACAATAACAAAGGTACAAAATACTTCATTAAAGAACATAACAACACAGATAAAATTTGTAGTAAAACAAGCCTTACAAAGAATAGAAATAAACATGTACATCAGTGTTACAGGAATTATGACATAAGTAAATATATAAAATAATGAGAATAGTTTTCGAAACATTAATTTCACACTTGAGCATAGAAACGGAACAGAATTAATAATATCTAAACATCTTTACAAAGTGAATAACATATTATTAATGTAAATTATATTTGGGGATAACAGTATTCCTCATCGTAGTGAATGTACCTTAGTACTAGAAAAATTCTACAACATAAATCGTATTAGCTAAGCACATAAAGACTGGAAGAACACAAATATACAAGAGTACACGAACACATAGTGGAATAACAGAAAGGGAAAGGACAGGGTTTGTTTTACTGCAGTATCTTGCAAACAAAACTTTCTTTACTTCTTGGAGATCTCCCTAAATTCTTCATTATTTCAAAAAGTGCTATCTATACCTGCTTTCTGTACTTTTTTCGTAGAACTTCTCAATGCATTTCTTCCAATTCATCGCAACTCATTCTCTTATATAGTCTACCCCTCTTAAGCTAACTTAAATCTACGGAGCTCAGATGCTAAACTAATGGATGAGGCAATGCAGCAGCACAAAACAATTAATACAAACAGCAACAAAAAGATGCAAATTGGCAAAGCTAGCAGCAGTAAATGTAATAACTTATATCTAAACATGACAAACCAACAAGCAGAAAAAATAGTACACTAAAGACAACAACGCAGATAAGGGAAATGTATATTCACATCTTAATGTCTATGTAATTAAAGTGGTGCACCACAAGAACTTATTCTATGAAATAAATTACCAAGTACTTGAAAAGAAAATTATGTATGAAGTTCCTGTGAAGAGAAATGTCTCTTTGTGCTCCCTCATTTTTTTGGAAGTATATCACCAAATTATTATTTACTTCATCTGTAGACAGAAAATATTTATATTAGTACATCTATAAAATTTTATTTTAATCAATGCTGCAGTGCAGCTAGAAACTAGATATTAAACAAAATAGGCAAAGCAAGGCGTGAAACGTCATTCACTAGCCATATGGCATTCCATAAGGCAGTAAACAATCTTTCAACTACCAAGACAATAGACATGAAATGTTTCTCATCATTTCATTTCAGTAAATATCTTAAATTAAGAACTCTACAGTGTAATCATGTTTTCAAGTTTGAGCGTGTCGTATTTGCGATGCTTTCTACTTTCTACAAAGAAATGTCAATAGCGAGGATAATGGCCTCCTTTTTTCTCCACCTGTGCCTCTGAAAGGCACACACTAATGGCTTTTTTCCAGGCGATTGTTGCGCAGCTGGGTGCCCACGACACATTACGTGAAGAAGGTCACTTAACTTTCTTACCAAAATATTTACGACACCAGTTTGCACTACAGTGACAGTCTCATATAAAATTTCACAGGTCGAGAATTTGCGTTACAAATGTGTAGAAACAAAATCCTTTATATATAATAGTGTCCAAAAAATTTTCATAGGCATTTTGATACATTCACGCATTTACACACATTTAATAACTCTTTAAAAGCACGAATCTTGGTTTCCATCATCCTTTTTCACAAGTCAGAGTCCCTAACCACTACTCCTTATGCCTTACCTTATTACACATATACATATTCATCAACACGTCTTCAATATTTCATCATAATAAATACACATCATAATCAGATTCCTCATATAGCATCATCTCATTGATCATAAACATACCTTAACAGTATAATACACATCGTTGTCGTAATAATAACATCATAACAGATCAATCACATCTCAAAATCGTCGTAGCTTTCCGAATATTTTAAAACCTAAAAAAAATTCTCTGCTCGTTTCAAAAGTGTCATCTACCTCAAACGTACTTTAAAAATCATGATCCCATACTAAATACGTCATTCAAAGCTCTCATAGTATCACAATGGTTCTGGAAAAATATGAAGAGTTCACAAAGTACAGACAAAATACAATTTCATAAGTGTGAAGTTATCCAAAGGTGTAATTACGTAAACATCTGTCACTGACATAGTAAAGTAAATGTTTGTATCTCTCAGTTAGATAATCAGATAGCTGTGTAATTCTGTGTTAGAGAAACATGGTACCGATGTGTAAAGTTGTATAAGCAAATACCATATTAGCTAGGGCTCCTTGTGCTTGCCAAACACATGATACACAAAGTAAGCGTGTACCCCCTGAGGATTAATGTAATTATACCCTCAGGTGTTACAGATTATAGCAATTGAATGAAATGTATCACGGAAAACCTTCGTATCATTGTACTTCAAATATCTTTAAAAATAAATGTTTTAAGTACAAAATTAATTACTCAAATACGTGTACTGTAGCGCTAAACTGTGCGTCTTGTTGTAAGATAATCTCTGTGGGAGTGTCGTAGTTATCGTCCTCCGAAAGCTAAGTTCTGCAGAAGTCAATGTACTTACCTCATGATAAACAAAAGTGAAATGCTTTGCGTATAGATATCTCAGTTATTACGCTTATTGCCGTGATGAAGAAAGTACTGTGCTGTAACGTATTGTTGTGCTACGAAAAAGGCTGTCACATTGTAGCTGTACCACATAAGTTACTACTACAATATGTTTTACTTTCCAGAAGAATTCAGAAAAACTGTGCAGTTGTAAAACAGAAACACCACTAAAGCAACATTGTAAATTGTCACTCATTAGTAATGTCGTGATGAAATCGTGTAGCTGTCGCATAAACTAACCACTGTCTCATCTGGTATCTCACAGAAAGTACTTTAAATCCAGAATGTATTTTCAAGTAAACCAAAATGTTGCATTAGAATCTCATTAGCAGTACCAGTATATGTTCTAAGTATGTGAGCCTTATAGTCGTTACGTAATCGTGCAACTAACAGGCAAGAATGTACACACACAATAACTCCGTGTCGTCTGTTCGCAATAACAATGCATTAGTAATTTCTGTTTAAATAAGTTCTCTTGTTTCTTGACTGGATATTTAACTTCAAACATTGTTGCATGGTAACAGTTTCTAAAGCATACTAGTAACGTGAAGTGAAACGTTTTATGGCAAAGACAAAGTTAAAAAGCAGATTATCTTTCAATAAACGGTTTTAGATGTGAAATGTGGTGTAAACCTTTACTCTTCCTAGTACGCAGAGTTTCAACTTCAACGCAATTATCATGTGGTATACGTCAGATCTCCTTTTTCTGCTGCAGATTTTATATTTTTAAGAGCCAAATCGATTATGTCTTTGTGTCGAAGTTTACGTGTATTTGGGAAAGGTACAAGCTCTCTGATTCTGTTCGGTGGTTCTTCATTCTTCAGTACAAGAGTAGGTGGTAAAGCAGGGGAGTCATGAGGCATTTCATTCAGCACGTTTTGAAATAAGTGTAAATATCTGTCCCAATGCTGATGCATTCTGTGACAATAAAGTCTGCAAAGCTTATTGAGTTCTTTCATAATCCGTTCAGACGGGTTACAATGTGGTGAGAACAATGAAATAAAAACAGGTTTGATTTTATGATTCCGAAGCATGCGTGACCAAACAGCAGATCTGAATTGCGGTCCGTTATCTGAAATGACCTTAGCAACGTGGCCAACTTAACGTAAGAAATTTTTAACAAAGGCGTTGGATACAGACCGTCCAGTGGCTTTACGTAACGGAGTGAAAGAAACAAATTTTTAAGTAAATTCAACAGCGACTAGAACGTACGAAAATCCATTCGATGTTCTGACAAGGGGTCCCAAGAGATCAACAGCAGCAAATTCTTTCAATTTAGAAGGAATGATAGGAAACAACGGAGCACGATGTGAGATAGTAGATGATTTCGCCTTTTGACAAAGTTTACAAATAGACAAGACTCTTCGAATTCTCTTTTCCATATTGTTAAAATAACAAGTAGTCCGAAGAATATGATAACATTTTCGTGGGCCAAAATGTGCATAGCTGAAATGAATGTACCAAATGAGCTTATTAACAAAGTCGACAGGAATGCAAAGTACACATAGCTTGTCATAAACAGTGCAGAGTTTGAACAGTATGTTGTTTCTAACCAGATAATAATGCCGAATCTCTGTGTGTGTCTTTTCATGCCATTTGCTTTTGATGGCTTTCCAAATCGGATCTTTATGTTGTTCTTGAGCAATGTCCTTTAAAGATGTGGAGATGAAGTTTTCAAAGGCGACATTTTGAATGTAAAGAATAATGAAACATTTTTCGAGCTTGCCTTCTGTGTTACTTCTCTCAAGCCCAGCCGGTGCGCGTGACAGTGCGTCCGCAACAATGTTCTCCGTGCCAGGAATGTAGACTATTGTGAAGTGTAATTCTTGCAGAAACAATGCCCAACGTTTTAACATGTCATGCTTTAATTTTGAAGACATAAGAAATTGTAATGTACAATGATCACTGTATTCTTTTAAGTGCTTACCAGAAAGAAGGAAACGGAATTTGTTAAATGCCCAAACGATAGCTAAAGCTACTACTTCAGTAACGGAATATTTTTTTCAGATTATGTTAGCACTCTGCTAGCAAAAGCAATGGTCTTCCGAACAGTAGTGTGATTTTCTGTGGCTTCTTGAAATAAATGGGCACCAAGACCGCCTTTAAAAGAATCCATGCTAAGGCAGAAATCTTGTGACAGATCTGGATGAGCTAGTATTGGCGCGTTAAGTAGCGATTCTTTCAAAGAATTGAATTACAACTGTGCTTGTTCGTCCCAGTTCCAAATAGTATTATTTCCAGTGAGGGAACAAAGTTTTGGTGTAACTAGAATTAGCATATTCAGAAAACGACGGTAAAAATTTACGAGACCTAGAAAACTGCGGACTTGTTTTCTGTGGATGGAACTGTAATGGCTCTGATTGCTTCTAACTTTCCAGGATCCGGCTGAATGCCTTCAGAAGAAATAATATGTTACAAAAACTTCAACTTTGTCCGACCGAATTCAGACTTTCCCAAGTTGACTGTAATTCCAGATTCTGAAAAAATATGTAACACGCTGTTGAGGATGCTGTTGTGTTGTTCCCATGAGGCTTCTGTTCTCAGAATATCGTCCACATATAAGGTGATGTGACGTTTTAAGAACTCAGGTAATATGGAATTTAGCCCGCGAATGAATGCTACCGGAGAAATGTTCAAACCAAAAGGAAGTTTCCGAAACTGATAACAAACGCCGAAACAAAGGAAAGCTGTGTGTTTTCTACATTCTGGATGAAGTATGATCTGATAAAAGCTGGATCTGAGATCAATAGAAGACAACACTTTTACACCATTAAAATTATTGAAGAAGTTTTTCCAACGTTTGCGGCCTGTCTGTTTCAGGAATGATGATAGTATTGATTTGTCTCGAATCTAAGACAAGCCTGATCGATCCATTTCTCTTCTCAACTACATGTAATGGATTGTTGTATGAGCTTACTGCAGGCTCAATAATGCCATCGTAAAGCATAGATTGTATTTCTGTTCTAACACGGTCCCTATAATGCGCTGGAATTACGTATGGTCTAACACAAAATTTAGTATGCTCACGAACACGAAATTGGTATAGAAATCCCTTGATTGTTCGTGTTTTGTGACTAAAAACTGTGGAATGTGCTTGTAAAATCTCAAAAAGGTCTTGCCTATCAGTGTCATTACAATTCTGAACTGTTTTAATTTTATTCTGAATTAACTCATTAGTATCAAATGCGCCGTCGATATCATCCCCATTAGTACTTGCAGAGTGATTGTTAGTGTCAAGTTCCGTCGAAAATCCCGAACTGTTGTCTAACAGGAGGTAAAGCCGATTAATTTCTTCCTCATGGTTTGAGAGCCAATCTTCAATTTTAAAAGCTATTGACTTATCTTCTTTCTCTAAACTTATTTCAGCATCGTGAAAGTTTAAGATTGCTTTGTATTCATTCAAAAAGTCTACTCCCTATATAATTTCCGTCGACAATAATGGAACAATAAGAAAGTTCATAGACAATCTGTGGCTCTCACAAAAGAATTCTAAGTTGGTTTGTTGGCGTACAGCTGCACTTTTCCAAAGATTGCACCTTGTAATTTAATCTTACGTAACGGAAGTGTGGGGCAATCGTTCGATTTGTTGCATTTGCTGAAGACTGTTTCACTAATTACTGAAATGGGACTGCCAGAGTCAAGTACTGCCGTAAATTTTACGTCATTTACTGTAATGTGAATCAGAGGATATGCAATGCTGTTATGTTTTACGTCGTGTTCCTGGAGTAAGATGTCCCTATGTCTTCGATTTTTACGTAATTACTAGCTACAGCAGCTGCATCGTCAGTTTCAGAAATACGTTTTGTGGCTGCCAGCGGTATGAGTCATTGCCTATTGTCTCTTTGTTGGCGCGCATCGTTATTGGGATTTGGAGACCTAGCTTCTACAAATTCACCTTGTCAAGAGGGCCCCGCCCTGTTTGAATCCCGCCAGTTATGATGCAATTCAGGTCTGTCGTTACGATCATATCGTCTGTCGCCATGTCGGTAGATTCCATAGTTTCTTTCTTGTCGGTCACGTGGTGGAGAATTTCTCCCTGAATCGTAACTGCGCGCTGGACCATTGCGCCTAAAGTTATTTTGTCTCCCTTGATAATAATTATTTTGGTTCCCATATTATCTGTTTCTCTGATTGTCTCTGTAATAGTCACTACCGCGGAGAGGTGACCTTTCCCTGTAATTATTACTACTCTGCCAACGGTTGTCATACGGGTGGTGTCTGTTTTGGTCACGATTTGTGTTGTGAGAATAGCCTTGTCGTATCCAGTTATTATTTCTTTCATCGCGGAATTGTGACAGATGTGACCTGTAATTGTTGTGTTCCTGTTTTCGTGTTCCGCGATTGTCAGTGTCAATTTACAATTCTGGTAACAGTCCCTGAAAAGCTTCAATGTCACCTTTGCAACGTCCTGCCATAATAATATGTCGTATATGTTCAGGTAGTTTGATGAAGCAAATGCGGATGAGTTCTGAGGGGCTGTATGGGTTTGACAGGTACTGATTCTTGTGCAACATGTCTTCAAAACATTTCTCAAGACTGGAAAATTCAGATTGTTCGAAATGTTTTATCATTATTATGCTATGTTTTACTTGGTCTTGTGTAGCTTGAGACCAATATGCTGAGAGGAAGGCATGATAAAATTCTCCTTCACTGTGACAATCGTGAATGACCGATCGCATTCTTTCAGCTGGTTCATTTTCTAAGTAGCCAGACATAAATTATAATCTGTGCTCTAGTGACCAGTTAGGAGGAAAACAATGAGAGAATTGATGGAGCCACGCTTGTGGATGAATGTCGTTGCCAGAATTCTTAAATATTTTGAATTTACGTGTAGTAATGAACAGCTTATAGTCAAAATCATCGTGTCGGTGAGTAGCATATCGGTCGTTGTTACGTCGTGTCGGCGGTTCCATCTCAAAATTCGGTGCACCTTGCCAATTTCTTTCATAATTTCCGAAATTTTTGTATTACATGTGCCAACTGATCTTGTACTTCCCGGATTTCTCTTTTGTGTTGCGTATTAATTTGATTCTGATTTTGTTTGAATCTCTTAATTTGTTAATACTCTTCTGTGTCAGTGATGGCTACAGGTCTTGTGTCATTCAGATCATCATTTACCTTTGCAGATAAGTTAGTGAACTGATCCGTAACCGAATCAGTAGATGCAACTGAGTCAATTTTAGCCCACAAGGTCTCATGATTTTCATGAACAATGGTTTGCAGTTATTTTATGGCTGCTTCATGATTCTGTAATGCATTTTCATGCCGCGAAAAAATAGGTAGAAAATGCTCACAAATTTGTGTTTTCACGTCATTACAGACATTCTGACATTTCGATTCAATGTTATGTAACTCAGTAGTTATATATTCACGTGTTTGTTCAAGTGTGGTGTCTAACTTTTGAAGATTTTGTTCCATTGTGTCTAACTTTTGAAGCTTTTGTCCCATTTGTTGCATTAATTGTAATAACAATGGACTGGTGTCTGAAACATGTTCCTCAGTGCTATTCGGCAATGCATTTGAACCGGCAATATTCGCATTTTGAGAAGCAGAAAATGTGTCTTGACTTATTTGAGAAAACGGCTAGGACGCAAAGCCTGAATCTACAGTATTTGCAAGATTGTGTCCTGTCATTTCGGACTCCTGAGGCAAGCTGTTGCCGACCGATCGATCGATAATGCTTCCCTGTTCACTAATTGTTTCACTGCCTACACTATTATTTGCAGCCCGCTACATTTCCCTATGCACAATTACCAAATTACAACTTTGAACATTGGTTAATTCATTAGACGGTGGCGCTAACACACTGCTTTCGTCTTCACTGTCATTTCTCAGTTTACTTTGGAGCCTAGTATTACGTTTTTCACACGCCATTATTGTCACAATATTTCACACGATAACACAGAAAAACACAATTTGAAGAGCAACAATAAGAGAACATATTAACATAGCACTGAAAATAATATCTCGTTAACTGCAAGCGCAGCTGCGAAATACTTGGTGCAAATCTACATGCATGCCACAACTGTTATACTGTACAGCAATGAAAGGCTGCAATTACAAAGGAGATTCTCTCTACAATTACGCGCTAGCAATAAACAAAGGCTGCACTAATTGCACAAACTACAAGAAAAAATCAGAAGATTCCAGTGAGGTATCCTCGGCTAAGGGTCGACATATGAAACGTCCCCTTAGAAAAATTAATTAATTACTGTGCTGATAAACCTCTTACATTATTTGATTTTCAAACAGCTGAGCAGAACTGAACGCACTCAGACATTTCGCTCTTTACCTATTCTGATCAACACTAAACTGACACACAATATATTTAGCGCAACGCAATCTGACTTTCAAAAATCCCTATAAAAGAATGGCCCTGACTAACATTAACCTATACGTTTCACAAATCACTTACCTCACAAAAATCTTGGTTACTCGAACTACTGCAATACAGCGAGCGCCACTACTGCCAGCTAAATAAAAGATTCAATTTACGGAAGGCACTAACTACTGACAGGCATAGTTAGCAAATGAAAGATTTTAATGGAGAACAAACAATGGTTTTGCCTTAATAGTCATCAAAAGTCATAATATATATAGCAGTTCATGACATCCAGTCTTACAAATTTCAAAACTCCGCCATTTCTCTCTCCACATCCACCACTGCTGGCGGCTCACCTCCAACTGCGCAGTGCTATGCGCTGTTAACAACCAACTGCCCAACACTACAATAGCCAACAACAATGCAAACCAGCAACAGACTGCACACAGTACAGCTTGTGATTTTCATACAGAGCGCTACGTGTCGTTACCAATATGAAAACCTAAACAGCCTACTTACAACTGCAAAGGGAACCAACAGATCAATATTAGATAAAATAAAACCAGATTTTTCCCTGGAAGGTCTAATGTTAAAACAAAAGCTGACCTACTTTGGACACACAAAGCGAAGGCATGCCTCGCCGGAAAAAACCTTAATGCTGGGGAAGATTGAAGGAACTAGAAGAAAAGGACGTCAGAGGATGAGATGGATCGATGGCATCACAGAAGCAATGGGTTGGGATCTGGAAGGTCTACGGGAAAAAGTTCAAGACAGGAAAAAGGTGCGTGATTTGGTTCGTGGCGTCACGAAGACTCGGAACCGACTAAACGAATAGAGAGAGAGACAACACAAGAAGCTAAGTTTGTCTATAGCGATGAAATAAGTTGAACTAGTGCACAGTCATTGATTTAAAGAAGAACTTTTTGCTGAACTCACAGTCTCCTTTTCATTATACACAAGCCTCGGCTTTTTAAGTTTTACAAATATTCCTCTCTGAATAGGAAGGGGGTATATTGAACTTCTGAGAGTCGTCACAAAGTGGTAAGTGTTGTCGTTTATAGTGGCGTCTTGGTGTGCGTTCACCACAGGTAATTTGTCCTTTCGAGCTATAAAACTTCTTCTTCAATGCTTTGCCCACAACTTTTTCTTTTTTCTTAGTGATGCCGCACTTTACAACACATTGTCATCCGGTAAGGACGCTTTCCGCTCCCACATGTCAGCCATCATGCACTGCATGAATTAAATACATGTGTATGTGCGGCGATTTTGCGGTGAGAGAGGAGGGTGCATACACATGCAGAAAGAGATGATCTGTGCCGCAACACTACACACTGAGGTTTATGCAACATGGGGTATAGTAATACATCATAATCAGTGCAGGTTTTCAGATAAAGTTTGCCAATAAATGACAGAATACCAGGGAGCGAATATTTTTGGTGTAAAGTTAATGCTGTAACTGTTCAACAACTTAAATATTAAGAAATTTGTCCATAAAATGAAATAAAATAAAAGATGAACTGTTTTTCGTGTTTACTGAGAGATATTGACGAAAACAGCATAGTGACTGACAAAGGCTGATTAACATTTGGTGTGATATTTCTGATAAAACACACGGGAGACATGTGATACGTTTACAGCAGAACCTGAAGTGTAGCGTCACCGGCATGCACCAGACGCTGGTTCTACTGGGGAATATTCAGCATTCTGGCTGTGGCCTGCGCCGCGCGGGTCTGCTATTGCTGTGCAAGCGCGGCTCTGCACCCGCGCCAGTGTGAAACACTGCAAAACAACGGGTTTGCGATTGAGGTGCGTCCAATTCAGCTGTAGCCCGATCGGTCATAATAACACAGGTGCTGCCAGATGTGTTTCACCGCTGTACAAATACTGCCATCTTACAGAACAATGATCTCATTACTCTTTTGGTTTTGTTTTCGCATCTTTGTGTATCATCGAATTTTGAAGCTCATGAATTTTGAAAATCATCAAGTCTCGGCCTGGCGCACAGGATGAATACACTCTTAAGATATGACCTAGCGCCAACCACCTAAAGATGGCACTGTGGGAGCTGCACCCAATAAGCCACTTTTTGCTGTATGCTGTTACCCTGTCCGAAAACCCTATTCCCCTACATTGATTTCATAGTGTGGGGAAAGCAGGTTCACCAACAGTAATATTGAGCACATTCTAAGCACTGCGAATGGAAATCAGAGGTAGCCGAAGTGTGCTCATCTCATTGGAAGAATCTGTATCTTATTGGCGGGAGGAGGGAAAAGTGGCGATATGATGCTAGTGACTGGTAATAACTACTTGTATATGGCGAGCGATGGATCACAACAGCGAACAGGCCACTACCTGCACGGCTCTATTCTGCCACTATTACTTCAGCTGTCGAAAACTCCTATATGTCCACACGCACGGGCTGTTCTGTGGAGAAACGAAAACTGATGAAGAGGGAACCCGACTGGAGCATACTTCATTTTATTCTGACTTACTCTACCGTTGTCGCTATAATTCTGGGATATCACTGTTGCTATTCTGGAAACAATGAGTGCTTTTAGTAGCCCTAATTAGGTTTCTGCCTTTTTCATGCATTGTCTAAGTCATTTAAGGCAAATAAATATCAGCTAGATTGGATCCTTTGGAAATGACATGCCCGATTTCCTTCTGCATCTTTGCACTCTCAGGGTCCCAGTATCAAAGTTGTTTTGATTATTCTCTCTTTCCTCCCTTCAGAAAATCCACACACATATACTCTCTCTCATTTTCTTTGTCTGTGTAGGAGGGTAACTAAGCATTTAGCATGCTACTGAAGTGAAGGGTTGGAACCATGCGAACCTTCAATAATGATTACAACGTGAGTGCGTTTACAGGTGCTCCCAGTAATGACGCCATAGCTGTTTGTATTAGCTACCTTATTGCCTACCTTGACATGCTTAATTAATAAGGTGTTTGCAAAAACCCTTCCAGGTGAACATATTAATGAAAAAGAATAAAGAATAATTAGAGTTTAATGATCTATCGAAAGTGAGGTCATTAGAGACTAGCAGATCGATGGGTTTTGTTAAGGATGGAGAAGGAAATTGGCCATGGCCTTTCAAAGGAATTATCCCGACATTTGTCTATAGTGATTTAGGAAAACATAAATCTTAGTGATCAGATGACGATTTCAACCATCACCATCGTAAACGTGAGTCCAGTATGCTAAATATTGTGTCACTGCACTCACTGTGATCATGTGAAAAATCCTCTCTAATAACAATAATGGAAGTGAGGCTACCAATTATTTTGATTCTCTCTCTCAATCAATTTTCATGATGTCCATAATTTTATACAATCATGAAAACTGCCTTCTTGTACAACAAAGCAATGTCAATTGCTATTGTGAGCTATGGGATGAGTGTAAGGGTTAATAGATACAGATAGGTAAAGAGAGCACAGGCTGTTAGGCAAGCACAGAGAAATTTACTCCCACATCTGACATGTGTAAAGCACTACACGGATTGAGGTGCTGCTGGTGGTGTTACGGTTATTACGATTGGAACTAGCAGTGATGAAATGAGATATACAAGATTTGTTCAAGAAGGGCGAATATGATACGGTAAAGAACATACTGGGCTCAAGAGCCACTTACATACATTGAGAGAGTATGGAAAGAAACCTGGGACCAGCTACAAACAGGGTGGTGCACCTACTAGTTCCTTCGCAACATAAAAGAAGGCTAAAGAATGTCATACTTCTTTCTGACCAAGGAAACTATCCATATGCCAGTTACTAACTATGGCAACATACCACAGATATTTAACGATACACTTGTTTATAACATGGTAAGGAATGTAGAGCTTTCGCACAAACTGGATTTGTTTGAGCTAAAATAGCTTTTGATCTGTATGCCTACATGGCCTACTGAGACTATTAAGAAGTGTATGGGAAGAAACCTGGGACCAGCTACAAACAGGGTGGAGCACCTACTAGTTCCTTCCCAACATAAAAGAAGGCTAAAGAATGTCATACTTCTTTCTGACCAAGGAAACTATCCATATGCCAGTTACTAACTATGGCAACATACCACAGATATTTAACGATACACTTGTTTATAACATGGTAAGGAATGTAGAGCTTTCGCACAAACTGGATTTGTTGACAGCTAAAATAGCTTTTGATCTGCATGCCTACATGGCCTACAGAGACTATAAAGAAGTGGCCATACATCACGATAGCGAGAGCACACAGCAGGAGAACATCCGTCTACAACTTTCCAGAGGCAGGCAGGAGATAACCTTGGGGATGACCAGAAAGGATTTTCTGAGACATTGGCAGCTATCTCGCAATCTCTTCAAACTTGTGTAGCATTCCAGTACAGCCACTGTGAATCCTGAGTTGTGCCTATGTATGTCAGGGGCTAATCACCCAAACAAATTGGGAAATCTAATATCACGCTGATACCAAGTATTGGAATGTAATGAATAGCGTAGTGTAGCGTTGTATAACGGACTCCAACCAGGAATAATAAGTTTCAAAGTTAGTAATGTAGTAATGTAGCTTAATACATGAGACCAGTGGCATGTGCCTTCTAGATTTCAGATATATCTGTGCATCTAATGGAAAAGGGGAACTCAGTAGATTTTTTAAATTGTGGATACATTTTAGCTATTTTCAACATCATGCCCAGTTACACTGACTCATTTGAAACTACGTTAAAATTTAATATGTTCAATATTTGGCGTGTTCTTACACCTAGATAACAGGCTAAAAGAAAATGGCAAATAAATAATAAATAAATTCATCAATGTTGTGGTGGTCTTTAGTCTGAAGACTGACTTGATGCAACCCTCAGCATCTATCTCAGGCAAGATCTTCATCTGTACATAACTAATTCAGTCTGCATCTACTTGAACCTGAAGAATTACTAGAACCTGCTTATTATAGTCAAGCCTCAGGCCTTCTCTACAATTGGTAACTCCCACTCTTCCCTCAATCATCAAAGTCACTGTTACCAGTGCTTCATTTTTCAGAATGAATCCTATCAGCCTAACCCTACTTCTACTCATTGTGCCATAAATTTCTTTTCTTCATGGCTGATTTTGTGTCTCTTCAGTAGGCATCCGGCCTATTCATGTACCTTCAGCATTCTTCTGTAGCAACACACTTAAAAGCTAATCTTCTGTCTGAACTATTTATAATCGATATTTCACTTCCATGCAAGGACACGCCCTTGAAAAATATGTCCAGAGAATGAGCGGAATGTGTGCTGATATGAAACTTCCTGGCAGATTAAAACTGTGTGCCGGACTGAGACTCGAACTAGGGACCTTTGCCTTTCGCAGGCAAGTGCTCTACCAACAGAGCTATCCAAGCACAACTCACACCCTGCCCTCACAGCTTTACTTCCGTCAGTAGAGCAGTTGGTAGAGCACTTTCCCGCGAAAGGCAAAGGTCCCGAGTTCGGGTCTCGGTCCGGCACACAGTTTTAATCTGCCAGGAGGCTTCATGTCCAGAGAAAATTTCCTATCAGTTATATACATTGGATACTAACAAGTTTCTGTTTTCCGGAATGGGTTTCCTTGCTTGTGTAAGTCTGCATATTACATCGTCTCTGCATCTATTAATCGTAGTCTATTTTGTCACTGTAACGTTACGACTATGTGGACGAGTTATAGGCAAACGTGCGTGGCTAGACACTATGGAGGTATTGTTTTTACACAGAGCTGAGCATAGCCAAGGCACGTAAGGTACAAGTTGTCACAGGTAAAGATGTAACTAATTTGCTCCAATGGGCTTCTGAATGGAATAGCAAATACACTTTGCAGTAACTGTAAAGGACAGTCACATCACCAAAATGGTACAACACATCTAGTACTTGCAGTGTCTCATAACCTAACCGACAGCAATTCCCTCAGCATTTCTGATTTATTTCAACTACATACCATTACACTTGTCTTACTTTTATTTGTGTTCACTCTGTTACATCTCTTCAAGATGTATGCGTTCTGTTCAACTGCTGTTTCTAATCCTTCATTCTCTCTGACAAAATTACACTCTGACTAGGTAACCTCAGAGCTAAGATTTGTTCTCCCTCAATGTAATTCCCATTCAAAATATCTCCTTGGATTCCTTCACAGCTTGCTCAACTTACAGATTGAATAATATGGGGGCAGACTATTACCCTGCCTTACTCCCATCTAAACTACTGTTTCTCTTTGATATTCTACTGTTGTAGCTGCAGGTTGTAGATAGCGATTTGCTCCCTGTATTTTGTGTTTTCTAAATGTCAGACCAGAAAACACAACAGTGTAGTGGTCATTGTGTAGAATGATACACACCTTATACACACCATTTTATATAGATTGTGGATATAGCTTATGTTTCATCAATTGCCGTTAACAATGACATTCTTTATTTCAGTAGCATATGAGTTTACAACTGTATCTCAGTACATATATACATTATCCTTCTCCCATAGATCATGAATACGACATCTCGTAATGATGTGGAAAGTGTCACTTAAACATTAGTTTTCCTTACATAAAATAATTAATTAATATTTTTTACAGTTACTACTTCATATCTAACAATTCATCTATTGAGTAAACGTAGCTGTCATTCAGAAATTATTTTAATTTGCCTTTAAATGTTGGTTGGCCATCTGTCAGCCTTTTAATACTATTTGGCAAATTACCAAAGATTTTCGTGGCAACATAATTCAGCCCCTTCTGTGCCAAAGTGAGATATCATCCAGAACAGAGAAGATCATCCTTTCTTCAAGTGTTCCCGCTATGCACTTTGTTCTTATTTTTTAATTGTAATAGGTTATTAACGTTAAATTTCATAAGTGAATATGTGTATTGCGAAGCTACTGTGAATATCCCGAGTTGTTTAAATAAATTTCGGGAAGGTGATCTTGGGTGGGCTCCAGCTATTATTTTGAATACACGCTTTTGTGCAATGAATACTTTCTCTCTCCATCACAAATTGGCTCAAAATATGATGGATGCCATTTGAAACCAGTGAATGAAAATAGGCATAGTAGGATAATTTACTGATATGTTTATCACCAAAATTCTCAATAACCATTATAATGGCACAGAAGGGGCTGAATTATGTTGCCACGAAAATCTTTGGTAATTTGCCAAATAGTATTAAAAGGCTGACAGATGGCCAACCAACATTTAAAGGCAAATTAAAATAATTTCTGAATGACAGCTACGTTTACTCAATAGATGAATTGTTAGATATGAAGTAGTAACTGTAAAAAATATTAATTAATTATTTTATGTAAGGAAAACTAATGTTTAAGTAGCAGAACCTAACCGTTTCAGGAGATCATCGATGTGTTTCTTCGAATTCATTTCCTCATCAATGCACACGACCAGAAATTATGAGTATTCTGCCCTAACAACAGATTCTGTCCATAGTCTATATTTATCAATGGTGTTATGCCATTTACTGTACACAAGTGTATAAACTGTGTTGCCTCTAAATTTAGTGATAGTCCATTTGCAGAGAACCAATCAGTAATTTTCTGAAAGACATTATTTTTCAATTTTCTCACCTGATTCTTGCTTGTTGGGTGTAATTATTATACTTGTCTCATCAGCAAAAAGAAGTAGCTTTTCAACTTCCTGAATAGAGAGAGGCATGTCGTTAAATATATAAAGAACAGTAGGGGAGGAAAGTCTGAACCCTGTTTGATGTCATTCTTCAAACGTCCCCAGTAAAAGGACTCTGATAGTTTTTCAGACTATTTGTACTGTTAATTTCACCCTTCAGCATTCTTTCAGTTAAGTTTGAATTACGCCATTTGTGCACTTTCCCACTCATACCATAATACTTAAGCTTATCTAGAAGAATTTCAATATTCACATAATCAACAGCCTTTGAGAGATCACAAAGTATCCCAATGGGGGACATTCGGTTATTCAGTGCATTTAATATTTGATCAGTGAAAGCAAATATAACATTTTCTGATGAAAAGCCTTCCTGAAAACCAAATTCACACCTTGTAAGTACTTCACATTTACAAATATGTGATGCTACTCTTGAATACATAACTATTTCAAGAATTTTTGATAAAGCTGTCAGAAGTGAGATTTAACTGTAGTTGATACCAACAGATCAATTCCCTTTTATATGCAATTGTTTAACAATAGCGTATTTCAGTCTATCTGGAAAAATACCCTGTGTCTGTGAGCTACTACTTATGTGGTTGAGAATCCTACTTATTTGTTGGGAACAAGCTTTTAGTACTCTGTTGGAAACGCCATCAATTCCATGTGAGCTTTTACTTTTGAGTCAATTTATTATTTCCCTAATTACAGTGGGAGAGGTGGACTGAATTTCATTTTTTTCAAATTGTATAGGCACTGCCTCTTCCATATAGTGGCTTGCATTTTCTAATGAATAGCTGTATCCTATTTTCTCTACTACACTTAAAAAGGATTATTAAAAATGTTTTCTACGTCTGACTTCTTGATAACAAACTTTTCATTGTGTTGGTTAGAAATACAGTCTCCTTGTGCTCTCGGCTGCCCTGTTTTCCTTTTAACCATATTCCAAATTGTATTAATTTTATTATCATATATGCTAATCTCAGACACAATGCTCATACTGCTTTACTTTTTAATAACTTTTCTTAATACAATGCAGTAGATTTGCAATGTTTCATTGTTTCAGGATCATTACTCCTCCTATAAGATACTTTTCCCTTTTCTTTTTACAAGATATTTTTTTCCCTTTAGTAAGCCACTGCTCTTTACATGGTTTCTGAGAATTATATATCACTGTTTCCTTAGGGAAATTGTATCAAATACACTACTGGCCATTGAAATTGCTACACCAAGAAGAAATACAGATGATAAGCGGGTATTCATTGCACAAATGTATTATACTAGGACTGAGATGTGATTACATTTTCAAGCAATTAGGGTGCATAGATCCTGAGAAATCAGTACCCAGAACAACCACCTCTGGCCGAAATAACGACTTTGCTACGCCTGGGCATTGAGTCAAACTGAGCTTGGATGGCGTGTGCAGGTACAGCTGCCCATGCAGCTTCAACACGATACCACAGTTCATCAAGTGTAGTGACTGGCGTATTGTGAAGAGGCAGTTGCTCGGCCACCATTGAGCAGACGTTTTCAATTTGTGAGAGATCTAGAGAATGTGCTGGCCAGGGCAGCAGTCGAACATTTTCTGTATCCAGAAAGGCCCGTACAGGACCTGCAACATGGGGTCGTGCATTGTCCTGCTGAAATGTAGGGTTTGGCAGGGATCGAGTGAAGGGTAGAGCTACGGGTCGTAACACATCTGAAATGTAACTTCCACTGCTCAAAGTGCAGTCAATGCGAACAAGAGGTGACCGAGACGTGTAACCAATGGCACCCCATACCATCACGCAGGGCGAAACGCCAGTATGACGATGACGAATACACGCTTACAATGTGCGTTCACAGCGACGTCGACAAACACGGATGCGACCATCATGATGCTGTAAACAGAACCTGGATTCATCCGAAAAATGACGTTTTGCCATTCGTGCACCAAGGTTCGTCGTTGAGCACACCATCGCAGGCGCTCCTGTCTGTGATTCAGCGTCAAGGGTAACCGCAGCCATGGTCTGCGAGCTGATAGTCCATGCTGCTGCAAACGTCGTCGAACTGTTGGTGCAGATGGTTGTTGTCTTGCAAACGTCCCCATCTGTTGACTCAGGGAGCGAGACGTGGCTGCACGATCCGTTACAGCCATGCGGATAAGATGCTTGTCATCTCAACTGCTAGTGATACGAGGCCATTGGGATCCAGCACAGCGTACTGTATTACCCTCCTGAGACCACCGATTACATATTCTGCTAACAGTCATTGGACCACGACCAACGCGAGCAGCAATGTCGCGATACGACAAACCGCAATCGCATAGACTACAATCCGAACTTTATCAAAGTCGGAAACGTGATGGTACGCATTTCTCCTCCTTACACGATGCATCACAACAACGTTTCACCATGCAACGCTGGTAAACTGCTGTTTGTGTATGAGAAATCGGTTGGAAACTTTCCTCATGTTAGCACGTTGTAGGTGTCGCCACCGGCCCCAACCTTGTGTGGATGCTCTGAAAAGCTATCAATTCCATATCACCGCATTTTCTTTCTGTCGGTTAAATTTCGCGACTCTAGCACGTCATCCTCGTGGTGTAGCAATTTTAATGGCCAGTAGTGTATATTCCCAAAGGGATAACGAAATAGGTGTAAAATTAAAATTACATCATTTTCCCTGCTCACGTCATCCCATCTAACTGTTTCCCTAAAATTTTGAAACGTTTAATCGTTAATTAAACGCACTATTTTGTAGGACTGTTTTGCAGTACTGTATGGAGCTATATCACATACTGTAACTACCTGTGATTAATAATCAGACAGAGCATTCTTAACAGGAAAAGTTTTTATTCGATTAAAATTATCTTTGTCTATGAATACATTATCTATCAGTGTGCTGCATCCCTGTACCGCTCGAGTAGGAAAATCAATAATAACTTATGTCAAACTGAAAGAACCAAGTTGTACTTCAAGGTCAAGCTTTCTATTGGACTCTTTCAGAAAATCTACATTGAAATCCCCACAAACAAAAATTTGCTGTCCTGTGTCTGACAGATAGCACAACAAAGAATCCATGTTTCTCTAAAATAGTTGCAAAATTTCCCAATGGGGAACTAAACACAGCTACAATAATAAAAGTGCCCTTATTTAGTTTAAGCTCACATGCACATGCTTCTGTATGTTACTCTGAAAAAAATATCGTAGTTTCCAAATTGTTCACACTATAACAGATATTACAAATATGGCAACTTGTCCTCTCTCCATAGTGGCTATACGTACACGTGCTGAAAGCTATATCCACCTACACTTAACATTTACATACCTTTGACTATATTATTTTCAGACTGGCATAGTACATATATTCCACCCTTAGTTTCTAAATCTCCTAAACAAACAAGTAGTTCACCTATTTCGTATTTTAATCCCCTGATATTCTGATTCAACATATTAACATCATTTTTCACTGTACTTTTATGTGAATCTTGTGATATACTAACACTATTTTTCACTCTGCTCTTTTGGGATTCTTATGATATTTTCACATCTCTAGTACCTGCCTGTCTGAACTACTCATTAAGTTTAATTTCAATCAATGTAGCATAAATAGACACTGATTTTAGCCTAAAAAAGTACTTCCATGAGTTTCAGTGCCCCCTCCCTTAAAGATTTTGCTGTCATCCCCCTCTTTTCCCTAATGAGATTCTGGCCATATATTGTGAAGTCCGCTCGACCAATACCATCAACAGGAACCAAACCTATGCCTGAGAAAGTAGCCACCCGAAACAGCTGATCCAGTTCCATATAGACCCTACTGACAGAACTGTTCAATTGGGGTCAGTCATACCACATGAAAGTAGGAACCACGCCAACATTTTTATAGTTCGTTGCAGATGACATTTTTACCAGGTCACACTCAATATTGTAGCCCTGATCCATATCAATATTGTTTCCCGCTCCACCCACTACCACAACATGACCCTGCTTTATAAAACCCGTGCACAATGGTCCTGCATCCTCTATCACTGTGCTAAGACATGCCCTAGGCTTGGAAATACTTGTGACCTGGTACCTGTCACCTAACTCTTCCTGCAACATCTGGCCCACACATCTTCCATGGCTACTACCTAACAACAGAACTTTCCTCCTGCCTTCTACTTTCTTGCAACAGTTGGTTTCTTAGCGGGAGTCTATCGAGTGCTGACTACACTTACATCAGCTTGAGCCTCTTCCTTAGTTGACTGAGGTAGCAAGGGAAATCTATTGTTTGTGCCAATGCTGAAACTGTCAGATACTGTTCTCTTTCTGTGACCCGTATTCCCTGCTACCACTTCCCACCTGTCTTCACCCTTCTTCCCCTTTAACCCTATCAGTTCATCCCTAGCACTATGCAGTTCAGCCTGAAGGGCTGCAATCTCCCCTTCCTGTTCCGCTATTTTCCTATCCCTTGAACATAGTCGGCAATACCATGGAAGAGACCCATTTACTTCCCCGACTCCCATGCCACTATCTTCACCTCAATGCAACCATCTGCCACAACAGTCGTAATAGGAGCCAGAACTTTTCTAAGTTGATAGTTTTATATTGAAATTTAATATTACAATCGTCTGTATGTCAAAATGTGGTTCACCTGAAGAATGTCAGTAGATTTTTAAGAACAGAGTTGTATATTTTCACTTTTACAGATTTGCGTAAGTTTATTGTAAACCTATATATCAACAGTTTTGAAAACACAGTGTGAAAATGGTCTTTGTTACTTGTTAAGTGGTGACAGAGCCCAAGCAAGTGACTATGAACGTTTTTCCGAATCAATTAAGTGTTGGTCGGAATTAACTTATTTTTCAAAAAAATATGATGTAGAGTGAAAATTAACCTATCTTACATACATGCATAAAAATGTTATTTCACCTGTAGTAAAGTATGTTTCAACAATAACGCCAACAACGAAGAACGAAACCAGCTAATAATTACAGAAATACTGTAAACTGCGGCTTTAACTAAATCTTTGTATCTACATGACTACTGTGTGAGACATACTTAGTGGTTAGGAAAATGTTCATCACAGCAATTGCATACTATTTCTCTATCGTTCCACTCTCACACAGCAAGCTGAAACTCCGAGCAGACAAATTATTCTGAATTATTCTCTCTACGTAAGTTGGCGTCAACAAAACAATTTTGCTTTAGGAAGAGAAAGCTGATGATTCAAATTTCATGAACAGATCTCGCAGCATAAAAAAACGCATTCGTTTTAAAGTTTTCCATCCCAGTTCGTGTATCACATTGGTGACAATGTCTCCCTTATTACACAATAATAAAAAATGAATTCCCTTTTTTGAACATTTTTGTGGCCTCTGTCAGTGCTCTTCTGGTAATAATCCCGTACTGCACAGCAATACTCCATTAGAGGACAGACAATGGAAATGCTGGCAGCCTCTTTACTAGATCTGGTAATATTTTAAGTATTCTGCCAATGAAACACAGTCTCTCGTTCGCCTAGATCTATGTGAACATTCAAATTTATGTTGTTCACAACTGTACACTGAAGAGCCAAAGTAACTGGTCTATCTGCCTAATATCATGTAGAGCCAAAGTAACTGGTCTACCTGCCTAATATCATGTAGATCCAACGTGAGCACACAGAAGTGCTTTAACATGAGGTGGAATGTTCTCTACTAATGTCTGAAGCAGCGTTGGAGGCAAATGACACCATTAATCATGCAGGGCTGTCCATAAATCCGTAAGTGTACAAGGAGGTGGAGGTCTCTTCTGAACAGAATATTGCAAGCCTTTCGAAATGTGCTCAATGATGTTCATGTCTGGGGAGTTTAAACACACAAGAGTGCTCCTGGAGCCACTCTATAACAATTCTGGACGTGGGGGTGCCGCATTGTCCTGCTGGAATTGAATTTCCTAGGTCTGTCGGAATGCACAATGTACGTCAACGGAATTAGGTGATCACAGAAGATGCTTATGGATGTGCCACCTGTCAGAGTCATATCTAAGCGTATCAGGGGTCGCATATCACTCAGACTGCACACGCCCCACACCATTATAGAGACGCCACCAACTTGAACAATCCCCTGCTGACATGACGAGTCCATGGATTCATGAGATGGTCTCCATACACACGTCCATCCGCTCGATGCCATTTGAAACGAGACTATTCCGACCAGGCAACAGATTTCCGGCCATCAACAGTCTAATGTCGGAGTTGACGTGCCCAGGCGAAGCTAAAAGCTTTGTGGCATGCAGTCAGCAAGGGTAGACGAGGTGGCCTTCGTCTCCGAAAAGCTATATCGATGATGTTTCGTTGTATGGTTAGCTCTCTGATACTGGCTGATGGCCCAGCATTGAAATCTGCAGCAATTTATGTTAGGGTTGCACTACTGTCTCTTTGATCTATTGTCTTCAGTCGTCGTTGGTCTCGTTATTGCAGCATCTTTTTCGTGCCGCAGCGACGTCGGAGATTAGATGTTTTGCCAGATGCCTGATATTCATGGACGCTCATGAAATGCTATTACTGGAAAACGTACACTTCATTGCTATTTCAAGGATGCTGTGTCCCATCGCTTGTGAGTCGACTATAACACCACGTTAAAACTCACTTAAATCCTGATAACAAACGATTGTAGCAGCAGTAACCGTTCTAACAACTGTGCCAGACACTTGTCATATATAGGCGTTGCCGGCCCCACCGCCATCTTCTGACGGTTCACATACCTCTGTGTTTAAACACACGCAACTACACCATTTTATTTGGCACTTCAGTGTAGTTTCTTTGCATTTAATTGAATTGACAATTTTCAGAGTTGTATGTTTTGAAGTAAAATACAAAACTTAAATGTAATTGACAATTTCCCACATCACGTTTGTAGCACGTTTTACACTTACTATCTTAAGGGTTTCAGGGAGTGTGTTCCAGTCAACATTGTCAAAAGATTTTTTTAAAGTCTACAGACGCTATAAATGTAGGTTCAGCTTTTTCCAATCTATCATCTAAGATAAGTCATAGTGGCAGTACTGCTTCACATGTTGATACGTTTCTCTGAAATCCAAATTCATCCTCTATGGTTTCGGCTTCTACACCATCTATCCATTCCTCTGTAAATGATCTGTTTCAGCCTTTTGGAACTGTGATTTACCGAACTTCTTATTTTGTAACATTCACATCTTATCCATACAGCTTTTAGAAAATTGAAACCAATATCACAGACACAGAGGACAATATAATATCTCTAACTGTCAAATACAATGGTGTTCAGAATTAAAAAGAACCCTGCAATGAAGTTTTCATACTGATTAACCGAAAATGATATTTTTTTCTTTCTACATATCTCTAGCATATGTAGTAGTATATTTTCAGATAGATTTCATCAGGTAGCCTACGGTCGGTTCTACAGATACCAAAGCTTAGCGTGGGAGTTTTTCAGTCGAACACAAAATTTCTTCCAATGTGAGTAATTTTTACCTTTTTATAAAATTATGTATTTAATTCTCTTCCAAAAATTAGATCGACGAGACTACCTTTCACGTCAAACAGATATCATTCACATTTTTCCTCCATGCAAAATATGATACAAGACAATAGTTCATCCAGATGGTTAACATTACAAATACAATTTACAGAGTCGTTCGACTTTTTATTCTAAATATAGGTACATGAATACTAAAGAAATCTATGGAGAACAGTGTTTTGACATCCGAAGTAAAAGCTTTGCAAACAAATAGAATAAGCTACACTTATACGGTGAACAACAATGATACCATAATTATAATAGACATCCTAATAGTACAGTGTCAGGTGTTTGGCGTGGAAGCTTTGTCAGGATTGCCGATATAAATTGGGATTTTGACAATCTTCCTCATTTTAGTCTACCGATTTTGGCGCCCAGTAGTAACAGTTACAATATTCACAGTTATGTGAGTTAATGAGCAGTAAATGCTGTGAATCATCAATTAACACTATTAAAACTCTATTTTCCACATAGTTGCTACAGTTCATGTATGTGCAGAAAAGAACAGTACAACTTTAACGAATAGGGATAGCACTTCCATATTCACAGGAAATTTTTATTAGTAAGTTCTGCAGAAATGATTAGAATTTCAGTCACCTCTGCTCAAATGCTAATCATTTCTGTAGAACATAGTGACGCATACTAATGTACTTTCCTGTGGATATAGTTCTTCCTATAATCGTTGACATTGTTCTACCTCTTTCTTAAAATGAGTGAGTTTGATAAACTGCCTCTACAGTGCAACATATGAAAAGTATATGGAGGGTTCAAAAACAGAAGTCTACCCATCTAATCTTCAGCATTCTTCTGTAGCAACATATTTCGAAAGATTCTATTCTCTTCTGGTGTAAACTATGAATCGTCCACGTTTCACTTCCATATGTGGCTACACCCCATACAAATACTTTTAGAAACGACTTCCTGACACTTAAATCTACACCCATTGTTAACGAATTTCTCTTATTCAGAAACGCTTTCCTTGCCATTGACAGTCTACATTTTATATCGTCTCTACTTCGACCGTCATCAGTTTTTTAGAGCTTATTATGATGCCAAAATCATCTGTTCTGTCAAGTAGTTACGCATCCCAATGTTAACGCAAATCAGATTAATCATTAAATTCCATCAAATGGGACAGAAATGTTTCCCCTAAAGCAGACAAGGAAAGGAACACAAGACAACACAGCTATGGAAATAACAATTTCTCCAAACCTTTAATGTGACGTGAATCTATATGATCGGTATTTACCAACTAAGTAAATTAAACATTTTGACTTATAAAATTACTGAATATCTATGTATAGTCCTGAAACAAATTAAAAATTATATAGAGGACAGCTAATGGTATTGCAATATTAAATCCCAAGAAAGACTGAAACAACCCAAAAATTCTTTGGCCAACTTCTTCAGTGTCAAAAGAGTCTTAAGAAAGTAATGAAATTTTGTAACAAATAATTTTCTTAAATATGTCCATTGCATATGCATTGCTTCAATACGAAAGGTTTTTGTGAAATTCGAAAGAGGAATACAATTAGTTTGACTGAATGTTTATGGGAAAGCAGTAATTGTAAAGGAAGAATGTGTGAATCATACTGCAAAATATCTTGAGACAGGATTGAGAAATGTGGTGAAGGACAGACTGGCAGTAAATGTGACCCTTGGAGGTAAAGCACATGGAAGTTCGAAAGAGGAAACCATTGTATAGCTGACTCACTCTTATAGAAGAGACATTGTTGACAATGTTCCTGATACTACAGCAATGAAGAGTGTAATCTGTGCACTTTGTACCACTGTATGAGCACTGCCGACAACCCGCAACACATGAAGTGTCCAACAAATGCGAATTCTTGGTGTTCCTTTAATCGTACCCTCACCAAAACAGAACAAACAGTCACATGAAACTACCATCGAAAGTGCTCTCAGACCATCTGTTGTTGTTAGAATGATATCTGTTTATCAGAGGCTGGTATCTGATACAATTCTGTCCAGCTCCACTGCTGGAACGTCTCTAAATGAAAATGAGTGTTCACATAGTATAATTTGATCATAGTGCCCAGAGGATGTATTTGTATCCAAAAGAAAAGTAGAACCAGCTGTGACACAAGCTGTTTCACAATTCTGTAAGTGTGCTGTCTACCAGAACAGAGACCACTCCACTGTCAGCAAGAAGGACAAGACGAAGTAAAGTCACAGACTATTGAAGAAAGCAAAAAGCTAAATGGTGCCTAGAGTCTGGAAAAAGATATGCTATCACATTGATGGTCATATAAGCTGAGGAAACTCTGAAGAGAGCAGAAAGAACAACTCACAACCCAGGTGAGTTTTAGAGCAAGGACCAGGAAGTAATTGTGTTGTCTAACTTTTGCAGCATTTATGTCACATTTTTGTAATTGAATATCCAAATATATCTTTTTCATAGTAAATATTCCCTAAATTGTTTTTTGTAGAGAATACTCAGACAGTCAGTGGTAACAGTATCAAGTATAATTTTGGAAAAACAATTTAGAGAAGGTAATATTGATATGTGAATGGTTTGACGATCTCAATAAACAGATCCATAACTCTTAAAAATAATTTTCAGTCGTCGTAAAGGATATCCAGGAAAGCTTATACAAAACTGCTTGTCTATACTATTGAATATGGTCTTCAATTTTTCAAACAAATTAAAGTAAATTTACTACATAAAAGGAAATGTTCAAAGTCCTTCAAAATAAAATAATAATTTCTGATAATCTGTGCAATATATTGAGTGGTTACTTTCTACTTATATATAGGAATATGCAAATATTGTGTGTTTAAATTTTGAGAGCAATTATTTAATTAGGCAAAGAGTTCAAATTTTTTCAACGCTATCCCCTTAAGCTTGTAAAGTTGAGAGAAGAGTTTGGCATGTTCCTGATCCAAGAACAAGCAACCTGTAGGGGTGGACAGTACTGTACATATCAAATAATGAATCTGACTCAAAATGTAAAAGGTGTGCATGAAATAAAGCATATTACAATAAATATTTTCACAAATCTTGCAGCAATTTATGATACTCTAATCCACGGTACACTACTAGAAAAACTTTAAAATACCACAAATAAAAATTTCCTAATGAACACACAACAATTGTGTTGAAAATAAAAACCTTTTGCCATTATAACAACTTCTGTTGTATTGAGACAAAGAAAATTCATACTTTATAAAACATTCCCTGAACTGTGCTGTCAGAAGTCTCCATTAGAACCACATCTTATGTGCTGAAATCTAAGACCAGAAAAGCAGATGAAAGAAATAGGAAAATGGTTTTCCTCAAGGAAATGGTACTCCTCCCTGAAAATACTTAAATTTTCATGTTTGCCCATGTCCATGATGCCACTGTTCAGTACAAGAATCTTGGGGAAGCAGAGGGAAGGTATTTAACTATAAAAAAAGATCTGAAAGTGAACCCACTGAAAAGACAAACAAGTGATTTTCCTCTGAGCACCAGGAAGGGAATGAGTGTGGATATATACCAGAAAGAAAAACATGGTGCGGCTCCAAAATACATGGGGGCCATACTCCACCACACCATTTCCTTCAAGCAGCATTGTCTGTATACCAAGGTGAACGTGACAGGAAAAACTTGCGGAGCGCGATCACAAACTTCAAGGTCTTCTACAGTCAGTTACATCTACTATATAGCGAAGATACATGTCCTGTGTGGTACACATCCCATATTATCAAAGCAGTGAGTGTAGCTATCAATTAAATGTGCTACATCATTACAAGTTGTTTGCAGACCACAACTTCAGAAAGGCTACACTATCTTGCTGCAATTGCTCCCCCTGATATTCAGTGAGAAGTAGTAGATAAAAAGAGAAGACCAAGGCAATAACATCTGAAGTTTATCTTCTGTTTAGCTATCAAAATACACATTCATAAATGAAATCAAGAAAGAATATCCTTAAGACAACTGAGGCACTCACAGCCCAGCCACAGCACCAAGATTAGTATTGTGGTGTAATATACGCAGAATCTTATTATACACAGTATCTTGATGCAGGTGACTTGTACCTAGGCACCCTGTCCGATCACCTGCATCAGTTCATGTCCATTGTGCATTCAGGCAGACTTCAGCAATTCCAGCAGGATAATGCGACACACCACTCTTCAGACATGAAAATTATTCAGCATATCTCAGATGCCTTGCGACGTGCTGTTCAGAAGATATATCTAGCCCCTCGCACACTTACGTATTTATGGAAAGACCTGCAGGATTCATGGTGTCAATTGAAACAATTACTACTTCAGACATAAGTCTCGTCTGTGCCACGTCGAGTTGCGGCACGTCTGGGTGCTCGTGCGGCCTCTATACAATGTTAGGCTGGTGTACCAGTTTCTTTGGGTCTTCTATGTATAATTACTTTAAGATATGTTAAACTATAGTTTGCTTTGAGCTTTTTGCTGTTAACAGATTCATAAACTAAATGACAGAAGTCTTAGTGGTCACGCAAACAGCGCATTTCTGTTCTGGCCCCAAACCACTACGTGCACCAGAATCAACACACAATCTTGGCTTACAAATAATAAGGCACTGCAGTATGGAGGAGGGGTGGGGGTCGGTAGGGACTGGGAACACGTACCTTGAACAATGCCAAAGTAGAATTTGCATCGCATAGTTTCAGTAGATACAACCAAACTACAAAGTACGAACAAACCTTCCTCTGTAGGTTATATAGGGCCTTCAGGTATAATTATTCACAACAGCTGTGAGCAATAGAAAAGAACTTAAAAATAATATAGTGAACCTGGTGAGACTAAAAGGAACAGCAGTTCAGGTATGGAAAACGCAGATCTGTCCTTTAGTTGGACTGAGATTTAGCTCATAAAACTTGGTGTAGACAAGAGCAAGTCGTACTCTGCTAAGGAGGGCTGTGTGTACATAGATGTGAACCAAGTTGTACTACAGTATAGAAAGATAATTAGGTATGAATGTATGTGTAACTGTCACATGAACATAAGAATCTGAGAAACCACAACAAAAACGTGTGGTACAAACTATGCTATGCTGGTATGATTTTTACGGCTGGATTAAACAGGTTTAAAAAAACATCTGCGGATAAAGGCCTCAGCAGACCTCTTGGTCCAACTTAAATTGAATATGTTTCGTGACAGAAAAGTTTTTTAATGTCTGTAAATTTACGGTTTCACTTCCATTTTTTGTAACACCAAACAATAACTTTTATCTTAAATATTACATTTTTACTCATGTTATGAGAAATATGATATAAAAGTCAAGACAAATTTGAAAACTTAATAAACCACGGTATAATGTAGATAGAGAGGTAAAAATTGACACACATGCTTGGAATGACATGGGGTTGTATTAGATAAAAAAAAACAAAGTTCACAAAATGTCCGACAGATGGCGTTGGACAGCAAAACGTCTGTGACTGCGCATGACAATCGTGTATAAAAGGAGCTGTAATGAGAGAGAGAATCAGATGCGCCAGCAGTCGCAGCATGTTGACGTTACCTAAAAAGGCGCTTTTGGTGAAGCTGTATTATCAGAATGAGGAATATGCTAGTTCAGCGTTACGTTCCTATCGCCATAGAAATGGGATTAAAACAGGTAAAGGTCCATTGATAAATGCAGCTGTGGCGAGAATGATTTCGAAATTCGAAGCCACGGGTGGTTTAGACGATAGACCCCGTAGCGGCCGACCGAGCACAAGGCGTAATGCTGCTGAGACAGTTCAGGAAGAAATGGAGACTGTAGCGGGTTCGTCTATGCACGGGGAAGCCAGCACTCGTGCAGTCACACGTCGCACCGGCATTCCATACACCACTGTTTGCTTGGCACTGAGGCGTACCCTCCGATGCTATCCGTACAATATCCATCGGCATCATGAACTGTTACCTGGCGATTTAGTGAAGCGGAAGGCATTTGCGGTGTGGGCGTTTCAAAAGATGGCGGCAGATGACGATTGGTTGAGTAACGTGTTGTGGACCGACGAAGCTCATCTCATGCTCCGAGGGTCTGTCGACGCCCACAACTGCAGAATTTGGGCTACCTAAAATGATAGAACTGTCGTGGAAACTCCATTACACGACGAGAAAGTCACGGTATGGGTTGGATTTACCACATCTACCGTTATCGGGCCTTTTTTCTTCAAGGAAATGCGTGATTCTGGTTTTGTAACTGCTACCGTGACTCGTGACAGGTACACCAATATGTTGCAGAATCGCATCATCCCCAGCCTGGCTGATAAACACCTCCTGGAATGTACGATGTTTATGCAGGTTGGCGCTCCACCCCATATTGCTAGACACGTGAAAGATCTCTTGCTCGCGTCGTTTTGTGATGATCATGTGCTCAGCCGCCACTTCCAGGTCCCCAGACCTTAGTCCGTGCGATTATTAGCTTTGGTGTTACCTGAAGTCGCAAGTGTATCGAGATCGACCAACATCTCTAGGGATGCTGAAAGACAACATCCGACGCCAATGCCTCACCGTAACTCCGGACATGATTTACAATGCTGTTCACAACATTATTCCTCGACTACAGCTATTGTTGAGGAATGATGGTGGACATATTGAGCATTTCCTGTAAAGAACATCATCTTTGCTTTTTCTTACTTTGTTATGCTATTTATTGCTATTCTGATCAGATGAAGCGCCATCTGTCAGACATTTTTTTAACTTTTGTATTTTTTTAGTTCTAATAAAACCCCATGTCATTCCAAGCGTGTGTGTCAAACGAAATGGGAGACATTCTGAGCAGCCCGCTTAGATTGTTTGCAAACGATGCTCTATTTTACAGTATTGTAAATTCATCAGATGATCAGAACCAACTGCAAAAAGATTAAGGCAATACAGGGTGTTACAAAAAGGTACGGCCAAACTTTCAGGAAACGTTCCTCACACACAAAGAAAGAAAATATGTTAGGTGGACATGTGTCCGGAAACGCTTACTTTCCATGTTGGAGCTCATTTTATTACTTCTCTTCAAATCACATTAATCATGGAATGGAAACACACAGCAACAGAACGTACCAGCGTGACTTCAAACACTTTGTTACAGGAAATGTTCTCCATTAGCGAGCATACATGCGTCCACCCTCAGCCACATGGAATCCCTGATGCGCTGATGCAGCCCTGGAGAATGGCGTATTGTGTCATAGCCGTCTACAATACGAGTACGAATAGTCTTTACATTTGGTACCGAGGTTGCATAGACAAGAGCTTTCAAATGCCCCCATGAATGAAAGTCAAGAGGGTTGAGGTCAGGAGAGCGTGGAGGCCATGGAATGGGTCCGCCTCTACCAATCCATCGGTCACCGAAACTGTTGTTGAGAAGCGTACGAACACTTCGACTGAAATGTGCAGGAGCTCCATCGTGTATGAACCACATGTTGTGTCGTACTTGTAAAGGCACATGTTCTAGCAGCACAGGTAGACTATCCCATATGAAATCATGATAACGTGCTCCATTGAGCGTAGGTGGAAGAACACACTGACGAAACTAAAATGAGCTCTAACATGAAAATTAAACGTTTCCAGACACATGTCCACATAACATATTTTCTTTATTTGTGTGTGAGGAATGTTTCCTGAAAGTTTGGCCTTATCTTTTTGTAACACCCTGTATATGTATAAGCTACAATTACTACGTTTGTCCGCCGTCTTCTGCAGTATTGCTGTGAGGTGTGAGATCCTCAGGACAACGAAAGAAAAAAAAGGGTAGCTCGTTTTGTATTATCGCGGGAAGGGAGTTTTACAGATATGATACACGTACTGGGGTGTCAGTAATTAAAACAAAGATGTTTTTGTCTGCTGCAGGACCTTCTCATGAAATTTCTATTACCGGCTTTCTCCTCAGAGTGTGAAAATGTTTTGTTGGTGCCCACCCACATAGGTACAAATTATCATCGCAGGAAAATAAGAGAAATCGGAATGCATATGGAATGTTTTAATTGTTCATTCATCCAGCTTGATGTTCGAGAGTGGAACGGTAGAGAAGTGGTGTAAAGGTGGTTCGATGAACACTCTGCACGGCTCTTAATTGTGATTTGCAAAGAAATTATGTAGATGTGGATGTAGATCCCGCTAAATGGTAAATAATATTCTTAAAAATATTATTGTCCGGTTTTTGCAAGGTCACACTCTAATTCACATTCAGTTCTTCAGTTCACTGATAAGTGTAACACGTGGCAATGAAATACTAAATATCGAAAAATTTTATGTGACCATAATGATGAGAATTAAACCGGAAAAAATTCGTTTCAGAACTCCTAAATCAAATTATTCCAGCCATACATGAATTCAAAATCACTGCAAGTCTTGGGGAGAGTCTAATCAATAAATCGTCATATTTAGAGCATTTTCATTCAGTAATGCCATATGGAATAATATTCAGTGGTAACTCAACTTTAAGATAGAAAGTCTTCATTGTTCAAAATGTGCTGTAAAACTACTACATCATGCATATCCACAAGTACCTTGTAGACATCTGTTTAAGGAGTTAGGCATTTTTATTACTGCTTAACAACATATTTGTTCCCTCATGAAGTTTCTCGTAAATAATCCACTGTAATTCTAAAGGTACAATGATGTACATATTAACAATACTAGAAGTAAGAATTCAACATTGATTATTCCACATTAAGGCTGTATTTATCACATAAATGGGTGCACAATGCTGCCTCAAAATGTTTGATCATTTACTCAATAACATAAAATGTCGATCAGACAGCAATGTTAAATTTGAAACAAATTGGAAATTGTTCTCCTTTACAGCTCCTAGTAGAATTTTAAGCTTTGTAATGTGTAAAAGGTGGTATGTACACATTATTAATTGATATCTTCATTAACAAGAGGCCACTTGCAAATAGGATGCAGCCATATTCACATATGGACATGTGTTGTGAATGTAAAATGGCTCAATCCACTTCATACAATTAATCGCACAAATGATTCATAAAACATGAAACTGACTGACTGACTAGTTAACATGTCGAGAACATAAAAATGAATCGTATAAGGTGTCTGAGATGTTGTAATCACTGTCAGAAACTAAAATGAATTATGGAATTCTTGGACAGTATTTGCAGAAGATGTAATTAGTTTTGTTTGTAATGAAACGAGTTCATAAACAGTTAAAGAGTGCACATAGAAATGTCTGCACATAAAACAGGAAGTATGAACTATGAGGGAGCAGGCAAGTGATCCACAACAATGAAGTGTTAACAGCTGGATGGCCTCACACATTTTTCCGAATGGACAGCAGTTAGTGCAAGAGGCATAGCAGTGAGATCATGGTGTCCCTGATGTGTGTGGCAATGAAGAGCAAAACTATGTCCATATCAGAGAACATAGTACAACGTGGGCCAACTGAATGAAGCAGTGAAGCAGTTGAGAAAACTGATTTAGGTTTTAAGGGGTTTTCCTAAATAATTTGCAAAGCGCATATAAATAAATATATATATATATATATATATATATATATATATATATATATATATATATATATATGCTTACTGAATTTTGAGAAGCTAACCATTGAAATATTCAGACTATTTCAGAAGTGTGTTTAATAACAAGAAGTGTTTACTTAGTTGACCTTTTAAAAAATCATTTTACCTGCAACTCACTGATGCCATTCATTGTTGATTGATGCACATGATCGTCGATTTGCTTCATCAGGACCTTAATGGTGGTCACGTCACCAGAAGCTGATGTTTAGGTAAAGTAAACAGTACAAACAGTAGAGAAATTTATTGAAAGTGTGAATTAAATGTAATTACTACTTTGTTTCACGTGAGAATATATATATATATTCACTTTAGAATGACAAATCCAATATCTTCTTGTGATCCTGGAATGGATAAATATGTAAATAAGTGAGTATTTCAATAAAATGTGTAAAATAGTGAGTCAACTACCAGTGACAAGAAGTAAAGGAAAAGAAAAATTAAAATCAAATGATACTGTTTTCCTACACAAGAGATAGAGTTAGTTTCAAAGTCAAATTTTGGCATACTGTGTATCTTGTGGTACATACATAAGTCCACAAGTGATCTCATCTGTGACAGAGATCAACATCCGTTCTATTTTCAGCAATGTTCAGCAATTTCATAATTTGCAGAGGGTAGGATGAGCGGCCATATCACAGCAACCATGTCTGTCTGGAAACACTTTCAGTGTCATGCGTTTTGTATCTAATGGGTCATACTAGTATCTTCAACGTATAAGCAATGCTACATTTCCCTTCACCTCATCAATGGTAATATGATATCAAGGTCTTCCCTAGCACTTGTGTGTAAATATGCCCTACAACTATTGTTTTTGTGACACCTGATGTCATGCGTATAACACTAAAGTAAATTGTAAGACTTTGTGGCACAGGCAAAAAGCAAACTGTAAGGCAACTACTGTATGTGTGGTCAATGGTATTTACTTTATACTTCAGAATGGCAACAACACCGAAACTATGCCGTAATGTATATTATGAAACACATTATGATTTAATCCTAATAATAACAGCTAGTGTAGCAAACTGATATCGTTTCATAAATGTTTGTTTTTGATCTATTCTATCGAGAGTTTTTCTATTCTGAGATTATGAAATGGCTGCAACTAACCAGCTGGGATATTACGTTGTGACTTACCACAGTATACGAATTCAAGTTTACTGGTCATACATAGAGCGTTTTTGATAAGAATCCCGTTATAGTAGGCCTTTAAACAGTGTGTGACGTACTTGCCCACTTACTGTTTTCTGGCAAGCTTTGTGCACCCTGAAAACTGGTGCTGTATCGCTGTGAACCGGATTTGATGTAATATTACTTCTACTGCATGTCACTGATAGCTTTGTTCCTGACTTCTCAGGCACGAACTGAAGACCTTAACGGTGGTCTCATCACCAGATACCTATGTTTAGGTAAAGTAGTTAGTAGGAACAGTGGAGAAATTTAACAGAAGTTGGAATTCAATGTAAATACCAATTTGTTTGACATGAGTAAATATATGTATTGTAAAATGAAGTTATCTTATTCCTGTTATTCCACCTTTTTCGGTGTGGTAGTAAATTAATTTTTGACAAGAAAGTGAACTGCTGTGACCTATTTTGTGGCGAAATTAGGTATCATTGTTAAGCCATTTTCAATAACTCACAGAATCTTGACCGATAGACGTGTCATAACATGCATTCCGCCTATATATGATGAAGGCTCCTACCAGGACACTGACCAGTACTTGGTTTGTAGTACTTTTCTTCCGTATATTGGCTAAAAACAATCGTAATATCCAGAATGAGATTTTCACTCTGCAGCGGAGTGTGTGCTGATATGAAACTTCCTGGCAGATTAAAACTGTGTGCCCAACCGAGACTCGAACTCGGGACCTTTGCCTTTCGCCGGCAAGTGCTCTACCATCTGAGCTACTGAAGCAATCTCACACCCGGTACTCACAGCTTTGCTTCTGCCAGTATCTCGTCTCCTACCTTCCAAACTTTACAGAAGCTCTCATGCGAGGAGAGCTAAAAATTAATTGTCAAAGTTATGAATCTATTTACTGAGATACTCAAAACATTCACATATCAATATTACCTTTTCTAAATTGTTTTTCCAAAATTATACTTGATGCTGTTACTACTGACTGTCTGAGTTTTCTCTACAAAAAAGAATTTAGGGAATATTTACTATGAAAAAGCTATATTTGAGTACTGAATTACAAAAATGAGACATAAATGCAGGCCGGCCAGAGAGGCGGAGTAGTTCTAGGCGCTACAGTCTGGTACCACGCAACCGCTATGGTTGCAAGTTCGAATCCTGCATTGGGCATGGATGTGTGCGATGTACTTAGATTAATTAGGTTTAAGTAGTTCTGAGTTCTAGGAGACTGATGACCACAGCAGTTTAGTCCCATAGTGCTCAGAGCCATTTTTAGAACATTAATGCAGTAAAAGCTAGACAACACAATCACTTCCTGGCCCGTGCTCTAAAACTCACCTGGGTTGCGCGTTTCCTTAGCTTATACGACCATGTATTTGAACGCATATTGTCTTTTTTTACAAATTGTAGGCACATTTTGGCCTTTTTCTCTCTTCTTCAATCGTCTGTGACTTTACTTCGTCTTGTCCTTATTGCTGACAGTGGAGTGGTCTCTGTTCTGGGAGACAGCACACTTACAGGATTGTGAAACAGCTTGTGTCTTAGCTGGTTCTACTTTTCTTTTGGATACAAATACATCCTTTGGGCACTCTGATGATATTATAGTATGTAAACACTGATTTTCATGTAGAGTCGTTCCGGCAGTGGAGCTGGAGAGAATTGTATCAGATACCAACCTCTGATAAACAGATATCGTTCTAACAACAAAAGATGGTCTCAGAACACAATCGATGGTAGTTTCATGTGACAGTTTG
The DNA here is from genome assembly GCF_023864275.1 of Schistocerca cancellata. Taxonomy (NCBI): domain Eukaryota; kingdom Metazoa; phylum Arthropoda; class Insecta; order Orthoptera; family Acrididae; genus Schistocerca; species Schistocerca cancellata. The sequence goes on along the minus strand of NC_064629.1, from coordinate 492,722,685 downwards.
TTCTCCTTGACGAGGGTACGATTAAAGGAACACCAAGAATTCGCATTTGTTGGACACTTCATGTGTTGTAGGTTGTCTGCAGTGCTCATACAGTGGTACAATGTTGCATAGACTACACCTTTCATTGCTGTAGTACCAGGAGCGTTATCAACAATGGCCCATCTATAATAGTGAGTCAGGTATACAGTTGTTTTGTCTTTGAAACTCCCATTTGCTTTACCACCGAGAGTCACGTTTGGTGCCAGACTGTCCCACACTACAGTTCTCAATCCTGTCTCAAGTTGTTTCGCAATATGATTCACACATTCTTCCATCAAAATTACTACGTTCCTATAAACATTCAGTTTAACTAATTATATTTTTTCTATGCTTCACTTTCGAATTTCACAAAATCCTTTCGTATTCTATCTCTTCATAGACGAATGAAGGTATTTAAGCAAAATCATTTTTACAAAAATTTATTATTTTCTTAACACACTTTTGACACTGAGGAAGTTGGCCAAATAATTTTTGGGTTGTTTCAGTCTTCCTTGGGATTTAATACTGAAATAACTTAAACCCTCCTCTATATAATTTTTAAATTTGTTTCAGGATTGTACATAGGTACTCAGTTAGTTTAGAAGTCAAAATGTTTTATTTACCCATCATATAAATCCGCAGCTCTAGTTCCTATGTATCTCATAATACAAGTTTGGAAAAATGGTTGTTTCCATAGCTGTGTTGTCTTTGATCCTTTCCTTGTCTGCTTTGGGTGTAAAAATATCTGTCCCATTTGATGGAAGTTGATGTATAATCTGATTTGCGTTAACATTGGGATGTGTAACTACTTCATAGAAGTGATGATTTAGGCATTATAACACTCTCAAAGTCTACTCGCTAAAGATCGGCTTGTGTCATCAACTTTATCCATTACTTCTTCACAGTCTGACATGTGGAGCAAACTACTGCCTCTACTGTTTGAAGAGTTTGTCCAGCAAAAGTGTCTTTAGTGAAGAGTTAATGGTATATTTTTAAAGCGACAGCTGTTTCAGATTTATTCCTCATTAAAAGTTCCAGTCTCAAGGAATAGCTACTCTTGAGAAGTGTATGACAGTACCCACAAGGCTCCCATACTCACCTCCTCCACATAGACTAGAAATTATACCATTTAGGTATACCATGGAAAACAGCGAATCACCAACCAATCTGCCCTTCCAGGAATGATGTATTATGTTGGTAATAGGTGTTTTCAGGTGAAACAACTTAAGGAAAGGAAATCCTGAAATCATTTTGCATAGAGTTGTTATGTCCATCAGCCCGCATCTCATGGTCGTGCGGTAGCGTTCTCGCTTCCCACGCCCGGATTCCCGGGTTCGATTCCCAGCGGGGTCAGGGATTTTCTCTGCCTCGTGATGGCTGGGTGTTGTGTGCTGTCCTTAGGTTAGTTAGGTTTAAGTAGTTCTAAGTTCTAGGGGACTGATGACCATAGATGTTAAGTCCCATAGTGCTCAGAGCCATTTTTTTTGTCCATCAAATCCGCTAGCGAACTGAGAAAGATAACCAGACTTCCAATCAACAGAGCTATAGGTTTCCTATTAATGGTCAAACAGTGACATGTGTACATGACTGCTACCTATGCCAATGAACCTTCAATTTAATCTGTAAAAATTCGGCAACGAGAAACGTTATTTTGTACAGTTAGCAATACCTGATATCAACGCTTCTTACAATGTTGTTCTCGTTATTTGGATCACAATTTATATCACATGGACATTACACTGAAGCTATAATACTACAAATAGTAACATAGAGCTAATTGTCATAAAAAGCCAACCATAATGATACAGGGTGGTCCATTGATCGTGAGTGGGTCAAATATCTCACGAAATAAGTGTCAAACGAAAAAACTACAAAGAACGAAACTTGTCTAGATTGAAGGGGGAAACCAGATGGCTCTATGGTAAGCCCACTAGATGGGGCTGCCATAGGTCAAACAGACGTCAACTGGTTTTTTTAAGCAGGAAGCCCCTTTTTTTATTACATCTTCGTGTAGTTCTTAAAGAAATATGAATGTATTAGTTGGACCATTTTCTTTGCTTTGTGATAAATGGCGCTGTAATAGTCACAAACATATGTCTCACAATTTTAGACGAATAGTTGGTAACAGGTACGTTTTTTAAATTAAAATACATAGGTACGTAGGTACATTTGAACATTTTATTTCGGTTGTTCCAGTGTGATACATGTACCTTTGTGAACTTATCATTTCTGAGAACGCATGGTGTTACAGCGTGATTACCTGTAAATGCCACATTAATGCAATAATTGTTGAAAAATATATCCGCCAACCTCAACGCATTTGGCAATACGTATAACGATATTCCTCCCAATAGCGAGTAGTTCGCCTTCCGTTATGTTCGCACATGCATTGACAATACGCTGATGCATGTTGTCAGGCGTTGTCGGTGGATCACGATAGCTAATATCCTTCAACACGCCCTACAGAAAGAAATCCGGGGACGTCAGATCCAGTGAACTTTCGGGCCATGGTATGGTGCTTCGACGACCAATCCACCTGTCATGAAATATGCTATTCAATACCGCTTCAACCGCACGCGAGCTATGTGCCGGACATCCACCATGTTGGAATTACATCGCCATTCTGTCATGCAGTGAAACATCTTGTAGTAACATCGGTAGAACAGTACGTAGGAAATCAATATACATTGCACCATTCACATAGCCATCGATAAAGTGAGGGCCAATTACTCTTCCTCCCATAATGCCACACCATACATTAACCCGCCAAGGTCGCTGATGCTCTACTTGTCGCAGCCATCGTGGATTTTCCGTTGTCCAATAGCGTATATTACGCCGGTTTACGTTACCGCTGGTGGTGAATGACGTTTCGTCGCTGAATTGAACGCGTGGAAAAACTCTGTCATCGTTCCGTAATTTCTCTTGTGCTCAGTGACAGAACTGTACACGACGTTCAAAGTTATCGCCTTGCAATTCCTGGTGCACAGAAACATGGTACGGGTGCAATCGATGTTGATGTAGCATTCTCAACACCGACGTTTTTTAGATTCCCGATTATCATGTAATTTGTCTGCTACTGATGTCTGAGTTAGCCGCGACAGCAGCTAAAACACGTAGTTGGGCATCATCATTTGTTGCACGTCGTGGTTGACGTTTCACATGTGGCTGAACACCTCCTGTTTCCTTAAATATCGTCTCTACCCGGCGAACGGTCCGGACACTTGGATGATGTCGTCCAGGATACCGAGCAGCATACATAGCATACGCCCGTTGGGCATTTTGATCACAGTAGCCATACATCAACACGATATCGACGGTTTCCGCAATTGCTAAACGGTCCATTTTAACATGGGTAATGTATCACGAAGCAAATACCATCTGAATTGGCGAAATGTTGCGTGATAGCACGTACTTATACGTTTGTGACTATTACAGCGACATCTATCACAAAGCGTAAAAAGTGGTCCGACTAAAACATTCATATTTCTTGACGTACTACACTCATATGTAATGAAATATGTGGTCTCCGATTTTAAAAAACGTAGTTCATATCCGTTTAACCTATGGCAGCGCCATCTAGCGGGCCAACCATAGCGCCATCTCGTATCCCTCTCTAGCTATATGAGTTTCGTTATTTGTAGACTTTTGGTTTGATGCTTATTTCGTGAGATATTTGGCCTGGTCACTATCAATGGACCCCCCTGTATTATGGACCAGCATTCAAGAGAGCGCGGTTTCAAATTGCCGACCAGCTTCCAAATTTGCACTTCGGATGGTTTTCCTGAACAGTTTAATACAGGTATGCCACAAACTCCTTTCTCTATCCCTTGGCTATCCCAGGTTGAAAGTTTTAGTAAATCGGCTAACTCAACTGTCCTAAAGACTCCACTGTATCCAAAGAATTTTTCACTGTTTGCTATACCAGTGGAATGAATATATCGCCTATAAAGATTGTTTTCGTGTTGAATAGGTATCTTACGTTTTTATTAATAGTGTAGCATCTCAGAAGCATTTCATTCTCTTTCATTGTCCTTCATGGGTGCTGTGCACCTTTACAAACAGACTTGCCAACCAGATTTTTCTTTTCTGGTCCCGCCGTATCGTTTTCATATGTTGATTTGTAGAGGCAGTTTATCAAACACACTCATTTTAAGGGAGAGACAGAACACCTTGAACGACTATAGAAAGGACATTCACATCCACAGGACAAGTACATTAGTATGCATCACTTTGTTCTACATAAATGATTATCATGTGAGCAGAGGTGACTGAGATTCTAATCATATCTGCAGAACTTACTAAAGTACATTTCCTGTGACTATGGAAGCTTTATCTCTATTCGTTAAAGGTGTACTGTTATTTCCTGCACATACATGAACTGTAGCAACAATGTGGAAAATAGAGTTTTGATAGTGCTAATTGGTGTTTCACAGCATTAACTGCTAATTAACTCACATAACTGTCCATGTTCTGACTGATTCGTGATTGAAATCATCATTAAACACCAGTTTCCTTCTGAGGTGAACCAGAAGTAGGGGGCACACAATTTACTTTGAACCCTTTATAGAAAAACAGGGAACATAATACCGAAGCTATGGCACAAATACCGACAAATGGATGAACAGAAGCAGTACGGCGTATGTGTTGTACGCCTGTGACATGCAGAGCAGCCAAAAAAGGAAAGGGAACGTATACTTTGAGCTATACACTGAGAAGTAGTAATAAGAAGACCTTCATTTATTGGAATAATCACTAAAAGTCTGAAATCTTGTAATTTCTACCCACTAACGATTACGGAACTAAGGTACCTTGAAAAATGCGTCGGTCTGCATATTATTCCACTCTCATTAGGTCTCATCACTCTGTAAGCAGCAAATGGTATTGTCACTGTCTGCCTGGTTGCATTTTGCTACATGATAACATGTAGATTTATTTAGCTTGTTTATGTTCATAAATGTAATTCTTGATGTAAATATGTGATTGAAATTACAGTCCGATAAACACTATTAGTAGAACCAAGAGAAAGTTACTACTGGGCACCAAAATTGGTAGACTAAAATGAGAAAGAATTGCAAGAAACCCAATTTAACAATCAGAGAATCGGCGTCCTGTCAAAGCTTCCACGCCAAAACAAATGACACTGTTACTATTAGGATGTCTATTACAATTATGGTATTATTGTTGTTCACTGTATAAGTGTAGCTTATTCTATTTGCTTTACTTTGGATGTCAAAACATGTAAGCTAGGCTGTTTATGTTTCTTATTGGCAACGTTACGTAGCGCTCTGTATGAAAATCACTGGCTGTGCTGTGTGCAGTCTGTGGCTAGTTTGCATTGTTGTCTGCCATTGTAGAGGGGCAGCTGGATGTTAACAGCGCGTAGCGTTGGGCAGTTAGAGGTGAGCCGCCAGCAGTGGTGGATGTGAGGAGAGAGATGGCGGAGTTTTGAAATTACTTATATTATGACTTTTGATGATATTAAGGTAAATACAGTGTTTGTTCTCTATTAAAATCTTTCATTTGCTAACTATGCCTATCAGTAGTTAGTGCCTTCCGTAGTTTGAATCTTTTATTTAGCTGGCAGTAGTGGCGCTCGCTGTATTGCAGTAGTTCGAGTAACGAAGATTTTTGTGAGGTAAGCGATTTGTGAAACGTATAGGTTAATGTTAGTCAGGGCCATTCTTTTGCAGGGATCTTTGATAGCCAGATTGCGTTGCGCTAAATAATATAATGTGTCAGGTTAAGCACAGTCGTGTATAAATTGTTCTAAGGGGACGTTTCATATGGCGACCCTGCCAGGATTCGAACCTGGAATCTTCTGATTTTTTTTCTTGTAGTTGTAGAGAGAATCTCCTTTGTAGTTGCAGTCTTTCATTGTTGTACTGTAAAACAGTTGTGGCATGCATGTAGATTTGCACCAAGTATTTCGCAGCTGCAATTAACTAGATATTATTTTCAGTACTATGTTAATGTGTTCTCTTATTTTTGCTCTTCAAATTGTGCTTTTCTGTGTTATCGTGTGAAATATTGTGACAATAATGACGTGTGAAAAACGTAACACTAGGCTTCAAAGTAAACTGAGAAATAATAGTGACGACGAGCGTAGCTTATCAGCACCTCTGGATAGTGAATTAACAGACATTCGAAGTAGTAATTTGGTAATTGTGCATAGGGAGATGGAGCGGGCGGCAAATAATGGTGTAGACAGTCAAACAGGTAGCGAACAGGGAAGCATTATCGATCGATCGGTCGGCAACAGCTCGCCTCAGGAATCCGAAATGATAGGACACAATTTTGCAAATACTGTAGATTCAGGTTTTGCGTCCTCACCGTTTTCTCAAATGCGTCAAGACACATTTTCTGCTTGTCAAAATGTGAATGTTGCCAGTGAAAATGCACTGCCGAAAAGCATAGAGAAACAGATTCCAGACACTAATACATTATTATTGCAGTTAATGCAACAAATGGAACAAAATCAGAGACAAATGGGACAAAATCTTCAAAAGTTAGACACAATGGAACAAAATCTTAAAAAGTTAGACACAGTGGAACAAAATCTTAAAAAGTTAGACACAATGGAACAAAATCTTCAAAAGTTAGACACCACACTTGAACAAACACGTGCAGATTTAACTACTGAACTACATAACATTGAATCCAAATGTCAAAAGGTCTGTAATGACGTAAAAACACAAATTTGTGAGCATTTTCAACCTATTTTTTCGCAGCATGAAAATGCATTACAGAATCACGAAGCAGCCATAAAAGAACTGCAAACCATTGTTCATGATAATCATGAGACCTTGTGGGCTAAAATTGACTCAGTTGCATCTACCGATTCGGTTACGCAACTGGCAAAAACTCAGGATAACTTAAAGGACACAGTAGATACGATTTCAACACAAATGGACACTCTGAAACTTGGTTCAGAAAAACACACTGAGGAAATGTGTTCACTATCAGAGAAAGTAGTTGAACTTTCGGATCAGCTAAATAATTTATCTACGAAGGTAGATGATAATCTGAATGACGCAAAACCGGTAGTCTTTAATGACACAGAAGAGAGCGAACAAATTAGGAAACTGAAACAAAATCTGAATCAAATTGATACGCAACATCAAAGAGAAATCCGGGAAGTACAAGATCAGCTGACACAGGTAATACAAGAATTACGTATTTCAGAGGACACTCGCGCTCCAATACGGGAAGAGGGACATAGAAATACGGAACAGCCACAAATTAATAACACAGGGCACTTCGGAAATTATGAAAGAAATTGGCAAGGTACACCGAATTTTGAGATGGAACCGCCGACACGACGTAACAATGACCGATATGCTACTCGCCAACACGATGATTTTGACTATAAGCTGTTCATTACTACACGTAAATTCAAAACATTTAAGAATTCTGCCAACGACATTCATCCACAAGCGTGGCTCCATCAATTCTCTCACTGTTTTCCTCCCAACTGGTCATTAGAACACAGATAAGAATTTATGTGTGGCTACTTGGAGAATGAACCAGCTGTAATAATGCGATCGGTCATTCACGATTGCCACAGTGAAGGAGAATTTTACCATGCCTTCCTCTCAGCATATTGGTCTCAAGCCACACAAGACCGAGTAAAACATAGCATCATAATGATGAAACATTTCGAACAATCTGAATCTTCCAGTCTTGTCAAATTTTTTGAAGACATGTTGCACAAGAATCAGTACCTGTCAAACCCATACAGCCCCTCATAACTCATCGGCATTTGTTTAATCAAATTACCTGAACATTTACGGCATATTATTTTGGCAGGACGTTGCAAAGACGACATTGAAGCTTTTCAGGGACTCTTACAAGAATTAGAAATTGACACAGACAGTAGCGGGATGCGAAAACAAGACCACAACAACTACAGGTCACATCCGTCGCAATTCCACGATGAAAGAAATAATAACTGGACATGACAAGGCTATTCTCATAACGTAAATCGTGACCAAAACAGACACCACCCGTATGACAACCGTTGGCAGAGTAGTAATAGTTACAGGGAAAGATCACCTTTCCGCGGTAATGACTATCACAGAGACAATCAGAGAAACAGACAATATGGGAACCAAAACAATTATTATCAAGGGAGGCAGAATAACTTTAGACGCAATGGTCCAGCGCGCAGTTACGACTCAGGGAGAAATTCTCCACCACTTAACCGACAAGAAAGGAACTACAGGAACTACCGACATGACGACAGACGATGTGATTGTAACGACAGACGTGAATTTCATCAGAACTGGCGGGATTTAAACAGGGCAGGGCCCAGGTCTCCAAATCCCAATAACGGCGCGCACCAACGAAGAGGTAGCAGACAATGACTCGCACCGCAGGCACCCACGTGCGCCGGCTGGCTCAGGGAAAAATAACATTGATGCTAACCTTGAGCAAAATTCCCATATTCTTTACGGACGAATACCGCATGATAATTGCATTCAAGTTGAAACTCCGAGTACTGAGAAGAGGAAAAGGTTTTCACCACATTTCACATGTAAAACCGTTTATTGAAAGATAATCTGCTTTTTAACTTTGTCTTTGCATTAAAACGTTTCACTTCACGTTACTAGTATGCTTTAGAAACTGTTACCATGCAATGATGTTTAAAGTTAAATATCCAGTCAAGAACCAAGACAACTTATTCAAACAGAAATTACGAATGCATTGTTATTGCGAACAGATGACACAGTGGTTAGTTAATGTGACAGCTACACGATTTTATCACGACGCTACTAATGAGTGACAATTTACAATGTTGCTTTTGTGGTGTATCTGTTTTATATCTCCACAGTTTTTCTAAATTCTTCTGGAAAGTAAAACATGTTTTAGTAGTAACTTTTGTGGTATAGCTACAAGGAGACAGCCTTTTCCATAGCACAACAATACGTTACAGCACAGTGCTTTCATCATCACAACAATAAGCGTAATAACTAAGATATCTCTACGCCAAGCATTTCACTTTTGTTTATCATGAGGTAAGTACATTGGCTTCTGCAGAACTTAGCTTTCGGAGGACGATAACTACGACACTTCCACAGAGATTATCTTACAACAAGACGCATATTTAGTGCTACAGGACACGTATTTGAGTGATTAATTTTGTACTTAAAACATTTCTTTTTTAATATTTTTGAATTACAAAGAAAGTTTTCCGTGATACATTTCATTCCGTTGCTGTAATCTGTAATACCTGAGGGTACAATTACATTAAACCTCAGGGGGGTACACGCCTACTTTGTGTTCCATGTGTTTGGCAAGCACAAGGAACCCTAGCTAATATGGTATTTGCTTATACAACTTTACACATCGGTACCATATTTCTCTAAAACACAAATTACACAGCTATCTGATCATTTAACTGAGAGAGACAAACTTTTTTATTACGTCAGTGACACATGTTTACGTAATTACACCGTTGGGTAACTTCACACTTACGAAATTGTATTTTGTCTGTACTGTGTGAACTCTTCATATTTTTTCGGAACCATTGTGACACTATGAGAGCTTTGAGTGATGTATTTGGTATGAGATCATGATTTTTAAAGTACGTTTGAGGCAGATGACACTATTAAAATGAGCAGAGAATATTTTTTATGGTTTGAAATTATTGCAGAAAGCTACGACTTTTTTGAGATTTGACTGAGGTGGTATGATGTTATTTTTACGACGACGATGTGTATTATGCTGTTGAGGTATGTTTACGTCAATAAGATGATGCTACCATATATGAGGAATGTGATTACGTGTTTATATGTATATGAATAATGAATAGAAGTTAGGGACTCTTGACTTGTGAAAAAGGATGTTGGAAACCAAGAATCGTACTTTAAGAGTTATGAAATATATGTAAATGCGTGAATGTATCACAATGCCGGCGAAAATTTTTTGGACACTGTTATATTCATAGGATTTTGTTTCTACACATTTGCAACGCAAATTCTTGACCTGTGAAATATTTTTATATGAGACTGTCACTGTAGCGGAAACTGCTGTCGTAAATATTTCCATAAGAAAGTTAAGTAACCACCTGCACATAATGCGTCGTGGGCACCCAGGTATGTCAGACGCCTGGAGAACAAGCCATTAGTGTGAGTGCCTCGTCAGAAGCACAGGTAGAAAAAAAGAACGGGGAGGCCATTGTCCGCGCTACTGACATTTCCTTGTTGAAAGCATACTGTGGAGCTCGTAATTTATGATATTTACTGAAATGCCTAATGAAACGATGAGAAACATTTCACGGCTATTGTCTTGCTAGTTGAGAAAAATGCCATATGGCTTGCTTTATGTATTTATTTACACATTTTGTTTAATATCAAGCTTCTAGCTGCACTGCAGCATTGGTTAAAATAAAATTTAATATATGTACTAATATAGTTATTTTATGCCTACAGATCCAGTCAATAAGAAATTTATGATTTACTTCCAAGAAAACGAGGGCACATAAATAGACATTTCCCTTCACAGGAATTGCATAAATAATTTCTATACGATTTGGTAACTTATCTGCTAGTGTAAGTTCTCATGATGCATCACTCTAGTGTTATGATGTGACATAGGTATTAGACATGGCCATTTTAGTGTAATATTTTTTCTGCTTGAGCTCTGTCATGTATAGATATAAGTTTTATATTTTTTATACTTTTTATATTTGCTGCTGCTGTTTGCCAGGCATAGTGTTACTGAATTTGACTTTGTGTTACTCTTCTAAGCTAGTTTTTCTTGTTTCCTGCACGGTGTCTTATATTAGTTGTAATTTATGCTGCTTCCTTTGCCATTTCTATTTTTTGCATTGCTGTTTGTGTTAATTTGTTATGTGCTGCTGCATTGCCTCATCCCTTAGTTTAGCATCTGAGCTCAGTAGATTTAAGTTAGCTTAAGAGGGTTAGACTATATAAGAAACTGACTATGGAGAATAAGTAAAGAATGCATTGCGAAGTTATATGAAAAAGATTTGGGCCAAAATGAGTGTTGTACAATGAGAAATAATTATTTTGAAAGAAATATGAATTGAATACAGGAAGTAGGTATAGATAGGACTTTTTGGGAATAATGATGAATGAAGGGAGATCTCCAAGAAGCAAAGAAAGTTTTGTTTGCGAAATACTGCAATGAAACAAACCTTGTCCTTTCCTTTTGTGTTATCCCACTATGTGTTTGTGTACCCTTGTGTATTTGTTTTCTTCCTGTCTCTGTGTAGTTTCATAGAATTTTTTCTTCTTCTAATACTGAGCTACATTCACTATGATGAGGAATACTGTTATCCTCGAATATAATTGGCATTAATACTATGTTATTTACTTTGTAAAGATGTTTAGACATTATTTATTCTGTTTTGTTTCAATGCTCATGTGTGAAGTTGATGTTTCAAACGTTCTTCTGATCTTTTATGTATGTACTCATGTCATAATTCCTGTAACACTGATGTATATGTTATTTCGATTCTTTTGTAAAGCTTGTACTACAAATGTTATCTGTATTGTTATGTTCTTTAATGATGTTGTCTGTATTTCTGTAATTGTATTCTCATGTTATAATATTGTAATTGACACCAGTTCATCAAATTAAGTAACTTGTAAGTTACATTTCACTGCACACGTTTCTGTTGGTCATAGTATATGAGCAATATGTGTGAAGTAGGGACTGATAGTGTTTGCACGTGTGTTAATAATTCAGCGAGGGACTGGATAACAGCATTGCTGGTTCTAAGGACAATTCTAAAAACTTTGTGAGTGCACAAGTGGTGGTTATGGACTTGCTATATTAACTGCAAGACTCTTCAATGGTGATTGTTCACCCGCACAGTCACAACAGATGGCTGCTGGCCATCTCTACAAGGACTACAGTGGGTCTGCATCTCTGATGACCCACCAATACCATTATTTCTACAAGGACTGCAGTGGGTCTACACCTTTGATCACTCACCAATACCATACTCTCTACCAGGAATACAGTGGGTCTGCTCTGTGATGACCTACCTACCAATATTCGTCAGAACTTCGAATGACTCTGCAGTGGGTTTGCTCCATTGTGGCCCATTACCTGTCAGCATGTCAAGAGTCAGCACTGTCTTTCCGTTGGAAGGACACCACTACTTCTTCAAGACTGCATGGAAATCCACTACTTCTGTGTGCAATTTTTTTTACTAATGAGACTTGGTGAAAAAAAACTGTAATTACTATTATGATGAATGATCAGGACTGTCTTTATGGACTGTGAGAAAATTTTAGCTTTTGACCAACATTGTATCAATAAGTGTGTGCATTGGATATCTTTGTTAGTGTAATTATAAAAAATTTTATCAAATCATTATTGGCCACTGGCCAAAAAAAATTGTAAAATTTTTTGTGGGGAGCATGGGGGCTATGTAAGCTAGGCTGTTTATGTTTCTTATTGGCAACGTTACGTAGCACTCTGTATGAAAATCACTGGCTGTGCTGTGTGCAGTCTGTGGCTAGTTTGCATTGTTGTCTGCCATTGTAGAGGGGCAGCTGGATGTTAACAGCGCGTAGCGTTGGGCAGTTAGAGGTGAGCCGCCGGCAGTGGTGGATGTGAGGAGAGAGATGGCGGAGTTTTGAAATTACTTATATTATGACTTTTGATGATATTAAGGTAAATACAGTGTTGGTTCTCTGTTAAAATCTTTCATTTCCTAACTATGCCTATCAGTAGTTAGTGCCTTCCGTAGATTGAATCTTTTATTTAGCTGGCAGTAGTGGCGCTCGATGTATTGCAGTAGTTCGAGTAACGAAGATTTTTGTGAGGTAAGCGATTTGTGAAACGTATAGGTTAATGTTAGTCAGGGCCTTTCTTTTGCAGGGATCTTTGATAGTCAGATTGCGTTGCGCTAAATAATATAGTGTGTCAGGTTAAGCACAGTCGTGTATAAATTGTTCTAAGGGGACGTTTCAAACATTGTTCTGCATAGATTTCTTTTGAATTCATGTACCTATATTTAGAATAAAAAGACAAACGACTTTGTAAATTGTATTTGTAATCTTAACCATCTGGATAAACTATTGTCTTGTATCATATTTTGCATGGTGGAAAAATGTGAATGATATCTGTTTGACGTGAAAGGTAGTCTCGTCGATCTAATTTTTGGAAGAGAATGAAATACATAATTTTATAAAAAGGTAAAAATTACTCACAATGGAAGAAATTTTGTGTTCGATTGAAAAACGCCCAGACTAAGCTTTCGTATCAGTAGAACCGACTGTTGGCTACCTGATGAAATCTATCTGAAAATATACTACTACATATGCTAGAGATATGTAGAAAGAAAAAAATATCATTTTCAATTAATCAGTATGAAAACTTAATTACAGGGTTCTTTTTAATTCTGAACACCACTGTATTTGACAGTTAGAGATATTACATTGTGCTCTTTGTCTGTGATTTTGGTTTCAATTTTCTAAAAGCTGTATGGATAAGATGTGAATATTACAAAATAAGATGTTTGGTATATCACAGTTGCAAAAGGCTGAAACAGATCATTTACAGAGGAATGGATAGATGGTGTAGAAGCCGAAACCATAGAGGATGAATTTGGATTTCAGAGAAACGTATCAACATGTTGAAGCTGTACTGCCACTACGACTTATCTTAGTTGATAGACTGGTAAAAGCTGAGCCTACATTTATAGCGTCTGTAGACTTAAAAAAATCTTTTGACAATGTTGACTGGAAGACACTCCCTGAAACCCTTAAGATAGGAAGTGTAAAACGTGCTACAAACGTGATGTGGGAAATTGTCAATCACATTTAAGTTTTGTATTTTACTTCAAAACATACAACTCTGAAGATAGTCAAATCAGTTAAATGCGGAGGAACTACACTGAATTGCCAAATAAAATGGTTTAGTCGGGCGTATTTAAACACAGAGATATTGAACCAGCAGAAGACAGTGCTGCGAGCCGAAATGCTATATATGACAAGTGTCTGGCACAGTTGTTAGATCGGTTACTGCTGCCAAAATGGTCGGTTATAAAGATTTAAGTGAACTTGAACGTCGTGTTTTAGTCGGCGCACGAGCGATGGGACTCTGTGTTCCATGATAGCAATGAAGTGGGGATTCTCCCGTACAAACATTCCACGAGCGTACCATAAATATAATGCATCTTGTAAAACATCAAATCTCCGACATTGCCGTGGCCCGAAAATAATCCTGCAAGAATCGGACCAATGACGACTGAAGAGAATTGTTGAACACGACAGTAATGCAAACCTAAAACAAATTGCTGCTGTTTTCTATGTTGGGCCATCAGCATGTGTCAGAGTACTAACCATACAACGAAACATCATTGATATGGCTTTCGAAGCCGAAGGCCCCCTCGTGTACCCATGATAAATGTGCAACACAAAGCTTTACACCTGGCCTGGGCCTGTCAACATCGACATTGGACTGTTGATGGCTGGAAGCCTGTTGCTTGATTGGACGAGTCTCGTTTCAAATTGCATCAAGTGGACGAACGTGTAAGGGTATGGAGACGACGTCATGAATCCATGAACCCTTCATGTCAGCAGGGGATTGTTCAAGTTGGTGGCGTCTCTACACCAAGATAAGATCCTGACTAGTGTCACGTATGTAAGCATCCTCTCTGATCCCCTAATTCTATTCATGTCCATTGTGCATTACGACGGATTTGGGCAATTACAGCAGGACAATGCGACGACCCACACGTCCAGAATTGCTACACAGTAGCTCTAGAAACACTCTTGTCTGTTGAAAGAATTCCTCTAGTTGAATTCACTGAAAGAGGCCACAAAAATGTTCAAAAAGGGGAATTCATTCTTTATTATTGTGTAATAAGGGAGAGATGGTCACGAATATGGTATACGAGCTGGGATGGCCAACTTTAAAACGAAGGCATTTTTCAATGCTGCAAGATCTGTTCATGAAAATTGGATCACCAGCTTTCTCCTCCGATAGCAAAATTGTTTTGTTGATGCCAATCTATGTAGAGAGAAATGATCATTGCAATAGAATAGAAGATATCAGAGCTCTCACAGAATAATTCGACTGCTCGGAGTTTCTGCTTGCTGTGTGAGAATGGAATGAAAGAGAAATAGTACGTATATGCATTGGTGAACCTTTTCATAAGCACTTAAGTATGTCCCCCAGAGTAGTCATGTAGATACAAAGATTTTGTTAAGGCTGCAGATTAGAGGTGTTTCTGTAATTATTAGCCGGCCTCTTTCTTAGTTGTTGGCATTATTGTAAAAACATACTTTACGACAGGTCAAAAACCACTGTTATGCATTCATGTATGATATTGGGTACGCACTGAAATTAAAAAATATACACAGATTTTGGTTAATTTTCACTCTACATCATAATTTCTGAGAAATTAATTAATTCCGACCAACACATGCATACTGTTCACTGTTGTATTAAACTAACTTTGTTGATTCGAAAGAACTTTCATACTAACTAGCTTGGGTTCTACCACCTAAGTAACAAGTAACAATGACAATTTTCTTATTGTATTATTACAAGTATTGACGAATATTTATATATATAAACAATAGACTTTCCCAACTCTGTAAAAGTGGATATATACAATTTTGTTCTTGAAAATCTAATGGCATGCTTCACATGAACCAAATTTTGACATACAGACGACTGTAATATGACACGTCTTTTTAAATCTATCAACTTAAAAAAAGATCCTGTTTCTATTATGCCAGTTGTGGCAGATGATTACAATGGGGTGAATGTAGTGACATGGGAACTGGGGAAGTTAATTTGTCTCTTCCATGGTATTGCAGATTATGTTTAGGTTATAGGAAAATAGCTTAACAGGAAGGGAAGATTTGATCGCTCCAGGCTGAACTGGATAGTGATAGGGAGGAACTGATGAAGTTAAGGGGGGAGAAGGGTGAAGACAGGTGGGAAGTGGTAGCAAGGAACAGGGGCCACAGAAAGAGAACAGTATCTGACAGTTTCAGCATTGTCACAAACAATATATTTGCCTTGCCACATCAGTCAACTAAGGAAGAGGCTCAAGTAGATGTAAGTGTAGTCAGCACTCAACAGACTTTCACTAAGAAACCTACTGTTGCTATAAAGTAGAAAGTAGGAGGAAAGTTCTGTTGTAAGGTAGTAGCCATGGAAGAGGTGTGGGCCAGCTCTTGCAGCAAAAGTTAGGTCACAGGTACCAGGTCACAAGTATTTTCAAGCCCAGTGCATGTCTTAGCCAAGTGATAGAGGATGAAGGACCATTGTGCAAGGGTTTTGCAAGGCAGCGTCATGTTGTGGTAGTGGGTGGAGTGGGAAACAGTATTGATAGGGATGAGGGCTACAATATTGAATGTGACCTGGTAAAAACGTCATTTGTAACGAACCATATAATATTTCATAGAATTTTTATATAAAAATTTATCTAGACTTGTATCAAGTCAAATCAATATACAAGAAGAAAAGAAATTTATTTCTTACTTATATTTACTTCATTTCAATTGTAAAGAAAATATAATCATACACCAAATTCTTTAACTTAAAAAAACCATTAAAAGTTGAAATGCCAAGTAAAAGTAAACGATATATTTTAAAAAAATTATCAACATACACAAAAAGATCTATTTGTTATTTATGCTGATTTTGAATGTTTACTTTAAAATATGGACAACTGTGAGACAAATCCAGAAAAACCATATATAATAGAATATAAAAAACAAGGAACAAGTAGATTTTGTTACATCTGTTATTTATAGAGGTCCGAATTGACATATAAAATTATAGCATGAATAAAAAATTATGCAATGTATAAAACAAGAAGTTGAAGTAATTGGAAATATTTTTCTGAAATTGAAGAAAATAAACCACCCACATTTGAAGGAAACAACTCCATAATTATTCTAAATTTTGCACAGTATCAAAATATTATTATACAGAAAATAATCTATTTGGAAAAGATATTACTCCATTGTGCAGTAATTGCAATTTAAAACTACTACTACATGATATTGGTTGTAATTATTTCTGTAATTTATTTAGTTATGATTCGCATCATTTTGTAAAAGACGTTGGTTACGATAATAAAGAAATAGAACTAAAACTGAAGAATGAAAATAAATATAATAGTTTTAATAAATGTCCAAAAAATTTAAAGATGAGTTTTGTTAATAAATTTACATTTATAGCTTCTTCAGTTGAGAAACATACAACAAATTTAAAGAAAATCTGTAAAAAAATTTAAAAAAATATCTCTCTGCAGAATTATTTTCTTAGTAATTACTATATGAATTATATGGATTCTTGGAAAGAATATGCAGAAACATAATTACAAATGAAAGAAAAATTTTTCAAGACAATAAATGATTTTAACATAACTGACAAAAATTATTAAAATGCAAAATTAGTTTTGGAAAATTCCAACATAAAATTATTGGCGAATATCACGTTTTGTGTCTTATAACTGATGGACCATTTTTAGCTGATGTATTGAAATGTTTTAGAAAACATATACAAAAAATTAGTCTAGATCCTTCTTGTTATTTTACAGGTCCAGGTATATCTTGCAGTGCAACATTAAAACTTAGTGATTAAAAACTTGAGTTATTGTATGATTATGATATGTTACTAATGATTCAAGAAGGAATATGAAGAGGAATTCCACAAAGTTGTAAAAGATATGTAAAAGGATACAATAAATATCTAAAAGATTTTGATAATATAAAATATCAAATTATATAACATACCTAGATGCAAATAACTTATATGGTTATGTTATAATCCAATATTTCTATATGTCTTATAATCTTTATTGTACTAAAATTAGCGAAAATTTCAAACAACTGATTTGTGTACAGCTTTACCATAGGTCCATAATCAAAATTTGTTCCAGGTACAAATGAAAGTAAATTAATAACTGCTTTAGTTGAAAAACATAATTATGAGCGATCATTTAAGTTTTTAAAAATGTAAAATATATAATTTTAATAAAAATATTTCTATATAAAATTATTTCCATATAAATCTAATAAAATATTTCTACATCAAGAAAATTAAATTTTATCAATATAAAATTACTTCTATAGTAAATAAATAATATTACTTCTATATATTATTATATCTTAAATTTTTTCATTGTGAATAGAAACTTTTTACTAAGACAAAGAGAACGACAAAGAATTTTGTATAAACAAAAAATTCAAATCTTAAGAAAATATACGATGAAATAATTAAAATTAAAGATGATGGAATTTGAATGTATGAATATGTATTATAGTAAAAGAAGAAATGGAATTACGAAAAAGATGAAACAATAACAGCATAAGACATTCAAAATCAAAACTAAGTTTTAAGAGAGAAAGGTAGTAATGTTTATGTTACATGGTTTGATTTCGATAATACACACAATAGGTGAATAAATATAGTAATTTTTTAAAGAATTATTTTAATATTTAGTTTAACAATCAATAAGGTTCTAAACAATAGGTTTTTAAATAAATATAAAATATTTCCAACAAGTGTTTATTTCAAAATATCTCGATTTATTTGTTTCATCCTTTACTTTAATTCTGTCCCTTTATTTTATATTAGTAAGAGTTACCATTTTTATATAAAAAAATGTTGTATATCAATTATTTTATTAATTTCATAAAGAAATTTAATAGTTTCAAATAGTAATAATTTTTATACAGTTACAATTTTATTAATTTTGAATAGAGACAGTATTATTAATTTTATGTAAAAAAATTTATTATTTCTTTAATGACTTATAATGATCATATGGGAATGTATCTATTTTATTCTCCAATACAAATCTTTTATTATCACGAGGAATTCGTGTTTTTTTGTTTACTTGAATTCTATATTTTTTATGTTTTTCTCTTCAATTTCATTAATTTTTTCTATATTGTTCCATATTGTTATTTCTATTGTTATAAAGTAAAACAATCATGAGTTGGGTAATCGTCTCCATCATATCCAATAACACGAAAATTAATGAGTAATTGCGCACAATTTGGATGAACCCAACCATCACCAATTTTTATTTCAATTCAATTCAAGATTAAAATTAATATTGATTTATTAGAGAGGAATTTTGTATGAACATTATTAGCTATGGTATAATTATCACAAACTGGAACAGCTTACTGTTTTCTAAGTGTAGAAGATTTATCACTAAGTTGAATTAACCTATTCATTTACTACTGATGAAATTATTAATAAATTAAAAAATTATTAATAAGCGAAAAAATTATTAATAGTAGAAAAAAATTACTAATAGATGAATAACACAGATTCGGAACCTAAATTAAGAATTCCAGAAAATAAGTTAATAAACAATCATGGTAAACTTCTACCAAATTCTATAAATATAAATGTCAACATAAACATAAATTTTAACTTTAGCATTAAATATAAACATAAACATAAATGTAAACATTAAACATTTATCATTAACTTTAAAATAAACATACACATATACAAAAAATAATACAATAATTTAACATTAAACTTAATTATTGCTTTTCTTCATTAATAAATGTTTGCAAAGTGTGAGCAAAAAGTTGTTAAACAACCTAAACAAATAGAAAGATATTTGTAGGACTAAAGGAATATTTTAATCTTTGGAAAAAGCAACAAAGAACAGAATATGAGAAATATAACAAGGGAAACAAAACTGTTGCTAATGCTCTTGAAAAAGTAAAACAAGGTACTAAAGTCAATTGAAGGAAACAGAGAAGCTGAAAAACGTATAATACCACATCGTCATCATATACAAGATTTTGGCTATTATTATCAATTAAACAATTAGCAGATTTTTCTGATGACATTCATCGAAAAAATTATTATGAATTAAGTGAAATAGAAGTTAAAGATGCACTGTATAGATTCTTAATCATATAAATTTTTTTCCATTTAAAAATTCTATGTACATTTTTGAACTACATAAAAAATCAATGAATATTTTTAACAATAGAAATTATTCCCTTTATAAAAAATCTTTACACAATGTGAACTAAATAAAAAACATTTGTAATATTTTCAACACCATAAAAAATCTGTATAAAATATTTAAGCTATTTAATTTTTAACCATATAAATAACCATTATAGAATTTTTAAGCAATATAAAAAACCTTTTGAAAATTTAATCTATATAATAATCTTTATCGTATTTTTCACTATATTAGTAAATAACTTTACAATTGATTATACTTTGATACCTACCACCAATACTAAACAAAAATCAAATAAATTAAAGTTAAAAAATGAACAACTAAATCTAAAACAAGTGAAATAAATTGAAAAAGTTCAAGAATTAGGAGAACAAACACGAAACTATATTATTACATCAGAAAAAGTCTTTCATAAAATATTTAAACAAGGTAAAGGAAATATTTAAGAAAAATGTATAATTTCTTTAGCTCATGGATCACAATCAACATTAAAATGAATTATTGCTTTGAAATAGGAATTAATAAATGTATACCAATAAAAGGATCATCTTATATTGATTTAGCTAAATTAAAAAAACAACAAAGCTTGTAAAATATAATGATTAGAATGTTTTTTATGGTCTATAAAAGCAGCTTTCTTTCTTGTAGATAATGATACTGAAAGAGTAACAAAATATAAAAATATTGTTCTTGATCTTCATAAAAACTTGACAAAATTGAATTTCCTTCATTTCTTGATCTTGCAAAAATAGCAAAAATAATTAATGTATTTTTTAAATTTTATTCGTTTGATGATGAATAATATCAAGTGTATCCATTTAAAATTGCAAAATTAAAAAAAGAAATAAATGAAATTTACTTTCTTCAAGAAAGATAATAATTCTTGCTATTGCTATATAAGGAATGTATCTAGACTTGTAATGAGTCAAATTAATAAACATAAGAAAGCACAATTTATTTGTCATTTATATTTACTACCTTTCAATAGTAAAGAAAAATTCAATATTCATACACCTATTTTATAATGTAAAAACCAATAAAAGTTGAAATACCAAGTAAAGGAAAATGTGTGTAGTTTAAAATTATCAAGTTCCATTTGTTATTTATGCTGATTATGAATATGGACTATTGTCTCTAAGTGTTTTGGTATTTTTGAATAAGATTTAGCTAAATAAAAGAAATCTATTTATGTCTACATAAAATAAATTCTAACAATATCTTGGTTTTCTATAACAAAGTTGTCTACATCTACATCTACATTTATACTCCACAAGCCACCCAATGGTGTGTGGCGGAGGGCACTTTACATGCCACTGTCGTTACATCCCCTTCCTGTTCCTGTCATGTATGGTTCATGGGAAGAACAACTGCTGGAAAACCACCATGCGCACTCGAATCTCTCTAATTTTACATTCGTGATCTCCTCACGAGGTATAAGTAGTAGGGGGAAGCAATATATTCGATACGTCATCCAGAAACGCACCCTCTCGAAACCGGGACAGCAACCTACACCATGATGGAGTGCGTCTCTCTTGAAGAGTCTACCACTTAAGTTTGCTAAACATCACCGTAATGCTATCACGCTTACAAAATAACCCTTCTTTGGAACTTCCCTATCTGCTCTGTCAACCCGACCTGCAACGGATCCCACACTTATGAGCAATAATCGAGTATAGCTCGAATGAGTGTTTTGTGAGCCACTTCCTTTGATGATGGACTATACTTTCTAAGGACTCCTCGAATGAATCACAACCTGGCACCCGCCTTACCAACAATAATTTTTATATGATCATTCCACTTCAAATCGTTCCACATGCATACTCCCAGATATTTTACAGAAGTAACTGCTACCAGTGTTTGTTTCAATATCATATAATAGTACAATAGAGGATACTTCTCTCTATGTATTCACAATACGTTACATTTGTCTATGTTAAGGGTCAGTTGCCACTCCCTGCACAAAGTGTCTATCAGCTGCAGATCTTCCTGCATTTCGCTGAAAATTTCTAATGCTGCAACTGCTCTGTATACTACAGCATCATCCGCGAAAAGGCGCATGGAACTTCTGACATCACCTACCAGGCCATTTATATATATTGTGAAAAGCAATGGTCCCATAACACTCCCCTGTGGCATGCCAGAGGTTACTGCCATGCCAGAGGTACTGTAGACGTCCCTCCATTGAGAACAACATGCTCTGTTCTGTTTCCTAGAAACTCTTCAATCCATCCACACAGCTGGTCTGATATTGTGTAGGCTCTTATTTTGTTTATCAGGCGACAGTGCAGAACTGCATCAAATGACTTCTGGAAGTCAAGGAAAATGGCATCTACCTGAGAGCTGGGTATCTAACATTTTCTGCATCTCATGAACAAATAAAGAGAGCCTGGTCTCACATGATTGCTGTTTCCGGAATCCATGTTGATTCCTACAGAGTAAATTCTGGGTTTCCAGAAATGACATGATACATGAGCAAAAAACATGTTCTAAAATGCTACAACAGATCGATGTCAGAAATATAGGTCTACAGATTTACCCGTCTGCTCGACGACTCTCCTTGAAGACTGTGACTACCTGTCCCCTTTTCCAATCACTTGGAACCTTCTGTTACTCTAGAGACTTGCGGTACATGCCTGCTAGAAGGTGGCAAGTTCTTTCGCATACTCTGAGTAGAATCGAATTGGTATCCCATCAGGTCCAGTGGACTTTCCTCAGTTGAGTGATTTCAGTTGCTTTTCTATTCCTTGCACACTTACCATTTTTTCGTTTGTGCGAGGATTTAGAGATGGAACTGCAGTGCGATCTTCCTCTGTGAAACAGCTTTGGAAAAAGGTGTTTAGTATTTCAGCTTTATGAGTGTCATCCTCTGTTTCAATGCCATCATCATCCCAGACTGTCTGGATATGCTGTTTCGAGCCTTCGAGCCACTTACTGATTCGACAAAAGACCAGAACTTCCTAGGGTTTTCTGTCAAGTCGGCACATAGAATTTTACTTTCTAATTCACTGGACGCTTCACGCATAGCCCTCCTTACGCTAACTTTGACATCGTTTAGCGTCTGTTTGTCTGAGAGGTTTTGGCTGCATTTAAACTTGCAGTGAAGCTCTCTTTGCTTTTGCAGTAGTTTCCTAACTTTGTTGTTGAACCACGGTGGGTTTTTCCCGTCCCTCACAGATTTACTCGGCATGTACCTGCCTAAAAAGCATTTTACGATTGCCTTGAACTTTTTCCATAAACACTCAACACTGTCAGTGTCAGAACAGAAATTTTCGTTTTGATCTGTTAGGTAGTCTGAAATCTGCCTCCTATTACTCTTGCTAAACATATAAACCTTCCTCCCTTTTTTTAATTCCTATTTACTACCATATTCAGGGATGCTGCAACGGCCTTATGGTCACTGATTTCCTGTTCTGTGCTTACAGAGTCGAAAAGTTCGGGTCTGTTTGTTATCAGTAGGTCCTAGATGTTATTTCCACGAGTTGGTTCTCTGTTTAATTGCTCTGGGTAATATTCGGATAGTGCACTCAGTCTAATGTCACTCGATGCCCTGTCCCTACCACCCGTCCTAAACATCTGAGTGTCCCAGTCTATATCTGCTAAATTGAAATCTCCACCTAAGACTATACCATGATGAGATAATTTATGTGAAATGTATTCCCGATTTTCTCTCAGTTGTTCTGCCACTAACGCTGCTGAGTCGGGAGATCGGTAAAAGGAGCTAATTATTAACCTAGCTCGCTTGTTGAGTGTAACCTCCACCCATAATAATTCACAGGAACTATCCACTTCTACTTCACTATAGGAAATACTACTACTAACAGTGACAAACACGCCACCACAGGTTAAATGCAACCTATCCTTTCTAAACACCATCTGTGCCTTTCTAAAATTTTTGGTAGAATTTATCTCTGGCTTTAGCCAGCTTTCTGTACCTATATCGATTTCAGCTTCGGTGCTGTCTATCAGTGCTTGAAGTTCCAGTACATTACCAACGCATCTTCGACTGCCCCACACCCTTTGAGGCAGTTGCCCTTTCTGTACTTGCCTGAGGCCATCTAACCTAAAAAACCGCCCCTTCCACACCACACGACCCCTGCTGCCCCTGTAGCCACCTGCTGTGTAGTGGACTCCTGACCTATCCAGCAGAACCCAAAACGCAACCACCCTAATGCACAAGTCGAGGAATCTGCAGCCCACATGGTTGCAGAACCGTCTCAGCCTCTGACTCAGACCCTCCACTCGGCTCTGTACCAAAGGTCCACAGTCAGTCCTGTCAACAATGTTGCAGATGGTGAACTGTGCTTTCATCCCACTAGCAAGACTGGCAGTCTTCACCCAATTAGATAGCCGCCAGAAGCCAGAGAGGATTTCCTGCGATCCATAGTGACACACATCACTGGTGCTGACATGAGCGACCTGCTGTAGATGGGAGCAACCTGTACTCTTCATGGCATCTGGAAGGACCCTTTCCACATCTAGATTGACTCTACCCTGTATACACACAGACTGCACATTGGTTTTCTTCTTGCTGCCATATCCGTAAGGGGCCCCATTGCGCTCCTGACGTTGGGGCTCCCAACTACCAGTAAGCCCACCCCATGCGACTGCCCATATCTCGCAGGCTTAGGGGCAATCTCTGGAACAGCACAAGCAGCCATGTCCAGCCAAAGATCAGTATCAGCCAGAGACATTCGAGAGTCGTAATGATATGGAATCTTTTGACTAACAATCAACTTCAGAGATGCCAACTGATAATGAGACATTAGTGCAAAATAATTTGTTTTTAAAAACAACAGACGCTACACAGTGACAAATTACGCGTAGCAGACATAATAGTTTCACTAACGAAACCACTATAATGCAGGCAAACAGTGTGACTCCATTACGTGCCGAAACGCATTCGAACTTTACGCAGCTACACAATTTATGTAGCAGATGCCACAGTTTTATTGACGCAAATTCCGAAAGAAAGGGTGACAAGATTACAATCATCTGTGGATGTTCAAATGAACACAGATGTACTACCTTTAACAACGACGACAAATACACACAGAAGTATACCTGAAACGCATCCAATAATGGCATTTTGGCTACAAATGAGACAAGACATGAATCAAAATTTAACAGAGGGGCACAAGACCCAGCAGACCTAAAAAACGAAATTCAAGCAGTCGCTGAAAAATCTTCACAATCAAACCAAATCAGATGACACTACTCCAGTCTCAGTTCATCAGATTTCTAATAGTAAAGATACGCAAATCACAAATGTGCAACAAACAATCGCACACCTAGAATCACATAATAATTTGTTACATAAGATAATCAATTCTTTACAACAAGGGATTGCTGACACACAAGAAACAACTGCAAACAATCAATTCCTACAGAACACACACCATTACGACATGCCTCAGCTGCACAGTTCATAAAATGTCGGTATACTTCAGAGAGTAAGAGATCTTAACCAGGCAGAAAGACACATAAAATCATATTCACCACATTACGATAATAATTACACACAAAAACAATGACAGTTTCGACCACAAGCATTTCCCTACAGTGAGAAAGTTTAAAACATTGAAAAACGAAAGGCCGCAAATACAGCCACTGGCTGGATCCAACAATTCAATGCGGCACTCCCACCATCACAGCCAGTTGAACATAAGCTAGAATTTATTATTAGTTTTCTTGAAGGGGAACCTGCGAGAAGAACGTTACCAATTGCTAGACAGTGTTTTTCAGTAGAAACATTCCAGGAAGCATTTCTAGCTGCATATTGGTAAGATACCACTCAGAGTAGCATTAAAGATCTGCTAATTAGTCTGCCAAATTTCAAGAATTCTACTTTCCCAACAATCACACAATTTTTCGTGTATCTGGTCGAACAAAACCTATACCTCTTCCAAAGGATCTTAAAAACAAAATTACTACATATGTGGACGACATTCTAATCGCAGCAGAAAACTGGGAACAGTACATCCCCACCCTTCAACAATTACTGAATACATTCGAGCAGAACAATGCAACTATAATCCTCTGTAAATCTGAATTTGGAACAGCCTGAATTAAATTTCTAGGTCATATCATTTCACAAACGGGTATTCCACCAGACTCCGACAAATTGCAAGCATTGAAAGATATCAATGTCCCAACTAATATGAAGGAACTTCAGAGCTTTTTAGGCCTTATTAATTATTTTAAAAAATTCATTCATTATTAAGCATTAGACACACCCTCGACATACCAGCTGACAACTAAAAACACAATGAAAGGGAATGAAGATGCTGAACTTGAGATATGGAGGAGACTGGGAGGTTTCAACAACAATACATCCAAAATTTATAAATTAAACAATGCAAGAACCCAAAAACACGCAAAGGGATATTAAGAATGAATTTCGTAACAAATAAGTGAGCTAAGAGTATACGCCTTGCTGCTGGCAGCTGTTTATCTAATGGCAGCAGGGAGCTCACAAAAACAACAACTGAATTATTTTCATATTCATCTAATCTAATAATTTCTTCATTATTTTCAATAAAACAAACAATTTTTATTAATTTTATCTTCAATTTTTTACATTCTTTTATAAATTCTTAATAGTTTGGTTGCTCTAAATTTATTGAATAAACATAAAAATGTGTAACTTCTTTCCATTTCTACCACTCTGTTCCTAAAATATATTTATCAATAATTTATGTTGTTTTTCCGGACCACATGGTCCGATTTTTGCACAACTTCTAGATTTGCTAGAAATATATTTGTTTTTAACTCATTATTCTGGAATTCTTACATTAGGTTCCCAATCTGTTTTATTCATTTATTGATAATTTTTTCACTTATTAAAATTATTTCATTTTTTTATAATTTTTAGAATCACAATTTTTTTCGATTGATAATAGTTTTTCATTTAATAATAGTTTTTTCATTTTTAATAATTTTTCAGTAGTAAATGGATAAATTATTTCAGCTTAGTGATAAATCATCAATACTTAGAAAACGATGAACTGTTCCAGTATGTGATAATTACAGTAATGTTTCATTAGTTGATTTTATTGAACTTTTTTACACTAAGTATTAGAAAAAAAAGTAGTGAACTTTATTGTGATGGAGAAATAATAGCTATTCCAGTAGATCAATATATTTTTATAAGTTTAAAAAAATTGTATGTTTGAAAAAGCCCAATGTACAGATTAAAGCAGATGAAATTTTAATTGTTGTTGAAAGTGAAGTAAAATTGGATATGAATATAGCCAGTAGTTTTGGAAGTTTACTTGGTTTTAATAATAAAGTTGTTCAAGATAATGAAAAAGCAGTAGCCACAGATGTTTCAAAAATTATTCCTTTTCTTTTAATCAATGTAAATTTGAATTTTGCTGATTAAATGTGTATAAAACATAAAGATTATTTTCTTGATATAACTAGTATTTTTCTTGATTTAAACATAATGCAGAGTCTGGTGGACCAAAAATTTATGAACCAAATATCTAGAAATGATCCTATTTTTAATACAATTCAGTATTTAGAAGTTACTATAACTGATGAAACTGGTAATTTAATTGACTTTAATGGTGCTACCATTACAGTTAATTGAGGAATGTCTTAATAATTTTTTTCCTTAGTAACTAAGTGGTTGTTAAAACAATCAAGAATAAAATTAAAAGCTATCAGTTTTCTTCATTTCCTGATAATGAAATAACTAAAAATAATTTGAGTGTTCTTAACAAAGATACAGAAATTGAAATAAATATTGATGGTTGTTGGCTTCATCCAAATCGTGAACAATTATCAATGAATTTTAGCATTACTGGAAATGATGGTGCAGATTACTAACAAATGAGTTTAGAAGGACATTCTCAATACAGGAAATATAAATAATAAAAAATGATGAACTTAATATGTAATTTTTATAACCAATTGATTTCAAACTGTATTATTTCATTTACAACATGATTTGTGAAATAATGAAATGTGTTAGTTAAATATGTAAGTTATTTTTAAAATATTTAAAATGTGTACATAAGTAAATTAATTGAAATGTATTAGTGAACTAAACTAAGTTATTTTTAAAAATATTTCATTCTGAATGTAAGTTAGATAATTAAAAGTTTTAGTTAACAAAAGTCAGTTATTTTTAAACTTTTACATTTTTTATTGAAGTAAATAAATATGTAATAGTCAACAAAAATTATTGTATTAAATAATCAAATTGTTAAAGTATGTAAATTAATTAAAATGTATTAGTTATCAGTAGGAGATTTTATTAAAATTTTCAGGTTTATTTTTTTCTATCTTTCTCAAAATGTTTCAGAAATCTATAAGCTTGAATTTACTGGTTTTTATATTTTTTGTGTTTTTCATTAATTAAATTGGCTTTTATCACAAAGTTGCACAAAGTTTCATATTTGTTTTTTGTGTAGTTATAAACATTTAATATAAACATAATTAATGTTTTTTCTGCTTTAACATCTGTCTGCCAAGTACGATGAAAAAGTTGTAAATCAACCGATACAAAATTTTAAAAAAAGTTGAAGAACTAACAGATAAATTTAAACTTTGGTAAATGGAAAAAATAACAGAATAATAGAAATATAAAAAGGAAAAACAGCCTGTTATTGATGCTATTGAATCAGTGAAACAAGCTATTGTATGTTTAGGGGTAAACTTTTAAAAGCATTTGAAGAAAATTGGGAAGTTGAAGAACAAATAATTCAATACAGTCTTCATATAGAAGATTTAGGATTTTTATCACCAATTAAAATAATGATACGATTGGCCCGACGAAATGCCTGGGAGATATGATTATATATTAAGTGAAACAGAAACTTGAGATGCAATAAATAAATACCAGGGAGAAAATGAAAGTAAAAAGATATAAGTTAGTGAAAAAATGATAAAGTATTTTAATCATAGTTATAATAAAGTATTTGGTTTGCAATCTGTTGGTAATTTGTTCATAATTTACCTGTAGAATTTAATGGTGATAAACTAACAAGCATATGATGCTACAAATCAATTAATGAGATTTTTAACTGAAAAACCAAATAACTATATACAAAAAATGCTTATTGAACTATATGGAGAACATGTTGCATATATATCATGTAAATCGAATTCCTTGTGAATGTCCTAAAGGAGTTGCGATATACCATTTTAAGGTACATTTACTATGAGATCCAAGGTAAGAACATTCACGAATATTATTTAAAATGAATAATGAAGACATTGTAACTGAATAAACATCTACTTCTACCGAGTATAAGTTGTCAAGAGATCAGAGATTAAAATTGTTTTTACACAAATTTTTCATATAAAGATAAACATAAGAAAATATCATTTCGTTAAAAATATTTTATACAAATCTAATAAGGTTTTTGTAATAAATGAAAGAAGGAAATGGAAGATTCAATTCTACTCAACTAAAACAGTTTACTGTGGCTGGTATTCGCAAATTTTGTAAAGTATATAATTAACAAGGATATTGAAATCTAAGGGTACTTTAATTACTTTTATGAAACAAATTTCAATTACTGCTAGAAATTATAAATGAAATGTAAGTAAAATTATAGAAATATTTTTAGAACTTTTATACATTATGTAATGAAAACAATACATATATTGTTATAAATTATATACCTGAAGTAAGTGAAAATGATAAAAATATTGTTGCAAATTATACACTTGAAGCAAGTTATAATGTTTGAGAAAAGTAACCATATTATAATATTGATAATATTTTTGTAACTAAAGAAGATAAACCATCAATAAAAAAATATCCATTTTCAACAAATAAAAAGTAAAACTGAAACCAAGAGATAGATATACAACTGAATATTTCTTAGTTGAAAAAGCATTTGAAACAGATTAGGAACTATATTTTTCGAAAAATAGTATAAATATACGTGATCCTAATCATTTCGTAACTGCAAAACATTCAAAACTTTTAAAAATTGTTAAAGGCTGTTTGAAAGTACATCATGATTTGAAGATGAATTTTAATATATATTTTAAATGAAACTTACAAACAAATTAAATAAATGAGAAAGTTCAAGAATTTGTACAACAAACATGTAACTATGCTATTATGACAGTAAACGATTTGAGTATGAAATTTAAACAAGGTAAAAGAGATATTTGAAAAAAAAATCTAATTTTGAAGCACAAGGAACAGGAAGGACATTAAATAGAGTTATTAGTTTGCAACTGGCATTAATAATTATATTCCTTTAAACGGATCATCTTATATTCATTTACCTAAGATAATACAATGCAACAGAGCTTGTATTAATTTTAAATATATGATGTAAAAATCTTTTGTGGTCTATAAATGCATCATTTTTCCCTGTAGATAAAGATGCTGAAAGAATAACAAAATATAAAATTGTTGATCTTATTCTTGGTAACAAAAAATTAAAAATATTCCATTTACTGCATTGCTTGATCATATGGTGACTTATTAACAATGGGTAAAAACATATGAAAGAACAGATTGATTAATGAGACTCTTAACTGAAAAACAAATTACTTTAGATGATATAAATGAAAAGTTTGATAGTGTTTATTTACCTAATAATGCACATATATTATTAAACTCAGGAGCATTATATTCTGATAATAATCCAGATATAATAAGATCAAGTAGAGGTAATAAAAATAAATATTTGATAAAACCATTTGCTGTAGATTGATTTCCATACATAATAAGAAAATTTGTAGATGATTCAGATAATAGTTCTCCTGAAAAACAAAAGTAGGTGAAAGTTTTGTTATAAATATACAGATGTATCAGACGAATGATACTAGACAATTAATTAATAGATTAACACCACGTAAAGGTGGATTTTTACCATTATTATTAGCTACATGGCCATATTTGGCGACAATTGGTTCATGAGCCTAAGGATCTGCAGCAAATGGAAATGCTGTGTTAAACAAGTGAAAAATGATACAGAATTAGAAAGAAAAAAAGACAGTGTTGAAATGGGAAAAAATTGGTAATGGAACAAAGGCAAGAAAATAATTTCAAAATGTAACTGATATATATCCAAATGCATAAAGTAATTTTATTTAGAAATTCTAACTAAACAATTAAAAATATTTCATGGTGTATACATGATTGATGAATTAGTAGGTAAACCATTAGAAATTGAGAGTTGTATGGTAAATTTTGATACATCTAGTAATCCTGATACTCATTGGATTTGTCATTATAAAAATAATGTTAAAGAAATTGTTTATGATTGATTTGGTGGTAATACATCAAATCATTAAGTGACCTGTTTAGGAAAAATGAACTTTACTACAGTACAGAAAGAATACATAATGATGAAATAATATTTGGTCATCTCTGCAATGGAAGAATAATAATGTTTATGATTTTTAGATACGATAAATAGAAATTTTTCGAAATAAATTCATCTAACCAATCAAACTACATTCAATTTAGAAAAAAATGAAAAAAAGTAAATATCATTAAATTATTACCATAATTAACTCATCCAAGGATAACTAATGCATTTAAACAATCTGAAAAAGAATTTAATGTGATTTTTAAAGTAACTACGGGTAATATTTCTTTTAAAAATAGAAGACTTGCTAATATAAATGTTCTACTTGATGCAAATATGGAGTTAACAAACAATACTTAGGGAAAAAAGAATATCTTACAATACACAAGCATTCTAACACAATTCCATTATAATTTTCAAAAAAGAAGAAGAAAAAACTTTTTTTCTCAAAAACATTCTCAACTCAGTACTTAGATAAGTTAAGTTAAACATTAATTATAGGAAAACCAAATAACAATAATTACATTAATAACAGGTGGAGACCAAAATATGTTTGATTTTTAATATTATTTCATGCTTGAACGGATTATTGTTGTTATAAAAAGATATTTAAACATTGATGATTTTGATGTAACAGCAAGTGTAGACGATAAGTTATATCAAAAAAAATATTCAATCAATAATAGTACACAAATCAGTTTTTGTGACTGTGATATTGAAAGATTATGTTAGAACTGTTCCTGTATATGTAAATATATAGTTGTTATGATGAATTTTTTCAGTTAAGTAAATTATTTACCTATCTAAATTTTTTAATCCATATAAATGATTTATACATAAATGAAAGATTTATTGTTTCAAATGTCATAAATTTAATAAACCCATTATCTACATAGAATAACAAGCAAAAATGGAAGACAAAGAATTGAAGGTAAGTATTTAATGAGTTAATGAAGAAATGTAACATTAATAATTATTAAACTTTTTCAGAATTAGAAACACCTGTTGTTGAAAGATTTTAAAAGGACACTTAAAGAAGGAATGAGGAAAAATTTTGCTTCATTATAAATAGTTAAATTTAGTTAAAAATCTAATTGTTAAATAAAATAATATAAATCATTCTACAATAAAAACCAATAGAAGTTAGCAAAAAAATTTTAATAAGTATAAAATGAAATTGCTAAATTTAAGAAAGGTGATAAACTGAGAATTACTAAACTTAGTTCTTTGGCAAAAGGATATACAAATAATTGGAACAGAAATGTTTGAAATGTTATTTATTCTAATGCTTTAACATTTAAATTAAAAGATATAAAAGGAAATTGAAATGAACTAGAAGTACAGAAAACGAAATTCCCAGATGTATATTTGGTTGAACAAACTTTAAGATAGAAAGGAAATTAATGTTATGATAAATTGTTAGGTTTTGATATTACACATAACAGTTGAATAAATATAGAAAAGGTAATTTTCTAAAAGAAATTATTTACTATTTACTTATCTTTCAATTAGTTTTTAAACAATTTGCTTTTTAATAGAATTAGTCTACTATTTATGTTAGAAATCTATTGGTTTTAAATAACTATTTAAAATTTCCATCAAATTTTGAAAATGAACATCTTTCGATTTAATTGTTAAATCTTTTAGTAATTTCTTTCATATTTTACTTTAATACATTCAGCTGTAATTCTAATTCTATTATGTTTAAATTTAATTACTTCATTATTTATTTTATTCAACTTTTGTTGTTTTTGTGTACAAAAATATTTATGTATTATTTCATATTAGTAAAATAGTTTCAATTTATATATAAAACAATTATATTTAAATTTTTATAGAAACAATTTTATTAATTTTAAATTGAAACAATTTTATATAGATAACTTTTATTAATTTTATTAATTTTATTTAGCAATAATTTTATATAGAAATAATTAAACTTTATTTTATGTTATTACAATTTTATTAATTTTATATATATAAATTTTTGTTACATTTTTTAAGACTTACAATGACCATTTGGTAATGTATCAATTTAATTTTCCAATACATATTTGTTATTATCAAGAGGACTAAGTTATTTATTGTTTACTTGAATTGTATTTACTTCATATTTTTCATTTTAAGTGCATTAGTTTTTCTGTATTGTTCTATATTCTTAAACAAATTATTTTTATAACCTTCTGAACTTATGTTGTTTTTAAAAACACATTCTTTCATTCTTTTATATTGTCGCCATCTTTATAAGTGTACAGTTTTGCTCCTAAACCAAAAAATATTTCAATAACTTTAGCACTTCATTTAAATTCCATTTCACAAACAGCATTTTTGTTTACTTGTGGAATATTATATTTTTTATCTGTTGGATAATCACTTGTATTCTTGATTGCTATAATGTACTACACAATTATTTTTTATCTTAAGTAGTTACTAATTTACTTTCAATTGTAGTTTGATCAAGCTTTGATTCAGGAGTAAATATGTAATCATGTAATTTTTTTAGGATATTCTATATCTACTTCAAATATATAACCATTTTCACACTTGCTTGGAATTTGACTTATTTTTGTACAAATTAAATTATTTGTTTCATCCCATTCAAATCCACCATATAGTAAATATTGGTTCATAGCATAACCATATATGTCATTTGCAACCCTGTATGGTACACTCATATTATTAGAATGTTTTGGATATTCATTATATGCTAATTTTTACAACATTGTGAAATTCCTCTTATTCTCCTACCAATCATTAGTAGCATATCATAATCATATAATAATTCAAGTTATTGTTCAGTAATTTTTACATTGCATCCCAAGATAAACCCAGTGCTGGATAATACCAATTAGACTCTCTATTATATATTTTATACATGTTTTTTAAAATTTTCAAATATCTCAGCTAACAATGATACATCAGTTTTAAGTGACATATCATTCCCCAAGATTATGTATACTGAATGTCCCCCAAGTCCATTTTGCATGTTCATAATCATAATTTCCATTTATATATTTTATGTTGGAACAAAATCCACAAGGTTCGTGTTTTTGATATTGCATTGTACATGGTATTCTGGATTTGGATCTACTTCTTCCATATTTAAATGTGTACTTTCAAAATAAGGTTCAATAACAAATTGAACATTAGTGTATATTGATTGTTTTTAAAATATACACATGCTCCTTTATTTCTTTTTTTTTAATTTTTTAACATTAATACAAGCTATTTCATTGCCTGTACCATCAAAATCAAGATTGTATCATCAACATGTCTTCTGTAGTAGATTATTTTGTTTAGGATGTGCTGGTTGGTTGAGAAGATTTTTTGTTCCACTTTGTTGATGTAAATGTCAACCAATATCCAAGCTAAGCTACTTCCCAATCCAAATCATGATATTGTTGGTACAGTTTGTTGTTGAACCTCAAGTAATTATGCTCTAGAATAAGTGAAAGTATTTCTACGAATTCACAGTTTTGAAACTTCCTGGCAGATTAAAACTGTGTGCTGGACCGAGACTCGAACTGAGGACCTTTGCCTTTTGCGGGGAAGCGCTCTACCAACTGAGCTACCTGAGCACGACTCACACCCTGTCCTCACAGCCTTACCTCTGCCAGTACCTCGTCTCCTACATTCCAAACTTTACAGAAGCTCTCCTGCGAACCTTGCCCATAATAAACTAGTAATTACTGTTGCACCTCAAAATTATGTTTGACCTCAAGGTAAAATGTATCCTATAAATGCAGTTGCCATAACTAAGAATAGAGTTACTGTACCAATTATTCACGTGTGTATGTATATATAAGATCCATACTAAATTCCTCGTCCTACATGCAAATAAATACAAATAAAAATATAGATGCTCCATTGGCAGGTAAAGTTCGAAAAATTCAACCATTATTTACGTCTTGGCAGATGTGTACTACACTACTAAATGCTATTTCAATATTTGATGTATAATGTATAGCTAAAAAAAGTCCAGTTACGATTTGAATTACCAAGCATAACCCTAGAAGGGACCCAAAATTTCATCAAAATGAAATATTTGTTGGTACAGGTAAATCAACTAAAGAGTTATTAATAATTTTAATCAAAGGATGTCTTATTCATAAGGTTTTATTCATTAGTAAATAATCTTATTTTATGAATATGACCCTGGTTAATTTAAGTGATTTTAACTACTGTTGAGTGGTACTTAAGTAAATAAATTAGTGAAATCAAAGTGAACTAGAAATTAGAATATAAATGGAAAACTTGGTTTAGTTTGGAGAGTTACATACTGGCACACAGCGGGCCGAACAGCAGAGACAATGACCGTGAAGTCAGCAAGTTCCACATAAGCGGGCGCTGTCGATTCAGCCGTCAGGGCATCGCCCGACCGGCTCACGTGTTTCTCAGTGGTCGCATGTGAGCAAAGGCTCTCGCCTACTTCCCAAGAGCCAATGACCGACGTTAAGAAGATTCTTCGAGAAGCTTTTCAACGTGACAGAAGAGGCAATGACCGGCTCACGTGTTTCTCAGTTGTCGTATGTGAGCAAAGGCCCTCGCCTACATTCCAACAGCCAATGACCGACGTTAAGAAGAATCTTCGAGAATCTTTTCAACGTGACAGAAGAGGCAATGGCCGTGAAGTCGTTCACCTCCAGTAAACTGAAGTGAATAAATACGCGAGACGCAGTGGGCCCGACAGATGAAGACGAGAGGAAAACGAAGGCGAAGACGGAGACGAAGACGGAGATGAGCGACGAAGAAGACGAAGAAGAAGCGTAGCAGTTGTTTTAAGTTAGTTTCGGTGCTGAAGATCGTCAGGCAAGAAGAGATACATCATGCACAGACGCACCGAGTCCGCCGCTGTAATAGAATAGCAAGCAGCAGCCTCAGTGCCAGAAGAAGAAGTTAAAAGGTATTTTGAAGTCTGATTTTACATACCCGGGTGACTCGTGAGGACGGGAAGGAGACGGCCTCACTTCAGCAGTCACCTGTGAGCTGGGATAAAGACCTGACAGCCGAAGACTGGCAAGCGGGAGTCCGTGGTTCGAGTCCGGGACACTGGCCTTCCCCCTCCGCGCCGCTCTGCTGGACGACTCACAACACACGCGGACGCTTAGAGAAGAGAAACACTGGGACGCCACATTCAAGGTATCACCACCCGATGCACGACGTCGCTCGCAATAATTAAACAGGCCACCTCGCGCTGCGCGTCTCCGGTCAGCTGGGCGAGACGGCGACACGAGATACACACCGCTACGCGTAATCAGACGCCGCCGCCGCCGCCGCCGCTGCCGCAGCAGAAGGCTACGCAAACGACACGGCTGCCGCTCTCCGAACCAGAACGTCCCAGTAAGATACAATTGTACGAAACTTCCAATAGAAGTTATCTTATGTAAAAATGATGTTTCATTCGACCTCATACCCGAGCCAAGGAAGAACCCACCCTGCCCACATTTTGTAAGAGAGAAAAGTTAATTTATTTAATATATTCACCCTGACAGAATGCCTTAGAATGCCCATCCTGACAATTGACAGCATCAAAAGAGAAAATCCAGTTACATTGAGTGACAGAAGTGTCACATTTAGTTACACAACTGTTACACTACTGCTGATAGTGCAAAAAATAAATAAATTATTATTATTATTATTGTAATAATGGATGTTGCTCTGTTACATAATTTTTCTATAGCCATTGTTATATCTTGGCAATTGATTGAATTATCAGTATTTATAGTTTCAGTAGTTTTGAAGAAGTATATAAATATTGTTATATCTAGGATAATTAATGTCGATATAATAAATACTCATATATTGAGGTAATAATTATGGTAATTGATTTAGGTTGAAATATTTCATTTGATGCAATTCTTGTATTATAAATAATTAGAACTAATACACCACCAAGAAACGTTAAAAATAAAATATATGATAATCACTATATTTCCATTACTGTATCTGTGATTATTCCAACTAATAAAGTTTGCAGGATAATGATAAGCATTATTGATATTGGATGTCTTAATTTAATAAAATTAATATTCATTACATGTGACACTGATGTAATTACTCTTTTGATCATTTCAGGGGTTAGTTTAATAAAAATATCGGATTTGGGGACCGATGATGAATGCTTTTCCACCTCTGAAGTTTTAAAAGTGGGGGCTAGAATTATTTCTGGTTTAGAAGAACCGTGTTTTTTTAAACTATTAAAACTAATTTTCATATTCTCTGTTTTTACTTCTTTTTTGGTTTATTTTCCTGGTGTTTATGTTTTTTCTTCTAAACATTAACATTTATTGATGGTTCTTCTGAGATTAGAGAATATTGTTCTTTCTTTGTTTATATTAATTATAGTTTTTCTTATTAAGTTTGTTTATGATTATTTCTTTGCTGCTATTTTTGTAGTTTTTTCTGTTTGTGAAGATGCTTTAGGTCTTTCTATTTAGGTTTCAATAATTCGTTCTCATGGTAATGATTTTCTTAATTCTTTTGGTTTATCTTTATGTTAAAGTATTTATTTATAACTATATTTTGATCCCTCATTGTTTGTTGAATAATTGTTGGTGGTTGGCTCATTCTTTATTGTTTCTGTAGAGTTTTGTAATTATAATTTGTGTTTATTCATAAGCTGATTTGAAGATAATTAGATATTATTTTGGTATTGATTATTTTTATTTTATAAACCATGATCATTCTAAGTAGTGAATAAATTATGAGGTATAGTTCTCAGACGTTTACCTGACTGTTAGGGATCTAATTATTCACCCTAAGTGTCTAATTGAAGAATATGCTAGAAGTTGGTGAAGAGATGTTTGATTTAAACCCCCTATTGCTCTAATACTTATTCTTAAAGTGATAATTGTTCAAATGAAAGTACTTAGTTCAATACAATATGATAATACCATTATTGGTGCAATTTTTTGTCATGTTATTAATGTTAGACAGTTATCTCATCTCAAAGCTCCTATTACTTCTGGAAATCAGAAATGGAAAGGTTCAACTCCAATCTTTAGTAATACTCTAAATCTGATTATTATTGATGGAATAAAATCTGTTTCTCTCCCAATTAGATACTTTATTTGATTCAAGAAAGTTGAAAATAATAGTATTGTCGATGCTACTCCTTGGCCAATAAAATATTTAATTGATGACTCGTTTATAATTATATTTTTATTTTTGTTAGGAGTGGAATAAATGAAAGTAAGTTGACCTCAAGACCTATTCTAACTACAAATCAGGAATATGATGAAATGGACAGGATCGTTCCTATTATCAATGTTATAGGAGGAGAAGATTTGTAGAGCTGTTGGTCATTAAAAAGGAGAGGATTGATATCTCTATAAACAGAGTATGAACCCATTGGCTTGTTTAGCTTACCTTTTTACATTAAGGTGTATGATGCACATTAGTTTTTGATACTAAAGGAGGTGGTTTAATTCTATCTTATGTAATATGTTTAATGAAGGTAATTTTTATTTACATAATTTACCCTATCAATGTAACCCTTAAATCAGGCACTTCATTTATTTAATATACAATTTAAAAGTTTATTTTTGAAATTTATTTGTGTATTATTTTGGTTATTTTGAATTAATTTTTCTCTATTTGGTTGATTTATTTGTTTTTTATATATATATATATATATATATATATATAAGAAATAATTTATATTAATTTAAACATTTAATTAAATTTAAATTATCATTTCTAAATATCTATTATATCTATATTATTATATCCAAAAAAAGGAAATTCATTTAAAAAAATTTGTAAATGGTGCAGTTTTGGTGCAGTCTAAGTCATCTTTACTGTCGCTAAATAATATTAGTGAAAATATATAGTTAATGAATATTGTAAAACAAGTAGAAAACATAAAAAAATATGTTGTTCCTCCTCATACAGATGATTTATAGCAAGTTGACCTAAATGAAATGTATTCGGGTAATTTAAAAGGAATTTCAAATATAAATAATATTTATAAATATTTATTGATAGTAATTTATGTTTATTCAAACTAAGCATTACTGTACTTTAGAGATAAACAAGATAATAATAGATTTGATATTTTTCAAAAAAATTTATTGTTAGAAAACCAAATAATTCACAAACAGATAATGGAAACGATTTCTATAATTAAGAATTCAAAGATTTAATAAAGAAAAATAATATTAATCAATATTCTACATTTTCCGAACTAAAACCATCTGATAAACGAATTCACAGAACACATTAAGAAAAAATGTGGAATAAATTTGCTTTACAAGGATATTATAAATGATTAAATACAGTTAAAAATCTAATTGATGAATTTAGTAACACATAACATTACACAATAAAAAAGTAACCAATAGAAATTAGTGATATAACTTAAAAATAAATAACATTAAATCACATAAAAATGCTTAATTTAAAAAAGGTGATAAAGTTAGAACTAGTATATTTAATAATCTTATTGACAAATGATTACAGCAAGTGAGTCAACAGAAATATTTGAAATTGAAGTTCCTGTTTATTCTAATCGAAATACTTATAAATTAAAAGATAAAAAGGTATATTTTAGGAACAAGAACAACAGAAAAAAAAGAAGGAGCTTTACTAAGTTGAAATAGTTTTAAGAATGAAATGGTAATAAAGTTAATGTTAAATTGTTAGGTTCTGATAATTCACAAGACAGATAAATAATGATAAAGTAATTTTTTGAAAACTATTTTAAAAGAATTCACTTTTACGAGAATTAGTTTAGCATTTAGTGTACTATTTTGTTTAAAAATAAATTAGTTTGGAAACAATACGTTTTACAAAAACTAATTTGCTATTTAGTTTAAAATCAGTTAATTTTTAAAGAATTAGTTTTTAAAATAACTAGTTAACTATTCAGTTTAACAGTGAGTTAGATTTTAAACAGTTTTCAAATATTTATATAAAATTTTGAATTTGAATATATTTTGATTTAATTATTCCATCCTTTACTTTAATTTATCAACTTTTACTTTAATACCTTCTTCTTACATTTTAATTCTTTAATATATTATTATAGTTATTTCATGGTTTTTTAATAAAGTCATATATTTTATATTTAAAAAAATTATATCTTATATTGACCATTTGGCAATGGATCTATTTTATATTCCACAACATATCTTTCATTATCATGAGAACTTAGTAAATGTTTGTTTACTTGAATTGTATATATATCATGTTTCTCACTTAAATTATTCTGTATTGTTTTATATTGTTAATCTAACAACCCTTGTAATCTTCTAAACCAATTTTATTTTTTACACACATTCCTGATTCCTATAGATTTTTCCTCTATATTGTCAACAGCATTATAAGGATACATTTTATCTGTTAAACAACTTTTCTTTTACTTGTGGAATATTATATATACATCTGTTGGATAATCTCTTGTATCTAAACAATCACTGATTTTACATCTTCATAGAAATCGTCAGTTTTAATATTGTAAATATAACTATCTTTATCTTGATATCATAATTCAAAATTATCTCCATATTTAGGTGTCATAGCACTACAGTGAAAATCATACATTAATTCGTTAGATAAATCAAGTACACTTAATCCGACATAATAGGTTTGTCGAATGTGGTTTTTGATATATGAATAGCATCAAGATTTTCATTAAATTTCATTTCTTTATTATTGAAATGTTTAAACAATTATTATTTGCTGTTACATATATGTACAACAATATGAAATTCTCCTCTCATTCCTTCTCCAACCATTAAAACCATATAATAATTCAACTTTTTGATCAGTACTTTTAAACATTGCATCCCAAGATAAACCTGGTGTTGTAAAATACCAAGAAGGATCTACATTATATGTATTTATACGAGTTTTTCTAAAATTAACAAATAAATCTCCTAACAATAATACATCACTTTTAAGTTAAAAGTCATTAAATTCACCAAGATTCTTTGTAATGAATTTTTCCCAAACTAATCATTAACACCCCCCCATGAACCATGGACCTTGCCATTGGTGGGGAGGCTTGCGTGCCTCAGTGATACAGATGGCCGTACCGTAGGTGCAACCACAACGGAGGGGTATCTGTTGAGAGGCCAGACAAACATGTGGTTCCTGAAGAGGGGCAGCAGCCTTTTCAGTATGTACAGAGGCTACAGTCTGGATGATTGACTAATCTGGCCTTGTAACATTAACCAAAACGGCCTTGCTGTGCTGGTACTGTGAACGGCTGAAAGCAAGGGGAAACTACAGCCGTAATTTTTCCCGAGGACATGCAGCTCTACTGTATGATTAAATGATGATGGCGTCCTCTTGGGTAAAATATTCCGGAGGTAAAATAGTCCCCCATTCGGATCTCCGGGCGGGGACTACTCAAGAGGACGTCGTTATCAGGAGAAAGAAAACTGGCGTTCTACGGATCGGAGCGTGGAATGTCAGATCACTTAATCGGGCAGGTAGGTTAGAAAATTTAAAAAGGGAGATGGATAGGTTAAAGTTAGATATAGTGGGAATTAGTGAAGTTCGGTGGCAGGAGGAACAAGACTTTTGGTCAGGTGATTACAGGGTTATAAATACAAAATCAAATAGGGGTAATGCAGAAGTAGGTTTAATAATGAACAAAAAAATAGGAGTGTGGGTTAGCTACTACAAACAGCATAGTGAACGCATTATTGTGGCCAAGATAGACACAAAGCCCATGCCTACTACAGTAGTACAAGTTTATATGCCAACTAGCTCTGCAGATGATGAAGAAATAGATGAAATGTATGACGAGATAAAAGAAATTATTCAGGTAGTGAAGGGAGACGAAAATTTAATAGTGATGGGTGACTGGAATTCGTCAGTAGGAAAAGGGAGAGAAGGAAACATAGTAGGTGAATATGGATTGGGGGGAAGGAATGGAAGAGGAAGCAGCCTTGTAGAATTTTGCACAGAGCATAACTTAATCATAGCTAACACTTGGTTCAAGAATCATGAAAGGAGGCCATATACATGGAAGAAGCCTGGAGATACTGACAGGTTTCAGCTAGATTATATAATGGTAAGACAGAGATTTAGGAACCAGGTTTTAAATTGTAAGACATTTCCTGGGGCAGATGTAGATTCTGACCACAATCTATTGGTTATGAACTGCAGTTTGAAACTGAAGAAACTGCGAAAAGGTGGGAATTTAAGGAGATGGGACCTGGATAAACTGAAAGAACCAGAGGTTGTAGAGAGTTTCAGGGAGAGCATTAGGGAACAATTGACAGGAATGGGGGAAAGAAATACAGTAGAAAAAGAATGGGTAGCTCTGAGGGATGAAGTGGTGAAGGCAGCAGACGATCAAGTAGGTAAAAAGACGCGGGCTAATAGAAATCCTTGGGTAACAGAAGAAATATTGAATTTAATTGATGAAAGGAGAAAATATAAAAATGCAGTAAATGACGCAGGCAAAAAGGCATACAAACATCTCAAAAATGAAATCGACAGGAAGTGCAGAATGGCTAAGCAGGGATGGCTAGAGGACAAATGTAAGGATGTAGAGGCTTGTCTCACTAGGGGTGAGATAGATACTGCCTACAGGAAAATTAAAGAGACCTTTGGAAAGAAGAGAACCACTTGTATGAATATCAAGAGCTCAGATGGCAACCCAGTTCTAAGCAAAGAAGGGAAAGCAGAAAGGTGGAAGGAGTATATAGAGGGTTTATACAAGGGCGATGTACTTGAGGACAATATTATGGAAATGGAAGAGGATGTAGATGAAGATGAAATGGGAGATAAGATACTACGTGAAGAGTTTGACAGAGCACTGAAAGACCTGAGTCAAAACAAGGCCCCCGGAGTAGACAACATTCCATTAGAACTACTGATGGCCTCGGGAGAGCCAGTCATGACAAAACTCTACCATCTGGTGAGCACGATGTATGAGACAGGCGAAATACCCTCAGACTTTAAGAAGAATATAATAATTCCAATCCCAAAGAAAGCAGGTGTTGACAGATGTGAAAGTTACCGAACTATCAGTTTAATAAGTCACAGCTGCAAAATACTAACGCGAATTCTTTACAGACGAATGGAAAAACTGGTAGAAGCCGACCTCGGGGAAGTTCAGTTTGGATTCCGTAGAAATGTTGGAACACGTGAGGCAATTTACGACTTATCTTGGAAGAAAGATTAAGAAAAGGCAAACCTACGTTTCTAGCATTTGTAGACTTAGAGAAAGCTTTTGACAATGTTGACTGGAATACTCTCTTTCAAATTCTGAAGGTGGCAGGGGTAAAATACAGGGAGCGAAAGGCTATTTACAGTTTGTACAGAAACCAGATGGCAGTTATAAGAGTCGAGGGGCATGAAAGGGAAGCAGTGGTTGGGAAAGGAGTGACACAGGGTTGTAGCCTCTCCCCGATGTTATTCAATCTGTATATTGAGCAAGCAGTAAAGGAAACAAAAGAAAAATTCGGAGTAGGTATTATAATTCATGGAGAAGAAGTAAAAACTTTGAGGTTCGCCGATGACATTGTAATTCGGTCAGAGACGGCAAAGGACTTGGAAGAGCAGTTGAACGGAATGGACACTGTCTTGAAAGGAGGATATAAGATGAACATCAACAAAAGCAAAACGAGGATAATGGAATGTAGTCAAATTAAGTCGGCTGATGGTGAGAGAATTAGATTAGGAAATGAGACACTTAAAGTAGTAAAGGAATTTTGCTATTTAGGGAGTAAAATAACCGATGATGGTCGAAGTAGAGAGGATATAAAATGTAGACTGGCA
This sequence comes from Schistocerca cancellata, assembly GCF_023864275.1. NCBI lineage: Eukaryota > Metazoa > Arthropoda > Insecta > Orthoptera > Acrididae > Schistocerca > Schistocerca cancellata. The sequence goes on along the minus strand of NC_064629.1, from coordinate 492,678,696 downwards.
ATGGCAAGGAAAGCGTTTCTCAAGAAGAGAAATTTGTTAACATCGAATATAGATTTAGGTGTCAGGAAGTCGTTTCTGAAAGTATTTGTATGGAGTGTAGCCATGTATGGAAGTGAGACATGGACGATAAGTAGTTTGGACAAGAAGAGAATAGAAGCTTTCGATATGTGGTGCTACAGAAGAATGCTGAAGATCACGTAACTAATGATGAGGTATTGAATAGGATTGGGGAGAAGAGAAGTTTGTGGCACAACTTGACTAGAAGAAGGGATCGGTTGGTAGGACATGTTCTGAGGCATCAAGGGATCACAAATTTAGCATTGGAGGGCAGCGTGGAGGGTAAAAATCGTAGAGGGAGACCAAGAGACCAATACACTAAGCAGATTCAGAAGGATGAAGGTTGCAGTGGGTACTGGGAGATGAAGAAGCTTGCACAGGATAGAGTAGCATGGAGAGCTGCATCAAACCAGTCTCAGGACTGAAGACCACAACAACACTGTTTGCCACGACCCCAGTTGACCGCAACGCTTACGTAAACTTCGTTCATGCTCCAGAACGGAGCTTGTACACGATGGACGATATGGTAGATGAGATCCAAAATTCTTATTCACTCGGAAGCTTACAAAAGTCAAAGTATTTGACCTACAAGCGTTGAGTGCTATCACTGGAGTCAGGGAAAACTGCGCCGCCCAATTATCTACGTTTACATGAGTAAGCAATAAATTCACGAATCGAGTAACGAAGGACATTGATTTCACAGAATTCACTGATTTAAAGTGTTTGCGGTGCATCAGTGTACTTAGTGAATGAGCAGTCGTTTTATACTTCGGTTAAAACGATTTAATTTAGATTGTAAGACCACTTGGTAGCTAGGAGACTACGACCAGATGCCCCAGAAATAAATGTCATCACAGTCTGGATTGAATGTGCGGATAAATCGGTTGCCACAGCCACTTGTTAAACAGATTGACATTAACTGCATCAGCTGTATAAGGATACATTTTATCTGTTAAACAACTTTTCGTTTACTTATGGAATATTATATATACATCTGTTGGATAATCTCTTGTATCTAAACAATCACTGATTTTACATCTTCATAAAAATCGTCAGTTTTAATATTGTAAATATAACTATCTTTATCTTGATATCATAATTCAAAATTATCTCCATATTTAGGTGTCATAGCACTACAGTAAAAATCATACATTAATTCGTTAGATAAATCAAGTACACTTAATCCGACATAATAGGTTTGTCGAATGTGGTTTTTGATATATGAATAGCATCAAGATTTTCATTAAATTTCATTTCTTTATTATTGAAATGTTTAAACAATTTTTATTTGCTGTTACATATATGTACAACAATATGAAATTCTCCTCTCATTCCTTCTCCAACCATTAAAACCATATAATAATTCAACTTTTTGATCAGTACTTTTAAACATTGCATCCCAAGATAAACCTGGTGTTGTAAAATACCAAGAAGGATCTACATTATATGTATTTATACAAGTTTTTCTAAAATTAACAAATAAATCTCCTAACAATAATACATCACTTTTAAGTTAAAAGTCATTAAATTCACCAAGATTCTTTGTAACGAATTTTTCCCAAACTAATCATTAACACCCCCCATGAACCATGGACATTGCCGTTGGTTAAACAATTTCTTAATTTTTTAAATTGACTTTTCTTTATTTTTGTTGAATGTTTATCCAGTGAATCACATTTTTTATTCCTTTTACATTTCCTAAAACTAATGTATTTATTTTCATTGTTTGGTATTCGTTCTATTTCTTTATAATCATAACCAAGTTCTATTACAATAAGATGTGAATCATAACCAGACAAAGTATGTAAATAAACAGGTACAAAAGCAGTTTGTTGTGGTTTAAATTTACAATTATTGCACAATGGTGCAATATATTTTCCAGTTAGATGATCATGAGGGCAAACTTTTCTATTACTTCTTGAATAATGATAGTAACACTATGAACAATATTTAGAATTATTATGTATTTGGTTTTCCACAATTATAAGTGCTTTCATTTCATCACTTTTTGGAAAAGGGGTATCAATTTCTTCAACTTCTTGTTTTATACATTAAATAATTTTTAAGACAATTTTGTTCTATTTAAATAATAGGATCTTTATTATTTCCATATAAATTTCATGTAATATCAAAATCAACTTGGTTCATGTTTTTGGTTTTTCATTGAATATATTTTTCTGGATTTGGTTCACAATTGTCCATATTCATAATCAGCATAAATAACAAATGCACCATTTTGAGTATATTGATAATTTTAAAATATACACATTTTTCTTTACTTGCCATTTCAACTTTTAATGGTTTCTTAGTTAATGAATTTGGTGATTGATTATTAAATTTTTCGTTACTATTGAAATGTAGTAAACATAAATCATAAATAAATTATACTTCTTCAAGTTTATTGATTTGACTTGTTACAAATAGCTGTTAAAAACTATAAAATTTTCGTTTTTTCTGCAGTTAAGAGATGATTAGGGTCAAATTTACTATTTAAAAATTTATAGTTTGTAATCAAATTTCCAATGCTTTTTCAACTAATGTAATCTGTTTTCAATTTTTTTTTTCATATAAGTACTTTGTAATTATATTTCTATATCTTGCTTTCGGTTTCACAAATATATTTGTCGAAAATAGAATAACTTTTTTAATGGTTTATCTTCCTTAGTTATATGCTGCTTCATTGTGAGCATCTAATGTAATATATCAACTATTTCAATATTTTCAGGTACTTTATTTCTAATAATCTATAAAGTGGACAACTTTCTATTTCCTTTAACCTTTTATCAAAACATTTTTTATGAAAGATATGATTGCAATTTTTTTTTAACAAACAGATTATTATTTTCTTACATAAACAAATAATACATTCAATACATTTTTCAGGTTGCTCCATTATTTTGTAAGTTTCTTTTAGTTTGTTGCCATTTCGTATAGTTTTTATGATTAATTTAATTTTTATTATATTTGTAAAAAATAAAAAACAATTATTTCCATTGAATCATTTAACCATAAGTTCAAAATAACAATTTAAGAAAATATGTAGAATACAAACCATTTTTTTTTGTAAAACGAATAATTTTTTTTACATAAATGAATACTACTTTAATCAAGAAGGTCAATTATATAAGTATTCCTGAAGAAATTAAAAAGGTATTTGAGCTAGAGATAAATGTCTTATATGAATTTTTTTTAAATCTGATGTTTTACCTACAAAACACTATATTTTGATTATAACTGCGATAGTACACAAGAACAATACAAAATGTACATATATATCGTTGTCTCTGGGCTTCTAGGATAACTTAAAATTAAATTCTGAATTTTAAAAATATGACAGAACAATTATAAAAATTCGGTGTTTTTCATTAACTGAACTGATTTAATGTATGAATAAATGTCTATAAAAATTACAGTTAAATCGAATTCATTGTGTTGCTAAATATTATTATAAGGAACATTTATGTCGAAATCGAAGTGAATATATATATATATATATATATATATATATATATATATATATATATATATATATATAAGAGCATATAGTCATATATATAAGAGTACATTAATATATTACGAGTATATGTTAATTGTATCAGATCTTGAACATTTTGATTTGTTATTTATTAAATAATTATGGATTTTGATTAATTAAAAATCACAAAAACTAATTGATTGTTAAAAAATAGTATACTAATTCTTTTAAAAAATCTAATTATTAAAAAACTAATAGTTTAATTCAGTAAAAAACTAATAATATTTTTTAAATATGATCTATTAAATATTAATTCCTATCCATCTATTTGATAACTATCGTCTTCTTAAAAATAATTTTTACAAATCTAATTATTTTCGTAAGAAAGAAAACAGCAAACTGGAAACATGCACTGCTTCTGAACCACAACAACTTAATGTTAAAACTCTTCATGAATTTTGTAGAATAAATTATTTATCGGATATTCAAATATATACAAAGCTGAATTTATTACATTTTTATTTGAAATCGTCCAATTATTGTTAGAAATCATACAATTATTTTTAGCAATTATACACCTGATGTACGTGAAAATCATGCAAATATTGTTAAAAATTATATACCTGAATAAGTGAAAATCATACAAATAATGTTAACAATTGTACACCTCAAGTAAGTGAAAATCATACAAATATTATTAAAGGTGATACTCCTGATTAAGTGAAAGTCATACAAATTTTGTTAAAAATTATATACCTGAATAAATTATATTGTTGATGTCTTTCTAACTAAAGGAGAGAAGCAATTAATAGCAGCTTTCTTCCTGTAGATAAAGATGCTGAAACAGCATGAAGCAGCTCCATAAGCTGCGCCACCAAAGATGCCATTTCCTGAAAGCTCTGGCATTCCTGAAGAGATGTCATACTGAGTAGATTGCGCTCTGAGATTGTTATCTTACCTTGTAATGTTGTTGCTTTAATCTGTTCTGAGAGCAGTCCTGCTATTCAAGACCATAAAAGTGGGTTAAAACCTGTGAGCTATCTGAGGAAGTTAACCTTGCATTACTGCGCAACTGTTTCACCAGGTATCCAGTCTAGCTTACCAAATTCCCAACCAGACTAACATTAATTGTAATCTTTTAATAGTCATACGTCAACCAGTGATATATATATATATATATATATATATATATATATATATATATATATATATATATATATATATATATATATATATATATATATATATATATATATATATATATATAAGAGAATTTGAATAAAAGAAATAAATCAGTTTATATTTGGAAATTTATTTTAACATTGATCATTGAAATTTCAGCATATTAAACTTGATTCATAACTACACTGGTGCATTATTTAGGATTGTGAAAGTGTGAGATTATAATCTTACAGAACACATCAAATATGGAGCCAAGATTGGGAGACTGCATACAACACTGCATTCATAAAATAACACACAAAGAACATATGCAAGAGGAAATTAACCACAACCAACCGATTCAATTTTCACCCAAAGACGTTTCGTTCAAAGCGCAATCCTGTCTTTCATGTAATTACCACACACAGGTATACTAAATTCATACTAACTCTCGTGAAATCTTCCCGAAAGAATAGCTGAGGGCTATATTGATGTCTAAACCAAATGCTTCACGCGGTCAACTTGGTTTACACAAAGAGTGTAACTCCAAAATAATATTGATAATGAAAATAAATTAGATCGAAAAGCAATTAACAAAAGAAAAACCTCGAACTGGGTACTATCGTCTTACTATTATTAACCTGACGGGTCAAACAATTGTATAAGCACGTGGTGCTGGTCTCACAAAGTACACCCCACATGGGTTGAACATAAAGAAAAGTTGCTATATTGAAAAATATAGATGAGACGTTATAATTTTATGCACATTCGCATTTAAAATTGATGATCTTAGTTAGAGTTACTGATCAACATGTGGTTCCACTTTATTCACAAAGTAGTGACAAACCAACTACCCGAATATATTCTGAACTTCACAATCGAATTACACTGCGTTGCAATGTAAGACAACAGTAGATATTTTAGATCCAAACCTGAAATAAAGGTGACTAAATTTTCAGTTATGCTGATCTTAAGAAATCCATTGTCCTATGGACTTAGCAGACTCGTACTTAGCCAGAAATCTTACCACTTCAGACGCTCATTGTGGACAGAATGACCTGGGGTCCTACCGAGCGTGCCTGCAGATACAAACGGAAGTGACCAGAGAAGCAGCTTCCTATACCAACATGACAAGGGACAGACAGGACCGAACTAAGAGTAGTATCCTCTCTGCTTTTATAAAGGGTAGCTACCTGTTCCGATGTTGGTCCTACTGTTCTCTAGCAGACAGGCTTGTCTGCTATCATCAATCATGCAACTAGAAATACATTTGCTCATTCATCCTCTCACACATAAGGGAAGGGGGATGACAGTATCTTATCATATACAGTATATAAAAGAAAGTGGATGTAGGTTCCGTATGAGACTGTGTGACATGAATTACTTATAAACTGTTTTAAAGTGCAGTAGTGTGACAGATCGTTCATGTTTATGTGTAAAAGTAACACATTTCACTGCTCAGTCTCCTCCCAGATAGTTAGAAACACCACAGTAAATTTAGAAGAGGAAATTATGCCGTAAATGACAACAGATTTAGGATATTAACATGAAAGGAATCCAACAGAGAGCTTTCACAACCCCAACGCTCTGGGAGAAGACAGTGCAGGGACTTTTCTGGCGATGCTAGGACATTCCCAAGGAGGCTTCTCACACCCAACTTAAACCAAAAATGTAAAGGAATGGCAAAGGTCACCAGTTACTTGCTAAAACACAATAATTTCAACACATCCTTAGATTCTACCAAGAGAAAAGAAACAATCTGTGACACCTTATTTAAAAGATAGTAAAGCCCTAATTCGTTCAGCATGAAAAAACAATGATCCCTGTGTCATTAATATAAAAACAAATTCTGGTTGTTACCCTTATGGAGTTCACCAGTATATGCTCATTGCAAGAGCCAACTGATCACAGGAAAATTTATGACTGTTTATTAACAAATAAAATTTATGAAAATAGTAAATGGGCCACAGCAATTTAAAAAAAATGAAAATAACATCAGTATTATAAAGCAGAACATTACAATGCACAATCCGCAAAAGCAAAAAAAAGATAAGAGAAAAAAACACGTTTTACAAAGTGGTTATCGCAAAATATTCTATATCTTATATCTTACAAAACTTATAATTTGTAGAATTAAAATAACTTTGTGGCACTAATTTAACCACTCTACTATATTTCAGTTAGTTAGCAAAGAATGATCACTGTGTCATTATACTGAAACTACAATTAATTATGTGATGGTTATCCTTATGGGTTTCCTCACTATAAATATTCCCCATGCAAAGGCTAATCGATCATAGTCCATTGAGAATGAATAGCTATCTGACTGATGAACGAAGAAATGCCACAGGAATGAATTTATGAAACAAAATATCACAGATCTAATACATCACACAACAACAAACATTGGTCAATAAAACAGCTCTGAAAGTACAATGGTCAACGTCTAAAAAACACCAATAAATAAAGCACCTGCAAAATACAAGAGTCAGTCAAATAAACACCAATAAATCTAAGCCCTGCAAACACACAAGTCAAAGTTTCTCTGACTGAAACACATGTATATGCATTGGACCAAGAACCATGTAATCACTGTTCACTGACACACTCAGTAGTTCCACTGTTCTGAGGCACAAAATAAGGGGACCGGGGGGAGGGGTTCGTCGCCACTGCTGTCAGTAAGGATTTTTGTCCATCTGTTGTGTGCAATCCCGCCGTCTCTGCCCTCTCATGAAGTTTCTTTTGGTGGCCCGTGTCACGTACATCTCGATTTGGTTCCATGTTTGAGTTGTCAAATTCGTGCGGTATCCTCGTTTGACAAGCCAGTTCGATATTCCTGGGCAAGGATGACACTTAGCGCCTCTTCTTTGTGCCACCCTTAGCTACCAGAGAACATCGAACTATGATTTACTGTCGCTTGACAGTGGGCATCCGTCAGGAAATGTTGATAGGCGTCATTGAAGTGTGCCAGTTTCTCTGGACAGAATATGTCAACAGGCTCCATGTCCTTTCTGTTGTTACATTCTTGAGTTATCCTCAAATGGCTCGCCGGTTTGATATTCCTGGGCAAGGATGACACTTAGCGCCTCTTCTTTGTGCCACCCTTAGCTACCAGAGAACATCGAACTATGATTTACTGTCGCTTGACAGTGGACATCCGTCAGGAAATGTTGATAGGCGTCATTGAAGTGTGCCAGTTTCTCTGGCCAGAATATGTCAACAGGCTCCATGTCCTTTCTGTTGTTACATTCTTGAGTTATCCTCAATTGGCTCGCCGGTTTGATATTCCTGGGCAAGGATGACACTTAATGGCTCTTCTTTGTGCCACCCTTAGCGACCAGAGAACATCGAAACATGATTTACTGTCGCTTGACAGTGGGCATCCGTCAGGAAATGTTGACAGGCGTCGTTGAAGACTGCCAAATTTCTCTGGACAGTATGTGTCAAAAGGCTCCACGCCCCTCGTGTTGTTAAATTATTCAGTTATCCTCAATCGGCTCGCCGGTTTGATATTCCTGGACAAGGATGACACTTAATGGCTCTTCTTTGTGCCACCCTTAGCAACCAGAGAACATCGAACTATGATTTACTGTCATGACAGTTGCCATCTGCCAGTAAATGTTGATAGTCGTCGCTGATGCCTGCAAGTTTCTCTGGACAGTACCTGTCAAAAGTCTCCATGCCCCTTTATCCCCAGTCTTCTGTCGTTTCACCGCACCCGTCTCTTCACGGTCGCGTGAGTGTGGTGCGTTGCCAGCAGATGGATTTCCGCGTGGGGGACCGCTCAGCCATCTCAGGTCATCGCCTTCACGAAGGGTCGCACTGGTGTGGCCGGCCATTAGCTCCAGGTGCAAGGGAAAGGGTTTGCCGCGTACCCTTCTTTTGTTGTCGACCGCGCTCCAGAAGTGGCCCGGCTGACAGTGCCGGGAAACCTGCCTGTTTACAACTAGTCCTCCTCCTCGCTGCTCCCGCTGTCTCGTAAGAGTTTAGCTGATTCGTTTCCATGTTCTCCACTGCATTCACAGAAATTGTTCATCATAGTTATGTGATTACAAAATGTCATACATAATACCACTTAGTATTGTCTTTCGCAATTTTTAAGAACAAAACTGAAACTTATTGTTTTTTTTTAAATAAAAAAGTTACATGAATCGACAGTATAAAAATAAAAGTTAAATGACTTGACAATATAAAAAATAAAAGTTAAATGATTTGACAGTATAAAAATAAAAATTAAATGACAATATAATATCTAAATCCACATCACTAATGTGGTTCACTTGCGTTTTAATCAATTAAATGCTACTCATTAATTCACTAAAATGAATTGGACTATGCCTTATGCAAGTATAGGGTCAGGGCAGCATGGGGTTCACATGTTATTTACACACACACACACACACACACACACACACACACACACACACACACACATGCACACCTGTTGTCTATACTACAAACTAACTACCCATAAACATGTATTACTCAAAATTCTACTTTAATCCACAACTAGTTAATCCAACAAGCTACTTCAATGCTATTTCAACACTGTGTTTATACCACTACAACATTGTTCTAATTCGTCCTCTTCTTGACGCTCGTGCATATGTCTTGTCACATGATAAATACGGAGAAACTTTCCTTAAACATGCATAGTAAACAGAACAACGGTTATTGGCACGCCAAAACATTCATACTAGTTGACACACCTGATAAAAGACTCGCAATAATAAATTTATCATACTCATATGTTTATACATAAAACAGTGAGACAATTTCATCTCAAATTACGTTATCACAAGAATTAATCACGCATTTACTCTGAGAAGGGTAAAAATATTTTCATTATACAGGTTATACTACATTTTCTTACCCATTTTGCCCCCATTTCGTTCATTCTTTAAGTTACCTTTCGCTTCCAAATCAGTTATTTCGCCTGTGCTGGTTGTTCTGGATTCATTTCTCATGAATGGCTAAATTGTGGTCTCCTCTATTCTGTAAAACAGTTTCGTCTTAACATATTGAACTTACAACAGACACAAAAGATCCGAATCTTCCTGTAGTTTAAATGACAAATGTTTCGATTCATCCTTATTACATTTAACCAAACTTTCCTTCGGTCCCATAACCAAAATTATTTAATCTTCCTCTATCTTCATGAGGGAAGTATCTTCAGTTCAACTCATATAGGCTGCAGTGCATTCCGCACCAGCGAAAACAGTAAGCTGTAATGCTCACAGCAGCAGCAAAACACATAAACGTCACTTTTCCAGGACAAGCATTAAAGCAGAACAATTTTTCAGGCTCTGGCTCAACATCAGTCAACACTACAAAATGGATCCATACTTCCGTTCCATTCTCCATTTGCTGGAAAACTGCTCGTCATTTGACTGCCATAATACTATTTCAGGGCCACGCAAATTACACAAACCACAACTCTTCTTTCACCTTGAAGGGAATCAATCTACTTACGAAGTCCACAGACAGCACTTTACGTACTCAGCTGTAAAGAACAAAAAAGACATAATCATCAATATTAACGTATTAGCGCTTATTGGGAAGCCACTGGTTAAACAACCGTATTATTGCATCCTGTTTTCAAGATTCCAAACTTACTCATTCCTTTCTCATAGTTCTCCTATCTTAAAATATTCATACAGCACGTATACTATAGTCAGAATCCTCATTTATACTGACAAATATAGAATAGTAATAGATAGATAGTAGCACTGAGCGCAGAAAATCGGAAACAAGGCTACTAACAGCTGGGGACCTGGGTTTGCCAGACCCATAATACCCACAGATCGGATATTCCCCGGAGTTTTGCATTAATTCAACACAGATCTTGCTTCTCTCAGGAGCGACTCTTTTTGATTTACACAAAAAAACAATAAACAGCATTTGACTCGTTCACAAAGGAACCTTTTATCTTCACATTTGAACCAACCTAAATCCTAATAACTCAAGGAATGAAACATAACTATAAACGTCACTTCAGTCAATCACATTGAAACATCTTTATCATTATTTTTCCCAACATATTATTCAAAATGCATTTATCACAAATGTAAACTAATCAATTGTTTCTCTCCACCGTCCTCTCTACTCCTCACTGTCCTTTCTACTCAATGTACGGTTTTACATTTGACACATAGTGTATCCCTTTTGATTTCTTCGATCGAAGAGTTTCAACTTCTATGACGTTTTCATGGGGAATCTTCCTTATCTGATATGGGCCGTTAAAGAGATTAAAAAATTTCTTGCAGACACCTGACCGTTTGTTAGACAGCTTGGTGATCAGATAAGAACTTTTTGTCCTACATGAAACACTGTTTTTCTCAAGTTTTTCTTATACACCATGACTTTGGCTTCTGGCGCACACTTGATGTTGCGTAAAGCTACGTCAACAATTGCGTTCCGGCGTAGTCTTGGCTCTAGTGGCCAAGGCACCACCTCTTTGATTTTGCTCGGGGGCTTCATGTTTTTTTGCACAGTGGTTGGCGGAAGCTTTGTTAACGTATTAGGCAACTCATTAATTATGTTCTGAAATCCTTTTAGGTGTATGTCCCACGATTGGTGATCATGACTGCAATATAACCTACACAATTTTCCTAATTCACACATAATACACTCACTGGCGTTCGATCTGGGCTGAAATATATTCTTCTCCTTCAAAGCATCCGCTGCCAGTATTGCGATCTAAATTGTGGTCCATTATCGGAGATAACCCTTTTCACACGCCCAACTTCATGCAGAAACTGCTTTGCAAATGCAGTTGCCACTGCCCTTCCTGTGGCTCGCCTCAACGGAGTCACACACACAAACTTGGAGGTTAGCTCCACCGCTACGAAAACATATGCAAAACCTGCTTTAGATCGAATTAGTGGCCAAAATAGATCCACAGCCGCGAGGTCACAAAGTTTGCTTCGTATTATCGGGTGCAATGATGCAGCATACGTCACTGTGGCCGCCTTTGCTCGCTGACAAGGTCCGCACACTCTAAGTACACAACGAATACGCCGTAGCATGTTATTAAAATAGCATGTCTCCTTTAGTTTTTCACAACATTTCTGTGCTCCGGAGTGACCATAACTCAAATGTATGTGCCATAAATTTTGTTTACGAGTGCCTCCGGAATCACCAACACCCATCTGGAGTCGTCCGGGGCTCGTTTCTTGAATAGTATTCTATTGCGCACTAAGTAGTACTGGCGTATTCCTACATTCTCCTTGTCCTCCCACTTCTTCTTTATATCTTTCAATACTGCGTCCTTATCCTGTTCGTCCGCTATACTCCCTACAGAGGTGGTAACAAAGTTCTCGAACGCTACATTGTGTAAGTATAGGATGCCAAAATTATTTTCACCGAGTTCCCCTTCTTCTGTGTGAACCAAACCTATAGGAATGCGCGATAAAGCCTCAGCCATAACATTTTTCTGTCCCGAAATGTATTCCACAGTGAAATTATATTCCTGTAGGTATAGTGCCCAGCGTCCTAGTCTCCCACTCGTGATTTTTGTGCTCATAAGAAATTGGAGGGCACGATGGTCAGTGTACACCCTGGTGGTCCTCCCAAATAAGAAATAACTAAATTTTGAGAATGCCAAAACTATTGCGAGTGCTTCGAGTTCTGTCACGGAATAATTTTTTCACATCGAGAAAGCACCCTGCTCCCAAACGAGATTGTTTTCCAAGTTGTAATATCATCATATCCTTCCGTTTGGAACAGTACCGCACCTAATCCTGACAAGGAACTGTCCGTCATTATACAGAATTCTTGTGTCAGGTCAGGATGCACGAGGATGGGAGCCTCTACCAATGCCTTTTTCAATTTATAAAATTCGCCCTGTGCCTCTTGATCCCAGACCCACAAAGCTTTCTTCCCTGTTAGTCCACATAGACGGCGTGTACCAAGTACACTAAAATTTATAAATCGCTTATAAAAATTACGCATGCCTAAGAATGCTCCCAAGTGTTTCTTATTTGTCCGCATTGCACATTCCGCTATCGCCGCAATTTTCTCTGGGTCAGGTTGTATTCCATTTGCTGAGACAATATGGCCTAAGAATTTTATGTTCTCTCGTTTGAACTGTGACTCATCTAAGTTGACTGTTACACCTGCCTTCTCAAAAACATCCAGTAGTCTGTTCAGAACGTCATTATGATCCTCCCACGACTTTTCCGCTATTAATATGTCATCCTCGTAAATTGTCACTCGCTGTTTCCAATCATAAGTAAAAATGCTATTTAATCCCCTTATAAAAGCAGCTGATGAGACGTTTAGTCCGACGGGAGACGCTAGAATTGGAAACAATTTCCATAACACAGGAACGCTGTATGTAATCTGCAAGATGGGTGTAGCATTATTTGCCAAAAACTCGAACGGAGGTCGACAGATAATAGTACCTTTACCCCATGGAAACGTTGTAAGAGTTCCTCAAGGCTCTCAGGCCTGCAAGTTTGCGACGTAATAATTGTGTTTATCTGTCTCGAGTCTAGTTCCAAACGAACCGAGTTGTCGCGTTTTGGTACGACAAGCAAGAGTTATTGTACGAGCTTACAGCCCACTCAGTTATGCCTTGTTCTAACAACTTGTTTATTTAATTCTCCACCTGGGCTTTATATGCCATGGGAATAGGGTATGGTCTAACAGAAAACTTCTGATGGTCACGTACTCTGGATTGGTAAATAAAACCCTTTATCGTCCCCGGAGTCTCAGAAAATACCTGTTCATGATTCCTAAGTGGGCAACACAATTTCTCCTTTTCACTGTCCGTGGTTCTGACACCCATGATGCCCTTTCTCAAATGGTTCAAATGGCTCTGAGCACTATGGGACTTAACATCTGAGGTCTTCAGTCCCCTAGTACTTAGAACTACATAAACCTAACTAATCTAAGGACATCACACACATCCATGCCCGAGGCAGGATTCGAACCTGCGACCAAAGCGGTTGTGCGGTTCCAGACTGACACGCCTGGAACCGCTCGGCCACACCAGCCAGCTTGCTCTTTCTCATTGCATCACCAAAAACAACATCTTTCCCCTGCTCACCAGACGTAGAGCATGACTCACTTACATAGTTCACGAGTAGCTCCAGTCTGGGTTGCGACTCGGTTTGAGCTTGAAATTTTAGGCAACTAATTTCTGACTCGGCACGTAATACGCATTCATCAAATACTAAATGAATTGGCTGATCCCCAAACTTGAACTGTCATTACTCCTCCACCCATGTCAATTACTGCGTGGTGGACATTCATGAGGTCATTTCCTAAAATCATTACCACATTCAGCATTGGGAGCACAAAGAAGTTGTACTCATACTCGCTTACCTGGCAAGTAAAATTAAGCCGAGTCTGCCTTCGGATTTCTACGCTCTTACCGTAGATTGCGCCCTTCACCTTTATTCCACGCACTTGAAAAACGGGCCAAGTCCCAGTCCCTTCGCATTTTTGAAATGCTGCCTCGCTCACTATGGAGTAACGGCTTCCAGTGTCAATGACACACTTAAAACACATTTCGTTTACTGCAACTGTCACGACTGGATTTATTCCCGAAATTTTAGCACTCGTAGTTTCTTGCAACAAATCCTCTCTAATATCTTCCCTCTCTGTATACCGTATGTACTCATTTGCCATGTAGCTCATTTGTTCCGATTGGGCGCCTTCTGCGCTCATCGTTTGTCATTGCCGGTTTTGTTCTTTTCCATTCGCTGGATTATGTCTAGAGTTAGCCAGCCAAATTTCAACGTCATGAGTTGCTCCACCTACAGTCCTATTCCCACCGTGTTCACCATAGCATCGATTCTGGTTGCCGTAACCATTGCGTTCACGATCCTGTCCATGTCCTCGATCATTTCCGTTGTTCCACCTGTGTTCGCGACGGTTACCCCAGTTTCTATACGGCTGGTCCCGATTATTGTTCCGTTCGAGTCGCGACGAGCAGTCACGCCGTTGATTATTACTACGGCCCCGACCGCGGTTGCGCTGCTGTGCCCCGTAATAACTTTGTGCCTGATTAGGGGGGCATTCTCCTGTATTATATTCCAACTCTTGGAGAAGAGTCTGAAACTTTTCTACATCCTCTTTGCATCCTCCCGCAAGAATAACCTGGCGCAAGTGCATCGGCAATTTGGTGTTGCACATCCTAATTAGTTCCGCAGGTACGTATGGATAGCATAGAAATTGGTTCGCATGCAGCATGTGGTCGAATTGGCGTGCTGGGCTGCTGAAACCACACTGGTTCTAATTAGGCAGCATAATTATCCCATGCTTGACCCTATCTTGTGCCGCTTCCGACCAATAGGCGGACAGAAAGGCTTGTCGAAACTCCCGAGTGGAGTTGCAGTGATGCACTGCCGACCTCATGCGAATCGCCGGTTCGCCTTCCATATAGCCACACATGTATTCTATCTGATGTGAACTTGCCCAGTCGGGGGGAAGACAGAACTCAAATTGCTCGAGCCATGCTCATGGATGTATTCCTTTTTGCGAATTTCGAAATATCTCAAACTTTCTCACCGTAAGGAAATGTTTGAAATCAAATCCCCACATTTCATCCTGGCGAGGCCCTTCAATGATTCTATTTTTCTCATGTCTGCCCCTCAAAATACATTCTTCCTTGTCATCAAAATCTCCCTCATGGCCGGAGTCCCTCTCTGCACTGTTCGTACAGCTACTTTTAGTGCTATTGGCGAGTTCGGAATCACACCGCAAGTGGCTTTCCAGATGCACCACACGTGCTTGTAATTCGCCTGTTATAGCTTTGTGTCGCCTGTTCACTTCGAACTGTCCCTTCTGAAATCTAAGAAGCAAACGCACTTCTTCAGTCTCTGCGACCGCTACCGGTGTTGTATAGTTATCGCTCTCCATCACCTACAATGTCTGCTAATGCCACAATCTTAACACGTATTTATCTGTTGTCCTCCGCCCCAGTCTGCTTCAACTGTTCTACTTGCTGTTCGAGTGCGTGAATCGCTTGACTGTTTTCTGCTACTGTGTTGCTAACGGACGCGAGACAATGCGTTTCCGCCTCCTGGACCCTGGAGAGTACCTGCTGGCATTCCCTTGGACATTCTTCTCTCAGAGCTTGGAAATTCCTATGTAGCTGTTCCTCGCTCTCTTTCGATTCCTCATCGTGACTTCGATTGCCCTGTTCTAAGGCTTGCAGACGATCATCGATTTGTTCAAATGTAAGGCCTAATTCTTTCATAATATCACTTTTTATTTCACTTGCAAGATTGTTTATTCTTTGTGAGATATCATCGGACAGTCTCTGCATCGACTTGTCGACTTTATTTGTCTGCTGGATTAGTTTTTCGTCGATTTGTTCGCCTAGCTCACGGATCGATTTTTCAGATTTCTGTGTCATTTCTTTGCTTAGCTCTCGGATCGATTTTTCGGATGACTCTTTTTGTTCTCGGGACGATTTTTCTGATTTGTCTGCTTTTTTCTTTATTTTGATGCAATAAGGTTTTTATGAGTTCTGCCAAATCAATTTGGTTAGTTGGAGGCAAATTAATTTCTGGCTCTGCTGTGAGCCCGTTCGTCCTGTTTTGCATTTCCTCTGAAGTATTCCCCATTGCATTTTCGGAACCGTCCGACGTGTTAATATTCGAAATCAAATTCTGCCCTTGCTACATGTTGCTTAAGTTGTTGGACCGCCTACTTTTAGCTTGGTTATGTGTCTGCATTCGTTCAATTTATACCTGGTACGCAACACACTAATCAGAATAAATGTATCCCCCAAATATTATGACAGTCACACAAACGGTACCCAACCTAGTACGCACTTTTTCACATGCAAAGCAAATTTATATCTTTCATCGAGGTCAGTGCAATTTACAAGCGAGTAAAATAACACATACATGTAAAACACACAAATTCAGAAAACAAAAGAAGACAAATAACACAACACCGCCCAAAAACGCCGTGAATCCTCTGAAAGTCTGCTCAGAAACAACGCAGAAGTGGTTTGAGCGCTGCAGGGAAACAAAATTAAGGTTATACAACGCTCGCAATCTAACGTTTCAGAGATTCCAGAGTCTAGCGGAAAAACAGAACAGCGTCGCCATGTGTAATGTTGTTGCTTTACTTTGGTCCGCAAGCTGTGCTGCTATTCAAGACTATGAAAGTGGGTAAAAACCTGTGAGCTATCTGTGGAAGTTAACCTTATATTACTGCGCAACTGTTTCACCAGGTATCCAGTCTAGCTTACCAAATTCTCAACCAGACTAACATTAATTATAATCTTTTGATTGCCATATATATATATATATATACATATATACATATACATATATATATATATATATATATATATATATATATATATATATATATATATATATATATATATATATAAGAGAATTTAATTAAAAAGAAATACACTCCTGGAAATTGAAATAAGAACACCGTGAATTCATTGTCCCAGGAAGGGGAAACTTTATTGACACATTCCTGGGGTCAGATACATCACATGATCACACTGACAGAACCACAGGCACATAGACACAGGCAACAGAGCATGCACAATGTCGGCACTAGTACAGTGTATATCCACCTTTCGCAGCAATGCAGGCTGCTATTCTCCCATGGAGACGATCGTAGAGATGCTGGATGTGGTCCTGTGGAACGGCTTGCCATGCCATTTCCACCTGGCGCCTCAGTTGGACCAGCGTTCGTGCTGGACGTGCAGGCCGCGTGAGACGACGCTTCATCCAGTCCCAAACAGGCTCAATGGGGGACTGATCCGGAGATCTTTCTGGCCAGGGTAGATGACTTACACCTTCTAGAGCACGTTGGGTGGCACGGGATACATGCGGACGTGCATTGTCCTGTTGGAACAGCAAGTTCCCTAGCCGGCCTAGGAATGGTAGAACGATGGGTTCGATGACGGTTTGGATGTACCGTGCACTATTCAGTGTCCCCTCGACGATCACCAGTGGTGTACGGCCAGTGTAGGAGATCGCTCCCCACACCATGATGCCGGGTGTTGGCCCTGTGTGCCTCGGTCGTATGCAGTCCTGATTGTGGCGCTCACCTGCAGGCCGCCAAACATGCATACGACCATCATTGGCACCAAGGCAGAAGCGACTCCCATCGCTGAAGACGACACGTCTCCATTCGTCCCTCCATTCACGCCTGTCGCGACACCACTGGGGGGCGGGCTGCACGATGTTGGGGCGTGAGCGGAAGACGGCCTAACGGTGTGCGGGACTGCAGCCGAGCTTCATGGAGACGGTTGCGAATGGTCCTCGCCGATACACCAGGAGCAACAGTGTCCCTAATTTGCTGGGAAGTGGCGGTGCGGCCCCTATGGCACTGCATAGGATCCTACGGTCTTGGGGTGCATCCGTGTGTCGCTGCGGTCCGGTCCCAGGTCGACGGGCACGTGCACCTTCCGCCGACCACTGGCGACAACATCGATGTACTGTGGAGACCTCACGCCCCACGTGTTGAGCAATTCGGCGGTACGTCCACCCGGCCTCCCGCATGCCCACTATACGCCCTCGCTCAAAGTCCATCAACTGCACATACGGTTCACGTCCACGCTGTCGCGGCATGCTACCAGTGTTAAAGACTGCGATGGAGCTCCGTATGCCACGGCAAACTGGCTGACACTGACGGCGGCGGTGCACAAATGCTGTGCAGCTAGCGCCATTCGACGGCCAACACCGCGGTTCCTGGTGTGTCCGCTGTGCCGTGCGTGTGATCGTTGCTTGTACAGCCCTCTCGCAGTGTCCGGAGCAAGTATGGTGGGTCTGACACACCGGTGTCAATGTGTTCTTTTTTCCATTTCCAGGAGTGTAAATCAGTTTATATTTGGAAATTTATTTTAACATTGATCATTGAAATTTCAGCATATTAAACTTGCTTCATAACTTAACTGGTGCCTTATTTAGGATTGTGAAAATTAGAGATTGTAATCTTACGGAACACATTAAATATGGAGCCAAGGCTGGGAGACTGCATACAACACTGCATTCATAAAATAACACACGAAGAATGTTGAAACATATACAAGAGGAAACTAACCACAACCAACCAATTCAATTTTCACCCAAAGAAGTTACGTTCATAGTGCAATCCTGTCCGTCATGTAATTATCACACACTGGTATACTAAATTCATACAAACTCTCTATGAAATCTTCCCAAAAAGAAATGCTCTGGGCTACTTTGATGATTACACCACATGCTTCACGTGGTCAACTTGGTTTACACAAAGAGTGTAACTCCACAATAATTTTGATAATTAAAATAAATTAGATCGAAAAGCAATTTACAAAAGAACAGGTTACTATCGTCTTACTGTTAACCTGATGAGTCAAACAGTTGTATAAGCATTTGGTACTGGTCTCACAAAGTACACCCCACATGGGTTGAACATAAAGAAAAGTTGCTATATTGAAAAATATGGACAAGACAATACATTATAATCTCACGCACATTCGCATTTAAGATTGATGATCTTAGTTAGAGTTACTGATCAACACGTGCTTCCACTTCACTCAGACAGTAGTGACAAAGCCACTTCCAGAATATATTCTGAACTTCACACTCGAGTTACACTGCGTTACAATTTAAGATAACATTAGATATTTTAGAGCTGAACCTGAAATTAAGGTGATTAAATTTTCAGTTATGCTGATCTTAAGAAATCCATTGTCCTACGGACTTAGCAGACACACGTTTAGCCAGAGATCTTACCACTTCAGACGCTCGCCGCAGACAGACTGACCTGGGCTTCTACCGAGCGTGCTTGCAGATACAAACGGCAGCGACCAGAGAGGTAGCTTCCTATACCAACAAGACAAGGGATGGACAAGACCATACTAAGAATTGAAACCTCTCTGCTTTTAGAAAGTGTAGCTACCTGTTCCGACGTTGGTCCTACTGTTCTCTAGCAGACAGGCGTGTCTGCTATCACCAAGCATGCAACTAGAAATACATATGCTCATTCATCCTCTCAGAAAGAAGGGAAGGGGGATGACAGTATCTTATCATATACAGTATTTAAAAGAAAGTTGATGTAGGTTCCGTATGAGACTGTGTGACATGAATTACATATAAACTGTGTTTTAAGATGTAGTAGTGTGACAGATCGTTCATGTTTATGTGTAAAAGTAACACATTTCACTGCTCAGTCTCCTCCCAGATAGTCAGAAACACCACAGTAAATTTAGAAGAGGAATTTATGTCATAAATGACAACAGATTTTAGAAATTAACATGAAAGGAATCCAACAGAGACCTTTCAACCTGCTGAGAAAGGGAATGCCACTGTTGTTCTTTCCCATAAGGAATATTTTTAGAAGATGCAGCACCAGCTAGATGACGACTCCTACAGGAAGATCAATGCTGATCCCATGAAGAAGGTGGAGAACAAGACCAGGGCTCCACTCAATCATGTTGATCTACCAGAGGGGGACGCCAGGAAATTGTCACCTCTAGGACCTGTACTACCAAGACTTTATGGATTGCATGGGGTCCACAAAGTGAGGTTATCGGTGCGCCCAATGGTCAGCAACATTAGGGCACTTACTTATTTGCTGGCAAAATATCTCGTTGAATTACTTAGCCCCTATGTAGGAAAATGCCCTCAACATATCCATAATTCAGTCGATTTCGTGAAACGTCTCGACAACTTCAGACTGAAAGGCACTGATATCCTAGGTAGCTTCGATGTGGTTTCACTATTCACCAGGGTGCCCCTACGAGATTCAGTCGATCTTATTGGGCAGAAATATGACGAGAAGACCACCGAACTCTTTAGGCAAGTCTTGACCTCAACGTATTTTCTTTTTAATGGGGAATACAATGAGGGAAACGGATGGAGTCGCAATGGGCAGCCCACTCTCGCCGGTGGTCGCTAATTTGTAAATGGAGTACTTCTAGGAGGAAGCCTTGGTGTCATCCAATTGGAAATCTACTATTTTCTTCCGTTATGTCGATGACACGCTCGTCATCTGACCCCATTGTAGGGACAAGCTCCCGGGTTTCCTTACACACTTGAACTCCATACATCCAAACATCAAATACACTATGGGGACCGCAGCAGGAGGAAGATTACCATTCCAGGACGTCATGGTCATGGGATCAACTGATGGTACCCTGAGCCACAGTGTGTACAGGAAGAAAACGCACAATGACCTGTACCTGAATGCAGACAGCTGCCACCACCATTCTCAGAGGAGTGGAGTACTAAAAACACTAGTACACACGGCGCACAGAACGGCCCATGGGGGGAGGGCCCTAAGGAGCTCAGTTTGTCATTACACCTGACGATGGCGACATGTCTGATCGGCGAAATATTGTGGCCATAGGAAACTATGAACTGACAGTATACACGTGGACTGTTCTAGTGGGATACAAAATTAGTTTCAAATTGTTAAGTATGTGATAAACTTGTAGCTAAACCAAACCTTAAATGTGGAACTCTATTTAATGAAAATCTTGCTGCTATTCATAGTACAGTACTAAAATCACATTTGATAAACATATTTATGTTGGATTAAGTATACTTGATATATCTACAGAATTAATATATCTTTTTCACTATAGAGTTATGACACTAAATACAAAGAATAATATTGAATTAGGTTATCAAGATACTGATAGTAATATTTACGTTATTAAAATGGAAGACTACTATGAAGATATAAAATTAATGATTGATTATTTTCATACAAGTTATTATCCAACAGATAATATATATATTATTCCCCAAGTAAACAATGAAAATATAGGTGAAATGGAAGACGAATATAGTGGAAAAAGAAGAATTTTGTGTTTTACAAGCAGAAATGTATGCTTACAAAGTTGATTACAATAATATATAAAGGAATTAAGAAATGTGTTGTTAAAAACAAAATAAGTATAGAAGATTATAAAGATTTTTTGTTTAAAATGTAGAACTTTAATGAAAAATTAATGTATTTCGAAGTTAAAAACATGATATTTATGCAATTGAAGTAAACAAAAAAACACTAAGTCGTTAAGATAGTAAAAGATATGTATTGGAATATAAAATAGATACATTATCATATGAACATTGTAATTCATTAAAAATCTAATACATTTTTATATATAAAATTAATACAATAATTTCTATACAAAATTATTTCTATATAAAATTAATAAACTTTTATCTATATAAAATTATTTCTACAGATCATCTTTAAAATTTATCTATATAACATTATTTCTATATAAAATTCAAGAATTTTTTTTAAATACACGCTTTTTTATATATAAATTTTTTCTATATGAATACAAACTTTTTACTAAGATCAAATAAGACAGAAAGATTTATGTGTAAAAAATTACAAACATTGAAAAAATAAAGAATGAAACAATTGCATAAAAGATGATAGAATTAGAATGGAAGATGAAAGTATTATAGTAAAAGATGAAAGAATAAAACTAAAAGACAAAATAATTTAATCAAAAGATTTTCAAAGTAAAATTTTGAAGGAAATATTAGATACTTATTTAAAAACAAATTAATTGTTATACTGAATAGTAAACTAATATTTTAAGAAACGAATTGTTTAAAAAGTGGTTGATTGTTGAAGTAAATTTTTAACTAATTCTTTATAAAATTACTTTATCTTTTTTCATTGTTATGTGTTGTGTGAATTATCAAAACATAAGCATCTAACGTAAACGTTATTACCTTTGTTTATAGATTAGAAGACGAGCTGATGGCACTTTGGGCCAGAGTGTGTATAGGATGAAGACACAACCGATTTGTACCTACATGTGGATAGCTGCCACCACCCGGCACGAAAGAATGGCACGCTCAAAACTCTTGTTCACAGAGCGCACACCATTCGTACCACTGACGACCGATGCCAAGAATATCAATGGCACACTAGACTGCAATAGCCCAGTAAGTCGGCAATCGCTAAGCATTGCCTGTTGGAACTCCACAGCATCGATTATGACCAAACCAAAGTCCTGACACAGACTTCCAAATACTGGGACTGTGTCATCAAAGAAGCTATAGATATCAGAGTAAGGGAGCCACAACTAAATCGTGACAGCGGTTACATCCTTAGCAAGGCATGGGAATGCATGATCACTTGGATTCAGAAGGAAAATGGATATTTCCCAGAGTGTACCGACTTCGGGGAGGATGGAAGAATAACAAGAGTGGTGTCAGCAAACCCTACTGAACAAAAAGACCTAGGACGCAGTGCCGAAACAATGGGAGACTGGATGCTGTACCTTGACTGTGCATGGGCCGCTAACTGCACTGACTCATAAGAAGCACCTGAGGGATAAGCTGGAGCGGGATTGTCCTATGTATATGAGGAGCCGGCCCTCTGCCGGTCAGTACATCAGCACACCTGATGATGGCAAAGTGGTCAATAGCCGAAATATTGTGTCCCATGCACACTCATACCAGGCTGTTCACCCGAGATTTATTTTGCCACCTTTTTAAATTTAGCATTTTCAATTGATATGTTACTTATTTCTGCATTTTTTCAATAATTTCTATTGGTTTCATTTTCATTCTAGAACGTTTTGTATTATTGTATTTATCAATTAGGTTTTTAACTAAATTTAACCATTTATAATTTCTTTGTAAAGCAAATTTTATCCTCATTTCTCTTTAAGTGTTGTGTTAAATCTTTCAACAGCATATGCTTTCAAAACTGAAAAAGTTGAATAACGATTAATGTAATATTTCTTCACTATTTTTTTAAATTCTTGGTTTTAGAATTCTTTAGCAATATCTGTTTGTAAATCTTTTAGCTTCCTAACTTTGACAATTTTTTCGAATGCATCAGCTATATTTTGGCGACAGCTTGCTGCAGTGGATACACCGGTTCCCGTGAGATCACCGAAGTTATGTGCTGTCAGGCTTGGTTGGCACTTTGATGAGTGGGTGCACTCAGCCAGGTGATGCGAACTGAGGAACTACCCACCCGAATAGTAGCGGCTTCAGTCAAGAATAGCATCTTATGAATGTGAGAGCAGGGTGCTGACCCCACAGCACTCCTATCAGCATCCTCCACCGAGGATGACACAGCTGTCAGATGGTCCTAGTAGGACACTCGTGGCCTGAAGATGGAGTGCTTTTTAATTTATCAACTAAATTTTTTTGCTTTTCTTTACTTTAATAGGAGCAGCATGTGTATTATTTGAAAAAACATCAATTAGTATTAGCACATTTTTATAACCATTGATTATTTTTTGATTTCCTTCAATTTTCCTGAACCCATTTCAACTAGATCAGCATGCACAAAAATCATCTATATTAAAAGAAAAAACATTATTTCCTTTTAAATCCTTTCTAATTGGCTTATGTAATTCATTAATTATTTCTTTGCGTATATTATGTAGACATTCACCAGTCACAAATTCTCCTTAATCAATTTGCTCTGTTTAGAATTGCAAGTTATACACATACCTTCGAATCATTGTCTTCCATTTTTAGTTGCTATTGTATGTGGTTATCGATTTCAGTAAATTTTATACATTTAAAACAACAAATGTACTCGTCTGAAAGAACTAAATGTGCACTATGATTATCAATTAATATATAACAAATTAATATTTTACCAAAAATTATATAAATAGCAAAGATTTTCATAGTTGAAAAAAATAATTTAAAATATTTAACCAAATACAATTTCATTTCCGCCTACAGTAACATTACAACAGAATCTTTCAGTGTTACAGTTATAAAATTTTATTTGTGTATCATGATTGTTTATCATTTATTTGATATTACTTATCAAGTACACATGCTGTTATATCAAAATCATCAAAGTTTAAAGCTCTATTTATATTTTTCCCAACAACAATAATACTTTTAAGCATTAAATCATATTCAAAATATGCATATTTTGTTCACCACTTGTTATAAAAATAAGTTCAACTACTTCTTTAACATATACTTATTCTTTAAGACTACCTAACTTATCTAAGTATGGAGTTAAATCTGTTTTTGAGAAATGATGTGAAAAAGCTTATTGTATATCTTTTTTGGGTAAAATAATTATTGAATTGTGTTAGAACGCTTGTGTATTCGGCTTTTCAAACATAATCTGTTTCTAAGTACTGTTTGTTAACTACACGTTTTTTTTCAATTGAATCATTTATATTAATGAGTCTTTTATTTTTAAAACCATTATAAACTTTAGTTATTTAAAAAAAACTTAAATTCTTTTTAATTGTTAAATTGCATTAGTTTTCCTTGTTTCTATTGATGTTTGAAGTTGTATAATAATGTCTTCTATTTTTTCAATTTTTTCGTAATTGGATGTGGTGTATTAAGTACTTGTTCAATTTCGTGACTGTGATCTAACTTATTTCCAAAAATATTAATTTATTAAATCTAATATATGATTAAAATTATTGTTAAAACAATTAAAAACAAATGAATGTAAATGACTACATCAAAAATTTGAATTCTTTCTGTATTGTATGGTAATTCATATTTTCCTAAATAGTTAACAAATTGTTTTGCTATATTCGCACCAATTGAATCAAAAATAGATTTTTATCAATATTTTTGTAATAACAAATCCAAAGAGTACCAGGAGTATCCGATGTATCTAAATTAACTATACAACATTCATTTTTCAATTGTTTATTTACTAATTCATCAATCATGCATACATCATGAAAGTTGTTAATTATTCATTGTTTAGATTGAGTTTCTGCATCAAAATTACATAATGCATTATAGTGGTTATCAATTAGTTTTTTAATTTTTTATTCTTGTGTTAATCTTTTACCATCATTTTTATTAAATATCACATTTTTAACAATATGGAAACCTAATCTTATAAGTATATTACCACCAAATTCTTTCTATTTTTTACGTTCTTGTGAGACAGTTGAAAATGATTCGATTGCATTTACTTTTTCATTATTTAACTTTATTTTAATTGATTTTGGATTAGTTTTGCTGTTATGTAGCAAAGCATAATAAATTATAAAGTTTTTTATTAATATAGTAAAAAAATTCAATAAGGAATGGATATAAATTTAAAAAGAATTTTTATATTGTTTAAAAACTCTAAAAAGATTTTTTTATATAGTAAAAAATTTATACAGTTTAAATATTTGATAAAGATTTATTTATATAGTTAGACATTTTATAATGATTTTTTATTTAGTTGAAAATTTATAAAGACATTTTATAAAGTAAAAAATCTACATAGTCAAAAATGTTTATTGATTTCTTATACAGTTCAAAGATGTATGACGATTTTTTATATGTATAAGAATTAATATAGTCAAGAATTCATACACTGCCTCTTTAATTTTTATTTCACTTAAATCATAATCATATTTTCGAGGAATATCAACGGAAAAATCTGCTAATTGTTCAATTGATAATCAATCTCCAAAATCTTCAATATGATCTTGATATGGAATTATTTGTTAACAAGTTCTCTATTTTCTTCAGTTACCTTTAAAACATTATCACCTAAACCTTCAATTCCTTGTTTTACTTTTTTGAGAGTATAACTAACAGGTTTATTTCCTTATTTATATATCTCATCTATTGTTCCTTGTTTTTCCAAAGCATAAAATGTTCCTTTAGTTCTATAAATTTCTTTCTATTTCATTTAGCTTGTTTAACAACTTTTTCACATTACTTTACAAACATTTATTAATGACGAAACACCAATAATTACTTTAATGTTTCATGTTTAATGATTAAGTTAATTTTTGTATTATGGTTTATGTATATGTTTTTATTTAATTTCAAATTTAATATCAAACGTTTAATGTTTATATTTATGTTTAGATTTATATTTGGGGTTAAAGTTAAAGTTTATGTTTATATTGACATTTATATTTATGTGTACAGTTATCAATCGTTAATGTTGTTTTACCACTATCACTTTGTCCTTATATTTCAGATGTACAGAATTTGGTAAAACTTTACCATGTTGGTTTTTTAACTTATTTTCTGGAATTCTTAATTAAGGTTCTCTAACTGTTTTGTTTATTCATTAGTAATTTCTTTCATCAAATAATAGTTTTTCACTTATTAATAATTTCTTTCACATATTAATAATTTTTTCATTTGTTAATAATTTTATCAGTAGTAAATGAGTAGTTATTTCAAATAAGTGATAGTTCTTCTATTCATAGAAAATAATAAACTGTTCCAGTGTGTGATTATTATACTAATGTTTCTTCAGTTGGTTTTTGTTCAATTTTCTTAACACCAAGTATTACAACAACAAAAAATTTTTTATTGATATGCAGAAACAATAGTAATTCCAGGAGGTCAACAAATTTTAAAACTTTTGAAAAAAACAAATATATACATTAAACCAGATGAAATTTAAACCGAAGTGTTATTGAAACTGATGCAAAATTGTTTTGGATATAGAATGTTGAATTGGAAATTTACTTGGTGATGATAATAAAATTCTTCAAGCTATTCAAAAAGATGCTCCTAAAATATTCCTAAAAATTTTAAACTCGCTGATTTAATATAAGTAAAACATAGTGATAATTTTGATAAAGAAACTAATATCATTGCTTCATTTAAATATATTGCAGAAATCTGGGGACCAATGACTTATAAAGCAAATTATTCTATAAATGATAAACTTTTAATCCAATTCAAGATTTATCTGAATAAATTGTTTTTATATTACAATTATTGCATAATGGTGCAATATATTTTCCAGTGAGATGCTCATGATGAACTTTTTTATGAATGTTTGTATAATGGTATTTACACAATGTACAAAGTTTAGGAGTAATATGTATCTTGTTTTCTTCTAGTGTAAGTGGTTTCATATCTTCAGTCTCAGAGTAAATGTTTCAGTTTATTCTGATTCATGTTTTAAACATTAAATACACATTTTATGACAATTTCATCCTCTATAAATAACAAGATCTTTAAAATTTCCATATATAAATATTATGTAGAAAACAAATTCACTTTTTCATGTTTTTGATACTTAATTGTATATGATTTTTCTGAATTTCTTTCGCAATTGACCATATTGAAAAGTAAACTTTTAAAATCAGCATAAATGACAAATGAATTTTTTTGTGTATATTGAAAATTTTTAAAATAGACATATTTTCCTTTACTTGGCATTTGAACTTTTTTTTAGATTTTTAGTTAAACAATATGGTGTATGATTTTCTAAATTTTGTAATGTTTAATGGATACGCTTTATATTTTTCAATAATCATAAAATGAATAACATTAATTTCCTACTTTTGGAATATGATCAACCAATACTCCAAATCCAATATATGTAAATCAATATAAGATAAACCTTTTAGTGGTATATATTTATTAATTGCTAGATGAAAACCAATTATTTCATTTAATGGCCAAATTAGATATTTTTTCTTAAATATATCCTTTACTGAGCTTAAATCTTTTACTACAGTCTTTCCTGACATAATAGTATATTTTCGTCTTTGTTGTCCAAATTCTAGTACTTATTGATACACTTAATTTGTTTGTAGTTTATATTCCCAATGAAAATAAAAATTTATCCATAAACCGTTATGTACATTCAAATAATCTTTAATGATTTAAAAAAATCTCTTTATTCCAGTTAAGAAAAGATTAGGATGAAGTATAACTATACTATTTTCAAAATTTATAGTTTCTAATCGGTTTTCAAATGTTTTTTAAACTAAGTAATTTTAATTGAATTTCTATCTATTGCTTTCGATTTTACAAATATATTTGTAGTGAATGGTTATATTTTGTTTAATGATCACTTACTTAATATGTAGAATTTCTAACAATAAAAGTTTTATTCTAACTTAATACTGATGCATAATTTCTGTAGAACATTTTATTATTTAATAAATAATAAATTATTACGTTATAGCTATCTTGTTCTTAAAGTATTATAAATAATTTTTTTGTGAATCAATTTTAAACTGTGATTGTCAGATTGTGGGATTTAATTGAAGGTAAGCAATTCTTAGCATAAGAATCCAGTGCATTTGTAACTCTTTCGAAGTGTGTTTTTCTTTGGTATTCCTTCCTCAAGTCTATATCTGAATCAACTTCAGATATATAACCGTTTTCTCAATTGTTCGGAATTTCACTTATTTTTTATATAATTGAAATTATGTGGATCATTCCATCGAAAAACCAACAAATGGTAAATAGTGGTTCATAGCATAACCATATAAGTTATTTGCACTTAGATATGTTACATAATTTGATATGTCATTATTAAAATGCTTTCGATATTAATTATTTGCTATTTTATAATTTTTAAACATTGTGAATTTCCTCCTCTTATTCTCCTACCAGAATCCAGTGCATTTGTAACTCTTTAAGAGTGTGTTTTTCTTTGGTCTTCCTTCCTCAAGTCTATACCTAAATCTACTTCAAATATATAACCGTTTTCGCAATTGTTTGGAATTTCACTTATTTTCTGTACAATTGAAATTATGTGGATAATTCTATCGAAAAACCACCAAATGGTAAATATTGGTTCATAGCATAACCATATAAGTTATTTGCACTTAGATATGTTACATAATTTGATATATCATTATTAAAATGCTTTAGATATTCATTATTCGCTATTTCTTAATTTTTAAACATTGTGAAATTCCTCCTCTTATTCTCCTACCAGCTATTAAAAGCATATAATAATCATATAATAATTCAAGTTATTGTTCAGTAATTTTCAGCATTGCATCCCAAGATAAACCTAGTGGTGGAAAATACCAATAAGGCTCTATATTATATGTTTTTATACATGTTTTTCTAAAATTTTCAACAATGTCAGCTAACAATAATACATCAATTTTAAGAGACAAGTGTTGTATTCACCAAGATTGTGTATACTGAATTTTCCCCAAACTCATTTTTCGTGTTCATAATCTTCACCAGTTATATTAAAATCTCTTAATGTACTGTAAAATTTTTCTTTTGTTGGTAATTGTGTTTCTTCATATTTTTCCAAGTATCTATTTAATTTTGTGGACTACAACCTTTTCTAATTACTTAATTATGTAATTCTGTATGTAAGTAGGCTGTTTATGTTTCTTATTGGCAATGTTATGTAGCGCTCTGTATGAAAAGCACTGGCTGTGCTATGTGCAGTCTGTGGCTAGTTTGCATTGTTGTCTGCCATTGTAGTGTTGGGCAGCTGGAGGTGAACAGCGCATAGCGTTGCGCAGTTGGAGGTGAGCTGCCAGCAGTGGTGGATGTGAGGAGAGAGATGGCGGAGTTTTGAAAATTTTTCATGATCTGCTATATATATTATGACTATTAAGGTAAATGCATTATTCGTTCTCTATTAAAATCTTTCATTTGCTAACTATGCCTTTAGTAGTTAGTGCCTTCCATAGTTTGAATCTTTTATTTAGCTGGCAGTAGTGGCACTCGCTGTATTGCAGTAGTTCGAGTAAAGAAGATTTTTGTGAGGTGAGTGATTTGTGAAAGGTGTAGGTTAATGTTTGTCTGGGCCATTCTTTTGTAGGGATTTTTGATAGTCACATTGCGTTGTCATATTGTGTGTCAGTTTAAGCTCAGACCTATATAAATGTTGAAAGGGGACGTTTCATATGTCGACCCTTACCCGAGGATACCTCACTGGAATCTTCTGATTTTTTCTTGTAGTTTGTGTAATTAGTGTAGATTTTGTTTATTGCTAGCACATAATTGTAGAGAGGATCTCCTTTGTAGTAGCAGTCTTTCATTGTTGTTATGGGATGCATGTAGATTTGCACCAAGTATTTTGCAGCTACGCTTGCAATGAACTAGATATTATTTTCAGTGCTATGTTAATGTGTTCTCTTATTTTTGCACTTCAAATTGTGTTTTTCTGTGTTGTCATGTGAAATATTGTGACAATAATGGCGTGTGAAAAACGTAACACTAGGCTCCAAAGTAAACTGAGAAATATTAGTGACGATGAGCGTAGCTTATCAACACCACTGTGTAATGAATTAACAAATATTCAAAGTAGTAATTTGGTAACTGTGCATAGGGAAATGGAGCGGGCGTCAAATAATGGTGTAGGCAATGAAACAATTAGTGAACAGGGAAGCATTATCGATCGATCGGTCGGCGACAGCTTGCCTCAGGAATCCGAAATGACAGGACACAATCTAGCAAATACTGTAGATTCAGGTTTTGCGTCCTCGCCGTTTTCTCAAATTAGTCAAGACACATTTTCTGCTTTTCAAAATGCGAATATTGGCGGTTCAAATGCATTGCCGAATAGCACTGAGGAACATGTTTCAGACACTAGTGCATAGTTATTACAATTAATGCAACAAATGGGACAAAAGCTTCAAAAGTTAGACACAATGGAACAAAATCTTCAAAAGTTAGACACAATGGAACAAAATCTTCAAAAGTTAGACTCAATGGAACAAAATCTTCAAAAGTTAGACTCAATGGAACAACACCAGAGGCAAACACAGCAACAGTTAGACACAATGGAACAAAAGCTTCAAAAGTTAGACTCAGTGGAACATAAGCTTGAACAAACACGTGAAGATTTAACTACTGACTTACATAACATTGAATCGAAATGTCAAAAAGTCTGTAATGACATAAAAACACAAATTTGTGAGCATTTTCAACCTACTTTTTCATGGCATGAAAATGCATTACAGAATCTCGAAGCAGCCATAAAAGAACTCCAAACTATTGTTCATGAAAATCACGACACCTTGCAAGCTGAAATTGACTCAGTTGCATCTGCCGATTCGGTTACGGAACTTGCAAAAACTCAACAAGACTTTAAAGACACAGTAGATACGATTTCAACACAAATGGGCACTCTGAAACTTGGTTCAGAAAAACACACTTTTATGTATTTACTTATGTGATATTTCCTGTAGCACTGATGTATATGTTAGTTCGATTCTTTTGTAAAGCCTGCACCACAAATGTTATCTGTATTGTTATGTTCTTTAATGATGTATTTTGTACCTTTGTTATTGTATTTCTATGTTATAAAATTGTAATTGACACTAGTTCATCAAATTAAGTAATTTGTAAGTTAGATTTCACTGCACACGTTTCTGTTGGTCATATCATATGGACAATATGTGAGAAGTAGGGAGTGTTAGTGTTTGCACGTGTGTTAATAATTCAGCAAGGAACTGGTTAACAGCATTGCAGGTTCTAAGGACAATTCCAAAGAGTTTGTGAGTGCACAAGTTGTGGTTTAGGGACTTGCTATATTGTCCGCAAGACTCTTCAATGGTGATTGTGCACCTGCACATTTGCAACAGATGGCTGCTGGCCATCTCTACAAGGACTACAGTGGGTCTGCATCTTTGATGACCCACCAATACCATTATTTCTACAAGGACTACAGTGGTTCTACACCTTTGCTGACTCACCAATACCATTATTTCTACAAGGACTGCAGTGGGTCTGCACCTCTGGTGGCCCACCTATACCATACTCTCTACCAGGACTACAGTGGTCTGCTCTGTGATGACCTACCTACCAATATTCTTCAAAACGTTGAATGACTCTGCTGTGTGTTTGCTCTGTTGTGGACTATTACCTGTCAGCATGTCAAGAGTCAGCACTGACTTAATTACTATTATGATGAATGATCAGGACTGTCTTTATAGACTGTGAGAAAATTTTAGCTTTTGACTAACATTGTATCAATAAGTGTGTGCATTTGATATCTTTGTTATAGGTGGATGTGAGGAGAGAGATGGCGGAGTTTTGAAATTTGTCATGAACTGCTATATATATTATGACTATTAAGGTAAATACATTGTTCGTTCTCTATTAAAATCTTGCATTTGCTAACAATGCCTATCAGTAGTTAGTGCCTTCCGTAGTTTGAATCTTCTATTTAGCTGGCAGTAGTGGCGCTCGCTGTATTGCAGTAGTTCGAGTAACGAAGATTTTTGTGAGGTAAGTGATTTGTGAAAGGTATGGCTTAATATTAGTCAGGGCCATTGTTTTGTACGGATTATTGAAAGTCAGATTGCGTTGCGCTAAAAATATTGTGTGTCAGTTTAAGCTCAGTCCTACATAAATGTTCAAAGGGGACGTTTCATGTAGAAAAGTCCTTTTTAATATTTCTTATTTGATTTTTTATTACATTTCTTGAATGTTTGTCAAGTAAAGAAGCCATAAATTTAAATGTTTCAAAAATCTCATTTTTCATTTTTTTGTACATTTACTGAAACTAATGTATTTATTTGCACTGTTTGGTAATAGATCTACTTCTTTATTATCATAAGCAATTTCTTTGACAAAAAGTTGTGAATTATAACAAGAAAAATTATGTAAATACATAGGTAGAAAATCAGGTTGTTGTAGTTATACAAATAATGTAAAATGGAGCAAAATTTTTTATAGTTAGGTAGTCGTGATGACCAACTTATTTATTATATTTTGTATAATGATATTTATAGAATTTACAATATTTAGAATTATTATGTATGTCATTTTCTTCAAATGTTAGTGTTTTCATTTCATCAGTTTCAGAATACATTTTTCCAAATTCTTCATCTTCTTCTTTTATACATTTTATTAATTTTTATGTCAATTTAGTCTTCTATAAATATCAGGATCCCTACAATTTCCATTTATAAATTTAACGTAGCACAAAATCCACTTGTGTTATGTTTCTGATATTTCACTGAATATGGCTTTCTGGATTTGGTTCTATTTTCTCCATATGTAAAAGTTAACTTTCAAAATAAGAATAAATAACAAATGGAACTTTATATGTATTTGGGATTTTTACTTTTAATGGTTTTTTAGTCAAACTATTTGGTGTATAATAGTTTACTTTTTCTTTACTATTGAAATGAAGTAAACATTAATCACAAATAAATTGTACTTTTTCGTGTATATTGATTTGACTTGATAGAAGGCTCTATAAAATTGTTATACTACAATTGTATGAATTAATTTTTTTCTTGAAATAAACTTGATTTATATGTTGTTCTTTCTTGAATTTTGGCTTTGTAGCTGTTGCACTTGATAATTCTAATCATCAAATGAATAAACATTAATAGATATGTTAACTATATTTTCTATTTTTTGGGATATGCTCAACTTTTACAGGAAATTCTCAACTTTCAAGCTTATTTATCGAGATCAAAACATACATTTATATATTTTGTTATTATTTCAGAATATTGATCTATAGGAAAGCTGCTTTCATAGAGCATAGGAAACATTTTTCAACTTATTTTAAACATTAATACAAGGTATTTTGTTTTTGATTGTTTTTGGTAAATCGATATAAGATTATCCTTTGTAGTGGAATGTTTTTGATAGCTGTTAGTTATAAACCAGTTATTCTATTTAATGTCCGTCCTGATTGTTGTGCTTGAAAATTAGAAACTTATTTCAATATATCTCTTTTACCATGTTTTTAATTTATTATGAATATCTTTTTCTATTATACTAGTATATTTTGGTTCACTGTCAAAATTCTTGTACTTTTTCATTTATATCATGTTTGTAGTTTATATTCACAATATAAACTAAAATTTTTCTTTAAACCTTGATGTACTTCCAAATATCCATTAACAATTTTTAAAACGTCATTTTTACTGCATTTAAAAATAATTTGGGAAAATTTTTAGTTTGTAATCTTATTTCAAATGCTTTTTCAGTGAAGTAATCTTTAATTATATTTGTGTCTCTTGCTTTCTGCTTTACGAATTTAATTGTACAAAATGGTGAGTTTTTTCTAATAGTTGATTTTATTCAGAAAAAAAAACTTCATCAACAATAAAATTTCGTAATTCTTTCTAAAATTTATCACTTTCTTCAGTTGTATAATTTCTAACAATATTTGTATGATTTTCTACACTTCAGGAGTATAACTTCTAAAAATAAATGATAATTGTCTCCAAAAATTAATTCTTACTTCAGATGTATTATTTTTAACAATATTTGTATGATTTTTACTTTCGTGATGTTCATAATTTTAACAATATTTATATGATTTTCACTTATTTCTGCATTTCTGAAAATAATTGGTCGAGTTCAAATAATAATATGACGATTTCCAATAACAAATTTAATTAAATCAATTTTATGTCAAGTTAAACAAACCTTGTATACTATTTATTTTGCAAATTTCGCCAAGAGTCTTAACTTTAAATTGTTGTAGTTCATTAGCAATGTATATTTCCATTTTGCATTTTATTTGCAACAAATTAAATTCATTAGCTTTCTAAAAAATATTTTTAATCAAAACAGTAATATTTTAATTGATGGGTAAGGATTAATATTTAAAACATAATTAAACACTGAGATAATTAGTTTATTATTGAGTTTACCTCTTATTTTTTAACAATTAGTTTCTTAAAAGCATCTGTTTATTATTTAGTTCAACAATCAATTAGTTTACCATTTAGTTTAAGAATCAATTTTTTATTGATTTATTTAATTAATGAAGAAGGAATATTGTTTAAAAAACTATAAATCATAAAGTAAAAGTTTTCTTATTCTTAATATAGACTTAAAGACTCTTCGTACATTTATTATTATGATTATCTTTATGAGAAATATTTATATAAAAACAATTTAAATGATTATTTCTTTAGAAGTTTAACATTTCTTTGTAGATATAGATGTTTCTTCAATAACAACTTCTTTGCTATTCATTGTACACCTTTCTACATCATTCATTGTTAATATTACTTTTGAATGTTCTTTACTTGGATTTCGTCGTAAATGTTCCTTAAAATAATATGTAGCAACAATTTTTCCACATAGATAAGGAATTCGATTATTATTTCAAATTTTTTATATGATTTTTATTTATAGATGCTGTACATATAGTTCTATGACCTTCTTTTGTATATGGCCATAAAGTAAAATTTTTGACTATTAATTTTTTATAATTTTCTTAATTTTTACAGTTTAAAAATATAATTGATCAGCAGCATAATATGCTGCTTCACCATATTATGCTGCTTCATATTGAGCATCAAACATAATACAAATATAAATTATTTCAATTTTTCGGGTACTTTATATTTAATAATAGTTCTACAAGGTGGACAACTTACTTTTTTCTTTAACAATTAATCAATACAAATTTAATGAAAAATATTATTGCAATTTGTTTAGCAAACATATTATTATTTTCAATACCTAATCAAATGCGACTACCAATATCATTTTCCGAAAGCTCAGTTAGTTCATTAGTTTCTTTTAGTTTAGTTTGCATTTCCTTTAGGTTTTCCATTTCAAGAAATAATTTTTATTAGATTAAAAAAAAAATAAAACCGTATAATTTTCAATTAATCGATTAACAATATCTTCAAATTTACATTTTTTTAAGAATATGTTCAATAAAACTATACATTAATTTTTGTAATACTATTAACAATTTTTTCTAATTAAATGGTATCTCCTTTAGACAAGAGGGTCTACAATATAAGTATTTCTTAGGCAATACAAAAAGTA
Organism: Schistocerca cancellata; assembly: GCF_023864275.1. Taxonomy (NCBI): domain Eukaryota; kingdom Metazoa; phylum Arthropoda; class Insecta; order Orthoptera; family Acrididae; genus Schistocerca; species Schistocerca cancellata. The sequence goes on along the minus strand of NC_064629.1, from coordinate 492,642,603 downwards.
ATTGAGCTAGTAATAAATGTTTTAATTAATATAACAAACTGTGAATATTTAAGTACTACGTATGGAGAATAACGTAATCTGGTACTCAATAATGCTTTTAAAGTTATTTTACCAAATAGATATTTTAATTAATGGATGATTTTGATTTTTAAAAAATTATAAAAGACAAACGAAACTATAATATAAACGAATGTAGAAACCAAAAATAGAAGTAATGAATTTCATGACACATTTCACAATCTAAAACTTTTGAAACAATGTACTTTTACTAACTATTACATTTTAATTAATTTACTTATGTTCGTATTCTAAACTTTTTAAAATGATATACTTATATTAACTAATTCTTGATTGTAATGTACTAGCATTCAAATTGTTAAATTTTTAGAAACAACTAATTTTTCTTAACCTTACATGTTATTGTGTTAAAATCACATTTAAAATCATTAAAAAAAGTTAAAAATTAGTTGTCTATTGTATTTAGCTTTGTTATTGTAAAAAATAGGTGTTTAGTTAATGTTTTAAAATTAAATATACTGAATTTCTTAAAAATCTGTTGTTTTACTTATAAAATACAGAATTTAATTTTTAGTTTACCTAGTGGTCCACAACTGGCAAAATGTAACTACTAACTAAGTAGATACTTAGTAGATACATTAATTAGTACTACATATGGGGTGAGTTTGACATCACACCACAGGTTATGCTATGCGATACCAGAGATTAAGCAACATGGTACCCTAGGTTATATAGCACAATATGTGGGAGAATGGTGTACAGTAAATCAGATTATGCAGTGTAATAGCTGGTATTATGTGGCAACAGATTATGTGATGTGGAATAGGGATGACAATAAATGAGATGAACTCTGATAGACATGTAGTAGGGCTCACCTGTACATTCTTTCATTTTTGAGTGAGTTCAGTGGCTGCACACTTATGAAACCAACATTATGAAACTATTAAACTGAATGAGTGAATAACGAAACTTCAAACTGATAATTGTACAGTAATCGCTTTCCTCTTAGGTCACTATTGACTTGAGGAAGAAACACCCAAGGGAAAACACTCTCTGAAAGAGTCATAAGGCTATGGAAGAGCTATAGCTCAGTCATTAAGGTAATGGATTTTTACGCAAAAAATTGGTTACCTTCTTTAAAGTCCATCAATCTGACCATCACTGATTAAAATAGATTTATACAAAAAATTATTTACCGTATATCCTAACTGGCTAGGTGTAGAGACCACTCACATTGTGTCTCTTCTAATAGAGCATTGATAATTAACACTCAGAGATAACCTCAATAACTTAAAATACATTAAGTCTCTCTAACTTACCGACTACAACTAGAAATGTTGATCTCTTGATTCTCTCTCTATTTCTCTCTCTCTCTCTCACTTTCTCTCTCTCTCTCTCTCTCTCTCTATCTCTCTGACATTCCAACAGTTACTCTGTTTAGTTTCATGACATGTAAAATTCACTATATCTCTGTGACATCGAGTGTTAAGTATTGCATGGCTGCGTGCAACCAGTAGACCGTTACATCACTCTCCCCAGAGAAAAGAGCAACCATAGGTGCCAAAAAACTACCTCCTGGGCGTAATGAATGTTTTTCGCCATTTGTTTTAATGTTTGATAATTTTAAGGAAATGTGTAGTAAATGTTGGTATGAGGAATTTGGTTTTTTAAGAATAGATATCTGTAGAATATCAAATGAAGGTTACTTTCAGTTCCTATATTCGAAGGACACCGTTACCAGTTTCGAATCGTTGTGATACATCCTCAGACAGCTTACACGCTCCCTTTATGACATGTTGCGTGTTTTTTAGAGATTAAATTTTCTAAAATATAAATAATACATATTTATAAACACGCCAAACGTAGATGGTTGCATTACAGAATTTCGTTGCATGTGACTTACGTGAAACGGCGGTTTGGAGTGTTTGCTTCTATAACAAGCGACCAACAAATGTAAATGCATTCCCACTGCATTCTTATTGTTTTGTTGCACACGTAAATTGTTCTCACTATACACTTTCGATATGTCACTGAGAAGATTTCTACCACACACCACATGTTTTAATAGATACAAAGAGCTTACAAACATATGAGTATCAGAGATGCTGTGACATATTGTAACATTTGATGATGATGTCCTATGTTTAGAAAGGATCATATATTCATTTACGCAACTGTAAAGCCTTTTACACTAGTACAGAGACATTGAATTTTTGAGTTGATATTTTTTAATTAATTATTCAGTATTTTTTAGTAGAATTGTATAGGTAAAATGGTATATTATTTAATTACATTTAGCATCATGATAATTATAGCAACGTATAAATTTGCTACTTGATCTGCAGATAGGTGTACTAATATTATTTAATTTTGAGTTTAAAAGTAATTTTTGGAAATTTTTCAGGAAAGGTGTGTTAGATAACTCTGTTTTTTAAGGATATAGTCTGGGGTGCTGTTTTTGTGTGTGTGTATTTCTAATTCTTCTGTCTTATTCATAGTGGCTCCTTTTTCTGCTAAATGTAAAATTTTTAATTACTCCTCAATGTTTCCCACTCAATTGTTTTCATCAGCAATATGGGCTGCAATTTCTGATTTGTTCAAGTTACCAAGACTTAAAGCATCATTATGTTCTTTGTATCAAATTTCAAAACTTCTGATTGTCTCTCTGATGTAGATATTTTGGCATGTATCACATTTTGAGTTTGTATATTCCTGATTTATGGTAGGGATTCTTGGAGGTATTTACATAATGGGTTACTTATTGTTGTAGTTTATCATTTGGTATGAAAGTGGGCCTATGTATGGGAGAGTAGCATAATTAGGTTCGGTTTCAGTGGCACATAGATTTTGCTTGAAGTGACTGTTGTGAAGTGGATCTGTGGTTTATGTCTGCATTTTGTTGTAGAGTTTTTCTAATATTGTGGGTTTATATCCATTATAATGAGCAACTGTTTTAAGTATATTGATTTCACTTTGTTGGCCTGTGTCACTCATTGGTACTTTTTTAATTTGGTGTAGCATCATTCTGAAATTTGCCATTTTTTGTAGGCAAGGGTGGCAAGATGAGTTGCCAATACTGGCATCTGTGGTGGTAGGTCTTCTGTAAATAATAAAATGATGTTTATTGTGACTATTGCCTATTTTCATGTCAAGAAAGTTCATGCTTTTAATAGCTTCATGTTACACTGTGAATAATGTTTTTGCGCATTTTGCTTAGATCTGCTGCTGATATATCTATTTCATTGCTTGTACCACAAAAACCAAGATTGTAACACCAACATATCTTCTGTAGTAGATTATTTTGTTTTAGATGTGCTGGTTGGTTGAGAATAATTTTTGTTCTATACGGTTGATGTAAATATCCCAGCTAAGCTACTTCCCATTGCCAAACCATCATGTTGTTGCTACAGTTTGTTGTTGAAGCTAAAGTAAATACGCTCTAGAATAAGTTTTTCACCATATGAAGCATCATTTGAATACATTCTTTCTTTTGGATCGAACTGAAGTTCTTTATCAGCTGTATGCCTTTTTTCTAAATATTTATTATCTCTATATGAAGTATCATGTATGGAGTGTAGCCATGTATGGAAGTGAGACATGGACGATAACTAGTTTGGACAAGAAGAGAATAGAAGCTTTCGAAATGTGGAGCTACAGAAGAATGCTGAAGTTAAGGTGGGTAGATCACGTAACTAATGAGGAGGTATTGAATAGGATTGGGGAGAAGAGAAGTTTGTGGCACAACTTGACTAGAAGAAGGGATCGGTTGGTAGGACATGTTCTGAGGCATCGAGGGATCACAAATTTAGCATTGGAGGGCAGCATGGAGGGTAAAAATCGTAGAGGGAGACCAAGAGATCAATACACTAAACAGATTCAGAAGGATGTAGGTTGCAGTAGGTGCCGGGAGATGAAGAAGCTTGCACAGGATAGAGTAGCATGGAGAGCTGCCTCAAACCAGTCTCAGGACTGAAGACCACAACAACAACAACATGAAGTGTCATTCATTTTTTGAGCTTTATGCAAGCATCTATACTTTTAACACCTTTAGCTAATCTTTCTTCTAAATTTGTACCTAGAGCACAAAATTCATAACCTGGACAATGAATTTCATATGGCAATTTGTTAATTGAAGTATTTACTAATCCTTGTCAATATTTATAACTTTTCCAAAATGTACATCTAGATTATTTGTACATAGGCAGTTCAGGTTTTTATATTGGCCACATCATGTAGTGCTCTATATGAAAACCACTGACTGTGCTGTGTGCAGTCTGACGCTGGTCAGCATTGTTGCAACATTTGCTATTCTAGTGTTGGGCAGCTGGATGTTAACAGCACATAGCGTTGCACAGTTGGAGGTGAGCTGCCAGCAGTGGCGGATGTTTGAAGAGAGTTGGGGTCATTTTGAGAGCAGATGATCTGGATGTGTGTCCATCAGAGACCATAAATTTGTTAGACTGGATCTCATGAACTGATATATATTACTGTTTGTTGTATGTTGTTTGACAAAATCTTTCATTTGTGAACTATGCCTATCAGCAGTTAGTGACTGAAGTAGTTAGACTCTATTATTTAGCTGGCAGTGTTGGCACTCGCTGTGTTGTAGTAGTTCGAGTAATGACGATTTTGATATTTCATTAGATTTTTGAATAATCTTCCCCATACATTTTGCAAAAGTGATAAATATGGAAAAGGATTAGTAAATTTAACTTTATTTAAGAAATTTCAATTTGAAATGCATCCTACAGCTTATAAATTTTTAGAAATAAGTCATATAGCCTATAAAAATTCAGTTAACCAAATTTTTAAACAATATAAAAATCTGTATAAATTATTAATCCATATAAAAAAATCTTTACAAATTTTAAACTACATAAAAATCTTATTACATTTTTAACTATATTAAAGAAATTTTATAAATTATTTAATATTTACTTTTCTAATTTTTGTCTACATAAAAAATCCTATAAATTTTTAAACTATATAAAAAATCTTTATAAATTTTAATCTTTAAAAAATTCTTTATAAATATTAACTAGATAAAGAATCTTTATAAAATTTTGAGAGCGGACTATCTGGATGTGTATCCATCAGAGACAATAAATTTGTAAGACTGGATGCCATGAACTGCTATATATATTATGATTTTTGAACACATTTAACTATAAGTTCAAAATAACAATTTTTAAAAATATGTTGAATGCAAAACAATTTTTTTGTAAAACAAAGAAATTTCTTTTAATAAATGGATACTACTTTAATCAAGAAGCTCAATTATATAAGTATTTCTATAGAAATTAAAAACGTAAATGAGCTAGAGAAGAATGTTTTCTATGATATTATATTATATTTAAATAATATATTTAAATACTAGAAGTGGAGAACAATACTGATTTTAAAGTTATTTTACCAAATCGAATTTGTAAATTAATTGATTATTTACATTTGAAATAATAAAGGACAAATGAAACTGACATATAATGGAAAGAAGGAACCTAAAATCAGAAATAATGAACCTTACAATATAGACTCAGTATTCTAAAATTTTTAAATTAATGTACTTTTGTTTTTACTAATACATTTTATAATCTTACAGTTGTGTTGTAGAACTTTTATACTATACTGTATACTGTATTTTGTATATTAATGCGATAGTACCCAAGAACATACAAAATGTACGTACATTTCGTTGGTTCTGGATCACTAGGATAACTTAAAAGTAAATTCTGTATTTTATAAATAAAACAACAAAATTTTTAAAAAATCAGTATATTTAATTAACTGAACCGATTTTACGTATAAATAAATGTTGTGAATAATTACAATTACATCGAATTCCTTGTGCATGTAGAATAAGTGTTGCTAAATATTAATAGAAAGAACATTCATGACGAAAACCAAGTGAACAACATAAAAAGTATTTCTAACATTGAATAATGAAAAAGTCTACATCTACAATGAATAACAGAGCAGTTGTAACTGAAGAAACATCCTCATCTAGAGAGAAAATTAACAGTTTTCTGGAGATTAAAAAGATTTAAATTGTTTTTATATAAATCCTCATGTAAAGATAAACATAATAATAAATGTAAGAAGTTTACTTTAGAATCTATTAAGAGTAGCAAAGCTATAACATTGAGATTGAAAATTTATTAAATAATAATGCTTTTTGATTAATTAAAAAATCTTTAAACTAAATGGTTGTTGAACTAAATAGTAAACTATTTTTTAATAATACTAGTTATATAAAACTAAATGTTTGATTCAATAATAAACTAATACTATTTTTTAGTAATGGTCTATTAAATAAAGTTTTCTATCCCTTTCTGTGATAATTAGCGATTACTTAAAAATATGTTTACAAATTCAATTGTTTTGTAATAAATAAAAGAGAAAAACTGGAAACATGCATTTCTTCTGAACTACAACTTAAAGTTAAAACTCTTCATGAATTTCATAGAGTAAATAATTTATAAGATATACAAATTTCAAAAAATTAGATTTTTATTTGAAATCGTCCTATTAATATTAGAAATCATAGAATTATTTTTAGAAATTATACACCTGACAAATGTAAAAAGTAAATAGTAAGCTAATAATATTAAAAACTAATGTTTTAAAAACTAATTGATTGTTAAATTAAATAGTAAACTATTTTTTTAAGAAACAAATGTTTCAAAAGTGATTGATTGTAAACTAAAAAGTTAACTAATTCTTTATAAAATTACTTTTTCTTTTTTGATCCAAGTGTTGTGTGAATTATCAAACCATAAGCTTCTAATATAAACGTTATTACCTTTGTTTTCAGATTAGAAGACGAGCTGATGGCACTTTGGGCCACAGTGTGTATAGGAAGAAGACATAAACAGATTTTTACCTACATGCATTAGCTGCCACCACCTGGCACAAAAGAATGGCACGCTCAAAACTCTTGTTGACAGAGCTCACACCATCTCCAACAGGGACAGTCTCCAACAAGAATTGCATCTGAAGACCATGTTTCAGAGGAATGGTTACAAGGACGTGCAAATTCGAATGGCTCTACATCCCACACCTGCAGTACCAGGCGGAAACTGAGGATGAACCTCAGGAGGAGGTGGCCTTCGCTATTATTCAGTTTTGTGGAGCCTTATCCAGAAAAATTGGAAGCATTTTACGTACCTACCAAGTGGAAACCATTTTAAGTCCTCCAAGCAAAAATAAGAGCCTTCTTGGTAGTGTCAAGGACAAACTTGGTCTACATAAGTTGGGGGTTTATCAGATACTTTGCCAATGCGGTAGTGTATACGTAGGTCAAACCATTCATACCATAGACTGCAACAGCCCAGTAAGTCAGCAATCAGTAAGCATTGCCTGTTGGAACTCCACAGCATCGATTATGGCCAAACCAAAGTCCAGACGCAAACTTCCAAGTACTGGGACTGTGTCTTCAAAGAAGCTGTAGATATAAGAGTAAGGGAGCCATAATTAATTCGTGACAGCAGTTACATCCTTAGCAAGGCATGGGAACTCATGATAACTTGGAGTAAGAAGGAAAAAGGATATTTCCCAGAGTGTACCGACTTCAGGGAGGAGGGAAGAATAATGACAGTGGTTTCAGCAAACCCTCCTGACCGAGAAAACCGAGGATGCAGCGCCATGACGATGGGAGAACGGATGCTGTACCTGGACAGCTGGACAGCGTGTGGGGCGCACATCGCACTGACTCATAGGAAGCGCCTGAGGGAGAAGCAGGAGGGGGATTGTCCTATATATACCTGACCCCATCCCACCGCCAGTCAGTACATCAGCCCACCTGTTGATGGCAACATGGTCGATTGCCGAAAAATTATGTCCTATAATTAACAGGATCTGTAAAATCTCCATATATATATACTTAATTTGATTGTATTTTATATTTACAATGCAAATGAAAATTTATCCTTCAACCTGTATGTACTTTCAAATAATCTTTAACATTTTAAAAATTTTTGTTTTTATTGCAGTTAAGAAATTATTAGGTTGAAGTATAACTACACATTTTCGAAATGTATAGTTTGTGATCTGTTTTCAAATGTTTTTTCAACTAAGTAAGTTTAATTATATTTGTATCTATTGCTTTCGGTTTTACAAATATATTTGTAGAAAATGGATATATTTTGTTTGATGGTTTGTTAGAAAAACATCATTAATATTATTATATGCTAACTTTTTCCAAAAATTATCATTTCCTACAGAAGTATAATTTGTACCAATATTAGTATTATTTTCACTTAATACTGATGAATAATTTCTGTAGAACATATTATTATTTAATAAATAATAAATATTAACGCTATAGCTATCTTGTCCTCAATGTATTCAAAATAATTTTTTTATAAATCTATTTAAACCAGTGGTTGTCAGATTGATGGTCTTTAATGAAGGTAACCAATTTTTCTCATAAGACTCCAGTGCCTTTGTGACTGAGATATAGCTCTTCATGACTCTTTCAGAGTGTGTTTTCCCTTTGGTCTTCCATCCTCAAGTCAATAGTGACCGAAGAGTATAGCGATTACACTACAGTTATCAGATTAAAGTTGTGTTATTCCTTCATTCAGTTTAATAGTTAAATATTGTAGGTTTAATAACCATTCAGTCACTGCACTTGCAGTAAGGTATACAAGATGTCAATCAGAATCCCTCTAATTTAGTGTCATCCCTATTCCACATCTCATGAACTGGGCCATCATGCCACATAATGCCCGTTATTGCATTGTATAATCTGAGTTACTGTACAGTGTTATCCAACGTATTGTGAACATTGTGAATGTGAGTACAATAATTATTTATATTTGGTAACCATGTTCATTATTTTCAAAATCACATTGTGAACATAAGTATATTTTAAAATGTATTAGTACACAAAAGTATATCATAATAAAAATTTTGTATTGTGAACATAAGTAAATTAATTAAAATATATTACTTAGCAAAGATTCATTATTTTAAAAATTATAGATTGTGCACACTATAATATTAAATTCATTACTGCTATTTTTAGGTTTATTCATTCCTTCATATTACAAAATCAAAATCATCTATTAATTAAATATCAATTTGGAAAAACAACCTTTTAAATCATTATTGAGTACTAGATAAAGTTGTCCTCCATATATAGTATTTAAATATTCACAGTTTGTATAATATTGGTTTGCAACCAAAAATTAATAAATACAATCCACTAAAAGTATCATCTTATATCAATTTACTAAAAAATTAAAACACAGAAAAGCTTGTATTATCGTAAAAAATGATGATGAATAATGTTTGCTATGTTCTATAAAAGCAGCTTTGTTTCCTGTAGATCAACATTCTAAATAATAACAAAACATAAAAATCTTGGTCTCTATCACCATAAAAAACTTGAAAATATTGAATTTCCTGTATAAGTTGATCATATTCTTAAAATAGAAAATATAATTAATCTATCTATTAATGTTTATTTATATGATGATGAAAAATTTCAAATGTATCACTTAAAAATAACATAATTTAAAAAAGAGAAATTTATCAATAAACTTTATTTTTAGAAAGATAATAATTCACACTATTGTAAAAAAAATTTATTTAGACTTATATCAAGTCAAATCAATATACATGAAAAAGTACAATTTATTTGTGAATTATGTTTCAATACTAAAGAAAAATTACATTATCATACACAAAATTGTTTAACTAAAATACCTTTGAAAGTAGAAATGCCAAATTTAGGAACATTGCTATATTTTAAAAATTATCAATATACACAAAAGTTGCATTTGCTATGTATGATAAGTTTTAAAGTTGAGATTTAAATATGTACATTTGTGAACCAAATCCAGAAAACCGTATACAACAACATGTTAAAAACATGTATGAAGTGGATTTTGACATATATATATATATATATATATATATATATATATATATATATATATATCTTTATATTTAATAAAATTATTTCTATATAAAATTTATAAAAAACGCTTTATATAAAAGTGTTATTCACCATACATTTGTTGGTGAAGATTCAATCTGTAATAGTTTTAAATAAAAGTGTAGCAAATTTTGGTACAATGAATTTGGTTTTTTAAGAATAAAAGTCTAGAGAACCAAATGAAGGTGGATTCAGAACTGAAATACAACATTTCTCAACAACATAAATTTTAAATAAAAACATTATACATTAATTTTTAAACATTAACATTAAAATTTAACTTTAACAATAATTTTAACAATTACTTTAACATAAACGTTAACCTTAACATTAAGTTTAACATTCATATTAACATTAAAAATTATACACAAACATAAACATAAATATAAACATAACCATAAAAATTAACATTAAGCATAAACATTACACCTCATACATAAACATATTTCTTTTTAATTTATAGATATTAGCAAAATATGAGGAAAAAGTTGTTAATCAAGCAAAACAATACAGAAAAAATTTGAATTACACACGAACTATTTAAGCTTTGGGAATAGCAACCAAGAACAGAATCTGAGAAATATTTAAAGTAAGATCAACCTGTTATTGATGCTATTGAAAAAATAAAACTAGATATTGATGGTTTAGGTAATAATGTGTTAAGAGCAACTGAAGAAAACAGAGAAGTTGAAAAACAAATATTTCCATATAGTCATGACATAGAAAACGTTGGGGATTTATCATCAGTCAAACATTTAACAGATTGGTCTGATGATATTCCAGAAAAATATGGTTTTACATTAATGAAACAGTAATTTAAGACTAACTCAATACATATGAAGCTAAAAAAGAAATATAAATGAAACTAAAAAGATGAAGGAAAGTAAAAAATTAATGTTAGTGAGAGAATCTGAAAGTATAATAATCATAGTGAAGACAAACTATTTGGTATAAGAATTTGTAGGTATTTTTAAATATGTTTGTGGTTTACATGTCGAATTTAATAATGATAAATTAACAATTGGTAAAAAAACAAATAATAGAAATGATTGATTACGGAGACTTTTAACTGGAAAACAAATTACTATGTATGATATAAATTAGAAATTCGATGGTGTACATTTATCAAATTACGCAGATATTTTTTAAAAATCAGTAGCGTCACATTCTGCTAATAATCCAAATAAAATAAGATCAAGTAGAGGTAATCAATATAAATATTTGATAAAATCAATTGTAGAAAATCATTTTCCAAACTTAAGAAGAAAATTGTAGATGATTCAGATTTTATTCTCCTGAAAACAAAAAATTGGTAAGGTTTTGTTAAAAAAGATAAACATAAAGCAATTGACAACATTTGGTTAAATGATGTTAGGCAATTAGTTGATAGATTAGTGTAATACATGGTATGAAGAACTAGCTGGAAATAAAAGTTTTTCATAATGAAAAAGCTAGTATTGCACAAAGATAAACAAATAAATTTAGTTTTTTTTTGTTGATAATCCGAAACAAATTCCATATTTAATTAGATTTTTAAATAATCTTCAACATACATTATGGAAAAATGATAAATATGGAAAAGGATTAGTAAGTAGTTTAATTATAAAATTGTCATTTAAAATGCATCTTCCAGTTAACAAATTCTGTGGTCCAGGGACAAAATTAGAAGAAACATTAGCTCAAGGTGATAAAGGGATAAATCAGTTAGCTGAAGCATGTAAAAAGCATTATATTGCTTATAGAGATAATAAAGATTTAGAAAAAAGACATGTATCTGATAAAGAACATCAGTTAGCTGCAGAAGAAAGAAGGTATGAAAATAATAATTCATTTGGTAAAAAAGTTGCAGCAACCGGTGTTAGAGGAATAATGAATGGGAAAAGAAAATTAAGTTTGCGAATTAATGTTGATATTGAGGGAAAAGGTTGGGGATTAAATAATATTTATAATTTTTAAATTATAAAATAAATCTTAATAAATTTTTAATCTATACAAAACCTTCATACATTATTAAACAATATAAAAAATCTTGAAGATTTTTAAATATTTAAATTTTTAAGTATATAAAAATCTTTATATATTTTTAACTTTATAAAAAATCTTTATATAATTTCCAACTATTTAAAATAATATTTATAAGTTTTTTAAAGAAGTTACAGTTATAACTATATAAAAAATCTTTAAAATATTATTAAGCTATATAGTAAGATTGTACATTATTAAACAATATTAAAAATTTTATACATTTTTAAACTATATTAAATATCTTTATACATTTTTATCTTCATAAAAACCTTTATTATTTTTTTAACTATATAGTAACTTTACAATACAAACTTTTCAATACTAACTTTACAATACATATTCTTAGCTACCTAGTGGCTGAACTTAACCAAAATCAATTAAATTAAATTTAAATGTATAACAGTTAAATGCATTTGAACCATTTTTAATGGAAAAGCAAAACCCTAATAAAGATTAAAAAAGTAGAATGATGGTAAAGTGTTAACACAACATGAGGGTTAATTTTTACAACTATTATTAGCTTCATTGCGATAGTTAGCAATAACAGTTGTATTAGCTGGAGGATGTGCAGCAATTGCAAATGCAATATTAAACAAAAAGAAAATTGATAAATAATTTATAATTTATAGAACACAAAAGACATATGTGAGAAATGGAAAAAAATGTTGCTAATGTAATAAAGAAAACAAAATAATTTAACAAGTAATTGATAAATACCCTAATGCAATAAGTAATTCTGATTTAGAGAAACTGACTAAAAAATAAAAAATTAAAAACCTTTGTGGTGTATACATGATTGATGAATTAGTAACTAAACCATTAGAAATTGAATGTTGTATAGTGAATTAAGATACATCTGATAATCCCCATTAGATTTGTTATTATAAAATAATAATGAAAAAATTGTTTTTCATTCATTCGGTGGTAATATACCAAAACAATTAGTAAACTATTTAGGAAAAAATTATGTTTATACTACAATACAAAAAGAAACCAAAATATTTTGAAGTAATATGTGATCATTAATGTTTTTCTTTAAAAAAAGCTATCTGAGAATTACAATTTTAATGGTATTTTGGATTTAAAAAATGGAAAGTTTTGAAAATAACACACATTTCACTTAACAAACTGAACAAGCACTTAATACACGTATATTCAAATTAGAAACAATGGAAAAAATAGAAAATATTTTTAAACAACTTCAGTCATTAACAGATCCAATGGTATCTATTGCAATTAAACAGTTTCAAAAAGAATTTAATGTTATTTTTAAAATAACTAAAGGTTATATTGGTTTTAAAAATACAAGACTTGTTAATATACAGTATATTATTTATTTGAGATGTGTTCTGATGAATAACTGTTATTCAATGTAATTGTTGGTCATCTACGTATCAATTTAACTTTTATTTTGTATTTCTGTATATTTTATTAAATAGCAACTCTAGACAATGAATACATTATTTGACTGCAGAATAAGAGCTACAGGTTATTATTTGCACCAAACTAGCTGTGGGGCATGAAAGCAGATGTCCGCCGCTCGATGCTACGACTAGATCGAGTTATTCTTTCTGAACAGGGCGGTGCATAGCTCCAGTACATGAAGTATGAGCAATATCAAGCAAATTCGTAACAGATTTGCTCGATTCCGATGCTGTTTTGGTAGAGTAAGTATTTTAGCAGTAAGTGTTAGGTGCTGTCACACAGCGAAGATTCATTTCGTTTTCTCCTCTGCTTCAGTGTGCTTCACTTCTGTAGTCAGGCTGTGCTTATTGTTTTACAAGTTTAACATGTTGAATTATAATAAAATTTTACGTTTCAAACCTTGTGATTCCATTTTTTAAACAGAGAACTTTTAGCATATCCATCGTATTTCTTATACAAATACTGATGACTTCCTTTCTAAATAAGAATAATAATACTGTCGAGCTAATGAACGTTCCCCTCACAGTGACCAAACTTGTTGGAAAACAATTTTTGTGTCCTGCAACGAGTGACTCCTGCTATATTTCATGGTCGCGGGCAGTCACTGTCACCTGTTGCAGATACATATCAGTGCTGAAAATCAGTCCTACTGATACATATAGGTATTTTGCCGAACAGATGGAGCATACGAAGAATCGTTGTTTACATGCTTCTAATGGTGAATACTAGTTTGTCTTCTTGACCTTTATAGAAGATATAAATATTGGAAACTTCACAATGGAGGTCTGATATATGCTCAAATACAAATCCTCACTTTTCGTAAGTGAGCTGATATATTTTGTCATATGTCTGATGAACAAGGATCTACAGCATTTCGAAAATAACGTCCACTAGGTAAAAGTATTATACAGTAGACAATTGCTGCTATATAGGCCCACAAAAACAATTCCTCTCTTGTGTATTAATTTCCTGACCTAAATAAATGGAAAATAATCATCTGATGCTTCTATTATGACTTATATAGACTACGTCTTGCAAACAGTCACAGTAAATTGTAATGGGTTCCACATTGCTGTGAATATTCTGTTACTAACATCAGAAAGTGGAGATGGCAAGCACTCACTGACGTAAGTTTGTGTGAACTGCACCATATAAAACGAATCAGTTGGTAAAATGTTTTATCAGTTACATAATGAGTGTCTTTCTTAATCTCGAAATTAAAATCCATGTAAAGATTGATTGACATTTGACATAAGGGAACGGAATATTCCACAGTGTATTTCAAATTGCAGCATTCACACAGGCTGACAGTGGAACAGAACGGGATGTCAAAGTCAAGTGTTCGCGTGGTGAAAATTTTTCTGTTAACGTTTGTGTGAGAAAGGCGTCATCTTCTGTTAATATTAGAAGTTAACCTGTTTTCGCCGCACTGACTCAACTTATCGTTGTGGATTATGTATTCTTGCGTCTTCTTATTATTTATTTTATTATTATCCGTTATTTTCGTGACACAGTAAAAATATCCAATACAACTTGGATATTTTTTCCATTGAGTTTTCATCCACAGGAGAGATCAGATGTCTAAAACCGAAAAATTATTTTGGTTTTACAATAACTAAACTGAAAAATGGCCTGCACTCTCTGTAAATAAGAACACAAATTAATGGAGTAATTTACATGAAATAATTTTATGTAACAGTGAAAATGTCTTATATATTGAAGAAGTTGTTACAAAATTATTTGGTACTTGGAAAAAGAAAACACCATACATAAGGTAAACATGCTCTACATCCAGTCATTCTGCTCAGTGAGCCCTCTGACTGAGGACCTCAGTGACAAGGAGACAAGAGGAAGATAGTGAGGAGAGTCATACACAGGAGAATCTAGCGAAAATTCTGAGATGGCCAAGGAGAGTGCTCAGAATAAGCGGGTGACGATTGAAAAGCAGAAAGCCGAGCCTACATCAAGCTGCAGCAATGCTATGCCCAGGTCGTGGTGATGGTAATGAAGAAAAACCGTGGATGTAGCGGAGAAAGCAGAAATGAACCGCTGCGAAACGGTGATTAGGTGTCGTTCCGTTCTCCAGCAGGCACGTCCAGAACACCCATTCTCTTTCACGCTTGTTATTCATGACAAGGGAAAGGGACCGTGGGTCGCGATGAGGAGACACATCGCCCAGAATTCGAAGCACGGCTACAGACTAAAAAGCAGCACTTGTGGTAGAGTGCTGCTGCCCCCTTTCCATGACGAAGACGACCAGAAGGCGAACACACAAACATCAGCTGTTTACGTAGTCACCAAGGATCCTTGGGCCGGACCAAAGTGGAAGGGAATGTTGAAATCTGTCGTCAGAAGTTACTGGTGATGGTGGACATCACAACCATCATCAAAAAACAGAGGAGACTAGGCTTCTAAGGCGACACATCTCTGTCTCAGAGGTACAGTCTGAAGAGGGTGCCAGTGTGATTACTCATGGGTCCACATTGGCACAAGAAGAATGACGAAATATTCCGGCTGAAATAATTTCTGGAAACAGCTCTGCTGCTCGAAACAATGTCTCCAAAATCCGACAAGTCCCCACCATGTTTCAATTGCTAGAAGTATGGGCGCCTGCCCAAGTTCTGCAACAGGAATCCTGTTCATGTGAATTGTGGTGACCAGCCTCAGGTGGTGCAGATCCTTCACGGAGATGCAATAGGATCTGGTGGTGAGTGACTGCCAGCAAGGAGCAGAAACAACGAGAGGAAACCTGCAGCACAGCAACATGTGGCTGTAAGGACCACAGCATGTTGCATTTTTTATTTCAGTGCTGCCTTGATGTGCAACCGACTTTGTGTGTAGACTTCTGTGTGAGAGATAGATGGGTAATATTGTCTTTATGTAATGTTTGTCCTTGATCCTTGCTATTTTATCAGTACATCCTTAGGTGTCATGTTGTTGCGGAAATTTTGTGATGGAATGAGTCACTCGAACTCAGTGGCAGTGTTCAGAGTGGACACAGCTTGTGTAATCCAGGTGACGGAAATTGGGATGTAAAGCCTCTATTCTATTGATGAGTCTATGCATGGAGTAAGTGATCGAGTCCTGAATCGTTGGTTGATGTAGCTTGTGATGAAGGTCATGAACTCCCGGCCATCTCACTGCACCTAGGAATAGATGGAAGCAACACTTTTCTAGCGTTTCACTCGGCTTGAGGTTGGGAAGACCGTTGCTCAACATAGTTCCAATCGCTCACTCGTTTTCTTTACAAAAGTTACCTAGAAACTGCTGATATCTCCTAGTATCATCTAAATTTCATGCTTAACTCATTAATTCTCAATAAAAAATCTTGTATATCATTATGAAATACAAAGAATATGATGAGGTAGAATATTTTCTCTTATTACGTTCACTCAACATAAAAATTATCTTTCTTATCAAAAAAGTGAATGTAAGAAAACAAAAATCAGATTGAATGAAATAAAGCAAAAAATTATTTTTCTAAACTTTTCTGATGCTTTCTACTTGAGCAGCCATACGTTTTTGTTGAGCAGTTCTTTGTAAAAGTTTTTGAAACAGTGCTTGTTTACCATTCCACTGCATACACTTGTATCTTCTGGTTTTTGGTATATCTTAACACATTCTTTACATTTATTACAATACCAATCTGTTTGATACATATCTTTATAATATTGTTCAATATTTTTCAATCCGTACCCTGAGTAAACACCTTGGTATTGGCCATTTAAATATAATGAAATTGAACAGGGAAAAATATTTCAAATAAATAAAGTTAGAGATAATTCTTAATCATGCTATTCGTTATTTTTAACTTTCTTCATTCCTTTACATTTTCAAGTTTGTAGATCATAGTTACTAATTATTTTTAAATATTTATCAGGCAAAGTAATTTCAATATGTTATCAAGTTCCAAATAAATTTTTTCTTCATATCTGGTAGGTAAATGTTCACAACTGATAATATTGTGTAAGTATTTATTTGTAATTCACTAATCTTCTTAAACAATTTAGAATTGGTAACACTGCTGTGCGTTTTGTGAAATATATCCAATTATATAGGAAAATTTTAATTAGAATTCTTACAATTTTTAAGGTTCATTTGGTAATGTACCTATTCTAATTTCCAGAACACATCCTTTTTCATCATGAATACTCAATGCTTTCTTGTTAGTCTCATCTGCTTAGATTTCGTGTTTTTCACTTTGAATCAATTAATCTCCCTGTGTCGTTCTCTATTGTTGAATAAACGATCTTTGTTTTCTTCTAAACTTGTATCAAACTAATCGATCATCGATCTAATGTCTTCATAGAAACCTTCGGTTTCTATATCATAGATATAAATGTCGGTATCTTGCTAACACAACTCAGAATTCTCCGCATATTTTGATTTCATTATTCTATAATGAAAATCACACATCAGTTCTCTAGATAAATGAAGTATACTCATTACAACATATGATTAGATATGTTTATTAATCGTGATTGTAGGGTACAGTGTGTACACAGCCGTACAGTACATAACACGTGCTTGCCAGCAAACTTATCTGGAACACTGACAATTTGCTTGGTTGGTGCACGCTCGTCCGGCCGGAGTGCAATGCAGAGAGTAACCACTGACCACCATCTGCAGTGCACCAAATTAACTAGCGCAGCCTCTGGCGCAAATATGTCTCTTTTCGTAGTTCACGATTGAGCCTTTCAATATGACCGTAATTGGGTTGTCACACACAGTGACGTTGCGTGCATGTAGTGTACGTATTTATAAAGACCCTTTGTTAATAAAACTGTTTAAACTTGCTTGTCAGTGTTCACACATTGCCGTACCTCAAGGACCCACAGCTTACAAATCCTGACAAATATTTCATCTAATTATCATCTGGGGCAACAACACAAACAACCCCCTTACAGAAGTGGTGTCAGAATGGCGATAATTATGGAAAATGTACAGTCCTGAAGAGGTACTGCACAACGTGAACTTCGAGCTGCAGCAGCGTGAACATCTTCCGACTACGTGAGGACACCCAATGCAGAAATTCAGGTTGGACCAATTGCAGTTTGGCTAGAATAACAATGGCAGTGATGCATTTTAATTTTACAATTGAGTGACACATTGGCATTCAATGCAATGTTACAAATTACTGATCAAAAAGTTGAATTATTATATGATTATTATATGGTTTTAGTGGTTGGAGAAGGAATGAAAGGAAAATTTCATATTGTTTTAAAGATCTGTAACAGCAAATAATAAATATTTAAAACATGTTTAATAATAAAGAAATATCAAACTGTATATCAGATCTATATATATATATATATATATATATATATATATATATATATATATATATATATATAATATTCCAGATGTAAGAAAAGTTGTAAGTAAAATGAAAGATGAACATAGTGGAAAAGTAAATGAAGAATTTTGTGGATAACAGCTAAATTGTATGATTATAAAGCTCGTGACAATATAGAAGAACAATCTAAAGGAATAAGATATGTGTTGTAAAAAAATAGTTTAGAAGATTACAAAGATTGTTAGTTTAACAATATAAAACAATACAGAAAAATTCTCAGGAAAATAAAAGATATGTTGTGGAAAATAAAATATATACACTGCCATATGGTCAATATAAGTTAATAAATTTTTTATACATAAAATTTATAACTTATTGTCAATATATAATTTAAAAAATTTTGTATATATATAATTTTTCTATATAAATGGAACCTTTTAACAAACACCATATAAAGCACGACGATTTTGATATACAAAATCTAGAAACACTGAATAAAAAAAACAATGAAATAATTAAAATAATATAGGATAGAATAAAAATGTAAGAAGAAAGTATTAAAGTAAAAGATGAATGAATTAAAGTAAATGCTTAAATATGTAAATCAAAATATTTTCAAATTTTAAATTTGATATAAATATTTGTTAATTGTTGAAAATCGAATTGACTGTTAAACTAAATAGTAAACTAATTCTTTTAAAAACTAATTGTTTAAAAACTAACTGATTGTCATCTATATAGTGAAGTAAGTTTTTTTAAAAATTATTGTTTCCAAACTAATTTACTTTTAAACAAAATAATACACTAAATATAAATTAATTCTCTTAAAAATCAATTGTTTAAAAATATTTTCTTGCAAACCTAAATACTAAACTGCTATTTTTTAAAACTACTTAATCTTTATCTATCCAACTGTTTTGTGAATTACCGAAACGTAATCGTTTAACATAAACATTATTACTATTTCATTCTTAAAACTTTTTCAACTAAGTATAGACTGCATATTTTGTTTTCTGTAGTTCTTTTTCATAAAATTTACCTTTTGTATCTTATAATTTATAATTTTTTCGATTAGAATAAAAACAATTTCAATTTCAAATATTTCTGTTGACCAACTAGCAGTATATCCTTTTTGAAAGAGATTTTTAAATTTACTAATTATAACTTTATCACATTTTTCAATTAAGCATTTTTATTTGATATAATGTTATTGATTTTCAAATTATTTCACTATTTTCTATTGGCTTCTTTTTTTATTGTATAATGTTTTGTGTTATTGAATTCATCAATTAGAATTTTAACTAAATTTAATCTTTTATAATTTCCTTGTAAAGCAAATTTCTTCCACATTTTTTCTTAAAGTGTTCTGTGAATTCGTTTAACAACAGGTGGTTTCACTTCTGAAAACGTTGAATAATGATTAATGTTATATTTCTTTATTAATTCTTTGAATTCTTAATTATAGAATTCGTTTCCATTATATCTTTGTGAATTATTTGGTTATCTGACAAGTAAAATTTTTTGAAAAACAGGAAATCCGTTTTTAGCTTTGTTATCTCTAATAGATATTGCAAATGCTAATTTTGAATGAACATCAATTATTATTAATAAATATTTATAAATATTCTTTATATTTGAAATTCCTTTTAAACTACCAGAATCCATTTCAGCTAGATCAGCATGCTATAAATCACCTGTATCAGAAGGAATAACATTTCTTTTTTTAAATTTTTTCTAATTGGTTTATGCAATTCATTAATTATATTTTCACTAGTATTATTTTTTTATTTAATAAAATTGCAGGCAAATAGCCATATATTGTTACTTTGCTTAACATTTTACATTTACATTTTACATTTTTGCATATTCATCTATCGATTTCACTCTTTTACTGCACAGTTCTATGTGATATCGTTCACAGGCTTCGTTACACAGTACACATACTCATGGTGTGGTTGGGTCGTGGTAAGTTTTGTTGTTGCAGATTAGATGATGAAACCCGTGAATAGAATGTCTAGTTACGACATGTCGCTGTTCGAAGTTTGGTGCTGTCCATGAGCGGTTCGTCATTGCTTTGGTGCCATAAAACTCCGGCTATATTTTTTTCTCGTTTGTCCTCCATGATCTTCAGTTGCTTTCTGGAAGCCCTGGTGTGTGGCATCATATACCGAAGTTTGATGTCTTCAGTTAGGAATGTCTCTCTCGCTAGCAGGTACACTAGTATAGATCTTGTTGTCTTTGAGAGACCTAGTGCTCTTTTTAGATAGGTAGATTTCACCTTTTCTAGTGTTTCTAGATTTTTTTCTGTCAGGTGGTCCCATATAACCTCCATTCCATAGGCCAGGATTGGCAAGATTTTTATATTGAATAATTTCATGGCCTTTTATAGACTGAGTAGGCAGATGTTTTTGATGTCCTGTATTGCTATTATTGCTTGGGATGCACCTTCTGTTGTATGTTTTGTGAAGCATTTGGCTGTTGGTTCCAATGTCACTCCTAGGTATTTAAAGTCTGATGTGATTTTTAGTTTTTGTCCTCTGATACTGATTTCCGCATTCTTGGGTGTTTTGCCTCCTTCTCTGAAAATTACCATTTCTGTCTTTGTTATGTTTATGTGTAGTTTGTGTTCACTGCACCATCTGTCTATTTTCTCAATGATTCTCTGCAGCTTCTGTATATCTGTTGAACTTACAGCTATGTCGTCAGCATATGCATATACATACACATCATCTTCATTTTCTCCAATTTTGGACTACTTCTTCAGTGGCAAGAATGTACAACAAAGGGCTCATTGGGTCACCCTGTAAGACTCCATTCGATTGCAGAATGGGGTTCGAAAAAGAGAGGTTGTCTGATATTGTAATTAAGTTGTATTCGAGGATTGATTTGATTATTCTTGCCCATTCGCTATTTTCTCCCATTGTGTTTTCACTTTTCGGACTATGAGCTCTCTTTCCAATAGGTCAAAGGCTTTGGTAAAGTCTATTAACACTGTGTAGAACATTTGTTTCTTTTGTAGCGCATCAACGATGTTGTTTAGAAGAAGTATGACTGCCGTAAGTGTTGATCTTCCAGATCTGAAACCCATTTGTCGTTCTGGGAGATGACTGTCCACAGAGGCATGGATTTTGTGTGTTATTATCTTTGAAAACATCTTGAATTGAGTATTTTCCAGGCTGCCTCTGTACTTGTTTGGGTCCATTGGGTCTCCTCTACCTTTGTAGAGAACTTTTATTGTCGAGTGTCTCCATTGTGTCAGAATTCTTCAAAGTTCCAGGCATTTGTTAAACAGTTTGGTCCATATGTGTTGGAGGGTCTCTTTTGCCTCTTTTAAATGTTCATTATTATATTATCAGGTCCTGCTGCTTTCTTGTTCTTCAGTGCTTTTATTACTTCTTTCACCTCATCTTCATTTAGGGTTCCCATGTATTGTCTTTTTCCTTAGTTTGATGTTGTTTTTCTTTCTTTGGGGTGTTTTGAGTCCTCGTTTGTTCAGTATCCTACTGAAGTGGTCTTCCCATTCCTTCAGGTCTATATTTGGTGTATGAGCCATTTTTCTCGGTCTTGCTGCTATGTATGGGTCTTTCTCTGCTTCATCTGCTTCTCTTTTTGCCTCACTTTCTATGTATTCTATTTTCTTCTCTTCTATTAGTGTTTTGTAGATTCTTATCTCTTCTGCATTCAGTTTGTATGTTTCCTCGTCATGCTGGTTTCTTAGTCTGTGGAGGATTCTTAGAACAGTGTTCCTTTTGCTGTAGCATTCAGCATCGAACCATCTTTTGGCCATCCTTGTTTTGGGGATTGTTTGTATCACTGAACTTTTTTGGATGTCTTCTATTTGGTCTGTTGCTTTTTCAAGGTCTCCTTCCTTTATGCTAGTTTCTATTTCTGTTAATTGTTCTTGCTCGTTTGTTAATTTTCTTATATCAATCTTTCTTTGTGTGATTTCGTGGGTCTTTCTTGCTGGCGGTGACGTGACGATATTTATTTTTATCTTCATTGGAATGTGCTTTCGTATAGGAGTAATGGAGTCATGCCATATTGGTTGAATACTTCCTTCTATGTCTCCTCTTGTTAATGTGATAGCAGTTGTGCTCATCCCATTGTGGCATATGTATGAAGGTGTCTGTCTATCGTTAAGTAGGGTGAAACCACCTTATTCTAGGGTTTCAATGACTAGTTTTGTTTTATAGTTGTCTGTGTCTATTCTGCAGTTGAGATCGCATGCAATTATGGTGGGTTTGCTGTCGCATTGTCTGATGAGTGTGACTATTTCGTCAATTATTTCTACAGCATTTGTGTGCGCTTTAAAATAGGCTGCAATTATATTTATGTTTGCCGCTTCTATTAGCATACTATTTTCTTGTTTTATGATTTTTTTGCTGGGCGTCATCTAGGGTTTCAGTAGGATAGATATTCCCCCCATGGGTCGTCCTCTTTCTCCCTTCTTTGCCATTAGGTGATAATTATAGAAATCATTATGTTGCCAGCTGACTATCAGGAAGGTTTCTGTTTGAATTGCAAGGTCCGAGTTTTGCAGAATGACTGTTGGTGTTAGGTTAACAGCACTTTTTACTCCCTCTATATTCCACAAGACTGCTTTTATTTCTTGCTCTTCTGGTTTTCTTCTTACTTTAGTTGAGCTCTGCTCCTTTTTCCATTGATCATCTTGGGAAACGAAATCGACGTACTTTTATGTTTTCTAGCCAGAATTCTGGTTCTTGTGTGATCTGTAGCTTTTCAAACGGAATGCCTACTTTGAAAGCTTTTTTGTCGCCCAGTGTGCGCAGTTCTTCACATTCTAGTTGTCCCAGTATTCCGTTCTTGTTAAGGTATTTCAGTACTGTAGCAGTTGTGGCGGTTCTCTTTAAGTTACCGATGTATAGCCACGCTGTTGTTTCTGCTGCTTGCATTTCTTCGTCTTTTTTGATACCCATTATGGTTTTATAATTACTCTTGTTTCTTCTGTACCAGCTCATCCCTGCCACAGTACTCCAAGTCGGTTCCTCTAGTTCATTAACCTGATTTCAGGTTTTATTATGTTGCTCATGTGCATTGATTTGGACTTGTAACTGACTTTGTTGCTGGAGCAGAGGATTTCTGTATATTGTCGTCCCCTCCGGTTTAGCTTTGTTGTTGTATTTAGTTTGTATGTTGTATCCATCAGTTTTGGTATTCTATGCGTCTAGGTGGCTTTCCTTTTCTAGAGTTTTCTTTATTTGCTCTTGTATTAATATCCCTAGTTGGTTTTTTAGGAAATCTGTCATCTCCTCCACTTTATGCCTCAGTTCTCCCATTTCCGTCTTTTTTTGCTTTTTCCAGAAAGCTACCCACACCGATGTCTCCGTTTAAGTTCTTCTCAGATCCTGTAGGTGCCTCTTCCATCTGTCTCTGTCTGCTATGTGCTGGTTCCTGCGTTTCGCCAATAGATGTCGCAAGGTGACTAGTAGTCCACTGTCCGCTAAGTGCAGTTTCCGGTGTCTCGCCAATAGATGTCGCTACGTGCCCAGCCGGCCACTGTACGCTATGTGCTGTTTCCTGAGTTTCTCCAATAGATGTCGCTAGTTGTCCACCAGTGCAGCTTCCTTCTCCTGCGCTCGTCTCTTGTTGGATGTTCCTAACCTCTCTTGTAGGATTCCTATTCTACACCTTATTTGCTTTTGTTTCGTTTTTCAAAGATTCTAAACATTTTCTTATTTCACTCACCACCTCTAGTAAGTTGTTCTTCATTTCCTTCTTCATACATCCTCCTTCTTCTGCCACTTTTCCGATCATCACAAGAGCGTTCCCAATATGATACACTGCACTGTCCATCATCTTAAATATATTCTTCACTAATATTATTTAGCGACAGCAAAGATGTCTTAGACTGTGTCAAAACTTCACAATTTACAAAATCTTTTCAATGACTTTCCTCTTTTTAGATTTACAGATTGTACAAATATCTTCAACTGTTTTTCTTCTATTTTTAGCTATTATTCTATGTGCATTATGTGTTCTGATTAATTTTTAACGCTATTAACAATAAATATTGTCATCCTTAAGAACTAAATGCGAACTGTGAATTTCCTTTGATATACGAACAAATTTAATAATGTTAAAATAAATCTAAAGATTGAAATACATCTAGATCTTCAACTACTTTCTAATTGAAAATCTTATTAATTTTTGATTCTAATGATTTATCGCAACTTTCCTCTGAATCAATTCTAACTAATGCATTTAAAGAAACTATTTTTAATATCGTCTATTTTTTTTATTTTTAAAGTATGTAATACCACCCATAATACCATTTCTTTGCTTTAAATTTGAAAGAAACTAGTTATAAACTTATTGATTAGCATAATTAAGAACTGTGTTAGAATGCTTATGTACCCTGGTTTTTTAACATTTTTTTGTAAGTATCGTTTGTTAACTACATCTTTTGCATCAATTCGTTCATTTAGCTTAGCTAGTCTTCTATTTTTAAAACCAATATAACATTTAATTATTTTAAAAATAGCATTAAATTCAATTTGAAATTGTTCAATTCCATTAGATATTGATGATTGTAGTTGTTTATTATTACTTTCTATTTTTTTCTAAATTGAATGTAGATGTATTTAGTACTTGTTCACTTTGTTTAGCTTGATATATCTTATTTCCAAAAATGACCATTTATTAAATCTAAAATATCTTTAAAGCTATAATTCTCACATAGCTTTTTTAAAACAAATAAACGAAAAGACCACATATTACATCATCAAAATTTTGTATCCTTTCTGAATTGTAGTATAGTTCATTTTTTCCTAAATAGTTAGCTCTTTGTTTTGGTATATTATAACCAAATGCATCAATAACCAATTCCAGGTTCCCGGGTTCGACTCCCAGCAGGGTCAGGGATTTGCTCTGCCTCGTGATGACTGGGTGTTGTGTAATGTCCTTAGGTTAGTTAGGTTTAAGTAGTTCTAAGCTCTAGGGGACTGATGACCATAGCTGTTAGGTCCCATAGTGCTCAGAGCCATTTGAACCAATAACCAATATTATATCATTATTTTTATAATAACAAATCCAATGAGTACCAAGATTACCAGAAGTATCGAAATTTACTATACCACATTCAGTATTTAATGGTTTATTTACTAACTCATCAATCATGTATATACCACATTAATGTTCATTTTCTGTATCAAAATTACTTAATGCATTAAGATATTTATCATTTTCATTACGAAATTTTTTTGTTTCCTTTGTTCCATTTCCAACTTTTTCCCATTTCTAAGTTATGTGCTTTTTGTTCTTTTAATTCATCATTTCTCTTTTGTTTAACAGTGCATTTAATTATGTAACTCTACTTTAATAGACTTTGGTTAAGTGTTGGCCCTAGGTAGCAAAGTTTTCCCTTAGAAAAATTTATGAATTACTGTGCTGACAAACCTCTAACCTTATTTCCTTTTCAAACAGCTGAGCAAAACTGAATGTTCTCAGACATTACTCGATATACTTATTCTGATCAACACTAAACTGGCACACAATATTTTTAATGCAACGCAATCTGACTTGCAATAATCCCTACAGAAGAATGTCCCTGACTAAGATTTACCTATACCTCTCACAAATCACTCACCTCACAAAAATCTTCGTTACTCGAGCTACTGCAATACAGCGAGTGCCAACACTGCCAGCTAAATAAAAAATTCAAACTATGGAAGGCACTAACTACTGATAGGCATAGTTAGTAAATGAAAGATTTCGATAGAGAACAAGCAATATATTTACCTTAATAGTGTTCAAAAGTCATAATATATATAGCAGTTCATGGCATCCAGTCATACAAATTTACTATCTCTGATGGACACACGTCCAGATTGTCCGCTCTCAAAATTCAGTCATCTCCGTCCCCACATCTACCACTGCTGGCAGTTCACATCCAACTGTGCAACGGTACATGCTGTTAACAGCCAACTGCCCAACACTACAATGGAGAATATTGCAACAATTCTGACCAGCCTCAGACTGCACACAGCACAGTGATTTTCATATAGAGCGCTTCATGTCGATACCAATATAAATTACTAAACAGCCAACTTACAAAGTATAATCAATAGTAAAGGTATTCATTTATATAGTCAAAAACTTAATAAAGATTTTTTTATCTAGTTAATATTTATAAAGAATATTTTATACATTAAAATTCATAAAGATTTTTTATATTGATTAAAATTTTGTAAGGATTTGTTATATAGATAAAAATTTAAAAAGTAAATGTTGTAAGTAGGCTGTTAATGTTATCTTATTGGCAACGTTATGTAGCGCTCTGTATGAAAATCACTGGCTGTGCTGTGTGCAGTCTGTGGCTAGTTTGCATTGTTGTCTGCCATTGTAGTGTTGGGCAGCGGCAGCTGGATGTGAACAGCGTGTAGTGTTGCGCAGTTGGAGGTGAGCCGCCAGCAGTGGTGGATGTGGGGAGAGATATGGCGGAGTTTTGATAATTTGTAATACTGGATATTATGAACTACTATATATATTATGACTGTTAAGCTAAATACATTGTTTGTTCTCTATTATCATCTTTCAATTGCTAACTATGCCTATCAGTAGTTAGTGCCTTCTGTAGTTTGAATCTTTTATTTAGCTGGCAATAGTGGCACTCGCTGTATTGCAGTAGTTTGAGTAACGAAGATTTTTATGAGGTAAGTGATTTGTGAAAGGTATAGTTTAATGTTACTCTGCGCCATTCTTTTGTAGGGATTCTTGATAATCAGATTGCGTTGCGCTAAAATTATTGTGTGTCAGTTTAAGCACAATCGTGTATTATTGTTCAAAGGGGACGTTTCTTATGTCGAACCTTAGCCTAGGATACCTCACTGGAATCTTCTGATTTTTTTCTTGTAGTTTGTGTAATTAGTGTAGCTATTGTTTATTGCTAGCGCGTAATTGTAGAGAGAATCTCCTTTGTAGTTGTAGTCTTTCATTGTTGTACAGTAAAACAGTTGTGGCACACATGTAGATTTGCACCAAGTATTTCGCAGTTGCAATTAACTACATATTATTTTCAGTGCTATGTTAATGTGTTCTCTTATTTTTTCTCTTCAAATTGTGCTTTTCTGTGTTATCGTGTGAAATATTGTGACAATAATGGCGTGTGGAAAACGTAATACTAGGCTCCAAAGTAGACTGAGAAATGACAGTGAAGACGAAAGCAGAGTGTTAGCGCCACTGTGTAATGAATTAACTAATGGTCAAAGTAGTAATTTGGTAATTGCGCATAGGGAAATGGAGTGGGTTGCAAATAATGGTGTACACAAAAAAACAAGTAGTGAACAGGGAGGCATTATCGATCGATCGCTTGGCAACAGCTCGCCTCAGGAATCCGAAATGACAGGACACAATTTTGCAAATACTGTACAGTCAGGTTTTGCGTCCTCACCGTTTTCTCAAATAAGTCAAGACACATTTTCTGCTTGTCAAAATGTGAATGTTGCCGGTGCAAATGCACTGTCGAAAAGCGTAGAGAAACAGATTCCAGACACTAATGCATTGTTATTACAGCTAATGCAACAAATGGAACAAAATCAGAGACAAACACAGCAACAGTTAGACACAATGGAACAAAATCTTCAAAAATTAGACACAATGGAACAAAATCTTCAAAAGTTAGACACAATGGAACAAAATCGGAGACAAACACAGCAAAAGCTTCAAATGTGAGACACAATGGAACAAAATCTTCGGAATTTAGACACCACACTTGAACAAACACGTGAAGATTTAACTACTGAGTTACATAACATTGAATCGAAATGTCAAAAAGTCTGTAATGACGTAAAAACACAAATTTGTGAGCATTTTCAACCTATCTTTTCGCGGCATGAAAATGCATTACAGAATCACGAAGCAGCCATAAAAGAACTGCAAACCATTGTTCATGCAAATCATGAGACCTTGTGGGCTAAAACTGACTCAGTTGCATCTACCGATTCGGTTACGCAACTTGCAAAAACTCAGTAAAACTTAAAGGACACAGTGGATTCGATTTCAACACAAATGGACACTCTGAAACTTGGTTTAGAAAAACACACTGAGGAAATGTGTTCACTATCGGAGAAAGTAGCCGAACTTTCGGATCAGGTCACTAACTTATCTACAAAGGTAGATGATGATGTGAATGACACAAGACCTGTAGCATTCACTGACACACAAGAGTATGAACAAAATAGCAAATTCAAACAAAATCAAAATCATCTCAATACACAGTACAAAAGAGAAATCCGGGAAGTACAAGATCAGTTGATGCAGGTAATACAAGAATTACATATTTCAGAGGACACTCGTGCTCCAGTACGGGACGAGGGACATAGAAATACGGAACAACCACAAAATAATAACACAGGACACTTCAGAAATTATGAAATAAATTGGCAAGGCGCATTGGATTTTGAGATATAACCACCGAAACGAGGTAACAATGAGCGATGTGCGACTCGCCGACACGATGATTTCGACTATGAGCTGTTCATTACTACACATAAATTCAAAACTTTTAAGAATTCTGCCAACGACATTCATCCACAAGCGTGGCTCCATCAATTCTCTCATTGTTTTCCTCCCAACTGGTCATTAGAACACAGATTAGAATTTATGTGTGGCTACTTGGAGAATGAACCAGCTGTAAGAATGTGGTCGGTCATTCACGATTGCCACAGTGAAGGAGAGTTTTACCATGCCTTCCTCTCAGCATATTGGTCTCAAGCCACACAAGACCGAGTAAAACATAGCAGCATAATGATGAAACATTTCGAACAATCTGAATTTTCCAGTCTTATGAAATATTTAGAAGACATGTTGCATAAGAATCACTATCTTTCAAACCCATACAGCCCTTCAGAACTCATTCGCATTTGCTTAATCAAACTGCCTGAATATTTACGACATATTATTTTGGCAGGACGTTGCAAAGTCGACATTGAAGCATTTCAGGGACTCTTACAAGAATTAGAAATTGACACTGACAATCGCGGAACGCGAAAGCAGGAACACAACAATTACAGGGCACATCCGTCGCAATTCCGCGATGAAAGAAGTAATAACTGGATACGACAAGGCTATTCTTTCAATGTAAATCGTGACCGAAACAGACACCACCCGTATGACAACCGTTGGCAGAGTAGTAATAATTACAGGGAAAGATCACCTCTCCGTGGTAATGACTATCACAGAGACAATCAGAGAAACAGACAATATGGGAACCAAAATAATTATTATCAAGGGAGACAGAATAACTTTAGACGCAACGGTCCAGCGCGCAGTTACGACTCAGGGAGGAATTCTCCACCACGTGACAGACAAGAAAGAAACTATGTAAACTACCGACAATACGACAGATCTGAATTCCATCAGAACTGGCGAACTTCAAACAGGGCAGAGCCTTCTCGTTACGGTGATTTTGTAGAAGTTAGGTCTCCAAATCCCAATAACGACGCGCGCCAACAGAGAGACAATAGGCAATGACTCATACCACTGGCAGCCACAAAACGTACTTATGAAACTGACGACACAGCTGCCGTAGCTAGTAATTACGTAAAAATTGAAGACATTAGGGACATCTTACTCCAGGAACACGACGTAATACGTAACAACATTGCGTATCCTGTGATTCACATTACTGTAAATGACGTAAAATTTACGGCAGTACTTGACTCTGGCAGACCCATTTCAGTAATTAGTGAAACAGCTTTTAGCAAATGCAACAAATTGAACCATTGCCCCACACTTCCGTTAGGTAAGATTAAATTACAAGGTGCAATCTTTGGAAAAAGTGTAGATGTACGCCAACAAACCAACTTAGAATTCTTTTGTCAAAGCCACAGCTTCTCTATGAACTTTCTTATTGTTCCATTATTGTCGACGGAAATTATACTGGGAGTAGACTTTTTGAATGAATACAAAGCAATCTTAATCTTTCACGATGCTGAAATAAGTTTAGAGAAAGAAGGTAAGTCAATAGCTTTGAAATTTGAAGACTGGCTCTCAAACCATGACGAGGAAATTAATCGGCTTTACCTTCTGTTAGACAACAGTTCGGAATTTTCTATGGAACTAGACATTAACAATCACTCTGCAAGTACTGACAGGGATGATATCGACGGCATATTTGAAATTAATGAGTTAATTCAGAATAAAACTCAAACAATTAAGAATTGTAATGACACTGATAGGCAGGGCCTTTATGAGGTTTTACAAGCACATTCCACAGTTTTTACTCACAAAATAGGAACAATCAAGGGATTTCAATACCAGTTTCGTGTTCGTGAGCATACAAAATTTTGTGTTAGACCATACGTAATTCCAGAACATTATAGGGACCGTGTTAGAACAGAAATACAATCTATGCTTGACGAGGGCATTATTGAGCCTGCAGTAAGCTCATACAACAATCCGTTACATGTTGTTGAGAAGAAAAATGGATCGATCAGGCTTGTCTTAGATTCGAGACAAATCAATACTATCATTATTCCTGAAACAGACAGGCCGCAGACGATGGAAGAACTTCTTCAAAATTTTAATGGTGTAAAAGTGTTGCCTTCCATTGATCTCAGATCCAGATTTTATCAGATCGAACTTCATCCAGAATGTAGAAAATACACAGCTTTTCATTGTTTCGGCTTTTGTTATCAGTGTAAGTAGGCTGTTTATGTTTTCTTATTGGCAACGTTACGTAGCGCTCTGTATGAAAATCACTGGCTGTGCTGTGTGCAGTATGTGGCTAGGTTGCATTGTTGTCTGCCATTGTAGTGTTGGGGAGCAGCAGCTGGATGTGAACAGCGCATAGCGTTGTGCAGTTGGAGGTGAGCCGCCAGCATTGGTGGATGTGGGGAGAGAGATGGCGGAGTTCTGTAATTTGTCATGAACTGCTATATATATTATGACTATTAAGGTAAATACATTGTTTGTTCTCTATTAATATCTTTCATTTGCTAACTATCCCTATCAGTAGTTAGTGCCTTCTGTAGTTTGAATCTTTTATTTAGCTGGCAGTAGTGGCGCTCGCTGTATTGCAGTAGTTCGAGTAATGAAGATTTTTGTGAGGTAAGTTATTTGTGAAAGGTATAGTTTAATGTTAGTCAGGGCTATTCTTTTGTAGGGATTTTTGAAAATCAGATTGCGTTGCGCTAAATAATATTGTGTGTCAGGTTAAGCACAGTCGTGTATAAATTGTTCTAAGGGGACGTTTCATCAGTTTCGAAAACTTCCTTTTGGTTTGAACATTTCTTCGGCAGCATTCATTCGCGGGCTAAATTCTATATTACCTGAGTTCTTAAAACGTCACATCACCTTATATGTGGACGATATTCTGATAGCAGAAGCCTCATGGGAACAACACAATCGCATCCTCAACAGCGTGTTACGTATTTTTGCAGAATCTGGAATTACAGTTAACTTGGAAAGGTCTGAATTCGGTAGGTCAAAGATGAAGTTTTTGGGACATATTATTTCTTCTGAAGGCATTCGGCCGGATCCTGAAATGTTAGAAGCAATCAGAGCCATTCCAGTTCCATCCACAAAAAAACAAATCCGCAGTTTTCTAGGTCTCGTAAATTTTTACCGTCGTTTTCTGAATATGCGAAGTCTTCTTACATCAAAACTTTGTTCTCTCACTGGAGAAAAATACTATTTGGAACTGGGACGAACAAGCACAGTTGGAATTCAATTCTTTGACAGAAGCGTTACTTCACGCGCCAATACTAGCTCATCCAGATCTGTCACAAGATTTCTGCCTTAGCACGGATTCTTCTAAAGTTGGTCTTGGTGCTCATTTATTGCAAGAAGCCACAGAAAATGACACTACTGTTCAGAAAACCATTGCTTTTTCTAGCCGAGTGCTAACAAAATCTGAAAAAAATTGTTCCGTTACTGAATTAGAAGCTTTAGCTATCGTTTGGGCATATAACAAATTCCGTTTCTTTCTTTCTGGTAAGCACGTAAAAGTATACAGTGATCATCGTGCATTACAATTTCTTATGTCTTCAAAATTAAATCATGACAGGTTAAAACGTTGGGCATTGTTTCTGCAAGAATTCCGCTTCACAATAGTCTACATTCCCGGCAAGGAGAACATTGTTGCGGACGCGCTGTCACGCGCACCGGCTGGGCTTGAGAAAAGTAACACAAAAGGCAACCTCGAAAACATGTTCAGTATTCTTTACATTCAGAAAGTCGCCTTTGAAAACTTCATCACCACATCTTTAAAGGACATTGCTCATGAACAAGATAAAGATCTGATTTGGAAAGACATCAAGAGCAAATGGCATGAAAAGACACACACACAGATTCGGCATTGTTATCTGGTGAGAAACAACATACTGTTCAAACGCTGCACTGTTGATGACAAGCTATGGGTACTTTGCATTCCAGACGATTTTGTTATTAAGCTCATTTGGTACATTCATTTCAGCTACGCACACTTTGGTCCACGAAAGTGTTATCATATTCTTCGGACGACTTGTTATTTTAACAGTATGGAAAAGAGAATTCGAAGAGTCTTGTCTATTTGTAAACTTTGTCAAAAGGCGAAACCATCTACTATCTCCCATCGTGCTCCGCTGTTTCCTATCATTCCTTCTAAATTAAAAGAATTTGCTGCTGTTGATCTCTTGGGACCGCTTGTCAGAACATCTAATGGATTTTCGTACGTTATTGTCGCTGTTGAACTTACTTCAAAATTTATTTCTTTCACTCCGTTACATAAAGCCACTGGACCCTCTGTATCCAACGCCTTTGTTAAAAATTTCTTTTGTGAAGTTGACCACATTGCTAAAGTCATTTCAGATAACGGACCGCAATTCAGATCTGCTGTTTGGTCACGCATGCTTTGGAATCATAAAATCAAACCTGTTTTTATTTCATTGTACTCACCACATTGTAACCCATCTGATCGGATTATGAAAGAAATCAATAAGCTTTGCAGACTTTATTGTCACAGAAAGCATCAGCATTGGGACAGATATTTACACTTATTTCAAAATGTGCTGAATGAAATGCCTCATGATTCCACTGCTTTACCACCTACTCTTGTACTAATTAATGAAGAACCACCGAACAGAATCACAGAGCTTGTACCTTTCCCAAATACACGTAAACTTCGACACAAAGACATAATTGATTGGGCTCTTAAAAATATAAAATCTGCAGCAGACAATAGGAGAAAACCACACGGTAAAGCAAATGCAAAGAAATTATATATTTGTCAGAAAGTTCTCATTAAAGCTCATTCATTGTCACATAAGAAGAAATACTTGAGTCACAAATTCTTTCTAGTTTACAATGGACCTTACAGAATCCGACGTATACCACATGATAATTGCGTTGAAGTTGAAACTCTGCGTACTAGGAAGAGTAAAGGTTTACACCACATTTCACATGTGAAACCGTTTATTGAAAGAAAATCTGTTTTTAACTTTGTCTTTGCCATATAACTTTTCACTTTACATTGCTAGTATGCTTTGTCAGACTTAGAATCTGTTAACATGCAACAATGTTGGAAGTTAAATATCAAATCAAGGACCAAGAGAACTTATTTAAACAGAAATTACAGTGCATTGTTATTGTGAACAGACGGCACAGTGTTATTGTGTGTGTACATTCTTGCTTGTTAGTTGCACGATTACCTAACGACTATAAGGCTCACATACTAAGAACATTTACCAGTACTGCTAATGAGATTTTAATGCAACATTTTGGTTTACTTGAAATTACATTCTGAATTAAAGTACTTTCTGAGAGATACCAACTGACACAGTGGTTGGTTTATGTGACAGCTACACGTTTATATCACGATGCTACTAATGAGTGACAATTTACAATGTTGCTTTTGCGGTGTATCTGTTTTATATCTGCACAGTTTTTCTGAATTCTTCTGTAAAGTAAAATATGTTTTAGTAGTAACTTTTGTGGTATAGCTACAAGGAGACAGCCTTTTCCATAGCACAACAATACGTTACAGTACAATACTTTCTTCATCACAACAATAAGCGTAATAACTAAGATATCTATACGCAAAGCATTTCACTTTTGTTTATCATGAGGTAAGTACATTGACTTCTGCAGAACTTAGCTTTCGATGGAAAATAACTACGACACTTCCACAGAGATTATCTTACAGCAAGACGCACATTTAGCGCTTCAGGACACGCATTTGAGTGATTAATTTTGTACTTAAGTCATTTATTTTTAAAGATATTTGAAGTTCAATGATACAAAGGTTTTCCGTAATACATTTCATTCCATTCTTGTAATCTGTAACACCTGAGGTTATAATTACATTAATCCTCAGGGGGGTACACGCTTACTTTGTGTACCATGTGTGTGGCATGCACAAGGAGCCCTAGCTAATATGGTATTTGCTTATACAACTTTACACATCGGTACCATATTTCTCTAATACATAATTTCACAGCTATCTGATCATTTAACTGAGAGATAAACATTTTTTTTTAATACATCAGTGACAGATGTTTACGTAATTACACCGTTGTATAACGTCACACTTACGAAATTGTATTTTGTCTGTACTTTGTGAACTGTTCATATTTTTTTTGGTACCATTGTGATACTATGAGATCTTTGAATGATGTATTTGGTAAGGGAGAATGATTTTAAAGTACGTTTGAGGTAGATGACGCTATTGAAATGAGCAGAGGATATTTTTTATGGTTTGAAATTATTGCAGAAAGCTACGACTTTTCTGAGATATGACTGAGGTGTTATGATGTTATTTTTGTGACGACGATGTGTATTATGGTGTTGAGGTATGTTTATGATCAATAAGCCGATGTTATATAAGGAATTTGATTATGCTACATATTTATAATGATGAAATATTGAAGAATGTCGACGAATATGTATATGTGTAACAAGGTAAGGAATAAGGAGTAGTGGTTAGGCACTCTGATTTGTGAAAAAGGTTGTTGGAAACCAAGAATCGTACTTGTAAGAGTTATGAAATGTGTGTAAATGCGTAAATGTATCACAATGCTGGCATAAAATTTTTTGGACACTGTTATATTCATAAGATTTTGTTTCTACACATTTGCAACGCAATTTCTCGACCCGTGAAGTTTTGTATATGAGACTGTCACTGTAGCGGAAACTGGTGTCGTAAATATTTCCATAAGAAAGGTAAGTGACCACATGCACCTAATGCGTCGTGGGCACCCAGCTGGGCGACAGTCGCCAGGAAAAAAGCCATTAGCGTGTGCACGTTTCAGAGGTACAGGTGGAGAAAAAAAAAGGGAGGCCATTATCTCCGCTATTGACGTTCCTTTGTAGAAAGCATCGCAAAAACGACATGGTCGAACTTGAAAACATATTATTACACTGTGGAGCTCTTAATTTATGATATTTACTGAAATGCCTAATGAAATTACGAGAAATATTTTTATGTCTATGCACCTGATTATGACTACTGTCTCTCTAGTTGAGAGATTTTTCTACTAACTTATGAAATGCCTCATGGCTACTGAATGATGTTCTTATGCTTTACTTTGCACATAGTTGCTCATTTAATTTGATATCTAGTTTCCTGCTGTGTTGCAGCATTGGTTTTATAAAATATACTTACATGCATTTGCTAATGTGAACACTTTCTGTCAACACATCTATTAAATAATTATTTTATGACCCACATTCTTCGAAAAAGGAGCTTTTGGAATGGAAAGAACAATAAGAAGGGAGTGATAACAATAACTGCATATATAATTTTCTTTTCAAGTACTTGGTAATTTTTTGTAGAATTAGTTTTTGTGGTGCACCACTTTAATTACATAGACATTAAGATGTGAATAGACATTTCCCTTTTCTGCATTGTTGTTTTTACTGTAATATTTTTTTCTGCTTGAGCTATGTCATGTTTATGTATAAGTTACTGCTGTTTGCCAGGCATAGTGTTACTGAATTTGACTTTGTGTTACTCTTCTAAGCTAGTTTTACTACTGTTTTATTTTTCTTGTTTGCTGCACAGTGCCTTATATTAGTTGTCCTACTGCAATTGCTTTGCTTATTTAAAATTTTTGTCCTTGATGTTTGTGTTAATTGGTTTTTGCTGCTGCATTGCCTCATCCCTTAGTTTAGCATCTGAGCTCAGTAGATTTAAGTTAGCTTAAGAGGGGGGAGACTATATGAGAATGAGTTGCGATGAATTGGGAGAAATGCATTGAAAAGTTATACGAAAAAAGTACAGAAAGCAGGTATAAGTAGGATTTTCTTGGAACTAAATGATGAGGTAAGATAATGGAAAATAAATAATGAGGTAAGAAATATATGAACATATAAATACAGAAAGCATGCTTGGGTAGGATTTTTTTGGTGGAAGCAAAGGTTTAAATAAGACGAACGATCTATGGAATGAACTTTTGGGTTGGACTGCAGTACCAAATGTTACACTGAAAACAAACCCTGCCCTTTCCTCTTGTGTTATTCTCCTATGTGTTTGTGTACTCTTGTATATTTGTGTTTTTCCTGTCTTTATGTGTTTAACTGATATGAGTTATGTTGTAGAATTTTTCTAATAATATGTTATTTACCTTGTAAATATGCTTGGACATTATTTATTCTGTTTTGTTTTAATGCCCATGTGTGATGCTGATGTTTCGAAAGTTATTCTGATCTTTTATGTATGAACTTATGTTATAATTCCTGTAACACTGATGTATATGTTATATCGATTCATTTGTAAAGCTTGTACTACAAATGTTATCTGTATTGTTATGTTCTTTAATGATGTATTTTGTACCTTTGTAATTGTATTCTCATGTTATAATATTGTAATTGACACCAGTTCATCAAATTAAGTAACTTGTAAGCATTCATTTCACTGCACACATTTCTGTTGGTCATAGTATATGGACAATATGTGAGAAGTAGGGACTGTTAGTGCTTGCATGTGTGTTAATAATTCAGCAAGGGACTGGATAACAGCATAGCTGGTTCTCAGAACAATTCCAAAAACTTTGTGGGTGCACAAGTGGTGGTTTATGGACTTGCTATATTCTCCGCAAGACTCTTCGATGGTGATTGTGCACCTGCACTGTCGCAGCAGATGGCTGCTGACCATCATCTCTACCAGGACTACAGTTGGTCGGCACCTCTGGTGGCCCACCAATACCACAATCTCTACCAGGACTACAGTTGGTCTGCACCTCTGGTGGCCCACCAATACCGTAATCTCTACTGAGACTACAGTGGATATACTCTGTGATGACCTACCTACCAATATTCTTCAAAACGTCGAATGACTCTGCTGTGGGTTTGCTGTGTTGTGGTCCATTACCTGTCAGCATGTCAAGAGTCAGCACTGTCTTTCCGTTCGAAGGACAACACTACTTCTTCAAGACTGCATGGAAATCCCCTACTTCCTTGTGCATTGTCTTTTACTGCTCAGACTTTGAGAAAAGAAACGGCAGTTTTACTGTGATGAATGATCAGGACTGTCTTTATGAACTGTGAGAAAATTTTAGCTTTTGAACAACATTATATTAATAAGTGTGTGCATTTGGTATCTTTGTTATTGTAATTATGAAAAAATTTATCATATCATTATTGGCCACTGCCCAAAACAGTTTGTAAATTTTTTTGTGGGGAGCATGGGAGCTATGTAAGTAGGCTGTTTATGTTTTCTTATTGGCAACGTTACGTAGCGCTCTGTATGAAAATTACTGGCTGTGCTGTGTGCAGTCTGTGGCTAGTTTGCATTGTTGTCTGCCATTGTAGTGTTGGGCAGCGGCAGCTGGATGTGAACAGCGTGTAGTGTTGCGCAGTTGGAGGTGAGCCGCCAGCAGTGGTGGATGTGGGGAGAGAGATGGTGGAGTTTTGATAATTTGTAATACTGGAGATTATGAACTACTATATATATTATGACTGTTAAGGTAAATACATTGTTTGTTCGCTATTGTCATCTTTCAATTGCTAACTATGCCTATCAGTAGTTAGTGCCTTCTATAGTTTGAATCTTTTATTTAGCTGGCAATAGTGGCGCTCGCTGTATTGCAGTAGTTCGAGTAACGAAGATTTTTGTAAGGTAAGTGATTTGTGAAAGGTATAGTATAAAGTTTGTCTGGGCCATTCTTTTGTAGGGATTTTTGATAGTCAGATTGCGTTGTGCTAAAATTATTGTGTGTCAGTTTAAGCACAGTCGTGTATAATTTTTCAAAGGGAACGTTTCATAATATTAAATAATTTATAAAATTTCTTTAATATGGTTAGAAATGTAATAACATTATTATGTAGTTAAAAATTTATAAAGATTTTTATAAGTGGATTAATAATTTATACAGATTTTTTTATATAGTTTAAAAATGTAGCTAACTGAACCTCTTTATGGGCTATATGAATTTTCTGTAAAAATTAATAACCTGTAGGATGCATTTCGAATGGAAATTTGTTAATTAAATTTAAATTTACTAATCTTTTTCATATTTATAACTTTTGCAAAATGTATGTAGAAGATTATTCAAAAATGTAATGAAATATCAATATCGTCATTAATCGAACTACTGCATACAGTGAGCGCCAATACTGCCACCTAAATAATAGATTCTAACTACTCAAGTCACTAACTGCTGATAGGCATAGCTCGCAAATGAAAGATTTTGATAAACAACAAACAATGTATGTACCTTAATAGTGTTCAAAAGTCATAATATATATATCAGTTCGTGACATCCAGTTTTACAAACTTACTGTCTCTGATGGACACACATCCAGATCATCTGCTCTCAAAACACCGCCATCTCTCTCCAAACATCCGCCACTGCTGGCAGCTCACCTCCAATTGTGCAATGCTACGTGCTATTTACATCCATCTGCCCAACACTACAATAGCAAACATTGCAGCAATGCCATCCAGCCTCAGACTGCACACAGCACAATCAGTGATTTTCATATAGAGCACTACGTGATGTTACCAATATAAAAACCTAAACTGCCTACTTACAAATAATCTAGACATACATTGTGGATAAGTTATAAATATTGAAAAGGATTAGTAAATACTTTAATTAACAAATTGTCATATGAAATTCATCATCCAGGTTAGGAATTTAGTGGTCTAGGTACAAAATTAGAAGAAAGATTATCTAAAGGTGTTAAAAGTATAGTTGCTTGCATAAAGCTTGGCAAATAAATGATATTTCGTATAGAGATTTAGAAAAAATATATACAGCTGATAAACAACTTCAGTTAGATCCAAAACAAAGAATTAATACAAATGATGCTTCATGCGGTGAAAAACTGTCAATTCATTGAAATACATTCACTTATTCTGGAGCATAATTACTTTAGCTTCAACAACAAACTGTACCAACAACATGATGGTTTGGCAATGGGAAGTAGCTTAGCTGGGATATTTACATCAATCATATAGAACAAACATTGTTCTCAACCAACCAGCACATCTAAAACAAAATAATCTACTACAGAACATATGTTGATGTTACAATCTTGCTTTTTGATGGTACAATGCATATATCAGAAGAATTAGAAATACACACACAGAAAAACAGCACCCCAGACTATATCCTTAACGAACAAACAGAGTTAGCTAACACACCTTCCCTGAAAAATTTCCAAAAATTACTTTCCAATCTCAAAAGCAAATAATATTAGTACACCTATCTGCAGATCAAGTAGCAAATTTATATGTTACTATAATTGTCATGAAGCTAAATGTAATTAAATAATATACTATTTTACCTATACAATTCTATTAAAAAATACTCAAAAATTTAATGTCTATGTACTAGTGTAAAAGGCATTATTAAAGTTGCGTAAATGAATATATGATCCTTTCTAAACATAGGACATCATCATCAAATGTTACAATATATGATAGCATCTCTGATACTCATATGTTTGTAAGCTCTTTGCATCTATCAAAACATGTGGTGCGTGGTAGAAATGTTCTCAGTGACATATCGAAAGTATTTAGTGAAAACAATTTACGTGTGAAACAAAACAATAAGAATGCATTGGGAATGCATTTACATGTGTTGGACGAATGCTATAGAAGTAAACACTCAAAACCGCCGTTTCACGTAAGTCACATGCAACGAAATTCTGTAATGCTACCATCTATGTTTGGCGTGTTTATAATTATGTATTAGTTTTATTTTAGGAAAATTTATCTCTAAAAAACACACGACGTGTCATAAAGGAAGCGTGTAAACTGTCTGAGGATGTATAACAACGATTCGAAACTTGTAACGGTGTCCTTTGAATAAAGGAACTGAAAGTAAATGTGTGGATGGTTGCTGTCCTAATACCATCAACATTTGTCGTCAAACAACAGCCACGGTCTCCATCATGTCATCATATAACAAAATTGCATAAAACTTGTAGCAACAAGAGGAATAATGTATGGAAACCGAAATTTGGTATGGTAATAAATGTTGACAGTGACGATAATGTTAATACATTTCTAACTATTTAGAAAATTTTTATAAAATTTTGAAACTACATAAATTTTTATTGTACAAAATCCCTTTATACCATTTTTAAACTATTCAAAAGATTTATAACTTTTAAAGCTATATAATAAATCTTTATTCATTTTTAAACTATATAAAAGCTCTATAAAAATTGCTATTAAAGTTTTAACTATATAAAAAGGAATAACTATACAACTGATTATTCTTTTTTTACCTAGTGGCAAAAGTAGACCAAAATAAATTAAATTAAAGTTAAATAATGAACAAGCAAATGGAACTGAACCATTTTTAACAGATCCACAAAACCGCAAGAAAGAGAAAAGAAATGGTTAACAACTGCTGTTGTTAATAAATTATTGAATAATTAACAAAAAATAAAGATGGTAAAGGTTAAACACATCATGAATGTAGACTTTTACCTTTATTATTAGCTTCATTGTCATATTTTGCAACAACTGGTTCATTAGCTAGAGGATCTGCAGCATTTGAAAATGCAGTGTTAAACAAACGAAAAAAGATAAAGAATTATAAGAACAAAAAAAGACATAACGTAGAAAAGGGAACAAAATTGGTAATGAGATAAAGACAACAAAAATTCCTAAAAGTAATTGATTTTTTAAAAAATACGCATTTGCTGTTCTTATAAAAAATAAAACAGCTACAAATATAGTTGATGCATTCGAAAAAAATTTTCATTGTTAGAAAACTAAAAAAATTACAAACAGATATAGGTAAAGAATTCTAGAACAAAGAATGTAGGGAATTAATGAGATATCTGACATTAGCAATTATTCAGAATTTTTAGAATTAAATCATCAGTTGTTGAAACATTTAACAGAACACTTAAAAATGTAGAAAAATTTCGTTTACTAGTTAATTAAAAAGGTTAAATTTAGTTAAAAATCTAATTCATAAATACAACAACATAAATCATAATAGAAGTTAATGAAAAATATTAATATTAGTAACATTATATCAAATGAAATTGCTAAAATTCTATTATCTTTTAATTTAATTATCTTTTACTTTAATTACATCATTTATAATTTAAATCAATTCTTGTTGTTTTTGTATACAAAAATCTTTGTGTCTCTTGATATTTCTAAAAAAGTTGAAATTTATATATAAGAAGATTATATATAAAAATTTTATTAATTTTATAAAGAAATAATTTTATTAATTTTAAATAGAAATTATTTTATATAGATAAAATATACAAATTTTCTATTGAAATAATTGGCTACAGAAATAAATATAACTACCTGTAGCTTGATAACACAATTTAATGTTTCTCTATATTTAGGTTTCATAGCTCTATAGTGAAAATCATGCATTAATTCTTTAGATATATCAAGTATATTATAATCCAACACAAATAGGTTTATCAAATGTGATTATAGTTTTATACATATGAATAGTAACAAGATTTTCATTAAATATAGGTCTAGATTTAAATAGTTCTAGATTTAAGGTTTTGTTTAGCTACAAGTTTATCATGTAATTCACTATTTGAAACTAATTTCATATCTTGTCTATTTCTTATATTCTCCATTGTCATAACAAATACAAAACTCTTCAAAAATGTATAGAAATCTTATTCAAAACAATTTGCAGCTTTCGTTCTTAACTTAGTGTTTAAAACTGTATATTTCCTTAAGCAGTTAGTTTGTTTTAATTTTGAAACTAAATATATTTTCTTCAGTAGGATTCTTAAGGATAAATATTGTTTATGATTTCTACAATATACTACATAATTATTATTTATCTAAAGTAGTAATTAATTTATTTTCGTTTGTACCTCAATCAAGTTTTGATTCAGGAGCTAATGGTTAATCGATATGCAAATCATATAATTTCTAAGGATATTCTAATTCTACTTCAAATATATAACTGTTTTCATGATTGTTTGAAAATTCACTTATATTTGTACAATTAAAATTATTTGGTTTATCCCATTGAAACCCACCATATGGTAAATATTGGTTCATAGCATCACCATATAAGTTATTTTCACCAAGATAAGTTATATAATTTGATATTTCCTTATAATTAAAATGTTTTGAATAATTATTATTTGCTATTATACATGTTTCATTTATCTTTTTACTTTTATTTTCTGCCTCATATTTATTCAGTAATCCTTCAATTAGAGTTTCATTAATGTATAATCATATTTTCCAAAACTAATATCCTCCATGTGTCTTTCTACTGTGTCCTTTAAGTTTTCCTGAGTTTTTGCAAGTTGCGTAACCGAATCGGTAGATGCAACTGAGTCCATTTTAGCTAGCAAGGTCTCATGATTTTCATGAACAATAGTTTGCAGTTCTTTTATGGCTGCTTCGTGATTCTGTAATGCATTTTCATGACGCGAAAAAATAGGTTGGAAATGCTCACAAATTTGTGTTTTTACGTCATTGCGTTAAAATTGAA
Organism: Schistocerca cancellata; assembly: GCF_023864275.1. Lineage (NCBI taxonomy): Eukaryota > Metazoa > Arthropoda > Insecta > Orthoptera > Acrididae > Schistocerca > Schistocerca cancellata. Next base: position 492,599,009 of record NC_064629.1, on the reverse strand, counting down.
ACTCTGCATACTAGGAAGAGCAAAGGGTTACACCACATTTCACATGTAAAACCGGTTATTGAGAGATAATCTGCTTTTTAACTTAGTCTTTGCCATAAATCTTTTCACTTCACACTTCTAGTACAATTTGCCACACTGAGAAACTGCTAACATGCAAAAATGTTTGAAGTTAAATATCCAGTCAAGAACCAAGAGAACTTATTTAAACAGAAATTACGAATGCATTGTTATTGCGAGCAGACAACACAGTGTTATAGTGTGTGTACATTCTTGCTTGTTAGTAGCACGATTACGTAAGGACTATAAGGCTTACATACTTAGAACATATACTGGTACTGCTAATGAGATTCTAATGCAACATTTTGGTTTACTTGAAAATACATTCTGAATTAAAGTACTTTCTGTGAAATACCAGATGACACAGTGGTTAGTTTATGTGACAGCTACATGATTTTATCACGACGCTACTAATGAGTGACATTTTACAATGCTGCTTTTGCGGTGTTTCTGTTTCATATCTGCACAGTTTTTCTGTATTATTCTGGAAAGTAAAACATGTTTTAGTAGTAACTTATGTGGTATAGCTACAGCCTTTTCCGTAGGACAACAATACGTTACAGCACAGTACTTTCTTCATCACAACAATAAGCGTAATAACTAAGATATCTATATGCAAAGCATTTCACTTTTGTTTATCATGAGGTAAGTACATTGACTTCTGCAGAACTTAGCTTTCAGAGGACAATAACTACGACACTTCCACAGAGATTATCTTACAGCAAGACGCACATTTAGCGCTACAGGACACGTATTCGCGTGATTAATTTTGTATTTAAATCATTTATTTTTAAAGATATTTGAAGTACAGTTATACAAAGGTTTCCGTAATACATTTCATTCCATTGTTGTAGTCCGTAACACCTGAGGGTATAATTACATTCATCCTCAGGGGGTACACGCTTACTTTGTGTACTGTGTGTCTGGCAAGCACAAGGAGCCCTAGCTAATGCGGTATTTGCTTATACAACTTTACACATCGGTACCATATTTCTCTAACACACAAATTACACAGCTATCTAATCATTTAACTGAGAGAGCCAAACTTTTTTACTATGGCATTGACAGATTTTTACGCAATTACACAGTTGGATAACTTCACACTTATGAGTATTTCGTCAGTACTTTGTGAACTTTTCATATTTTTTCGGACCCATTGTGATATTATGAGAGCTTTGAATGATATATTTGGTATGAGATCATGATTTTTAAAGTACGTTTGAGGTAGATGACACTACTGAAATGAGCAGAGAATCTTCTTTAGGTTTTGAAATTATTGCAGAAAGCTACGACGTTTTTGAGATTTGACTGAGGTTTTATGATGTTATTTTTATGACGACGATGTGTATTATGCTGTTGAGGTATGTTTATGATCAATAAGCCGATGTTATATGAGGAATTTGATTATGCTATATATTTAATAAGATGAAATATTGCAGAAGTGTCGAAGAATATGTATATGTGTAGTAAGGTAAGGAATAAGGAGTAGTGGTTAGGGACCCTGGTTTGTGAATAAGGATGTTGGAAACCAAGAATCGTACTTTAAGAGTTATGAAATGTATGTAAATGCGTGAATGTATTACAATGCCGACGAAAATTTTTTGGACACTGTTATATTCATAAGATTTTGTTTCTACACATTTGCAACACAAATTCTCGACCCGTGAAATTTTGTATATGAGATTGTCACTGTAGCGGAAACTGCTGTCGTAAATATTTCCGTAAGAAATTAAGTGACCACCTGCACGTAATGTGTCGTGGGCACCCAGCTGTGTCAGACGCCTGGAGAAAAAGCCATTAGGGTGTGCCTTTCCAGAGGCAGAGGTGTAAGTAGGCTGTTTAGATTTTTATATGGGTAATGCCACGTAGCGCTCTATATGAAAATCACTGGCTGTGCTGTGTGCAGTATGTGGCTAGTTTGCATTGTTGTCTGCCATTGTTGTCATGAACTGCTAAAGCTGGATGTGAACAGCGCGTAGCGTTGGGCAGTTGGAGGTGAGCCGCCAGCAGTGGTGGACGTGGGGAGAGAGAGAGATGGCGGAGTTTTGGTAATCTGTAAGACTGAATGTCAATTATGAATATTAAGGTAAATACATTGTTTGTTCTCTATTAATATCTTTCATTTGCTAACTATCCCTATCAGTAGTTAGTACCTTCAGTGGTTTGAATCTTTTATTTAGCTGGCAGTAGTGGCGCTCGCTGTTTTGCAGTAGCTTGAGTAGCGAAGATTTTTGTGAGGTAAGTGATTTGTAAAAGGTATAGATTAAAGTTAGTCAGGGCCATTGTTTTGTAGGGGTTATTGAAAGTCAGATTGCGTTGCGCTAAATAATATTGTGTGTCAGGTTAAGCACAGGCTTGTATAATTGTTCTAAGTGGACGTTTCACATGTAAAATTGTTCAAAGGGGACGTTTCATATGTCGACCCTTAGCCTAGGATACCTCACTGGAATCTTCTGATTTTTTTCTTGTAGTTTGTGTATTTAGTGTAGCTTTTGTTTATTGCTAGCGCGTAATTGTAGAGAGAATCTCCTTTGTAGTTGCAGTCTTTCATTGTTGTACAGTAAAACAGTTGTGGCATGCATGTAGCTTTGCGCCAAGTATTTCGCTGCTGCAATTAACTAGATATTATTTTCAGTGCTATGTTAATGTGTTCTCTTGTTTTTGCTATTCAAGTTGTGCTTTTCTGTGTTGTCGTGTGAAATATTGTGACAATAATGGCGTGTGAAAAACGTAACACTAGGCTCCAAACTAAATTGAGAAATAATAGTGACGACGAGCGTAGCTTATCAGCACCACTGGGTAGTGAATTAACTAATATTCAAAGTAGTAATTTGGTAACTGTGCATAGGGAAATGGAGCGGGCGTCAGACAATGGCGTAGGCAGTGAAACAGGTAGTGAACAGGGAAGCATTGTCGATCGATCGGTCGGCAACAGCTCGCCTCAGGAATCCGAAATGATAGGACACAATTTTGCAAATACTGTAGATTCAGGTTTTGCGTCCTCACCGTTTTCTCAAATGAGTCAAGACACATTTTCCGCTTGTCAAAATGTGAATGTTGCCGGTGCAAATTCACTGCCGAAAAGCACTGAGGAACATGTTTCAGACACCAGTGCATTGTTATTACAGTTAATGCAACAAATGGGACAAAGGCTACAAAAGTTAGACACAACGCTTGAACAAAATCAGAAACAAATGGGACAGAATCTTCAAAAGTTAGACACAATGGAACAAAATCAGAGACAAACACAGCAAAAGCTTCAAAAGTTAGACACAATGGAACAAAATCAGAGACAAACACAGCAAAAGCTTCAAAAGTTAGACACAATGGAACAAAAGCTTCAAAAGTTAGACTCAGTGGAACATATGCTTGAACAAACACGTGAAGATTTAACTACTGAGTTACATAAAATAGAATCGAAATGTCAGAAAGTCTGTAATGACGTAAAAACACAAATTTGTGAGCATTTCCAACCTATTTTTTCGCGGCATGAAAATGCATTACAGATTCACGAAGCAGCCATAAAAGAGCTGCAAACCATTGTTCATGAAAATCATGAGACCTTGTGGGCTAAAATTGACTCAGTTGCATCTACCGATTCGGTTACGCAACTGGCAAAAACTCAGGAAAACTTAAAGAACACAGTAGATTCGATTTCAACACAAATGGACACTCTGAAACTTGGTTCAGAAAAACACACTGAGGAAATGTGTTCACTATCGGAGAAAGTAGCTGAACTTTCGGATCAGGTCACTAACTTATCTACAAAGGTAGATGATGATCTGAATGACACAAGACCCGTAGCCTTCACTGACACAGAAGACTATGAACAAATAAGAAAATTCAAACAAAATCAAAATCAAATTAATACACAGTATAAAAGAGAAATCCGGGAAGTACAAGATCAGTTGACGCAGGTGATACAAGAATTACGTATTTCAGAGGACACTCGCGCCCCAATACTGGAAGAGGGACATAGAAATACGGAAAAGCCACAATATAATAACACAGAGCATTTCGGTAATTATGAAAGAAATTGGCAAGGTGCACCGAATTTTGAGATGGAACCGCCGACACGACGTAACAATGACCGATATGTGACTCGCCGACATGATGATTTTGACTATAAGCTGTTCATTACTACACGTAAATTCAAAACATTTAAGAATTCTGGCAACGACATTCATCCACAAGCGTGGCTCCATCAATTCTCTCATTGTTTTCCTCCCAACTGGTCATTAGAACACAGATTAGAATTTATGTGTGGCTACTTGGAGAATGAACCAGCTGTAAGAATGCGATCGGTCATTCACGATTGCCACAGTGAAGGAGAATTTTACCATGCCTTCCTCTCAGCATATTGGTCTCAAGCTACACAAGACCGCGTAAAACATAGCATCATGATGATGAAACACTTTGAACAATCTGAATTTTCCAGTCTTGTCAAATATTTTGAAGACATGTTGCACAAGAATCAGTACCTATCAAACCCATACAGCCCCTCAGAACTCATCCGCATTTGCTTAATCAAACTGCCTGAACATTTACGACACATTATTTTGGCAGGACGTTGCAAAGACGACATTGAAGCTTTTCAGGGACTGTTACAAGAACTGGAAATTGACACAGACAGTCGTGGGATGCGAAAACAGGAAATCAATCACTACAGGTCACATCCGTCACAATTCCGTGACGACAGAAATAATAACTGGACACGACAAGTCTATTCTTACAACGCAAATCGTGACCAAAACAGACACCACCCGTATGACAACCGTTGGCAGAGTAGTAATAATTACAGGGAAAGATCACCTCTCCGCAGTAATGACTATCACAGAGACAATCAGAGAAACAGACAATATGGGAACCAAAATAACTATTATCAAGGGAGACAGAATAACTTTAGACGCAACGGTCCAGCGCGTAGTTACGATTCAAGGAGAAATTCTCCACCACGTGACCGACAAGAAAGAAACTATGGAATCTACCGACATGACGACTGACGATATGATCGTAACGACAGACCTGAATTGCATCAGAACTGGCGAGATTTAAACAGAGCAGAGCACTCTCGTCACGATGAATTTGTAGAAGTTAGGTCTCCAAATCCCAATAACGACGCGCGCCAACAAAGAGACAATAGGCGATGACTCACACCACTGGCAGCCACAAGACGAACTTATGAAACTGACGACGCAGCTGCCGTAGCTAGTAATTACGTAAAAATGGAAGACATTAGGGACATCTTACTCCAGGAACACGACGTAAAACATAACAACATTGCATATCCTGTGATTCATATTACTGTAAATGACGTAAAATTTACGGCAGTACTTGACTCTGGCAGTCCCATTTCAGTAATTAGCGAAACAGCTTTTAGCAAATGCAACAAAGCGAACGATTGCCCCACACTTCCGTTACGTAAGATTAAATTACAAGGTGCAATCTTTGGAAAAAGTGTAGATGTACGCCAACAAACCAACTTAGAATTCTTTTGTCAAAGCCACAGCTTCTCTATGAACTTCCTTATTGTTCCATTATTGTCGACGGAAATTATACTGGGAGTAGACTTTTTGAATGAATATAAAGCAATCTTAAGCTTTCACGATGCTGAAATAAGTTTACAGAAAGAAGGTAAGTCAATAGCTTTGAAATTTGAAGACTGGCTCTCAAACCATGATGAGGAAATTAATCGGCTTTACCTTCTGTTAGATAACAGTTCGGAATTTTCTACGGAACTAGACACTAACAATCACTCTGCAAGTACTGACAGGGATGACATCGATGGCATATTTGAAATTAATGAGTTAATTCAGAATAAAATTCAAACAATTGAGAATTGTAATGACACTGATAGGCAGGACCTTTTTGAGATTTTACAAGCACATTCCACAGTTTTTACTCACAAAACAGGAACAATCAAGGGATTTCAATACCAATTTCGTGTTCGTGAGCATACTAAATTTTGTGTAAGACCATACGTAATTCCAGCACATTATAGGGACCGTGTTAGAACAGAAATACAATCTATGCTTGACGAGGGCATTATTGAGCCTGCAGTAAGCTCATACAACAATCCGTTACATGTTGTTGAGAAGAAAAATGGATCGATCAGGCTTGTTTTAGATTCGAGACAAATCAATACTATCATTATTCCTGAAACAGACAGGCCGCAGACGATGGAAGAACTTCTTCAAAATTTTAATGGTGTAAAAGTGTTGTCTTCCATTGATCTCAGATCCAGCTTTTATCAGATCGAACTACATCCAGAATGTAGAAAATACACAGCTTTCCTTTGTTTCGGCGTTTGTTATCAGTTTCGGAAACTTCCTTTTGGTTTGAACATTTCTTCAGCAGCATTCATTCGCGGGTTAAATTCCATATTACCTGAGTTCTTAAAACGTCACATCACCTTATATGTGGACGATATTCTAATAGCAGAAGCCTCATGGGAACAACATAACCGCATCCTCAACAGTTTGTTACGTACTTTTGCAGAATCTGGAATTACAGTTAACTTGGAAAAGTCTGAATTCGGTAGGTCAAAGGTGAAGTTTTTAGGACATATTATTTCTTCTGAAGGCATTCAGCCGGATCCTGAAAAGTTAGAAGCAATCAGAGCCATTCCAGTTCCATCCACAAAAAGACAAGTCCGCAGTTTTCTAGGTCTCGTAAATTTTTACCGTCGTTTTCTGAATATGCAAATTCTAGTTACACCAAAACTTTGTTCTCTCACTGGAAAAAATACTATTTGGAACTGGGACGAACAAGCACAGTTGGAATTCAATTCTTTGAAAGAAGCGTTACTTCTCGCGCCAATACTAGCTCATCCAGATCTGTCACAAGATTTCTGCCTTAGCACGGATTCTTCTAAAGTCGGTCTTGGTGCCCACTTATTTCAAGAAGCCATAGAAAATGACACTACTGTTCAGAAAACCATTGCTTTTGCTAGCCGAGTGCTAACAAAATCTGAAAAAAATTATTCCGTTACTGAATTAGAAGCTTTAGCTATCGTTTGGGCATTTAACAAATTCCGTTTCTTTCTTTCTGGTAAGCACGTAAAAGTATACAGTGATCACCGTGCATTACAATTTCTTATGTCTTCAAAATTAAATCATGATAGGTTAAAACGTTGGGCATTGTTTCTGCAAGAATTCCGCTTCACAATAGTCTACATTCCCGGCAAGGAGAACATTGTTGCGGACGCACTGTCACGCGCACCGGCTGGGCTTGAGAAAAGTAACACAGAAGGCAACCTCGAGAAAAATTTCAGTATTCTTTACATTCAGAAAGTCGCCTTTGAAAACTTCATCACCACATCTTTAAAGGACATTGCTCATGAACAAGATAAAGATCCGATTTGGAAAGACATCAAAGGTAAATGGCATGAAAAGACACACACTCAGATTCGGCATTATTACCTGGTTAGAAACAACATACTCTTCAAACGCTGCACTGTTGATGACAAGCTATGGGTACTTTGCATTCCAGATGATTTTGTTAATAAGCTCATTTGGTACATTCATTTCAGCTATGCACATTTTGGCCCACGAAAATGTTTTCATATTGTGACTTCTGAAATTTTCCCGGCGTATTTCTTCTTCTATTAGAAGATGTTTTCATATTCTTCGAACGACTTGTTATTTTAACAATATGGAAAAGCGAATTCGAAGAGTCTTGTCTATTTGTAAACTTTGTCAAAAGGCGAAACCATCTACTATCTCACATCGTGCTCCGTTGTTTCCTATAATTCCTTCCAAATGAAAAGAATTTGCTGCTGTTGATCTCTTGGGACCCCTTGTCAGAACATCGAATGGATTTTCGTACGTTCTAGTCGCTGTTGAACTTACTTCAAAATTTGTATCTTTCACTCCGTTACGTAAAGCCACTGGACGGTCTGTATCCAACGCCTTTGTTAAAAATTTCTTACGTGAAGTGGGACACGTTAGTAAAGTCATTTCAGATAACGGACCGCAATTCAGATCTGCTGTTTGGTCACGCATGCTTCGGAATCATAAAATCAAACCTGTTTTTATTTCATTGTATTCACCACATTGTAACCCGTCTGAACGGATTATGAAAGAAATCAATAAGCTTTGCAGACTTTATTGTCACAGAAAGCATCAGCATTGGGACAGATATTTACACTTATTTCAAAATGTGCTGAATGAAATGCCTCATGATTCCACTGCTTTACCACCTACTCTTGTACTGAAGAATGAAGAACCTCCGAACAGAATCAGAGAGCTTGTACCTTTCCCGAATACACGTAAACTTCGACACAAAGACATAATTGATTTGGCTCTTAAAAATATAAAATCTGCAGCAGAGAAAAGGAGAAAACTACACGGTAAAGCAAATGCAAAGAAATTATATATTGGTCAGAAAGTTCTCATTAAAGCTCATTCATTGTCACATAAGAAGAAACACTTGAGTCACAAATTCTTTCTAGTTTACAATGGACCTTACAGAATCCGACCTATACCACATGATAATTGCGTTGAAGTTGAAACTCTGCGTACTAGGAAGAGTAAAGGTTTACACCACATTTCTCATGTCAAACCATTTATTGACAGATAATTTGCTTTTTAACTTAGTCTTTGCAATTTTCACTTCACGCTACTTGTACAATTTGTCAGAGTTAAGAAACTGTTAACATGCAACATTTTGGTTTGCTTACGAGTGGATTCTGGATTTGAGGTGCTTTCTGTGAAATGCCAGATGACACAGTGGTTGGTTTGTGTGACAGCTACACGATTATATCACGACGTTACTAATGAGTGACAATTTACAATGTTGCTTTTGCGGTGTATCTGTTTGATATCTGCACAGTTTTTCTGAATTCTTCTGTAAAGTAAAACATGTTTTAGTAGTAACTTTTGTGGTATAGCTACAATGAGACAGCCTTTTCCGTAGCACAACAATACTTTACAGCACAATAATTCCTTCATCGCGGCAATAAGCGTAATAACTAAGTTATCTATACGCAAAGCATTTCACTTTTGTGTATCATGAGGTAAGTACATTGACTTCTGCAGAACTTAGCTTTCGGAGGACAATAACTACGACACTTCCCAGAGATTATCTTAGAGCAAGACGCATATTTAGCGCTGCAGGACACGTATTTGAGTGATTAATTTTGTACTTAAAACATTTATTTTTAAAGATTTTTGAATTTACAAAGAAAGTTTTTCGCAATACATTTCATTCCATTGCTGAAATCTGTAACACCTGAGGGTATAATTACAATAAACCTCAGGGGGGTACACGCCTACTTTGTGTACCATGTGTTTGGCAAGCACAAGGAGCCCTAGCTAATATGGTATTTGCTTATACAATTTAACACATCGGTACCATATTTCTCTAACACATAAATTACACAGCTATCTGATCATTTAACAGAGAAACAAACATCTTTTTACTACGTCAGTGACACATGTTTACGTAATTACAGAATTGGATTATTTCACACTTAAGAAATTGTATTTTGTCTGTACTGTGTGAACTCTTCATATTTTTTCGGAACCATTGTGATACTATGAGAGCTTTGAATGATGTATTTGGTATGAGATCATGATTTTTAAAGTACGTTTGAGGTAGATGACACTACTGAAATGAGCAGAGAATTTTCTTTAGGTTTTGAAATTATTGGAGGAAGCTACGACGATTTTGAGATTTGACTGAGGTGTTATGATGTAATTTTTATGACGACGATGTGTATTATGCTGTTGAGGTATGTTTATGTCAATAAAATTCTTGACCTGTGAAATATTTTTATATGAGACTGTCACTGTAGCGGAAACTGCTGTCGTAAATATTTCCGTAAGAAAGTTAAGTGACCACCTGCACATAATGCGACGTGGGCACCCAGGTGTGTCAGACACCTGGAGAACAAGCCTTTTCAGACGCTCAGGTAGAAAAGAAAGCCATTAGGATGTGCCTTTCATCGCTAATGCGACACACTCGTTACTTGAAAACATATGATTTTTGTAATGCGTTGTGGGCACACAGCTGTGTCAAACACCTGGAGAATAAGCCATTAGGATGTGCCTTTCATCGCTAATGCGACACCCTCGTTACTTAAAAATTTATGATATTTACTGAAATGCCTAACAAAATGACAAGAAATATTTTTACATCTGCACACCTGATTATGACAAGAGTCTTTGTACGAGAGTTGAGAGCCATTAACTTATGAAATGAAATGTCACATGACTACTGAATGATATTTTTATGCTTTGGTTTGCGTAATTGCTTATTTCATTTGATATCTGGTTTCCAGCTGTGTTGCAGCATTGCTTTTATAAAATAAAATGCATTTGCTAATGTGAACACTTTCTGTCAACAGATCTATTAAATAATTATTTTATGATCCACATTCTTTAAAAAGGAGCACTTGGAAAGGAAAGAACAATACGAAGGAACTCGTAACAGTAAAACATAATTTTCTTTTCAAGTACATGGTAATATTTTTTTACAATCAGTTGTTATGGTGCACCACTTTAATTACATAGACATTAAGATGTGAATATGCATTTCCCTTGTCCGCATTGTTGTTTTTACTGTAATATTTTTTCTGCTTGAGCTATGTCATGTTTAGGTATAAGTTGCTGCTGTTTGCCAGGCATAGTGTTACTGAATTGGACTTTGTGTTACTCTTCTAAGCTAGTTTTTCTTGTTTCCTGCATTGCCTTATATTAGTTGTAATATTGCACTTGCTTTGCTAATTTATGCTGCTAGCTTTGCCAATTTGCATTTTTTGTCATTTCTGTTTGTGTTGATTTGTTGTCATGCTGCATTGCCTCGTCCCTTGGTATATATATCTGAGCTCAGTAGATTTAAGTTAGCTTAAGAGGGGGTAGACTATATAAGAAACTGACTATGGAGAATAGGTAAAGAATGCATTGCGAAGAAAGATTTGGGCCCCAATGAGTATTGTACAATCAGAAATAATTATTTTAAAAGAAATATGAATAGAATACAGGAACGAGGTATAGGTAGGATTTTCTTGTAAATAAATGATGAGGTAAGCAATATGTGAACATATAAATACAGAAAGCATGCTTGGATAGGATTTTTTTGGTGGAAACAAATGTTGAAATAAGACGAAAGATCTATCGAATGAAGTTGTGGGGTGGACTGCAGTACCAAATGTTACACTGAAAACAAACCCTGTCCTTTCCTTTTGTGTTATCCCACTATGTGTTTGGGTACCCGTGTGTATTTGTGTTTTTCCTGTCTTTATGTGTTTAGCTGATGAGAGCTATGTTGTAGAATTTTTCTAATACTCTGTTATTTTCTTTGTAAAGATGCTTAGACATTATTTATTCTGTGTTGTTTTAATGCTCATGTGTGAAGTTGAATTTTTAAAAGTGATTCTGATCTTTTATGTATGTACTCATGTCATCATTCCTGTAACACTGATGTATATGTTTATTTCTATTGTTTTGTAAAGCCTGCACTACATATATTATCTGTATTGTTATGTTTTTAATGATGTATTTTGTACCTTTGTAATCGTATTCTTATGTTATAAAATTGTAATTGACAGCAGTTCATCAAGTAACTTGTAAGTTCCATTTCACTGCACACGTTTCTGTTGGTCATAGTATATGGACAATATGAGAGAAGTAGGGACTGTTAGTGTTTGCACGTGTGTTAATAATTCAGCAAGGGACTGGATAACAGCATTGCTGGTTCTAAGGACAATTCCAAAAACTTTGTGAGTGCACAAGTGGTGGTTATGGACTTGCTCTATTATCCGCAAGACTCTTCAATGGTGATTGTGCACCTGCACAGTCGCAACAGATGGCTGCTGGCCATCTCTACAAGGACTACAGTGGGTCTGCACCTCTGGTGGCCCACCAATACCATACTCTCTACCAGGACTACAGTGGGCCTGTCCACAATTTCTACAAGGACAACAGTGGGTCTGCACCTCTGGTGGTCCACCAATACCACAATCTCTACCAGGACTACAGTGGGTCTACTCTGTGATGACCTACCTACCAATATTCTTCGAAACGTCGACTGACTCTGCTGTGGGTTTGCTCTGTTGTGGCCCATTACCTGTCAGCATGTCAAGAGTCAGCACTGTCTTATCGTTGGAAGGACAATACTACTTCTTCAAGACTGCATGGAAATCCACTACTTCCGTGTGCATTGTATTCTACTGCTCAGACTTTGAGCAACCAAACTGCAGGTTTACTCTTATGATGAATGATCAGGACTGTCTTTATTGACTGTGAAAAAATTTTAGCTGTTGACCAACATTGTATCAATAAGTGTGTGCATTTGATATCTTTGTTATTGTAATTATGAAAAATTTTATCAAATCTTTATTGGCCACTGCCCAAAAATATTTTGTAAAATTTTTTGTGGGGAGCATGGGGGCTATGTAAGTAGGCTGTTTAGATTTTTATATGGGTAATGCCACGTAGCGCTCTATATGAAAATCACTGGCTGTGCTGTGTGCAGTATGTGGCTAGTTTGCATTGTTGTCTGCCATTGTTGTCATGAACTGCTACAGCTGGATGTGAACAGCGCGTAGCGCTGGGCAGTTGGAGGTGAGCCGCCAGCAGTGGTGGATGTGGGGAGAGAGATGGCGGAGTTTTGATAATTTGTAATACTGGATGTCAATTATGAATATTAAGGTAAATACATTGTTTGTTCTCTATTAATATCTTTCATTTGCTAACTATCCCTATCAGTAGTTAGTACCTTCAGTGGTTTGAATCTTTTATTTAGCTGGCAGTAGTGGCGCTCGCTGTTTTGCAGTAGCTTGAGTAGCGAAGATTTTTGTGATGTAAGTGATTTGTAAAAGGTATAGATTAAAGTTAGTCAGGGCCATTGTTTTGTAGGGGTTATTGAAAGTCAGATTGCGTTGCGCTAAATAATATTGTGTGTCAGGTTAAGCACAGGCTTGTATAATTGTTCTAAGTGGACGTTTCACATGTAAAATTGTTCAAAGGGGACGTTTCAGAGGTAAAAAAAAAAGGATGGCCATTATCCTTGCTGTTGACATTCCTTTGTAGAACGCATCGTAAATACGACATCCTCAATCTTGAAAACATGATAACACTGTGGAGCTCTTAATTTATGATATTTACTGCAATGCCTAATGAAATGACGAGAATTATTTTTATGTCTATACACCTGATTATGACTACTGTCTTTCTACTTGAAAGAAATGCCATATGGCTTGTTTTATGTATTTATTTGCTCATTTTCTTTAATATCTAGTTTCTAGCTGCACTGCAGCATTGTTTAAAATAAAATTTTATGAATGTACTAATATAGATATTTTATGCCTACAGATCCAGTAAACAATAACTTAAAAAAAACGAAGCAGCCCAAAAAGACATTTCCCTTCACAGGACTTGCGTACATAATTTTCTTTTCAAGTACTTGGTAATTTTTTGTAGAATTAGTTTTTGTGGTGCGCCACTTTAATTACATAGACATTAAGATGTGAATATACATATCCCTTGTCTGCACTGTTGTCTTTAGTGTAATATTTTTTTTTGCCTGAGCTATGTCATGTTTAGACATAAGTTGCTGCTGCTGTTTGCCAGGCATAGTGCTACTAAATTTAACTTTGTATTACTCTGTTAAGCCAGTTTTACTACTGATTTATTTTTCTTCTTTGCTGCACATTGCCTTATATTAGTTGTAATATTGCAATTGCTCTACTAATTTATATATACTATTATGCCAATTTGAATTTTTTTGTTATTGCTGTTCGTGTTAATTGTTTTGTGCTGCTGCATTGCCTCGTCCCTTAGTATATATATCTGAGCTCAGTAGATTTAAGTTAGCTTAAGATGGGGTAGGCTATATGAGAGAACGAGATGTGATGAACTGGAAAAAGTGCATTGAGAAGCTATAAGGAAATCGTTTGGCCAAAAAAAGTATTTTGAAAGAGGATGTGAGCAAAAAAGTAGGGTTTAGGGACAACAGGTTTAGGTAGGATTTTCTTGGAAGTAAATGTTGAGGTAAGATAATGGTAAATAAATAATGAGGTAAGAAATGTGTGAACAGAATACAGAAAGCATGCTTGGATAGAATTTTTTGGCTGGAGCAAATGTCGAAATAAGAGTGACGATCTATGGAATGAAGTTTTAGGTTGGACTGCAGTAACAAATGTTACACTGAAAACAAACCCTGTCCTTTCCTTTTGTGTTATCCCACTATGTGTTTATGTACCCTTGTTTATTTGTCTTTTTCCTGTCTTTATGTGTTTAGCTGATGAGAGCTATGTTGTAGAATTTTTCTGATAATATGTTATTTTCTTGGTAAAGATGTTTAGACATTATTTATTCTGTTTTGTTTTAATGCTCATGTGTGAAGTTGATGTTTCGAAAGTTATTCTGTTCTTTTATGTATGTACTTATGTCATAATTCTTGTAACACTGATGTATATGTTTATTTCTATTCTTTTGTAAAGGCTGTATTACTACAAATGTTATCTGTATTGTTATGTTTTTAATGGTGTATTTTGTACCTTTGTTATTGTATTCTTATGTTATAAAATTGTAATTGACACCAGTTCATCATATTATTAACTTGTAAGTTACATTTCACTGCACACGTTTCTGTTGGTCATAGTATATGGACAATATGTGAGAAGTAGGGACTGATAGTGTTTGCACGTGTGTTAATAATTCAGCAAGGGACTGGTTAACAGCATTGCTGGTTCGAAGGACAATTCCAAAAACTTTGTGAGTGCACAAGTGGTGGTTCATGGACTTGCTATATTCTTCGCAAGACTCTTCGGTGGTGATTGTGCACCTGCACAGTCGCAACAGATGGCTGCTAGCCATCTCTACAAGGACTACATTTGGTCTGCATCTTTGATGACCCAACAATACCATTATTTCTACAAGGACTACAGTGGGTCTACACCTTTGCTGACTCACCAATACCACAATCTCTACCAGGACTACAGTGGGTCTGCACCTCTGGTGGCCCACCAATACCATACTCTCTATCAGGACTACAGTGGGTTGACTCTATGATGACCTACCCACCAATATTCTTCAAAACTTCGACTGAATCTGCTGTGGGTTTGCTCTGTTGTGACCCATTAGCTGTTTGCATGTCGAGGGTCAGCACTGTCTCTCCGTTGGAAGGACAACACTACCTCTTCCAGACTGCATGGAAATCCACTACTTCCGTGTGCATTTTCTTTTACTGCTCAGACTTTGAGAAAAGAAATGGCAGTTTTAATGTGATGAATGATCAGGACTGTCTTTATGGACTGTGAGAAAATTTAACTTTTGACCAACAATGTATTAATAAGTGTGTGCATTTGATATTTTTGTTATTGTAATTATGAAAAATTGTATCAAATAATTATTGGCCACTGATCAAAACAATTTGTAAAATTTTTGTGGAGAGCATGGGGTCTATGTAAGTAGGCTCTTTATGTTTTCTTATTGGCAACGTTACGTAGCGCTCTGTATGACGATCACTGGCTGCGCTGTGTGCAGTCTGTGGCTAGTTTGCATTGTTGTCTGCCATTGTAGTGTTGGGCAGCAGCAGCTGGATGTGAACAGCGCATACTGGTGCGCAGTTGGAGGTGACCCGCCAGCAGTGGTGGATGTGGGGAGAGCGATGGCGGAGTTTTGATAATTTGTAATACTGGATATTATGAACTACAATATATATTATGACTGTTAAGGTAAATACATTGTTTGTTCTCTATCATCATCTTTCAATTGCTAACTATGCCTATCAGTAGTTAGTGCCTTCAGTAGTTTGAATCTTTTATTTAGCTGGCAGTAGTGGCGCCAGCTGTATTGCAGTAGTTCGAGCTACAAAGATTTTTGTGAGGTAAGTGATTTGTGAAAGGTATAGATTAATGTTAGTCAGGGACATTCTTTTGTAGGGAATTTTGAAAGTCAGATTGCGTTGCGCTAAAAATATTGTGTGTCACATTAAGCACAGTCTTGTATAATTGTTGAAAGGGGACGTTTAAAGTTGTAGTCGGTAGGTTAGAGAGACTTAATGCATTTTAAGTTATCGAGGTTATCTCTGAGTTTTAATTAGCAATGCACTCTTAGAAGAGACACAATGTGAGTGGTCTCTATGCCTAGCCATTTAGTATATACAGTAAATAATTTTTTGTATAAATCTATTTTAATCAGCGATGGTCAGATTGAAACGTCCCCTTAGAAGAATTAGACACGACTGTGCTTAAACTGACACACAATATTTTTATCGCATCGCAATCTGACTTTCAAAAATCCCTACAAAAGAATGGCCCTGACTAACATTAACCTATACCTTTCACAAATCACTTACCTCACCAAAAATCTACGTTACTCGAACTACTGCAATACAGCGAGCGCCACTACTGCCAGCTAAATAAAAGATTCAAACTACTGAAGGCACTAACTACTGATAGGCATAGTTAGTAAATGAAAGATTTTAATAGAGAACAGACAATGTATTTACCTTAATAATCTTAATATATATAGCAGTTCATGCCATCCAGTCTTACAAATTTCAAATCTGCGCCATTTCTCTCCCCACATCCACCACTGCTGGTGGCTCACCTCCAACTGCGCAATGCTACACGCTGTTAACAGCCACTTGCCCAACACTACAATGGCAGACAACAATACAAACTAGCCACAGACTGCACACAGCACAGCCAGTGATTTTCATACAGAGCGCTACATGGCATTGCCAATAAGAAAACATAAACAGCCTACTTAAATAGCCCCCATGCTCACCACAAAAAATTTTACAAATTGTTTTGGGCAGTGGCCAATAATGATTTGATAAAATTTTTCATAATTACAATAAAAAAGATATCAAATGCACACATTTATTGATACAATGTTGGTCAAAAGCTAAAATTTTCTCACAGTCCATACAGTCCTGATCATCCATCACAGTAAAATTACAGTGTCTTTTTCTCTCAAAGTCTGAGTAGTAAAAGAGAATGCACACGGAAGTAGTGGATTTCCATGCAGTCTTGAAGAAGTAGTGTTGTCCTTCCAACGGAAAGACAGTGCTGACTCTTGACATGCTGACAGGTAATGGGACACAACAGAGCAAACCCACAGCAGAGTCATTCGACGTTTTGAAGAATATTGGTAGGTAGGTCAGCACAGAGCAGACCACTGTAGACTTGTTAGAGATTACGGTATTGGTGGGCCACCAGAGGTGCAGACCCACTGCAGTCCTAGTAGAAATAATGGTATTGGTGTGTCATCAAAAGTGTAGACCCACTGTAGTCCTTGTAGAGATGGCTATCAGCCATCCATTCGACTGTGCAGGTGCACAATCACCATCGGAGAGTCTTGCGGACAATATAGCAAGTCCATAATCCACGAGTTGTGCACTCACAAAGTTTTTGGAATTGCCCTTAGAACCAGCAATGCAGTTATCCAGTCCCTTGCTGAATTATTAACACACGTGTAAACACTAACAGTAAATACTTCTCACATATTGTCAATATACTACTACCAACAGAAACGTGTGCAGTGAAATGGAACTTACAAGTTAATTATATGATGTACTGGTATCAATTACAATTTTATAATATAAGAATACAATTACAAAGGTACAAAATACATCATTAAAGAACATAAAAATACAGATAACATTTGTAGTAATACCACTGTACTCTACTTTTTTGGCCAAGCCATTCTCTTATAGATTCACAATGCATTTCTTCCAATCCATCATAGTTAGTTTCTTATATAGTCTACCCCCTCTTAGGCTAACATAAATCTACTGAGCTCAGATATATATACCAAGATACGAGGCAATACAGCAGCACATAACAAATTAACACAAACAGCAAAGAAAAAAGATACAAATTGGCAAAGTAAGCAAAAATATTATAACTAATATAAGGCAATGAGCAGCAAACAAGAAAAATAAATCAGTAGTAATCTGATTCTTGAGTTTCTCCCGGCGTATTTGATAATCAAAATATCCATGGGTGTGCTGCCGGGCTATAGTGTCCAACGGGCACAATATTTCGGCGATCTTACATGTCGCCATCATCAGGTGAACTGACGGACTGAGCTCCTGTGAATGTGCCGGCACGGAGATCCGTACGCTAAGGCTGCTCAGAGGGAACTGGATTCGGTCGCGGCGGCGGCCGATTTAAATACCCTCCGCTCGCGGAGCGCTCCCTCCGCCGTCCGTGCCCCGCGCCCCGGTCGCGCGGTGGAACAGATTGCGACGGCGTCTGAGATGACGTCGGTGTGATGGCTCTGTCCACCGTGGTCGTCACAACTATACGTTTGCTCGATTTACGCTTGATTAACCCAATCGCTGGTTCCCAAGCCTTGCTAAGATTATAGCCACAGTCACGATTTATGAAGTCGTCATTGGTGCGATTTTCGATGGCCTCTCTAACAACGCTGTCCCAGTATCTCGACGTCTGTACCAGAATCCTCGTGCGGTCATACTCCATGGCGTGATTTTCCGACAAACAATGTTCAGCGACCGCCGACTTGCTCGGATACATCAGTCTAGTGTGCCTCTGGTGTTCACGGCATCGATCCTCGACGGTATGCATCGTCTGACCAATATACGAATTGCCACATTGACACGGAATCTGGTACACGCCGGTCTTCCTCAAACCGAGGTCATCTTCGGCGCTCCCCACCAGTGCACGAGTTTTATTTGGAGGACAAAACACAGTTCCGACCTGGTGTTTCTTCAGAATGACTGCGATTTTCCCTGAGAGTGCGCCTGTGTATGGAATAAATGCAGTGCCTACCTCCTCCCTCGTGACTTCATCCATTTCAACAGGTTGTGCTGCAGTGGTTGGGTGGAGAGCACGTTGAATCTGCCACTCTGAGTACCCATTTTTTCGAAATACAGTTCTCAGGTGTTCCAATTCCTGGGGTAGACTCTCTGCGTCAGCGATAGTGGGCGTCCTATGTACTAGAGTTTTAAGTTTAAGTTCCTCTGTGAAGGGTGGTGGCAGCTGTCTGCGTGCAAATACTGATCAGTGTGCGTTGTCTTCCGATACACCCCATGACCTAGGGTGCCGTCAGCCCTTCTCTTGACCAAGACGTCAAGGAAAGGTAATTTACCCTCCATTTCAGTCTCCATAGTGAATTTGATGTTGGGGTGTATGGAGTTTAGATGTGTAAGTAAGTCAAGGAGTTATCCATACCATGTGGCCAGATGACGAACGTGTCGTCCACGTAACGGTAAAAGCAAGTAGTTTTCAATACGGATGATGACAGGGCTTCCTCCTTGAAGTTCTACATGTACAAATTCGCTACCACTGGTGAGAGTGGGCTACCCATGGCGACTCCCTCCGTTTGTTCACAGTATTCTACATTAAAAAGAAAATATGTGGAAGTCAAGACAAGCCTAAAAAGTTCAGTGGTCTTCTCGTCAAACATCTGATTAATCAATTCTAGTGACTCTCGAAGGGGTACCCTCGTAAACAAGGAAACATCGTCAAAACTCACCAATATATCTGACTCATCCTACCTGAAGCTATCAAAGTTTGGCGAAAATTCAGTATACATAAACTTGGTGAATACAAGATTTCTCTCTTAAAACTGATGTATTATTGTTAGCTGATATGTTTGAAAATTTTAGAAAAAAATGTATAAAAACATATAATAGAGAGCCTTATTGGTATTTTCCACCACCAGGTTTGTCTTGGAATGCAATGCTAAAAATTACTGAACAATAACTTGAGTTATTATATGATTATGATATGCTTTTAATAGCTGGTAGGAGAATAAGTGGAGGAATTTCACAATGTTGTAAAAATTATGAAATAGCAAATAATGAATATCTAAAACATTTTAATAATAATATATCTAATTATGTAACATATCTAAGTGCAAATAACTTATATGGTTATGCTATGAACCAATATTTACCATTTGGTGGTTTTTCAATGGAATGAACCACATTATTTTAATTGTACAAAATATAAGTGAATATCCAAACAATTGCGAAAACGGTTATATATTTGGGGTAGATTCAGATATAGACTTGAGGAAGGAAGACCAAAGAAAAACACACTCTGAAAGAGTCACAAATGCACTGGATTCTTATGCGAAGTATATCAATAAGTTGAAGAATTTGGACAAGAAAAACGAAAATATATTATTATGTCAGGAAAGACCATAGTAAATTAATTAAGCTCAGTAAAAGTATATTTATAGAAAAAAATCTAATTTGGCCATTAAATTAAGTAATTGTTTTTCATCTAGCAATTAATAAATATATACCACTAAAAGGTTTATCTTCTATTGATTTACATATATTGGATTTAGAGTATTAGTTGATCATATTCAAAAAATAGGAAATTAGATTAGAGTATCTATTAATGTTATACATTTGATGATTATTGAAAAATATGAAGGGTATCCATTAAACACTACAAAATTTAGAAAATCATACACCATATTGTTTAACTAAAAATAAAAAAAATTTAAATGCCAAGTAAATGCAAATATGTCTATTTTAAAAATTTTCAATATACACAAAAACGTTCATTTGTCATTTATGCTGATTTTAATAGTTTACTTTTCAATATGGTCAATTGTGAAACAAATTCAGAAAAAACATATACAATTAAGTATCAAAAACAGAAACAAGTGGATTTTGTTACTACATAATATTTAAATATGGAAATTTTAAAGATCCTGTTATTTATAGAGAATGAAAATGTCATAAAATGTTTATTGAATGTATAAAACATGAATCAGAAGAAACTGGAAAAATTTATTCTGTAATTAAAAATATGAAAAACTTACATTAGAAGAAAACAAAATACATAATAATCCTAAATTTTGTACATTGTGGAAATAACGTTTTACAAAGAATCATAAAATAGTTCATCATGGTCATCTAACTGCAAAAAAATATTGCTCCATTATGAATGATTGTAATATAAAAATACAGCAGTCTAATTTGGTACCTATTTATATACACGATTTATCTGGTTATGATTCACATCTTTTGGAAAGAGAACTTGGTTTTGATAATAAAGTAATAGATCTTATGCCAACCAAAAAACATTAATATATTTAACAATAGGTACACAAATTTCCATAGATTCTACAGCTATTTTACCTTCTTTAGGAAGTGTATCCTTTATCTGAACACTAACATCACTTTTATCTGCATCTGCAGAAAATGAACTATGTGTAAAAACTACAGTTAAGGTTCCTTCAAACAACATTTTATAAGAATATCACCAAAATTTATTTTGTCAATAACAGATGAAGCATGATGTAGTAAAACTGTTGTTGTAATAAAAGGATGTTCAATACTAGTTAATATATTATTTCGTTTTCTATTGGTATAAAATCAAACAATTTAGTTATATAATTGTCAATTAATTTTTTGTTTGATTTTCCATCATGAGATTTATAATCTCCGCCATCATTTCCAATAATACCTAAATTCATGAATAATTGTGCATGATTTGGCTGAAGGCAACCATCACGAATGTATATTTCAATTTATGTATCTTTCTTAGGATTATTTAAGTTATTTTTAGTTATTTCACTAACAGGAAGTGAAAAAATGTGATAACTTTAAATTATATTCATGATGTTTCGGCAATTACTTCTTAATTAAGGAAACAATTTATTCAGATATATCTAAAATAACTGTTACTGTAGCACCATTAACGTCAATTAAATTATCATTTTCATCTGTTATAGTGACTTCCAAATCTTGAATTGCATTAAAAATTGACCATTTATAGGATAATTTGCTTTATAAGTCATTGGTCCACAGATTTCTGCATTATGTTTAAATGAAGCAATGATATTAGTTTCTTTAACAAAATGATCAATATGTTTTACTTATATTAAATAAACGAGTTTAATATTTATAGGCATTAATAAAAAAGGAATTTTTTAGGAACATTTTAGGTGCATCTTTTTGATTAGCTTGAAGAATTTTATTATCATCACCAAGTAAACTTCCAATACAATCTTCTATATCCACAAACAATTTTACATCACTTTCAATAACACTTGTGTTTAAATTTCATCTGGGTTAATGTATATATTTGGTTTTATCAAATGTATACAAAATTTAAAATTTATTGACCTACTGGAATATCTATTGTATCTGCATATCAATAAAATTTATTACTTTTTGTTGTAATATTTGGTGTCAAGAAAGTTGAACAAAAACGAACTAATGGAACATTAGCATAATTATCACATACCGGAACAGTTTATAATCTCTATGAATAAAAGAACTATCACTAAGTTGAAACAGATTGAGAACCTAAATTAAGAAATCCAGAAAAGAGGTTACAAAAGTAACATGAGAAAGTTCTACCAAATTCAATAACATCTGAAATTTTTGGACCAATTGATTGTGGTAAAACAGTATTAATGATTGATAATTATACACATAAATATAAATATCAATATAAACATAAACTTTATGTTTTTACACCAAATATAAATATAAACATAAATATAAACATTAAACATTTGACATTAACCTTAAAAATAAATATAAACACATACAAAAGCAATAATACAAAAATTATACATAATCATTAAATATTAAACATGAAAGTAATATTAGCTTTTTCGTCATTAATAAATGTTTGTAAAGTATGGTGAAAAAGTTGTTAAACCGGCTAAATGATATAGAAAGAAATTTATAGAAGTAAAGGAACATTTTAAGCTTTGGAAAATGCAACAAGGAACAGAAGTTGAGATATATAAAAAGGGAAATAAACCTGTTAGAGATGCTCTTGAAAAAGTAAAACAAGGAATTGTAGGTTAAGTGATAATGTTTTAAAGGCAACTGAAGACAATAGAGAAGTTGTTAAACAAATAATTCCATATCATCATCAATTAGAAGATTTTGGAGATTTATCATAAAAAAATAGTAGATATTTCTGATGATATTCCTCGAATATATGATTATGAATTAAGTGAATTAAGAATTAAAGAGGCAGTGCATAAATTCTTGACTAGATATATTATTATCCATATAAAAATCTTTATACAATTTTTTATTTATAAAATATCTTTATAAATTTTTAACTCAATAAAAATCTTAATAATATTTTAACAATATAAATCATTCTTTTTATAATATTTAAACTGTATAAATTTTTACTATATAAAAAACCTTTATAGAATTTTTAAACAATATAAAAATTCTTATTAAATTTTAATCCATATATTATTCTTTATTGAATTTTTCACTATATAAATAAAGAACTTTACAATTGATACAATACATAACAGCAAAACTAATACAAGATCAATGAAATTAAAGTTAAATAATGAAAAAGTAAATGCAATTGAATCATTTTCAACTATATCAAAAGAACGTAAAAAAGAAAAAAAATGTGGTGATATACTTATAAGATTAGGTATTCATATTGTAAAAAATGCGATATTTAACAAAAAAATAATGGTAAATGATTAACACAAGAATAAAAAATTAAAAAACTAATTGATAACCACTATAATACATTATGTAATTTTGATGCAGAAACATAATCTAAACATTGAATCAAGTATTTCTTTTTTAATCGTATCTAATTGGCATATGTAATTAATTAATTATTTCTTTCCGTATTTTATGTAGACATTCACCAGTTACAAATTTGCTAATTCATGTTGTATACATGATTGATGAATTAGTATATAAACAATTGAAAAATGGATGCTGTTTAGTAAATTTAGATACATCAGTTACTCCTGGTACTCATTGGATTTGTTATTACAAAAATAATGATAAAAATCTATTTTTTGATTCATTTGGTGGGAATATAGCAAAACAATTAGTTTACTATTTAGGAAAATATGAATTACACTAAAATACAGAAAGAATTCAAATTTTTGATGTAGTCATTTACATTCGTTTGTTTTAAATTGTTTTAATAATAATAATAATCATATATTAGATTTATTAATTAAGATTTTTGGAAATAAGTTAGATCACAGTCAAGAAACTGAACAATTACTTAATACACCAAAACCAATTACGAAAAAATTGAAAACATTACTATACAACTTCAATCATCAATAGAAACAAAGATATCTAATGCAATTTAACAATAAAAAAGAATTTAATTTTTCTTGTAAAATAACTAAACGTTATAATGGTTTTAAAAATAAAAGACTCATTAATATAAATGATCCAATTGAAGAACGACATGTAGTTAACAAACAGTACTTAGAAACACAATATGTTAGAAAACCTGAATACATTTGTGTTCTAACAAAATTTAATAATTATTTTACCAAAAAAGAAATAGAATAAGCTTTTTCATATTTTTTCTCAAAAACAGATTTAACTCCATACTTAGATAAGTTAGGTGATCAGAGAGAAGCATATGTTAAAGAAATAGTTGAACATACTTTGATAACTGGTGGTGAACAAAATATGTACATCTTTAATATGATTTAATGCTTCAAAGTATTATTGTTGTTGGGAAAAATATTAATACAGCTTTAAACTTTGATGATTTTGATATAACAGTATGTGTACTTGATAAGTTATATCAAATAATTAATAATCAATAATGGTACACATACAAATTTGAAAACTTTAACATTGAAAATTCTGTTGAACTGTTACTGTAGACGGAAATGAAATTGTATTTGGTTAAATATTTTTAAAAAATATTTCAACTATGAAAATCTTTTTAATTTATATAATTTTTTGTTATATATTAATTTTTTATATATAAATTAATAATCATAGCTCACATTTAGTTTTTTCAGACGATTACATTTCTTGTTTCAAATGTATCAAATTTACGGAATTTTTCTTTTAATATAGACGATTTTTGTGCAGGCTGATCTAGTTGAAATGGATTCAGGAAAATTGAAGGAAATCAAAACGTAATTAAAGGTTATAAAAATGAGCTAATACTAATTATACACTTGCTGTCCCTATTAAAGTAAAGAAAAGCTAAAAATTTAGTTGATAAATTAAAAAGCACTCCATCTTCAGGCCACGAGTGGCCTACCAGGACCATCCAAGAGCTGTGTCATCCTCGGTGGAGGATGCGGATAGGAGGGCTGTGGGTTCATCACACTGCTCTCCCATTCATATGGTGCTATTCTTGACCGAAGCCGCTACTCTTAGGTCGAGTAGCTTCTCAATTGGCATCACCTGGCTGAGTGCAACCACTCATAGAAGTGCCAACCAAGCCTGACAGCGCATAACTTCGGTGTTGATACATTCGAGAAAATTTTCATAGTTAGGAAGCTAAGAAATTTACAAACAGATAATGCTAAATAATTCTAAAACAAAGAATTTAAAGAATTAGTGAAGAAATATAACATTAATGATAATTCAACTATTTCAGTTTTGAAAGCATATGCTGTTCAAAGATTTAACACAACACTTAAAGAAAAATGAGGATAAAATTTGCTTTACAAGGAAATTATAAACGGTAAAATGTAGTTAAAAATCTAATTGATAAATACAATATTACAAAACGTTCTAGAATAAAAATGAAACCAATAGAAAGTATTGAAAAAATTTAGAAATAAGTAACATTATATCAAATGGAAATGCTAAATTTAAAAAAGGTGACAAAATAAATCTCGGGTGAACAGCCTGTAATGAGTGTGCGTAGGTCACAATATTTCGGCAATTGAGCACGTTGCCATCATCAGGTGTGCTGATGTACTGACTGGTGGTGGGCCGGCTCCAGGTATAAACAGGACAATCCCCCTCCTGCTTCTCCCTCAGGTGCTTCCTATGAGTCAGTGCGGTCTGCGCCCCATGTGCAGTCAAGGTACAGCATCCGTTCTCCCATCATTTTGGCACTGCATCCTAGGTCTTTTTGTTCAGGAGGGTTTGCCGACACCACTCTTGTTATTCTTCAATCCTTCCCGAAGTCGGTACACTCTGGGAAATATCCATTTTCCTTCTTAATCCAGGTGATCATGCATTCCCATGCCTTGCTAAGGATGTAACCGCTGTCACAATTTAGTTGTGGCTCCCTTACTCTCATATCTATAGCTTCTTTCATGACACAGTCCTAGTATTCAGAAGTCTGTGTCAGGACTTTGGTTTGGTCATAATCGATGCTGTGGAGTTCCAACAGGCAATGCTTAGCGATTGCCGACTTACTGGGCTGTTGCAGTCTAGTGTGCCATTGATTTTCTTGATATTGGTTGTCAATGGTACGAATGGTGTGAGCTCTGTGAACAAGAGTTTTGAGCATGCCATTCTTTCGAGCCGGGTGGTGGCAGCTATCCACATGTAGGTACATATCAGTGTGCGTCTTCATCCTATACACACTGTGGCCCAAAGTGCCATCAGCTCGTCTTCTGATCTAAAAACAAAGGTAATAACGTGTATATTAGATGCTTATGATTTTTTAATTCACACCACACTTGAATCAAAAAAGATAAAGTAATTTTATAAAAAATCAGTTAACTATTTACTTCAACAATCAACCACTTTATAAACAATTCGTTTCTAAAAAAGTTAGTTAACTACTTACTTTAACAATTAATTAGTTTTAAAAAAGTATCAAATATTTTCTTCAAAATTTGAATTAGAAAATCTTTTGATTTAATTATTTTTTTCATCTTTTACTATAATACCTTCATCTTTCATTCTAATTCTATCATCTTTTAAATTAATATTTCATTATTTACTTTTTCAATGTTTGTAATTTTTGTATACATAAATCTTTCTGTTTTATTTGATCCTAGTAAAAGTTTCTATTCATATAGAAAAAATTTATGAATAAAAAGTGTATATTTACAATAATTTCTGCAATTCTATATAGAAATAATGTTGTATAGAAAAATTTTAATGATGATCTATAGAAACAATATTATATAGATAAACTTTTATTAACTTTATATAGAAATAATTCTGTATAGATATTATTTTATTATTTTTATATATAAAAATGTATTAGATTTTTAATGACTTATAATGTTCATATGATAATGAAATTATTTTATATTCCAATACATATCTTTTATTATCTCGACGACTTAGTGTTTTTTTGTTTACTCCAATTGCATATGTATCATCTTTTTAACTTTGTAATAAATTAATTTTTCATTAGAGTTCTACATTTTAAACAATCTTCTATGCTTATTTTGTTTTTAACAACACATTTATTAATTCCTTTAGATATTATTGTAATCAACTTTGTAAGCATACATTTCTGCTTTTAAACCATAAAATTCTTCAATTTCCACTATATTCGTCTTTCATTTCACCTACATTTTCCTTGTTTACTTGGGTAATATTATATATATTATCTGTTGGATAATAACTTGTATCAAAATAATCAATCATTAATTTTACATCTTCATAGAAGTCTTCCATGTTAATAATGTAAATATAAGTAACAGTATCATGATAACATATTTCAATATTATTTTGTGTATTTAGTGTCATAACTCTATAGTGAAAAAGATATATTAAATCTGTAGATATATCAAGTATACTTAATCCAACATGAATATGTTTATCAAATGTGATTTTAGTATTGTACATATGAATAGAACCAAGATTTTCATTAAATGTACATTTAAGGTTTGGTTTAGCTACTAGTTTATCACATACTTAACTATTTGAAACTAATTTTGTATCTTGCTAAATACAGACATTTCGCCATCGACAGGTGTGCTGACAAACTGAGCTCCTGAGGGCCTCCATGCATGGGCTGCTCTTTGCGTCCTGTGTACTCGTGTTTTTAGTACTCCACTTGTCTGAGGAGGGTGGTGACAGTTGTCTGCATTCAGGTACAGGTCATTGTGCGTTTTCATCCTGTACACACCGTGGCTCAGGGTAGCATCAGTTCATCTCATGACCATGACATCCAGGATTGGTAATCTTCCTCCTGCTTCAGTCTCCATAGTAGATTTCATGTTTGGATGTATGGAGTTTAAGTGTGTAAGGAAACCCTGGAGCTTGTCCCTATCATGGGGCCAGATGACGAACGTGTCATCGACATAACGGAAGAAACAAGTAGATTTACAATTGGATGACGCCAAGGCTTCCTCGTAGAAGTTCTCAATTTACAAATTCGTGACCACCAGCGAGAGCGGGCTGCCCATTGTATTCCCCATTAAAAAGAAAATACGTTGAGGTCAAGCTATGCCTAAAGACTTCGGTGGTCTTCTCGTCAAATTTCTGCCCAATAAGATCGACTGAATATCGTAGGGGCACCTTGGTGAATAGTGAAGCTACCTAGGATATCAGTGTCTTTCAGTCTGAAGTTGTCGAAACGTTTCACGAAATCCACGGAATTATGGATATGTTGAGGGCATTTACCTACATAGGAGCTAAGTAATTCAACGAGATATTTTGCCAGCAAATAAGTAAGTGCCCTAATGTTGCTGACAATTGGGCGCATCGGTACCCCCACTTTGTGGACCTTAGGGAATCCATAAAGTCTTGGTAGTACAGGTCCTAGAGGTGACAATTTCTTGGCGTCGCCCTCTGGTAGATCCACATGATTGAGTGGAGCCCTAGTCTTGTTCTCCACACTCTTCATGGGATCAGCATTGATCTTCCTGTAGGAGTCGTCATCTAGCTGGCACTGCATCTTCTAAATGTAGTCCTTATGGCAAAGAACACAGTGGCATTGCCTTTCTCAGCAGGTTGAAAGGCCTCTGTTGGATTCCTTTCATGTTAATTTCTTAAATCTGTTGTCATTTATGGCGTAAAGTCTTCTTCTAAAATTACTATGGTGTTTCTGACTATCTGGGAGGAGACTGAGAAGAGAAACGTGTTACTTTTACACATAAACATGAACGATCTGTCACACTACTACTCTTTAAAACACAGTATATATGTAATTCATGTCACGCAGTCTCATACGGAACCTACAACCACATTCTTTTATATACTGTATATGATAAGATACTGTCATCCCACTTCCCTTCTGTGTGAGAGGATGAATGAGCAAATGTATTTCTAGTTGCATGCTCGATGGTAGCAGACAAGCCTGTCTGCTAGAGAACGGTAGGACCAACGTCGAAACAGGTAGCTACGCTTTCTAAAGGCAGAGACGTTTTTATTCTTTGTATCGTCCTGTCCATCCCTTGTCATGTTGGTACAGGAGGCTGCCTGTCTGGTCACTTCTGTTTGTATCTGGAATCACGCTCGGTAGGAGCCCAGGTCCGGCTGTCCGCGGCGTGCGTCTGAAGTGGTAAGATCTCCGGCTAAGCACGTGTCTGCTAAGTTCGTAATACAATGGATTTCTTAAGATCAACCAAACTGAAAATTTAATCACCTTTATTTCAGGTTTAGCTCTAAAATATCTAATGTTATCTTAAATTGCAACACAGTGTACTTCGAGTGTGAAGTTCAGAATATATTCTGGTAGTTGCTTTGTCACTAGTTTGTGAGTAAAGTGAAACCACATGTTGATCAGTAACTCTAACTAAGAACATCAATCTTAAATGCGAATGTGTGTGAGATTATAATGTCTCATCTTGTCCATATATTTCAATATAGCAACTTTTCTTTATGTTCAACCCACGTGGGGTGTACTTTGTGGGAACAGTTCCACATGCTCATACAATTGTTTGACCCATCAGGTTAATAGTAAGACGATGGTAACCAGTTCGAGATTTTTCTATTGTAAATTGCTTTTCGATCTAATTTATTTTAATTATCAAAATTATTGTGGAGCTACACCCTTTGTGTAAACCAAGTAGACCACGTCAAGCATGTGGTGTAATCATCAATGTAGCCCTCAGCTATTTTTTTCAGGAAGATTTCACAGAGAGTTAGTACGAATTTAGTATAGCAGTGTGTGGTAATTACATGACAGACAGAATTGCTCTACGAACGTAACTTCTTTGGGTGAAAATTGAATCGGTTCATTGTGGTTAATTTCCTCTGGCATACGTTTCAACGTTCTTCGTGTGTTATTTTATGAATGCAGTGCTGTATGCAGTCTCCCAATCTTGTCTCCATATTTGATGTGATTAAAATCCCACACATTCACAATCCTAAATAAGGCACCAGTGTAGTTATGAATCAAGTTTAATATACTGAAATTTCCATGATCAATGTTAAAATAAATTTCCAAATATAAACTGATTTATTTCTTTTTATTTAAATTCTCTTTGTCGGTTGTCATATGACTATCAAAAGATTATGATTAATGTTAGTCTGGTTGGGAATTTGGTAAGATAGACTGGATACCTGGTGAAACAGTTGTGCAGTAATGCAAGGTTAACTTCCTCAGATAGCTCACAGGTTTTAACCCACTTTTATGGTCTTGAATAGCAGCACCGCTTGCAGAACAAATTAAAGCAACAACATTACACATGGTGACCATGTTCTGTGATTCCGCTAGACTCTGGAATCTTTGAAAGATTAGATTGCGAGCGTTGTATAATCTTAATTAATTAAAGCAACAACATTACTCATGACGATTCTGTTCTGTGTTTCCGCTAGACTCTGGATTCTCTGAAAGATTAGATTGCGAGCGTTGTATAACCTTAATTTTGTTTCCCTGCAGCAGACATACAACTTCTGCGTTGTTTCTAAGCAGACTTTCAAAAGACTCATGGCGTTGTTGAGCGGCGTTGTGTTTTGTCTTGTTTTGTTTTCTAAATTTGTGTGTTCTATATGTATGTGTTTTTTTATCTCGGTTGTAAATTGCACTGACCTCGATCAACGATATAAATTAGCTTTGCTTGTGAAAAAGTGTGTACTAGGTTGGATACCTTTCGTGTGACTGTCGTAATGTTTGGGGGATACATTTATTCTGATTAGTGTGTTGCGTACCAGGAATAAATTGAACTAATGTATACATGTAACCAAGCTAAAAGTAGGCGGTCCAACAACTTAAGCAACATGGACCAAGAGGAGAATTTGATTTTCAATATTAACACGTCGGACAGTTCCGAAAATGCAATGGGGAATACTTCAAAGGAAATGAAAAACAGGACAAACGAGCTCACAGCAGAGCCAGAAATTAATTAGCCTCCAAGTAACCAAATTGATTTGGCAGAACTCATAAAAGCCTTATCGCATAAAAATAAAGAAAATGCAGACAAATCAGAAAAATCGTTCCGAGAACAAAAAGAATCATCCGAAAAATCGATCCGAGAACTAGGCGAACAAA
The DNA here is from genome assembly GCF_023864275.1 of Schistocerca cancellata. NCBI lineage: Eukaryota > Metazoa > Arthropoda > Insecta > Orthoptera > Acrididae > Schistocerca > Schistocerca cancellata. The sequence goes on along the minus strand of NC_064629.1, from coordinate 492,567,883 downwards.
TGACGCAGAAATCTGAAAAATCGATCCACTAGCTAGGTGAACAAACAGAGGAAAAGCTAATCCAGCAGACAAATAAAGTCAACAAGACGATGCAGAGAGTGTCCGATGATATCTCACAAAGAATAAACAATCTGGCAAGTGAAATAAAAAGTGAGGCTATGAAAGAACTAGGCTATACATTTTAACAATTCGATGATCGTCTGCAAGCCTTAGAACAGGGGAAGCGGAGTGCGGAATCGAAAGAGAGAGAGGAACAGCTACTTAGGAATTTCCAAGCTCTGACAGAAGAATGTCAAAGGGAATGCCAGCAGGTACTCTCCAGGGTCCAGGAGGCGGAAACACATTGTCCCGCGTCCGTTAGCAACACAGTAGCGGACAACAGTCTAGTGATTCACGCACTCGAAACGCAAGTAGAACATTTGAAGCAGACTGGGGCAGAGGACAAAAGACAAATCCATGATAAGATTGCGGCATTATCGGACATCGTAGGCACGAATAATCGGGACCGGCCGTATAGAAACAAGGGTAACAGTCGCGAACACAGGTGGAACACCGGAAATGATCGAGGACTGGACAGGATCGTGAACGCAACGGTTACGGCAACCAGAATCGATACTACGGTGAACACAGTGGGAATAGGACTGTAGGCGGAGCACCTCATGATGTTGAAATTCGGCCAGCTAACCCTAGACATAATCCAGCAAATGGAAATGAACAAAACCGGCAATGACAAACGATCAGCACAGAAGGCGCCCAAACGGAACAAATGAGTGACATGGCAAATGAGTGAATACGGAGGGAAGATATTAGAGAAGATTTGTTGCAAGTAACTACGAGTGCTAAAATTTCGGGAATAAATCCAGTCGCGATATTTGCAGTAAACGAAATATGTTTTAAGTGTGTCATTGACACTGGAAGCCCTTTCTTCATAGTGAGCGAGGCAGCATTTCAAAAATGCGAAGTGACTGGGACTTGGCTCGTTTTTCAAGTCCGAGGAATAATGGTGAAGGGCGCAATCTACGGTAAGAGCGTAGAAATCCGAAGGCAGACTCGACTCAATTTTACCTCCCAGGGAAGAGAGTATGATTACAACTTCTTTGTGCTCCCAATGCTGAATGTGGCAATGATTTTAGGAAATGACTTCATGAATGCCCACCACGCAGTAATTGACATGGGTGGAGGAGTAATGACAGTTCAAGTTGGGGATCAGCCAATTAATTAACTATTTGATGAATGCATATTACCCGCCAAGTCAGAAATTAGTTGCCTAAAATTTCAAGCTCAAACTGAGTCGCAACCCAGACTGGAGTTACTCGTGAACTATGTAAGTGGGTCATGCTCTATGTCTGGTGAGCAGGGGAAAGATGTTGTTTTTGCTGATGCACTGAGAAAGAGCATCGCAGGTGTCAGAACCACACACAGGGAAAAGGAGAAATTGTATTGCCTACTTAGGAATCATGAATGGGTATTTTCTGAGACTCCGTGGCCCATTAAAGATTTTACTTACCAATTCAGAGTACGTGACCATCAGAAGTTTTCTGTTAGAACATACCCTATTCCCGTGGCGTATCAAATCAGGTGGAGAAGGAAATTAACAAGATGTTAGAACAAGGAATAATTGAGCGGGCAGTAAGCTCGTACTACTCACCCTTGCTTGTCGTACCAAAACGCGACAACTCGGTTCGTTTGGTACTAGACTCGAGACAGATAAACACAATTATTATTTCGGAAACAGACAGGCCTGAGAGCCTTGAGGAACTCTTACAACGTTTCCATGGGGTAAAGGTACTATTATCTGTCGACCTCCGTTCGAGTTTTTGGCAAATAATGCTACACCCATCTTGCAGATTATATACAGCGTTCCTGTGTTATGGAAATTGTTTCCAATTCCGGCGTCTCCCGTTCGGACTAAACGTCGCATCGGCTGCTTTTATAAGGGGATTAAGTAGCATTTTGCCTGATGATTTGAAACAGCGGGTGCCAATTTACGTGGATGACATATTAATTGCGGGAAAGTCGTGCGAGGATCATAATGACGTTCTGAACAGACTACTGGATGTTTTTGAGAAGTCAGGTGTAACATTCAACTTAGATAACTCACAGTTCGGACGAGAACATAAAATTCTTAGGCCATATCGTCTCAGCAAATGGAATACGACCTGAACCGGAGAAAATTGCTGCGATAACGGAATGTGCAATGCGGACAAATAAAAAACAGTTGCGAGAATTCTTAGGCCTGTGTAATTTTTATAAGCGATTTATAAATTTTAGTGTACTTGGTACACCCCGTCTATGTGGACTAACAGGGAAGAACGCTTTGTGGGTCTGGGATCAAGAGGCACAGGATGAATTTTATAAATTGAAAAAGGCATTGGTAGAGGCTCCCATCCTCGTGCATCCCAACCTGACAGAAGAATTCTGTATAATGACGAACAGTTCCCTGTCAGGATTAGGTGCGTTACTGTTTCAAACGGAAGGAAATGATGATATTACAACTTGGAAAACAATCTCGTTTGGGAGCAGGTTGCTCTCTCGATGTGAAAAAAATTATTCCGTGACAGAACTCGAAGAACTCGCGATAGTTTGGGCATTCTCAAAATTTAGGTATTTCTTATTTGGGAGGACCACCAGGGTGTACACTGACCATCGTGTACTCCAATTTCTTATGAGCACAAAAATCACGCATGGGAGACTAGGACGCTGGGCACTATACCTACAGAAATATAATTTCACTATAGAATACATTCCTGGACAGAAAAATGTAATTGCTGACGCTTTATCTCGCATTCCTATAGGTTTGTTTCACACAGAAGAAGGGGAACTCGGTGAAAATAATTTTAGCATCCAATACTTGCAGAATGTAGCGTTCGAGAACTTTGTTACCACCTCTTTAGGGAGTATAGCGGATGAACAGGATAAGGACGCAGTATTGAAAGATATAAAGCGGAAGTGGGAGGACAAGGAGAATGTAGGAATATGCCAGTACTACTTAGTGTGCAATGGAATACTATTCAAGAAACGAGCCCTGGACGACACCAGATGGGTGTTGGTGTTTCCGGAGGGACTCGTAAACAAAATTTATGGTACGTACATTTTAGTTATGGTCACTTTGGAGCACTGAAATGTTGTGAAAAACTAAAGGAGACATGCTATTTTAATGACATGCTATGGCGTATTCATTGTGTACTTACAGTGTGCGGACCTTGTCAGCGAGCAAAGGCGGCCACAGTGAAGTATGCTGCATCATTGCACCCGATATTAACAAGCAAACTTTGTGACCTCGCGGCTGTGGATCTATTTTGGGCACTAATACGATCTAAAGCAGCTTTTGCATATGTTTCCGTAGCTGTGGAGCTAACCTCCAAGTTTCTGTGTCTGACTCCGTTGAGGTGAGCCACAGGAAGGGCAGTGGCAACTGCATTTGCAAAGCAGTTTCTGCATGAAGTTGGGCGTGTGAAAAGAGTTATCTCGGATAATGGACCACAATTTAAATCGCAATACTGGCAGCGGATGCTTCGAAGGAGAAGAATTAAACCTATATATATATCTCTATTTCAGCTGGAACCCCAGTGAGCGTATTATGCGTGAATTAGGAAAATTATGTAGGTTATATGGCAGTCGTGATCACCGATCGTGGGACATACACCTAAAAGGATTTCAGAATATAAATAATGAGTTGCCTAATACGTCAACAAAGCTTCCACCAATCACTGTGCTAAAGTACAAGGAGCCCCCAAGCAAACTCAAAGAGGTGGTGTCTTGGCCACTAGAGACGAGACTACGCCGGAACGCAATTGTTGACTTAGCTTTCGCAACATCAAGCGTGCAGCAGAAGCCAGAGTCAGGGCGTATAAGAAAAACAGTGTTTCATGTAGGACAAAAAGTTCTTATCCGTTCACACAAGCTGTCTAACAAATGGTCAGGTGTCTGCAAGTAATTTTTTAATCTCTTTAATGGCCCGTATCGGATAAGGAAGATTCCCCATGAAAACGCCATAGAAGTTGAAACTCTTCGATTGAAGAAGTCAAAAGGGATACACCATGTGTCAAACATAAAACCATACATTGAGTAGAAAGGACAGTGAGGAGTAGAGTGGACGGTGAAGAGAAACAATCGATTAGTTTACATTTGTGATAAATGCATTTTGAATAATATGTTGGGAAAAATAATGATAAAGATGTTTCTATGTGGTTGACTGAAGTGACGTTTTTAGTTATTTTTCTTTCTTTGAGTTATTAGGATTTAGGTTGGTTCAAATGTGAAGGTAAAAGGTTTCTTTGTGAACGAGTCAAATGCTGTTTATGGTTTTTCTTGTGTAAATTGAGAAGAGTCGCTCCTGAGAGAAGCGAGATCTGTGTTGAATTAATGCAAAACTGCAGGGAAAATCCGATCTGTGGGTATTATGGGTCTGGCAAATCCAGGTCCCCAGCTGTTAGTAGCCTTGTTTCTGATTTTCTGCTTTCAGTGCTACTATCTATCTATTACTATTCTATATCTGTCAGTATAAATGAGGATTCTTACTATAGTATACATGCTGTATGAATATTTTAAGATAGGAGAACTCTGAGAAAGGAATGAGTAAGTTTGGAATCTTGAAATCAGGATGCGATACTACGATTGTTTAACCAATGGCTTCCCAATATGCGCTAATAGGTTAATATTGATGATTATGTCTTTTTTGTTCTTTATAGCTGAGTATGTAAAGTGCTGTCTGTGGACTTCGTAAGTAGATTGATTCCCTTCAAGGTGAAAGAAGAGTTGTGGTTTGTGTAATGTACGAGGCCCTGGAATACAATTATGGCAGGCAAATGACGAGCAGTTTTCCAGCAAATGGAGAATGGAACGGAAATATGGATCCTTTTTGTAGTCTTGACTGATGTTGAGCCAGAGCCGGAAAAATTATTCTGTATTAATACTTGTCCTAGAAAAGCGACGTTTATGTGTTTTAGCCGGCCGCAGTGGTCTAGCGGTTCTAGGCGCTCAGTCCTGAGCCGCGCGACTGCTATGGTCGCAGGTTCGAATCCTGCCTCGGGCATGGATATGTGTGATGTTCTTAGGTTAGTTACGTTTAAGTAGTTCTAAGTTCTAGGGGACTGATGACCATAGATGTTAAGTCCAATAGTGCTCAGAGCCATTTGAAACATTTTTTATGTGTTTTGTTGATGCTGTGAGCGTTACAGCTTACTGTTTTCGCTGGAGCAGGATGCACTGCAGCCTCTATGAGTTGAACTGAAGAAATGTCCGTCTTGAAGGTAGAAGAAGATTAAATAGTTTAGATTATGGGACCAAAGGAAAGCTTGGTTTAATGTAATATGGATGAAGCAAAACATTTGTCATTCAAACTACAGGAGGATTCGGATCTTTTGTGTCAGTTGTAAGTTCAATAGGATGTTAAGATGAAACTGTTTTACAGAATAGAGGAGAACACAATTTTGCCATTCGTGATAAATAAATCCAGATTATCCACTATAGGCGAAATAACTGGTTTGGAAGCGTAAGGTAACTTAAAGAATGAACGAAATGAGAGCGAAATGGGTAAGATAATGTAGTATAACCTGTATAATGAAAATATTTTTACCCTTCTCAGAGTCATCTACATGATTAATTCTTGTGATAACGTAATTTTAGATGAAATTGTCTCACTGTTTAATGTAAAAACATATGATTACGATAAATGTATAATTGCGAGTCTCTTATCAGGTGTGTCAACTAGTATAAATGTTTTGATGTGCAAATAACCATTGTTCTGTTCACTATGTATGTTTAAGGAAAGTTTCTCCATATTCATCATGTGATAAGACATATGCCGTGAGCAGTTTCATCTTAACATTCTATTGAACTTACAACTGACACTATTATAAGATTATAATTAATGTTAGTCTGGTTGGGAATTTGGTAAGCTAGACTGGATACCTGGTGAAACAGATGCGCAGTAATGCAAGATATACTTCCTCAGATAGCTCATAGGTTTTATCCCACTTTTATGGTCTTGAATAGCAGCACTGCTTGCACAACAAATTAAAGCCACAACATTACAAGGTAAGATAACAATCTCAGAGCACTCTCTTAGGTCCCAAATGGCCAGCCTCTCTCTACTTTTAGTGTTAGTCTTTGTAGGTTCAGGTCTGGTCAGAGCACAGCAAGTCTCCCGACACACTCCTTCTCCTGCATCAGCTGCAGCCTGTTCCACTGCACTGACAAAATCCATGACCGGCTTGACCCTAGAGGTTGGAGCAAAGTTGAGTGCCTTCTCCAGAACCGAAAATGCCTCATAAGGCAGCTCCATTTCAGTGTGATTGATAATCATCTTACGTGGTGCCTCCAACAATGGTTTATCTGAGAGACATGAGAATTTTGAAATATTACATCCAGTGGCCTTTTTATGTGCAGAATTGGCTGACATCCAAGTAACACCATCCACCCAATCCCAGGTCCACGAATCAAACTGATTGGCCAGTTTAAGAAAAAGTTTAAATAGTTCCTGGGAGTTGTATTCAAGGCGAGTAAAGTGCACCCACTCATGTACCAAGGCAAGGCTTGCCCGTCTCTCAATTTTCTTGGCTGCTGCAGAATCGATGTGATGTGTGACCTTAACAAAATTCCACACAATCTACTCGGTATGACATCTTTTCAGGAATGCAAGAGCTTTCAAAAAATGGCATATTTGGTGGTGCAGCTTATTGAGCTTCTTCATGCTGTTTCAACATCTTTATCTAGAGGAAAAAAGCTGCTATTTATTGTTTATCTTCTTTAGTTTGAAAAACTTCAACAACATAATAATATGTGAATTTGTCCAAAATTATCACTTATTTCAGATGCATAATATCTAACAATATTTGCATGATTTTCACTTACTTCAGCCGTATAACTCATAACAATATTTGGTAGATGTTTCTAAAAGTCATCTCTCACTTGAGATGTATAATTTTCAACTATATTTCTATGATTTTTATTTTATCGGGAGTATCATATTTAATAATATTTGTATGATTTTCACATACGTCAGGTGCATAATTGCTAAAAATAATTGTATGATATCTAACAATAATTGGACGATTTCAAATAAAAATGTATTAAATTCAGCTTTATATATATTTGAATATCCTATAAATAGTTTATTCTACAAAATTAATGAAGAGTTTTAACATTAAGTTGTTGTAGTTCAGAAGCAGTGCATGCTTCCAGTTTGCTATTTTAATTCTTACAAAAAAAAAAGATTTGTAAAAATATTTTTTAAGAAACGATAATTATCAAATAGATGGATAGGAATCATTATTTAATAGACCATATTTAAAAAATAATATCTGTTTATTACTGAATTAAACAATTAGTTTTTAAATAATTAGTTTTTTAAAGAAGTACTTTACTCTTTAGTACAACAATCAATTAGTTTTCCCAACAACTGTTAATTTTCTTTCTAGATGACGACGTTTCTTCAGTTACAACAGCTTCATTATTCATTCTACATGTAGATTTTTCATTATTCATTGTTAAAAATGTTTTTGAATGTTCTTCACTTGGATTTCCACGTAAATGTTCCTTATAAAATTATTTACCAACACTTTTTCTACATACACAATTAATTCGATTTAATTGTAATTTTTACAGAGATTTATTTATACATGAAATCGGTTCAGTTAATTAAAAATACCGAATTTTTAAAGTTTTTTATTATATATTTAAAATTCAGAATTTAATTTTAAGTTATCTTAGTGGCCCAAAGCCAATGAAATCTATGTACATTTTGCATTGTTCTTGTGTACTATCGCAGTTATTAACAAAATGTAGTGTTTTATAAGTAAAACAAAAAATTCATATAAAACATTTATCTCTAGCTCAATTATCCTTTTAATTTCTTTAGAAATACTTATATAATTGAGCTTCTTGATTAAAGTAGTATCCATTTATGTAAAAAGAAATTATTCGTTTTACAAATTAAAATTTGGTTGTATTCAACATATTTTTAAAAATTGTTATTTTGAACTTATAGTTAAATGATTCAATGGAAATAATTTTTTTTATTTTTTATAAATATAATAAAAATTAATTCTCATAATCATAAAAACTATATGAAGTGGAAACTAAACTAAAAGAAACAAATGAACTTACGAATTCAGCAACCAGAAAAACGTATTGATTGTATTATTTGTTTAAGTAAGAAAATAATAATCTGTTAAAACAAATTGCAATCATATTTTTCATAAAAAATGTGATAAATGGTTAAACGAAATAGCAAATTTATTTATGATTTATGTTTTCTGGATTTCAATAGTAAAGAAAAATTAAATAATAATTCACCATATTGATTAACTAAGAAACCATTAAAAGTTGATATGGCAAGTAAGGGAAATGTGTATATTTTAAAATTATCAATATACTCAAAATGGTGCATTTGTAATTTACGCTGATTATGAATATTGACAAATGTGAACCAAATGCAGAAAAAATATATACAATGAAAAACATAAAATATGAACAAAGTAGATTTTGTTTTTACGTAAAATATATATATGGAAATAATAAAGATCCTATTATTTAAAAAGAACAAAATTGTCATAAAAATTTATTGAATGTATAAAACAAGAAGTTGAAGAAATTGATATAGTTTACCAAAAACTGAAGAAATGAAACCACTTACAATTGTAAAAAACCAAATACATAATAATTCTACATATTGTTAATTGTGTTGATATCATTATTCAAGATGTAATAGAAAAGTTGCCCATATGATCATCTAACTGTAAAATATATTGCATTATTGTGCAATAATTGTAAATTAAAGCAACAACAAATTGTTTTGTACCTGTAAATTTACATAAATTGTCTGGTTATGATTCACACCTTTTTGTAATAGAACTTGGTTATGATAATAAAGAAATAGAACTAATACCAAACAATGAAAATTAATACATTATTTTAAGTAAATATAAAAAATAATAAAAAATTATGGTCCACTTGATAATCTTCCAACCAAAATAGAGAAAAATCAATTTTAAAAATTTAAAATTATATTTATTCAGAATTAATTAATTTAGCTATTAGAAAATGTGTTTATCCATACGATTAGATGGATTAAAAATTTGAAGTTACAAAAATACCAACGAATTAAAATGTTAAAATAAATTAATTAATTGTAATACAACTGTTAATGATTAGTTTGGGAAAATCGATTATGAAAAATCTAGGTGAATTTAATGATTTATGTCTTAAAAGTGATGTATTATTATTAGCAGATTTTTTTTCAATTTTAGAAATACTCGTATAAATACATATAATTTAGATCCTTCTTGGTATTTTTCTACACCAGGTTTATCTTGGGATGTAATGTTTAAAAATACTGATCAAAAATTTGAATTATTATATGATTATTATATGGTTTTAATGGTTGGAGAAGGAATCGGAGGAGAATTTCATATTGTTGAAATTATATGTAACAACAAATAATAATTGTTTAAAATATTTCAATAATAAAGAAATATCAAATAGTATAACACATCTAGATGAAAATAACTTATAAGTTTACGCTATGAATCAGTATTTACCAGAAGGTGGTTTAAATGGGATAAAACAAAAATTTTAATCATACTAAAATAATTGAAATTTCAAGCGATTATGGAAATCGTTAAATATTAACTCCTGAATCAGAATTTGTATCTGGTACAAATGAAAGTAAATTAATAACTACTTCAGTAAAAAACGTAATTATGTAGTACATTATAGACATCTTAAACAATAATTATCTTTAGGAATGCAACTTACAAAAATACATAACTTTTTATATTTTAAACAATCAAATTGTTTAAGGAAAATACAAATATGAACAGACAGTTAAGAACTAAAGCTACAAATGAATTGGAAAAAGATTTCTATAAACTAATGAACAATGTTGTATTTCGAAAAACAATCAAGAATATAAGAAACAGACAAGATACACAATTACTTTCAAATAGTAAATAGTATGCAATGAACTTGTAGCTAAACCAAACTTAAAATGTTGAACTATATTTAATTAAAATCTTGATGCTATTCATATGTATAAATCAAAATCCACATTTGATAAACCTATTATGTTGCATTAAGTGTACTTGATTTATCTAAGGAATTAAAATATGATTTTCACTGTAGTATTATGAGACCTAAATATGAAGAAAATTTTGATATATATTATCAAGTTAAGATAGTTATATTTACCATATTAAAACTGACGATTTCTGTGAAGATATGAAGTCAGTGACTGATTATTTTGATACAAGTGATTAACCAACAGCTGATATATATAATATTCCACAAGTAAACAAAAAGTTGTAAGTAAAATTAATGATTAATGTAGTGGAAAAGTGAATGCAGACTTTGTTGATTAACTGATAAAATGTTTGCTTATAAAGCTGTTGACAATATAGGAGAAAAATCGAAAGGAATAAGAAATGGTTGTTAAAAATAAAATTAGATTAGAAGATTACAAGGGTTGTTAATTTCACAATATATCACAATGCAGAAAAATTTAATCAAACGTGATAAACATGAAAGATATACAATACAAGTAAACAAAAAATTACTAAGTTCTAATGATAATAAAACATATGTTGTGGAAAATAAAATAGATTCATTGCCATATGGCCAATATAAGTTACTAATTTTTTATATATGAAATTAATGACATTATTTCAATATAAAATTTTAAAAGTTTTTTGTATATATGCAATTTTTCTATATAAATTGATAATTTTACAAATATCAAATAAAACACGATGATTTTGGTATACAAAAAGTAGAAACATCGATTAAAAAAAACGATTACATAATTAAAATAAAATATTAAAGAAATAAAATATAAGAAGAAAGTATTAAAGTAAAAGATGAAAGAATGAAAGTAAAAGATGAAATAACAAATTCAAAATTTATTCAAATTCAAAATTTGATATAAATATTTGAAAATTGTTGAAAATCTAATTGACCGTTAACCTAGATAGTTAACTAATTCTTTTAAAAATTAATTGTTTAAAAATTAACAAATTCTTTTACTAAAGTCTAAATTAATATTTGTAAAACTAATTGTTTCCAAACTAATTAATTTTTAAACAAGATAGTACACTAAATGGTAAACTAATTCACTTAAAAATGAATTGTATAAAAACTACTTTTCAAAAAATTACAATATCATTATATATCTGTCTTATGAATTATCAAAACTTAACAATTATACATTTACTTTAATACCATTTCATTCTTAAAAGTATCGCTCCTTATTTTTTTTCTTGTTCATAAAAATTTCGTTTTATGTATTTTAATTGATAAGTAGTTCGATTAGAATAAATAGCAATTTCAATTTCAAATATTTCTGTTGACCAATTTGCTGTATATCGCTATTCAAAAAGATATTTAGATTTACTAATTCAAACTTTATCACCTTTTTTTAATTAAGCATTTTTATTTGTTTTAATGTTATTTATTTTTAAACTTTGTCACTAATTTCTATTGGTCACTTTTTTATTGTTTATATTATGTGTTATTGAATTCATCAATTAGAATTTTTACTGCATTTAATCATTTATAATTTCCATGTAAAGCAAATTTCTTCTACATTTACTTCTGAAAATATTGAAAAATGATTAATATTATTTTTCTTTATTAAATCCATTATCTGTTTGTGAATTATTTGGTTTTCCAATAATAAATTTTTTTTGAAAAGCATCAAATCTATTATTTGCTTTTTATCTCTAATAGGTACAGCAAATGCTTAATTTGAATAAACATAAATTACTGTCAATAAATATTTATAAATGTTATTTATATTTAAAAATTTCTTTTAAATTAGCAGAATCCATTTCAGCTAGATCAGCTTGCTATAAATATCTGTATCAGGAGGAGCAACATTTCTTCTTTTTTAATTTTTTCTATTCGGTTTACACTATTCATTAATTATATTTTCACCATTATTATTTAGCGACAGTAAAGAAGACATAGACGGCGCCAAAACTTCACAATTTACACATTTTTTTTAATGAATTTCCCTTTCTTAGATTTTAAATTGTACAGATACCTTCAATTATTTATCTTCCATATTTAGCTATTATTCTATGTATGTTATGTGTTCCCATTAATTTTTAAATCTTTTAACTATAAATATTATAATCTTTAAGAACTAAATGTGAACTGTGAATTTTCTGTGATGTATGAACAAATTTATTGTTGGTGTTGTTGTGTTCTTCAGTCCTGAGACTGGTTTGATGAAGCTTTCCATGCCACTCTAACCTGTGCAAGCTTCTTCTTCTCCCAGTATCTATTGCAACCCACATCCTTCTGAATCTGCTAGGTGTATTCATCTCTTGGTCTCCCTCTACGATTTTTACCCTCCACACTGCTCTCTAGTACTTAATTGGTGATCCCTCGATGTCTCAGAACATGTCCTACCAACCGATCCCTTCTTCTAGTCAAGTTGTGCCACAAGCTCCTCTCCACCCCAGTTCTATTCAATACCTCCTCATTAGTTATATGATCTACCCATCTAATCTTCAGCATTCTTCTGTAGCACCAGATTTCGAAAGCTTCTATTCTCTTCTTGTCCAAACTATTTATTGTCCATGTTCCACTTCCATACATGACTACACTCCATACAAATACTTTCAGAAATGACTTCCTGACACTTAAATCTATACTCGATGCTAACAAATTTCTCTTCTTCAGAAACGCTTTCCTTTCCCATTGCCAGTCTACATTTTATATACTCTCTACTTCGACCATCATCAGTTATTTTGCTCCCCAAATAGGAAAACTCCTTTACTACTATAAGTTTCTCTTTTCCTACTCTAATACCCTCAACATCACACAACTTAATTCGACTACATTCCATTATCCTCGTTTAGTTTTTTGTTTATGTTCTTCTTATTTCCTCCTTTCAAGACACTATCCATTCCGTTCAACAGCTCTTCCAAGTCCTTTGCTGGCTCTGACAGAATTACAATGTCATCAGCAAACCCCAAAATTTTTATTTCTTCTCCATGGATATTAATACCTACTCCAAATTTTTCTTTTGTTTCCTTCATTGATTGCTCAATATACAGATTGAATAACATTGGGGAGAGGCTACAACCCTGCCTCACTCCCTTCCCAACCACTGCTTCCCTTTCATGCACCTCAACTCTTATAACTGCTGTTTGGTTTCTATACAAATTGTAAATAGCCTTTTGCTCCCTATATTTTACCCCTGCCACCTTCAGAATTTGAAAGAGAGTATTCCAGTCAACATTGTCAAAAGCTTTTTCTAAATCTACAAATGCTAGAAACGTAGGTTTGCCTTTCCATAATCTAGCTTCTAAGATGAGCCGTAGCATCAGTATGGCCTCACGTGTTCCAATATTTCTATGGAATCCAAAGTGATCTCCCCCAAGGTCGGCTTCTACTAGATTTTCCATTCATCTCTAAAGAATTCGTGTTAGTATTTTGCAGCTGCGACTTATTAAACTGATAGTTCGTTAATTTTCACATCTGTCAACACCTGCTTTCTTTGGGTTTGGAATTATTATATTCTTCTTGATGTCTGAGGGTATTTCGCCTGTCTCATATATCTTGCTCACCAGATGGTACAGTTTTGTCAGGACAGGCTCTCCCAAGGCCGTCAGTAGTACTGTCGGAATGTTGTCTACTAAATGGTTCAAATGGCTCTCAGCACTATGGGACTTAACATCGATTGTCATCAGTCTCCTAGAACTTAGAACTACTTAAACCTAACTAACCTAAGGACAGCACACAACACCCAGTCATGACAAGGTAGAGAAAATTTCTGACCCCACCAGGAATCGAACCCGGGAACCCGGGCGTTGGAAGCGAGAACGCTACCACACGACCACGAGCTGTGGACAATGTTGTCAACTCCCGTGGCCTTGTTTCGTCTTAGGGATTTCAGCCCTCTGTCAAACTCTTCACGCAGTATCATATCTCCCATTTCATCTTCATCTACATCCTCTTCCATTTCCATAATATTGTCCTCAACTACATCGCCCTTGTATAGACCCTCTATATACTCCTTCCACCTTTCTGCTTTCCCTTCTTTGGTTAGAACTGGGTGTCCATCTGAGCTCTTGATATTCATACAAGTGGTTCTCCTTTCTGCAAAGGTCTCTTTAATTTTCCTGTAGGCAGTATCTATCTTACCCCTAGCGAGATAAGCCTCTACATACTTACATTTAACCTCTAGCCATCCCTGCTTAGTCATTATGCAGTTCATGTCGATCTCGTTTTTGAGACGTTTGTATTCCTTTTTGCCTGCTTCATTTACTGCATTTTTATATTTTCTCCTTTCATCAATTAAACGCAATATTTCTTCTGTTGCCCAAGGATATCTACTAGCCCTCATCCTTTTACCTACTTGATCCTCAGCTGCCTTCACTACTTCATCCCTCAAAGCTACCCATTCTTCTTCTACTGTATTTCTTTCCCCCATTCCTGCCATTTGTTCCCTTATGCTCCCCCTGAACCTCTCTACAACCTCTGGTTCTTTCAGTTTATCCAGGTCCCTTCTCCTTATAATCCCACCTTCTTGCAGTTTCTTCAGTTTCAATCTACAGTTTATAACCAATAGATTGTGGTCAGAGTCCACATCTGCCCCTGGAAATGTCTTATAATTTAAAACCTGGTTCCTATATCTCTGTCTTATCATTATATAATCTATCTGATACCTTTTAGTATCTCCAGGGTTCTTCCATGTATACAATCTTCTATCATGATTCTTAAACCAAGTGTTAGCTATGATTAAGTTGTGCTCTGTGCAAAATTCTACCAGGCGGCTTCCTCTTTCATTTCTTACTTCCTATCCATATTCACCTACTACGTTTTCGTCTCTCCCTTACCATACTACAGAATTCCAGTCACCCATGACTATTAAAATTTCGTCTCCTTCACAATCTGAATAATTTATTTCATCATACATTTCATCAATTTCTTCATCATCTGCAGAGTTTGCTGGCATATAAACTTGTACTACTGTAGTAGGCGTGGGCTTTGTGTCTATTTTTGCCACAATAATGTGTTCACTATGCTGTTTGTAGTAGCTTACCCACATTCCTTTTTTTTATTCATTATTAAACCTACTCCTACATTACCCCTATTTGACTTTGTATTTATAACCCTGTATTCGCCTGGCCAAAAGTCTTGTTCCTCTTGCCAGCGAACTTCACTAATTCCCACTATATCTAACTTTAACTTATTCATTTCCCTTTTTAAATTATCTAACATACCTGCCCAATTAAGGAATCTGACATTCCACGTTCTGATCCATAGAACGCCAGTTTTCTTTCTCCTGATAACGACGTCCTCTTGAGTAGTCCCCACCCAGAGATCTGAATGGGGGACTATTTTACCTCTGGAATATTTTACCCAAGAGGACACCATCATCATTAACCATACAGTAAAGCTGCATGCCCTCAGGAAAAATAACAGCTGTAGATTCCCCTTGCTTTCAACTGTTCCCATTACCAGTTCAGCATGGCCATTTTGGTTAGTGTTACAAGGCCAGATCAGTCAGTCATCCAGACTGTTGCCCCTGCAACTACAGGAAAGGCTGCTGCCCCTCTTCAGGAACCACGCATTTGTCTGGCCTCTCAACAGATACCCCACTGTTGTGGTTGGACCTACGGTATGGCTATCTGTCTCACTGAGGCACGCAAGCCTCCCCACCAATGGCAACGTCTGTGGTTCATGGGGGGACAATTTTAATTAAGTTAAAATAAATGTAATGATTCAAATACTTCTAGATGTTTAACTACTTTCTAATGATTTATCACAACTTTCTACTGAAACAAATTTAACAAATGCATTTAAAGTGACTATTTTTGGTATTGTCTATTTCTTTATAATTATGTTGTGTAATACCATCCATAATACCATTTCTTTGCTTTAAATTTGAAAGAAACTAGTTATAAACTTCTTTATTAACATAATTATTAACATAATTACTTACATAATTACTAAATAACATAATTATTTTATTAACATAATTACTGAACTGTGTTAGAATTCTTATGTATCCTACTTTTGTATCAGTTTTTTGTAAGTATTGTTCATAAAATACATCTTTTGCCTCAATTAGTTCATATAGATTAGAGAGTCTTTTATTTTTAAACACAATATAATATTTATTTTAAAAACAGCTTTAAATTCAATTTGAAATTGTTTAATTTCGTTAGATATTTTTGGATCTATTGATGATTGTAGTTGTGTATTAATACTTTCAGTTTTTCTAAATAGAATGTAGGCATATAAAGTACATGTTCAGTTTGTTTAGCTAGGTATATGCTATTTCCACAAATGACCATTTATTAAATCTAAAATGTCATTAAAACTATAATTCTCACATAGCTATTTTAAAACAAATAAACAAAAATGACCACATATTACATCATCAAAAGTTTGTATCCTTTCTGTATTGTAGTATGGTTCATTTTTTACTAAATAGTTAGCTATTTATTTTGGTATAATACCACCATATGAATCAATAACAAATTTTTTATCATTATTTTTAATACCAAATCCAATGAGTACCAAGATACCACATAAATGTTCATTTTCTATATAAAAATTACTTAATACTTTAAGATAATTATCATCTTCATTAGGAATATTTTTTGTTTGCTTTGTTGCCTTTCCATCTTTTTTCCCATTTCTATATTACATTTTTAAGTTCTTTTAATTCCCCATCATTTTTCTTTTTGTTTAATACTGCATTTAATTGTTAATTATGTAACTTTAATTTAATAGACTTTGCTTTAGTGTTGCTACTAGGTAGCAAAGTATAATCAATGGTAAAGATATTCATTTATATAGTCAAAAATTGAATAATCCTACTTTATTTGGACCCTTAAGAATCTGAATATCTCCTAAAACCTTATGCTCCAATAAAGCAACACTAATAAAAACACAAATAACTAATAAAAGAATATTTAAAATAAACATAAATAAATCATAAAGTATTAATACTATTTGTAGAAAAAATCTACATAAATGCATTCTAGATTCAACACATTAATCTGTCAAAATAGTATATCAATTAGTATTAATCAATATAATAAATAATATATTAAACAAATGATACTTACATACTAATATGGATTAATAGTCTTAGGATAGAAACCGCCCTGGCTCACGCCGGTCTGAACTCAGATCATGTAAGAAATTAAAGGTTGAACAGTCCTAATCACTGGGCTCCTACACCCAAAATTTTTCTTAATCCAACATTGAGGTCCTGATCTGCTTTGTCGATATGAGCTCTCAAAAACAATTACGCTGTTATCCCTAAAGTAACTTAAACTTAAATCATAAATTATGGATGAAAACAACAAACATATATCAATGATATAATAATGAAGAGTTTATATATTCTTCATGTCACCCCAACAAAACATCATCATTAATTATAGATGACAAACAAAAAACTATATAAACGTAAAACGTTAAGCTCTATAGGGTCTTCTCGTCCTAAAGAAGAATTTAAGCTTTTTGACTCAAAAGTTAAATTAAAAAAATTTATTAAGAGACAGTTGATTTGTCGTTAAGCCATCCTTTCCGGCCACTAATTAAGAGACTAGTGATTATGCTATCTTTCCATGGTCAAAATACCACGGCCCCTTAAAACTCAGCTCAGTGAGCAGGCCAGACCTCAAAATATTTTCAAGAGGACATGTTTCTCATAAACAGGTGGAAATCAATTTTGCCTAGTTTCTTATAATAAGTTTACAAGCTAAGAATTTTATACAATTGAATATACTAACTCTATCACCATTACAAAAATTTTAATATTAAATCAATAATACTAATAAAAAACCAAAAATATTTATAAAATCAAAATAAAAAATTATCTTCAAGATAGCTGGTTTAAAGCTTACTATTACGTTTTCAAAAACAAATTATAGGATATTAACTTCAAAACTAGTCCCTTAAACAATAATAAATTAATATCTATACTAAATAAAAACAATTAACTTCAAAAAATTAATTTTTTCTTATGAAACTAGATATCTTAGGAAACAATTAACATCACGCTTCTATAAATAATTTAATAATAATTATGATACACTAATAAATTGTTTATAAATCAAACCAAATCGAGACAAGTAAAATAAATACAAAAATTTTTATAAACCCTGATACAAAAGGTACAATAAATATAATCTACTTTAAAAAATTAAAAGTATATGTCATAAAACATTTACATTACCAATACACTATAATTTAAAAATCAATTCTATAAAATATACTAAGACAAAATCCTACAAAATTATTTTTATTAAATAATTAAATAAACAAAATATAAATATAATAAAATAAAAAATCAAGATATCCTGATTTGCACAGAAAAAGTTTCAGTGTAAGTGAAACACTTTACTAATAAGTAATATCCTGAACCTCTTCCTAGATACACTTTCCACTTCATCTACTATGTTACAACTTTTTTAAATTAAAGCTACCTTAAAATAATCATAATAGAATAATCAATAATGAGAGCGACGGGCGATGTGTACCCACCTCAGCGCCAATATCAGTAAAATGTAATAAATTAAAATTTTGTCAAATCCACATTCATCAACAGCATTTCACCATCAAAACTGTTATAAACAAAAATCTATTGTAACCCACCTTGATTATAAGTGCACCTTGACCTAAAATATTTTATAATCATAAATCTTGAGAATTATAACTCTAAAAAGATTCTCTGATAACAGTGATATACAAACAAATAAAAGAAGTAGAGTATATTGTGTATTATCAATCACGGGTTAGGTTCCTATTAATGGAAAGATATACCACCAAATTCTTTGTGTATAAAGACCTTAATTAATAGTACCCTGGAAATTATAATTAATGTTTAAAAAAATAGGGTATCTAATCCTACTTTATTATTTAAATTTCACTGATTCATGAAAAGAGCTACAAATAAATCGTAACATTTCACCTTACAAATTCATATTTTAACCCTAAATATTTAAACTTCTGTTGTAGCCAATAATATTCACTTGTATCAATCGTATAACTGTGCCTGCTGGATCGAATTACCCAAAATCACTTGATAGTTAAATCAAAACCAGAACATTTACACTTACATATAATACAAATAAAAAATGAATAAACTAGCAAGAATAAAACTCTTAAGGAGAAAAGATAAGAAATTAAAGAATTAAGAAAATTAAGAAAAAATTAAAGGTTCAAATTTTTAAGAAAAAAAAACAAACTTTAACAAAAAAAATTGCACCTCCATATGACCACAACAAGTCCTCTATTATATATAAATAAAGATTAATATAAAACATGTATACCAATAAATGTATTATATTCTTCCTTATTTAATCTTTCTTTCCACTAATAAAAATATTTAATAGTTAAATAATCCAATCATAGGTAATTTATTAATTATATTATTATAACGAAAGTAATTATTTATATTTATACCATACTTTATATTTAATGGAGTTAATTTATTTATTATATCAAATTACAATAATATTTAAAATAAATTTACATATTACTACATATATAATAATATTATAGCCTATTTTAGGCTAAAATCATGAGTAGCTATAATGCTTGGTAAATAAATGTAATGTATTAAAATAATCACTTAATGATAATAAAATAAACTTGTAAGTATTTAAATTTAATTAAATGGAATATATTAATATAAATTATATATATAAAACCAAAAATCAACCACATCGAGACAAATTAATTCAAAATCACCAAAAATACACAACAAAATTAAAAAAACTTTTGATTTGTATATTAAATGAATGAAGTGCCTGATTGAAGGGTTACCTTGATAGGGTAAATTAAGCATATAAAAATTACCTTCATTAAACAAATTACATAAGAATTAAAGTACCTCCTTTAGTGTCAAAAATTAACGTGCATCACACACCTTAATGTAAAAAGGTAAGCTAAACTAGCTAATGGGTTCATACCCCAATTATAGAGGTATCAATCCTCTCCTTTTGAATGACAAACTCTACATAACTTCTCTTCCTATCAAAAATAATGATAGGAAAGATCCTGTCCATTTTAGTAGTTCCTGATTTGGAGTTTGAGTAGGACTTGAGATCAACTTACTTTCATTTATTCTGCTCCTAACAAAAAATAAATTTATAACAATAAATGAGTCATCATTTAAATATTTTATTGACCAAGCAATAGCATCAACAATACTATTATTTTCAATTTTGTTGATTCAAATAAAGTATCCAATACGGTGAGAAGCAGAATTTATTCCATCAATAATAATCAGATTAATTATTATTAAAGATTGGAGCTGCACCGTTTCTTTTCTGATTTCCAGAAGTAATAAGAGCTTTGAGATGAGATAACTGTCTAACAATAATAACATGACAAAAAATTGCTCCAATAATGGTATTATCATATTGTATTCAATTAAGAACTTTCATTTGAACTATTATCATTTTGAGAATCATTATTGGAGCAATAGGGGTTTAATTCAAACATCTCTACACCAACTTCTAGCATATTCTTCAATTAGACATTTAGGGAGAATATTTAGATCCCTAACAATCAGAGAAAACATCTTAGAACTATACTTTATTAGTTATCCACTACTAAGAATACTCATGGTTTTATGATTTAAGCAAATAAATCTATTACTAATGAACCAGATTTATTCAGCCAGGAATATAAAAACAGAATTTAAATTCATAATATTCTTATCTCTCCTATCTCTAGGTGGTTTACCACAAGTTCTCGGATTCTACCACAATGAATTGTAATACAATCATTAATAGAAAACAATATAACTACTATTATTACTATTATAGTTGTATTAACTACAATTACACTTAATTATTATAAAAACGTATTAGATTCTCAGCCATAATTATGTCATACACAGAAAATTCATGATCTATAAAGATAAAGTGTCAAAAATCAGGTATTACCCTTCCTATAACTGTAATAATTTCAACAATAGGATTGATATCTACATCAACCTTTATCTCATTATAATAAGGACTTAAGCTAATTGCACTAACAACCTTCGAAGTTATAATTAAAAGAATAATCTATTAGGCCTTAGTAAAACTTTACACCTCTAGAATTGCAGTCTACAATTATAATTGAATATAATACCAAACTATGGTAAGAGAAAATGACTCATAAGTAGATTTACAGTGTAATCTACATTCCAATTCTGCCAAGATTCGGTATTATTTCACACACTGTACGTCAAGGAAGAGGCAAAATTTACCATTTGGAACAATAGGTATACTATACATCATGTTATCAATTGGAACAAGCGTAAACCCCACAATAATAATTCCCATGCTGAAAATAAGAATATATATAAATAGTATAAACAGCTCTAAATAATAGATAAAAAAGTTAAAGCAAATAGTCTAAAATAAGATGAAGACATAATTCTATTTAATAATCTAAGTTCACCTACCAAATTTAATAATGGAAGGGCAGCTATATTTGATGATCTTAAAGGGAATCACCATAAGAACCATTCTAGATATCATATTAATTATACCCTTGTTAATTAATAATCTTCACCTACCAAAACCTTCATAAATAATATTCGATAAACAAAACAATCCAGAAGAACATAAACCATGACCAACCATTAAAGAAAGAGAACCCATACAACCTCACCAATTTATAGTTAGCAATCCAACAATAACCATTCTTATTTGAGCAACAGAAGAGTATGCAATTTAACACTTAAAATCAACCTGACGAAAACAAATTAATCTAACAATAACCCCACCAGATAACTTAAAGATAATCAAAAATAAATAAACTTTAAACCCAAATAAGAAATTGTCTTTATAACACGAAAAATACCATAACCACCTAACTTCAATCAAACAGCAGCAAGAATTATTCTACCCCCAAATAGGGGCTTCTAGATGAGCCTTAGGAAGCTATAAATGCACCAAAAATATTGGCATCTTAACTAAAAAAGCTAAAATTATGAATACATAAAACATAAAATAATAAGATTCAAAATCAACCAATAGAGGGAAATATAAAGAGTTTGAAAAATGATAAACCTTAAATCAATCCAACATGAAAGGTAATCTAGCAACCAAAGTAAAAAAAAAATTAAATTAACACCAGCCTGTAAACATTCAGGCTAGAACCTCAACCCAAAATCAAAAGTAAAGTAGGAACTAATCTAGCCTAAAAAAATATAAAAAGAAAGAAGACTCAGTCTAGCAAATGAACAATAAAGAATAGTCATTAAAATTATCACCATAAAAATTAGAATGATAAGATCTTAAATAAACTTAACCTCTAGCAGTAATTATTAAGAACAATTTCAAAAATTAAGCGAAAACAAACTAAAAGAAAAATAATCAATACCAATATAATATCTAATTATATTCCAATTAGCATATTAATAAACACAAATTATAATTACAAAACTCGACTGAAACATTAAAGAATGAACCAACCCCCAACTATTATTCAACAAATAAAGAGGGTTCAAGTATATTGTTATAAATAAGTACTTTAACATAAAGATAAACCAAAAGAATCAAGAAAATAATTGCCAAGAGAACGAATTATTGAAATGAAAATAAAATGATCTAATATACCTTCACAAACAGAAAAACTAAAAAATAACAGCAAGGAAATAACCATAATCAGACTCAATAAGTAAAACAATAATTAATATAAACAAAGAAAAAACAATATACTCTAATCTCAGAAGAACCATCAATAAATGTTTATGTTTAGAAGAAAAACATAAACACCAGCCAAATAAACCAAAAAAGAAGTAAAAACAGAGAATATGTACATTAATTTTAATAGTTTAAGAAAAACACCGGTCTTGTAAACCGGAAATAAGTCCAACCCCCACATTTAATACTTCAGAGGTGGAAAAGCTTTCGTCTTCGATCTTCAAAATTATATTTTAAATAAACTAACCCCTGAAATGATTGAAAGAATAATTATATCACTATCAAATGTAATGAATATTAATTTTATTAAATTAAGATGCCCAATATTAAAAACGCTTTTCATTACCCTGCAAACTTTTTTAGTTGGATTAATAATGGGAACATTAATGGAAAGATATTTACCATAATTATTACCTCGACAATATGAGTATTTATTATATCGACATTCATTATCCTAGGTATAACAATATTTATAGACTTCTTCAAAAATACTGAAACTATAAATTTTGATAATTCAATCAATTACCAAGAATAACAATTCCTTTAGAAAAATTATATAACAGACCAACTTTCATTATTACAATAATAATAATAATAATTAATTTACTTTTAGCACTATTAGCAGGAGTTAAAATCACTAATATTAACCATGGGATTATTCGTAAAATAAGATAATTTTCTAATGAAAAAACCCATACAATTAAGACATCCATTAATTAAAATTATTAATAACTCTCTAGTTGAATTACCTGCACCAACAAATATTTCATTTTGATGAAATTTTGGGTCCCTTCTATGGTTATGCTTGGTAATTTAGATCGTAACTGGACAATTTTTAGCTATACATTATACATCAAATATTAAAATAGCATTTAGTAGTGTAGTACACATCTGCCGAGACGTAAACAATGGTTGAATTATTCTAACTTTACTTGCAAATGAGCATCTATATTTTTATTTGTATTCATTTGCATGTAAAACGAGGAATTTACTATGGATCTTATATATACATACACACCAGAATAATTGGTACATTAATTCTATTCTTAGTTATAGCAACTGCATTTATTGGATACATTTTACCTTGTGGTCAAATATCATTTTGAGGTGTGACAGTAATTACTAATTTATTATGAGCATGGTTCGCAGGAGAGCATCTGTAAAGTTTGGAAGGTAGGAGATGAGGTACACTAACATCTATTTGTTTTACTTTCCTTTATAATTTTGGTTTCATTTATCTTTTTACTATTATTTTCTACCTCATATTTGTTCAGTGATCCTTTAATTACTGTTTCGTTAGTGTTTAGTCATAACTTCCAAAAATATCATAGGACGGATCTGTTAAGTGTTCAATTGGTGATAAATATCCAAAATCTTCTATATGATGCCAAAACAGAATTGTTTGTTTATCTGCAGTTGCTTTTAAAACATTATCACCTAAACCTTCAATACCTTGTTTTACTATTTCAATATCATGAATAACAGGTAGATCTTATCTTTAAATTTCTCATATTCTGTTCTTGGTTGCTATTTCCAAGGCTTAAATTCTTCTAGTACTTCAAATTTCTTTCTATTTTGTTTTGATCGTTTGGCAAATTTTTTAATATACTTTGCAAACTTTTATAAATGATGAAAAAACATTTACTATGTTTATGTTTAATGTGTAAGGATTATTTTTAATGTTTATTTTCACTGTTATTATCAGTGTTAAAATTACTTTTATGGATAATGAAAATATTAAAGTAAATGTTAAAGTTATTGTTTAAGTTAATATTAACATTAATGTTACAGGTAATGTTTAGTGTTTTTATTTTCAATGTTTTAATTTAATAATTATGTTGTTAAAAAGGTATTTCATTTCTATTTTAATCAGTGATGGTCAGATGGTCAGACTTTAAAGAAAGTAACCAATGTTTCACATAAGAATCCATTACCATAGTGAATGAGCTATAGCTCTTCCACAGCCTTATGACTCTTTCAGAGAGTGTTTTCCCTTGGGTCTTTGTTCCTCAAGTCGATAGTGACCTAAGAGGAAAGCGATTACTGTACAGTTATCAGCTTGAAGTTCTGTAATTCACTCATTCAGTTCAGTAGTTTCATAATGTTGGTTTAATTAGCGTCCAGTCACTGAACTTGCGGTTTCCACTGTACAGCATGTTGGGGAGAAAAGTTAATAATGTATACATATCATGAAGAGATGAAGTATCAGTCAAAAAAGAAAGAATGTACTGGTGAGCAATACAAGATGTCTATCAGAGTTCACCCCATTTAGTGTCATCCCTGTTCCACATCAATTAACTGGGGTTTCACGTCACATAATACCAGTATTATATTGTATAATCTGATTTACTGTACAGCATTATCCCACGTATGTTGTTTAATCTCTGCTATTGAATAGCATAACCTGTGATATTATGTCAAACTCACCCCATATGTAGTACTAAGTAATGTATCTACTAAGTATCTACTTAGTTAGTTAGTAGTTTCAATTTGTCAGTTCTGGACCAGTAGGTAAACTAAAAATTAAATTCTGTATTTTATAAATAAAACAACTGAGTTTTAAGAAATCATTGAATTTAAAACGTGATTTTAAATGATATTTAATTGTAAAACATCAACTAAATACCAATGTTTTATGATAACAAAACAAAATACAAGAAATAACTGATTTTCAACTTCATTCAATGAATTAGTAAATAAAAGTATATTATTTTAAAAATTTTAGATTGTGAACATAAGTAAATTAATTAAAGTGTATTAGTTAGCAAAAGTACATTGTTTTGAAATTGAAGGGCTCGGAGAGATATAGTCATAAGCCACAACTTTCACGAAATTGAGTTTTTCATGTTGCGACATTCTTAACAATGTCTTCTTCACAATGTGTTGGAAAAGTTCCGTGTTACTGCAACAGATAGCAGGCTATGATGGAGTGCAGTTCTATGCTGTGCCATCTGGTGGTACCTTCAGAAGATACATAGTCACAAGCCACAGCAAAATGGCAGGCGGGTCAGGAATGTCTGAAGCGTCCTCGGGTCTTCAACGCATATTTGACACAGACAGTAATGGAAGTGAAGAGCTTTACCCTTTGGATCCTGACAGTGATGAATCTTGGTATCCATCGACCAGCAGTTCCAGCTCATATGATGTTTTGGTAAGTATATAAAGCGGTTTATTTCTGATGATTAATTTCCTGTGGCTTGTGACTTTGTTTCTCCCAACATTGCCAACGCATATGACAGCCATCCTGTGTGTTAATGATGAAACTTGATGGGCACATTTATATTACTGCTTAATGGTGCATTCATTGTGTTTCAAAGGAAAAGATGTGTAAAAAATAAATTCTCATTAATGTGATTTTAGCGAAATTTAATGTTTTGTGTGGCTTATGACTATATCTCATGCAAATTCTTAGACTATTTTGTTCTTCATATTATAGCTTTAAATAAGTAGAATAAATGAAGAAGCACCTGAAAAACCAAAGCCTTCACGGAAAAGAAAGCTTAATATTGATCAGTGGAAGAAAAATAAAGCAAAACGTCGACGAAATGCTGGTCAGCAGTATAAGTCTTTAAAAACCCGCAAGACTGTTCAGGCTGCTACTATAGGAAGTCCCTGTACTTGTTTAAATAAATGCTTCACAAAACTGCTTGGAGAGGAAGAAAATACTTTTCATTCATTTTGGGACATATGAAACTTTAATGCCCAGAATACTTATCTGATGAGTGGTATGAAAATGGAACCGAAAAAGCGGAGGTTTGTTCAATATTTAAAAACAAATGGTTTAATATTTTGTATATTTATTTCATTTTGTTATATTTGTCATAATTTCTTCCAAAGCTATCCAAAAAAGGCTTCCAAGAAAATATTATCCAAGGATGTTACATTTTCTTATAATGTGAGGGTATGCTGAATAGAAGTCATGATCTGCAAGGAAGCTAAGGGTTCATGGCTTACAGGTACATGCACGAAGAGTGAGGAACTTGCAACATCAAATGAAGCAGGGATTTGCAGTGCCAAAAGAAGATGGAAGAGGTTAGTATGTTACTCTGTACTATAAGTTAGGGATGTACTCAAACTGAGTACTATACAAATATTTCTATTAGGAAGAGGATATAAGCTCATCTTTTTTTTCTTTCAGAAAACCATGGAAACTACTCACATAAATTTCAAGACGAAGCTGCACAAAGTGTTAGAGAATTTCTCAACGCCATACCGAAATATAACAGGAATAACAGTAGGCAAAAGAACCCCTATAAGTGTATTTGGATAGTGATCTCACAATTGCTTCCTTATTTCGAGATAAATACTCAGAATACTGCAAGGACAAGCAAGTTCCTGCAGTATCTGAAAGTAAATTCAGAGAAATTTTCGTACGTGAATTAGACATAGGTTTCAAACTACCAAAAAGTGACACCTGTTCAAAACGTGATGGATTTCTAATTGCAATAAATAACCCAGAATTATGTGCAGAAGAAGTCACAGAAAAGAAACAACAAAATGAACTGAATTTCAAAAAGGCTGACAGAGGACAAAATACGATTGCGTCTTTAACTGCTCTGGCTAAAGAAAATTCGAAAGAGCATCATGTGATAACAATGGACATGCAGCAAACATTCCCCACACGTAAACTAACAGTTGGTCCAGCATTTTACAACAGGAAAATATGGACATACAACTATGGCATCCACGACTGTGTACCCAATAGGGGTTATATGTTTCTGTGGAGCGAGAAAGATGGAGGACAGGGTTCAGATGAGGTTGGGAGCTGCTTACTGAAGTACTTGGAGATAACTAATCCTCAGACAAAACATTTCCACATAATCACAGACAACTGCAAGGGTCAGACAATAATTGGACTATTATTGATTTGGAAAGGTCCCTTGTTGCTATCAAAAGATTTGATTCTATCCAGCATTACTTCCCTGTTGTAGGTCACACCATGCTACCTTGCAATCGTGGTTTTGCTCGCATTGAACGGTATGCAAGAAGCAGACGTCCAATAGTGTACAGTCCAGATGAATGGGCTGAAGTAATAAAATCTGTGAGTCCAAAACATTTCGTTGTAACTAAAATGGAAAGAGAAGACTTCAGAAGTTTGGAAACCCTGAAGACATTGATCTCAAAACGTACAGAATCCACGTCTGGAGATCCCCACCATTTCATTGAAGCTACTCAATTTAGGTTTGAGTTTGAAGATCCCTTCAAGCTAAGTGTAAAGCACTCTTATTCAGACTTGGGAGCTTTCATGTCAGTGGATATTCGTTTTTAAAAAAGGAAGGCTAATTGAACCACATCCAAATCAGCTGCCAATAAAGTACAGAAAGCCACAACCAATTAACCAGAAAAAAATTGATGACATATTGTCTCTTATGCCATACATACCTGCAGCAAATCAAGATTTCTTTCGGTCATGTACTGGAAATAACGTGTACCATGATGAAGTGGAGGAACTTCCTTGATGTAACTGTATCAATGATAAAGTAATTTATACATCTCAGATACCTGATATGTATATATTAATGTGTAACATTTATATATTCTGCTTGCTGTGTAAGAGTAGTTAAAATAAATCCTTAAAAATTCATACTTTATGTTTTCTCTCCGACCCCTTCAATTTTTACATTGAGAAATCTGTATCATGAAATTAAATACTTCTATTTTTGGTTTCTTCATTCCATTATATTACAGTTTCATTTGTCTTTTGTTAATTATTTCAAAATCACAATCATCAATTAATTAAAATATCTATTTGGTAAAATAACTTTAAAGGTATTATTGAGTACAAGATTACATTGTTATTCATATGTAGTATTTAAATATTCACAGTTAGTAATATTAAATAAAAGATTTATCTCTAGCTCACTTAGTTTTTCAATTTCTTTAGGAATACTTATATTGTTGAACTTTTTGCTTGAAGTAGATATCACTAAACTAGAAACAATTGATATTTGTATTACTAAATAAATTTGTAGTTTGTATTCAACATATTTTTATAAATGTAATTTTAACTTACGCGTACATGATTCATTGAAAATTATCCGATTTTATTTTTTAAATCTAATAAAAAATATGTCTTAAAATGGAAAACCTAAATCGGAAAAAGATATTGTTTGTCCCAGTTGATTAGGTATTGAAAATAGTAATCACTTATATAATAATCTTTTTTGATTAATTAAATAAATCAATAATAAATTAATTCTTAAAGTAAATGGTAAACTAATTGATTGTTCAACTAAATAGTACGCACATTCTTGTAAAAAAATAATTGTTTAAATGTAATTGAAAAACTCAATAATAATTTAATTCTCTCTTTGATTAATTATCGACTAAATAGTAATCCTTATGCATCTATTGAAATATTATCTTTTGGTAAAAAACATTGTTTTAAAAAGCTTGGATTTTTTTGGTTATAAATGAAAGAGCAAACATGGAACATTTGTGTATATTCATTATTTTTAAAATATACACGTGCTCCTTTATTTCTTTTTTTAAATTTTGGAATTTTTACTATTTACACTTGATATATTTCATCATCAAATAAATAAACATTAATAGATACTTGAATTATATTTTCTATGTTTGGAATATGATCAACTTATACAGGAAAATCAATATTTTCCAGTCAAAACCAACATGTTTATATTTGGTTATTATTTCAGAATGTTGATCTACAGGAAACATAGCTGTATTTGTAGAGCATTGCAAACATTCTTCATTATTATTCTTGACATTAATACAAGTTATTTGGTTTGTGATTATTTTAGGTAAATCGATATAAGATGATCCATTGTAGTGGAATGTTTTTATTAATTATTAGTTGTAAACCAGTTAATCTGTTTAATGTCCATCCCAATCGTTGTGCTTGAAAATTAGATATTCTTTCCAAAATATCTCTTTTACCTTGTTTCAAATTTTTGTTAACATATTTTCCTCTAATAATAGAATATTTTTGTGTTTGTTGTCAGAATTCTAGAACTCTTCCAGTTATTTCACATTTTTGTGGTTTATATTCACAATATAAATTAAAATGTATCGTTAAACCATACATATTTGTAAAACTGAAACCAAGAGGCAGAAATATAATTAAAGATTACTTCACTGAAAAAGCATTTGAAACATGATTACAAAGTATAAATTTTTCCAAATCATTTTTGAACTGCTGTAAAAATGACATTAAACCATGATGTACTTTTAAATAGTCATTAAGAATTGTAGCATTTTTCAATATTACAAGGTAACTTTCAAAATAAGGATAAACATTGCTATTTATTATTTGAAATTTTTTTTCTAGAATTGAAGATATAAAATCACTAACATTTGAAAAAACGAAATACATAAAATTCTAAATATTGTAAATTGTATAAAAATCATTATACAGTATATAATAAATAAGTTAGTCTTCATCAACGTCTAACTATAAAAAGTATTGCGCCATTGTGCAATTTTTGTAATTTATAACTACAACAACCTGATTTAGTACCTATGTATTTTCATAATTTATCTGGTTATAATTTACAACTTTTTGTAAAAGTACTTGGTTATAATAAAGAAGTAGAACTACTACCAAGCAGTGGAAATAAATAAATTAGTTTTGGTAAAAGAAAGTAAAAATTAAAAATGAGATTTGTTTATACATTTAAATATATGACTTCTTCACTTGTCAAACTTTCAACTAATTTAATGAAATATCAATTAAGAAATATTAAAAAAGATTTTTCAAAAGAATTATTTAATTTAGTATTTAGAAAAGGTTTTAGTCCACATGAATAAATGGCTTCTTGGAAAACTATGAGGAAACAGTTACCAAAACGAAAATTTTAAATTAAATTGAGAGATTCTATTACAATTGGCAGAGATTATGAACATGCAAAATGAGCTTGGGGAAAATTCAGTATACATAATCTTGGGGAATATGCGATTTGTCGCTTAAAAGTGATGTATTATTGTTAGCTGATATATTCGAAAATTTTAGGATAACATATAATAGAGAGCCTAATTGGTAATTTCCAGCAATGGGTTTATCTTGGGATGCAATGTTAAAAATCACTTAACAATAACTTTAATTATTATATGGTAATGTTATGCTTCTAATGATTGGTAGGAGAATAAGAGTAATTTCACAATGTTGTAAAAATTAGCAAATAATGAATAACTAAAACATTTTAATAATACGGATATACCATATCTAGGTGCAAATAACTTATATGGTTATGCTATGAACCAATATTTACCATATGGTGGATTTGAATTGGATGAAACAATTAATTTAAATTTTACAAAAAGAAGTGAAATTACAAGCAAGTGTGAAAATGATTATATATCTGAAGTAAATGTAGAATATCCAAGGAAATTACATGATTACATATTTACTCCTGAATCAAAACTTGATCCAAATCTAAATGAAAGTAACTTAGTAACTAATTAAGGTAAAAAAATTGTAAAGTACATTATAGAAATCAAGAATACAAGTGATTGTCCAACAGATAAAAAATATAATTTTCCACCAGTAAAAAAAATGTTGTTTTAGAAATTGAATATGACTGAAGAATTTTTTGGTTTAAGAGCAAAACTGCATACTTATAAAGATGATGACAATCTAAAGGAATGAAGAAATGTGTTGTTAAAAACAAAAAAATTTAAAAGGTTATAAAAATAATTTGCTTAAGGTAATAGAACATTACAGAAAAATTGATGTACTTAGAATGAAAACCATGAAATATATAAAATTCAAGAAAACAATATATCACTAAGTCTTCTTGATCATAATAGATATGTATTGGAAAATAAAATGGGTCCATTATCAAATGGTCATTATAAGGCAAAAAAAGTATAAAAATCTATTTATATAAAATAAATGAAATTGTAATAATATAAAATATAGTCAAGTTATTTCTATAAATAATTATTTATAAATAAAAATAATAAATTTTATGTATTAAAATTATTTCAATTAAAAATTAATAGAATTTTTTGTATAACAACTTAAATAACATTGTTTTATAAACAAATTTAGAGTTTTTACAAATATGAGATAATACACAAAAATCTTTGTATACAAAAGCAACAGAAGTTGAATAAAACATATAATAATTTAAATAAAATATAATAGAATTAGAATGATAGCTGAAAGTATTAAAGTAAAATATGAAAGAATTTTACTAACAGAGGAAACAATTAAATCGAAACTTGTTCAAATTCAAAATTCGATGGAAATATTAGATAGTTATTTAAGAACTAATTGATTGTTAAACTAAATCTATAAAAAGAAAATTGTTAAAAACTAATTGAAATATAAGTTAATAAAACTTTTTCAAAAAAACCAAGTTCACAAATACTCAATTTATCACCTTTCTTAAATTTAGCAATTTCATTTGATACTTACAATTAAAATATTAACTTTTTGAAAAAAACCAAGTTTACTAATTCTCAATTTTTCAACTTTCTTAAATTTAGCAATTTCATTTGATACTTACTATTAAAATATTTTTGGTTACTTCTATTGGTTTCGTTTTTATTGTAAAATTATTTGTATTATTATATTTTACAATTAGATTTTTAATTAAATTTAACTATTTATAATTAAGAAAATTTTTTCATTTTTCTTTAAGTGGTCTCTTGAATCTTTCAACAACAGATGTTTATAATTCTGAAAAAGTTGAATAATTATTAATGTTTCATTTTTCATTTTCTCATTAAAATCTTCACCTTCATCAGTTTGTAAATTTTTTGGTATTTTAACTATGAATATGCTTTATTTGGGAAAACTCCATTTATTGTTAATAAATATTTACAAACTTTGTTTATTTTTAGAATCCCTGTCAATTTACCTGAGCCTATTACAGCTAGATAAGCTTGCCATAAATCATCTATATTAAAAGAAACAACATATCTTCTCTTAAATTCATTCTATGTGGTTTATGTAATTGATTAACTATTTCTTCTTGACTATTATTTAGACCTTCACTATTAATATTTTTTTATGTATTTGCTCTTTTTCGATTGACAAATTTCACAAATTACCTTCAAATCTTTGTCTTTCCATTTTTGTTATTCTATGTAGATTATGGGTTTCATTATATTTTTTACATTTCAAAAAAATGTGAACTATGATTTATCATTTAAATATAAAATATTTATATGTATTAAAAAATTTAGATAGACAAAAACTGTACTTAACTTAAATAATTCATTAATTAAAACTTAATATTTACATCTACAGGAACAGTTTTAACATTATCTTTCAATATCACAGTCACAAAATTCGATTTTAGTACCGTTATTGATTGAGTATTGTTTTTTTGATATATCTTATTGGCTACACTTACCGTTATATCAGCATCATCAATGTTTAAATACCTTCTTACTACAACAATAATACTTTCAAGCATGAAATAATATAAAAAATTAAACATATTTTGTTCACCACCTGTTATAAAAGTAATTATAATTATTTGTTTATCATATAATTAATGTTTAAGTTCACTTAACTTATTTAAGTATTGAGTTAAATCTGTTTTTGAGAAAAAAAGCTTTTTCTACTTTTGTTTTGGTGAAATAATTATTAAATTGTGTTAGAATGTTGGTGTATTCAGGTATTGTAAGATATTCTTTTTTTTCTAAGTGTTGTTTATCAACTCGACATTTGCATCAAGAGGATCATTTATATTAGCAAGTCTTCTAGTTTTAAATTTAATATTACCTGTAGTTACTTTAAAAATAGCATAAAATTCTTTTTGAGATTATTTAAGTACATTAGTTATCTTTGGATCAATTAATGATGGTAATATTTTAATAATATTTACATTTCTTCACTTTTTTCTAAACTGAATGTAGTTTGTTTAGTTAGATGAACTTATTTCCAAACATTTCTATTTATTATATCTAAAAATCATTGCCATTATTATTCTCCGAAAGCAGTTAAAAAACACATTAATGTAAATGACCATATATTATTTCGTCATTTTGTATTATTTCTGTATTGTAGTATAGTTAATTTTTCTTAAACAGGTAACTAAATGATTTGATATATTACCACCAAATTAATGATAAACAAATTTTTTGACATGAGTTTTATAATAACAAATCTAGTGAGTACCAGGATTATGAGATGTATCTAAATCTACCGTACCACGTTGAATTTCTAATGGTTTGTTTATTAATTCATCAATCATGTATACACAACGAATCTTTTTTTTTATTTTTAATTGTTTAGTCAGAATTTCTAAATCAAATTACTTAATGCAATTGGATATTTATCAGTTACTTTAGGAATTACTTTGTTGCCTTTATTCCATTGCCAATTTTTTACCTATTTCAACACTATGTCGATTTTTTTCTTCTAATTCTTAGTAGTTTTTCACTTGTTTAACAGTGTATTAGCATTTGCTGCAGATCCTTCAGCTCACGAACAAATTATCGCCTAATATGGCAATGAAGCTAATAATAATGATAAAAATCCACCTTTATGTTGTGTTAATCGATTAATTAATTGTCTAGCATCATTCATCGAAATAAATTCAACTGATACATCTGTAGATTTTTAACAAAATCTTCACCTTCTTTTGTTCTTCCGGAGAACTATTATCTGAATCATCTACAATTTTTCTTATTATGTATGGAAATCAATCTTCAGCAATTGGTTTTATCAAATATTTACATTTCTTACCTCTACTTGATCTTATTATATTTGGATTATTATCAGCATATAATCCTCCTGAGTTTAATAATATATATGCATTATAAGGTAAATCAACACTAACGGACTTTTCATTTATATCATCTACAGTTATTTGTTTTTCAGGATAAAGTCTCATTAATCGATCTGTTGATTCATATATTTTATATCAATTGTTAATATGTCAACATATGATCAAGAAATGCAGGAAATGGAATATTTTCAAGATTTTTTACCAAGAATAAGATCAACAATTTTATATTTTGTTATTCTTTCAGCATCTTTAACTACAGGGAAGAAAGATGCTGTTATAGACCACAAAAACTTTTTACATCATTTATTTAACATTAATACAAGCTCTATTGCATTGTATTATCTTAGGTAAATGAATATAAGATGATCCATTTAGAGGAATATAATTGTTAATGCTAGTTGCAAATTAATAACTCTATTTAATGTCCTTCCTGCTCCTTGTGCTTCAAAATTAGATATTTTTTTCAAATATCTCCTTTACCCTGTTTAAATTTCATACTCAAATCTTTTACTGTCGTAATAGCATAGTTTCATGTTTTTTGTACAAATTCATCAATTTTCTCATTCATTTAATTTGTAAGTTTTACTAAAAATATAAATTAAAATTCATCTTTGAATCATGATGTATTTTCAAAACAGTCTTTAACAATTTTTAAAAGTTTTGAATGTACTACAGTTATGAAATGATTAGATACACGTATATTTATACAATTTGTAGAAAAATATAGTTTCTAATCTGTTACAAATGCTTTTTCAACTAAGTAGTATTTAGTTGTATATCTATCTCTTGGTTCAGTTTTACTTTTTATTTTTAGAAAATGGATATATTTCATTGATGGTTTATCTTATTTAGTTACAAAATCATTAATAATATTATAATATGGTTACTTTTCCCAAACATTATTACTTGCTGCAGCTCTATAACTTTCAGTAATATTTCTATCATTTTCACTCACTTCAGGTATATAATTTATAACAATTAATGTATTGTTTTCATTACATAATGTAAATAATTTCTAAAATATTTGTATAATTTTTTCCTACATTTTATTTATAATTTCTAGCTGTAATTGAATTATTTATAATAAATGTAATTAAATTACCCTTAGATAAATTTGAATATCCTTGTTAATTATATACTTTAAAAAATTTACGAATACTGGCAATAGTCAATTGCTTTAGTTGAGCAGAATTGTATCTTCCATTTTGTTCTTTCATTTATTACAAAAACCTTATTAGATTTGTATAAATTATTTTTTACAAAATCATAATCATTTAATAGGTTGATAAGGATTATTATTTAATAGATAATTAAACAAATAGGATAGTTTGTTTATTATTCATTTTAACAATCATTTTGTTTTAAGGAATAAGTTTTTTAAAGGTTTAGTTTATTATTTAGTCTCACAATTAACAATTTTTTTATTTAGTTTAACAATTAAATAGTTTACCACCTACTTTAAAACCTATTAGTTTTAATAATTTATTTGTTAACCAAAAAGGATTATTATTAGGATATAATACATCACAATGTTAAAGCTTTCTTATTTTTTATAGTTTCTAAATTAAACTTCTTACATATTTTCTTATGTTCATCTTTATATGAAGGATTTGTGTAAAAACAATATAAATCTCTAATCTCTTGACAACTTCTACATTTCTCGGTAGATGTAGATGTTTCTTCCGTTACAATGGATCTCATAGAAAATGTACCTTAAAATAATATTTCGCAATTCTTTTTCGACATTCACAAGGAATTCGATTTACATGATATTTATCTAACATGTTCTCCATATAGTTCAATAAGCATTTTTTGTATATTTTTGTAAAGTAAAATTATCAGTTGAGTTCTCTGTATTACAATACCCACGAAATATACTATTAACAGGAGATTATTGTTAACTTGCTCCATTTAAATATAAAATAATTCAATATATATGAGAAAAGTAAATCTTTATATTTTTTGTAATTTGTATAATTGAAATACATAGTTGATCAGCAGCATAATATGCTGTTTCACCACAATATGCTGCTTGACCATAATATGCTGCTTCATCTTGAGCATCAAACATAGCATAAAAATTAACCATTTCTTTTTTTCTGGTTCTTTATATTTAATACTAGTTCTACAAAGTAGCTATTCATCAGTAAATGCATCATATGGATGTTAATTTATCACCATTAAATTCTACAGGTAAATTATCAACAGATTACCAACAGGTTGTAAACCAAATACTTTATTATCACTGTGGTTAACGAGCTTTATCAATCTTTCACTTTCATTTTCTTCTTGGTATTTATTTAATGCATCTCAAGTTTCTGTTTCACTTAATGTATAATCATATTTCCCAGGCATTTCGTCAGACGAATCGTATCATTATTTTAATTGGTGATAAATCTCCAAAATCTTCCATATGAAGACTGTATTGAATTATTTCTACTTCAACTTCCCTATTTTCCTCAAATGCTTTTAAAACTTTACCCCTAAACATTCAATAGCTTGTTTCAATAGCATCAATAACAGGTTGTTTTTGTTTTTTATATTTCTGTAATTCTGTTATTGGTTCCTTTTTCCAAGGATTAAGTTTATCTTCTAGTTCTTCAACTCTTATTTATAATTTGTTTGGGTTGATTTACAATTTTTTCTTCATACTCCGCAGACAGTTGTTAAAGCAGAAAAAACAATAATTGTGGTTATCTTAAATGTTTATATTTATATTTTTGTATACAATTAGGTCTATGTTTTGTTTATGTTAACATTTATCTTTATGTTTATCTCTATATATATGGTTAATGTTAAAATAAATGCTGATGTTAAGCTTATGTTAAAGCTAAAGTTAATGTTTTATGGTTTTGTTTGATGTTTTAGTTTTTAAGAAATGATGTATTATATTCCTAAAGTTACATTTATGTTGTTTTCTAGACATATCTATGGTTAAAAAACCACATTCATCATTCCAACATTTAATACACAATTCCTATAAGTGACCATACTTTTAATCTTGAACAACGAATTTATTAAGAACATGATAAACATTTTCAGGAAGCAACAAATATTATTACTTAATTTATACATAAAGAAGAGTTTGGTGCACCAATAATTTATGAACCAAAATTATCCTGTAAATTTCCTAAGTTTAATAAAATTCAAGGTTTAGAAGTTACTATAACTGATCCAAATGACAATTTAATTGTTTTCTTGGCGATAATGCACCAGTTCTTTTAGAAATATCTTTATAAAATCTTTCCTTAATAAATAAGTAATTACAAAAGCAATCATGAATAAAATGGAATGTAATTAGCTCTGTTCATTTCCTCTTAATGAAAAAATCTAAATAATTTAAATGTTCCTAGCAAACACTTTACTAATAAATTATATCCTGAACCTCTTCCCTGATACACTTTCCAGTACATCTACTATGTTATGACTATTCTAAACTCGAGCTACCTTAAAATAATCAAAATAGAATAATCAATAATGAGATCGACGGGCGATATGTACACACCTCAGCGCCAATATCAGTTAAATTAAATAAATTAAATTACTTTCAAATCCACATTCATTAACAGTATTTCACCATCAAATCCGTTATAAACAAAAATCTATTGTAACCCACCTCCTCTTAACTATAAGTTGCACCTTGACCTAAAATATTTTATAATTATAAATCTTTAGAGTTATAACTCTAAAAAGATTCTCTGATAACAGAGATATACAAACAAATAAATTAAGTAGAGTAAATCACGTGTTATCAATTACGAGCTAGGTTCCTATGAATGGAATGAGATACCGCCAAATTCTTTGGGTTTAAAGACCTTAACTAATAGTACCCTGGTTAATATAATTAAAATTTAAAATAATATGGTATCTAATCCTAGTTTATTATTTACATTTCACAGATTCATAAAAAGAGCTACAAATAAATTTTAACATTTCACCTTACAAATTTATATTTTAACCCTAATAATATACACATCTGTTTTAGCCAATAATATTCACTTGTACAATCGTACAACTGTGGCAGCTGGCACGAATTATCCAAAATCCAAAATCACTTGATAACTACATCAAATTACTGGAAAAAGAACAACACTTACATATAATACAAAGAAAAAGTGAATAACCAAGGAAGAATAAATCTTTTACGAAGAAAAAATAAGAAATTTAAAAATTAAGGAAATTAAGAAAAAATTTAAAAAAAATTAAAAAAAAACATTAATTTATATACGAAATAAATGAAGTGCCTGATTTAAGGGTTACCTTGATAGGGTAAATTAAGTAAATTAAAAAATACCTTCATTAAACAAATTACATAAGTATTAAACGACCTCCTTTAGTGTCAAAAATTAACGGCAATATAAATCTTAATGAAGAAAGGTAAGCTAAAGAAGCTAATGGGTTCATACCCCAATTATAGAGGTATCCATCCTCTCCTTTTTAATGACAAATAACTCTACAAAACTTCTCTTCCAATCAACATTAATGATA
The DNA here is from genome assembly GCF_023864275.1 of Schistocerca cancellata. NCBI lineage: Eukaryota > Metazoa > Arthropoda > Insecta > Orthoptera > Acrididae > Schistocerca > Schistocerca cancellata. The sequence continues at coordinate 492,529,008 of NC_064629.1, read as the reverse complement.
CGAACGTTCCTGTCCATTTTATCATATTCCTTATTTGGAGTTTGAGTAGGAATTGACATCAACTTACTTTCATTTATTCTGCCCCTAACAAAAAATAAAGATATAATAATAAATGAGTCATCAATTAAATATATTATTGTCCAAGCAATAGCATCAACAATACTATTGTTTTCAATTTTGTTGATTCAAATAAAGTATCCAATATGGTGAGAAACAGAATTTATTCTATCAATAAGACTCAGATCGAGATTATTGTTAAAAATCTAGTTTATTATATAAGATTGGAGATGCACCTTTTCATTTCTGATTTCCAGAAGTAATAGGAGCTTCGATATAAGATAACCGTCTAACATTATTAACATGACAAAGGATTGCTCCAATAATGGTAATGGTAATATTGTATTCAACTAAGAACTTTCATTTGAACTATTATCATGTTAAGAATCATTATTGGAGCAATTGGGGGTTTAAATCAAACGCCTCTATGCAAACTTCTAGCATATTCTTTAATTAGAGATTTAGGGCGAATAATTAGGTCCCTAACAGTCAGAGGAAACATCTTAGAACTATACTTTATTAATTATTCACTACTAAGAATAAACATGGTTTTATTATTTAAGCAAATAAATCTATTTTTCATGAACGAGATTTATTCCGCCAGAAATATAAAAACTGAATTTAAATTCATAATTTTCTTATCTCTCCTATGTCTAGGTGTTATACCACAATTTCTTGGATTCTACCACAATGAATTGTAATACAATCATTAATAGAAATAAACATAACAACTATTATAACTATTACAGTTGTATTAACTACAATTACTCTTTATTTTAATATAAAAATGTATTAGATTCTCAGCCTTAATCATGACATACACAGAAAATTTATGATCTATAAAGATAAAGTCTCAAAAGTCAAAAATTATTCTTCCTATAACTATAATAATTTCAACAATAGGACTGATTTCTACATCAACCTTAATCTCATTATACTAACGACTTAAGTTAATTACACTAATAACCTTCAAAGTTATAATTAAAAGAATAATCTTTTATGCCTTAGTAAAAATTTACACCTCTAGAATTGCAGTCTAGAATCATAATTGAATATAAGACCAAAATATGGTAAGAGAGAAAATGTCTCATAAGTAGATTTACAGTCTATTCTACATTCTAATTCTACCTGGATTTGGTATTATTTCACACATTGTATGTCAAGAAAGAGGAAAAATTGACCATTAGGAACATTAGGTATAATTTACGCCATGTTATCAATTGGATTAATAGGATCAAGTATAAACCCATCAATAATAATTCCCATGCTGAGAATAAGAATATAAGAATATATATATATATATATATATATATATATATATATGTATGTATGTATGTATATATTATAAACAGCTCTAAAAAGAAGAAAAAAGAATTAAAGCAAATAATCTTAAATAAGATCAAGACATAATTCTATTTAACAATCTAAGTTCACCTACCAAATATAATGATGGAGGGGCAGCTATATTTGATGATCTTAAAAGGAATCACCATAAAGTCATTCAAATTAATTATACCCTTTCCTGATGAGATTTTCACTCTGCAGCGGAGTGTGCACCGATATGAAACTTCCTGGTAGATTAAAACTGTGTGCCCGACTGAGACTCGAACTCAGGACCTTTGCCTTTCGCAGGCAAGTGCTCTACCTTCTGAGCTACCGAAGCACAACTCACGCCCGGTACTCACAGCTTTACTTCTGCCAGTATCTAGTCTCCCACCTTCCAAACTTTACAGAAGCTCTCCTGCAAACCTTGCAGAACTAGCACTCCTGAAAGAAAGGATATTGCGGAGACATGGCCTAGCCACAGCCTGGGGGATGTTTCCAGAATGAGATTTTCACCTTACAGCGGAGTGTGCGCTGATATGAAACTCCCTGACAGATTAAAACTGTGTGCCTGACCGAGACTCGATCTCAGGACCTTTGCCTTTCGCGGGCAAGTGCTCTACCATCTGAGCTGCCGAAGCACGACTCACGCCTGGTACTCACAGCTATACTTCTACCAGTATCTTGTCTCCCACCCTAAAACATTACAGAAGCTCTCCTGCAAACCTTGCAGGACTAGCACTCCTGAAAGAAAGGATATTGCGGAGACATGGCCTAGCCACAGCCTGGGGGATGTTTCCAGAATGAGATTTACACCTTGCAGCGGAGTGTGCGCTGATATGAAACTTCCTGGCAGATTAAAACTGTGTGCTCGACCAAGACTCGAACTCATTAGTTTTGCCTTTCGTGGTCAAGTGCTCTACCATCTGAGCTACCGAAGCACGACTCACGCCAGGTACTCGCAGCTTTACTTCTGCCAGTATCTCGTCTCCCACCTTCCAAACTTTACAGAAGCTCTCCTGCGAACCTTGCAGAACTAGCACTCCTGAAAGAAAGGATATTGCGGAGACATGGCCTAGCCACAGGTTGGGGGATGTATCCAGAAAATGGTTGAAATAGCTCTGAGCACTATGGGACTTACCATCTGTGGTCATCAGTCCCCTAGAACTTAGAACTACTGAAACCTAACTAACCTAAGGACATCACACACATCCATGCCCGAGGCAGGATTCGAACCTGCGACCGGAGCAGTCACGCGATTCCGGACTGAAGCGCCTTTAACCGCACGGCCACACTGGCCGGCAGATGTTTATTAATAATTTTCGCCTACCTAAATGTTTATAAATAATATTACATAAACAAAGTAATCCAGAAGAACATAAACCATGTCCTACCATTAAAGAAAAAGAACCCATACAACCTCACCAATTCATAGTTATCAATCCACCAATAGCCATTCTTTTATGAGCAACAGAAGAGTATGCAATTAAAGACTTTAATTCAACTTGATGAACACAAATAAATCTAAGAATAACCCCACCAGATAAACTTAAAGATAATAAAAAATAATTTCACTTTAAACCCAAATAAGAAATTATCTTTATAACACGAAAAATACCATAACTAACTAACTTCAATCAAACAGCAGCAAGAAATATTCTATCCCCAATCAGGGGCCTCTAGATGAGTCTCAGGCAACTATAAATGAAGCAAAATTATTGGCATCTTAACTAAAAAAGATAAAACTATAAATACATAAAATATAAAATAATAAGATTCAAAATCAACCAATATAGGGAAATATAAAGAGCTAGAAGAATCATAAACCTTAATTCAATCCAACAATAAAGGTAATCTAGCAACCAAAGTAAAAAAAATTAATTAACACCAGCTTGTAAACGTACAGGCTGGTAACCTCAATCCAAAATCAAAAGTAAATTTAGGAACTAATCTAGCCTAAAAAAATATAAAAAGAAAGAAGACTCAATCTAGCAAATGAACAATAAAGCATAATCATTAAAATTAACACCATAAAAAAATTGTAATGATAAGAACTTAAATAAACTTATCCTATAGCAGTAATTATTAAAGAACAAATTCAAGAACCTAGCAAAATCAAAGTAAAAGAAAAATAATCAATACCAAAATAATATCTAATTATATTCCAATCAGCATATGAATAAACACAAATTATAATTTCAAAACTCGACAGAAACATTACAGAATGAACCAACTACCAACAATTATTCAACAAACAAAGAGGATTCAAAAAAATAGTTATAAATAAGTACTTTAATATAAAGATAAACCAAAAGAATAAAGAAAGTCATTACCATGAGAACCAATTATTGAAAGGAAAATAGAAAGACCTAATGCACCTTCACAAACAGAAAAAACTTAAAAAATTATAGCAAAGCAATAATCATAATCAAACTCAATAAGAAAAACAATAATTAATATAAACAAAGAAAGAACAATATACTCTAATCCCAGAAGAACCATCAATAAATGTTTATGTTTAGAAGAAAAAACATAAACACCTGCAAAAAAAAACAACAAAGAAGAAAAAACAGAGCATATGAACATTAGTTTTAATAGTTAAAAAAAACACCGGTCTTGTAAACTGGAAATAAGTCCAACCCCCACTTTTAAAACACCAGAGGTAAAAAAGCTTTCATCATCGACCTTCAAAACCGATATTTTAAATAAACTAACCCCTGAAATTTTTGAAAGAATAATTATATCACTATCAAATGTAATGAATATTAATTTTATTAAGTTAAGACACCCAATATCAATAACGATTTTCATTATCCTGCAAACTTTTTGAGTTGGATTAATAACAGAAACAATTATGGAAATATATTGCCTTTCATATATTTTATTTTTAACGTTTCTTGGTGGTATATTAGTTCTATTTATTTATATTACAAGAATTGCATCACACGAAATATTTCAACCTAAATCAACTACCATTGTTATTACCTCAACAATATGTGAATTTATTATATCGACATTCATTATCCTAGATATAACAACATTTATAGAGTTCTTCAAAAATAGTGAAACTATAAATTTTGATAATTCAGCCAATTACCAAGAAATAACAATATCTTTAGAAAAATTATATAACAGACCAACATTCATTATTACAATAATAATATTAATAATTTATTTATTTTTAGCGCTATTAGCAGTAGCAAAAATCGCTAATATTAACCATGGGCTTATTTGTAAAATAAGACAATTTACTAATGAATAAACCCTTATGTTTAAGACATCCTTTAATTAAAATTATTAAATAACACTTGAGTTGATTTATCTGCACCAACAAATATTTCATTTTGATGAAATTTTGGGTTCTTTCTAGGGTTATGCGTCGTAATTCAAATCGTAATTGGACAATTTTTAGCTATACATTATACATCAAATATTGAAATAGCATTTAGTAGTGTAGTACACATCTGCCAAGACGTAAATAATGGTTGAATTATTCTTACTTTACATGAAAATGGAGCATCTATATTTTTAATTGTATTCATTTACATGTAGGATGAGGAACTTACTATGGATCTTATATATACATACACACCAGAATAATTGGTACAATAATTCTATTCGTAGTTATAGCAACTGCATTTATAGGATACATTTTACATTGAGGTCAAATATCATTTTGAGGTGCGACGGTAATTACTAATTTGTTATGAGCAAGGTTCGCAGGAGAGCTTCTGTACAGTTTGGAAGGTAGGAGACGAGGTACTCTAACATCTATTTGTTTTACTTTCCTTTATAATCTTAGATTCATTTACCTTTTTACTTTTATATTCTGCCTCATATTTGTTCAGTAATCCTTTAATTACTGTTTCATTAATGTATAATGGTATTTTCCAAAAATATCGTAAGACGAATCTGTTAAGTGTTCAATTGGTGATAAATATCTATATGATGACAAAATAGATTTGTTTTTTTTAACGAGTTTTCTGCAGTTGCTTTTAAAACCTTATCACCTAAACCTTCAATACCTTGTTTTACTATTTCAATGTCATCAATAACAGATAGATCTTACCTTTATATTTCTCATATTCTGTTCTTGGTTGATATTACCAAGGCTTAAATTCTTCTAGTACTTCAAATTTCTTTCTATTTCGTTTAGCTCGTTTAGCAACGTCTTTAATTTTCTTTGCAAACTTTTATAAATGTTGAAAAAACATTAACTATGTTTATGTTTAATGTGTAAGGGTTATTTTTAATGTTTATTTTTCCTGTTAATATCAGTGTTAAAATTAATGTTATGGATAATGTAAATTTTAAAGTAAATGATAAAGTTATTGTTTAAGTTAATGTTAATGTTAATGTTACAGTTGATGTTTAGTGTTTAATTTTTAATGTTGTAACTTTATAATTATGTATTTCATTTCTAAACCTACCTTAATTTGGTATTCTAAAAGTATCTATTGTTGAAAAACCAAATTCGACACATTTCCTTAAAATTATCACCAACTAACTCATGGTAAATTTCATTTAAAATTGTATCATCTCGTCTAAAAACATTTAAAAAATTTAAATTGCCTGTACCTAACTGGTTTCGTAAATAAAAGGAAACTAGACCTTTATGTCTAACTCTAGTAAAGTAATTTTTTAGAATATCTTGATTTTCTACAATAAAGTAATGAAATGCAACGACTGAATGATCTTCACATTCGTCTAATGGAATAATATCTTTATTGTTATCCATAAAACAAATAATTTGTTTATTAATATTATCATACACCTGAGCTACCTTTTACACTCAAATTCCATAACAATGGATTTATCTAGTATGCCACACATTGTGATTTATCATGTAAACTATTTGATAAGCCTAGTGTGTTGCCAACTACATTTCATGCAACTGGAAATTTGGCATTAACGAGAATGTTATGTGTTTATTACAGTTATTCATACATATTAACATATGGAAAGCATTCCTCATCAAGTTTTACTGAACACAATGATTTAATTACAGACATCCTGAGAAAATTTAATTTTTTCCAATAATGAGTTAAACTTCATTGAAGCAGCAAATAGAATCACATCCTTTGATTCACCAAGTAATTTTAATGCATACTGGACTGTGGGTATTGTGTTTTTATTGATTTGATTAATTTGTGCCACAAATGGCGAAATAGATTCATTACGCCCAGGATGTGTTTTCTAGCCACCTATGGTTGCTCTTTTCTCTGGGAAGAGTGATGTAACAGTCTGCTGGTTGCACCCAGCCATACGATACTTAACACTCGCTGTCACAGAGATATAGTGGATTTTACATGTCATGAAACCTAACTGTTGGATTGTCAGAGAGATGCAGAAAGAGAGAGAGAGAGAAAGAAAGAGCGAGAGAGAGAGAGAGAGAGAGAGAGAGAGAGAGAGAGAGAGAGAGAGAGAGAGAGAGAGGGAGACAGAGAGAGAGAAGGAGAGAGAGAATCGCAAGATTAACATATCTTGTTGTAGTCATGTAAGTTAGAGTCTTAATGCATTATAAATTTTTGAGGTTATCTCTGAGTTTTAATTAGCAGCCTGCATCTCGTGGTCGTGCGGTTGTGTTCTCGCTTCCCACGCCCGAGTTCCCGGGTTCGATTCCCGGCGGGGTGAGGGATTTTCTCTGCCTCGTGATGGCTGGGTGTTGTGTGCTGTCCTTAGGTTCGTTAGGTTTAAGTAGTTCTAAGTTCTAGGGGACTGATGACCATAGATGTTAAGTCCCATAGTGCTCAGAGCCATTTGAACCATTTTTTTTAATTAGCAATGCATTATTAGAAGAGACAAAATGTGAGTGGTCACTATGCCTAGACAGTTATGATATCCGGTACATAATTGTTTGTATAAATCTATTTTAATCAGTGATGGTCAGATAGATGGACTTTAATGAAGGTAACCAATGTTTTGCATAAGAAACCATTACCTTAGTGAATGAGCTATACCTCTTCCACAGCCTTATGACTCTTTCAGAGAGCGTTTTCCCTTGGATCTTTCTTCCTCAAGTCGATAGTGACGTAAGAGGAAAGCGGTTACTGTATAGTTATCAGCTTGAAGTTTCGTAATTCACACATTCAGCTTAATAGTTTCGTAATGTTGGTTTAATAAGCGTCCAGTCACTGAACTTGAGGTGTCCACTGTACAGGATGTTGGAAAGAAAAGTTGATATTGTATTTATATCATGAAGAGATGAGGTATTGCTCAAAAATGAAAGAATGTACAGGTGAGCCATACAAGATGTCTATCAGAGTTCACCCCATTTAGTGTCATCCCTGTTCCACATCACATAAACTGGGGTATCATGTCTCATAATACCTTTATGGTATTGTATAATCTGATTTACTGTACTGCATTATCCTATGTATTGGGCTACATAACGTAGGGTACCATGTTGCATAATCTCTGGTATTGAATATCATAACCTGTGGTATGCTGTCAAACTCATCCCATATGTAGTACTAAGTAATGCCTGTACTAAGTATCAACTTAGTTAGTTAGTAGTTACATTTTGCCAGTTCTGGACCAATAGGTAAACAAAAATTCTGTATTATATAAATAAAACGACTGATTTTTAAGAAATCATTGAATTTAAATGTGATTTTAAATTATATTTAATTTCAAAACTGTAACTAAATACCAATTTTTTTCGATAACGAAACTAAATACAATTAACAACTGATTTTTAACATTTTACTGATTTTAAAACATGATTTTAACACAATAACATGTGAAGTTAAGGCAATTAAATTATAATTATGAATTAGTAAATAAATGTATAATTTTCAAAATTTAAATTGTGAACATAAGTAAATTAATTAATGTGTGTTAGTTAGCAAAAGTAGATTGTTTTAAAAATTTTAGATTGAGAAATCTGTATCATGAAATTCATTACTTCTATTTTTGGTTTCTTCATTCCTTCATATTATAGTTTCATTTGTCTTTTGTTAATTATTTCAAAATCACAATCATGAATTATTTAAAATATCTATTAGGTAAAATAACTTTAAAAGCATTATTGAGTAACTGATTACATTGTTCTCCATATGTAGTATTTAAATATTCACAGTTTGTAATATTAGATATTTATCTCTAGCTCTCTTACTTTTTGACATTCTTTAGGAATACTGATATTGTTGAACTTTTTGAATGAAGTAGATATCACTAAATTAGAAAAATTGATATTAGTATTACAAAATAAATTTGTAGTATGTATTCAACATATTTTTTAATGTAATTTTGAACTCACAGGTACTTGTCTCATTGAAATTTATTCGACTTTATTTTCTTAAATCTAATAAAAGTTATTTCTTAAAATGGAAAACCTAAATTGGAAAAAGATATTGGTTGACCCATTTGATTAGGCATTGGAAATAGTAATAAGTTTGTTAAAACAAATTGCAGTAATATATTTCATAAAATATGTATTGATGAATGGTTAAAAAAAGAAGAAAGCGGTCCACTTTGAAGAGCTATTATTAAAAAGGAACACACTGAAGAAATTGAAGTAATTGTATTTATGCTATGTTTGATGCTGAAAATGAAGCATCATATTATGGCGAAGCTGCATATTCTGCTGCTGATTAATTATATATTTAAATTGTTAACTTTATGGAGATTATAAAGAATTACTTTTCCACAAATTTAATAAATTAATATATATATACAATGTAGCAATTCAACAAGATTTATCTGAGAAATCTAACTATTGTAAATATTGTAATACAGAGAAGTCAATTGATAATATCAGTTTATGGACATATACAAAAGATGGTTATAGAACTATATGTAGAGCATCCATAAGGAAATATCATGTAAAATATAAAATAATAAACGAATTCCTTACATATGTGGAAAAAGTGTTGCTAAATATTATTTTTAGGAACATTCACGACGAAATCCAAGTGGAGAAAAAAAAAATATTATTAACTATGAATGATGTAGATATTTGTATATCTACCATGAATAATGAAGTTGTAACTGAAGAGACATCTATATCTTCAAAGAAATGTGAAAGTTCTAAAGAAATTAAAGATTGAAATTGTTTTTGTATAAATCTTTCACATAAAGATAAACTTAACAATAAATGTAAGAAGCATACTTCAGTTTATATTAAGAACAAGAAAGTTTTAACTTATGATTTATAATTTTTTATATAAGTATCCTTTTTGATTAATTAAATAGATAGAAAAACTAATTCTTAAAGTAAATGGTAAACTAATTGATTGTTCAACTGAATAGTAAAGACATTCATGTAAAAAAATAATTGTTTAAATGTAATTGAAAAACTCAATAATAATTTAATTCTCTCTTTGATTAATTATCTGTTAAATAGTAATCCTTATGCATCTATAGAAATATTATCGTTTTGCTAAAATACATTTTAAAAAAGCTTTAATTTTTTGGTTATAAATGAAAGAGCATACTGGAAACATACATTGCAATTGAAGTACAAGAATCTAAACTTAAGACTCTTATTGAATTTTGTAAAATAAATGATATACAAGGTCATTCCAATTGACATAAAGCTGATTTAATTGAATTTATAATTTGAATTCGTCATATTATTATTAGAAATCGTGTGATTATTTTCAGAAAGTATATATCAGAAGTAAGTGAAAATCATATAAAATTTGTTGAAATTGTTCACCTCAAGTTAGTAAAAATCATACAAATATTGTTAAAAAATTATACATCTGGAGTAAGCATAAGTTTTTGGAGACAGTTAAAAAACAATGTTGGAAGTTATACTCCTGAAGTAAAGAAAATCATACAAAATTTGTTAGAAATTATAGATCTGACGGAAGTGATTAATTTAGGAAAAAGTTACCATATTATAATATTGATGATGTTTTTCTAACTAAAGAAGAAAAACTATTAAAAAATCTTTCCATTTTCGACAAATACATTTGTAAATCTGAAATCAAGAGCCATAAATATAATTAAAGATTACTTCACTGAAAAGCATTTGAAAGATGATTACAAAATATAAATTTTTCCTAATCATTTTTGAACTGCAGTATAAATGACATTTTTAAAATTGTTAATGACTATTTGGAAGTACATCATGCTTTAACGTTACATTTTTATTTATATTGTGAATATAAACCACAAACAAGTGAAATAACTGAAAACGTTCTAGAAATCTGACAACAAACACAAAAATATTATATTATGAGAGAAAAAGATATTAATAAAAAATTTGAAACAAGGTAAAAGAGATAATTTGGAAAAAATAACTAATAATCAAGTACAACAATTGGGATGGACATTAACCTGATTAACTGGTTTACAACTAACAATTAATAAAAACATTCCACTACAAAGGATAATCTTATATCGATTTACCTAAAATAACCTTGTGGATTTTGTTCCAACATAAAATATATAAATGGAAATTATAGGGAACCTGTTATTTATAGAAGACTAAATAGTCATAAAAATTAATAGAATGTATAAAAGAAGAAGATGAAGAATTTGAAAATTTTTTTCTGAAATTGAATATATGAAAACACTAACATTTGAAAGTCCGAAGTACATAAAATTCTAAATTTTGTAAATTGTATAAATATCATTATACAGAAAATAATAAACAAGTTCGTCATCATAATCATCAAACTATAAAAAAATATTGCACCAATGTGCACTATTTGTAATTTATAACTACAACAACCTGATTTAGTACCGATGTATTTACATAATTTATCTGGTCATAATTAAAAACTTTTTGTAAAAGTTCTTGGTTATAATAAAGAAGTAGAACTAATACCAAGCAGTGGAAATAACATATATTAGTTTTGGTGAATGTACAAAAAGTAAAAAATGGGATTGGTTTATACCTTTACATTTATGACTTCTTCACTTGTCAAACTTTCAACAATCTTAATGAAACATCAGTTAAGAAATATAAAAAGAGTAAGTAGGCTGTTTATGTTTTCATACCGGCAACGTTACGTAGCGCTCTCTGTATGAAAATCACTGGGTGTGCTGTGTGCAGTCGGTGGCTAGTTTGCATTGTTGTCTGCCATTGTAGTGTTGGGCAGCTGAATGTGAACAGTACGTAGCGTTGCTCAGTTGGAGGTGAGCCGCCAGCAGTGGTGGATGTGGGGAGAGAGATGGCAGAGTTCTGAAATTTGTTATACTGGATATTATGAACTGCTATATATATTATGACTATTAAGCTAAATACATTGTTTGTTCTCTATTAAAATCTTTCATTTGCTAACTATCCCTATCAGTAGTTAGTGACTTCTGTAGTGTGAATCTTTTAGTTAGCTGGCAGTAGTGGCGCTCGCTGTATTGCAGTAGTTCGAGTAACGAAGATTTTTGGTGAGGTAAGTGATTTGTGAAAGGTACAGGTTAATGTTAGTTAGGGCCATTCCTCTTTAGGGATTTCTGAAAGTCAGATTGCGTTGCGCAAATAATATTGTGTGTCAATTTAAGCACAGTCTTGTATAAATTGTTCTAAGGGGACGTTTCGTATGTTGACCTTTAGCCGAGGATACCTCACTGGAATCTTCTGATTTTTTTTTCTTCTTGTAGTTTGTATAATTAGTGTAGATTTTGTTTATTGCTAGCGCGCACTTGTAGAGAGAATCTCCTTTGTAGTTGCAGCCTTTCATTCTTGTACAGTGAAACAGTTGTGGCATGCATGTAGATTTGCACGAAGTATTTCGCAGCTTCGCTTGCAATTAACTAGATATTATTTTCAGTGCTATGTTAATGTGTTCCCCTATTTTTGCTCTTCAAATTGTGTTTTTCTGTGTTGCCGTGTGAAATATTGTGACAATAATGCCGTGTGAAAAACGTAACATTAGGCTCTAAAGTAAACTGAGGAATGACAGTGAAAACGAAAGCAGTGTGTTAGCGCCACCGAGTAATGAATTAACTAATGTTCAAAGTAGTAATTTGGTAATTGTACGTAGGGAAATGGAGCGGGCTGCAAACAATGGTGTAGATAGTGAAACAATTAGTGAACAGGAAAGCATTATCGATCGATCGGTCGGCAACAGCTTGCCTCAGGAATCCGAAATGACAGGACACAATCTTGCAAATACTGTAGATTCAGGTTATGCGTCCTCACCCTTTTCTCAAATAAGTCAAGACACATTTTCTGCTTTTCAAACTGTGAATATTGCTGGTTCAAATGTATTGCCGAATAGCACTGAGGAACATGTTTCAGACACCAGTGCATTGTTACTACAATTAATGCAACAAATGGGACAAAAGCTTCAAAAGTTAGACACAATGGAACAAAATCTTCAAAAGTTAGAGACAATGGAACAACACCAGAGACAAACACAGCAACAGTTAGACACAATGGAACAGAAGCTTCAAAAGTTAGACTCAGTGGAACATAAGCTTGAACAAACACGTGAAGATTTAACTATTGAGTTACATAACATTGAATCGAAATGTCAAAAAGTCTGTAATGATTTAAAAACACAAATTTGTGAGCATTTTCAACCTGTTTTTTCGCAGCATGAAAATGCATTACAGAATCACGAAGCAGCCATAAAAGAAATCCAAACTATTGTTAATGAAAATCACGACACCTTGCAAGTTAAAATTGACTCAGTTGCATCTGCCGATTTGGTTACGCAACTTGCAAAAACTCAAGAAAAACTTAAAGGACACAGTAGATACGATTTCAACTCAAATGGACACTCAGAAACTTGGTTCAGAGAAACACACTGAGGAAATAAGTACACTATCGGAGAAAGTAGCCGAACTTTCGGATCAGTTCACTAACTTATCTACAAAGGTAGATGATGATGTGAATGACACAAGACCTGTAGCCATCACTGACACAGAAGAGTGCGAACAAATTAGGAAATTCAAACAAAATCAGAATCAAATTAATACGCAACACCAAAGAGAAATCCTGGAAGTACAAGATCAGCTGACACAGGTAATACAAGAATTACGTATTTCAGAGGCCACTCGCACTCCATTACGGGAAGATGTACATAGTAATACAAAACAGCCACAAAATAATAACTCAGGGCACTTCGGAAATTATGAAAGAAATTGGCAAGGTACACCGAATTTTGAGATGGAACCGCCGACACGACGTAACAATGACCGATATGCTACTCGCCGACACGATGATTTTGTCTATAAGCTGTTCATTACTATACGTAAATTCAAAACGTTTATGAATTCTGCCAACGACATTCATCCACAAGTGTGGCTCCATCAATTCTCTCATTGTTTTCCTCCCAACTGGGTATTGGAGCAAAGGTTAGAATTTATGTGTGGCTACTTGGAGAATGAACCAGCTGTAAGACTGTGATCGGTCATTCACGATTGTCACAGTGAAGGAGAATTTTATCATGCATTCCTCTCAGCGTAGTGGTCTCAAGCTACACAAGACCGAGTAAAACATAGCATCATAATGATGAAACGTTTCGAACAATCTGAATTTTCCAGTCTTGTGAAATATTTTGAAGACATGTTGCACAAGAATCAGTACCTGTCAAATCCATACAGCCCCTCAGAACTCATACGCATTTGCTTAATCAAATTGCCTGAACATTTACGACATATTATTTTGGCAGGACGTTGCAAAGACGACATTGAAGCTTTTCAGGGACTCTTACAAGAATTAGAAATTGACACTGACTATCGCGGAACGTGAAAACAGGAGTACAACAATTATAGGTCACATCCATCGCAATTCCGCGATGAAAGAAATAATAACTGGACACGACAGGACTATTCTTATAACGTAAATCGTGACGAAAACAGACACCACCTGTATGACAACCATTGGCAGAGTAGTAGTAATTACAGGGAAAGATCACCTCTTTGCGGTAATGACTATTACAGAGACAATCATAGAAACAGACAATATGGGAACCAAAATAATTAATATCAAGGGAGACACAATAACTTTAGACGCAACAGTCCAGTGTGCAGTTACGACTGAGGGAGAAATTCTCCACCACGTGACCGACAAGAAAGAAATTAAGAAATCTACCGACATGACGACAGACGAGATAATCATAACGACAGACCTGAATTTCAATAGAACTGGTGGGACTCAAAGAGAGCAGGGCACTTTCGACAACGTGAATTTGTAGAAGTTAGGTCTCCAAATCCCAATAACGACGCGCCCCAACAAAGGAACAGACAATGACTCACACCGCAGGCTGCCGCGTGCACCGGCTGCCTCAGAGAAAAATAACATAGACGCTAACCTTGAGAAAAATTCCAGTATTCTTTACCGGCGTATATCACATGATAATTGCATACTGAGAAGAGCAAAGGTTTTCACAACATTTCACATGTAAAACCGTTTATTGTAAGATAATCTGCCTTTTAACTTTGTCTTTGCCATATAACTTTTCACTTTACATTACTAGTATGCTTTGTCAGACTTAGAATTTGTTTGCTGTGTTTCTGTTTCATATCTGCACAGTTTTTCTGAATTATTCTGGAAAGTAAAACATGTTTTAGTAGTAACTTTTGTGGTATAGCTACAATGAGACTGCCTTTTCCGTAGCACAACAATACGTTACAGCACAGTGTAATGTTGTAGCTCTAATTTTGTATTCTGAAATCGGTGCTAATTGACAATGAAAGTGGGTTAAAAGCCGTGATCTGTCTGGGGACGTTAACCGTGGATTACTGGGCAACTGTTTCATCAGATATTTAGTCTAGGTTTACCAAGCTGACTAACAATAATGATAATCTTTTAATAGTCATACAAAACCGGTAATATATATATATATAAAGGAGAATTTAAATAAAAGGAAAGAAATCAGTTTATATCTGGAAATTTATTTTTAAGATTGTTCATTGAAATTTCAGCATATTATACGTGAGTTATAACTGAGCTGGTGCCTTATTTACGATTGAAAAAAGTGAGATGGTAATCTTACGGAACACATAAAATATGGAGCCAAGATTGGGAGACTGGATACAACACTGCATTCATAAAATAACACACGAAGAACATTGAAACATAAGCAAGAAGAAATTAACCACAACCAACTGATTCAGTTTTTTACCCAAAGAAATTACGTTCATACCACAATCTTGTCCGTCATGTAATTACCACACACTGGTATACTAAATTCATATTAACTCTTTGTGAAATCTTCGCAAAAAGAATAGCTGAGGGCTACTTTGATGATTACACTACATGCTTCACGTGGCCAACTTGGTTTACACAAAGCGTACAACTCCACAATAATTTTGATAATTAAAATAAATTAGATCGAAAAGCACTTGACAAAAGGAAAACCTTGAACTGGTTACTAACGTCTTACTATTAACCTGATGGGTCAAACAGTTATATAAGCACGTGGTACTGGTCTCGCAAAGTACACCCCACGTGGGTTGAACATAAAGAAAAGCATAAAGAAAAGTTGCTATATTAAAAAAATATTCTCAAGACGAGACGTTATAATCTCACGCACATTCGGATTTAAGATTGATGAACTTAGTTAGAGTTACTGATCAACACGTGGTTCCACTTTACTCACAAAGTAGTAACAAAGCAACTACCGGAAAATAATCTGAACTTCACACGATAATTACACTGCGCTGCAATTTAAGATAACATCGGATATTTTAGACCTAAACCCGAAATAAAGGTGATTAAATTTTCAGTTTGGCTGAACTTAAGAAATCCATTGTCCTACGGACTTAACAGACACGCGCTTAGCCGGAGATCTTACCACTTCAGACGCTCGCCACGGCCACACTGCAACTGCCCTACTCTCGAGCGTGCTTCCTGAGGGTGGCTCACAAAGACCAACGGAAGTGGCCAGAGGGGCAGCTTCCTATACCAACATGACAACGGACGGACAGGACCATACTAAGGATAGAAACCTCTTTGCTTTTAGGAAGCATAGCTACCTGTTCCGACGTTGGTCCTACTGTTCTCTAGCAGACAGCCTTGTCTGCTACCCTCAAGCATGCAACTAGAAATACATATGCTCATTCATCCTCTCACACAAAAGGGAAGGGGGATGACAGTATCTTATCATATACAGTATATAAAAGAAAGCGGATGTATGTTCCGTATGAGACTGTGTGACATGAATTACATATAAGAATTTCATATAAACTGTGCTTTAAAGTGTAGTAGTGTGACAGATCGTTCTTGATTATATGTAAAAGTAACACGTTCCACTGCTCAGTCTCCTCCCAGATAGTCGGAAACGCCACAGTACATTTAGAAGAGGAATTTATTCCATAA